>NC_134546.1:5000-2405000 GCF_050624435.1 Tenrec ecaudatus
AGACCAGGTTGGTGCCCAGTTATCACCACCTATCACCACCTCCTGACCGGACCTACGTATGGGTAGGAAGCAGAGGAGGGGGAGGACCAAACAACCAACCAACCAACTGCCCTTGTAGGTTTCTGAGTGGGCGCAACGACAAGGGTGTTGATGGGTGGTTTCCAACGGGCTGACCTCGTGATTGGTAGTGCAACCGGACCGACCACGCCATGCACACAGCACCCATCTCACTTGAGGGGCGTCCTGTCCTAGTGCGCTCCACAGGAACCTCCTGGCAGTGCTGGTCAGGAAGTGGGGGTGGGGTTGAGGGTCCCTGTGAGAAAGCTCTACAATTGTCCTCCTATTCTGAGTAGGATAAGATGGCGGTAGTGATGGTATGATATGCGGCTAAAGTGTAAGTTTAAACGATTTATACCAAAAAGTTTGTGTAAGAATGAACAAGTGGACATCTGAGAAACAACAAAGTCCACATGGAAGAAGCGCACCAGCCTGTGAGAGCACGAGGCATTGAAGGGATCAGGTATCAAAAACCAAAAAAATCAAGTGGGGACCCAGAACCCATCTGTGGGAAATTGGACATGTATGATGAAACATACAACTTTTCTCTAGTTCTTGAATGCTTCCTCCCCACCACTATCATAATCCCAATTCTAACTTACAAATCCAGCTGGACCAGAGGATGTACAC
This sequence comes from Tenrec ecaudatus, assembly GCF_050624435.1. Taxonomy (NCBI): domain Eukaryota; kingdom Metazoa; phylum Chordata; class Mammalia; order Afrosoricida; family Tenrecidae; genus Tenrec; species Tenrec ecaudatus. The sequence goes on from NC_134546.1 coordinate 5,688, forward strand.
TGGTACAGATAGGAACAGGCAACACAGGAAATCGAGGACAGATGAACCCCTCAGGACCAGTGGTGAGAGTGGCAATACCACGAGGGTAGAGAAGGTGAGGGAGAAAGGGGGAACAGATTACCAGGATCTACAAATAACCTCCTCCCTGGGGGATGGACAGCGGAGAAGTGGGTGAAGAAACACGTTGGAGAGTGTAAGATATGACAAAATAATAATTTTTTATAAATTAAGAAGGGTCCATGGGGGAGGGGGGAGGGAGGAAAAATGAGGCGCAGATACCAGGGATTCAAGTAGAGAAAAAATGTTTTGAGACTGATGAGAGAAACAAATGTATAAAAGTGCATGACACTCTAGATGTATGTGTGGATTGTAATAAGAGTTGGACAAGCACACAATAAAATTATTTAATTTAAAAACTTAGAAACTAAAAGGAAGAGTTATTGAAAAATAAGACCTGGTAGAAAGAAAGTTGGACATTGTGGGAAACAGAAGGATTTCTCCAAAGCTGACTCCCCCAAATATATGTCAAACTTTGCTGCTTGTGAATATACACTTGGAGGTCATCAGGAGTAGATCAGGGGTCATTCTCCCTAAGAGCTATCAGCCATCTAAAGCAGACATCACTGTTTATCTCACAACAAGTAGGGTCCACTCCCTTCTGATAAAGATAGTAGTTTTCTGTTTCCTTATAGGAGACACCAGAGAGGTCAAGCCGATCCAAGGATGACCAAGGTTAAGCTGACACTAATTCTAGGATATGCCCATCTTGTCACATATATACCCCGAATCCCTCCTCTTCCTATTATGTGTATTTCCCTAGACTACCTCCTGTCATTACTGTATTACCTTCCTGTGATGAATGCCCTCACCTGTAATTAGGGGGCTTGCATGTCCCCAGAGAAGATTGAAGCCTGGGCTAACATTAAAGCTCTTGCCCACCAAGCGGGGCTGAGGTGAGCATGCTACATGAATTGTGTCTGATTCCATTTCAATACTTCTATCTCTCATGCTCTCTATAACTTTACTATGATCTTGAATTATTATCGCTGTACAATTGCACCTCCCAGACCCGTAGAGATGTGTTAGGGGCTGGCTTCCCCTGACAGATCATATAATAGAATTTTAAAAGACCAACTTCTTCATAAATACCTTTTCTCATCAACACTAATGACTATACACATGGATGGGCTTTCTACTTCCATCAACAGACACAATCTGAAAAAAATTCCATCAGGGAATAGCACTAAGATATACACAATTAAAAATGAAAAAAAAAATTTATTGTTACTATGTTCACTTTTTTCTTTTTTCAATTTTAATACTTTTATCGGGGACACTTTCCATTTATCTTTCGAAGTGATCTTTCTAAATAAAAACTTTGTGTCACTCAATAAAGAAGATTACAAACATACAATAATGCATGATGATTAGACGAGCATAAAAAAAAGTAAAACTTTACCTATTGAAGACTGGTATGACATATGCTACACATTCAATTATCTCGGGAAAATACAAACGGAAAGTATGAAAACACATGGAAATAAAATCAAACGATATGCATATGTAATTATATAATTGCTAAATATTTTTTCTAATGACAAATAAATGAATTTTTGTCTTGAAGTATGGTATATCATGGGTGCCAAAAGTAAAATAAAATGCTACATTTTGCAAAAGTATGCACAAAAGGCCAACAGCAATGTGATGCTTGCGATAGCTTTTTTCTCACCAGATCAGAAGCATGTATTTTCCCATGGTCTTAGACAACCCCTGTCAAAGTGTTGTTCAACACTGAAAGGGGTGGTGACTCACAGGTTGAGAACCACTGGGTTAGACCGTTTTTATTTGAAAATTCTATACATATGAGCAACACAACTTACAAGAAGATGTAACTACATGTCATACATTAATCATTTTCCTTAATTACATATATATACAAATTCATTAAAACAGTCGTTCTATTTTTAAAGTCGGGCCAAAACAAAGAGAAAGCTGATCATACTTCCAAACAAAGGTACACTAACATCAAATGCCTAATTTATTACTTAACTCTTATCTATAAAAATGGATCAATTAACCTAACAGTGGTGACAGAGAGAAAGTTGCTGACTGACTGGAAAAGTCCTTCATGTTTACAAATATATATGTATCATAAAATGAAAACGGTGATTATTAAGTACTTTTTAAGATAACACTTTAAAAATAATAAAAATTTTAAAAATAACACTTTTAATCAGGGATTTGAAACCGTCTTCACAGTTCAGTTATAACCAAGGAAGCAAAACTGAAACAGACTGGAAAGAATTACTGTCTATGCTCTTTTGGAAAGTTAATCTGCCTCTTAGAAAACAAGGGCAGCCCAATCAACGCCTAGCCACCACATCTCTTAGCCTGCAATCAGAAACAGCACTGCCCTGCTCAAAGATGGCAGCTGCACCATTTTGAATGTGTACTAACCACCCATCCAATCTCCTAAATTAGGTTCCTAAAAGGACTCCCTAACCCTCTGCCAAATCCTATAATCCAGGGATAAAATCTACAAGGTTTCCCATTCCGGTTTTCTTTCTACTTCATCCAAATTTTAAAATGTGGAGTCTCTTTTGATTTTGCTTCTTCAGACATGATTGAATCAGATCAAAATCCTGATTTAAATTAATATAAACTTACAGCCATTGAGTCCATGCTGACTCACTTGGACCCTGTACAGGCAGAACTCCTGCCCCTGTGAGTTTCTGAGATTGTAACTGTAAAGGGAAGTAGATAGCCTCTTTAAATCTTCCTCTGAATCAAAAACAAACCAAATTCAGTCAATTCTGACTCATAATGACCCTACTGGGCAGGGTAGAACTGCCCCTGTGGGTCACACCGCCACAAGTGGATTCTGATTCACAGTGAGCTTCCTAACTTTGCTCCATATGATTATCACTGTATTCTCTTTAAGTACACTGCCAGGCCTTTTCCTGCAAGTCACTTCCCACTGGTTTGATCCACCAATCTTTCCATTCTTAGCCTAGTTAGTAGTAGCTAAGTGGGTACATGTTTGTGCTGCACAGGGCCTCTACTATAACCAAACAGAGCTCTCAAAGAAGCACTTCGTGTATCGGGTCGCTATGAACCAGAGCCACCTTAATGGCTGTGGGTCCAAGGATACATAGGTGCACAAGCACAGTTACACATATACACACACAGTGGGTAATTTTTAGATGGAAAAGAGAAACAATGAAAGTGAACTAAATCTACCCCCTGCAAAAATCTGAAGTTTCCTATAGGATTGTGATGTTGATCAAATTACCACACTCTAGAACCAATCCACTGTCAAGACAAAAATTTGATGCCCAAAAAAATCAAAACTGATAAAGCTTGTTTGGTCCTTGGTTGCCAAAATGCTAATAATCTAGTATACATGAGCATGACTGAGAAATTCACATTTGCTTTTGTAATCAAGGACAGCGTCTAAATGCTTATCTTCTTCATGGATAGAGTACTTTTATGAAGACAAAAGTGGCAGCTGTTAATGAAGACTGAGTAAGAACACCTAAGAGGTTAACTCTAGGTCTCCTGGTTATTTCCTCAGTTGTACAAATCTGAGACCTTTCAATACATGCTATATGTGGAACCAGAAGATGTTATTACACATGTCATTCATGCATTCATTTCATATTCAACATTAAATGATTCAGGCACTACTCTGGATGCTGGGGATACTATAGAAGGCAAACAAAGTCGCTATATTCATATACCTTATATGAAGGTGGAAGAAATCAGAAATTGTGATAAGAGCGGTAAGAGCCCCTAATAAAATGATTAAACAAGAAAAAAGAAAGCAATCTTAAATAACTCCAAGAGAGCAAGACCCGAGGAAAGGAGGCTAATTAAGTATCATTTTCAGTTTCAATTAATTAATGTTAAAAAGATATCCAGAAAGACAGAGAGATGGAGTGACATTGTTTAAACTCCAGTCCAGAGCTTGAGCCAAGATCAGACTTCAGACACCAGTGTCTTTTAAAATGCCTATTAATGCTTCCGCTGTGGCGTTTCACCTTTTACAGGACAGTCTGAATAACACAAAGAGGAACACAGGATAGACTACAAGGTTCATATGCCCACCACCCCACTCCCAATCGGTTTGGTTGATATTCATAGCAAGATGGATCTAAAATCTTTATGGATAAGTCTCCAAGAAACACAGGTCAGCGGTGTAAAGCAACAATAAATGAAAACTCCCATTTTCCCCACTTCTAAATAACACCCCTGCCAGTAGAACATCCCCATGAACAGGGATGTAAGGCAGAGTTGTTGATTTTGTGTATCACTTGTGCTTTGGAGAAGTAAATTCGGTTCAGTTTTAGATTTGCGCACACCTGCCTGGGGAAACTCGGTTAAGATTCTATTCTCCTATGCTAGCTACATTACACTCAAACACTTCTGCTCTTCCACTGAAACCTTACAATGCAGCTTTTGGAAGAAAAAAAACCCCGATTCTGACTCTCTGGAGATGATTTTTTTAGGAATACTATTTCCAAACAGCCATTCAGTGCTTCAAAATAAGTACGCATCTAATTTAATTATGACGACTTCACCAGACAGTAACAGCCCAAGATGATGTTTACAAAGGCACTTGTCACTCCCTTTAGAAGTACCAATGTAGTTGGTGGGGGGGTGCGGGGAGTAGGTGTTTCATACTTTCGGTGTGTTTGTAGTCTGCAACCAGTGATAAAGTGACACTTAAGATTATTTAAAGAGCAAAGCACTTCAAGTTTGGGACCTCCCGCTACGTTCACTGGGTTGCCTCAGCAACCAACCCCCACTGGGTACCTGGGACAGGTATTCCGAGTCGCCATGTGCTTGTGCTAGGAAGCACTCTAGGAAGGGGCCCCGGGATGCTATTTTACCCGCCGACGACAGGCTCCAACATCAGGAGCTACTCCAGCGGAGCTTGCAGCCACACCACAGCAGCTCGGAAATAAACGTGACCCGCACGGCAGCCAGGCTTCGGCCAGCGGAGCGAGGTGCAGCCTTCCCAGTCGCTACCATTCACAAGCACTTGCGCTCTGGCCAGGCAACCTTTTGGACACGCATTCTTACCCCCTTGAGCAAAGCAGGGCGTTGGGGGCGAGGCCGCAGGGATCCTCGGCGGCGCTGGGATTTAAAAACACGTCCGTGAAGCCCGCCACAGGTTTCCCGCTCCTAAAACACACTTCTTCGTGAAGAGACACCTGAGTGGCAGGCGGGTCCGGGGCGCCCGCGTAGACGCGATGGCGCGAACGCCGCTCTCCGCTGAGGCGCCCTCACGAGGCGCCCGAACGCGCCACCCGCCCGCCGGGGACGTCCGGCCGCGCCTCAGCAAGGCGTCCCGCGGGTCGCCGGGCGCGCGTCCTCCGAGCCGGCAGGAAGCGCGGCACGGGTGCCGGAGCCGCCGGCCGGGACCTCCAGGAACTCGCCGCCGGCCAGCGCGGGGCCCAGGCGCCGTAGCGACCACCGCCCTTGGCCGCCCTCAGCCGCGCCGCATCCGGGTCCCGCGCCTCCGCTCTCACCTGCCCGGCGCCCCGCGCAGCGCGCTCCGGATCCTGTGCGCCGTCAGTAGCCCCAGCCGCCGCGGCCGCCTCGCTCGGTCAACTCGCGCCCGCCGGGCTTGGCACTCCGCCCGCCCGCCGCCGCCGTCCTCGTCTTCGTCGCCGCCGCACCGACCGTCGGAGCATGCGCGCCCGCGCCTCCCGTCGAGCTGTATGACTGGCGAGTCCCTGAAGAGCCCCGGGACCCCCAGACTCCGTCCTTCCATGCACGCAATAGGAGGAGGAGGGATTGGGCGTACACTTGTGACAAGATGGGCGGATCCTACATTTAGGATGGCAGCTTAACTTTGACCAGTCTGGATCTCCATATGAACCATATCAGTAGGGTGTGAACTCCACCTACAGGAACCAAGCTATTGGTTGCAAGCTTGAGGGAGAATTAATCCATTGTCTCCAGCAGCAGGGAGCAGAGCACGCCCATCCCAGTCAAGGAGTATTTGTAATTCCTGCATTTAACATTTGAATGCTTACTTTCTTGGAATGTTTGAGCTTGGAGTCTTAAAAACAAATTGCCCAGCCCGTCACTTTACATAAAGAACAATAAAAGTAAGGTAAAAATATTTGCATAAGGCCTTCAGTCATCATCTCCAGGCTCTTAAAGGGGTAGGTTTGGCTGCTGGTCTCACATATCAAAGAGAGCCAGCAAAGCATCAGACATCCTATCCTGCCCACAGATAGTGGCATGTTCAGTCCCTTTCACTGCCCTTCTTCTCCCAACTGCCTGCAGAGACCTGCACAAAAAAGGTCGAGCAACACACACAACAATGGTGTGGCCAACAGTGGGAAGAGGAGGAAGGGAAGAAAGGGAGGGGGGGGCAGAAGTGACAGAAGAAGAATAAGCATCAGGTGTCAGGGGAAGCCAGCCCCTAACATCATTATGAGTCCGGTGGGCGCAATTGTATAGCGATAATAAATAAGTATTATAGTAAAGTTACAGAGCATGAAAGAGAAATATTGAAATAAATGGAGTCAGACACAATTCATAGTAGCATACTCAGCTCAGCTCCGCTTGGTGGTCTACGTGGAAAGAGATATTTGATGCTAACCCATGTTTTTATATTCTCTGGGGGCATGCAAGCCCCCTAATTACAGGTGAGGACCCATGTCACAGGAAGGGGATGTGCTATAGGTGATACAGTAATGAGAGGGGATGGTCTATGGAAATGCAATAGCAAGAGTAGAGATTGGGGGGTATACATGTGACAAGATGGGCTGATTCTAGATTTAGGATGGCAGCCTAACCTTGGTCATCTTTGGATGGGGTTGACCTCTCTGGTGTCTCCTACAAGGAAACAGACAACTACTATCCTTATCAGAAGGGAGTGAATCCTACTTGTTGTGGGATAAGCAGTGGTGTCTGCTTGCACTAGATGGCTGATAGCTCTTAGGGAGAATGACCCCTGATCTATTCCTCATGATCTCCAAGTGCATAGTCATTTGCAAGCAGCCGAGTTTGGAATATATTTGGGGTAGACAGCTTGGGAGAAATCCCTGTTTCCCACAATCAGGCACTTGGGGAGAGAAAGAAAATCTGCCATAACAACAAACCAGCTTGGGGAGCTGATGAAGGCACTGTGATGTAATGAGGTAGGTCAGGGAGGAGGTGTTGAAACCAAACCCAAACCACATCTACTGTCCTCACTAGTCTATTCTGACTCTAATAGGACAGAGTAGAGTTGCTCTGTGGGGTTTCCAAAAGGATATATCTTCAGGGGAACAGTCTCATCTTTCTCCTTTGGAGCATCAGGTGGGTTTGAACTGCCAGTATTTGGGTTAGCAGGCCAATGCCTTCCTCACAGCACCACTGGGTTCCTTGAGGGTGTCAAAAGGGAGGTACAAAGACACAGATTCTTGGATTTTTCTTCAGGCAAGAGTGCACGATTAACGGCAATTATTACTACTGACAAACTCATACATAAAGAATGCTGTCTTTAGAAGCAACATCTGTACAGGTGGGATAAAATTTCCTAGCTTCTATTGGTTTATTTGTCTACTGCTTCCCCATATCTGACATATAGTAGAAACCTGGTAAAAAATAATTTTTTAATTGACCCAGAAAGGTAAAGAGGCTTGATCAAGGTCAGAGTCAGCTGGTATTCAAATTGCTAAGCCCTTTAATTTGGCTGAAATCCCTACTAGTCATTCCTCATGACCCCCTGAAATGACCTCACCATGCTCCTTGGATTCCCAAATATTTTTGTGCCAACCTTCCTCAGCTTAATAAGAACATAGAGGAACCATTCTCAGACTCAGGAGGCTGGTAGCACCTGGGGGAATTTCTGAGAAGAGTCAGGAAGCATTTTTGTAGAGGCTGTAGGCATGACACAGCCTACCTGCTGATAGCTCTTCCTCCTTCCTCCCTAGGGAGCGTCTAAATGAACTTAAAATTTGTGAGGATCCTGGACCAGGTTATTTTTAATCTTTCCTTCCCTGCACCACTCCACATCTGTTTATCTTGACCAAACTTTTCCCAAGGTCTCAGCCTCAAATTCACTTTCCTGTGAAGCTTTCTACTCCTGTAAAGAGTTACAGACTCTCCCAGCCCCCACCCCACTATCATGACTCCAGCTCTACCTTACAAATCCGGCTAGACCAAAGCATGTACACTGGTGCAGATAAGAGCTCTGGACATACAGAATTCAGGACAGATAAACCCCTTTAGGAACAGTAATGGGAGTAGCGATACCACGAGGGTAGGGGGGAGATGGGGGGTGAAAGGGGGAACTGACTGCAATGATCACTGTATAACCACGCTGCCCCCCGGGGGGTGACTGGGGGGCATGAACAACAAGAACTTGGGTGAATGGAGACAGCGGATTCTGTACAATATGAAAAATAATAATTTATAATTTATCAAGTGTTCATGAGATAGGGAGGGTTGGGAAGGAGGGAAATAAAAGGAGTTGATACCAAGGGCTCACATAGAAAGAAAATGATGATTGCAACATATGTACAAATGTGCTTGACAAAATTGATATATGGATTGTTATAAGACCTGTAAGAGCCCCCAATAAAATGATTTACAAAAATAGAGTTTCAGACTTGGAAACTCAGAGGTAGTTCTACCCTGTCCTGTGTAAGGTTGCTATGGGTCAGAATCAACTCTATAGCAATGCGTATGGTTTTGGGAGTCAACCTTGAGATTATTACCTCAGTCTTGCAGACAATTGCTGGCTTTACTGCGGTTTCTGCAGTAGTTTACAAGTAATCTGAGGGATGGAATGATCTCTTGGTTCTCTCTACACCATCAAGTGAAATTTAAAATGACAGTTGGTTGTAAGCGAAGGCATTCTTTTAAGAACCAATTTCTCTGCTCAACTCGTATTTTTAGCTATGCTGTTTAGGAGGGAGTAGTGTTATGGTGTAGTTTTATGTTAGGTAGCTAGAGCTGGGACCAGGGTGTCTACTGGGCAGGTTCCAAATTCAGGCACTTGAGGCAGGGAGGCAGTGCACTTAGGTGGGTGCAAACCAGGCCAGGTGGGCTTAATTCAGCCAATGGGGTCAACCAGTAATGTCAACCACCCCTCCCAGCCGAAGCCACTAAAGGCCGAACCTGGAGACCACCTCCCTGTTTTTCTGTGGTCTCTCTCTCTCTCTTTCTCTCTCTCTCTCTCAATCCTTTCTTTCCCCCTTCCCCCTCACTCCTCTCTTTCTCTTCTCTTCTCCTCTCTTCTCTTTCTCTTCTCTCTCTATCACCTTCTCTCCTTAATACAAACCCATTTGGATTAACAATCAGTCTTCGACATGAATTCTTTCTCCTGTGATGCCAAGAACTGAGGTATTTCCCACCCGAGAAACCTAACAGTTATGCTGTGATCCACATGGTTGGCAGTTCAAAACTACCAGCAGCTCTGAGAAAGACTGGTTTTTCTACTACCATAGACAGAGTTTCAGAAACTCAGAGGGTCACTGCAAGTCAACAGTGACTTGATGACAGTGAGTTTGGGTTTTATTTTTTGGTTTTAGGGAGAGGGTGCACAGTTCATATACCAGCACACCTGCACAGAGATTGGTTCTGAAGAGGAGGAGGACTCCAGGCCCTAGGATTCAAGGGGGACTAGACTTAAGGTGTCCCTGAAAGCAAACTCAGATATGGTCAATTTTGACAGGAAAATTGGTAAAATACACAGAGAAAAAAGAGAGGTTGGTTAGATGCATTTTATCATAGATGTATTGTGTAACATCATGCACTCTTAAATGAATGAGGTCATTCTGTATGAATCCATTTGAAAGAATCTCCAAAATATAATATGTAATGAAATAGGCAAGATACAAAAGAGTAAAAAGTAAGCTTTACTTGGACATGCGTACATGATCATCAAAAAGAAACAGAAAGGCCATGGTTGCCTCCAAGGCGGAGATTCAAAGGCTAGGAAGCGAGTGGAGGGAATAATGGATTTGCTCTGGTGATCATCCTTTCCCCAGCTTCCTGGGTGACATAACAGCGAACTTCTTGACTACTAGCTAAAAAGTTGGCAGCTGGAACACACCCAGAGATGCCTTGTGTTTTAGGGTAAGAGGATACCCCAAATCTCAAAGATAATTTATTAAATCTTAAACAGGACAAACACATTCCATCCAGATGAGGGGATGGAAACTATTAGCATGAGGTATTATTGATATGTAAGGGCTATCTGAGATTCACAGACTTGAAAGGACATGGCGGCAGATCCCAACATCACAGTTCCAGGTGGGACTACAGAAGCAAGAATAGGACAAGGATTGGGACCTGTGTTAAACAGGACAGTTTACAAGACTGGTCCAGGGCCAAACAACCAAGGCTTTGGGGGCATGACTCATGACTGTGCAGCCCAGAATGGCAGCCTCGATTCAAGGATCCACTTAGGCAAGTCTCTAAGCCCCACCATGGGCTGCCTAAGGGGTAATCCACTTTCCAATGCCCTCTGCCTGATGGCAAGAGTGTTCACATCCCTGATCAATGGTCTGAAGGAATTCACTAGAAGCTTAATCCACGTGGGGACTGTGCAAATAGAATTTTGGCTTTCACTGTTAGCCACAAACTTGTGCAAATAGTGAATTCTCAGAATTTCAGTTGAAAGGCAGGCTTGATGATCTGCTTCTGAGGGGTCACTATGGTGCACACAGCAGGTCACTGTGCATGCGCACAGGAATCAGTTCAGCAGCAGCCAACAGCATTCTCCCTTATGTTGCTTGACGTTTGTTTTATGCCCACATCTCCTCTCTCTCTCTCTCTCTCTCTCTCTCTCTCTCTCTCTCTCTCTCTCTCTCTCTCTCTCTCTCTCTCACACACACACACACACACACACACACTCACACACTGGTATTTCAAAAAGTCCCTGAAAAATTCCATTCTCTTTTGATTCCTTGTTCCACTAACTTTTGGGAGCCTGCTTGTGTGCATATTTGACACCATTTGTTTGCTGAAAGTGAGGAGGAATTGAACCACTTGCTGAAGATCAAGGATTGCAGCCTTCAATATGGGTTACAATTCCATATAAGGAAGACCAAAATCCCCAAAACTGGACCAATAGGTGATAAACAGAGATAAACAGAGAAAAGGGCTTCAGTTGTCAAGGATTTTGTCTTACTTAGATCCACTATCAATGTTCATAGAAACAGCAGTCAGGAGATCAAAAGATGTATTGTAATGGGTAAATATGCTGCAGAACACCTCTTTGTAATGTTGAAAAACAATGATGTTACTCTGAGGACTAAGGTGCACATGACCTAAGCCATGCTATTTTCCATTGCATCATATGCACGTGAAAGTTAGACACTGAATAAGGAAGGCTGTAGAAGAACAGATGCATCAAATTGTGGTCCACCAGAAGACTACTGACAGTACCATGGACTGCTGAAGGACTGACCAATCTGTATCAGAAGAAATAAGGCCAGAGTGCTCCTTAGAGGCAAGGATGTCAAGACGCCATCTTACATACTTTGGACATGTTGTCAGGAGAGACCAGTCCCTGGAGAAGGGCATCCTATTTGGTACAGTGGAGAAGCCATGAAACAGAGGAGATCCTCGAAGAAGTGGATGGACTCAGTGGCTTCATCGGTGGTTCAGGCACAGGAACAATTGTGAGGATGGTGCACGACCCTACAGTGTTTCATTTGGTTGTATGTGAGGTCACGACGAGTCCAAGTGTCCTCAATGGCATGCAACAACAACTAGCCAGAGCAGAGAGGAGCAATCTGCCCTCTGGGACTTCCCTAGGAAGGTCCTCAATGGAAATTGGGAAAGTCTAAGACCCTATGGTCATGAGTCATAGTGGTCGGAAGGCCCCAGAACAAATCCAGTAAGCCTTTCTAATCTGTGATCATCTCCATGTCTCCATAATGGCCCCATTCTCACTTATGCAGTCCTGCCTGAGACAGTGATGAATTGCTCTGCCTCCAATCACATTTTTGTGGCAGATTTCATCCATTTCTATAATTAGCGACATGGCCACACAGCCTTTGGACCCCATTATGGCCTCATGCTGATGGTCTCCTTCATCTAAATCATTTCTCCTACTTTTGTCTTTCTTCATTAATTGGATATCTGAGATACATATGGAAGGGGCATTATCTCTACAATAAGAGAAAGGGATGAGGTGGTGGTGGTGTGGAGTGGGGTGGCACACCATCTCAGAGAATGAGAACAACTGTTTCAATGGTTCCCACTGCAGTGGGGAAACTGCAGGTACACTAAAAGAGCACAGCAATGACAGCATTAAGGTCTTAGAGCTTAAGGACTCCCTCCCTCCTTAGGCCTCTCTTTCAACTATAAAATGTAGCTCTAAAATGCAGAGCTTCTCGGACACAGCTTTCAGGAAGCCTGTGGATCCAGGAAAGCCCCGATCTCAGCAGAACCAATTTGGCAATTCACAGGTCTGAATTTTGACCAGTCAGCTCACTTGGTCTAGCTCACTTGGTCTAGATCACTCAATTATGTTCACATAAACTACAACAAACAGGTTCACACTGTCACCACATTTTCTAGATAAGAAAACTGGAACAGAATTAAGCTGCCAAATGAATTGGCTTCTTATAAAAGAAATAGCCAAGTGAATGTTTGGGAAAACAACAGCTCCCGCTATGTGGCACAGGGAGCCCTGGTGGCATATTGGTTTTCACTTGGGCTGCTACCCACATAGTTCAAAACCACCACCCGCTCTGAGAGAGAAACGTTAGGGCTTTCTACCCCTGTAAAGAGTTGCAGTCTCAGAAACTCACAGGGGCTGCTCTACCCTGTCCAATAGGGTTGCTGAAAGTCAGGGTTGCTGTGAGTCACAAAAGATGCAATGGCAGTGAGTTTTCAGTTTGGTTATTAAGCAAAATTATCAAATTCTGAAACTATTGTTTCTCGATATATCCTCCATCAAGATCTACCTAAACACTTTTTAAAAATAAGTCATTTTATTGGGGGCTCTTACACCACTTATAACAATGCATACATCAATTGTATCAAGCACATTTGTACCTATGGTACCATCATCATTTTCAAAACATTTTCTTTATACTTGACCCCTTGGTATCAGCTCCTTTTTCCCCCTTATCTCCCACTCTCCCACCCTCATGAAACCTTGATAAATTATACTTTCATATTTTACAATGTCCACGGTCTCACTTCACCAATGTTTCTGTTGCTTGTCCCCCTGGGGTGTGGGTGTTAATACATCAATCATTGCTCAGTTCCCTCTATCTCACCCTACCCTCATGTTATCACTACTTCCATTACTGTTCCTGAAGGGTTTATCTGTCCTGGATTCTGTGTGTTGAGAGTTCTTATCTGTACCAGTGTACATTTGGAGGGAGTGAGCGGGAGAGGAAGCATTGAAGAACTAGACAAATGGTATGTACTGTGGTATGAGTTGGGGTGCCAGCCCCCCACCAGTAATCTTGGGTTCAATAAGCACTATTGTATGGTTGAGATATATAAATATTATATTAAATTCATCGGGAGCATGAGCTATAGAAGAGACATTACAATGATGCAGTCAGACACAATTCATGGTAGCATGCTCACCTCCTGGATGGCCATGATCTTACCAGCCAGGTCCACGCACAGTGTGGAGGAAGGGAGGTGGGATGGAGACCAGGCAGGAGGCTCGAGGACTGGGCTGGAGGCTGGAGCCCCAGCACAAGGCTGGCTTCCCCAGACAAATGGCGCACAATGTGGGACAATATGAGTTATACCCCATATAACAATTATATGGCCCCATTGGTATGTATAGTGAATTTGAAAATTGTGTGAAGTGAGGATCCGGTGTGGGAATTGACAGAGAAGTAGTGGAAATAGTGAATTAGAATTTTAAAGAGGATAATGGGGGCAAGGTAAAAGCAAACCTGAAACTTATGGTACCATGCTCGTCTACTTACTGAAAAGACAAGGTGTAAAAGTAACGAAGAAAAAGATACAATGTTTTCTAAAAGTAGTAAAAAGGTATAATTCATGGTTCTCAGAGGAAGGAACTTTTGATTTAGAGACCTGGGAGGAGGTCATTGTCAACTTAAAGGAAGCACAGAGATGGGGAGAGTATCCCTATGGAGAAGTGGTCTCTGTGGGTACAAGTTAAGATGGTTTTAAAACTTTTGCAGGAGGAAGAGAATAAGGATGATCAGTCTAGTGAGAAGTCTTGTGTCTATTCAAATCTAGAAAAGCAAGCTAAAGTGTCTGTGAATAAGCATGATTTAGGTTATGAAACTTTAGGAAAAACTGAAAAGGCAGGGATTGGTTTGTTATCTAAAGCCTCCAATTCTAGAACAGAACCTCATGGCCAAAGCCTGTATGCTCTCGCGAGACTATAGACTCCGAAGGTTTAAAGGTGATACAGTACTAGAGGCAGTGGATTGCAAGATCCAAAGCATGGCTATTAAGCAATCCCAGGAAGCTCCCTTGCTTTCAAAGGTAGAGAAAGCCAAGAAGCAGAACAGGCAAAGTCTAAGATGCCCAAATTTAAATCAGATGAGAAGCAGTCAGAACGGGTTTCAGGCAGATGAGAAGATTTTAGGCAGAGCTAAAAGAATGAGCCTGAGTCAGAAGGGGACATAGTAAAAGCAGCTGCTCTCCTGCTGGAATTTAGTGTAAGAAAGGCCAGAGATTGTAAAACAATCAAGCAAGCCAGCCCTGAAGGTAGAGAGATTAGCTCCAAAGAAATGCAAACTAGGAGAGCTAGCACAGAAGGTGAAGTTCAGGAAGTGGAACTCCAAGATAGACAGATTGAAAAGAGTAGCTCAGAGAATAAACATAAAGAAGCAAAGTATAGGAAAGCACCTTTACTCTCCAGAGTAGGAAGAGGGATTGCAGAAGAAGAAGATTTAGAATGCAAAATGTCTTATCCTGTTAGAACCAAAAGGAATTCACAGTGCCTTTGCCTTTTAAGTTGCTAAAAGATCTCAAGCAGGCAATCAATGACTATGGCCCAGACTCACATTTTGTAATTAGCATGATAATGGCTCTAGCAGAGTCTGACAGCTGGACCCCTACAGATTGGAAAGCTTTAGCGAGATTTTGTCTTTACTCTTCAGAATCCTTGTGATATCAAATGCTATGGAAGGAAGCAGCCCTTACAAGAGCTGGGAAGAATGCTGAGGATGGGATAGATATAGGAATTCATCAATTGCTAGGGGATGCGAATTATATTACAGTTGAGTCTCAACTACAGTTTACTGAACAGACAATAGGACAGATACGTGAGGTTTGCTTAAGGGCCTGGGAAAAGATAATTCCATCAGAAGAGAGAAAGCCGCGTTACAGGGCTATAAGACAATGGAATGATGAGCGTTACATGCTATTTCCAAATGTGTGAAGAATGTTCAGGCAGTAAGAGACCTAGTGCACAAGCTATCTTATGATTTCTCTAATTAGCACTGTAAAAATGCCTTGCATCCCTTTGCTGGGTTATTTTAGGATATGCAGGAATGTAGAGGCAGAGGAATACAAGGCAGACCTCAGGGCAGCTTCATTGGCAAACTATATCAGACCTGGAAGAAAGTGCTTTAGTGGTGGGAAGACAAGTCATCTTCAAAGAGTGTAGGCAGAGCAGGCTGCGGCCAATGTCAGGGCATGGGCCAGGACCTTGGAGATTGGGTTTAAACGAACCTGAACTCTGCCTCCATTGTAGGAAGGGGACTCATTGGGTGAGCCAATGTCGTTCAAAAATCAACAGTGAAGGGTCGCCATTAGCAAAGACTTCCCTGCAGGAAAATAGTGGAAGAAAAGAGCAAAGAAGATCTTTGAGAGAAATTGCCTTTTTCTAGCAGCCTCACAGCAGGAGACCAGACCTAGCCAAAGAAGCAAAAACCTAGTCTCTGTTCTCACTGCAGTTGGTTTGAATAACCAAGAGATGGTTCAGAAGCCCTCACAGGAGCTTGATCCTCAAAAGCAGGGAGCTCTTATTGAAAGATTAATACAGTTTCTATCAGGAAGATTTAACCTTAGTACTCAAGAAATTAGAATTGATACTGGAGTTGATAAGAGTTGTAAGAAAAAGTCCAAAACTGTGATTGAATCAGAAACTAAGAGCAGTAATTGGGGACCACTACCTAAAAGAACTATAGGATGTTTATTAAGGAAGTCCAACATAAATTCTCAAGGTGTTGCTGAAGTTATTGGTCAGGATTGTGAAGAAGAAATTAAGGCAGTAATGAGTTCTGATATACCATGGTTTATAAAAATGTAGGATCGCTTAAGCCAATTTTCCCTTCCTTGTATTTCTAGAGTAAAAATTTATACCTATCAGGAAAGAGTACTTGAGAAGTTTGACCACCCTTTACATCAAGCAGTCTTCTGGACTGCAGTTGTGGAGAAACAGCGCCCCCACATGGAATTAGAAATGGAAGGAAAAAGGTTTGTTAACTGTGGATGCCGGGTCATTTCCTTAGGGCATTCAGGAGGGCCTAAGACCCTCCCATTAACTTCCCCGAAAGCCAGCATAGAGGGAATGAGTGAAGTTAACCAAGACAGAACAAAGGTAAAATCATACAGTGTGAGAAGCCTGAAAGGCAAAACGGCTCAATTGAGCCTATAACCTTATTGGTAAGCCTGGAGAAAAAATGTCTGCTTGGTAAGTTACTTCAAGATCAGCTGAACAAATTTATTAAGAATTTTTTCAGTCTTTCAAAGTATGATAAGAAGTTCTCCCAATTAGTTAGCTCTCTTAATTCTCTGAGGGATGGGAGCCAGTATTTACATAACAATGAAGGTTATCTAACTAGTACTTTTACTGATTCAAGATCTAGCAAGGTAACAGACTGCTAGCAATGCTTTACTATTTAAATTGTTAAAACAGAAGGGGGAGAAGAGGAATCTTATGTGTGACAAAGTTCATTTACTCATTTTAACTGAAAAATTTTTCTCCTTACAAAAGCTTGTAATAAAATTAGGGAAGATAAACACGTTTTCAATTCTACAGAGAAAATTGATCCTAAGAAATCTGAGGATGATGGAAACTGTGTTTGGGATCCAGGACCATTCACCTGGAGAAAAGGCTATGCATGTATGTTTTTTACAGAATAAAACTGATGGACTTCCTTTAAAAGGACGCAACCACCTTTGGAGAAAGATGGACAAGGAAGAGATGGAGAAGCCAACCAATATTAATCATAAATCCTTTTTTCAGGTTAATGATACCCCAAAGAGAGGGGCTATTTCTTTATATTTTCACAGGCAAAGGAGATAGGTGGATTTCTCTTCAGCCAGCAAGGCCCAGAAGAAAGCGGGGAAGCTGATGTGTGACCTGACCCCCTGTCCTGTTATTGAAGTTATTCAAAACGTCAAGAAGACCTCGAAGATTCCTGAGAGTGGCGATTGCTGACTGCTGAGATATTTCTTCCATTGCTGACGCTGTCTAAGAGACACTCTGGGATGCTATCATAACAACATTTTATACAATGTGACTGGAATATTACTGCAGACTGCTTTGCTGAAAGATCAAGATTTTGAATTTGTCAATGCTATAATGTGATTGGAATGTAACTGATTTCTGTATAACCCCTTATCCTTATAATAAGACATTGCATGATTGGGATTTGATTAGGAAACATTTGCAAGGGTTTAAGGGAAACATTTCATTAGATATTGATCAGCTTAAAAAGGATATTTTCTATACATTCAAAGACAAGCTTGAGGCTTCTCCTGGCTCTGATGTGATTAAGCAATTGATGAGTAGCATGGAAGGGTTGGACCCGCGAGCTTGGGGGCAAAGTACTTCACATAGCTTAAGTTCCAGTCTGACTGTGTTTTTTATCATCATAATTGTGATGCTTGCAGTCTCATGTCATTTCTATAGGAAGCTAATAGATATGAAAAGAGACCATGTTGCCTCCGTGACACTATTGAATCTTAAACATAATGCAGAGAGGGGAAATGTGGGATACTAGCACCAAGGGAAATAATACTGGGACTTATTCCCTGACTGGTACAGAGGGAATCTGGGAGACTAATGTTCCATGGCTGGAAGACCGCCACTCTGTTAGTTGGAGATATACTCCAAGTTCATGTTCCTGCGGTAATCTATCATTTCCATAGATTCTCCCTTAAAGCTGTGCTGCCTTAAAGTGAGCACATGGTTGATTCATTCTCCCTATAGAAGCAGACATTCCTATTTGGCTCTATTTCTACCCACCACAGTATCCAATCTCTCTCATACCTTTCTCCAATAGCAGATGGGAATAAGGGGACTTTACCCCCAGTGCCTGGATTCTAAATGTTTCTATCAAGCCTGAATTTTTGGCTATATTAATTGGATCATGAAGTTTTGCCTTTACAGCTTTAAATTTATAGAAAATGATTTAAAAACACGTCAGTCACGCCCACCACACAGGTTTCCCCCGCTCCTAAAACACACTTCTGCACAAAAAGACACCTGAGTGGCAGGCGGGTCTGGGCGCCGCAGTAGACGCGATGGCGCCAACGCCACTCTCCGCTGAGGCGCCCCCTCAGGAGGCGCCTGAACGTGCCCCCCGCCCGCTGGGGACATCTGGCCACGCCTCAGCAAGGCGCCCCCGGGCCTCCGGGCGCGTCCTCCGAGCCGGCAGGAAGCGCAGCAGGGCGCTGGAGCCTCCAGCCGGGACCTGCCCGAGCCTCCGGCCGCAGGAGCTCACCACCCGCCAGCGCGGGGCCCAGGAGCCGCCGCGACCCCCGCCCTCGGCCGCCCTCAGCCGCGCCGCATCCGGGTCACGCGCCGCTCTCACCTGCTGGGCGCCCCGCGCAGCGCGCTCCGGATCCGATGCGCCCTCAGTAGCCGCCGCGGCCGCCCCACTCGTCACCTCCCGCCCGCCCGGCGCGGCTCTGCGCCACCCGCCGCCCACGTTCAGGGCTCGCTCTGCCGCCGCCGCCCGGACCGACGGAGCACGCGCGCCCGCGCCTCCCCGCGAGCTGCACGGCCGGCCGGGGCCTCCAGCCGCCTTTCTGGAGCCTTTCCTGGCGGGTCCTGAGGGACCGCAGAGCCCCCGGACCCCTGCCTTCCGGAGCGGCCCGCAGCCGCCTCGCGGGGACCCCTCTGCCTCGGCGTTCCCTCGCAGCCCTTCGCCCCCCTTGTGCCCCGCAGCGCCGCAGACCCCAGACCCCCCTTCCTGAGCGTGGGAGCGCGGGGATGTTGCCCCGCACCGTCGATGGCCGTTGAAAGGCTGAAGTTCCCACTTCCGAGTTCAAGAATATTATTCTGTGTGTTCATTTTTGTGATAACAGCTAACCCTTTGCTGCAGTTTCATCGCTTAACCAATCCTTTTCGTATCTGCTCTCCTGTTCGCTTTTGTCTCAACCAAGAAATGTCACGCTCCTCATTCTTCGAACACAGGTGAATTTTTTATTGATTATAAACCCTAATGTCGACTTACTGTAAAGCACCTGTACGAGGAGGCTTCAAAAATTCATGGGAAATTATCTTCTCTTTTCATTCCATTCTCCCACGATCTTTCCGAAGCTCCCGCGTATTGTGATGCCAGTGTACAATTAGTAAAACCCCTCTGGCAAATAATTCAGTAGTCTGGGATATAATTTAGAACTATATGCTATGCAAAGCAAAGGTGGCAAAACAATCCAGTGGTAAAGGAATACTTTGGTTAATGAGTGGTTGAATTAGCCGAATTCACAAGAAATCAAAGGAAGGAGCATACTACATTCAAAAATAAACTCCAGGAGGATTAGAGCGATAAAATATTCAAAGCATTAAAAACTTAGAGGGATTTATTTTCGAGAGTAGCAATTTAGCTTTAGTGAGGTGGAAACTTTAAGCAAGACAGGAAGGTTCATGTCTTTAAAGGAAAGATAAAGCTATTTGACTATATACAGATGTTTTCACCTTTTAGCATGGTATCACAATGACAAGAAAAGTGTTTTAAAAGAACAATTGGCTATGCAAAACGCATGGCAATCTAACATAAAGTTTCTATAAATTATTTTTCCAGACAAATTGCTCGGTTGTATATGTTTTTAATACAGGCAATGCATACACATAGACAACTAACAGAAGAGCGGTTCATAAGCATGATTCATAAACATTGAAAAGATGCCTAATGTCATTGAAAGCCCTGGAAACATAAAGGGTTGAGATATAAATATTAAAGTCATCGGGAGCATGAGAGATAGAAGAGATATTACAATAATGCAGTCACACACATATCATGGTAGCATTGCTCACCTCAGCCCCACTTGTTGGCTTGGTGGTCCACGTGGAGAGAGGGGGAAGGGAAGGAGGACAAGGGGAATTGGAAACGGGAGGGTAAAGACATACATCACAGGAAGGAGTTGCACTATGTTATACAGCAGTGAGAAGGGGTGGTCTAGGGGCATACATGCCATAGGAAGAGGAGGGATGGGGGTATACACATGACAAAATGGGCAGATCCTACATTTAGAATGGCAGCTTAACTTTGACCTGTTTTCTGTATCTCCATATGAACCATTATCAGTAGGGTGTGAGCTCCACCTACTGGAACCAAGCTAATGGTTCCAAGTTTTAGAGAGAAGCAATCCATTGTCTCCACCAGCAGGGAGCAGAGACTGCAGTCTGGCAGCATTGCCTTGAGGGACCTTGCAAGCATCTGACTCACATACAGTATCCCTCTAGTAGGAATCAACCCAGTTAACTTACATTGGGGCTTTTTATCTCCAGACTATATATTTTTATTGGAGTAGAAAGCCTCATCTTTCTTCCCTGGAGCTGGCTGGTGGTTTTGAAGAGTGAAACCTTGTGGTTAACCGCCCAACCCATAACCTTCTATGGCACTAGAGCTCCATGACTCTGAACTAGCAACGTAAAATGCTTTGCCCTCAAGCAGAGTTTGTTTGCTTCCACCCACTCCTCTGGCCAGCCTGGTAAGGAGTAGTCTAGCCCTCAAGAACTTGCCTGAGTATGCCCTTGATGGGAATTGGGGTACTGAGGTTGCACGTTCATGCCCTGACCAAGATGGTTGGAGGGCCCTGAACTAGTCCTGTAAACTTTTCTAATCTGCAATAATGTATTTACTCCAATCATGGTCCCTTTCCCATTTCTGTAGTCACATTTCCAACTGCGATGGTCTGATCTGCTGGGAACGTGACTTTTAAAGGGGCTTCCTTTGTTTTCCATGTGACCGAGCTGTTGTGGATCCCTTGGTCCCCATTATGGCCTCATGCTTACGGTCTCCCTCAACCAGATGATTTGTTTTTTCTGGACTTTGTCCCATTCAAGATTTAAAAAGGGGGTCTCTGTAAATTATATTTGAACTTCGAGTCTTCTCCCTGATCTAAAACAATGCACACAAAAATATATACCAATTCGATCATTTCTACATTTACAATTTGCTAACATTCATTATATTTCTGAAATTATGTAGCCATTCTCACTGTCCTTTTCCAATTCCAAATTTCCATCATACACATAAGCTCACTGCCCGTTAAACTTTTCACCTAACCTTCCAAGTTCCTGTGTCAATCTGATCACAGACAGATTATTCTTTTTTTTTAAATTTTAACAATTTATTAGGGGCTCATACAATTCTTAGCACAGTTCATACATACACATACATCAATTGTATAAAGCACATCTGTACAGTCTTTGCCCTAATCATTTTTTTCTCCTCTTTTCTTTTTTTACATTTTATTAGGGACTCATACAACTCTTATCACCATCCATACATATACATACATCAATTGTATAAAGCACATCCATACATTCCCTGCCCCAATCATTCTCAAGGCATTTGCTCTCCGCTTAAGCCCCTTGCATCAGGTCCTCTTTTTTTCCCCCTCCCTCCCCTTTCCCCCCTCCCTCATGTGCCCTTGGTAATTTATACCTCATTATTTTGTCATATCTTGCCCTATCCGGAGTCTCCCTTCCCCCCTTCTCTGCTGTCCCTCTCCCAGGGAAGAGGTCACATGTGGATCCTTGTAATCAGTTCCCCCTTTCCAACCCACTCACCCTCCACTCTCCCAGCATCGTCCCTCACACCCTTGGTCCTGAAGGTATCATCCACCCTGGATTCCCTGTACCTCCAGCCCTCATATGTACCAGTGTACAGCCTCTGTCCTATCCAGGCCTGCGACAGATTATTCTTTAAAAGAGCACAATGTCTAAAGCAGATCTTCTTCACTAATTCAGCTTTTGGTTGGCTTTAAAAAGGCTTTACAAAAATCAAATCTGCTGCTATCAAGTTAATGCTGACTCATAGTGAATACCCACTATGGGCTTCTGAGACTGTAACTGTTTACAGTCTCCTGCAGAGAGGCTGGTGGTTTCAAACTGCTGAGCTTGTGGATAGCAGCCCAACATGTAACCACTACACCAATAGTGCTCGTCAAAAGGACTTTAGGGGATGTTTTGGGTTTAAGGTATTAGGATCTCCACTTTTTCTTTTTTCCCCCCTTCTTTTCACCCAATTGATATTTGATTCATAAAAATTTCATACCTTGGTTTTACACATAAGATAACTCTTGTTCATAACAGTTCATACACTGCTTCTACATTCTCCTCCTAGAGTATATGTGCAAAAATGTGGACATATCATAACACTTTTACAAAAGGAGCACACATGCATAACCAGTTCACAGATCGAAAAAGAGAACCTAACGACATTGCAGACTCCCACTTGAAACCCCTCCCAGTCACCGACTCTGTCCACAACTTCTAACATCAGAAATCCATTTTTCCTAGTTTTGATCCTTAATTAAGTGAATTCATACAATGTGAGCTCTTTTTATGTCTGACTTCTTTTGCCATTTTATTGTTCCTAAACTCTTGGTGATATACCTATACAACTGTGTGTAGCAATACCTTGTTCATTTTCAGTTGATATGTATCATTGTGTCATTTTTTTTCATTCTCCTTGTTTTACAGTATTTCATTACATCTATAGCTCCAAGGGAGTCCTAGTGTCAGAGAGGTTCTACATTGGGCTGCTAACCTCAAAGTAGGCAGTTCAAAACTACCAGTGGCTCCAATGGAGAAAGGTAGGGCTTTCTGCTCCAGTAAAGTCACAATCTCAGAAACTCATGGGCAGTTCTACCCTGTTCTATAGGGTCACAATAAATCGACATGGACTTATGGCAGTGAGTGAAATTTTTGTATTCTGTTCTATACGGTATCATGTTTCCCTTTAGGAATAGTTGTTATTTATTTATTTGGTCCCTCATAAACGTTTGTTTCCAATGGTTTGATAAGCAAAACAATTGTAAACTCAATCTCTAAAAGACTGTTTAAAATACAAACTGTCCATTCTTACATCATTGTTAATTGCTCTTCCATGCGGACATTGAACTGCTAATACCGAGGTCAGTGGTTCAAGCTTACCAGCCCCTCCGATGGAGAAAGATGAGCCTGTTTGCTCATATAAAAATTCACAGCCTTGGTGTCTCCATGTAGACTCACTATGAGTCCTGAGCACCACCTTTCTGTGGAAGCCAGTCATCCTCTCTCCCCAGCCACTGCTGTCATTGCCCAGTGGGCACAGGAACAAAGGGGCCATGGTGGCAGGTATCGAGGTCATCTCTTGGAATTACCATGTCCTGTGGTTAAAGTCCATGGTAAACTACAACAATACAATTCTGACAAGATTACTAATGGCACAGACTCTTCAGGAGTGACAGATTTGGTCACTGAGTCAGGCCAAGAACCAGGACCAGCTGCAGGACTTGTGAGGGCAAAGGGACTACAGAGTGAGTGGTGGAAGAAGGCAGCTCCCAAGAGCAGACCAGCCACATGATCTGTTACAGAGACGAGGACTACAGTTGTTATGAGGGTTTCCTCTTTGCATGTACGCATCCAATATTTGGGGTTCATTTACACAATATAAGATGAAAATGGGGTTGTGTGCTGTCAGTTGTACTCGTGTTAGTTGTGTCATGTTACATGCGAGTATGTCTTTGTTTGGAGATTCTGTTTGGTTTACAGAGAAGTGTGTAGGTGCCAAATAGACAAGAGGTGGAGTGTGACCGATACGTTTGGTGTCAACTTGGCTGGGCCAGGGTTCTCAGTAGGATGTAATCTAATTGCATGGTGAGCAGCTATGCAGTTGTGATCAGATGAGGGTGGAGGGCAATGGACAGGCAGTTTTCTCCTATTTCAGAAATCTCTGGGGGAAGCCATGCCTTTTCCTCCTGGTATGAATCCTGCAGCTGTCTCATCGACCTCTGGATCTTTGGACTTCAACCACTAGCCTGCCACCTTCCCTGCTCATCCTGTCATCTCTCAGTGCCTGCCAAGTTGCCATCTTGCTGGAGCACATAGCTGTGGGAAAACAGCCTGAGGAGCAGGCTCCTGGGAGGGAACGTGGGGATTGGCAGGCAGAACGCCCAGGCCCAACTCAGTGAGCTGTTTAATTTCATCCAGGCTGACGCTCCTCCCTGAGATGTCATGGAGGACAAGCTGGAAGCAGTTTGTAAATAACCAGGTGTCAGGGGAAGCTAGCCCCTAACACATCATTATGGGTCCGGTAGGCGCAATTGTACAGCGAAAATAAGTAAAGATCATAGTAAAGTTATAGAGAGCATGAGAGATAGAAGTGGAGTATTGAAATAATTGGGAGTCAGTCACAATTTATGGTAGCATGCTCACCTATGCCCCGCTGATGGTCCACGTGGAGGGAGAGAGAGAGAGAGAGAGTTTAATGGTAGCCCCGACTTTTATCTTCTCTGGGGACATGCAAGCCCCCTAATTACAGGTGAGGATATACATCACAGGAAGGGGCTGTACTATAGGTAATACAGTAATCAGAAGGGGTAGTCTAGGGACATACATGCAATAGGAAGAGGGATTGGGGGTATACATGTGACAAGATGGGCGGACCCTAGATCCAAGATGGCGACCTAACCTTGATCATCCTTGGGCGGGTTCGACCTCTCTGGGGTCTCCTACAAGGAAACAGACAACTACTATCCTTATCAGAAGGGAGTGGGCCCTATTTGTTGTGTGATAAACAGTGGTGACTACTTGCTCTAGATGGCTGATAGCTCTCAGGGAGAATAACCCCTGACCTACTTCTGATGACCACCAAGTATAGTCATTCCCAAGCAGCTATCTGGCATATATTTGGGGGAGACAGCTTGGGAGAAATCCTTCTGTATCCCACAACCAGGCACCTCACACCATGAGCTTTCTGTGAGGATCCAAGAGGGTGGGACCGTGGACTCTGATGCTTGGGCTCTCAGTCTAACCTGCCCAACGTGACTCTGAGGGACATTCCACTCAACCTCGAAGGTTCCTTGCCCCTGACCCTCACCACCATAGCCCACTCTCCTGATTTCCAGTCTTAAGAAGTTTCCACAAAGAGCTACATGAGGCTGGGCCCATTTGAGCTTCTTCAAACATAATTCATTGTGGCCCTCATGTTCAGTGTCCACCTTCCTACCAAGCGGTCCTGAGTGTCTCGAGGGCACAAGGTGGCGAGGGCTGATGTGCAGACTGTCTGAGGCAGGGAATGTGCAGGGAGTCCTGGGGAAGAAGAGCAGAAGCTCAGTGATATCAGTGCTCGGTGAGAGGAGCAGTATGGCATGGCAGGCAGGGGGGTGGAGTGGGGAGCAGGTGATGTGTTTAACAGAAGAGCATGGGGAGAGGAGCAGTGTGGCATAGGGAGGGCAGGTCATGTAGTTAACAGAAGGGCATGGGGAGAGGAGCAGTGTGGCATAGGGAGGGCAGGTCATGTAGTTAACAGAAGAGCATGGGGAGAGGAGCAGTGTGGCATAGGGAGGGCAGGTCATGTAGTTAACAGAAGGGCATGGGGAGAGGAGCAGTGTGGCATAGGGAGGGCAGGTCATGTAGTTAACAGAAGGACATGGGGAGAGGAGCAGTATGGCATGGGGAGGGCAGGTCATGTGGCTAACAGAAGGACATGGAGAGGAGTAACTCAGTGGGATAAGGACAGCTGCCATCAAGGTGAGGGGTGGGTATGGGGTGGGGGTTCAGGAGGCTGTGGATGATGTAAGAGGTGAGGAGGGGCAGGGGTAACAGAGCCTGGGAAAGGGTGTGACCATGCACTGCAGATGTCCCTGCCCCAGCCAGGGCTACTGTCCAGGTTGTCTCTTACAGCCACCAGGGACAGCCCCTAACAGGGGTCAATTTTGTCAGCAGACATGTCTAGAAGCTATTATTCCTGTGCAGGAAAGAGCACCCAGTGAAGCTCATTGGCAGCCACCCAAGGAGCAGTGATCAGAACCCAAGACTGTGCTGCTTCCCTGCCGTCCACCCCCACAGCCATTCGCCATGTGGCTCCACTGCTTCAGCACTGGGCTGGAAGACGGTCAGAGAGGTCTTCTTCAGGGAACTCATATCGTTTGGGCCTTCTGTCCCAACAAACTCTGACCTTGGCCCATCAAGCCAACCCAGTTCAGCTTCCTCTTGGGCAGCTTTCCCATGTGGAAACTCTGTGAATTCCCAGCCAGAGGACACTTCCAATCTCCCAGCAAAGGCTTCTTTCCATGAATGTCTCACAGACATGAGCTCTGAAGCTAGGGCCACACTTTCCTTGACCCTGACATCCAAAAAGTTCCTGTAAATACACATTGTCAAGAGAACAAGTGAGTTCTGACTGCCCCCCGAGTTCTTTGGGGATGTTGCAATCACTCAGGCAGGGCAGACCACCTCAGTCCCCAGTCTTCTGGAGTAAACTGGCGCAGCTGTCCAGCCCTGAGCAGCTCATCTCTCCAGGACCTGGGCCATTCACACTAGAAATGGAACCAGCTCCTCAGGGGCATCGCCTCTGCACAGGAAGTCCCTGGGGACTACTGCCTGGGTCCCGAGGAGCTCTTCCGCCCTGCAGTCTCCCTCTGTTCAGTCAAAGAATTTCCAGTGCTGCTCAGTTCAAATATATCCATCTTAGCTGAGGGAGTGAAACTGAACAGTCAATTGTGTTTCATTTGAGTGATTAACTAGAGATAATAAGCTCTTCTGTCCCGCAGATAGCAGGGCCACATTAAGCACAGCTCCGATGTTAAACGGGTCACATGGAATCCAGATGAAAAGTGGCCCAAATTCATCATATTGCGAATCCAGGGGTTCTGTCAACTCACCCTGGTCACGTCCTTTGTCTAGGAAATGATGATGGATATAACGGCCATTTCTCTTAAGAATATGTTACTTTTTCTAGGAATCAAGTATTGCACCCTTCCATCCTGGAACATAGGAGGACAACGAAAAACAAAGATTCAAGGAAGCAATTAGCCCCAAGGAATAACAGTACCCTTGGACCACAGCCTCCTCAAACCTAAGAAGAGAGTAATTAAGTGGACCCCAATACCAACTACCAACCAAGATCATAATTGAGGATCTCTAACCAAGATCATAATCAAAGGACCCGTTTAAAATAGGTGGGAGTGTAGAATAAAAGTTAAAGACCAGACTTACTGGACCGAAAGACACTGGAGGAACCTGGAAGACTGTTGCCCTAAGAGTACAACTTCTAACTTGAAACCCAAGGCACCTCTGTAAGTCAACTTTCAACCAAATGCTACCTGGGACTATAAAACCCATCACAAACCCAGTGAAAAATGTGGTCTGGGGGACAATCCACGCTACAAAACTAAAAGGGTAACATTTTCCCAAAACCCAAGAGGAGGAGACAGGGAAAGTGGACAAAAGAAAATAGGGAGCCCAGGGAGTTAACAGGCAGCTGCTACCTCACTGCAAGAAGTATGACCAAGGTCACTCAACAACAGTGTAGGAACTGTTGATTGGAAAACAAACTTGCTGTGTAAACCTTCACATAAAACACAACTATAATACAGGAAAAATGTATCTATCAACTCTGTGGAAGGAGGATCAAAAGCTTGTTGCCTGTACCTGGGTAAGTAAGCAGTTCATGTCCACCTCTTTCTACGACCATGACAACATTTCTTGTCTATGAAACAATATCACCCAAAGGGATCAGGAGTAGTTTATGATTCCCATTTAGCTATATTTGTCATTCTCTATTTAATGTCTTTGATAGTTCTATTTGTATTTCTCTTTCACTTTTATGAAAAATCTTTTTATTGGGGGCTTTTAAAAATTTTACTGGGGGCTCTTAAGGCTTTTACCACAATCCATATATCAATTGCATCAAGCATATTTGTATATGCTGCCATCATAAATTTCTAAACATCTACTTTCTATTGAGCCCTTCTCTTTTACTTTTATATCATAAACACCTGAGTTTCTAAGGTTGGTGAGGGAGTGTATTAGGTACATAATTTCAAGCCAAGTTGAAGCTACATAAACGTGTAGGGGTGGAATTGAGCCTTTCAATCAGGTTACAGCCTGATGGTGCTTCCTTGTGGGCGTGGCCTTCTCTGGGGCATCTCCCTCCCTCTCTGCCTTCACCTTCCTGCTGGCTGGCCCTGGTTGCTACCACTGCCCTGCAGATGCTTCCACCACCATTGGATCCATAGGACTTAGAATCCACAGGCCTATGATCTTGCATTCTGCACCATTGCATGTGACTTTATGAGTCTGAAGAGGGACTTATGGATTAGTATCAGACTTTTGGACTTGAGTTGTACTGGACTGGGATGTGTCTTTGATATATAAGCACTTATGGATATAAAGCTCTTTCTTACACATATATGAGTGTCTCTGCTTTGTTTCTCTAGTCAACCTGGCCTAACACAGGAAGTATATGGAACTGGAGTTCCTGGGTGGCACAAAGAGTTGAGTGCTCAACCACTCATGAAAATAATTACAGTTCAAATTAGAGCTTGGAACTGGTTCCAACTGGTTCAGTCATGGCAGACAAATCAAAGCAGCACATACACAAGTTTTTAAAATTTGGGTGAACCTAAACAGTAACTAAAACAGGAAGTTTAGAGGCTGAAGTCCTGTCATGAGAGTCTCTGGATAGACATAATGGGTCCTTCAAGGAACGTGGTGCAGTAGCTGGGTTAGTGACAGGACTGTGGAGACCGACATGCATTCAAAGCTCAATGTTTGGCCACCATCTTTGAGAGGGCCACCAGAGCTGTTTCTGAATGTTCAAGTTCGAACCTGCAAGAGATGTAGTTGCTATACAATGCATATGGTGCCTGTGGTAGTTACGTAATCTGGTGTGAACTTGAGACTACTGAGAGTGAAGGGGTGGAATTTACCCTACCAATGAGGTTGCAGCTTGATGATCTCATTTGGAGGTGCTACAGAGATAAATAGCCTGCTGGAGGAGGGACACAGGCACTCTGCTTGGTATTCCTGATGGCAAGACACATGGTACTATGCTAGAGCCCTGGAGCTGGAAAAGTCATGTGGAGGCCCACATCAGCACTGAGATTCTTCCACTGCCACTGGATCCACAAGACTTTCCACCCACTGGCCTGTGTTCTTCCTGCATTTGGCATTATTGCAGGTGTTTGAAGACAGATGATTGATAGATGATAGATAACCTCACCAGGAGGGCCTCACAAGGCTCTGAGAGGAAAGACTCACATTCTCTGTGAGAGGGCTATTTTGCCAAGTAGGCCAATCAGAAAGCGTGGGCAGAGTTTAATCATGTTGAAACCTGATCAGAGGGTAAAGAGATAAATGGCTCTCCTAGGCCCCTTTCCTTTTCTCTTCCTGCCTGGTCATGGGACCAGCTTGAGCTAGTGCTTTACCCCAACCTGGACTGCACTACCCGTGGGCCAAGCCAACCCATGGATGGTATGGCTAGAGCTTGAGGCTTCTTTGAGACCTGCTTTGCCAGGCTGCTGCTGTGTACATTGCTTGACCTTCAGACTGGTGGATCCTGTGGCAGTATAGGGGGCTTTCCTAAGCTCCCGAGCTACTGACAATTGCTGACTAACCCTGCTGTCTGCTGCCTTCAGGCAGACTTTGCCTGTCTTGCCTGAGGGAAGATCCCAATGTCTGCTTCATTGACCTTGGACTGGCATCCCAGTTCAGTTGAAGGATTTCCAGTATGTTAACGGTTGAATGAAAGTGAGTTCAACTAAGTATTCTACACTGCTCGGTTAATGTTATATTCCTTCTCGATGTATAAACCTATCTTTTTATATGTAATCATAAGTTTTGGCTCACTCCCTGCAAGACATTCTAGAGGAAAAGCCAAATGGACTTACCCTGATGTAGCCAGAGCCCTGGCAGCTGGAGAAAACATGTGGAGACCCCTGTCAGCACTGAGATGCTTACGCCACCACTGGATCCACAAGACTGTCCACCCACTGGCCTGTGCCTTTCCTGCATTCGGCGTCAGTGCATGTGTTTAGTGAGTCTAAAGAGGACTTTATAGATTGTTATCGGACATATGGGCTAATAGCGTACTTAAGGACATGATCTGCACTGGGCTGGAATGTTTTCTCAATATTCAATTGCCCTTGTATATAAAGCTCTTTCCTATTTTAAAAAAACCCAAAACAAACGCAAATGTCCTGGTTTTGTTTTTCTAGTGAACCCTGCCTAACACACTGTCCAATCTCTCATAAGCCATAAATCACATATGGAGCAAAACAGTCAAGCAACTGAATGGTCAGCAAGAGTAAATTTCCACTGGTTCAGGCCAGTAGATGTTGTCTATCAGGGTCTTCCAAGGAGATCAGATCATTCATTGGTTCTGGAAGGGTACTGGGAGCTTTCTTCAGGGAGGGAACCCTGCACAGCAGCGGACTCATACATCTACACACAGGGCAGTAAACTTGCCGGGAGGAGGCAGGCATTAACCACTTGACTCCAGAAAAAACAACCATTTTATTTACTGAATAATAATTATTTTTCCTGTGGTTTTAGGGAGGCTGGTACCAAACATGGGATATGGAATCATCCTTAGTTTAAAGCATCCCCTTAGGTGGAGAGTCTGCTTGTTCTGTGCCATCAGCAAGGGCTTAAAGTTTTTCTGGAACCCAATCTGTGAGCACCTCAGAAGCATACAGGTACCTGAGTACACACCCAACTCATGAAGTGCTAGCCAAGGATGCAAAGAGACTCTGCTCTGACAATGACCCCAGTGGGTGCTGCTGACTGGGAGGCTGGTAGTTCCAAGGCACCTGTTTCTCTGCAGGTAAAGGGTACGGCTGTCTGCTTCTGTAAAGATCTGGTCTGTGAAACCCTACATTGGGACTCTGAATCAGGCTGAAAGGACCACAGACCTGCTGAACAGCAAACCAATAGCCTTGGAAGCAGGACTGCCAGAACGCTCCTCAGAAGCAAGGATGGTGAATCTTTGTCTCACAGTCGGACATAACATCATCAGACGAGTGCCTGGGAAAGACATCCTGTTCGGTAAAGCAGAGGGCCAGTGAAAAAGAGGAAGACCCTCAAGGACATGGACGGACACACTGAAGGACACAATGGGCTAAAACCCAATAACAGTGAAGACGGTGCAGCGCAGGCCATGTTACGCAATGTCGAACATGAAGTAGACAGGGGTCAAACCCACTCAACAGCACCTGACAACTTGGATGGGGTGACTGGATGGCGGTGTGGATGGCTGGATGGTAAGCTGTGCACGCACATAGGGGTGAGATGGAAATGAAGAGGACAGTTCAGATCATGAATGCTTTCATAACTTGTCATTTAATGCTGGTGAACATTTTTATCTTAAACGCAATGAACAATAACCGGCAGTGGAAACCCCTTATCCTGCTCTACCTGGGCCATCACCAGAGGGTTTGCCTCTAGGTTTCTCAGAGGAGAAGCAATCAAAACACACAAATGTTGAGCATTGGCAACCACAAAGAGAACTGGGGGAGGTTTGGCCTTGCACCACAGTGCAGGTGGGAAGGTGGCTGGCAGTGCCGTGTGAACTGATCAGATTTCGTCCAAAGCGTGGACTCTGGTCTGTCCCTGCATGAGTGAAACTACATTGCCTTTACCTTGTGACCTCAGGAACAGTCTAAAATACCAAACTAGTCCAAAATCAAACCATTCTAACACAGCCGTGTGCAGGAACACCACTACGTTTCTCAAGTAGTCTGGGAGTTGCTTCTTCTGTGGATCAGAAGCTACAGCTTGTCTTCAACATCCAGACGATGCACATGTGCTCCCCCTGAAGTGCCAGCCACCTCCCCAAGAGAAGCTCAGTCCAGACTGCTGCCGGAGAATTCACAGAGCTTCTGCACCCCCCAGGCGGCATCACTGGAGGCTTGGCCAGCAGGCCGCTGCTCCTGTAACCAAGCACAGCACCTTCCTCTGCCTCCAGGTGTCCTCAGAGTCCTGACTTTCCAGCCCAGAGTATGTCCTGGCCCTCCAGACTCTACCAGCTTCCTGAGCCCAGTGGCTCCCACACAGTGCACTTCCTCCTCTCCTCAAAAACCCCTCCTCCACTTCCACCTGCAAGCCTTCACTACCACCAAGTACTATGTCCCTCTGCACCTCAGGGGCTCTATGCACAGGCAGGAGCAGAGTTTCTCCTCTGGGCCAGGCACTGGGACTGCAGGAGAGGTCACGCAGGGCCTGGGGGAGGCCTTACCTGGCCGGTGAGAAGGGGTGGGTTCAGCTCCACAGCAGACGTGACTCCGGGAAAGGAGTACAGCCTGCGCCGACTCTGGTCTGAAAAACAGACAGGCAGGATGTCAGGACAGGCTTTGTCTCAAGTGTCCAGAGAGGCTGGGGAGTAGCATCCACGCACTCAGTGAGATAGCAAAGAGTGGGTTTGGAGATTAGTTTTATTATAAACTTAAATTTACATAATTTTATTATTTCCATATGCTTCATCCAAGTTTTCTTTTAGCAATGAAAATTTAAATAGTGGAGGGAAGGTAGGGTGTAAAGGGGGAACTTATTACAGGGTTCTACATATAACCTCGTCCCTGGGAGATGGACAACAGAAAAATGGGTGAAGAGAGACGTTGGCAAGTGTAAGCTATGATAAAATAATAATTTATAAATTACCAAGGGTTCATGAGGGAGGGGGAAAATGAGGAGCTGATGCCAGGGGCTTAAGTGGAGAGCAAATGTTTTGAGAATGATGAGGGCAATGAATGTAGATATGTGCTTTACACAATTGATGTATGAATGGATTGTGATGAGTTGTATGAGCCCCCAATGAAATGATTAAAAATTTTTTTAAAATAGATAATTAATTTTTAATTTTCAAACAAAAATAAGAATGCTTAAGAAAAACTAGACTAAAACTGATGATCCTGAGTGAGAGAGAAATGAGAAAAACTGCTACACTGTGTTGTCTTGGTGGTGGACATGAGGACCACTGCCCAGGATGACCACCAGTACAGAATGTATGACACTGACTGACCAATGCACAAACCCCACTTCAACATTCTCCAAGCTCCCTTCCCAGACCCTAAATCGAACCCCACTTTCACCAAGCTCCCTTCCCAGACCCTCACCCTACCCCCAAGCCCACTTCAACGTTCTCCACACTCCCTCCCCAGTGGCATCAAAGCCCCTCCTGTCTGCAGTCAGGAAGGCAGTTAGAAGAATCCCTCTGTGTCCTGTGCTAGTCTGCTCCCAGTAAAACGCTCTCTTCTCACCAAAGCCTGCACTGGAGCAGACCTTTTGGCTTGACTTCAGCAGCAGGCAGAGACCCGACTTCTGTGGCAACACATGTGGGGTTTCGTCCAAGCCCCCCTTCCTACCTGTGACACACAGACCCTGCAGCTGGAGTGGGGCCGATGCCAGTCCCAGCCCCAGGGAGTTTGTTACTGTTCCAAGACCTGGACAGGCATTTCCAAGGAAGAAAAACAGAAAGAAAAGGCACATCACCCGAGCTCCCAAATGCCAAGACACCCCAGGTCCTAGGCAACCACTGGGCCAATGTGGTGGCTACTGCCTGCCTCTGCCTAAAGCTCGCTGCTCAAGTAGCAGCAGAGACCCTCCAGCTCACAAGCCTCAACTCTGGAACCCAACTGAAAATTTGACTTAGCTGAACTTGAATACACCCCTAAAGACCTAGAGAGCTGACGAGCGGACACTCCACGTGGACCAGAGGACAAGGCACGGTCTGTGTGCCCCACAAGGCAGACCACCTGCAGTCTGCATAGTGGACTTGTGGTCTCCACACACCGAGAACAAATCCCATCTGGCTCTCGGTCCCTGCACCCAGTATAGAAGGGATGCGCTGCCTCCCCTGGCTCAGGTACAGGAACAACTGGGAGGTGCCCTACTGGATTTGCTGGTCAGCTTCCGAAGAACAGAAAAGGCCACCAAAGTGTTGAAGGCACCTCTGATGGCGCTCATCCCACCTCTGAGCAGCGTGCATCTGAGCAGAGGCACAGCAGCGGTGAGCACATTCCTCACACAAGTGCCCCGGGGCATTCGCTTTGGGGGCTCAAGAAATTTCACTGCTGGAAGAACCACACTGTGAAAAAGCCTCTGGCAGAGCTGTGTCTACAAAGGGAGTAACCAGGGACCTAGAACTTTCCCTCTGTTAGAGTGATTTCACCAGGGACTGAGTACTTCCCTCTCCTGTGCAGAAACCCAGAGCTGCCAGAGAAGTTGGCTCAAGCCCCTATGAAATAGTATTTTTACAAATGTGGCCACTGGGTCAATTTTGACCCAAATGACTGTGTCACACAGAGCAGAAGTGCCACAATTAGCGTTTCTGAACATATTTATGGCAGCAGACTGCCACATCTCTCTCCTGGGGAGCAGCTGGTGGGTTTGAACCTCTGACAAGCAGAGAAGTTCATTGTGCAGCCAGGATCCCGCAGGAAATGCCATGAGGAAGGTGCACATCAAACCCACCCTCCATCAACAGGAAAACCTCTTCCAGGCTGCCTGCAACCCCCTGAAGCCCTTTCAAAACCAAAGTCTGAAATGCAGAACCAGGATGCTGCTGCTCAGAACGCCACAACCTGTGTGGAGACAGGAAAACACCAGGAAGAGGCTGCTGGGAACCTGGGCAGCCTCATGGGCAAGTGAGCCCAAGCTCTACTCAGACAAAGGCTAGGAATGGCGCCCATATAAGCCTGGGTGTTTGTGGGTGCCTTTCCTGTTTACCAGAAAACCAAACTCTTTGTAGAAGCAACCTGGGATGAACGCTGTTAACTTTCAGAAATGTCGAATCTGTGTGCTCTGAGGGGTGAAGAGAAGGCTGGACCACCTCCTACTGGGCCTTTATTCCCTTCACTTTCCAGGGTCCGTGGTGGCAAGGGTATCCCAGACTGTGGGGTTGTACGGGGGCCACCTTTGCGGAAGGATGAACTCCCACCATGGGTTTCTACAGGACTATCTTTAGAGGAAGAGGAACTCTGAACGTTGGGTTCTGTGGCACCAGCTTCGGGGAAGGATGGACAACGATCTTTGGGGAAGAATAAACTCTGAGCGTGGGGTTTTTCGGGACACTCTTTGAGGAAGGACGGACTCTGACCTTGGGATTCTGTGAGACTACCTTTGGGGAAGGATGAACTCCAGAGGTAGCAATGCAGGCTGTGTCACCTGTAGCTCTACGTGTCCACCACTGGTACCTGGGCGTTCCTCCAGACACATAGTCTGGGTGCTCCCACGGGGCATGTCAGTTAATCCTAGGGAAATAAGGATTCACAGATTACACAGGGAAGAAGCAGGGAATATGAGGCAGCGGCTCCACATTGAGGCTGGCCACGCTGAGCTAGGCTCACTTCCTGCAGAAGCCTCTGAATCGACACAGTAGCAACACCTATGTTCGAGCAACCAAATGACAGGCTCACTGGCCTCCCTGAACCTCCTGACCCAGACCACCTGATCAGGCTGGTTTATGAGGGCACATCTGCTTTCTACCATTCTCTCTCCCTTGGGGACCTCTCCAGTGCAGGAAATAAGGCTTAAG
Organism: Tenrec ecaudatus; assembly: GCF_050624435.1. Classification (NCBI taxonomy): domain Eukaryota; kingdom Metazoa; phylum Chordata; class Mammalia; order Afrosoricida; family Tenrecidae; genus Tenrec; species Tenrec ecaudatus. The sequence continues at coordinate 41,363 of NC_134546.1, forward strand.
TGCCAATCAGACCACCTCTGTCTCAGCACAGTATTATATTTCTCCCTCTGAGACGGAGAAGATCAAAAGGCCATGAATCAAACCAGCAAAGGGGTCAACAGGAATAGGACAAACAGGGGTGAGGCGACCACAGGCCTGCAGCGTTGGGAAGCCAACAGAGCTCACTAGACCTGTGCAAGTGACCACGACAAACTGCGCACGTGACTACACGCACGAGACCACGTCAAACTGCGCAGGTGACTACGGGCACTTGCGCACGTGACCACGCCCACCCGCCCACGTGACCACGCCAGCCTCCGCACATGACCATGCCTGCCTGCTCACGTGATCAAACCCACCTGCGCACGTGACCACACCAACCAGTGCCTACGTGACCATGCCTACCTATGCACATGACCACGCCAGCCTGCACACGTGACCAAACCCATCGGCACACGTGACCATGCCCTCCTCTGCACGTGACCACGCCCACCTGCGCACGTGACCGCTCCCACATGCGCACATGGCCACGCCCACCTGCGCACGTGACCAGCCAACCAGCTTGCACGTGACCACGCTCGCCCTTAGCGTGCAGTTTGGGTTGGTCACGTGCGCAGGCGAGCCTAGTCACGTGCACTGGTTGATGTGGTCACGTGCGCAGGTGGGTTTGGTCACGTGAGCAGATGGGCGTGGTCACGTGTGCAGGCGGGAGTGGTCACCCCCCCTTTCCCCTGAACCCTTAATAGTTTATAAATTATATTTTATCTTATCTTGCACTGCCCGGTGTCTCTCCTCACCCACCTTCCCGTTGCCCATCTCCCAGAGAGGAGGTTCCCCATAGATCCCCAAGATCGGTTCTCTCTTTCTACACCCCCTTGCCTCCCGGTGTCGCCACTCCCACCGCTGGTCCTGAGGGGTTCATCCTTCGTAGGGAGTGACCAAGGCCAAGGTAACTGAGAGGAATTACTGAAACCAGAATGAAGGCTGAACATGGTATAGGTGGTAATTCTTCATGGGAGCAGAAAGCCTCATTTTTATTTCATGAAGGGTTGGTGAGTTTGAACTGCTGACCTCATGGTTAACAGTGCAATATGCTAAATCAGCTAATGAAAATTTTATGGTTCATAATGATCTGATCTGCAATTACTTGTTGGAATAGAAAAAAAGAAAGAGGATAAAGCTGGAACAGAACGAATTGTGCTTAAAATAACCAAAACAAAGCAAAAAAATAAAATCCCTCCTACAGACTCACAGCCATCAAGTTGATTCAGACTCATAGTGATCTTGTAGAACAGAGCAGAACTTCCCTCTTTTTCCCAGATTATAAATCTTCAGAGGGACAGAGCTCTTTCTCCATCTTTCACACTGGGATTGAGTGGTGGATTCCAGCTGCTGACTGTGGGGTTTGTAGCTCAAATCAGAAAGTATTGACTAAAAGTTTTAGCTTACTGGGAAAATATTTTAATGTAAAATAAATAATTAAAATTGATAAAACAGATAAAAGGAAAAATTAAAAATAAAACAATTCTGGGTCTAACAAATTTAATCAAAGTGAGCAGCAATTTGAAATATATATAAGGAAAAGTCCTTCAAATATTATTAATTAAGGTATGCCATATGGGAATTTTAACTGAAAATAATTCCATAAGTTACTTTCTATGAACAGTAATAAGTAAGATCTTTTCTGAGAATATACCTTAAGTTATAATGCAATCAAATGATTTGAAGGAAAATGAAATGTATGGCACCTAGGAAATAATTCTCAGAGAATTCTAAGATGGAGAAATTCAAAAATCAGAGTGAGAACCCTCATAAAATTTTTGTTGTATATATATATAAATATATTTTATTGATGGGTCATATTACATCTCATTTGTATGATAGTATAATTACTTTATCATAAATTGCATATAATTCCCCTTGCATATAGTAGCATATGTCATTTTCAAATAATCCCTTTCCGGGTCAAGTAATCGTAAAATTCACAAAGAGCCTTGTAAAGAATTATTTTGGATAGACACATGGAGAGTGCACAGCTTTAATTTTGTTTTCACTAAACAGATAAGGCAAGGTAGGGATATTGTTTTACAAATGTTTCCTTGAAAGAAGTATATCTTTTTGAGCCTGAAATACATTACATTTATATATTTTGGAAATAATATATAAGACTAAACAGAATAAATATGAAACGTTAAGTAGCTCTACAAAAATGATGGAAGTGAGTGTGTTAGGCCAGGTTGACTAGAGAAACAAACCCAGTAACACTCATGTATGTATAAGAAAGAGCTTTCTATCGAGAAGCATTATATATCAAGAAAACATCCCAGCCAAGGCAAACTAAAGGTCCTAAGTTCTACACTAGTCCATAAGTTCCTCTTTAGATTCACAAAGCCACATGAAGCAATGCTGAATGCAGGAATATCACAGGCCAGTGGGTGCAAAGTCGTGTGGATCCGATGGCTGTGTACACATCACCGGAGCTCTTGTAGCCATCGGGGTCAGGCAGCAGGAATGAAGGCAGAGAGATAGGAAGAGGTTCCCAGGGCCTTCCTGATGAGAAGGCCATGCCCACAAGGAGGTACCACCATGCTGTGACCTGATTGACAAGCTAGACTCCACTCCTGTCCTTTTATAAATCTTCAAGTTGACATGAACTTATGTAACTAGCACAGACCACCCCTTATGAACTTAACACCTTTCCACAACTCTTTCACCCTAGATAATTTTAAAACAAAACAATCATAAAATCATAGTTGTATCTAACAGTATCAAACTAAAATGCATACTACTCAAAATGTGCCAGCCTCATTTAAATACTATAAATAAACAAAACAATTTAAATACTATAAGTAGACCATTTAAATACTATAAGTAAACAAAACAAAAATATTCTATGCCTAACATTGTAATTATGGGAACACCTACATCATCATTCTATAATCCTATCAACATTTTCCCCCACCCATCAATGTTGGTAAGCCACCTTCTTCATGCCTTTGTCTTCCACATTCCGGGTGTCCAATGTCTCTACTGCCACTTCTATCAACCCAGTACTCTGAGGATACAAGCATTTTCGTTGATGTGAAGAATCTCATTCTAGTTGGCACCTGTGTGTCTGCATCCATCATGAAAGTCAAACCAGGACAGGCCATCCATAAAGTTAGCAGGAATATGCACCAATTCACAATCTCAAAAACCTTTTCTTCATTTGGTCAACTCATTGTGGGCCACCTCACTTGGCCTCACTCAGGTGCCCATGGGCTGTCTTGACTTTTGACCCAGAGTCCCTGTCACAAATACTCACCCACCTTAGCCCCCTTGTGCTAAGTCATGTCATAGGCTCAGGTTCCCACATCTCTTTAAACTTCAGACCAGGCAATCTGCTCTTGTTTGCAACTCTAGTCCCTGTGAACTAGGTCCACAGGTGTCAGTGGCCAGATGCTCTATTCATATTTCCCATGAATCATTTCTATGATGCGTTATATAGCAATAAAAATAGATAGAAAAGATCGATGTAATCCTAATACAGTCAGATACTAAACACATTCTGAAAACATTCCATTGAATCCTTTCTGAGCTAAACTATCCCATTCACATGCATTATGGTGGCACCAAGCTAGGACCAGGCCTTTGGTCACCCAGTTTGACTAACCAGCATGGCCTCAGAGAAGTTCGAAGGGTATTTTTGCCCCCTGAACTCAAAATTTACACCTGTCACATTCATTTTTACAATTTCAGACAGAAATAACCAAATACAACTTCTGGGCATCAGAACCTTCACTTCCCATGTCCTTCCCAGAAGAGAACAAGTAAAATACATGACTATATTTGACCTCCAACTAGTCAAAGAGAAAAGACTATCAGAAAGCAGAGGTCAGGCAAGCATCCTCTCTCTGCCTTCATGATTTGTGTCTCTAGTATTTTACTCCCTAGGTACCATATTGTGTAAGGCCAGGTTGACTAGAGAAACAAATCCAGTGACATTCATATAGGTGTAAGAAAAAGCTTTATATCAAGAAGTAATTGTGAATCAGGAAAACATCCCAACCCAGTCCAACTGAAGTCCATAAGTCTAATACTAGTCCATAAGTTCTTCTCCAGACTCATGAAGCCACATGCACTGTTGCTGAATGCAGGAATGTCGCAGGTTGGTGGGTGCAAAGTCTTGTGGATCTAATGGCTGTGTGCATATCTCCAGAGGTCTTGCAGCCATCAGGGTCAGGCAACAGGAAGCTGAAGCCAGAGAGAGAGGAGGAGGTTCCCAGAACTCTCCGTAGTAGGAGGCCATGCACACAAGGAGATACCATTAGGCATAATTGGAAGGCTACACTCCACCCTATACTTTTATAAATCTTCAAGTTGACATAAGATTATGTGCATTTGTATTCATACTGGGAAGTAAGATACTAATAAGATGATGTAGACATCTAAAGAAGACAGAGTAAGTTTTTAAAAAACAGCTATGAAGTTATTAGTTTTTAGGCTTTGCTAAGTTAATTTCCCATGTAATGTTCAGAAAAATAGGAATAATAATATTGCTAACTAATCTATAATATTATTTTATAGAGTGGCATGAACATACTGATAATGAAATGAATGTTAATACATTGGCGTGGTCACGTGCACTGGTTGGCTTGTTCACGTGCGTGGGTGGGCGTGGTCACGTGCGCAGGTGTCCTAAGTCACGTGCACAGGGGAGCGTGGTCACGTGCACAGGTTGACGTGGTCACGTGCAGGAGGTTGGTGTGGTCACGTGCATAGGTGGGCGTGGTCACATGCGCTGGTTGGCATGGTCTTTGCATTTGATGTTTGCTCTACAAGAACTTTTAGACTGCACATAGTTTTTACTGAAGTAATGTTTTCATGAATGAAACAAATTTACTGAGATTAACGCTCATTTTATGTTCACGTCAACTTGACGTGTATCTGTAGAGTTATGTATACCACACAAAGAATTTTGAGTTTCGAAGGCTTAGGAGAAAATAAATCTGGATTTGTATCCATCTCATTAACTGGATAAAAGTCAGTCGTAGGAGGTCAATGGCAACCGCTCCTGTCATTGTCATTGAGAAAATCTGAATGTGTCAAAAGAATGTGTCCTAGAAACGGAGTGTGAAGAGCCAGCAGCTCATCGGTGATGTGGTGCACACCAGGTGCTTGTTCGTATTAACTAAAGAACTCAGCAGTTCTCCCCAGGCCAGGCATGGCCATTAAAGTCACAGGTGTGTGACTTTGACAAATCTGTCCATTTTTCTCTATTCAGAGAAGCAAGCCTGGTAGTCCAGTTACTAACTCCACAATCTGTAGTTTGAACCCCCAGCCTGTCCGTGAGAGAAAGACACGGCAGCAGCCTTTTCCATCCAGACCAGAGCCCCAGATACCCAGCCTTCGGCTCCACTGCAGAGGCCCTGTGCCAAATCAAGATGACCACTGGGGGCCTGGCTTCCCCCAGCGCAGAATGTGCTGGTTTCCTATGAGCTAGAGCAGGAGGCAGGCCGACACCTTTGGAGAGGGCTACACACGCATGCGGCCACTGCAGAGGGGCAGCCTCGAGGGACAGTGACACAGATGCAATGTGTCCAGGTTGGCACTGCCTCCCGCGGTGGGGAGGCTTTTTGTGGCCCCAGTACTGTCCCCATGACCTCAGGACTCGGGTCTAAGGTTTGCCCCTCCTAACTGTGGCGGATGGTGCCATCTTTCACAGTGAGAGCCACGATCCCGTTGGGGGAAATGTAGCCTAAGGACAGACCGAGATGTGAAAAAAGGCCTTCCCTGACAGGGTGATCATCACCAGGGGATTTATGATCACAAATGTCAGCGACATTTAAAAATAAATTATAACTCATCCACAGACATGCATGCAGTTCTGTTTCTGAACGCTTTTTAATAAAATGGAAAAATGCTCATGGAAGTATCATGTAACAAGAAAAACGAGACACAACACTGCATATGCCACAGAGATATCTATAAGGTTTATTTGGACACAAAACAGAATCAAAGACCCAGTTAACGGAGTTTTAGAAGCAGGCTTTATTGAGAAGCTTGCGGGCGGGTTCAGCAACTCAGGTTATTGCGCTATTGAAGCTGCACACCGGGAAGAAATCCTGGTGGCGTTTTTATGCCCACTGCTGGCAGGCACAGCTAGGGAGGATCTGCGCACACAGGTGCTTCAGAAGGGAGAAGGTTGTTAATCTTATCTATATGTCAGGGATGGGTGGAGTGACTATATCTTCAGAAAACATTCCGGCTTTGGGATGAGCTGGTTCCAGGAATTTGGGGTTGAGCAGGGGAGGGGAGGTCGGTTAGGGGTCAGTCTTGAGAGCTAAGATGTTCAGGACTCAAAATGGAGTCTGTTGTGCCAAGACTGGACAGTATCTATCGTGGGGGGAGGGGCAGGACGTGGAGCTAAGTACAGTACGCAGTCAATGTGGCGAAAGGTGTCCAGTGAGCAGAGACCAAACAGGGACATAGGGGGACAAGACTTTCCTGTCCCCAGAACCATGCCCCCCCACCCCCACAGCGGCAGAACTTTTATTTGAAAATATGCAATGCTCAAGATGTAGGAAACCTGAGAGTCAGCCTATAGGGTACTGACTGCTGTCTATTTATTTTACTAGCTTTCCCCAAATTTTTAAATTGGGGGTGAAAAATTATACACCTGTTGTAGGGGATAAAAGGGACCCCACATTCAAAAAGAACTTATGGAGTCGTAAACAGGACAGAGACAAATCATACAGACGAGGGAGACAGTCAGCACAAGGCCCAAATGGTGGCCGAGGTTCCCAGAAACTTGGCTACTTAAATAAGACATGGAGAAACCTGTCTGTCAGTCACGATGGTGGCAGATGAAGACACTGAAGCTGTGGGCAGGAGCAAGATTGCAGGGAAGGGGCTCCACGGGGACAGTAAACCCATGCAGATGGATGGCACGTGGTTGGTTCAGGACACTCCACCTAAGGCAGGTAGACTGTGGCTCATGCCTATGTGGCACTCAAACGTGCTGCTGTTAGGTAGCTTAGCCTAGGGAATTGGGAAGTCCATTTACGCATGCCCAGGAGAGCCAGCAAAGGACAAAAGCTGGATTTTCCCACGGGTGGGCCCAGATGGGCGTTACACCTGGAGCAGCCCACCTGGGCCAGGTGATTGCAATTCAGCCAATGGGATCGACCTGGGGTCGTTCACCACGCCTCCCCCAGGAACCCTTGAAAAGGCAGGGACTGAGAGGGAGAGGGGGCTTGTCTTGCTTGTGTGGTCTGGTCTTCTTCATGGGAGGAGAGAGATCCTTGCGTGACCCGTGGCAGTCTCTGCCAGGCCGCATGGTAAAAGGAATCCTATGGGCGCCGCGTAAAACCTGATGCTTCTTTGAACTTTCATTAAATTCACTTGGATCACGAGCCCAGCTTCGGCGTGAAATCTTTCTCGCACGGAGCCAAGGACCGAGGCTGAAATCTAGTCCCGGAGAGAGAGACCTTACACTGCCATCGAGGAAGAAACACTACTTAATAGAGACCTTATAGCTAGGACTGCCCTGCGGGTTTCTGAGGCTCTAAATCTAAACAGGAGCAGAAACTCTCCTCTTTCTCCCTCAGAGCAGGTAGTGCGTCTGAACTGCTGACTGTTTAGTTAGCATAGTTCTCTGAAATCATGTCATTCCCAGTTTCATCAAGGACAAATGCCGGCAAGTCCCCAGGTGCTGGCTGCCCCTTCCCTGTCACAGGCAGGACTACAGAAGGAAGGACGGAGATTTGGGAGAGATTCACTGTTGCAGATTAGAAAAGTTTACATAATTGGGCCAGCCCCACCCCTCCCCACTACTCTTAGTGCCCCAGTTCCCATCAGGGGCACACCAGGCACGTTCCTGAGGGCGAGGCTGCCCCTGAGTGGCTGGCCACGTGCGGCACAGCAAACTCTCTGCACCTGAGAGTGAAGTGTTTTTTACATTGTTAGAATGAACTCCGTGGCCGTGAGAGGTCAACGGTCAGAACTTAAGGGAACCGGGATCTAGCGGAGACGCAGATGGATTTCCAGCTCCTCCGCCCTTACCTGCGGTCCTCCACAAACTGAGCGCTCGGAACATCAGCTCTCAGACGCGGCAGCACTGGACCCCGTGGAAGTGGGAGCCTGGGAGGTAAGGGGGTCCTCACTACGTGGGTGATGTGGGCGTACTGTCACAGGGAAGCCACTTCACAAGACGGGACTGAGGGAAAGTGAGACTATTTATGAAGGAATCACAAAACTCTCGCTGCCACTGAGTTGATTCCGACTCACAGCGACCCTACAGGACGGGAGAGCTGCCCCTGTGGATCTCCGAGACGGTGACTGTTTATGGGAGTAGAGAGCCCCATCTTTCTTGGGAAGAGTGGCTGGTGGTTTCAAACTGCTGACCTTGTAGTTTGTGGCCCCAGGCGTAACCACTGCACCACCAGGGCTCCTAGTACCTAGGAAGACCAACCTGACTGTGTCCACCTGCTTCTTCCAGCTACAAGGGAAACCAAACCCACAGCGAACTAGCAGATCCTAAGTCACAGTGACCCTACGGGACCCAGCAGAACTGGCCCTCGGGGTTTCCAAGGCTAGACTGCTTGACAGGAGCAGACAGCCTCATCTTTCTCCCGAGGAGCAGCTGGTGGGTTCGTACCTGCAACTCTGGTCAGCTGCTCAATGTGAGACCCACTGTGACACCAAGGATCCCTGAGCGATGAATTTGGAGCCTTTGGCAGTCAGGGCATTGGGGGAAGGGGTCTTCAGGAGCAATCTGGCCCATGTGATAAGCCTTCTGTTTCTGATTGTCCTTTTGGCTTAGAGGTGAGCTTCCCCTCTGACTGCAGGTCTTGTCAGCTGAGTTCTACCCTGCAGGTGGAGATAGTTGAAGGTTGACTTCTAATTGGAAACAGCAGAGTGGTATCCATTCATCAGGAGGTCTGAGGGGACTGCAGGATTGAAGCAGGAGGAGAGCCAAGGACGGGGAGCTGCAGCCAAGTGCTTTGGTGCAGCGCGGCCTTGTGCTGGCTCCAAAGACCCAGGCAAGGCACCTGGTCTCTGTGGACTCTGAATTCCTCATTTTCAATGCACATAACAGCTGACCACATTACGTGACTGGCAGAGGGGAGGGTGCCTGTGCTTGGTTTCCCCTGGTGGTTCTCATGGCAAACAAACACCAAACAAAGCATATGGCTGTTTCTTAGGGGACTGCAAGGTGCCGAGGGAAGTGGGCTGGTCATCTCCTATGGTTCGACTTTTCCTAACTCCCTTTTTTCACTGTGCCAAGGGGCTTCAGTGGGGACCCAAGGCAAACACCCCTGTCCCCCTGCCCAGCTTTGTGATCTAGCGCAGGCACATGTTATTTTCTCACAGTGCAGGCTTTCAAGAAGTCCAGATCCAGGGTGCTGGCTCTCAGGGAATGTCCTTGTCCCTTCCCAGCTTTGTCTCCAGGAGTGGTATCCATCTGCTTGCTTGTTATCGTCTGTTCTCGGGACCTTACACAAGATTGCTTTAAACCGCACCTGATACAAATCCTGCCTCCTCACTATGATAAAGGAACCCTACTCTCCAAGCGGGCTCACGGCACAGGTTACATAGGATTTGGTAACACTTGCTTTGGGGGACACAGCTCCATCTGGAACACACACACATAACCTTTAGACAGTGAGTTTCTGTTAATCAGTTGCCAGCTGGGGTGCCCTTTGCTTCATCCCAGCCGTTTTGCACCTCCTTCCCCCTCTCTCAACCCCCCCCTGTCCACCCCCCCCACACACCAGTGAACATTTGCCTTATCTGGAGACAAATAACTGTGGTCACAACTAGGGGACAGTGCTGCTGGCATTTAGTGGCTCAGGCCTGCAGGACAGCCTGTGCCACAGAGTGATCCACCGCAGACATCCTCAGTGCCCACTCCAGGTGCGGAACCCTCACCAGACATGGTGTGGGTGGCCCCATGGGAAGGGCAGGGCAGCCTTCACACGTCCTCTCTGGGAGGTAGTCCGGCACCTACACGCCCACACACCTGGGCAAGCGGTGGCCAAAACTATAGCAAAAACAACCAAAAAGGACTCTGTGGCGTTTTGTCTCCCTGTTTTCCATCTTCAGAAGCTTTTCTTTAAGGCTTTTACAGCTCACTCCACCGCCACACCGAGGGACCTACTTCCCATGGACTGTGGCAAGGCCTTGTCACGTTCATGGTGCCCATCAAGGAGGGCTCCCTTTTCATGGGCGCTCTTCAGCTTCCCGGTGCACACAGAAGTGTGCCTACTGGTAGAACCTGCCATCAGTGCTCAGCCAAGACCTGTCCCCTCAGTTGCCTGGGTGCAGGTGGTCACACTGCCTGCCCTCCCTGGAGTCCCTGAGCGAAGCCGACTGTTTGACCAAAATTACCCACCAGCCAGGTCTGTAGCACTCTGCTGAGTGTGGAGCTCGCCTTTCCTCCTGATGGTGAACAGCCACGCTGCCTGCTCCGCCCACCGAGTCGATTCTCCCCCTCCCCCCTCTGTGGGCTGCTGCCCTCTGAAGGTCTTGTAGAGCAGGGGGCCTCCTCCACCCAGTGCCAGAAGGGGGTCGTCTGAACGAATGTGAGGCCATTGACCTGCAAGGTTCCTTCTAAATGTACCATGCCCCGGCTAGAGAAAGCCCCTGAGCTGGACGTGAGTTTTGTTTTAGCTGAAAATGGAATCCATAATTACACTGTTTATGTGCTTCATTTCCCTAATGAGGGCACTGTGGGAGCGCATTTCTGCTGGATGATCACAAAGGTTTCATCTGGGGGAAGCTGCACGGAGAGAGGAGCTGGCTGGCCCCTACCTGTGAAAGGGGGTGCCTTTGCTGAGACGGAAGGTGGGGGGGGCGGGGGTTCAGCTAGGAGTGATCCACTCAAGTGTCATGCAAGCCCCGTTGGTGCTTCTGCTCTGGGACATCGTTGCTAAGGGAAAGTGAAAGAAATGTTGCGTGGACACTCCCCGGAGTGCTCTCCTCACAAGGCTCTCGCTCCAGGCCTCCCAAACAGCTGTCTGTGGTCAGTCAGGTGGTTTCACAGTGGTGAGGAAGGTGCTGGGCTGGAATGGCCCAGGCCCATGGCAGGCACTGCCACTCAGAGCACAAGGCAACTCCGGGGCAGTCTTCAGTTCTCTGAGCCTTAGTGTCTCCGTCCATAGCGTGGGGGTCAGGGCTAGGTCTTGCTTTGTGCGTGATGCTGATGACTGACCATGAAAGGCATTTGGTCCACAGTAGGTGCTTCGTGGAGTGAGACCATGGGGGTACATCAGGATGCTGGCCAAAATGTGGGAGATTCGGGTATGTCCAGGGGTGCCTCAGAAACACAGGCCTCAAAACAGCCACTGAAAACCTAATGAAGCTGAGCTCGCATCTGGTTCCCCAGACTCAGAACCAACCTGAGGGCCCCTGGCTGTAAGTGCTTCCTGTGCAAATGGACGTGGTGGTCACGACAGGGACCTTCTGAGCCACTCCAGGAGGAGTATGTCTGCTGCTGCAGCCCCCATTTCCACTCCAGGCTAAAACAGGAATCGGCCCAGCTGAACCCCATGCTCCCCCTGCATCTGTGCTCGCCGAGAGACAGGCAGTGGATCTGGCACGGCCGTGAGTTGAAGCAGTGCCCATGCTCTTGCTGGCTGCCTTCGTTGTTGGCGTCAAGTCCCATAGATGCACTGGCAAAGCCGGCACCGACCTCGCATTTCCCATAGCGCTCCAGACCAAGGAAGGGCTTTGTGGGAAGCCATGCTGTGTAGATGCGAGGTGACCGGCCACAGCTTGATCTGAAAGTTCATGTGTCTTCCCAAAGGGCAGCAGGGAGGGCACAGGGGTCCTTTCAGTATTCCCTCCCAGCACTGTGATTCAGGGACGGACGTCAGTTCTTCTTTGGCCTTCCTTATTCAATGTCCGAATTTCGAATGTGTGGGGTGATTGAAAAGGCCGCTGTTCGGGTCAGGTGCACCTTAGTCCTCAAAGCACCCGAGTCCCTGCTTCTCGACACTTTAAAGAGGTATTGCACAAAAGTTAGGTGTGCCCTCTTCCCCTGAGCCATTTTATTAGGAGCAGTATTGTACAATTGCTACCCCAATAAGTTTCAAAGCACGTCCTTTCTTGAACTCCTTGCTATCAGCACCCTTTTACCCCCACCCCGAGGAATATTTATTTTAATTACTGTTTCTAGAGATTCTTCATTCCTGGGTTTCATATACCAGAACACAGAAAAATTCTTTAAAAATATTCAAAAAGGCTACCCACATGAAAAAATACATAAAAAATAAACTCCAATATGAAAACCCCCCCAGAAAATATAGAGAGCCCAATCAAGCCCAGTTGTCTCAGAGGGGAGGTCAAATGACAAGGCTTTAACCCTTCAAGTCAGGTTTGACATTTTAATCTACCAGTCTTCCCTCCAACACTCTGCTTGGTACCCAGTTTATTCCTGTCCCTCCATTAGGGGAGGCTTATTCCCTGTGTAGATCTCAAAAATGTATCTCGGGCTTCCACTGTCATCCACAACCTTCTGCACACCAGCATCTCAGTGTTGGAACTCTGATCGTAGTCCTTCTCGGGCTATGGATGGCACAGCTTGTGATCCTCAAGGCACAGATCCTCAGTGCAATGCAGTGCGCCCTTTGAGCTCTCACTGCTGTTTCCTTGCACATGGGTTGTGGATCCAAGCGAGAGGAATCTTGGTAAATCCTGCCTTTGCTCCGCTTATGCTTCAGTCTTGACTGTCTTTGCAGTGACCTTTGACTTATTGAGGTTTGATGGTCTATATGTCATCCCACTGCTCCTCAGTCCTCAGGTCTTCTCTCATTAGTGTTCAGGGCATCACGTCTGTTCTGAAGTGTTCTCAAGGGCATAGTTTGGATCTGTGGACTTGGTTTCCTTCAGCCTGACCTTACACTGATCCACGGTCGGGCCTGGCCACCTTAGTTGGCTGCTGATAGCGAGCTTCCCCATCGTCTCTTCCCCCGGACGTGGTCAATAGGACATCTCTCTGTTCCCTCTGGAGAAGTCCTCATATATTGTTAAAAAGATATCTTCTAGGAGCAAGTCATTGGTTCTTGCAAAATCCTGTCACCAACTCAAGCTTCACTTCTATCACCAAGGCCATATTTTCCAACTACTGTCCCTTCCTCTTTGTTTCTAAAGCTTGCGCTCCAGTCACCAGTACTGATCCATGCATCCTGATTGCTTGATCAATTTCAGACTGAAGATGATGGTAGACTTCTTCACTTTCTGCATTGCTACTTCTAGTAGTTGGTGCATATGTGTAATAGTTGTATTGACGGCGTTTCCTTGCATGGGGATAGATATTATCTTGCACAGACAGCACTGTACTTCAAGATAGATCTTGAAATATCCTTTTTTTTTTGAAATATCCTTTTTGATGGTGAATGCAGTTCCTTTCCTCTTGAATCTTTCATTCCCAGCCTAGTAAGCCATCTGATTTTGTCATTCAAAATGCCATTTCAGCTCCCTAAGTCCTAGAAGGTTGATGTTTATGCATTCTGTGGTGCTATCTGCCTTCCTATTTTCCAGGGGAGAATACTGGGGATTAACTGAAGGCGGCAGATGAGGGATTTGTACTATCAACTTCCCCACTTCAGAACCTTCCTGCTTACCACCCTGCTTGTCCTGTCTCACCGCGATCAGTATCATCGCCACTTTAATGTTAGTGACGTTAGTAGAGAGCTCCGGGTGTTGCTTGTGTTTTCTAGCTGAGGTGCATGCGGCGCTCATTAGGTCTGGGCCCAGGACTAATGACTGTGACATGCCCGGCTTCACGTCGCTCACGGGCACCACCACCATCGCCAAAGCCACCGTCCAGAAATGGTGTCCAACTCATAGTGACTGCACCCAGCAGAGTGGAGCTGTTCCTTGGGGTCCTCAAGACCCAACATCCGTATTGTCCTGTACTGTGTTGTTGAGTTATACTGTACCGCACTGTATTGTAGTTTGAGACAGTCAATCATCATGGAAGCAGACAGCCTCATCTTTCTCCTGGGAAATAACTGCTTCTGCTTTGAATTCTCGGCTTTTGTGGTCACCAGCCCAGACAGAGCTTCACCCGTTGCCCCACCAGGGCTCCGTAACCTCTGACATATGGATTTTCATTATCCCCAATTTAAAAATAATCAAATCAACTTGGTTTGTTACTTGCCTCCTAGATGTAATTTATTTCAATCATTTAGTCACAAAGATTTTGCCCACCACCTACTTACTATGTGTTCCTCCATCAAACTAAACCACAAAGCAAGTCACCCAGGGGAGTCCAAACCCACAGCCCCGTGGGGCCCCAAGGCTGGCTATGATAGTCATGGAAGCAGACTGCCTGCCTCCTCTTCTCCTCTTTGGCCTCCTGCAGCACAGCTGTGGGTTTGCACCACTAACCTTGGAGTTAGCAGCAGAGTGTTTGAGCTCCTTGGCCAGCACGCTCCAGGCTTTTGACTGTGAAAACTGACAAGGTGTATACACTATGGGACAAAGAGCTTCATAGTAGTAAGATTCGGTCTGTGGCTGTGGTTCAAAGGCATTACGTATTTTACTATTTTCCTTCTATAATAAAACCATGCAATTGTATCATGACCTCTGTCTCACCCTAAATAATGTGGTCTAGCTTATATTTTACATATTTATTAAGATATACATGTGCATTGTTGCTAAGCTCTAGTGAGGCTGAGGTCAGAGCCCCGGTGACTGGTGCTGTCCCAGAAAGTAGAATTCTTCTGATGAGTAAATGATAGTTGATAATGCAATGATAGTTGATAATGCCAAGACCACTGTGTGAGGAATTATAGGTTAGAGCGTAGCTTGGCAGGCACAATGACTTGACTACAAGGTGCCCCCAGATTACAAATGAGTTTGTTTTTTTACTAAGTCTGTTTTTAAATCCAAAGACACTTAGTAATAATTCATATCTAACATCAGTCAAATGTCTATCATGATCTGCAGTGTACCTTTCTATGCATAAGAAACACTAAAGAAAGACAGGCTAAGACACCTTTGGCCAAATAATACAGTAACAATACTAATGAAATGTGGTGATGCCTGCAACAAAGTAACATAACACCTGTTTGTGGTTATGAAGCACTGTAGGTGCCTCAGGTTTTTAATAGGATTGGCTTGTGGGGTTCTAAGCACAGGTTGTAGGAGAGTCAGGCTGACAGACTTCTGCAACTGCCAGTTAGAAAATTCCATGGGATCCGGCGGGGCTTAGAACCAAACCCTAACTCCATCCTCAACTGCTCTGGGTGGGGCTGACAATCAGGAGTACGTACTCTGAGTTCTTGATCCCGTTCTCCCCCCACCCCATATACCCGCAGCCCAGAAGTTGAAGCACACCCTGGAACCCTGCAACATGGAGTACCCTGCGTTTGTCTCGGAGTGCACCATCAAGGAGACCACTGGGAACTTTGCTTGTGAAGCCTGCTCCAAGTAAGACTCCCCGCCCCTCAACACACACACATCCCCCCATGGGCAAGCAGGACACAGGCAGTTGGCTTGCAGAGAGATGGAAAGCATGGCTGCCCTGTTGTGTGGGCACGTGTTCCTGTCAGCTGGGAAGAAGCATCGCTGGGTCTGTGAGATCCTTCCAAGGGTGGCCCGCATTCAACTGCATAAGAACACCTCCTGGAATGGGGGAGACTTCTCCATCCAGGTGCTTACTGGTTGGAGAAGTCCCAGTGGATCTTTTCACAAATAGATGGTTGATCCTTTAAAAGCCGGCTCAAGGAATTCTCAGATCACATCCTTAAAACTAACTGGCCTTTGTGTTTTCCCAAATCTGGTAAAACGGTGTTGGTCTCCCGGTGTCTCCATGTGCATTTCACTGATGACTAATGATGCTGATGCTATTTTAACAGTTTTATTGATTACTTGGACTTCCTTGCCTCTTTGGTCCTGTGAGGCTCCTGAGTTGGTTGGTTGGGTCTATTTTTTGGTTTGGATATTCCTTGTATTCTATATTCCATTTTGTTGAGTAGAGTTTTCTGCGCTCTTATTTTAATATAGTCTAATTTATCCCTCTTTCCTTTCATGATTTGGTGTCTTGGTTTTTTTCCCCTTTATAGGAAATGATAATTTTATTTGGGGCTCTTACAGCTCTTTTTACAATCCGTACACCGATTGCATCAGGCCTGTTTGTATGTACGTTGCCATCATTCTTTTCTGGACAGTTACTTTCTATTGAGTCCTTGGTATCTGCTCCTCTTTTTTTCCCTCCCCACCCACCCTCCCTCATGACCCCTTGATAAGATTACAAATTATTTTAATTTTCATATCTCACACCAACTGCTGTCTCCCTTCCCCCATGTTTTCTGTTGTTATTCCCCCTGGAGTGGGGTGTATGATTTTGTGTCAATCATTGTGATCGGCACCACCTTCTCCCATCCTCTCCCCTCTTTCCCCTTACCCTTCTGGTATCTCTATCCCCACTCCTGTTCCTGGATTCCGTGTCATGAGCTCCCATCTCTTATCTGGACCTGTGTACATGCTCCGGTCTGGTCTGAATTGAGCAGCAGCACTGGGATCATGAGAGAGACATTCTCTTATAATGTCCTTCTGAGTGCTTTCAAGAACTGCCTTTCCTGTGCAGGACTCTAATCCCTCTGGAAGTGATGTGTGCGTGTCGTCAGGTGGAGTTCTAGTTTCGTCCTTTCCTGTGTTGTTGGTATGTTAACCAAGCTGTGCATTTCCTATGAGTGGTTACAATGCCCCTGTGCTGGGCTGAGCTCTGGTCTGCGTGCAGGTTTGTTGCTCGCCCTGTGGTGTGTCAATGGACCTAAGGATCATCACTTTAACTAGGACTTGCTAGTTAGGAGAGCAAGTGCCCACTTCCTTCTAATTTACATGGCTATTCTTGACTTTTAAATTTTTTATATTAATTTTGGTATACTTTTGTTAAACCTGCATGAATTCTATGATTTTGATTAAAAGCAATATGTTTGTTATAGATGAGTTTGAAGCCAACTGCTGTTTTAAATATTGGGCCTTTTCATTCATAAACTGAGTATCTCTATATACATCTTTTTCAATGCCTTTAATACAGTATTACAATTTTATTTATGAAAGGCTAAAAACATAGTATATACCTTTCTTGTCATCATAAGTGCTAGCTATTAAAATTACATTTTCTTTCTTTTTTTATTTATTTTTTTATTATTTTTTTTTTTAAATTACATTTTCTAATTGGTAACTGCTATTAGTATTTCACTGATTTATGTACATTGAATAACTTATACATAGCAAATTGCTAACTGATCTTTTAGATCGAATTGCTTGTGTATACATTATCTTGGACTTATTGCACAGGCAATAATATCATTAGTGAAAGTTTACTTTCTAATTGTCATTCTTAGCTGAGTGTGTGTGTGTGTGTGTGGTTTACTGCTCTGGATTTCTGATACATTGTTGAGTGGAAGTAGTAAGAATATCAACTATTTTCAGGTTTAAAGAAAAGTCTTCTATAATTCCATGTTACACATAATATCTGCTTTATATTTTTCAAATTAGCCACTTAGGTAAAAGAAAACCTCTATGAGATCTTGTTGCAGCCTCTGTGGTTTGAAACTTGTATGAATGTTGAACTGTATCAAACATTTTTTTCTACATCCATTACTAGAATTACCTTCCGTTAATATGTTGAGTTACACTGGTGTCATTTTCAAATTTTAAAGCCAGTAAGTAGATCATGTATAATAAACACATCTATAATAGTAAATACAGTATTTAACTTGAAAATAGTTATTTTCCCAGGATGAAACTCAATGGTACCAGGGAAAGAGACACACCACCACGACCACCACCACCAGCTCTTAGCTACCTTCTATACGGTTTCTGAGATGATAAGTCTTTACAGGAGCAGACAGCCTCATCTTTCTCCTTGGGAGTGGTGGTGGATTTTGAACCACCAGTCTTGCAGATAGCAGTAGTATTCTCATATTCATATTCTCTCTCTTTCTCTCTCCCTCCCTACCTCCTCCTACCCCTCCATATGTACCTTAGATTTGTTTTGCTCATACTATACTGTGGGCTTTTGATTTATGTTGAAAATATAAATCATGTAATGTCATTTGGTTTTCTTAAGGTTACTTCATTGTAACAAATTAGCCTTGATAGTTTTCCTCATTTTCTACTATCTAATATTTTGTATGTTTACTAAAACTTACCTATAAAGTTATCAGTGATTGATGGGATTTTGTGTATGTAGCTAGACTTATAACTACTAATTTCTTTAATGATTCAAATTACTCTTTTTGAAATGGCTTTAGCTATGATATTTCTTAGAAAGTTGCTCATTTCCATCTCAGTTTTCAAGGTTATTGGAGTGCACGTGCTAATTACATTCTATCTTGGTGTAAAACAGTGGTTCTCAACCTTCCTAATGCTGGGACCCTTTAATACAGCTCCTCATGTGGTGGTGACCCCCAACCATAAAATTATTTTCGTTGCTACTTCATCACTGTCATTTTGCTACTGTTTTGAATTAAGCGACCCCTGTGAAAGGGTCCTTTGGTTGAGACCCACAGGTTGAGAACCGCTGGATTAAAAGCTGCTGCTGTAGTTGTACTTTGTTCCTGTTTAAATTATTGATGGTCCTCATGGATTCCCTCCCCCCCCCCTTTCTTCTGCTCTCTTGTGCTCCGCCCACCCCCCACCCGACGTGTTTCTCATTCTTGTCCTTTTAAGAAGGCATCCTTGTTTCCATGGTCTAAGTCTCTTTGTTGTTGTACCTTTCACATTCCATTTTATTTGGTCAGCTTCTTGTCTATATGATTACCATGTGTCTGGGGTTACTTTATTTGCTAACTTTTTGCATATGATGTTTTTGTGTGCCTGCAGATGTTTATGTGTATACTCCAGTCTATTCCCATAAAGGGTTTTAATTGTTGTTGAACTCTCACATTTTTCTATTATCATGTTCTGATCTGTATTTTTGAAAAGAGTGATTGAGAATCTCCTAACTCATATCTCTTTATTATTGATCTCTAAAGCAGCATCGTATTCTGCTTAATACATCCCTTTAGTTTTGTTTTTGATTTGTGGAGACTTGCTGTGTTTTCTGCGTCCGTGTGTGTGTGTTTAAACAAGCTGCATTCTGTATTAGCTAGTCCTGGAATCGGTATGTATCCACTGGGGCAAATCTTCCCATTTACTGTTGATGTTGAGCTACTTAATATGCCAGTTCCTCACCAGCATTATGGTTGGTTGATTTAGCTTCTTCATGTCGTGCAGTTCATCTTGTATTTTATATTTTGAAGATGCATTGCCATGTATCTTGCACATACGTGGGACCATGGTCTCTGTCCCAGTGGAGCAACCCTCTTTGTCCATGGAATTGGCCCCGGGGCTGCCCCTTGGCTTTTTTGCTGAGAGCGCAGGAACTGTGGCTCTGCTCTCTGCAGATGTGTCACCCCCTCTGCATGGATTCAAGTCCACGGTGACGACTGCCGGAACTCAAACACCTGCTCCAATCCCTGCTTCGCAGTCTGCGGGGCATACTCCTAGGAGCAGAATTGCTCGGCCATGCAGTCGTTCTATGTTTCAAAGGGCTGTTTTTGTTTCCGTGGTTGCATCCTGTTAAGATTACATCACATAAGAGGGCTCCAATTTCCCCACATTCTCACCAGCGCCCCTCCCCAGCGTCCAAAGGAACAGCCAAACTAGTGGTGGAGAAGTCCTAACTCGCACATGCCTGATCTTGCTGAGCAATGTCTCTGCGCTCCCGGGCCCTTCTTTGGACAAAGTCTACTCAAGTCCCTTGCCCATTTTATAAATTGTTTGACTTTATGTTATTGAGTGGCTAGGATGATTGATTTTTAGCAATTAAACCCGTACACATACAGCTTCCACATAATTATCAGCTGTAAGTTGCCTTTTCAGTTTATTGATAGCTGTACTGTGTTTTCACCCCACTAAATAATTTATTATCGTTGTCAATTTGGCCACCACTGTTTTTAGTGTAGAGTGCTTTAGGGGTGCTTTCCAGAATGGTGGTTAAATTTTCTCCTTCGTCTAGAGCAATGGTCTCAGCCTGTGGGTTGCGACCCCTTTGGGGGTCTAACGATCCTTTCACAGAAGTCCCAATTTATAAACAGTAGCAAAATGACAGTGATGAAGTAGCAACGAAAATGTGATGGTTGGGGGGTCACCACCACATGGGGAACTGTATGGAAGGGTCATGGCATGAGGAAGGTTGAGAACCACGGGTCTAGAGTGTCTTATTTAATATGTACTTGGCATGGGTCATTTCACTCCGCAGTCTCCCAGTGGTTGTCCTGTGGGGAGAATGTCCCACTGCCTTCTGACCTTTGACTTTGCATCTTTGTAAGTAGCTTGACTTTTCCTCCTGATGGCGTTTCAGAAATATTCACCATATTCTCATTGTTCTGAAATTTCCTAAAGTGTTCGTGAAATAAGTTTGTTTTATGAGTTTACGTTTCTCCTGATTCATTCATTTCGAGGTGTATTCCAGTTAACTTCCTCCTGCTTACAGAATCCATTAGATTTTCAGTATTGCCGACCTTTTCTCGAATCCGTGTAAGCGTTATTTGCAAAGCTGTGCGTAATTCCGTGCAGCCTGTTCCTCGGAAGCCCCTGTCCCTGACTGGGACGCCCTCCTCAGATTGCTCCAGTGACTTCGAGTCTTGGGTTGCCAAGCTGTGTTTCCCCATGTGTTCACTTTCTTTCATGGTGGGTTGTTTGCTCGTGTGTTTTGTCTGTTTTGACTATGAACTGATCTGTAATATTGTCATTTCTGTTGTAATAGAAAAGAATTTGAGTTGCTGGTCACAGTGGACTGGCATCTGGGCTTCTATCAGGCATCTGATTAGTACTGACTGCCTGAGAATAAGTGTCATCAGAGTCTTGCACCATATAATTACCATAAATATCTTTCCCAACTAGTGTCTAGTTCAGGCTTTCTCTGTCTGGAGCTGTCCGTCAGCAGCAGAGTATGTCTTTCATGCTTAGCTATGAATGTTCAGGTTGACTTCTAGTGCCCTTTCTACTAAGATTTTTTGTGGGGGCGGATCTAAACAATTTTGTCTTATGATTTCATCCAGCTTATCAAAGTGTGTAGACCAGGATGGCCTCCAGGGTGGCCGTCTCCTGTGCTGGAACTTTATGTTCTGGCTGTGGCTATGCCAGCTCTGCTGCTGGCGAGGGCTGAAGGGCAGTCGTGCAGGAGCCCTGAGGGCAAGGCACTCAGAATGGGGACCCGAGTGCTATTCTGGCAGTGCCGCCTTTGGCAAGGATCTGACGCATGGACGCCCAGCTTCCTCAGTCATTTGGGGCTAGTAATAGTAAACGACTCCTTAGCTGGGGTGAAAACTAAATGAGACAATGTGTGTTATGAATGTGGCGTAACGCCTGGGCCACAGTAAGGAGTCACTAAATGGCCGCATGTTTTACATGCGTACCATCATATGTATAACAGGTTTTTAACTTCAATAGACTAACCTGTCAAACTTTTAATGTTCCCATGAAGTAGTCTAACATCACTGCACCACTGCTGAAATCCCCATTGGCTCACAGCACAAAAGACACCTATGAATGATGCGAGCACTGTGAACCATGGTCCGTGGCTTCGGGGTTCTGAGAAGTAGACTCCAATGATTCCATGATGATTAGGGACCTTTTGGCTAGAGTGATGCTATACCCTGGACCATCCTCACTGCGAAGTCCATGAGTTGGCCAATAGCTACTATTGAGTGATAGACGGGTATGTGGAATGGAGGACAAGCCAAGGTTCTTAGTTCCAGACTAAGTAAAAGCTATCAAGGAAGCAAGATGGAGGATTGGGAGGGAAAATTGGATGCTCCCTTACTGGCTCATAATTAGAAACCCGGGGTAAGAGTGAAGATTAATTCAAGCTAGATGACACGAGCATTTCAAATTAAAGAGACGACCATCTTCCATCCGATGGGAGATGGTTACAGTCTCCCCAAGGCCCAGAAACCATTCTGTTTGGGAGAACACACAGACTGAAAGCCCTGCCGTGGAGAAGGAGACATCTCCACCAGTCACAGAGGCTCAGTGCCATGCAAGGCTGAGGGCTCATGGGAAATGGGAAAGTTGAGCAAGGCCCGGGGCAGTTTGCTGGCAGCAGGGAGAACAAGGCAGCGCAGACTCTGAAGAGGACTCCTGTCAAAGCGTTCTTTCCGGCCACCAACAGCTCAGTCATGCACCAGAGGCAAAAACATCAAAGCCTGCGTGCGGCCCTTGTGCATTTCCTTTGCTTTTCTTGACATCTTTTTGAAGCGACTCCGTAAATTCTACATTCCACGGGTGCTCTGATTAAGGTTACCCAGCACCACAGACGAGCGAGTGGGGGAAGCGGGTGCCTTCCTCTTTTTGCTTTGCTGGGCTGATGAGATGGTCTGGAAGCCAAATGGTCTGCGTCCTGTGGAAATATACAAGCATACCCTCGCCCCGCTGTTATTAAAAGGTCGGGCCCTTTCCACTGACCTGTAAGTAGGTCTTTCCATTTGACCCAGGGCTTTGCAGTTTCTTTTCCCCAATGTCTTAAAATAGGAGTTTGCCTTTTCTTATCAGAGTTCAAATAATTTAACACAAAAAAGGCATGGTTTAGCACATGATGAAGAGAACTATGTTTGAATTCCTCAGCCATTAATTTCACAATTTGAGTTTTTAAAGTTTGATGAGCTCTTTCCACAATAGCTTGCCCTTGAGGATTATAGGGAATCCCTGAATTATGATTAATGTCAAAATTAGAACAAAAAATCTTAAATGCTTTGTCAGTGTAAGCAGGAGCATTATCTGTTTTAAGAGCTCTGGGTATGCCAAGATAAGCAAAACACATGAAAAGATGTTGAATTATGTCCTTATATGCTTCCCCTGTCCTAGCAGAGGCCATAATTACATGAGCACATGTGTCTATACATACATGCACATAAGCCAATTTTCCAAATTGTGGGACATGAATTACATCCATCTGTCACAAATCAGGTCTTACACCTCGGGGGGGGGGGGGCATGCCTATAGGTAAAGAAACTGCATTTGGAGGGCATGTTGGACAGTCTTTGACTAGAGCTCTGGCGGTTTCTCGGGGAAGGTGAAACTGATACCCAAGTGCAGAAGAGTTCTGGTGGTTCATGATTTTCTTTAGCTTCCTCAACTTCAGAAAAAACAGGAGGCCTTGTATAAAACTCTGCCAATCTATTACCATCATGTACAGGAACAGGAAATTGGGAATGAGCTCTCACATATCCAATATCAAATGGATTCTTTCTTTTATGAATTGAAGCCTGAAAATTTCTCCAAAGGAAAAAATTGTCTTATCTCCTGGAAGCGGGGCAGTTTCAATATGAGGAAATAGTTTTACAATATAATGTGAGTCCGTGTAAAGATTAAAAGGAAATTCAGACAATCTGTTAACAGCCTCCAAGACAGCCATCAACTCTACCTTTTGAGCAGATGTTTCTGTGGTTTCCATACCTATTTTCTCAGAGACTATAATAGTCACAGCTGTGCCGTTAGAAGACCCGTCCGTAAGCACTAGCTTAGCTGGTCCTGGTAATGGCTGCTTTAAAGTACACTTTGGATAAATGACTGGGTGTAGTTTGAGAAAATGCAATAAGGGATTATTAGGAATATGATGTAATATTTTTTTTAAAAAAAAACCCTGTTAAGGCCACTAGCCAATCATCATTTTCCATTAGATAGGTTAACTATTCAACTGTGTAGGGAATGATAATAACATCCTTTCCAAATTTTTAAAAACTTTTTTTTATGGATTATTGTGGCCACTAAAGAAGGGTACCCTGGAACCATCCACTTATGTGAAATCATCCAAACTCCCTATACTTTCCACTAACTGCATAGTATACGGAGACGTGGGTCCAGTTTCTTTAACAGCACTTTTCAGTTCTTTAAGTACTTTTAAAGGCAATGGTTCCCATTCAGGCTCCCCTTCATCTATAGCATCTGTAATGGGGAAACACCTCAGGAAATCATCCCCTTCTCTTCAAGCCTGTTGGACAGCTCCTAAAAACCCTGCTTTAGTGGGAATCATTTTTGGAGCAGCCTTTTTAGTTTCTTCCAAACAAGGGGCAGTAGCTTTTACACACAGATCCCAATCCTCATTGCTATATTTGGCTGCCTCTTCTTCAAGATCTACATCATTCCCATCTGTGTACAAACCTCCTTCGTCGATCTCACCCTGCACGCACAGTAATTCTTGGTGGGAAATTGATCTTTTTAGGCAAGGTCTTTCTTTTAAAAATAATGACAGGATGCTGCTTAGTTCCATTAGCCAAATATGATTGAACTGTAAAGTGGTTTTTTTTTCATTTCCTGTTTTGAGAAAAATGGGTTTTTCTCCTAAACTTGCCACAGTTCTGTTTGCTTGGTAGATCAACAGTCAGGCAGTTTCATCCTTATTCCCAATATCTGCCAGGTCATAATTATAAATCCTTTTGTTTTATTATAAATGACTGGAATGACATTTTTTTTCCCTCCAAGGTCTTGTGGCAATTTCTGGGAAATCTTTGTTCTTTGTCTCAAACATAGTAGGCCAAACCTATTCATGAAGCCAGTACACCATCCTGCTGACACAGCAAATTTTTCAATGCCTGGTGCTTTATATTTGTCATCCTTAGCCATTTGTAGAGCACGTATGTGGATTCCCATGTGTGTTACACAGGAACCATTTTGACGACACTCCATAACCCATTTATGCAATTCACTCTCTAGAGCCCCATAAAAAGACATTAAACCCCAACGAGCTTTTTTAGCTTTGGAATCTGTTCCAAGTCAGCCTTCATTTTCTGCCACTCCCTCACTTGCTTTTCGTCAACACAGAATTCCCTACTTGCAATACGGTTATTGCTCTCTTCTACTCTTGACACAACCTTCATTTTGAAACTAGCCTCCTATAACCAATGTTTTTGTTTTGGTTCAAGAGTATCCATTTCTAGTAGGATAAAAAAAACAAGACTTTGAAAAAGAACTTTCATGGTAACGGCCCCCACCCACCCCAAGATGTGTTAGCCAGGAGGGGAGAGGAGTACATGCGGGGCGGGGGATACAGGATGTGAATTAACACAGAGATCAGAGGGGAGCGACAGAGCGCAGCCACAGACACATCCTTACCAGTTCAGCTGACGGTTTAAGTGAATCACTATGGGTGCTTCTGCGAATTGGAGCCGTCTATGTCATAGGGCAGCTCTGATTGGTTAGATGAGAATAAACATTCAAAGCCCTGCAGCGTCAGTGGGGCTTTGAATGAACAGCGGAGAAACGGCAATTACCCGCGAGATAACGGGTACTAGTCCCCGTCACCTGGGGCGGGGGAGCAACGAGGTGTTACACCACTGACCTGTGTATAAGCCGAACCCGTTTTTAAGCACATTTTTTGTGCTGAAAAACCCAGCTTATACATGAGTATATACGGTACTTCCTGTGGAACTGAGCTTCCACCTGGAACCAATGGAAGTTCACAGGACTAGGCCTTCACAAGAGTCATGGATGTTGAGTCAGCTCTCGTAGGTAACTTCAGGTCAAGGGCAGTGACATTCAAAATAACACGATTCTGCAGTACTTGGCCTGAAGTGAGTTGGAATGAGTTTTCCAAAAAGACACATGAAGATCTCTTCTTGCCTCCTGCCATGGAACATACAAAACTGTGTGCTACCAGCCAGTCTCGAGGCCCCAGTTCCTTTCCTCCACAAGCGAGGCAAACGGGGAGGAGCCACCATCCCCAGGAAGGTCCCCTGCCTGCCGTGCACCGCTTCAGGAGGCCCTCCTCTCAGCAGAGATCAGATGGAGCCTAAATATTTTGATCGAATCCCAGCACCCATGTCAGGTGATCTCAGCCGTGTGGTCAAAGTCCCTGTGCAGTGTTTAAAAAGGACTTTCAAAAGTACAGGTTTTAAGAATGTGGGAGCCTAAAAGAAAATAAGAACTTACATAAGAATGCCATTAGGGTTGGTGGTTTGGCTGCTCTACCCAATAAATTTTGTCATTCAATCTCCCACTGATTATTAAATTAATCTGTTATTCAAACAGCGATCTAAAGCAACTCAGCCCTTATTTTCTGGGCATTTTGACTCAAGTCTAAAAAAATTGGATGTGTTCAGTTTCCAAGTGCATGTCTTTTCTTTTGGCCCCTCAGCCCTCTCTGCCGAGAAGGCAACCCTCAGAAAATCCCTGGGACTGTGTCAAGTGGCTGCAGCCAAGTAAGAGGAGTGAGCGCGTCAGAAAGAAAACTGAGCCCATGTCCTGGTCACCGGGCATGCTGTCAAAGTCTGGTCGCATTTCAGTGCTGGCAAGAGACTCCTTCTCATAGGACCTGAGTTGTGGGGGTCTTGTTGCCCATGCTGGTTTGGGTGGTGTCACTCGCCGCTTTTCCCGCAGTTGCATCACCTTCAGGGTCACCTTGAGATGTGTGTGCAAGCTTTGCTCACCTTCCGGAACCGCCGAAAGAGCTGGCCACATTTTCCTTCTCTCTTCGCTCCTCCCCACACGCCTTTCATGTATCCACTCAATCAAAAGGAAGTGACCAGCCTCAAAGCTATGTTGACATATTTCGTGGGCGAGAGTTCAGAGAACCTAGTTTGGGGATTCCGTTTTCTTACAAACATCTCCAGTCTCCTGTTGAGGTCTCCTGCTTGGTCTACCCTGGCTACCTGTGTCTGGGGGGCTTGCAGGGCACCACAGAGCATGTGGACAGCTTTGAGGGCCTGTGGACCCACGGGATGTGCACACACATCAGGCTGCCTGGAAAGGTCTGAGGGCCTTGGAATCCTGCTGATAAAACGTCAAAATACACACACACACACACTACAATTCCAGGGCAAGGATGCTCTCTGCCGTGCACCCCTCCCCCCCTCACTGAAGCTCAGCAGGCTCCCTGAGGACTTGCTTCTACTCCGATCTTACCAAGTATCGACGGGACGTAACATGGCTGCCCAGAGGGGTGGTGACAAATGTGGAAAGGATCGATGGTGCAGGAACAGTGTTGGTGTCCACAGTCTCCTCATGTGCTCTCTGAAGGCCCCTGGGGTATTTCTTTCATGTGGCTTCAGGAGCTGGGGGAGCGCTGGGGCTGGGGGAACGCTGTCCCCCATGCACGCTGTGACCTTGCTCCCACGAGTGGTTCTTGTCCTCAGTCACCCCTTCATGGGGATCAGAGCATGGGTACAGAGCTCGTGTAACACGCATACCAGACCTCACCCCATGCTCCTGCTGTGAGCTCCCAGTGTGGCTTCTCGTCCTTACAGCCGTCCCTTGTGCACGTCTCACATGGGGTGAGAACACAGATGGTGAGAGTATAACACATGTGTAAAGGGCCTACTCCAGGCCCATGCTGTGGCCAGCTGTTGCTGATGCGCATAACTGCCTCTTGGGCTTTCTACACATCTCGTCTCTCACCTGGTCACTTCAAACAGGGTCCCTTGACTGTTCCCCTTCCTTTGCCCAATTAGCTCAGGGCCAGGGGTGCTCACTGCAACGCTCCCTCCAGTGTGGACTGAATGTCAAAGCTGCTTGTTATCCACCGTGGTTTTGTCCCATTCACCCAACCACGGTTCTGTCCTTCCTCACAAGGCGCACTTGGATGCTTGTCACGTTTCCAATTTTCTTCCCCACCTTTTGCCTCAAGGCCTTGTGGCCACTTTCCAAGCAGGTGTTGAGCTCCTTTCTGACCTCCCAGGCCTGGGCTTCAGAAACCCAAAGATCACAGGAGTCCTCATTCTGTCCACAAGCAAACCCACTGCCACCAGGCTGGTCCTCGCACACAGGGCCCCTGCACAGGGTGCTTGGGGCCGTCAATCTTTACGAGAGCAGACAGCCTCATCTTTCTCCTGCAGAGTGGCCGGTGGGCTTCAACTCCTGCCCGCTCTTCATGTTCATAGCATTATGCGTGCCCAACTATGCCACACCATCTTTAGAATCAGGGGTTTTAGTTCTTGGCCAAATATTCTTCTCACTTCGGATAATTCGTTTCTATGGCCTGGGTTCACTTGTTTGGTCACTAACACTGTCTAGTGTCACTGAAAGAGTAGAGAGGGCCAAAGTGTGGGGGGCCTTGCCAGCAGCAGAGCCCAGCTTACAATCTGGCCTATAATCTTTACTTCTCCTTCTGAAGTAGATGGGTCTTTCTGACCAAAGAAACCCCACCCCCAACCAAAACAGTGTCATCAAGTCGATTCTAATTCAGTGACCCTGCAGAGCTGCCCCTGGGCATCCCAGGCCATCAGTGTTTATGGGAGCAGACAGCCTCTCTCTTTCTCCCTCAGAGCAGCCGGTGGGTATGAACTGCTGAGCTTCCTGGTAGCAGTTCAGACCCACCAGCTGCTGCAAGGGAGAAAGACCAGACTGTTCCAGTAAAGACTGACAGCCTGGGACACCCACAGGGGTAGCTCTGCCCTGTACTGCAGGGTCACTGAGTCAGCATCCACTCAATGGCAGTGTGTTCATCTATCTATCTCCATATCTACCTATGCATTCACTTCTTGACAGAAAGACCAGACTGTCTGCTCCCATAAATGCTGACAGCCTCGGGAGCCCCCAGGGGCAGCTCTGCTCTGTGGACTGGAAAGGACTGCGTGGCGGTGAGGTTTTGGTTTAGCCAGATCTCGGCAGAGCTTCTGGATGTAACAGTACAAAGAACATCCGAGATACCCAATTTGGAAGGGCATGTTGTCTCGTGGGGAAGGTCCCTGGGCCAGCCTGGTGTCAGGGTTCCCAGTCCTGACTGCAGCCCTGAGAGGCGCCATGGGGTCCTCCCATCCCTGCAGCTTCCCCCTTCCCCCGCAATCCCCACGGCTTCAGTCATTGCTGTCAGTGAGCTGCTGCCCTCAAGACCACCTCATTCTCCCACAAGGTTTGTGTTGGGGGCCCCATGAGGTCTTCCCATGAAAACGGCCCCAGACTGCTCAGGTGCAGCATGGTCTGCAACGGGGATCTGTGGAACACACTAGCCTAAGAGAATGTGTGTGTGTGGTGTAGCATGTGGTGTGGGTACCTGTGTGTGCACATTGTGGTCTGTGCTGTGTACATGTGTGGTAACATATGTACACACATGGGTAAGAGGGGTGTGTGCTGTGTTCATGTGCGGCTGCATGCGCTGAGGGCAGTGCCTGCAACAGTCCATCTGCAGGAAGTGACAACTCAGGAAAGTTGGGGTGCAGTTTAGGGGTAGAGGGGAGCACTCTGTTCAATCCCCCCACACCACGACACAGATATCCTTTCTGGTAAGTCCAGGAGTCCTCCCCCTTGCTTCCTCCTAAGCCCCAGGCCTCAGGATGCCCTGGGGCCAGTGTGGGGGTCCCTGCTGGGGGAGGCACGCAAGGCATTCTGGGAGGACCCATAGGAGCTGGGTTACCAGACCCTGCATGGGGGCTGCTTGAGAAAGGCAGCCATTAATCAGCCGCCCCCTCCACCAGGACTGGCCAGGACGCTGGCAGGTGCTAGCAGCACTGTGATAGTTAGCCTGAGTGAAACCATGCTGTAGCAGCTTCCATTTTGTAACCAAGCTGTGGAAATTCCCCGAAGCCTCCCCTGCCCGTCATTTATCAGGGATTAACCACTGGCCCACCCTGATCCCGGAAAAATTCCATGTTAAAGCTAACTGAAAGTTCTGCTTCTGTTCCTGCTTGCTTGCACAGCTGCAAAGCCCTGGTGTTTACCCCACCCCATAAAAATCTAAGTCTGTAAGCAAATGGGACAATTCTGTGCTCAGAGAACTGGTCCCTGCGCAGGTCTCCTCTTTCTTTCCTATCCCTTTCCAATAAACTGCTTTGCTTTTTACCAGAATCTGAGTTGTTCTTGTCCAGTTCATGTACAACATTTTGGAGATTCCCTCGAGATTTGGAGACCAGGTTGTACATTAGTGGGACAAATGAGACCCCGGGAACAGGTGTTCTCCTCAGCCAGTGCTGCAACTAGGGGAAGGCCTCAGAGAGACGTTCCTCCGCCCCAGTTGTCGGGTCCTGTCCAGAGTGCTAACAGGTTGGTGTGCACACTCTGGGTTGGGAGGTTAGTCTTGGTTGAACACAACTTTAGGGCACTCCCAGAGGGCCAGAGAGACATCTCTGTGACCTCCTGTATCTTTAAACGGATGCCTTACTGATGGCATATTGTTGTTTTTCTTATATATGTAAGTCCCATGTTTGTCTATTGTTTTCAGCTGTGTGTTGCTTGCTCATGCCCCCATTTATCTTCCGTGATTGTTTGATTTTCAACAGGTGAAGCGGAGCCATGGGACAGATGCAGTCAACCCCACTTCACTGCCTTTAAATAATTTATCGGACTTTTCTAAACGATCTATGTCAAGTATGGTTTCAAAACAAAGTCTTCTCGTCTCAGGACATTTTGAGAGACTGATTGGGTTGCAGAAGTGCCAGATTGGCCCTCAGAGGGCATCTTTTCCCTACCTCTTTTATACAAGGTGTGGAAATATGTCTACAGAAAACCAGGTCATCCGAACCAAATCCCCTACATAGATGTGTGGATTGACATAGCTTCTATTCCTCCTCCGTATATACGGAAATTTCTTCCTCCCCAAGCAGGTCCTCGTGGCAGTGGAAAAGGAGACTCAGATCAAAAACAAAAAGCCCCAGCGACTTTACCCTGTCCTCCAGAGTGCTGAAGGGGAGCTTGAAACCCTTCCTCCAACCTGAGCCCCCCTTGAGGCAGCTGGGTATCCAGCTCTGCCTCCTCCATACCCATCTGCCGGAGTGAGCCCAGGACCTGGTACTAAGGAAGCTGCTTCCCCATTCAGTCCTCCCCACACCCGGGGGGGGGGGGGCGAGGTATACTCTGAGACAGCAGATGAACAGGGCAAGCCTGCTAAAGTACCGGTCAGTATTTTTCCCTTGAGACAAACTGTTCTCCCACCAGGGGTGGACCAAGCGGTCCCTTTCATGGTTTATGTCCCCTTTTCTACCAGTGACCTGTATAATTGGAAGCAACAGAACCCGTCCTTCTCTGATAAACCCCAGGGATTAATGTCCTCATTGGAAACCATTTTCCATACCCACCAACCCACTTGGGATGATTGTCAGCAACGTTTACAGGTTCTCTTCACGGCAGAAGAATGGGAAAGAATCCAGAGAGAAACTAATAAGATTCTACTCGGAGCAGACGGACCGCCAGTGGCTGCCCTGCATTTGCAAAAATCCTTGTTTCCAACCCAGAGCCCCACGTGGGACCCCAACGACACGCAGGGCAAGGAAGCCCTAACCAGGTATCACCAGTTTCTATTGCAGGGCCTCCGGGGTGCTCCTAAAAAAAAGCCCATTAATCTGTCTAAGGTAAATGAAACAGTGCAGAAAGCTACAGGTGAAGCACCAGCTGCTTTTCTTGAACGCCTCATGGAGGCTTACAGGCTGTACACCCCAATTGACCCAAAGGCCCCTGAAAACCGCCAGGCCATTAATATAGCTTTTGTAACTCAGTCAGCCCCAGACATCCGAAAAGAGCTTCAAAAGTTTTACAGATTTGAGGGGAGAAATCTTAGTGAACTGATACAGATAACCCAAAATGTTTATAACAGAGAGGATCCACCAGTAACTGCTACACAGATGGCTAAAATCATGGTGGCTGCCTTTTAAGAAAAAGAAACTAAAAAACCAGGGTCCTGTAAGGAGCAGAGCAGAAACAGGCCAGATAACCATAAAGTCAGGCTCCAAAAAGATCAATGCGCTTATTGCAAGTGCCTGTAACATTGGAAAAAGGACTGCCTGGGAAAACTACAGAAAGATCTCAGAAAAGTTCTTCTTACTTACCCAGGTTGATGACTAGGGCTATTGGTGCTCCAAAAGTCCAGGCCCCCAGGAGCCCAGGCTAACCTTAAATGTAAGGGGCCACCTGGTAAATTTAGTGGACACCGGTGCTAAACTTTCACAGGACAATTAACCTGGACTTGATTGGTCCAAGGGTTCAAAAACTCTCCCACCCTCTTTGGGGAGACAGTGAACCAGGACCTCCAGGAATTCAAAGTTAAAAATCCCCAAGTAACTTTGCTGCAATATGTAGATGACCTCCTGCTAGCCACAGCTGAGAAGAATACTTGCAAGAGGCCACCAAAACCTACTGCACCACCTGGCCTCCCTGGGGAACCGTGTATCAGCAACAAAAAAAAAGGCACAGCTGTATGTCACAACGGCCAAGTACTTGGGTTATTAGCTCCAGGCGGGGCAAAGAAAATTGTCTGCCAGCAGTTAATGCAGTCCTGCAAATACCCTTCCCAGAAACTAAGCAAAAGGTACGTGAATTCCTGAGTGTGGTGGGATATTGCTGCCTGTGAATACTTGGTTTTGCAGAAATCGTCAAGCCTCTGTATGAAAACACCAAAGGAGAAGGACAGGAAGTAACAAAAACTCTGGAGCGGGAGGCCGCTTTTAAGTGGCTAAAAGAGGCCCTCTTGTCAGCCCCAGCCTTGGCTCTTCCAGACCTGCAAAAAACCGTTTGATCTGTTTGAGGCAGAAGGTTAGGGGGTAGCAAAGGGAGTCCTCACGCAGAGCCTGGGGCTGTGGAGAACACCCATGGCCTACATTTCTAAAAGGCTGGACCCAGTTGCCACCGGATGGCCAGTATGCATACATGCCATAGCGGCCACTGCAGTGCTGGTAAAGGAGGCCTCAAAGCTCATGCTGGGCCAGGACATTACAGTCACAGGAGGGCATTTGGTCGAAAGTCTGCTAAAAAGTCCTCCTGACCACTGGATGACCAATGCCCGTGTGCTCCAATACCAGGTACTGTTGCTCAATCCACCTAGTGTCCAATTCTCTAAAACGGCTATCCTCAACCCTGCAACCGGACGAGGCAGGGGAAGAGCCAATCCAAAACTGTGTGGAAATTCTGGAAACCATCTCCAACATCCGACCAGACTTAACTGACATAGCCCTGACGTCTGCAGACCTGGAGCTTTTCTCAGACGGCAGTAGCTTTGTAAAGGATGGCGTCCAGCAGGCGGGAGCCACGGTAACCACAGAAACTGAGGTACTGTGGTCCACCTCCCTGCCCCTGGGGACCTCAGCCCAAAAGGCAGAACTTATCACCCTGATATAGGCGGAAGCCAAAAAGTGCCTCACCTGCGCCCAAGTAAACAGCCCCCACAGGACACATCACCCACGGGCACAGGGACATTCCCCAGGCCAATACTGGGAAGTAAACTTCACCGAGGTAAAACCAGGACTGCACAGTTATATTTGCTGGTCTTTGTAGACACCTCTTCTGGTTAAACACAGAAGCTTTCCCAACCAAAGCAGAAACAGCCACCGTGGTATGCAAACTGCTGTTAACTAAGATCCTCCCTAGATTTGGCATTCCTTTGTGCATTGGCTCTGATAATGGCCCTGCTTTTGTAACACAAATTTCTAAAATTTTAAGTAAAGTTTTATGTATTAATTAAAAACGTCATTGTGCCTATTGACCTCAAAGTTCAGGTCAGGTTAAAAAAATGAGTAAAACCTTAAAGAAAGAACTAACTAAATTATGCATACAAACTGGCAAGAACTGGGTAAAGCTTTTGCCTTTTGCTTTAATGCGTGTCCATTGCACCCCATACCTTATAAACCTTGTGCCTTCTGAAATTATGTATAGTAGACCCACTCCTTTCTTACCTAAGGTTGGGATGGAGCAGTTGGCTCACCTCACTAATATTAAACTTTTAAAGTCTATACAGGCTGTGTAGGAAGTCTGTAGCACTAACAACACCTTGTTGCACCGCCTCCACCATCCAGACACTGCAGAAAATCCCGGGTCGGAGCAGCCGCAAGGATCGGGACCCTTCCATGACCTAACCATAGGCGACTGGGCCTGGGTCAAGTGGCACAAGACCCCTGCGCTCGAGCCAAGGTGGACTGGGCCGTACCAAGTAATTCTTACCACTCCCACTGCGGTAAAAGTTGCAGGCAAGTTGCCATGGATCCACTTCACCCAAGTAAAAAAAACCATGGTGGGACACGTCACCAAGCAATGGACCATACAGAAAACTGACAACCCGCTCAAGGTAAAGCTGCAAAAGCTGCCTTAATTACACCAATCCTACTGTGTGGCAATGGGGTCGGCACCAATCTCCATCAACCACAACAGTACATTTGGACCCTGACAGACTTTACACCCAGCATTGTCATGAACACCAGCGTACCCACTGTGCTACCGCCAACCTTTGAATTAGACGTATGTCATTTATGACCTATAGAAATGGGGAAATCCTACCAGTCATAAAAATGAATTCGGGTGTGAAAAGTTGGACCCGGAAAAGCAGTTTCAAAGTGTAATTGTTAGTTGTCTAGCATAGGCACTGGGACATCCATTAACACATGCCCAGAGGGCCAAGGTACGGAAACAAAAGGAGTGGCACATTGGACATGTTCAGATTTCCTGCCAGGTATGCATGGGTGGGCGCTGCACCTGGATTGGCCCACCTAATTCAACTCAGCCAGTCAGTGGGGCCGACCAGGGGTCGCCCACCACGCCTCGTGCGGAATCATTGAAAAGGCAGGAGCCCTGAGTCGACCACGTGACTGTGAGCAGCTTCTAGACAGGCTGCATGCTCGGGAGGAGCCCTGTGCGTGCCTGTGTAAACCTGAAACTTCTTCTAATGCTCATAAAACTCAGTTGGATCACAAACCAGGCTTTGGCGTGAATTCTTTCTCGCGCGGAGCCAAGGACGGAGGTTTATCTCTCCCCAGAGAGATCTAAAAAACATATATGCTTGTCCAGCACATGGTAAAGCTGTGTGTCAACCTAAAAGCCAGTATTATTGTGTTAAGTGGGGATGTAAAACTATGGTTGGGGGAAGCTGGGAACCCACCCACAGGGTTGCTTATTCTCATTTTTGGCGAAAAAACTAACCCAGCTCGTGCTCAGTAGGAGCATGTAACCCTCTTAAGTGGCAAGTTAAAAACCACCAATCACCAGAGTGGTTAACTGGGAAAGCCTGGGGAGTCAAATTGTATGTCAGTGAACCGGACCCTGGTGTCATAGTCACTGTTCAGAAGCAACTCACTCCTAGAAAAACCGCCCAAGCCATTGGGCTTAACAAAGTATTAAACTCCCCTGCTGTTAAACCAAAATCCACAATCCGGCCTCATACTCCTAAAACTCTTACCACCGTGGTGTCTCCCGCATTCAACCCAAAACCTAAACAAACCAAAATAAACTCTCCCGTGTTGGCAAAAGCAAAAACCCTAAAAACAATTTTTGCTTCTATAAATGCTACTAGCCCAAATTTCACTGTTAATTGTTGGCTGTCTTAACCCGGCCTATTTTGTAGGAATTAAGTCCAACGATACCTCCTCAGTAGCCAACATCACACTGTCCAATTATAATAATAAAAGTAGTGTGTGCAGGTGGAAGGAAGCCAGGGATAGGTCTACCCTAACCCTGGAAGCAAACCAGCTGGAGACCCCAATGGTATAGTCAATATTGTACCAGTGTTCCTGTTATACCCAGTTCCAAGGAACCCTTTCTGTTAGTAGCCCCTCCAAGAATGTGGTTTGCTTGTTCTCCTGGAATCACTCCCCTGCTTGTTCTCTACAACCTTACTCGCCTCTAACCATTCTGGACTTTGTATATTAGTTCATATTTTACCCCGAGTGTTTCTGTATTCAGGGGAAGACAGGTGGAAACATTTTAACACTTATTCCAGAGTTAAAAGAGCCCCTATCTTAGTTCCTTTACTTGTAGGACTAGGTATAGCCGGGTCAGCCTCAGTAGGGACGGCGGCCTTAATATAAAAAAATGAAAATTATAAAATTTTAAGTCAGCAAATTGATAATGATTTACAGGATTTTAAAAAGTCTGTCAGTGATCTAAAAAAATCCCTCAACTCCCTAGCTGAAGTAGTACTGCAGAGCAGACACGGACTAGACCTCCTGTTTCTCAAGCAAGGAGGCCTTTGTATGGCTCTGGGTGAAACTTGCTGTTTCTATGCCAACCACTCAGAAATAATCAAAAATAGCTTAGTCTTAGTGAGAGAAAGATGGAGTGCGTGCGGAGGAGGCAGAAGGAACCAGGAAGGTTGGTTCCAACAAATGTTTAACTGGTCTCCTTCACTCACCACCTTAATCTCCAGCCTAGCAGGCTCACTGCTTCTGCTTTTAATTAGTTTAACCTGCGGGCTGCTAATAAGCTGGTGCAGTTTGTACAGGACCGAGGCCAATCTGTTAAGTACTGGTGCTAAGTCGTATGAGTGACTGCACCTGGAAGTTTCACAGGTGTAACAGGGAGGAATGTGATAGTTAGCCTAAGTGAAACCATGCTGTAGCAGCTTCCATTTTGTAACCAAGCTGTGTTAATTCCCCGAAGCCTCCCCTGCCCTTCATTTATCAGGGATTAACAGCAGGGCCCACCCTGATCCCGGAAAAATTCCAAGAATGTTAAAGCTAACCGCAAGTTTTGCTTCTGCTTGCTTGCACAGCTGCAGAGCCCCAGTGTTTACCCCGCCCCATAGAAATCTAAGTCTGTAAGCAAACGGGGCCATTCTCTGCTCAAAGAACTGGTCCCTGCGCAGGTCTCCTCTTTCTCTCCGATCCTTTTGCAATAAACTGTTTTGCTTTACCAGAATCTGAGTTGTTCTTGTCCGGTTCATGTACAACAGCACCAGGGCCGGCTAGCTCCACCGTGCTGGGTGCAGGGCCCAGCGGCAGGAGTCTCTGCGCCCGCAGGGCTCCTCCCGCTCAGGGAGCAGGTTCTGGGTGGGGCTTACACTTACCTGCTCACCCCCCACCCCCACCACCACGTTCTGGCACCCTGCCCGCACATGTGCATCTCACTCCCAACCCCATGCACCAGGCCCGGGCCTCTCCCATGCTGCTACTCATGCCCCTCCCGCAGGTGGGCACAGGGCTGGCAGCAACCCCGGCTCCTGCCCCCTGCAGGCTCGGGGAAAGCGGGGATCAGGTGCCACTGGCTCGCCCTCACCTTTATTTGGTACACTCTCAGTACCGATGTGCGCTAGAGCCACACCGGAGGACTGGCAGGCATCCCGGGAAGGTAGGCCCAACGTCCTGCAGTGGTGAAGGTGGCAGATGGGCTAGGGGACCGCCACAAGGCGGGGTCTGCCTCGTCATCCCTGGTTGCCCCATAGTACGGACAGCAGCCACCCCCTTCCAAGCTTACCTCCTCCGCTCATCCAGGGGGCGGCCCGGCGCCCCCTTGGGGGTCGCTCGTTCAGGAGTGCATGTAGGGGTGACCCAGTGAAGCGCAGCTCAGAGACGCTAACCCGACCACCTCTCCCAAGCTCGGACGCGGGGAGGGGCCACGTCAAAGGTCATAGGGCACGTGCGTAGGAGGGGGTGGGGCTTCCGGGTGTTGGGATGGGGGAGAGGTAGGTACAGCACCGCCCCCCCCCCATCAAGATGAAGCCCTCTCCTATCGGATGCTCAGGAGAGGGATGGATGGGCAGAGAAGTCACTGCCACCGAGTAGACAAGGACTCACCCCCTGTGGGTCTCCGAGTTTGTCGCTCTTCAGGGGAGCAGTTTGCTGCCGCCCCCCTGGCTGGTGGGTTCAAACTGCCCACTTCACAGCGAGTGGGTGACCAATGGATCACCA
Source organism: Tenrec ecaudatus (assembly GCF_050624435.1). NCBI lineage: Eukaryota > Metazoa > Chordata > Mammalia > Afrosoricida > Tenrecidae > Tenrec > Tenrec ecaudatus. Next base: position 78,856 of record NC_134546.1, read on the forward strand.
ATTGGGCTACCATACCGGACCCTTCCTGGGTGCTTGGCTTCTTTCGACCCCAGGTGGGCCCCCTGGTGCCTAGTCTCTTTACCCAGGTGGGCCTCATGGTGCCCCGGTGGTATGTCCCAGGTGGGCTCCCTGGTGCCCAGCTCCTCTTTCCTAGGTGAACTTCCTAGTGCCCAGCCCTCTCCCTGAGGTGGGTTTCCTGGTGCCCAGGGTCTCTGTCCAGGCTGGACACTGGTTACCTGGCTTTTCTAAATCCCAGGTGGGCCCCCTGGTGCCCCGGTGGTATGTTCAAGGTGGGACCCCTAGTGCCCAGACTCTCTGTCCCAGGTGGGCGCCCTGGTGCCTGACCTCTCTACCCCAGGTGGGCCCACTGGCGCCCGGCCTCTCTACCCTAAGTGGGCTGCCTGGCGCCTGACCCCTCTGTCCCAGGTGGGCTCCCTGGTGCCGAGGTTCTCTGTCCCAGTTGAGCCCCTTGGTGCACAGTCTCTCTGTCCAAGGTAAACCCTGTAGTGCCCAGCCTCTCATTCCCAGGTGGACACTGGGTACCTGGCTTCTCTGGATCCCAAGTGGGCACCCTGGTGCCAGGCCTCTGCCCCAAGTCGGCCCCCAAGTGTCCCAGTGGTATGACCCAGGTGGGCCCCATTGTGCCCGGCCTCTCTGCCCCAGGTGGGTGCCCTGGTGCCCAGCGTGTATCCCAGGTGGACACTGAGTGCCTGGCTTCTCTGGATCCCAGCTTGGTTCCCTGGTGCCCGGCCTCTCTTCCCCAAGTAGGCTCCCTGGTGTCCAACCCCTCGGCCTCTCTGTCCCAGGTGAACACAGGGTGCCTGGAGTCTCAGGATCCCTAATGGTGCCCTGGTACCCGGACACTCCACCCCAGATTGGCCCCTGGTGCCCAGGTTCTCTGTCCCAGGTGGGCCCCACATGCCCGGCCTCTCTGTCCCAGGTGGGCCCCCTTGTATCCAGCCTCTCTGTATCAAGTGGGTTCCTGGGTGGCAGGCCTCTCTGCCCCACATGGGCCCCCTTATGTCCGGCCTCTCTGTCCAAGGAGAGCCCCCTGGTGCCCGGCCTCTCTGTACCAGGTGGGTTCCCTGGTGCGCAGCCCGTCTGTCCCAGGTTGACACTGGGTGCCTGGCTTCCCTGCATCCCACGTGAGTCTCCTGGTGCCCCCTGGTGCCCGGCCTCTGTGTCCCACAGGTGTCCCTTGTGACCCAGCGTCTATGCCCCAGGTAGGCACTCTGGTGCCTGGCCTGTCTGTCCCAGATGGGCCCCTTGGTCCCCAGCCTCTGTTCTACATGAATTCCCTGATGCCCAGCCTCTGTCTCAGGTGGGTTTCCTGGTGACCTGCCTCTCTCTCCCAGGTGGACACTGGGTAACAGGTTTCTCTGGAATACAGGTGGGCCCCCTGGTGCCCCACCTCTCTGCCCTAGGTGGGCCCCCTGGTGCCCAGCCTCTCTGTCCCAGGTAGATTCCCTGGTGCCCAGCCTCTCTGTCCCAGTTGAGTTTCCTGATGCCCAGCCTCTCTGTCCCAGGTGTACACTGGGTGACTGGCTTTTCTGGATCTCAAGTAGGTCCCATTGTGCCCGGCCTCTCTGTCATAGGTGGGCCTCATGGTGCCCAGCCTCTCTGTCCAAGTTGGGCCCTCTAGTGCCCAGCCTCTGCCCCAGGTGGGCCCCCTGATGCCCAGACTCTCTGTCCTAGATGGACACTGGGTGCCTGGCTTCTCTGGATCCCAGTTGGGCCCCCTGGTGCCCAGCCTCTCTGTCCCATGTGGACACTGAGTGCTTGGCTTTTCTAGATCCCAGGTGGGCCCCCTGGTTCCCGGTCTCTCTGTCCTAAGTGAACCCCCTGGTGCCAGCTTCTCTGTCCTAGGTGAACCCCTATTTCCCTGCCTCTCTGTCCCAGATGGACAGTGGGTACCAGCCTTCTCTGGATCCCAGGTGGACCCCCTAGTTCCCAGCCTCTATGCCCTAGGTGGGCCCCTTTGTGCCCCGGTGCTATGTCCCAGGTGGGCACCCTGGTTCCCAGCCTCTCTGTCCCCGGTGGGTTCCCTGGTGCCTAGCCTCTTTGTTCCAGGTAGACACTGGATGCCTGGCATCTCTGGATCCCATGTGGGCCCCCTGGTGCCCAGCCTCTCTGTCCCACATGGACTCCTTTTTCCAGGCCTCTCTGCCCAAGGTGAACCCCATAGTGACCAGGCTCACTGTCCCAGGTGGACACTGGGTGCCTGCCTTCTCTGGATCCCAGGTGGACCCCCTGGTGCCCGGCCACTTCTCTGGATCCCAGATGGGCACCCTGATGCCCAGCCTCTTTGTCCTAAGTGAATTCCCTAGTGCCTAGCCTCTCTGTCCCAGGTGGTAACAGGGTGCCTGGCATCTCAGGATCCCAAGTGGGCCCCTGGTCCCCAGCCTCTATACCCCAGGTCGGCTCCCTGGTGCCCAGGTTCTCTGTCCCAGGTGGGCCCCCTGGTGCCCAGGTTCTGTCCCTCGTTGGCCCCTTGGTGCCAGGCCTCTCTGCCCCAGGTGGGCCACCTGGTACCCGTCTTCTCTGTCCCAGGTGGGCCTCCTTGCACCTGGTCTCTGCTCCAAATGGTGCCTAGGTACTCCTCTGGGAATCCCCACTGAGCCTCCTCACTCACTGCATGGCCGGCCTCCAAGGAACTGCTCTCAGCTCACAAGCCACATCCACCAGGGTGGCGGTGAAGGAAGCGACGAGCTCATTGGAAAGCTGGGAGGGGAAGCCGATGGTGTCCATGTACAGCACGGTCAGGCACAAGGGCAGGGAGCCCGTGTAGGCCATCGTGTCCAGGGTGGCAAACAGCTGGTCCCAAGGCTGTGCGGCCGCATCTCCCGGCAAGGTCTGGATCAGGTTGGTTTTCACTGGAGAAAGTGTGATAGGGCAGAGGTCACATGTGCAGAGCTTAGCCCAAGAAGCTAGCCCCCGTCTCCGCTGGTGCAGTGGGCTGTTGAGGCTGAGCCTGGGACACCCCACACGGACAGCTGTCAGGGCCTCAACCCTTCTCCCTGCACATCCCAGGAAGCGAAGATGGCGGACCATTCTTGGAGCTGACTCCAAGAATAACCGTGTTTCCTCCCCACCAGCAACGGCTGGACAATGAGATTCAGGGAGAACATGCCAGCAGCGGAAAATTCCCGGCAACTGCGGTGCAAAAGCCTTCCAAACGGGAGCCTCCTCAGCCTCTCCGTGAAAAACCCACCACTCTCCTTGCTGTGCGCGACTTCCCTGGGCTACCTGCTAGACCACGGAACCTCATCCGGGAGCTTCTTTTCTAATACAGAGCTGGGACAGCTTCTTAACTTTTTCAATTTGTCCTTGTGCCCAAGTTTGTCCTACTCACAAATCTGCCACGTCCTAGAGGATACAGGATGCTGTGAGCCATCACTGGTGCCGTGGTGACAAAGGCTTTGGCTTTTGTAGTTGGAACTTGCTCCCGAAAGACCCCAGCGAGGTCGAAGGCACTGTGGTATCTGTGAACCAATAACCAACCTGCTCACTCGGATTCTAACTCTGTCCACAGGGTTTGTCAGATCCAGACTGATACCATGCAAGGTTCAAACCCTGTCCACAGGGTCAGTGTGACACAGACTGACACCATGCAGGGTTCTAATCCTGTCCACAGAGCCAGTGTGACCCAGACTGACCCTATGCAGGGCCCTAAGCCTGTCCAAGGAGCCTGTGTGACCCAGACTGATCCCATACAGGGCCCTAACCCTGTCCCTGGAGCCAGTGTGACCCAGACTGACCAGATGCAAACCTCTAACACTGTCCACAGAGGCAGTGCGACACAGACTGACCCGATGTAGGCCTCTAACCCTGTCAACAGATCCAGTGTTACCCAACTGACCAGATGCAGGCCTCTAACCCAGTCCACAGACTGATGTAATCCAGACTGACCCCATTCAGGTTTCTAACCCTGTCCACAAAGTCAGTGTGACCCAGACTGACCCCATGCAGGTTTCTAACCCTGTCCACAGAGCCAGTGTGACCCAGACTGACCAGCTGCAGGCCTGTAACCCTGTCCACAGACTGATATAACCCAGACTGACCTCATGCAGGTTTCTAACCCTGTCCAACAAACCAGTGTGACCCAGACTGACCAGATGCAGGCCTCTAACCCTGTCCACAGAGCCAGTGTGACCCAGAATGACCCCAAGCAGGGTTCTAACCCTGTCCATGGAGCCAGTGTGAGCAAGACTGACCACATGCAGAATTCCAACCCTGTCCACAGAGCCAGTGTGACCCAGATTAACCAGATGCAGGCCTCTAAACATGTCCACAGAGCCAGTGTGACCCAGACTGACCCCATGCAGAATTCTAACCCTTTCCACAGAGGCCGTGTGACCCAGACTGACCCCATGCAGAATTCTAACCCTGTCCACACAGCCAGTGTGACCCAGACTGACCCCATGCAGAATTCTATCCCTTTCCACAGAGCCCGTGTGACCCAGATTGACCCCATGCAGAATTCTAACCCTGTCCACAGAGCCAGTGTGACCCAGATTGACCAGATGCAGGCCTCTAACCCTGTCCACACAGCCAGTGTGACCCAGACTGCCCCCCATGCAGTGTTCTAACCCTATGTATGGAGCCAATGTGACCTATACTGACCAGATGCAGACCTCTAACCTTGTCCACAGAGACAGTGTGACCCAGAAGACCCCCTGCAGGGTTCTATCCCTGTCCATGGAACCAGTGTTACCCAGCCTGACCCCATGCAGAATTCTAACCCTGTCCACATAGCCAGTATGACCCAGAGAGACCAGATGCAGGCTTCTAACCCTGTCCACGGAGCTAGTGTGACCCAGACTGACCCCATACAGGATTCTAACCCTGTCCACAGATCCAGTGTGACCCACTCTGACCCCATGCAGAATTCTAACACTGTACACAGAGCCAGTGTGACCCAGACTGACCAGATGCTGGATTCTAACTCTGTCCACGGAGCTAGTGTGACCCAGACCGACCCTATACAGGATTCTAACCCTGTCCACAGAGCCAGCGTGACCCACTCTGATCCCATGCATAATTCTAAACCTGTCCACGGAGCCAGTGTGACCCAGACTAACCAGATGTAGGCTTCTAACCCTGTCCACAGAACCAGTGTGACCCAGACTGACTCCATGCAGGGTTCTAACCCTGTCCACAGAACCAGTGTGACCCAGACTGACCCCATGCAAGATTCTAACCAAGTCCACAGAGTTAGTGTGACCCAGACTGACCCCATGCAGAATTCCAACCCTGTCCACATGGCCAGTGTGACCTAGACTGACCCCATTCAGAATTCTAACCCTGTCCATGGAGCCAGTATGACCCAGACTGACCCCATGCAGAATTCTAACCCTGTCCACAGAGCCAGTGTGACCCAGACTGACCAAATGCAGTCCTCTAACCCTGTCTACAGAGCCAGTGTGACCCAGACTGACCCCTTGTGGGGTTCCAACCCTGTCCATGGAGCCTGTGTGATTCAGACGACCCCATGCAGAATTCTAACCCTGTCCACAGAGGCAATGTGACCCAGATTGACCAGATGCAAGCCTCTAACCCTGTCCAGTCAGTCTGACCCACACTGACCTCATGCAGGGTTCTCACCCTGTACATGGAGCCTGTGTGACCCAAACTGACCCCATGCAGGGCTCTAACCCTGTCCCCAGAGCCAGTGTGACCCAGACTAACCTGATGCAGGCCTCTAACCCTGTCCACAGAGCCAGTGTGTCCCATATTGACCAGATGTAGGCCTCTAAATCTGTCCACAGTGCCAGTGTGACCCAGACTGGCCCCATGCAGAATTTTAATGCTGTCCACAGAGCCAGTGTGACCCAGACTGGCCCCATGCAGGATTCTAACACTGTCCATGGAGCTAGTGTGACCCCATCTGACCCCATACAGGCTTCTAACCCTGTCCATAGAGCCAGCGTGACCCAGACTGACCCCATTCAGACCTCTAACCCTCCCTACGGGGCTAGTCCCACACAGGCTGATCCTATATAGGGCTTATAAACCTGTCACTGTTTTCAGAAGCAGAGCCTCATCTTCCTCCCGAAATATCAGCTGGTGCTTTGAACTTCTGCACCTGTAGTGGACAGATCTGCTCTGACCTCACAGCACTACCAAGGACCCTCCTGAAATGAACATGGGAACAAAACCCCCATGGCCAGTGAGTCCATTACGACTGTGACCCTGAGGGTCAGGGTAGAACTTCCCTGTGGGTTCCCGAGACTGTCAGGGGAGCGGAGGGTGCAGCTCCTTCAGAGAGGCTGGTGGTTTGAAACACTGACGTGGTGGTGAGGGGTCCACAGTGACTTGCTGTACCCACTGGCTACTGAGGGGTTTCCTGGCAGCTCACTGGCGTGGAGGCCTCCTGGTGCCACAGGGAGCCCATGTACCCATTGTGGCAATTGCTGTCATGGGGGAGGCTGGCCCAGCCCATAGTGACATCACCCGGCTGACAGGCCCCCAGCCTGCACTGTCTCAGACCAGGCCAATTAGCTGGCTGAGGCCCACGGGATGGTCAGGGGCTGATGTGTGCATGCAGTGGCCAGCCTTGCTTCCCAGTCCATCTCAGTTGGGACGCCCCACCAAAGCTCCCTCAGTGCTGCTTCAGCAAGCAGGGCCACCTGACTGATGGGCAGATGTGAGGTGCCCTGTCGGGAAATGGTTGCCAGGGGTGCTTCAGGAAGTGGATGGTCCTTGCACTGACCCACCAAGGCCTGAGGAAACACCACGGTGGTGGGGATGAACCGTCCTGACCACTGACCAGTCACTATAGACCACAGGTCACTCCTCACCAGTCTGTGTGCCCACGTCCCCTCATCAGTCTCTGTTCCCACGTCCCTTCATCACAGTCTGAGCCCACATCCCCTAATCACAGTCTCTGTGCCCACATCACCTCATCACAGTCTGTGTGCCCAAGTCTGTTCATCATGTCTGTGCCCACGTCACCTCGAGATCAATCTGTGTACCCACGTCCTTTCATCATAGTCTGTGTGCCCAGGTGCCCTCCTCACCATAGTCTGTGTGGTGTTTTCCCTACATCATCATAGTCTGGGTGCTCACGTCCCCTTATTCCAGTCTGTGTGCCCATGTTCCCTCATCAGTCTGTGTACGCACATCCCTCATCACATCTGTGTGCCCACGTCCTCTCATAAGCCTGTGTGCCCACATCACCTCATCAGTCTGTGTGCCCATGTTCCCTCCTCATCACAATCTGCGTACCGTCTCCTCCTCTTCAGTCTGTGTGCCCATGTCAACCCTTCACAGTCTTTATTCCCCCACATCAACCCCCGCCGTCTGGGCAGCCCTCCTCATGCGCTAGGTCCTCACTAGTTTGTGTACTCCATGACGGTGACCATGGGGAGCTCGCGGCCCTGTTGGCATAGCAGTCTCTGTTTGGTGGTGAGATCCTGCAGTGCCTCCTTGATCCGTGCCTCCCTGTCCTTCAGCAGATGCTGCTGCACTTGCAGGAACGTCTCCCCTGCAGTGCCCAGCGGAGGGTGGGGTGAGCATGGCATCTGCACCTGTGTGCATGACGTAATCCCGGAGTGGGGAGAATGGGACCCTGGACCTGCATGAGAGCCGTGAGCATGGAACCTATGGACGACGTCATCCCAGGGCGGGGCTGGGGGGAACCATCCAGGGCATGTTCTGTGCCACCAAGTTCACATCACACCAGTGTCCTGAGCTCACCCTGGAGCAGGGGTGCCCATATTCTACAGGAGTGGTTTTCCTTATAACAGAGGAAGTGGGACACAGAGGGGAGACGGCCACGTAGAGACGGAGGCACAGGTTGGAGAGAGGCAGATACAAGCTCAGGAATGTTCAGGGCCCCCAGGAGCTGGGAGAGACTACGAGGAAGGACCCTCCCCTGGAAGCCTCCCGAGGGAGCCCAGGTCTGCTCACCCCTGGACTTCAGACTCCAGGTCACCAGATCTGGGAGACAATGTTGTTACTTCAAGCCTCTGATTTCTGTCCCCTTGCTGTGGCCCTCTGGACGCACAGGACCCGAGGTGTGAACATGCCGCAGGAACCCTGAGTCACGGGCACACCCACCCTCCTAGGCGTCTCACAAGGTCCCCCTCCCTGACTCCCAAAGGGCAGGCCATGAGCACGGCCCCCCTTACCACGGGGCCAAGAAACAGCACACACACCTGAGGTCATGATGTAGCGAGAGCACCACCCTGTCAGTCTGGGTGGCATGTGTCCTTTTTCAGGTCGGACCTGGTGCAGAAATGGGAGGGCATGTTGGCTACAGAAGTGGGTCATCCCCTCCCCACCCATCACATGCTGCCCCTGTGTCCCCCATGCTGACACTGTCTGCGATGGCATCTGCTGGGCAGCCTCCTCAAGGTGCACCACAGACTAGGGTACCAGGCCCAGAATCTGCCACCAGCACCCACAGGGTGCTCAGCAGTGAGGGTCAGCGGTCCACTCTAGGACTTACTGCTGCCCAACACTGTGTTCTACTGTTCATGACACATCACTGTCCCACACTGTCCTCTACTGTCCATGACTCATCACTGCCACACTGTCCTCTAGTGTCCATGATGCTCTGTTGTCTGTGCTGTGTCAGGATGGGAGGTGACAAAGGCTGCCAGCATCCACCTGAGCAGGGGATCTCAGAGTTTTTGGGAAACCAACACTGAGAGACATATGGCGAGGACTATATTCCCTAACTTTTAACAGAGGGAATCTGGAAAGCTAGCCTTCCCTGGTAGGAACACCTCCACCTTGGTGAGTCAGAGCTAAGTCCAAGTACATCATCCTGTTTTAAATATCATTCCAGCGATTCCCCCTGACCAGCTATGCTGCCTTAAAGTGAGCACACGGTTGATTTTAGGTCCCTACAGGAGCAGACACCCTGTTGCTACCTCTTCCCGCCCTGTCACCCTACCCCACTCGCACCTTCCCCCAATGCAGGTCTGAGGTTTCCTCACCTGTGAGCTCACCAGGACCTGACTGTTGATGCCACCCACCTTGTGACTATATGTAATGATTGAACATGCATGTCTTTTGACTACCTGTAAATATCCCAAGATAGTAAAGATGCTTCTCTCCCACTTCCACGTGGACCACCAAGAGGGGCTGAGGTAAGCATGCTACCATAAAATGTGTCTGACTCCTACATTTACTCTCTCTCTTATCGTTCCTATTCTCTGACTTTACTGTAATCTTCATATGTTATAACCGTACAACTGGGCCTACTGACCCTTCGGTTGTCAGAAGCTGGTTTCCTCTAACAAGAGTCTACCTGTGCAGAGGGACCTTAGCGTCTACCTGTGCAGGGGTATCCCAGAGTCTACCTGTGTAGGGGGAATCCCAGAGTCTACTTAGGCAGGGGGATCTCAGCCAGGGCCAGCTGCAGCCAGGCCTCCTTGGGGTAGGCATAGCAGCTGAGGATGTACAGCACAATAGTGAAGCAATCAAACACCTGCACACCCCAGGTTGCCTCCAGCTCCTTCTGCAAGGGCCAAGAGGGGAGCATCTGAGGGCACAGCTGGGCACCGAACAAACCTGAGCATGTGGCAACCACCTGGGCAGATGTACAGCTGGGTGTTCAGCACACCTGTGCAGGGGGGTATGGTTGAAGACATCTGAGCAGGGAGCAACCCTGGAACATGGTACACAACTGAGTAGGCAGCAAATCTAGGCAGAGAATGCACCTGCACACCTGGGAAGGTATACATACCTGAATAGGTGACACACAGGCAGACCATACCTGGGCGGGTGTACACACCTGAGCAGGTGATACAGGCAGTGCACACACCTGGGCAGGTGGCCGTGGATAAAGTTGGGCTATCCCTCTATTTGTCCCTGACTTGATCGTGCTGCTGCAGCTCTGCCCCCCCCCCCCCACCTGTGTCAATGGTCACACCTGGTAGCTGCAGGTGCTCGGCCCGGGTGTGTGAGTACCTTTTGTCAGGAGCCATCCTCTCCACGTTCAGGAAGACAGACATGACTTCTGAGGAGCCCCGGAGCTCCTCTAACGGAAGAACACGTCACAGGTGAGTCTGGTGCCCTCATACAACTGCCCTAGAAGTCTTTCTGAGGACAGGGGGGTGTCTCAGGGGTGCACAGGACAGCCACACAGTGGGTAGAGGGGGAGTCTGGGGTCTCCCTGCAGGTGTGTGACCCCCCCACAGCTCTGTCAGTGCAGGCAGACTATTGGCAGCCTGTCTGATGGGGCCTGGGGAGGGGAGCTATGCCGCAGGTACGATGGTGAAGGGACCCACGTGTCTGAGGACAGCAGGGGCCCTGGACCCAGCATGGCGAGTGGGGCAACAGGTGCCGAGGGGGCGCTTGCCCAGGGGCAGTGGGTGCATGGCAGCAGGTCTCACCTCTACGTCTGAGGTTCAGGGCTAAAAGCCCTGGGCTTCTGCAGGGAGCCCAGCCTATGCCAATACTGGAAGGACTTGACAGCTGTGGGGTGGACCGAGGAGTCGGACGGGCGGGCAGGTAGGCGAAGAGGGGTCTGCGCCGCCCACCCCCCACAGCGCACCTGTCAGCTGCTCCAAGTTACCTCGGCCAAAGACCAGCCGGCTGCCCGGTGTCTTCGTGGGCACCGCCAGGCTCTCCACCACCGACCAGCCGTGCAGCGTGTGCACCAGAGACCGACTCAGCCACCGGCCACTCGGCTGCAGCCCCAGGAAAATGCGGAGCGGAAAACAAACCCCAGGGTCCCGCCCCCTCTGGTTGCCCCACCCAGAAACCCCGACCCTCCAGAGCCCAGGACATTCCGAGGCCACCCCGCCCCTCCTCCTAATCCCCAGAAGTCTAACCTCGGAGGCCCCGCCCTGAGCATTAGGCCCGCCCCCGGGAGCCCGCCCGTCCCCTCAGGTCGGCGTCAGCTTCCACGGGACCCACTCGCTGTCCGGTGGAGCAGGCACGCGCGGGGCGCCGGCCGGCAGCAGGGGCTCTCATCTCAGCAGCGCCTCTTCCTCGTCCCCCTCCTCCTCTCCTTCCGAGTCTTCTGGCTCCTCTCCCCGGGCTCCCGCCCTCCGCACGCCGAACCAGTCCTCGGGCCCCGGGGACTGAAGGGGGCGGGGCGGGGCGGCCGTGAGTCTCGCGAGAGAGCCGGAGCCCACCGCGGAGGGCAGCCCAGAGGGTCGTAATTCGCTTCTGCCGCCGCCGGGGGCGGGGCTTTCACCGAGTCTCCATTGGCCGCACCGGGCCACGTGTTCGCTGAAGCTGAAGCCGAGCGGATGGCCCTGATCTAGACGTGGGGACTCGGTCGATGCCGTCTTCCCTAGGACCCCAGCTTGGGGTTCCCGACTGCGGGGCATCTCAGGATTCCTGGCGGGGCAGCAGTTAAGTGCTCACCCGCTGACTGATGGTCATTTGTTCAAGCCCGCCAACAGTCCCGCTGAAGCAAGACTAGGTGATCACCGGCCTTAAAGGTGACACTGTGGTGTCACGTGGGGTCTCTGTGAGTGGGAAGGGACATAAGGGCACGTGACCACAAAATGAGCTGTGGACCCACCCTGGTCCCTTCCAGAGCCCTAGTGGCACCGTGGTTAAGCGCTGTAAACGGAAAAACCAGCGGCTTGAACCCAAGGTGGGAGAAAAGACAGGCAGCCTGTTCTCATCAAGATTCTCGAGCCGGTTCGCCTCAGAGCAACCTGATGTACAAAAGCACAAAACACAGCGGGGCTGCACCATCCCACAGCGTTAAGTTTGAGTCCGTGGCTGTAGCCGCCTGTCTGCCCATCTCCTTGAGGGCCTTCCTCCTTATTCCTGCCCCCCAACTTTACCAAGCAGGATGTCCTTCTCTAGGGACTGGTCTCTCCAGACAGCATGTCCAAAGTACGCGAGACCCAGTCTCACCATCCTATTGGAAGCCTAGGGCACCCCGTGGGGCAGTTCTCTGTTACAGGGGCCACTGAGTCGGAATGAACTTGGAAGATCAGCAAGCCTCAGAAACCCCCAGACACCCATCCTCCCTTCAGGACTCCTGGGAGCCCCGAGGTGTGGAAAACTCCATGCGTGTGGAGTCAACTTTCCCTTTCATGAGTGCCCCAGCCCTGCTTTGAACTCGGCCCCCACAGAATAACCACATTCCCTTCAAACTCGCCTCTCCATTTGCGTTAGGCCAGGTTCACTAGAGAAACAAATCCAGTGACACTCATATATGCGTGAGTTTTATATCAAGAACTATGCATCAATAAAACATCCCAGCCCGTCCATAATTCCAATATTAGTGCATAAGTCCCTCTTCAGACTCATGCAGCCACATGCAATGATGCAGAATGCAGCAAGATCACAGGCCAGCTGGTGCAGAATCTTGTGGATCCAATGGTGGTGGACACACCTCCAGGGCTCCCAGAGGTCTTGTGGCTCATCAACAGGAAGGAGGAGGCAGAGATGGAGGGGAAGTTCCCAGGTCCCTCCTTATGAGGAGGCCACGTCCACAAGGAAACACCTTCAGGCTGTGATCTGATTGACAGGTAGACTCCACCAATATCCTTCAAGTCCACATGGAAATCTGTCATGCCCACACCACTCACGAGAATAAAGGCTCATTTGTTTACGCTGATACGTAAACAGCAGTTTATATTAATGCACTGCACTAATCCAGAAGAACAGAAAGACGATCTTTTTTTTTTTTTTAAAGCAAAAGTAAGATGTGTAGGGCCTGGCTGATGTGGCTGTCATACGGGTGACCAGAGAAATAGGCAGATCCACCCTGCTTCTTCACCGTGGGCTGCCCACCCTGGAGCCCTAAGGAGGCGGGTCTCGACCCTACCACAGGAAGCAAACGCTGCCCTCCTGCCCGGTTCCCACATGGGCTGCGAATCAGACCTTTGTGCCTGAGGGGTTTTCACGGCCTGATTTTTTAGACCCAGATATCCAGGCCTTTCTTCCTAGTCTCTAAGGGTAGAAGCACGCCTGCAATCTGTTGAGTGCCGCAGCAACCCTCCATCTCCAGGGACAGATTGTACCTACCAGGTGGTTTGAATGTGGAGACTGGGGGGTGGGGTAGGGGGCGTACATGGAGAATTGCAGCCCACACAGAGACGGCAGACACAGCTGCTGTTTAAGGAAAGGGACTGGAGGGTGACCAGACCCTCGGAGGCTGCATAGCAGAACAAATGGGGTCAGGACATCCTGCTGACCTAGTTCTGTGCCTGTGATTGGTTCAGGAAGGGGCATGTGATCCCATGCTGATAGGTGCCGCCAAGTAGGTTCCGGCTCACAGTCACCAGATGTACACCAGAAGGAAACACTGCCCGGTCCTCATAATCGCTGCTATGTAGGTGAGAGGTCAGTCCTGCTGCGTGGGGGACCAGCCTCCCTAACCGAATGCGTCTTAGGGGTCGGTTGTTGTGATTGAAGGGTAAATTAAAGACGTCAGCGGAGGGCTCGCCTCTTCCAGGATGGCAGGCTCCAGAGAGGCCGAGCGAATGTATTCTCAGACGCTCTTAAGTAGTGTCAGGTAGCAAGCCCCTGTGAGCACCTACATATACGGCAGGATGGAGACTTGCTAGGAGCATACGCGGGACAGGAAGGCGCTTACCTAACAAGATGGGCGGGCTCTACAATTAAGATGGTCTCTGAACTGGCTTGACCTCAGGTGTCCCTGAGCTCTTTCTTCTGCAGGGTTGAGCAATCTACGATGCTTATCAGAAGGGAGGGGGACTGTACTTATGGTGGGGTGGTCTGATCCGTCTTCATGGCAGCCAGCCTTTAAGTGTATACCGTAGCGACCATGTGCTTTGCAAGCGGCACCTTACAATTGCTGTTGTTACAGGTGGGACATTGTGAGGCACAACCTGAGTTAGGAGAAGATGACTTGGCTGCATCTCCAACCCACGGATGTGAAGGTCTCCCTCCGCCGGTCTCCCTCGCGCCCCCAGACTCCTTAACATATGAGTGTAGAGACAGCGGCGCTGCCGGGGACAGCGGCCTCTCCTGGGTCCCTTTCTCTTGCTGTCAGCACAGCAGAGTTGGGTCAGTAGACACTCCAGGGACCCACAGGGAGCACTGCATCCACGTGTGAGCCTGGCGAAGGCTGCCACCCGCTGGCGGGCGCCTGTCACTGCAGCGCAGCCGGGGGAGGGAATGAGACAGCGCGGTAACCCATGGCATCACCTTCAGCTCTGCAAACAGCGACTCTCCCTCAGCATGACCCCAGGGGCCACATCACAGCGGACGTATATATGGCTAAAGAATTGGGTACAGGTGCCCGGTTGGCAAGGGGTGGATTGAGATAGTTTATTGTGCCAGCCTGGCTGATAAACACGTGTGATTAATTGAAGGGCAGAGAGATAAATGGCTTGGTGAGCCTCGCCTTCCCTGTCTCTCGCTCTTTGATCATCGGACCAGTGTACAGCTGCCTTGCTTATTCTGTGCCTCAATTTGCAAGCTACACTACCTGTGGGACACCTAACCTGTGGACTTTATCGCTGTAATTTGAGGTCCCTTTAAGACCTGCTTCACCACACAATTGGAATTTATATCTCTTGAGCTGGGGATTGACTGTTGGTGACCTGGCTGACTGTTGGTGACCTGCCTTGCTGCCTGTGCCCGGATAACATGAATCTCTCTACAGAGGACTACCTGGCGGCCCTCAAGACTTGAAGGACTGCCAGTGTCTCACAACTCTCTCACGAGAGTCAGTTGCACTGAGTTATTTTTACTGCTTTACAATTTAACTGTTCATTTCTTGTATTATATATCTATCTGTATATAATTTAACTGTTCATTTGTGTTATATATCTATCTTTATATATATATATATATATAATTATTAGCATTCTGGTTTTCTCTTGAGAGAACCCTAACACACTAACCCTAACCCCTCACCCTCACCCCCAACACTAACCTCTCACCCTAACCCTCACCTTCAAACTAACCCTCACCCTAATCCTAACCCCTAACCCTAAACATAACCCTAACCGTAACCTGACCCCGAATCTTAAGCCTAACAGCCCTAACCCTAGACCCCAACCCCAATCCCCAAAACCTAATCCTAACCAACACTAACCCTAACCCTGATCCTAACAAGCCTAACCCTAACCAACCCTAAACCTAACCTAACCTTAACCCTAACAACCCTAGCCATAACAACCCCAACCCTAACCTTAAGCCTAAAAACCCTAACCCTAACCACCCTAACCCTAACCCTAACCACTCTAACCCTAAAAACCCTAACCCAGTCGGTTAGAATTACTGACTTTGTGTTTAGTAGCAGAGTCCTTATCTCGCAGCGCTACGCGTGCTTACTAGGTGAGAGATGTTCTATGCCTAATCCTCACCCTAACAACCCTAACCCGAATGCAACCCTTATAACCTTAACCCCCAAACCCTAACCAAACCCCTATGCCATAACCCTAACTACCGTCACCCAAACCCTATCAACCCTAACTCCAATAACATGTGTGATTAACAACCCTAACCCTAAGACCCTGACCCCCTAGCCTTAGATGCTGACCAAATTCTAAACCTAACCCTAAACCCGAACCATAAAACTCTAACCCTAACCCTGAAACCCTAAACCTAAAATCCTAACCTAAATACCCCAACCCTAAAAATCCTAACACGAACCCTGAATTTGATCTCGACCCCAATCCCCTAACCCTAAAACCACAACCCTAACAGCCCTAATCCTAACCCCTAAAAACCCTCACCCGAAAACCCTAAGACCCTGACTCTAACCCTAAGACCCAAACCCTAAAACCTAACACCCTAACCCTAAAACCTAACACGGTGGGTTAGAATCACTGACCTTGTGTTTAAGAGCAGAGTCCTTATCTCTCAGTGCTATGAGTGCTTACTGGATGAGACAAGCTCTATGCCTAACCCTAACCCTAAAACCTTAATCCCCTAAAACCCTGCCTATTCCTAAAAATCCTAACTCTAAAACCCTAACCCCTAAGACCCTGACCCTAACACCCTATCCTTAGACCCAAACCCGAAAACTCTAACCCTAACCTTAAAACTCTATCCCTAAAACCCTAATCAAAATCCCTAAACCCTAAATCTAACCCCCAAACCCTAACCCTAAAATCCTTACCTTAAAACCCCAACCCTAAAAACCCTAACCCAAACCCCATCCCCTAACACTAACAGCCCTAACCATTACCCCTAAAAACACTCATCCTAAAACCCTTACCCTAAGACCCAAACTGTAAACCTAACCCCCTAACCCTTAAACCTAATACCCTAACCCTAAGACCCTGACGCTTAATCCTAAACCAAATCCTAAACCGTAAAAACCCTAACCTTTGGACCCTGACCCTAAGACCCTAACCCCCTAACCCTAAACCCTGGCCCCCTATGCCAAACTGTGACCTGACCTCAACCCCCTAACCCTAATAATCCTAATCCCTAAAAACTCTAAACCCTAACAACAGTCCTAACAACCCTAACTCTAACCCCTAAATCACCCTAAACCCTAACCCCTACCCTAACCTTAAAACCCAAACCCCAACCTTAACCCTAAGCCTAACCAAACCCTAACCCTAACCTCCAACCCCTAAACCTAAACCCTAAAAACCCTCAAACCCTAACCCAGAAACCATAACCTTGAAACCATAACCGTTAACCCCAACCCTAAGTCACAAGCCATTGACTTAAGAGATGAGAATAAAATATTGCAAAGAAAAATTTATTTTATAAACATGAAAAATTCCATCCTCCACAATAAAATAATAACAACAGTAAATAATAGTATTCTGATAAAGATATGTAACACCTCATACTGCCAGGGAAGTGATAAGATTCCCTTCTAAACTCCTGGCTCCAGGCAAATACAGAACTAGAGATGGAAATGTGTTGTGAGCAGCACTGGAAGCACCACCAGGCTTCAATAGCAGGACAAAGCAGAAAATGGTCAGGCATCTATGAATGTTGCAGCATAAAGCCTACTGACAATAAAACTGTACTAAGGTCACATCAGTGAGGTTTACACACTTGTATTAAACCATTTGTGACTATAAAATCATGAAAACTCTGTCCTCTGTGATTTTCTTGTCTGGTTAAGAAACGAGTCGGGCTAAGGAGCTTCAGGGACTGCTTGCTCCTCCTTGAATAACTGGCAGCTCTGGAACGTCCTTTGTCCTCAGAACGTCGGCATAGAGCAAATAATCATGAAGGCGTCTGGGAAGTGGCAACTGACAGATAAAACTATCAGATTGTAGGTGCTCTGGTTTTAGACTGGACCGAATTACCAGGCGACAAAGGTGTGTTAAGGATGGAACAGAAGCTAGAAGAACAAAAAAATAAAAACAGGAAAAAAACCCACAAAACATGAAAATTCATTTCCAAAAACAGATGTCATGGTATACTAAGGTAAAAGACATTTGTTAATCTCTGTGTACTGAAATGAATATGTTATGTTGCTTTGGTTAAAAAACCAAAAACTACTTGGGCCGGGACTAGCACAGTAAGCCGTTTTCTTTGCTAAAGCCTTCACCTGGCTCCTCTTCCTCAGGCTGTCAGCGACACAAAGTCAGTGCCTGAACAACGTCAAATTCAATGATCACGTTCTACAGATCCAACAATACCTACCTGAACTTAACAGTAGGCCAAGTCGTGTTAGAAATGAGGAGAAGCTGGCGGCTGCCAGCGTGCCACTGCGCTTCCTGTGGAGACCACTGTCAGTGGTCTCCAGGCCACTACAGCAAGCCAGGGGACATGTGACTTACCAGACATTTCCTTTTTTATCTCAACAACAGAAATTTAAAAATTTATGATATTAGATCAGAATATAAATTTTAGATAGGCACAGAAAGGGACACTTATTTAGCTTCTACTGTGATGTTTGCCCATATACTTCATACTTACACTCTTTTATTGCCACATTAACCCTACAAAGTACTCTCCAGAAAGTAATTGTAGACACTTTAAACCCTTTTTACTCTCTGAAATAACTTTTCAAAGATTACACAGCAAATGGACTCAAACGCAGGTCCATTTGACTCCCCAAACTGTGTGCGTGCGCGCACTTATGATAGCCATTGCATTCAAACTTATCAGCATGTCATTAACTATAGGATGTAGTTTCCTTTTCCATGACAAAAGTATTAACTAAGAGCTTTACTAAGAACCTATTGTTAGTCAAAAAATACTTTATAAATCCCTTTGAAATATAGTGACATTACCTGTTGGGATGCAAGCCACAAAGGCAAGTGCCACAGAGAGCCCAGCCAGTCGGACTCCAGGTCTGTGATGCTTTCAACGACAATACCCACAGGGCCTGAGACACACAATTCTGCAACCTCTACAGCAGCTTCCCAACAAGTGACATTTACCAACATTTAAAATTTTAAAAGACTGCTCTCTTTACTGGGAAAAAAGGACATGGCCACTATAAAAATGTATAAATGTAATAATTTATTCATAGTTTATCATGTTCAACATGTCAAATAAGAAAAGTGAAGCAGCTATTGGATTTTGTAAATAAAACCTGAGTCATATTCTGTGGGATATAAAAAGACTTTTCTCCAGCTTTGTCTCCCTCAAAGACATGCCAAACATTAGAGGCTGTTTGCCAGCACATGGTGGGAGGTCAGATGCTTAGGGATGTTCTCCCTAAAGGCATTCAGACATCAGTGAGGTCCACTGTAGGTGGAGCTCATACTCTACTGATAAGGATAGTAATTGTTTCCATGGAGAGCCAGAGAACAGGTCAAACCTGCTCAGTGACATCCAAAGTTTGGCTGCCATCCGGAATCTAGGATCTACCCATCTTGTCACATGTATGCCCCCAATTCCTCCCCTTCCTATTGCGTGTATATCCCTAGATCATCCCCCTCTCATTACGGTATTACCTACAGCACAACCCCTTCCTGTGACACATATCTTTACCTGTAATTAGGGGGCTTGTACACCCCCAAAAGTATATAAGCCTAGGTTAGAAATAAAGAGCTCTCTTTCCCCTGGTCCTCACTCCCCTGCCCCCTCTCCCCTTGTCCTTCTTCCCTTTCCCTTCTCTCCTGCTCTCTCTCCTGCCCTGTCCCACCAAGAGGAGCTGAGGTGAGCATGCTACCATGAAATGTGTCTAACTCCTTCATTTTACTCTCTCTCCTATCCTTCATGTTCTCTATGAGACTTTACTATAATATTGACTTATATTGTGCCTACTGGGTCGGTGATAATTTGTTAGGGGCCTGCTCCACTGATAATATTCCCGTCCCCCCTCAGAAAAGTGCACTTCAGAGGACAGCAATGGGGCTACAGCTTGGGGAGAGGGGTGAGTCAGATTAGAGCACACAGGAGAACCAAAAAGGGATGGAGAGGACATCCTGGCCCACCAAGCCCTGAGGACGATGCTCCTGCTCGGAGCAGACAACACACTGGGAGGACCATAGGGCTGGCCTCACCATGGGACACGCGTCCTTCACTGAACCATGGCACTGCGGGGAACAGCACTGGAAAGAGTGTGGGAACAGTGCATGGTCAGGCTCCATCACGCTGGGGTGAGGCACTGAGGGCATGCAGCAGAGCAGCAGGGGGAGCAGAGTGATGAAACCCCCCAGGGAATACCAAAAATAGACTTTGAAGACAGAGTGCGGGACCCCATCAGACTCTATTAGAAAACACTCATAAAGGCAACAAACAGACCTTGGACTAGTTATGGGCTTTTCCATTTTTGTCAGTGGCTTTCTTTTTGGTATTGTTATTTTGGTATATTTTGTTGTTGTTATTGCTTTCTTGGTTTTGACTTCCTTTGTTGTTTTACTTGGCTTTGCCTGTTTTTGCATTTATTAATGTATCTGTGAGGGGACCAGTCCTGCCGTGTGATGTCGAAGACAGAGTCGAACGACGCCTGGCCTGGCTTCAGAGAAGCTGGACAGTGGGAGTTGGCTGCCCAAACCCCCTCTCGACATGTATTTGAACTTGTTTGATTGGCCTTGCCATAATTATTTGGAGTGCTTTTGTGCAAGATTCTAAAAAAGTTTATCATCCAGTCTTTCCCTTTCCTTATCTTGGTTACCGCATAGGGGGCAGAATACGGCATCTCCCTCCAGAGAATAACTCAAAGAGAAATAGAGTTCCTGGCCCTGATTTACCTTATACAGGGGCTTGCCATGAAAATGGCATAAGAATAGTTAACAAAGAAAGGTGTACAAGTTCCTTTTAGTAGTTTAAGTTTTATGGAAAGGTTAGCAAGAGGAGGGCCTCCGTGATGTTTGAAGTCCACTGAAGCAAAGCTATCTATTGTGAGGTAACTTGAAGTCCACTGAAGGAAAGCTACCTATTATGAGGCAACTCATACCTTGGTACAGAAAGACTTTTGGGAGTTTAATTTATGGGAACTTAGTGGAAAAGAAAGAACAAGAAATGAAAGCCCTGGAGGAACAGCCTAAGAAAGAACAGCCAAAGCCTGTCAAGTAATTTTTGATAATGAAATGTATGAATGCTTTATTGATTTCATAGTTAGAATAATGTGCCCTATTTGGATGAAGTGTGCTCAGTTATTGTTAGAAGGTTTATGTCTATCACCCTTGTATGAGAAAGTTTCAGTTTCAAGATGTACTAATTTTTAACCAAGAATCATGATGTGATTGATGTAACTTGTTACGGTCTTTTGGCCTGAGAATTTCCTTATGTATGATCTCAGACCATAAGCTTTAAGCCAAGAAAAAGAATATATAAGTTGAAGCTTTACATGAATAAAATTGGAACAGTCACCGCAACCTTTGAGTTGTGTGATTTCTGTCTCCCACGCATCGAAGCCTTACCCACCTAGCGGGGGACCCAAACCCGCTGCGGCTGGACCGCGGCATATCTGCATCTCTACCTAGATAAGATAGGCGGGATAAATAATTCAGAGATAAAAAGATTAGGATCAATGGTTGGGGGGGGGGATACTAGAGAAGGGGAGGTGGGAGAAAGGAAAGGGGGTAGATACCAACCCAGGGACAAGGAAACAACAAGTGAACTAAAATCAATGGAGAGAAGGGTGTACGATGCTTAGTGGAGCTTAATCAGGGCAATGTAGCAGCGAGGAATTACAGAACCCGAATGAAGACCAAACATGATGGTGGGACAAGAGGCAAGGTAAAAGGAAATAGAGGAAAGAACCAGGAGGCAAAGGATATTTATAGAGGCCTAAATACAGGCATGTACATATGTAAATATATATATATATATAATGAGAGGGGAATACAACTATGTACTCATCTTTATGTTAAGAATTAAGGTTGCAGATGGACATTGGGCCTCGACTCAAGTACTTCCTCAACAGAACACTTTGTTCTAACAATCCAGCATTCTGTGATGCTTACGTTCCCAACACGATCACTGAAGACAAAATAGGTGCATAAGCAAATGTGGTGAAGAAAGCTGATGGGGGTCTTAAAGGCCTGAAGATAAACAAGTGGCCATCTAGCTCCTCAGAAGCAACAAAGTCCACATGGAAGAAGCACACCAGCCTGTGTGATCATGAGGTGTTGAAGGGATACCCGAGGTAAATGGAGGGAGCGAGGGGGAGGGGCCATGGGGTGGAGACCCAATGCCCATCTGTAGACTATTGGACATCCCCTCACAGAGGGGTCACAGGCAAGAAATGAGGTAGTTACGGTGCAGTATAGCACTGATGAAACACAACTTTCCTATAGTTCTTTGGTGCTTCCTTCACGCCACTATCATGACCTCAATTCTACCTTACAAATCAGATTAGACCAGAGCATGCACACTGCTACAGATAAGAGCCCCCAACACAGGGAATCCAGGATAGATAAACCCCTCAGGGCCAACAAGGAGAGTAGATAACCAGGAAGATTAGGGGAGGGTTGGGGGAGAGAGAGGAAATCCATCCCAAGGATCAACCTAGAACCCCCTCCCAGGGGGATGAATAATGGAAAAGTGAGTGAGGGGCGATGGAGGATGATGTAAGAAAAAGAAATAATAATCTATAACTTATCAAGGGTTCGTGAAGGAGGACAGGTGAGGAAAGAAATGGGGAGCTAACATCAGACACTCAAGTGGGAAGAGGATGCTTTTAAAATGATGATGGCATATGTGTAAATGCGCCTGACACACTGGAGGAATGTATGGATTGTGGAGCCCCAATAAAAGTATTTCAATAAAAAAAGAGACGACGATGATTACCCTACAGAAGCTCTGCCTACTGCCTAGTTTCCACACGACACCCTTGACGGATTTAATCTACTGCTTTGAGAGGTACCATTCTTACCTTCATCTGGACAGACCTGACAATACGTTAAGATCTTCAGAGGAAATTCACACCTCTTGCTCCTAACTGATAGGCTGCAATTATGTTCACATGTTGGACTCTTTGTTCTCAGATCCACTGTTCCATGATTCTATCTGCTCTGAATAGATGTATATGCTCTGTGGCTGCTCATACATAATTAGTAAAAGCAGATGCAATTCTCAAGGTGAAGAATTACCCGCTACTGAGTTTTCCAACATCACCATTAAAGAAATGCGGTACTAGAAGTCTCGGGGGTGGTAAACATTACTTTTCCTTCAACAGAATTCTCCCTAATAGCTTGAACACACTTCACTTTGAGAGAATATTTTTCTGAACATGTTTGTTTTTTTTGACAATTAAATACAATTTTCTAAGAGATTGGAAGATACATTTCTCCATAGGCATAAGGTCACTTGTTCAAAACTTATTCCAAATGGCTAAAAATAGCAGTAAATAAATAATTAATAAATAAAATAAATATTGCTGTAAAAATAGCAGTAAATAAATTTTTTCTTTCTAACTTAAGATATAATATGGTTAACAAAATATACTCACAGTGAAATAAACTTGAATATTAGGAATACCCTGAATATATTATGTTTAGTTAACGCTGATTTCCTTGTACAAAAGCTAACTATGCTGTGTGTTCTTCACTTCTGTAACTAGCTTAAAACCTTTTTAATAAGTGAGGACAGACTGAGAGTTTGTTTTACAGGCACTTTAAACATCAGTCAGCTCACAAAATCCAAACCCAGTTCATCCCCATAGCAGTACCAACATACCAGATACGTACTGGCATACACTCAATAGGATATGTATAAATAAAAAATGGTACTATGTTTCAAAGGTGGTCAAATATGACAGAGGAAATACCACTCCACTCACAGTCCAAAGAGAAAAAATAATTTTAGCATTTTTGTGACTACAAGCTAAATAAATATGCACTAACCAAACTTTGGGGACTCATATTATGTAAGTCTTATTAAAATGAAATATATCCCTACTTTAAAAATTCCAGTAAACACCAGATTGTCTGCATATGTGTCGAAGGTTGAACTTATAAAACCAAATGTTATGATTTTGTTGAATTAAATTTAAACCATCCCACCCAAAACCCAAACCCACTGTCATCAATTGGATTTCAACCCATAGGGACCCTACAGGGGTTTCCAAGCCGGTCATTCTCTACAGGCACAGGAAGCCTCATCTGTCTCCCACAAAGCAGCTGGGAGTCTCTGCCTATTGGCCTTGTGGTTAGCAGCCCCAAAGAAACCCACTCTGTTACTCAAGGCCCCCAACTACCATCTCACCCTCTCCCTATGTGTGTACGAAATTGCCAATTACATTCCATTTAATGCATGTGCTAGACTAAGTCTTGTCCTTTAAAAGTGGCCTATAGCTGGAGAAGGAAGAAAAGTTAAGAGTGTTACACTGGCTTACCAATATGTGCCTGTAAAGCCCAAGATGATTTTGAGGCACGAACAGAGAGCATCTTTTCAATAGTTGGTGGAAGTCTTTTCCAATTCGTAAACTCCAAAGTGAGGATAAGGGTGTCATCACTGACTGAGTCAATCCTACAAGAGCAAGATATTAACATTCCATTAGACACAAAATGTACCACGAGTCTGTCCTAGCAACAGACCCTACAAGCCTATTCTCACAACATCTTACTAAGTGAGAAGGACCCACACCAGAAGGACACAGAAAGTCTTCATCTAACTAGAGGCAAGTTCTGTGGGTATGAATCATTATCCACAGGTTCTTACTAAAATGGAATTGAACCTGTATGTGCTTGTCCAAGAGACTATAAGATGAATTCTTATGCTCATAGATGCTAATAACTGTCCTCCCTACTCCACAAAAAGTGTTAAGAAAAACACAGAGCTAGTGCCAGTGTCACCACTGGATTTGCAATTTTCGTACCGATGGACCATTATAAGAACCTAGATTGGTCATCATCCTTACTGACATAGCATCTAACAGTCCCGACTGCTCAAACATCTAAAGATTCCTAAAGAGAGAGTACCAGAGCCTGTTGGTTTGTCCACAACTCACAAGGACGTGCAACTGTTCTATAAGAACCGTTCTAGACCCAGCCCTAAAGACGAAAGCAGAACCAGTGTTGTCCTTAAGGCTTGAAAGTAGGGGTTCCAGAGAAACTTATTTTTCCTCTGTTCTTTTGAAATAATGTCAGATTTCCTCCAAAGTCTAAAAGAAGCCACTCCAAACTGCAGAAGCATTTAACTCCCACGACCAAGAACACCAATCTAGGAGTCCTGCTTTCTAGCACCACTGCTATGACTTACAAACCTTCTTTCCTACATTCTTTCAGCCCTACATCCCGGTTATAGAATTAGAATACGACTTACATTATCTACGTTAGAAGGCTGATTTTGAAAATAAGTAATATAGTAAACGCACTTTTGAAAATAAGAGATGTTACATTCAGTTTCACTATTACTGGAACACACTTGAAAACCTGAGTATTATATTTTCTGTATGCCTCAGAATACCATAACATGAAGTTCAGTCAAAGCTTAAAGAGAACTCTTCTAACAATATTATCTGTCACAAATCCATGAGATCCTCCCCTCTACCATCACACTGACTGAAGAAAAATAATTAGCTCTCTAGCAATTACTACAAAACCAGAATGTCCTATCCATGTCTTTTTCCTTTTTTACATTTTATTAGGGGCTCATACAACTCTTATCACAATCCACACATATACATACATCAATTGTGTAAAGCACATCCGTACCTTCTTGGCCCTAATCATTTTCAAAGCATTTGCTCTCCACTTAAGCCCTTTGCATCAGGTCCTCTTTTTTTTCCCCCCTCCCTCCCCGCTCCCCTCTCCCTCATGAGCCCTTGATATTTTATAGATTGTTATTTTGTCATATCTTGCCCTATCCGGAGTCTCCCTTCCCCCCCTTCTCTGCCGTCCATCCCTATCCATGTCTTAATAAAGTTACCCTTTAAAATTTTTTGAGACATTTCCCAGCAAGTACTAAAGATGAGTAAAAAGATGAAAAGGGAAATAATTGAATAATACTTTAAATTTATCATCTCTAAAATTACCGAATTTGGGTAATTTAGAAGCAAAATAACTTTGAAATTACTTGATCAGAGAGTACCCAAATTATTTCCTACATTCTTATTTCTCCAATATGTAAACGTACACAGGGAAGGTCCTAAAATGTAGCACAAATACCTTGGGAAACATTCACTTCCCAGGGAACCTCAGTGAAACCAGAGGCTGTCGAAAGCACTGAGAGTAGATGACATGACTAGATGTGTCCAAAGGCAGAGTACCACCTGGGCTCTTCAGGGTTTGGAGGTGGGTCCTGATGACTGCTTTGGTGGTATCACGGTTCTGCCTTCATGTGCTTTAGGTCTGATTGTGACCAAGCACAGGGCGAGTTTTATGCAGTTATCTGACCACAAAGGAAAAGCAAATCTGTTTGCACAGCTTTTGCTAGTATAATGGCATGTTTATTTCACCAACATAGATCATGCCAATTAAAAGGTGTTGTTACTGTCTACACTGCAAATCATAAACGAGTGGCAGCTAATCACCCCTAGGTGGCACTTGCTTTCTATTATTCCACCATTACATTCAAGGGGAGGACAAATCTCGCAGGGAACATTGATAAAGACTTTGAATATGGTGACAACTGTTTGTATTTTTTTAATCGACTGTGTAGATTATATTGTGACAGGGAATGACACGGCCTAATAGATTATGTGGTTGTTTTCCTGTTTCTAATAGATTTTTAATACTGTTTAAGACAACCGAAACCTAGGAAAGGTATTCCTAATTTACATGACAAAGATTAGGCAACAGTTGATATAAATAAGATAAAACAAAATTCACTTTCAAAACACACTGGAATTTTTATAAGAGGATTTTTCTTAGAACAGCTCTCTCAATGAAAATTGGATAAAAGAAAGCAAAACATTTACCATGTACAGCTTAGACACAGGCTTTATCCATTCCATAAAAGATCAGTGAAGAAAACGTTCACCACGTTAAAGAGATATTGTTAAACTTTTCCCTTGTATTTTTTCTCACGAATAGAAAGCGACTAACATGATTCCTCCAGACTAAACCATGTACAACTGCTATTCTCACCTCTGACGTGACTGGAGGTGTTATAGTTTGTTCAAAACAATTTGAAATGGTCTGGGTCTCAAATCTCTTCTGTCGTACCACATCCCACAAATCCTGCACACCACTGGCTTCGTATCACAGGAACCACCAAAGGGCTCTCAAACTTGGGGGATGTATTAGAACTGGGGGTGGAAAGGTGCATTTTATAAAACTATCCAAAATAATAAAGTAAAAAAAAAAATCTGTCTCCTTCCAGGGAAGGGAACGGAAGGAAATGCAGTCATTTAAGTTTTCTTCTCCTGGATAAATTCTCCCTTTGCCTCATGTACTTTGGACCTTTTTTCAAGAGAGAGTCACTGCCGCAGCAATACAGTAGATTCCAACTCATTGCAAGCCCGTAAAGAAGGGCAGAACTGGTCCCGTGGGGTGTCCACAGCTTTCAGTCTTGATGGGAACAGCTTGTGGGCTCCAGCGGCTGGTCCTGCAGCGAGAGCCCAACTCAGAAGCCAGTAGGCGACCAGTGAAGGGCAGTCCCTGGAGAAGGACATGAAGCTGGACAAAGTGGAGGGTCGGCGATACAGAGCAAGACCCTCACCGGGCTGAACTGACACAGTGGCTGCCACAGCAGGTGCAAACCCATCGATCGTGAGGATGGCACAGACCTGGCGGTGCTTACACACGGTGGATTAGGGTCAGAACCAACTCCACGGCCCCTAACAGCAACAGCAACAAGGTAGCTTGAGGTGAGAGCAAAGAAGTTTGACGCTGCTTCTACTAGTGACACAAGAGATTCAAGTTCTTAAAAATGAAGCAATTCGACAACGTCCTTTCCCCATGGAAACAAGCGGCCTCAGAGTGTTTACAAGCACAGGCTTGAGCCACACTACAGGACAGCTTGGAGTCATACTTGCTCTAGCTCTTGGACAAGTCTGTTACATACTCAGGGCCTCAACTTCCTCCTCTATAAAATAATCGTCCCTGCAGTCCATTTGATAGTACACGAGCTAACAGTGGTAAAGAAAAGAAAAACAACAGTGTTCAGTAAACACTATGCTAGGTGTTGGGTAAAGAAATAGATCCATTAGAATCTAGCATGGACTATGAAGACTGAAAGTAGTAGAGCCAAGATCCTTAGTGAGCTGGGGGGACATGGGAGTGGGGTGGTGGGAGAAAAGAAGAGGATGTTAACAAGCCCAGGGACAAGGGAATAACAGGTGATCCAAAATCAGTCTCAAGGAGGGTGTGGGAGGTCTGGCAGGGCTGGATCAAGGGCAATGTAACCAAGAGGAATTCCTAAAACCCTAATGAAGGCAAAACATGAGACTGGGACAAGAGGAAAGTACAAAGAAACAGAGGAAAGAACTAGGAGGAAAAGGGTAGTCATAGAGATTCAAATACAAACATACAAAGATGTAAATATATTTATATACAGTGAGGGAGGAATAGATCTAGGTACATATATTTATAGGTTTAGTATTAAGGAAACAGATGGACAGTGGGCCCCTGCTCAAGTACTCCCTCAACACAAGAACACTTTGTTCTAACAATTCGGCAGTCTGAGATGCTCACCTGCCTGGCACGATCGCTGATGACAATGGGTGCAAAGGCAAATGTGGTGAAAAAAGCTGATGGTGCCCGGCTACCAAAAGATATAGCACCTGAAGTCGTTGAAGACAATGGGTGCACAAGCAAATTTGGTGAAGAAAGCTGATAGTGCCCAGCTACCAAAAGACACAGCACATGAAGTCTTAAAGACCTGAAGATAAACAAGCAGCCATCTAGCTGAGAGGCAAGAAAACCCACATGAAAGAAACACACCGGCCTGTCCCGACTAGATCACTGAGGACAAAGTGGGTGCATAAGCAAAAGTTGCAAACAAAGCTGATGGTGCCCGGCTATCAAATGATATAGCATCAGGGATCTTAAAGGCTTGAAGATAATCAGGTGATGCATGGGTTTTGATTTATGGCAGGCCCGATCCCATGGGCCTCTCATAGTGTCCCATGCCAAAGCAAACTGTCATCCGGAACCATTGCCTGGTTTTACCTGGTGGGCTTCAGGCACTGAAGCGGGTTGCATAGTGGGGGCGGGGGGGGGGGGAAGACAATCAGGTGGCCATCTAGCTAAGAAACAAGAAAGCCCACATGGAAGAAGCACACCAGCCTACCCCGACGCGAACACTGAAGACAAAGTGGGTGCAAGGACAAGTGCAGTAAAGAAAGTTGATGGTTCCTAGTTGTCAAAATATATAGAATCTGGGGTCCCATAGGCTGGAAGATAAACAAGGGGCCATCTAACTGAAAAGCAACAAAGCCCACATGGAAAATGCACACCAGCCTGTGAGATGACAAGGCACTGAAGGGATCAGGTATCAAGCATCAAAGACAAAAAAACAAAAACAAAAATCATAGCATTGTGAATGAGGAGGAGTGCAGAGTCGGGACCCAGGGTCCATCTGGGGGAAATTGGACATCCCCTTGCAGAAGGGTTGTGGGAAGGTGACGAACCAGTCAGAGTGTAGCGTAGCAACGATGAAACATACAATTTTCCTCTGGTTCTTGAATGCTTCCTCCCCTCCACTATCATGATCCCAATTCTACCTTACATAACCGGCTGGACCGGGAGATGTACACTGGCATGGATAGGAACTGGAAATACGGGAAATCCAGCACAGATGAGCCCCTCAGAAACAGTAGTGAGAGTGGTGATATCAGGAAGGTGGAGGGAGGGTGAGGGAGAGGCGGGAAACAGATGACAAGGTCTACATGTAACCTCCTCTCTGGAGGACGGACAGCGGAGAACTGGGTGAGGGAGACGTCGGATGGTGTAAGATATGATAAAATAATAATTATTTATAAATTATCAAGGGTTCGGGGGGGGAGGAGGGAGGAGAAGGTGAGGAGCTGATGCCAGGGGCTTGGGTGGTGAGTGGGGTGTTTTGAGAATGATGATGGCAGCATGTGTACAGTTGTGCTGGACACAAATGATGCATGTACGGATTGTAAAAAGAGCTGTATGAGCCCATAATAAAATGATTTTTAAAAAAAAGATCCTTAAGTGAGAATCAGTAGAGAAATAAATGGAGTATGGCTGGGAAGAAAGTGTACCTTGGGGGCAGGAGGCATTGAAAGAAAGTAGGGCAAGAAGTGAAAGAAGAGAGGGCAGTGTGAGTGTGCGGACGGATATGCCACAGCAGCCAGGCATAACTCCTAAGTGGTGATGGCAGCGACTGCTAGCTCTCTCTCCGGAGTCCAAACACCACCATGAAATCCATGCAATCATCACGGCAGCCACGCAGCGATTTCAGAAGTGAGTGATACAGCATCTGTTAGCTGAGTGCTTACATCTCAATGATGTAAAGAGAAAAGGGAAAATGAGCATAAAAAATAAACTCCCCACCCACATAAACTTATACATCAGAGAGTTCGCCTAGTAAATGTAGAATGGACTGTTGTGAACAGGAACAGACAAGGTGTGGAGGAAACTGCAGTGATGAGCCTCTGCTGAGTAACTGTTGGAGACACCATCAAGCTACCTGTGAAGACGCAGGAAACGTGGACGCTTGGATCTCAAGTTTGCTTTTATTTCTATATCCCCCACCCCACGAACCAGAGAGACATTTTTTTCTTACACATGATGTATCTGAAGCACTCGGTTGCTTACTCGTTTCCAGGAAGAGACTGCAGTTGTAAGCGTACACTCTCTGCTTGGTGCCAATTCCGGAATTCTGTGTAATAGCGGCCATCATAGCTATTAGGCTGAGCGTTCTCTCATGGCTACAATGACCATTTCAGTTCCATCTGGACACTAACAACTTTGGCAGAGTCTGATAGGCATGACCTTCTTCTTCCTGACTTGACATCCACTCTTAGCGGACTACCCTTCTAAGAAACTACCTGAAGTCAGCAAGGGATGTCCTCAGATGCATCAGAAACCAGTACTCATTCAAGGAGACAGATCTTAACTTAGACAAGATGCCAAGAGTACTGAATCTAATGAACTGAGAACAACCAGTACCTCCAAAGCTGCTTCAATAGTTCCTTCTTCTGTCACAGGCTTTTTAAGAGAACATGGGGGTCAGTCAGAGAAGGAAAGCACAACAGTTCACAGGTATCTATCATCCTACTCTCTCCCAGTCACCTCTTACTGGTTTCCCAAGATTGTATCCTGACAGTCAAGCTCGCCATTGGCAGCAACACCCCCAGCTCCTTCACCCTCTCCCAGCCATCGCAGTGAACATGCATACACCTTTCTCCCAATGCAGGGATCTCAAGAAATCAGGGATAATTCGTGGTAACATATTCACACAAAAAGGCTAACGTCTAATGTGCTGGTTTCTTACCAAGAACTGCACAGAAGGTTCAATGGGTCAAACCCTGCAAGCAGGAGATATGGCAACCATTCTGTAGACTTTGCTTGTGCTCTGACTGCATAATTTATAAATTCGGACATATGGCTCCACGGTTCCAATGGGCAGCTTTCCTTCAAAAAACAGCGAAACTCGGAATACTTCTCATACTTCAGGCAGTGGGCCAGATACAGTTCACTTAGATGGGCTCCATATTTCAAAAGAAGATTCACAATCCTAGGGAATGCACCATCGCTGCAGCACGAAAAGACACACATACGTAGTTTAAAAATAAAAAGTATGTTATAGTGTTCCATTAAAAATTAATTCTTACAAACCATTAACAGTGGTTACCAATGGCGATTAAGGATATTTCAGTAATATTACACCATCATTGAAAACCATAATTATAATCACTACGTAACCATAATTTTGACTGTTTATGATATTTAACTGTAACAACATTTAATAAACATGTGTACTGGCTATGCAGTAGCTGTGCATGAATTTATGTAGGAATAAAACAATTCTCCCTTTGATACTGGCAACACTATCATTAAAATCATCTTGTATACAGAAAAGAAACACTTCACTAGTCTTGGACCTAAGTGAGAAGTCGAACACTTTCTCAAATGCAAATGTTTGCCTCTCCATCGTGCGACACTGACTACTGAGGACTTATGTTTGGAACTTAAAACCAAGATGTGGAGCACTTTGTGTGTACAGGATCCATAAGTAAAATGTCCCCAAACCCAGGCAAAAACCCTTTGCCATGGAGACAGACCTGAGCTGTATCACAGGACATCCAAAGGATCAGATATCTTTATAGAAGCTGGCTGCCACATCTTTCTCTGATGGCGGTTTCAAACCACCAGCCTTTAAATGAATGCTCAAAAACGTTGCCACTCTGCTACTTGGGCCCCTTGTCGAACCCCAGCATAGGCTTACAAACTTATTTATTCTTCAGAACGTGAGCTCTTTATCTTTAGGTAAAAGAATAAGCATTATTCTTTGCTAATAATCAATTACACAGCAACTAGAAAATAATTTAAAACCTATCATTTACACGTATAAAAATGGTGTTAGCTGCTTGCCTGGCATCTCGCTATGTGTTACTGAGGCAGGGCAGTCATCGTGTATGACTGTTCTTGAAAGCATCCCAGAATGTGATGCTTTCCCTACTCTGGTTGCTTTCAGACACACAACATGGAGAAGATTTATTGCCAGAAAGACCTGCATAAAGACATGTTAAAAGAGATTCTTCTGGCTGATGGTTCTAAACTGCTATCACCAGTATATTTCAACTACTTTGGCCTCATTGAACTAAGCTCAGATCATTTTGCTTCAGTTATTACTTGCTGATGCTGCTACAGCACCGACAAGCTGCCCATGAACTGTTGAACATATTTCAATAAACATGCAGGGAAATTGTGGGAAAGGCTCACGACACTGTCTTACCACAAATGTGATACACGATTCTCAGAAAGCCTGATCACTGTATATGCACTTGTGCAATTCAGGGAATGCTATTTGAAACCATCAATGGCCCAATTGTAGATGCTCCTTTGTTGAGTCCAGAGAACATAGTTTTGGCACAAAATAAAGAAATGATTATGTGCTGCTGGCGGCCTCTAAGTGCGACGTATGGGATTAAGTGCCACCCCTGGGAAAAACTATAGAACCAGCAGCTTTCTTATTTAAATCTAAATATCACACCTAAGCTTTCTTTCAGCTCCCAAGAAAATATTAATTTTGGCAATGGCAAGGGGTAAACCATCTACGCCCATGGCACCCTGGTGACTGAGAGTGGCCGAGGACCAGAGAAACTTGGTTGCTGGCTGGGAGGAAGGGCTTCTGTGGACCAATGACTCTCCTCAATGAGTTCTGACTCTGTCTTGTGGTGAGCTATTGGCTTCCCAAGTGGACCCCCATCATCGTGAATACTGCAAGCTCTGTGGGGTCATCACAAAGGGTTGTCGAGCCCAGCAGAGAAGCAGAGTGCCATGAGTGGAATGGCTGGTGTCAGACATCACGGAGAGTGGAGGCACGGCTGGCAATCAGTTTTACTAATGTGGAGTTGGAGTTAAATTCTTTTCCTGTGTGCGGTCAAGGGAGGTCAGATGCGGCCATTTACTCCTAAACATTTTCAAATACATGCTCAATGCACAGGCTCAACCTCCAAATACCTTTTGAAAAGCACCTTTAAAATTTATTGATTCAACTGTTAAATTAAAAAAAAAGTAAAGTGTAAATTGTCCCAAAAAATGTGTAAACACAGGGAAAACATTGTACTTTACATTTATCTTACATTTCCAGGCTTCCCAAACCTTTGTAGATCCATTTCCTTCTTAGGAATTGATAACATACAGCACCATGAACATTTTCTGATAAGTTCTCCAGGAATGTGAAGAAAGCTGATGGCTATCCAGAAATACAGTGTCTGGGGTCTTACAGGCTTGAAGGTAAACAAGGGCCATCGAGCTGAGAAACAACAAAGCCCACATGGAAGAAGCATACCAGCCTGGGGGATCATGAGGTGTTGATGGGCTCAGGTATCAGACATCAAGACCCAAAACAAATAATCCTATCAATGTGAATGAGGGGAAGTGAGGAGTGGAGACCCAAAGCCTATCTGTAGACAATTGTACATCCCTTACAGAAGGGTCACAGGAAGAGAGGAGCAAATCAGAGTGCAGTGCAGCACTGATGAAACATACAGCTTTCCTCTAGTTCTTTACTGCTTCCTCCCCCGCCCCGCCCCCCCCACCATGACTCCAATTGTACCTTACCAATCTGGCTAGACCAGAGCATGAACACAGGTACAGATAAGAACTGGAAACACAGGAAATCCAAGACAGCTAAACTCCTCAGGACCAATAATGAGTATAGCGATAGCAGGAGGGTAAGAGGAAGGTAGGGGGAGAAAGGGAGATCCGATCACAACAATCTACTTATAACCCCCTCCCAGAGGGACGCACAACAGAAAAGCGGGTAAAGGAAGACATCAGCCAGTATAAGACATGAATAATAATAATTTATAAATTATCAAGGGTTCATGAGGGAGGAAGGGTTGGGAAGGGAGGGGAATAAATGAGGAGCTGATACCAAGGGCTCAAGTACAAAGCAAATGTTTTGAGAATGATGATGGCAACAAATGTACAAATGTGCTTGACACAATGGATGTACATATAGATTGTGATAAGAGTTGTACAAGCCCCCAATAAAATGACTAAAAACAAAACAAAAAGTCCCCCAAGAAAGAAACCTATTTACCATCATTTAACCTTATGTTTTCAAAATTGGATTAAATATGTAACTCCGTTCACACTATGTAACACTCAAATCTATTACAAGGAGCACTGGTGTGAGTTGCTAAGCCCAAAGTCTGCAGTTCAAACCCACCAGCCGTTCTGGGGGAGAAAGAGGCAACACTCTGCTTCTATAAAGATCTGGAGTCCCAGTAACCCTGTGGGGCATTTCTATTCTGGCATACAGTGTCACTGAGCCCGAAAGGACCTGTTGGCAATGGATTCAAAAATAGAATATTGATCACGTCCAGAAGTAATTTGATAAATTTGCCTCTAAACTCCCAATTATGTACATTGCCTTATGCTACAATAGGCAAGCGCATGCAGTCCCAAAAGGCTGTCTAGTGTGTATAGCTTATGTCCTGAGCTTCTCCGACCTTGCCAAATGTGGAAGGTTATCAAGAAAGTCTTGAACATAGAAGATCCAAAAGGGGCAGCACCCCCATGTCCTATGTGAACTTGCTGGCTGCATGTCACTAAACATTCAGCAGCAGAGCTTAGGGCTTGGCCCTCAATCCCAGCTGCCCTGGAGTCCACTGACTCACAGTGCACTCTACGGGGTTGTCAGGGATGCTGTCCTTTGGAAAGCAGATTACAGGCCTTTTTTTCCAGGGCTTGCATAACCTCTCGTTAAAATACACATTACATGGACAAACAAGGGGGCTTCAAAAGTCCATTAGCTCAAAAATTCCATTATCTTTCCATTTCATTTTTCCATGAAATATATGTATGTAAAAGGGGGCTTAACAAAGTTTATGGAAAACTGGAATTGAAAGACCATGGAATAAGTGTCCCTGTATTCCCACAAACATGTCTACGGATTTTCTCTCTGGTCCTGATGAGGAATCAGAAAACTCTCAAAGTCCAAGAGATGAAAAAAGAAAAAAAAAAAAAAAGGAAAAGTTCATCAGGTTCAACATACATACTAAAATTCAACTGTGACACATTAGAATACATGTTACATAAGCAGTGAACATCGACAGATACTGAGAAAGAGGAGAGGTTTAAAAGCTTAAAAAGCAATGTCTAGATCTTTTGAGGAACTTGCATATTTTCTACTGTGCTCCTCCTTTCAGGTCAAATATGTACCAAGAAACAATGAGGACATTCGACTTGCAAACAAAGAACTATTTCCAACACTCAGAAAAGTGGGAGCACATCTGAGCATTTGACGTTCCATTAGCCAGCAAAACGACTAACCAACGAGATTAGCTGACTGATCAAAGGGACGTAAATAACTTTTACTGAGTGCTGTAGGTTAGGGGAAATACGACGGTCGGCTTTGTCAGGTGCAGCCCCATATGAAACTATGACCACAAT
Organism: Tenrec ecaudatus; assembly: GCF_050624435.1. Classification (NCBI taxonomy): domain Eukaryota; kingdom Metazoa; phylum Chordata; class Mammalia; order Afrosoricida; family Tenrecidae; genus Tenrec; species Tenrec ecaudatus. The sequence continues at coordinate 114,117 of NC_134546.1, forward strand.
AAACAATGGTTTCTATGAGACAAATCTGATGGCAATGGTCAGTATCAAGGAGGAAGACAGACAAAGCCAGGCCATCTAAGCATGGTCCTGCTCCTCCAGTCTTCGGTCAAAGGCATTAACTTCTGTCTCCATGGCTGTGCAACTTCTCAAGCTCCCCTTGTCTGTTACCCACGCCAGATGGAAGGAAGCTCTTCCTGAGCATTTTCTCACTTGAACTGAACAGCTCAACTGTGCCTTGTGAAGCCTGGCTCCGTGTCACTGCAGCTGTTCGTTCACTTTTCAGCCCCAAAGGGCAGAAGCTGCCTTTGCTGCAAATCTGGGCCATGGTAGAGACACATCTCCTTCACTGCCTCAAATGGAAGCCCATCTTCTCATATGGGGATGACACTACAGAAACGGTCCAGAATGACAATCCTGAGCTCAGAAGGAAACCGACTGAATAAATGGTAACAGAAGAAAACTTGTAGGCGCAGAGCCACTATTTAGAATTATTTTTATCACTTTTTAAATGTAACTATATTAGCTGTAAGCCGAAATAAGTTTCCTGGGAGACACAAGCCAAGAGTGTAAGAAAGGTCAAAGTCTGAATTTATAGATCTCAAAGAAATAGCAAAAGATATAGTGCATATTAGAAAGCAAAAATTTTTGACTCAATACCTCGTCAGTTAAGTGTTGACTATTTTTCATACAACAATTTTACACCACACTCATATTACTGTAACACCATATTGTTGCTATCAAGACAGAATCTCAAAACTTACATTACCAAGTTTCTTACCAAATCTGTATGAATGCAAATACTCAGTAATTCCTTTTGAAAAGTAGACTCTCCCAAATACCAGTCTTGTAACCAAAATTCAAATCTTTATTTCTAACTGTGTAAGAGAGATTAGGAAATTCCCACATTGTATCATTAACAGAAAACTTAATGCATGATAGTTATATTAAATTATATATGATTATCCTGGTTATTTGAATGTTAATTCTAATTAATAAAATTAATTTTTAGCTCATTGACTACAGGTAATCCAAATTTTAAGACTATAATCTATTGAAAGAATAAAACAAATATGAGCATTTTTTCAGCTTTGAATTCTTTCCCGCAGATACTGGCTATACTATGCTCCGCTTGCTTTCCTGAAATGAAACCTACAGGGAGAATAAAACTTTTGTTGTTTGGTCAGCACGTTTTATAAAGAGTCCCACAATAGTCTGAACCATTTCCACATTGCATCTACATTGACTGACATGCAAGCTGATAAGCTAGACTTGAGACAATATAAATGTAACATACGTTACATAGAAATAGCTGCCATCAAGTTGACTCCACGTCACGGTGCTGTGATAAAAAGTGTCATCCTTCAGCAAATACTCTCCCATGATGTGCCCAAAGCAAGCATGTTGGACAATGTTCTGCTGTGATCCACTTTCCAATGGGTAAAAGTTGGAGGTGGCCAAGCCTTTCTTCCCCACTAAGGGTGACCCTACTGGTACCTGAAACACTGATGACATAGCTTTCAAATACTTGATCACAGCAACATTCAAGCTGCCACATTAGGACAGACACAAAAATGGTAGAAATACTCATTTAGTATTGAGACTAAAGTGTACTCAATTTTGTTGTCTAAATAGATGGAGAGAAGAACCAACCTTGATGTTTTCCTACTATGTGCCAAACATTGTGCCGTGCACTACATATGTCAGCTCATTTATATAAGCAGTAAATGGGAACATATCTAATTATATGCTACCAGTTTTTAGATCTACTCACTTGAGAAAGATGCTTCCCAGAATCCCCCACCAATTCAAGTACACAACCTTGCTTGCTGAACATGAAGAGGGCTTGAAGCACTTACTACTAAAGATCAAAGACTATACCTGATAACCTGATGACAGTCATCAGTATGGATGAAGCTCAACATAAAGAAAACAAAAACCATATTTTTCCAAAAATCATCTGAACTGGACTAATAACCTGATAAAGAAAACATTGAAATTATCAAAAACTTAATTTTATTTGGCTCGACAATCAGTGCTCACAGAAGCAGCAAGAAATCAGAGGATGCATTGCATTGACCCAGCTCTGGAGAGTATCAAAAAGCAAAGCTGTCATTTTGAAGACTGACATTTGCACAACCTACCCTGCAGTATTTTCAATCACTCTATATGCATGTGAAAGCTGGACAGTGAGTAAGGAAGGACATAGAAGAAGCGAGGACTCTGACTCATGGTGTTGGTAAAGACGCTTGAGTAGAGCTTGGACTGACAGAGGGCAGCCAGACGCACCTTCCAACAGAGGATGGTGAGGCTGTTTCATGTGCGTTGGTCATGCAATCAGGAGAGACCAGTGCCTGGAGAAGGAAATCCTTAACAGTTTTGGGGTCAACTTGGCAGTGCGAGAATTCTCAGTGGTTTGGTTGTTAAGACCTCGTGATCGCACATGATGTGACACAATGTAATCACCTCCATAACAGGGTCTGTATGAACAGGTTAGGATGGGACACAATGCCTTCTCAGGTCACAGCCCCGATGCAATCCAGTTAAAGGCCGTTTCCTCGGAGCTGTTGCATGCCATGTTTTTCCCAATGTTGGAAAATGTGAAGCTATTATTGATTCACATAATACCTCTACACCAATCTATTTTTCCTCTTCTGGAGGGAGAAGACAAGATTACTCTTTTAAGATTATCCTTTAATAACCTAAGCTTGTGTGTTCCTGTTTCTCCCGATTTTTTTTTTGTCTCTCTTTAGTGTGGACAGCATATGTAGGTCTATATTCAACTTCCCTGACGTTCTCTGTCACTCTGTTGTATGTGTGTAGACCAATTAATTTTTCATTTTGAATGTTATATTTTGCAGTTCTAGAATTTCTATCTGGATCTATGATTATAGTTTTGATTTTTCAGCTGAGAATTTTTATATTTTGCATTCCCTTGATGTACTTGTGAAATAAGAATAAAATTTATTTAAAAAAATTTCTTATTTAAGTGTGAATATTATAGAATAAGGAGCACTGAACTGCTAACTACAAGGTGAGCAGTTAGACTCCACTAGCTAATTTTTAAAAATCTGAATCTATTGATGGCATGAAACAGCAGAACAAATTCTCAAGGAATACTATTCACAAGGGCACTGTGTGGTGTGGTTTTAGTAAAATTATACTTCAAGGTGATAAGGTGAGCTGAGCTGCTATGACAAAAAAATACTCAGAAATAATTCCTAACATGAAGGCCTACATTGACCATAATTACATTGGATACACACAGTCACAAACTATCCAGTCATTCTGCTCTGATCTAAAAAATAATTTAAAAAAACCCGTGAAATTATGACCTCATAAAAAATATGTATGTAATAGAGTTAGATATGGAACTTAAAATAACAATTGAGAAATCTTCAGTGAAGAGTAATTATACGAACCGATCGCAGTGATCAACACTTAACCACACACCCCACCCCAGCTTCTCAAAGCTGTGCGTGATCTTTCAGAAGCAGATCATCAGCTCTGTCCTCCAAGCCACCTCTGCGTGGCCAAGCCCTTAGCTGTCTGTGCCACGCAGGGCCTCTCATCTCCACGCAGCAAAAGGAATAAATACATACATGGCAAATATACATACTCTATTTGGAAAGCCATACACATGGGAGAATTGAAGCCAAATACTGGGCAGATCTGGGCATCTGTGCTGTAGCCATTCTGGAGCAGTATTTCTAGGCAATCTTCGCGCCCTCCAAACACTGCTGAGTACACCGGGCTCACTTTGTCTGGCTGAGTGTCACAGGCCCGGTCAGTAAATGGGATCAGCAATTCCAGGATGCTGCAAAGACATACATGCCAAAGATTCAAGAATGTACAGGCACATGAATGCAGGCAAACGCTTCAGCCTCCAGCGAAGCCCCCTGACCACAGTCAAGTGGTGTGAATGGCCTGCTGTCAGGCAGAGAGCACTAGGAAGTCAATCTGGCCCATGTTGGGAGAAGATGCAACCCTTCGTCATTTCCTCTTCCTGTTGGCGCATTTTTAAGTTGTTTCCGTTTTTAGTTAGTATTTTCTGCTTTCTTTTGACTGAGCTTTTTCTCTGTTTTATTTTGTCACTGATGTTGGTTTTTTTTTTTTTTTTTGGTTTGCTTCCTGTTTATGTTTTGTCGGATTTTCTGTGTATCAAATTCAGGGAGGTAACTTCAGAGACAGTAACTAGATTACTAATTACCTAGGGCATGGCAGGGGAGGCTGGGGGCATATGGGAGCAAACAATAAAGAAGACAAGAAGAAAAGGTTCATAAATTCATTGTGATAATGATTGTGCAACTCTTCTTAATATGAATGAATAATTAAATTGTATAGTATATGGATTATATGCTATTAAAACTATTTTGTAAATATTTGCAAAATCTTCGAAACCCTGTACAGGGTCTCTATAAGTCAGAATTTTTTTAAAAAGTGAGTCAAACATAGACTTAAGAAATTCTATTTTTAGTTTACCTTCTACCTATAGTAAAATTACTACATGCTACGTAGTTATTCCAAATGTTACACTTACTGTTGGTGCTTAATACAAAGATGCTTAAACATCCGAAACAGAATTAAATTTTGTTTCTATGAGTAAATAGATTTTCCTTAACATTTTTCATTAATGATTCATGTTCCCAATACCAGTATTTAAAAATCCATTGTACTAAATATAAACTTGTATTAAGAAAGTATTTTCCTTCTTAGAGAACCAACTTAGTTTCATTTATCTAATTAGTAAGATTTTAAAAGGTGGTGAGTGACCTGGAATGAATAATAATACTTTTATTAAGAAGATATCAGAATTTGGAGAAAGGGTTTGCATAAAATTAAAAATAAAACTCTAAAGATAATAAAAAAATCGAACCCCATCACCATTGAGTGAACTGTGACTTAAAAGCAGCCCCTTGGAACAGAGTTGGACTATTCCATGGGGTTTGCAAAAGGAAAGAAGCCCTCATGGAGTCAGCTGTGAACTGTAAGGTTAGTGGTTCAATATCACTAGCTTCTCCGTAGGAGAAAGATGAGGCAGTCTGCTCCCATACAGATTTGGTCTCAGAAACCCCATATAGGGTCACTATGAGTGGGAAATCAAGTCCAAGGCAATGCCTCTGAGGTCTTTTTGTTGCTGCTGCTGTTTTGGCTTAATCTTTGTGTTAGCAAATTGTCACATCTTTCTTCCAAAGGGCAATGGGTTCGAACCACAGACCTTTAAATTAGTAGCTGATTGTTTAACTTTACCAGGAAATTAAGTCTCTTTCTATGAAGCACAGGCAAAGCTCCAGCAAAGTGTCTTCATAATATTCTATGTCTCCTCTTTACAACTTTGCTCCTGTAGAGTAAGCTTCAGATAACACTATTTCAGCAGATTTTATACTCACAGATGAACCACTCATCAGTGCTACGCACACTTCTCAAAAGGAAGACAGCGGAGGAAACTTCCCAGGAGGGTTTAGTCTCCACCTACGGCTCGTGGAGCCAGAAAGAAATTACATTACGATTTATGTTTAAACAAATGATCGAGAAATCAGAAAAATATCACATTTTAAAACCTAATCATTTTGTTAAAATAGTTTAAGCTCTTCTGAAATGGGTGGAAAGAGCATCTATTCCACAAGGGGCAATTGCCTTTAAAGGCACTAGTAAAACAGTGTGCCACCTATTGGCAGAATAACCAATTTGCAGAATCTGTCTTCCTACTGGGACATACTGACAGTTTTACTTTCACGGGGGCTCTAATGTGGCAAACACGTTAAGTGCTCAGCTACGAACAGACGGACCGGTGGTTTGAACCCACCCAGTGGCTTTGTGGGAGGCAGAAGGGCCTGGGGAGCTGGTACGATAAAGGTTACAGCCAGGAAAGCCCTGTAGGAGAGAGTTCCACTCCGTCAAACAACGAGAGCAGGAAACATGCTCGATTCTAACCATTATTCACTCACTTTTAAAATCCAGAAACACTATTAATAGGTATTATTGTTGGATTAAAATTCTAATCATCTATCTTTAAAAAACAATTCTGTATCAATTTTTATCAAGACCGGTTGTCAGATTCTCAAAGATCTAACCAGGTTACCTGTTCCAAAGGAACTCTGGTTACAGACGTGGTTACATGCTCGGGAATAACGAAAGGCTGACCATTCAAATCCATCCAGCCACTCTGCTGCAGAAAGACCAGGCAATCTGCACCCAGAAAGATCACAACCTAAAAACTTCATGGGCACAGTCCGACTTTGTGACATGGGGTGGTTGGGATGAATTGAAATAGACTAAAAAACTCACTGCTATTGAGCTGATTCTGACTCACGGTGATCCCACAGGGCAGAGTTGACCTGCCCCTGTGAGTTTGGGAGTGGAAAGCCTTGTCTTTCTCCCTTGCAGTGACCGGTGGTCCTGAATTGCTGACCATGCTGTTGGCAGCCCACTGCATAACCACTACGCCATCAGGGGTCCTTGGAATTGACTCAAAAGTACCTAATAACAACACATTCGTAGCGTCTAACTATATTTGAAGTCCTAATTGTTCTTAAGTCCCTCTCTACAAAAAACACCAATACAGTCATGGGAGCCCCTGGCTAACGAAGATTAGTAATAATTCGACAGGGATGAAATCCTAGCACACACAAACTGAACACTCGGCACGAGTAGGGTTCATACACTCAAAAGCTCTCCAGGGCCAGACAAAGAAAGTAAGTGCGAGAAGAACGCAATCCGCCTAAGATGCCAGGGATAAAGTCAGGAGGAAATGGGAGAGGAGGCGATGGCTGTAGCTGGCGAAAGCAGAAGGACTCTTAGAACAGACAGAACCCCTGGTGCTACCTCAGTTCTAGCCAGTCCGCCTCACACCTGAAGGCAAGATGAAGACCTAAGGGCAGATTAAAGTGAATCGGTCGGCCTGCAAATTGTTAGCGAGGGGGAAACTGAGACTTTTGCCTGGTGGTGAAGAGGCTGGCCCAGGTTATTTTTTATTAGCTTCTAATCATTAGCTCATTTTTTACTTTCTATTGTTAACACTCACTTTGCATGGCCCATTTGTGCAGCTGCATGAATAGGTAACTGCCAGTTGTCCTCATTACAGTAAAGATCAGGATCTGCACCACTGGACAGCAAGAGCTCTACACATTGTGTGTGGCCCTCTTGAGAGGCAATGAACAGGGGAGTAGCTTTGTCCATGGCTTGACAATTGACATTTGCACCTAAAAAAAAATGAATAATTTAACAGAAAATTCTAACAACAAACATAATTTTCCAACCAACTGACATAAAAGGGCTTCACAGTACAATAGCCCCCCCCTCCCCCTGGGCAATGGATATATTTGAATAAATGTATTGTTTGATAAGTTGATGGTAACCATTTAAGCTGCTTTTGCCTTTATATCTTCAAGAAAACATGTGACTGATATTTTACTATTCATTCTTAACCAAAAACAAAAATCCTTTTCAATAAAGCATTCAATTCATTCTAATCCCTCCTCTCAGAATCCCTCTTTGGGTCCAATAAGTAACTGCTTAAAATGGAAAAATGAGAATCATTAACTATCAAGTTTCTGATCATTCCTAAAGAATATCGGAACAATCCTAAATTTTTTGCAAAGGTTTTATTGACAAGTAATTTACATATTATATAAATCAATAGTTAAATCATTCAATCATATCAAGGAGCAGAAGAATTCTAAATTATAGCACTTAAAAAATGCAATGAACCGCTTCACTCTAAGATTTATAAACATTAATAATCAGGAGATGTGATGATTATAACATAATGTCACAGTGCCTGTGCCTTAACACCAGTGGTTATGGTACTGTTTACGGCATCCCTTTCTTCCATGTAAAAATGGTCTGGATTTAAAAATCAACTTAGAAAAATGGATTTCTAAATTGATTTTTAAAAACTTGATGTGGCAGTTACATAATATCCTGTCAATTTACGAAGGGGTGGAGCCTGTCAATCAGGTTGTAGCCTGATGACCTCACTTGGAGGTGCAATGGCAATACATAGCTCACTGGAGGCCAGATACACTCTCTGCTTCTCTCCCTGTGAGACAATACTGTTGACAAGCCACATGGAGCTAAGCTGATGGACCCAGAGCCCTGGAGCTGGAGGAGCCAAGTGGAGACCCAAGCCAGTGCTGAGATGCTTCCACCACAACTGGATCTACAAGACTTTCTGCCCACTTGCCTGTGATCTTCCTGCATTTGGCATCATTGCACAAATGAGTCTAAAGAAGAATTTATGGACTAGTATCGGGACAGATAGGCTAATATTAGACTATGAACTTGATCTGGACCGGGCTGGGATGTTTCCTATATATACAATTACACTTTTATATAGAGCTCTTTCTTATACACATATGAGTATCTATGAATTTGTTTCCCTAGTCAACCCTGTGTAACACACTTTTAAGTTCAGTCAAGTTATTTAGACAGCAGTATACACAGAAGAATTGAAAAGTTGAAAATGATGCAATTTTTTTTTTTTAGAAGTCCCCCGAGGGGGTGCACCATTCCTGGAGGTACTGCAATACCATGTCGATGCGTGGAGCGGACGGAGCAAGCTCCTATTCCAACTCCCTGCTCCAAAAATCCATTTAATATATTGTCCTCGGATAGAGGACGTATCAGATATTAAACCGATAAGAACAGATACTACACTTGATCTTAGCCAAAAGGCCGAGAAGCGATGATGATGCAAATTTTTATGAAAGTTTAAAAACTAACAAGTATGCTTAAGCATTTCTAAATGGTAAATGTGTTAAACATGACAGGCACGATGTTACATGACTGCAGGAAACGGAAACTTTCTAGAATACATCTCAATGGAAAACAATCATCAAGGGGAAAAGGACTATCTTTATTTAAAAGGCTGTTTTAAAAATGCACCTTGAGTAAACAGAAGCCCTGAGAAGGCTGAAAACTATGCCAAATTCCATGGAAAGGTTAGGAGTTTCTGGAGTCTTTGGAAATCCCAAATGGATATTTAACACGTTTAGACAACTAGCTGCTTCCTGATTTAATCCAAGCAGTTGCTTCATCTTTTGCAAGACTCAGAAAAAAAGTGAGCACCGTTACTGTGAAGAGATTAAATCAAGAAAGAATTCTGCTTAACTTTAATCAATGCTTCATTTGGGTTGATCATTTCCAAATGTCATAAAAAATAAAGATTACAGATGGAACAATGATCGATTAATCAACTGAGGAAAGAAAACATTTTAAGGTGTTAGAAGAATGTACCTACAATAACACGTGGCTTATTCAATTGGCTATTTAATAACTACTTAGAAAAGAAAAAAGAAAACAAAAAAAGAACAAAGCACAGCAGGTGCTTCTGAACATCAGGAGAGAGCCCTGTAAGGTGCCAATGACCCTATTATTATACTCTACACAGAATATAATAATAACTGGAACTTATGAGACCAGAGGTCATAAGTTACATTAGGGCAGTCTCAAGAACATACAAGGTCTTAGAAGGAGGAAAATCAAAATCAAAAGGCTTGAACCCAAACTAACTCTGCCAGGTAATAGTTTCCAGATCTCTGTCAAGACACTTAAACTCTCGAGGTCTGAGATTCTTTATCTAAAAAATATATATATATATATATATATATATATATATATATATATATATATATATATATATTTGAAATATATATATTTGAAATATATATATATATATATATATATTTGAATAAACTATTTTGAAGATTCCTCCCAACTCCAAGATTTCAGGACCAAAACCTCAATATTTACTACCAAACCAGCAATAAAACAACTCAAACCCACCACTATCAAGTTGACTCCAAGTCACAGTGACCCCATACAGGGTGTCTGAGGCTGTAGATATGTATGAGAGCAGACAGCCTGACCTTTCTCCCAAAGAGCGGCTTATGGGTTTGAACTGTCAACTTTGCAGTTAACAATCCAATGCTTACTCAACAGTTCCATTAGCACTCCATAAATGTTTGTTTCTTTTATATATTTTGTATAGAACAATAGAAGGTTTTGAGGAGAAAGAAGAAATTATACACCCCCCCCGTCTAAATACATTTTGAAAAAATATTTTGTGCAGCTGGAGCTAATTTTGTATAATTGGAGGTAGTTTATAAAAATACAAAATTAAAAAGAAATGCAAACAAACAAATAAAACCACCAGCAAGCCCAGTAGTGTTGCTGTTTCCCTCAGCAAGCTGTCTTTGTCAGATTAGCACAATGAGTACGTATGCAGTCTTAGGTAAGAATTTAAAAGTCCCTACTGAGCAAACATTCCTGTGGTCACAGAAATATCACAGAATAAGAATGCCACCTCAACACTCTCTCCCCTGGCAACACCAAATGTGTAACGGTTGTCACAGAGGAACCTTAACAGGTTTATGTTGCTGTACACATAATAAAGTGTAAACATGTTGTGGGAAAAAAATCAATTTGAATAAAATTGCAATTGATCAAAACATACAGTTCAAAGGCTTAATATGCAAAATAGCTTTCAAATAAATTAACGAAGCCTAAAATAGTGGTGTGCCCGAGAGAGTTGGAAACAGCTCAGGTCCCTGTAAGAATGGGAAGCCCCATCATTCCATTTGCCAAGAAACCTACTTTAGTAACAGATCATTATAATTCTACTCAGATAAATCAGCACTGCAACCGGTTAATAGTAGACCAGGCTTATAAATCAAGTATTTACTCTTATTTACCTCATGCATAAAACCATTAAGTTTCACAACCTCATTTATATCTGGTCAAGAATTATTCTTGCGGGGAAGATACAAAGTTAAAGAGAGTGATCGAACCTGATGAAATGAGTGTGGCCAAGCTTGCTAGCTTGCCATACTGCGCAGCCACAAATAAAGGTGTGATTCCAAAGTCATCCTGGCATTCCTTGTTGGCTCCTTTCTGAAGAAGTAACTTTATGATCTCAGCATTTTCCTATGGCACAGATTCACATTTTCGATAAGAAAAACAAGGAAAATGAAAGATACATTTTATTCTTATTGCTGTGGGGTTCTCCTTTTTAAAGTTATGTCACTAGGGGTGGGGGGAGAAAGGCTTTAAAGAAAAGGTGTTGTGCTGAATAGGAAGATAGTCACCAAACAATCAGATTTTACGCTGCAGCTCCAGTTACCCATTCAACATAGGCAGCTGACGATCATATTACCTGGAACCTCTAGTTACCCACTCAACATGAACAGTTGAAACACTGACCTCTAGAAATGATCAACCTTAAACACCCAGCCAAATGACCTTGCTTAACTGAGGCACTAAGGCACTATCACAGAATCTGAACACACTGTTACAGACACAATAAGTCACTGTACGTCACCAATGTATATTACAAGTGTTCCGATGGTGTCTTAACATTCGATCAACATTTGAAAAACTTGAATAATCCCTGCAGCCCCAAACCCACTGTAGCTACTAACGCAGTTGGCAATATTCAGAATGATAATTAGCATTTAAACGGTCTTTTCCGTCCTAGACTAGTTAATCAACATAAATCACAAGCAAATAGGAAGCAAAAATAGTGTATATCTGTCATGTTAAAAGGGTAAACCCACAATGTACAGGGGAATGAAAGGATACACCCACAGAGTACCTGAAAGGAGGCCTGGTGCAAGGCATTCCATCCACACATAGAATGGGATCCATTCACATTTGCCCCATGGCGAAGCAACACTTTTATTACATCTATCTGTCCATTTTCAGCAGCTGCAATACAGCAATAAAAAAATACAGTCAGCCAATGGCCTGCTTGTTTGTAAACCCTGGCACTTAGGTGGTGCTCACACCACTTGCTCACCTTGGAACTCACAATGCTTTGGTCATTCCTTTAAGCAGATCAAAATATGAAGTGCTCATGCAATGCTAAAACGCTGATCACAAGAGTCTTAGTCAAAACCCAGGAACATATACCTAATCCTTTTTGTTCACAAACAACATCATTTTCAGTAGTATTTTAAAGGACATGAGGGAAACTGAAACAAGAAGTAAACATTAATTCTCAGAAATGCACCGGAGTGGGAGAGGACAAGGAGACAGCTTGTTAGCATCAGGGATGGGATGGATGTCCATTAACGCATGCCCAGGAGAGCCAGCATAGGACAAAGCTGGATTTCCCGCAGGTGGGCGCGGATGGGCGTTACACCTGGAGCAGCCCACCTGGGCCAGGTGACTGCAATTCAGCCAATGGGATCGACCTAGGGTCGTTCACCATGCCTCCCCTGGGAATCCTTGAAAAGGCAGGACCCCAGAGGGAGAGGGGCTTGTCTTGGCCTGTCTTGGCCTCTGGTTTCGGAGGGAAACTTGGGAGAGAGATCTTTGCGTGACCCTGAGCAGTCTCTGCCAGGCCGCAAGGTCAAAGGAATCCTATGGGCGCCGCGTAAACCTGAAGCTTCTTTTAACTCTCATTAAATTCACTTGGATCACGAGCCCAGCTCCAGCGTGAATTTTTTCTCGTGTGGAGCCAAGGACCAAGGCTGAAATCTAGCCCGGAGAGAGAGACCTTACAAGCTCAGAAGCTCAGTGTGGAGAAACAGTCTTAAAAAGAGTGAAAGGTTTTCATGTTTATTGTTTGATCACAAACAGCCAGAGTCATGGACAAAATGAAAGACCAACACTTCATGTTCAGACAGGCTTACTGCCATAGACAATAATCAATATTAAAATGATGACCTTATACATGAATAAAAATATGGTAAAATCCTCTTATTCTCTGAGCTAAACCAAGAGAGCTGCTAAAGACACGCATATTACTTAACTACAGCAACTACTACAAATAACCCCCAAGTGATTGCTAAGGTAGATTCTGGTGTTCAAAGCTTCTATCCAGTGTCCACGGATAGCTAAATATCATGTCACCCGATATTATTATACATATGTAAATACACAAGGTATGTTTACTTTAATAACACGTGTTTATAAGTCCTATCTGATGAGGGTGAAGACGGGGATACTAGAATCTGGAGAATGAGTTCTTATGCTGATACCACAAGCAAGTGGGTTCAATTTTGCAGGATGTACCCACCCCAACTCAAACCTTGGCTATGAAGGTGACAATACTGCTGGAGGAATTTAAGCAGAGTTAATAAAGTGGCAAAAATGGCGAAATACAACTAAAAATCCACAGGCAACCCCCCTACCCCTCCTGCAACACTAGACTCTGAACTCCTTCCCAGCTTGCCAGCCTGCCAACAGGAAGCCCTGGATGACACCCTGGAAATATGCATGATTAACGAGGAGTACAAAATATGGAAAAAGAACACTGCTTTCCTTTACAATTTGATGCCGACCCATGCTCTAGAGTGGCCCAGAACAACTGCACAGTGACTTCCAGATAAGAAAATGATTAGGGCAAAGAATGTACAGATGTGCTTTATACAATTGATGTATGTATATGTATGGATTGTGATAAGAGTTGTATGAGCCCCTAATAAAATGTTTTTAAAAAAAAAGATTTCGGCATCCATCAACTTTTCTTGGTCACATACACATCAGCTGAGCAAACCACCTTGTAATAGCCTAGCTGGTGTGCAGTTCCCTAGTGATGCTCAGTTTGACGCCTCACATGATGACAGTGGGACAAGAGAATTTGGAGGCTTGGGCTATGTCAGTGGAAAGTCTGACATATAAATCTTGATCAACCATGAAGGAGAAGTCAACCAGGCTCATGACATGCCCCAGAACCCTTGCATCATTGCAACCAACACTCCACTCAGTGATGTTCTTGTTTTGGACTACACAAAACACCCTTCTAAACCAGACACTTCTGGAGAATGTAACTCAAACTTGGTGGACATCAGAAGGAAGGCTATGGACTTTCGTGGAACCCAAATCTCAGTGGGTGCTTGCTTAATGCTTCAGATCTGCCTGTGGGACATCAGTACTGAAGCTAAGGAAGGAGTGGTGGATGCAGAGACCACCCTTACCAACATACTGCAGTAGTGGAAGATGTTTTTTGGCATCTACTTCGCGTCTCTGTTTGGGCCGGTTGCTGATCAGAAGCTCATATCTGGGATACTCGTTCAAACAATACTTCCAAACCAAGCCACTCACTGCAGTGAACTGCGTTTCTTTAAATCCTTATAGTGTATTCATTCTTGCCACAGGATCCGCTGACAAGACTGTTGCTTTGTGGGATCTGAGAAATCGCATTCTTTTGAATCACATACGGATGAAATATTCCAGGATCAGTTGTCACCTCACAAGGAAACTATTTTGGCTTCCAGTGGTATGGATCGTAGACTGAATGTCTGGGATTGAAGTAAAACTGGAGAGGAACAATCCCCAGAGCTGTTTATTCATGGCGGGCACACTGCCAAGATATCTGACTTCTCCTGGAATCTCAATAAACCTCGGGTGATTTTTTTCTCTTTCAGAAGAGATCATGCAAATGTGGCAGATGGCAGAGAACATTTATAATGGTGAAGTACCTGAAGGAAATGTGGATCCAGAAGGACAAGGATCCTAAGTATGTCTGTACTTGTGATGTTAGCCTCTCTTTTTTTCCTCTCAGACAAGATTGCTTTTTAACAATAGTTTTGAGATGACTGTGTTTGGCTACCTCTCTTTAGGTACCATCAACAATGCTCTCAGCCCAAACTGCGTGTTGTCTAAATGTTAACTGGAAGACTTCATTTGGCTAACCCACAGACTTTTATTTTCTTCAGGAATTTCCTAGAAAAAAAAAAATCAGGTCTGAAGTAGGCACAAAACGGGGATTATATATGTGGTTATTTTAGAGTGGTAAGGAATAGAGCCAAGTGAGGTAGGTGTCTCAGCCATGAAATATAATACTACAAGATGTCAATTTTACTCCGGAAGCAGAAATCAAGTCCTAGAGATTTCTACTCCAAAATCTTCACACCTGACTTGCAGGGATGCACATCTTCCTATGTAGCCCAGTCTCTCCATTTCTTCAGTTAAGTCCAAATTATCCATGTTCCTCTTTTCCCATAGGTTTTGCTTGTTAGTGTATTTCTTAAACTGATTGTAGTTCTTTCCTTTCTGTGAAATGGTTGTTTTGTTTTGTTGTTGGATTTCATTTTAATTTTTTGTAACTTGGAACCGCCAAGTTGTAAGGATAGATTTTTTTACCTGCCAATTATACCACAGATAGACTGTCTGATTGAGAAGAGTGAATCAAGAACTGAGATTTGTTTTTAAAATTAATGATGAGTTGTTTTTTTAACTAGAACATTAGTCTTTGACCACTAGTTGGGCACCATCCCCCTTTAGTGTGAGCTGTTTCACGAGCAGGCCTGTTACTTTCCATGACTATCTCTAAGTGCTTATAATGCAATAAATGCTTTTCTACAAAATAAACAGAAAACATTATCACCAATGCATTCCGACTCAGACTGACCCCCACATGAAACAAAGTTGACCTGCTCGACAGGGTCTTCTTGTCTGTGACCTTTATGGAAGCAGGTCACCAGGCCTTTCTTCTGCAGTGTTGCCAGGTTAAGTTCAAGCCACTAACCTTTGGGCTCTCATCTGAGCACAAACTGCTTGCACCAGCCAGGAACCTTAGGATACAGCATTATAATATTCAATAAGCACACAAAAAACACAAATAGACCAGACCTTAGAATGTAACCATCTATTGAAGAAGTACATATACGCACAGCAAATACAGTACATGATGATGATGTTGCTTTGAGACGATTAAATCTTGGAATTTTAAGTTTAGAAGATTAGCAATGGCTACAAAAAGGAAAAAAGTTTAAGTGCGAATAAAAATATCTAAATTCATGTGCTTGCATGTGGAAAAGTCTACTTGAAAAACTGTGTTTTTTGGTTTGGTTTGGTTTTTGCATTTCAATCATACAAGTCCAGGTAAACTTATACGACAGTAGGAGAAGTAAGTAGAAATCAACACCTCTCCGTCATCAAATGCACAGTGCACTTGGCCGTATGAAGGGCCACACATGTAAGCTGTAAACTATGAAAACTATGTGAAAGACAAAATCCTTACAAGTATAAAACAAGGCATGATAAACATACTTGTCATTCAATATAAACAATATGCCATGGACAGTTTATTGACTTTATACCAAAGTATACTTTCTCTGTTAAGTAATGAGAATGTCTTCAATAAAAATTATTTTACTATAAAGATTTCAGAAACTTCATCCCTGTGATTGAAACAGGATAACTGCAGTAGAAGTTTAACTAATCTTATTTCCAAGTTAACACTGACAGCCATTTTACCAGGAAAAGAACCAGTTTTTCAAGCTAAGTTTATTTTCCCCCTATAATCAATTGGAAGTCTGTATAGGGAAGAAAATCTGCTGCATATCCAACACATACATCATTATCTGTGATTGCTGACCCAAATCATCCAATAGTCAAACTACAAGTTTGAGATTATCAGGTTGTTGGCTGTGAGTTTTTCCTGAGTTAGACTGATAATGTAAGAACAACAGTTTAAAAAAATTGTTTTGACTATTAAATACAGTTTAGAAGTCAAATGTTTTAACCTTTAACATCACAAATACATCAAGACACTTGATTTGTCCATCCCTACTGAAAACATTTCCCAGTAGCAAAGAAGGAAAATGGGTAGCCGGGGCATGGGGCGCTAACCCATCCAAGGGAAGAGTATTGTTTATATCTCCACAGGGAAAGAGGGACCAGACTTCAACTCAGTGCCCCAAGGTGTGAATGCAACATTCCGGCATGGAGTAGGGAACCAGTGGAGAGGTCTTGGGAGCTGGCCCTAGTACGAAATATTAAGTGGACGCCTGCCCATCCCCCCAGAAGAATTTATTTCAAAGGACCACATTGAATCTGCAGCTCCAGGAGAGGGACATATCTGATCATAGCACACGGAGGCAGATGAAGGGGAAGTAGGAGAGAGTGGAGCAATCCTGGCCCATCCGACCTTGAGAACGATGACCCCGATTAAAGCAGTCAGTCCACAGAGAGGACCAGATGGCGAGCCCCACTATGAGACATGATGCCCCTCACTGACCCATGGCCCTGCAGGGGACAGAACCAGAGACACAGTGTGGGAATTGCGCCCGACCTGATTCCACCACACCAAGGCAAAGCACTGGGGGAGTGCAGCGGAACAGCAAGGGAATGGAGCGGCGAGGTCCCCAAGGAATGCTCAAGGTGGACTTTGGGGTCAGGGTGTGGTGCCCCAACAGACTGGACTGGAAAACACTCCTAAAGGCCAACAAACGATCCTTGAACTAACTACAAGCTTTTATTTCTTGTGTTTTGTTTTGTTCTTTGTCAGTGGTTTGTTGTTGTTGTTTTGTTGCATATTGTTGCTTGGTTTTGCTCTGTCTTGTTTTTGTGCATGTTATAATCTCCACAGGTCTGTCTAAATAACAGGCTGGATGAACAACCTGGAGGAGAAAACCACGGGACCGACAGTTCCGTGGGGACATGGGAGAGGGGGAGGTGGAGGAAAAGGAAGTGGTGTTAACAAACCCAGGGACAAGGGAACAACAAGTGATCCAAATTGGTATTGAGGTGGGTTTGCGGGGCCTGGTAGGGTATGATCAAAGGTAATGTAACGAAGAGGTATTGCTGAAACCCTGGTGGGGACTGAGCATGATAGTGGGACAGGAGCATGACAGTGGGAAATAGAGGAAAGAGCTGGGAGGCAAAGGGCATTTATAGAGATCTAGATAAAGACATGTATATATGCAAATATATTCATATATGAGGATGGGGAAATCGATCTATGTGCCGATATTTACAGGTTTAGTATTAAGGTTGCAGAAGGACATTGGGCCTCTACTCAGTACTCCCTCAATGCAAGAATACTTTCTTCTATTAAACTGGCATTCCATGATGCTCACCTTCCCGACACAACCACTGAAGACAAAGTGGGTAAATAAACAAATGTGGTGAAGAAAGCTGATTGTGTCCGGCTAGCAAAAGCTACAGCATCTGGGGTCTTAAAAGCTTGAGGGTAAACAAGCGGCCATCTAGCTCAGAAGCAACTAAACCCGCATGGAAGAAGCATACCAGCCTGTGTAATCACGAGGTGTCGAAGGGATCAGGTATAAGGCATCATCAGAACAAAAAATATTACCATAGTGAATGAGGGGGGAGTACACAGTGGAGATCCAAAGCCCATTTGTCGGCCACTAGGGATCACCTTGAAGAGGGGTCTAAGGGAGGAGACAAGTCAGTCAAGGTGCGATGTAGCACCGATGAAAAATACTTTCCTCTAGTTCCTAAATGCTTCGTTCCCCCTCCCCCCTACTGTCATGATCCGAATTCTACCTTGCAAGTCTGGCTAGACCAGAGGATGTACATTGGTACAGATAGGAACTGGGAATCTAGGGAATCCAGGGCGGATGATACCTTCAGGACCAGCAGTGTGAGTGGTTTGGATAGAGGGAACCGATTACAAGGATCTACATGTGACCTCCTCCCTGGGGGACGGACAACAGAAAAGTGGGTGAAGGGAGCCGCCAGACAGGACAAGATATGACAAAATAATAATTTATAAATTTTCAAGGACTCATGAGGGAGTGGGGAGTGGGGAGGGAGAGGGAGAGGGAAAAAATGAGGACCTGCTGCCAAGAGCTTAAGTGGAAAGCAAATGTTTTGAGAATGATGAGGGCAATGAATGTACTGATGTGCTTTACACAATTGATGTATGGATTGTGATAAGAGTTGTATGAGCCCCTAATAAAATGATTAAAAGTAAATTAAATTTTTCTTAAAGTTAAGAAAAACATGAGCAGATAAACAATATTTCAGAACTCTCAATACTTCTAAATAAAGCAATTTAGTTGTCAATAATTAAGAAATAGATTGCTTAGAAAAGTATGCTTAGTTTAGATCTATGATTAAAGCCTATATTTTAAAAGAGATATATCTAATATCTAAGTTATCAAATTAGAAAGAAAATGGACCATAATAGTGCTGAACTGTTTGCTTAGAAAAGGCAGTCATTATTTTCTACTAACATATTTCCTCAACCCTACTAAGAAAACCAAAGATAACAGCATGCTTAAAAACTACCCCGCATGTAAGAGTCTTTCCTATTCTTTTCCATGAACAGAGTCAATTAATCAAGCATCCAGTGCTTTTGTATCTATGTGGATGGTGAGGAAAGAGGTAAGAATGGAGCAACACACTAAAGAAGAGTATTTCTACCTCAGAGTTATCTAGATGTAGATAAAAATGGTACAGATACCAGTGACAGTGACTTAACCATATCCAATGTTAACTTCTCAGGAATGGGCTATACAGTAGACTTATGTTTTTATTTAATTTTTATAAGTCATTTTATTCAGGCCTCTTACAGCTCTGCTAACAAGCCATCACTGGGCGTGCTAGTTGTTGTCATCACATTAACACCAAGCTTTCTGACTGGGGTGCCAACTGTGAACAAACACATCAAGCCAGAGTCCCGATCTGGCTGCTGCTGCTTCAACACCAAGATTCTTTCCTAGAAGAACTTCCCCTCCAGGCTCCACTCCTAAAAGTACCAGTTATCATCACATTAACCCCTAACTCTCCACTGGCTGTCTCACTCAGTTCAAGACCTGCTGCACAGAAGCACCAGCTGTGGCCTCACTGACACCAAGCTTCCTACCTGCAGAGAGATTCTCCTGGAAGTGATAGCTTTCACCTCTGCAACAACTGCCGCTGCCCCAAGACATGGGTAATGGGTGGAGGGAAAACCAATGTTCACTACTATATGTAACTCACTTGTGTTCTTCTTGGTTCAGTGTTTGCTTAGATGCTGAGACTCTTGGACTGCTTTCCATTGTTCTGAGAACATAGATGGCACTAAAATGTACCTTATGGGTTTTTTTTCCTTCTGATTTTATCCTGGGGAAGACAAGAATGCGCAGCTGCTTATATCACCAGTTTTCCCTACCTTTCCCTTATAGGTCTTTTAATACAGTGCTTCATTCATCCCACCTTGAGAGATGTTTGTTACTCATTCAGATACTGATTCTAAATGAAAATGTTGGCTGGGTAAGTGGTCAGGGGTCTTTTAAGCATCCACCATTATCTTCCGATAATGTTGTTCTAAAAGAATGTTGTATGTAAGGGTGTAACCCAGTGAATTATTTAAGAGGTGTCTTTTAGCCAAAGTCTTTGTTACTTCCACCAAACGATCTCTGTTTTTCTGATGGGTCTGAGTAAGAAGTGGGCGGAGTTTCTGACTGTACTTGACTTAGCAGTGTGTGATGGTTCATAAGATTCATTGTGGTTGCCATACTGCTGGATTTAAAATGAGACATCTCAGAAGAATGTGGGCTCTCACTACCAACATGAGAGAAAGATGACGAGCAGATTGTTTCTCAAGGACCCTGAAACTCTTTAACTATTAAACCTCCCCACCAGCTTTGATACCAGTGCAGGGTGGACTTCCCAAAACACACAACAAGTAAAGCAGAGTGCTCTGGGGCAGGAAGCTATTTTGTGGGGTGGGGTACCTCTGGACACTTAATTTAGGGAGCTGGGTTTGCTGACCCATGGAGGTGGAAACAAGTGCCTTTGGGTTGAAGCTTATAGTGGAATGGCCTGCCCTTTGGGCATTTATTGGCAGCCCTAAAAGAGCTTGGTAAAATTGCCCAAGATGCTGCTGCCTCTGTTACAGACACAGAGATTAGGGGGATTTCTGTTTCCATGATGTTAAAATGTTAGTATTAGTTACCACTAAATCCATTTTGATCCATGGCGACCTCAATGACTATATACTAAAGATGTACCCTACAGAATATTCTGAAGAAGAAGTAAAGAGAAGGATGGGGAACAAGAGGAGGAGAATGAGAAGGAAATAATTTCATGGGCACTGGTTATATAATTGGCTGCAATCCTCAAAGTCCACAGTTTGAAACTACCAGCTTCCCCAAAGGAAAAAGACAGGGCTTCCTACTCCCGTAAAGATTTAGTCTCCGAAACTCCCAGACCCAGTTCTACTCTGTCCTACAGTCACTGTAAGTCAGCACTGATTTGATGCCAGTGAGACAGACAAGGACTCTGTAGTCATCATCATCCATGAAACAATTTCTCATCCTCCTATTTCCTATGCTTCTCTTTTTCTTCAAAATAGTCTATAGTATATTTTGTAGACAAAATTCTGTACACGCATAAACGGTTAACTTAGTACCATATGGAAATTTGTTTTGATAATATAGTTAAGTCCTAGGTTACATATATGCACTAGGGCTAGGAAAGTTTTGTACACTGTGAACTAAACCAACTCCAAAATACCACCACACACATTTTTTTAGATACCACATGCAGTGGAGAAAATTATGAACTCTGAAATCAACAAGCTGAAAGAAATTACCTATACTGATGCACAGAAATCTTTATTGTATAAGCTATAATCGAATTAATTTTTAAGAAAAAAATTATCCCTTACAAAAAGCATTTTTTTAATGTTTCAGAGTTCCTGGTGATTCTTTATGTATATTTTGTATCTTTATATAGGTACTTCTATGTACATTTCATAATATAAGTGATTACTTTATATTTTACATAGCACATCTGTGGTTAAGTGAAATGACTTGATATGCATGGCTCTTCCAACCACAGTCTTTATAACTTCCACCAAATGACTGGTCAGTTTGGTGGGCAGTTTTACCACTCCACTGGGGATAGCAGTAAGCCATCTCAGAAGCAGGAACAGGAAAGTCTACCACCATCAAGAAAGAAGAGTCACAAACACAGCAGCTTGCAGAAGTACCAGAAGCTGCAGCACTGAGACTGTCAGAGAACAGGTGAATTGTGCCAAGGCCAGGAGACAGAGTGGTGGGCTTCTCAGTCCATGAAAGATGACAGAGGCTCAGGGGTCGAGGGGCGGCAAGGCTGAGGACCACAGAGAGACATGGTTGATGACATGGTTGAGAAGAGTTGTTGCTGTGGACAGAAAACAGTACCCTTAATGTGTTCTAATCTTGGTTCATGATCATCTGTTAACTTCCCTAATAAATCCCCAAACTGTGAATATTCTCTTTTTGAGTTCTGTATGATCATTACAATGAAATCCAGCACAGAAGTCGAGGGCTGTAGGAGGGATGGTCAGAACAGGGTAAAGGAAGTTGGAGGGTAGAAGTTTTGTAAGTCCAAGGCCAATTGCTGCAAGGCAAAGGTCAGATAGCCTTGCAGCAATTGGCCTTGGACTTACAAAACCGATAAAGGGAATTCATATGTCTGAAAAGAAATGGCACTAGAAGATAATTTAAAGACCTATGCAAGAAAAAAAATTACAGTACATTTAGAATGTAAATATAAAAGCTCTGTTTCATGGTATTTTAGTGTTTGCCTTACAGAATTAAAATGACAATGCATATCACATCATTGTATATGTTGGACATAAAATGTATAAAGAGGAAATATCTCCCAACACAGAGAACAGAACTATAGGACAAAGATTTATGTATATTGTAAGTTAAGTTTATATAAACCTCAATAATACTGTTATAAATTTAGGATGTTATATGAAAGGCCCATGATAGTCCTAAGGAAAACATTTAAAAGACATACACAAAGGGAAATGAAAACATGTTCAAGATGGTTCACTACAAAAAAAAAAAATCAACTCAATTCCAAACTGGATTACTCTATTGAAAGAAATCAGACAAAAAAGGTGTAAAGCATGTGGAATAGTTATGTTTTGTGTCAACGTGCTGCACTAGGTTTCTTGGTGGTTTGGCATTCGGGATGTAGTAATCCCGCACAGAAAATCCGATCAGATCTATAACAGTATAATTACTTCTATGATAAGATGTCTTCTGAGCAGCTAATCAATTGTAAGAAAGCTTCCTCAGGGATATGCCCTGCTTCCAATACAGGTGGACACTCTGGGTAAGCTTGTTGTTGTTGCTGTTGTTTCTGGGTCCACATCCTGCATTTGGCTCAGCATTGGACTTCTAGTTCTTTGGCCTGGGGTCTGCCATACTGCCTCCAATCAGGGAATTACTGATAGCCTGTCATTTTACCTGCTTACCTTGAATTAATTTTTAGCTGCAGCAAGAAGCATGCTATCTTGAGTTCATCAGGCCCTGTAGCTAAGTGAGAAGACTCTAGTCTGGCACCTGCACCAGGCTTAGAATTTGCCTGCTTCTACAACTGTATGAACCACTTCCTTGACGTAAGCCTTTCACTATAGACACATATATACACACCTCGCTGGCTTGCTTCTCTAGAGAACCCAGCTTAAGACAACAAACGCAACAGTTAGCAAAACAGAAGTCTTATCAATTATTACTTTAAATGGAATAATCTCTCCAATCAAAAAGCAGGGATGGTAAAAATCTATAAAAACACATGATCTAATTACATGCTTTCGATAAGAGGTCTACTTAAGAGCTAAAAGACATTAGCAAATTTAAAGTAAAAGGATAGAAACAACATTCCATGCAAACAGTAGTCAAAAGAAAGTAAATGGTTATACGATAAAAGACAAAATAGACTCAAGTCAAAATCTATTACTAAAAAACACGAAGAAATTATAGACTGATAAAGTCAATTCATGAAGAAGACATGACAATTATATATGACTAGCAATAAAGCCTCAAAATATATTAAGCACGGACATAATTGAAAGGAAAAAGAAACACTTCTACAATCATGGAGAATTCCATATATCACTGTAAATAATAAACAGACCATCTATAGAGACTACCACTAGAGAAATAGATGATCTGCACAACACCATAAACTATCTAGATCTGATAGCATATATAATCAAACAGAACAGATTACACATTCATCTCCAAAGTACAAAAGTCATGTACATACATGGGTACAAAATACATCTCAATACATTTTAAGAGGCTGAAATCATAGTATTTCCTTTGACCACAAAGAAATAAAACTAGAAGCCTGGGCCTGCGGACGGCCTGTGGACGGCTGGCGGGCGGCGCCCGGCCGGCTCGCTGGGGCTCACCAGCTGCATGCCCGCCGGCTGCAAGGAGCCGAGAAACCCATCGCATCCGCGGTCGGCTGCCCTGGAGCCGCCCCGCTGCTGCTGACGTTCCCGACACGGATCCAGCTTTTCTTCCCAAGACGCCCCAAGAAACAGCATGACTTTCACATAAAGAAAGGCGAGCTGGCTCAGCAGGAAAGGGAGCTGCTGGAAGTCATGGGAAATGGTACTGTCCAAGAAGCTGGAACACTATCAGCCAACAAGGATGTTCGCGTTAACTGTTTGGATGAGAATGGAATGACCCCGCTAGTGCATGCTGCACATAAAGGAAAGCTTGGTATGTGTAAATTACTTTTATGACACGGAGCTGATGTCGATTGTCATCAACGCGAACACGATATACAGCCCTCATGTTTGCTGCGCTTTCTGGTGACGTTTCAGCATATACTTCATTTATTACTATTAGTCGTCTCTGTTAATTTTGTATAAGGATAGATGGAGAGTTCTTTAAAAAAGATTGAAAAATGCCTTTATCTTGTTTAATCATGCTTCCACAAACCTTTAAAACCCCATTGTGTATGTGTGCATATAGTATATAAATTAAGTGTATTTTTGTTTGCCTTATTTTAAGGTCAAGTTTAATGAAAGGGGATGATGCTTGTTGGGTTTGGGGAACATGCCATGTATGTCATATACTACAAGGTTAGTTGGTGTGGTGATCTGTGCCTCTAGTTACTTGAATCAATGGATTCTTTGTTTTAGCAATATTTTATAAAGAGTTCAGCTGGATATAGGAATCTTTAATATTTTTGTTTTAATATATTTTATTTTGAAACTATACAAAAACGTATTTGTTCTCTGAAAAACAAATGTTCTAACAGTTATCTCTTTGATCTATTGACATCTGTGCACTAAATAGAGTGAGATATTTAGAAACTTCTTCTGACTTTTTGCTTATGATATGTGACATTAAACACTTGCCTCAACACGTTTTCTAAATTTAAAAGAAAGAAAGAAAACTAGAAATAACACAGAGAAAATGGCATTTCACCAAGCATATTGAAGCTGTTGGGTGCCATCGAGCCAGCTCCGACCCAGAGCCACCTTACGCACAGCAGAATGAAGTACTGTGCTGTGCTCCCAACTGTTCCTGTGCCTGAGCACATGGATGCACCCACTTGGCTGTCCGTTTGTCATGCCATGCTGGCATCTGGGTTGCTGTACACTGGTGTTTCAAATGCCAGCAAGGTCACCCAAAGTGAACAGGTCTCAGTGGAGCTTCAAGACTAAGACCAGACAACGAAGAAGGACTCCACGCTTCATTTCAGAGGAAGAACCCGCTGAAAATCTTATGCACAGCTTTGAAGCCTTATCAAACAACATATTATATACTATTAAAAACCCAACAAGTCAAAGAACATATCACAAGGGATATTAGAAAACACGTAATGATAAATAACAATGGATGCACAAATAACAAGACTTATTGCTGTTAGGGGCCAACGAATTGACCCAAACTAATATCAACCCCATGTACCACACAACAAAACACTATCTGGTTTTGAGCCATCCGTGCAATTCTCACTATGTCTGAGTTCATTGTTTCAGTCCATTGTCAACCCACCTGGTTGGAGGTCTTCCTGCCTTTCTGTGGCCACTACTTTAACAAGCAAGATGTCTTTTCTAGGGATTGGTCCCTCCTGAAAGCATGTCCAAAGCGTATGAGACAAAGTAACACCATCCTTGTTTCTGAGGCGTATAATGGCTACAAGTCTTCCAAGATCTATCTGTTCGTTCTCCTGGAAGTTTGTCCTATGTTCAATATTCTTTGAAAACACCGAATTAAAGGCACAAATTGTTTCCCTGTCTTCCTTATTCAGTGTCCAGTTTTTGAATGCATACAAGGAAGTTAGAAATACTATGGCTTTGATCAGATGTACCTTAGTCCTCAACATGACACCTTTACTTTTTAACACTTTAAAACAGGTCTCTTGGGTCAATGCGTACAGTTCTTATTTAAGCCTTATTTTAGTACAAGGAAAGGCTGTAAACCTTTTCCAGGTTTAAAAGATGCACCTGCATTGAAGAAGTGAAGAAGGTAAAAAAATAATTGTTATAAGGGTTGGTTCATTTCAAAATTAGAACAAATTAATACGTTAAAGCAAGGCTTCAAAGATGGTGGTGCCCCACTCAAAGATGGTGCTTTGAGTGTCCATAGCTCTCCAGAGTCCTGCCAGTAATCCAATTTCACACACCAGGCTCCTGAATAAGCTTGTGAAATTCCTTGATGGTTAGTAGCTTAGTGTGCAACGCCTGATGCCACAGGGGCTCCTGAAGTGAAATTTCTTAATATGGCTCTTGTATCCATGTCTCTGTAACCCCTACCATGGTACCATGCAGGAGTGTGTACCACAACTGGAAGGGACTCGTCAGTTTTAGTTGCCACTGCTATGGCTATCAGGATGAGCCATCTCAAGAGCAGGAACAGAGAATTCCCGGGACCATCAAGGACAAAGTGCCAGCAGTGGAGGGAGCACTTTGAAGAGGTACACACAATTAGCCTCTGGAGGCTGCGACCAGAGGCACCAGAAGATGTGGCAGCGAGACCATGCGACAGAACAGAGGAGCCAGGCTGAGACCAGGGCCTGAAGCACCGATTCTACGAGGCAGAGCAGAGGAGCAGGGCCAGGACTATGAGACTGTGAGGTAAAGCAGTGGGCTGCCTTCCAGGCTCACAGTGGCAGAGGCCAAAGAATCACGTGGCTGAGAAGCTAAAGACTAGAGGAAAACTTGACTGCTGCCTAAGAAGAGGTGTGGCTATGAACAAAAGACTATATCCTTATTGTTTTCTGATCCTGGTATTAGCTTCTCTGATAAAAACAAAACTAACAAACCCTTAACTGTAAGTAGTATTTTCTGTGAGTTCTGTGTCGCCATTGTAAACAGTCATTGAGCCCAGTAGCAAAGTAGAGTCTCGTGGGAAATGCAGTTCGTGTCACAGTAAGTTAAAGAGGATGAAAGTATGCCTGACCTTTGTTTTGTGGCAACAGTCCTTACAAGGCTGAGCAGGTGGAGTCTCCTCTTCTCTAGTTTAGTCTGAGGTCAGTCAAGGCCCTGTGCAGATTCTGCACTGTTGAATTAATTCACTGTAATAAATCACCCCTGTAAAAATTCAGGTCTTCCGTTTTGCTTCATCAACCATGACAGAACCAGTTCGAAGCCCTGCATTAAAGGGTGACTAGGTATTGTCTGTGAATTGGACATTTAGAATCTAGGACAAGCCTTACTCACATTGTGAAAAATTATACAGTAAATTATGTAACTTAGAAGTAGTGAATGCATTCTTAGAAATGCACAAACTACCTGAATTAACTCAAGCGAGTTCATAAGGAAAATTGTGGCACTTATTATTCCCTGCCTTGAATTCTGTATATTACAATTTCCTCAATTAGATGGAGAGCCCTTGATAGCAGAAATGAAGCTAAACATAATATTTTAAACAGTGGTGCGGGTGTGGGCCACATCAAGTCAGCCCTGATGCATAACAACCTTATGTAGAGCAGAATAAAATACCAGGGGGTAGCCCCCAAAACGGAATCCCCCACTGCCCAACTACATATTAAAATTTTTTTTAATAAAACAACCTTATCACTTTCAAAGTACTCTCCATTACACCTAATACATTTGTAAAATTTGTGATTCCGTTCTTGAGAAACGTTTTTCAAACTCATCTGTTTGGATGGCTGACAGCACCTCCCTCTTTTTTTTTTTTCTTCACCTCTTCTATGTCTTCAAATCACTGTCCTTTCATGTCCCTCTTCATTCACAGAAACAAAAAGAAGTCACAAAGAGCAAGGTCAGGTGAATAAGGTGTGTAGAACAAAAGAGGCATGTTTTTTGTCAAAAAAAAACGAGATGCCTGTGTGAGCAGGTGTATTGTCATGCCTGCCACAAATCAGACCTTTTTGGTCACATGCTGCTTTGTTGTATTTTCAGAAGCTCTAAATAGATTGCTTGATTAACACTCTGACCTAGTGGAATAAACTCCAAATGTACTACGAGTCAACATTTTTGTCCAGTGTGGAAGTTAACAGACGTCCAGAATGTGGCTAATCATCAATCGAATTTTTACCTTTTTTAAAATGCGAAAACCACTTGTACACTTGAGTTTCACTCATAGTGCTGTCCTTGTGAACTGTGTTCCACATCACAACAGTATCTTGGCATTTTTCCTAAGCAGGAAAAAAACTTTCACAGCTGCCTGCTGTTCTCTTAAATCAGCCATCACAAAAAATGAAGTTCGAGTGAAACGACTTTCACGAGAAAATTCACTGTGACCAGACAGAACCTTCCCAGGCAATGCCACTAGGTGCACTAACTCAGAGCGAGTTGCTAGATGCGCGCATAATGGGGAAAATGTGTACTATGAGAGCTCCACACAGCAGGTTTTTTCCAGTGGTTTTTTTTGGTACCCCCTCATATTGTTTGATTATGTACCATCCTCACAATTGTTATGTTTGGTCACATTGTTGCAGCCACTACAGCAAACTATCTTATAGAGGCTCTCCCTCTTTTTTGCTGACCCTCAACTTTACCAAGCCATGGTATCGTTCTCCAGCAATCTAAAGTAAGAAAAATGAAGTCCTGCTATCCTCACTTCTAAAAAACATTCTGGCTGTACTAATTCTAAGATGTGTTGGTTATTCTGACAGTTCATGGAACATTGAATTAAAACAGGACTCTTAACAGTGAGAAACTTGATAATCACCTAAGCAATTAGGTCTAATGGAAAAAATCTAGCTGAAATTTTTACCCTCTCATTGATAATCAAGGCCAATTGGCTAAGAGCGTCCCTTTGCTCCATCACTTCTCTTTTTGGGACTTCCCTAGTACCTCATGCTAGGCAAAGGAGGCAAACCCTTCACAGATAGTTTGATGCTGAACGTAAATCAGAGTGAGCTCAGGTAGAAATACACCCTTTCATTCTGAGGCTCAGATTCTGGCCGTAATTCTGCTAAGAAATACTATGGACAGTGAGGCTGAACTGAACTGTTCAGTCACTGCCTGGCTGTCCATTTCCTCAAGTTACAGCAACAGGTTGGCAATATCTGAAACGTGTAAACTCAGAGATCACCTGATATATTCTATTTGTATATTTGGATTACATATAAAGTATTAGTCTACTTATGCTTTTTTTAAAAGATCATTTTATTGGGGGCTCTTACAGATCTTATAACAATCCATACATCAATTGTATCAAGCATACTTGCACATATGTTGCCATCATCATTTTCTAATTTACTTTATTTTCGAGCCCTTTTTATCAGCTCCTCTTTTAAACAATCTTTCCATTGCATGCCTAATCTCAGTAAAGCTCTTTTCCCCACTTCTTTGATAAAGTATGAAAGAACCTACATCTATGATCTGCAGATGCTTCTGGTCCTGAGGTCACACTGCCACCTGGTGGCACTGAAAAAGAAACTCCACTACAGTGGCACTGCCAGCGAGTATGCTTCTGGCTTGTTTCTTGCCAAGCTGCTGTTTTAGTCCGCGTGACTTACCTCCGTGAAGATGACTCTCTTGTTGTTAAGGTGCCACCTACATGCAAGACAACAGAACTATAATTTCACTTGATATCCCACGTCCAGCCCCCTCTCTGGCAATGTGGCTGGCCAGGATATAGAATCCTCCATCATGAATATGGATTTCATAGCTAAAGTCATGGATAATCCCAAATCACTAACAATATAGTCAGAGTCCTAATACGCATTTTGGCCATGGGTCTTTATCTAAAATGGGGTATTTTGTTGATTGTAAAATGTAATGAAAAGACTTCTGTCTCATAAATTTAGTCTCTCATGTCCGCCCACTAACAAACTTAAAGATACATGAGCAAAATTAATTTTTTAGGAAAATCACAAGTTTGTGGTAAATACCCCAATCACATTCTACTTATAGTCACTACCATAGCTCATGGTTTCTGTCCAATGGGAAGAAGCCTACAGGCCGAGTAGGCAGTAGAGACTCGATGCAGAACAGCCCATCCTGCAGTCACAAGCACATCTAATGTGGCACTGTCCTACTATATACACTGAAGATTTTCTCCACCAGCAGAGTCCAGAGCAGCAGCCAACCTCCACAGCACCACTGCCATTGACTCCATTCTAACTCATCCAACACCCCTAGAGCGTTTGAAGGCCGTGCATACTTACAGGAACAGACGACCTCTTCTTTCTCTGGTGGAACACATGGTGTTGAGTCTCTTAACACACCCCTGACTTTATTCTTTCTCCAAGGGCTATACCACTGAATTCTACCACTTTCCATAGTTACTCAAATGTTTTTAAAGCATTTATACAGCAGGATTCTCCTTGTAGGAACCAACTCTAAAAATAGAATTTCTATATTCAGCCTTAGAGAAATAAACTATTATTCTGAGATGTCCTTGTCAGAGAAAGGATCAAATATCCTTAATCCCTAGGCCTGTTTCGACAAGAGTCACATTTTCAGTAAACTATTTCAGTCATCCGGATCAGTTGATCATCATAAATATTCAGTTGGGCAATGGTACTAATAATTATCAAGAATAAAGGAGCGATTGAGTTAACCACGTAATGATCCAGTTTGGTAGACAAGATAGATCAACTGTCAGCCCTCAAGTTGCTTGTTACCAGGCCTCTAGAAGGTAAGTTTTCACCAGAAGGTAAGTCAGCGAGATTGCTAAGGAAAATCTTAGCTCAGGTGACATTTCTTGTGAAACAAGACTTTCTCGATAAAGGAAGCACTGCATTGATGCACATTCTTGATCGAGCCCATCGTATCAGTGTACTAGCATTTCACACAGCTCCACTCTAAGGCTCTTCTAAACACAGACTGGCACTACATGGCCCAGGAGAGGAAGAGGGGCCGTGGGAAGAGACGGATGGTTATTAATGGCTGAAAAAGAAAAAGCATTTTTAAAATTTATGTGACCTTCCAATTTTAAAATTTGATACAAAGTGAGCACTTAGAATTACTCCTTTAGAAATCATCTAAAAGTCATGAATCCAGAATCAGTAAGGAAAATGGGAAACAAAAAAACACACTCTCCACTTTCAGCAAAGCTAAGGTCCACCTCAA
This sequence comes from Tenrec ecaudatus, assembly GCF_050624435.1. NCBI lineage: Eukaryota > Metazoa > Chordata > Mammalia > Afrosoricida > Tenrecidae > Tenrec > Tenrec ecaudatus. The sequence continues at coordinate 145,093 of NC_134546.1, forward strand.
CTGCCAGGAAAAAAGGAAGTTAAAGGTCTTCTTAAAGCGATGGGCAACACCCTGGGCACATATGGGAAGAAGTGGGGGATGACAGCTCATCTGCAACTCGCAGGAGCTAGTGAAGCAGACTTGTCAAGGGTGAAGCATTCCCTCAGGACATAGATTTCCAGCAGCAGAAATGCCTACGGATCAAATTGAAATCTGAATGTTGCAAGAGTTGGGTCTGAACAAGGAATTACACATGCAAAAAAGGGGAGGGGGCATGTTTGAGAAAACCAACAAACAGGCTCTGCTACTATAGAAAGGAATCAACGCAAAACCCAGTGGCCTATTCCCATCGACTGTTAAGAAATCAAAATAAATTCAAACTCTGAATCAAAGGAAAACTCTAGCTGGAACATGACTATAGCCTTTGCTCATTACAACTCGACCCCCTCCCCCTTGTGGACCTACTCTGGGGGTTCTAAGGTTATACATATACAGAAGCAGACTGCTACATCTTTCTCTTGAGAAATGGCTGGCGAGTTAGAACCTTCGGTGGGCAGCTGAGCACTTTAACCACCATAACGAACCTCATGAAAAAACCTGGCAAAGAGAAAACTTATCTGTTACCAAACGTCACAAGGGAGCCAACACAAACTCATAGAGGCACCAGGAAAGAGAGGTACAAGAAAAACAATGAATAGATCTCATTCCCAAAAAAAAGCCTTTTACTATAAAAATACTGCCACAGGTGAATGCAAATTGTTTGACTAAATCTTTCATGTAAGTTTTCAGAAATTAATGAAGGAATTGCCTCTGTGAAAACGGTACAAGCTGAGACACAGGTGTTGAGGTTAGAGATGTTTTATAGACCACAGGTTCCCAAATGTGTCTGGCCTACTGCTCCCTTTTCAGAAAATTACTCAACACGCCCTTGGCAATTAAAGACTCTGTACTATCTCTAGCCCATAATCCAGGACAAAATGTAGGTATCTGTTTTTGTAGGCCCCTGATCATTCCAGCACCCCACCGAGGGCAGCATCAAAATTCTGTTCACAGGGTTGCCGGACTCATAAAAGTAGTAAAATTACAGTAATTAAGTAGCAACGAAAATAATTTTATGGTTGGCGGGGTCACCACAACATGAGAAACTATAATAAAGAGTCACAGCATTAGGAAGGTTGAGAACCACTGGTTTAGATGCTATGAAATAATATGAGCTTAGAAATTTCAAAAAAGACCTGAGGAAAAAATGCAAGTAAAATGTGAAGAAACCTGGAGAGAACAAGTGTTCTGGAAAGGAACCACAGGGATGGAGGAGGAAAGTAAAGTAAAAATAAAGAAAATCAGAGACAAAGTGATAGTTATAGAAGACGGCTAAGATATCCAACAACTTGATTACTACAACTTACGAAGATGGCCATAACAATAGAACAGACACATATTTAAAGATATACTTTCTGAAATGCTTGCTCAAATAAAGAAATCTTGGATCTACATATTAAAAAGACTTATCTCAAGGAAAACAGAAACAGGACATGCAAAAATGAATATTGTCATCAGTAGAAAAAATCCAGTTGGCCTCAGATTGTGATTCTAGAATAGAATGAATTGCCATAAAAAAATTCCAGGAAGACAAAAAGCGTGACTCAAGGTTAATATCATCATTCAAATTTGAATGTGAAGGAAGTCAAGGCACATTGTTTTCCATGGGTCTCTCTTGGGGTCTCTTGAAGGATGACTTTAGCTAGTCAAGCTCACCTTGGAAAAACTTTGGCAAAGTAGCTGGTGATAAACTTCTAAGCTATTTAACCACAGAGCTAAGAATAGAATAAACCGAGGAACTTAAAATGCCAGAACAGGATATAAATGAATTTCCATTAACCATGCAAATACCATGAAACCAACAAAAGTTGAGGGAGTGGGGGAGAGAATCAACTATTGACAAGGGCACTAGCTCCTCAACTTTAAAAGGTAGAAGTTTAGGTTTACCAATTTAAACTGACTTTATAGATGAGAGATTATATATTTCATTGCATAAAAGGTAATCAGAATTTAAAAAGAATAAGGCACAATAAGATTATAATAAGCAGAGAAAAGGTTGAAGCTGCCAAGGATTCATTTTACTTAAACCTGCAATCAAACCAGTAGTCAAGAAAGCAAAGTATATACTGCACTCGGCAAATCTGCATCAAAAAACATCTTTAGAGTAAAAAAACATAATGATGTCATTTTGAGAAGAAAGGTACTTTTGACACAAGCCATGGTATTTTCAGTTGGCTACATACATTCCAAACTGGACAGAGAATAAGGAAGGCTGAAGACGAATTAATGCATCCGAATTACGGTATTGATGAAGAACACTGACAGTACCATGCACTACCACTCCCAGAACAAACACAATGGACTTGGAAGCAGCAGGGCCACGGTGCTCCTTAGAAGAGAGGACAATGAGAATCTGTCTCGTGTTATTTTGGACATGTCAGGAGGAACCAGTCCCTTCAAAAAGGGCATTATGCTTACGAAAATAGAGGATGCTCACAACAGAGGAAGAGCTTCAAGGAGATAAAGTGACACTTAACAATGATGAAAAAGGTTCAGCCCTGGGCCACCAGGCCTTAAGGACGATGATTCCAATTAGAGCAGCCAACCCACTTTGACGCCCCTCACTGACCCATAGCTCTACAGGAGACAACACCGGAGTCACAGTATGGGAACTGCACCGATCTGATGCTGCCAAATCGAGGCAAAACACTAAGGGAGTACAGTGGAACAGCAAAGGAATGGAGCGGCGAGGTCCCCAGGGAATGCTGAAGGTGGACTTTGGGGCCAGGGCGTGGTGCCCCAACAGACTGGACTGAAAAACACTCCTAAAGGCCAACAAACGATTCTTGAACTAACTACAAGCTTTTATTTCTTGTGTTTTGTTTTGTTCTTTGTCAGTGGTTTGTTGTTGTTGTTGTTTTGTTGCATATTGTTGCTTGGTTTTGCTCTGTCTTGTTTTTGTGCATGTTATTATCTCCACAGGTCAGTCTAAATAACATAGGCTGGATGAACAACCTGGAGGAGAAAACCACGGGACCGAAAGTTCCGTGGGGACATGAGAGAGGGGGAGGTGGAGGAAAAGGAAGTGGTGTTAACAAACCCAGGGACAAGGGAACAACAAGTGATCCAAATTGGTGGTGAGGTGAGTGTGGGAGGCCTTGTAGGGTATGATCAAGGGTAATGTAACAAAGAGGAATTGCTGAAACCCTGGTGGGGACTGAGCATGATAGTGGGACAGGAGGGAAGTCAAGGGAAATAGAGGAAAGAGCTGGGAGGCAAAGGGCATTTATAGAGATCTAGATAAAGACATGTATATATGCAAATATATTCATATATGAGGATGGGGAAATCGATCTATGTGCCTATATTTACAGGTTTAGTATTAAAGTAGCAGAAGGACATTGGGCCTCCACTCAAGTACTCCCTCAATGCAAGAACACTTTCTTCTATTAAATTGGCATCCTATTATGCTCACCTTCCCAACACAACCGCTGAAGACAAAGTGGGTGAATAAGCAAATGTGGTGAAGAAAGCTGATGGTGCCCAGCTATCAAAAGATATAGCATCTGGGGTCTTAAAGGGTTGAAGGTAAACAAGTGGCCATCTAGCTCAGAAGCAACAAAGCCCACATGGAAGAAGCACACCAGCCTGTGTGATCACAAGGTGTCAAAGGGATCAGGTATCAGGCATCATCAGAACAAAACAATCTTACCATAGTGAATGAGGGGTGGGGAGTGCAGAGTGGATACCCAAAGCCCATTTGCAGGCCACTGGAGATCCCCTTGCAAGGCGGTCTTGGGGAAGAGATGAGCCAGTCAGGGTGCAATGTAACAACGATTAAAAAACACAACTTTCCTCTAGCTCCTAAGTGCTTCCTCCCCCCCACTATCATGATCCCAATTGTACCTTGCAAGTCTGGCTAGACCAGAGGATGTAAACTGGTACAGATAACCAGAAACAGGGAATCCAGGGTGGGTGATTCCTTCAGGAACAGTGGTGTGGGTGGCGATACTGGGAGGATAGAAAGAGAGTGTGTTGGAAAGAGGGAACTGATTACAGGGATTTCCAGCGACCTCCTCCCTGGGAGACGGACAACAGAAAAGTGGGTGAAGGGAGACGTCAGACAAGATATGACAAAATAATAATTTATACGAACCCCAAATAAAACAATAAAAAAAGAAAAAGGTTCAGGCCTGGGAAGTGCTCCATTCTGTAGTGCACAGGGGTCTTAAGAGTTGGAAGCAACTCAATAGTACCTAACAGCAACAACAAAAACAAGAAAGACAATTAATATCCTGGTTTCATAATTGCCTACATTAGGAAATTAAGATAGAGTCTTAAAGCATAGAAGGCTGTGAAATATGTACTATATAAAATGACAAAGCTAAATCAATCAATAAATATAGAAATATGGAATTAAAAGATAGAAGAATTTTTTCATGAGCGTTTTGAAGTCCGTTCATATATTCTCAAGTAAAAATGCTAACGCTATAATCCATGAGGAAGCTGGCAAAAGCAATAGCAAAAATAGTTTAATTAATACATATGAATGTTAAGCCTCAGTATTCCCAGTACTTCAAAAACTAGCCCCATGACCTGGACCCATGAAGATAGCGGTAGAAGAGAAAACTATGGGAGTCTGTCCAATTTGGAATATGAGTACCTGAACAGCATCAGAGTGAAAGGACATGTCACAAGAGCAAAAAAGTATGATGCACCTGGTAGTTAAATACTGCAATAGGCGGCCTCACATAACACTGTTTATAAAACCTTGTGTTCCTATTGAACACTGCTGTGTTTAATACTGAAGATTACACTGAATAAGCAGAGACTTGGTTGGGGGGGGGGGGGGAGAACAATTCATCCAAAGCCAAAACTGCATGCTGTGCAATTCCCATTGCTCTGTGAAGTCACCTTGGGTTGGATGGAAACGTCTATCAAATCAATGTTGTTTTATAGACATATATGAAAAACATTCTCTGGTGCTAAAATAACTCACTATATTTTCTTTTTTTTTTTAACTCGCTATATTTTCGCTTACAACCTAATACAAGTATATTCTTATTTCCAAAGCAGTTTTAAAAATCTATCCTTCGAATATCTACTAAGGGCATGGGCCAGAGGAAAGGGAGTGAGGAGAGGAGGACAGAGAAACATAGCAAGGGGGCAGATTCATTTTTAAAACATGAACTGTAATTAGATGTTAGCAAAAAGATATTCTATAAAAACAATTTTCAGGTAGGAAAAGAGAGAAGCTTCCTGCACTGCCTCCTCATAGCATTTTCACATTTTGATTCTTACTCCTATTAAACCGAAGAGCTCCCTATCAGAACTCATCTCTATTACGAATTTGCCGTAAGAAAGATGCTCCAATTATAAATGGTGGAGTAGCACATTTTCTAACTCTACATATAGCCTCAAATTCAGTCACTAACATGTCCTACACATCACTGCTGTCAGCAACTCCCCCAGTAACCTGGGAGGTTTTCATAGTTCTGTATTCATTTTCTACCCTTGATCCTCTGGTTCTAGATTCTAGAAGCTAGCATCTAGAACATCTAGCAACAATCTAGATGGTAGCCGGGCCCTCAGGACATGCCTCACAACTTCCCAGGGATTCTCTCATGGGAGAGCGGAACACGTAGCCTCCTGTCCTCCTACAGTTTCGGTGAAAAACAGTTTTTTGTTGTTTTTTTTTTACATTTTATTAGGGGCTCATACAACTCTTATCACAATTCACACATATACATACATCAATTGTATAAAGCACATCCGTACATTCTTTGCCCTAATCACTCTCAAAGCATTTGCTCTCCACTTAAGCCCTCTGCATCAGGTCCTCTTTTTTTCCCCCCTCCCTCCCCGCTCCCCCCTCCCTCATGAGCCCTTGATAATTCACAGATTGTTATTTTGTCATATCTTGCCCTATCCGGAGTCTCCCTTCCCCCACTTCTCTGCCGTCCATCTCCCAGGGAGGAGGTCACATGTAGATCCTTGTAATCAGTTCCCCCTTTCCAACCCACTCACCCTCCACTCTCCCAGCATCGCCCCTCACACCTCTGGTCCTGAAGGTATCATCCACCCTGGATTCCCTGTGCCTCCAGCTCCCATATGCACCAGTGTACAGCCTCTGCCCTATCCAGTCCTGCAAGATAGAATTCGGATCATGGTAGTTGGGGGGAGGAAGCATCCAGGACCTGGGGGAAAGCTGTGTTCTTCATCGGTACTACATCGCACCCTGACTGACCCATCTCCTCTCCTCAACCCCTCTATGAGGGGGATCTCCAGTGGTCGACACTTGGGCCTCGGGTCTCCACTCTGCACTTCCCCCTTCATTCACTATGGTATGTATGTGTGTGTGTGTGTATACACACACACACACACACATATATATATTCTTTTTTTTTTGTTGCATGATGCCTTATACCTGGTCCCTTTGGCACCTCATCATCACACAGGCTGGTGTGCTTCTTCCATGTAGGCTTTATTGTTTCTGAGCTAGATGGCCGCTTGTTCACCTTCAAGCCTTTAAGACCCGACACTATCTCTTTCGATAGCCGGGCACCATCAGCTTTCTTCGCCACATTTGCTTATGCACCCGTTTGTCTTCGGCAATCGTATCATGGAGGTGTGCAGCCAATGACATGGCCTTTTGTTGAAAAACAGTTTGGAACACAATTCCACAGATTGGAAGAAACCAAATGGGCGGCTCCCCTTCTCACTGTAAGTCCAGTTCGTCAAACTACTCTACTACTTCACCTAGAGACTGTCCTTTTGCTACAGACCTTGAAATTGTCTGGATTTTGTTTCATGAAAGAATCTCTACCTTTAGAGACTGAAGCACAAATCACCATGTTTACTTAAACAAAGTAGAAGAGCATAGATAAAGCAAAGCAAATTGCCAAAGCTTATCATATTTTATGGAGCAGAGCAAGCATGTAGAGCCCCAATTACCTAACTCAGTGTATCCCCAAGTCCCCTGATGGCACCAGAACTACGTAGGGGGTTGCAAAAGCAGGTACACCCACACTTTACCTTGAATTGCTGGCTACAGTACAACAGTCTTTATAAACCAGGAGGGTGCTGGCAGAGTATGTTTGGGAACCTATGACTTACTAAAGAGTCATATATTCATCGTCTACATCAGGGGTCCTCAAACTACGGCCCGCGGGCCACATGCGTCCTGCCGAGGACATTGATATGGACCACCAGGTGTTTTTGCTGCCACTGCCTGTCCTGCTTAGCAGCTGACTCCTCCAGTGTGCATAGGAATTTGTTCATAGTTTTTCTGTAAACTATAGTCCGGTCCTCCAGCGGTCTGAGGGACAGTGAACTGGCCCCCTGTTTAAAAAGTTTGAGGACCCCTGGTCTCCATAGTACTCTTGTAAAACGTAAGACTATATTTTCCCCTTTATTTTCCTGATTTTAAATGTCTTATCTACTCATACTTCCAGATAAGAATCAATTCAATTTATATAGTCCCTGAATATCTAAAAGTACTACCTACATGTAACCAACCCATCTCCTTGGGCTTAGAACCACTGCTTAAGGGAAACACACACACACACAAACACACACACACACACACACACACACACATTAGTCAATCACAACAAAATTAGGAGGGTAAATGTAACACCAAAAAAAGAGAAAGAAATCCTATCACTAAAAAATTGTGATTTAAAGTTTTTCATTTGTTGCATTATCTTAGCAACTCTTCCCTCAGTATAAAAAAATTACAAGTTAATGGTATCCTGAAGTATAGATGACTGAAATTCTGCATCTCTAGTTTTCTCCAAATAATGCAATAGCACAATACTGAATTTCACAAATAGGACAATACCTTGAAACTCATGTCATCTCATGGAATATGAAGGTGCAACAAAGAAAAAAATATTAGGGTTCAATAAGCAAATTCCAAAGGAGCCCAAGTGGCAGAGTAGTTGGGGGACTAACCATAAGGCTCACATTTTGAAACCACAAGACGCTCTGAGGGAGAAAGGTGGGGTTTTCGCCTTTTTAAAAAAGGTGTTATTGGCACTTCATACACAAATCATACAATAGGTCAAACCTATGGAGCTGTACAATCTTTACCACAAATTTAAAACATTTTCTTTTTCCCATACTACTCATTGTTATTCATGTGGGTTTTTTTTTCAATTTTGGCAAAAATATACACAACAAAACATTCACCAATTCAACAACTTCTACATGTATAACTATGCCATTGCTTATACTGTGTTGTACAACCGTTATTGTGATCCCTCTCCAAATTGTTCCACGACCATTAAAATGAACTAGATGCTGCCTTGTGGGATACAAAAGGACTGTTCTCTCCTCCAAATATGTATGTTAAACTTAGGACACTGCTTAAAACGAATGGTAAATGATTATCAAGTTATTTCCCTGAAGACAAGACTCCAGCCATCCAGAGCAAGCAGACACCATTGTTTCTCCCACAAGAGGTAGGGCTCAGACCCTGCTGTTAGGGACAGTGGATTGCTTCCCCTGAAAGCTTAGGCTTTCTTAAATTGGCTCTCCACCCTGATTAGTCTTTTTTTTTTTTGTGTGTGGGGAGAGTTTATTAAAGGCCCTGGCAACATTATTTCTTCTTCTCCACATCCTGCTCTGCAGCCTCCTTGGCCCTTTTCGCTTGGATGCCAAAGAGCTGGGCGTTGGCACGGGCCATGCGGAGACTGGCGAAGGCCTTGAAGTCCTTCTCTTCTTGCGGGATGACCCGGGCTTTCTCCTTGTAGACGTTTCGGATGGGCATCACAGGTCCAGTAAGCTGCGTGGCTAGTTTGAGTTCCTCCGCAGAGCTGTCTCCCTTCTTGGGGGCCGAGGGCTTCCTGGGGAAGAGGATGAGCTTGGAATGGTCCTCCTTCAGCAGCTGCACATTGGCCTGCAAGGACTCCGTGGACTTGTTCCGCCGCCTGGGGTCTACGGAGATGCCGATGGTGCGAGCCACCTTCTTGTGGATGCCGGCCACCCTCAGCTCTTCCAGGCTGAAGCCTCGGCCTGCACGGACTTTGGTGTGATAGCGCACCGTGGGGCAGCGCACGATAGGCCGGATGGGGTCGGACGCGGGCCGCAGGGCGATGCGGCGGGCTTTAGCTTGTCGTGCCTTGCACCTGCGTATCTTCCCGCCGGCTGGTTGAACCACGTGGACACACGCCGCTGCCAGTCCTTGTGGAAGTGGGGCTTCAGGATCATGCCATTCCAGCTGGGTGCCATGGTTGCCTACAGCCCTCCTCCAGGTGGAACGGGGGCCCTGATTAGTCTTAACAGAACAATAATAATAATACTTCAACAAAACCAGATTGCTAGTAATTATATATATATATATATATTTATAAAGGCAGATATATAACACAAGAAATGAACAGTTAAATTATATAAAGGTAGATAGATAATACAAGAAACAAACAGTTAAATTATAAAGCAGTACAAATGGCTCAGTGCAACTCACTCCCCTGAGAGAGTTGTGAGACACTAGCAGTCCTTTAAGTCTTGAGGGCCGCCAGTTCCTTCTCTAAAGAGAGAGCTGGGCTATATATACCCAGGCAGCAAACAGCAAGGCAGATCACCAACTGTCACCAACTTTCGGTCTCCAGCTCCAGAGATGTATATTCCAATCATGTGGGCTTAAAGGGACCTCAACTTACAGTGACAGTCCACAGGCTAGGCATTCCACAGGTAGTGTACCCTTTATATTGAGGCACAGAACAAAAAAGGCAGCAGCACGCTGGTCCAATGATTAAAGAGTGAGAGACAAGAAAGGCGAGGCTCACCGAGCCATTTCTCTCTCGCCCTTCAATTAATCCCCCTTATGTTTATCGGCCAGGCTGCACAATAAACTATCGCACTTGCTTTCATGGTTATTAGCTTCCCATCTCCCTCTAACCTTCCCTGCCATACCCACAAGGAACCATTAATCCAGTTACTGTCTCTACAGATTTACAAACAAGAGTAATTTTTATGAGAGGCCTTCTCAGGGACAGTGATTTATTTATTCAACAAATAATTAGAGTATGCTTACTATGTAGCTTACACAATGTTCAAAGTGAGTTGAATGTGGATGTGAAGGAAAAGAAGAAACTTGATATATAGGAAACCAGAACTATAGTGAGGCTTCCGTGAAACACCTTCAAAACAATACTTTACACATATTCAAAATACTTTCATAAATATCATGTCACTTCTGGGATATCACTGCCCAAAATGTACAATCTAACCATTAGACAAACTTAAATTGAAGAAATTCCTATAAAGTATAAGGGGCTTCAAAAAATGTTCGGAGAAGGACATCATGGTTGGTAAACAGCCGAGCAGAAAAAAAGAGGAAGGCCCTCCACAAGACAAACTGACACAAGGGCTGCAACGATGGGCTGGGGCACAGGAACGAGTGCAAGGCTGGCGCAGGACCGTGCAGTGTGTCGTTCCGTCATACACAGGGTTGCTGTGGGTCAGAACAGACTAGATGACACCTAATAACAATCACATGACCCCAAATTCCTAAGTATTCATCCCTGAGAAATGAAAACATATTTACACAAAACCTGTATGTAAATGTTTGCACCAGATGTGCTCATAATCATCAAATATGAGAAACAATTCAAAGGTCCTTCAACCTGTGAATGAATAAACTGTGACATATCCATGCAATTGAAAACTATCCAATAATAAAAGGGATGACATATAAATATGTGCAAAAGCAGAGATAAAGATCAAAAGCATCATGTTAAATCAAAAAAGCCACATGATGACACACACACCTGACATTCTGGAAGAAGCAAGTTAGAGGGATGTCAGAGAACTGTCAGGGGCAGAGCTGGCGAGCAGCTGGTCACAAACGAGTGATGCAATGGCGTCTGGAGAATGATGACACTGTTCTAGATCTCGAGTGCCCTGGCCATCAGTGAAGTTATTTGTCAAAACTCAAAGCATCATATACCAAAAGAGAGAGTCTTACTGCACACAATGCTTTAAACATAGATAAAGAAAAAATACATTTCCTTTTATTCTTAACTCCCTAACAAACAGCAGACATTTTGTAAGTCTCTCATTTTGTAAGTGAAGAAAGTGAAGCACAAAGTAAATACACGAGCTTATAAATTACACGTGACAAGGCTAAAATTGTAGTCCAGGTACACTAATTTTGAGCCAAATGCTTTGTTCTCTTTATTTTCCCATCTTCCACTAAATTTTATAAACCACAATAATCCTGAAGAGAAATAAAATATGAGGAAGTGAGCATAGCCAGGAGGAAATGAAGCGATCATAGCAGGTGCACCATGTAAACTTAGCCTCCGTCCTACAGGAAAGCAAACACAGCCACACTTGAGGAAGTCTGAACTGTGATCCACAGAAGCAGCAGATTAACTGACGTCAGATTAGTTGGTCAGTTCTCCCATGATATTTTCCATTCTTTAATGCTAAGAAAAGCAAAAAAAAACCCACTCGTATAGAGTGTTGATTCCGACTCAGGGCGAACCTATAGAACAGAAGGTCTCCAAGACTTCAACTGTTTATGGGGCAGACTGCCTCATGGTTCTCCCATGGAGCAATTCAATATCTAATCTGTGCCACCAGGGCGCCGAAGAAAAGCAAAAACAGCACAAAATATTCATAGGAAGCCTTGCAACATCTGGTACCATGTGAGCACTACCTGGTATTCAGGACTACAGTGAGAAACAGGATGGTGACTACAACAACAAAAAAAGGAAAAATGGATTAAATGATCATGGAATTTTCCCACAAATTTTTGGATGGCTCTGTGTTTCTATTCAATTCTGAAACTGAAAGTTATCTCTAAGTTTTCCACTCTTAGGTAGTAACTCCTAGGAGTATGGCTAAGCTTTAAAAGTTGTAAAGCCTGTTGGAATGTAGTCCATTTTTCTTGTTTTTGAGACCATCTCATAACAAAAGAACAGATTATAAGTACAATAGCTTAGAGGAAAGTTAAACTGTTTCTTTTTTGGGGGTGAAGGGAGTGGAATCAATTGCACCTGTATGAAAATAGCATACCTCACCTAAAAACAGTGGCGTGGTTTCTTCTAAAGTTGATGTATTAGGATCTGCCCCGGCTTTTAAAAGAATCTGTATGACCTTCCAGTGTCCTTGACTTGCAGCGAGATGTAAGGCAGAGAAGCCCTCAAAAGTCTTTGTCTTAATGTAGTTTTCAGATGAATCTATGGAATAAAATATGAAAACATCAATTAGAAGATTATCACTAATATTCTAGGTCTCAAGGGGCAAAAATTCAAAGAGAGTCTCTAGAAAATCAAGACAAAGTCCAAATTGCTGTCATGTTTCAGCAGCTGTTGGGTATTTTTAACACGGTTCTGTCCATTTCTTTTCGAGTTTATTTGGTTGGTTGGCTAGCTGACATATTGTATTTGCTAAAACCCACTGCTATCAAGTTACTTACGATTTTAACACAGCCTATAGGTCAGAGTAGAACTACGCTGATAGGGTTTCCAAGGCTACAAGTCTTTATGGAAGCAGAATGTCACATCTTTCTGCCAATGAGTGGCTGGGTAGATTCAAGCTTCAACCTTTGGGTTCAAAGTTTAGCTGTCTTAATCACTGTGCAACCAGAGCTCCTTCTACTTGGCAAGTGACTCAGTGGTTGGTCACAGTATGTAGGAGCCACAAAGAACTTTCAAAATAAATGAAGAAAGTCTGGAAGGGTGTCTAGACATACTATCCACTAAGCCATGTCTTGGCGTTAACAAATGATTCTGGTGCAAAATCTTCTTGCAATACAGAACACTCTACTGGGGTGCTGGGTGCATCTTCTGATGCATGGATCTCCTTACACTTCAGTAAAAATCTTTGCTTTCACTTCTAACAAAATGCACTGATGGTTGGGCTACCATCAAATGAAGAAAAAGGAAATGCATAAAAACACTACATTCTAGTTGTTTCTCACAGGGGGCTGATAAGCAATTCTGAAACACTACATAAATATGCTAGGAGTGAACACACAACGTGGATGGCATTGGTAGAAGCTGGGTTTCTCATGCTGCAAAGGGGAGGGGGGAAGGGGGCGTTCCAGATAAGAAAAAGAAGGATGCTGAAATGAAATAAACCAAATGGCAAAAGAGTCCAAACATGTTAGAAACAGCTGAGGAGATACAGATAGATTATGTAACTTTGGCCATTGGAAACCTTCCCAAGTTGCCTATAGTGTCCCTTTGACTTGCCACCAGTCTTGCTTTTTGAAGACTTTTTTTTTTTCTGGCCCTGTACAATACACTAGGTTCATCTTGTCAATCCACAGAAAACCTAGCTGCCACATCAGGTCAGCTCATCCTCATTTGTCAAAGTAGAACTGTGCTCCACACAGTTCTCAATGGCTGATCACTACACCTTTCTCCAAAGGTGGCTCACACGTTGACCTTTAAGTTCTTAGCAAATCATGTTAACCGTTTGTACCACCCAGGGACTCATGTGTTCAACTCATAATGCTAATATCTCATCTTTAATTTTCAAGGGCTTTAATGTCACTAGTGTGATGGACTTAAAAAAACATGCAACAAACACCATAATTCGACTTCAAGTTGCATGTAAAAAGAAATGGATAATTTTTTTAATCTCCTAAGATTCATAAATATTCTCTCAGGTTTTTAGGAAATGGTAAGATTTTAAAGTTCTACAGGGACTACTATACAAAATGTGAAGTTTTTCATTTGCACAAGAAACTGGTCTCTAAATTTTGAACCGTTTTTAAAAATACTGAGAAAGACAACACAAATAAATCTGGTAAAATGTTGACATCGTGTTAAGTGTGGGGTTACAGGCTCCTTTTAGAAAGGAGCCCCGGTGGTCCAGAGCTCGAGCTCGATGCTGAGTGATCAGTGATTCAAACCCACCAAGCCGTTCCATAGAAGAACGCTGTGGCTGTCTGTTTCCAAGAAGACGACCACCTTAGAAATTCGAGGGGCAGCTCAACTCTGAGTCAGGATTCATCAGGCGACAGTGGGGTTCTTCTGCAGGGGTAGGGACTTTTTTCCTGCCAAGGACCATTTGGATATTTATAACATCATTCAAGGTCATACTGGTCAGCCGTTTAACTCACCCCTAAAGTGATGGCTAGAATTGCTCCTCTTTTGTGAGGCATGTGATCTTAGAGGGTAGTGATGATATTGTGGGACTTAGCTTGTGGGCTGGGCATTCCCCTGGTCTACAGAAGTTTCACCAAAAAAATCCCCTTTTTAGTTGGGGGGGGGGTGTATTGCTCAGTGTCCACCCGGCAATTAAAAACATCTGTGCTATAGGATTACAGTGCAGACGTCTGCTTTTGCAACCCCTCTCAATGGTTCCAACTACCCCCAGGGAATAGTACACCTCACTTTGATAAACACTGGTCTAGAGACAAATACATCTAACTCTGACAGACTCGTTATAACAAACTGTACTTACGGTTACCCTTTCGTTTTTAATATATACATCTTATTATGTAGCACCATGTGCTGAACATCAGGCTGCTGACTACAAGGTTCTACAAGCTGACTACAGCTGTTCAAACCCACCAGCTACCTGTGAGAGAAAGATTCAGCTATAAAAGTTTTCAGGTTCTGAACCTCTAGGGAGCATGTCCACTTTGTCTTGTGTTCCTACGTGGCTGCCATGAGTCAGAATGCACACACAATGCTGCAGGGCATTATTTGCTCATGTTCTCATTCAATTTTACACTTTCCTATGCAAAACACTGCCATATAGGTTTCACGTTCTAAACTACATCAGGGGTCCAGTTACTTGAAACCCTGGACAGACAGATTAAGGAAGCAGTGAGATGGTATAGCAAAACAGATGAAGAAAACAGAAAGGGCTTCACTGACAACTCTCGCTAATTTTCTAACCAGTAAACTCGGTATCCATTCCAAAAGGCAACAAGATGGTCTACAACTTTTCCACAAGCAGCTAGTACTGAAATGTACAAAATGCCACAGTAAATTTTTATCATACATGCATGTTATATATGGAGCTAAGTTTACATGTAATGTTTCCGACAACTAGAGAGCAAATTTATATCAGATTTATAAAGATACTGATAGTAAAAGAAAAAAATCATGATGAAAACTGTGAGAAACAAAAAGATTACTACCAAGTTGTCTCCCCCAAATATATGCCAAACTTAGCTGCTTGCTACATGTGGCAGATGACTATATACTTAGAGGTCAACAGAAGTAGGTCAGGGGTTATTCTCCCTAATGGTTATCAGCCATCCAGAGCAAGCAGACACTATTTATCCCACAACAAGTTGGGCCCACTCCCTTCTGATAAGGATAGTAGTTGACTGTTTCCTTGTAGGAGAACCAAGAAAGGTCAAGCCCACTCAAGGGTGGCCAAGGTTAGGCTGCCATATTGAGTCTAGAGTCTGCCCTTGTCATATGCAACCCTCCCCTTCCTACCATGTGTACACCCCTAGCTCATCCCCTTCCTGTTATGCCTATGCCTATTGTACATCCCCATTCCTATGATGAGTATGCCTATTGTACAGCCCCTTCCTGTGACTTGTGATTACCTGTCATCATGCCCCCTAAGTAGATATAAGCCTAGCAATAAAGTTCCCTCCTGCCAGCTCGCTCCAACTCCAGCTCACTCCTGCCCACCTCATCTCACTCTCCTGCCCTTGACCCATGCTGTGCCCGGACCTGGCTGGTAAGATCATTGCCATGCAGGAGGTGAGCATGCTACCATGAAATGTGTCTGACTCCATGATTTCAATCTCTCTTCTATCTCTATGACTTTATTATAATCTTTACATATCTTACCCATAAAATTGGGCTTACTGAACCCATGATTAATCGTGGGGGGCTGGCCCTTCCCCCACAGAAAACTTTTTTAAATGAGGTATTTTATTCATGTCAGAACCAAATTATGACAGAATTGCTGGAAGAAAAACACTTTCATTATTCCAGAACTGCCTATATATTATTTACATACACTCATCATCAGTTTGTTGTACAGTGGTGGTTTGTGTGTTGCTGTGACACTAAAAGCTATGTTACCAGTATTTCAAATACCAACAGGGTCACTCATGGCCAACAAGTTTTAGTGGAGCTTCCAGATTGAAACAGGAGAAAGATGAGCCTTTCTACTTCCGCAAAGAGTTACAATCTCAGAAAGCCATAGCGGCAGTTGGTTCTACCTTTTCTTAAAAGCACACGGTTAGTTGGAATCAACTCAATAGCAGAAAGTTTTCCAAACTAAGAACAGACTCTGAAGAAAATAGTATGCCTGCTCCTGAGGGATCAATCACTGAAAAACCTCATGAACGGCAAGAGTGCCAGAAGATGAGCACCTCAGATTGAAAGAGACTCAAATTACAGCTGAGGAAGATTTGCCTTCTCAAAAGAGAGTAGACTCTATTTAATGAGGTGCAGGAAGTAAACCTTTCAAGACCTTCATTTGCTGATGAGGCACAACCTGAAAGAAGAAACAGATGCAAACATCATTAATAATTGGAACTTAAATGTACAAAATATGAACCTAAGAAAATTGGAAGTCATCAAAAAGGAAAACAAATGAATAAAGCTTGATATCCTAGGCAATAACAAGCAGTAATTGACTGGTGTTGGCTATTTTTTGGACAATCACAGGTTTACTAAGCCAAGAGTGACAAACTCAAGAGAAAAGGTAACACATTTATCGTCAAAAAGAACATTTCAAAATCTATCTTGAAGTACAATGCTGTGATAGGATAATATCTACAGGCTTAAAAGAAGTTTGGTTAGTACTATTCTTCACCTGTATGCACTAACCAATGAGGAAATAGCACAGCAGCCCTGTCTGACCACCTGTGACTGATACCAATCACTTCTCCACAGCCCTGTTGGGTTTGATAATCCATTGCAATAGCTACATAGAAGCTACATGAGGTTCATTAATTAGGTGAGTAAATAGGTTACCACAAGATCAGAAAACATTGAGAAAGTCTTTCGCTCACAGCAGCACCCCTTTTCAGACAGGAGCCATGTCTTTATCTCTTCCTCAGTCACTCAGCCAGGCAACACCATGGGCCAGAAAATCTACCTGTGCCTTTGCCTAATGGTGTCAGTAGCGCAGCTCCTCTGCTCTCGCCACCACTTCAGGCAGGGATCTCACACATGCTCCACTGTGGCGCTTCTCTTGGCGGTCATGAGAGTCTGTTCCTGCTTCTAAGGTGACTGTCATACCCAGGGGAAGGGCAAAAGTGGGCAATCCCCAAGTTAGTGTCCTCTACACCATATTTGCATGGCCCCACCTAATCATTTGGCTGAGATGTATAGAGAAATAGGTAGAAGAGGCACAAGTAATTCATTTCCTTTCACCACAACCACTAAAGTCAGTGATTAAAAATCTGAAGGATTCTTCCAGGGGCTAACTGTAGAACAGACAACCAACTACTCATATATACGTTCCAGTTGAAGCTGAAGGAAATTAAAACAAGCCCACAAAGTCAAGATATGACCTTGAGTGTATCCCACCAGAACTTGAAGAACATCTTAACAGAGTTGATGCACTGACACTGAAGACAGAAAACCTGATGACATCAAGAACACCATACGTGAATAAATAAAAGTCATTAAAATGACCAGCGAGCAAGCTTCTCGGGTTTTGTGGGAAGCTGCTTTCCCAATGGTAGTACATGCTATTAACTGGCCAGAACCTGGGTAACTATGTGCATGTGAAGAAATAAGCCTCACTCTGCCAACCTCATACCCAGGGTACGCTGGGAGAGTCTAGTGGGGCACAGATATCCCACATAATTCTATCAAAATCCACATTTCCTCAAAAAAGTGTACCCTCTTAATCTCAGCATGCCTCCCATTACTCAAAACACGTGTCATCAAACAAACAAGCATGTGGCATCAACAAAAATTTAAACCAGAAAATAATTCAACCATGAAAAGGTTAAAGTTATTAAACGGTGAACTAATATATTCCTATCATTTGACATCCATAAAACCACAAACACACCCATCTCAGGGAGAAGGAAATAAAACCAACTAGGCAATTATTTACAAAGTAAAGTAAATAAAAGGTGCCTCAAACAGGATGAGAAATACAAAAGTGAGTTCACTATCGAATTTAGATTTTGGAAAATGTTAGCTATAGAAAAATACACATAGAAATTTGATTTAATTTGAAACAACTGTGCCAAGAAAGTAGCCCAGAGAAAATAACAATCTATAAATTATCAAGGGCTCATGAGGGAGGGGGAGCGGGGAGGGGGAGCGGGGAGGGAGGGGGAAAAAAAGAGGACCTGATGCAAAGGGCTTAAGTGGAGAGCAAATGCTTTGAAAATGATTAGGGCAAAGAATGTATGGATGTGCTTTATACAATTGATGTATGTATATGTATGGATTGTGATAAGAGTTGTATGAGCCCCTAATAAAATGTTAAAAAAAAAAAGTAGCCCAGAGAGGGATCTTGGCTTGGTGTACTATAATTTGAATTATACTTTCAGAAATTTACTTCAAATCTTTGAAGCTAAGGCAGTCTAACAGTAAAACAAGAATTAAAGAGTCAGACAACCCTCAATGTGGTTCCACAAAATTATGTATGCGGTTTTGATTTTAATAAAACACTTATAAATGCAAACAGCTATGTATTCATTATAATATTTATACGTTGTCGCAATTATTACACGTTTGGTCTCCAAAATATCACAATAATAAAAGTTTTCAGGACCCCCAGTAAGCTGGCTTTGAAACTTTCAATGATTAACTGCCAACCTTTGTTGATTTGAGTTTTACTAAAAGCCACTCTCTTGTATTGGCCCATCAACCAACACTCTCTCATTTTCTTCCTTTCCCTGTGAGGAAGGCATCTTGAAAACAAGACCGTGTTGCTCCCTATTTGTAATAGCTTCGCCTCTGTCCTTCTCAAAAGAAGGTGAAGTGATAAAAGAAGTCAACACTTCGGAATGGGCAAACCCAATGGCCCTTCAACTCCTTCACAGTCACTTATGCATGCATCCTCTGTGTCCCTCTGAGGATGGGGCGGTCTCAGCTGAGCCTGTATAGCAGTGCCAACAGCTGGGCTTACGACTCTACCAATGACACCACAGCCCTAGACTTGCAGACCTGCTAAGTAGAGCACAGACTTGTTTTTAATGTTCACCTTTGAATGATAATCGGCAGATTCATTTTCTACAAAACCCCAAAGAGCTAAAGCTAACCCATGAGGACTTTATTCTTTGTTCACTTCCTTACCATGTGCCCGGACTGCGTGAAGAACCTCACGTACTCTGCTGTGGATTGACGTATCCCCCCAAAAATACGTATTACAAATCCTAACCCCTGGCAACATGATAGCTGAAAAAGTGGGCTCAAACATACAAGGCCTGGAAGGAATGTCTGGTGACTAGGCATCTCCATGGCCTCTGTGGCACCTACCAGCAAGACCCTATGCTTACGGAGTCTGGTGACACTGTGGTTACTCACTGAGCTGCAGCCACCCCTCCTAGGACGAAGCTGTCCACTCCCAGAGATTCTACTCCCAGAGAGAGCTACAGAGTCAGAGACCCACAGCCGCACTTGGGCCTGGTCCGATTGGGGCTGCAGGTCGGAACTGACTCAGTGGCAGTGAGTTTTAGAGTGTTTTGGGTGTCATCACCATGAAGAATTAGGTTATTGCGATCGACACAGCATTTTCAATGGTTGGCTTTCAAAACAGGTCACCAGCCTTTCTTGTCTGTCTTCATCTGGAAGTTCTGCTAAAACCTGTCCAGCACATCAGCAAACACATGAGTCTATTCTCATAGGAGTGTCTGCAATCAAACAAGGTTCCTCCTATACAAGAGGCAAGTTTCACCATGGAACCATCAATGCCCCCTTTTAAGTAGAAGAAACAGGTAAAAGATTAAAGCCAGAACCCTAACTGAACAGTTGAGGAAGAATGTGCCATCAAAATAAAAATATGCCAATCAATCAATCACAAAGAAGACTGAGAAAGAATCAATGTGTCTGATTTGGTGTTGGTCAAGAATGCAGACGAACAAACAAATTTGCCTTAGAAGAAGTACAGGCAGAATGTTCCTTAGAAGCAAAGCTGGCAAGACTTCATCTCACCTATGTTAGAAATGTCATCAGAAGGACCCATCCCTGGAAAAGGACGTCATGTTTGTTGAAGTAGTAGGTCAGTGGAAAAGAGGAAGGTCTTCAGTGAGGTGGACTGTGAATTGACAAAGTGGCTACAACTCGGGGCTCAAACACATCAGGTGTGAAAAGGATGCAGGACTGGGCAGTGTTTCAAACAAACAATCACAACTGGTATTCAATGTCCATTTCAAGTACATTATGGAGTCAAGCCCTTCACACAATTTATATCATTTACTATGCCTTGAGGACCCGTGGTTTCACCATGGGCATGCATGAATGGAACCCACAGGTCACTCTATAAGATGTGGCAGTCTGTCCCAGAAAGAATGAAAGCGTCACAAACCCAAAGGGGCAGTTCTACTTGGTTGCTATGAGTTGGAAGCAACTCAATGGCAGTGGGTTTGGTTTGATTTCAGGGGCACTATGGTTTGTTTGTTTTTTAATTTATTTAGGAATCCACCAAAAAATTTTAAGATAAAATTATTTCCACATATATAGAATTTCACTATATGACAAAATCTCAGGCAAGTCTTATGCAGGAGAGACTGCAACATTTTTACAGGCTAAGGAAAGAAGTAGGTTGGGAGGAAGAGGACTGAATGCATTACAAAGAAATTAGATGCCATATAAAATTAAAAGATTAAGGAAAACTTATTCAAACTATGTGATACACGTGTAACAGCAACAGATTAACATCCATAGTATACAAAGAGCTCTTCTAAAAGATGAGGTAAACTTGGAACTTCTAAAAAGTTAGCCTGCCTGAGAATAAAACCAATACAGGAAGGCAGAACTTTAGAAAGGGGCCACCAGTGTCAGGAAGCCTGCATTTTGAATCTCGGAGTTGGCATTGCCTAACGAGACCTGCTGCTCCCTATGTATTTACATGGGGTGTGCTATGTTTGCTTCTGTTGATACTGACTTGCCATTATTCCGGAAAGAATCCTAGTGAACACAGCAGACAATCGCGCATATCCGCTATTATTTTAGAAGTCCCTGAGTAATGCAAATGGTTAAGCACCTGGCTGCCAAAGGCCTTTGACGTTTGAGTCCACCCAGAGATGCCTAAGAAGAAAGGCTGGGTGGCGCACTTAGAAATAAATCAGCCAGGGGAGACCCTCTGGATCATGACACTAGTCTAATCGGAGTCAGGCTGAGAGCAAGTGGCTGTTCATCAGCTGCTCAAGTTTGTATACTTTTCAGATCACCCCATTCACTTCAAAGAATTCTCCTATAGCCATGCTTGTGCATTGCACAAGCATTAAGGGATTCACTGGGATTTGACTTAAAATTGTTCAATTTTAGGACAAACAAAATGTTAAGGGAATCGTTATATTTAAATTATATAACAGTACTAGGAAATAATTATATAACAGCACTTTAAGTCAGAAAAAATGGGAAGGTATTACAGAGTTCTGAGCAGGAAAGATCATGACTTATGCATGTTTTTTAAATCTCTTTACTGTATTGAAACTCCATTGCGGTGGCATCGGGAAGGAGCAAGGGCAAAAAGAGAGAGACCTTCTGGGAAACTACTGCAGCAATCCAGGCAAGAGACTCTATGGTGTAGCCAAGGTATTAGTGGTACTTAGAGTGGTGGAAAGTGGTATGCCTATGTGGACATACGTACCTAAGAATGGGGTGGTTCCAAGTGCTTACAGGTAGAGCTTCAGGCTCTGCAATACTTGCCCTGGACCAGGCCAGAGATTAGACCAAGGTGCAGAGGGCCTGAGGGAGGCTTGCCTGTGGGGCAGGACTGAGAAGAGGATGTCCTGATTGAAGAAGTATACCCAGAGTTATTCTAGACCAGAAAAGAGGAACCTGTTACTTTCCTAATAAACCTATAACCAGGAGTGTGTTCTGTCAGTTCGGTGTGGCCACTGCAGAGAATTATCACGCCCAGTAGAGGAGTGGAGGTGTTTTGGGAGGTTTGGGTTGGTGTTCACACTGGTAAAAAGGTTGGAGAGAGGAAACGTGCCTCATAACCACTAGCCTTGGGTTGCTGATCTTGATTTTTGCTCCTTCCCCTCCTGAACTTAGAGAGGTCAGATGTCCACGGACCAGTTTTTCATTATTCAACAATAAGGAGAGAACCAAGATTTACACCCATATCTCATTGGATCCCAAAGCCCCTGCTGTGCCCACTGTCTCTGAATCTATTGACCAAGAAAACAATACAGTTTAAAATGTATTTTATAGGCTCCTGAAGGATATGGAAAGAATATGTACTATAAATACAAAACCTAAGTAATTGTACAATTTCCTAAAATTAAAAAAAATAATAAAAGAAAAAACTGGGGGGTGGGGGGTTTAAGTCAAAAAAAGCACACCCTTAATTTCAACAACACTGCTTTCGTTTGAGAACGGAAGAAAGGATAAATACGACCAGTGACTCTCTAATGTTTAAGATAAAACAACAGATTACTTTTGCCACATCACCTAGCTCAGGCAATACAAAGAGACCAGGCACCTCCACATAAAGGGCACCATGTACAGATGTTCAACCACAACACCAGACTGATGTCATCCAAGGCAGGCATTTTGACCACCCTCAGTAAAAATGTCAGACATTTGTTTTATGATTACAGGAAAGCCAGAAAATATATTCTTAGCAAATCATGTTAACTTTTTCTCTTTTTAATATTTTGCTGGTCTACTTTGTATGCCCAGCCTTCCTACTCCTCAAATTTACTTTACCTGCATGAATTAACAGCTGCAAACACTTTACAGAGTTGTGGTAAGCTGCTTCGTGAATTGGCATCCATCCCCTGTTATCAGCAACATCAACACTATGTCCCTTTTTGAGCAGTTTCCTTAAGACTTTGACATTTCCTTCCCTGGTGGCAAGTCCAACGGCAGAGCATGTGTTGGAGTAAGCCTCTCTAAAATCCATTCTTCTGATCGGTCTAGAAGACAAGTCAGAAAGAAAATACTAGCGTCAGTAAGACAACACTTCCCTCCTGGAGATGGGCAGATCACATGTGGCATTACTCTCCAGCATCTCACACATGACTGCCAAGCAAGAGCCCACAGTGGGGCAGCTGACCTGCCATGCCACAGCTCCTGCTGCTCTCGAGCCTAAACCTGGAAGTCTCTATCTCTCTGGCGAATTAGTGTTCGTGATGATTTTTAAATAAAGCTGTCAAGCAAGTTTTAAAGTGTTCTTTCTTCCCTCCTATGGAAAGGTTAAGGAATTCCCTCTGGAAAGCTTCTCCTGTTCATGTCTCATCAAAGTACAATTCACTGGAGCTCTGCATAAATAAACCTATAATGACCACTCCACTATGCTGTGATGGCCATTTAACTACTAACAATGTGTACAGCCCCAAGAATTTGTTTATAGCTTTAGTGGTCAGCTGTTACCACAAGGTAAGCAATTCAAACCTACCACGCCATGGGAGAAAGATGAGGCAGTCACACAGATTTAAAGCCTTCAGAACCCAAAAGGACAGTTCTAATCTGCTCTATGAGGTCACTTTGGGTCAGAACCGACTTGGTGGCAGTGCGTCTGAGAGTTTGTAGGTGAGCAGTTTGAACTCATCAGATCTTGTCAAGGATTTCATTTTACTCGGATCTACAGAGCAGTCATGGAGCCACAGGTAAGAAATAAAAAAATGTGTTAAAGAATAAAGAGATCACTTTGAAGATTAAAGGACGCCTGAACTAAACCATGGTATTTTCAATCACTTCATAAAGCATGTGAAAACTGGACAATGATTAAGGAAAAATTGATGTATCTGAATTGTGGTGTTGGTGAAGAATATTTAACATACTAGGGACTGGGTGAAGAACAAGTAATACGACGAAAATGCTCCTCAGCATTAAGGATGGCAAGACTTTCTCACATACTTTGGACGTGTTATTGGGAGGGACCAGTCCCGAGAGAGCAATGTCATGTTTGGTAGCGGGTCAGTGAAAAACGAGAAGACCCTTGTAACAGAGCTTAAGTTCTAACCGCCCCAGTTTGGAAACAGTTAAGGACCACCCTGACAGCCCAAAATCCACGAGTAGGGTCCTCAAATAGATTAAACCTCCACTGAATTTTTTTCTGATCTTTAACCAGGGTGTGGACATCCTTGCCCTTGTCAAAAGGCACTGGAAAACATGACCTCCACTCAGGAAGGGGCAGTCTCTCTTAGGGGCTTGCTTGGGTATATCCTTGATAGAGGTCATCGTACTGGGGACAGTACAGGGGGTCCCATAGTCATGAGTCTTAAATCAGTTGTGCCCTGACTGCCGTGGTCAGAGGCCCCTGGATCAATTTTGTAAACTCCACTAACGAAGTATGTGTCCCAATTAATCATAGTCCTGTTCCTGATTCTGTTGTCTCACCTATAACTGTGATGCACCAATCTGCCACCAACCACAAATTTGCCCTTTGTTCCATGACTTATTCATCTGGTTTCCCAACTGTGAATCCTCCGATGCCATTTTAATCTCCCTGGCCGTCTAATTATGTCAGTAATTTTGCACACAAAGCGGTACATTGTTTTGCATAAAACTTGTTTTATATTGGAGGCCTGTAATTCTTAAGAAATTACTCATTTTAATCTCTCTAGTAGACATTCCAGGTATGATAAACTTCTTCTAACAGTTAACAAGCCACTCGGGATTACCGCCAGGGAGGTTAAAGGCGTGTTGGTGGCCTCCCTCATCCAGATGATGTGTCTGCGTCGGTATTGCTGTCTTCGTGCTTCTTTTCTCCTCAGAGGATATTTGAGAAGGGGTCTCTTTTGTACCAGAAAACACCCTCGGCAAAATGAATTGATTGAAACAGTGACTGCAACAATGGGCTCAAACAATAACTGTGAGGATGGCCCAGAACCAGGTCATGTTTGTCAGTTATGTATAGGGTTGTTACTAGATGGCACCTAACCATCCTGCGAGTGACATCTTTGCCTTGTAACCCTTGAAAGAAGTCTTTTTACACTAGATTTAGCAAAAGCAATATTTTGTTTGATTTCTTGACTGCTGCTTCCATGGAAGTTAAATGTGTATCCAAGTAAAACGAAATCCTCAGTAATTTCAAAATTTTCTTCATTAGTCATGATATTGTCTATTTTTCCAGTGAGGAATTTTGTTTCCTCTCAGTTTCTCAAGTAACCTAAAGTATAGTCTGTAGTCTTGGATCTTCATAGTAAGTTTTAAGAACTCTTTGAGTCCATTTCAGTTCAGTAGTACCTACAATATTTATCTTTATGTGTTCCACTGCATTTTCTTTTTTTAAAACATTTTATTAGGGACTCATACAACTCATAACACAATCCATACATACATCAGTTGTGTAAAGCACATCTGTACATTCTTTGCCTTCATCATTTTCAAGGCATCTGCTCTTCACTTAAGCCCTTTGCATCAGGTCCTCTTTTTCCCCCCTCTCTCCCCACTCCCCCCTCCCTCATGAGCCCTTGATAATTTATAAATTATTATTTGGTCATATCTTGCCCTGTCCGACGTCTCCCTTCACCCACTTTTCTGTTGTCCGTCCCCCAGAGAGGAGGTCAAGGAGGTCACATGTAGATCCTTGTAATCGGTTCCCTCTTTCCAACCCACTCTCCCTCTACCCTCCCAGTATCGCCACTCACACCCCTGGTCCTGAAGGTATCATCCACCCTGGATTCCCTGTGCCTCCAGCTCCTATCTGCACCAGTGTACATCCTCTGCTCTATCCAGACTTGCAAGGTAAAATTCGGATCATGATAGTTGGCGGGAGGGGGGAGCATTTAGGAACTGGAGGAAAGCTGTATTCTTCATCGGTGCTACATCACTCCCTGACTGACTCATCTCCCCTAGACCCCTCTGCAAGGGGATCTCCAGTGGCCGACAAATGGGCTTTGGGTCTCCACTCTGCACTTCCCCCTTCATTCACTCTGGTAAAATGTTTTTTTTATCTTCTGATGATGCCTTATACCTGATCCCTTCGATACCTCGTGATCGCACAGACTGGTGTGCTTCTTCCATGTGGGCGTTGTTGCTTCTGAGCTAGATGGCCGCTTGTTTATCTGCAAGCCTTTAAGACCCCAGATGCTATATCAGTTTTTGATAGCCGGGCACCATCAGCTTTCTTCCCCACATTTGCTTGTTCACCCGCTTTGTCTTTCAGCGGTTGTGTCGGGAGGGTGAGCATCAGAGAATGCCAATTTAATAGAAGAAAGTATTCTTGCATTGGGGGAGTACTTGAGTGGAGGCCCAATGTCCTTCCGCCACCTTAATACTAAACCTATAAATATAGGCACATAGATCTATTTCCCCATCCTCATATATATATTTGCATAGGTACAGGTCTTTGCCTAGACCTCTATATTTTCAATTACTTCCAATTTTCCTAGATCCATGCTCTTCCCCAGTCACATTTTGAGTACCTTCCAAAAGGATGCACTCAACTTCCAGCACTTTATCAGACAATGTTGTCTTTTGCTTTTGTTGTGTGCTTTCTCTGCATGCATGTTATCCCAGGCATGTAATAACCGATAGAAGTAAAACAGACACCTGGAGAAGTCAAGCCATCTGTTTGTTCTTAAAGTAACTGTTTTCCTTTGTAACAGAATTTGCTGCTGATTTTAAGAACAAGAAAAATATTCTGAAAACCCTTGTAAAACTGCATGTTATAGCAGTATTCTCTTATGAGACCAAAAACTGAAATATTAGAAATCCTCAAAAAGATATGGTGATTTGGTAAGGCATACGCCAGCAGATGGTGCCCTTGATCGCTTGAGTAAACTAGGAAAGCTAGTTTCTCCTTTAAAAAAAATTAATCATGAGGGTGGAAGGGTTAGGGAGGGGGGAAAACTGAGCTGATTTCAAGGGCTCAAGTAGAAAGAAAATGTTTTGAAAATTCATGATGGCAACCTATGTGCAAATGTGCTTGACACAATGGATGGATGTATGGATTGTGGTAAGAACTGAGGAGCCCCCAATAAAAAATTTTTTTAAGCTCCTGGAAAGTCGAATTAGAGTGAACTTCAATACTTAAATAAAATAAAGATGTACACACCTCAAGTTTTCGATACAATTTCAGGAAGCTTCCAAAGTCTTTCAAGAACCCTTTCTCTGCCTTTCCTTTGCGGAGTGAGCAGCTGAGAATGCTAAATATAAATAAGGTCATTTCGTAGGTAAAATTTTAAAATATGAACACTTTATACTGAAACCATAGGTAACTCTAATGGAAGTGAACGGTCTCCTCTAGTCAACAGTTTATTTTTTCCAAGGCAAAAAAAAAATTGTTGTAAACAAATATATTGCGCTCCTCTGGCAACTGCTCTGTGGGCAGAAATCTAATTTTCAAAGCAGAACAAAACGTCTACGTACCAACTGCACGAACTTACATCGCTTCTCCCAAACAGGGCGCCTCAACCACCGCTTCCGCCTTTCTCCTGTCATTCCCGCCCCCATTAGGAAAAAGCAGAGTCCGGCCATCTAGCGCCAAAAAGCCATTGTGAGTAATGTAGTTTTCTGCACCGGAGAACCAGAATCGTTTCTTCGCTTGAGTTGATTTATGGAGCTTGCAGGTGGATTCTTTGATTAAGACACAGAGGAAGGTCAATTCCTCTTAAATTTTAACGACGGAAAAAAAACAGTATTGACTACGACAGAGTATGAAAACGTTCTTCGTACTACAAGTCCCAGCAACCTTTGCGGCCCGGCACAATGCAGCCATTGCGCCTGCGCCTCGCGCAGCCGGTTGCTTGCTTCAGGGAGACCGCTGTCAGGGACTTCACGACGGAGCGAGACCACCGCTAGACGGCCCCCTCAGCAGAGAAGCTAAGAAAGCATGTGGGTTTTTGGTTACGGGTCCCTGATATGGAAGGTGGACTTCCCCTATCAGGACAAACTGGTCGGGTATATCACAGGCTACAGCCGACGCTTCTGGCAGGGGAGCACGGACCACCGCGGGGTCCCCGGCAAGGTGAGACTCCAGCCAGCCCCACGCCCACTGCCCCCGGGGCCCCGCTTCCCAACTCCCACGCCGTCGCAGGACCCACTGCCACGTGTCGAGGGGCGGCGCGCACAGGGTGTGGGGGTGTTAAGCTGTTACGTTCGGGCCCCCTCCTCGGCCACCAGTGCCCTCGCTTCTCCCAAGCCTGGGGCACTCCCCAGCCGCTGGAGACCCTGGTCAGAGGGGGATGGACTCGCTCGGCCACAGGCTCCCACGCTCTCCCACCGGGCTGGCAATGCTGGGCGGGCGGCCCTTTTAGTGGCAACTTTTGTTCCCAGAAAAAGAAAAAAAAAACCAAACTTCGTGTCACCATGGGGGTTTACATACTAAAATCAGTTTGCAAATTCAGCTTTTTAGCAATTAAATGTGGTTGGTGGCTTTTCTACAGTTTGCTTTGGATCGGCACTCTAGTTTGAGTTCAGGAATTTCCTTAACGCTTTCCAAAGGTTTTAATTAATTGACACCCTAAGGTCACAAAGGACCTCGTTTCCAAAATTATCTCTAGTTACCAAAGGAGCTTACTTGATCATTTTGGTTGTCAGATATTAACAAATATATAAAAGAAGTTCCAAACCAGTAGACCCAGCATTATTGTAATGTTACTTTCTTGGTGTCTGTCCTTAAATTAGTATGAAATTTGTCAATCTATTTTTCAGCCAACTATCCAAGATACTCATTTTAGTACACGTATACAAAGAACGGAACACACCACTGCTTATTCAAGGCAGCCTGTGTTGTTGGTTGGGAAATAACTAACTTTAACTCCCTTAACTCCTAAGTCTGGGATATGTAATCATTTAACGGGAAACTTGTTTTGGTTAATTGTTCTCTGAAACATCCTGTTAAGCCTTATATAGGCTTTATTATTTTATTACTGTATTTATAAAATAAAGGAGCCCTTATGGCACCATGGGCTAAGCACTGGATTGCTAACCAAAAGGTGGGCAGTTCAAACCATTAGCCAGTGCAGGATAAAGCTGAGCCTGTCTGCCCCAGTGAAGATTCATAGTCATGGAAACCTCACGGCCATTTCACTGTGTCTGACAGGGTTAGCATGACTTGATGACAGGGGCTTGGGTTTAGTTGTAAGGTAAATGAATAATGAGCCAAACACATCATTGAAAAGCCAAAAAAAACACCCAAGAACGTGTTCTTCTGAAATAAATACCTAGAAAGTATAGAAAGGAGAAGGGATAAAGGCTTCAGAGCACTTTGCACCTACTCATAAAGGGGCATGATTGAAATCTTGAAAAGAACCAGGGTTAAAAAGCCAATCTCAACTAGGGTTGCTCAGTTAAGAGGTGGGCATTAAGGTATCCTGGCCTATTGAAATGATGATGGGCAGAGTGACTTAACAAGGGGGAAGTGACTGGGGCAGAAAGTTTAGATGTGGACACATAAAATTGCCATTCTAAAGAGAAAAGCCTTCACTCAAAGCTCTAATTTTAGTTAACAAGTATTTATTATATGCAGTAGCATATTTATCCCAGTCAACCAAAATGTGTTCATTACTCAGCACATCAAGATAAGTACATTGAAGGGACAAAAGAGGACAAGCAATTGTCAAGTCATACAAGAGTACATAACATAAAAGGAGAAAGAGCTATAGAAGCTAATGTCTATTTTCACTTAAATTTAAAATTCCCTCATGGGAAATTTAAGTATTAAACTCTGTCTAAGTATACTGATATCTTATAAAGTACTTATTCATTATAATACCTTACCAGTCTTATATAAATGTTAACTGTCTGAGAACAAGAACACAAGAGACTATAGAAGTATTTTTTTAGACTGTAGAAATATTAAGCAAATAAGAATGGCAAATCTGCTGTATCAGGGTTTTTCATAGCAAATTATGTTGTTATTAGTTATCGTGTGCATCATGTATTTAACATAATAATGACATAATTTAACATAATATTTAACATAATAATGAGATGTTAGTAAACAAGTGTTTGGCCAATTTCCACATAGTGCGATGTGATATTTGTAGGAAAAATACTGAACCTACTTGCTTTATTAAATTAGTTTTGTTTTCAGATTCATTAATCTTCAATTTCTTAAGTTTAATTGAGCATCACTTTTATACTATATATTTCATTGTCAGCTTCTCACAATAAGGTTGGGTTTTTTTTTTAAGTGAAACCTTTGTCAAGCATCAAATAGAGTATATTACAATTTCAAAAAATAGCAGTTTAATATAACAGACAATCATGAACCATTTTTTAATCCCTAGTTCTTCCACTTCTAGATCTGAAACATTAATCATTACTACAGGAAAACGCCCATCATGATTCAGATATGTTACAGCATCCTCCAACCGCATTTACTTTAAAGACTCATTTTTTCAGTTCCAGTGCCCCCACCCAAATGCACTTAGTGTATTTACAATCTTACATTGTTTTTCCATAACATTGTGTAGGGGTAAAGAGTTTAAATTTTAGAAAATATTTCCACATAAATTGATCAGGAGTCCTGGGAACCCATTTTATTTTCTGTTAAAATGACTCCCTTACAAGCCATCCTTATATCCTTGTAGCTTTTCCAACTGCCGCCACCCCAAGTCCAGGACTTCACTAACCCTCCTCCTTTCAACAGTTCCATACATGGGAAACCTCTAAGCAAACAGCACCATGCATGAGAGGTGCTAAAGGGAAATGAAAAGCAGCAGCAGGCCTCTACCTGGGAACTCAGAGCGGAGGCTTTACAAAGGGAATGGCTGCATGATAATCTAGTCATTCCACAGTGGGCACCAGATATTTAAAAATAGGAACCACTTGTAAGGTTTATCAATAATTTAGTACAACTTGGAGGAGAAATGGTAAGAAATGCAGTTCTGTTTAAGCCAGAAGTGTTTATTTTGGACTATCACAACCCAAAGAGTTTGAAATCTTGGAGCAGCTGGCCCAGTTTTCGTACCAGAAAATCATTCTGGGGCCATGAAAAGAACAGATTGAAAGAAAACAAAACTAGAGGCAGGCAGAGAAATCTCTCAAAGAGGCTACATGAGGACAGAGAAGAACCAAACACAAAAGAGTGGGAAGATAAAACTGACAAGAATTAGTATCTGGGCTGAATGCAGGGGGTCAGGTAGTGGAAAGCAGAACTTGCCACTGGATCACTGACATTTCTTACGCAGTCTTCCTCCTCCCCCTTTAACTTGCATATAATACACTTCACCACACTCATCCTCCCTTCAAACTTAGGACACAGATTACCTGCTGCTCAGTCACCAAAACCACATTGCCACTGAGGCAGTTCCAACTCCTAGCAACCATCCCTGGCTAAGAACTGCCCCGTAGGGTTTCCTGCCTGGACATTTTACTTTAGGACATAGGCTGCAACATCTTTCTCGCAGAGCAGCTGGTGAGTTTGACCCCCACTCATCAATCATGGGTCATGATGCCATTTTGCCAAAGATTCCTCTTCCTTTCTGGCCACCAGGATTCTTACTGTAGGGTTACTATGATTTGGGATGGAATCCGTGAGTTTTTGTTTTGTTCTGTTTGGGTAACTGACTATGAAAGGAGCCCAGGCAGCACAATGGGTAAGCTTGTGGCTGTCAACCTAAAACTCAGCAATTCAAACCCATTGGACACTCCATGGAAAACACTCCTGTGAGCTGTTCCCAAAATATTTCTGCCTAGGAAACACTGACAGACCTCTGTCACATAGGGTTGCTGTGAGTCAAAAATAATGACACTTCACTACTGACTGAAGTTGAAAGTAATGTGACAATACTTACATGATTATTAGAACTCTCTCGCTTATCACTAGCATCTGATGTGTTGGTGTTTTTAACTAGATTTAAAGAACCAGAAAATAGTATTTATGTGATAATACCTGTGGATAACATTATCTTTCAATTCCACCTGTCCTTACACTTCATACATTCATAGACAACTTCATTTAGCATTATCTCATATAAAAAGTCAGAACTCTAAGTGTCCAATAACACAAGAATGTTTAAATTTCAGTTCCTCACTGGCAGACTGTTTATACAACCACTAAAATAAGAAACTAACATAGGAATACATAGTGAAATGAGAAATCATAATCCATCATCATTCTGTGTGTTCCTTGAGTATGAAACACCACACATATGGGCAAAAATGACAATGATATAGCAACAAAGATGACCCACATAACTGAAATGATCCAAGCCTACTATGTCCCAGACCACTAACATAAAAGTGGGTAAAATTGGCTTAAAATTCACAATTCTCACTGATGTTACCAAGTAGGGATTCTAGAAAGAAAAGTTTGCAATGGTTGACTTAAGTCACCTTTGTTGTTTCAATTAAAATATATTCCAAGTCCCAACTTTTTCTTAAGATTTTCAATTTATAAACAGATTGTTTTGTCACCCTTTAAAATGAAAAAACAAAGTTTGCTTTGCCTTGGTAATAGTCTCATTCCAATCTCAAATTGAAAGATATAAAATCACTTATTTTTATGCTAGTTTTTTCTTTATTCTTTGAAAATATTTAAATAATAACCACATAACTGTTGGTTGAGTTAACAAACTAGAAAAATCAAATTTTCTAGAATGCCAGGTGGTCTAACTGACCACATAGAAGGAACTTTAAACAGGCCAGTTCTAACATTACCCCCCAACAGGGCAATGTGAATTTCAATTATGAATGTAAAAAGGAAAGCGCCTACCCTATGGCACCCATTACCATTTCTAGAGTGGTTCTCCATCTGTCGATCACGACCCCTTTGGGAGTCAAAGGACCCTTTCACAGGGGTTGCCCAATTCATAACAGCCGCAAAATTACAGTGATGAAGTAGCGATTAAATTAATTTTATGGCTGGGGGGGGGTCACCACAACATGAGGAACTGTATGGAAGGGCCACGGCAAAAGGAAGGTTAAGAACCACTTGATCAATAGGAAGATGAGGGCATTTCTCTTGTTTCATATTCCTTGATAACGATGGTTTCTCAGAATATGTGCTCCAAGCCAGTACTATTACTGCCAACACAGAGGGACTTGTTACAGATGCAAATTCAACCCCTCCAGGTAATTCTTGTCCATGTTAAAGTTTGAGAACCACTTCCCTAAGGAAAAAGCTTCCTGGAATGCTATGTTTCATTCCCTAAGAAAACTATAGCAACTTTGAATTATCTACTGTTTCATTTGCCTTTCTTTGCCTTAAATTATTAGTATGTTCTTAATATGTCCGTTTTTGGTGAACATAGTATGATGGAAATCTTTTAGAAAGGCCATAATTATCTTCCATAAGGTAGATTTTCTTAATTCACTTTAAAGAAATGCTTACTAGGAGCAAATGTACATAAAATACTCCATGTCAACATTAACTAATGCTCAATTACTTAATGAACTTTAATTCAGAAAAAAATTTTTTTTTTGTTTTCACTTTTTTTAAAACAGCCTGGAAGAGTTGTGACTCTTGTTGAAGATCCTGGGGTATGGTATGATCATTCTCTTTGTACAGTCTTTACATGTGTAAATGTTAAGAGCTTTTTTCTCAGTCTGTGACACCGGAGAGCTTTGTGAATAGGCTTGACAAGCAACTTGACCCACCCTAGGTCTACAATAGCTCTCTGAATTCGCTGTTTCATCCAATGTAGGAAATGGAAGACAGTGGGACAAGCTGCGGGATACAGGGTCAAGAACAAAGTAAAACCAAATGGCATGCCGGTTTTGGGTGGTTGTTTTTTTGTTTGTTTGTTTGTTTGTTTGTTTGTTTTAGTGAGTCTGTTTATATGCATATATAGCACCCTCTGAGGATACTGGACCACACTTGTGAAGCAAGATTAGCATTAAGAATCAACTTGGAGTTTTTAAAGCACGCCTCGCTTTAGCTAGCAGATATTTTCAGGAGAGACCCAGACAAGAATTCTCTCCTTCTTGCTCAATTTCATCATTAGCATCTGTGTGGTATGGTATACCTTTTAAATCGGTTTAGAGTACTGGAAAAAAAACTTTTTATTTGCCTATTAATCCTGTTTTTTAAACTACTTTATTTTCTATCATTTTATTGCAATACAATTCAAATAATGAAAGGCATAACTTGGAGAAAACCTTTGATATATAGAAGTCAGCATCTAGTAACAGCAGATGCATAACAGTTTCGATTAGGAAATGCTTTCATAATTTACACTAGAAAAAGCATCATTAAAATGGTTTTAAACTAGTAACTATAACTCCTAAATAAACACTTAAGAAGCAAATAATACTTGTTTCTATAGCATTTTCATTCAGTCCAGAAGATGTGTAAGGACCTAACATTTATTAAAACTTTCAAAAAATCTCTATTATAAACTTAAGAGTCCTCTTACAACACACAGTTTTAACAAGCAAAATTTCAAGTTCTTTGCAGCCAAAGTACATAGGTGTTTCTTTGGTTTGGAGAATTTTGTTCATGGGTTCTCTCCACAAAGAGCTGCCATTTCTTTTTCTGGATAAATAATTTTCAAAGGATATTTGAAAGTTTAGTCAGCTGAGAAAGGAATAAAATAAAATGAATTGCTTTATTACAGAGAGCTTTTAAAACAGAACCCTTCTAGCATGACATACAAAAAAAAAAAGATAAGGTGTCAGTTCGAGCTGACAGAGCATGGGTGTCAGCGTTTTCCCAGATGGCACCCCATTACTCAACGGGGTATCTGCTGAGCTAGGAGGACCAACGATGACTACTAGTATGCTCTATCAAACAGCTTGGGGTCAGTGGCACTACCACAGAGGTGGAGTGGGGGGGGTGGGAGGGTGGGTGGACAGGGCTTCACAAAGTTCATGGGAAACTTCTATTCACTTTCCCACCAACTTTTTGAAGCACCCACACAGGTATCCATTTAAGGCTTTAAAACTATACTTTTAATAACCAATTGAAAGATTGACAGTTTTCAATTCAGTCCCATCTGTTGAAAGACAAGCTTAATTAGAAAATGTAAACAAAGATAAACTAGCCAACTATATTCTGACACATATTATTCAGAATTAATGATTTAAAATGTTGATCATCATTAGTATGTACCTCTTCAGTGCACTTTAAGTTAATCAAAACTGCACTTCTAAAAATATACAAGCTATCTTCCTAAAGCATACACATAGTTATTTTCATTAACCTTGTACATTTTAAAGCATATGTTCTTTTCAAATTCAACAGGGTTGTGTATGGGGTGTTGCCTACAAATTGCCAATAGGAAAGGAAGAAGAGGTAAAAGCCTACCTGGACTTCAGAGAAAAAGGAGGTTACAGGAATGAAACAGTCATTTTTTATCCGAAAGAGCCCACAACAAAACCATTCAGCGTGTTGTTATATATCGGAACATGCGAGAACCCTAATTATCTTGGTCCTGCTCCTCTGGAAGACATTGCTGAACAAATTTTTAATGCAGCCGGCCCAAGCGGAAGAAACACGGAATATCTTTTTGAACTTGCAAATTCTATTAGGAATCTCGTGCCCGAAGATGTAGATGAGCATCTTTTCTCTTTGGAAAAATTGGTAAAGGAACGTTTGGAAGGAAAACAAAACCTCAATTGCATATAAAGACTGACTTTCCCAAACTAGCAGAGTTTCTGGTGTTCAGAGCAGAGCTTCAATGGCAGTGTGATTCGAAACCGTGTTTACCTGAAGACCTTCTTTATCTTTCTGTCATATTTAAGATATCCAAATTTATAGTTTTCAGGTGTCCTGAAACACAATTGTAGTCAAAAGACTGGAATATTGCTAGAGAAAAACAAGTTTTAATAATCGACACAATGATCTCCTACCTGTACAGTGTTGCTCATGAGAATTGAGTTCTTAAAGAAACAGAAGGACTGAGTTTGGATCTTGTTTTTATCAGAGTAAAATCATAATACTATTTGAAGTTACAGGGAATTAAGCCAAAAATGTAGTTATTTCATCAGTACACTCTCATACTATATTTCTATAACCATGGCTTAAAAGATAAATGATGTATGATTAGAAATGTATGGCAATATAAAATTTAATCTTGAATGTGAATTTCCTTGATATCCATATTCATAATGGGTTTTTCAAGTTAAATAAAAAAATACTTTGATATTTCTAGTATAAAAAATCCTTAGAATTATAATGTACATATATCTCCTTTATAAATAAATTCATTTTAATTACCATTTGGGAAAAAAAACTCATTGAGTCTAAAAGTTGTTATATAAATCACACCTACTAATAGTGTAGTCTTTCATTCGCTTTGTCCTAGGTACTGAATGATTTTTTTGTGTGTGATAATAAAGATCAATAGACACATAAATAAGAGAGTTAGGCTTCTGAAACACATTTGCAATTATAATATTGAGAAAGAAATGGCATTATCTGATCATATGCTACATAGGATATTTTCTCTAACTTAAATGTATCAACTGAATAACGTTTATACACTATTCAAGTAGAAAACAAATGACGAACATGTGAAATTAGTCTCGATTCACATTAATCAGATTCTGATTCTTTTCTCAATGGAATATATAGTCTCTAAAATCTTTCAACGTGAAGAGAATTTGTTCTGTGTCAAGAACTATCTCTTGGTCTATGTACAAGTTCTTCAGGAGCATAATTAACTCATCTTTGTGAGCCCAAGTGGCACATGTTGGCTGCTAAACACAAGGTCAGCCGTTTGAAACCACTAGTCACTCTGTGGGGACAAGCCTTTCTATTCACCTTAAAAGTTACAGTCTTGGAAACCCACTGGGGCAGTTCTACCCTGTCCTAGAGGGTTACTAAGTCAGAATCAACTGGATGGTTTAGAAAATGTATATATATATATATATATATATATATATAGGTGTCAGACACTTAGTATTGCCAAATACTTACCTAATCTTGGTAGTTAAGTGGCTCTAAGGTGACTGACTCATTAGTGATCTTACACAAACCAACTGAAACAGCCCAGTCCTGTGTGTTCCTCGCATTTATGTTTGAGCCCATTGTTGCAACCACTATCAATCCAAGTCACGGAGTCTTCCTCTTCTTTGATGTTCTTCTATTTCATCTAATATCTATTCAGAGTATCAAGAGCTCAAGACCCCCTCTAGATACATGTTTACAATCATGCCTATAATTTAAGAATCATTTTTGGTCTATTAAATATTTTTCAAACATCTTCCAAGCAACATTAGATTACATTCTATTACGTTTCTCTGTTCCACAAATACTTTTTTTTAAAACAACTTAGGAGAATAAAGTGCTCTCTCAATGTGTAAGTACATATCCCTACATCTTGAGCAGTTGTAAATATGGATATAAACATCACACTTCTACCCATTTCATATTTTAAAAATCAACCTAATATTCAAATTATGCCTATATTTTTCAGTTAAAATACTACATGTTTTATGAATGCATTCCACTTTTAACAATCTTTTCACACATTTCTAAAACCTTTAAATATAAGCAAATAGACTCAAAATTAGTGGGATGATTTTTCAATTGTGGCTAACAAAGAATTTTAACTCCTCTGCAGACAATTTTACTAAAAGAATTGTTCTAGATGTCAAAATGGAATTTTGTGAAAGACAGCAGCTATCCCATTTTGTACCTTCACTAGTAGGTTTTAACCCCAAAGAATCTTTCCTAAAACAAGATGCATCTGTGGGTTGGATTAGCTGTTATGCTGTTAACTTCAAGTTCAGTGGTTTCAAGCCCACCAGCCGCCACTCCTGTAGAGAGAGGTGGGGCTTTCTGTTCCCATAAAGACTTAGTCTCAGAGACTCTCTATAGGGTCAGTGAGAGTGCTGGTTTTGGTTAATCTGTAAGCATGACTTTTTTTTTTTTGCATTTTACAAAAGTATGTTTTTATCATTAATCTAAAATGCTCTCATTGATTTGTTCAAAATACAAACTGATTACTTCCCCTTCCTACCAAAATCACAGAAAGCAGGTAGGATTCTATTAAGCGTCAAGAAAGCAGTAGTCCAGTGTTCTCATGAGCACACACACACATGTAGCCATGCATGCTGGCGGAGTTTCAAAAGGTATCGTACCGTCAGTTGACACAGAGGAGGAGGGAGTTGTGAGAAATGTGAATAATGATGCATTGAGAACAGTGATGCTGGGTCATTTGCCTCCACCTCCACTCAACCCTACCACTTCACAAATAGGAAACTTAGCAGCAGTGTTGATTTACTGTTCGCGCTCTCCCCTAAAAAAAAAAAACAAAAAAAACCCACCTCTGGTTTTTAGAAAAATTCAACATTCTACACTGAAAAGTATTACAGTATTTCATGCCCCATAGAAAAATGGAGGGAATAGGTACCTCTTCTGCATTTCACCTTTAATTAATCTAAAGTGGGACTTAATACTTCACATCTTGATTACTGAGTTCAGGAATAAAAAAATAAATAAATAAAAGAACTTTTTGAGGAAGGACAAAACCACAAAAGAAAACTATAAAAATTTAAAAACAAACTAAAAAAATTTCTTTTCAAGATTTGTTTCCTAAGTAATTGGTTCTCTTTATTTTCCCACTTTCTTTAAAAGTTTTAAGTGCTACCCTCAAATCTCTGACGCTATGGCACATGTTAAAAATATGCAACTAGAGATAAAAGAAATGGAAAGATGAAGTCGGGGACGCGGCCTCTTCCAGAGAATTCCAGTTCTGTGGCTCCCCGGCTTTCCTCTGTTTGCTGATGACCATCCAGTGGCTTTTGTCTTCCTCCACAAGTGTCTGTGTCTAATGAAGTTTTTGTTTTGAGAAAATAATTTTTATGCCTTAAATGGAACAAGGACTAGACAATTGTAGACAGATATCATCCAAATGAGGTATGCCATTTAGTCCTAGGTTATAGTGAGGTCCAAGGGTTTGCAGAGATAGTGTATTTAAAAGGGCAAGGAAAATGTCACAAAAATATGGATAGCAGTACATCAATATATCATGGTTACCAGTGGGCGCCCCAGCTTGGGCTTAGAACCATGATTGGAGCATGCACATTACATTAAAATAGCTTCTGATACTGGGCCAGGAGTTTCTGGAGACAGTCAGGGAAGAAACCCTCCATGGCTAGGCCACTCTAGGTATGAAATCTCGGTCAAGGACACACCCAGGAGAGGCCCTAAGGGAGTGCCCCTCCCAGGGCTGGTCAGGGGGTGAAGGTAAACCACTTTTACTCAGTTCTTTCTATAACTCCAAAGTGATCAGGTTTCAGAAATACCCTGAGCTAATATACAGTCAACTAAACAAAGGAAACCACTTACCCTGAAGTTTACCCTGTTAACTTCCAAAATTAACTCTAAAATTGTGAGTGTGGTCTATGTTTGGCCATGCAGCCCCTTCCCCCAGCCTCTCAGAAAGATGAGTGATCTGCTGGAGTTTGCAGTCCCTGCCTCCAGCATTCCATGGTGCTTATCTCTCTGGGCAGAGTCCATACATCCTCTTCCCCAGCCGCCTCTCAAGGCCAGAGCTGGACTGTGCAGCCTCTTCCCCCACATTCCAAGACGCAGCTCTGTGAAGGACTCAGTCTCTGCCACTGCACACCAGGAAACTTCCCTTCTTAGGGGCACAAGCACCAG
Source organism: Tenrec ecaudatus (assembly GCF_050624435.1). Lineage (NCBI taxonomy): Eukaryota > Metazoa > Chordata > Mammalia > Afrosoricida > Tenrecidae > Tenrec > Tenrec ecaudatus. Next base: position 184,645 of record NC_134546.1, read on the forward strand.
CAGCTCTCTTTACCTCATTTGTGTATTTCCCTGACCCAAATCCTACAAATATCCCACTGCCCCACCGATGGGTGCCATTTCCCTTCGGAGCTCCCGATGCTTCTGTCCCTTTCTCTGCCCTCCTTTCCCTATCAGGAGTGCTTTCCCTACCCTAATAAAGCGTTCTTAATCTCACATTCTTTGTCTCAATTCTATCTCCATTCAATGTCTCAATGTTGACCTCTCAGTCTATGAGTTTTGTGTGGCTATTCCATTGAATTATCACAAGAGCTTAGCAGCTAGAAAGTGCCGAGGAGGGGCAGATGTTACCAGAATTTTTATAGGCCTTCCAACCATCTTCACCTTTGAGTCTTCTGTTTCACTTTTCTTCCTCTTTTGCTCCAAGTGACCAGAAACCAATATTGTATATTAGGTAAGTAAATATATAAATAAATGTTATAGCATGGGATTAGGTTTGAAATCAAATGTATACTCTACTTTCTTTTTCAGGCCTAAGAAATGAGTGCAATATGCACATTTGCTCCTGTAATTTTCTGATAATGTCAGCCATGTATATGAGGGGGTACCAAAAAAAAAAAAAACAAACCCTTGAATCCACCCCACACCCAAGCTATGTACTTAACTTTTTTTTTTTTTACAAAACAACCTTATCACCTTCAAAGTACTCTCTATTACACTTAATACATTTGTCAAATCTGAGATTCCATTCTTGTAAATATTTTTCAAACTCATCTGTTTGGAAGGCTGACAGCACCTCCCTCATTTTTTTTCTTTACCTATTCTATGACTTCAAATCGCTGTCCTTTCATGTCCCTCTTCATTTGCAAAAGCAGAAAGAAGTCGCACAGCAAGGTCAGGTGAATAAGGTGTATGGGGTAAGACAGGTTTTGCTGCATGAGCAGGTACACTGTCATGAAAGCAAAACCAGTTCCCTATCTGCCACAAATCAGGCCTTTTTTGTCACAGTGTTATGCTATGCTTTCAGAACTTCTAAATAGAACACTTGAGTAACAGTATAACCTGGTGGAATGAACTCCAAATACACTACCAGTTAACATTTTCATCCATTCAGGAAGTTGACAGACATCCAGGAAGAGGTTTGTCATCAATCAACATTTCACCTTTTTAGAATCACTGTCCTTGTAAGCTGTGTTTCACATCACAACAGTTTCTGCGGTATTTTTCCGGAGCAGGAAACAATATTCCACAGCCGCACACTTTCTTACATCAGCCAACACAACAAAAGAGGTTTGAGCGAAACGGCTTTCACAAGAAAATTCACTGTGACCAGAGAGAACCTTCTCATGCAATGTCACTGGGAGCACTAAGAGCAAATTGCTCGCCTAGCAGGAAAAATGGATACCACTAAAGCTCCACCCAGGGGAACCTTTTTCTGGGGATGTATTTGTAGTCTACCAGAATGTCTGAAACGCAACGGTTTTTCTTTTTATCCTTGCTCCCAACCCACCAAAAAAAAAAAAAGCTTATCTCAATCCTCTCAAGACTTCTTTCTTATTATCAAAGAGTAATTATAATAAAAGATCTGTATTGGTGCAGTGGTGAAGTGCTTGGTTGTTATTTTACTTAACTTGTGCAGCTATAGTAGAAACACTGTTAGGTAGCAAGATAGGGAATTGTGCAATGCCATGAGGGTGCTGTATTCAGTTTACTGTAATGCCTGAAACTTCTATCCTTTATAAAAACCCACTTGGATCACAAACCAGGCTTCAGCATGAATTCTTTCTCGTGGGAAGCCAAGAACCAAGGTATTTCTCACACAAAGAATCTAACAATATCACGTGTGGATGGTTTTAACAAGCAAACTAATTTTCGCACAGTTCAGGTGGCTACAAGTTCATCTCTGGACTAACAGAGGAAGTACAGTGAATATTTCCAATCATGGCTTATATACATTTAGGGGTATACAAGCCCCCCTAATTACAGGTAACCACATACGTAACAGGAAGGGGTTGTACAACAGGCATACGTGTGACGGGAAGGGGATGAGCTAGGGTATACACGCAATAGGACTAGGGGTACACAAGATGGGCCTGTCCTAGATTCAAGATGACAGCCTAATGTTGGTCCTCCCTGAGTTGGCTTGACCTTGTCTTTGGGTTCTCCTTCAGGGGAGCAATCCACTATCCTTATTAGCAGGGAGTGGGCCCTACTTAGGGTGAGACAGACTATAGGGTTTGATTGCTCTAGATGGCTGATATACTCAAGGAGATAACATTTAAGCAGCTGACCTCCAAGTGTACAGTCATTTACCATGTTTCATATAACATGGGGGAGGGGGGAAACACCCTGGGGAAAAACCTTTCTGTATCCCATAACATATCCCCTAGTTTCTTTTGAACACCTTTCACTACCTGAAATTGTCATTTGTTTGCTAATTTCTTGTCTCCCCTTACCTTCACAAAAAACCTTAGCGAATGCAGATTCAATCTAAAGCAGGAAAACACAAAAACCTTTTTACTTTCATGAAGTCATAGGTGCCTCTTTCGCACCAGGACTTCAGGATTTCCTGTCTTACAAACCACACAGATTGACTTACTCCCCTAATTTTCTTCTATTTTATTTTTTGTTATCCATTTAGGTATTTAATTCTATGTGTTAATCTTGTCAAAATAGGGGTCACCTAGCAGACACAGATCAAACACTTCTCTCAATAGGGCACGCACCACATTCCCTCTGACTTTCCATAGTGCCAATCTCCAGCTGATGGTGCGTCCCTCCCTGCTTCCCGGCCAGAAAAACCTACTGAACATTCAGGAAGATGACGCCTGAAATGCACTTCTCTGTCTGTCTGCTCCCATGAATACTTACTTGCAGTCTTGTGACCTGTGGGAGTATAAAGAGATTTCCCCAGCTTTGTCTCCCCCAAAGACATGCCAAACACTAGAGGCAAATTTGCCAGCATATGGTGGGAGGTCAAATGCTTAGAAACATCCTCCCTGAAATCAGTCAGTTGCCAGACTACTGTCTGGTCCCAACACAAGAAGGGCCCACTCCCTGCTGTTAAGGACAATGGGCTACTTCTCCCTAAAGGCTTTTGACCATTAGTCTGGTCCCTGTAGGTGGGGTTTACACCCTACTGATGTTTCTATGGAGATCCAGAGAACAATCAAACCTGCTCAGTGACATCCAAAGTTAGGCTGCCATCTTGAATCTAGGATGTGCCCATCTTGTCACATGGACACCCCCAAACCCTCTTCTTTTGCGTGTATGTCCCTAGATTGTCCCCCTTTCATTGCTGTATAACCTACAGTGCAACCCCTTCTTGTGACCCCTGCCTGTGAAGTATGTCTTTACCTATAATTAGTGGGCTTGCACGCCCCCCCAAAGGTATATAAGCCTGGGTTAGCAATAAAGTGCTCTCTCGGGCTCCCTCCTTGGCCTCTCATCTCGGCTCCCTCTCCTCTCTGGTCCGCTCTCCCCTGTTCCCTTTCCCCTTGTCCTCCTTCCCTCCCCCTCTCTCCTGCCCTCCAGTCTCCCATCTCCACATGGACCACTGAGCAGGGCTGAGGTGAGCATGCTACCATGCAATGTGTCTGACTCCATTATTTCAATCTCTCTTTTCTCTGTCATGCTCTCTATGACTTTATTATAATTGTTGATATATATATATATATACAATTGTGCCTATCGAACCCGCAATTAGTTGTGGGGGCTGGCCCTTTCCCCCCACAGGGAACCCTAGACAGAGGGTCGCTGTGCATCGCGGTGCAATGGCAGCGGGCTACTCACTGAGTGTACTACCTATTTCCTTAAATCCTGGTTCTAGTGTCATCTCTACTGACAGTCATGTGAGAAAAAAGGTCTCCCTTTTTTCATTATATCTTCAGTCTAATGCCCCAGCTGTATAGTCTGCTACATACATAATTAAAACTTGGTACCTGTGAAGTACTTACTATTAGGAATGCACAGAACAAATGTTAAATCAATATTAACTATTATTAGTAGTACAATAGGCCATATTTGTGTGTCACCCTGCTCTGCAGACAGAGGACACCCATATATTTACCATTGTCTGATACACATTAAGGAGCCATGATAACACAGTGGTTATGTGTTGGGCTGCAATCGGCAAGGTCCGCAGTTCAAAACCACTAGCGTGCTTTGTGGGAGAAGGATGGGGTTTTCCACTCTCATTAACAATTACAGTCTAAGAAACTCACAGAGGCAGGTCTGCCCTTTTGGTAGGCCTACTACGAGTCAGTTATTGACTCAATGGCAGTGGGTTGGGTTTGGTACATATTAAGCATTCAACCACCAATGTTCGATAAATGTATGAATGTACCTCAGTTAAGAAACAATGTTATTGTACCACACTATACCGTATATTCATTATATTTTAAAGAACATTTTACAATGAAAAATATAATGCTCTTCCTGATTTCTTGTGTTGGTCTAAATTTGAATGGGGGAAAATTGGAGGGGGATAAAATCAAATCTCACTAGACAATTTAGCTTTTCTCACCTCTCTTAAACAGAGTGATGACATTTCTTTGGTCCACACTGTAACTCACCATAAGGAAGGCTAAAAAGAAATAGCACTTTTCCAAAAGGAGAAAGAGGAATCCAAAACTTTTCCTGACTTTGGGATAAATTCACGCAGGTCTGAGTTCATAACCTCGCGTCCTAGCCCCATGCTTCACAGAATGGAACTGGTTGGCTTCCTTAATACACTACGAATAACCCTCTACCTGGGATACGGAAGGAGCCCTAGGAACTGAAAAGCGAGTGCAGCTGACACCCCACGGGGTCTAGGTGGTCTCATACTGGGAACTGCGAGTTTGCTCACGCCCGGCTTCCCGGGCCCCCGGGTTGCGGGTTAGTTGGAAAATTGCTGCGTGCCGAGTGACAACGTCAGAGGCGGAGAAAAGCTCCGGACGCGAACGGTGGGGTGAACCGGCGCCACTAGGAAGAAAGGGGAAGAAGAGGAGCAGCGAGTGGAGAGATTCATCAGGAAGCCCGAGACTTTGCACTTCTCTTCGCAACCTCAAACGTTCTCATCCAGGGCTCTGCGCGCTCACACTCAAGGCTTCCCACTCCCACAGCAACCCCAGGCGAGCCGGCGCGGACTGCGAGAGGAACTCACCGGACCGCTGGGCCTCCCGGCGTCCCCTCCCTCAAAGTCCCAGTAGTCGGCCTCGGCGGCGGGGCGGCGCTGACTGGGGGAAAGGACGACCGCGGCGGGCTTCCCGGTTTCCGTAAGGGGGACGGTTCGTGACCCGGATGTTGATATGCCACCTGCCCCGGAAACGGCGGCGGGAGGTCCAAGTGGGCGGGGGTGGTGTCGCCGGACTCTCCGGAAGGAGACGTGGCGGCGGTTGGGTCCCCGGCACCTTCTGCTTTTGTTGTCCCGCCGCCGCCTCCTCCTCCTCCCCCTCCTCCCCTCTGTCGGCAGAGGAGGCTTTGCGGCGGCTGGAGAACGCGGTGGAGGAGGATGGAGGAAGGAGGCGGCGGTGCGCGGAGCCTGGTGCCTGGCGGGCCAGTGTTTCTAGTCCTCTGCGGCCTCTTGGAGGCGTCCGGCGGTGGCCGAGCGCTGCCCCAGCTCAGCGATGACATCCCCTTCCGAGTCAACTGGCCCGGCACCGAGTTCTCGCTGGTCAGTACCCTCCCGACCCCCGCCTCCTCCCTCCTCTCCTGTGGCTAAGCGGGTCCGAGTCTGGTTCCCGGCATTGTTTTTCTTCTCCACGAACCTCGCCGACATGGCCATGCTTCCGCCCTCCAGGAGCCAGAACTTCATTTCCTCTGCTTTTATTCTTTTGGCAGGTATCTGCGTTCTGTGGAGCAGGGACTATGGTAGGCACTTGGGGATCCGGTGGTCTGTCGCTTGTTCTCTTTATGTCTGTCGCAGCAGATAGACCTTGCTTTCCAACGCTCCCACTCTGTGGAAGACGCTTTCTTAGAACCGAGTCAGACGACACATTGGTCCCGGGAGTGCCTGCAGCTCTTCCTTCTCCCTGCCCTGGCCACACAGTGGGCCTGCCGCGGAGTCCGAGTGCCTTTCTCTCTTACATACGCGGAAGGGCTATTTGGCCCGAGAGATGTTAACAACTGTATCATCTAAAGCTTTGATATATTATGATCGGTGTTTAAGACCCCAGACCGTGAAATCGGCTTTATTATCAGACATCCTGCATTCATGTCACCGTGGAAATGAATGAACATTTGCGGTTCTGTCTTTGAGGAGCATATTACTGAAAAGTTACTGACCATTAATTATTCTATTGTGATAACCTGATAATAGTTAATTAGCTTCTTTCAATTCGAAGTTATGGGGAACTGTTTTTAAAAATTATAAAAGTCTTATTGCAATTACCTAGAGTCATTCAACCTGCGACAGTCTTTTGTTAAACGATGTATTCTTTTTAGCTGTGATGTCAAAACAGAAGATTTAACAGAATGACTTTTCTTCAATACCACAGTACCTCTCCATGTGCAAATATTAGTTTTTGCTGTGTCCCACACCTGATTTGCTTCTCATGCTTTCTATTTCAGTTCTCCCATTCTTGTACAGTAGTTCGCAAATTTGTTTTAAACACATAAAGGTGAAATGTCTCTTGAAGCCAGAGTTATCTTTGCAGTATGCTGTGAAATATTGATCTGTTAAAATACATAGGAAACTGTGGTAAATCAGATAAAACTTTAGCAGGTTTGGGGTGAGAATACTTTAGATCTCTGCTCTTTTCGAAGAACACACTTGGAGGTATAGAGACTGCTATGGGGAGATGATTGGTTTCAGAATGGGCCCAAGAGGAAAGAGGATGGAGGCATGGCTCAATTCAGCCTCACAAAAATTGGCCTTGAGCCGATTTTGAGTTTACATATGTGTGTAAGCCATTTGAGGTTGGAATGTGTGTGAGGCAGAAATCTGTCATAGAAGGAAAGCTCAAATAAATGAAATGCAGTAAGAGAAACACTAGGGAGACCTGGGAAACAAGATGGTCCTATCAAGTTCCAGCTCAGACTGGCTTTAGTTTATTAAAAATTCACACCCCCAAAAAAGAGTAAGCACGTGTGTGCATAATAGTATGTTTCAGGGGAAAAAATGCCATTATCTTATTCAATTTTCCAAACTTTTTGAAGTGTCCCCCCACATATGTAATATTCTAAATGTTTTTTAAATGTGTAATTTTAAATGAATACTTTTTAGCTTTCAGTTTTTCTGCGGTTTAAAGTATTACATATTGCACAAAGTTGTATGGAGGATGGATTTGACCTCCTGATTTGATGAGTAACTCAAAAACTCATTGCTGTCTAATCCATACCAACTCATAGTGACACTGTATGACAGGGCAGAACTTCCCCCTGTGAGTTTACAAAAGTAACTTCTTACTGAAGTTAAAAGCAGCTGGTAGCCTTACACTGGAGGACCCTGTGGATCATAGCCCAATGGGTAACCAGCAGGTACCCGAGTTTCCTCAACTGTACAAGTAGGGGAGGAAAATCAGAATCATCACAGGATCAGTTCTGTGAGGCAGAGGTGCACATGCTTCCTTTCTCTTCTCCATGACCAATTCTGAAGCCATCCATCTCTCCACACACTCTTTTTTTTCTCTGCTGCATGTGGTCATTCATTGCACTGGCCACACAGAACTCTTTAGAAATACAATACATTTATAAATACAATTATAGGGCCTATTAAGGATATTAAATGTTCTTAAGTCAGGATAGCCTCTTCTCAGAGTTGTCTAGACAGGACTATCTGACCCCTTGACCTGGCTTCTGCTTCTCTCGGGCAATGTTACAAACTTCTTTTAGTGCTACCAATAAATGCCCAAAGGCACTTCACTCCACTGTGTGCCTCAGCCCAAAGTTGCTGAACTCTAGCTCCATGTGTCAGCAAACCTAGCGCCACTATGACGTGCCTGGTAGCACCAGGCACTCACTCAGATTTACTTGTTCCCGGGCCAGACGGTCCCACCACCACTCTGCCTCTCAGTTGTGCTGCGGCAACTCCTCCTGCTTTTCCAGTGTGGCTGCTTTCTGTCCCGGCATTGGAGGAGCAGACTTGGTGCCCAGGGAATCACGTGCTGAACCCACTCCTGACTCTTCTTTCTTGATGTTAGGGCGATCCCTTCTGTTGTTAAAGATGGCTTGCTTTATACCAGCGGTCCTCAACTTGGGGGTCACGACCCCTTTGGGGGTCAAACAACCCTTTCACAGGGGTCGCCCAATTCATAACAGTAGCAAAATTACAGTTATGCAGTAAAAACGAAAATAATTTTATGGTTGGGGGCGGTCACCACAACATGAGGAACTGTATGAAAGGATCGGGGCATTAGGAAGATTGAGAGCCACTGCTTTATTGCCAACAGTATGGCAAAATCGGCCAGTCCCATAGTCGTGTTGCAAATTTTCCCTGTCTCAAGTGGCTCTGTTAATGAGCACTCACAACTGAGCCGTATTACCCTATCAGCATCTTCCCCCACATTCTCTTACAGACCCATTAGGGAAAAAGTTGTTTGGTGGGAATTACAAAGACTATGGCTAGAAAAGCCATTATCGAGTGACTCGCTGCATCACACTTATATATGTGTATAATAAAATGTTACATATACGTATACATGTGAGAGAACTTTAAAAAGTTCAAGAAGTTCCATTATCCTATAATTCCATTTTCCATGAACTTTGTGAAGCTCCCTCGTATATACTTTTTCTTTTTTCCATTGCGCAACCTGCTTCATTGCCTTAAGCCCACCAGGTAAAACCAGGCAATGGGTCGGGATGACAGTTTGCTTTGGCATGGGACACTGTGAGAGGCCCATGGGATCGGACCTGCCACAAATCCAAACCCATGCACCATATATACTTTTATATGTGATATATTATGGACTCCCTTTTAGATATATATATTATTTAACTTTCACTGAAAGTGCACACAGCAAAACAAGTGTGTGTGTTTTTTATGATTACAAATAGTGTGCTGAAAAACTACCATTCTGTAAACCAGTGACTGCAGTTGACATTTTTAAGAAGTTACGACCAGATTAACTTTTTCTTCCGCACCTGTGTATGCTGGCGGAAAAGATATCTGAGTTTCAGTGTCTGCCATACCAACCTTTCACACAGCTATCAATTTAATTTATTTTGAAAATTATTCTTTAAATCTTTGTCAGTGCAGTATAAGCTAAGATTTGAGGAAGAAGCTTTTGTTGTTTTTGTTCGTTTGTTTTAGTTTGAATCATTTTTAGAAGAATCTGTAGAGACTTTTCTATAAATTACCAAAATGATTTGTAGCCTCGAAGTAAAAATAAGCCACCAAAGTCCTTGCCAGTGGGCCTGAATCATACGGTGCCCCTTCCTGTTTTATTCCGTTGGAAAAACACCCTCCTCACCTGATGCTGCCATTTTCCTGACTGGACCCGCTTGGTTGCCTGGGTCTGTGTGACGAAGCAGCTGTGAGCGAGGGTAAGGCTCTTGGACGCATTGCATCTAAAAATGGAAGAGATGAACCAGGATGCTGTCTAAACATAGAAGAGATCTGTTTTGCTTTAAGTTATTTTCCTAATTCAGATTAATCAAAACAACATATACTCTTTTAATATATATATACACTTTAAATATATATTGCTTGTATATTCAATTAGAAAAAGTACTAATTTCTGTCTACTTTTGTTGTTGAACATTCCCACACACACCAAATCTCCCAGACCGTGGAAGCATGATGAGCAGCTCCATTTTCAGTGTACAGTACACATATATTTGTCTGTTGAGCATCAGGAGCTTGAACTGCACAAGTCCACTTACACGTGAAGTGTTTCAGTGACGAGATGGAACCGTTCCTTCTAGGATACTGGCCCTGAAACTAAAGCCAACGGTGGAAGAAGGATTAGTACTGGAAAGGAACCATTTTAGAGAAATGAAACAGCAGGAAAGTGGGGCAGAAATTACTATGGATTTCCATGAAATTACACTAAGGGTGCCACCTCCCCTTCCAGCACCTCACGCTGTTCTACCTCTGCCACACCTGAGACAGTAAGACCACCCTCTCCTCCTCCTCAGCCTACCACATGTGAAGATAATTCAGCTTGTAAACAGATGACCTAAACTGAGTTTAATACAGTACAGTAAATGTATTTTCCTGCTAACATTTTCTCTAGCTTACAGTATATTATGCATATCACACACAAAATACATGTTAATGTACTGCTTCCATTATCAGTAAGTCATGTTGCTGGGAATCAGAGTTACACATGGTTTTCAACTGTTTGGGGGCCACACCCCAGGCCACACATGGTTAGCTATAGGTGGACAAGTTGCGTCACTAAAGTGTGTTCTGCCTCTCCTCTCCTCTCCCTTTCTCAGAACCCACGGCAGACATCAGGAATTTCTCCCTTGCGAAGGTATATTAAATTTCTTTAACATTAAAGTAACCCACCTTTAATTTAGATTAGTTTCATTAGGTTAAAATGTGATTTTGTATCACATCACTCAAGAGACATTATCCAGAAATAGGTGTAATGTTACATTTGTTCTGATAATGAATAAGCTAAGAAATGTGAAACACTTAAAACACTACCAGAATGTAGCTAATACACAGCATTTTATTTTTTAATATTTTAATTTTTTCCTTTTTATTAAGAAATCATTTCTTTGGGGGCTCTTACAGCTCTAATAACAATCCATACATCAATTGTATCAAGTATATTTATACATATGTTTCCACCATTCTTTTTTAAACTTATTTTCTATTTGAGCCCTTGCTAGCAGCATTTTTTTCCTTCCCTCTCCCCTCCCACCCTCATGACCCCTTGATAAATTATAAATTATTATTTTAATATCTTACACCAACCACTGTCTCCCTTCTCCCATGGTTTCTGTTTTCTACCCCCTGGGGGAGGTGTTATGTGTTGATTGTTTCCCCTTCTTTCCCCCTCCACCCCCCTTCCCCCTCCACTCCTGGTATCCCTGCTCCCATTTCTGTTCCTGGATTCCATGTGTCAGGAGCTCTTATCTCTTCTCTGTACCTGTGTACATGCTCTGGTCTAGCCCGCAGTGAAAGGCAAGACTGGAATCATGATATTGGGGGTTAAGGAAGCTTCAAGGAACCAGAGGAATATTGTGTGTTTCATTGGTGCTATACTGTGCCCTGGTTGATTTATCCCTTCCTTGTGACCGTTCTTTGAGAACCTGTCCCATTGTCTACAGATGGGTTTTAGTTCTCTGCTCCAATCCTCCACATTCTCAATAATATGGTTTTGTTTGTTTGTTTGTCTTGGGTCTTCTGATGCCTGTTACCCAATCCTTTTGACACCTCATGATCGCACATTGCTGGTGTGCTGCTTTTATGTGGGCTTGTTGCTTCTCTGCTAGATGACTGCTGAAGAAAGCTGATGGTGCCGTGCTATCAAAAGATAGAGTGTCTGGGGTCTTAAAGGATTGAAGTTAAATGCAGCACTTTTAAAAAAAATAATTTTTGTGTGTGTGAATTAGATGAAGGTTTTCAGGGTAGATCAGTTTTCCACTTAATTCATGTATGCTTTGTTTCGTGACTTTGCTTGCAGCCCCAGTGTGACATCACTTATCCCACTTCATCCTTACGTTTTCTCTTTCCATTCCATAACTTTAATGTTTCACGATATAATGGACTTTATAATTGCTTGGACACTTTTCTCCTCCCCTATTAATGACAAGTTATTTCTATTTTTCCGTCAAATATATACGTCTGGAAACTGAGAAATACCGTTATTTGCTATTTGAGAGATGAAACTCAACACAACATTTGAGATATTTCCTCACTCCCAACATTGATATCAGAATTCAAACTAAAACAGAAAACAAATGCTGGTGAGTGTGTGGAGCTCCAGGAACCCTCCACACTGCCGGTGGCATTATAACATAGTGCTGCCCACCGGACTGTGGTTTCTTGTGCTTGACTGCCCAGGAAATACAAGGTTTGCTCAATAAAAACGGGACAGAGGCGCTGCTGGGTGGAACTTTTATAGTACACATTCCACCCCCAACTCATTTTGAGTTAGTGCACCCAGTGGCGTCACCTGGGAAGGGTCTCTCTGGTCACAGTGAATTATTTCCTAAAAGCAGTTTCAACTCAAATCTCATTTTTTGTGATGGCTAATTTAGGAGAACAGCGTGTAGTTGTGAAATGTTTGCTGCTTAGGAAAAATACCACAGAAACTGTTGTAATGTTGAACACAGCTTACAAGGACAGTGCTATGGGGAAAACTCAAGTGTATAAGCCGTTTTCTCCTTTCAAAAAAAGGGTGAAATGTCGATTGATAACAAACCTCATTCTGGATTTCCGTCAACTTCCTGAATAGACGAAAATGTCAACTTGCGCATTTGAAGATTGTTCCACCATGTCAGACTGTTAATCAAGTTTTTTATTTAGAGGTTCTGAAAAGATAGCGTAACAGTGTGCAACCAAAAAGGCTTGATTTGTGGCAGACTGGGGACTGGTTTTGCCACCACGACAATGCACTTTGTCAAGCAGCCATCTCAATGTGCCAGTTGTTGGGGGGGGAAGCATACCTCTCCTGCCCCACGTACCTGACTTATCTGACCTTGCTCCGTGTGACTTCTTTTTATTTCTGCAAATGCAGAGGAACATGAAAGGACAGTGATTTGATGAAGAAGAACAAAGAGGTGAAGGAAAAAAATGAGGGAGGTGTTGTCAGCCTTCCAAAGAGATGAGCTTGAAAAATGTTTCCAAGAATGGAATCTCAGATTTGACAAATGCATTAAGTGTAATGGAGAGTACTTTGAAGGTGATGAGGTTATTTTGTGAAACAATTCAAATAGATAGTTTGGGGGGTCTGGATTTTTTGGGGGTACCCCCTCATACATTGCCCTAATTTACATTTAAGTTGCATTGGTGCCAAGTATTCCTGGTTTGATTGTTTAAGGTAAAGAGTCATTACTATTGATTGAGGAGAGAGCAGCGGAACATGGTAAGGAGTAGGTCGCCTTCCCTTGCCACTGCTGGCCAGGTAGGAGAGGAGCCCTGCCGCCCAACGTGGCTGCGTTCAAGCCGCCTGCAGTGTGGCTGTGCACAGTCATGCCGCTTGAAGCTTCTTGTTGGTGTTTTCACCTCAGCCTGTTCATGTGTTGCCACTTGATTCTTTAGACTCCAAACTCTATAACTTTGCCTTCCTTTTGTCATGAAAAAGATGTAAAATCTATTTCTTGCCTTTAAAAAATCAGTTTGAAAAATCTGTCGAAAGGGGAAATTAGTTTGAAGAACTTTTGTTTTAACTCGAGCTCTTAAGTTATTCCATGGAGTGTAATGTAACCAAAGTAATGCCTACTTTTTTTTAATATTTCTAGCCCTCCACTGGAGTTTTGTATAAAGAAGATAACTATGTCATCATGACAACTGCACATAAAGAAAAATATAAATGTATACTTCCCCTTGTGACGGGTGGAGATGAGGTAAATTTTTAAGACTTGTTGATAATTCCTGTCACTAAAGAAATCTGTTTAAAACATTTCATCCACATACTTTTAACATAAAAATGAAATGATAGGTTTAATAAAAATACTAGTGGAGGGAGGGTAGGGTGGAAAGGGAGAACCAATTACAGGGATCTACATATAACTTCTTACCTGGGGGGATGAACAACAGAAAAGTGGGTGAAGGGAGACGTCGGACAGTATAAGATATGACAAAATAATAATAGTTTTTAAATTACCAAGGGTTCATGAAGGAGGAGGGAGTGGAGATGGAGGGGGAAAAATAGGAGCTGATGCCAAGGGCTCAAGTGGAGAGCAAATGTTTTGAGAATGATGAGGGCAACAAATGTGCTTTACACAATTGATGTATTATAAATTGTGATAAGAGTTGTATTAGCCCCCAATTAAAAGATGTTTTTAATTTAAAAATAAAGAATTTACAGAAACAGAGAGCGCCATCTTTCTCCCAAGGGGTACCTGGTGGTTTCAAACTGCTGACCTTGTGGTGAATAGCCCAATGCATATCCACTATGCCACCAGGCATCCTGAAGAATTTAAATATCTCAAAAAATACCAAACACTTTCATTAATCCTGAATTCTTGGTTTGATTTTGAGGTTCAACTTGGAAGAATTACCAATTATTTATTAATGCTTGATTGAAAATGTAACTACAAGCTAGCTTTATTCTATAGAGATGAGGCCTTAAAACAAGATTTTTTAAGATCATTTTATTGGGGGCTCCTACAACTCTTGTTACAATCCATACATCAATTATATCTGACATATTAGTACATATATTGCCATTGCTCTTTTCTAGACATTTACATTCTATTGAGCCCTTTATATCAGCTCCTCTTTTCTTCCCTCTTAGTCCCCCCACCCCCCTGCCCACCTTGATACATTATAGATTGTTATTATTTTCATATCACACTGACTGCTGTCTCCCTTCCCCCTCTGGTTTCTCTTGTTTTTCCCCCTAGAGGGGGTGTGTGTGGTTATGTGCCATTCATTGCGCTTGATACCCGCTTCCTCCCCGCCCTTCCCCTACCCTTTTGGTATCACTATTCCCATTCCTGTTCCTGGGTTCCGAGTATTGTGAACTTTATCTCTTTATCGATGTGCATGTTCAGGTTCAGTCCAGAGTGGGAAGCAGCACTGGGGTTATAACGGGGGGGGGGGGGGGGGTGAGGAAGCCGCAAAGAACCAGAGGCATATTACGAGATCCATCCGTGCTCTACTGCATCCTGATGGACTCATCCCTGCGCTCTGTGGGGGGATGACCCATTGTCTACAGATGGGCTTTGGGTCCACCCTCCAACCCCCTCATTCTTACCAATGTGTTTTTGTTTGTTTGTTGTTTGTTTGTTATGAATCTTCTAAAACAAGATATTTAAGGGAATGACTTTTATATTGTTTCTTTTTAAAATATTTTTAATTAAAATATTTTATTGATGAGTGACTTTTTATAAAGAATTTCTAATATGTAAATATAGGCAACTGATGCTTTCTCATTCGTGCCCTTTTCTTTCTCTTAAAATGCCCTCACTGCCTCTCTTCCATCCTCAAGGCAGTGACTTCTTTCAAGATGAGAAAGGGGAGAGGCAGCCTGGTAAAATGGAAAGGACTCCAGCCTAGGAGCCAGGAGACTGAGGTGTAGGCTGTAGTTAGGTGTGGAACCTTGAACATAACGCCAAACTTAGTCCCTTTGCTCAGTAAATTTATTTGGCCAATTACATACTTTTGTGTCATAGGAATATTGAACTCAGTGTTTTCTTGAGTTTTGTTCAAATTTGAAAACTAGGAAGGACACATGTCTGTTTCATTTGTTTTAAAGCTCATTAAGATAGAAAAACACATTATCATATACCCAGGCATACCAACCATACACGTATGAGACATTGAAACTCAATGGAAAAGTACACAGGAAATTCAGAAGGACCTTAAAATGTACCAGTATGTTCTAGAATCTGTTGAGATTCTAGCATTCAAAAATTCTGAAATAGATTTATAAGAATTATTCAGGAAATTGACACTTTAACATTTTTCAGAGAAGAAAGAATGTACTGAGAGATTATTCTGTTGTCCATGTTATGCACTTCTTTTGAAGGAAGTGTTGTATCATAGGATCTTGTTAAAGGTTTTTATTTTTTTTCTTCCTTCATTTCCCAGCATTTGTAATTTGGCCATCGAGTTAGGTGAAGTTCTAGAAAAATTTTATTAAACTGGTGTTCTTTCTGCAGGAAGAAGACAAGGACTATAAAGGCCCTAGTCCAAGAGAGCTGTTGGAGCCACTTTTTAAGCAAAGCAGTTGTTCCTACAGAGTATGTCTTGTGTGTGTGTTTATGTGACAACTAGAAAGCAAATTTCCAAAACAAACAAATAAAAATTTCTAGCACCAAGCAGGCCCTTAAAAATAATTTTGCATATATTTGTTGTGTTGTATCAATTTTAAATTAGTTGTAAATATAAGTTAATGCTTAATAGCATTTTGTTCTTTTTTTATCATTTTATTAGGGCTCTTACAGCTCTTATCACAATCCATACATACATCAATTGTGCCAAGCACATTTGTACATATGTTGCCATCATCATTCTCAAAACACCTGCTTTCTACTTGAGCCCTTGGTATCAGCTCCTCATTTTCCCCTTCCCTCCCTGCTCCCCCCTCCCCCCTGAACCCTTGATAATTTATAAATTACTATTATTTTGTTATATCTTACATCATCTGATGTCTCTCTCACCCACTTCTCCGCTGTCTGCCCCCCAGGGAGGAGGTTATATGTAGACCTTGTAATCTGTTCCCCACATTTTGTTCTTTTGTGTCATGTGCTATTTACTCCAAATATTATTAAACATAGAAAATGTTGCATATAGTCATTGATAACTATCAAATAATACTTATTACACTACTTTGAATGTTCTTTACATGAAACGAAGCTTTCTTAAAGACTTTTAATAAAAATGCAATTTGGGGTTTTTTTTGTTTTGGGCTATCCTGAAAATTATTCTCAAACCTTACCCTTGCCTTATGACATTCATAGACTTGACTTCTCCACAGAGCATTAGCAAAAACAGTTATATTTTTCATATTTTTATATGATATAAGGACCATTGAATGAAAGTTTACTGTAAATGTGAGAAGAAATCTACTCACTACAGTACGTAGAATATAAAAGAAATAATTCAATTGTGTATGTAACCTTGGGATTTCTGAATATTTAATTATACCCCTCTACCTTAGATTGAATCATATTGGACTTATGAAGTGTGCCATGGGAAACATATTCGGCAATACCATGAGGAAAAGGAAACTGGTCAGGTGTGTTTTCCTTCAAAATTTAAAGTATAAAATATTATAAAATGAGAAGTTTAATAATGAGATGGATAGTTTTAAAGTTATGTTCTTTAAAAATGTATTTGCAAAATGTTTACTATATTTTTATTTTATTTTTAAATACAGAAAGTAAATATTCATGAGTACTACCTTGGAAATATGTTGGCTAAGAACCTTCTATCTGAAAAAGGTTTGTTTCTATACAATGATTTGATACTAATACAGGAATCTGGCTTAAAATACACGTTCAAATTGGAATTTAAAAGATTTCCTTGGAAATTGTTACTTTCAAAACACTAAAATACATTTCTGAAGTCTAATAGAAAATTTTTTCAGAAAGTCTTTGTTTTTCATTTTCTGCTTTGATAAACATTGCCTTTTTCTATTTAATGGTTACTTTTGTTATATCTTGTAGGATGTACCTGTTAGTCTTGTATTTAGTTTTCTAAGTCTTTTGTTCGACTTAAGCAGAGATTTTGCATATAGAAGTGGACATATAGTTATAGCCCACAAATTGTAAAATATTTTTATAAATATACATTCAAATTGGTCAACTAATTTAGGATTAAGCTTTTGACTGAGATAAAAGCACTTGAAAAGAAAACTGTTTTGAACAGGCTTCATTACCTCATGTAGAGTATTTTATAGGTGGAGATGTGAAAATGAAACTGAACTGTCCCTAAACAAAAACATTTCAAAAAGGCTAGCTTGATAGTAGTAACAATCATGGGCTTAGGATGTTCTTTAGAAAGAGTTTAAGGTGACAAAGTTAATTAAAAACATTATCATTGATATCTAATAGTTACTGCTCATTCTCTAAACTTCTCTTAAATTATTCCATAGAACAAGAAGCAAAGGAAAAAGAAAAATCGAAAGAGGCAAGTAACAAACTTTGATTTTTCACTCAGCATTTCTTTCTAGTAGAAGTATAACTGCATAGCTTAATTGGCAAAATGTTCTTTATCCAATACCTTGAAAGATAAAGCAAAAGAGAATTTGTAATGTTTTAGGCCAGTGGTTCTCAACCCCCTTGGGGTCTAGTGACCCTTTCATAGGGGTGGCCCAATTCATAACAGTAGCAAAATTACAGTTATGAAGTAGCACCAAAAATAATGTTATGGTTGGGGGAGGGGTGTCACCACAACATGAGGAACTGTATTAAAGGGTCATGGCATGAGGAAGGTTGAGAACTACTGTTTTAGGCTTTTCTGAGAAAACTTACAATGTAATCCTTCTATTTACTTTTAAGATCTTTTTTTTAATCTATAAAAATGTGTCTGGAAAGCTCAGTAGCATGATAGCACTCTCTGCCTGCCATCGGTGCTTCTGTCTATGTAAATTTCAGAGCAATTACAGTAAGGACCTTTAAAATGTTTCTGCTGAACTGTCCCCATCTCCTGTGGATCAATCAGATGAGCTGTGTGTATAAATAACAAAGCACCAAATTGCAAGCATCTTAAAAGCGGGGACTGTCTTTTATCTCTAACCCTGAGTGCAAAGCAGAAATCCAGGCAAACTGTAGGCACTTTATAAATGATCACAGACCAATATATAAATGGTGGCTTAAAACAGATTCTTGTAAAATAGAATGACTCCTCAGGTTGCCTTATCACAATGTGCACAGGCCTATGTAGTTTTAAGGCAGAGGTTTCCCAACTTACTTGGCCTCCTGGGCCCGTTTCAGGGGCAGGGAAATTACTCAGCATCTCCTGTATCCCCTAATCCTGGATGAAGTATAGGAATGTACTGTCACAGGTCTTCCCCTACCCTAAACGTTTCCGTGGACCCCAGCGGGGGGCGGTTTCACCCACTTTGGGAAACACAGGTTTAGAGAATGTTTTAATATTCCAAAGAATTTCCTTAGGTAACACAAACTGTTAAGCAGTGAACTAGAAGCTGAAAGGTTGATGGTTCTAATGCACCCAGAAGTGCCTTCGGAAGACAAACCTGGCAATCTGCTATAATCATCAGTTTTACTCCGTACACATGGGGTCACCATTGGTCATAATGAACTCGTTGGCAACGAACAACAATTTCCACAAAGTTTTTACCAACTTACTGAGAGGATACTCCTCTAAGTGGTTTAATAGAACGATGGTTTTACTAGAAGTAGAGTGAAGGTAGCTGAAAGCCTTGCAAAGCACTTAGAAAGGCTGCCTTTACCTAAAAAGGGTGGCTTTGGGGGGAATTGATAAGCTAAACAAAGATACACATATCATTGCTATCTTAAAAGATTTTAATTTTACAGACTACCTTTGAGATAAAATATTTATTTACTGTGACTCTGGAGGATAGCAAGATGGAATTCAAAGTGTGAGATGATAAAGGAAGAGGATGAAAAGAGTAAGGAAAGAAAACTAATATTTATTGAGCCCCAGTTTAGAAGCCAGACACTGTGCCAGGCATGTAACAAAAGGTAATGCTTGATTCTCCCAACAACCTTAAGTGTGTGTTATTATTCTACTCTTACAGATGACAAGAATTGAAATTTGGTCAAAACTAAAGCTAGGAAATGTCAACACTTGGATTTGAATGCAGCATTTTTTTATACTAGACACTAGTTGAAATTAACATTCAAGAAAATATCAAAATGTTTTTTCCTGGAAACATTTATTTATTGCCTGCTTTAGACATAGCACTGATAGATTATCAAAGTGATATGAGATTCCCTACCTCCAAAGAGCTTTCATGGAGAGACTAGTAGCATTATCTTTTTAAAATTGCCCTCACTAAGGTCTTCATGTGTTGAGTACCGTATATACTCAAGTATAAGCTGACCCGAATATCAGCCAAGGCACCTAATTTTACCACAAAACTTGGATTAAAAATGTGCTGAAAAAACTCGGCTTATACATGACTATGTACGGTAGGTAGATGTAGCTGACATTCCTTATTAATCCTTACCTTCTGAGGCTATATCCTTGCCTAGATTTATTTAAGAATTGGTATGCTCAGAAGCATATTAACAGAAGAAAAAGACACAGTGAATCAGAAGTGCAGATTCCTGTGTGACTGTGTAGCCCTGCTATTGGACAGATCAGATTTCAAATCTCTAGAAGCTAAACTAACACAGACAGTAACAGATTTTAGTGAAGAAAGCTCTAACCCATCTAGTACAGTAACTTTTTATATTTTATCTTAGTCTTTCTTTAGCACTATTGAAAATAATTCTTATTTTAGCCCTGTATGTAAATGTACATTTGCTTGGTGTCTTAATTTTGATACTGTGAAATTTTTGTTTTTGCTCTATTGAACTAGTGAGCTAAATGAGCTCTGAAAATAAGCATTGGCTCAAATGACAAATTTGCGAATAGCAAGTATTGGAGTGCTTATAGAAAATATAGGAAATGTTACTTTTCCATTTTATAAATTAAAATGCAGTTTTCTTTCAGAATAATAAACTTACTATTTCCACCATCTTCACTCCCACCTCTGCTTCTAAAGAAAAGTCTGTCTTGTGCTCTCTTCTTTTTTTTAAGATTCCCACTAAAAATATTGAAGGTCAGATGACACCCTACTATCCTGTGGGAATGGGAAATGGTACACCTTGTAGTTTGAAACAGAACCGGCCCAGATCAAGTACTGTGATGTATATATGTCATCCTGAATCTAAGCATGAAATTCTTTCAGTAGCTGAAGTCACAACTTGTGAATATGAAGTTGTTATTTTGACACCACTCTTGTGCAATCATCCTAAGTATAGGTAGGATGTGGATTTAATATTTTAAACATAAAATGCACACATGCTTGAAAACGTTATGTGCTTAGGTTTAACCCTTGGTTCTTGTTGAATAGATTCAGAGCGTCTCCTGTGAATGACATATTTTGCCAGTCACTGCCAGGGTCACCGTTAAAGCCCCTCACCCTGAGGCAGTTGGAACAGCAGGAAGAAATACTAAGGGTGCCTTTTAGAAGACATAAAGAGGTATGAGAATTATTAACATTTTCTCAGTGCTTTGTTTTCCAAATTGTTTGCCACATTTTAATGATTTCTCTGGAGTCTCACTGCTGTCAAGTCAATTCTGACTCAGAGCGACCCTGTAGGGCAGAGTAGTTGCACCTGTGGATTTCCAAAGCTATAAATTATAACAGAAGCAGGAAGCCTCATCTCCTGCAGCATGGCTGGTGGTTTCAAACTGCTAACGTATGATTAACAGCCCAGTGAATAACCTAGTAAGCTACCATTTATTTTCTTGATTCAAATTCTTACTCTGTTTCCTTATTCAGGCATTTTGAGAAAATATGTTAGCATCCCTTTATTCACTGTATAATTTTAATAATCTCAAGTTTTATATCCTTTTCATTGTGATTAGACTTCATTTTTGAATAAATAGTTAACTGGCCTTCCAAGCTAAGCCTATAGAAAGCATGGGCTATATCTGCTTTCTGTCATCTAGCAATGCATTTATTCTTTAGCTCGTCACGATTTGTCATCAGATCTTCATTCTTCTGAGACTGTTATTATGTCAATAATAATTTTGTGGCTCCAAATTTGTTGAATATGTACCTAATTTGAGCTTAACAAACAATCTGCACTGAACATTTGAAGCTTGGACTTATTCTGCTTTCCTGACTTTCAGATCACTGTTCTGTCTGATTCTGATTCACCTGTGTACTAGTCTCGCTGCTTTTGGTTTTCCTTTGAACAGTTTTATTGGCAGTTCATCCGCGTGTCATAGAATTCAATAGTTTATGTCAAGAAAAGTTGTACAGTCCATTTTAGAACATCTTTCCCCCATACTCATTGTCATTCGTGTCTTTTTTTTTTTTTCAATTTTGGCGAAAATATATACAACAAAGCATTCACCAAGTCAACGACTTCTAAATGTATAATTCAGTGCCATTGATAACACTTTTCATGTTGTACAACCATTTACTAGGTCTTTCATTACTCTCTACCCATAGAAATTCTGAGGCTCCCTGGTTCTAGCCATAGTCCTTCTGTCACTTTAGTGTGAACACACTCCCTAATGAACTTATCTTTGACCTTTTCTTTTTTTTTAATTGGGTAAGAGTCTACCCACAGAATATTTTTATATTAACATTGGTCTTGTGCACTATTCTTTGGCATTGCAAAGCATTCCCTTGTGTGTCTGTACCAAAGTTAGTTTTCCGTTCTCTCACCTGTAGGCCTGTAGGTTGTCTCTTTTTGCTTTGTGACTAGTGCTGCAATGAACCCTCATAACGTGGCTGCTATTTCTCTAGGACGTAGACCAAGTAGGAGGATTGATGGCTCACAGGACATTTCCAACCTTTTGAAGGGGGGTGTTTTGCCTTATTGCAGTGGTTTTCAACCTTCCTAATGCTGCAACCCTTTAATTCAGTTCCTCATGTTGCTACTTCATAACTGTAATTTTGCTACTGTTAAGAAGCAGGCCACCCCTGTGAAAGGATCATTCAACCTCCAAAGGGGTAGCAACCCACAGGTTGAGAACTGCTGCCTTAATGCTTTCCACAGGGGTTGTCCATAGTGTCTTTTTACCTAATTTTAAGTATCATACTACCACACCTTTCCCAAGTCTACGCGCTTACACCTAGACATAACACTCATACATGGCATGCGCATAAATCGCAAAATAGTAGCTACTCATGTTTCAAGTATTAATCGTGGGTGTTTTTTCTCATGTCGTCTTGGAGATTAAATCCTGGTCAATGTATTTGAATCACTCCCCCTCCTATGACTGCTATTTTCTGCACCTTTATTGTACATCGTCCGCACTAAATTGCAAGCTCCCCTAGGACAACAGTTGGGTCCTTTCACATTCGAATAATTAGTTATGAATTTTCCGCCCCCATTCAGCACCACTTTACCCTGCTTGTTCTTCCAAATTTCCAAAGCTGAATATGGAGACACAAAGTATAACAAGTAGCAAAGTGCTTAAAAGGGATAATGAGACAAAATAAATGAAATTGAAGTGAACCCTGTATGTTTAGGATGGCCACCATACCTCTAACAAGTCAATGGCACTTCTGTTTGTCTAGATCTTTCTTTTACTAAGTGCTGTAAAGATCATTTTCATAAAAATATATTTTAAAAAAGGAGATAACTTTTATTTTCAAAATATTCTGTAACTTAACATAGTAATAATTGAAACCCTAACTGGAAAAAAATTGTTTGGCATGGAAATCCCTAAACATTTTTATGTTTATTTTTAGGAAGAATCACAGTCAACTAAAGAAGAGAGATTTCCAGCAATCCACAAGCCCATTGCTGTGGGCTCCCAACCCGTCCTCACCGTTGGAACAACCCACATCTCCAAATTGACAGATGACCAGCTCATAAAAGAATTCCTTAGTGGTTCTTACTGCTTTCATGGGGTAAGAAGTAAATCTTCAGTTTAAATATTTATCTTACAAATTTTATGTTTCAGTCATTTAATGGAAGAATTGGGGAGGCTCCCAGAGACTGTGTTCTTTATGCATCTAGCCACTTACTGTAATCTACGTCATGGTGATGCAGTAATTCAAGCTTTCCACTGCTGACTGAAACGTGAGAGGTACCGTCTGCTTCTGTGAAGATGGATAGCCTCGGAATCCCTAGGCCTCTTCTGCTCAGTCTTACAGAGTTGCTCTGAATCGAGGTCCACTCAGTGGCTTTTGGTGTGGTATTCTTTTTACTCACAAACTAAAGCTTAGCCCTTTTCTGGCAGAAAAACGAATGGACTCCAATGATTGTGTGCACTTCATTTTGGTTATGAGGCAATCACTTTAAAGCTCAACTACAGGAGTAAACTGTTGCCTCTCCTGGCTCCAGTGGGTCACACTCTTGCAAGGAGAGTATTCATTTTTGTTTTATGAAGGCAGTGTAACGGTATTCTTTGCATCATTCTAGCTTGTCTTTTTTTCTCAGTAATGTTTTGTTTCATTTTCATCCACACTCTTGCTATGACAGATAAGTGGGTTTGTGTATTTCCATTACTGTTGTGGCAATATTGCGGCAGAACCCACTTTTCCCATTCTCTATGTATAAGTTTGATCTCTGCTGCCTGATGGGTTTCACAGTGGGCTACTAACTGACCCAGACTCTTTCGCAGTTTCCTGCTAGCCCATCTCAAAAGTGGGAGCCCTGGTGGCACAGTGGGTTGTGCTTTAGGCTGCTAATTGCAAAGTGAGCAGTTCAAAACCACCAGCTGTTCTGAGGAAGAAAGAGCTTTCCACTCTCATAAAGAGTTGCAATCTCAACAACAAAAAAAGAATTACAGTCTCCGAAACCCACAGGGGCAGTTCTACCCTGTCCTAAAGGGATGCTATGAATCAGAATCAACTTGATGGCAGTGAGATACATAACTTGATCTCGTGTTTTCTTTCCTTTAGGGTGTTGGCTGGTGGAAATACGAATTCTGCTATGGCAAGCACGTACATCAGTACCATGAGGTATAAAGTAACAGCATTGTACCACTAGCTGGATTAAAGTTCTAAAAATAACTTTTTAAAAAAAATCATTTTATTGGGGCTCTTACAGCTCTTTTAACAATCAATTGTATGAAGCATATTTGTACATATGTTGCCATCATCTTTTCCAAAACATTTTCTACTTGAGCCCTTGTTATAAGCGCTTCTTTTTCCCCCTCCCCCCCCACCCTCTCACCCTTTTGAATCCTTGATCAATTATATATTATTATTTCATATCTTTGTTTTTTCTTATATCGTACCCTGTCCATTGTTTGTTATTCGTCCCCTTCGGAGGGGAAGCTATATATCCATCCTTGTGAGGGGTTCCCCTTTCTCCCCCTTCTAAAAATAACTTCTGAGTAAAAGTAGGGAGGGTTAGTGTTTTATGAGATGATTTTAATACAGAAGTACTAATCGAGTATCTTTAAACTCTGGAAGTTGAAACCTTGGTGTTGACTAAGCTGATTATCCTAAACATGCATATTTATGGTTTACTCGTGTCCATGTACATCACCATGAGGCCAGTGGAACCCTCTCCTGTTGTAACTATCTCTCTGCTTTGACAGAGAGATGAGTCATTCTTACAACATCCTAAAGTAAGAAAATTAATGGTACAGTAGTCCAGGCTCACTATAATTCATACAGTAGAGTAAGTAGAACTGTATGAGGGAGCTTAAAAAAATGAATGAATAATGGATATTAAGCAAGTGGCTGTCTAACAGAAGCAACAAGCCCACATGGAAGAAGCACACCAGCCTGTGCAATCATGAGGTGTCAACGGGATCAGGAAACAAGCATCAGAAGACCCAAAACAAACATAAGAACAAGGAGGAGTCAGAGCAGAGACCCAAAGCCCATCTGTAGACAGTTTGACATCTCCTCACAGAAGGGTCACAATAGCCCTCTGGTTCCTTGAGACTTCCTCACCCCACTGCTATCATGACCCCAGTCCTGCCTTCCAGTTTGGCCTAGATCGGAGCCTGTACACTAGTACAGATAGCTCATCACACATGGAATCCAGGTCAGATAAATCACTCAGGAACAGAAATAGTAGTAGTGATACCAGGAGGGTGCGGGTAAGGTTGAGAGAGGAGGGGAGGAAGGGGGAACCAATCGTAATGATTGACACTCACACCCACCCACCCAGGGGATGAACAAAAGAAATCATGACAGCAGTTGGTGTAAGATCTGAAAATAATGATTTATAATCTATCAAGGGATCAGGAGGGTGGGAGGGAGGGGGGAAAGAGCTAATACCAGGGGCTCCAATAGTAAATGTTTAGAAAATAATGGTGGCAACATATGTACAAATATGTTTGATACAATTGATGTATGGATTGTTAGAGCTGTAAGAGCCCCCAATGAAATGATCTTTTTAAAAAAAGTGATAGTAATGGAATTTTCCCACAAATTTTGTGAATCCCCTCATATAGCTAGTCAGCTAAATAAAAGAAACTCTATCATCTTTAATTCAAAATAAGGTTTTAAAATTATACACATTGACTTCTGTTTTTCTTTTATTTCTTTTCATAAATGATATAGTTGTCTTTCATATTTGAGACAAGCTGCTTACATTGTGAGGTTCATGCCCTACTGATCTTACATACACCAGCATTGTATGTGGTTTGCTGAGGGAGCTGCTAAACATTGAGGATAAACTCTTAATTAGTAAATGTTGACCTGGCTTTCTTAAAATTTATTTTCATTCCTTAGAAAAGTAGAGAAAAAGATATATCACCTAACTATCGCCCAGAAAATACCCAGTAACATCTGTCCTATTTTACTAAAAGGAGTACATACCAGAAATGAAATGTTCAATGTTTCTCTGCCATCATCTCACTTCCCCAAAGTAACTGCTATTAACACTTTCTTAGTTGACTCTCCACAAGAATGCAATGGGTGTAGTCAGATGTTGGTGCACCCTTTTTGTTTATACAGAGATCATACTGAACACATAGCCCCGCACTTTTCTTCTCACTGTATATCTTGGAGATCTTTTCATGTCAGCAACAGACGATCTCCTTTCAGTAGGTACACAGTATTACATCTATAAATGCATATGATTAACCCGACCTCTATTGATGTACCTTTTTGTTGTTTGAAATTTTGTGATTATAAGCAGTGTTTTAGTAAGCACTTTTAAGTGTGTGTGTATGCGTTTGTGCATGCTAGAAATTTGTACCAAACATCTGCTTGTAAAAATTAAACAATTTTGACATGTATGATTCAATGGCATTGATTATGTTCATGTGCAACTACTATATTGCTGTGCTTTTTCAAGTATAGTCATAGGGAACATTGCTAGCAATATAGTCCTTAGACTAAAATGTATACATACTAGAAGATTTCTTTCCAAAGTACTGTACCTCTTTTCAGAGCTATCAACAATAGCTCTTTTCCCATACACGGTCAATACTTGATTTCATCCAACTTATTTTAGCAAAGGGCATGTAGCCTAGAATTTGACGAAGGCCTCTGTTAGATATGTTGGGAGATTTTTTTTTTAAACAGTAAATGCTTATAAATACGGTACTCTGTGTCAGCCGTTGTTCTCAATACATATCGATAGAGACTTCAAGAAGTTCATGGGAAAATACCATTATCTTTTGACTCCATTTCTCAACCAACCTTGGAAGTCTCCTCATATTAACTCATTTAATCTTTGTAACAATGCCTAGAGTTCAGTATTATCATTCCAAAATGTGGAAGATTCGGTAACTTGCCTAAAATCATCTAGGTTAGAAATAATCATAGACCCCCAAAATTCAATACGAACTTGAAATTAAAAGAAATAAGACAAGGGAAGACAGTCTTGCTCCAAGAATCAACATGGTGTCAAATGAGCAGAGTGAAGAAGCATCACTTGTGGGTTTGTATGTGGGAAGATAGGCATCACTTGTGGGTTTGTATGTGGGAAGATGTGGCTGCAGGCCAGGAGAAGAGGCTAACAGTGCGATAAGTCATGCTGGTGGTATCTAGGTATGAGGGTAAACCCTTAGTTAAGGGGTTTGGCGCTGGCAGTGGAAATTATAAAGGAAGAGTTGAAAACCAAGACCATCTCCAGGGGCGGGTAGAACTGATAAATCCCAGAGAAGAAGGAGGGAGCGTTAAAAAGAACTCTACATGCACAATTAGTGTGACTAAACAGTGGGTACATGATTTATAGAAGTCAGAACAGTGATCACTCTTGACTAACATCATTACACCTCAATGTGTAGGTGAAAATCAAGACTAGAGTGTATAGACATGTCACTAACATACATATCTGCTTGATGCTGTGGAACATGGGTCATCACGGATCTCTCTTTCATCTCACAGGACAAGGATAGTGGGAAAACCTCTGTGGTCGTGGGGACATGGGACCCGGAAGAGCACATTGAATGGGCTAAGAAGAATACTGCGAGAGCTTACCACCTTCAAGACGATGGGACCCAGACAGTCAGGTAAGACTCATTTCCATTGGGATCTGATGAGTAGAATTGAAAACTCAATGATGAAAAACATGAAAACTTAACCACAAGTAAAACCTCTGATCCAGGGACATCTTTTGGGTTAGTTTTATTTTCTTGGGAAGGCAGCGCAGGGTCATAGTTAGGAGCAGGAATCAGATGCGGGCTCTTACCACTGTAGACAAGTCACATCATCTTTCCACAGCTGCAGCGTTCTTGTCGGAGTTGTTTGTTGCCTCGGGGATTTGTTGTGGCATTTAAATGAGGTGAAACAGTACTGAGGAAAGCAGGCAGCACATGTTGCCACTGCCTCTGACGGTGACACTGGCACGTGAATGGTGATCACAGTCACCAAACTTACTTCCAGGTAGCAGATGAGAGGCGCCTATTAATTACTGCTTATTCTTGTGTGATCTGTACCTCTTCGAGAGGTATTTCATTCTATTTCAGTCTACACTTAGCATTTCCTTTTTAATTTAACTTTTGTTAAAGCGAACGGTTGGGAGTTTCAAATATTGCAATGGATTGGCAAAAAACTACCTCACATAACTCTTTTGACCTATATTAGAGGGGGCTTCAAAAGGTTTGGAAGAATCCCATTATCTTGTATTTATGTCTTGTTTTGTTTCTAATGAACTTCCTGAAGCCCCTTTAAAAATATTTTTTCTTGTAGTTAGTTTTCTTAGGTAAATTATTTTCATTTCCCAAGAATAGCTGAGTTCCAGCTTGTCCTGCCCAATAGAATTTAAATTATCCACCCTTCTTCGTTCTCAGTTGGTCAGTTTGTCCTTTGCACAGCTGGGATAGAAAGACTAATTTCAGAATATTCCCACTTTTCCTGCTAAGCAAAATCAGAGATAGACATTTTAAGTTGTTACACTAACAAAATGTGTGGTGGTGGGTTTTTTTTTTATGTTTGTATTTGTTTCATGTGAAAACAACTAAAGGTGGCGATGGAAGCCCGAGTGTGTGAAGCTAGCAAAATGAATGCTTTTGTTTGAATTCTACTGATTGGAAACTCATAGTGCACACCCTAAGCTTTGCCTTACCCCATTATTGTAAGGGAGGAAGGAGGTGAGGATTGGAGAGAGAGAACAACTTGTTCACAAATAAAGGTTCAGGAGCTTGGGAGGTGGCTAACTTTTAAAGGAACAACATTTTAAAAGCAGTCTACAAATAGCTTTTTGTACATATATAAATATGTAAGTTCACGGTCATTAGTTAAACCAGTAGGAATCTGGCACTTTATATTCTCTTTATGAAATTTAAAAGTCTTTGCCACTTAATCCTAGAAATAGGAATTTTAAAGAATATTTTACTGATAACAAAACTGAATCCTCTTTCTTCTACCCTGTCCATTAAAATTATTCTCAATCTGTAAGGTCATGGTTTAATGTATATTTCTCTAATTCAGGATGGTGTCACATTTTTATGGGAATGGAGATATTTGTGATATAACTGACAGACCAAGACAGGTGACTGTAAAACTAAAGTAAGTTGGATTTTAATCATTCTTTATGCTTTTCTCTTTCACCGGCTTTCTGTGAACAAAAGTTTTATATCAAATGTAACTCTAATTATTAAATTTTACAGAGCTTACTTGCACGGTGTTTTTGTTAAGCTTAAGAAAAAGCTATTAAAAATAATCTGGCATTGTATGAGTTAGGCACTGCCTTAAAGTACTCTCTATTTTAGGTGTAAAGAATCAGATTCTCCTCATGCTGTTACTGTATATATGCTAGAGCCTCATTCCTGTCAGTATATTCTTGGGGTAAGTGAAAAAATAATTAAGAATTCAGTTTGGGGCCATAATTTTATTTATTTGTTTGTTTGTTTGTTTGTTTACTGGGTTTACAAGGAATCTTCCAAAGTCTCTTATAGCCCATATGACTCAGCAGTTTTGCTCCTGGGTATGTACCCAAATGATTTGAAAACTTCTACCCATTGCTCAAGGCAACTTTAATCACCATAGCCAAAGGTGGAAACAACACAAGTATCCACCAACAGATAAATGGATAAACAAAGAGGAGTATAATCATTCAGTGGAGTGCCATTCAGCAACAAGTGAATTGTTACACATGCTTCCAACATGAATAAACGTTGAAAATGTTATGCTGATTGGTGTGAGTTAGACACCAAACTGAAGAAATATCTAGAACGGTATGTTCCAGAGTGAGTGGTGCTGATCCCTGGGGGCACTGGAGACCTAAAAAGACAGGTAGACACCCACGCTTTATCCAAGACAAAGGATGGCAGGACATGGTCCTACATACTATGGACGAGTTGTCAAGAGAGACCAGTCCCTGGAGAAGGACATCCTGTTTGGTGAGGTGGAGGGGTGATAAGGAGGAGAAAGGCCCTCAAGGAGATGGGTGGACATGGCGAGTGCAACAGTGAATCAGGCATAGGAACAATTGCGAGGACGATGCAGGACCGTGCAGTGTTTGTTGTGTTATGCATAAGGTCACTGTGTGTTTGAACCAACTGGATGCCACCTAACAACAGCCATACAATTTATCCTGAATTATAGGCTAAAGTACAACAGTTTTTAATTCCCAATGTGGCACTGAGTAATTTCTTTCCTAAAAGGGGACGGTAGGTCAAATAAATTTAGGAACCTTAGGAGTAAGAAAATGTTTATTAATGATTACCAGTACATTTGGAGAAGGGAGAAAAGAAACAGTATGCACAAGCATGTTTAACAAGGTAACTAACAAAATAGTATGGAACGTAAAGGACAGGGTTTCTTTTTTGGTTTGGGTTTTTTTTTACACCCTATTAAAGATAGTAGTATATAGTTGTATGAGCCCCCAACAAAATGATTTATAAATTAAAAGATAAAACATCTGAAAAAAAAGATAGTAGTATATTTACCATACATAATCGCATCCCAGTGACACTGTAAGCAGTTCCGACACATGCACCTTTCTCTCAAACTGAAGTCAAGAAAGAATTGCCTTAAACTCTTCAAGATGGAAACCTATATTTTTCCAAATTAAAAAGTACCATAGTCCTAAAAAGGGACAATAATGTCAATTTAAACAAAGGGAGAATTTTTTGCTAAGAATACATGCCATCTACATTTGATAAAATCTAATACTGCTTCCTGACAAAAGCTCTCCCCAGAATAGGATTAGAGGGATGATTGCATAACATATAATTAGGGAAATATATACAAACCAACAGCCAACATTATTCTAAATGTAGACAGATGGGAAGTATTCCCCTTGAGAACTGGAGCTAGGCAAGGATGCCCAGTTAATTCTAGTGAGAGAAAAGGCAGTACGCAATATAGCAACATTAGCACCATGGGACCAGAGTAAGTACAGACACCCAGAAGTACAGAAAATTAAGGACAAGTGTGATGAATGCTGCAACAGTGGGGCTCGAAGGTGACAATGACTGTGCAGTAGTACAGGCACAGGCATTGCGTGTTCTGTGGTACATAGGGTTGCTACGAGCCAGAACCGATCTGACGGCACCTAGCAACAGCACAGTCGATGCTATACCACAGACAATTCTCTAACAGTAGCATTTGGGAGTGATTATGTGGGTAGGTGTGTATTAATTTTATGGGTGTTGGAGAAAATATGAGTATGTGCAAGTACATATATATGTATAATTGTGGGCATTTGTATATACATATTTGTTAGTGCTGCATATACAAGGTGGCTTCAAAACAAGATTTTAGAAAAATGATATTGAAAGATAATGGATTTTTCCCACAAATATGTTGCAGCCCCTTCATATATTCATTCACATGTTACAAAAAAACAAACAAACACATATGGGGCAGTTATGGAAACTTCATACCCAGATACCTCCTTGGACTGGTTACTGGGCTTTAAGAACCAGGACCATAGTCTTGGGAACTTCTAGGTCAGCTAGCATAAGAGAGTTCGTACCGTTAATGTTCGTTGTCCTAACTTCGTGAACAGTGTCTAGGGTCTCAAAAACAAGAATAGCCATCTGAGATACAGCCATTGTTCTCTTCCCATTTGGAGCAAAAGAGAGAGAAGGAATCCAAAGGCTCAAGGAAGCAATTCATCCACATGAAGGACACCTTCCTATAGCCTGAGCCCAGGACAAAATAGATGGTGCCGCCGCTAATGACTGCTCTGACAGGAGACACAAGAAGAGGTCCCAGTTGGAAAAGGAGGAAAACTCTAACTCAAATTCATAAGAAAGAGCAGAATCACCGGACTGATAACAGACTGTACGAACCTCAAGACTGTTGCCCGCAGCCACTGAGAGTCCTGACACATTGCTGGGATAGCAGTCAGTGTCACAAAGCAAGTTGAATAGAAATTGTTGCCTGGGATAGTACTTCACTGTGTGCAAAACACAAAATGTTTTTAAGAAACATGTAATACCACCTAGGAAATGCTATACATGTGTGCCTCACCTTATTGTGCTTCACGTATAGTGTGCTTTTTCCAAATTAAAGATTGAGCAAGTCTACCTGGGCCATTTTTCCACCAAAATGTGCTTACTTTGTGTGTCTGTCACACTTTGGTAATTCTCACAATATGTCGCAAGTTTCTTATAATGCTATTGAGTAATTAATAGCCTATGGTATAGTGTAAACATCATAACTTTGTTTTGTACTGGGAAACTAAAAAGTTGAAGGGATTCACTTTATTGCAGTACTTTTTTTCTTATAGTGGTCTGGAACCAAACCAGTAGTATCTCTGGAGTGTGCCGTAAATGAGGTGCACAGGCTCACTTTCCAAGGTTTTCAACTGTAATTAAGTGGATATTACACCATTTTCCCCTGTTGTCCCAAAGGAGAGCTTAAACATGAGCTATCCTTCTAAGACCCTTTAAAGATGTCAACTAGCACAGACTGCCCAGTAAATCCTAGACTAGTGCTAGCTAAAACTGTGACTTCAAGAAAGTTTTTACCCAATCTGTGCCTGAGATTTAAAGTATGCCTATCTTGGATAGTTAGCTTTGTTTCACCTGTATCCATGGGTCTGTGGAACATACAGGGGCAAAGTTAGGAAACCGTCTTGGACATCACTAATCTGGTTGGGAAATGAGTCACACTCTGCCTGAGGTCTCAGGACCACAGTCTAGAGCACTGGTTCTCAACCTTTCTAATGTCACGACCCTTTAAGACAGTTCATGTTGTGGCGACCCCTCCACCCCCAACCATAAAATTATTTTTTGTTGCTACTTCATAACTGTAATTTTGCTACTGTTATGAATTGGGCGACCCCTGTGAAAGGGTCGTTCGACATCCCCCCCCCAAAGGGGTCATGACCCACAGGTTGAGACACTAAGCAACACTAAGGTCCATTGGCACCACAAAGTGTACATCCCACTTTGATGGGCAGCAAATGAGCCTTAAAAACTACTGAGCAACCACCTTCGGTGCAACTGTTGGTGTCTACTGACCAGATGAAAGAAGGGTGCTGAACAGCAAAAGACAAAGGGAAACAGTTGGTCCAGTAGACTAATGGACCTAGCAAGCATCAGTCTCTGTGCCCCTAAGACCAGAAGAGAGAATGGTACCTGGGAGTCACTCCTCTTGACAGAGGTCACATTAGAAGGTGGTCCTGAGTAGAGTGGAAGAGAGATGTGGAGCAAAACTCAAAATTGTGAAGGAGAACAAGTCTGCTGGTTGAACAGAGACTGGTGGAGCCCCTGAGATTGTGGCCCTGGGTCACTTTCCAAATCTGGAACTGAACTCACCCCTGTGGCTCAATTTTCAGACAAACAATGGGTCTGTTATGGAGAATAACAACAGCGTGGAAGTGCATACACCACAGAACAACCGGCCAGCTGGGATGAAAGCCCAGGAACAAATGAATTAGGGAAAGGAGTCCAGACAGGAAACACAGCAAGGAAATGGGATGCATGATCTTACATTGAAGGCATGAATGAATTGAAGCAATGAATCACTGAATTAAAACTTGATAATTTCCTCTGTAAACTTTTTGTCCAATTTACAGTGAAAGCTTTCGTAAAACAAAGCAGTGCCTATCTTAAAAGTTTATTGGGAAGATTACCCAAAATCATAAATTATTAGTATTGCAAAGTCATTAACAGGTCCACTAATGTAATTCCTTTTAAATCCCCATTTCGACTATTCAGACTTAATAATAAATTATGCTGCAGAAAAACTTGGAAAATCAATTATTCACCTAAGGTGGAGTTTGCGTTATAATTGTACAGTGACTGGTCGTCAGAGTTCTCTGTCACTTTGTGTACAGGCTCTAGCTGTGGCTTTCTTCCTCTTCTCGCCACCTCGTCCCTCTTGCCATGTTGGGATGAAAATATCTTCTCTAGCCATCTGATTTGTTCTCAGGGCCCTCAATTTATAGGTCATTTATCCAAAACGGGCTCATGTACATTATATATGTATTCATTCAGCAGAATAATGCTGAGTAAAGGATTTATCGTCTAGACGTTTTAATGATTTTGTGTTGTTGCTGTTCTTAGGTTGAATCTCCAGTGATTTGCAAAATCTTGGATACAGCAGACGAACATGGACTTCTTTCTCTCCCCAACTAAGCAATTTGGGCAAGCTAATGTCATTGAAAGTCATGATGATTTCTTTGTCTGGTGACCGTGTGTCTCGTTACAGAGTTCTCAGCCATTTGGACCTCATTTAAAGGATTTTGTCAAAGGACTCTCAACCACTGTGTGAATATCTGTGTGTACATAAGAGCTTATTGATAAATTTCTAAGGCAGAGACTTGTGTCTTATTTTTCATTCTTGTTGTGTCTTATGAAATGACCAATGGTGTGTGTTTTCTTAGCTTGGATAATGTGATCCCAGAATAAATCTCGTTCAAGCAATTACAGAGTGCAGCGTAATATAATGTGATCATCATTTAACTATTGAAAGTTTTTCGATAGCAGACGAGTTATATAACTAGTCAGTGAACTAAAGATTATGAAGAAAGATACAGTAGTGAGTGGGGGTTTAAATGAGGTCATGTAAAATATGAAACTCTAGATCCTGACATTTTTCCAACAAAGTTTTCTTGAGCGCCTCTCTATGCATTGAAGTAGACCCCAAGCACAAAAAGGCATGTAAGTTTCCTACCCTCATCACCGCTCTTCATCTCAAGGCACTCTTGTTCAAAATCCTTTGCTTTTCTTGCAAATCTTGCTTTCTTTTCCTCCTTTTCTAAGTTCTGACCAAAGTCATTTTAGCTTAAGGAAAGTCTGATAAAAACTATTTTAGGATTAGTGGTAGACTTTGGAAGCAGCCAGTTTAGAAAGAATGTGCTTTGAATATCCAAACCTAGGTTTGAGTCCTCTTTAACTTGCTGGCTGGACAAGTTAGTTAACCTCGCTGAGCTTCACGTTCTCTTTGGTAAAATAGAATGCTTCCTAAGGTAGCGATATCACTAATGATTGTTGCACATGAAAATCACTGCCCAGTATCCCACCTAATTCCCAGTAAGTTCATTTCTTGGTATTTCCCCTATCGCATATTAGCATAATGAAATTTGGTTCTGCAAGCAGAAATAGTGAAATCAGAGACTGAAGCTATTAAAACATATTTGAGAGCATCCTTGGTGACCAATAAGTAAATAGGCTACAGAACTATCTTCTAACTTAGGGAACTTAGAAATGAAAGGATGGTGCCAGAAGACAATATTGTAGCAAACCTGTTCCTTGTAAGAGGAAAATACAAGGGAGTACACCCCTCCTCCCCAAAGAAACAATGGCAAAAAGCTCTGCTAGGCAGAGCTTTCATGGTGCGCGTTTGTCCCACTAGGTCAGCATCAAGCAGCTCTCTCTTGAGTTCGTGCACTGTGGCATTGCCTGGGTAGGTTCTCTCTGGTCACAGTGAATTTTTCATAAAAGCAGTTTTCGCTTGAACCTCAGCTTTTTGTGATGGCTGATTTAAGAGAATACTGGCTGTGAAATTTTGTTTCCTGCTCAGGAAAAATGCCACAAAAACTGTTGTGCTGTTGAACACAGCTTACAAGGACAGCGCTATGGGAAAAACAAGTGTACAAGTGGCTTGCTCATTTCAAAAAGTGAAATGTTGATTGATGACAAACCTCACTTCCCTAACAAAAGTATTGACAAAATTAGTGTACTTGTGCTCAAAGACCTACGACAGGACCATTGAAGAAAAGGAGAAGTTAACTGGACTATCTTGGAACTTGGTTCAGCGAATTTTAATGGATGATTTGGGAATGAGATGGGTCGCTGTGAAATGTGTGCCTCGGGTTCTGACTGACCAGCAAAAAGAGCCAACTGGAAACATGCTGACCTTTTAAAAAACAGCTCTGAAGCCACCCAGACTTGACAAGGTCATTATCCTTGACAAGACATGGTGCTGTTCTTATGACCTCAAAAGCAAACATCAATCAAGCCAGTGGAAGACGCCATCAGCACCTCACCCAAAAAAAGCTTGTCGAGTGAAATCACAGATCAAGATGGTGCTCGTTTGTTTCTTTGATGTGAGGGAGATAGTATGCTTGGGGTTCATTACATCAGGTCAGACTGTTAATGAAGCTTCCTATTTAGGGGTTCTGAAACGATTGCGTATGTGACCCAAAAAGGCCTGATTTGGGGCAGACCTGGGACTGGTTTTGCCACCACGACAGTGTACCTGCTCACGTAGCCATCTTCGTGCTCTGATTTCTGGCAACAAACAGCATCCCTCTCTTGCCCCACGCACCTGACTCACCTGACCTTGCTCCATGCAACTTTTTTCTTTCTGTGAATGAAGAGGGACATAAAAAGAGTGATTTGAAGACTTAGAACTGAGACCAAAAAAAAGGTGGTGTCAGTCATCCAAACAGATGAGTTTGAAAAATGTTTCAAAGAATGGAATTGCAGATTTGAAAAATGTATTAAGTGTAATGGGGAGTACTTTGAAGGTGATGAGGTGGTTTTGTTAAAAAATTTAACTAGCTTTGAGAAAAATAATTCCAATTTTATTTGGGTACTCCCTCATAGTACGTAACTATTGTATTGGGATAGTTCGCCAGGAAACATGCATAAAGAGAGAAGAATCATAGTTGGGGCTTTTTTAACTTTAAACGGAAGAACCCATCTGTGTTGGCTGGTAGAGCTGTGGCTTCTGTGAGGACAGGGACCAGACTAGGCGTGATCCTAATTTGCCGATGTTTGGGGTCTCCAATAGGAAACCTGGGTCTCATTTGATGTCCCAATAGTCTGTCTCAACCTCTGTTACAATGTCGGTCTTCTGTATTTGTGGCTGTTGGTTGCCCTATCTTCCAAATGACCTGTGTGAGTCAACTCGACGCGGCAACCCTACACGCCGCTGAAAGCCGCCTGTTGTGGCAGCCACTGTGTTGATCCGCTAAGGGTCTTCCTCCTCACTGACTCCGACTTCACCAAACACGATGTCAGTTAGCAGCCAGTGCCTCACCCGTGTAGGAACCCAAACCACAGATCTTGACAGGAGCAAACAGCCTCATCTTTCTGAAGCAGCGTGACTGGTATGTTTGAGCCTTTCAGTTAGCAGTCCCAAGTAAACTGAATCCCTATAGGGAGGGAGAGGATGGTGAACCTTCCTCCGAGTGGCTTAAGAATCTACGCTGAAAGTCAACCTTATTTCTAGTCAACTCTCCAGTTGAGCATAACACACTTGGGGACTTGACTTTCAGCATTCTTGCACATTAACCTCCTGTCTCCAGAATAAGGGCCCTGGTGGCACCGTGGGTTATACGCAGCTGCAGTACAAAAGCCCAACTGCTGCTCCCAGGAAGAGAGATGAGGCTTTCTGCCCTCTTAACAGACTGAGCCTTGAAAAACCCAGGCGCAGCGCTGCTCAGCCTTCTAGCATCCCTATGCATCAGAATCCATTCACACTGGCAGCAGCTGGTTTCCAGAAATAGCTTCAAAGAAATAACGAGCAGCATTATAACTTGGAGTCAGCAATTTTATCTCTTCCCCCACATTACATGCTTTTCTCTAGAAACCCACCAGGTGGGGTGTGTAGCCCAGCCTAGTTTATGGACTATTAAGAGAGAAATATTGGTAACAAATTGTCTCCGCAAAATAGAAGAGTGAATAGCGTACTTGGTGTACAGTCCCTGGTAAACCATCCTTCCCAGGCAGTTTGTTAGCCAGCAGAAAAAGCCTGGCCTGCTTTCTGGTGATGTTAAAACCATCTACAAAACTCTGGCCAAGTTATGCCCAAGTGACACACAGCCCACATCAAGGCTAACAGGCAAAAATAAACCAAAAATCAACATTACTTTTTTTTAACAATTTATTGGGGCTCATACAATTCTTATCACAGTTCATACATATACATACATCAATTGTATAAAGCACATCCATACATTCCCTGCCCCAATCATTCTCAAAGCATTTGCTCTCCACTTAAGCCCCTTGTATCAGGTCCTCTTTTTTTTTTTTCCCCTCCTTCTCCTTTCCCCCCTCCCTCATGTGCCCTTGGTAATTTATACATCGTTATTTTGTCATATCTTGCCCTATCCGGAGTCTCCCTTCCCCCCCTTCTCTGCTGTCCCTCTCCCAGGGAAGAGGTCACATGTGGATCCTTGTAATCAGTTCCCCCTTTCCAACCCACTCACCCTCCACTCTCCCAGCATCGTCCCTCACACCCTTGGTCCTGAAGGTATCATCCACCCTGGATTCCCTGTACCTCCAGCCCTCATGTACCAGTGTACAGCCTCTGCCCTATCCAGCCCTGCAAGGTAGAATTCAGATCATAGTAGTTGGGGGGAGGAAGCATCCAGGATCTGGGGGAAAGCTGTGTTCTTCATCGGTACTACCTCGTACCCTAATTAACCCATCTCCTCTCCTAAACGCCTCTATGAGGGGATCTCCATTGGCCGACACTTGGGCCTTGGGTCTCCACTCTGCACTTCCCCCTTCATCTAATATGGTATATATATATACATATACATATATACATATACACATACATACACACACATATCTTTTTTTTTTTTGCATGATGCCTTATACCTGGTCCCTTGGCACCTCGTGATCGCACTGGCCGGTGTGCTTCTTCCATGTGGACTTTTTTGCTTCTGAGCTAGATGGCCGCTTGTTCACCTTCAAGCCTTTAAGACCCCAGACACTATCTCTTTTGATAGCCGGGCACCATCAGCTTTCTTCATCACATTTGCTTATGCACCCATTTGTCTTCAGCGATCCTATCATGGAGATGTGCAGTCAATGATATGATTTTTTTGTTCTTTGATGCCTGCAACATTACATTTTTAATAAGATTTGCAATGAAAACACATTAGCCACCCTAGAATCTGATTTCAAATGCTATTCCTAGTACTGCCTGTACTTGGTGCTTGCAGTTCCATTTGAACACAGAAATACAACGGTCTTTCATGTGTTTGGATGTCATGTTGCCATGGTGACGAGCCTTAGGAGAAAATCCATTTTTCTCTCCATTAGTTGTCAGGAGTGAGAGAGAAACAGTAAAGCCACTACACACCACAGGGTATCCTCAAATCTGAGGAGCTTTAGAAGTGGGACTGTACGCGTCGTAGACAAGAAAATCCAGTGAGAGGTGGGGAGAAATCTTAGTAATTTTGCTCATTTGTCACCTGTCAAAGGGGAATTAGCATGAGTAGTACCTAACAGAAGTAGCCTGTTGGTTCTGTTGGACTGCTGATCGGAAGGTCAGCAGCTCAAACCCACCAGCCACTTCACAGAAGAAGGCGAAGGTTGTCTGTTCCCGTGAAGCTTTGCCACCTCAGGAACTCTGAGTCAGAATCCACTCAATGGGAGTGACAATGTTTACTACACAGTCAAAATGTATTGCTACTGGGTTTCCAGTTCATACATATTTGTTTGTTTGTTTCTCTCCATCTAAAAGCATGTCTCCAGTCAGCAAATAGCTGCAGATGAGTTCTCTCAATGGTACACTGTCTTGAGTCTCAGGGTACCTGAGACACAAAAGACACTTTTATGCTATGGATAAAAACAATTTGGAAGTTAGAGCTAATATCAAATGTGTAACAAGACCCAAGGGGACATCTCAAAACATTGAAACATTACACCAAGTTTACCAGAATCCTGCCCAACCTAAAACAAGTCTTTCGAGGGACCAGAATTTCATGGAATATCAGAAAGACCTCAAAAATGAGCCAGTACCTTTCAAGAACATAAATTGTGTTGGGTCTTGAATTTTAGAAAAAAATAAAATTTCTAGTTTATTTTCTAGGGATACCAAATTTTCATTTTATAAGCATATGATGCTAAGAATCAACCTTCCATAAGATTGTAGTAATTTAGACTTTGAAAACCCCGTAAGTCAGACCTACTCTCTAGTTTCAGTAATCTAGCCAAAGAGCAGTGAACTTTGGTTCTAACGACTTGGCACGTCTGTGCCCAGGGGAAAATGCTAGTTTGCAATTAGTCATCATTGCACCTTAATACCAGTAAAAAGTAATTTCCTCATTCAAGAATTCAATCAGCTCTCACTAGATTATTAAAAAAAAATTAATGGTTGGGCTCTGGATTAGACCAGGTTGACTAGAGAGAGAAATCCAGAGACACTCATATGTATAAGAAAGAGCTTTATGAGGAGCCAATCAATATTAAGGACTCAAGGAGAAGGCAAATGATGATGGCAACAAATGTACATATGTGCTTGACACGATGGATGGATGTATGGATTGTGATAAGAATTGTACGAGCCCCCAATAAAATGATTTTTTTAAAAAGAAAGAGCTTTATATCAAAGAGTAATTGTATACTAATAAAACATCCCAGCCCAGTCTAAAGCAAGTCCATAAGTCTGATATTAGCTTATAAATCCAATACTAGTCTATAAATCCTTTTGACAGGCTAGACTCTACCCCTACACTTATTTATCAAGTTAACATGAAGTTATGTAACTACCACAGGCTCACTGGACTCAGCCACAGACATGATATGGGGAAGGTAAAATATAAAATGCACACACATTGCCACTGTTAAGTCTACCAACCTCAGAAGTCAACCTAAGGCCAATGTGGCTACCTTTCCAAGTATGAGAAAGTATCATTGGAGTGTCCAGGGTAAAAGCTGAGACCCCTCAATAGGTATCCAACAAATTGGGGCATGGGTTTGGTAAAGGAACAACACCTAAACTCAAGAGGGTAGCTATTGCATCGTAGTGTTTGCTCATCTTAAGGAATCCAACTATTAGCTGTACACTGTTCTGGTATGAAAACTTGATAGTAGGAAGAAAGTAGCTCAGTGTTTCTGTATTTCCTTTGGATTAGATTAGGTTTTTTTATACTTGTTTATTAATGTTCTAAAACTATATTCACAGAAATCATCTGTTGGAAAAGCCTTACTTGATCATCTCCAAGACATTTTACCCCTGGAAATCTTGTAATAAAATTTAGCTATTATCCCTTGAATTTCAAAAGACTCACTCAATGTTAGGTGCAGAGACGGCAGGTTACCCCAGGCTCTGCTTTCATAATAATGGAAATAACAGCTAACATTTATTGAACAATTTCGTTTATACCAGACGAAAAAGTAAGGAGGACCTGAAGCACTTGGAGATAAAGACCAAGGATTGCAGCCTTCAGCATGGATTACAACTCGGTGTAAAGAAGACCAAAATCCTCACCACTGGACCAATAGATGACATCAAGATAAATGGCGAAAAGGTGGGAGTGCTCAACTATTTCGTCTTGCTTGGATCTATAACCAATGTTCATGGAAGCAGCAGTCAAGAGATCGAAAGACAAGTTGTGTTGGGTAAATCTGCTGCACATGACCTTTTTAGAGTATTGAAAAGCCAAGATTTTACTTTAAGAACTACGGTGAGCCTGAGCCAAGCCAGGATATTTTCAACAGCCTCATATGGATTGGGGAGTTAAACAATGAATAAGGAAGAAAGAATAAAAAGTGATGCATTTGAATTGTAGTGCTGGAAAAGAATATTGAAAGTATCACGTAGTGTTAAAAGGGCAAATAGATCTGCCTTAGAAGCAATAGGACCAAAGTGCTCCTTAGAGGCTAAGATGGCAAGACTTTTCCTTATGTACTTAGGACATGTTGTCAGGAGAGATCAGTCCCTGGAGAAGGACATCATATTTGGTAAAGTAGAGGGGCAATGTACAGAAAAGGTCCTCAATAAGATAGATTGACACAGTGGGTGCAACATTGTGCTCAAACATAGGACTAAGAGTGAGGATGGCACAAGACCAGGCAGCTCTCCATTCTGTTGTGCATAAGGTCGCTATGGGTCAGAACCAACTTAGTGGCACTTAACAACTACAGATACTGTGTCCACTCACTACTTTATGAGGTAGGTTTACTGTATTTCACTCATACCCATGCACTTCCATCAAGTACATTTTGACACATAGTGGCCCTCTAGGACAGATGACAACTGTCTTTAGAGTTTCCCAGGCAGTAAATTTTTACAGGAGTAGGCAGCCCAGCCTCATCTTATGCCCACAGAGATACAGGTGGGTTTGAACTTCTGACCTCGTAGAAGTCAAAAACTATTGGCTTAATTATTAACCCACAAGGTTATAGGACTCCTTTCCTTAACTCATAGATAATGAAAGTGAAGCTTAGAGAGTTTACCTAAATTATTTATATTTATACAACTATAGGTGGTTGATCCCACTCATCCATCAATTTATCATATGGTGGTAGTTTGAGTGTTATTGTCATGCTAGAAACTGTGTCATGCTAGAAACTATTTCAAATCCCAGCAGGATCGTCCATGGTAAACAGGTTTCAGTGGAGCTTCCAGACTAACAACAGATGAGGAAGAAGGAATAGACTATCCACTTTTGAAAAATTAGTCACTAAAAACTTTAAGAATAGCAGTGGAATATTGTTAGGTATAGTGTTGGAAGATAAGCCCCTCAGATTGGAAGATGCGTTCAATACAACTTGGGAAGAGCTGCCTCCTCAGAGTACAGTTGACCTTAATTACATGGATTGAGCAAAACTTTTGAAATCTTCAGTTGTAGATTAGGCACAAATCTACATAAGAAACAATAGCTGCAAACATCCACTAATAATCAGAATCAGAACATAGAATGCACAAAGTATGAATCTAGGAAAATTGGAAGTCATCAAAATTGAAATGGAAGGCATAAAGATCGATATACTAGGCATCAGTGAGCTGAAATTGACCGTAAATGTGCCAGAAATGATAAACTCAAAAGGAATGGTTTCAAATTCATAATCAAAAAGGACATTTTAAGATCTATCTTAAACATAGTGCTGTACAGGGAAGTGAGTGACAAGGTTTTACTTTACTGTTCCTATGGGTTTGGGGTTTAGTTACCTTTAGTTTGCTTGTTTTTGTTTTTTGTGTGTGTCTTTTGTTGTCGGCTAGTGGTTTTGTTGCTGTTTTTGCCAAAGCTGGTATTATGGGGTTTTAAATTTGTCATAATGTGACTGCCACGGCAAACCTGAATCATGCATATCCCAGGGCTAAGCAGATGGCTTCTAGGCCCCACGGAATTCTAACCCCAATCCAAGAACAATTAGTTCTGATCACATGGCCCGGCTTGATACTCATCTGCATGAAATGATCACCGAAGATAAGGGTGCTACAGCAAAGTGTAGTGAAGAAAATAGATGGTGCCCAGCTATCAATCAGAATACTGTCTGGGGTCTTAAAGCCTTGTATTCAAACAAGCAGCCATCTAAGCGAGGAGTCAACTAAGTCCACATGGAAGAAGCGCACCAGCTTGTGTGATTCAATGATGACAATAACAAAATTCAGATATGACTAGGGAAAAGTATCAAAGCTAAAATTGTGAAGACCCAATTTGTGGAAGGCTGTGGAGGACAATAGGAGCCCAAAACCCATCTGGGGAGTATCTAGTCAGATTAAGCCACCGGCAGATCCCCTCGAGCTACATGCAAATGTCTGGAACAGCCTTACTATCAAACATAGATCACTGTAGTCCTGATTTTGCAGGTCAAACTTAATGGTCAGTTGATCTTCCTCTAGACTCAACCTGAATTTGTTCTAGGTGCAAGGATCTCTTGCTTGTTGCATGACAAAAAATTTCTTCCTTGGCTTTAAAAATGGTTCTTTTTCTTGCTCATTGTTTGTATTTTTATCTCTACATTACTATTGTTTTATCCTACCACTTCATTTTGTTCTGGTTCTATATTGTTTCTGTTGGGTTTACCAGTTCATGAAGTACAGAAAGAGTGGATGCATAGAGATACTAACTAAGACAAGGTTTGTAAGGGGTTGGGGGCGGGGGAGGGGAGGGCATTTGGGGAGTATAAAATGAAGGTGGGAAGGAGAGTGAGCCCTAGACTGAAGATGATTACAAAACTCATTTCAAAGGCAATTTAATCATGGGGAGAAAAAAGAAAATGTTCTGAAATTGTGGTAGGAATTATACAATTCTTCTTGATATGATTGAACTATTGATTTGTATGGTAGGTGGATTGTATCAATAAAACTTTTAAAAATAGTGCTGTATGTGATAGGATAATACTGACACACTAAGGAAGACCATCTAATACAACTATTTAAGTATACTCACTAGCCACTAAAGTGATTCATGAAGAAATTAAATTCTACCAACTTCTCCAGCTTGAAATTGTTCAAATATGCAATAAAATGCATTGATACTTATTGGTGATTGGAATGGAAATAGGAAGGATCAGTAGTTGAAAAATATGGCATTGGTGACCGAAACAAAGCTAGGGATTATGTGATAGAATTTTTCGAGATCAACAACTTCTTTGTTGCAAATACTTTTTCTCAACATCATAACTAAACATGAATTCTGCCAGATAGAATACATGGGAATCAAATGTCGAGGCTCAGTACCACTAGACAAACAAGGTCAAGGGCTGACTGTGGAACAGACTATCAATTACTCATGTGCAAATCCAGGTTGAAGAAAAACATTTTTAATCCATTAGAGCCAAAATATGATCTTGAGTATATTCATCTAAATTTAGAGATCAACTCAAGAACAGATTTCATGTACTGAACACTAATGACAGGAAGTTCAAATGGGTTGTAGTGTGACCTTATGAATATCATACATGAAGAAAACAAAAAGTCATTTAAAGGACAGGAAAGACTAAAGTGGGTATCAGAAGAGATTTGCTCTTGAATGCAGA
This sequence comes from Tenrec ecaudatus, assembly GCF_050624435.1. Lineage (NCBI taxonomy): Eukaryota > Metazoa > Chordata > Mammalia > Afrosoricida > Tenrecidae > Tenrec > Tenrec ecaudatus. The sequence goes on from NC_134546.1 coordinate 229,301, forward strand.
GTAGCCAAAGCAAACGGAAGAAACGATTAAGTAAAAGACTGACCAGGAAATTTCAAACGAAAGCTGTGAAAGACAACATATTATCTTGAGATGTGCAAAGGCCTGGGGTTAGAAAGCCAAAAGAAAATACATGAGCAGCAGATCTCAAGGTGAAAGAACTGTGTGTGTGTGTGTGGAGGCGGGGAGGGCGAGAACCCAGTCCCTGGTGGTGATATTGAAGGATTCTATGGGCAAAATATAAAAAAATATATATGGGAGGAATACCCAGATTCACTATAGCAAAAATAACTGGTCAACATTCAGCCATTTCAAGAGGCAACTGATGATCAAGAAACAATGGTACTGAAGGAAGAAGCCCAAACTGCACTGAAGGCATTAGCCAAAAACAAGGCTCCAGTAATTGATGGAATACTAATTGAAATGTTTCAATAAACTGGTTCAACTAGAAGTACTCATTAATTTATGCCATGAAATCTGGTCAACTGATGGAAAAAAATCCATATTTTTGTGTCCATTCCAATGAAAGGTAACCCAAACAGAATGTGGAAATTATTATCAATATCATATGCAAGTGAAATTTAGCTGAATTCAAAAACAGTTGCAGTAGTATACCAACTGGAAACTGCCATAAATCCAAGCCCGATTTAGAAGACAATGTAGAACAAGGAATATTATTGCTGACATCAGATAGATCTTCACTGGAACCAGAGAATACCAGAAAGATATTTACTTGTGTCTTATTGACTAAACAAAGGCATTTGACTGTGTGGAGCATAACAAACTATGAATACTATTACTAACAATAGAAATTCCATAACACTTAATTGTCAACAATTAAGTGTAAGTGTGCTCATTGGAAACAAGGAACCTGTACATAGATCAGGAGACAGTGGTTTCAAATCAGGTGAAATATGCATTATAGTTACTCAGTCTGCATACTGAGCGAATAATCTGAGAAACTGGAGAATATTAAGAAAAACTCAGCACCAAGATTGAAGAAAGGCTTAATAACACCCTTTGATATGCAGAAGACACCACCTTGCTTGCTCAAAGTGAAGAGAACTTGAAGCACTTACGGAAGAATATCGGGATTACAACTGCTTCAATATGACAACCTAAAGAAACAAGAATCCTCACAACTAGACCAATAGCTAGCATCCCGATAAACTGAGGAAAGATTGAAGTTGTCAAGGATTTCATTGTCCTCAGATCCACAATCAATGCTCATTGAAGTAGCAGTTAAGAAATCAACTGATGCATTATATTGGGTCAATGTGCCACACAAGACCCTTTTAAGGCTTTAGAAAGCAAAGACATCAGTTTAAAGACTAAGGTGCACTTAACCCTGTATCATCAATGACCTCGTGAATGAGGAGGACTCCAGAACTGGTGCTTTTGACTCATAGTGCTGGTGAAGAATATTGAAAGTATCATCGACTGCAGGAAAACAAGCAAATCAGCCTGTCTTGGAAAAAGCATAGGCAGAATGCACTTTAGAGAAAAAGACATGTTGTCAGGAGAGCCCAGTTCCTGGAGAAGGACATCATGCTTAATAAAGGGCATCTGGAGGGTCAGCAAAAAAAAAGTCCCTTAATGAGATGGGTTGACAGTGACTGCAACAATGGGCTCAAACATAACAATTGTACAGATGGCCAGGCAGAATACAAAGGCTCGCTCTGAGTTGGAGCTCCCCCGCCCCCACTAGATGGTTGATGGGGCATCACTATTTAAACCCACTATTTAAACCCACTCAAATTCTGAGTCCATACTTGTGGATACAGTTGACCCTCTGTATTCATGGGTTCAAAAATATTCAGGATAAAGTGCTATTTACATAGCTTTCATACTGTATTAGATACAAGAAAATGATTTAAAGGATATAGGAGGATCATTATATGCAAATACATCTTTTTCTAAAAGGGGTTTTGAACATCTATGGATTTCGGTATCAGTGAGGTTCCTGTTACCGAGTGCTGGGGGATACTAAAGGACACCTGTCACGTGTTCCAGTGCTTTCTCCTCACAGAAACACATTCTATTTTTTTAATGAAAATTACCATCTCCCACCTGAGAAAACAAAGAAGCTCAGCAAAACGCTCTGAAATGAGAGAAATGATTGGATTAGGTTTTGTGTGTGTGTGTGTGTGTAATTTTTATCATAGAACACCATTAACTTTGACTAATGTAACTCACAAATCTGAAAAACAGAACTTGGCTAATGCGATGCGTGTGTCAACTTGGAAATGCCGGCTCGGTTTACCAGCCTTTCTTTGATTTTGTTTCTGGGATTGATGCAATGCAAGTACAATCACAATTATCTCAATTCAGATATTTACAATTTAAGAACGATAATTCCTTCTTGTTGTTGTTGTTGTTGTTGTGAAACTTAAAATTTTCCTATGTATTCCTCAGACCTTATATAAAGTTGACATTCAACAGATATTTAAATAAATGAATGACCTCTCACTTTTTTAACTTTACACCTTAGAAAGTCTTCCTTAGTGAGTATAATTCCCATGGATTTTCTACCATAATTCATTTTTTTCAGCTTTTGGTGTTTTGTCAAAAGAACGAAACATGTTTTCATCATGTTTACCATAGTTGGGAAAGGGAAAGAGTAGGATTATGTATTTGTTCCATCCTGCATGAGAGAGCTTAAAACCATTTCTGAGAAAATTCCCTTGATTTTTTATTCCACTTTTCCCGAAACTTTTTGAAGCCCCTCTCTTATTATTCACTTTCCACACAGATTCTTCACCGCATTATTTGATTTTTTGCCATCTTGCATGGTTTCATACGTTGTTCTTTCTCCCTTAACAAAAGCACAGTGTCTATGTCTATCTCCTTCTGTTTTATTTCCCCCAAATGTAGATTGTGACTGAAGTAAAAGTCCCTGTCCAGGGTCAAGAAAGGAACTGAATTTTTACTTTCCAATCACTTAATGCAACTAAAAACATTCTAATTCCCTAAACTCTTCAAAGAAAATAGCTGACATTCTGGCTTCTCGGTGAAAGCACCATCTCCAGCCTAACCTTTCCTCAGAGCAATATTAATTAATAAAGAGTGTTAGCAATTCCTTTGACATACTTTGTTGACCAAGCCCAACAAATGAGCAGGAAGCTTTATTGGCCCTTGCTAATACCAGATAGGAAAATGTTTTGAACCTGAAATATTGACCCAGCTCTGAAGTCTGCCCCATACTACTGCCCCCAGAAGGCTGGCATAAAGCATTCCTTGTGAATCGCTCAGTTTTGTAAGACCTAGCTGGCATCTGAGCAAGCTACATTGTGCGAAACATCTCCAGGCTCTGCATGAAGATCAACAGTCCCATATTTGGAGGCGATTGAAAGCTCTATCATTCATTAGCATGCTACATGCAGCTGGAGGCTCAAGAAAATTGGAACCAATCTAATTGGAGCTCACAGAAACAAACCGAGCATACCTTGGCACCAGCTAAGTGTCCACATAAAAATGCAGTGAGCTGTTTATTAGGATGGGGAAAATTCACTATATGTCCAGAAGCAATGAAGGACATATGTATATCTTATACTTAAAAGTACAGGAAGTGAAGTGTTAGTATTTTGACTTTGGTCAAGTTAATCTCAAAGGCATTGGACTTCAAGAGATTGCCTGTGAACAACCTGATAGAACATCTTTCTAACTATCGACCTTTATTCACGTCATCATTCAAAGGCATTGAGAGCTCCCACTTCTCTCCCTTCCTTTGCCTAACTCCTTTGTGGTTGGCTGAAGGGTTTTGCCTTCTCCTCGGTCTTCATGCTGGGGAATGGGCCAGGAATTCCAGGAGAGGGGGTGCAGGTGGCCTGACAGCACCTGGGCAGCCAATGCCCTCTGAGCTCAGTGATGCTTCCCTGAGTAGACGGTCAGAAACAGAACTCCATGTTGATCCTAAATCAGGCTCTCTGTCATCAGAGTCTTACTGGTAATCACCCTGGCAAATAACAAAAGTTACACAAGACAACAAACATGGGGAAATTGTAAGCCAATCAAACATAGATTTGGACTGATAATCACTCTGGTACTTAGATTTTACACCAAGTGGAATGTATGAAAGGGTAGGGGAGGAGTCCAACCTATCAGTCAAGCGGTAGCCTGATGATGACCCCTTAAGTGTGGCGCTTTGTATGAGAGAGATGAACAGAGACAATTCCCTCTCGCTGACACTTCACCTTCCTGCTGGCTGGAATTCTGTGTCTGCCTCCAGGGATGGCCCTGTGCGGGCTGTCCAAATGTGACAGTGGTCAGCCTCCTGCCATGTTTCCACTGGTATCAGATCCATGTGACCCTGGACCCGTTGGCCTGTGATCTCCCTGTGTCCCGCTTCATGTCTCTGCCACTGGCCTGCAGCTACGTGAGGCTGCAGAGGGCTGCAGCGAGCATCAGCCCCATGGACTGGGCTGGGATGTCTTCTCGATGTGATTACCTCACGATATAAAGTTATTTCTTATTTATGAGGGGGTACCTCCAAAATGGAATTTTTTAAGCTTTATATTTTAATTTTTTACAAAACCACCTCATCACCTTCAAAGTACTCTCCATTACACTTAATACTTTTGTCAAATATGCGATTCCATTCTTGGAAACATTTTTCAAACTCATCTGTTTGGATGGCTAGTAGCACCTCCCTCGTTTTTTTCTATATCTTTTCTGTCGTCAAATTGCGCTCCTTTCATGTCGGTCTGCATCCGCAGAAAGAAAAAGAAGTCACACAAGCGGGTCAGGTGAGTAAGGTGCATGGGGCAAGAGAGGCATGCTGTTTTTTTGCCAAAAACTGGCACACTAAGGTGGCTACAAAACAGGCCATTTTTGTCACATATTGTCACACAATCTTTTCACAGAACCTCTAAATAGAAAGCTTGAGTAACAGTCTGACCTGGTGGAACGATCTCCGAATGCACTACAAGTTAACAATTTCGTGATTCAGGATGTTGACAGACATCCAGAACGAGGGTTATCATCAATCAACATTTCCCCCTTTTTGAAACGAGAAAACGACTCCTACACTTGAGTTTGTCCCCTAGTGCTGTCCTTGTAAGCTGTGTTCCACATCACAACAGTATCTGTGGCATTTTTCTAAGCAGGAAACAAAATTTCTCTTAAACTGGCCATCACAAGAAAACGAGGAAGGCCTTCAACGAGATGGACTCACAGCAGCTGCACCAAGCGTCTCGAACACTGGAGCCATGTGAGGTTGCCTCAGGACAGGGCGAGGTCTTGTTAGGTGGCACTTAAGGTGGCAATGAGTGCGGGCCAAGCTGGTGAGACAGAGCATCAGCAGTGCTACTGGATGGGGAGCTGCCAGTCAAGGAATTATTCTTCATGCGAGTTTCAAAGATGCCTCCTTCGATAATTAATCCATGGCCCATAATTTTGTATCTTTCCTCTAATTAAATGTTACCAAATGTTACACTAGTAATATAAGGTGGATCTAATTCAATGGTGTGTATGGGAAGAGCCTGGAAGCATAGTTTACCTGTTAGGCTGCTAACAGCGAGGTCAGCACTTCGAAACTACCAGCCACTCCACAGGAGAAAGACAGGGCTTTCTACTCCCAGAAAGAGTTACAATAGAACCCCGGACCTTGACACCAAAACATTCTAGAAGGAACATCAAGATGTGTTGGGAGCCGATAGCCATTAAGACCCTGGCCTCAGACACGTAGCAGAAACTTGGCCGCTTTCTAACAGCAAGGCTTTGTTTCCTGCCCAACTTCGCCCCCACATTCCAAGCTACATGCTCAGTAGCATGGGCAGTTGCGATAACTGACCTTGTTGCCATTAGTCAAAGTACTGAGCACCCATTGAACTGCAGATATATCATATTAGGAACATAGGGATAAGTTCACCCGGTAAGCCTTGATTTGCATGCGGACGTCACCACGGAAGTCTTTGAGTACTGTTGCACACCCTTTGCACCTTATTGGGAACATGTGGCTGATTGGTTGTTGTACAGTGTGCGGTTGTTACACAGTGTGCTTCACTGGAATATGTGCCTCCCACTTCCTTCTCTGTTGTGAATATATACCCAGAGTTTTGGCAAAATAAACGGGCTTGATCAGCACGTGTCTTGCCCCATGTCTCTGTGTCTTTCTTCCATCCAGGTTCGTTGACCCTCCGGGTCACCATGTGAGGGTCTCGCTGGACGAGACCCTAACAGAAAGACAGGGCTTTCTACTCCCAGAAAGAGTTACAATAGAACCCCGGACCTTGACACCAAAACATTCTAGAAGGAACATCAAGATGCAAAGCAGTCTCGTTCCGAATCAAGATTTCACAAAAGAATATATCAGAAAACAGGTTAATCTATTCTTGACTATCAACTTTTTACCCCTATCTTGCCTTTTTATACAAAACATTACACAGAAACTTCAAAGTAAATAAGTTCAGAGTTAAATAATATAATTTAAGAAACACGACATTAAAAAAAGTGTTTTTTAACAAATATAGTATGGCCCATACCTTGAGACTGATGAGGATCTGGATCTGTGGACACGGATGTGGAGAGGAGGTATGCAGAGTGAGCAACTGTTTGGAAGGGGAATCCCCTTCCATCAAATCAACTGGTAGCTGCTTTTTAGGCAATCCCCCGCCCCCCTTTCCTTGCCCTTTTTCAATGGGATCTGGCTGATTTTCTCTTTTATAAAAAAATCTGTCTAATGGGGCCTGCTGTTGGCATTTCCTTAACTCTTTTCTAAAGACGTTTACTAAAGTATCATCAACAATATCAATAAAATGGTTAACCAGTTTCTTATCATGATGATTCTTTTCAAAAAAACTCTTTCTTGGGAGCCATATTTTTTTTTAATCTAAGAACAGTACAAAAAGCCACAAAAACTAAGAAAATTATAGCAAAACGCTTGGAACACAGCCGCAAAAGGTTTTAACAAGCATATTAACAATGCCAACTAATGCTGAATGACTGAAACACAAACTATTTTTGTTTACAAAAATCATGTGTCGTGTCGGATTCTGATGTTTTGTTCGAGCTCCATTGTAAAATTTTCTCGACTTTTCTTGTTGAAATCTGATTATGTCACGTACTGATGTGGTCGGGTACCAGGGTTCTACTGTACCATCTTGGAAACCCACAGGGGCAGTGTATCCTGTCCTGTGGGGCCACTGTGGGTCCGTCGGCATTGACTCTGTGGCAATGCATTTATGGTGCTTATGTAATCTCTCCCAAATTAGTCTGCCTTGTCATCATGGAAGTCTGATGACAGTTGTCAGAACGTGCACATGGGCAACATTCAAAACGTTGAAGACTAAGTCTCAGCTCATTGAAGGTAACAGAACATTCTTTAAATGCTTGAGAAGCTAACCACATTTCCTGACACAGGACTTACAACTCAGCTAGCTCTTTAGGTCATGTCGACAAGTTCCTAAATTTAAACCGACAACCCCGGAGATACACTCCTCGCTGACAGTCCCATGCAGATGCCTAAAATGCTCTGGTCAGGGTACTGTGGAAGGAAACCCTTCATTCTCAACTCTGTTCCTTATTCTCTCAGGCCCCTGGGGCAAGCTCCCTCTGCTTTGCTTCCCTTGAACACATGTGGGTTTGGGAGTAATTAGTATTTGTAAATTAAATTTTGCTCTTCAAAAGAGATAATTCAGGGAGTTACAACGGGAAACATGGAGAAATGCATGCTACTATAGCAATAAAGTTCAGGAATTAATTTTGTTATATCAACAATCTTATTTATAGAAATCTAAAATAAATTTCCATCTAAACTCTTTCATCTTCCAGTTTAACAACAGCGTGATTCGTTGACACCCCACCTCCCTCTGCTAACAATTTTGCATGGCGCACCTTTGAAAATAGCCTGTTAGAGGGTTCTCCTCTCCCTTCCCAAGGGGCAGGGAGAAGGGTCAAGAGCCACAGCCTAAGCCCGATTCCCATGAATGTGCGCCTCCACCCTTGCATTTTTAAATAAATTCGGACTCACATGACACTTTCTGCTCCTCTGCTGGTTCAAAACCCCATCATAATGGCCACACAGAACCAGAACTCACAGACAATACTCACAAATACAGGATCAGCAACAACTCAGGACACAGTTCTTCCATCAGGACAACCTCTTCTCAGCATTAGCCATAGACACACCTCTCTCTGGCCCTCAACTCTTGGCCCTGGACCCCAAAGCTTGTGGCCTGCTTGGACAAGGGCTAGGAAGCTCTTTCAGTTCTGCTGATAAGTCCCCAGAGCAACCGACTCAGCCAGGGAGCCCAAGCCTAAAGGCACATATATCGAGCTCTGTGGGTTGGCAAACAGCTCCACCAAGGGCCCCGAGACATCTCATTCCTCCAGCAACCCCCCTGCTCAATGGCACTCAGCTTTCCCCTTCCTTGGGTTCAAAAGCCCATTATGCCCTCGCCTACTGGTCTCCTGCCCATCTCCTGGTTTTCTTGCAGCTGTCTCTTGGACCACTGCTTCTTGCTGTCCCCCTCTGTCTCAGCAGGTGTCAGAGCCCATTGCTTCCTGGACCCGGTGCAAGGTTCTCAGGTCCAAGGTTGCACCCTATTCTTGGCTCCTTGTTGTTGTTGGTGAGATCCCTCTTTCCGCCTCTGGGATGGCTCAGTTTAAGCCTAGCAGGACACACAACTGACCCAGCCCCATATTAAGGTTCAGACACCATTTTCCGCATAGTTCCACCCACACCAGGGTGCCATACACCTTGGTACATTATTACGTTACATTGGATAACAAGCTATCCAATCTCCTGGGGCCACCAGCAACTTATATTTGCATAGCCCTCCCTACCTTGTTATTTGGTGGCATTTACAAAGACTGTACCTAGAGGAGCCATATTAAGTAATTCACTGCACCTCAACCATGCACACTGAGTGGACTCAATTAGCTTACTGACTCTTGAGAATTAATAGCTCAAAGAAACAAAAAAGAAAAAACATAAGTATATAGATTTGGACTATACAATCAATAGGCTTGAACTATTATACATATAAAGAAAATTTACCCAACAATTAGAAAATTCACATTCTGTGTAAGTACACTAATACCACATATAAAAACTGTCCCTATCCCGAGCATCAAGCAAACACCAGGGAATTCTCAGGGGTTGGTACTGTGGGTTGCATAGTGGGACCATGTGGTTATCAAGTTAGAAGTTAAGCATGGAATAAGAGCGCCTGGAAGTTGAGAGACTCACTTCTAAATCATTTGTGGATACAAAGAAAAGTTCCAATGGAAATTCTCTGACACTGTAGAAATTGCATCATTGACCCAAATGGTGTCTGCTCCACCCCATGACAGAATTACACAGCCCAGCCCATTCCCGTATTCCTGCAGTGCCCACACTGTGAGATTAGTATTTCCCAGTGACTCATGCATGCATGGTTATCTGATTTGCTTTAACCAGTGAAATGTAAGTGAAGAGAGGGGGGCCACTTCTGAGCAGAAGCCTTTAAATCACTGCTTTATTCTTCTACCACCAATTGTCCTGCCCGATGAGTGCTTCCACAATCTGGACCCCAGAATGGAGCCGAGCTACAGTCAACATGCATGACAGAGTTTTTTGTTGTGGAAATACGCTGAAATTGGTGTGAAACTGGTTGGCCATTACAGCCCAACTTAGCCGCTGCTAACTGTTACCAAGTCCTTTCAGTACTTGTGGGTTAGGGGCTTAAATGTTCATAGCAGAAAACAGGAAAATAAGAAACCTCAATGATATCAACATCAAACTTAAGACATTAGAAGAATTAAAATAGAAGGAAGGCAAAACAAGTAGATGGGGAAAAATAATTTGACAAGAAATTAATGAAAGGGGGCAAATACACAATTTGCTGAAGAAAATCAACAGTTGGTTCTTTGGAGAGACTAATAAAAGTGTTCATCATTCATAAGACTATACGAAGGGCTAAGACAAGAGAGAGCGAGCAGGCACAAATAATGGAAGGAAAAAATAACAATGGAAGGAAGTGAAAAGTTACATAAACCCAGGTTGTGCAGAGGACAGAAAGGTAATATAGGGTATTATGAATAAATTTAAGGCAAGAAATTCTAAATCTAGATAAAACAGGGGACAATTCATAGAAAATGGAAGTACTTTAATATTACTATATAACATTACTCATAAACTAGAACTACAATAGAAACAAACTTAAGATAAAGTAGAGACACGAAGCTGGCTTGTAATGATGGACATTTGGGTCTTAGGCAGAACGGCCCACAGAGACAATGTTCTATGTCACATATTGGTGAGTAGAGCCTTAAAAGCTTACAAGATACAGTCCGGAGCAAAGAAGAGTGAAGAAAATAGAAGGCTCAAGGAAACATTGAGTCCAAAGGAACCATGGACCACATGAACTACAGCCTCCACTGGCCTGAAACCAGAAAAACTAGATGGTGCCTGGCTGACATGTGCACGCGCACACGCCTCTCTAATAAGGATCACAACAGAAGGTCCTGGATGGAGTAGGGGAAAAAATAAAGAACAGAATTCAAAATCATAAGAACTACCAGACTCACTGCCTGCCAGAGAACCAGTGAGTCCCTCAGTGACTGTTGCCCTTTAGACCCCCTTCAACCCTGGTCCTGAACACATGACCAGAGATCACCTTCCAGCCAGACAATCCTGACCCACTAGCATTGGGCCAATTCCAACGCATAGCAACCATACACAGCAGCATAGAAGTGCCGTTTGAGTTTCTGAGGCTATAAGTCTCCATGGGACTAGAAAATCTCTTCCTCATCCAAGTGGAGTGGCAGGTGCGGCGTTTAGCAGCCCCGCTCTCCACGCAGCTCAGGCTTGTTAGCTACACAACCAATAGGCTGACGAAGCCAAGAGCGAGACTCGGAGGAGCCCGCTCCAGAACAATTAGCCGTGGGAACCCAGGGGCCAGCACAGACACACGAAGAAAGGTCCGAGGTTGAAGGGGCAGGAAAGCGGTGGAAATTCAGGAGGGAGGAGGGGACAGCAACTGCTGTCATGGAACAAAATGAATCTACGCTGTTGAACGTGGAGCTAGTTTCCTCTGCTTTCACCCAAACCACCACAAAATGTTCAAAAACCAGAAACAACAAACAAACAAAACAGTGCGAAACCATGACAAAAATTAAATAAATACATTACAATTTTCCTCCAAAACAAACATCAGGATCAGGTTGTTCTCCAGGAGAGTTCTAACAAACATTCCAGGAAAAAAACAACTCTAATCTTACACAAACTATTCCCAACTGTGGAGGAACAAGTAATGTCTCCCATGCACTTGGGAAACTCGCCCAGCCAGTCAAGTTAAGGGCAAGAAAAGAAACCGGCAAGGCCACTTCCTTATAAACCGAGATGCAGAAATCTTGAACAGAATATTAGAAAATTTATCTGGCAAAGTTTTAAAAAGACAAAGCATTATGATCTACTTGGTTTATTTCCAAAATGCAAGTGTTGTTAACATTAGAAGATCAAGTACTACATCTCACCCTATGAGAAGAATTGATGATATTGTCACGTGATCATTTTAGCACAGTCAGGAAGAGCATCCAGTGAAACTTGGCTCTCTAAATTACTGTTCAAGAGAGTCCAGGCAGCGCTGTGGGCTATGCACCGGACTGCTAACCACAAAGTCAGCAGGTCAAAGCCACTAGCCGCTTCTCGGGAAAAAGATGAGAAACCGACAGGGACAGTTCAGAGTTGCTCTAAGTCTGAATTGACTCAGTGACAGTGACTCTGGTTTTTGGGGACACAGTGCCCTCGTGGCCCAGCTTTAAGCACTTGGTTGGTAAAGGCACAGTTGGTGAGTTGAGCCATAGTCACTCGGCAGGAGAAAACGAGGTAGTTGGTTTCCCAGCATGGGATTGCCCGATAAGCAAAGTAAGCGTGGGATTGCTGGTCCATATTTGTGAACCTGTAGGGAACTATTTCACCTTTTTTTCACCACATCAAAGATTCTGTTTCTATGTCTAGCCAACATCTATCATTCATCCAAACCCACCCCACCTTGCTACAGAATTAGAGCTTCCTTTTAAATTACAATCCCTGATGGGGACAGAGGAAACAAAGTAAGCACGAGCTTACCTGTGCTTACCTATTAATCTGTAGCGAACAATTTCATGACACTACATTCCTAACACCAAGATCATACGTTTGAACCCACTGGACACTCTGTGGGGAAAAGATGTGTTAGTCTGCATCCGTACAGATGACACCCCTGTGGGCACGGTTCTACTGGGCCCCTCCGGCTTGCAATGAGTTGGAATCAAGCCAGAGGATCAGAGTCTGGTTTGGCAAACATGCATACTAGCCAAATGCAATCTACAAACATCTGCTGGATCTTGAATATTAAGATATATCTGCATTTGTGTAGGCAATGCTTAGGAACAATTGAGGAAATTGAGTATTGATTATTAGGTGATGTTATAAAACATCTTGTTTGGTAATGATGTAGCTATAAAGCATAATGTCCACAGTCTTGAGAAATGTGTATTGTACTTAGGCATGAAGTATAAACAAGAAAATTATGTGGCGGGGGTATCTGACCTCCTCCAGCTTCACACCGGGACAGGGAAACCGAGGCTGAGCTCCAAGAGGGGGAGGTCAGACACACCTGTGCCTTCTAGCCATCCCTCCCGCAGGGTATTCTCTACTTCTCAGCTGGGTTCAATAAGTTGTTGCAGTGGCAATGCAGAGTTGAAAAACAATACTCACGGTTATGTTGTTTATTGGGGAATTCCACGGGTTACAATTCAGGTAACAAATGCTCATGATATACTTGTTCAGTTGGGGCTCGCAGACTTCTCTCTGGTCCCCTCTCTTAGCCTGGGCAGTGGTAGAAAGCTCTTGCTTAGGGCGTGCCACTCTGCTGTAAGCCTAAATACCAAGGTACTCAGATCCGACCCCATGGGTCAGCAAACTCACCGCCCCTAGGGAAGTGCTCAGAGGTACCCCACTCCACAAGGTAGCCTCCTTCCCAAAGCACTCAGCTGTATTTGCTCCATGGGCTGTGAAGTCCACTGCTCTATCTAGTATCCCAGCTCCCGGTTCTACTGCTGCTGCTCCTCTGCCACTCCTCAGAAGTCAAAGTCACCCCTTGGATCAAGGAGGCTCAATGTGAAGGAATACCAGAGTCTACAGGACAAGCTCTACTCCTGGCCCTTCTCTCTTGCTCTAGTGAGATCACCTTCTTCCCACTTCTGAGATGCCCCATTTCACACCCAGCAATCACAATGAGCCTCGCTAACAATCACACTCCCCGAAGACAGAATCATCCAATCAGCATCTTCCCCTCACCTTCTGACTCAGACCCACCAGAAAATGTAAGGTCCTTTGCTCAGTGGTTGTCCACGGACCGGTTGTCTTCCTCACGGTTATTTGGGTTTCTGTTCTATTAAGATATGCATCTATCATTTACATGGATATGTATTACTTCCCTGGAGGCTTGACCTACACTTGTCTCCATTTTAATTTTTGCTTAGTTTTTGTTCTTCTGTTTCAAGCAGTAATTGCTGAATATTTTTAATTTTCAGTTAACAGTTTTGTCTTATAAATGACATGAAACATATTTGCTTATTTTCCTACTCTTCTTATTCTGTGATATTATTTTATGCTTCCAAAATTTGCTTTCTTAGCAGATTAGTTCCCTCCACTGTTGTACAAAACTCATTTATCACTTCAGACTATGATACGCTGGCTGAGGGTAAAAGGGCAGGAGATAGGAGTGGAGAAGGATGGCTATAAACTATCAACCACAGCTTCCCGTCCAGTTACAGAAGCAAACAAGACATATATTAGCTCTGTATATTTGAATCTTTTAACTGATGTCCTCTGTTTTCCCCTCGCTGCTTTCTCGCCTGCTTCACACAAAGTTTGCGGGAAATTCCACTGTTTTAAGTTCTATGGTCCATCAAGTCTTTGGAGGTCTCTTGCCTATGATAGGGAGCCAAGATCCCATTTTCTCTTGCTTTCCATTTGGTGTGTTATTTTGCTGCCCACCTTTCCATCACAGGACAGACGGACGGTCCGCTGGGGGCCTTAGCGCGGGGTGGGCACGCCTGCGCGCACGCGCACTCCGCACATCAGCGTCTTCCCACACAAGCCTCCCTCACCGTCCACCCCAACCCACAGGGAAGTGAGCGGTGCATCCGCAGAGCCTGACCACCTCCACTTCTGGTCAGAGGCCGGAAGAAGTCAGGAGCCCGGAATCTAAGGGGAGGAGAGGCGCGGGTGCCCCCGTTCTGCCAGCGGGAGGCATTTTGGTCCAGAGACCACAGACGCTCACTGTCTGTGCAGACAGCCAAACCAGTTTGCTTCTCTTGCGCCAGTGTCTGCTTTATTCATTTGGCCACTGGAGCCTAGCAAAGAGGTTCAGTGACAGCAAAGGTGGCTATGGAATGTTGATTTTGTATTTTTAACTGACATAGAAAAATAATTCAATGAACATGATAGGGAAATAGTGTTACAGATTTAACAGCCCGCTCCTCACCCTGACTCCCATGTGTTGTAAATCCCAGCCTCTGTGTTTCAGGACATAATTCCATTTGGAAATAGTTTTCTTAGTTGTGTGGAAGAAGCTATGCCATGAAGGGCCTGGAGTACCTGGCAGTGTTTTCATGGTGTGCACAAGGTTTTCTGAAGCGACTTCCTCCTGTGGGCAGCCAATTCTTTCCTGTAGTCTGTTCTTGGTCTGGAAGCGCCGCTGAAACTGGTTCTGTTTGGGTGACAGCTGGCATTTGAAATACTGCATCACAGCAACACACAAACCAACACAGTTCAACACACTGGCAAGTGAGTTTCTTAAACTGAAAGGACTCAAGAAAAAATCCAAGCCTTGAGTCACCATCTTTGTAGATTTATTGGTAAAAATATTGATCAATACAGAAAGCATCCAAAAAAGATGAAAAGAATGCACAGTCACTGAGCCCCAAAGAAATGACTGGCATTCCACCATTGTAGGAAGCAGCATCTGAAGAGGAACCAATGGTGCTGGAGGAAGTAGGGAAATAGTCTTATAGATTTAACTTCCCGCTTCAAGCTGCACTGAAGGCATTAGGCAAAAACAAGGCTCCAGGAACCGATGGAACACTGATTGAAGGAGTTCAACAAGCCCATGAAACACTGGAAACACTCACCCATCTGTGCCAAAGGGATTTGGAAGCCAGGTAGTTGGCCAGCTGACTGCAAGAGATCTCTATCTGTATCTATTCCAAAGAAAAGTGACCCAACAATGCCCAAATTATGGAACAATGTAACTGATAAAATGTGCAAGTAAAAATGTGCTGAGGATCACCCAACAACCCTTGCAGCAGTACATTGACATGGAGTTGCCAGAGGCTCAGGCCAGATTCAGAGGATGACGTGGAACAAGGGCTCTCATTGCTGATGTCAGATAGGTCTTTGTTGAAAGCAGAGAATACAAGAAAGGTTTTAATTGTGTTTTATTGACTACACAAAGACATTTGACTGTGTGGATTACAGCAAACCACGGATAGCCTTGAGAAGAGTGGGAACTCCCAAATAATTAATTGGCTCGTGTGGAACTTGAACATGGATCAAGAGGCATGAACAGAATACGGAATTGCATGGTTTAAAATCACAAAAGGTGTGCATCAGGGTGTATCTTCTCACCATACTTCTTCGATCTGTATGCAGCACAGATAATCAGAGAAGCTGGCTTATATGAAGAAGAATGTGCATCAGCATTGGAGGAAGGTTTATTAGCAACCTACCATATGCAGATGACACAACCTTGCTTGCTGCAAGTGAGAAGGACTCAAGGTACTTGCTCATGAAGATCACAGACTACAACCTTCAGAATGGATTACAACTCAAGGTAAAGACCCGAATCCTCAAACTGGACCAATAGGTAACGTCATGATAAATGGAGAAGAGATTGAAGTTGTCACGCATTTTTCCTTGCTGGGATCTCCAATCAGTGCTCATGGGAGCAGCAGTTAAGAGATGAAAAGACGAGTTGCATTGAGTAAATCTGCTGCACAAGATCTCTCGCACATTGAAAAGCAAGGATGTGACGAGCGCCTGACCCAAACCATGGCGTTTTCAGTCACCTCATGTGCATGTGAAAGTTGGACATTGACTAAGGAAGACCAAAGAGGAACGGATGCATTTGAAAGGTGGTGCTGGAGAAGAAGGTTGAAAGTGCAGTCGACTGTCTTTCAAGGAGCCAGAGTACTCCTTAGAGGCAAGAATGGTGAGACTTCATCTTACAAACTTGAGCTATGTTGTCAGCAGAGCCCAGTCTCTGGAGAAGGACAGCAGCTGTAAGAGAAAGGCCCTTGTTGAGAGGGCCGGACACAGTGGGTGGCTGCATCGATGGGCTCAAGCATGAGAACAATGGTGAAGATGGTGCAGGACCGAGCAGTGTTTCGTTCTGTTGTGCACAGGGTCGCAATCGGTCGCAGCTGACTTGATGGCACCTAACCACAGTCAAGGAGTATCTTAAAGTAATCCCTTTTGAGATATGGAAAGAACAGATTAGTCACAGCAGCAAGGAAACACACATGGAGATAGACTGACGTCCGTGCTGCTCCCACAGAACCAAGGAAGTAAAGCTGAAGAAGGGTTTTTCTGTAGAATGAGCAGGGCCAGGAAGAGCTTGTGCCCTATTGACTGTGCAAAGGCATGGGGCTCTGTGGGTCACCAGAAGTGATGGCTATCGTTGCAACTATGGGACTTGCAGGGCACTCCCTTGTGCTCATGCAGAAACTTGTACATAACCCAGGAGCAGTCATGTTTCAACAGAACAGGTGGACACTGCATGGCTTGAAATCAGGAAAGATGTGCGTCAGGATTGTATCCTTTCACCATGCTTATTCAATGTGTATGCTGAGCAAAGGACCTGAGCAGGAAGACTATATGGAGAACACATCATCAGGATCAACGGAAGAGCCATTCACGCCCTTTGATGTGCAGATAAAACCACTTGACTTGCGAAAAAGTTTGTGATAAAGATAAAAAACTATAGCCTTCCATATGAATTATACCTCAACATAAAACAAAGTCTTCACAACTAGATTAATAAGTACATTGTGACAAACTAAGAAAAGATTGAGGTTGTCAAGAGTTTCACTTTACTTGGATCCACAATCAATGTCCAAAGAAGTAGAAATCAAGAAATCAAATCCTCTTTAAAATGCCCCAAAGCGACTCCCAGGACACGTAGCTTTGTGATGGCAGCTTACGGAAGGTCTGGGATCCTAGTGGGTAATGGGTTGGGCTGCCAGCCACGAACTCAGCAGTCTGAATCCACCAGCTGCAGATGAAGATTTCTACTCCTGCGAAGAGTTGTGGCCTTGGACACCCACAGGAGCAGTTCTACCCTGTCCTATAGGGTCACTGAGTCCAAACCGACTCACCGGCAGAGTGTTAGCAGAGAGAGAGGTGGGTCCGTGGTAGAAATCTGTGATTCCCAAGCCAATGCCCTTCAAGAGCAGCCGCCATCCCTCTGCCAGTGTTGCTTCAATAGTGCACAGGTTTTAGTGGAGTGTCCAGTAAGACAGACAAGAAAGGCCTGGTGATCTACTTCCCAAAATCAGACAATTGAAGTCGTATTGGTCTCAACGATCTGATCTGCAACTGACCTTCAGGACTGTGCAAGACCAGGCAGCCTTTGGTCTCACTGTGAACAGGGCGGCCATGAGTTGGTTCCCAGCCGCAGGGCACCTAGCAACCGTGAGTGTTAGGTCCTAGGGCAGTGGTTCTCCACCTTCCTCACCCTGCGGCCCTTTTCATACAGTTCCTCAGGTGGTGACCACACCCATAACGTTATTTTCATTGCTACTTCATCACTGTCATTTTGCTACTGTGATGAGTCGTCATGTAGACATCTGATAGGCAGGATGTATGTTCATTGTTCCAAATTGAACATTACTAAAGCATCGTGATTAATCACAAAACTGATATGGAATTCTATATTGTAAGGTATTTATTTTTAATGACAAATAAATGACATTTTGTCTTGAAGCATGGTGCAGCATGGGGAACAGTCTTCATGCCAGAAAAACAGTGGGGCTTGCATTAGGGAACTTAGGGGGTCCGATGTGCGATGCTGAAGCCCTGGCCGGCGAAGATGAAGGATTGCAGTCTTCAGTGTAGATTAGGATTCAATGTAAAGAAGACCAAAATCCTCACAACTGGTCCAATGGGGAACATCATGATAAGGGGAGACAAGACTGACGTTGTCATGGGGGAGTTTGAACTCACTGCGGGAGAAATATGCTCCTTTAAAGACTTCCGCTGAGGGAACTCTGTGGGCACAGTCGAGAGAAAAAAATGCCCCAAAGCAAAGCAGTTACCTGGAGGACTGAGGTGTGCCCGGCAAAGGCACAGGGTTCTCAGCAAGCCTGGATGCATGTGACAAGTGGGCAATGACGACTGAAGCAGAGTCAATGCTTTTCAACGATGGTGACGGTGAAGAATACTAACTGTATGTAGCACGGACTGCCTACCAGCAGAACAAATACCACATATACTCGAGGCTGCGCCTGCTCCCCACTCCCTCATGAACCCTTGATAATTTGTAAATTATTATTTTGTCATATCTTACACTGTCTGCCATCTCCCCTCACCCACTTTTCTGTTGCCCATCCCCCAGGGAGGAGGTTATATGTAGATCCTTGTAATTGGTTCTCCCTTTCCACCTCACCCTCTCTCCACTCTCCCACCACTTCTTGCCACTGGTCCTGAAGGGATCATCCACCCTGGATTCCCTGTGTTTCCAGTTCCTATCTGTATCAGTGTACATCCTCTGATCTAGCCAGATTTGTAAGGGAGAATTGGGATCATGATAGTGGAGGGTGGCGGGGGGAGGGCCAAGGAAGCATTTAGAAACTAGAGGAAAGTTGTATGAGCCAGTCAGGGTAATTCTTTCTTGAAAGAAATGCAGTCAGAATGTTCCTTGGAAGGAAAGATGGCAAGACTTCATCTCTCTTATTTTAGACATATTATCAGCAGGGACCTGCAGAAGAACATCATGCTTGGTAACCTAGACGTCAGTTACAAACACAAAGACCTTTCATGCAATGTGGAGGCACAGAGGCTGTGACAATGGACTCAAACAGCAATGGCTGTGAGGGTGGTGTAGGTCCATGCGGTGCTTCCTTCTGTTGTAACAGGACTTAGTTACTGTGGCAGTTATATAATGAGATAGCTTATGGGGCCAGCCTGGCCGATAAACACAAGTAGGATGAATTGAAGGGCGGAGAGATAAGTGGCTCCGTGAGCCTAGCCTTTCTTTTCTCTCGCTCTTTAATCAATCGGACCAGTGTGTGGCTGCCTTGCTTGTTCTGTGCCTCAATTTAAAGGGCACACTACCTGTGGGACGCCTCGCCTGTGGACTGTGTCGCTGTAAATTGAGGTTCCTCTAAGACCATGGGATTTAAATTTACATCTCCGGAGCTGAGGACTGACTGTTGGTGACCTGGCTGAAGGTTGGTGACCTGCCTTGTTGTTTGCTGCCTGTGCTGGACTAGCCTAGCTCTCTCTCTCTACAGAGGACTACCTGACGGCCCTCAAGACTTGAAGGACTGCCAGTGTCTCACAACTCTCTCATGGGAGTGAGTCGCACTGAGCCATTTGTACTGCTTTATAACTTAACGGTTCATTTCTTTTTTTTTTAATTGGTTCAGCTTAGTATTTATTGGGGGTACATTTTCTTTTCTTTTTTCTTTTTTTAAAAACTGAAACAACTTTAAAATGAGTCAAAAGGGAGGTCAAGTGATAAGGTATTACAATTTCAACATAACTACACCCGCAGTAGTGGATTTTACAACGCGTCGTTCAGTTGTTTTCTTTTTTCTTTTTAAACGTTTTATTAGGGGCTCATACAACTCTTATCACAGTCCATACATATACATACATCAATTGTATAAAGCACATCTGTACATTCTTTACCCTAATCATTTTCTTTTCTTTCTTTTTTTTTCCTTTTCTTTTTTTACATTTTATTAGGGACTCATACAACTCTCATCACAATCCATACATATACATACATCAATTGTATAAAGCACATTCATACATTCCCCGCCCCAATCATTCTCAAAGCATTTGCTCTCCACTTAAGCCCTTTGCATCAGGTCCTCTTTTTTTTTCCCCTCCCTCCCCGCTCCCCCCTACGGTTCATTTCTTATATTATATATCTATCTGTTTATAATTTAACTGTTCATTTCTTGTGTTATATATCTATCTGTTTATAATTTAACTGTTCATTTCTTGTGTTATATATCTATCTTTATAAATATATATAATTATCAGCATTCTGGTTTTATCTCTCTAGAGAACCCTGTCTAACATATATAATCTGTTGTCAGTTTGAGAAGAGTGAAGGGCTGTCAATCAGGTTGCAGCTTGATAATCTCATTTGGAGGTGCTAAGGAGATAAGTAGCTCACTGGATGTGGGACACAGGCTCACTCCCTCTGAGACTTTACTGATGAGGAGCCTGATGGAACTACACTGATGGAGCCAGAGCCTTGGAGCTGAAGGAGCCACATGGAGACCCATGCCAGTGCTGACATGCCTCTACCATCACAGGATCCACAAGACTTTCCACCCACTGGCCTGTGATCTTCCTGCATTTGGTGTCATTGCAAGTGTTGCATGAGTCTGAAGAGGAATTTATAGATTGGTATCAGACATATGGGCTAATATGGACCTATGGACTTAATCTCCACTGGGCTGGGATGTTTTCTCAATATGCAATTGCTCTGGTCTATACAGCTCTTTCTTATACACACATGAGTGTCTGAATTTGTTTCTCCAGGCAACCCACCTAGTGCTATAACAGAAATATTGCAAGTGGGTGCTTTTAACAAACAAACTTACTTCCTCACAATATAGGGGGATAGAAATGCTGGTTTGGGGGTGCTGGCTCTACGGGAAGGCTTTATATATGATACCCCTGAAGAAAGAACCCCATCTCTTTGAGTTTCTGCCTGGGTGATGTTCACATGTCTTGGCATCTCATGATTGCTTGTTGAATCATTTTTACAACATGTAGAGTATAATCAAAGGCATTGAATCACACATGTAGAAGTTGTGGAATTGGAATGTTTTGTTGTGTGTATTTTTTCCACAATTAGGAAACATAATAATTACATGAACAACAGTTAGTCCAAGGAAGAAGAATATGTTCTAGAATTGAGTGTGGTGATAATTGTACAACTCTTCTTGATATGATCAAATTGTTGGATTTTATGACACGTGAAGTGCTAACAAAACTTTTAAAAAATGTTTTTGGAGAGAAAATGTTTTGAGAATGTACAAATGTGCTTTACACAACTGATGTATGTATGGATTGTGATAAGATGAGTAAATGATTAAAAAAAGGAAAAAAATCTTTTTTATCTCCAAAAAGAGATTCACTCAAGCACAATTTACATTAACCCTGTCTCATCAACACAGCAAAGACAACGCATCCCCAAGTAGGGTTATAACCACAGCATAGACATTTGGACTTACAACACATTTTAAGGGGACATAATTCCATCTGTAACAGAGTTGCTATGGGTCAGAACCAATTACCTAACCCCACCACAGTCTCACGGGTCAGAACCAATTACCTAACCCCACCACAGTCTCACGAGCTGTAGGAAGAGAATTTCTGCTCACAAAACCACCCACTTGTAGTATTCCAGCTAGAGCAGCACTGAGACACCGAGAAAAACAGATATAGTGACTGATGACACTGCAAGCTCCCTCTGGCAGGGAAGCACATTCTTTTGTTCATATGGAGACATCACATTATTTTAATTGGTAAGATGGTATTGCTGTGTTTGCAAGTATGGTTAGAAGTGTGTGTGTTACTGTTGACTGCCAAGAACAGAATAGAATGGAACTCACCATTCATTCCAAATCCCTTCTAGTATACCATTTTTAGTGAAGCAATACTTTCTAGAATGTTCTGAAGCTGGTGATAGAGCTACAAATGAGGTTCCACCAATAAAATACACGATACCAAATTTTGCCAAGAAGCCAGGTTTTGGTGTCCAACCCCTTGCTCTGTAGGTGTTAAGAGGGTTTGTTGTACAGGAAGTGGCAGTAGCGACAGTTTCCTGAGCCCTGGATGACACTAACAGCATGTCCCTAAAGTCATAAGTCTAAGGGACACCCTTCCTGGTTATGGCAGGAAGAGTGTGCCCACCACAGAGCCCTGCCCTGAAACTGAACTCTGATTGATAAACTAAAAAATAATAATAACAGTTAATTCTGTATATATTTCAGGTTAAGCTTTTAAAGGAATCAAATAAATGTTCCTTTAGGACTTGCCCTATTGGGTGGGAAACTTAATTTTGTGAATAATTACTATTCTTATTCAATCTGAGCATATATATAGTGTTTGTGTATATATGTACACACACACACACATATATACACATAATAGGAGCATACATATTACAAAGGCTACTACTTTTTTAATGTAGTAAAAAAATCCCAGTTAAAATTAATTCTTATGATATATATGGTCCTGGTAGATGCTTACCGTCAGGAAGAGTTCACAGAAAAGATGGGGGTAAAGCTAAGTGTGGTGAAGAAATCAGATGGTGCCCTGCTGTTAGAGAGAATAGCGTCTGGGTCTTAAAGACTTGTCTTCAAATAAGTAGCCATCTAAGTGAGGCATCGACTAAGTGTATACTGGAGAAGCACACCAGCCTATGCGATCCAAGGACTGTAAATAATAAAATCTAAACCTGAAGCTTGGTATCCAAGCTCACTGTGTGAACGGCTGGTGTTCAGAAGGCTGTGCGTGAGAGTGGAAGTCCAAATCCATCTGAAGGACTCACACATGGATTAAGTCTCTCACTAACATTAAAGGATTTGAATAGCCGTGGCATCAGAGTGAGAGCATTTTAAAGTTGATTATGGCAGATATAGTAGGTTAAAATATCATTTGATCTTCTTTTTTACCCATTTTAAAGTTGTTTCAGTTTTTAATATTTTCTGCTTTCTCTTTGATTTCAGGTTTTTGTTTTGTCTAGTCATTATTGTTGGTTTTGTATGCTTATATATGTCTCCTTTATTTTTTATCATTTTCTGCATATTAAATCGGTATAGATACATTATGGACACAGTACTTGGACAAGGACAAGACAGGGGAGGTTGCGGGGAAATGGGAGGCTAACAACAAGTGGGAGAAGAAAATGGTCTGAAATCCACATATCTTAATATGACCGAACGATTGCACTGTAGGACATATGAAGTAGATGCCAACAAGCTGTTGTAGAAACTTCAGTTTGCTGACTAATGTGCCGCTGTGACATCCGAGGATTTCCCGCAGAGGGGGTAGGGGCCCCAGGCCAAGCTCCAGGGCTGCCACGGCAGCCTGCTTGCGCTGTCCAGGCTCAGGAGCCCAGCGCATGCGCGTTTCCCTGTTAGGGGGCACCGAACAACACTGGGTCCTGAACAGGCCAAGTAAGTTTGGGACCCTAACGTCTAGTGTATCTCCTTCCAAACAAATGAGTCCGTGAAAATCCTACGGGCCCAGTTCTACTCTGACGCGCATGCGTCGCTGTGATGGAAAGTCCGAGTGCATGACCGCAGCTGGTTCTGAAGCATGTCCAGTTAGTGGTCAAACAAGTTATTTAATCTCTGGGCAATAACTCTCCCCTGGAAATTCACCCCATCGTTACCCACTGCACAGAAACTAACATTTAAAAATGATTGGATGGGTAAGCCGTTCGGTTAAAATCTGATGTTCAGAAGTGTCTGGGTTTTCAATATCTTTATTTTCCAAATATTATTTTTAAAGAACATTAAAAGCATCAGAAATACAAATCTGGCATAATCATTAACATAAGAACAATTATTGTAAAATGTTTGAAAATACATCACATCCTTTGCATCACAGTCATTAATACTAATGAATGTACCCTGCTAATTGATCTTATTCAACTGAATTCTCATTGCATTTAGTTCTCATTTTAGCCCTTATGAAGAGACATTATACAGAGCTACCTACGTATATAGGTAGCTATATATCCATCTGCAGATAGAGATAAATGGAGGGGCTAGTATGAATCTCATGCAGGTTCAATCATTGATTTCTTGATGAGCATAAAGGCTGAGGGCCTCATCCACACATGCTTGCTTTACGTGATAACTTACCTCCCAAAGCTGGGTCCCTGCTGCTCAGTCCATCCAAGCTCAAAGTCAGTGGTATTGCCAGGTGAGTGCAGACTACTCCGAGGGGGTGACAATAAACTGTCCAAAAAATGTTGGTGTAGTGTTTCAGCAGACACGTACAGTTTTTCTGGAAAATATTCCATGTACTTATAATAACAAAAACATTTTTGTAAGCCCAGTTTACAGGCATCAGCATATATACGAGGTTAAAGTTCTATGTTGGCTTATGTTTGAAATTGCTAACACGCCTGATCAGGACTGTCATTACTGCATGATTAGGACACTTGGACTCATCTGGTTTATGGACACAAGCTACACCCATGCTCATACTGGGCTGCTGCTGTTCTCACCGACACTGAGTTATCACATCTGGTTTGAGCCGTGTGGTCGTAGGGAACCTGTGCCAAGAACTTGCTTGAGAAAAAAAGAGCCTGCTCAAGAATAGGCAGCAGTAGGGGAGGGAGGGGCGGGGAAGCAAAACAACTTAAGCTTCGGCTCAGTTACTAACAGTGTTGTAGCTGATCATGTAATTCAATGTAGCCATATTTTACTAACGATACTGGTTTCTTCGCACTCATAATTTTGATTTTGTTTTCAGCATTCTTACTAAGAAATATGGCACTTAATCAAGTTGCAACTATTTCGTAGCATTATTCTGAGTACAGGCGATAATCAACCTTACTAAGGGTTCTATGTGGGGCAACAGAGGACAGCCACCAAGGAGGGTAAGGGTGTTGGTACCGGGAGTTAATGCACGGGGTGGCCCGAATTCTAGTGACACTCTTCAGGAGTCACACAAGAACCCTGACCTTTCCGACTGTACAAGTGGAAATCGCTTTTGCTTTGATTTCCTTATTGAATCCCATGAGAAGCCTGGCTACCAAGGACAGACGAGGGCGAGTGAAAAAGTATCACGACTAGGAGTCTGGTTCACACACGAGAGGGTTCATTGCAAACAAAGCCTGCCGAAACCCTCTCTTCCATCAGGAGGTAGCTGCAGACGAGTTCCCCAATTGTCTTAAAGTCCTTCAGTGGCACCTTCCTTCCAAAAAAGATCTGATCCAAATAGTGGCTCCAAGGAGACGCACGGGCCTGGTGGACTCAAGGCCAGAGAGAGAGGCCAGCCCAGAGGGTTGTGGCCACTGTTTTGGGGTTCCCAGGGAGTCAGATGGAGGTTTTCTTGAAGGACACCTAACGTTTAGTGCATCTCCTTCTAAACATGGAGGAGCTTGGAGCTCCTTATGAAGAAGTTTTCAGTTAAGTGAAAATTGCATAGGTGAGAAAAATGCCAGGTATTTGCCCCAAATAATGCCCCACTCCTCACCCCCCTGGCAACACACCTGCTCATCAGAGCAGCAAGCGCCCCACTAAGGGTTTCACTGGGTTTCTGACATCATGCCGGGACAGCACTGGCCTCCCCATGGACTTCTTTTCCCTAAACGCAAAGGACAATTAGAAGGAACACAGTTGTGTCCCTCCAAGGTGCCCAAACGGCTGGTTCAACAAGGTGTCAATGGTTTTACTTCTTCCGAGGACGGCAGAGGGACAGAAGCACCACCTTCAGAAGTGTGTGGACCTCGACAGACACGATGTAGAGAAATAATAGCTTTCCATTTTGATACTGTTTGATAAAGGTTTAGATGACGTTTTTAGTAATACTTTTTTACTTAGCTTTGAATACTCTAAAGAAGGTGGAAGTGTTTCCTTGATTAGTGTTATTAATTACAAAGCTGCTCCATTTATTAAAATAAGTGTTTTGTTTTGAGACAAATGTCTAATTTCCAATAGAACACAATTCTTTGAAAGACGGTGAAAGAGATTAGTACACTTCTGAATTCTTTCTTGGTTAGAAAGGAGTACCGTGATATCCTGCCTTATTGGAGTTAAGATAAAGGAACATGATGTTGTATTAAAAACACAACTGAAATAGTGATGACTCCCCCAAGTAGTACTGAATCATCCCCAAAATGTCCGAGAGGGGATAATGTTGACTCTGTTAGGAAACTGAGGAAGAAAGGCAGGAAAGATGCAGGAAGGGCAGTGGGGTGTGGGGAGGGAGAGGAGAAAAAAGAAAGAAGAGGAAGGAGGGGAGGGCAAAGGAGAGGAAGAAGAAGAGGAGAGACAGACCCCAAAGGTGAATGAAAACACAAAGCAAAACATGCACCTCTGCTTGCTGACGAGGGACAGAAAGGACTGGTGAACACAGGAGGCCAGAGCTGTTCTACGGGGGAACACCACCCCAGCTGCTCCTCGCCTCTCCAGATTGCTGGGTTTGAGACCAGCCTGGGGGAGGGTGCTGCAGAGGGAGTGCCTTTCACCCAAAGGAAAAAGAATGCCCTCCTCTCAGAAATGATACCTCTTGAATGTAGCGCTTTAGAAAGTCAGGCTTTTGCATCTTGATGCTCACGCTGGGTCTAGCAGTCAGAGTTGCAAAATTCTATCGAGTTCAAATGCTAGCTGTATCATGAAAAACTTTTTTTTTTTAACATAAAAATATGAGTTCACCATTGTTGTCCTCGGAATCGCAGAGTGTATAATTAGTTTCAGGTACACAAATACTGAAGCTATTTTTTCCTTACTATCCATTTCCAGTTTAGGAATACTGGAAGCAAAAGACACATGGATAGAAAATAGATCTTACAAATATTTCTACCATGGTGAGATGTAGATAAAGACCAAAAAATAAATAAAAACAAGGTGTTATCTATAAATAGTTAACTAGGATACTCTGCCAGATTGTTCATGGACCCTATTCACAAAGAAGGAAGCCATAAGTCAAAACGCCCCCAGTTGCCTCCCCTGCCTGTGGAGAGCAATCCTGAACTCCTTTCCACACCCAGCCCTGCGAGGAGGGCCACAGGAGCACCATCCCGCTAGACCAGTGGTTCCCAACCTGTGGATCACAATGCCTTTTGGGGTCGAACAACCCTTTCACAGGGGTCGCCCGGTTCGTAACAGTAGCAAATTTACCGTGATGAAGTAGCAATGAAAATAATTTTATGGTTGGGACGGGGGGGAGGGGGTGTCACCACAACCTGAGAAACTATGAAAGAGTGATGGCATTAGGAAGGCTGAGAACCACGCTCTATACAGGTGCATTTCTGAGTGATGTAAACATCTAATATGCCCAGCTGCTAACTAGCTTTTGTCTTGAGAAGTGATCAGCTTCCAGAAAGGCAACCATGGAAAACCCAGCGGAGCACAGTTGTCCTCTGCCACGCACGGGCGTGTCATGAGCTGGAGTGCCCTTGGGGGCGCACTGGCTTCCTTTCCTGTGCTAACTGCACATACAGTCCTCCTCACTGGGCTTCGAAGGCAGGATCATCCGACAGGACAATTCCATTTTAACAAGCCAAGAAGTCATTGCTCCTTTGAAGAACTCCATCTCCAACTGAAACAACCTGATATCACCCATCATACAAAATGGCAGATAATTAGAAGACATTCTTTGTTGGCTGCCTTCTAAGGGGAGGAAAGTTCTTAATATCTGATACTTGTGCACGCTTGGGGGAACGGTAGAGTTATAGATAAAACATTTCTGCTTTTCTGCTTGAACAGTATATTATGTATTCAAAACAGCCTGTTTGCAAAAAAGGCATATTGTTCCCTATTTCAACACTTCAGAGAATAAAAATTTGAAATCTATTCGTAAAAATGACACCTTCACCAAAGTCATAACTTCAGTCTTTAAAAAAATCCAGTCAATGTATACTTTGAAGACCCATAACACTGACTCAAATAATTATAAGCAATTGATTTTTCTACTTTTAACATAGTAGTAGACTCATTCCTGAAATCTATTTCAAGATTCAGTACAAAAGACTAGGACACAGGTCAGGGTAAAAATCTTAGTAACAAACTGTTACACCAAATCTTAAGATGCTCAAGAACTACAAGGCAAATCAACAGCTGTTAATACTTCAGGCCAAAGGAACTCCAGGGGCTGAACCGCATCTTTAGGCTCTGTTCTCTCTCACGACCCATGAGAGTTAAAATACTCCATGTCTGATAGGAGCCCCCTTGGCCCGGGGCTTTACACCGAGGGCACTGGGATCTGCTTGGCCACAGGGCTGTTGTACTCTGGCATCGGTTCACTGGCAGTGTGGTAATGCATGGCGATGTAGGAATGGGCGAGCGCAAACGTGCTGACTGGCTGTATGTTGTATGGGATGCTCTCCTCCTGGGAGGGGCTGCTGTTGTAGACGCTGTAGTGTGGTTCAATCCGGGTGTGGATGGGGGTGGAGCTGCTCTGACCGTAGTGCTGATGTCCAGCCGAGACCCTGGGACTGCCCACACTTTCCTTGGAGCGGCTCGGGCCACAAGCCTGATTCATGAATTTCTTCTGCGGCTTTGGAGACAACATGTAGGCAGAGTTGGTTTCGTGATGGGAGGATTTATTTCTGTTGACTTCGAGGTTCCCTTTCCCCACCGCGCGAAGCCGGGTCTTCTGTTTGCAGCACAAAAAGCCCAGACCCGTGCACTGGAGGCACCAGCACACTTTCCGCCTCAGCCCCGTGCTGTTTCGAGAATACACGAAGGGGTTTAGTCCTGACTTGAAAAATATCAGGGTAAATCCAAGCAGTTCAAACTGGTACAGGAGGAAGCTCCCATCGCTGGACAGAACCACCTGCACCAGGGCGATCCCCAGAGGAAGACAGCACACCAGGGCGGACAGCACGATGATCACACAGGTGACCACCGCTTTGGAGTCCTTGGTAGTGGAGAGGTTGACGGCTGACACCAGCTGGAGTCTGCTGGCTGTGGGAGCTGGCAGCCGGTTGGGGCTCCTGGTGTAGCCATGGGTCTGAACGTGCTGTAGTTTGTTGTAATTCTGGTTCCTGTACAGAGCTGGCATGGTGCGCTGGATGGGCTCGCTCCTTCCCTTCACGGGGGCACCCATGAAAGGCTGTGGTCTGGAAGCATCCATAGTGATGACAGGGGGGCACTTTCTGACCTGTGCGTTTTTGCGCAGGGTCTGAGCAATCATGATGTAACACACAGAGATCACAGCAACACAGAAGGCGAAGTCTACCACGTAGAGAGACAGAATGGCCCTCCCTTCTCCCGCAATCACACTGCACATGGGGAGGCAGAGGTGGGATTTGCTGGTTTTCAGGGTGGCCAGAGTGGCCAGGGAGAAGCTAGTGACCCACAGGAGCAGCGTGAGGAGACAGGTGCAGGGAAAGGAGGCGGTGTGCGTGGGCTGCTTCCCCAGCACCATGCGGAGCCGGTGCAGGGCGATCACAGCCACTGTCTTGAGAGACATGATGATGAAGCCAGAGCTGGTGAGGTGGAAGGTGAAGCAGAAAGCATCCGGAAGACGACTGGCTGAGTTGAAGAACAGCACAAAGGTGAACATGGGGGCCGTCACACCACAAATGAAGAGGTCACAGAAAGACAGGTTCAGGATCATAAAATCAAAGTTCGTTCTGAATTTCCTGAAAGCGGGATCAAAGAAGGACAAAAAGACGATGAAGTTGCCGTAAGAGCCCAGGCAGAATATGACCACGAGCAGAACCGTGCAGGTCACCAGGGTGGCTGTGTGGATGAGGTCCTGCAGGTCCCCCCGGAGAGAGGTGCTATTCTCTCGCAGTGACTGAGGCACACGCAGTGAGGTGGCATTGGCAGCGTTCTGCAGGTGGTCGGTGGAGTTCATCTTTGAAGAGAACCGTCTCTTCCTTCTGTTCCCCCCAAAACACTCCGTGGGAAGGGAGTCAGGGTCTCAACTCACAGATGCACAGGTGTGTGTCAACCGAGGCCCACGGCAGATAAACCTGCACACAGAACCACACCCAGAAACAGAGAGGAGTGAGTGAGGAAGACATCGCATGACCTTTCATCAAAGCACCAGACTTCTCCAGCACCGACCCAGTCCCCAGAGAGGGCTTTCTCCTGATGTGCTCAAACGCAGGAGAAGCACACACCCCTCAGAACACACCCACTCACTGCGTTGTGTGGCAAAGTCATGTTCAGCCTTGGGTACACATTGCCTGGAGAGCACAGTAAAGAAGCCTCCCTCCAAGACACTTGGACTCAGGGGTATGCAGATGTTATCTTAGAACCACTCCCCTAACTGGGCCAGGGGTGGGGCACAGGAACCAATCTCCCCCTAAAATAAATCACAATCTAACCAATCCAACACCTTCACCATATAATCACAGCTGGGGGTGGTAAATTATAGCAGGGAGCCCAATCCAAAGGGAGGGGTGGGGTGGGAATGGAGGAAGAGTCTTGGTAAGTAGGGACTGATGGGGGTATCCTGAGAGGCAGGCCAGTCAGGGAGAACAGAGTAGGCCTTTGAGCAAGCGAAAGTATGAAAGTATGAGGGCGGCAGGAGAGTGTGGCTGGTAACAAAGCCCATTTCCTAATGCCCACAAAGCACCGGCTGGCTCCCTTCACCACTGTTACAAATCTCCTCCAATGATAGTTCGTGACAAAGTCCATACTTCCTTGGAAAACCGAGTAGTTAGTCTACATTTGAGAAGTGGGTGAATAAGCAAATGTGGCAAAGAAAGCTGATGGTACCCGGCTTTCAAAAGGTATAGCATCTGGGGTCTTAAAGGGTTGAAGGTAAACAAGCGGCCATCTAGCTCAGAAGCAACAAAGCTCACGTGGAAGAAGCACACCAGCCTGTGTGATTACGAGGTATTGAAGGGATCAGGTATAAGGCATCATCAGAACAAAAAAATCTTACCATAGTGAATGAAGGGGGAAGTGTAGAGTGGAGACCCAAAGCCCATTTGTCAGCCAATAGAGATCCCCTTGCAGAGGGGTCTAGGGGAGATGAGTCAGTCAGGGTGCGATATAGCACCGATGAAGAATACAGCTTTCTTCCAGTTCCTAAATGCTCCCCCCCCCCCAACTATCATGATCCGAATTTTACCTTGCAAGTCTGGATAGAGCAGAGGATGTACACTGGTACAGATAGGAACTGGAAACACAGGGAATCCAGGGCGGATGATACCTCCAGGACCATTGGTGTGAGTGGTGATACTGGGAATGTGGAGGGAGGGTGGGTTGGAAAGGAGGACCTGATTACTAGGACCTACATGTGACCTCCTCCCTGGGGGACGGACAACAGAAAAGTGGGTGAAGGGAGATATCAGAGAGGGCAAGATATGACAAAATAATAATTTATAAATTATCAAGGGCTCATGAGGGAGGGGAAGTGGGGAAGGAGGGGAAAAAATGAGGACCTGATGCCAGGGGCTTAAGTGAAGAGCAATTGTTTTGAGAATGATGAGGGCAATTAATGTACAGATGTGCTTTATACAATTGATGTGTGTATGGATTGTGATAAGAGTTGTATGAGTCCCCTAATAAAATGATTTTAAAAATGTAATGAAAAAAAGAGAAGGAAAATCAAAAGTGAAGTGAGCTATTATCTGTGCACACGCTTGTGTGTGTGTGTGTGTGTGTGTGTGTGTGTGTGAGAGAGAGAGAGAGAGAGAGAGAGAGAGAGAGAGAGAGAGAGAGAGAGAGAGAGAGAGAGAGAGAGAGAGAGAGAGAGATAGATCTACCAGAGGAAACGGCACCTGCATCCATTCCTACTATCCTTCACTGGTCAGTGTCCCTGTTTGCTGCAAGGTGCTGGACAGCGTCTGTAAGACCTACATTATCTTCCTTCTCATTCCTTGTTCCCTTCAGTTTCTGCAGTGTGATTTAACACACATTCATGGTCCATGTATGCTTTCCCAAACCCCAGCGCCCTGCAATGAGAGCCCAGCAGCTCCCAGAAATGCCTTCTGTGGGGCAGCCCAACTAGCTCCTTGGGGCACAGTGCTCTGGTGAAAAGCTTTGGTTTAACCCAGCAGGTTCATGGTGATCAGCACACCACAGGATACGCAGGGTTGGCAGGGTGGGTCGATGCTCACAGTCTCTAACCATGAGCTCCAGCTCTAGCAGGCTCCATCCGGAGGCCACCAGACTGCAGGAGGCGGGGAAGTGAAGGATTATAGGGGTTCCCTATGGGTCACACCAGTCTATCTCAATGTGCATGGGCCAGCCCAACACCACATGTATCAGCTACTGACCACTTGACACAGAATTCTCTCAGCCTCGAACCACTGCCTCGGCTGGCTGGGCCAGTGAAAACCAAACCACTGGGAGACACACAAAACTAACTTTGTGAAGGGAGCAGGTCACCTCCTCTCTCTCCATTGTTGGCCAGACAGTGCAGAGATCATGATAATGTAGTGAATTATAGAAATGAAACCAACTTTTGTACGTGCCTTATAAAAGTCTGTGAGAGAGAAAAATGCACATCCTGACCTCTCACTTCTTAATAACTAGAAGTAAAAACAATAGTAGCCAAGAAAATCCTGTGAAGCAGTTCTATTGGTACATGGAATCAAACTTAATTCACTTTCATAATTCTTTTAAGTAGTTCTTGCAATTTCTTCCTAATTGAAAATTTCCAAACCCCTAATCACTCAGTCACACACATAGACACCTGAATGCCTTTTGGGCAAGCCTGAGAATTCTGGTTCCAGTGAAAAGCAATGATACATCACTCTTCACGGGATAAGCGTGTACACACAC
Source organism: Tenrec ecaudatus (assembly GCF_050624435.1). Classification (NCBI taxonomy): domain Eukaryota; kingdom Metazoa; phylum Chordata; class Mammalia; order Afrosoricida; family Tenrecidae; genus Tenrec; species Tenrec ecaudatus. Next base: position 261,947 of record NC_134546.1, read on the forward strand.
ACACACACACACACACGGAATGAGGGGCAAGAAGAGAAAAAACAAGGACGGGGAAGGAACAAGAGAAGTACCGGTTTTGGCAGAGACACTTTAGGAGCCATCCTGAGTAAATTCCAGTTTTAGGGCTAAACTCTCAAGATTTAAGAAAGAAGTCTGAGACCACAATTAGAAATTAAATGGCCAAACTATAAAACTCATTTGAGAGAGGGGTATCTATTTGCTATTTTTAAATAATAAGTAAAAGTCACCAAAGTTATTTTCAATACAGGGTTGCAAGCTAATTTTTGGCTCTGGGACCACAGGCAGGTCCTGGGAGAGAGGATTAAGTCACAAGGCGAAGGCACCGGCCCTGGCTGGAAGAAAGGCGAACCTAAGAACCACAGACAGAAGGTTCCTGCGCACCTTTTTGGAACTCAGCAGGTGAAATCCTGAAGTAAGTAATATGAAAATTTACTGTGCAGTGCTAATTATTTTTAAATAATTTTATTCGCACATAAGATTTCGTGCGAATAAGAGATGCCTTTAGAGCCTGATAGCCTAATGAGCAGTTTTAAATATTTAGTAAATGTTAAAACATAATAAAGACTTTTACCTATCAATTCAGAACTTAGCTTCCTCTCAGCCCCCATTTTTCTCTCTCATAAAATCCTAAATTCCTGAGTCAGACATTTTCAAAGCCAGAGAAGGTTAGATGCTGTATTCTAATTATCCTCTCAGTCTTGACGGAAGCTAGGGGAGCTTGGGGAACCTGCCCAAGGTCACCAATACTCCAGGCGGAATCCCGAGGCTAGGATCCCTCTGTCCCTGTCCCTCCCACTCGGGCTACCAGAAGCCCACCAGCTGCCGGGTGTGGGGGAGATGACCCCGCGCCCCTGCCCCGCCCGGCCGGGCCCTGTGCGAGAAGGACCCCCCTCCGGGAGCGGAGAAGGGGACCGGGAATGGCAAGCGGTCCGTCGAGAGCAGGGCCCAGCTGCAGGGGCCGGGGACGGCCTAGGCCGGCAGCGGGTTGGGAGGTGAGGACCCAGCGGGGGACCCAGGGACCCGGGCCGCCAAGCGCGCAGGGCCGCCGGGAGCGCAGGTGCGCGGCCAGGCCAGGCCCGGCGCGGGGCGGGGCACTCCCGGCGGCCCAGTCAGCGCGACCCACGGGCTCGGCCTCTCACCTGCCGGGCGGCCGCCGCGCCGGCCCCCCTCCTCCATCTTGCGGGCGGGGCCCCAGCTCCGCCCGCCGCCCCGGGTGCTGCCGGGCAGGGGGCGCCGTCGCCATCGCCGCGCGTCCCAGAGCCCCGGGTGGGAGGCACGTCCGGGAGCTGCGGGCCGCGGAGCGGCGCCCTCGCCCCTCCGGCCGCCCCTCCGCCCCAGCGAGCGCGCGCGCGCGGCGCGGCCTCCGCGGCTCCCCGGGGCGTGAGCGCAGCCTCTGTGCGCCGGCGCCGGGCCGGGCATCTGGCTCCCAGGAGTCGGCGGGAGCTGAGCTATGAGGGAAGCAAGCGGGTGGGGAGGAGGAGGGATAGGCGGAGACCCCGATGGCACAGTACGACCCGGGGCTGCCCTTTCCTGGGAGGAGGACGGGGACTTGGCTTGGGGGCCACCTCGCACCCACCCTATTCCCTGCGCTTCAGGGTGGCCTCGCTCCACACTGGGCTGCGCTTCATGCAGTTCGTGCCCTCCGCCCCAGTCCCAAACCGGCGTCGTCGTGCGTTCTGGTCCGTTAAAACCCAGAATCTGTAACTCCGGACATTGCAACAGACGTGACTTACACGCGCCAAATTGAGCGCAATGTTTAACGCTGCCCGTCGCCCTCCCCAGCTGACGGAGGAGCCTGCTGGCGACGGGGTAAGCGTCGGCCGCTGCGCGCAAGTTCGGCGTGGGCACCACCAGGGCCCAGCGGCGGGGAGGAAGATGTGGCCTGCCGCTCGTTAACGAGCGAGCCACCGCCCGGGAAGCCCGCGAGCCGGCTCGGCTTCCGTGCAGCCGTGACTCGACCACAGTCGAAGGCGGTGATTCTGCCGGAGCGCCGCGGGTGCAGCAGGTCAAGCAGCGGGCTGAGCCCAAGGCCGGCCGACTGACGCGTCCCAGTCACCGCCCCAGCAGCTACCTCGGCCCCAAACGAGGGCAGCCAGTGGGGCACCGAGCTGAAGCGCAGTAGGCCGGGTTTGGTTGGAAGCCTCTGAGAAGGGTGAATTGACTTGGGTGAGGGCTGCAGGGCATCAGGTGCAGACTGTGCGAGACGCGAACGCACACACTCAGCTATGGGCTCATTTCGGATGCACTGCAGCCCTAAAGATGGAAGTGCCCGTAAGGTTAACCTTCCTCATCGCGACCCTTTCATGCAGTTCCTCATGTGGTGACTCCCAACCATAACATTATTTTCGTTGCTACTTTGTAACTGTAATTTTGCAACTGTTATGAATCGTAATGTAAATTGTAATGTTTTCCGATGGTCTTAGGCGACTCCTGTGGAAAGGTCATTCGACTTCCAAAGAGGTTGCAACCCACAGGGGTTTTTGTAAATCTTTGTGGGAGCAGCCAGCGTCACCTTACCCACTCCTGGTGGTGTCTGAGGGCTGACCTTGCTGTCAGCAGTCTGATGTGTAAGCCTCTAGCCACCAGGGCTCCACTCAGTCTACAGCTATTTTTTTCTTTTTGAATGTTTTGACTAAAACTCGTGCCAACAGTTGAACATTTTCTAGGTTTCAGGCCATGCATGTGGCACCAGGGGGTGGAGCTAGATCCTGACTCTCAAGGGGTTCACAATCCAGTGGGAGAGAAGACAAATAAATTCAGTGTCAGAGTATGCAATCACGTGGGAAGTACAGAGGAGAGAAACCCCAGACACTGCTTATAGGGAAGCAAGCCCTGGTCCTGGGGCATTTTTGTGAAAACAGAGAAGCCAAGTGTTCTCACACACAGGGTTGGCTAACTTACCTGTACCAGTCATCTGAGGTGCACGTTAAAAAATGCAGATCCCCCGCATGCCCTTTGGAGATTATGATTTAGTGGGTTTAGGGTGAGGCCTGAGAATCTGCATTTTAATAAACTAATATTCTTTTTAAAAAATCATTTTGTTGGGGGTTCATACACGTCTTATTACAATCCATACATACATCAATTGTGTCAAGCACATTTGTACAATATTGTCCTCATCATTCTCAAAACATTTGCTCTCCACTTAAGCCCATTATCAGCTCATTTTTCCCTTTCCTCCCTGCTCCCCCCTCCCTCATGAACCCTTGATAATTTATCATTATTATTTTGTCATTTCTTTCACTGTCCAACATCTGCCTTCACCCATTCTTTTGTTGACTGTCCCTCAGAGAGGAGGTTATATGTAGATCCTTGTAATCAGTTCCTCCTTTCTACCCCACCCTCTAGTATGGACACTCTCACCACTGGTCCTCAAGGGATCATCCATCCTGGATTCCCTGTTTCCAATTCCTATCTGTACAAGTGTACATCATCTAGTCTAGCCAGATTTGTAAGATAGGATTGGGATCATGATAGACGGGGAGCGGGGGTGGTGATGAAGGAAGCATTTAAGAACTAAAGGAAAGTTGTATGTTTCTTTCATTGTTGCTAGACTGCACCCTGACTGGCTCATCTCCTCCCTGAGACCCTAAACTAATTTTCTTAAGCAGGATACAAAGAAAAGGCTACTGTCCTAATTATTATACAGGTCATTAAAACACAAACCAAAAACCAAGTAAAAAAAACCCCAACCTGATGCCATACAGTAGACTTACACAGTCCCAGGATATAAGGCTGAGTCTGACTACCTCAAAGGGCTGCCAGGATGGAAATCTTTAAAGAAGCAAAATCTCACATTAATGATGTTTGCTATTCTAAGGACAAAATAACATGTATCAAACCCTTAGGACATCAGGATCCCAGCCAGCATACCATTCTTCTAGGAGTCTTTTTGAACCAAAAGCAAAGCCAGTCATTGAAAACACGAGGGGAACAGCCCACTCTCACAGGCATGAGTGGACTCCCATGAGATATAGATATGTATATGTATGTGTGTATATATATATTAAACCTCCTTAAAGAAACTGTGAAGTGATAAAATGCTGAGGCTAAGTAAAAAAAAAAGTATTCCAAACAAAACACCTGTTACATGCTCACGTTTATTCCACACACCTGTTTCTGCCATTAGTGGATGGCTTCTCGTGGTACGACATGCCTCAGTCCTGCTAAACAAACCAAACTCGCTGCCATTGACTTGAGACCCACTCATAGTGGCCTACAAAGCAGGGTGGGACTGCCCCTGTAGTTTCTGAGCCCAAAACTGTGAAAATGGAAAGTCCATCTTTCTCCCTCAGCACAGCTGGTAGGTTTAAAAAACTTAGGCCCTTTTGGATCACAGCCAAGCATAACTAACCCCCACAAGCCCCCATACCCTTGTCTTAAACAACTCCCAGAGCTCCTGTCTTAAACAAAATGGGGTAAGTGTCAAAAGTATTGAGCTATGATCAACTCAGCAAATAGTGGTCTTTCTAAAGATCAAAGTTCATGAAGACAATATCAGGGAAAGAATTGTAACCTGAAACTGGACAAGTCTTGGGTTGACTAATAGGATTCAGGGAACAAGGTCTCATCTAGACAGTAGTTTCCAAATGATTAATAAAAACAAAATAACCACAAGGTAAACAAGCGGCCATCTAGCTCAGAAGCAACAAAGCCTACATGGAAGACCACCACCAGCCTGTGTGATCATGAGGTGTCAAAGGGATCAGTTATCAGGCATCAAAGAACAACAAATCATATTGTGTGCTCACCTCCATGATACGATCACTGAAGACAAATGGGTACATAAGTAAATGTGGCGAAGAAAACTGATGGTGCCTGGCTATACAAAAATATAGCATTTGGGGTCTTAAAGGTTTGTAGGTAAACAAGCCGCCATGTAGCTCAGAAGCAACAAAGCCCATATGGAAGAAGCACATCAGCCTGTGACATCACAAGGTGCTGAAGGTATCAGGTACCAGGCATCATCAGAACAAAAAATCATATCATAGTGAATGAGTGGGGAGTGCAGAGTGGAGACCCAAAGTTCATTTGTAGGCCACTGGACATCCCCTTACAGAAGGGTCTTGGAGAAGAGACGAGCCAGTCAGGGTGCGATGTAGCAACGATGAAACTTACTTTTCTCTAGTTCCTAAATGCTTCCTCCTCCCCCACTATCATGATCCCAATTCTACCTTACAAATCTGGCTAGACCAGAGGACGTACACTGGTACAGCTAAAAACTGGAAACACAGGGAATCCAGGGTGGATGATCCCGTCTCATTATAGTGTGATACTGGTGTGAGTGGCGATACTAGGAGGGTGGGTTGGAAAGGGGGAACCGATTACAAATATCTACATGTGACCTCCTCCCTGGAGGACGGACAACAGAAAAGTGGGTGAAAGGAGACGTCGGACAGGGCAAGATACGACAAAATAATAATTTATAAATTATCGGGGGGAGCGGAGAGGGAGGGTGTTGGGAGCCGATAGCCATTAAGACCTTGGCCTCACTTAGCAGAAACTTGGCCGCTTCCTAACAGCAAGGCTTTGTTTCCTGCCCAACTTCGCCCCCACATTCTAAGCTATGTGCTCAGTAGCATGGGCAGTTGCGATAACTGACCTTGTTGCCATTAGTCAAAGTACTGAGCACCCATTGAACTGCAGATATACCATATTAGGAACATAGGGATAAGTTCACCCGGTAAGCCTTGATTTGCATGCGGACGTCATACTGTTGCGCACCCTTTGTACCTTATTGGGAACATGTGGCTGATTGGTTGTTGTACAGTGTGCGGGTGTCTTTTTTCCATCCAGGTTCATTGCCCCTCCGGGTCACCGTGTGAGGGTCTCGCTGGATGAGACCCTAACAACTGGTGCCCAAACGTGGGGCCCCACGGGGGTCTTCGATCCTGGACGCTGCTTCCCCGAAGAACAGCTGTTCTGAGCAGTGAAATCGCTGTCTCCTGAGAAGCACCGGAGATCAGTTTGAGTCTGCTGCGGTTCCCTCCCACTCCCTGCCGGAGCCGCAGAAAGATGACTCGCATTGAGGTCAACGCAGGCGACCCGACTGCGATATCGACACTCGTAAGGCTAACAAATTTATATTAGCCCGAAGAAAGACCCTTCTACTCATAGATGTGGGCCTTCACCTCGTCTTGGAATCAGAATCGCACCCCCCGCCACCCCCCCCCACCCCCGCTTGCTGCAGTCCCAACCTCCAACCCTATTTCTAATACCGACACCACCCCGCCTCCCCAAACTCCTATAATTGTCAATGATGTTCGCCTTTATTTACCTCCTGGCACAACCCAAGTTCCGTTTTGTTACTCCGCACTATCCTCATCTCTTTGTAATAAGTCACTCTCGCTTATGACAGCAGTTGCACCCAATGGCTTTTTCTTGTGGTGTAATCATACCCTCACAAAACATTTGAATGCTTCCCTTCCATCTTCCTTATGGTGTATGCCTGTTACTCTGGTGCCCCAATTAACTGTGTATACCACCGCTGAATTTCAATCTAAAATTTCCCCTCACCCCCTTTCCAAGTCAAAAAGAGCTATTTTTCTTCCTGTCTTAATGGGCCTTTCATTGGCCTCCTCTGTCACTGCCCTCCAGGAAGATGTTAGTATACAGCTCCTACAGGCACCTGCCTTCTTGCTACTCAGCTAAAAGATGCCTAGCTTTAAAAGCAATGAGCTTCCCTTTGTTGCTATCATTCAAGGAATCAACTATCCTTTTGTCTCTTAAATGCCCTCTGGATTGGTCCTGAGGGACAGTTGTGTAACTGAAGGGCAGAAATAAAAAGACAGAAGTATTTAGGCACTCACCTCTTCCATGATGCCAAGTCTGAGCAGGATAGAATGTATTCTTTCACCAATTTACTGTATAAATTCGTGTATGTGCTGAGTTTTTCAGCTAGTTTTTATGCAGTTTTTGTGATATTTGGGTTGGCTTATACTCGAGTATATGTGGTATAAAGTCCTGGGGCATGCAACCGCACAACATCCCCCCCTCCCCACCTATGTACCTAGCAAGGTAGGCAGTATCTCTACCCTGGACATTCCTGAAGTACTTGGCTGAGCAACTTAAGGCCAGTGCTGAAGGCAGTTGGGGGGGGGGGGGGAGATAACTGTCCCCTGAGCAGGGAGGCCAATAACAACATGTCTGCTCTCAGTAGTTAAAGCTGGTGGCAGATAGTAATTAGCCATGTGCTTGTATGAGGTATCATTAAGGTAGCACTATAATGAGAGGATATTGTGGGCATGACTTTTAATTTAGAGACTGTGACTGGGACTCTTTTCCAACTTACAAATGTGAATGCCTCCCTCTTCCCAGATACCTGACCTTGCAATATTAATTCTGAGAATAAAGAATTTGTCCGCCAAAAAAATAAAAAATTATCAAGGGTTCATGAGGGAGGGGGGAAATGAGCTGATGCCAGGGGCTTTGGTGGAGAGCAAATGTTTTGCGAATGATGAGGGCAATGAATGTACAAACGTGCTTTATGCAGTAGTTCCCTGGGGATGTTGGGCCAGTTCAAGGTAGAGAGGTCAGATCAGGTGACTACGGGGAGGATTTTTTTTGGGGGGGGGGGGCGGCAGGAGAGTCCAAAGAGGAACTTTTGATGGATTTTCTCAAAGGATACAAGATGATCACAAGGACTTAGTATTAAGTCCTTTTAAGAAATCTGCATTAGCAGTGAGAAAAAGGCCATTAGTTGCCTAACGTCCCCCAAGCACAGTACACCTGGGCGCATAATTTGAAAGCATGAAGGCTATCCAAGGAAAAGGTTTTTGGGCAAATTCATTCCATCCATCCTACAAACCTTTTCCCATTCGACTTTGTTGTTCCTTGAGGGAAGTGAAAGGCGCTGACTGCATGTGGTGCTGAGTGGGCGTGGTTAGACAGAAGCACCACCCTCAGAAACGAAGAAACAGTAGCCTCACCACTTGCAAGCTAATAAAGGTCAGACTCGCTAGCAAGCAGTACCTTTGGATTTAGCCTCTGCATTAGAGCTCACATTTTTATGGATGGCAGTGACAGCCCATCGTCCATGGGTAGGGCCCCACAGAGACTCAGCCTCCAGTGGATGTCTCCTGACCAGTAGCTATGGATGTGGGCAATCTTAACCTCGGGCAGATTGCCTCCACTCTGGTCAGCCTCGTAGGGGCTTCTCTGGGTGTGTCCTTAATGGAGGTCAGGGTACTGGGGAAAGTACAGGGGGCCCAATTGTCATGGGTCATACCTCAGGAAGGCCCGGGGCCAATCTTGTGAGCTCTTCTGTGGTCCCACTTGGACCTGGAATGTACCGATGTGCCACCAGTCATGCTTCTGCGGCAGCTGCCTTTCCCAGCCATGCCCTAGAGCTTGCTTTCTCATGGAAGAACCCATGGAGGCCACTGTGTTGGTAGCCTCTCTCATCCACGAGTTCATGACTTTGTCTCTTTTAAGACTTAATACACGTTCACTTTACATTAGAAAAAGGGTCTCTTTGTATCCTAACACACCTTATATGTGATTTTCACCCCTTAGAAGTGAGTCCTGGCGGTCTAAGTGGGTTATACATGGCGCTGCGAATCACAAGGTCAACTGTTCAAAACTACCAGCTGCTTTGGGGGATAAAAAGGAGGCTTGCAACCCTTGTAAAGATTTAGAGTCCCAGAAACCCTCAGGGACAGTTCCCCTCTGTCCCATAGGGTGGCTAGGATCAGGACTGGCTGGGGCTTTTGTGGTTGCTCCTTCACTGTAGCGCCAAAGGAGTCCGAGTGGTGTGCAAACCATGAAGCCCTTAACAATGACCCCTGTGGCTTGAACCCACCCAGAGGACTCTGGGAGTCCATTTCCCAAAAAGGTGGCAGCCTAGAAAACTCTGTGGAGCTCTACTCTACACATAAGGTTGTGAATGTGTCAACAGCCACCAACAGTGCCAGGAAACCAGATGTACTGCTTGATGAAGCACTCCTGGGACGCCCAGAATTACCAACAAACACTGCAGAGTTCTTATCATTTACATTTCTGTACCCCATGTTTTCGTCAAGAAACAAATAGGAGGGCTGGCTAGTTTATGAAGTAGGTTCAGTTCAGGAGTCGACTGTACTGTCAGTTAATTGTCTATCAGCCCCAGCAATGCAGCAGTTCCAGGTATGTGCCAGCTTGCTTCTGGGCATCTGGTCATATGAAGGGAGAAGAGACTGTGATACATCTGGGTCAGATTGTGGACGTGAGTTACATGTAGAGAAATTTGGAGTGAATACCTAAGTATGGGAAGCCTTGAGAAGAATGGGAATTCCAGAACACTTCATCTGACTCATGGACCAAGAGGAACCTGTACATGGACCAAGAGGCAGCCGAGGGACCAGAACAAGGCACTACTACATGCTTTCAAATCCAGAAAGGTATACACATCAGGGTTATAACCTCTAACCATATCTAGTCAATCTGTATGCAAATATCAGAGAAGCAGGAGCACATGAAAAAGAACTCAGTATCAGGATTGGAGGAAGGTTGATTAACCACCTTTGATATGCAGGTGACACAACCTGGCTTACGGAAAATGAGCACTTGAAGCAAAGACTGCAGTCATCAATACAGATTAAAATCAATGTAAAGAAACCCCAAACCAAATACCTATAATGATGGTGGGAAATAAGAAAGATCTACCTATGGAAAGGGTGGTCAGTCACGGAGAAGGGAACGCTTTAGCAGAATCTTAGAATGCAGCTTTTGGGATCTTCTGCTAAAGAGAATCCGACTGCTGTTGATGTTTTCAGAAGGATGATTTTGGAGGCAGAAAAAAATGCACGGAGCAAATTCACAATGAAAGTCTTCCTGCTCAGTGATGTAATCCTACTGCAGAACCTGAGGACACTGGGGATATACTTTGCCTCAAGAAGCCAACTGCCCATTTTCCTTTCCTTAAGATAAACTATGCGTTTTTCTTGTTAACCTGAAAGACATAATTTGAGTCAGAGCCAGCCTCTCTCTCTCTCACACACAAACTTTCAGATTATGTTAAAACTTGACTGTCTAAATGAGTTTACTTCCATTTTCAAATTTTAAGCAATTATATTTTCAATTTATATGTTGCATTTAATATTCTGACCAAGAATTTTACTGGCATTAATTTTTCAGTGTAGTTTATTATTTAAAATAATGTAATCATCAAAATACCTATTGTTACACTACTCTAAACTTGATACATCAGTGTTTATTTTCATTGTTAAATGTATACTTGTAAATAAAATAGCTGCAAACCTTAAAGAAAAAGAAAACCAAAACCTTCACAAGTGAACCAGCGTTGTGAGAAACGGAGAATAAAGTTGTCAACGATTTCCTCTTAAAAAAAAGATTTCCTCTTGCTTAGATCAGTCAATGCTCCTGGAAGCAGAAGTCAAGAGATCAAACAACGCATTGCATTGGGTAACTTCGCTGCACAAGGCCTCTCCAAAGTGTTGGAAGGTGCGCCTCAGCCAAGGCCCGGTGATTTGAACTGCTTCAAAAACAATGTGGAGGCTGGGCACTGAAGAGGAAAACCCGATGCTGGTGATGAACATTGAAAGCACCAAGGACTGACTGCCAGGAGGACAGAGATCTGTCCTGGAAGATGTACAGCCAGAATGCTCTTTGAAGCCAACCGAGACGAGACTTCCTTCCACCTACTTTGGATATGCTGTCAGACGGGGCTAATCCCTGGAAAAGGCTCGGGCTTGGTACACTGGAGGGGCAGTGGGAGAGGAAGGTCCTCCAGGAGATGGCTGATACAGTGGCTGCGATAATAGGCTCAGACTTAAAAATGGAGGAGGGCGGGAGCAGTGGCTTTGTCCTGTTGGACACGGGGTCACTGTGAGTCAGTAACAACAACCCCAGTGTGGGGGGTGGGGGTGTGTGTCACAAATTGTCAAGGATTTTATAGAAGTCCCAGATTCCGTTGTCATCCGTAGGGATAAAACTCTGTACTTCTGGTAACAATCCATCAGCCACATTGTGTCAAAGTGGAAAGAACACACTAGCTTCTGAGGAAAAACAACACAAAACAAATGACAAAAAATAAATGTCTTCATTTGTACACGGCACTGAAAAGAACAGACTATACACAGGCACATGCAGAAAAGCATCGAGGATCAGGACCACAGTATGTTAGTCTTGACCTAGCATTTCATGTCCCACAATTTATCTTAGGGAAATACTCCGGAAAAAGCTTTGAACAGGAAGACAAGAAAATGTTCATTTTAGTGAAGTTTATAGTTGAGGGAAAGAAAAGGGAAACACTGATGCCCACAACAGGGTGAAAATTAAAACAAGCGTCACAAGCCTACAAAGATAGTAACGAGTACTTACAAAAAGCTTTGTTTTCGATTTGGCAGGTGAGGTCTGGTCATAACTGATACTCCAATGAGAGACTTCCCTGGGAGGGACATGTTGTAAGGTACACACTTCCCAACATGTGACAACACCTCCTACTTGAAAGCTCCAGATGATGGGCAGACCTCTGCATGCTCACATGGACTCGGTGCAGATTGATCAAAATTCTGACTTGCTTCAAGGATTGCCACCACAAGGGGCAAGGGCACAATCTTAGGAGTGCTTTCGATTGAATGGCCAGATCTTCAATGTTGTTTTGGGATTATCCATTACCTACAAGTCCTGAGGAGTCTGCAGTGTTTGCAGTTACTGTTTACGTCTTAGCTAAAAGTAAACGCCAACCCCTCTCTCCTGGGTGCCTCCTCCATTCCTTGTCCAGTGCTAGCTAGATGCTTCCGGGCATCTGGTCTCCTCCAAAGAACTTACTCTCTAGTTTGGGATGGAATTATCACCAATATTTAGAGAAATATAGAAATACCAAAAAGTGTTATGAATGGAAGGTGTTGTGCTATCTACATTTAGTTTAACGGGAGGAGAGTTATGGTAGTTTGGGGGCTAGAATTTATTTTAATTTTCAGTATTCATCACAGAGTCAGTAGAAGAGCAAACCTAATCAAGAGGAGAAAAACGAGGGAAATTTGAAATTTTTGTAGAAACCACTTGCTAGACCCATTGCAACTAGGTTAACCCCTGGATAATCTTTAAGCCGGAGTCAAAACCACCCCATGAAGTTAAAGTGAACATTGGTATTGTAAAGGCCTATCTATGAGATCCAATGGAAGATAGTCAGGTGAAGATAAGAGAGGAGTCTGAGGGGCAGTCTAAGTTAGGAGGGCGACACAGCATGGGCGGCGAAAACAAGGAATCCATGCACCCAGCATCATTGAGCTGAATATGCAGGAAATGCACAGTGAACTGGTTTTGCTGTGCATTCTTTTCAATTAAAAAAAAAGTTTCGAAAAGGGCATGGCTTGGGGTTTGGGCAATTAAACTATTTTTGACATCAATACTACCCTGGTGTTTTACTTGCTTTTAACATGATTTGTAGTCACTTCTTTTTTTTTTAAATTTAAAGAAAAAATGTTGTACTTAGCTTTGCATCAAGCTGGGTCTCTTGAATCAAAGTTTAGTTTTCCCAACAAAACCCATTCTTCCTTCATGGCCACACTGCAATGACCAGAACCGGCCAGCATTTAAATGGCTTGGCAAGTCAATGCACTGAAAATGATTTCAAGTGTTTGAAAACAGTCATTTTGTACACTCTCAATTTTGTGCTTGACATCCAAACTTTTACTCACTCACCACAAATGGTTACATTTTCCTAACTTTCAAAATATTTCTTTTGGAAATGAAATGATTCGCTCTGAAATGAACTATGATTTACTGAGCATCTCTAATGCAGAAATAAAACACTTTCTCGTTACTTCTCACCAACCAAGAACATTTAAACTCTCTCTCTTTCTGCACCCAATTAATTTCTAACAATTGCTTTACACTCACCTTTTGGCAGTGACTCCCCAAGGGTCTGTCGCCACCCAAGCACTTTGCACTGCTTCCTGTAAGACCTGTTCTTTTCCGAATATTAGTAGCTATCCACCTTCTTTCCTCCCCACTTCATCTAAGACCACGGCTACTTGAAAGGATGTTGACCTGACTTATTGGCTTCCAGTGTAACCAAACTGAGAAAAATTATTAAGGCGGCGAGGAGCTTCCAAACCCGGCATCAGAATCACATGGAGGGAAAGCTGGGATTCCAGCGGAGGAGTGCACCGAGTGGAATCCTCACTGAGCTTGTCCCTCACGGAGGAACTGTGAATGGAGGCCTTCAGCATCTTTTGTCACTAAAGCCTTGCACGAACACCAATCCTCTGGATCAGCCCTGCCCCACAGAAGGTAAGCACAGAAGGAAGCATGGTAGTAGTAAGGAACTGTCCTTTTAACTTGACCTAACTGTAGTTACACAGTCACGTGTCTAGCAGCTACCAGATCTACACTCCGCTGTCAGAAGATCAAGATCACCATCCGGATCTATGTGCAAAGGCAACCTGCAGGGGAAACACCACAAACCACTGCCTTCTGCCTTCTCCCTCTTAATGAAGACAAAAGCCAGGTGTTAGAAACCATCTTTAATGGTTTTTAAACTAGCTACACAATCAAAGTAATTTTGGCACTACTCTATATAGGGAGATGCCTGTGTATGCTGACACCGAACTACTTCTTCTCAGGACCATTGCGGTGCATGGGTCTGTATTTGAGTCACTCAGCAGATACTAAAAACATACTGTCAGATTCCTTTAAGGAAGACGGTACAGGGTGTGTGGCAGGATGACATTCATCAACTTGTGAATTACCCCAACCTAGGAGATACTTTGCATAAACTTGTCACAGGCAAACATAGTGCTACCAGTTAAGATGCATGTAACAAACCAACAAAAACCACATAAAACCCAACACATTCCAACAACAAACGAAACAAAGTCTAACAAAACCTCAACCTCAGCTTTTGTAACATGATATCAAGAAAATAATTAAAACAACACACACGCATACACAAATGGCATCTATTTGGTACAAAAGCCCAAATCACTATTAATAAAGAGCTACAGGTGTATCTCAGCGATGAATGGCATGAGGGTATGTGAAGGGTTGCAATCTGTACACAGGCTGCCAGTGCTGCTGCTAGTTTATACAGTCCTGCACATCTATGTGACATGTTACACACGTCAATTAAATAGCAAAACACACCATCTCTTTAACGATTGATTCTGCAGGCAAGGGGGTAAAAAGAAAAAGAAAACAAATGAAGCATTTCCACAAATACAGCAGTCTTCCATTCAGGTAAATTAGAACGGTTTCAAACAGGGTTAAATAATATTCGTAAAGAATACAGGTAAAAACCAACCAGTCAGTCCTTTAATGTTGTTGTTTATTTTCAAAATCAGACACTGTTTACACACACATCAACCAACCAAAGATTATTCACCATGCCCCGATCTTTCAGCAACCGGCTCTACTAAGCACCAAAAACTCCAGTCTGTGGGAAGCGTGTAGACACAGACTTCAAGCCTGTGCCTTGGTCTAGCAATCTATCAGGCCCTGGGTGAGCTCGGAGACATGCCCTGTTCTCCTCCTCTCTTCATGGCTCTCCAACAAAGGCTCTTCGGGCTTCGGGTGTATGGGCCACAGCCTGACCACCATCTAAACCCAAGAGCCATTTGCAGAAGAAAAAAAATCAAAATAGTCTGAGAAGAATGAAATGACAAGACCTGTTTTACAGATGGAAACTCTCCATTCCAAATCAATGGTTTCTTACTGAGTTCTTAGACTCGGTCTGGTCTAGTCTAAGACTTTGCCTGATGCTCAAAGAAAAAGTCATCAATCTTCTGGACACACAAGTGAGGAAATGGAACGGCAGCGGGGAATCTGTGGAACGCAGAGCAACGAGACCAGACACCAAGGCCACAACGATGCGCGCTCGACGGGCAGGGAGCCGCCGCCACTGATGGAACCTGAGGATCTGGGAGTGCTGATGGGGTGCGCCACTTGAGGACCACTCGTCTGCATCCAAAAGGGAGAGAGACACTGCAGTTAGGCAACACGATAGCCAACTGAGAGGCCAAGAAATGGTATTCTTTGATTGCAGTAAAAATGCTTCCTCATTATTCCCGATGGAATGTTCTCACACATTTGTACAATCCAGACACCTCAGGGCAACTGAAAATGCCCAGAAGTTACCCATGAGGCAAATGAGAGTAAACCTTCTTGTTTTCTTTGACCCAAGTATGGCCAGGCTGCTGAGCCTCCCCGCCCCCCTTTATAAAGCCCTTGAGCACTGCAGCACACAGGAACCTCCCAATGAGCAGAGCGAAAGCCTTGGCCTTCAGAGGCATGTGCGACAGAGAGAGGCAGAGAGAGAAAGAGATCTCTGAGTTACGACATTTGCCTGAGGTGGTCAGATTTTTTTTCGCCTCAGAACTCTTGACGACTTGCCTGTTCTAAGCATAATAGCATGGGGACACCAGGAGATCGGTCAGAACAAGCAGCTGGTCGTCTGTGAACTGCTGTTTGTGTTCTTGCCAGTTGTCATGGTGCGTCCTTCGGAAATTAGATAAGGTCTTTTTTACAGTCATCTGTGGAGTAGACAACCCATATACATTTTACTTACGATATGGCCAGTGAGCCTCTGGGACGTAGATCTCACCCATTCCTGAGTGTTACAAAACTACCCTGCCTTCCCAAAGCTCACTTTTCTGAAGTACTAGCAGCCAAGTACGGCCACATGATTAAACCAGTTTCAATACAAATTGAGTTTACTGAAGCAAAGAAGGACAAAGTTAGTGCTATGTAGATGACTGCAAACAGTAACAATTTCCTGTTGAGTACTTGCTTCTAATTAAACCCATCAAGTCCACTTCAACCGACATAGCGCCACTGCCCTGGAGGGCTGACAGAGCTGGCACCTCAACCGAAGCCGCTGGCCACGTCTTGCTCACAGAGCACCTGGTGGGCTCACAGCACTTTGGTTAGCAGGTGCACACGTGTAGCACTGTGCCGGCGGATAAAACACTTTACTTCCATTCGGCTGTGAGAAGGAAGGTACAATACGGTCCTGTCTACCACAAGACCTCCAAAACACACTGTAGCAAGGTCTGTGCAGGATTTTACTACCCGGTGGGCATATAGTGGACTCCAGGTATTGGGCTGCTAACCACAAAGTCAGCGGTTCGAACCCACGAGTCAGTTCATGGGAACAAGATGAAGCTTTTACGCCCCGTCAGAGGCAATAGCTTCGTTATCGGAGGTTTAGAATGTACAGAAAATGAATAAGCATGATTTCTCAAGCACTGACATTCAAGCCATAAACAAAAACACGTCACCGTTTTACCTCAATGGGCTGCGGGTCATTGAGATGTGCGCTGAGATTCATGAGGAGCTGGGGCATCCAGGTGGGCACGTCGTATGGGCTAGAAAGAACGCAGGCACCAAGTCCAAGCACTCCAGCATGGCGCCTGACCAAGTCTGCACAGAACACAGCAACACGCATGCCAGGCTCTTTAGTATGTGCTACAGCAAAAACACAAAGCTCATTTTCAACTATGCCGCCAGCTGTGTCCCGTGTGCGAACTTCTCCATTTAAAATGGGAGGGGGAATGAGTCGGGGAGGCAGATACGACTCAAAAGGACGGTGAAAATGGCCACACAAGCCACAGGATGTCATTAATGCCACCAAGAGGTACATGTCGAAACCGCTGAACCACCTGCTGCCTTTAGAACCAAATAATGAAAAATATCTGCAAAAATAAGTGAACAGATCCACATGCCCACACAGGATTTTGATGAATTCAAAATAACCCACCATTTCAGAGTTTGTCAAGACAACGGGCAGCTGCCGTTCAGTGCCACCACCGCTGTACGTAGGCCCAGAGAGAGGTTCTTGATGTGCTAAGACTGGTCAACAATGGCTCCTCTGGCTAACGCCTGTCACTTGGCATCTCCAGAAACAAAAGCAATCTTTCGTTTTTTCTCCCATCAATCCTCGACAGCACCTCTGAAAGGGCCTCCTGCACATAGTGAGTCCTTTCTGAGGCGAGCAGATCACACCTGAGGCATGTTTGTGTTTCTCAAGCCACGGGACTCCCTGTCTGCGTGTCCTCCACTCATCTTCAGCACTACAACTAGCTGACCCGGGTTTGCAGTCTCACTGCTGCTTCATAAAGATGTTCCGGGAAATGTATTCCGTGTGTACAGCTAACACGCCGAGAACCAGACGGAATTTGGAATGGTAAAAATGGTGAACAATGTCACGTGGTTACACAGAACCAAAATACTAGAGCGGTTAATCACTTAAAAGCACAATTCTCACACACAGAACCGAGGCAGCACAGCCAGGGTCGGGCTAGAGTAGGCCAGATGTGAGGTCTTCGGCAGCAGAGTGGGCGTTTTCTGGTCAGGGTACTTAGCACTCCTGCATCATGATTTCTTCCCCGGGCCACCAGATGTGCGGGTACAGTTTCAAGGACTATGTAAAGCAGGCAGGCTTTGAGCACCCTAAACACCTGCTTGTTTTGTTATTTTACAAACAGTTGGGTGTGTACAGATTCAGGTTTGGCATTGGCAGACTTTTTCGATTTTGCGGAGTTGTGCATTTAACAAGCTCTGAAGTGCCTTACACGAGAAGTCTTAATTATGCCATGTAATTGACCAAACTCACTCCTGCCAAACGGATCGAGACGTACAGCAACCCTGCACAACAGAGTGGAGCCACTCTGAATCTTCCTGGGAGCAGCAAGGCTCCTTTCTTCCCAGGAACGGCTGATGGGTTTGAACCACTTACCCTGCTGCGCCACGGGACTCCCTGGCTGACGGACAGTGAGCGGGTCGCTATGAGTCAGCACTGACTCAATGGTAGTGAGTGTGGTGTGGTCCCTTTGTAAAGCGATCTGGATGTGAGTGCGTGGACTTAGCTTATTACACTAGTTAGCTGTACGCAACAATTAAAATGAGCCATGGTGGTAGCTCTGCCTAAACAAAAGGTCTGCAGTGTGTGCCCACAAGCAGTTAGTTCCTCAGGACAAAGATCACAGCTCAGGAAACGTCGGAGCAGCAGTTCTAGTCTGTCCTGGAAAACAACTGATCCGACACAGTAACTTCTCGCGGCTGTACAAGTTCGCTTGCACCCATCTCACTCTTAGCGTTGATGTAACAACAGAGCTTGTCTTCACAGCCCTGGCTACTTCCCCAAAGGGTGAGGCTGCCTCCTACCAACAACGTTACCTGCAGAAGGAATGGTGTCTCCCACAGAGCCAGGGTCTCGTTTTCGCTTCTTGGGTAGTTTTGTTTTGCAAAGTTGCTCAAAATGAATCTGCATAGGACCATCCATGGTGAGGAAATTGCACTGCAAGAGACCGCTTAAGGTGGTAGCGGCCATTTCTCGAACCTGTAGAGACAATGGCTTGTTAGCGCCTCAGCCTGGTGGAGGAGCACAGCGGGTGAAGGGTGGTGTGGGGTTTGAGGCAGAATACTCCGAGATTTGTGGGTAACACTTTATGGTGTGCTGATGCGCAAGTTTTCAAAAAGGACTCTGGACTCAACAGGAGGTGGCAGCCGGCGGTTTGGGGCTATAGCGGTGAAGCTGCACTATTACCCACGCTGCTGGCCGACAGTGCTGACCAGGGCTGTCAGTCATCACCACCGTTCCGTTAAAAATGCAGGGAATCCACTCCAAATTTGTGCTTCAACACCTAGAAGCTCTAGAGCTGAAGATATTTTCCCCATAAGATATAATCGAAAACCAAGAATTGGTTGCAAGGCCCCAAAATTACACTTACAAATTCCATTTTCTAGGGCTTTAACTCAACGAACAGCCCCAAGGTGTGGAAATACCCCCTAAACCATCAAAACACAGTAATTACAGGACTTGAGATATCAAAATACAGTACTGTATATTAAGTGTCAAAATGCTAACTATAACACATCGACCTCATCTTTATTTCCCGTGCCCAGCCGCTCGCATTTCCCAGCCTCGAACACTCGGGCCTGGTCCGTGCTTGCTCCCACGTCGGCCATTCACTATGGGGGCTTTTAGCTGGCTTTCTCCCGTCACGGTCTTGGATTTGCTAATGCCACTGGTTTGTTTCTGAGTCATCGAAATTCACAGTGACCTTCCAACCTCTTCGATGATCTGGGTGCTTGGTTTCATGGTTAACAATGTCGCACCTTTGGCTCCATTCACCGCTTAAGCACCACCCCCTCCCCAAATGTTGATCACATCCAGTTAGCCATGTTGTATTCGGCTGCGCAATCAGACAAGCAGTGACAACCTGATTCAAATCTCGCAACGATTTCTTTCTTTAACTCTGTCCTGATTCTTGGTTTTCCCCTAGGAAAACGGCTGCTGTCACTACACTACCTTTCTTTCGAGCCATGGTTACAATATTTTACGCAACAGAAGCGCAATGGTGGATATTTTCATGCACTAAGCACTCGGCACCCCTTTGTGTCCGGGGCCAGGCTCAAGTCAGATGGTTGGTTTGACTGTGAGCAAAGTTATACACACCGAGCTGATTTTTTTTTTGCGCTTTGCCGTGCGAGCAGTTCAAACTTGGAGCTGTTGGACACCAAGGTGAAGTGCAGAGGACAGTGCAGTTTCTACTCTGATACACCTTGATGACTTCAAGCCCAAAATGGAGAAGCACTTATGCCAAGTTCTGCATGATCACGCTGAAATCTAGCTTGTTTCTAAGTCTTGTGAAGACCCGACCCTTCCCCAAGATGAATGGATGCTCAGTTCGACCTGTTCACATGTCCCATGATGTCAAATATGGAAAGAACTGCCCACCAGCCACGCCCTTCCCTCTGACCCACTCTCGGGGCTTGTGACATCGAGACAGGATAGGTCCCCTATTTATGAATCGAAAGATAAAGCATGTAAACTACTACGTGAACTTTACCTATGGTGGAAATTGAACAGATCCATCTCCAGTGGTCAGACTAGAGATACTGTTTTACACAAGTACAAAATGAAGAGTTGTAATACTCAATCTCCTACAACAGAACAAGAACTTAAGGTTTAAAAACATGTTCTTATATAAATATCCAAATTTACTTTCTCCTAAAGTTTCGCTGTAAGTCTTTCCTAAGTATATCTGAAATACATTTGAGTTTGAAAATGGGATTTTTCTCCAGATATTAACTGCTCCAACACCTCCAACTGGATGACTGTCCTCACAGTGGAGTTTACTTCTGGGACATGTTGCAGGGTTGGCCTGCACACACCTGCAGTTGATTTTACAAGGGGATGGGTTAGCTTAGCTACTTCTATCCACTTCTGTCTATATATCCACGTCTACATTTTCACTTAAATTCAAGAAAACTTTCTATAAATGCTAATAATGTAGACTGCACATGGTGTTAAAAAGTGCTATCTGAAACAGGGCTCAGCTGATGACTACAGTTACTCTCTACCACAATGAGCCCTGCAGGTGGGTTGCTGAATGCACCTGCCGCTACCTCAACGGTCAGCTGGTGGAGTCTGCTGGCTGAGCACCATGTGACTGTCAACCTAGTGCCGCGTGGCCCCAGAAGCCCCGTGGAGCAGTATGATAGGTCTGCTAAGAACTAGAATGGCTCCAGCAATGGGTTTGGTTTGGGGATTACAGAATATCACATGTCCTTTAAACAGACAATGGCATTTTCAGAAACTGAATTTATTATTAAAGCATTCACAAACATACTACTTGTGGAGAAATTTGCATTATTCCCTTTTCCTTTGGGCACAATCTGTTTTCTGTGCCTTTAAAAGTAAAAATCTCACAAATACAGTGTTTTCTTTACTAAGACTAATTTAACTGGCATCTTATTCCGTGCAATATGCTATTTTCTTAATTAGGTTGTTTGAATTAATAAATTACCTTTTGCACAAAATCATAGTGTCAATCTCAGCATCAGATGACCTTTATCTACACTCCAAAACCAGAAGAGGACAACACCGCTATCTTTACGTTTTTCCTGAATAAGAGTATCTAGCATTTATATGTAGAATTTCATTCTATTCAAAGTGTCTTTATGTATATTCTCAGTAGTCACAAAGGCAGGAAGCATACCGATTCACAGATAAAACATTTTGGTTCACTAAAGGTAACTTGTCAAACTAAACATAAGTCAGAACAAGCATGTGCCAAATGTTTTTTCCTAGTCACACTATAGGTAATCATGTTGGGCATATTAACACTACTCTCCTCAGGCTCTGTTCAAATTAGAGCAGTTTTTTTGTGACTTAGACTTCAATAGAATACATCGCTTATCAGTGTGCAAACACTTTCAAACGGGTACAATATGCTGTTTTAAAATTTAATTTCTATTTGTTAAAACAAAATTTTACCTCTAGCTGTTCATCCTCCAAAAGACTTATAACCAGCCACCTGATATCTTTAACTGCATCTTCATTATTTAGGAAAATAAAGAGGTTATAAAATACCATGGTCTGGAGGTAGGTCAGGACTGTATATCTAGCATGCCAAGAACTGCTTCTTGCGGTCTGTGAATTAGAAATAAGATGGACAGGTGAGACATGTCGAAGAGCACACGAGATGATGGACAAGGGCAAGGGCGCACCGACACTGGAATGTTCTGATTTAATCTGCTGTCACAGGTGCAGTTCTAGCAGGCTCACCTTCTCTTCCTGCCTACATCAAATGCTATGAGCTCTGTCCGGTGACGTGAGCTCTTCAGAACGTTTAAATGGGTGAAGGTAAGAATGACTCATCATGAATTGACTACACGGTCTTCACTAACATTGTATCAAAGTGAGCATTTCGGTGGTCCCAAGGATGCGCACATTATATTTCACTGTGTACAGCAACAGGAAGGGTTCTGAAGGCAAACAAGATTGAGAGCTACTACCCTTTACCACGAAAAACCACCATTTTTTCAGTGGTGGCCAAAATGAATGATTATCACCAATAGCCATAAATCATGGTCATTTCGGTATTATATAACCCATATTTATGCTAATCATGCATCCAGAAAACATATGACTCCTGAAGATCTCCCTAGGAGCTCTGGTGACGTAGATTAGGTGCTAAGCTACTAAGTGGTCATCAGTTCAAGACCACCAGCCTGTCTGCTCTTGTGAAGATGTACAGTCTTGGGAACTCAGGAGGCATTCTCTCACTATGAGTGGGAACTGATTCAAGGGTGCTGGGTTGGTTTGGTGCTTTTAGGGGTTTTCTTGGTTGTTGTAGGTCTTTCTAGCAGGCTGTGGTGACTAGGGGAAAAAAAAGGAGATGGTAAAAAGAAATCACCACCATCTTTCCTTATAAGCACTTATTCTTAAGAAGCTTAAACAATTAGCTCTTAGCACATTCAGAGAACATTTTTGGCTTGCGACACTGTGTCCACCATGGTCACAGAAGTCAGTGGCAGAGCCAGGGACACAATCTAGGTCTGTTTCTTTGATCTTTTTTCTCACACTAAATAGAATTGAAACAAATAAACAAACACCCAGATGATGTGCTGTGCACTGCAGTTGGCTTTGTGGAATTCTTAGGCTGGTAACCCAAAATCCCAACTGAAAAAACTTCTGTATTTTAACAGATGGCCATTCTTACTTGTTTTAGCACCTGAAGTACCAAAGGCACTTGATGTGGATAAAGCAGCCCCTGAGACATCAGTGACAAACATAACTTGGCATCTCTTTTCAGCTCATCGTAGCTGTTGTCATTTTCCACCGGGGCAATCTAGAAAACAATCAGACCAAAGATGTAGATGGAAATCATTTTATTTTAACAACTTCTATGAAAAATTCTATACAAATAGTTTAAAAAATATTAGTATATGGAATAGTTAATAATAACAACAATAAAATAAACTCCTGAGTCAAACTCCTCCTTTAAAAGGAAAATCATCTGGATAATCTTAATTTTTGGCTCACCATTGGCTCTAATAAAATTTATGAAACTGTGAATTTTCCTAACATGTGGTGGTTTAAATTCACTGAAAGTACTCTTCTATGGCTCCTCAAATTTCCTCTTTGCCGGGTAGGAGCCTCTCAGCCCCAGCTCCTATGATCGCTCGGCTGGCTGGCCCACATCACCCTGAACACACCGGGCTCCCACTTGGGAACACCATTTCTCCAGCAAACCTGCTTCCCCAGGAAGACTGCGAGCGGCTTACAGATCTTCATGGCGGAGAAAGCTAGGGAATAGCACAGCTTTCTAAAGAGGCCCAAGCTCAGATTCAGTTTTTATTCCAAACTTATATTTCTAAGGTTTTACCAAGGGTTTCAGAATTTTTTAAAGCAAAAACAAAAACATGGAGGTAATGAAAAACTTCCATAAACTTTTGAAGTACTTCATACTGTATTTCTAGTAACTCATGATAAACTTTTTGTGTTACTATTAACAGTTACTATCTGTCATTTTATTATATAACACACAAGACACTACCAAAGCAATATATTACTATCAACAGCGTATTACACATGACAGGTATGAATTTGTTTTACAAGTCACTGTTCTGGTATTTGTCCCCTAGACAAGATACATAGTGAGGTTCGTGTATTTCATTTTGTAGCTTCTTTCTGTTAAAGAAGTTAAATTTGTCATTTAACTTTGTTTGATGGTTATGTAAAATACTTAAACTATTTATGTGGGTCCCCAAACAAGCCCACAGGACAAGACATCAGATAATCTTTACCTTCCACGACTCCCATTTTATAGCTTCCATTTTATTGATTAAATGGGAGCAAATGGAATACACTTCTAACTGCTTTTGTCAAGTAACAATGTATCTTGAAGAACATGCCATATCAGTATGTACAGAATGTAGCATAATTTATCCAGAGTCCTTCCTGACACAATACTTTGTTTCTACTTTTTTTGCTTTTGCAACAGTGCTACAATTAATAGCTTAGTGTACAGTCATACACACTCAACTGTAATTCTGATGGATAAATAGCTTTGATGGTAGTAATTTCACTAATCAACATTTGCTAAAATGAGGCTTTCCCTCAATTGGTTACAACCAAACAGAAGTACAAGGCCATTTAGTACACATTCTTATTCAATGTATGTTAATCACCCAACATACCAGATTTCTTCATATTTACTATTCTCTATTCCTGAATAAATTGTTACTTCTGCCATGCTATTAAAAACTCATAAATTTAACTCCATCCCAATGAAAAACCACCAATGGGAATTTTGATTTCATTTGTGACAAGGAGACCCCTGGACAAGGAGAATGAGTGAAAATGGTGTCACCGCCCCTCTCTATGGCAGATCAACCCCGTTAATGGAGTCTACAAAGCAAAGGAGCGCAACAAGGGTCAAGCAGCCCGGTGGGTACACACTAGGCTGCGAACTGCACGGCCAACCGTCTGGAACCACTGGCTAGTTAGTGGGAGAGAGAGGAGGCTTTTCATTCTATGAAGATTTTACAAACTTGAAAACCCATGGGGACAGTTCCACTCTGAGAGATGGAAAAAACAAGATGCTCCCTTTAAGTAATTTTTTCCCCTTCACTATTTATATTTTAGCTACAGGTAGGCATTGTGTACAATACATTGCTTCAACTTCAGTATCAATTTTTTCCAACTACATGAGAAAAATGGAAGCTTCAACTGAAACGTAGTTTATCCTTTATATGCAAGTTGCTGTTAGGTATTTTTTTTAAAACACATTAAGTGGAAACAGAAAAACAGGGAAGAGGTATTTATGCATGCTATCTGGTGGGGTAGTGGTTTTAAGCTATGTATGTATGTACCAGAATCAACCTATTGCCATTGTTACAAGTTTATAATGCATTTTCTATCCTATTTTGTGTGTGTGTAGGAAACACTCAAAAAAATTTTTTCTTGATAAGGTGTCTCGTCTTACTTGGGCTTTTAGCTAATTTTTGGATTTTAGTTGGGAATTTACATAGCCTCTATTTTAGCTCTTTGATTCTTAAAACAAAACAACTGACTTGAGACCGACTGGTTTGATGTGCCTGACACGGCTGTAAAAACTTTGCATGTGTCTCATTTGGTGATCCAATTCAGGCTTATGATTTTAAATGTATTTGTTCGTTGATAAGCTCCATGATCCAAGTTTACATTGCGCCAAACTGGTCAACTCCAATCCACACTCATGAGGAACACTGGGGATTTTTCATCCAGGAGGGTTTGCACCCAGCTCTGGCACCCTCACACACTGCCGGCCTAATGCAATGACCTGGAGACACTTCTTCCTCTTTGGTTTGGGAAACTGAGGGGAAGCGCTGTCGTCAACTCTTCTCTCAAGTCCTGGGTAAAATTCTCCAAAAGTTATTTTATGTTTTAGTTTATAGTTCAATCACATCAAGGAGAACTGTACAATTGCTACCACAATCAGTTTCCAAACATTCTTTTTCTACATGGACTCCTTGATGTCTTCTCCCCTCCACCTCAACACCATCGCCCTCACTCCCCCACCAAAAAAAGCCCAAACCCTTAGTCTACTTGCTTTCTCTAGAGGTCTGCCTTCCATCACTTCTGTTCTGGGCTTTGTTTTTCCTTTGTACTCATTTTAGGTAGATTGTGTTTCTTGGAATTTGTCCGTTTCCAACTTCTGCAGTATTGTTTAGCTCTTATCTCACTTGGATGTTATAATGTCTAAAATGGCATTTATATAACCAACTGTCTGATACAGCCAGCTGTTTGCAGCTTCTCATGTTCCTCCGACAGTCTTGACAATTCAAGTCTACCTTATCGAACCTTTTAAAAACACTGCTTTCTGGTCTTCCCAATTGGCTTTTATGGTTTCCTTTCTTCCAGGAGTTTTGCTTTTCTATTTGAACAAGTTGTTGACTGTGTGTCCGGCTTTTAGGCATTTGCTATGAAGGATACCCTCAGACCACCATATTTGCTGTGTCCCGTGTATTTTGGCATATTGTTAATTTTTGTTTAATTCTATGTATCCCCCCCCACTTAATCATTATTTAAGTGGGTTTCCATGTATTTATTTTTGTTTCTTAAATTCCCTGTTACTGTTTTCTAATAATTTATAATTATTAGATTTATAAATCTAATCATTTATAATTATTGTAAGTCTACTTCACCTCTCATCATTTTATGCCATCTCCCAGCTCTTCCAGCAGTTTTTGGCTTAGATAGTAAAATGGCCTCTTCCTGCTCCCTTTCAGTAATTGTTTGCTGGGTAGGGTTTTTTCCTTCCATTTTTTAAATCTTTAACCAGCTTATGTTTATGTATCTAAGGTCCTGCACCCCCATCTCCCACTTCTGTCTCATGACTGGGTTATTTAGTCCAAATAAGATTCAAGGGAAGTTTTTTTTTAATCTTTTTATTGGGGCTCATAAGGCTCTTATCACAGTCTGTACATATATCAATTGAGCAAAGCACCCTTGTACATTCGTTGCACTCGTCATTCTCATAATTCACCTTCCATTGGGTTCCTGGAATCAGCTCAGTTTTCCTATTTTTCCCCGACCCCCTCCCTCCCCGATCCCACCCCTGGTCCCTTGATAGTTTATAAATAATTATTAGATCTTATCTTACACTCCCCGGCATCTCCCCTCACCCACCTCCCCCTTGACAATCTCCCAGAGAAGAGGTTACACATAGATCTCCGAGATCTGTTCTCCCTTTCTACACTCCCTTCCCTCCTGGTGTCGCCACTCCCACCGCTGGTGTTGAGGGGTTCGTCTGTCCTAGATTCCCTGTGCCTCCAGATCCCCACTGCACCGCTGTACATCCTCTGGTGTAACCAGGTCCGCAAGGCAAGGTAGAATTGGGGTCATGATGATTGGGAGGAGAGGAAGCATTCAGGAACTAGAGGAAGATTTTGAGTTTCATTGTTGCTACACTGAACCCTGAGTGGCCCATCTCCTCCACACTATCCCTCTGGAAGGGGTGTCCAGCTGTCTACAGATGGGCATTGGGTCCCCATCACGCACTCCCCCTCTTTCACGGTGATGTGATTCTCACAACCACCCCACCTTTGTTGTTGGAGACCTGGTCTCCTCTGCCCTTCACGGTCACCTATGTTGGTATGCTGCTTCCGTGTCAAGGGAAGTTTTAATGCAGGCACACTGTCATACTTGTGCACCATTTTAAAACATCCCCCAAACCAATACACATTTCAGTGTACCATATATGACAATAATAATGACCTACATTTCTTAATTGATAGTAATTAGGTAAAATATATCACTGTTTTCCAAGTCAAGTCAATGATACCATGATTGGAAACTACGATGTTGGATGAGTCAGCCTGGAACTTCAGTTTTACTTATTGCCATCACGCCGATACAGACTCATCATGACCCTATGGGACAGGACATGGGTCCACCAATTAGTTTCCGAGGCAGTAAACTTTCTATGGGTGTAGAAAGCTTCACCTTTCTCCTGAGCAGCAGCTGAAGTTTTGAGCAGCTGACCTTGTAGTTTGTCGAAGAAGTCCAACATGCAACCACTACAGCACGGGGCTCCTCTAGGTTCTGACTAATGAATGGTTGAAGCACCCCAGGTCACGCCTTTTATTCAGTAACATTCTAATGTTACTAAATGATTAACACAGACAAGCTGATTCCTGCAGGCATTTGTTAGGACCAATTATATAGAGCTACTTGATCTGATGATTACACATTGAGGAAAAATGTCAGAAATGATCCTATATTTTAAAAACTCATTGTGACTTATCAATTTTTTCTCTACTCACAAAAATATCTATCAGTGAAACAATATTCTGCAAGATTTTCATGTATTAAACCACTGATTCATCTGTGACTACTTACAGTACCATGGAAATTCGGTGTCTTTAAATTTACTAGCCACAGGCAAGAGACATTCTTTATGAAGAGCAGAAGCATTTTTATTTCCCTCATAATCATACCTTAAAAAACAAAGGTAAAAGTTGGAGTTGTTCCGTGACTGCTGTCGAGAAGGCTCTTCCTGCACTTGCCATCAGCCATTTCAAGACTATGTGGAAACAAACAGAGAGCACAAATCACACTACGCACTCTTCAATAGTAAACACAACACAAATGACCCTCCAGCTTAGGCTTTAGAACAGCGGTTCTCAACGTGTGTGTGTGTGTGTGTGTGTCTGGAACGACCCTTTCACAGGGGTTTCCCGATTCACAACAGTAGCAAAATTACAGTTATGAACTAGCAATGAAAATAATTTTATGGTTGGGGGGCTCACCATAGCATGAGGAACTTTATGAAAGGGTTGTGGCATTAGGAATGCCGAGAACCACTGCTTTAGCACCTCAATTTTTTTAAAAAATAAAAAATACAACAGGACAATACAAAGGTCTGTTTTCAAGTGAGCGAATGAGTGCTAACTTTAGTCACTCACTAGTCTTTAAGAGTTTGATGCCTTGAGTCCGTTCATCTTCTTCCCCAGCGCCATTCTCTTCCATCACATGGTTTTGAATTTCTTCGTCCACATCCATGAGCGGTTTCAGCTTCTCTAGGATCCGAGCAGTAAACTCTGGGACACGAGGGGATGTCGTTGGTGCAGTGTTTGGCAAAGAAACATCTATCATGAATATGTAGGTCAACACACTATAAATAAAATAGCACATAATAGTAAGAACAGATCCTACACTAGAAATAAATTTTCTCCCCTACATTAGAAATATTATGAAGGTTCAAAAATTATGGCTCCCTAAGAAGAGGGGGGGGAGAGTTATGCCTCAACTAAAACAAATTTCCCTGAGATTATTCCTAGGAGAAGGGGGCTTCAATGACGCCTATTTTACAGTCTTTAAGAACTGGCTGGTGAAGCACACTGATGCCCTAAGTCCACACGTACTGTTTCTTTTCCGATTTCAAAGTAAAACAAAAATCTTATGAATAGGGGATCACAAAAAATTCAATGGCAACATAACGAATGAGCACTATGCTAGGTGTCAGGAGCCATGGTGGCATAGCGGATTATATGCTGGGCTGCTAAGCACAAGCTCAGCAGTTCGAAACCACTAGGAGCTCAGGAGAAAGGTGAGATCTTCTATACCTGTAGAGTCACAGACTCTGAAACCCATTTCCTATAGAGTTGCTGTCAGTCAAAACTGACTTGATGGCAGTGAGTTTATGCTAGATAAGTTTCATTAAAAAAGAAGCATACTCTGTATGGATTGTGCTAAGAGTTGTACGAGCCCCCAATAAAATTATTAAAATAATCAACCAAAAACAAACGAACGAGGGGAAAAAAAAAAGGATAACCAACCACCACAGGCAATAATCCTCACCTCCCTATTCGTTCCCTGACATTTTTGTAAACTTGGGTGAGCTTGGGTTCCAAGTATTTCAGTAGTCTGTGCAACAGCTCAGGCACCCTCCACTCCTGCTGGGCGAGGCCACCTTGGAGAACGTAAAGGCGGCTAAAATGAAAGTACACAGGTGTTGGTATATTTAAGTACGAAAAGTAGAGACTAATGAGACTGGAATTTCACTCAATATTTTTTCATTTTTTCACTCAAAAAGCAAAGTAACAATAATCCAAAAATATATCCACAAAGCTTTCTGTTTTTATGTCATTTTCCTGTGCATCTCCAAGTTCTCCCACTGAGATGCAATCAACGAAGTAATACTGGCTCAAGAGCATACACTAGGCAAGAGCTAGTACGCAAGCATCAGATTTCAGAATTCTCCCTAATCAACATAGCATGTGTTCTCCTCAACAAGCTATCTAGGTTTTTCCATTGCTCATTACCTTTCCTCAGCTTCTCATGCCACAGCAAGTGCATTTCTCAAGAGAGTGTTTATTAGAGAAGTCAGTGATAGCATTTGATAAAGTCATCATTAGCGCCCAGAGAAGACCAACTCTAACTTAAGCACGAAGTGCTGAGGTCCCATGCACTTCTCCTCATCCCCAAGTGAGACGCACTCCACTTAATGAGATACGAGGGACTGAACACGATCACGCTGCCGTCAGAGAAAGCGTTTACTTCATCGAGCCTTAGGAGTGCAGACAAATACACTTCCATTTATTGGTTTCCTATGACTGAGTTACCATGCGTCTACGAAGGACCCGCCTTCACCACTCAATGGGGACTCCAACAGAAGTTCAAAAAGCCAGTGGAGTTTTCGAGGATCTCTGCTTTCCTGTGTTGGAGACAAGGAGGAACAATTAGATAGGAGCAGATCTACACCGATGTACTTAATTAGGCAAAGAATCCACATCTAGCTACTTTACAAACATTAAAGCCACATATTTATATATGAGGGGTGAAAATAAAAGTACAACTGATAGGCAAGTCAGATCAAAATGCAGTAATTCCACAGTGTGTTGTAGGAGGAGTGTCACTGGACTTCTCTTAGCTCGCGACGGATGCGGTATCAGAAACGACACCTACAACTGCACCATGTGCCTCTCAGGTCTTTCATGAGATTCCCAGGTACACAAAATGCCTTGTATCTTAGTAAAGAATGCATCGTCACCACAGAAAGGGCCCAGTAGTGATGCACAACTCTCACTCAGGGCATCTGAAAGTCTGCACGAACACTGCGTAAGGTGACAAAGCCACGGACAAAAGTCAAGATTCAACAGGTGAGGCTTCAGACGTCGAGAGATGACGACAGTTTCAATAGACGAGTCAGACACAGAATTACACAGGAAAAGTGACTCACGCAGGACGTTGCTATGCAAGTTCCCCAGTCGTTGTAAGTCTCGACTGTAATGTTGGACAAGGCGATTCTAAGCAGAGGGCACAGAAGTTCCCAAAGTTTCTCCACCTACTCAAAACAAAACACATGGGCTAAAGTTAGGAACACTCACAACACCTTTCTTTGAAGTATTTTGTCAAAATGACTTTTTGGGGCACTCTGACAAATTGCGTGATTCTTACAACACCACATCCGGAGGCACGGCATGCTGCCCCCACATTTGAAAAACCAAAGAATGACAAGGCTCCTGCTCTTCAGTCTCTCATACTATGGCGACATGCTCTTTAAAGGTTTCCGTCAGGTTACATTTTGGGCAGGAAGACGACCTCGGTTTTCTGTGATTATTTATTTCATGGAGACTGATGTCATGCATCTTAAGTTATTCTCCATCTCTATCAAAGCCAGCGGGGCAGGGTCACCTCTGACTCGGGCACTGCTAGGGCAGACCTGGCCCGGGGGACAGCCATGCTGGCAAAGGGCCACTCCATGCCTCCCGTGGAGTGCTTGGTGGGTTTAAACTGTGGCCCAACTGCACGACCAGGCCCACAGGTGACTATACGCGGTATCATAGGGGACTGTGACATTACGTCAACAGATACTTCTCGAAAGAAATGGGAACACAAGTCAGCTTGGGGTCTGGAGAAAACACAGATTTTGATTCATGAGAGCCTATCTTTAATCAGTTTCCCAAAGCTACCCACTTGCTGCTCCTCCATGGAAGACATACTAAAGGGTTTCCATAGGACAAATGGGGTCGGGTTGGAGATAAACTTGCCAGTGGAAACACCTGACATGGGTTTGGGGGTGGGCATGGCAGGCAGCTGTCTTCTCTAATAGCTTATTTAGGAACAGAGTCTTCTGGACTCTACAACAGGCAACCCAAAAGTGGCGCTAGTCATGACGGTGACAAAATGTCAGGGATAGTGGCATGATGAGTGGTTTAAACTGTCGAATACAAAGTTGACGACCTGAACTATAAGCCTTCACCCAATTTACAATTTAAAAAGAGAAAGAGATCAGCAATCACAGAAGAAAAAAATAATATATGCAATTAAAAAAGAGTATTGATCAAAATGGTTTCATAAAATGAGCAGGAAAAACGCAATAATGTCATTTAATAAATGACTTAAGTATGTAAAACTAAATCAGTGTATTTAAAAATCTATGAAGCCCTTATTAAAATATAATGAAGTTAATCTGGCAGAATATTTCCTTGTCTTCTAGTGAATGCCCCCCTTAGATTCAGGCATTCCCAACACATTACCAGGTTTTATTCATGTTGCTAACACGCTAGCCTTGTTCAACAGACATGCCTGCATTATTAAGGCTGATGAGACCATTGACATCATCCTACAATGAAACCAGAGAAACCAGAGAGTGCTGGTCGGAGCACTCAAGACCTCACTGTCAATACCGACGAGGCACTAGGCCATCACCTAGCAGGTGCATCGGGAAACCAGCCCAATTCCCTGCTGTCAAGTCAGTCCCAATTCACAGCACACTTACACAACAGGACCGAACTGCCCGCTTTGAGATTCCCAAGACTTTACAACTTTGTAGGAGCAGACAGCCTCATTTTCCTCCTGCTGAGCAGTGGGTGGGTTAGAACCGCCTACCTTGCAGTTAGCAGCTCAGTGCACAGCCCAATATGTCACCAGAAGCAGAGAATCTATAAACTATAAACAAACTGAACTTAACAGGCATATATAGACCATTCTATGTGTACAGTAACAGAATTACACAACTTTCTCTAGTGGGCTTCAATTATTGCCCAGGTCAGAGCCTATGCTATCTTACAAAGCAATCTTACTAAACGTTGAAAGACTGATATTATACAGAAAATCTTTTCCAAATAGATGAATCTAGAAATAACAAAAGAAAACAGGAATTTTCATGTGTATGAAAAGCTAGTAACACGTAAGTACAACACAAACATGTCAAAGATGAGGAAATGAGAAAGATTTAGAGGAAGATGTAAAAGAAAGATCATCATACCAGAATGAGATGCGGCAAAGGCAACGCAAAGTTATAGTATCTATAGTTAAAAAGATCCTAAATTAAGAGCTTCTCTACGCTGTGGAGTTAACTACAAAAAGAAGGGCAATGTTAGAGGAGAGAGAATGAAACTGGAAACAGAACCATAATCAAAGGAATGGAACTTCTGCCACACAACATAATAGACAACATGTCGCTAGATTGACAAAGTAAAAAGATAAGATGAAAGTAATAAAAATGAGAAATGGAAATGGAGACAATATTACTGACCCTATGAAATAATAAGCAGAATTCTAAGGCAACATGATGAACAATTCTTACCTAAATTAACTCAAGAAGAAATCGAAAATCTCAGAACATCTGTAACAAGCATGTAAGATCATCCATAAAATAAAGCACATTAGGGAGGAGGGAGCGGTGAGGGAGGGGTAAAAAATGAGGAGCTGATGCCAGGGGCTTAGGTGCAAAGCAAATGTTTTGAGAATGATGAGGCAACAAAAGTACAAATGTGTTTTATACAATTGATGTATGCATGGATTGTAATACGTTATATGAGCCCCCAATAAAATGATTTTAAAAAAGTAAAGCACATTAGTAAAGACAAGGAAAGAACTACATACTTCAAACGATGCACAAAATGCATTCTACAAAAACGTCACCCTTCATGATGAAAACGAGGACTAGAGGGGACATTTCTCAGCAAGATAAAAAACATTTGTGAAAAACTGCCAACATTGCAATCAATGGTGAAAGTCTGAAAGCTTTACCACTAAGATCAGAAACAAGACAAGAGTACTATTCTACATTGTACTAGAAGTTTTACCAGAAAAATTGGGTAAGAAAAATAAAAGGCATTAAAAGGAAAAGGTAAAGCCATCTCCATGGGCAGGTGACTCCTACAGTGGACACAAGCCAGTTACAAGAGCCAGTAAAAGCAAAGGTACAGGGTAAATCCCCACACTCATTACTTCTGAGCACCAGTAATAAACCATCTAAAAATAAAGCTAAGAAATCACGACGCTTTACAATTATATTGCAAAAAATAAAATAAGTAGGAATCGATGTAACCAGGGAGATGAAACTCGTGTACACTGAAAACTAGAAAACAATACTAAGATTTTTGGGGTAAAGATTTAGATAAACAGAAAGGCATTCCATGTCCATGGCTCAGAAGACATATTGCTAAGATGATTAGATGACATGGAGCAATTTTTCCATGCAATTCCCATCAACATTTTACTAGCCTGCTTTGGGGGCAGAAATGCTAATACTAATCCTATTTACATGGAATTGCAAGAGGTCTAAATAACCAAAAGGAACAATGCACACAAACCATACAGTTGGAAGAGTCACACTTCCAAATTTTAAGACACACTAGGAAAACCACTTAAACCAGAATAGGCATCAACCTCGGTGACGGGGAGGACAATATCCAAAGTGGGGATTGAGGGAAAAGGAGGGGAGGGTGCAGAACAGGGCAAGCCACTGGGAAGTATGATACATTGTTTTATGAATGCAAAATGATGATCTTATAAAAACATGTAAGTAACCACCACCTAATTTACAATAAAAAGTTTGAAAGCAAAAAATATTCTGCTACTGGAACCCAAATTCAAAGGACATAAATTACAAAACTAAACCCATAGAACTCTTAGAAGAAAACGATACAGCACAAGATCTTGCTTTTAGTAATGCCTTCTTACAAAGGACCGAGAAAGTAAAAAGAAAGCCTTCAGAAAGGGAATGCGAGAGACCATCTGGAACTTAAAATGCAAATTACGAGTCCTACAGCTTTAGAATAAAAAGGTCAGCAACTCAAACAGTGGGCAATGAATTTGAAGGACAGCTTTCTTGAGATGATAAATTGAAAAAGTGCATGGAGAAAGGAGGAACCAACTGCAATGATTGATGTATAGACCCGCCCCCCCAACCCAGGGTGAAGAGCAACAAAAAAATGAATGGAGACAGTGGATGGTGTAAAATATGAAAATTATTATAATTTATAATTTATCAAAGTTTCATGAGGGTGGAAGGGAGGGGGGTAAAATGAGGAGTTGACACCAAGGGCTGAAGTAGAAAGAAAATGTTTTGAAAAGGATGATGGCAACAAATGCACAAATGTGCTTAACACAATGGATGATTGTTAGAAAGCTGCAAGAGGCCCTAATAAAATGACCTTTTTTAATTGAAAATACTTGAGACATAAGGGGTTAAAATCTTTGTGCCCACTTACATGAAATGCTTAAAACACGCAAATGCTGAGTCCAACTTACTTGGTGGATACCACGGGCAGGAGGGGAGATGTGGGAAGTTATTGCTCGGGGGGGGGGGGGGGGGGGTGGTATTTGGGATGTCGCCTATTGTGTCCTACTCGGGATAGGAAAACCTCTGCGACCTCTACTCAAAAGCAGCATAAGAACATTGGCCACGTTTTATGAAACTGAACATTCCCTACGTATGGGCTGGGAAATGATTCACAAATGGATTACACTGTTTTGTCAGGAAAAGTGCTGCACAAACACATCACCTTTTCAAATGTCCAATGCTTAGAACCTCTGATTAAACCAGCAATAATTTCTGCAACACATCGCTGCGTGCTTTCATGTGAATCTGCAACCAGGCGTTCCAAATGGGGCTTCAGAACTGGCAGGAAGGCATCATCAAAATTCCTGAACACACCCTACATACGAGAGAGGGAGTCTTTCAGCATCCAAAGGACCATCAGCCCAACATTTCTAATACACTTGTCATTCTCTGCTTAACAACTGAAACCTTCTCTTTAGAATTGCTTTTACCTTATCAATTAAAATGATGAAAATGCTATCTACACTCACTGTAAAATTTAACC
Organism: Tenrec ecaudatus; assembly: GCF_050624435.1. NCBI lineage: Eukaryota > Metazoa > Chordata > Mammalia > Afrosoricida > Tenrecidae > Tenrec > Tenrec ecaudatus. Next base: position 297,305 of record NC_134546.1, read on the forward strand.
AATAAAGTAAATGCTTTTTTATGACGTTTGAAATCTTGCGGTTTGAAAAGTCCCGCTGCATAGTCTTCTCATTTTCTCCCTCGGGTGTTAAACACAGGCATTCAGATAAACACTAACCAGCTGACTTTTTGCTTTGGTTTGAGACGTAGACTCTAAAGCCAAGATTAAAATAACTGACATTAATTAGAGGCACCACAGCAAACTGAAAAATGGCTCAACTCAAATGTTAAACTTTTGGAACTTAGGGACCCACACTACAGCCCCTCTACTTCATGGAGACACGTAATTCTCAACAAAGAAAACCAAGTATATGCAGAGAAATGATCAATAACACAGTTACCTTACCTTAAAGAGGCAAAAACGTCGGGGATTAAATTTATCTTTTCCTTTTCGGTCTTCTAAAGACAGAAAACTAATTAACTGCTCAATAAATTTAGGATCAGAAAAATGATCAAAAATAATCTTTTCTGCCTGTGAAGTTAAAAAAGAAGAAAAGCATTCAGGGTTTAAGATCTACTTCAAGCCAACATTCTGAAATAGTTAAAATTCAATTCTGGGTGTATTGCTGTTTCAATGACTTTTAGTTCCCATAGAGTCTGCATTGTAGAATCATATACTCATTAAAAGGACTAAAAATTCAAGTTATCATTCAATCATATTAAGTAGAGTTGTACAGTCACCACCATAACCAATTTCAAAACCTTTTCTTCTCAAATTCACTGTTGCTAGCTCCCCATTGCATCCTCCGCTGCCATGCCACTAGGTGATTACTTATCCTGTCATTGTCTCTATACATTTACCTATCCAGGAAAAGCAGACAAAACAACAACACAATCCCATAGCGTTCAAGTCGATCCCTGAGAGGCTACCTGGAACTAATACAGCACACGGGGAACGAAGCCCATGTGGGGTTCGCTTGGGCCCATGTGGTGTGTTTGGAATTTCATAGCATGCATTTAGAATGCCCAACTAACCTCCACCTCTTAGTTTCCTTTCACCCCTGTGTTCTTGATCATTTTAAAAGGAGTTTAAATTTCTATATTGAATATTTTATAAAGCATGGTTTGAATACAGTGTATGTTTTTGTTTTCAATGTGGAAGGGTAAATCTGTTAATACAAAATGAGATAAAGTAAAACGTAAAAAGACCACTAAATTTTAAATAATTAAGAATAGCTAAGTTTCCCTTCTGACCTTCAAGTTTGGGTCTTATTTTGCCTATTTTGTGAATTAAAGCCGATACTGTTCTGCTTAGGGAAATGTATTTATAGGCTCTTTAAACAAGTGAAGAAGGGAGATCTACGAAGACTTAGGAGTTTCAACTTAAATAATCCGAACACATGTATTTACTGAGTACCCATTATTAATGTGCAATCAACAAAGATTCCTTTGAAAGAAGCCAGACCAGTGTTTGCACATAGTGAAAATGGACTTCTCACCTCTGTCAGATCCTCTCTGCTTCTGCCAAGCTTAGGTTGTTCTTCTACATCAGCATAAACCACCATATTCCTATCCAATCAGAATTTATTGGTGATAACAGAAAAAAAAATAGTCTTAACAGGAAACATGGAAAAGTATTTTAATGAATTGCTCTACTGCTAAGATTGGGGAGACAAGAGTATTAGTTACTGTCTTAGTCCTAAAAGCTGTAATTTCACTGTCTTGATGTCAGATTACAAAGCTAAGCATTAAGAGATGAGTAAATTATTTTTAATGCTGATTTTTAAGCATGTATACCATTCATAGGGAGGTTGGAGCAGAGAATTAACTCTTCCCCCTTTTGAACACGGTAACCCAGGGGCACTCCAGGGTGAGCATCAGCTGCTATCCTGCAGGTCAGCAGTTGAAACCTACTAGCCACTCCACAGGAGAAATGGAGGCTAACAGGCCTGGCAACACTCCATACGGTTGCTAGGGGTGGCAGTGACTAGATGGCAGTGGTCTGGGAAAGGCCCTGTAAGGGCAAGATTAAGGAAAGAGGTAGAACAAGACAACACAGCTCAGATCAAAGGAAAATGAAAAGGGAGAAGGATGACAAAGTGTATGTATGTGCATCTTGAGTATCAGAGCACCGCTAAATGCCTCCTGGCTTTGAGTCTCCCCAGCAAATCCAAAGATGACGATAAAGCAAATTACCAATATGCTGTAAAGGTACAACTCACCGTGGCCAGGTGGAGTATCCCCAGTGAGTTTTCTCAACAAAGCAACTGGACTCCCATTCCCTTTCAGTTCTAGGCACACTTTTGCTGTCGTAATGCAACCAATGGTTATCAGGCCTGTCACCAGCAAGGATTTGGGGAGGTTTGGGACATCCACCTACCAAAAAGATAACCACACCCAAGGAATTTAAAAGCAGACCTAAGCAAACGTTCTTCTCAACGTTTAACCACTAATACAGTGTAACTTTGTCTTCATTAAAAAGGGCACAATTAAAATCCCCTGAAACAACTCACATATGCAGAGCAACCAAGGGAACATTTGAAACCAGACAGGAAACAACACCGTCTACTAAATGCTGTTGAATACTTATCTGAGAAAGGGGTGGGGGTGGGGAGAGGAATCAAGGCAGATTTCTTTTCAGTATTTTCTTCAAAATTAACTCCAAAAAGATTTCATTTTGAAATAATTTTAGATTGAGTAGTTACCAAGATTGCAGAGTTCTCATACACCCTAAACTTTGTGTGTGTGTGTGTGTGTGTGTGTACATAAACTTTGAACCACTTGAGTAAATGTCTCAACAGCTGAAAACTGCCCCAAAAGAATTCACTTACAAAATAACAAATGTAATTTCCATAAAGAAAATTATTACCATTATCTTAGCAAGATTTTATCCAAATTCTCAATTGTCTCGCTAATGTCCCTCATTGCAAAAGGAATAAACTAAAGCTATTTTTCTGTATGTACAAGTCAATGCAAATCAAACTTTGCATTTAGCGTAAGCATGTTTAATGTCTTTTAAGCTGGACTAATTCCTCGCATTGTCCTTTGTGACTTGGACGTTGAGCTCATGGAAAAGGAAAGGCCATTGACTGTTCTTTTATTCTGGTTGGTCTCCTGTTTCTTTCTGATTACCTTCAGGTTCTGAGCTTTCCTCTCTATCAGCAACATGTGCAACACTGCAGTTCTCTGCACACTGCACTGGGGGGTGTGGGTGGGGTGGCTGGTGTGTCCATTCTTCAGTGGTTCCAGACCACCTCTGACTTATCAGTTGCCACTCTGAAAACAAGAGGCTTTTCCTTTACCTCTATCCTAATTTAGTCATTTACATATCAGGATCAAATGGCTCGTTCCTTATTTCACAGTAATGGTTATAACGTACTGCTGTCACCGTTTATTTTGATATTAAAATTATCCATGATTTGACAGTGGAAAGTTCTCCGAGCTGCCTGTCCTGTCACGTGTCCTCATCATTTTCAGAGCATTTTCTTCATTTTCTAGTGCAAGATGACCCTGTGCTCTTTCCAGTGACATCTGTGAAGTCTTGTTTCTCCAAGAAGCACTGGTTTCTTTGACGGTGGTGACTCCCTGCCCTCACTCTGACTCCTGAGGGGCCCTGTGGGGCAGGGTGGGACTGCTGCTGGGGGATTCCGAGGCTGTCAGTCTTTAAGGAGCAGAAAACCTTTCTACCAAGGAGTAGTTGGCAGAGTCCACCTTCTGACAGGACGGTCAGTAACCCACTGTGCCACCAGGTCTCGTTTTCTGGAGATTCGGGTTTAGAAAACAAGATCCAGGCACTCGGCATACTATTTAAATTTCTGAGTGTAAAAGCTAACTCAATATATTCTTAAGACAAATTTAGAGAAAAATATATGTAAGAAGTAAAATTGAGCAAGACAAGGAAGGAGGAATGAGAGATAATGGAATGGAGGGAAGAGGAAGCATTCAATGAGAGGATTATGGCAGTAACCTGGATGACAGGGTAACGGAACTGGACAAGAGGGAAGACAGGGCAAACTCCTGGGGGAAGTTGATAAGCAGCTTAATCCACTGTGCACAACACTGATGACCCAAAACGTAAACTCTGACCTAATTCATAATTTCAAACATTGTTTTAAAAAAAGATAATGGAATTTCCCCACACATTTTTGAAGCCTCATTTTGTGCCATAAGAAAACTCCATCATTTTGAGGTCAGGCCTTACACCAAACTTTTATCAAAACCCAAGTGCTCCATAAAAAAGAAGAGGGTTTGAATTGCACCTGACCTGATCCCACCACACCGAGGCAAATCACTGGGGGAGTGCAGCGGAACAGCAAGGGAATGGAGTGGCAAGGTCCCCAGGGAATGCTGAAAGTGGACTTTGGGGCCAGGGCGTGGTGCCCCAACAGACTGGACTGGAAAACGCTCATAAGGGCCAGCAAACGATCCCTGAACTAACTACAAGCTTTTCTCTTGTGAACTGTTTTGTTCTGTTCTTTGTCAGTGGTTTGTTTTTGTTGTTTTGTTGTCTGGTTGTATACTGTTGCTTTGTTTTCCTCTGTCTAGTTTTCGTGCATGTTAGTGACTCCACAGGTCTGTCTGAATAGGACAGGCTGGATGAACTATCTGGAGGAAAAACAACGGGACCTACAGTTCTGGGGGGACTTGGGGTGGGGGGGGTAAGGGGGGGTAAGGAAGTGGTGTTAACAAACCCAGGGACAAGGGAAAAACATGGGACCCCAAATGGTAGAGAAGGGGGAGTGGCAGGCCTGGTGGGAAATGATCAAGGGTAAGGTTGCTTAGAGAAGAGGTATACTCTAGCCCAGGTGGCGATGAAGCATGGTAGTAGGGCAGGAGGAAAGTCAAGGGAGATGGAGGAAAGAGCTAGGAGTCAAAGGGCATTCATGGAGGTCTAGACAAAGACATGTACATGCAAATATATATAGGAGGATGGGGAAATAGATCTATGTGTCTATATTTATAGGTTAAGTATTAAGGGGGAGGAAGGACCTTGGGCCTCTACTCAAACACTCCCTCAATGCATGAATACCTTCTTTTATTAAATTGGAACTCTATGATGCTCACTCTCCTGACACAACGGCTGGAGCCAAAGTGGGTGAACAAGTAAATGTGGTGAAGAAAGCTGATGGTGCCCGGCTATCAAAAGAGATAGTGACTGGGGTCTTAAAGGCTTGAAGATAAACAAGCGGCCATCTAGCTCAGAAGCAACAAAGTCCACATGGAAGAACACACCAGCCTGTGTGATTGAGTGGTCCCAAAGGGATCAGTTACCAGGCATCAAAGAACAAAAAATCATATCATTGACTGCACACCTCCATGATAGGATCGCTGAAGACAAATGGGTGCATAAGCAAATGTGGTGAAGAAAGCTGATGGTGCCCGGCTATCAAAAGAGATAGTGTCTGGGGTCTTAAAGGCTTGAAGGTGAACAAGCGGCCATCTAGCTCAGAAGCAAATAAGCCCACATAGAAGAAGCACACCGGCCAGTGCGATCACGAGGTGCCCAAGGGACCAGGTACAAGGCATCATGCAAAAAAAAAAAAAAAGATATAAGTGTGTGTATGTACGTGTATATATGTGTATATGTATATATGTATGTGTATATATGTATATATATCATATTAAATGAAGGGGGAAGTGCAGAGTGGAGACCCAAGGCCCAAGTGTCGACCAATGGAGATCCCCTCATAGAGGGGTTTAGGAGAGGAGATGGGTTAATTAGGGTGTGAGGTAGTATCGATGAAGAACACAGCTTTCCCCCAGATCCTGGATGCTTCCTCCCCCCAACTACCATGATCCGAATTCTACCTTGCAGGGCTGGATAGGACAGAGGCTGTACACTGGTGCATATGAGGGTTGGAGGTACAGGGAATCCAGGGTGGATGATACCTTCAGGACCAAGGGTGTGAGGGACGATGCTGGGAGAGTGGAGGGTGAGTGGGTTGGAAAGGGGGAACTGATTACAAGGATCCACATGTGACCTCTTCCCTGGGAGAGGGACAGCAGAGAAGGGGGGAAGGGAGACTCCGGATAGGGCAAGATATGACAAAACAACGATGTATAAATTACCAAGGGCATATGAGGGAGGGGGGAATGGGGAGGGAGGGGAAAAAAAAAAGAGGACCTGATGCAAGGGGCTTAAGTGGAGAGCAAATGCCTTGAGAATGATTGGGGCAGAGAATGTATGGATGTGCTTTATACAATTGATGTATGTATATGTATGGATTGTGGTAAGAGTTGTATGAGTCCCTAATAAAATGTAAAAGAAGAAAAGAGAAAAAAATGATTAGGGCAAAGACTGTACAGATGTGCTTTATACAATTGATGTATGTATATGTATGAACTGTGAAAAGAATTGTATGAGCCCCAATAAATTGTTTAAAAAAAAAAGGAAAAAAAAAAAGAAGAGGGTTTAAACAGATCAAACATTTTCAGGGAGGCTGGGAAGGCCTCACAGAAGCCAGGAAAGGGCAGGAGACCCAGGGGAGGGGGCACGGCTGAGTGCAGGCTCCAGGCGGCAGCACTGTGCCCAGTGCCCATGCCACCTACTCACGGCCTTCCCTGGCTCAGCACTTTCCTCTCCAAGTGCTTGGCAATTTTAAGGGACAAACTGTAACTGGGGTCAAGCCTTCACTAATAATTACTGAAATAAAAATTCAGTCAGGAAATAATTTTTCACCATTACATAAGCTAACATTATCCATGTAGAGAAATCAGGCTGAGGATCACTCCAGCCACATCGTGTACAATGACCCAAGAAACGGCCCCACCACGATACCTGCTATAATGCTGGTTAAGTGAGGCCTAGGGAGCCCTGGAGGCAGTGTCCTTACAAATTAGTCTGAGATGCACACAGTTGAAAGTTCGAAACCACTCAGCTGCTTCTTGGGAGAAAGATGGGGCTTTCTTTCTTTCTTTTTTTTTTTTTTTACAAAGAGAACTTTATTCTGTCTTCCTTGAGGTACAGGACAAAGAAATGTAGACATGGCTGTTTAAAAAAAATAAGGTTCTCAACAGGTTGGCTATAGAAAGTACTGGTCTCTTTTCAACATCTGAGGTGCCTGCATTCCTCGGAGATCTCTGTGTCTGGGCATTCATGTTTTACTGAGTCAAGAATGTTTCCAGGGCAGGAATCTTGGCTTCAAAGGAAATGATTGTCTCCTAGGAGCCTGGTGGCGTAGTGGTTATGTATTGGGTGAAATCTGCATGGCGGGCAGTTTGAAACCAGCAGCAGCTCCACACGAGAAAGACTGGGCCTTTTACTCCCTTAAACAGTCTCAGAAATTGCTAAGAGCAATGGCAGTGAATTTGGGTTCCTTGTTTGCTGATGGGAGTCAGCATCCTCTCTGCCTGCTGGCTTTGCTCTCCTTTGATGTCTTGTAGAGGACAGACGGGAAGCAAGCAGGAGTAAGATGGGGCTTTCTACTCTCATTGTCAGTAACCCTCTCGGAAACCCACCAGAGGGGTTGCTGTGATTTGACATTGACTTGATGGCATGGAGCTCGGTTTCTAAGTGATACCTGCTTGACTATGTTTTTACTACATGGCTATGGTATTCATTTTTCTTTAATTTTATGGTTTTTTGGCAAAGCATGGTTTGACTCTTCAGAAATTTCCCTTTTGAATATAAACTCTTTAAATATAACACAACGCAGACACTCTATGTTAAATGTAAAATGGGCTGCTTTATTGCCACCTGACTTAGTATTAAAAATTATTCTTGTGTGGGGGAGGGGAGAGGAGCTGGTGTCAAGGAGCTCAAGAAGGAAGAGAATGTTTTGGAAACGACCAGGAGCAACTGTACAAGACAGATGTGACTGAAGTGTGGTATCTGCATTAGCTTGCAAGAAAATGGCTTTGGGGGGGAAATATTAATTGTATTTCAAGTGAAGTTAAAGATGAACAGCCAAGAGACCGATAACCTAAGCCCTTCCTCCACACTAAACTCGCACCATTCCTGTAACGCTGCAAAAGAAAGCTGGAGCACATGCACCCCCCAGCCCTCTGCACGAGATAAAGACAGTGTTATCAAGAGAAACAAATATTGTAGCCAAATACTTATTTTTTACTATTAATAGTTCTGTAAGATTCCTTACTACTAATATGGTTCTGACAGTGAAGTAAAAAGGAAAAAAACTGAACTTTTCAATAATCCTACCACTGAGAATCACTTACTGTAACTATCTGATAAAACACTCAGTAAAATCTCAGTAACTGAGATCATGAGATAATTATGAAGTATATGAACTATATGCCAAAAGGTATTATGAGCATACAGACGCAATCTATTTCTGGGAATACTCATGATTAGGTTTTTTTTGTATCAACATATTATCTCACGCTTTCTATTAATATTCATATTATATTTGAGATCAAGGAACTACTGTTGAAAGCAGATGACTTATTATCTCCCAAACTCTTTAAAGCAAACACTAGTTCAGCTTAATGAGCAGAGACTACCGGCCTAGAGCACTGCTCTATCTACATGGGATCACACGGACAAGATCCACTGGAAAGACTGGACAGAAACTGTGGAAGAGATACTATTCAAGCTGTCAATCAGGTGACAGCGAGATGCCGCCTCCTTGTGGGTATGGTCTTCTCATAAGGAGGCCCCTGGGAACCTCCCCTCCCCCAGCCCACCCCGTTTCACCTTCCTGCTGGCAGACCCTGGTTGCTGCCCGAGCTGTGACACGAACACCGCCACTGGACCCACTGAGCTTGTGCTCTTCCTGGACGCTGCATCATGGCTTGTGACTGTGTGAGACTGAAGGGAGGCTTATGGACTAGGATCGGACTTATTATACAATTACTTCTTGATATAAAGCTCTTTATTACACATCTATGGGTGTCTCTGGATTTGTTTCTCTAGTCCACCTGGCCTAATGCAGACCTGAGTGGATAGGAGAGGCTGGTTTCACATCTAGAAGAACATGACCAATGCCAGGGCCTTCTGCAGGGAGAAGCTACTGCACTAGCATCCTCTCCTTTGTGTGCACTTTATGTGTCCAGACTTTCCCTGCCACGGACCACTTTCAGGAGCACTTACTGATTTCATAGGGGTTGATGGTCAGCTTTTTGTGGGTTCTTTTTAGCTGCTTGAGAATACCAGCCACAGCTGAGATGGCCATCTAAAGAAAAAAAGCAAAAAACAAATGAGGTACAAGAACCGAAGTTTTCAAGCTTCGTAGAAGAGTCGCCTTGCTGAAAGCAGAAGCTGAATTCTTCTCTCAAAACAGAACCACCTCACCTGTTGCACATCTGGTGGCACAGCCACGTGTGCCCAATGCAGCAGGAAACGCGCCTCCACAGTCCTCACTACTGAACCTTCACCCATGCTATTCTCTCTTCCGGAAACTTAGACCTAGGTTCCCAAACTTGGCTGGCCATTCTAATAACCTGGGGGTCAGAGGAAATACAAATTGCTGGGCTCCCCTCCCTAGATTCTGACTCATTAAGGTGTGAACAGGATCCAGATGACTACAGATCAGCTAGGTTTGAGAGCCTAAGACTTAGATCTTTACTAAACGATACTTGCTCCTCATTACAATCTCAGCTAACCTCTCTTCTTAAAGGTCTTTCTCCTTCAAAGCCACAGGCAAGGCCAGCCTCCCTTGCATCTCACCTCCTTTTTTTTTTTTAAGAGGGGAGAACGCAAACGCAGTCCCCACTACCACAAATGATGCAGTCGAGTTTCCCACATTTGGGGAAGTCCAGTCGAGTTTCCCACATTTGGGGAAGTCGCAGGGGTCAGCACATCCAGAGTGCAACGGATAAGCCTCGCCCTGGGAAAATCACCTTCCTGCCTGGTAAGTATGTGTTCTCTTTTTTTAGTTTTTGCATGTTTCTTGCACTTGTAACACCTCAAACTCCAGGATGTTTTTTCAGAGTCAAAATTTTCATATCCTCCCTTCTGACTGACTCCACTGAGCTCACATGCACAGGACCTGGCCATAGCTGTTGGATTCGCTGTTCTCTGACCCAACAGTTAGGTTGCAAATCAACACAACGAGAGATCACTGTTAACTTTAATAAATCTCTTTACCTTCCGTACTACGATGGCATCATGGTTGAGGTTCTCAACAAAGAACTGTATAGCTCGAAGAGGCAACACCCGGTCATCTCTCAAGAGCAGAGACAGAAGGCCAATGCCTATATGTTCAAATTTCCAAGGTCTTGTAAGAGGGAAACGGGGGAAAATAATCTGTAAGATCGTTTTTCCAGACCCTTGTATCTGGATCACATTAAATGAGTAAGTTTCACAAGTATCGAAATAGGTTTAATGAAGAAAACTCCAAATGATTTAACCCCAAGCTTCCCGTCCACATATTTCCCCTTAATTTGTAAATTCATGAATTAGGTGAGAATTTTTTAATGAAACAAGCCATTTAGGTCCTTCAAATGTAGAGAACACGTTGGTATTTAAGACAAAGGCTGTAAGAATTAAGGAAAAAAATAAAACTTACAAGTTTCTTTGCTCCACGCCATCTAGCAAAGTGCTTACTAAATTTTCATAGTTTCTTGAAAAGAAAAAAATTCGGTTTTAAGTGTGGCTTTAATGCAATGAGAGGTATACAAATTAGGCAAAGTTCACATCCATGTGCAATTCACCCTCCATTTATCTCCAGATCGCTAACAGCCTTGCTGAAATGTGTACCCGAGGGAAAATAGTTGGGTTCACAGAGGCTGGTAAAGGAGTATAAAGGAGTATAAGGGGAGTGGAAAACGAGAGCATACGGAGCAACCCACTTGTTTCTGAGAGAACACTGCAAGTTCAGACCTTCAAGCAGTGATTGTTATGTGTCTACATTCCAGAGAGATGCAGAGCCCACTATGCCAAGACCCATGGCGGTGCAGTGGCTAAGCAGCTAACCCAAAGGTTACGCTAATCCACTACCTACTTCTCAAGAGAACGGTGTGGAAGTCTGCTTGCCCTATGAAGTCGCTGGGACCTTAGTGCACAGCCCCTGGTTTTATGTGTATCGCTGTCATCCAAGGAGCCCTGGGAGTGCTGTGGGTTCGGCAGTGAGTGGCTCAAGCTCATTAGGTGCTAAGGAGAAAGATGGACCTGTCCCCGAAACCCAGCTCCCCAATGCCCCTGGGATTGGTTTGGACACTGCCTTCTATCTCAGTAGAGGATCATAAGTCACCTGAGGGACTCGGCATTCTTTTCTTGCTGGCGTTTAAGTCCTTCTTTGATTTCTTCTGAGCTAAGCAGCATCTGGCCGGCAGAAGGGTTTTTTGACTGTTGAAGTAACTCCGCTATGGCTGTACATGACTTTGGAATCTTAGTAAAAAGAAAAGCCAATTAAAAATGAACATAGATGAACCCTAAAATCATGATGTTAGGTCAGACAGAGAGATGGACATATTACATGAAATATCCAGAATAGCAAAGGCACAGATACACAAAGTGTGTAAGTGTCTTCCAGCTGGGGCTAAGGAGATCAGAAAGGACCCGAAATGAAGATGCTGGTGATGGTTGCCTGAAGCTCTGGCAGATATGAAAATATCAAGGGGGCTGCAGAGTTTGTGTAACTACTGACTTAAAAGGTAATGGAATTTTCCATGAACATTTGAAGCCCTCTAATATACAATTACACATGCTAAAGGGTCAATTTCATGGTATGTGCATTACACTTAATTTTTTTAAATGAAAAACAATCTGATAGTCCAATGAGAGCTACACATAACCAAGAATGTGCTTTAGCAAAACAAGGGGCACACTTCAGACTGCTGGCTTTCCCACAGAGGAGGGACGGAAAGCATCACGAAGGAGAGAGAAAGATGCCCCCCCACCCCCCTCTCTCCTCTCCCTCCTTTCACCCACTGCTAGGTTCTGAGGGGTGTGTGAGCACACATGAGATGCTTCGAGGGCCAGAAAGCAGGGGGCCTCAAACTACGGCCCACGGGCCACACGTAGCCTGTCTAGGACATTTATCTGGCCCGCCAGCTGTTTTTGCCGTTTGTCTTTTTACTTAAAAATAAGATATGTGCAGTGTGCATAGGAATTTGTTAAGTTTTTTGTTGTTGTTTTTTAACTATAGTCCGGCCCTCCAATGGGTCTGAGGGACAGTAAACTTGCCCCTGTTTTAAAAGTCTGAGGACTCCTGGTCTAGGCTATCTCTTCCTTCTGAGCAATACTGACTTTGACATCCCCTTACGTTGACATGCGTCACACCATTCAACTTTGTCTTTGCCATGTAGGCTATTGTTAGTGATCACCTAAGGTACAATGGACCTTGGAAAAATGAGAACAAAACTTGGGGAGGTAACTCCAAGAGGAGTAATTTAAACCCCCATTGATATCTCTTGGTAGAAAACCACTTAACTCTGTCCCAGCGGTTACAACTTGCTATCTCCACTTGGTTCATAACGTCGTGATCACGAAAAGGATAGAAAGGAGAAAACAAATGCTTCTTTGCAGATGTTGATTAGAAAAAGACAAGAAGCTACCAAGGCATATTTCACCTAATATCTGAATGAAAAAAAATAGTTTGCTTACTGTGAAGTCCAACCCAATTGTTTCATATTGTCTATGAATTTTCTCTGCGAGATCATCGAAGAGTCTCACTATTGAGGGTTTTTCCAAAGACATTGCTTTGCTAAGTCCGGAAGAAACGATTGCTGGCCATGTCTGCACAATACAGTCCCAGTCGTGAAGGTTTGCCAAACACACACCACTGTGATTCCCAAGGAGACAATACAAGGCGCCCTGCAGAAATATTCACATGGGAGTAAGAGAGCGTCGCCAAGTTGAAATTGCCTGAGTCACAGCTCTTTAAATTGACTAAAGATTGATTAGTTACATGTATGATAATGGTTAGTAAAAGAGGTTCACGTAGTTATTTTTAAAAATCATTGTACTGGGGGCTCTTATAACAATCCATACATCCACTGTCTCAAGCACATTTGTACATGGTGCCGTCATCCTTTTCAAAATATTTTCTTTCTACTTGAGCTCTTGGGATCAGCTCCTCTCCCCTCCACCTGAACCCTTGATAATTTATAAATTATCATATCTTAACCTACTACCTACTGTGTCTCTTCACCCACTTTCTGTTGTTTGTCCCTGTGGTGGTACTGGGGCGGGGGGAGGGGTGGGCAGCGGTTTTACAACAATCACTGTGATTGGTTCCCCCTTTCAACCCCTACATTCATGGTGTTGCTACTCTAATTGTTCCTGAGGGGCTTATCTCTCCTGGATTCCACATGTCGAGATCTCTTATCTGTACCGGTGTACATGTTCTCGTCTAGTCGGATTTGTAAGGTAGAATTGGGGTCATGATAGTGGACGGGGGGAGAGGAAAGCAATAAAGAACTAGAGAAATGTTGTATGTTTCATCAGTGCTATCCTGCAGCCTGGCTGGCTCTTCCTTTTCTTGTGTCCCTTTTGTGAGGGGATATCCAATTATCTACAGATGGGCTTTGAGTCTCCACTGTCCCCACCCCTTGTGTGCACTGATATGATAGTTTGTTCTAGGTCTTCTGAGGCCTGATACCTGATCTCATTGACCCCTCATGATCACACAGGCTGGTGTGCTTCTTCCACATGGGCTTTGTTACTTCCCAGCTAGACTGCTGTTTGTTTAACTTCCACCCTTTAAGGCCCCAGGTGCTGTATCTTCTGATAGCTGAGCACCATCAGCATTCTTCACCACATTTGCTACGTACCCATTTTGTCCTTAGCAATTGTGTCAGGAAGGTGAGCATCACAAAATGCCAGGTTATTAGGACAAGTGTTCTTGCACTGAGGGAGTACTTGAGTAGAGGCCCAATGTCTGCTTGCTACCTTAATATTTAACACATACATACATAGATCTATGTCCCTACTATTATATATAATTTACATATGTATGTGCCTATATTTATGAGGTTCACATATTTAAAATACTACGTTTAGAAATCAAAATTTGACATTTAATTAAGTAGTATACAGTGATATTTCCTCTAAAGGGAAGTCATTTGATGTAGGGTTTGCTCAAAGAATTAATAAGGTAGTATAGGAAACAGATATTGTGTATGAAAATGTAGTTTCCATTCCAATTCTCTTCTGCTGAAATGACTTCATAAAGGCCATAAAATGTTCTACACTTTCTATTTTAGAGCCTGTGAGGTAATTTATAAAACCTGTTAATATTCAGTAATTAAATATTTCTTAAGTGTATAAAAAGTAGGTTGCTTAATTATCCTGTTCATTAAAAGTCCAATTAATCAAAATTATTCTAATGACAGTAGGTACTAAGTTCTAATCTCTCTCTCTCTGTTACACACTCACTCTTAACTCGATTACAAGCTGGCTTCTTACCCTTCATTCAACTCTCCCGTGTCAGTTCTCCCTAAGGTTGCTGGTAATTTCCATTTTACTGACATTCACGAACATCTCTCAATTTTGACTTTATTCATTTAAATAACTGATTCGTAACTAGGTCAATGACGTACTAACTAATGCTTTAGATCTTCTCTAACAAACTTCATTGCTATACTTACACACGAGGTGATCAGCAAGCCGTTTTAGTGAACTAACAGCCCCTGTCAGAAGATGGCTACGTTCCACTGCAAGGCTACTTCCAAAGCAGGCAGCAGGAACTGGCCAGCCTGCTGACCTCTGTCCTAGGGGCTCCTGGCAAAGAGCACACTTAAAGCTCATATGCTCTCTAGAAAGCAAACAGCACTGCAGGCCAAGAAATCCTGGAAGTCTCTTGATTTCCTCTTACCTTTCTAACCTTCACTGTCTCCATAATGATTCCACTTCAATTTCTCAGCACCTGTTTGTTCCTCCTACTTCTCCGTCTTCACTGAAGACTCTTAGCAGGCATCATCAACATACTCATGCAGCATCTCAGGCTCCAAACTCACAGATGTAAATGCCCAATGGACACAGAGCCACTCTCTCCCTCATTTCAAATTACAGGTATCCCAACAAGCAGTACCCATGGCACCATTCCCTCCAGAGGCCCAACAACTCATTGTAATCCTAAATTCCATCACTGTTATCTCTGTCTTTTTCAGCCCTTTACCTTTGGCTACAAAGTTCTGTGAACTATCATCATCCCTCCCCTCAGTTAATAGAAGCATTTGCCGTATCTCTTCTCTTCTCTTTCTGCTCTGTCCAAACAAGCTTTCACTCAGCTGTTCCAACGTTTCCTGCTTCAGACCCTGTCCCTTAGCGTGGATCGCTCTACTCCCAACCTGCTGATCACCCACAGCCTCTTTCTGTTCGATGTCTATCAGGCTTCAGTCAAGGACAGTCAGCTCAATTCACTCTATTCCTCAGAGAAATATTCCCAAACCTCCCAGACCAATACAGCATCCTATATTCTTCTCCATTATCGCCATGTTTACAAGCATAGGTAGTTAATAGTAAGGGAGAAGAATATATCTGGTTAAAAGTGAAATGCATGGATAACTTCAATGTGCTTTGAAATAACTTAAAATATAAGCTGCACGGGCAGATATGTGACAAAGCAGATATAAAAAAACAAACACACTGCCATCAAGTCAAAACTGACTCATCGTGACCCTACACAGGGCAGGGGAGAGCTGCCCGGGTGGTTCCCGAGACTCTCTCTTCATGGCAGTGGAGTGTCTCTCTTACTCTGAAAGCAAATAGAGCAAGAGTTAAAAGTAGACTCTGATTCATGGCTATGTTGACATCCACTGCGAAACTCTGTCAATTTGTCTGTAGGCTTGAAAAAAATTTACACTTAAAAAGCTACCCCCATTCAAAACCAGTGGAGGGAGGGGATGGGAGGACTGGTAGGGAGTGACCAAGGGCAAGGTAACTGAGAGGAATTACTGAAACCAGAATGAAGGCTGAACATGGTAGTGGGACAGGAGGAAAGCATAAGGAAATAGAGGAAAGGAGTGGGAGGCAGAGTACATACATAGAAGCCTAAATACAGACATGTACATATGTAAATATATTTATGATTATGGGGGAAATAGACCTATGTGCATATATTTATAGGTTCAGTAGTAAGGTAGCAGGTGGACATTAGGCCTCGTCGCACGCACTTCCTCCATACAATAGCACCTTGCTCAGCTAAACGGTCATTCCATGATACCCACCTTACCAACATGATCTCTGAAGACAGACGTGTGCATAAGCAAACGTGGTGAAGAAAGCTGATGGTGTCCGGCTATCAAAAAGATATAGCGTCTGAGGTCTTAAAGGCTTGAAGGCAAACAAGCGGCCATCTAGCTCGGAAGCAACAAAGCCCACAGAGAAGCACACAAGCCGAAGTGAATACGAGGTGTTGAAGGGATCAGGTAGCAGACACCAAAGAACAAAAACCATCATGGTGTAATCACCTTCCCTACATAAACGCTGAAGATGAATGTGTGCATAAGTAAGTGTGGTGAAGAAGGCTGATGGTGCCTGGCTATCAAAAAGACATAGCGTCTGGGGACTTAAAGGCTTGAAAGTAAACAAGCAGCCATCTAGCCCAGAAGCAACAAAGCCCACATGGAGGCAGCACACCAATATGTGTGATCATGAAGGGCCGAGAAGACCAGGTTACAAACACCAAAGGTGGGGGGAAAAAATCATATCATTGTGAATGAGGGGAGTGCGTGATGGGGAGCCAATGCCCATCTGTAGACAGCTGGACATCCCTTGAAGAAGGGTAGTGGGGAGGAGATGAGTCACTCAGGGTTCAGTGTAGCAACAATGAAACTCAAAACCTTCCTCTAGTTCTTGAATGCTTCCTCTCCCCCGCCCAATTATCATGATCCCAATCCTACCTTGAGGACCTGATTAGACCAGAGGATGCACAGTGGTGCAGTAGGGATCTGGAAACACAAGGAATCTAGGATGGATGAACCCCTCAGGACCAGCGGTGAGAGTGGCGACACTGGGAGGTAAAGGGGTATAGAAAGGGGGAACCGATCTCGGGGATCTACATGTAACCTCCTCTCTGGGGGATGGGCAACAGGAAAGTGGGTGAGGGGAGACGCTGGGCAGTGTAAGATAAGATAAAATAATAATTTATAAGTTATT
This sequence comes from Tenrec ecaudatus, assembly GCF_050624435.1. Classification (NCBI taxonomy): domain Eukaryota; kingdom Metazoa; phylum Chordata; class Mammalia; order Afrosoricida; family Tenrecidae; genus Tenrec; species Tenrec ecaudatus. The sequence continues at coordinate 314,246 of NC_134546.1, forward strand.
AAGGGTTGATGAGGGAGAGGGGAGTGGGGAGTGAGGGGGAGGGGAAAAAAAAGGAAAATGAGCTGATTCCAGGAACGCAAGTGGAAGGCGTATTTTGAGAATGATGAGGGCAACGAATGTATAAGGGTGCTTTACTCAATTGATGTAAGTATGGATTGTGATAAGAGTTGTATGAGCCCCAATAAAATGATTTATTAAAAAAAAAAAAAAGCTGCCCCCAAACCTGTACCTTGAACTGCTGCTGTGTCACGTCTTGTCTCTCAGGCCGCAAGAACTCCAAAACCACAGGGATCACATCTCTGCAGCAGAAATTGTACGCTCCCAGGGCAGCAAAAAATGTCTGCTGAGCCTTATTCCTGACCTGCAGAAATATTAGTATTGGCAAAGAACTTTTACTAAAAGACAGACAGGCTGAAAAAATTATATAAATAAGCTATCAAAAGCAAGGTGATAGTTTAAATGCTTACCTAGTAAGAGAAAAAGATTATCAAAGCACACACATCATTAATAAAACCCAGTAAATTTTTATCACACGCAAGAACATCACCAAACCACATTCATTGTTGAGATTACAAAAGTTAAAAAATAAGTTTATTTCTGATAAAACAGAGATTGAGTGGCACATAAATGGATGTTTTTAATCACATAGCTAAAAAAAAGTAAAGGGAAGACAATTACAACTAATTTCTGAGTTAGACTACACTTCTGGTGAAAAGCGGCGGATTTTCTCTTCTGTCATACAGGAAAATCAACGATTTTCCACAAGGAACTTAAGAACCATGTACAATATAACAATTTCAATGCAAACTTTTAGCACACCGCCACTTAGTTTAAACACAAACCAGAGATCTGGTATAGCTTAGGAATTAGTTAAACAGGAATGGACAATAATGAATTATAGTTAAAGCTACACACTATATATATTTCAAGTCCTTTTAACTACTGCTTTAGACAGAATCTCTGTATTAAAGAGCCATTGCTAAATCTTTATTATTTTATTAAGACAGGATAATTATTTGCACACAAATCTCTTACTTTTTCTGGTTCTCTGTATTTGAAGGTACTCCTCCCTAGCCTTATGCTATCCCTTACAGGATGAGCCCCACAGTTCGATGATAGCAGCTTCCTTCCACTCAATCATAATGTCTACAAGTATGGCCTTTCCAGACCAAATCTGACTTCATTAAATGGTAACAACCTCACATTTACACCATCAATCTTAAATTAGGGAGAAAAAAATTGGAGAGGCAATAAAACCCTAACAAAATTAGCTTGCATATGTTTGCAATCTAAAAGGTGTTTTCTCTGCAAACGTGAGATAAGTGTTTAGTTCTGGTTCTCCTCCTGGCTATCCTAAACAGTAATGCTCAGACTGCACGGACGTGGGGTTGTCCGGATAAGCCTTACCTGACTGTATGAACTTGTAGACAAACGAAGAAGATCTCTGATCATATCTTGGTGTACTTTTTTATATTCACAACCCTCAACAGTTAGTGTTCGTAGCTAAAAAAAAAAAAAGTAATAAAATAAAATTTTAAAATGTTTACCCAAATATTCATATAATTATGAAACAAAGACACAATTTAAGTGTTCATCTGGAAAAGTGGCGTTTAAGCATCATCATGACTGAGAGAGAGATGTACCTCATGCTGCAACATTACTCTGTCAATCAGCAGTGCTCTGATGTGCTGTTTTTCCCCATGGAGCTGGAAAACAGTTGTGAACATTTCAATACGCTCTCTAATGACCTCAACGAGAGTTCTCGGCTGACGTTCTCCCTTCACAACAGTCTCGTGCTCAGTGGGGTTGTGAAGGCAGGTACAGCAGAGGAGTGGCAGTGGCAGTTTACTCACTCTAAAACCATTAACCAGGCTCATATTACAATCTACTACAATTAATCTGTTGGCTAATAAATAGTAGAAACATTGCTGTTTAAACAGCCATCCCAATGAAGTGTTGTTTTTCTCTGGCAGTTTCTATTCACGGATCTATATGGGGTAGAGGAAGAGGTTTTTTGGTTTTTAAAGGACAAAAACAGCTGACTAGGAAAATGACTAGGGTTCTGTCACATTTTCTGCTTGGACACTCTTTCAAGGTTATTCTACGTTTATAAAACATTAAAGACTTTTCCTCCTTCATATCCTCTCTTTAGTGCCTTGCTTCCCCAAAGGGACAGTGGCACCCTAGGCTAGACACGACGCTGCTTACTGCCACATCAGTTCCTCAAACCCACCGATCCTGCAGCAGAAAGAGGAGCCTCTCTCTGCCGGTATCAAGACTGGAAGTCTTGGAAACCCAAAGGGGCAGTTCTACACTGTCCTGTAGGGTCACTGAGTTGGAATCAACTTGATTTTCAGTGGGTTCCCCCTCTCAATACTAAAACATTGTTCTGTTTGCACATCTATCTTTTTAAATCAAGTCCTCATAATCCTGTCTTTTAAAAACACTTTCTTATGAACCCCATCCCAAAGCTGTGTTTTCACCTCAAATGTTGGCCCACGCTCCCTGCGCGCTTCTAGTTGCAGGCTCTTAGAAAGTTACAGGGAGGGTGGCAGACCTTTTCAGTGCTCACCTGGCCCTTTAAATATTCAAATCAGACCAACATAAGACTCTTTCCTGGCTGTCTCGGTATTGATTATAAACTGAATCAATTTCTCCTGACAGACAAAACTACACACAGCCTAGTCTGCACTTCCTGCCACTCTTCCACCCAGCTTGCATCCCGATGCCAAGTTCTTACCACGCCACAGCCCGCCACCATGAGGTGAGCCGACTGTGAAAAGTGACACGAGAAGACAGACTCATGATTGTAAGGACCAACTTCTTTCCTAGGGCCCCTTTGATCACACCCTGCTTTCATTTTCACGTTCAGGTCTACTATGCTGAGCAAGCTCTAAACCAGGTGTCACTATTATGGAAATTCTCAACCAAAAATTGATGTGGAATTTTTCAAATGAATGACTCACCCTATTTTCCATGGACTTCTTTACTAGGTTAAAGCTCTTCCACCGGGAGTCAAACTCATGCTTGTGAGATCCTTGGAACTGCAAAAGGTCTCCAATAATCTGCCGTTACAAAGTATGCAAATTTTATTGACAAGTCATGCTAAAACACATTCAAAATGGCACACAACCCTTAAATGTCCAGTGTACCTTTATGATAAGGAACAAGGACTTGGTGTCGTCTTCTGAGTGATCCAGTATGTGATCTGCAATAGGAGAAAGAACTTTGGTTAAAATAGTTTTTGAACTGCTAAAACAATGGTGATTACCATTAGTTTAAAAACAAAATCCCCACTACCTGTTATCAATTAAAATATAAAAGGTTGCCGGGTAAAAAGCACACACAGAAATACTTGTCATAAAAATGTGACGTGCATGTGTACTTACTGAGGAGCTTTCTTACGACCCTAGCAATTGCTTCTCGATGGTTCTCTCTGGATAGATCTTTTTAAACGGAGAGAAAAAAGGCATTTTAGACACTCTGAAAATCCTTCAGATTTGTGACGTTCCTATCAGAAAGAGATGAAGTGTAGGGTGGAGGAGGGTCCCAGGGGGGTGACCCACACTCATCAGAGTTGAATGTCTCAAGACAAGGAATGATTAAACTTGTAGAACCTTTACATTTACGATGACCTACTTACAAAGCAGAATTGGGCAGGAAGGTGAAGCAGTAAGGGTTAGTAAGAAAAATTAATATGTACTATGTACATATTAATAATGTAAAATTACAATACACATTAATGTATTAATAATACCTCATTATTAATATGCACTACATATAATGTTGAAGTGCATAATCTGCATGTTATCATACTCAATTGTTCACACTCAGGTGATCAAAGAATAAAGTTTAGGTTTATAAAGATATTGATAATGAAAGACAGTAATAATGAGTTTTTTATAAAAAGTATTCCATTTACATCTGAGTTTCCTTCCTAGCGTCATTGTTAGGTGGAGTCCCAGGGTGACTGAAATAGTACTGAGCTGGACTGCTAGCACAGAAGTATACAGGCTGGAACCCACCCAAAAATGTTGAAGAAAAGTTCAGCAATCTACTTGCAAAAAATCTAAAACACCCAATGAAACTCTGCTCTATTCTGATGCAAAGGAACTTATTACGAATGGGATTCTACTCAGCAGAGAAGGGGTTAAAAAAATCATTAGACATCACAATGCACAAGATTCCCTAATTAGTTATGGGCCAACCAAATCAAAGGGCAAAAAAAAAATACACCACAGTTTATGTATGGTATTAAGTCAAGGATTAATTCATCAACAAGGAGATGTGCTAGGCTTGGAACATTAATGCAAAAAATGTTTTGAATATTAATAGAACATAGAATTTAGTGTCTATCAGAACAAAGACAGTCAAAATATAAAATTGTCTTAAAAGTGCCATATCAGTCCTAAAAGAATTCTAAACATAAATGGAAATTACAATATGCACAACACATTTTCTCTATAAAGTCGATGCAATTCTGATTCAAGTTCCAGCACACTTCTTCAAATAAAAGGGAAAATTATACCATCAAGTTCATAAACCCAGGATAAATAAAACACTATTAAAAAACAAACAGAAAGCTGGAGGCCTCTTCTTCCAATTTCAAGCCCATGACACACCAAAACCCAACTTTGTCACTGACCCTTACGGACTGGTTAGAATTGCCCCTGGGGGTTTCCAAAACTGAGACTCTTTATGGGAGTAGAAAGCCCCATCAACATAAGTGAAATACCAATTAAAACAAAGAGCTGTCACCTCACACCAACAGTGATAGCTTCCCCATTCCCCTCCTGCCCCTCACCAAAAAAGAAAAAGCCTGAGACGATGTGGTGAGGTTGGAACACTCCGATGCCGCTGCAGGCACTGGAGAATTGTACAGCCACCACGGAAGGCAAACACTCCGGTGCTTCTCTACACTAGGCTATGAGCCTGCAATCTCTCTACTCGGTATATTCATCAAGGAAATAAACAACAAAATGTGCACACCCACAGTGCATTCTGAAATGGGAAAAAGGTGGAAATAACTGATAATCCAGGCTGAAGGAATGGAAAACTGGTACATATACACAGTGAAATGTTATGGTTCTCTAAAACACAATAAACGGTCAACCATCACCCTGACACGGTCAGATTTGGAAAACATTACAATTGGCAAAGTTAGTCAATCTCATAAAGACAATTCATCAGACCATTACTATAAAGGAGGTCAAACAAAACCTAAGAAAAATGATTCACACACCAAAGATATCAGATTTTGAATGTTCTGCGGAAGGGGGCACAAAGGAGAAAAAAGATTGTGTGTGTGTGGGGGGGGGGGGGACAGGCAGACAGACACAGACGAGAGAGAGAGAGAGACAGAGACAGAGACAGAGACAGAGAGACAGGCAGACACAGGGGGGGGGTAGAGGGGCAGGCAGACAGACAGACACAGACTAGACCCTGTCCCGTTCTGATGAGAGGTGGTGCCAGCTGCTGTATGGGGTTCCCTAGGTGTTAAGGTGGGGGTGTGGTATGGTGTGTGTATGTGTGTGTGTGTGTGTATGTGTATGTGTGCGTGCGCGCGTTTCTATAAAGAGGAAATGTAACATTGAAACTGACTTCAAAGATTTTGTAGGACGCAGGCTAATTTCAAACAAATAACCTTTACAGGGTAGAATGCATTAAAATATTTACTGACTCAATTTCTATCTTTTACAAGCTATTCTTTTTTGGTAAACCGTTTTATTGGCACTTAATCCATTTATCACATAATTCAATAGTTCAACCGTATCAAGAAGAGTTGTACAATGATTACCACAATCAATTTTAAAACACTTTCTCCCCGCCCCCTCCCATGGTGAAATCACTTTTGAAATGAATTGTGTAACCACTGTCTCAGTGCTCCCTCCTCCCTCCCACATAGTTTGCTCACCCCAACCTCTCCCCTTCCCCATCTATCCTGGTCCCTGCTTCCCCTCTTATCTTTGAGCATGGACTTCTGTGCTTTTAAACTCAACAATAAAAAACAGAAACAAAATAAAGTGATAAAATAATCGTAATGCAAAGATAAAAATACGAATAGTGAGTAAGAAAACAAAGACCACTGTGAATATTTAAAAGGTCGGGGAAGAAATTTTTGTCATGGAACTAGCAAAAAATACTTCCATTTAGAATTTCAAATTGCGTCAATAGAGAGGTGTATAGGCCATTCTTCACATAATTGTTTGGCTTCGAAAAAGCAAGCATGACAGCTGATGAATTTCATAGATAAAAATGAGACTAGGAAAATCATGACTATAAATCATATTTGAACATGTGGAGAAACTGACAAAAATGACCCCACGTATTTGTACAGAAAGAATTCACATACCATATTCCAGTCCGGTATACATTTTTGTCTCTTTCAGCGACACCATAGTTGGTACTCTGTATAAAAACAAAAGTGCTTGCATTTATTAATAATATTAATAAAAAGGATTAAGGGGGAAAGTCTCATTGTTAAAATATTTAAATGAAAATAAAGATGATCTTCTTTAACAGTTTCTATCTTCAATTCTTTACTCTCTATCCATTTGAAGATTAATGCTGTCTGGTTCAATAAAATCAGTATTATCCATGACAAATAAAGAAAATGTCGATTTAATTCTAATAGCATTAGGGGAAAAAATTCACCTACAAAGGAGCATAATATCAAATATTCAAACACAGGCTCTTGATAAACATGTACTCAAGAAAAAAGGCAGGCTTTATCATGACATGGTATTTTTCACTGCAACTAGACACCAGAGGTTCAGTCAAGGCTGACTGACGCATATTAAGCAGATCATCTTCTTTTGATGGTGCAATCCTCCCTCTCACGTCCAGATAATAGCTCTCTTTGCACCTGCCCCGAATAATCCTTTTGAAAACATTCAGATATGAAAACACTATATTTCTTGAAGATCACCCACACAGAATTGTTACCAAGACCTGATCCAGCTAGTAAATCTCATTACAAAGTTAAGGTCAGTTTTTAGGTAAATAAGAATAGGTTTTATAGACTACAAACCTAACATACACTTCAAATTTCAAAATATGAGATTCAAGTCAGTAACTTTTCTTTAAACAAAATAGTGACACCTTTAAAGGTGTGAAATATGGGCACAAAGGTCAAGGAAACACGGAGTTAGCTTTATCAGATACAGGGCTCGTTGACTTAGCACTCATGAACTGCACAATGCATGTAATGAAACATTAAACCAATACCTTTCCCATCTTTGTTTTATATATATTTATATAGTTTTTAAAACTAGCTGAATTAATTGGGTTATTTTACCTTAAAATTTGACTCTACGGATTCTGGAATTTATCGAAATAGGCAATATACATTAGGACTACTAAAATGCCAACAATTTAATTACCCTATATACTCGAGTATAGGCTGACCTGAATGTCAGCCGAGGCACCTAGTTTTACCACAAAAAAATGCATTAAAAGTGTGCTGAAAAACTCGGCGTCTACTCAAGTATATACACGATATTTCTTGCATTACCCTAGGGCTACTGAAAGAATACTACATTTGTGTTTCAAAAATTTGTTTTTCTTCTGATTTTCAGGTTTTTATTTTATATAAAGCAGAGCTAACTTGTTTCTTTCAGATATTTTTTAGTTCAACTTTCAGTTCAAACGTGAGCATCCAATAAAAGTGTGTAACTGAAAAGATTAGATTCCTTTATAATCAAGTTCGACGGCGGTCATCAATTGCTACTGAAGTTAGATTTAACTACAAAAGCTTAAGAGTGTTACTGTTCTCCCTGGTAGACCATGGGAAATTAGTTATTTGTCCTGGCCTGTCCCACGAAAACGCGTCTCTACCTGCCCCTATAAACAGACAGACAGGTTTTTAGCGTCAAAGTGCGATGGCAGTCCACACCTCTGAAACAAAACCCATGGCCCCTGCGCTGGTTCGGACACGGTGACACAGTCCCTGGTGACTCTGAACAACACACCTTGCAGCTGGCAGCCTTACCCACGACACTGTGGTTTGTCCACATTCAATCCTGAATCAGTGATTTTAAATTATTGTCACATTTTACAAGTAACAGAAAAAAATTACTTTCTACAATAAACAAAACATCTATCAAACAAAAAGGATCACCAACCGGGGAGCTGAAATGTTTTTTGCTCTGTGCTTTTCTGGCTCTAACTGCACTCGAATCTTAAGCTAATCATGTTTGAAACAAGTTTTAGCTAAGAGTCTTTAAGCAAAAAATGAATTGCTTTTTGATTAGAAAGTTTAAGAAATATGATCACTTATCACCGATATAAAACAAAGTTCATTGCCTTTAACGTCAATTGCAATTCACAGCAACCCTCTAGGTCGGAGCAGGTGGAGGGCTTTCAAAGGAGCACTCCCAGGCTAACCTGCCAGTGCCGTAAAGCTCCTCACCAATCTGGGTAGACCTTAAAAATCTTAAGTCATGCATTTAGACTTTTAAAAGCCTGAATAAATACATGCTCCTCTGTCTTTGAAGTCGTGAGATGAGCATATTTCCCCTTCCCCCGACTCCACATGCACACCAGCTCCATCCTGCTGCTCTGTGGGCTCCACACGCCTCCCGGCACCCCGCCTGCCCACTGAGTCGGCTCTTGTTTGATCTCTTCTCAACACTATCAAACTAACTGGTTTACACCAAGCTGCTTTAGTAGAAACAGAGCATGACATTTCTTTTGCTGTTTACAAAAACGGTTTTCCCAAAGAATTCTGTGTGATTCGAAATAAGTAATCATTCCACTGCTTGACTGTGCTATAGGTCTGTGTGTGTCCAAGTGCTCTTCTAGTTACCAGGGATGGACACAATCTTAGTTGGACAGATTTAAGGGGTTTATCAAACACTGGCAGAGAGGCATTCTTGTTAACAGCTCTAGTAGGTGTATCTATAATTTAAACTAAATACCACTTTACACCAAATCAAACTCTTTCTGCTCAAATCACTCATCTATTCTACAATTAATATGATTTAACCTCAAAACTAAATAAAATTCTTTAAAAAAAGCCACCACAACACATACGTACCACCACCGACACGATTTTGGTTAGTCAAATCTTTTTTATAATGTCACTGCTGTTATCACTGAGTGTGTCTGACTTGTGGCAACCTTGTGTGTGCAGAGAACTACTCTCCATGAGTTACAAGGCATCTTCAGTCACATTTGCTGCGGTGCCTGTGGCTGTATTTGAACTGGCAACTGCTGAGCTCTCTCTAAACAGAGTGCTCAACCTCTGCCCTATCCAGGGACTCAAGACCATGTGACTTGTCCCCCTAGCGGATAGCCTTGGACTGTGTCTGTCAGCAGTGTGAGACTCAAAACTAACAGGGAAGCATGGCAGAAGAGAACAATGACTAATACCCTTAAGGGAGGAAATGAGAAGATACATAATACAGATTGAAATATGCACATAAAGGTAACTGAATTGTTATGAAACAGCTGCACACAATACATACAAAATTATTTTCGCTGTACATTAAAAGAACCTCCTAACCAGCCCAACGGTCCTTCCCTGACAAATAAAAGCACACATAAAAGTGTCATAAATCCAAGCCACGAAGAGAGTTAGCTTTTACCTTCAGGAGCATAAGCTTTTCACAAGAGACAATTACTCAGTTCAAATCTAGGCATCAATCACGGCATGAACACACGTGAAGGGCCGCTTGGTTCTTACTCTGCTGCCAAGGGAAATCTCACACACCGCTCGGTTTACAGTGAACTCGGCACAGAAATGCCGTCGGTGTAAGGCTCAGTGAAAACAGTGAGGGGGAAAAAGGAGAAAACAGGGTTACTCACCGTGGAGTAGTAACCGTTTCCTTTTCTGTGTGCAGCTCCCCCAGCAGAGCTGGGAAGTTCCCTGGAGGTGCCAAGAGAGGTTAGCTAGCCCCGCCCCTCATCGCATAGCAACACATCCTGTCACATATCAATGAAATGGTCTCTCCCTTAGACCTAAGTATGAATTTTTTGCATGTGAAAAGTTAATAAAAGCTGAAATCCTAAGAATGAGTTAACTAAGAATGGCTTAATAGATCTATCAGAAGAATGGGGGCACAAAGTAAAGAAATATTTGAGATGAAAACATGACAACCCGTCTACCTTGAGTAACCCTGCTTTGGATGCTTGTTTCAGTTGCATCTGAAATAGCTGGTTAAACCTAGGAGAGCGCGTTACGGTGATTGCAAAAGGAGAAGTGGATGGTGACTTTTGGGTAAGGAAAGGCAAGTGTACAAACTTCCGGTTTGACCGTAGAAAGACATTAACCCAACTTCCACAGGTTTAAAGGTAAAACTGAGAATAAGCTATATCACAAACACAATTAGTAAGAATAAAGCAAAGTAATAAGTTTCATTTTAACTTTTTATACTTAAGACAAGCAACTGATCTGAGCTTCCTACTTTTTGTCAGTCTCTAATCACAGCTCAGAAAATTGGTTTAGACATTTAGTTGTCATTTCTCTGAAAAATAGAATTTTAGGGCCTAATATATTCTGTTAAGAATTTAGATCTTCTTATAAGAAAACTCAGACATAAACCAAGCCTCTAACTCTAATTTTCTTCAAAACACAAATTTTCTAGGAGGCAGACACTATTAATACATACACAGGCAAACTTTATATAAGTAATCAAACAAAAACATTTTTACTACTTGACTGTTTCACCTAGTTGAAATGATCAGATAATTTCAATTTTAAAGATAGCTTCAGTTACTGTTTAATTCTAAAACCTGGTCTGAATATTTCAGAAGATGTTAATGTCCTATAATACCAATGCTAATTAACAGCTGAACTGTTATGAACAAGAAAAAAATTTCTCAGGTCTTAAGCAGACACTAAAAAGCATTCATCTTAATGATGTGCTTTCTTTTCTGAGAGTTAAAAAAAAAAAAAAGCCAAACTATTTGCCCTTGAGTCAAATCTTGCTCACTGCTACTGCCAGTAGAGACATAAGTACAGAGTTTCCAACGACTATGAGCTTCGGGAAGACCTTGAGGGTCTTTGTGCCGCCTAAGTTTTACTTAATTTTCCAATGTCCTAAGAATGTTCTTTCTTGTACTAGTTTCAAAATGGACATAAACAGAAAGGTTGAGGAAAAATAGAACAGAAAGATAAGGGATTTTCCCCCACCAACTTTTGGAAACCCTCTCTCCCCCAATATATACTTTCCAATCAATGTCATCAAGCTGATTCCGACTAATAGCTACCCAAAAGAGAGTACAAGTGCCCTGTGGATTTTCGAAATGGTAAGTAGAAAACCTCGATTCTCCCTCATAGTAGCTAGTGGTTTCACAGTGCTCAGAGTTTGCAGCTCAATGTGTGGGCAAGCTCACAAGGCCAAAACCAGAACAATGGGACCACCACTTCAAGTGACTGGTTTCATCAAATTCAGATTTAGAAGATTTGTTGCAATTATTGATTTATATTAGAATACATTTTATAAATTTAAGAGTAGCATTTGCTATACTTAAAAATGATTATCACAGAAGTCACAGTGTTATACATTTTTTTAAATGTGCGGAAATTCAGCATTTCCAAATGAAATTAAAATATCAGATGAAAGTGATACCACATTACATCGCTTTTAAGGGCAGAATTCTGGTAAAGCCTGAGGGAAATGTTGTAAATTTTTGTTCATCTACTTGACTTTGTATCATTGTAATGTTACACATATGAAATAACTATAAAGAATCCTAAACATATGTATGCTCCATGATTAAATTGAGATTAAACATGGTCAATGTCATCTATTTTATTTTAATAAATTACCAACTACATTCTCAAACACATAAGCATATAGTTACATGGATATATCTTTGTTTACAATTCATATACATATATGGATATTTATAGTGTTGAAATTTTCATGCTAAAATTATCTTTTTCGGCATTTTTCTGGTAAAAGCTTACAAAGGATACTCAGGGTAATTTTATAGCTTATAACAAGGAGTAATTTTAAAGCTCATATTAAGCAGAGATGTAGGCTGACAATCTGTCTGTGTTTATAGACCATAGCACTCTTACATTCTCATAAGTCCCCATACTGAAAGACACACTTCTTATAAAAAGCGAATCGACTTGACCGAATCAAATCCATAGAACTTTCTGCCCCGGTGTATGTCCATCTCCAAGGTCAGTCTTTGCGTCCCCTTCCAGCCCTATTTTAGCCCTGTGGCGCAGAGGGGACCTCGGCACGGGAAACCCCGAGGCCTTAACAGACTCTTCAGCAATAAACTGTAACGAGCTGCCAGTACTTACCAGAGGCTAGTCTACACACATGGGACGCACTTTCCTAAGATCCAATGACCACAATTTTCATCTTCAACCATTTCAGTACAGCTCTAATTACTGATGTAGTAAGGCTATCGTGTATTGAATAGGTTTTCAAAGTGCCAAAAGAGACAAGTTCTCACTGTGGTACAATCTTAAGAACATTGGGAGACTCAAATAACTTCTGTGGCTTTCTTATTTTTAAGCATCAACAGATTTGGGCTAAATTGCCCTCATCAAATTATAAACCAAATGAACCCTGGAAATTCCTACACAAGCTTCAAATGGATTTTCTCACCTGAAGTGATCCTCCTTCCCCACTAATAAACAACCAATGCCTATAAGCTGTTTTAAAAAGGAACTAAGAAAGAATTCTCAAAAAGCACAACTTTAAATAATGATGGAAATTATGAGGAGAGACAAGCAGGCCACATATTTTAACCATTCCGTGAAACTTTTTAAGACTTTTGTTATGTAATTGGCAATTAATTCGCCCTTTTTATTTTCTGAGGGGGCCCAGAAGGGGCGATATTTACATATTTTAATATAATTCTCATTAATTTGCCCAGCGATGAGATGTTCATGTTGAAAGAAAATGATCAAAGATGATATATTGAAACTACTGTCTACACTCATTAAACCAGTGAACAGACTACTCATTTCCCTTCAACTCAACACTGTCAGCATAAATGGCAGCCCTACAAATCAAACCAAGGCCTTCACTCACAAGAACACTCTAAGAGACCTTTACATCCTAATCATTCAATCCCTCTAGAGCTCAAAATCATGATGAACAATCCTCGACATTTTTACTTAAAAAGTCCTGTTTTTTTATTATAAACTTGTATATCAGCACTGGTTATATAGTATTAAAAAGTTATCCTATGCTAATATCACATGAAAACCTGAACAAAGCCTTTGAAAAGTTTATAGCCCTAAATTTAGGTTCCTCGGGTATTTTTGGCCTAATGACGACAAAGAAAAAGGTTACAGTGATTAAAATTAACAAAACAACCCAATAACAAAAGCAATGACTCATTAAGTGACTAACATTTTACATACATGTCCAACAAGCCAGCAAAATACGTGAAGTAGTTATTTTTACTTACAAGTGCGTAACTGGTTCTCCTTTCAATGGCGGTAGGAGGTTTCCAGAGCCAATTAAACAGTTGTGAACTATAGTCAGACTCTGCAGAACATCATCTCTAGAAATGATAAAGTATGTTTTTATATTTTAGAAGACTGCTAATTGTTATTCAACAACTTTCCTAGAATCTAGGATGAAGACTAAAAGCTTACAGTAAATGAGAACATACAAAACAACGTAGAGCAACGACAACTGTATTCAGTTTATCTAATTAATAATGAAAACCAAAGCTCAAGTCAATGCTGACTCCCAGACCCCCTGTAGGTTCCTGGGACTGCACTATTTACAAGAGCAGAAAGCCCAAGCGTACACCCAGGGAGCTGCTGGTGGTTCCCAGGGGCTGAGCTTGCACATCGCCACCCAAGCTTTGACCACTACGTCACCAGGGCTCAGTACTTGCAGTGCAATGTAATGAAGTCACCACATAGACTGAGTTACAAAACACCGAACCGTTTCCCTTAGGGGAACTGTGGGAAACTGTGGTTGCGACATTTTCATTAATCAATAATTTTTTTAATGGAAAAACATTTATCTAATGCATCTATTCCTAACCAACAAGCCATTACATGCTGTCTCACTTATAACAAAGAAAGAGTTTCACCCTTTCCTGACCCAGAGTGACCTGGCTGCGTGTTTCTTTACTTTGCAGCGTCCATGCCGTCTGCTACATTTTTCTCTCGGTTGCCCTGGTAGTTACATTATTTCACCTCAACTTGAGGATACATAAACGTGTATGGGGTCACTGGGAGAGCTGCATGTTTCCAACACCCTCGTTTGTGAGCTTCCATCATTCTGCATCAATGCACGTGGCTTCGCCAGTCTGAAGAGGGACTTAGGGACTAGTGTCAGACTATGGACTTGAGTTGGGCCAGGCTGTCTTCTTGATATAATTACTTCTTGATATGAAGTACTTTATTGCATAAATGAGTATCACTGGATACCTTTCTCTAGTCAACCTGCCCTAGTACAGTCGTCATCTACTTAACAGTATGGGGTAATTAAATAGATATTTACTGGTAATGCTGAGGCAAAAACAAACAAACAGAAAGGCATTGCCACAGAGCCCATTCAGACTCAGTGACCCCAGAGAACAACGCACAAGTGCCCTGTCGGTTAGTTTTCAGAAGCAGACGTCCACATCTTGGAGCAGCTAGCAGGCCCCCCATGCAGACTAGGCCACGAGCAACTCCAAGCACTCAGCATGGATGGCCAGCCCCAGGCTCATCATGTACCAGGTCTGCTTAGATTTGAACAGACTCTGGATTAACGAATCACAATTAATAATAATTTAATGCCGTTTATTTGGCAAATTGGAATCGAAAAGACTCTTTACCATAGATTACCACTATGAAAAAAGGAAAACAGAACTACAGATCTTCCAGCTTATTAGCTTTTAAAGAAGAAAGACCTCGTAAAAAAGATTAGCTAGAAAGCACTTAGCAGTCAGCATTGGCTGAGCACACTCCCTTCTGCACAGTGGTTCCTACAGAATCTGCTTATTAAAATGGACTGCATACTAATTTTCTTTCTATTATTTTAGGAACTTCCAAAAAAAATGCAAACTATGAAAGTCTAACAGTCTCAAACTTTCTTACTTAATCTTCAAGAGGGTTGAGGATGGATGTAGGAAATTCCTCTAAGTAACATTAATACCAAATTGTGGAATTATAAAAAAGAAATTACTTAAGGTTTGCCTGGAAAACCAGTTATTTTCTTTCAAAGGGTATTGGAGTACTACCATGTTTCTCCAAAAGATGTGCATGAGAAACTCCTGAGAATTAGGCACATAAAACAGAGCAGACACGTTTAACTGCTCTGACAAATTCAGAGTCCCTGTCACACACCGTCTTGATTAGTCTTCTAAGTGCATTTATGGCAGGCATTCAAAACACATGTTAAAAATCAACACATCAGATAAGCCATAAATTTAGGGGAATAGTACAAAGAATTATTTTTATTTGTAACTGAATAGCATTAGTTGACTG
Source organism: Tenrec ecaudatus (assembly GCF_050624435.1). NCBI lineage: Eukaryota > Metazoa > Chordata > Mammalia > Afrosoricida > Tenrecidae > Tenrec > Tenrec ecaudatus. The sequence goes on from NC_134546.1 coordinate 329,652, forward strand.
TAAAGGAACACTAACCTAGACATTTCGAGTTCCCCATTCCCACAGTGCTCGAGTTTGGTGAGCTCAGGCTGAAGGAAGGAATCCAACAGGTAGAAGGCAAAAGCCACTTCTTCTGAAGAAGGCACATGCCACTGGATCCCCAGATTCCACAGGTCCCCTGGTTTACCCCAGTCCTACAAAAGAAAGGCAACTGTTCAGCATGTTAAGACGTTAAAAGTCACACACACACACACACCACCCCCTCCCCCAAAGGCTTTGAAGTGCTGCATACCTGACCCAAACCCAATGGAGCAGTCACCCTGAAGAGCCACTTAAATGTGAGTTTCCCTGAGTGACAGTAAGTTTAATCAATTGAGCCCATTTAGTGTAACAATTAGTTGAGTCTCTTTATTTGCAGTAGCCATGTAATGAAGTCGCCACATATACTGAATTAAAAACACGGAACCATTTCTCTTAGAACTCTGGGGCCAGGGTCCTAGAAGGCTGGTTAGGACATTTCCATCATTGGTCAATAACATTCTAATTAAAAACAACAAAAACTTTTATCTAATGCATCTACCTCTAACCAACACTTTCATTACATGCTGTTTCACTTATAACAACAAACTGGCCACAAGAGTTGAACATCTTCCTGACCGAGAGTAACGTGACTGCGTGCTTCGTTAGTCTCCAGCGTCACACCCATGCTGTCTGCTACAGTTTTCTATTGCTCATCCTCTCAGGCATTCCCAGATTCAGCTGCGTTCCACGGTTTCCAGTTTCACTGTGCACCGAGAGGCTCTCTCAGCACGGTCTACAGTGGCTTCACATACAAACTGACAATTTCCTCTTCCTTTCTGGATAAGTGAAGATTCATGAACACCGAACCCATGGCCAACAGCACTGTAAAACTCAAGCCTGAGCAACACTTGTCTCTACCAAGTACACCACGGCTTTTCTGTTCTTAGAAACACTAAACAACAGTGCTTTCAAAACAAAGCACCTTCAAAAGCACAAAAATGTCAACCAGTACACGAGTAGACCACCTAACGGACACTTGTTTACTGTACAACAGCTACAAGAAGGCCGAGCATCGTCGTGAGCAACCCCGGCTGGGAAGCTGGGACATGCTCGGGACTCCCATTATTCACCAGTCTGTGAGGGTTCAACACGTCACCGGGAACGTGGCAGGAGTACTGATTTGGGCCTTTCAAGTAGATTTTGGCCACTAGATAAATTCAGAAAGATGGAAATGGTGAATAGTGCAGATTGACTGTATTGGGGTGGGGTGGGTGGGTGCTTCAAATATGGAGGTTAGATATGACATACCAAGTCACTGCACATGCAAACAGAGAACTAGACTTTCAGCACCATGCCATGTGCAATAGCACTATGGGAGGGGGGGTGGGGCACATTCCGATCAGTGCTGCAGCACAGTGCTGACCACTCAGGAGTACACGCCTGACTTTCCATGCCCGAATGCTGCTGGCTGGTCATGAGGTCACTCATGTTGACATTTACATTCATATTTGCAGTTAGTTCCTAAACCCTAAGCCTAAAGGAGCTGGCTTCATAGGAGAGCTTTGGCTTGAAATACCTGGCCAGCAAATTAATAAATGATTTTTAAAATAACAAACTTACATTTTTATATGCAAGAAAACCCAGAACAGCAACCCACACTTTAATTCCCTTAGGAAAACAACCCAATAGATCCTGGAATCCTAAGTGATTGAAAATACTTGCCTTAATAGGAAAGTATTCAGAAAGAGGCTTGTCAAAACCACCTGGCACACTGCAGTATTCTGTAGGGTAGATGAGTGTGGTTGAACGAAGAAGATGATGCAAAAGGTTACAAGACAGAGTGTAGCCCTGCTTACAGGTTAAATGGAGGGTTCTTTGGAGAATCTGTACAAGCTGCTCCTTATAAGAAAGCAACTTCTTCCCATCCACACGAGTAATCTAAAATGAAGAAAAAGTTCGAAGAGACTTTGGTTACAACGATCAGAAATCATTAACTATAAAGTCTAATGTTCTGTTACTAAAGTAGCCTAAAAGTCTTTCTAAAAATGACTTTATTTTAGGATTTTCATTTTAACTATACTCTTTATTAAAAACAACACAGCTCCTGAATTTGGACATTTATCTACATATATTTATTTTCCATTGACCCAGCCTTCTTGGGGAGACAAGACTTACTTAAGTGAATTTAAATCATTATTATTGTTGTTGTTTAACTTTGGCTCCAGAACTAGCCACAAAGGAAACTAAAGTGACACTGTCAAACCTAAGAATGTGGACAACAAATGAATTCCCAGATCTACCAAGCATTTAAATTGAGTGATCCAAAAAAGAATTAATCAATCAGGTAGATATTTGAGCATTAAGTAACCATATTCCTTTGCTACTAAGAAGTTCTATCAATAAATCCTCAAAACTATTTATTAGGGCTTTTTATGTCTTAATATCAGTCTGTTAAAAAACAAAACAAACAAAAAACTCAAACGGAGACATTTTCAAGTACATGTTTTTAATCTAAAAATCTACAATACCTCAGACAAAAGTTGAAGATTCCAAAGTAACTCCTTGTCTAGTTCTTCATCATTCAATACATCGTCATCTAAAAATGGCAAAATAGTAATGGGGGAAAATTATGCATGAAACCAAATACATTTAAGAAACCACCCACTGGAACCCCGGGGGCCGCACCACAAGTTAGCAACAACTACGTGCTTGTATCTCACCAAGAGAAGTTGCCTGAGAGAAAGTGGTGTTTTTAAGGCAACCTAGGTGTGGTTCTTATGGGCATAAAAATATTAATCTAGCAAAGTAAAATTTCTAAACTACCTGCAAACCTAGATTAAAGTTGTTTTTTGTGTGCTGAACACCAAACTGTGAAACTGAAATACTGTACAGCCAAAGGACCTATTTTCATCAAAGAGTGCTAATACGGTAAAGACAAATAATACCCTTCTGACTTACTCATCGTAAGCTGTGTTATGACACTGCAGCAGTGGGGAACAAACAGCTTCAAAGACTCCTCTGGGCAGCACTGAAAATATATTTTATAGTTAAGTTTTCTTTTAAAGGCACAACTTTTCAGTTGTTGCAAAATAGACACTAGTTGTAATTTTTGTCACAAACACACCCTCTAAGCAGCTACTGTAAAGAAATCTGCAGTTTACACACAACGAGCACTTCTGAAACAAGGAACCACACACATACTTGGGCGAACTGACTTGTGAACCCACAAGCCTGAGCTCACCTTCACGGCAGCCCGGCACATGTCTGCCACCATGCGGCCTGCCACTCTTGTCTCGAATATGTGAGAGACAGAGAAAGTGAAAACCTTCTGAAGGGCCACCTGGTAAAACAGGTAAGAAAAGAAATATCTAGTCAGCATTCTTTAGAAAATTAAGCATCTTTGGGAACAAAATGGCAAATATATTCAGGATTACACTAAAAATAACCTAAGGCTATTTTTAATCATCTAACTTCATAGGTGGTTTAAAAGAAATCTCACAAGACCCTAACGAGCAAGATTTCAGCTGGTACAGAAAACAGCAGCACACAAAATGACTGCTCATGGAAGCAAAGGTAATTATTAGCATTGTTCTGGCTAACCCAATTTAGAAGGGCTGATGTAGTCTGTCATTCTGACAAGCACAAAGTGTACAGATCTGTCCCATGCCTTGCCAGCAAGTCGATTCAGCTCAGCTCTGCAGGACAGAGGAGGAGGCCGGCACATGATTTCAAGAGCTGTGATCTTGACTGATGCCAGGCTCCTCCCCTTTCTCCGGGTCTGAACAGCTGGTTCTCAGTGGACTGCTTCCCCCTGCGCTTATCTACCCTCACAGGGCAGCAGCATACCACTGAACCAGGAACTTACATTTTCACACGTCACGGAATTTTAACTGAATTGCTGAATGGATATTTTATGGACCTAGATCAACAATCTTAACAATAATAAACGTTAAAATATTTATTATGGTGATCAAGAGATTAGATTCATTTCTTTATATTAATGTAATCTTAGTATCCATCTCAGATGTTGTAAATATTAACTCTTTCAGGAAACAATTAAAACCTAAAATTAATTCACAATTTTAAAAAACTGTTTAAAAAAGGTATAGACCTAAGCTTTTACTCAAATCAAAATAAGAAGTTTAAACAGTGAGTGTGCACGGGGAGAAGGTGTGAAGACCCAGGTGGAGGACATTTTGAGAATCAACAGCTTCACACACATTGATATTTTGGTTAATAAAGGTTTCCATGATTTTGTAGCAATACTTTTTGACTTAAAAATAAAGGCAATTTAGCATTTTGCCATAACCTTACTAAAGAGAGATGAAAAAACAAAAATGCAAATAGTTTTAAAGCTATTATGACAGATTATCAATATCAAATAAATGTTTACAAAATGTTGTACGGGATAATTGTTTCTAATCCCATCATGTTTATCAGTTTGCTATACTTAAGATTTAACTTTTATTAGGTGATAACAAACAAGTTCTAAAACTCTCCCCCAAATAGTTAAATTTAATTGCAAATTAAATACATACACCTTTCCGAACATTGGTATAAACAGAAGATAAGCTGCTGGCATGATGTACAAACTTAAAACTTCAAGTGCAAATTTAAAGTAAAAAAGTTAAAAAATGTGGTTTACTGCAGCAATGCTCTCTTACCATAAATATTTCTTTGGAACACTGTGTGAGGATCGTACTAAATGTAGAAGACAGGCCTAATTCAACTAAACTCTCCAAATGAGTCATTTTCTCAGTTTCTGTCTCTTCTCTTGTTTGTTCCAAGGTGCTACTTTCTATAAGTCCAAAGCATCTAAACAAACAAAGCATAGTATTTTAGCACCTGAAAAAAGGCCCAACCCTTTATAGTGATTTAGATTAAGTTTCTATTGTCATGAACATTCTGTGACAGCCACTAAATCTGTACATGACTCACAAATCAATGGTCTTTCAGTAACTTTCAAAGCACCACCCCCTCACGTTGTAGCTATGAAACAATGGTTTCTGGGACACACCAATGATGTTTTTGAGTGTCAGAAAGAGGGTAGGATTGGGCTACATGCTCACCTGTCCATAAACTGTAAGACAAAATCCTCAAACTCAGCTGTGGCTGAACAAAGCTCTCGTTCCACCTGTAATGTCCCAATGTGGAGAAAAACTTCAAATTACCTTTAATTTTTTTGCCTCTGAACTAACAAAAATCAATTATGGTCTACAAAATACATCTACCATTAAATTACTATACTGAGTACCAAGAGAAATAAATACTGCCACCAAAATCACATACTCAGTTTGGAACAAGTGGATTGCTTCTTTCCAGGAACCACGTCAGAAGTAATTAACATATTTAAGAAGGGCTAACAACAGCCAGCAAGCAGCCGGTAGTGAGGGTGCTCTCTCACTACCGAATGGTACAGGGGTTTTAACATGCCTGCTAAAGAAAACCTAGCTCACAAAGACCAGAGACTAACAGGTGAAGTCTTTCTTCATCAGATACCAATCCCAGGGTAGATTTATTCCAAATAAAAGCACACACACAAAAACACCCAACCACAACTTTGGCGAAAACACTAAGGTGACACAATTGAAACACACCTCTAGCCATCAATCATTTGCCCTGAGTGCCTTGCTTGAGAGAGTGAGGGAGAGAGAGACTCCCCCTTCGCTGCCCCCTCCCAGCTCTCCAAATCCCAGGACAGCACTTTACAGACCATTCTGCGAGTGGTGGCCTGGTCCAATGCATACAGCATTTTAGCCATGTAACAGATATTTTACTTAGCACATATCCAAAGTTGTTTTTGAACTGTCAAATATTACTATACATATTAACATTCAGAACTTCAGTAGCTATTTTACAACCAGAAAGCATCCTTACTTCTGTGAGGTCATTTCTTTCTTGTAGTACAGATGAACAATCTACTAAAGGCACCAAGGTTGAAAATGTTGCTATAAACTGGAATGTGATCTATGGAAAGATGCACAAAATTAAACGCAGTCACTACAGAACTATGTCCTGAATACAAGAATAGAAATGCTCCAGTAAAGCACTCAGGCGTCATTTTAAGGGAAAGTCTCTAACAATCATCCTGGAAAACTTTCCCTTAGAATTGAGCATCTTGGGGAAGGGGCGGTTGGGCAGAGAAAAAAAAAAAAAAAAGAATTGAGCATCTTAACCTTTCTCACTAGCTAAATTTATTTTCATAATTATTAGCGTAATTGTCTTTCTAATAAAATCTTATTGAGGAGTCTAAGAGAACATTCTTCAAACTTTTGTGTGAGAAGTTATTTTGCTTCCAACCTGAAACTAGAGCATTAGTTAAGAGTAAATAAAAATGCTAATACAGAAACTAAGTGATAGAAAAGAAACCTCTTTTCTTTTATATAAGCAAAGCTGTAAGTCAAGAGAGGATGTTTATCTAAGTGGAGTCCAGCACTTCAAACTCTCACCTCTCCTCTCACTCCCTGGCCAACAGTGTCACCGAGGGAAGGTGCAATCAATCAATCAATCATTTGCTATGACTTTAACATTCTCTTTGAGAAAATCAGTAAATATGTCAAACGATCACTAAATGTATTCATGTTATGGCAAAATTCTTAAGAAAAAAAATTTATATACATCAACTGTCCACCGATGTAAACTTAGACATCTACCCTCAAAGGTTTTCACATTGAAGCAAGTTCTAGTGGACAGAGAAAGGGGCCGCGAGGAAAGCCCCCAGAGGAGCAGAGGCAATTCATGTAAAAGCGAGTTGCACGGTTTGCCCCCCCAAAAAAAAAGGCATAGCATACATGCTGTCTATATAAACGATAGTATTAGAGAACATTTCTTAAAAGCGTATTGCACAAATTCTGTTAAATACTTAAGAACCATGCATATGCTCACCATGCATTTACTGAAGTCATTTGGATCCACCCCAGGCAACGCTCTCATCAGCAGAGGTAGCATGTGTGTTGGACCTTCAGGAAACCATCTGCCCCCTGATACCAAGCTTCGGGCTACACCAATCACACAACTTAAAGTAGCTGTGAGTTGGTGAGGCTCTGTTAATGTCTCTAGTGCAGGATATGTTCTACAAATTGAAAAGAGAATTTTAAAAATGTACCTTCACTACAGATAACATACAGAATACATTAAGTATACATGTACCCATTGCATTTGGTCTTCAAGTTTTGTAAGCTACAAAGGACTTGAAGTGAAAAACTGCTGTCAAGATTAATAGAATTATTTAAAGCAGAGACTATGCGGTTTTTGTCGCCCCCAGCCAGTTCCACTCCAGGCAAATTCCAATTTTGCTTTGTCAGCCGTCTGACACCACATTGCACCACCTTAAATCCAGTGATGTTTCCACCTTCCTGAAGGGTTAAATCAATTCTAACGATCATGGTCTATAATAATTTTTAAATAAGAACTTTTCCTTTTTATGGGAGAAGCAAATCTATTAAAATACTGAAACTTTGCTACTTAAAAATAATTTTTTCAAACTTCTAAAATAAAATTTAGGAAGTTATCAGAGACATGAGATTGTTTTTACACTAGAGTGAATTGAGAATACAACACAAATATACTTTTTGATCACTTAAGAGCCAAAAGCAGGATACTCTTGATTTGGCTTTTGAGAATCAGGTCTGGAGTGGGGTGGGACTTATCTAAAATGCGAACGGTTTAATGCATGTATGAGCATTATAAGCCTAAGAGGGAAAACACAGAAACAACTTAAATACTTGGCAATGTTTTCAAAAAATGAACTGGAGCAAATCAGACCATTAAATGCTATGCAACATTTTAAAATTTAAATATATGTATATATATAAATCATTTATTGGGGGGGCGCTTACAAATCTTTTTTTAAACAAACCTTACAACAAGCCATCATTCAATTGTATTAAGCATACTTGTACATATGTTGCCATCAACTTTTCCAAAACATTTTCTATTTGAGCTCACTATGCAATATTTTTAATGCTACTTAGAAAAGGCAAATAATTAGGGAATGTGCATTAATAGTGAGCAAGAAAAAAAAGAGATTATTTTTAAAAAGCCAATTTATGACTATTTTAAAATACAGTGAACACTTTCCATATTTGAAAAGTTGTCTTGCTCCTTCTAAGAACAATGAAACAAGTTGAAGAAATCCCAAAAAATAAAGGTCACCTAGCTAGTGACCTTTACCACTCTCTTGTTAACTGTACAACTCTTGATGATTGAATTATTGAATTTATGGCATGTGGAAGAAGCACTAATACAACTTTTTAAAAAGTCATTGAGCTACCAATTTTGTCAATAAAATATTGAGATCAAACATATGCTGTTAAGGATGCTGATACTAAATTTGTCCCCAAAATGGGGATCAAAAGAAATTTTAATTTTTCCTAAAAATATATCTCTTAATCAGTTGAAATACAGAAAAACAAAGTAAATATACTTTAAGAGCCCCACACTTCAAAATCATAACTATGTAAACAGCTGAAGTGCCTCCTTGAGAATACAGGCGAGACAGGGAGAGCAGTAAGCGATCTGCCCCAACTTTTACCTACTGTTGCCCTGCGTACGCCAGGAGCAAAGTCCACCGAAGTATAGGGACAACCGTCTCCACCCCACTTCTGGTTGAACAGAGTCGATCCTACCTCTGTCTCTTTGTAAATACATTTACACAGAAACCGTACGGCTCTGGTTCAGATAGCAAGGGAAGCGAAGGACTCAGAAGGTGTGACAGAAAGTGAAGGTACTTGTGTGGAGGTAGGGATGGAGAGTACATCCTATGAATCCAGGGCCTCCCTTGTTATAAAAGATACTGAAAACTCTCTCATGCACTTCTTTGCTTTCCTCCTTGCTTGGATTCTGTGTCTCACTCTGGAGGCAGCCGATGTGACCTGCAGTTCCAGGAAGCTGTTGGTGCCTTGCCATGCTCCTGCTGATCCTGGGTCCACACAACTCTGCAGCCCCGCCGGCCTCTGGTCCCCTAGCTTTATCCACTCTGGCAGCTGTGTTGATTCTGAGTCTTCAGCTATCATCTGATCTATGGACTTAAGCTGGACTAGGCCAGGTCGCTTTCTTGATATAAAATCACGCACGTGGATGTGTGCAGGCGGGTGCGCGACACTGGTTTGGTTCCTCTAAAAAACTCTGCCCACCACAGAAAGGTAAGGGATCTGCTATTGAACATTAAAAGAATTGCATCACACTGTTGAGGCGTACGCTGCGATAGTGACTAGACTACTAAAGAGCTCCTGTTCCCAACTACTTCAACGTACAAAATAAAAAACGCAGTAAAATCTAGTCTGCGAAAACAAGCCAGAGATTACACGAGAATAATTTCTCTTTTGTATCACTAATTCCATGAAATTGTTTCAATAAAAAGCCAGTTAGTCACTGCCACGCACTCAGCATTCAGTGATGGATACTTACATTGCGAATTTTTTTAAAACCCCATCTATATCCTAATTTGTAAGCAAAAATCATGGTACATAATCAAAAACACACAATAAGATAGCTACTTTATCTCAAGGTTCTTCCTCCTCTCAACAAATCTTTATTAGGTTTCCTCATCTCCTCACCAGGAACAGAGATAAACACTGAAAAAGCAAAAGGGCTTCCCAAGAAACAAAAAGGGAAGCAAACAGAAATGGATACTCGAAGAAAACAGACAACCAAAATAGCCGAGTCTAAGCTGAGGTGTGAACTACACAGCTAACGCTATACTTACCTTTCAAGGACAGGGGGTATTACTAACTCAGGTCTCATGAGGGCAAGATTCTGCAGGGCCTGGGCTGCTTCCAGACTACCGGTTTTGCTGAACATAGCCAAGAGGACAGGTTGAATAATGCATTGCACAAAGTCTGTAACATCTTGATCAGTAAGCTTATGGCTATCAGGCACAGGAGTTAACCAAGAAGGTTTCTTGTGTCTTTCACGATGCAGTCTTCTAACAACACTGTTTGGCAACCTCTGAAGTAGTTTCATTAACTTGTTCTGAGGACAAGAAGCAAACAAGAAGCAACGTCGGTAGTACCCTTATTCTACTTACGTCACGATATCCAGGTTTTTTATTTAATCTCTTCCCAAGAAAGGCAGGCTGTCCAGCATAACTCAGTATAAAACAAAACACTCCCATCAATTATTGATAAACACCAGTACACAAATGTCAATTTCCATCTTAAAAGTGTTCCTGCACCCTGCACCATACAAACCTGCTATTATATAAGGTTATTTATCTTGATTACTTAAAAAAAAAAAAAAAAAAGCTTACCCTGTAAGACTAAAGACATGTTTTTGCAGGGCTTTTGTTGCCATACTTTTTATTTCTACATTTTCAACTAACATAGTAATTCTAACGTATCACTCACATACACAGGCTTTTATGAAAGACAGAAATATTAGTTTGGAATGACCTTTCACCTTAACTTAAGAATCTTTGTATTAGTAACTTACTTACCAGCCAGCGCCCGTTATTTGAAGGATGGTAAAAAGATGTGATGCTATTAAACAAGCCAGCCAGGTGTTTTTGCACGAGCTTACTTGGCCCGCCCTGTTCAGATAAAAAACATGTGCACATTTTACTAGTTTCCCACTAGATTATAATTTGAAAATAATCAGGAATATGCAAAAATTCTTAAATGACTTGAAAGTTTCTACTGCATGAAGCTGAAAGCAGACACACATAAATACATTCAAATATATTGATTGCTTCGAAATGTTTAAAATGATTAAATAAACACAGCCTGGGGCAGAATGAGGGTGAAAACAAGCTTTAGCTTATCCAGTAAACAAGCCTGGGATGAGGGAGTACATCTATCTCATGATGCTCATATTTCAAGACAGAGTACAGACCAAAGATAGAACGTCAAGTTACACCAGGAACCTGTCCTTCTGCAGAAATGAAGTCCATGGCTCATGATTCCCAATCTGGCAGCTCTACGTGTAAGAGGGCACCCACTCAGAGACCATTACATTGGCATAGCACAACACCAACTCAATTGAGTTTTCTAAAGTGACAATCAGAAGAACTGATTTTATTGTATTCACCTTCACATTTAATACAAAATGACGTGGCTAATGTGAGTCACTGCGTGGAAAGTAGAGCAGAGTTCAACCAAACCACCTTTCCTAGTCTTTATCCAAATCTGTGGCCCCCAAAGAACAAGCTCCACCCCTTGCTTATATAAGGTAGCAAAAACTCTCATATTTCTGATCTTGTTGAATATTAGAAATTGAGATTTTCTTCCTATTCAACAATGAAATGGCAAACATGAGGAAGCTAATTTTTTTGCTTTTGTTTTACAATAAAATTTAAAGGTCACTGTTTACCCATTCTGCCTTTTCACAGAAACAAGCCAATATGAAACACAGAATCATGTGAGAAGAGGCAGCTGTAGAAGCTAAATATTAAAAAACATTAATGAAACTAAAGTTGTTCTATTATTTGTAAGGAAAGATGACACTTCTTGTGGACATATTTTTACATTCCTTTCACAGCAGCAGTAAGAGGATCCTACCTATTTCTCTATTCACTCACATAAGCTTTGTGCTGAGGACAACGCTTTATGTGAATCCTGACACCGATTGGAGTAACAGGGCAACTGAGCACATAAGGATCCTCAAGTTCTACTCTCTCCTTTATCATTATCACCTTGACTCAGGAAAATACATTTTATTGGTGAGCTTGGTTTCTGGTCTATGAAAGTGTTAAAGGTATTTGGAATCTGTTAAAACCCTTAAAATGTTGACCCTCTTTTCAAGGTCCTCTGAGTAACTAACACATTCTGGGTCTGACAAACACCTGCTTACCACATTAGGAAAAGTCAAAAAAAGAAAGGTACATGGGTCATTAGTATGAATTTGGGTGAGCAGACAAAATTTTTTTATGATTAACACAAAATTTAGATGAGCTACATAAAATAGTGCATTACAAACCATCATGGCGGTAATCCATATTACAGCATGTCCTATATCATAAGCATTCGTTAAAAATCTTGGGACTAATACTTGACTGCTTCCCACTGGGAGGTTCAAGCTTCTCAGAATTCTCGTAAATATCTTTAAAAGGGAGGGAAAAGAATTAAGAATAAACCATTACAGATATCAAATAACTGTCAAGTAATTTAATACTGTATTAGTGACAATATAGATTCTCTTTCATACAAATAGTTTTAAGCAAAATTATGTATCATTTAATATCCAGTTTTACTTTCTTAGGAAAACAAATCCACATCGTTGAGCTAATTCCAACTCATCCTGACCCTACAGAGGGTTGCTGGGCAATATACAGGAGAAGCCAGCCTCTCTCCCCCAGGGCTGGTAATGAGTTCACACTGCCAGCCCTGACTCAGCAGTCCACGGTTTCCCCACGCCACCAGGGTCCCGAGTGCACGCCAGTGTCTGTGAACAGGCGTGTTTCAGTGCTCTGAGGTCCCTGCCTTGTCAGTACGGAGCCACTACTTGCATAGCCCACATCAAACCAAATCAAGATTATAACAAAGATTAAGAAGTGCTGAGGAAGAAGACACTATAGGAAACCTGAAAATAGTTGACTACTTTTTGTCTCTCTAAAGCCACCTAAAATCTTTTTTCCCAAGGCACTTTATCAATCCATGCAAAGAATGCATAACACATTATCAAACTAAGTGACAATATCTATTAATGGATTAATTTTTCCTCTCAAAATTTTAATGCCAATTTGATATTCTTCATTAAAATATTTTAATAATTGTATTTTAATATAATCGAATGTATATTTCACATATACATGAAAACTAGGGCCCTATATTCATGGCATAAATACACTTCCAAACATAAAAATGCCAAAATGGGACATCCTAAAAATTAAACATTTGTGGACATAAGACTGTACCTAAGAGTGAAAGATAGAGACAACACACATTGGAAAAGGAATAAGCTCTAAAATTCAGAAAATTTCAACACCCCAACAAGAGAAAATCCCCAACAATTCAATTCCAACTTAAGGAGAGGAGATGACCAGACACTTCACCAAAGGAACGCCCCAGGGGGTCAACAAAGACATGAAGAAAAGCTCATGATCCCAAACTCAAAACCAATCTTGTTGCATCAAATCTATCCCAGCCTTATAGGGACAGAAGACAGAGCTGCCTCCCTCCTTGGTTTCCTAAGACTGAACCCTGTTACAAGAGTAGAGAGCCCGTTTCTCTGGCTGCTCACGATCATCACTACTCACTAAAACCCACGGCCATCAAGTCAATTCCGACTCATGTTGGCCCTGTGGGACAGAGTAGAACTGCTCCGGGGGGGGGGGGGGGTCCATGACTATAAATCTTTGGCAAGCACACCTGTTCTTTTACAAATGAAGAAGCAACTGATGGCCTTGAACAGTCAGCCTTGCTCACAGTTCCTGTCCAACATACTACCTACTGCCATGGAGTCGATTCTCCTTCATAGCGATCCAAACACATTAGACAAACACCAGACTTACAGTGATGTTTCCTAATATGATCCAATTGCCTTTGAAATATAAAGGACCCACCTCTTTAAAAGATTTTTTAATATGGGCTTTGAGTAATGGTCAAATTTTTTTTGCTGGTAGCATTTGAAACCAACATTTAAACACATCTATTTCTCATAACATGAAATTGATATCAGTGCTGTTGTATTACCTTTGGTACATATGGATCCCAATCTATGTACCCTATATTATCTGTTGCCAATCGTGCAAAGAGATTTACTAGTTGCTGAAAGGAGAGAGAGAGAGAAAAAGTTAGGAAAATGTATTTGTTGTTTGATGCTTTGCCATACTTAAGGGTTTTTTCCTTGTTTTTGGTGAAAATATGCACACACAAAAACCAATACCCACTTGCACTTGTCAAAACCATTAGATAGATGCTTCACACTATTAAATGTCACAAAAGTGTTCTAACAGATTTTCTTATCAGTTATCATTTGCAAAGGTTATTTTAATAATGTGGTTTACAACTTAATTTTTAAAAGTCACAAATTTAAATTTTGATAAACACCCTCTTTTCCTACATAACCAACAGCAAAGAAAATGCTTCTAAAAAAGGAAAATGTCCAATAACAAAACAAAAGAACTTCAATGCAAACAGAAAAAGGAGGTGGAAAACCCCGCTGGTATGTAAGAAAACCAGAGCTTCCATTTCAATGCTCCTGGATAGTGACAAAAATAAATGTAAATGAAAATGCCCGCTTATGTTACAATACAGTAAATAAGATGAAAAAGTGGTCGCAATAATGTTTATTAATTTTGGCATCTGAGGTTACTTACCAAATGATTTAGCACACTTACTTCACAACAAAAAAGTGTGAGAGAAATACTCACCCCCTCCCACTGTGGGAGATTTTGCACTGAAACCCAAAGGCCAATCAATTCATCAAACCAAAGTCTAAAGAAGAAAAATGTTGTTATGAATACCAAGTGATTTATAACTAGTGGTTCAAAGCATCTATATTTTTAAAGTCTATGATTTCTACTGATAACTACAGAACCCAGAAAAATAATGAGTTACAAATCCAACAGGCAAAGGAGTACGTTCTGCCCAAATGTCATCTTTTCAGTTGATTGATGCTCAAAGGGTAGTATAGTCTTTTAACTGTCGATCTCACTGTTGAGTAATCACTGCACTGCCTGTATGTCTACCCTGCCTCTCTTCTAGTGTTGTTCTCCTTTTACTGTGTGTTCTCTAATTTTCTCCTGTTATTCCTCTTTTCACAAGCCAATCAGTCATTAACACCATGAACACTTTAACTAATGTTCTACAGAGAAACATAAGCCACAAAGCGTTAGATTCCATTACAGAGAAGAAAATTATTCCAAATTAACAAATACAGATAGCCTCTCCCTACGAAAAACATTAGGCAACAAGAAACATGAAACCACACCACCAATAATCATTTTCTTCAAACCTAATCTTTTTTGTAGAGATCTCTGTTCTAGTTATGTGGATAAGCAGTATCCGATTTTACTACATATGTTTTCTATGGTTGATTACCTGCCTGTCATCAACCCAAGTGGAGAGGAAAATTCTCAGAAACAGTAGAAGAACAGAGTCTAGAAATGTTGTCCTCAAAGCCATGTTTTGGGAAAACAATTCCCTTTCCTAAAGGTTAAGGATTTAACATCTCTATCACTGCCTGTTTACTGATACTGCTTCTTTGGGTTTCGTTTTTTTTTTTTTTTTTTTTCTTTTATCACTCCTGGTTTCTTACATTAAAGCCCCATCTTATCTGGCTTGACATCTAAGTATTCTCTCTTAATTTGCTTAACTTTTCCATAAATTACTATAATAAATAAAACTGGAAGTTAAATTATTGCCTTACTAAGTTGGTGGTCTGTGTATCTGTATTTCGTGCTGTATTTCCTTCTTGAATTCCTTAAGATATATATACTTACTTAAAACCTTTATGATGAAGTTCTGGAGGAAGGGAGGTAGGAAGAAATATTTCAAAGTAAGTGATGGCCTTTTGCATTGTTACATCAAAAGGGCACATTAAAGGCCTCCACTCTTCTAGCATCTCCGCTGTGGCATCTTCTGGAAAATACCTAATGAAGGAGGGCGTCACTGTACCTGATCACTCAGAATACCAACGGAAAAACACAAGATTTCACAAGGCATACCACACACAGAAAATACTAATGCGGAGTAGCCTACCAAAAACCCATTTTTACAACACAGGAATAAATACCTATCACACTTAGAATAAGGTAAAATGCCCCATGAGACTTAAACTTCTTCATATGAAAAATTATATAAAATGCATAAAACTCACATAAAATATAAAATTGCTCAAATCACCTACAACGGTTAAGCTTTGAGGGTTTGGGGGAGAAGAGGGGTGGTGCAAGCACACTGTGTCATGGCAATAAAGAAAAATTCTTGTTATGTGGAAGCCAGCCTAAGAGGGACAGTCGGTTGAGTGAGAAAGAACACCAGGTCAGGAGCCCGTAGCGCAGTGCCTGTGGACAAACCACTTCACTGCAGTGCTCCTGTACTGAAGATTAAGTTGGGCTCACTGCTACCCCGTTGAGACTGCCTCGTAGCTCCCTACAGGACAAAGCAGCAGCCTCTGGGGGTTCTCAGGACTGTCGCTGTTTACTGTGGCACAAAGCCTCCCTCCCTTCCTCTGGTGGAGTGACTGGTGGGTTTGAACCCCAGACTAACAGTCCACCTGGTAACCTACCACCTACACGGCAGCAGGGTCCTCATGTCACAGAAGAGAAAGCAAGCAGTCCACCCACCGTTGTGGTCCTACTCACATTTTCATATACCAACTACGGTGGACGATTTAAGTGTATCACTTGCTGATACCCAGACCACTTAAAATATTCTCAACTGACAAATGAAATCAGCAACAATTTTCAAAGTCTGAAAATGCCTGTGCTCAGTGACTAACATCACAATGTCAGAAACTACGTATACCTTGAATTTCCGTTCCCAAGCACACTACAAAGGAAAGGAGCTCACAAAAACAACAGGGGTCTTTATAAATTGAGAAGCTACTTACGGCCGGCAGCTTTTCACGAGTGTTTTGAGAACATTTTCTACAGAACTGGAGGGAAAAGTCATTTTGATCAATTAGATTTAGTATATTTTAAGAACACATATAATTAATAAATAATAATGATCTGATATATGTTCATATATTGGTATTATCTGTGAACATGAAACTAATCTTTCTCATAGAGACTGAACTGCACGGATTAACTAACTACAATCCTTAATCTTTCCCTCACTTTGGCATATTTCTCGGCTTGCTACAAAATAAAAATAAATGGGGAAGTAATGCTATACTTTAAGGGGAAGCCTTTTTCAATCTTTACAAATAACATCACATTTATCAACACTTCAGTAAGAATATTCGAATATTCAACAGCTTAAAATTTCAACTACGCATTTTGTTAAAGCGCTTCTTAATAAAAATGCAAACAGCAGACAACAAGCAAGGGTGTGCTTTTATTAAGCAACTGTGAGAAGTCAGTTTTCTTTAATCCGTGAGTTCAACAATGCTCCAAGTGCTTTATTTAGTGACACTTTGCATCAAAGAGCAGCAGCAGCCACCATTTTGACTAGCCACGTTAAAAAAATTACTTGAATAGCTCAATATTAAAAACTCTCATTTATTTTCCTGCTTATAAGTACCTCAAATGAATATGAGATGGATATACACTTTACATATAAATTTATAGCTGATTATAAACACGTGTAGTTTGATACTTCTGTTTTAATGAAATAGATTGCAATAATCCAAACACAAATGACTAGAAATGGAATATTTTAAAAATTAGCTAGATTTAGCAAATGTAAACAAAAAAGCATTAAGTAATTCTTATCTGGAATTTTAAAATAAATTTGTCACTATTTACAATGTGGTGTGTATATGTGAAAACAAAACAAAGCCCCAAATCTCAAAAGAAAAAATTATGTAGGGAAGGAGTTATTTCCACCTGGCATTTTTTTACTTAAGTTTCTTGAAATTTGTGAACTCAGACGTCTATTCCACTTCTCTGAAAGCCTAAGAACCATCTGTGAAGAAACCCCAATGCGTCACCAGCAAAGCAAACTCAGCACAAGTCACCAGAGTATTCTATTCTACAGCAAGACAAACACCGAGGCCCAGTCCTCAGAGCACTGGGAACCCTCCCCTCCACACAACTGAACAGGGAAGCATGACTTCGAAAACGCAACAGGATCACCAAGCATTTCCTGTGACTGATAATCAGAGTGAAGTTCCACTTCTACGCTAAAATTGTTAGGCAACTCGGAAACACAGAGTTTAAATAATATCCAAGTTTGTCCTATTAGAAAGCGCAAACTTGTCTCCAACTACATTTACAGGTCCCTGAAAACCACTGCTGTAATGTTTACGCCAGCACTTATAACAACACTATACATCCACATATACATATTTACCCAAGTCTCTTTATTAACAACCATCAACACATTCTAGCAAAGCAACAAAGAACAATCCAACACAGGTTGGTTCTTCTTTAAAAAGCCTCATTTAGAGACAAATCATGTCTGATTAGCTCCCAATAAAACGGTTGGGAAAATGAAACAAATCATAGAATAGGCAGGCTTATAGGCAGCATCTAGTTCAAAAGTAAGCGACAGATCCCCAAAACCAAACCCATGTCACTGATTAATTCCGACTTGAATAGACCCTGCATAAGGCTTCTGAGACTATAAGCAGTTAGGGAGCAAAGAGCCTCATCTTTCTCTCTTGGAGCAGCTGATGGGTTTGAACCAATGGCCTTCGGTAGATTAGCAGCCCAATGCCTAACCCACAGCACTGCCAGGGCTCCTTAAACTAAACAATAGACTGACTTTGATGAACTGTTTTAAAAAGCAATTCTGAAAGGGCCCACTGTCCCAGGGAAGAAGCAGAATATGTACACTTTTTGCCAGGTACTAACACTGTGTTCCCATTTTGCTGGCTCAGTGGCAGAGTGCTGACAGAAATCCTAATGTTTCCACAGAAAGGTTTCCTTTTCGACCATCAATGTTTTAAATAATGCTTCCAGAAAGCAAATCATAAAGATGACATAGCTATATGGTTTCTCTGGTAATCTAGGGCCCTTCACTCTTCAGAAGAACAGGAGGCTTGTTTTGGTACCTGGGAACTATCACGTCACCCACTGGAGGACTCATCTAAATAAAATCGATCATAACTCCAACCTTACATATCAGGCCTGTACCATTGGACTCAGCTCTTTATCCAAAGGGGTACAATCTCTCTAACCTGTGATATCTGTATATTGACCTTTTGTGATTCTTGTCATCTCTCAAGATGAAGGGAACAATGTTTCTGTTTAAAAATAAAATAGAAGGTTAAGACTAGATGCTACTAGACTACATTTCACTAATTTTTAGAGGGAATGAAATAATCACTACATACTTTCCATTTGTTGGAATGTGATTTAACACTTTGAAATAGTTATTTCCGCCCCCCTCTTTTGTCAAAAAGGATTTAAGTGGTTACATCTTTGTGGCTGTGTTGTCTTATATTCTACTTCCTTTTAGAAGAGACATGTTAAGTTGAAAATAAGGCAGAATAGCATGTAAGAGTTTCTGTAGTGTTGCCTTAAAACCAGACAGGTCTGGATTTGAATACCAGAGCTTTTACTAACTCTAAGCCAACTCACCATGGAGTCACTGGGTCATTTCCAACTCAGAGCAAGGCTATGGGTCAGGGGAGAACTGCTCCTGTGGGTTTCCCAAATGGTAACTCTTTAGGGCAGTAGACAGTCTTTTTCCTGAGGAGCGACTAATGGTTTTGAACTGCTGACACTGTCGACTGCAGCCCAACACATCACCACTATGCCACTAGGGCTCTCGTAAAGCAATTATCACGGCCTCAAGTTGTTCCCACTCTAAGAGTAATAATACCTACCTCTCATAGGGCTGTTATCAAAATTGACTGAGATAGTATGTAAAAAAGCAGAGATATCTGGCCCAGAATCAAGCAGACAAAGGTTAACTATAATCACTGTTTCATCAGGCCAAAATAAATACAATTATACTCATGATTGCATTACAAATTAAAATTATGTGCTTACTTTTACAATTAAACTCACAACTATCTCTGAAGAGCTATTACGATTTAGGAATCACATCACAATAGAAAACGCCTCTCACAACTCCCAATGATGGCTGAAAGCATCAGCATGTCACGTCACTGTCTCAGGATTAACCAGGCACCAGGTGGATTTCCCTCTCTGGGCCTCAGTTTCCTTAGGATAACATTAATAAATGCAATGCCAACGGTGCAGGGGCCAGAGGTCTAAGGAAAGCCTTGGGCCCCTGGCTACTGAGAAAATGACTTTATATAAAGTTTTTTAAAACTTAGGTTTCTGTGTCTCCTACTTTCTTGACATAACTAATTTGTCAGGACAAAAGTGAATTTTAGAAATCAGAGAAATGTTCAGCCAATGATATACAGGCAATGCTCTTATTTAGCCTTACTTGAGGGTAGGTGGGGCCCTGGAGGCCAAGCACTGGGCTGCTAATCAAAAGGCTGGTGTAGGAATCCATAGGAGACAGATGAAACTATCTGCTGCTACAAGGATGGACAGCCTCAGTGATCCCAGGGGACAGTCCTATAAGGTCCTATCTGGTCGCTATGAGTTCAGGACCCTAGGAACTGCCTGTATTCAAGACTCGGTTGAAGTGGACTAGAAGTACTTTCAGCTTCCCAACCATGTTTGAGCTGGAATTTTACTTCAGAAGAATTGTTTGCTGAAGACTGAACATGATAGTGGGACAAGAGGAAAGTAAAAGGAAATAAAGTCTAAATACAGGCATGTGCATATGTAAATATATTTATATATGACAATGGGAAAATAGATCTGTGTGCATATTTTTATAAGTTTAGTGTTAAGGTAGCAGATGGACATGGAGCCCCTACTCAAGTACTCCCTCAATGCAAGAACACTTTGTTCTATTAACCTGGTATTCCATGATGCTCACCTTCCCAACATGATCGCTGAAGACAAAATGGGTGCATAAGTAAATGTGATAAACAGAGCTGATGGTGCCTGCCTATCGAAAGATATAGCGTCTGGAGTCTTAAAGACTTGAAGATGAACAAACGACCATCTAGCTGAGAAGCAACAAAGCCCACATGGAATAAGCACCCAGCCTGTGTGCTCATGAAGTGTTGATGGGATCAGGTATCAAAGACCCAGAACAAAAAATCATATCAAAGTGAATGAGGGGG
This sequence comes from Tenrec ecaudatus, assembly GCF_050624435.1. Taxonomy (NCBI): domain Eukaryota; kingdom Metazoa; phylum Chordata; class Mammalia; order Afrosoricida; family Tenrecidae; genus Tenrec; species Tenrec ecaudatus. The sequence goes on from NC_134546.1 coordinate 350,355, forward strand.
GAGTGCAGAGTGGAGACCCAAAGTCCATCTGTAGACAACTGGACCTCCCCTCACAGAAGGGTCACGGGGAGGAGACAAGCCAGTCAAGGTGCAGTATAGCAACGATGAAACATACAATTATCCTCTACTTCTTTAATGTTGCCCCCCACCCTATTATGACTCCAATTCTACCTTACCAATCCAGCTGGACCAGAGCATGTACACTGGTACAGGTAAGAGCTGAAAACACAGGGAGGTCAGGACAGATAAACCCTTCAGGACCAATAATGAGAGTAGCAATATCAGAAGGGGAAGGTAGGGAGAGAAAGGGGGAACCAATCACAACGATCAACATATAACCCTCTCCCAGGGGGACAAACAACAGAAACGTGGGAGAAGGGAGACAGCGGTCGGTGTAAGACATGAAAAAACAGTATCAATTATCAAGAGTTCATGAGGGAGGGGGTAAATGAGCTGTTACCAAGGGCTCAAGTTGAAAGAAAATGTTTTGAAAAGGATGACGGCAACATAGTACAAATGTGCTTGGCACAATGGATGGATATATGAAATGTGTTAAGAGCTATACAAGCCCCTAATAAAATGATTAAAAAATATATGTGCCAGACATTTCCTCTTCCAGAACTGGTTTACCTGGCTTCTTTAATTCTAAACAAATCCTGCGAAATGTAGTCTAAAATTATCCACCTTATATCTAATCTTTTAAAACACAATATTGCTCAAATTAGCAATGAATTTTAAGTAAATTCTCATAAGATTAGGGTAAAAAAATCTCATAAGAAAGGTACAAGCCTTGACACAATGGTGGATGGATGGATTGTGATAAGAATTGTATGAGTCCCAATAAAAACACTTAAAAAGGAAAAAAAGGGTATAAGTCCTTCAACATTTTTCATCACTGATACAGTACTAATTGTCTTTTCATTACAATTACTTTAAAAAAAAACCCTATACCACTATGATACTGAAAAAGAAATGTCTACTAAGCAGCAGTTAAATAAAAAAATCTTTATCTGTCAAGCAAAATGAGTACACACAGCTGCTTTTTTTTAGGTGATGAATGCCCGATCAACTTGAAGTATTTTTAAAATTGCTTTTTAAAAGGTCAGTTTTTTAAAAGGAAAAATTGCAGCAGAGGGACAACTTTTGAAAGGTTCTCAAAGTAATTAATAAAAATGAACTCATTTTCTAATTTAAGTAAAATACACACAAAAAAACATGAAATCATGTAGAGCACTCCACTAACACTAATTAAGAATCCTTGCCTTGCTTATTAACAAAATGACTATATTAAGTCTTTTAAGTTTTAAAAGTTTCAACAGGTCCCCAAAGAAACTACTTCCATCACTTCATTATTAAGATAAATTATGTAGCTAGAGATCATGAGTTACTGGCAATCATGAACCAGGAGATCTCAAACAAGGTTAAGAACATGCCATTCCCATGGGATGGCGTGTGATGACTGTTGGTGCCACTGAATAGACTCCAACTCACAGCAACCATGAGGGACAGAGTGGAGCTGCCACCCAGGTTGACGGGGTTGAAATACTTACTGATGGGCGCACCGTGCTAGTCTTTGGCAGCAGCCAGTACCCCTTTCCCTAGGAGGAGGGGACTGTAAGCTTAAGGTTTTAAAGACATTTTAAGAATAAACAAATGTTCTCAAAGGCAAATGGGGAAATACTGAACATATGCTAACATCTGCTCTGTATACAGTATAGTATTTTCACAATGTAAGTACCATAGACTTTAAGCAACAAAAAGCTGCATAAAAATAGTAATTCTAAAAATAGTAGGAACACTTCAGAGACATGCTAGTGAGCTGACAAGGCTGTTTCAAAATGTGTCAGCATACAGCCAAGATAAAAATACTCAAAACAGACTACCGATTCAAATGTGTCTGCATACAGCCAAGATAAAAACACTCAAAACAGACCACCGATTCTGAGCATATGCCATATTAAATGTCTCTTTATAAAATTAACTTTCTGAAGTAAAGTGTTGGTAAATTTTCGTAATTTTATCTTTTGACTGCAAAAAATTAAACACCCACCACATTAGCATGCTAAACAGAAATTTAAATAAAAATTTTAATTATTTCCTCTTAAAAATTCAGTGGACAGGAAATAGTTGTAATAAACAAGGAAACTACATTTTGCTTGCTTTCCCAACTGGTTTCTCTTACATTTCTAGGTAAGAAGACTGCTCAATTCCTCTGCTACTTTATTTAGAATAACATCTAAAGTATCTGAAAATAAAATGTGGCCCAACTGTTTTGTTTATATAAAAAGTTTCAGCACCTTTAATACTTTCAGTTACAAAGGCCTACAGTTTTAAAAGGTGTTGTCTTAAATTCCACTGGATGGTGTGATCAAATGAATTTAATTATATATAACTAAATCAAATGATTGGGTGGGGCCATGTGAATAAGGTGACTGGAACTTGTACCTCGGAATGGTCGCCTTTGCCATTCCCCGAGGTGTGAGAGCCACCTCAAAAGAAGAGAGCTCACCTCCGAGAAGGAACCAACACCAGAGGGGCACTTCCCTCTGTGGAATGGCAGGAGCAGCAGAGGCACCACAGGAGGCACGCCACTACGATCAATCACAAGGCAGTGAGGCAGAGAGGTGTTGACCAAGAGAAGAGGTGCTACTCTGGGCCAATGACTAGATCCTTAATGTTTCCTAATCCTGGATTGTGATCATCTGTTCATTTCCCTCATAACCCCTCATACTCAGAAGTGTTGCCTCTGAGTTCTCTGTGACCACTGCATGGGATTGCTGAGCTCATCGCAGAAGTGGTAATGCATAGGAAGAACCGCTGGGCTCACAAATGGGGAGGAGGAATGGAGGATGGAGGCATGTCTGGTGTCTGCCTGCGGCAATTTGCTTAGTAGAACTGGATTCTCCTTTGCCCTTTTGTAGCCAGAGATGGTCAGACACAGCCACCATGCCTCATTTCTGCAAATGGCAATCGTGGCACTTGCTCTGCCGGTGAAATCGCCATGGCTGTCTGGTAGTTGTAAATAGCAGCTATATGCACCTAATACTGAAGACTACTCCAATTATCCTAAGACTCAGACATAAGTGTCGACTGGTGATTAATACACACACGAAACACTGGACCTCCCAGAATTTCCTAAAATGCTTCCTGTTATTGCCACCCTTTTGGGGAGGGTAAGGTGAACCCTGCCATTTATGCTGTGAAACGTACATGCTAACATTACTTTCCATCACTTAGACATCAGTTTGTCAGACTGCAGTGACAAAAGATCTCTCTGAAGGGTGGAGAAGTAATGGCACTTGAGGACGAAGGTGCACCTGGCTTTGGTATTTTCAAAAGCCCCATATATACGCACGTAAAAGCCGGACTATAATTAAAGAAGACCAAAAAAGAACCGGTGCATTTGAGGCATGCTGGCAAAGAATACTGGATGCGCCATGGGCTGCCAAAACAAATGAATCTGTCTTAGGTTGTTCCTGAGAAGGATGGCAGGACTGGTCTCATGTTATTGAGACCAGCTATCGAGGGGAACCAGGAGAGGGAGAAGAAGTTGTGTTTGATGAGAGTATCAGCACAAGAGGGGAAGACCCTTGAGAGGTAGGCTGGCCCAAGTTACAACAATGGCTCCAACACAAGCGCTACTGTGAGGATGCAATGTCAGGCCATATCTTGTTCTGTTGAACACAAGACTGCTAGGAGTTGGAACTAACTAGGCAGCACCCAACAGCATCTCTTTATTTTGGCATTACTGGTTCGTTTAGCTTACTGATAGTCTCCCCAGAATTGATTGCACAATTTCTCTTCCACTTCACGTTCCACTGTCTTTTTTGCTAATTCCCCTTTGCCTCCATTGCTTTCCTGTGTGAAGTTTTTTTTGCTGTAGACATTAACTACTCCGTTACACATTCCTACAAGAGAAATTACTGTGGCAATACAAAGGGACTCTAAAAAGTTCATGGGGAAAAAATGGAAGTAAAAGATGTTAAAAGGAAGCTGGTTCATCTAGCTCATCTTTGCTCAGTCGAGCAGTCTGAAATTAAAGTTATTTTCCTCTTATCGTTTCAATGTTTTAAAAAATATTATTATACAAAGGGATACCCCCCAAAAGACCCCGGAAATGCACTGGACAGAGCAGAGCTTTCATAGTATGCAATTTTCCCACTAGGTGGGCATCCAGCAACTCATTCTGAGTTAGTGCACCCAGTGGTGTTGCCTGGTAGGGTTCTCTCTGGTCACAGCAAATTGTTTTGTTAAGAGCAGTTTCATTAGAACCTCATTTTTTTGTGATGGCCAATTTAAGAGGACAGTGTGCGGCTGTGAAATTTTGTTTCTTGCTCAGTAAAAATGCCTCAGAAACTGTTGTGATGTTAAACATAATTTACAAGAGCAGTGTTATGGGTAAAAGTCAGGGGTCCAAGCAGTTTTCTTGTTTCAAAAAAGGAAAAATGTTGATGACAAAGTTTGTTCTGGATGTTTGTCAACTTCCCCAATGGATGAAAATGTCAACTCGTAGTGCATTTGAAGTTCATTCCCATAGGTCAGACTGTTAATCAAGCTTTCTGTTAAGAGGTTCTGAAGATTGCTTAACAGGGTAGGCAAAAAAAAGGCCTGATTTGTGGCAGATGGGGAACTGGTTTTGCCACCACAACAATGCACCTGCTAGCACAGCCATCTCAGCCAGTTTTTGGTGAAAAACAGCACGCCTCTCTTGCCCCATGCACCTTACTCTCTTGACCTCGCTCTGGGTGACTTCTTTGTGTTTTCTTGAATGAAGAAGGACATGAAAGGACAGCAATTTGACTGCACAGAAGAAGGGAAGAAGGAAAAAACAACCACCAAAAAACAAGGGAGGTGCTGTCGGCCATCCAAACAAAGGGATTTTAAAAATGTTTCCAAGAATGGAATCACAGATTTGACAAATGTATAAAGTGTAATGGAGAGTACTTTAAATGTCGTAGGGTTGTTTTGTAAAAAGTTCATATACATCGCTTTGGGGAAGGGGCGTGTTCCAGTTTTTTGGTAGTGCTTCCTCGTACCTCCTAGCACTACTTTTTAATTAATACCCACCAACATTCCTGAACTTACATTTATCTGTACTTCTTATACATAATGTTTTCATCCTCTTTTCTCTTAAATCCAAATGTGTTCATTACAGTAGATGCTAATAGCTGAATACCAATGACTACTCTTTTAGTGTAATGATGCCTACAAGTTGGAAACATATAGTTTTATAATAAACAGTTGCTGCTGCTGGTGGTTTTCAAGTAGACTTCTCCTCCATATCGAAAGCATTATTTATCTTAATTGCTATTAAAATCAGGCAATGAGTATAAACTCACTGCCATCGAGTCAATTCTGACTCCCAGGGACAATGTAGGGCAGGGCAGAGAATCACCCCTGTGGGTTTCAGAGACTTTAACTCTGTAAAGGGAGTGGAAAGTCCCATCTTTCTCCTGAGGTGCAGCTGGTGGTTTCAAACTGCTGACTGTGCAGTTCACAGAGTAACCACTCGTAACCACTACACCATCAGGGCTCCTAAATGAGTACTGGTTGGCTATATTATTTGTGAATGTCAATGCAGAACAGCAAAGTACCATCTACAGTACGAGACAATGAGCGTGTTAAGTGTAGAGAGCTGTTGCTTTAAACAGAGCAAAAATTACAGCAAAGGTATAGTCTCTACAAAAGGCCAAAAACAATCAGGATAAAGTCCTAATGAGGAAGGAAGGTTTCCACAAGATGCAAGAATGGTATGAAACTTCAGGAAGAGACCTAGTGAGATGCTAGCAAGAGGCATGGCAGGGGAAATCCAACACAACGAGGAAATGTGATGAGACAACAGTAGGTTTCCCTGCAGAGACCACATGGGACTTAGAAAGAAGTGGCTGAGCTTGCAGAGGTTATGCAGTAGCAAACACAGGACTTACTGAAGAACAAAGATCAAAGCAATTACCTTCCTCCTCCATTTACCAAAGACTTCAGGACTAGCAAAAATACCAGCCAACAAAATTTCAGGAAAAGTACTGGTTTTGAACAGTTCTAAGGGCCCTGAAATCTATACAGTGATCATTTTCCAAGCATTTCCCCATGACAGCTTAATCAACCCAGTCCACCTCATGCTCTCCAGAGGACAACGCAAAAATAACTTATATAATGCTTTTAGATTCTTAATTTCTTTAAAATATATTTTCACTTAACATTATTTAGTTTCGTGATTGATTTTGCTACTTTTATAGTTCAAGTGGTTTACATTTTAACATATGGAATGTCTAACATGTAGGAATTTTAACATGTAACCACTACCCAAAAACCAACTAAGGCTTAGCTTGCAGACCACCTAGGGTCCTATCTTTCACCCTTTCCATTTAAATCATTTCACTATTTACCATGTATCTACAACCTCAAATCTTTTGAAATCTGCCATCTGTAAGCATTTTCAAAAAACCCCATAGTACAAGAATCAAGGAATAGCGAAACTGAAGAGCATACAGCAAGCAGTGTAATGAGGTCAACACACCTAGGACCGAGGAAAAATTAAAGAGCTGAGTCACGGAAACCTTTTAAGTTATAAAAAAGGAAAAATAGAAGGAGAGAGGGGAAGAAAAGTGAGGAGCTGATACCAAGGGCTCAAGTAGAAAGAAAATGTTTTGAAAATGATGATGGCAACAAATGTACAAATGTGCTTGGCACAATAAGGAAAAACAATATAACTATGAAACACAAGTACTCTTTGTAGTACTCTTCGGAATATGAGTACCTACAAATAACCAATGAACGTAATGAGAACAGCTTATTAAAAAATAAGAAAAATAAATCCTCAATCACAAATAATTTAAATGCACTTTAGTCAAACATTCTAATAGATAAGAAAATAGAACCTCTGAATAGAAATGATAAAATACTTTGCAATCTAGTCCAAGGTCATAATTAACCAAAAGTGACAGATGCTAACTTCTCGTCCATCAAATCCAAAGTACAAAACAACAGAGTACAACAAACAAATCCGGTCTTGAAGAGTTGAGATATTGTATGCAAGAAGTCAGTCAGTGACAAGAGAAAGAATCTTAGTCTAAACATCACTCAAACCAAACCAAGGACTGTGCAGTGTCCTATGAACTGGGAAAAGTGTATCCTTTAGAAAATACCCCAACACAATTTACTTTAAGAATTAAAACATGGATATATGATGGAGGAAAGCATGCCAAATGTATTATTATTTCAAATGATAAAATAGAAATTTGAACAAAAACCTCCTTGCCTTGGTGAAACTAGTTGTTGGACATACCCTGGTGGGAATGTCTAAAAAACGTGTACCTTGGGGAAGAAGGAAAAAAGAGGAGCTTATACCAAGGGCTCAAATAGAAAGTAAATGTTAGTTAGGGCATTCAATATTTTAAAATCATGATTCATCTCCTAAAAGCTCCAAGTAGCCCCAAAGAAATAATGTGAATGGAAATGCTTACTTAGGAAACCAATTTAATCCTAGGTGCTCTGTTTTGGAATATAATATTCTTTCCACCATGTCATAAAGTGGTCTCCAAGGTAACTCCAAATCATCTCTTGAAAGAAGTTCTTTTTTCCTAATTAAAAAAAAAAATGCAATGAATTACATGTGTTCATCACAGTGGGCTTTGTTTGATCCCATTCACAGCCACTCCTTGGTATCAGAAAGATAATACATCAGATTCCTGTAATTGCTTAAATCTCAAAGAGCACCAATCAAACACGAGCATGACTATCTATGCTACCATTATTATAGAGGAACTTCTTACTATAATGTCTTATAAGCTACAGAGTATTTCATATATCTAGCATTATGTAGTTTTGAAATAAGGAAAATATATGCTCTCTTGCTTCAAGGGACTTATAATTTGTCGTTGCTGTTGTCGTCAGGTTGATTCCGACCCACAGAGACCTTATTTATGCACAACAGAATGCGGCACTGCCTGTTTCTGCACCACACAACCGCTTACGTCGGAGCCCACTGTTGCAGTCACTGTGTCAATCCATCTTGTTGAGGGACTTTCTCTTTTCACTGCCCCTCCACTTTACCAAGTGTGATGGCTTTCTCCAGTGACTGGTCTCTCCATCCTTGCTTCGAAGGAGTACTCTGGTCATACTTCTATGACAAATTATTTTGGTCTTTTAGCAGGCCAATGTATTTTTCAATATTCGTTGCCAGCACCACAATTTAAAGGTATCTATTTTCTTAAGTCTTCCTCACTCAATGTCCAGCTTTCAAGTGCATATGAGGGAACTGAAAATACCATGGCTTGGGTCAGGTATACCGTTAGTCCTCAAAGTAACATCCCTATTTTGCAATACTCTAAAAAGGTCTTGTGCAGATTTTGCAATACTCTAAAGAGGTCTTGTGCAGCAGATTTACCTAATGCAGCATGTCTTTTGGCCTCTTGACTGCTGCTTCCATGAGCACTGATTATAGATCCAAACAAGACAAACCCTTGACAGCTTCAGCTTTTTCTCCATTTATGATTGGTCCAGTTGTGAAAATTTTGGTCTTCTTTACATTGAGTTGTAATCCATACTGAAGGCGGCGATCTTTGATCCTCATTAGCAAGTGCTTCGAGTCCTCACTATCAGCAAGTAGGGTTGTGTCATCTGCATCTCTTCCAAGCCTGATGCCACATTCTTCATAGAAGTCAGCTTCTCGGAAGATTGGCTCAGCATACATACTTAATAAGCATGGTGAGAGGGTACAACCCTGCATAGCACATCTTTGATTTTATACCATGCAGTATCCCCTTTTTTGGTTCACACAATCTTCTCTTGATCCACGTACAAGTTCCGAAGGAACACAATGAAATGTTGAGGAATTGTCATTCTTCTTGAGGCTATCCATAGCTTGTTATGATCCATACAGTCGAATGCCTTGGCATAGTCAATGAAACGCAAGTAAACATCTTTCTGGTATTCTCTGCTTCGCTCCAGGATCCATCTCACATTAGCAATGATATCCCTTGTTCCACGTCCTCCTTTGACTCTAGCCTGAACCACTCACTGCTCCCTGTCAATATATTGCTGCAACTGATGTTGGATAATCTTTAGCAAAATTGTACTTGCAGGTGACATGGTATTATTCCTTAATGTAAGCATTTTGTTGGGTCACCTTTGGCATGAGGACAAATATGGATCTCTCCCAATCAGTTGGCCAAGTAGCTGCCCTCCAAACTTCCTGTATGCACACATTAAGTGCTTCCAAGTTTTCACTAGCTTGCTGAAACCTTCCATTGGTATTCCACCAATTCCTCCTTGTTTTAGGCTAATGCGTTCAGTACAGCTTAAACCTCTTCCTTCAGCATCACTGGTACTTGCTCAGATGCTATGTCTTGAAACGGTCAGTGTTAACTTCCGTATATACTCCTGTATAAGCCGAGTCCGTTTTTCAGCACAAAAAATGTGCTGAAAAACGGGCTCGGCTTATACACGGGTCAATGGTACCCCTTACCGAGGTATAACATCTTGCTGCCCCCACCCCACCTGGGGTAACGGGACAAGTGCCCGTTATCTTGCAGGTGATTGCTGTTTCTCTGCTGTTCATTCAAAGCTCCGCTGACACTGCAGGGCTTTGAATGTTTGTTTACTCACATCTAACCAATCAGAGCCGTCCTATGACGTGTATCTTTGAATAAGCCTTTTAAAGACCACGTGCGAAGGATGTGGCATGAATGGATGTCATCTGGCCAAGCCTGACTGACAAAAGGAGGAAATCTCATGAAGCTTGACATAGAGTTAATAGCAAAGTGGGTTCGAGATGCATGGGAAGACATTCCAGAAGACATGGTGCGACGTGCCTTCCAGAAATGTAGTCTTAGTCATGCTATGGATGGCAGTGAAGACTGCGCTTTGTATGAAAATGACAGCAGTGATGGTGATGAGGCGATCTCAGTGAGGACAGCGTCTAGGATGACCTCACACCAGCTGAAGCTCTGCATTGGGATATGGCTGATGATGAGGAATCCAGTTTTGAAGGATTTTAACTCTTTACATTTTAGCTTGGTTGCTGCAGGGAATATTACTCTTAAGGTATCATTGTTGATACCTTCTTGTTTTTGTTGAACCTATTTTCCACTTACTGTGCTGGTTTACTAATGTTAAATGACTTGTCCTTTTATGTTTTTTATTTGAAATAAATATTTAAATACATTACCCCACTGATGCCTCAATTTTTAGTAATTTTATTTTCATTTGTTTTGATTATTGAAGCTCAGCAATAGCTTCTGCATTTCCCACCCTAGGCTTGTACTCGAGTCAACCAGTCTTTCTGGTTTCCCAGGTAATAATTAGGTGCCTCGGCTTATACTCGGGCCGGCTTATATTCGAGTGTGTACGGTTCTTTGGGTGCAGTGACTCTGTGTCTTCTTCCCATCTTCTTTTGATGCTTCCTGAATCATTCAACATTATGCCCACAGAAAATTCAAGACTGTAACTCAGGGGTTGAATTTTTCCTTGAGTTTGTTCAGTTTAAGATATGCTATGAAGTGTTCTTCCCTTTTGGTTTTCTAACTTTAGATCTTTGCCCATTTCATTATAGCAGTTGACTCTCTTTTAGAGCTGCCTTTTAAATTTTTCTGTTCAGCTCTGATACCATCCTTTGTCCCATTTGCTGTAGCTATTATAAGATTAACAACGCGTTTCAGAGTCTCTTTTGACATTCACTTTGATCTTCCTCTTTCCTGTCTTTTAAATAAGCTTTTGCTTTCTTCAAAAATGATGTTCTAATTCTTCTTGACCTGGTTTAATTATTGAATTGTATAACATGTGGATTATGTACTAATAAAACTTTTAAAAAAAACAAACGAAAGAGAAGAAATGATGTTCTTGATGTCCTCCAACAGTTCATTCGGTCTTTTATAATTAGCATTCAATGCAGCAAATCTATTCATGAGGTGTTCTCAAAATTCAAGTGGAATAGTTGAATGCCTATAGTCATATTTTGGCTCCCATGGACTTTAAAAGTTTTTCTTCAGTTTCCATGAGGTGAATTGATGGTTTAACTCCACAGTCATCCCCTGACCTGGCTTAGCTGCGGCTATTTAGCTTCTCAATCGTGTCTTCCCACAGATGTAGTCAATTTGATTTGTGTGTGTTGCATCTGGAGAGGTCACCATGCATAGTCGTCTCCTTTTGTGTTGTTGAAAAATGGTATTTACTACAAACAAGTTGTTGTCTTGCAAAATTCTATCATGCGATCTCCAACTTTGTTTTAATCACCCAAACCATATTTCTCAACTACTGTTCCTTCCTGTTTCCAACTTTTGTAATTCCAACCACAATTATCAATGCATCTAGATTATATGTTTGATCAATTTTTGACTGAACAAGCTGGTAGAGTTCTCCAATTTCTCTATCATTAGCTTTTGTGGTTGTGGAAGTTTGAATAGTTACATTAATTGGATTCCCTTGAAGGTAGAGATGAAATCTTATCACAAACAGCATGGTACTTCATGATTGATTTTATAATGTCCTGTTTGACATGAATGCCACGCCATTCTTCCTGATTGTGTTATTCCTGGCAGAGCAAATCACATGATTTATTATAATCTGTAATACATTAAGTAATTAACCAATAAAGAATTCAATGAGAAGGCATTATGGGAAGATACAATTTTAACCACAAGGTTATAAACATGCATGATTAGATCTATCATGATGTTTTCGGTTATCTTTTTAACCAAAGGGCCAACTTGTGACTTGATCTTATTTTTTTTTTTTGACTTGATCTTATTAAAGAACATTTAGTCCTTGTTCCCTAAAGTCTTGAAAGAAAATAAAACATATCCCATAACCATCTTAGCAAAAGTCATAAAACACTGACTTACTTTAACAAGTTGATCAAGAGACGGGCAAATCCCTGCATCATGCTGATTTCCAGTTTGGGAATTGATACCAGTTCATATAATAACTTAATAAAAAGAACATGATCTTCTTTGCTAAATTTTCTCCCATAAAGTCGAATATACCTGCAAGAAAAAAATTACATCTGCCTTTAAAAATATGTTAAAATCTTCATTTCAAAATCCCTTGGAGGGCCAACATTTTATTGTTTCTCATCATTATGCAGCAACATTTTTTCTATCCTTTAATGAGACTTCTTACGATGATAAATGAGCTCTTCTGAGCCAATGAAAACACCACTGTTTCATTGTTGTATGCTCTGAATAGGCCTTTCATCATAAAAAGAGCTCCTTTGCCCCATCCATACTTTATCAATACGGTAATATTCACTCAAATATGGGGTCTACTGAAACTACCCCGAAACACCGTAACAATATAAGTAAAATCAAATAGAGTAAGAGTATATTATACTTTTATTATATTATTATATATATTATACTCTTATTATATTATACTTATTATATTATACTCACAGATCTTTTAAGAACCTATATAGCTTACTTGTAATCCCAAGAGTTAACTCCTAATTATAATAAAAGTTACGTTGCTTCCCAAATGATTACATCTTCAAGTATATATTTTTCATTTCTTTTTAGAAAAACAAAGTTTCCAAAAGTGTCAACTAAAATGAATCCAAAGAAAACGTGTCCACAAGAGTAAGAATGATTTAAAAACAGCATTATTTAAGGATCCAGATTTAACTTTTATAACTTACTAGAAAGTAAAATCATAAACTCTTTTGAGAAAGGTCATTTTATAGACAAATAATAAAAATTAAAAGATAGCATTAATACTCTTTCTACGATCTTTAGCAACTCTCCCCCAACAATAATTAAGATTTGATTAAATTCATGCTTAATTTCAAAAGTTAGGGCACCTAAGATCTACTTTTTATTTTCACAAAAAACCCTCATGCTCCAGTCTACCAAGAGTACTTAAATTTTCCCCCTAAGTGCTCTGTATTCAGCTCCTCTGTGTCCTTTCAAGGCATTTAGACAGTGGACTGCAGGTACAGTTGCTATGAGTGTCAGACGCAACTCAATGGCAGTGGAGGAGGCTAGATGAAGACCAAAAAATTGCTTTTCTGACTAGTCCATATAAAAACTCATGAATGCACCTTAGTCAGGAGGCCAAGCAGTACTAGTACAAAGCAATGAGACCTGATAAAGTGTTCTCATTCTGCAAATAATTATTGTGAAACTAACTACTTTGGATTAAAAAACTAAGTCAAATTCACTGTCATCGTGTCAATTCCAACTCATAGCAACCATATAGTGAAGGATGTAGATACACACATATATATTTATTTCAATGCAATCTTTAAGTGAAACCTATATGCCCCAAACTTGGCACAGATTTTTAAAGATAAAACAGGAGTTGAGGCCATATCCTTGATTTCCAATGGCTTTTGCCAGTACTCTGGATGCCCCCTAGGGTTAGGGACACTGATTTCTGCGCTAAACTGGAGCAGCTCTGCTGCTCTCAGCCACTGGAATGACCAAGACATGCCATGTCTGTGACTGGAGCAGATACACAGATGTGAGCACCAGATTACATCACATGCTACATTCTAGAGGTGCCGGATGGAACACCAAAGTCACAAAGCCCAAAATTTTATACTCTAATAAAAGTGTATTAATTCAGTATCACTCATTCCACCTGGCTAGTGCATTTCTAAATTTATTAAAGATGAAGGACTACTAAAACAATAGTTTCCTGTGTTTATTCAGTCAGGGAAATGAACAAATTCTGTTTGACGGAATTTTCAGAAAGGGACCAAAGAGTTACGGTTCTTCTCAGGACCAGAATACACAGAAGAAATCAGTGATTGTAAGGGAATTACTCAGAAACCTATTTCCCACTGTTTTTTTGTTTGTTTGCTTTTGGCCAAACAGCAAGTGATTTGTCTCAGAATGCAGTCCAGGGCGGCATAACCAAAAAAGAAGAAAAAATTTAATTGATGTCCATTTAAATTAATAACTTTTATAGGGCACTATCTTAAAAGGCCAATCAGATATTTATAACACATAAATCTAACAAAGAACTTGTATCGAAAGTACATAAAGAACTCATACAAATTAAGGCCTACCAATTTTTTTAAGTGGGCAAAATATTCAAACAGGCACTTCTCAAATGATATCCATGTGACTACAAAGAACATAAAAGGGTACTCAACTTCAGCATCCATTAGTAAAATCAAACTAAAATAGCAAGAAAAGACCACTTTCCACCAGTCTGGCTAGTTTTCAGCAACCCTACTACCCAGTGCTGGTGAGGACAGGACAACTCTGGGCCTCTCAGATATTGCTGGTGGGAATGTCAAAGCCACTCTGGAAAACCTGCTGGCTATTGTTAGTAAAGCTAAGCATTATAGCCCACTCTATGGCCCAGCAATCCACTATTCGATATTTATGAGAAAAGTGACTATGTCAAGCAGACATAAGTTTGGATAAATCTCACAGTCATCACATTGAGCAAAATAAAACAAACACAGAAGATATAGGTATGTTCAGGGAGGAGTGTTGACTGGGAAAAGGAAACTTAATTGGGTGGTAGAAATGTCTACACCCTAATCCCAGTGGGGGTTCCACAGGTATAAAACAAACGCAAAAGCTGGACAATTAGAACACTCAGCATACTGAACTGACACTGTGAGTAGCTAGACTGGAGGTCCAAGAGGAGTGGATTCATCCTTAGAGGGGAATGTAGTCCAAGCACAACATACCAACCTCAGAACTGAGTGAAAATACATTAGTATTGTGACCCAACTTCGCCTCAAAAACAAAACAACAACTCCAAGCTCGTTGCCATGGAGCCTATTCTGACTCACAGAGACCCTGCAAGGCAGAGCAGAGCTGCTCCTGGGGACTCTAGGAGCTGTACATCTTTAAGGAAACAGAAAGCCTCATTCGTTTTTTTCTACAGAGCAGCTGGTGTTTTTTGAACTGCTGGCCTTGAGGTCGGAAGCCTAGTCAATGCATGACCCCCTCTACCCGCAAGATTTCCTCTTGGCCTAAACCAAACCACGCTTGCTATCACAGAGTCGATTCTGATTCACAGAGACCTGTGAGCACAGCACAGGACTACCCTATGTGAGTTTCTGAAACTGTAACTCTTGACGAGAGTAGAGAACCCTGTTTTCCTCCCAAGGGACTGGTGGTTTCGAACTGCTGACCTTGTGATTAGCAGTCCAACGCATAACAACCATGCCACCAGGGCTCTTAGCCTAGTCCATCTAAAATAGTGTTATATCGAAATAAAGCTGTAAATAAATTGATATGTAGATGCAGAGGTGGAAGGAATTTTTTAAGAGTTTTTTTCTGTGAGTGAAAACTAGTAATCTACCCTCCCTTTTCTGTTTTTAGAATTTTTCCTTTCTAAAACTCATTTTTGTGCATATTTAAGTTAAAAATGTTATTGTAATAGATCCTATTTAAAAAAAGACCCTATTTGCCAATGTCGTATTCCTTTTTTCCAACTAAAGTTTTTTCCTATTATAGTGTTATTAACATATTATTCATAACTTCCATAGTTCAATCCTATTAAAGAGTTGCATAAGCATCACTACAACCAATTCTCAAACCTTTTCTTCCTCCCTGTCCTCACTGTGAGCTCCTTCTTTCTTTCCAACCTTCCCTCCACACTCCCAGGAAGCCATCAGTCCCGTCACTGTCTCTACAGATAGACCTAAGCTGGATTTCATATACTGGAACACACACACACACACACACACACACACACACACACACACACACACACACCAGCAAAGAATAAAATGGCAAAATAAACCAGAGAAAACCATTTCGATCAAGAAAAAAAGCAGGAAATATTAAAAACTAGAGCAAATCTTATATGGGTCAAGAGCGGTATTGCATTTTAATCAAATTACATCTGCCACAGTGGAATTTACAATATTCTCTGTTTGATAGCAAGACTATTCACATCCCTCAACTATGGTTAGAGAGGATTCACCAGAGCAGTGTTTCTCAATCTGTGGGTTGCGACCCCTTTGGGGGAGGTGGAACAACCCTTCACAGGGGTCGCCTGATTCACAACAGTAGCAAAGTTACAGTTATGAAGTAGCAATGAAATAATTTTATGGTTTAGGGGGGGGTGTCACCACAACCTGAGGAACTTTATTAAAGGGTCACAGCACGAGGAAGGCTGAAAACCACTGTTATTTAAAATCCAGTGGTATAGAATTTAACTCACTGTTGAAAAAGGAAGTTATACTAGTATAGCCTTGCTCTGGATGGCATTCCATGAATCGATAATGTGTTCGGTCAAACTCTTAAATAACTGAGCACTATTTACACTGATGAACAATGGGGATTGACAATAGGACCTTCTAAGTTTTTAAACTAAAAATGACATTAGCAAGCCATGATTAATTTTGCTAATAGATTTCTTAAGCAGTATAGAACATGCAGGTGACAAGTTATATTCCATCCTCTCACAAGGGAGGGGTTAAAAAAAAAAACAGCAAGGCGTGGGGGAGCAGTAAAAGGTAATAGAAAGCTCTTTTCATTCAGTTGCTCTACATATAATTCTGTATTTCTATTATCTCAGTGAAAAGGGCACCTTATAACGTTATTTTAAAAACAAAACAAAAACTCAATGCCAGCAAGTCAATTCCAACCCTGTGGAACATAGAACGGCCTTATGGGTTTCTGAGACTAACTCTTTCAGGGAGTAGAAAGTCTTATCTCTTATCACCCACTAAGCAGGAGAAAGATGAGTTTATCTGCTCTCATGAAGATTTACAGTCTGGGAAGCCCTATGTAATCTGCTACTGAACCAGAACTGACTCACCAAAAGTGAGTTTGATTTGGTTTTTAATTTAGAAATACAAAATACAGCAAAGAAAACTATCATGACCAATAGAATCCCCAAACACCACAAAACCACGGCAGTCACTTCATCTCTTCTCTCCCACCGCCCCACATGCGCTCCATGTGCGCCCTCCAGTGCAGCTGCATCACTTTTCTTCTCTTCCGGATGTGCCACCAAATAGAATGCCAAAAAGGCAAAAGCAGGCCAAAAAAATAAAGTTTAGGAATGACTCATCCTTTTCCACAAGCTCTCTGAAGCCCTCTAGCATACTATTATAAATTTAATTAGCTTTTCATTACAAGGAAATGAGTAAACAAATAAAATTAAATGGCTTTCTCATAAACTCTCCTTTTCATAAATCTCTTATAAACCCTCCTCTTTTCAATCAACCACTTGTTTATTCAAAAAGTATTTCTAGAACAAGGAACATGTTTAAGACACTGAAAAAGGTTAATAGTGTGACTCATACTCCCATGGGCAAGGAACTCAAAATTGGGTGTGAAAACGCCAGCCACGTAGAAAACTAAGTATTACAACTGGGATAAATGAAGTTTCATGAGTGTTTTGTGATTCACTTTTTAATTATGGTTCCATTATGTATCAATGAATAGCCTCCAAAGATTAGAATGCTGCTATCACTTAGGTTATTCTTTGAACAGGCAAACGAACATCAAAATAACTGGAATGTTTAGAATAAAAGACAAGCAGCAGCAGCAGAAAGCACAGCTCTGAGTGCAATCGAGTCTAGGGCATCAGTACACATGTGTAGTCAGGAGTCAAAGCTATCAAAATGTCCCTTATTCCCCCATTTCTCCTCCAAGCAGCACAGGCTATGAAGTGAGAGGGGCTATCACTCTCTCACAGACAACACACACTGTAAAAGATAAATTCAAAGTCAATGCTGGTATGGAACAAGGACAAATCAACTGCTGTCAAGTTCACAGGAGCATTACACAAGACAGAATAGAAATGTTCCCTAGGGGTCCACGGATGGTACCTGTGAAAGCATCAGGACTATTTCTCCCTTGTCTTAAACTGCCAACCTTTCAATTAGCAATAGACTCATTTAGCAACTAGGTTAACAAGGCATGCTATCCCACCCCCGTCCCACCATCAAGTTGATTCCAACTCACTGTAATGCTAAAGGACAGAGAAGAACGGCATTTTCAGGTTTCAGAAGCTACAAATCTTTTTTTTTTTAAATCTTTACAGAAGCAGAAAGTGTTTTTCCCCCCTCATGGAATAACTGGTGGATTTGAACTACTCAACTTGTAGTTAATAGTCCAAAGCACAGCCCACTACACCCCAGGACACTTTCAGAAGCATGCTAGGTGCATCAAAGTTAAGATATCTTGCTCTCACACTGGAATGCTTTGCAATCACCCATGTGCGCAACAGGGGCTGCGGTAATGGACTCCAGCACACTGAACCACGGTGAGGGTAATACGGGACTGGCACAGGGTCGCTATGATTCCCTGGCACCTAACAACATCCCACATGTCTCGAGAGAGAGTGATGTTAAAAATAGAAGCATCATTAACAGGTGTTAATAATGGATGACTATTACTCCGAAGTGTGTAAGGCTTAGTTACGTTGGGCACGCTGTAGACATCAAAATGACATGTTTTGCTCTTGAACACTTTGAAGAGCTCTTGTGCAGTAGATATGCCTAGGGCAATAGTTTGATTTCCTGACTACTAGTTTCATGAGCATTGATTGTGGAACTGAGTAAAATGAAGTCCTTGAATATGTTAATCTTTTCTCCATTTATCATGAATCAATTGTGAGGAAAGAAATAGTGCGTAGTTCAAGGGGACAAAGTTATTAAAATGAACTGTGCAAGGACCTGGAGTTCTTATGCAAAAGCATTTCTCAAATTGTATGAAGAAAAAATTTAAGCCACAAGTTGCAGAATTGATTCTGCAAACAAAATATTGAACAATAAAGTAAGCATCAGGAAAATATATAAGGATTCATGTCACAAAACAGAAAATTAATGAATCATTACATGGAAAACCAATTTATGCTATAAGCTTTTACCCACATCACTAGTTATAGTTAAAAAAAAGAATGTGGAAATACACAGAATCGGTGTGCCAAAAAGAAATGGTTAACATTCACCTATTTCAAGAGGTATCATATGATCAAGAATCAATGATACTGAAAGACATGGTTCACGCTTCACTGAAGCTTTACACTGAAGTAGAAAACCAAGGCTTAAGGAACTGATGTAATATCAATTACAATGTTTCAACAATCTGATGAAGCACTGTAAAAACATCTAGCCAACCAACTGAAAGAGATCCATATTTGTGCCCATTCAAAAAGAAAAGGTGATACAACAGAATGTAGAAATTATTGAACTGGTAATACCATTAACATCACATGAAAGTCTACTTTTGCTGAAGATAAATGTAAAACATCTGCAAACAGTACATTAACAGCAGGGAGCTTCCAGAAATTTGAGCCAGATGCAGAAGACGATGACATACATGGCAGGAGGGATATCATTGCTCAGGCCAGAGGGATCTTGGCTGAAAACAGAGAATACCAGAAGATGTTTACTTGTATAAACTCTACATTTGACTGAGTGGGTCAGAATTATGGATAACATTAAGAATGGGAATTCCAGAACACTTAATTGTGCTCATGTAGAACATGTACACAGAAGGAGGTACCACATGACTTTATAACAGGGTTGTATCCTTTCACCAGAAGCTGAGCAAATAATCGAATAAGCTAGACTCTATGAAGAAGGTGGCATCAGGATTGGAGGAACAATTATTAATAATCTGGGATAGGTAGAAGATACTCCTTACTTGTTGAAAGCCAGGGAGGACTTGAGGCACTAATAGACAATGATTACAGTTTTCAAGAGGAATTACACCTCAGCATAAAGAAAACAAAAATTCTCATGATAAATGGAGTAAAGATGGATGTTGAAAAAGATTTCATTTACTTAGATGTGCATTTATACAAATAGAAGTCAAGAAATCAAACGACAATGAATGCATTAGGCAACCCTACTGCAAAAGACCTGTAACGAAGTGTTAAATGCAAGGATATCACTTTGAGGATTGAGGACTTATTTATGAGACACCTGTACAATGAATTAAAAAGGACAAAAGAGAATAGATAAATTTGAATTACAGTGTTGGTAAATAATAAGGAATAAACCATGGACTGCAGGAGAATAAATCTATTTTAAAAGTACGTTGAGGCTCCTTAAAATCATGGGTGGGAAGACTTCATTTAACATACACTTCGGACAAGTGACCAGCAGAGGTTCATCCTTGAGAGGGACGGACATCAGGCTTGGTATAGTACTGCACAGGTTTCCAAAGTGATTCAGGAAGAAAAAAAATTACTCAGCATGCCACTGGCAATTCAAAACTTTTGTTCTATGACCCGTAATTGATGATAAAGTGCAGGTAACTAATTTGGAGCAGGTGTACCCCCCCTCCCCCCACCTCCCAGGGTGCAGCATTGCCCACTTTGGGAAATGCAGATGCAGACGGCCAGGATAAAGAAAAAAGATGCGCAATGAGATAGACATTAGTGGCTACAATCCTGTGCTCAAACACAGCAACAACTGTTAAGGATAGTGCAGAGCCTGGCAATCTTTGGTTCTGCATTAGGGTGTTAAGAGTTGGAACCAACAATAAATGGCCAATTTAAGAAGCCTTCTTAGTGCAGTGGTTAAAGCACTTAGTCACTATTCCAAAGTCAGCTGCCTGCTCCCATCAGCTAGTGGTAGTCTGCCCCCATGAAGATTAGTCTCGGAACCCATATGGGACAGTTTTGTTGGATGAGTGGGTGGGATGACCAATTCACCAGGTTTTTATCTGTGTTCTTCCAATATTAAATGGTTCCCCACAATTCTTCCTTACGTATTCAAATCCTACCTCAAGGCACAGCTGTGGTTCTCCTCCTGAACGGAATTGCTAAGGCTTAAATCCAGGGAGCTTTCTTCCTCTGGACACAGTCTGGCATAATGATTAAGAGCAAGAACTCTGATCGTCAGGCAAATTAGCTGCCTATAACCTAATAAAGCTTTGTCTCTTCAAGAGCAATACTGGGATAATTAGTGTATTTATATTCCAGAGTTCTGAGGAATTACTGAATATAATGGTGCAAAGCACACTATTTTTAGGAATTTGTACTAAATCCCTATGTCTATTAAAAATCTGTTTGAATAAGAGAAATAAGAAAAAGAGTATCTGCCTGAAAACACACATTCACATGCAAAAGACTATGGCCCTAAAATTTCTTACTCTGAAAACTTCCCCTTCATCCTAAGCTTAAAAAGAAAATTTCCAGAAAACGAAATAAAACACCCACACCTTAACAGTTCCAAAATTACCAACACATCCCATTTATTATGTCTAATATAAGATTAGATAGCGTTTTTAATAACTGTTAAGCAGTCATCAACGTGTTCAAACTACAGTACTGTTTTTACACCATTTCATAGCTGTAATGTTATTAAGTGTTTCCTTGGGAATTACAAAAAGATTTTATTTTATTTTTAAGCTCAAATTTTAGGAGCTAGATATCGTGGGGGCAATTTTTTCTTAATTTCACCATTAGCCAAATTATCATTACAAAGGCAAAAGCCACCACAAGGTTATGGGTCAACTACTGACCATTAAATAATTATACTCTAAATTGTATAATACCAAATACTTAACCATAACAACATTATATTTTAAAAATGAAAAACCATTTACCATATTTAAAATGAGAATCTCAAACTCCTGATGCCAACCCATACTACTTTACTTTGCAAAGCTCTGCACGGCACACTCACTTCAGGTTCTAAGTAACACTGCTTCCTTCCTGGGCCCCAAATATTCCTTCTCGTGGCTTCTTTGGTTCAATATTTACTTTTCTTGAGCCGAATATTAATAAGAATTTCACCCCAAATCAGTTTCCTCCATTGCTGGTAAAAGTTAACAATTTCTTAGGTTTGCATTTTTTTAGGTTACAAAACTCAAGTCAATTCTACTATGAACAAGTAACTGGGAATGTACCCAGCACGGTATACATCCTGGGGATGAAGGAAAGAAGTAAACATTGATGACACTCCCATCGTGGAGGTGGAGAAATGCGTAAACAAAGAACACAAACCAGGACAGGCTGCTCTGGAAAGGGAAGGCTGAGTACTGGAGTAGCCAACCTCAGATTTCAAAGGAACCCGTCCAAGGCAAGTGCTGCTTTTAACACTGCAGGGGACATTCTCAATGAATGTAGGGTTTGTTTGCATGGTTGAGCCATGCTCTTAATTCACCATCGACACACAATGAATGAAACAGATCTAATTTTCTACAACAAAATTCAGAGCCATCAAGTCAATTCTGACTCATAGCAAACCCATACAGGGTTCCTGGGGTTGTAATCTTTACGGGAGCAAACAGCTTCATTTTCCATCTTTCCTTTTATCTGTTTGAGAAGGGAGCAGCTGACTTAATGGCTAGCTTGCCTAATCCACACTGAAAGGTAAGTGGAATGAATCTCAAGAAATAGGAAAAAAGTGAATTTCCAACTCCTACCCTGAGAAAAAATGGCTCATAAACTGTGTGCTTTTACTAAGAAGCGTGCATGGAAAACATTCATAAAACTAAAGCCAATAAAACCTTTAACACCACAGCAAGAACACTTAGCCCACCTATGGAGAAGGACACATGTGGATCTCAGAAGAAAAGGGTTAGAGGTGTGTTTATCTTGAACTGCCTTCCGCAGTGCCAGACTGTGAGGCATTAAAATACACTTGGCTTCAAGTAAATGCACTTAGATCTTTTTTTTTTCCCTTTCTCTAAACTTGTTTAATATTGCTACCACCTTGCTTGGTCTGTTCTAAACGAACAACAATGTACACTAAAAGAGAACATAGGGAAACTTCCAGAAATCTTCCACTGATGTAAAACTGCACCCCAAAATACCCTGCCAATATAAAACATTAAAATAATTACATTTTGCTAAAAGACTGTCTCCTGCCTGAACTATGTTGTCAAACTATGTCTTAGTCGTTATTGAACTATGTTGTCAAGCTATGTATTATCTGTCACATCTCAGGATGTTTTTTCAATGAAGCTATCCCAGGGTTACTGCAAATTCTCCAAAGGTAAGAGGATGAAAGAGTGAATTAATAAATTATTTTAACCTTTCCATGAGGTCTTTGAATATAACCAAAACAATGCAAATGAAACTATGTTAACTTAGAAGTTAAATAATGTTGCAAAAGAAGTAAGATTTGGTGGCTTGATCAAAATACCAGACTATTGTTAATTTTTTTTAGGTGACTGGGTTTTTGCTTTGCTTTTTCCTTTAAAAAAAAAAAAAAGTCCTTTGACCTGCCCACAAGGTGGGCATTCAGACCCACTGGACACCACAAAGGGTGAGAGCAAAGGCTAAGGCTGTCTGCTCGCAACAAGATTTACAGCCTTGGATTCACTCAAAACCAGAAGGTTTGGTTTTCCTTCAGTGATACAAAGTAGAAACATATAAGAGTAAAGTAAGCACAATGCTCCATATATGGAGGGATGTGATAGAAGGAAAGTGAATTTAGAACTGATGGTGGGTTTACGTCTTTTGTATCTGTTTGATAAGGAACCTCCATATTTTTATAATTACAATGCTATCTAAAAAATCTGTTGTTTAGAAAGCTTTATTTATTGTGCCATTAAAAAACTGTTAGAAAAATGTATGTCCCTCCGACAGACACACACACACAGCCAGTTCTACCCTGTCTTATTAGGGTCACTATCAATCAGAATTGACTCAATGGCAGTGAGGTTGCGTTTTTGAGTAGCTAAGAAATACTTTGTACTATCGAAAGGTCAGTATATTTTGACAGTTTTACAATCCAAAGGTCAAATACATTGGACAGTTGGCACCATGATTGTTTCAGTAGCAGAAATCTTGGGTTTCCACCCAGGGTTCAATTACTAACCAAAACACCTCATGTGTAGTCTTCCCCCCTCCCCATCCATACCCAGAGGCTGGAAGGTTACTCTGATGCTGAACAGCTTTGAAGGGAGCTTCCATCAGGACAGACTAGGATGGAGCCTGACAATCTGAAAATTAGCCAATGACAGCTTTATGAACCACACTTGTCCACTCTGCAACCCACCATGGAATGGCATGTGCCAATCCCCGTTTCACTCCATTGTGCACTTGTGCCCCTCAATTGAGGGCAGACTAGACAGCAGCTAAGAGCAACCTTGACTAAACTTTTGTTTCTGGCAGTGATATAATCCACTTAAATCCATTACGTGGTTTCAACTGGGATAATCCAATTCGTATGCAGGATATCTACATAAATGTTCTTCACAATGTGCAACTGCAGTTTCACTCTACAAAGGGCACCAGTTTTAATTAGCTAATGAAGTGATTCTTCAATATAAAGTCACTTCGTTATAAAATAGCATAGAATGGAGCATTTCATTGTAACAAAAAAGTACTTAAATCTGCTTCATGTTACACTTGATTCACCTATAGGCTTACTAAAATCAAAACTGTATTTTAAATAGAATGAAAAAGGAAACGAACATGGGCAGGGTTCCCACCCAGAAACAGTAGCCCATCCACCTGTGCTCCTTTCCTACCCTCACCTTCCTGCAAACCAAATGACAAGAACCACATTTGAGAGGCCCAGGCAGACGTTGAGCCCAGTGTGTTATCTGTTACAACGAAATATAAACAATTAAAAAATAAATCACCGTGGCTTTCATCTGTCTGAAGATGAAATGTGTTTAATATTTTGTTCGTATAGGCAGGCTGCTGCTAAATCTGAGTCTGAAAAACAGAGTAACAGTCTCACTTTCTAAATAAAAGATCCAAGACTAAAAGAGGTTAATGACTACCAGGTGACATCACTGGCAAAAAGCCATGCGACTACAGTTAGACAGGTCTCCGGCCTCAGGTAAATCCAGGAGAGCAGTGGAAATGGAGGTTCAAGATGATCTTTCTTCCACTCCTGTCTTTCATACAGGAGCCATATACACGACCATCCAAGAGCTGCTTTCACCGCCTGTCATTCTCCAAAGGCCAGCTCCCTCGGGCGTCCCTTCTCCAATTTGTCTGCTCAATTTCTCTCTTTAAAAAGTGGCCCATGTTACATCACACAATATACACAGAAATAACTTCTCGGAATAGAGACACTAAACAGACTTCAAGTATCAAGACGGATTGAAATACCTACAGTAACTACTAAAATGAGGGAAGAGTCAGAAAGGGAGGGTGAAATGCAGAGCCTGATTATCTCCCCAATTCAGAACGCGGTACCACACCCTCTAACACCCAGATGAAGGGGGCACACTTCTGGGTGTAGATCCATTCCGAGTCTCTCCGCAAGCACTCCACCCTGATCTTCCTCAGCAAAGTACTCCATCTGCAAAAGTATTTCAGAACCTCACTAAAGACTCAACCAATTCTGACAGAAAAATACATTGGATTATATGGGGTTATACAGGATATAAAAGTAAAATTGAAGATTATGAGAACAGGAAGGGTTCTCAGGGATTATTTAGTCAAACCCTGTATTTCAGGTACAAGAATACTGTAACACATGATTAAGTAACTTTATTACAGAAACTAAATTTTTATTTACATTACCATCTTCTGATTTTTCTGCCAAGTCCTAAACATTACCCCTGCTTAGGTTAGTGACAGCTACTGTCAGATTTTTGGCATTAGCTAGATATTAACTTGTGCAGCATGCAAGATTTACAGAATAGTAAGCCCATCCATAAGTAGCTCCCCCCTTCACATATGACATAGAAAGGGGAAAAACACAGTCAAGGTCACAAGCCCCATCAAGTTAAAAATGTCACAAGGTGCAGTCACAGGAGTCAGGCGGCAGCATTTAACTGCTGTTCCAAAATGAAATTCGACCTGACAGCATTTCTTAATGGTTAATTTGCCATAAATGATTACAAAGGGCTGGTAGTTGCTGAGCCGTTTAATTACAACTCTGCCCTAAACACCAAAAGGTGTTCCCCTGTAGCCTTTTCTAGTAAAAGCTGTTCTTATCAAATAAGACCAACACAGCCTTATGTGCTAATTTACCAAACCTGATCATAAGCATTTCAGAAAATGTCTTTGTAGACTGTTTGTAAATACAAGCCATACACGCTACACACATTGGCATAGATTGTGCATCTAAAGGGAGCTGTTTGTATACACAAAAATGGTATTCTCTGACCCAAGTGATTAAAATAGGGATTTACTGGAACTGACAAATGATTTTCACTGTGCCTGAGGATCACAAACACCTGGGAGGCTCACCTGAAGAAAACACTTACGTTTCAAACATTTGTTAAAAAGTTCTTCCCATTGACTAAAAGCGGCTGTCTTTCCCCATGTTTTCTATGGATCCACCCTAACGCCCAAACTTGCTACGAGTCAGAACTGAGACGACAGCTGAGTATGGTTTGGGAGTTTAGTTTTAAAAGGATTGTAGAAGGGGGTAGGTGGGTGAGTATGTTTAACCCTGTCATCTTATGGTCCCTTTTGGAACAAGATAAAATTGGTGTTCTCACCTCGCTTCTTTCTATTTAACAAGTATTCTCATTCTCCCCACCGAAAGACAAGCAATTTGTCAAAGGGGCCTTTAATAAACCGGCAGATAAAAATCATTCCATGTGAGGAAACACAGAGAGGACTTATTGCATTGCAAAATCATGAGTCATCACCCAGTTCACTCAGCAGATTTGGTTAAACCTTGTCCAAGTGACTTATGTCTTGTGTGCTCACCCATCCATAGCCATTTGTATTAACCTACAATGTTACTGGATTTTAAATAGTTAATCCAATAGGCTACAGCAAAATTCTGTTTTAGAAATGTTTAGAAGCACTTAAGCTAAATAAAGGTTGTAACCTCCCCCTGCCCTCCCTTCTGTTTAACTCCATTTTCGGTGACACTCCACTCTGGTTGGCACCTATGCAAAGAGGCCAGAACTCCTGAAACCGACTTGGGTAATGCACGTTCTTCAGAGCTACTCAAAACCTGGCACAAGCCAGGTACTAATAACCCTCTGGAGCGCATGACAGCCCTATCCCTGTCTTCTTAGCACCCACCGTGGACGCCTTTCCAAAGGCACTATCACAACTCGAGCAACACAGTGTCCCCAGGTTCCACGCTCGACGTTCATGTCTAGGCTTCTCAGCGCACTTCCCAAGGATGTGCTGGGACACGGTTTCAATCTATCTTTTCAATCAACCCACAAAAACTAGGCAGGTCCAAAAAAGCAGAACCCAGAAGTTTCCTTCCGGCCTCCTTCACAGTCAGCAACTGAGGACAGAAAAGTTGCTAGGTGCGCACTGAGGGCGCTGGGGAGGCGGACGCTATCGGGAAAACAAAATCCGAGCAAGTACCAGCGTGGAGAGCTCCTGTGTGTGCACTATCGATCCCGCGACCGGAAAAGGTCAGAGGACCCTGGGGGGGGGGGGGCAGCTCATCCTTACCCCTTGGGGGTCCCTCCAGCTCCCCGGAGCCTGTGGGTCGGAAGCCAACAGCCCAAATCCTGGGGGGAGAGGCAACCGGGGGAGACGCGGAGGGCTGGTGAGCCCCGGGGAAGTCCCGCGGCAAAGTGGCGTTGAGTGCCTCCCGGGCTTCCGAAGCGACCTGGGCGGGGGCTTCGGCTCTGGGACCACCGGCCGGAGCCGGCCCTCCGGGACAAAGGGCTGCCCGGACGACGCCCGCCGAGCCTCCGCGCTCTGGCTACGGCCCCCGGGGCGGCCCGTCGGTCGGGGCACTTACGTGGAGAGCTTCCTGGTCCAGAAGAGACCTCCGGGCCACAGCTCCTGGAGCTGCACGGCCCGGCCCAGGTTGTTTTTGATCTGGGCCAGCTGCAGGTCGGACTCGGCGTCCAGCCGCTCGGCGTAGGGTAGCAGCTTGTTGTAGACGATCTCCTTCTGCGGGACGAAGCCCCGCGGACCCGGCCCGGGGAGCCCGCCCGGCTCCGGGGGGTCCCCGCCGCCCGCCAGCTCGGCCGGCTCCATGAGCCCAGGGACACCCCTCCCACCCACTCCCACCCTCGCCCTCCCCGGCCCCCACCCCTCTCCGGGCTCCGCCTCCTCCGCGTCGTCGTCGCCCCACGGCCGCCGGCGGCCCGTCGCCCTCGGCCTGACCGCTGGGCCCCCTCCCCTGGCCGGCGCGCTGACCTCCGCGCGGGCCCCGGCTCGTTGGCGGAGGCAGCGGCCACTCCGCCCGCCCCGCACTAGCTGGGCTAGTGACGCTGCAGCCGCTGGGCCCGGAGGTTCCGGACGGGCCTCAAGTCACTTCCGGGGCGGGGCGCCGGTAGCGGGGGCGGGGCGCCGGAGTGGGCGGCGGCGGCGGAGGGCGGATCCCAGAGGGCCGTCTGACTGGCGGCGGGCTGGCCTCGAGACCCCACCGGCCGTACGCGAGGCCCGCCCACCGGAAACACAAGCCGGGCTTCCAAGCCATTGTCCTGCCTCCACTGGGGTCGCGAGCTCTTGGCGGCAGACTTGGGCTACCGGATTTCGCGTGGCCTCTGGCCAGGGAGTCGACTTGATTTTCGATCACCACCACCCTTTTTGGCTAACTCCCGATTCTGGGCTACGGGGATTTATGCGGAAGCCGACGGACTCTATAGCGGTTCCACCTGCAAAATAGAGATTTTACTCCGTCCCTACTACGCTACGCCAGCTGTCCAAAGAAGGGAATAGAAACGCACTCAACAGACATGGGGTGAACTGTATTGTGTCAAGTGTTCGTTTTAGGTCCTAGAGATGGAAAATGTAAGAGCATCTTTTTCTGTCCTCCAGGGATTTATGGGCAAGCGTATGTAGACACTAGTGAAAAGACAATAACAGGACAGTGCTTTTGATTGCTGTGTAAGTGCAGGGTACCAGGTGAGCGCCTAGAAGTCAGATTTATGATTTAAGGGTCGAGTACTCAGGTAGGAGCGCCGAGGTGCCCACAACCTGCATTCTAAGAATTCAAATAAGTTCCAGATGGCTGAAGATTGCTTTCAAGAGAATGGAGAAATGGGGTAGGAAAGTGCTAGGGAGTTTTAGGCTTTATCCTAAAGGCAACAAGAAATTGTTGGAAGATTATTAAACCTGGGAGCAGCACAATAGGGTTTGCGTTTCAGAAGTCACTGCTCTGCTTGGAGAATGGATTGGAATGGGCAGTAGTGGACACTGGCACTGCCCAGGCTTGGTTTTCAGGTGAAATTCTTTGTGTGGTTAAAACTTGGTAGTTGATTGAATGTGAAGAATGAATGAAGGGAAGAGACAGGATGAGATCACCTCTTTGGTTTGGGAAACTGGGTAGACAGTGAAGCCCCTCACTAAGATAGATAACCAATGGCCAGAACAGATTTGGAAGTAGAAATGGCAAAATCCTTTGGGGGATATGAATCAGGAAGGTGCTCTAAATTGGCATGTGATTTAGCATACAAGTGGGTATTTGAGGATGAAGTATATGGAAACAACAAGGTCCTTGTCTGATTAGAAGAACGCCAACACTGAAGAGAGGGCAGAGAAAGAGATTTCATCTACTATGCTTTGGACATGGTATCAGATAGGACCAGCCCCTGGAGAAGGACATGGTGCTTGGTAAAGAGTTAACGAAAAAGAAGGAAAACCTTCCATAAAATGGATGGACACAGTGGCTGCAACAGTAGGCTCAGTGATTGCTGTGCGCTGACACCGGACAGGTCAGGGATTTGCTCTCTTGTGCACAGCGCTGTAAGTTGGAACCAACTTGATGGCACCCAAGAACAACAAGATAAATTACTTAGCACAGGTGGGAGCCTAGTAAATATAGGAGCACAACTTTACTATTAGCTGCACAATTTGGTGATTTTCTCCAATAATCCTTGTCTGACACAATTGCCTAGTATTACTTGACTACCAGATAAAAGGTTGGCAGATCAAGCTTATCCAGAAGAGAAAGGCCTGGCTGTCTAAAGGTCACAGCTTAAAAACAAAATGGCAAAGTTCTACTCTGCCCACATGGGGTAGCCATAAATCAGAATCTGCTTGATGACAACTAACAACAACAACAGAATGACAACAGACTTCCATGAATGTTTGTGGAAAACCAGAAACGCTACTCACTGCCATGGAGTTGATTCTGACTCACAGTGACCTTGTAGAACAGAGTAGAGCTGCTCCTTGAGATTTCTGAGACTAAATCTTTACCAGAGCCAACAACCTCATGTTTCTCCTATGGAGTGGCTGGTAAGTTTGAACTGCTGACCTTTTGATTAGTAGCCCCATGTGTAACCCATTACACTACTAAGGCTCAGTAATAATGATAACCCAGTGCCATCAAATTAATTCTGACATATAGCAACCCTATACGACAGAGCAGAGGGGCCCTTTTGGGTTTGCAAGGCAGAAGCACATTTTTCTCACATGGAATGACTGCTGGGTTCACACTGCCAACTTTTCAATCAACGGCTAAGCTATTAAACACTGTGCAACCAAGCTTTACTGAGTAAGGTTTACTGCCAGTGCTTTATCTGCATGGCCTCCCTGAATTCTCAATGTATCAACTTTGCAAAAGCAACTAACTGTTGATCATTAAAAACTATGGGTAACAATGATAAGACGGAAATCCACATGGAACCCATACATGGACCAAAAGGAAGCCATTCCAATAGAAAAGAGGAATGTTTCATGGTTTAAAATCAGAAAGGTGTACATCAGTGTTGTGTCCTTTCACACAATTTATTCAGCCTGTCTACTGAGCAAATAATCCTAAAAACTGGACTACATGAAGAAGAGTGTAGCATCAGGATTGGAAGACATTAATAATCTCTTATGCAGATAACACAATCTTGCTCACTTAAAGCAAGGAAGACTTGAAGCACATGCTGATAAAAATCAAAGACGTCGGGAGGGAGCGGGGCTGGAAAAAAAAATCAAAGACATCAGCCTTCCATGTGGAGTGCAACTCTGTAAAGAAAACCAAAATCCTCACTCTTGGACCGATAGACAACATCATGATAAGTGGAGAAAAGATTGGCGTGCCAAGGATTTCATTTTCCTTGGATCCACACTCAATTCTAATGGAAGCACCAATCAAGAAATAGAAGAACTTGCTGCATTGGGGAAATTTCCTGAGCAAGATGTCTTTAAAGAGTCAAATAGCAAGGGTGTCACTTTGAGGACTAAGATGTGGATGGCCCAACTCATGGTATTTTCAGTTTCCTCATATGCACGTGAAATTTGAGCAGTGAATATAGAATTGATGCATTTGAAATATAGTGTTGGGGAAGAAGATCAAAACTGTGGACTGCCAGAACAAACAAATCATTTTTGGAAGAAATGCAGCCAGAATGTTTCTCAGAAGCAAGGATGGCTAGACTTCATCTCACGTATTTTGGACATGTTATCAGGAGAGCCCAGTCCCTGGAAAAGAAAACCATGCTTGGTGAAAAGACAAAGAGCCTGACTAGATAGACTGACACAGTGTCTTCAACAAAGAGCTCAAACATAACAATCGTGAGGGTAGCACAGGCCAGGCAGTGTTTTATGTGTTGTGCATAGATAGGATAACTATGGGTCAGAACTGATGCAATGGCACCTCACAAAAACAGAGAGAGGTCATTGAAAGAGAGTTAAGCTAAGTAAGGGAAGAAGAGAGTCTTTAGGAATAGAATGGAGTCCTGGTGGCTTAGTCTGTGCATCAGTCTGTGGTCTACTAGGTCAGCTGTTCAAAACCACCAACCGCTCTTCAGGAGAAAGAAAGGTGGGGCTTTCTACTCCCGTAAGTTTACAGTCATGAAAACAGGCAGTTCCACCTTGTCCTACAGGCTCGCTACGAGATGGCATCGACTTGATGGCAGGGAGAGAATAGAGGGGTCAAGGTACAATAATATACAAGATTATAATGAGCAAGGGATCTAGAAGAACAGAAATGTTTGGATTTAATTTAATTCTCAAAAAATTTAGGTGATGTCAGGCTCCTTGGAAATGAATGTCTAAACTGG
This sequence comes from Tenrec ecaudatus, assembly GCF_050624435.1. Taxonomy (NCBI): domain Eukaryota; kingdom Metazoa; phylum Chordata; class Mammalia; order Afrosoricida; family Tenrecidae; genus Tenrec; species Tenrec ecaudatus. The sequence continues at coordinate 382,073 of NC_134546.1, forward strand.
AAAGCTGGGAAACAGTAACATTGGAGTTAACTCTTCCAGTTCTTCTAACTGACCTACAATGGCCAAGGTCATTGAGACCCTTGCTGGTGAGAAAATGGGCAGACCGAAAGTTTCTTGGTAGGATGTAGTCTACCCATCCCTGAGGACAAGTTTGTTTGTTTGTTTTAACAAGTTTGTTTTTTAAATTAATTAGTTGTATTATTTTTAATGGTTTCATAACATTAATTTCATATATTATACATTCATTAGTCAATCACATTCACAAGAGTTGTGCAACCATCACCACTATCAATTCCAGAATATTTCTTCTTTGTTATACTCGTTGTTAGCTCTCGATTTCCCACCACCTCTCCTGTCATGTCCCTTTGAAACTATTAATCTAGTTGTTGCCTGTAAAGACTGACTAGCCTGGGTTTCATACACAGGAAAACATACAAAATCAAAGCAAAACACCAACAAAGGGCCCATCAACAAAGACCATGAAACATAAAAACCTCTATCAAAAACAAAGTAGAAAATAATAGAAATTAGAACAATTATACATTAGATCAAGATAAAATGACAAGGTGTCACATTTGGATCTAACTAAAACTGCATTAATCTGCCCTACCATGTACTCTGTCTGATAACAAAGCTTTTCCCATAGTCAGAGGTGATTCACCTGAGGCTTAATCCTCATAGGACACCCTATGAATGGGTCTTGGGCTTTCACTGTCATCCGTAGCCTTTTGCAAACCAGGTGTTCAGAATTTACACTCTAATACGGCATCCTCTTCCAGGTTTGTTTTTATTCTTTGTAATACTTGTATCACAAAGGCTGGTGTGCTTCTTATGTGCAGATTTAGCTGACAACTCAGATTGATGGCTGTGTGTCAAGACAAGCCTTCAACACCCAAAAAAGCAATTCTTTTTGTTAGCCACGCATCACCAGCTTTCTGCATCACACTTTGCTATAGCACCCATAGCTTCAGTGACCACTTATTGGGGGCAGGCATTGAGTAGGGCCATATTATGAGAACTAATTGTTCTTACATTAGGGCTACAATTAAGTGTGAGCTCAAAATTGATTCATACATCTATGATCAATATATGTCTCTGGTGCACTTTAAAGAACATTATTTCTTTGTTTAAGGGCAAGTTTGGGGGTTGAGTTTTACTTCTTAGTCTGCTTCCCACCCCCCTCTGTAAATCTCTTGGCGCTCAGGATACTCTACCAAAGGATCTCAGTCCATTACCCTTCAGGCACACCCTAGGAGAGATATTGCTACTTTAAGAGACCCCAGGAAGCAGACTATAATCACTCTTCTTGGGAAATCCAGCAAGGCAAGAACCTTCTTTAAAAATATCCTAAAGCAGAGAGGTTCCTCCTCCAACAAGAGAAATTGGCAGAGGTAATTATCAATTGTATATTCGCTCATTGATAACAAAGCCTTTCCCATCCCTGGTCCACAGTCAGAGGTGATTCACCTAAGGCTTAATACTCATGGGGCACTACTACTTGGTCTACTACTTCATCCATTTATTTGAAATGAATAGAATAAAGACATATTGTTAGTTTTTTTCCTTCTACCTCAGTCTTCCTTGTATATTATGTACTTGGGGCTGGGAATATATTAGCATGTGAGTAAATCATTGTTGCCAAGAACACAATCTTTAGCAATTTAAAAATTTTACTAGAAGATTCACTTGCTCAAATCAAATATCCAGACTCTTACTGGCTCTTGGGATTAGGAATTTTAATTTTTCTCATTTTTGTATTGTTTGTAGGAGCCCTGGTGGCACTGCAGGTTAAGTGTTGGTCAGTGATTCAAAGGCACCAGCTGCTTTGAAAGAGAAGGATAAAGGCTACCTACCTTAAAAGATTTAGAGTCCCAGAAGCCCTAGAGCGCAGGTCTCTTCTGCCCTATGGAGGGTCACAACTTGATGGCAGTGTGTTTGGTATGTAGTTTTGGAGGGGCCCTGGTAGCACAGTGGTTAAAGTGCCAATTGCTAACCAAAAGGTTAGTGGTTCAAGTCCACTAGCCTACTACATGGGAGAAAGATGTAGCAATCTGTTACCTTAAAGATTTATAGTTTAAAAAACAAAAAATTTTAAAAATAAATAAATTTTAAAAAAAGATTTATAGTCATGGAAATCCTTTGGGTCAATTTTACTCTGTCTGAGAGTGTCACTATGTGTCAAAATTTGCCTAACAGCAGTTGGTTTAGTTTGGGTATGTAGGTTTAAATTTTTTAATATTTCATCTAAATATCCTCCCTCCACCCCAGCATCATCCTCATCCAGCCATAGTACCTCATCACTCCAACTAGTGTTTTTAGAGTTCAACTTTTTATAAAGAGGAAATGAGACCTGAAGGAATGAACTTTTCTACAATTATTTTATAGTTTTTGTCTGTGTTGGGCATTTTGCCATTTTACTACAGTGTATCTAGGTATGAGTTGTTTTTATTTATCTTGCATGATATTTATTTCTTGAATCAAAGGTTCATCAGTTCTATATATTCTCCAGTTATTACTTCCTCAAAGGTATTTTGTTTGTGGTAGTTACATAATTTTTTGGCAACTTGATAGAGTGTAAGGATGGAGTCTAGTCTGTCAATCAGGTCACAGCCTGATGATGTCTCCTGGTGGGCATGGCCTTTTCATAAGGAGGATCCTGGGAACTCCCTCCCTCTCTCTCTCTGCCTTCACCTTCCTGTTGAACAGCCACACTGGGATCTTCCAGAGCCCTGTGATGCCACCACCGCCATTGGACCCACAAGACTTTTCACCCACAGGCTAGTGCTGTTCCTGCATTGGGCATCATTCCATGTGGCTGCGTGAGTCTGAAGAGGGACTTATGGACTAGCATTGGACTTGATCTGGACTGGGCTGGGGGGTTGCTTGATATAGAATTACTTCTTAATATAAACTTTCTCTTATACATATGAGTGTCACTGGATTTGTTTCTCTAGCCAACCTGGCCTAACACATTGTTTGATCTAGAATTCCTATTGCACATATGTTGTTCCTTCTCATTCTAATCTCCGTATTTCTTATGTTTTGCATGACTCTCTACTATATTCTGGATAATTTTATTGACTAGTCCCAGTTCTTGAATTTTTTGTTCACTTCAGTCTGATTGACTGCTTAACTTTTCCATTGAGATTTTAATTTCAATGATGTGTGTGTGTGTGTGTGTGTGTGTGTAGTTAAAATCACATGCATTTTTAATTACCTTTCAGTGTTTACACACAAGTCTCAAGGTGTTGGCAGGGCAGGTTTCTTTTGGAAGAGCCTAAGAAGAGTCAGTTCTCTTGCCTCTTCCAGTTTCTCGAGACTGCCTGTATCCCTTCTTCCATCTTCAAAGTCAGCAATGTAAGATCACTTTGACTTTACTGGTATCACCTTGTTCCATCCCATTGCTCACTAGCTATATTTTTAATTTTAGAAGTTCTTTCCATTTTCCAGATCTACCTATTCTATTTGTTCATTGCATAAAGGATGTGGAGGCCCCATCTGACCTCCTTCGGCTACACAGAGAGAAGGAGCATCCATCGCCACACAAATCCAAAGCCAGTTGCCAGGAACAAAACTCTCAATCACGGTGGGGAGGGGGGGGGTTGTTAAGAAAATGAACAAGTGACCATAAGTCAGGACCAAGAAAGCGTTTAAGGACATGGTCACTGGTTCATAGCAGCACCTCTCTTCAGCCAGCAGCCAAATCTCTCTGCAGTCTTAGCTCCTCAGCCATGTGGTCCCCACTCTGCTGCCTCACAGTCTCATAGTCTTGGCCCTGCTCCTCTGCTCTGTCTCTTGGCCTTTTTGCCTTGGCCTCTGGTCTTGGCCTCTGCCACTTTGGGCATCAATCTCTAACCAGTGCCACTGGTGGCTCTCCTTCCTTTATCATCTTTGTGTGCGTCCGAGATGCCTCTTAGACACAGAGGAATGGCTTTGAGGGAGGTGGGGCTTTTGTCTTTCAGCTGACCCTATCCCCAAGGAAACAAAGGGTGGAGACTTGGTTCGCCCCATCCAGTAAGGTAGACACTCGGAATATATCCCACTTTAATGGGTCAGAACAAAGGAGCCAGGGGGAGACCAGTGGCCAAAGCAAGGAAACCATGAGACAGATGGGACAGTGCTGAGACAGACAGTGAGGCAGAGTGTTAGGGGGCTTCCTGGTCTACAGAGGCAGAGGCCGTGGGACCTCGTGGCTGAGGACTAGAGAAGGGCGTGACTGCTAGCTGAGAAAAGGTGTTCCCATGGACCACTTTCTGTAACCTCACTGTTTACTGATCCTGACTTGGGGGGTAACCTGTTAAATGCCCTAGTAAGCCCTCATAATTGTGAATTTTGTTTGTGAATTCTGTGTGGCCTTTGCAGTGAATTATGGGACCCAGCAGAGAGGTACCATGTTTGGGAGGAATGGCAATTTTCTGATTAGGTGAAAGAAGATGGAGGATGAAGGCATATCTGACCTCTACCTCATAGTAGGAGGGAAGCCAGAGGAGGTCAGATATGAGTTCTGCACCACTTTTGTTCCCACTATCTAAATTTAAGTTCATTTTCAACTGGTAAATTTAGATTTTTATATCCTATGCAAATGTAGGCATGGGAGGGTCTGCTTTCATGCAGTGTTTTACTTTTAATTCCTCTGAATCCAAGCCTTTAACTTCTAACCCCCGGGGAGCATTTCCCAAGTGACTTGCTATTTTCAGGCCCCACAGAAACTCTCCCCTCCTGTCCGGCAGTGAACTCAGGCACTTGCCACTCTGGTTTCCTTTTCTCGTTTTTTCTGACATCATGAGGTTTTCCTTTCATGAGCTCGTGTCTAGGTGCCATGTGTTGCTTTTGTTACTGTATTTCCAAATAACAGGTTTTCTTCATTAGCTCTGGCTGCCATTGCTGCTAGATTTAGGGAAGAAGTTTCTAAGCCTAAAATATCATATATGACTGGGATCAGAAAGCAATTATGGACAGGTTAAGCAGAATTTCCATACCTTCTCCCTGGGGGACAGACAACAGAAAAGTGTGTAAAGGGAGACATTGGACAGTGTAAGATATGGCAAAATAATGATTTATAAATTATCAAGGGTTCATGAGGGAGGGTGTTACAAGGAGGGAGGGGGGAAAATGAGGAGCTGCTACCAAGTGCTCAAGCAGAAAGCAAATGTTTTGAGAATCATGATGACAACAAATGTACAAATGTACTTGACACAATGGATGTACCTATGGATTGTGATAAAAGAACTGTCCATAAAACTTACTCTTCATTCTTGAGAGCTTTTTTATTTTTATGAAACTATTATGAGCAAATGGTCTCAATAGACTGATTCTGGCTTGACAGTCTCTTCATTGTATGTTTGCATAAAGATAGAAAATAAATGTTGGATGTTTTTTTAAAAACATTTTATTTGGGGCTCATACAACTCTTACCACAATCCATACATACATCAATTGTGGAAAGCACATTTGCACATTCATTGCCCTCATCATTCTCAAAATATTTGCTCTCCACTTAAACCCCTGGCATCAGCTCATTTTCCCCCTCCCTACCCCCTCCCTCTGCCTCATGAATCCTTGATAATTTATAATTTTTTATTTTGTCACATCTTACACTGTCCAATGTCTGTCCCCCAGGGAGAAGGTATTATGTAGATCCCTGTAATTGGTTCTCCCTTTCCATCCTCCCCTCCCTCCACCCTCCCGGTATTGCCATTCTCATCACAGGTCCTGAAGGGATCATTTGTCCTAGATTCCCCGTTTTCATGTCCTATCGGTACCAGTATACAGCCTCTGGTGTAGCTAGATTTGTAAGGTAGAATTGGGATCATGATAGTGAGTGGGGGTGGGTGGGGATGAGGAAGCATTTAGGAACTAGAGGAAAGTTGTATGTTTCATCATTGCTACACTGCACCCTGACTGGCTCATCTCCTCCCCATGACCCTTCTGTAAGGGGATGTCCAGTTGTCTACAGATGGGTCTTGGGTCCCCAATCTGCACTCCCCCTCAATCACGAGATTTGATTTTTGTTCTTTGATGCCTGATACCTGATCCCTTTGACAGCTTGTGATCGCACAGGCTGGTGTGCTTCTTTCACGTGGGCTTTGTTACTTCTGAGCTAGATGGCCACTTGTTTACTTTCAAGCCTTTAAGACCCCAGATGCTATATCCTTTGATAGCCAGGCACCATCAGCTTTCTTCATCACCTTTCCTTATGCACTCATTTGTCTTCAGCGATCATATTAGGAAGGTGAACACACAATGGTATGATTTTCTTGTTCTTTGATGTCTAATACATGATCCCTTCAACACTTCATGCTCACATAGGCTGGTGTGCTTCTTCCATGTGGGCTTTGTTGCTTCTGAGCTAGATGACCTCTTGTTTCCCTTCTTATGGACAGTGCCTAAATAGAGATAGAACCAATTTATTTAATCCTGCTACAGCATAGTCCTGATAGAAATGTACCTAGTTTACTTTATTCAGTAAAGTATTTAGCAGTCATGGGCATATGCAGTTCTTTGTGATTGTTCAACATCTGAGCCAACTTACTGGATCCTGGAGTCTTCTGCCAACTAGGTGTTGGTGGGTCGAATGCCTTTGATTAGTCAATAAAACACAAGTAAATATCTTCCTGGTATTCTCTGCTTTTAGCCAAGATCATCTGCCATCAGCAATAATAGTCTCCATTCCATGTCCTGTTCTGAATCTGAATCTCTGGTAGCTCCTTGTTAATGTACTTGCATATGATGTGGTTCTGTAATTTGTGCATACTGTTCAGTCACCTTTCTTTGCAAATAATGTATGGAGGACTCTAACTTGGGGAATCCAGCTCAGAGATTGGTTGGTTTTGTTATTCTTCTAGGTATAAATGAGCCGTCTGAGAAGTAGAAAGGAGAGAATTCCACAACCATCAGGAGGAGAAGCCATGCTTGTCTGGAACCCTTTGAGAAGTGACTGGAGGAAAGATCATGAAGAAGGAGCTATGGTGGCAACAGAGATGGGCGCAGGGCCTCCGACCTCCTGGATGCTGAATTAAGAAAGATGGTTGGCTTGCAGAGTAGGGCGCATTTATTAGCACACGAGGAGCTTTGTAAGGCTTGCTTGAGCAGGGCAGAGGCCCAGGAGCCTCTGGAGGTTGAGGGCCAGAAAGAGAGAGGGGGATTGAGCAGGAAGGGGAGAGAGAGGGAGAGATATGCCATCATGGATGAAAAGAGGGTTTGTGGACAAAATATCTGTGTCCTTAATGTTTCCTAATCCTGACTTCATCTACTCTGCTAACTTCTCTAATAAACCCTCATGATGAGTATTATTTTCTGTGTGGCTGTTGAAACGGATTCTTGAACTCAACAGAGGAGTACAATGTTGTATGTGCAGCAGTAGAAATCAAATAATTAAACAACCAGCTCACTGCTTGAATTACCATCTTAAATATTAAAAAGATAAACCAAAAGGCAGTTTATTACTTCATACAGTTAATAAACAAGAATAATAAGAGGTACAGAAAACTAGGATATAAGAGTTTTAAAACATGAAAAATATCTGACAAACAGCAGTACAACTGTGACTGAAGGCATCTCCATGTTGCGTCTTCATTTGCCCCCTCACTTGCAATAATCTTCGCTTTTATCTGTGCTTCATCAGCTGTGTGGTTTATCCTTCGCCATCTAGTCATTGCAGGAGTAGGATCCCATTCCTTTAGAGGTGGACTAACCAGACAATAGTCACTGTGCTTGAAACATTAAAAACATCCACACCGAGGCAAAGCACAAAGGGGGTGCAACAGAACAGCAAGGGAACGGAGCGGTGAGGTCCCCAGGAAATGCCAAAGCTGGACTTTGGGGCTAGGGCTTGGTGCCCCAACAGACTGAACTGGAAAACACTCCTAAAGGCCAACAAACAGTTCTTGAACTAACTACAAGCATTTCTTTCTTGTGGTTTTTTTTTTTTTTTTGTCATTGGCTTGTTGGTGTTGTTTTATTTTGTTGCTCAGTTTTGCTCTGCCTTGTTTTTGTGCATGTTATTATCTCTGCAGGTCTGTCTAAATAAGATAGGCTGGATGAACAATCTGGAGGAGAAAACGGGACCAACAGTTTTGGGGGGACATGGGAGACGAGGAGGTGGGAGAAAGGTACTGGTGTTAACAAACCCAGGGACAAGAGAACAAGTGATCCAAACTGGTGGTGAGGAGGGTATAGGAGGCCTGGAAGGGCATGAACAAGGGAAATGTAACCAAGAGGAATTACTGAAACCCAAATGAACACTGAGCATGATACTGGGAAAAGAGAAAAGTCAAAGGAAATAGAGGAAAGAGCTAGGAGGCAAAGGGCATTTACAGAGGTTTAAATAAAGGCATGTATATCTGTAAATATATATATATATATATATATATATATATATATATATATATATATATATATATATGGATGTGGAAATAGATCTATGTGCGTATATGTATAGGTTTAGTGTTAAGGTAGCAGATGGACATTGGGCCTCCACTTAAGTACTCCCTCAATGCAAGAATACTTTCTTCTATTAAGTTGGCATTCCATGATGCTCACCTTCCCAACACAATCGCTGAAGACAAAGTGGGTGAATAAGCAAATATGGTGAAGAAAGCTGATGGTGCCCAGATATGAAAAGATATAGTGTCTGGGCTCTTTAAGGCTTGAAGTTAAACAAGCGGCCATCTAGCTCAGAAGCAACAAAGCCCACGTGGAAGAAGCACACCAGCCTGTGCGATCACAAGGTGTCGAAGGGATCAGGTATCAGAAATCATCAGAACAAAAAAAATCTTATCATTGTGAATGAGGGGGGGAGTGTGGAGTGGAGACCCAAAGCCCATCTGTAGACAACTGGACATTCCCTTACAGAAGGGTCATGGGAAGGTGATGAGCCACTCAGGGTGCAGTATAGCAATGATGAAACATACAACTTTCCTCAAGTTCCTAAATGCTTCCCCTACCCACCCACTCCCACCCCCGCCACTACCATGATCCCAAATCTACCTTTCAAACCTGGCTAGACCAGAGGATGTACACTGGTACAGAGAGGAACTGGAAATACAGGGAATCCAGGGCGGATGATCCCTTTAGGACCAGTGGTGTGAGTGGTGATACTGGGAAGATGGAGGGAGGGTAGGTTGGAAAGGGGGAACCAATTACAAGGATCTACATATAATCTCCTCCCTGGGGGATAGATAACAGAAGTGTGGGTGAGGGGAGACATTGGATGGTGCAAGATATGACAAAATAATAATTTATAAAGTATCAAGGGTTCACGAGGGAGAGGTGAGCGGGGAGGGAGGGGAAAAATGAGGAGCTGATGCCAGGGGCTTAGGTGGAGAGCAAATGCTTTGAGAATGATGAGGGCAATGAATGTACAAATGTACTTTACACAATTGATGTGTGTATGGATTATGATAAGAGTTGTATGAGCCCCTAATAAAATGATTTTTAAAATGTTAAAAACATGCACCTTTTCTTCTCTGAACATGTTGTGTTCATCTTCGAAAAACCCCTTTCCACTTTTGCTGAACTTATGGCCATCTTTCTGATAATATTTTTAGCTCTTTGAACACTTCCAGGAAATGCATAATTCACTCATAATTTCTCATGGGAACTTGGGTGTGACATAGAGCTGAAATGAGTGACAGGGTGCCACCCTATGGTTGTTTGGCACTTTTTCTCTTTGCAGATTTGTTTACTTAAGTAACAAATGCTAGGCAATAAAAATGGATTTCATCAAAAGTATAATGAGTTTTATGAAGTGAATAAATATCACCAGTATAGTGGCCCCTAATTTTTTATAGAATGGACATTACTATGGGTGCTTAGAATACATTCTTGCACAATGTTCAATGAAAATTGAGGGGGGAAAGCAAAGAATGTCCGTTTGTGATTTCTCCTTGGGCAGCTGACGCACCCACCTTTGAGGGACCTGTGATTACAAGTGCTATTTCAACAACCAGTTCACTAAACTCAACAGAAAGTTGAGTATTGGTTCTGCTGAGTCTGTATGAATCAGCTAAATCCCGCCACTGGTGTTGTGGGAGGGACAATTGGTGTTCAAACAGGGTACAGGACATTGACTGTGGCAGTGGGGGTGGGGTCGGGTGGAGGGGCATATCTGACCTCAGCCTACTACGGATCATCCAACCCAGACAGGAAGTTTCTTTCTCCCCACCCCCCACCCCTCGAGTGATCTCCAGAAGGAGGTCACACATCACCCCTTAACATTTATTCCCCAAGGGAGGAGAGTCACCCTCTACTCATTCCTTTGACCACCCCGATTTGGCCACCATGTGCTTTGGGGCTCTAAGAAGTGCCATGAAGATCAATGGATGGCACTGGACAGGCCGTGTTATGATGGGACAGCAAGCCAGCATCTGCGGCCATGCTCATGGCTGTGCCAATAGCAATGATGGCCTATGGGGCAGCAATATCTTTCTTTGCCAGCTTGTTGCTGTTACCCTGACTTCCTGGCTTTCTGCACATTACTCAACATTTTTGTAAGTTACCTGGTACTTTCCTGTGAGGGGAAACCAGCCACTAACAACTACCACGGGTTCACAGGTGCAACTGTATGGTTATGATATATAAAGATTATAGTAAAGTCATAGTGAATAAAAGATATGGGAGAGAGTAAAATAAAGGAGTCAGACACATCATGGTGGCATACTCATCTGAGCCCTTTTTTGGTGGTCCACGTGGAGGTGCAGGAGAAGAGGGCAGGAGAGGGAGAGGGAGTGGGGAAGGAGGGAAGGAGGGAGAGGAAGAAGAACCAGAGGAGGGAGTGTCTTTATTGTTTTGGGGCTTTTATAGGTAGGCATTAGTCATGCATACTCATACATCATCAGGTGGGTGGTAACTACAGTAAAGTCCCTGAGCTCACAGGTGAGGAAACCTAATACCTGTATTCAGGGGAAGGCAGTGAGGGGGATGGGTGCCTGGGTAAGAGGAGATAACCAAAGAATGTCTGCTTCTACAGGGAGACAGAATCAACCATGTGCTCACTTTAAGACAGCAGAGCTGTTAGGGGAGAATGTGGGAATGACATTTGTTAGTTTCCCACACTTTCCAATAAACACCCATTCCATTTAATTTGGCCAGAGTTGGTGCTGACTGCTGATCATCTCTCAGCCCTCACGGACACTTTCAGTACAGGAGGCTATAATCAGTGGTGTAGAGTTTCGGATGCAGTAGGTTTGAGTCAGTATTTTCATTCTTTTAAATTTCCAAGTGATGCTGCTGATGTTGGTGAAGGAACCACACTTAATCTTTGTGAAGGCTGGTATGATTTGATAGTTTTCCCACAAACCAGTAAGTAAGTACTTGATAATTGGAGTTGGATTATACAGAGGCTCATTCTAGTTATTTCCCTAAAACAATCTATTCCAAAGGAAAGCTGAGTTCTCCATCTATAAAAATTAAAAAAAAACCCAACAAGCCCAAACCTGTAAACCAAAAAAGGATACATTTTCAGCTTCCAAAAAATTAGAGACTTTGCAAGAGTCTCAGTGGCAGTGGTTAAAGTGTTTGGTTGTTAACCAAAAGGTCTGTGGTTCAAACCTGCTCTGAGATAGAAAGATGTAGCCATCAGTTTATTCAAAGATTTATAGCTATGGAAACCCTAAGAAAGTAATTCTGCTCTGTCCTATAGGAATTAACTAGATGGCAGTGGATTTCGGGACCTTGATGATAAAAAGAGCAGTCAGCTGGGAGAGATCATGTGACATACAGAGCACTAATAAAACTAAATCCAAACTCATCGCAATCAAGTTGATTCTGACACACATCAACTGCATAGGACACAGTAGAACTGCCCTCACAGGTTTCTAAGGCATTTGCTGTTAATGGGAGTTGAAAGCCTCATCTTTCTCCCATGAGGTGGCTTATGGTTTCCAACTACTGCCCTTGCACTTGTCAGCTGATATATCCCATCACACCACCAGGAATCCTTAGGGGTAGAAAGCATAGGTGTATAGAGAGTTAATGTTATTAGGTTTGCCACAAAGATAAACTGAGGCCTGGCCAGAGAGAAGGAAAAGGAGTTTATTCTGGGCTTCTGGGTGAGATTCAAGGAGTCAGTGAAGTCCAGCTGCCCAGGAGAGACGGGTGGGGTGGGGGGTGGGGGGGAGAGAGGCAACCCTGAACTCCCAGTCAAGTTCCCTGGACCCTCAGCGGGGGGCACAAGAAGTTGTGTTTATCTGTGGTGGAGAGCACTCCCATGTCACATTTGTAGGGTCAGGTCCTACCTGACCCTACAAATGTGACATGGGAGTGGCGGCTGACCTCCTCCAACACAGGAAGGGAGAAAATCAAACTCCAAATCAGAATCGTCCACAGCAGATTCTTATGAGGCTGCTCTCAGATGTGCTTCCACCCTACAACATCCGCCCAAGGCCCAGTGCTTCTGGTTGCGTTTATTGCAATGCCCTTGCAGAACTCAGGCAATGCTCATGACTTGGGCTTATTAGGGACATTAACATCTTACAATTCAGGTGAGACCTGCTCAGGATACAGAGGGTCAGTCAGGACAGTTTCTTCTCTATCATACCACAGGCAGGCCTCTCTTGGGCCCTCAGCCTGCTAACCTGGCGCTGCCCTGATTGAGCAATGATACAAAGCTCTCTTAGGGCTGCCAACAAATGCACAAGGTTCACCCCACCCCCTCCACTAGAAATCTCAACGCAAAGGCGCTCGTTCCAGCTCTGCAGGTTAGCAAACCCAGCTCCCCAATCAGGGGCCTGGAAGGAGCCCACGCTGAGTGTCAAAGCTGTCTTCTGAATCAAGGAGCTCCAGTGTGCAAGGATCTTGAGGTTCAAAGGATTTGATCCACTCCTGGCTCTTCTCTCTTGCTGGTAGTGCCACCCCCTCACCCCACAATCCCTCCCGCTTCTGAGATGGCTGAGTATCTTCTGAGATGGCTGAGTATATCCAGCAGAAGGGCATCACAATTAGCCAGTGACAATCACTCACAGATGAATCATACAATCAAATTAGCATCTCAAATTGGGGCCTCCCCTGCACCCCACTTCTTACAAAGAACCTTCAGGAAAAGGAAAGTCCTCTGAAAGGAAAGGAAAGTTGGTGGGACAAACAAAGGCTGTCATTAGAGGAATTATTAAACAGTTCATGGCATTGCAAAGTGTTAAGCTATAGGAGGGATTTCTCATTCTATGGTAGGAGGGGGGCTGGTTGCTTTAGAAGCTCATTCAGGTTTGATCAGGGTTGCCGATTTTGCTTATGAAAATCTCAAAGTTTGGAATTGGGGTTAAGGATCTCTTTTAATAGAATTCCAGGGAATGTGCGGATGTGCTTTATACAATTGATGTATGTATATGTATGGATTGTGATAAGAGTTGTATGAGCCCTTAATAAAATGTTTTTAAAAAAATAGAATTCCAGACAAGATAGCCTGGGAAAAGTCAAAACACTTTCACTTTTACAGTTTGGGAAGGATTTTTTGTGGGACTGTGAGGTCAGAAGTTCACACCCACCAGCCTCTCTCCTTAAGAGAAAGATGAGGCTCCCATCGAGATAAGCCTCAGATGTCACTAGGAGTTGGAATCGACTTTATATAATGTCACCTTAAATTGGAATTGACTCGATAACAGGTTTTTTTTCTATATTCAAAGTATTTTATCTTTTAAAATCAAAGTATATATGAACCTATTGTCTGCTGTATGCTATATTCCTTTCACATCCGAAACAAAAACAAACTCATTGCCTGTGAGTCTATGCCAATTCACAGTGATCCCATAAACAGGGGAGAACTGCTCCCGCGATGAGTTTCTGGGACTGTAACTGTTTAGGGAAGTAGAAAGCCCACTCTTTCTCCCACTGAGCGGTTGGTGGTTTACAACTGTGGGCCTTGCAGATTGCAGCCTAACGCACACCCCCTGCGCCCCCCAGAGCCCCGTTCCTTCCCCATCAGCAGGAAAAGAGAATGCAAATGGAACAAAGTCATAGGCTTGAGACACACAGAAAGTTAGAATAGTACCGATATTTGCACTGTTTCAATCATCAGACCAAGTTTCTTTTTTAAAAAAACGTTTTATTAGGGGCTCATACAAATCCTATCACAATCCATACATACATCAATTGTGTAAAGCACATCTGTACATTCATTGCCCTCATCATTTTCAAAGCATTTGCTCTCCACTTAAGCCCTTGGCATCAGGTTCTCTTTTTTTCCCCTCCCTCCCCGTTTCCCCCTCCCTCATGAGCCCTTGATAATTTATAAATTATTATTTTGTCATATCTTGCCATATCCAACATCTCCCTTCATCCCCCTTTCTGTTGTCCATCCCCCAGGGAGGAGGTCACATGTGGATCCTTTTAATTGGTTCTCTCTTTCCAACCCACTCTCCCTCTACCCTCCCAGAATCGCCACTCACACCCCTGGTCCTGAAGGTATCATCCGCCCTGGATTCCCTGTGCCTCCAGCTCCTATCTGCACCAGTGTACATGCTCTGGTCTAGCCAGACTTGCAAGGTAGAATTTTGATCATGATAGTGTGGGGGTAGGGGAGCAGGAACCCTTTAGGAAGTAGAGGAAAACTGTATTCTTCATCGGTGCTACATCGCACCCTGACTGACTCATCTCCTCCCCTAGAACCCTCTACAAGGAGATCTCCAGTGGCCGACAAATGGGCTTTGGGTCTCCACTCTGCACTTCCCCTTTCATTCACTAATGGTCAGATTTTTGTTCTGATGATGCCTTATACCTGATCCCTTTGACACCTCGTGATTGCATAGGCTGGTATGCTTCTTCCATGTGAGCTTTTTTGCTTCTGAGCTAGATGGCCGTTTGTTTACCTTCAAACTTTAAGACCCCCATCAGTTTCCTTTGCCACATTTGCTTATGCACCCGTTAGTCCTAAGAGATCATATCATGGAGGTGTACACCCAATGATATGATTTTTTGTTGATGACTGATAACTGATCCCTTCAGAAGCTTGTGATCACACAGGCTGGTGTGCTTCTTCCATATGGGCTTTGTTGCTTTTGAGCTAGATGGCCGCTTGTTTAGCTTCAAGCCTTTAAGAGCCCAGATGCTATATCTTTTGATAGCCAGGCACCATCAGCGTTCTTCACCACATTTGCTTATTCACTTGCTTTGTCTTTAGCGGTTGTGTCTGGAGGGTGAGCATCATGGGATACCAATTTAATAGAAGAAAGTATTCTTGCATTGAGGGAGTACTTGAGTGGAGGTACATAGATCTATTTCCCCATCCTCATATATAAATATATTTGCATATGTACATATCTTTGTCTAGACCTCTATACATGCCCTTTGCCTCCCAGCTCTTTCCTCTATTTCCCTTGACTTTCCTCCTGTCCCACTATCATGCTCCATCCCCACCTATGTTTCAGCAATACCTCTTCATTACATTACCCTTGATCATGCCCTTCCAGGCCTCCCACACCTACCTCACCACCGATTTGGATCACTTGTTGCCTTGTCCCTGGGTTTGTTAACAACACTTCCTTTCCCCACACTTCCCCCTTCCCATGTCCCCACAGAAATGTCGGTCCCGTTGTTTTCTCCTCCAGATTGTTCATCCAGCCTATATTATTTAGACAGACCTATGGAGATAATAACATGCACAAATACAAGACAGAGCAAAACCAAGCAACAATATACAACAACAACAAACCACTGACAAAGAACAAAACAAAGCACAACAAGAAAGAAAAGCTTGTAGTTAGTTCAAGGATCATTAGTTGGCCTTTAGGAGTGTTTTCCAGTCCAGTCTGTTGGGGCACCACGCCCTGGCCCCAAAGTCCACCTTCAGCATTCCCTGGGGACCTTGCCACTCCATTCCCTTGCTGTTCCACTGCACTCCCCCAGTGCTGTGTCTCTGGTGTTGTCCCCATCAGGCCATGGGTCAGTGAGGGGCATCATGTCTCATAGTGGGGCTGGCCATGTGGTCCTCTCTGTGGACTGGCTGCTCTAATTGCAGACCACTTTTCTTTTGAGTATTTGAAAAGGCAAACAAAAAAAAAAAAGGAAAGAAAATCAAGAAACATAAATCACACACAGAAAAAAAAACAACAATCTGTAGGATATTGAGAAAGTGACTGCTTTATTTCTCCTGGAATGTAGATTTCTGGGTCCATGGACTGGTGATCTCCTAGAGTATCTGCCTGTAGGTGTCCTTTCATCTCTGGGGTCTTTATGAAATTGCTTTCCTGAAGTTCCCTGAAAGTCAAACAATAGCCCACCAGGCAGCACAGCAGGAATAATTAATTGCCTTAAAGCATTACTAACTTTTAAGGAATGGCAATGACCTTCAGGGGCCTACCCTGCCACCAACCCACTTGTACAACCTGTTTTCAACATTCCATTTTATTATCATTAAAAACAGTGTCATTGACATTTTAAAAATCATTTTATTAGGGGCTCATACAACTCTTATCACAATCCATACATACATCAATTGTGTAAAGCACATTTGTACATTCATTGTCCTCATTATTCTCAAAACATTGCTCTCCACCTAAGCCCCTGGCATCCGCTCCTCATTTTTTCCCCTCCTTCCACGCGCCCCCCACTTCATTGTCATTTAATTCACATATCACACACCAGCATTCCATTTTCCATTTGCTTTCCCAATGCCTTTGGGAAATGCCCAATTGGAATCATACCTAATTTTTGGCATTTGTCTGCACTTTTAGGTTTCTGACCACATATAAAAATCTTTCCTAACTAACCTGTACAAGAGAATGAGTAAATGAATTTAAAATTTTAAAGCATTCATGGAAAGTAAACTGCGGCCCAGGGAGGAGGTCATGGAACTATAGTAGGCTCTATTTGGTCAACAACTGGGTTTCTGTTTTGGCGCCTGCACAATATAGGCTGTTTAAGCAGTTGAGGCTATATTAGAGATTCTGAAAACAAAGTTAACTGGAGGGAGGAAGGCAGAATTAGGGAGCCACAACCCAAGAACTGCGAAGAGAGTTTGAGAGAGGTTCAAGGCATGGAATTGCCATGTGTCACATCAAGTGCCATTTCCTCCGCCGGGTCCCTGAAGGATTCTTTAGAAAGCATCAATTTCCAACTCAATCTTCATGTAGTTGGCTCTTATTTTTAGAAGCATTGACACCACGAGTCTTGCTTTGAGGGCGGCAAGGAGAGAGAGCAGAGCCTGCCAGAGACAGTGCAGACACATGTGTTTAATAGCTTCAGGATGTGCTCCCTACTCACGGATACTTTGTTCAAGGGAGTGTCTATGGAAGGCGACTCCACTTAAAATGGGAAATTCAATTTTATTCTAAATAGTAAGCAGGCAAAAAATAGGCAAAGGGCTTGAATAGGATTTTTTTGGAAAATAAAATTATTCACGTTTCTTTGATCATAACTAATTATAATTCTAAATACTGTATAAGAGCTTAAATTCTGAGCACCTGGTTTGCAGGAGGCTATGGATGACAGTAAGAGCCCTAAACCCATCTGGGGAGACCCCATAGGGGTTAAGCCTGCACTGAACTCTTCTGACCATTAACTAGGAATGGGAAGAGTGTTGCCCTCGGGCAGTGTGCACTGGAAAGTAGATTACCTCTACCTCTCTCCAGACAGCCCAGGGAGGGTCAGTTTCCCTCAGGGACTTCAGGGGGTGACCTTGATGGAGATCACCTTGAAGGGGAGGAAGACTCATGATAAAGGGTATGGCCTCCACAGAATGTGCATGCTAAAGGAAAATTAGCTGGCCAGGCCACAGTAAAGGGGTTTGAAAGAAATCAGGTCCACATTAGACACCTATGGGGACAATCTAAAGGTGAGCATGCTCAGACCAAGGTCACCTAGGTGCGCGTGAAGGTCAGCCTGGGCATATATACACACTAGGCACCAGCGACATCAGACATCACATCGGAGGGGCATCTCTCCCGTGTGCACACGTGGCCCTCTCAGGGCTCACACTCTCCTCTCCCCTTTTGAGTTCTGGGACCCCTGTTTTGGTCCTGTGGACTCCATTTCCAGCCATTTTCCACTCTCCCCTGAAGCAGCAATCTTCAGTGGTGACCTACATCCCCCTTCAGGCAGCCTTGCACACTTTCCAGAGAGAACGTGTGCTATCTGAGACCACACTACCCGAAACGTCCCTTTCCCTTATAAAATCACTTGGATTTACAGAAGTGCATTCTTTCAATGTTGAGAAGCAAGAACTGAGGAACCCATCCCAGAAACCTCACCACCTCCCTGGGGGTTATGTAGACCTGAGTTGTGCCCAGACTGCCTTGACTGAAAGGCCCATCTTGTAAACTCTTCTCAAAGAATGCACATGTCTCAGTCGTGGTCCTCTTCCCACTTCTACAGTCCCCCCTGCAATGGCGATGTACTGATCTGCCACCAATCATGCTTTTGTGCGGGTTCTTTTACCCTCCCGTGCCCTTTTCTAAAGCGCTGATCTCAGCAAACTCTTGGATGCCACTCTGACCTTGTGCTAATGGTCTCCCTCATTTGCATTAAATAGCTTTTGCCGTCTTGTCCCTGCCCTGTTTAAGACTTAATAAATGTTCTCTTAAATTATATTTCAGATCTGGGCTCTCTTTTGTACCTTGGTGCAGGACGTTCTTAGGATTGTCATTTGCTGGCTCCCCAAAGTACAGTACTAAGGGAATCCTGTTCATCAAGCAAAGTTGAGTTTGTAAAATTTACAGCAGCAAAGGAGAGTATGCTTTTGACAAGTCTTAGCTGCGCCTCAAAAAGGGAAAGTTATTTACAGCGTTTTAGGATCTGGCCTTAAAGCTTCTTTTGTCTTTGAAAGCAAGGAACTAATTTGAATTGAGCAAAATTTTAAAACTAATAGTTTGGGATTGTGGACATAGCTAGGGAGAGACATGAAGCTAGTCTTGACAAGTGAATCGATGGAAAAGTAAGCTATTTGCCCTGATAAGGAGCCCTGGTGATGTAGCGGTAAAATGCTTGGCTACTAACCACAAGATCACAGCTGGAACCCGCCAGTTTGGTTTTGTTCTTTGTCAGTGGTTTGTTGTTGTTGTTTTGTTGTATACTGTTGCTTGGTTTTGCTCTGTCTTGTTTTTGTGCATGTTATTATCTCCACAGGTCTGTCTAAATAAGATAGGCTGGATGAACAATCTGGAGGAGAAAACAACGGGACCGACATTTCCGCGGGGACATGGGAGAGGGGAAGGTGGGGGGAAAGGAAGTGGTGTTAACAAACCCAGGGACAAGGGAAAAATAAGTGTTCCAAATCAGTGGTGGGGAGGGTGTAGGAGGCCTGGTAGGGCATGATCAAGGGTAACGTAACCAAGAAGAATTACTGAAACCCAAATGAACACTGAGCATGATAGTGGGACAAGAGGAAAATCAAAGGAAATAGCTAGGAGGCAAAGGGCATTTACAGAGGTCTAAATCAGGCATGTATATATGTAAATATATATATGTGGGAATAGATTTATGTGCATATATGTATAGGTTTAGTATTAAGGTAGCAGATGGACATTGGGCCTCCACTTAAGTACTGCCTCAATGCAAGAATACTTTGTTCTATTAAACTGGCATTCCATGATATTAACCTTCCCGACACAATCATTGAAGACAAAGCAGGTGAATAAGCAAATGTGGTGAAGAAAGCTGATGGTGCCTGGCTATCAAAAGATATAGTATCTGGGTTCTTAAAGGCTTGAAGATAAACAAGCGGCCATCTAGCTCAGAAGCAACAAAGCCCACATGGAAGAAGCACACCAACCTGTGTGATCATGAGCTTCCGAAGGATCAGTTATCAGGCATCAAAGAACAAAAGCTTATATTATTGCGTGCTCACCTCCCCGATACAATTGCTGAAGACAAATGGGTGTAAAAGAAAATGTGGTGAAGAAAGCTGATAGTGTCTGGCTATCAAAAGAGATAGCATCTGGAGTCTTAAAGGCTTGAAGGTAAACAAGCGGCCATCTAGCTGAGAAGCAACAAAACCCACATGGACGGACACCAGCCTGTGCGTTCATGAGATGTCAAAGGGATCAGGGATCAGGCATCATCAGAAAAAAATATCCTATCACTGTGAATGAAGGGGAGTTTGGAGTGGAGACCCAAAGCCCATTTGTAGGCAACTGGACATCCTCTTATGGAAGGGTTGCGGTGAGCAGATAAGCCAGTCAGGGTGCAGTGTAGCAACCATGAAACATACAACTTTTCTCTAGTTCCTAAATTTCTTCCTCCCCACACTATCATGATCCCAATTCTACCTTACAAATCTGGCTAGACCAGAGAATGTACACTGATACAGATAGGAACTGGAAACACAGGGAATCCAGGGCGGATGATCCCTTCAGGACTAGTGGTGAGACTAGTGATACTGGGAGGGATGAAGGAGGGTGGGGTGGAAAGGGGGAACTGATTAGAAGGATCTACATATAACCTCCTCCCTCGGGGATGGCAACAGAGCAGTGGGTAAAGGGAGACGTCAGACAGTGCAAGATATGACAAAATAATAATTTATAAATTATCAAGGGTTCAGGAGGGAGGGGGCAGCTGGAAGGGAGGGGGAAATGAGGAGCTGATGCCAGGGGCTTAAGTGGAGAGCAAATATTTTGAGAATGATGAGGGCAGTGAATGTACAAATGTGCTTTACACAATTGATGTATGCATGGATTTTGATGAGTTGTGTGAACCCTTAATAAAATGATTTAAAAAAAGTTAATTGGGAATTAAAAAAAACTAGACCAATGATAAATAGAGAAAAGGTTGAAGTTGTCAAGGGTTTTGTCTTGATTGGATCTACAATCAACGATCATAGAAGTAGCAAGATATGACAAAATAATAATTTCTAAATTATCAAGGGCTCGTGAGGAAGGGGGAGCGGGGAGGGAGGGGAAAAAAGAGGACCTGATGCAAAGGGCTTAAGTGGAGAGCAAATGCTTTGAAAATGATTAGGGCAAAGAATGTACAGATGTGCTTTATACAATTGATGTATGTATATGTATGGATTGTGATAAGAGTTGTATGAGTCCCTAATAAAATGTTTTTTTTAAAAAAGAAGAAGTAGCAGTCCAGAGATCAAAAGACACATTGCACTGGGTAAATCTGTACAAGACCTCTTTAGAGTATTGAAAAGTAAGAGCATTACTTTGAGGACCAAGCCGTGGTATTTTCAATGGCCTCATGTGAGTGTGAAAGTTGGACACTGAAATAAACAAGACAGAAGAAGAATAATGCCTTTGAATTGCGGTGCTGGAGAAGAATATTAAAAGTACTATGGACTGCCAAAATAACAAACACATCTGTCTTTGAAGAAGAGTGGTCAGAGTATTACTTAAGAGACAAGGACTGTGAGACATCCTTTGGACATATTGTCAGGAGAGACCAGTCCCTGGAGAAAGACATCATGTTTGGTGAGTAGAGGGGCAGTGTGTGAAGAAGAGGAAGACCCTCAATTCGATGGGCTGTGCCAGTGGCTGTCATGATGTGCGCAAGCATCGGAATCCCTGTGAGGATGGCATTGTACTGGGCAGTGTTTTGTTCTGTTGTTTCTATGGGTTGGAACCAACTGGATGGCGCACAATGAGGATGATGATGAAAACAAGTCCCTGTGGTTGGAATCCACTCAAAACAATGGGTTGACCAAACAAAAAAATCAAACTCACTGCCATCGAGTCCATGCCAACTCATCGTGACCATATAGGACAGGGTCAAGCTGCCCCTTGTGAGTTTCTGAGAGTCATGTTTTATTTTATTTTAATAAATAATTTTATCAAGGGCTTTTATAACAATCCATAATCAATAGTATCAAGCACATTTGTACATATGTTGCCATCATTTTCAAAACATTTTCTTTCTACTTGAGTCTTTGGTATCAGCTCCTCTTTTTCCTCGTCTTCCCCCACCCTCATGAACCCTTGATAATTTATAAATTGTTTTTATTTTCATGTTTTACAATGTCTGCTGTCACCCTTTACCCACATTTCTATTGTTCATCCCCCTGGGGCGGAGGGTGGTGGTGTTTGTATGTCTATAATTGTTATCCGTTCCTCCTTTCTCCCTCTTCTTTCCCCACTTTCTCCCTAACCTCCTGGTATCACTACTTTCATTATTGGTCCTGAGGGGTTTATCTGTCCTGGATTCTGTTTGTCAAGAGCTCTGATCTGTACCTGTGTACATGTTCTGGTCTAGCCAGAACATTTGTAAGATAGAACTGGGGTCGCAATAGAGTAAGGGAGGAAGCATTAAAGAACTAGAGGAATGAGTGTGTTTTGTCAGTGCTATACTGCACCTGGCTGGCTCATCTCTTCCTTGTGACCCTTTTGTGAGGGGAGATCCAATTGTCCATAGATGGGCTTTGAGTCTTAATGCCGACCATCCTCGTTTGCTTCAAAACAATTGTTTGTTTTGGGTCTGAGACTAATTGTTTACAGGAGTAGAAAGACCCATCTTTCTCCCACCGGGTGGCTGGTGCTTTTGAACTGTGGGCCACGAATTGCAATCAAAGCCCAACTCATAACCACTGTGCCACCAGGGCTCCAGTGGGCTTGAGCCATTGCAGACAGATGCAAACTGTCTCCAGAAATGGCTTGAAATATTTCCTGAAAAACCCAGTGGTCATATTTATTGTTATCTGTGTATGTTCTTGAGCAAGAACTTCCAGAGACAGATCATGACGGCATACGGAACTCACAAACAATCCTAATGATTGTAGCACTTATTGTGGAAGTTAGCAGGATGGAATGCCGGGAAAATGCTGCTCGGGACACAGGTGTCACTGAGGACATGTTTTGAAGTTCTTTGAGGGTTGCTATGAATAAATGTCCAAAGGGCAAGCCACTCTGCTGGAAGCCTCAGCTGAGGGCACTCAGCTCAAGCCCCTTAGGTCAGTGAGCCCAGCTCCCCCAGTGAAGTGCCAGCCTCCAGTACTCAGCTTTCCTTGCTCTGGGAACTGCTAAGCCCACCACTGTTTCCTGCTGGGACTCCTGGTTCTGCTGCTGCTCCTACAGATGTCAAAGCTGCCCTGTGGATCAAAGAGGTTTATTGGACAGGAATCTCAGGACCCAGAGGAGAGGATTCCTCCCAAGTCTTACTGGTGGTTCAATCCCCCTCCTGCTTCACAGAAGAGTCATTTCATAGCCTGCTGATAGCAGTTACAAAGAATTACTGTCAACAATGACTCAGGCGACTCTTATGGATGTCTCCCCCTCACATATTACCCAGACGCATACAGGCAAAGGTAATTTCGTGGCAATTGCAGAAACTTTGGCTGGAAGAGTCACATTGAAAAATTCACTGTCTCTGCACGAACACATGCTTATTTGGGAACAGAAACATTCATTAGGAAAGGGAAGCTGATGTGGAGCAACACGGATCGATGCAGGGTTGAAATGAAACGCCGAGGAGGCGAGGAGGAGGAGGAAGGAGGGAGCAAGGGGTGAAGATCGATGGAGTTTTCTTCTAAATGTTTCATTTCTAAGAGTAACCTATCAAGATCTGCTTTCAATGAAAAATATGATGCAGTAGAATCCCAGTGTGGTAGTGAACTAATCTGGTGTCAATTTAAGGATTAAGGGTGTAGGGTGGAGTCTAGGCTGTCAATCTGGAGACAGCCAGTGAAACTTCTGCGTGGGTATGGCCTTCTCCTGAGAATTCTGGGAAATCTGGGGCTTCCTCTTTGGAGGCAGAAGACACCTCTCTCCCTGGGAGACATTGCAGAAGACAACCAGACCTTGGAAGCCTGGGAAGCCACAGAGAGACCCCTGCCAGTGCTGAGATCCCTACAACGTGACTGGATCCAAAGACTTTGTACCCTCTGGCTTGTGATCATCCTGCATTTGGCTTCATTGCATGTGTTTTGTGAGTCAGAAGAGGACTTTATAGTTTGGCATCAGACATATGGGCTAATATACTTATGGCCTTGGACTGGACTGGGTTGGGATGTTTTCTCAATGTTCAATTCCTCTTGTATATAAACCTCTCCCTTATACACATATGTGTGTTTATGAATTTGTTTCTCTAGTTTACCCAGACTAACACACCCAGTACTGACGGCATCAGTACTCGGCATAATTGGATTTTAATGTGAAATGTTGAGAAAATTTTGCATCGGAGCTCGAACAAAACATTGGAATCTGACCCGATGCATGTGATTTTGTTAAACAAAAGTGACTTGCATTTTGGTCACTTGGCGTTAGTTGGCATTGTTAGGAAGCTTATTTAAACCTTTTGTGGCTGTGTTCCAAGCGTTTTGCCATAATTTTCTTAGTTTATGTGGCTTTTTGTACTGTTTTTAGGTAAAAAACATGGGTCCTTAGAGTTTTTTGAAAAGAATCATCACACTAAGGAACTGGTTAATCTTGTTATCAAAATTGTTGATGATAATTTAGTAAACCTTTTTAGAAAACAGTTAAGGAAAATGCCAACAGCAGACCACATTAGCCAGATATATATATATCTATATTTTTAGAGAAAGCCAGCCAGGTCCTAGTGAAAATGGCAAAGAAGAGAAGAAACTCCTGAAAAGCCGCTACCAGCTGATTTGATGGCAGGGGATTCCCCTTCCAAACAATGGCTCTCTCTCCACATGTGAGTCCACAGATCCAGCTCCTCATCAATCTCAAGGTCTGGGCCATAGTGTATTGTTAGCAACTTTTAAAATGTGTTTCTTATTTATATTATTTAACTCTGAACATATGTGCTTTGAAATTTCTGTGTGATGTTTTGTATAAAAAGGCAAGGTTAGCGTAAAAACTTGGTGGTCAAGAATGGATTAATGTTTTCAGTAATTTCTTATGGGTCAACTGTATCACATCCTAACAGCATCGCATCTGGAAGTTCCTTCTAGAATGGATTAGTGTCCAAAGCAAGCAGGTGAAACTCCCCTTTTCACTTTTGAGAAGCATTCTGGTTCAGTCTAGCACTCACATGCACACATCTCTCGCGCGCCATGCAACGGCCCCAACTCATAACGCAGGATGAGCAGTTAAGCTTAGCTGATGGGCTAGATGGCCTGTTATGTATCATTTCTGCGACATTCTGAATATCAAGCTGGTGTACTATGTGATGGTTCCTTACGTGTCTGCTTCTACCACTGCCATGGCAGGAACATCTTTACCATGTTCCCAGAAGTGTCACTGAAGCAAGGCATAGAATGTATTTAAAAAGAAGTCCCCTAATCCTTGCAATCAGAAGGACATATTTTTAGACTCATATTTGCTGAGATCTAGCTGCAGTACTTTTCTCTGAGAACTACTCTGCCCCGCCCACGGATCCCATTATTACTTCCAGTTGTGAGATGAAATGTTCTCTTAAAAAAAAAGTGCTCTTCTAAATAAAGAAATGTCCAAATAGCTACTCTTATCTTATTTAATCTCAAATTAAATCAGGGAAAAAGATTTTCACAACTAAAAACTCGTTCCAAGGTGCAGTGCCCATGCTGTTTTTCTCAGTGCATAAATCATTATGATCACATTTTTTAGTTTTTCTGGAGCATGGAGTCATTAAAGCTAACATGTGCCCTTCCTAGACACAATTACAGGAACCCTGGTGGTGCCCCAGTTAAGGTCGTTCGAATCCTCCAGCTATCCCACAGGAGGAAGACGAGGCTGTTTCTATAAATGCTCAGGACTGGAAACTCGATGAAAAAGTCCCACTTTTGTAGTTCAGGGGTGCTATGAATTGGAACCAATAGGATGGCAATGGGTGTAGACACTATTAATCAATTGCTATGAATTTAATTTTCAGTTTTATGAATTTACATTGTATGACTTTTCATTTATTTCTGAAGCATTTTTGTATTGATCTTTTAGCATATATTTAAGGCCTAATATATGTAAAAGTCATCAGACTTTGGCAATTTTGTTATGCAGTTTACTGAAAACTCTGTGGTTGGGATTTTATATCCCAACAGGGTCCTTGAGGGTGGATTGGTTTCAGCTGGGCTTCCAGATTACGACTAAGAAGAAATGCCTGGTGACCTACTTCCCAAAATTAGCTTATATATCATAGCAGAAAGTTGGAAGACACTGTTCAATAAAGGAAGACCTTTGATTAAATATATCAATAAATACAATACAGTGGCTGTAACAGTGAGCTCAAACATAACAACCATTGTGAGGCTGGCACAGGCCTGGGCACTGTTCGGTTCTGCTGTTCATCGGGTCACTATGAGTCAGAGCTGGCTCGACTGTGTCTCACAACAGCAGCACTCAACAGCCACCATAATGTAACAAAAGGCACCAATGACCATGCAGGTGCTGTGAAGAGCGGGCCATGTGTCTTTCTGTCAGATGTACAGTTGTCATCCTGCTACAGGGAAGGAGACAACTGCCTCGAAGCTAGCAACCAATGTGCAAAAGGCTGCTGCACTGTGGGTTCTCAGGGGACCCGATGAATTTGTTTATCTTACTATTTCAATCCGTAAACAGTGACAGTCTCAGACACTCACAGAGGCAGTTCTGCTCTGTCCTATCGGATGGCTGGGAGTTGGCACGACTCCAAGGCAGGGAGTTTGTTTGGGGTGTGGTTCTGTTTACAGGCACACCAGTCTGAGCACTCTAGGAAGCCACCACTAGAAGAGGAAGAGGGTCATCAGAGGCAGTGCCCTCATAGTCCCTACATGGGGTTGATGACTGTGAGCCAGAATCTACTTGATGGCACTGTTAGTCAACCTCAACAGGCGTTACAAGAAAAAACTCCCATAAACCAAGGGCTCAATTCTGATTCACAGTGACCCTGTAGGACAGAGTAGAACTCCCCACCTTGGGTTTCCAAGGCTGTAAATCTGTACAGGAACAGACAGCCTCATGTTTCTCCTTTGGAATGACTGGTGGGTTTGAACCACCTACCTGACAGCCTAAGAAGGCTAATAAGTCACAGTGTCACCAGGATTCCTTCTCTCAAAGGGTGGTGGGAAAGAAGGAGACCTGGGGAGGGAGAGCCTGGACTTTGATGCAGCTCTAACAGTATCTTAGCTGCCACAGCAGGGGGCGCTGGAGCAAACACGGCCGCTTGAGGGGTCCTGCCCTGGGTAAAAATGGAGAGGCCAGAAGCCAGCCATGTTCACTTATCATCTGAGGAGGCCCCGCCACAGGATGGCCTCTGCTTGAACGCTTTGGTGGGAGATCCCAAAAGTGCCTTCGTGGAGGTAATGCCCCACGTGCTTTATTTCCCCTGAATGGAGATCCGGGGAGTGCGTCTCATGACTGTTACAAGCACTGCACCCGGTTCTCATGCTGGCCTCCTCCAGTAGTTCAGTGTTGGAGTTCACAAATTCAGCATCTCCTAACATGTCTTTTGACCAATTTCTTGTCTCTCTACTAAACACTGCTGCTAAAATATCATTTTTATCATGTCAATCTGTTTTTCAAAATCTCAGCCTGGATTATCTCATTTTCAAAGCAGTCTGTAATCATAAAAAGACTAAAATTTACTTGATGAGAGTTTGGGGTCCTGGTAGAAATGAGCTTGAATGGACTGAAGCTCCTTTAGCAAGGAGTCAGTTAGTGGAGCCCTGGTGGTGTAGTGGTTACACGTTGGGCTGTGATCTGCACGGACAGTCATTCAAAACCCCCAGCAGCTCCTGGGGAGAAAGACTGGGCTTTCTATTCGTAAACAGTTACCGTCTCGGAAACCCACAGGGGGTCACTATGAGTAGCATTATCTTAATGGTAGCCAGTTTGGTTTCTGAGGTTATTGGTAGGAGCCTGGTGGCATAGTGGTTACTTGTTAGGCTGTTAACCGTAAGGTCAGCAGTTTAAAACCACCAGTGGCTCTTTGAGAGAAAAGCTTTTCTACTCCTGTAAAGAGTTGCTGTCTCAGAAACTCACAGAAACTCTGCGTCGGGATGGACTTGACAGCAGTGAGAATGGGCGAGGTTATTGGTAGGAGGACCCATGACTGTTACCCACGAGGTCAGCCATTTGAAGCACTAGCTGCTCTGCTGAAGAACAAGGCGGTTCCCACTCCTGTAGAGATTGACAGCTTTGGAAACCCACTAGGACAGCTAGAGTGTGTCCCATAGGGCCACCACGCATCAGAATCAACTCAATGGCAGTGAGAAGCTTTGGAGGTTATTGGTAGTCTTTAAGAAAATAATGCTGAAGAATGAGAAAAGCAGAAGCCAGATCCCCAGGAGTAAAGAAATGAGTGGGTGCTGGTAAGGAAGTGGGGGCAGCAAATAGCAGACATTTCCTTCCAGACAAGTGGCAGTGAATCGAGAGAGAGCTAATGTAACTTGAGGAACAGGATTGGGGGAAGTCTGTTGGGGGGACAGGAAATACTTGACCATATTTAAAAAGAAGGGGTGAGAAGAGGGATGAATAGAAGAGTAGGCCGGAAGTGTCTGGGTTTGTACCATGGTATCAATCTCAAAAGAAGATGACTTAAAATGGAAATATGTCTTGCTAATGCAATGTGGGCTGTAGATTGTTGCCCTCTACACCAAGAGCCCTTCACGCAGGCTGCTCCAATCTGAGGGCTCCATGTTCACATCCAAAGGGTATTTTTGTGACCCCACCTCAAATAGAATTTAAGGAGAACATTTAATAAGTCTTAAAAGAGGCAGAAAACAGACACTGTGGAGGGAGGTCAGATGCTCACAGGCATCCTCCCTGAGGGCGATCAGTTGCCAGACAGCAGTGGGCCCCACTCCCTGCTGTTAAGGACAATGGACGCCTACAGTCATCTATTTGGTTCCTGTAGGTGGGGTTTACACCCTACTGATAATGGTTCCTATGGAGATCTAGAGAATAGGTCAAAGTTAAGCTGCCATCTTAAACCTAGGATCTGTCACATGTATACCCCCACTCCCTCCTCTTCCTATTGCATGTATGTCCCTAGACCACTCCCTCATTACTGTATTACCCGTAAGACAGCCCCTTCCTGTGACGTATGTCCTCACCTGTAATTAGGAAGCTTGCACATCCCCAGAGAATATAAAAAGCCTGGACTAGCATTAAAGATCTGTCTCCCTCCACGTGGACCATCAGGCGGGGCTGAGGTCAGCATGCTACTATGAAACGTGTCTGACTCCATTTATTTCAGGACTTCACTTCTATCTCTCATGCTCTCAATAACTTTACTATGATCTTTACCTATTATGGCTGTACAATTGCGCCTATCGGACCCGTAATGATGTGTTAGGGGCTGGTTTCCCCTGACAAGACACAGACCCATCATTCAGACAAGGGAGGCTATTAGCATAAAGTCAAATGGGCACCGTCTAAGTCACAGTTGGGAAAACAGATGAATGCGGCATGGAACAATGGACACTGTCACAAATTCATGACTGATGGCAGCGTTTGAACATGTACATCATTAGATAGAAGGGCTCACAAGATTGGTCCAACACCCTCCAACCAATGTAGTCAGGTTGAGACTGATAGGGCAGGACTCAGGACTATACAATCCCCTGTACTGTCCCCAAGAAAAGACTCACATTAAGAGTTACAACTTTGGAAACTCACAGGGCAGTTTGTGTGGGATTATAAAGAGACTTCCCCAGCTTTGTCTCCCCAGAGATATGTCAAACATTAGAGGCTGTTTGCCAGCATATGGTGGCAGGTCAGATGCTTAGAGACATCCTCCCTGAAGGCAGTCAGTTACCAGACTACTGTCTGTTCCCAACACAGGTAGGCCCTGCTTTCTGGTGTTAAGGAAAATGGACTACTCCCTAAAGGCTTGGGACCATTAGCTTGGTTCCTGTAGGTGGGTTTACACCCTACTGATAATGGTTTCTATAGTGAACCAGAGAACAGGTCAAACCGGCTCAGAGACATCCAAAGTTAAGCTGCCATCTTGAATCTAGGATCCGCCCATCTTGTCATATGTATATCCCCAATCCCTCCTCTTCCTTTTGCGTGTATGTCCCTAGATTGTCCCCCTCTCACTGCTGTATAAGCTACAGTGCAACCCCTTCCTGTGACAGAGGCCTTTACCTGTAATTAGTGGGCTTGCACTACCCCAAAGGTATATAGGCCTGGGTTAGCAATAAAGATCCCTCTTGGCTCTCATCGGCTCCCCCTTCCTCTCTCCCCTGGTCCTTGCTCCCCTGTTCCCTTTCCCTTTGTCCTCCTTCCTGCTTTCTCTCTCCACATGAACCACCAAGTGAGGCTGAGGTGAGCATGCTACCATGAAATGTGTCTGACTCCATTATTTCAATCTCTCTTCTATCTCTTATGCTCTCTACAACTTTATTAGTATCTTTACTTATTATCGCTATATAATTGCACCTACCAGACCCATGATGATGTGTTAGGGGCTTGTTTACCCTGACAAATTCGTACAGCGTCTATGAGTCGGTGTATGAACTTGATGGTAATGAGTGAGTACTGTTCTCCCTACAGTGACCTCCATCAAGGACTCACCCAGGCAAGCCCCTAAAAAAGATTTCCCCTCTTGGCCTGGCTGAAGAGGACTGAAGAAGTACACTCTGCTTGGAGGTAAGATTATCTACATTGTTGGCTAATAGCAGAAGTGCTTAGAATTTAAGTGCTAATACAATGTAAAGAAAATAAAACTCTCCACAAATGGACCAAAAAACAATATCATGATAAATGGAAAAGAAGATTGAAGTTGTCAAGGATTTCATTTTACTTGGGAAATGGACTGACCTACCATTAAGGTCATGTCTAATCAAATCCAAAAAGCTATATAAGGTTTATTCTTCTTGTTATACAGATGTGGTACTAGTTTGGGTCTTTCAACAGCTGAGACAAAGAGTTACTTCTGCCAAACCTTTGGCAAAGGCTTTATTTATGATAAAGACAGTCAGGAGGTGTCTTTGTGAAACCATCAGGCAAGAATCGAGAGGACAAAGGAGATGGCTCTCTTCTATTTACTTATCTTGGTTTTAAGGGGAAGCTTCCTTATATGCACCCCCATCCTTTGTATATGTTCCCCCTTCACTGTCTATCCTTTGTCTAGGTTCCGGTCTACTGCATGTGTATCTTGCTTCTTTGTCTATCTTTCCATTAAATAACCTGCTCCCAGGGTTAACAAGGACATTGCTCAGGGCTCCTGCCCTTTCTTGTCTCCTTGGACTTCACCTTGGCAACTTGGTGTCAGAAAATGAAGGTGGGAACTCAATAAGGCATTTGAACTAATTTTAAGTTTTAGGATGAAACCAGGACTCTATTGGGAGTGCCTTTGCTTTTAGGTACTAGTTGAAGATAGCAGAATTGATGCCTTTAAATTATGGGGTTAAACCAAACAACCTACACTCTCTGCTACCAAGTCCATGTTGACTCATAGCAACCCTATTGGGTAG
The DNA here is from genome assembly GCF_050624435.1 of Tenrec ecaudatus. Taxonomy (NCBI): domain Eukaryota; kingdom Metazoa; phylum Chordata; class Mammalia; order Afrosoricida; family Tenrecidae; genus Tenrec; species Tenrec ecaudatus. Next base: position 413,271 of record NC_134546.1, read on the forward strand.
GATAGAACTAGCCCTGTGAGTTTCTGAGGCTGTAACTGTTTATGGGATTAGAAAGCCCTGTCTTCCTCCCAAGAAGTGGCTTGTGGCTTTGAACTGCTGAACTTGGTGATCAAAATGTGTAATATTATGCCACCAGGGCTCCTAAAATTTTGATGTTAGCAAAGAATATTTAAATTACCATACACAGTCAGAAGAACAAATAAATCTGTCTCAGAAGAAGTACAACCAGAATGCCCCTTATAAGATAGGTTAGGAAAGAGACTGGATTCTTACAGATCCATTTTTCAAGTTTTGATGATTTTGAGGATTTTCCCTAAATGTGTAGTTATGACTCTATTGCACCCCACATCCAGTTAACATTTTAATTTGTGGCATATTACAATAGCCATTATCATTTTCAATTTCCTTCACACCTAAAAGAATGAGGCATTTTTCCTCTAAGCACTGGATGCACTTAGTTGGCTATGCCAGAAAATTTGGAAAACAGCTACTTGGCCAACTGACTCCAGTAGATCCATATTAGTACCAGCAGAATGCACAAAGTATAGAACAATATCATTGATATCACATGTACATCAAATGTTGCTGAAGATCACCCAACAACAGTTGTAGCAGGACATTGACAGGGAGCTCTTTGGGTCAGATTCACAAGAGGATATGAAACAGGAATATCATTTCTGATATCAGATAGATCTTGGCTGAAAGCAGAGAATACCAGAAAGATGTTTACTTTTTAAAATTATGCCAAAATATTTGCCTGTGTGGATCGTAGCAAACTATAGCTAACCTTGAGAAGAATGGGAATTCCAGAACACTTCTCTGTGCTCGTGCGGAACATGTGCACAGACCGTGAGGCAATCATTCAAAGGGGACAAGGCAAGACTACACAGTTAAAAATCAGGAAGAGTGTGTGTCAGGATTCTATCCTCTCACCACACTTATTCAGTCTGTACCTTTGGCAAATAATCAGAGACACTGGCTTAGAAGAAGGCTTATTAAAACAAACTGCATTATGCAGGTGACAGAACCTTGCTTGCTGAAAGTGAGGAGAACTTGAAGCACTTGCTGATGAAGATCAGGGTTTACAGCCTTCAATACGGATCATGAATCAATTTGAAGAAGACCAAAGTCCTCACACCTGGACCATTAGGTACCAAACAGCATGGTAAATGGAGGAAAAGTTGAAGTTGGCAAGAGTTTGGTCATGCTTGGATCCACAATCAATGCTCATGGAAGCAGCAGTCAAAAGATCAAAAGACAAGTTGCCTTGGGTAAATCTGCGGCAGTAGACTGCTTTAGATATTGAAAAGCAAGGGTGTTGAGAGCGTGGCCAGGAGACTCGGACCGAGCAGGGCTTTTCTTCCAGTGGGTTGTGTAGTGTACGCTACCAGTCTCTGGTCTTCTGTTCACCATGGCTTCTGATATCCAGAGGAAAGAACAGAAGGCCCCCATTCAGAAGAGGCTGTCCCAGAATTCCCTCTTTCTCCTTCAAAGAAGAAGGACCTTTCCCTGGAGGAAATTCAGAAGAAATTAGAAGCTGCAGAAGCAAAACGCAAGTCCCTAGAAGCTGAGGTCCTGAAGCAGCTGCTGAGAAGAGGAGCACAAGAAGGAAGTACTGCGGAAAGCAATGGGGGAGAACAGCAGCTTCAGGAAGAGGGTCAAGGAGGGGCTGCCCACAAAATGGAAGCCATCACAGAGAACCGAGAAGCACAAAGGGCGGTCTGGCGGGAGCGCTTGCGGAGCAAAGGACAAGCACGTGGAAGAAGTGCAGAAGGACAAAGATTCCAAAGACCCCGCCAATGAGACTAAGCCGACTAGCTTGTTCTGAGAACTGACTTCTTCCCCTCCCCTTCCTACATATCCACAGACACGTACCTTAGATAGGGAGTCCCAGTCCCTGAAAAGGGACCTCACGCTTGGTAAAGTGAAAGGTCTGTGAAAAAGAGGAAGACACTTAGGGAGGTGTCTTGATCTAGTGGCTTCAACAATGGTCTCAAACAGGAAATTATAAGAATGTTGTAGAACTGGTCAGTGGTTCACTCTGTGGTATATGAGGTTTGGAAGCAACTTGACACCACAGGACAAGGACATCCTGACGCCTTTTGCAGACTAATGATACTCAGTGACATTGCTCAAGTTCACTTGCCAGCCGGCTTGAAATGAGACTACATGGCTCTGTAAATACTCTTTATCTGTGCAGTCAACACAGCGACACTTCCAATTGGAAGATAAATACTCCCATTATCAGATTTCTAGGGAAAATTAAAGTCCAAAAATTAAAAACCCTTTGCAATTTAAAGTCTGAAGGACTTATTGTCTAAAGTAAAATTTTCTTTTCCTTAAAATTTAAACTTCAAGAAATTCACATCCAGAATCCATCCTCTGTGCTTTGTATTTAGTTCAGTCTTAATCAGGGTTTGTTTGAAAGCTTGATTAGAGTCAGGAATTTGCAGCACAGACATGAATTGCTTAGTTGAATATCAAGTCTCTTACTGGGTTTGCGAGTCCAAAAAGTTAATAAGTCATGTGCCTTCATACCCCATACCCATAAAACGCAGGAAACCCTTCAGCCTGTAGTGTTATCAGGAGCCCTTGTAGCACTGTTGGGTGAGTGCTGAAGGCTGGCTGTTCAAAACCAGCAGCCATTTTGAGGCTGTTTGTTCCAGTAAAGACTGGCAGAGCCTTGAATACCTTCTATAGAGTTGCCGCAGCTGGGAAGCAATTTGATGGCAGTGAGCTTTAGGGTGCTTATCTTCTGATATGCTATGCTTTTGGGTCCTAACAGAAAGGTTGTGTGTTTGAACCCGCAGTTCAATTCCTCCAGGGGAGAAAGTTGGGGCAGTCGGCTTTGTAAAGATTGCAGCCCTGGAAGCTCTCTGGGGGCACTTCTACTCTGTTGTATAAAGTCGAGACGAGTCAGAATGAACTAGATAGCAAAGGACTCTTGGTTTATTGAAACCCCGGTGGTGCCGTGGGTTAAACACTGAGCAGCTAACTATAAATTCGGTGGTTCCAAGTCATGCGATTCCAAGGGAGAAAGATGAGGCTCTGCTCATGTAAAGAATTACAATTGCAGACACCCACAGGAACAACTCTACTTTGCCCTACCAGCTGGTGATGAGTCAGAGTTGACTTGACAGGATCAGGTTTAGGCTTATTAGTTAGTAGTGTTAAATAATAAGGCAGAGACTCAAGGGCTTTATCATGAGAGTTAATTGATGTAGCATATGGTTCTGGAATCTGTGTCCTATGAGCATAAATTTATTTAGGATATTTTAATCTCTATTACCTCCTGGATACAGTAAATTTACTTTGTATGGCTATTCCAACCATACTTTTTGTAATGTCCATGAGATGATTGGGTGAGACCATATGAATAAGGTGTTTGAAACTCTAACATGATGATTCTCAGTTTTGCCATCAGTGAACCAGGAATGGGAAAACTCATGAATATCTACAAAGAGGCAGGAATGGACCACAACATCCTTTGGACTTGGTCAATGGCATGCTAATTAGAGCACTGACCCAACTGGATCCTGGAGACAGAGATTAAGTAACACCAGAGAGGCAGCAGTAAAGTGATAGAGAAGTGGTGGTCGCAGAGGCAGCAGCATCAAGAACACTAGATGTTGGAGCTAGTAAAGCTGAGTGCCTTTGTGCTGTCTGGCGGAGTGGGATGCCTTCCGGCACTTAATCAGGGGAGCTGGGTTTGTTGACTATCAGAGAGAGAGAGAGAGCCCTTTCAGCAGAGGTTTACGGCTGAGTGGTGTCTTTGGGGCACCCTTACGGGCAATACTAAAGGAGCTTTGTGACACTTGCCTGAACAGGTAGAGGCAAAGGGACTGTCAAGGGTCTAAGGTCCAGAGAGAGGCATGCCTATGAGGCATTTCTGATTGAAGAAGTACTGTACCTTGAGCATTTCTGGTCCCGAATTGTAACCTGCTAACTTCCCTAATAAATCCCATAATCCTGAAATTGATCTGTGAGCCCTGTGTGGCCATTGCAATGAATGATCAAACTCAGCAGAGAAGTGGGGGCCTTTGGGGGTGGGGAATGGCTGCTGTCAGAACAGGCTAAGGAAGGCTGGAGGTATAGACATATCTCCCCTTGGCCTCATAGGACTAGCCTTGGGTTGGTGTGGACTTGGGTTCACTGTTGTAAGTTGCCTCTGAGGTAAGTCAAATCTCTCTTTTGTTTTAGTTTTCATTATTATTGTCCTGTATTAGCAGTGTCTTTACCTATGGGAGATGGAACCTTATATATAAATGTATGACTTCAACATGAGTGCCTCCAGCTTCTCTAGTCCTGTCATAGTGTCTTTTCTGTTTCACCCCATTGACTTTCTGTGCACGACTTTTCTCATCCTTTCGAGTTTGTAATCACCTGTGTACTGAGGAATTCCCTGACGTCTGGCTCTAGCCCTCACTTCGCTTTGTACCCCCGGGGCTCTTCCCCAGTTTCCCACTAGCTGTTCCACAGATAGGAGCCCTGGTGGCACAGGGAGTTGCTAATTGCAAGGTCAGAAGTTTGAAACATCAGTTGCTCCCTGGGAGAAAAATCGGATGCTCTATATTGATAGAGAGTTAGTCTCAAACCCACAGGACAGAGATTTGACTTACGTGAGAGGCGACTTACAAACGATTCACTGGAAGGACATCCCATTGTAAATTGAGCAATACCTGTAGTTTCATAGCAACAGGTACCTGACAAGATCCAATCCTGCCAGCAGCTAGCCTACATGTCATACGAAGCTACAGCTTTTTGGCCCAGCCTTCCAGTCTGCAGAGGCCACTCACAGGGTATGTGCTGAAGCCATGGGTCTGGTGGCTCCTCTCTATAAAAATATCCCATCAAAAAAAATATCCCATCACTATAAACTGCTGTCCCTCCCTAACAGCAGTATCCTATATACTCTAAGATGTGAAGTCTCTTTTCTAGACTTCAGGCATTGAAAGCCTATGTTAATCACCAAGGTCAAACATCCTGCCCACACATAATTCTAAGTTTCCGTGTGGTCACTGTTGTTAGCTGCCATTCAGTTGGCCTCGATGCCCGTCCACAACAGAGCTAAGTGCTTCCTACTCCTACGCCATCCCCATGTGCCTTTGTGGATCACACCATTCTCAGCCACAGTGTTTTTATTGGCTGATTTTTGAACGTAGACTGCCAGACTTGTCTTCCTAGGGAGAGCAGGCAAGGGAGCAAAGGTGGAGGTTTGGACGGAGCAGATGCACAGTCTGTGGCAGTAGCTGGGACTACACTTGTCAGAACTCCTGCTTCCCCCACTGGTGAAAGTTCTCAAGAATCTCACACACATGGGAACTTTTAAAGGCTGAGTCTCATGTGAGAAGTAAGAAACATGGAGACCGGCCATGTTGGCTGCGAAAGATCTCTTCCTCTTAGGAATTTTTAAATAAAGTTCTCTTATGATGCCCTGTCTTCCAAAAGTAAGCCTTTCTCTTGGTGAGGCAAGAGCCTAAATTCCAGTTACCCTGGGAACCAGTGACTGTATCTTTACTGTTTATTGATACAGAGTTGTTGTAACCTGTTAACTCCCTGAATAACACCTCCCCCCCGCCACACTAATCTTGAAGTAGGGTCTGCCAATTCTGTGTGGCTATAAAAATGAATCATTGAGTCCAGCATAAATGTAGAGTGGTATGGTAGGAACAGTTGGGGTCAGAACAAGGAAGGAAGGAAGGATGGAGCATGGAGACATGCCCGACCCAGCCGAATGGCAATAGGGAAACCAGAGGAGGTCAGATATGTCTCCCATCCCATTTACTGCAGGAGGTGATAACTGCAGGAGGTGATAACTGTTTCTTTATGATGTACTGAAATGTTCTAAAACAGACTGCGTGATGAATACACAACTATGGATATACTAATAGCTATTTAATTGTACACTTAGAAATATTCCCTCATATTCCTCATGTTCTAGCATTAGTTTCCAGGATATAACCAAGGTGAGGAATAAGCAGGAGCTGGATGAAAACTGAACAATGGAAGGGACTCAAGCAGAGTGGGAACAAACCAGGGTGATTATGGCAACCAGGCTACACAGAGGACAAAGGGAGCCAACTGGATGATGAATGAGCATAAACAGGATACTGATAGTAATAGCTAACGATCACTGTGTAATTAATATGTGCTAGAGTTACGTCGATGCACTAGAAACCTGTGAGAAAATTAAGGCATAGGGAGATTCCATCAAATGCCTTTTAGTCTTTCAGCTGGTGAAGGGGAGGGTCTGGGTTAGCGCCCAGTTTGAACTTGCTGCATTACACTGACTGAAGGCGGAATGAGAGAAATGACAGATTATGGCCAGGAATGGTCATTTAACTTTAAGATTTTGCAGCTAGAGCAGATATTCCACCCAAGGTCTTTGGGTGGCAAGAAATCAAGGAGGCAGAGAAAATTAAGCCATGCTGTTGAAAGATCATGAACGTGGCCCTTGAGTTCTCTAGGATGATGGTGGTGGGAGAGAAAGGATGGAATACATCGTTGGTGACAAAGTCAAATGAAAAAAATATCAATAAATTGTTAAATCTTATTGCTTGACTCATTTCATTTTAACATTGGAAACCAAGGCATTACATTCCTAAGTAATCCCTTATTTTGAGCATATATATATAACACTTCTCTTCCCAGAATAGAAATGTAATACTTTTATTCACAGAAACCCCTTTTCAGTTTTTCTTTTTACCTCCCCCCTTTTCTGTTTTTCATTAAAAGCTTTCATGTTGCTTACACATGTCCCATTTAAATGTAATTTCTGTTTCTTTGGATAGTCTTGAATAAAACATTATCCCCCGTACTGTTCCTTGGCAGTAATAATATTCCCTGGCACTGTTTGATGACATTTGAAGTGTCTCCTGCGTCCTCCAATCTCAGATTTGTGTTATGCTCGTAGTTTCCTTCATGAATACGGAGCAACTTTGTGTAGTTCATCTTCTCTCTCCTGCTTCCTCCCTCTCTCCCTCCCAAGTCTTTGGCTCTGTCTTCTTTCCTCTCAATATTAGCTGGAATGCAGACTGGTATGCAGGTTTTGGTCTCTCCAGGGGTGGTGGTGGTGGGGAGGACAGGGGAGAGGGGAGGTGGGTGAAGGGAGGAGGGAGCCAACCAGCCCAGGGACAAAGGAACAACAAGAGCTCTAAAACTGATGGGGAGGAGGGCATGGAAGACCTGGTGTTTGATCAAGTGCAATATAGCTGAGAGGAATTACTGAGAGCTGAATAAAGACTGAACATGATAGTGGGACAAGAGGAAAGCAAAAGGAAATAGAGGAAAGAAGTAGGAGGCAAAAGACATTTATAGAGTTATAAATATAGGCATGTATATATTTAAATATATTAACATATAAGGATAGGTGTGTGGGGAGGTCAGATGCTTACAGAAATCCTCTCTGAAGACAGTCACCAGGGAGTAGGCCCCGCTCCTTGCTGTTAAGGACAATGGACAGGCCTGCAGTCATTGATTTGGTTCCTGTAGGTGGAGTTCACACCAGACTGATAATGATCTATCAGTTGAGCCAGAGAACAAGTCAAACTGGCTCAATAACATCCAAGTTAGGCTGCCATCCTGTATCTAGGATCCGCCCACCTTGTCACATGTGTACCCCCAATCCTTCCTCTTCCTGTTGTGTGTGTACCCCTAGATTGTCCCCCTCTCATTGCTGTATTACCCATAGTGCACCCCCTTCCTGTAATTTGGGGCTTGCATGCACCCAAAGGTATATAGTGAGGTGAACCGACAGTTCCGATTTAACAGTTTGTCCTGCGGCGTTTTAAAGAAGTCCCTGTTTTTGGAAAGAATGCGCGACAAGCTCGGGAACAGCAGGAGAACGGGAAGGGAATATACGGTTTTCCGCTGCCATGTGGCTATTTTGCTAGGATATGAGTTTCATATTATTTTTGTTAGTTTTATAATGTTAAACTTTAATAATAACAAATCATTGTTGAGAACTGATTATTGAGAACTGCTTATCAAAGTTTGCATTGTTGATCATTTGTTAGAATTCGACCACCATCATTTGGACTTAATGAACAATGGCATTTTCGGAATCGGCAACGACTGAAACATTTTGTGTCTCTCAGACGATACACATCATACTGCGTGCTAGTGCTAGTTAAACAGTTCAGCTATTCAGATAATTTAAGTAATTAATTAATTTATTTTATAAGTACATAAATTTTCTTGAATTTAGCAGACAGTACTCGTATTATTTATATTTTATAGTGGTGGCAAAAAGTCTAGAGCTGACCTTGAAAGTGACACCACTTATGTTATGGCAACGTCAGAGAAAAAATAATACAAGTTAGTATTGTTATTATTTAGAAAGAAATATAGGATTAAAATGAAAATAATTTAAAATATATAGTTACTTTATAACAAACAAATTAATTTAATTTATAAACTAACAATAAAATATGTTCATGTAATTATGTACCTACTTGCTGTGTTTTTAAGCAATATGTACATAATAACTTATCATGTAATTTTAAATTATTTTTTTTAGATTTTTAACATAATGAGTAAGAAAAGAGGATGCAACTTCAATGATGATCTAAGACGTGAATTCCCTTTTATTAAAAAAACCAAAAGTGATTACATGATAAAATGTGAGAAATGTATTGGTGAATTTTCTATTTTGCACAGCGGGAAGAATGATATTTCAAACCACTTGGAGACACAGAAACATAAAAGGTATTTAAATACTGCTGCATCTTCCTCCAAAATACAGGAATTTTTTCGGAAAACAACTATGGAGACGAAGAAAGGAAATTAGCATTAGCAGAAGGACTTATGTCTTTTCATGCTATTAATCACAATCATTCCTTCAGATCAATGGACTGTACATCACAAGTTGTCAAAAAGCTAGTCAACAAAAAATTTGCCTGTGCTAGAACAAAATCCGAGGCAATTATGTGTAATGTGCTTTCCCCATATACATTTTCAGAATTAAACAAAAATCTAGAGCCCCTGCCATCAGGTCCTCATTTTTTCCCCTTCCCTCCCCACTTCCCCCTCCCTCATGAACCCTTGATACTTTATAAATGATTATTTTGTCATATCTTGCTCTGTCCCATGTCTCCCTTCCCCCACTTTTCTGTTGTATGTCCCCCAGGGAGGAGGTCACATGTAGATCCTTGAAATTGGTTGCCCCTTTCCAACCCACCCTCTCTAGGCCCTCCCAGTATCACCACTCACAGCACTGGTCCTGAGGGGATCATCCGCCCTGGCTTCCCTGTGTTTCCATTTCCCATCTGTACCAGTGTACATGCTATGGTTTAGCCAGACTTGCAAGAACCCCCACTCTTGTCAAACTCCAAAGCATGTGTAGAGAATTTGATCCAAATTTTAGATGCCATAAAGATTTCCCTGTTTCTTCAGAATGTCTATACCTGAAACCATTTGTACTTGAAAAGTACCTAAAAACTTCTGCTTTAAGATAGCAATGAAATAAAGCAAACAAACAAAAATAGTAATGAGAGTCAAATTCCCCTTGAAAGGTTAATTGTTGACTTCACAGTAGTCACTGTATTTCCTTTCTGCCTGCCTTTCCCTGTCACATAAGAGCAAAGCTCCCCGTCTCCCCCCCCACCCCCCCAATCTCATGAAGGCAGCTGCTTGTCCGAATCAGGTCACTTCTCCCGTCTTCATCTCTGCTGCACCCTGATCACCTCTGGCCCCGATCATTGCCATCACCTCTCAGACAGTTGCCCTGTTCCTTGCACATTCCTGTCATCATTCACGGCCATGAGACAGGATTCTGTTAAAACCTGTCAGGTCCATGGTCCTGGAATAGATTCTCATTTCATTCAGAGTGAAAACCAGAGTTCACACAGCAATCTCCCAGGCCCTAAGTGATCTAGCTCAGGTGCTCTCTCAGCTCTCTCTAACCCAATGGTTCTCAACCTTCCTAATGCCGCGACCCTTTTATACAGTTCCTCGTGTTGTGACCCCCAAGCATCAGAAAGGGGTCGTGACCCACAGGTTGAGAACAACTGCTCTTACCACTCTTCTGCTCACCCTGCTCCTGCCCACCGTCTCCAGCCTGTTCCCTGAATGTGCCAGATGCGTCTACCTCAGGACCTGCTTGGCTGGCGCTTTGTGTGCAGGGCTTTCCCAGATACACCTGCCGCTTCCCTTCCCTCAAAGGACACCTCCCTTCTCAGGGAGGCCTCGTCTGGCTGGGGTTTCACCTCCCACTTCAGCAATCCTTATTCCTCCGCCCTGCCTTCGTCGTTCTGCTGGTCTTACAATAGCATTCGCTGCTGTCTGCTCAGTTTTAGCAAATGCATTGCTTTTTACCTGCACCACCACACAAATGCTCAGTAGCTTCTCAAGGAGCTCATCCAATAGCGCCTGACACAGGGAAGACTGCCACCCACAGGCCACATCATCCCCCCACCCCCTGAAAAGATGAATGAATGAACTTGACAATTAGTGAGAAATGAGCAGTGTTTACTAAGTAAAGTGGCACAGCAAGGACACAGGAAAATTAGGCGGTTCCGGGAACCTTTCTCGAAGTTCAGTGGAATCCGGGCAGTCTGAGGAATTTCAAGCTCTCTTCCCGGCTCCTCCAGTGCAGATAAGGTAAGCTGGACTCACGCAACCACTTCTGATGGTCTTTGCTGATCTCCAGGTGTTAGGTAGCCAGAATAGGGACTAAGGGTAGGTGGGGAGTGGGGTTGTCTCCCCGATGCCTCCATTGGGCCACAACAAAAGGGTTGGAAAGAAATCAGACACTCACTAGACGCCTATGGAAAGATCAAACTGAGCATGCGCAGACATGGCATCACACGGGTGGGCCTGAACTCAGCCAATAAGGTCTGCCAATACCTTCAGCCACGCGTGCTCAGCCAGAGCAGATAAGAGCCAGCCACAGGCAGGCCATGCCTCTTTGACCCCTCATGTTGGGGCCCGGGCTCCCTGTGAGACCTCTCTCTCAGGGTGCTCTGGGCATTTCCTGCTCATGGCCCCTGGTATTTCCTGTAAATACCTGAGACTTCCCGTTTCCTCATAAAACTCACTTAGATTTACAGAAATGCTTCTGCCGCATGAGAACTGAGGTAACCCACCCCAGAAACCTAACACAATTCACTTCACGGTAGCCACGGGGTAGATCTTGGCTAATAACAACCAAACTGGGCCGGACCCACTGGGCTCCAGGGCTTCTTTCATGTCAAATTATTCCACCACCATTAACATGAACTCAATGTCCCTTAAGCAAAAACTCTTTCTCCTTCACCCATGGTAACTACTGGCCAACTTTGGCTGACTTTCTTTTTTTCAGTAGTAGTTTCCTTGATATAAAATACACATATACTTCCATAGTTAAGTCACTTTTTAGTAATCATTTTATTAGGGGCTCATACAACTCTTATCACAACCCACATCAATATGCAAAGCACATTTGTACATTCGTTACCCTCATCATTCTCAAAACATTTGCTCTCTACTCAAGCCCCTGGCATCATGTCCTCATTTTTGCCTCCCTTTCCACTTCCCCCTCCCTCGTGAACCCTTGATAATTTATAATTTATTATTTTGTCATATCTTGCTCTGTCCCACATCTCCCCTCATCCACTTTTCTGTTGTCTGTACCCCAGGGAGGAGGTCACATGTAGATCCTTGAAATCGGTTCCCTGTTTCCCACCCACCCTCCCTATTCCCTCCCAGTATCACCACTCACACCACTGGTCCTGAGGGGATCATCCGCCCTGGCTTCCCTGTGTTTCCAGTTCCCATCTGTACCAGTGTACATCCTTTGGTCTAGCCAGACTTGCAAGGTAGGATTCGGATTGTGACAGTGGGGGGTGGGGGGTGGGGGAGCATTAGGAACTAGAGGAAAGTTGTATGTTTCATTGTTGCTGCATCGCAACCTGACTGGCTCGTCTCCTCCCCAAGACCCTTCTGTAAGGGGATGTCTAGTGGCCTATAAATGGGTTTTGGGTCTCCACTCTGCACTTCCCCACCTCATTCACTATAGTAAGACTATTTTGTTCTGATGATGCCTGATACCTGATCCCTTTGACACCTTGTGATCGCACAGGCTGGTGTGCTTCTTCCATGTGGGCTTTGTTGCTTCTGAGCTAGATGGCTGCTTGTTTACCTTCAAGCCTTTAAGACCCCAGACACTATATCTTTTGATAGCTGGGCACGATCAGCTTTCTTCACCACATTTGCTTACTCACCCTCTTTGTCTTCAGCAGTTGTGTCGGGAAGGTGAGCATCATAGAATGCCAATTTAATAGAAGAAAGTATTCTTGCATTGAGGAAGTATTTGAGTGGAGTCCCAATGTCCTTCTGCTACCTTAATACTAAATCTATAAATATATGCACATAGATCTATTTCTCTATCCTCATATATAAATATATTTGCATATGTACATGTCTTTATCTAGACCTCTATAAATGCCCTTTGCCTCCCAGATCTTTCCGCTATTTCCTTTGACTTCCCTCCTGTCCCACTATCATGCTCAGTCCCCACCAGGGTTTCAGCAATTCCTCTTCATTACATTACCCTTGATCATCCCCAACCAGGCCTCCCATGCCCTCCTCACCACCAATTTGGATCACTTGTTGTTCCCTTGTCCCTGGGTTTATTAACACCACTACCTTTTCCCCAACCTCTCCCTTCCCCATGTCCCCGCGGAACTGTTGGTCCCGCTGTTTTCTCCTCCAATTGTTCATCCAGCCTATCTTATTTAGGCAGACCTATGGAGATAATAACATGCACAAAAACAAAACAGAACAAAACCAAGCAACTGTATACAACAAAACAACAACAAACCAATGACAAAAAAACAAAACACAACACAACAAGAAAGAAAAACTTATAGTTCAAGGATTGTTTGTTGGCCTTTAGGAGTGTTTTCCAGTCCAGTCTGTTGGGGCACCATGCCCTGGCCCCAAAGTCCACCTTTAGCATTCCTTGGGGACCTCTTCGCTCCATTCCCTTGATGTTCTATTGCACCCAATGAATGTTTTGCCTCCTTGTGGCGGGATCCGCTCAGGTGCAATTCCCACACTGTGTCTCTGGTGTTGTCCCCTATAGGGCTATGGATCAGTGAGGGGTGTCATGTGGTCCTCTCTGTTGACTGGCTGCTCTAATTGGGAACATTAACCTCACAACCTGGTAGGTCAGGATGTGCTCCACTCTCTCCTTCTCTCCCTTCATCTGCTCCCATGCGCTCCGATCAGATATGTCCCTCTCCTAGAGCTGTAGATTCAGTGCCGTCCTTTGAAATAATTTCTTCAGAGGGGAGGGGCAGGTGTCCACTTAGTAGTTGGGGTTGGGGTCGGACCCCCAGGCCTCTCCACTGGTTCCCTACTCCACGCCGGCATGTTGCATTCACATCTTGGAGCACTGGGTTGAAGTCTGGTCCCTCTTTCCCTGTGGAGATATAAACAATGCCCTCCCCTTGGGTGGGTTAGTGCCCTGTTACCCCGCTACCCATTTCTTTATTATTATTATTATTTTCCTTTCTCCACCTCCTTTTTTAGTTGTCTACCATGTGTATCCCTGTATTTGTTCTGGTCCCTGCCATATTACCTGGTCCTCACCCCAGGAATGTTTGTATACCATAGCTTTTTCCCAATGCCCCTTTTGAATTTTTTTTAAAACCTTACCTCAGCAGCCTTTGAAGTCTTTCCATCTTTAAGTCAATGCTATCTTGAGGTCTGTTTTCTCTTTTTTGCCCTCTGGGTGAGGTTGTTCTATGTGACGGTCTCTTATTTTTGCTTGGTGAGTGTTCTGCCCATACTGGGTCAGCAAGGATCTTTTGTAGGGCTGGGTTTCTTCTAACATATTCTTTGAATTTTTACTTGTCTGGGAAGACTCTTACTTCTCCATCTATCTTGATTGATAATTTGGCTGGGTAGAGTATTCTTGGGTTTGCATTGTTTTCCTTCAATTTTTGGAATATGTTACTCCACTCTCTCCTCTTCTTCATGGTTTCTGCTGATAGGTCTGAGCATATTCTTATTTTGGAACCTTTATATGTGATTGCTTGTTTTTCCCCAGCTGCTCTCATGATTTTCTCCTTTTCCTCAAAGTTGGATAATTTAACTATTATGTGCATTGGCGATTTCTTCTTGAGATTGAGTCTAGCTGGTGTTCTCTCAGCCTCCTGAATGGTTGCCTGGCTTTCATTCATTAAGCTGGGGAAGTTTTCCTCCAAGAATTCACTCATTATCATTGCAAATGACTTTTTTGTTGTTTCTTCCTCCGGTAAGCCAATAATTCTAATGTTCCACTTCATAGCATCAGACATAGCTCTTAAGTTTTCTTCAGCTTCTCTGATGATCCTATTAGATTTTTGTTCACGTTTGTTAAAGTCTGCTTGGCTGTCCTCCAAGTTATTGATGTGGTTCTCTGCTTCCTCCAGTTGATTCTCGAGGTCCGTGTTTCTGCTACTGGTTTTTTGTTATCTCTTTCCTAAGCTCCTGTATTCCCCTTTGGTTTATGGATTTTATCTCCTCTATTATTTCATACCTTTTCTGTATTGTTTCCCTCATATCCTATATGACTCCAAGTAGCATTCTGAAATTTCTTTCTCTGGCAGCTCAATATCTGCTTCTTCTATGCATGTCATTATGTTCAGGACATCTTCTGCCATTGTCTTTTGTTTCTCCCGTTTTTTTTTTCGTTGAGGTCGTTGGGGTTGATGGCTGTTTGCGTTGTGTTGTTTTAGAGGAGCCAGGTGCCATTTTCCAGGGAGTCGAAGAGCACTGGCTCTCTCTGGGAGACTTGTGGGAGTGCTTCTTTGAACTGCCTACAGCTTATTTTGCTATGGAATTAACCTACCACTTTATCCTCCTATGGTTTCTCTCTCAGGGGAGTGACCCAGAAGACTGGTGGGTTGCCTGCTTTGATGTTGCAGAGGTTGGTCAGAAGTTCCTGCAGCAGCTTGGAACATTGAGGAGTGTTGGCAAAGCTACCTTAGTACCCCAGGCACACAGGCAGGAATTCCCCTGTAAGATGTTGAGCAGAGTATCCCCTGGTGGAAGTCAGCAGGGCCTTCCCAGCCTTGGGCTAGCTACACAGGGTGGAGCTCACCTAGCTGGGTGTGGCGCAGGCGTAAATGCCCTAGGTTATGGAGAGTGGTCTGGAGGTTAGCAATAGTGTGTGAGAGACCAAGAAAGAGACAAAGAGGAGAAAAAATCAATTAAAAAGCCAACCCTCTAAGCCTGTGGGTTGCAGGGTGGTGGTGGGGGAATGGGGGATCTAGTGAAGAGATGGAAACAAATGCAACAATGTAGCTGAGTCCTGATCCCTACCAGTGGAGCTGCAAGGATTTAGTCCCTGCTCTGAGGTGGCAGCTGCAAGCTGTGGCTGTGTTGAGAAAAAGCCCCTGGGCAACCCTCCAAGACCGAGAGGGTGGACAGAGAGGAGATGGAAACAAGAGCAACAATGTAGTTGAACCCCAATTCCTGCTCGGGGAGCTGCAAGGGTCCAGTCCCTGCCCCGAGGCAGGTGGTGGCAAACTACGGCTGTGTTGAGACCAAACCGCCCTACAGGCTCCAAATGGTCCCTGCTCCGGCAGAGACAGTGGCGGGGCCAAGGTCACGCCCCAGCTGGCCTCCGCTGAGGTAAGCCAAAAGCCCCCAGCCCCTCAAAACACCGTGGGTCTGTGCCTACTTATCTTTATGATGTTCCTCCTGCATTCTAGCAGTGCTGAATTTCCCTCTAAGTAACTCTCCTGGGCTGAATTCTGGTATGTGTTACTTCGTCAACATCTCTTAAGTCACTTTTTAAAAGAGTTGTATATCCATCATCACAATCAATTCTAGTGCTCGTTCCTCCCTCCCACATTCATTGTTTGCTCCCTAATCCCTTCTCGTCCTCCTTACTCCCCTCTTCTGCCCCCTCCCAGAAAAACCATTGCTTCAGTTATTGTCTTTTTGTATCCACTCCTTCTGTGTTTCCTAAACTGGGAAACCTAATAGAAACAATAAAAACAAAACAGAAAGAAGAAAATAATATAAAGATAAAAAGAATTAAAAGGCCACCAATAATATTTAAAAAGACAGGGGAGAAATTTCTGTCAAGGAACAAAAAGAACTTTTGAGCGTAAAGCCAGTTCAGGTTGGATCAAGAGGGAGGCCAAGTATCACATGATCCCGTGTTTGGAGCCACCATAGTCACGTTTACAATACTATCTGTGCCTCCTTTGGCATTTACTCACTGCTGTGGTGTCATTTCCAACTCAGAGGGACCCCAAAGGACTGGGGAGAACTGTTCTCTTAGGTTTCTAAGGCTATACATTTTCACAGAAGAAGCAGCTAGTGAGTTTGAACTAGCTAACTTGCAGGCTAGCAGCCCAAAGCTTAACCAGAGGCACCAACAAGGCCCCAATACTTAACTTGCAGCACAGAGGACCCCTGCTTTTGCTTAGAGTGCTGGTTTAAAGAATAGTTGGACTTAGTAGGGTGTAAGCTGCTGCTCCCTGTCTGCCACCCTCAATTCAAGGCAGTTCTACAGACTCTTTCCCATACCTTGAATAAAATCTTGGGCAGGCCTCATACCTTTTTAGATAATTTGTAGATAGTGAAATGTCCAGTCTGGGTAATAATCACATACTCTAGCCCAATAGAGTATTATGGCAACAATTATTCATTACAAGCTTCTCCTGTCACCCAACTCATGTTTTAGAAATTCAGGCTGGATTCAGAAGAGGACGTGGAACAAAGAATATCATTGCTGATGTCAGATAGATCTTGACTGAAGGCAATCATGAACTGCCTTGAACACCAGAAACATGCTATATCAACTATGCAAAGACATTTGACCGTGTGAATCATAGCGTATGATGGATAGGCTTGAGAAGGAGGGGCATTACAGAACACCTCATTGTGCTCAGTTGTTCGAACAGAACAAGAGAATACTGCCCGGTGAATGTGCCCGCCACGCTCAACTCTCCCGCTCCACTTTACCCACAGTCTCTATAATATTTATTATATGAAAGATATTGGGACCAGTTCACAGCCTTAGCTGGTCTACTCTGGTTCTTTCCTGAGAATCTGAACTGACTGTCCGAGACCTTACTAAGAGGGTGGTGGAGGCTTGAATTGAGAGCCATTCAGTGAGTGCCAGAGCTGGAAGTCATACTGCGTAAATCGATGAGTGAGCAGGAAAAAGAGGCAGAGACAGGAGACCATGGAGCCAGAGAGACTGGAGGGAACAGTGTCTGGAGACTGTCTAGGGCAGCAGTCCTCAACCTGTGGGTCGCAACCCCTTTGGGGGTGGAACGACCCTTTCATAGGGATTGCCCAATTCTGTAGCAAAATTATAGTTATGAAGTAGCAACGAAAATAATTTTATCATTGGGGTGGTCACCACAACATGAGGAACTGTGTTAAAGGGGCGCAGCTTTAGGAAGGTTGAGAAAGACTGGTTTAGTGCTTGTGAGACATTATACCATTCTCTCTGCTTTTGTTTCTGTTAGATTCTGTCCTTTTTGCTTTAGCAACTTGAGTGAGAAACTTTTGTTCCTTACAAACAAAAGAACTAGCTAGAGTAATTCTTTTCTAGACAATTATTTTTTTCTTTTTTTTAATTAAATACTTTTATTGGGGCCTCTTACAGCTCTCATCACAATCCACACATTCATCCATTGTGTCAAGCACATTTATACATATGTTGCCATCACTTTCAAAGCATTTTCTTTCACTTGAGTCAATTATTATTTACTTTATGACATGCTTTTGCCTCCTATTTCAATAGCAACAGTGAATATTTTGAATTTAGAACCACATATTAATTCCCAGCTACTCAAAGTATGGTCCATGGATCAGCTGCCTGGCTATCACTGGGATCGTGTTGGAAATACAGACCGACTGGATTGTCAGGAGATTTTGTATACACGTGACAGCTCGAGAAGCCCAGTTCCTATCTACTCTACACGTTTCAATCAAATCAATCTTCCTTAAACAGTCTTCATGTCTCTAAAATTTTAGTGATGGTTTCCCATTGCTCTCAGACCAAATAAAATGCCTTAGCCTGGCATGAAAGGGCTCTCTGACAGGGACCTGCACTATACGGCTCTTTCCTACATGAATGTCCTACTCCAGCTGAATTGGCCTATTTCTTATTCTTCAATGGCTTTTGCTCATGGCATTTGCTTGTCTGGAATCTTTATCCCCATCTCTTTTTATGTTGCCCCAGTGCCATTATTCATTCATTCATTCATTTATTACCCTTTTTCTTTCTCGCTCCCTGCTCACTCTTCCTTTTCTTCCTCTATGCCTTCCTGCCTTCCTTCCTCCTTCATCTTTCTTTTCTTTGTAGCTTCTATCCACTCACTGATGCCTATCATAATACAGTGTCTATACAAGAGGGCTATAAAAAGTTCATGGAAACATTTAATTCTATTTCAATTTCACTTTTCCACAACTTTTTGAAGCCCTCTTGTAGAAGATTGTTGATTCATTGGTTACATTATTATTTTTTTTTTTTTCGCAGGGAGGGGCAGGAAGGGAGAGGGACAGGGAGAGAGACAAGGAGGGGGAAGGAGAGGGGGAGGGAGAGAGGGAGAGGGGGAAAGAGGGGGAGAGAGAGGGAGGGAGGGGGAGAGAGAGGGAGGAAGGGAGGGAGAGAGAGAGGGAGAGGGAGAGAAAGGGAGGGAGAAGGAGAGAGGGAGGGCGGGAAGGAGAGAGGGAGAGAGAGAGAGAGGGAGGGAGGGAGGGAGAGAGGGAGAGAGGGAGGGAGGGAGAGAGGGGGAGTACATTATTTTTTTTAATGAAGGAAGCTTCATTTTTTTTACAGGATTTTTTTTTTCAAATGTACAGGATACTAGTTTCTCTGAGCAAGAAAGAGTTGAAGTCCAACAGCTGAAATCTGGAAGTCTTCTGCTCACGTTCACCTATTTTTAGAGGTGGGTTTGTGTTACATTGTGAAGAGGATGCCAATATTTCAACATTCTATTCTACATTTTGGTCCAAAGAAGTGCTCTATATAACTGGATATTCTAGAGCTGAAGGTTCTGATCAATCTTTAAAAAATATATATGGCATCATTGCAATTAATATTTAACTGGGCACATAGCTTAGTAATAAATTGCTTAATAATTTTTATGTTTAAAGGATATTGTTCCCTCTGATGGTTAATTTTATGTGCCAATTTGACTAGGCTATGATTCTTATTGGTTTGGCAGGTAATATGTAATCACTTTCCATTTTCTCAACAGACACGAATAGCCAATTAATTGAAAGACAAGTTCCTTAGGGCGTGTGGCCTGCCTCTAGTATATCAATGGATGTTCTGGCCAAGCTTGCTCTCTTTCTTGACTCTGAACTCTTTTTATCACCTGAACTCTTGCTCTTGGGACAGAAAGCAGCAGATGCCTTTAGTCTACTCCCTGACCTACAGATTTGGGGTTCATTAGCACCTATAACCGCATAGTCCAGCAGACACCTTCCGCCTATCATCTAACCCATGAACCTGGGACTTAACAATTGCTACAATAGTATGATCCATTTTTCTTGATGAAAATTTCTCTCTCTGTATATATTTATATACATGTCATTAGTTTTGGTTCCCTGTAGAACTCTGAGGTACATCCCTGTTCATATCTTGCATCATTCATTCTCGAGCTGTCGCTGAATGAGGGCATATAAGTGCCTTATGTGTTGCTGTCTTAAGTCTAGGGTGGGTTAGAATCAGGACACGACGTGGGAGGGGTAGTATTTGTGAGGCATGCTTCCCTCCGTAAGCCCAGCTGTACTCCCCGCTGATTTTGATCTGAGCCTGCAAAAGGATGAGATTTGAGATGAATCTTTGCATTGGCTGAGGTACCAGAGTCCAGCTATTCATGTGTTCCAATAGTTACATGAGTTTATACCTAGAGTGTAGCAGTGATTCTCAAATGTGAGCATGCATGAGTAGTATCATCTGTAGGGCTTGTTAAGACACAGATTGTTTGGCAGCTTCCCAAAGTTTCTGATTTAGAGGTTATGGAAGGGGCCTTGATAAAGACCCCATTTGCGTACCACTGGTATAGTAGGGAGGAGAACATCCAAAGAGAGAGAGCCCAACTGAGTGAGGGTCAACTAATATGGCCCTTTTAGCTATGGCTCTGTATATGAGACATTGTGGATTTGGACTTTATACATCAAAGGCTATGGTCCCATTTTGGAGGCCATTCTCTGCTATGCTGATGGATAGGAGTGAGGTTGGATTGAGACCTGACCTTGGTGAAGGGTCTGGGTCAAGCCACATTCTTTGTTGCCTTGGGGTCATCTTTAAGACCCTACTTCAGTAAAGTGCACATTTTTAATTTCACCTTGGTAGAGGGTGTGGCCTAAGATGCCATCTTTTGTGGGGCATCAACACTAGATACAGCATACATTGCCTCACCTGGAAACTAGGCCTCTACTTCCTGACTGGTCGAAGAAAGAAGAGCTGCGCTGGCTTTTGGATAGTTTTGACTTACGGCTTCAAGCCCTCCACCTGACCCTCAGATTTTGGGTGAATCCCACCACCTGAGACATTTTCACAAAGTTTTGTGAAATTCTGTGTGACTTTGTCATGAATTGAAGGGCCAAGGGATTTGAGGGAATCTACTCGAGGGAGGAGTGGGGGTAAAATAGAGCAGAGTGGCATCTTAGAAGAGATGGACATTTGGGAAATCTTTAATCTCCAACTCCTTGGGACCAGTCTGGCATTAGTTTCCACAAAATAAATTATCACCAAACCAAAAAAACAGGAGATGATGGGTCAAGTCCCCATTGATAATTATTTTCTTTCAATGGTGTTACGGGTTCACATAAATGACAGCTACTATAATGTCTTGAAATTTAGAAGAGTATTTTATTCAGTGATCTGGACTGCATGAAACTAAAAGTGTTTCTTTAGGTTGCAGTCCTGAGTCAAAATACTAACAAGCTTATATTGGCAAAGACCACAAAGATCATTTATGAGGGACTTTCCTAAGAAGGTACCAGGGGGTGACAGAGCCAGATTAGCAAAATTAATGCCAGCATTCTTTAGATCAAAGCAGGGTACACCTGTTTCAAAAACCATAATGGCAGGATTGATTATAACATTCTGGTTAACAAAATAATAGTAAGATTAGTTATTAGATCCTGCTTACAACATCAAAAGGAACAATATTAAAGAATAACAAGATTAATTATAACATCCTCATTTCAGGAACATCAGAGCACATTCTAAAATCAATCACTAGTGGGGATTTCCAAGATGGGAAGGGGAAGGAGGCAAGTCATTCAGCAGTCAACAAAATGGCATTACAGTGGCTAGTCTGCCTCAGCATGACAATTACATTCATTAGTTCAAATAAATACTCTAAAAAGAACAAAGAGGACAAGAAACCCGTTTGTTTTAGCAGTTCTATTTATGATGGTGGTGCTGCTAGGTACCATGGGAGTCAATTCCAGCTCCTAGCGACCCTGTGCACAACAGAAGGAAGTGCTGCTCCATCGGCACCATGCTCCCATTGCTCCTATGCAGGAGCCCGTCCTTGCGGTCGTCGCAGTGTCAATCCATCTTGCTGAGGGCCTTCCTGTCTTTTGCTGCCCCTTTTCTTTACCTAACTTGATGTCCTTCAGCAGGGACTGGTTTCTCCTGACAGTATGTCCAAAGTATGTAAGATGATGTCTCTCCATCCTTGCCTCTAAGAAGCACTCTGGCCATACTTCTCCCAAGAGAGATTGGTTTGTCCTTTCAGCAATTTATGATACTTTCAATATTCTCCAGCACCACAATTTAAATGCTTTGATTTTTCTTCTGTCTTCTTCTTTTTTTGGTCTTCTTTATTCATTGTCTGACCTGGCACCATAGTGGGTCATGCACTGGGGTGCTAACCACAAGGTCCGCAGTTCAAAACCATCATCTGCTCTGTGGGAGAAAGATGAGGCTGTCTATTCCCGCTTTCCCTAACGGGTCCCTATGATTCAGCATCAACTCAGTGGCAATGAGTCCATTTATAGTATTTGTTCTTTTTATCACAAGTACCATGTCTGGATCAGGGAAGATTTTTTATATTTAAAAATTTGTTAATGCTATGAAAAAGGAATTTTATTTTTATATGTCTGAAATTAGTTAACAAGGGTAGATATATTCTATAGACTGCTGTCATTTTATGTTCACTTAAATGTTTTAAATAAACGGATTTTTGCATACAAATTATTGGTTGCATGATCATTTGACATTGAATATTTGTGTACAGTTTGTTTTTAATCTTTCTAGCTTTCCCCCATTTTCATATAGGTTATTAATATTGATATAAGTGAGCTGACCTCAGGTCACTTCCTGAAGAACAAACTCTATAATCATATTCTTCGAGCAATAGGATGCTGCATTGTGTTTTTAGTCTTCATGCTTGGTCTTAAAAATAAACATTTAGCTCCTGTAGACTGGATGATAAAACAGTAATTGTATTGTATTTGACTTTTCTCTAGGAGAGGAATTAGCAATACAATACTTCCCTCAAATGCTGTTAAAAACAATGCTTTGAAACAAGGTTTCAAAATTCTCACTATGACTATAGTGTATCAAGTTTTTTTTTTATGTCTATATATGCATATCCTAGTGATTACTATCACTACCAAAAACAGAGGTCAGCAAACTATACCTGTTTTCTCAGGGGGGAAAATATGGAATCTAGCCAAGTACATTCATTTGAATATTGTCTATGGTTGCTTTTATGCTGTGACAGCAGAGGTAAGTAATTGCAACAGAATTTGGATGGCTCGTGAAACCAAAAATATTTATTATCAAAGCCTTTATAGAAAGTGATTGCCTGGCCTACAATATTGTTGGAGCTCTTATATTAGTTTTCTTTCAGGAATACAGATTTTTATCTGTTTTAATTTATGAAGGTAGACTTGCTTTTTCAAAATTACCAACAGTTATTTGAATTGAAGAATGGCATGTAAGATGGTATGGCCAGGTATATTGATGCCATTTTAAAAAGAAGTATGGATCTATTTTAAAGAACCACACTGATTTTAGTAGGTGGTTCATAAATAAGCTCTGAAGCAGTAAAGTGAGGTTTTCAGAAATGTTTCAGCAGTGGTTGACATTATTAAAATAAATAGTTAGGTTTCTGAGGAGAACTATTTTCTTCAAATTATTGCCTATCCTGACTTCCTTAAAGATTGATCTGGAAGAGAAATATCCACATGATTCCAGAAAAACTAGACAAATAAGTTGAGCATTATTTAGAGTTCTCTCACTATCATGAAAAAAGTTGTTCATACCATTTTGTATTTACAATTAGGTTGGACTTGTGTTAAATATACAATCCTAAATTTGGTTGAACCTCTGAGAAACTTCCAATAAACAGTGAGGACATTCTATTCTATGAAGATGGTAACATTTTAAGCCGCATTTATGTTGGGCAACATAAATAACATATATGGTTTGGCCTGCCTGATTAGCAAAATTGAAAAAAAAATAAAAGACTCTTCAAGAAAGTTCTGTCATCCTATTACAGAATTGTATGATATGTGGGTGAAGTGCCAATAAAACTGTGAAAGAAATGCCTGTCATCTTACCAAAGCCATCTATCGGTGAGCTTACTTCCCCCCACAACTTTCTGTTCTGCAAGATTTCAAACCTGTAGAACAGGTGCAAGAGTAACACACTAACTCACATATACTTTCTCCTCACTTATTGACTAGTTTTTTATCCAGAAGTTGCATTGATGACAACAGTAAAAAAAAAAAGTCAGCTACCTGACTCTTTTGCACATGGACAGTGAATAACAAAGCTCAAGGCACCAGGCAAGACTCGTGCTGCCTTAGACAGTTGAGGTCATGTTTCAGTTTGGTGGGGCCTGAGTTCTCAATGGTTTGGCAATTATGCAAAGATGCAATTTGGCAGTCATCTACTGATGGAGTCATCTTTCATTTTTTCATTAATATGATCACATTTCACTTTCATAAAGTGCTGATTTTGTATGATAACCCTGTCTTTGGAACGTTACCATGTTGATAAGGAGAGGCGAGGGTCTCGTCTTCATGTTTATTCCCTGTTTGTAAAAAAACATTTTGTCACATTGTTCCTCTTTTTCTTTCCTTTCATCCTGCTTTCTGATCTTCTTCCAAATCAAAAACTTTCAACGATTCAGCTATAGACATAATGACACTCACTCGTAAGTATTTCAGGATCTTGCTATTTTTGTTGTTAATATTTTCATTTTATATTTTATTTTTGTATGTGTGTGAAAAATATTTCTATTTTTAAAGTAATTTTCAAGAAATTAAAATTTTCAATATTATGGAAACTGTATGTTTACTCTGAAAAGAAATGGCCACACTGTTTCCTAGAGCAATTGCACTAATTTTCATTCTCATAAACCAGGCTTGAGAAATTAGCCTCTTCATATCTCCATGAACACTTGATTTTCGCCAGTCTTTTGCTTCAGAAATGAATGGCCTGGGAGGGCCCAGTGTCTGAACTCCTTTGTGCCAGAGAGAGGGAAGGGTCACCCTCAGCAGCATTAGCTGCCCAAGGTCACTTCCTAGGAGGCTGAAGGCAGACGTCCTCACCCTCCGTCCTTCTCACCAGTGCAGACACCAATCCCCCCTCCCTTTGCATTCTCGATCGCTCAGCTGGTTTGATACCTCATTGCAGTGATCACACGGAACTCACAGAACATACAATGATGGCATGTGTTAGAAAAGCTAACAAGTTACAAAGGATCAGCATACAATTATGCTCTCAAGCCGGCCTCTCTGGTCTTTAGCTTCTTAGTCACACAGCCCTTTGGCCTCTGCCCTGCTCAGGCAGTGTTATGAAACTCTTTTAAATCTTCCAATGAATGTCCAAAGGGCATGCTGGGTTTTCAAGAGAAGCAAAACCAGTGGCACTCATATTTGGATAAGAAGGAAGCATATCAATAAAATAATTTATCACAAGAAGGTAGTTCACACAGTTGCTGAGGGACCAGCTCCATCCACCTCCTCTAGGTGGGTCAGATGACACCTGGAGGCCTTTCTTCCCTCGTGCAGCTGCCAACTGAAGAGCCCAGACGTGAGTCAGCAGGCAGGAAGAATGTGGACCAGCAGAAGCCAAGTTACTTGACTCCAAGGCAGGGAACATGGCATGCCACTGACTGCTCCCAGGGTCAGCAGGCCACAGGGCGGCCAGCAGCCCCAGAAGGCAGGCACAGGAGTCAAGCGAGCGAGCAGGAAGGCGAATGCAGGCCAGAGAGAGGCTGACTCCCCGGTGTTTCTTACAAACAGACCACACCCACAAGGCAGCATCACCTCAAGCTGTGACCTGATTGAAAATGCAGACTCCACCCCCGTCTTCTTACAGATGCAGGGAAGTAGGCATAGAGCCCAGGCTTCACAGTTCCTGTACACCTATACCTCTTTTTTCTTATTAACATTTACATCAGTGTGCATATTATTTGTAATCAGCTAGGCAAGTTGGATGCATGATTATTAGCAAAAGTTCATACTTCATTAGCTTTCTTTAGGTTTTACCAAATGTCCTTTTTCCATTTTAGGGTCCCATTCCGGATGCCAGGTAACATTTACTCTTCATATCTCCTTTGGCTTCACTGGGCTACGACAGGAGGTTCTCAGACCTTGTTGTCTGCACGGAGTCAGGCGGGAGAAGTGAAGGGTCCCTGTTCCAAGCAGAAAACTGGCCAGGCCAAATGCAGTCAAGACTAACAAACCACTCAGGACGTGAGACCTCGAGTTCTGGGACACAGAGCCCCGCGAGGAGCCTACAGACTGTTATCAGACAGCTTGCAACCCTGCCGCCCCCTTGTTTCCCCATCCCAGACACCTTCTTTTAAAAACCCTCGCCCCTGACCACTGGGCGACTTCCCTGGGCTACTGGCTAGCGCATGGAGCCTGGTCCAGGAGCTTCTCTCGAATAAAGCTATTTCTGCTTCTGGTCTCCCTTTGTCCTGTCAGTTATGTGTGTCCCCCTCCTTGTGCCTCAGTTTACCTTACACTTATTTGTAAGGCAGATGATAGTTTTGAGCAATACTGCTCATGTGTGTTGTAGAATTCCATGAATTTGGGATTTCCCTGATGTTTTCCTGTGAGTTTCCACATGAGAAATAGAGTGACCAAGTGGAGTTAAAGCCAGAAAGAGTGCTATTTTTATCATAAAGTACTATCCACAGGACATCATTGATGTTATTCTTAATCACCTGACTGCAATAGCACTTATCAAGTTTCTGACATTTTATATATATAATGTGTTTTGTATGCTTGCATTTTTCCATTTCCAAAATATCATTTTGGAAAGTTTCTAAAATGATAGTTTCTAAACAATTAGAGCAGAACTTAAGTCCCCCTAAAGTCATGCAGATGACAGCCTTGCTTGTTCAGAGTGAAGAGGAAGCGCTTCCGTATTACCTGATTGTATCTCAACATAAGGAAAACAAGAATCCTCACAACGAGATCAATAAATACATCATGGTACATGGGGAAAATGCAAACTGTTGGCGATTTCATTTCACTTGAAGCCACAACCAATCCCCATGTAAAGCAGCAGTCATGAACTCAAATGACTTATTGCTTTGGGGAAATCTGTTTCCAAATATCTCGCTACAGTGTCAAAAAGGAAGGATGTCACTTTGAGGACTAAGGTGCTCCTGACCCAACCCAGAACATCTTCAGTCACTTCATAAGCATGCGAAAGCTGGACAGAAGAAGACCAAAGAGAAATTAATGCATTGAATGACAGTGTTGGTGAAGAGTAGAGTATGTCGTGGCTGACAGAAGAATGAATATCTTTTTCTTGGAAGGTGTACAGCCAGCCAGAATGTTCCTTAAAGTGAGGATGATGAGATTTCAGTTCACATGCTTTGGCCAGAAGGAACCAGGCCCTGGAGAATGACATCTTGGTCAAGTAGAGAGTTTAAGAGAAGCTCTTCTCTGAAAAGGATTGATGAGGAGGCTGCAACACGGGCTCAAGTATAGTGATGCTTGTGAGGATGGTGCAGGACTGGGAATGGTTTGTTCTGTTGCACATAGCCATGGATTCCATCGCATCTAACAGCAACAAAACTCCTTCTTTGCTTCTTCAGTGAATGAACGAATGACTCAATAAGGCAATTCAATGAAGTTAACCCTGGATACTCTCCAAATTAATTTTCCTTTAATAACACGAATGCCAAGTCTGTACCAACCTTCCTGTGCTGTGACAGTGACCACAGCACGGTCTATCCCTCCAAGCAACCCACTGTCTATTAGTGAACCAGACAATGAAAGAGACTTTATGCTTTAATGGAGGAGAACTTGGGAGACCGTGGAACGATGCAGTGACTCATTCTGTGTTAGGGAAGGCTTCCTGGAGGAAATCGCTATTAAGCAGACAGCAGGATGAGAAAGCACGTGCCGGGTACGCTGGAGAGAGTGCAAAGAGCAATGTTCCAAGCAGAAAAAGTAGCTTCTGTGAAGCCGAGCTAGTGAGGGAGCCTTTTGTCTATACTGGTTATTTAATCATTTCTAGGGAGTCAGAGAGGAGCCCAAGGCAAGCTGATGGTGGGAAGTGGCCGACAAGACGGAGTGACTCCAGAACACAACAGCTCATGATCCCAGCGCAGAGCTGAGACAGGTGGTTCTCTGTGGGGCCTTGGGGAATAACTGGATCTTTGCCCAGAAAACTCGGAAATCTTTTATTTTGATGTAATAATGGTAATGTATTTTTGCCATGAGCCAAATATTGTTTAATTATTACTCTTCTTGTATGCTACTTTAGAAGAATGGGTATAAGGAGGTCATGCGTTTCTTTTTAAAAGAGTAAGGAGGCCTGAAGTGGCGGAACATGATCGGATCTGTGTTTGGGGGAGATCACGCTGACTACTGTCAGAGGGTTGGGATCCATCTGGGACTTTGCGTAATCCAGGTGAGCAGTAACGATGGCCTTCGATGGGCTCTTGGTAATAAGGCATCGGTTATTCCGTGGTAGATGTCTCACCTTCTGTGCTGAAAACAACGGTTTACTCTGCAGCCAGTACATTTCCTCCCTTGGCCAGTGTTGGCTTGAGTATTACTGGACACTGTCCTAGGAAGAAAGGCCTGGTGACCTACTGAAATTAGTGAAAGCACAAATGTGCTGTGCACAGGGTTGACAAGCTGATTAACAACAACAATGAAGCAAGAACATTCCAATTCCCAACTCTTAACTGGGTCCCCTGAAAATAAGCTCTCTTTCCCCTGAGATATTTGCTATGAAGATGAAAAGAGTGATGAAATTTCTGGGGAACAGAAACCACACACACACACACATGCACACACACGCTAGCTGTGGAGTTGATTTTTAATCATGGCAACTCCACCTATGACAGAGGAAAATTATGCTGCACCCAGTGTCCAGTGGCTGATGTTTCAAAAGAATCACCAGTCCTTTCTTGGGAGGTGCTTCTAGGTGGACTGAAAGCACCAGCCTTTCAGTCAGCAGTGAGCACATCACCTATTTCCACCACCCAGGTCCTCTTCTCAAAGATACTGGATGAATGTTTTGCAGCAGAGACATGCTCCAAATCACTAAAATCATACCAGTAGTATGTGGGGGTAGCCGGTCCTTCACAACTAATCATGGGTTCGATAGGTATAATTTTATGGTTAAGATATATAAAGATTATAGTAAAGTTATAGAGAAATAGGAGAGATGGGAGAGAGAGAGTAAAATAAAGAAGTCAGACACATTTCATGGTAGCATGCTCACCTCAGCTCCTCTTGGTGGTCCATGAGGATGTGAAAGGTGGGAGTTGCAGGAGCGAGTGAGTGAGATTTATTACTAACCAAAGCTTGTCTATCTTTGGGGGCGTACTTGCCCCTAATTACAGGTAAAGACATACATCACAGGAAGGGACTGTACAACAGGCATTCACATCACAGGAAAGGGATGTACGATAGGCGTAAGCATAACAGGAAGGGGATGAGGGGTATACACATGATAAGAAGGGGAGGGACTAGGGGTATACATGTGACAAAGGCAGACCCTAGATTCAATATGGCAGCCCAACCTTGGTTACCCTTGAGTGGGCTTGACCTCCTTGGGCTCTCTCTCAGGGAAACAATCTCCTACCATCCTTATCAGAAGGGAGTGGGCCCTACTTAGGGTGGGAGAGACTAGACAGTCTGATTGCTCTAGATGACTGATAACCCTTAGGTAGAATAACCTCTCACCCACTTTCGTTGACCTACAAGTGTATAGTCATTTATCCTATTTAGCAAGCAGCTACGGTTGGCATATATTTTGGGGAGACAACTTGGGAGAAATCTTTCTGTATCCCACAGTAGTACAATGGTTAAAAGCCTAGATATATGAGAATGTTTACTCTGGCATTTAATATCCTCAACTTTGGAGTTATCATCTAAGCCTGGGTTTCTTCATGAGTAAAATGATGGAATTGTGTCTAACAGTTATAATTCCTCATGTGTAGATATTAATGAATATCTGTGCACACTTGTTAGACTAGACCTAATTTTAGCCAGAAGGAATTTCAAAAGCAAGCTGCACAGTGTTAACTTTCAATTAGTGGTGTGAGATTTATACTCAACTACCTGTCTGATCACATTTGGTTTTGCTTGCGACAAATTGCAAACATCTCTGTCGACCCCAGGCTTTAGTACAATAGTAGATATTTCACCCTATATAATTTATTGGCTTTTGGGGTCTTGGAGAAATACCTTCGCCTTGGGAATGAGAAAAGAAGATTGCCCTCTGATAATGAACAGAGATCAGAGTGATAATGAACTAAGATCAGGGCACATGGATATAATTACCTGAAATAGATCAGCTGAGCCTTAAAACCAAGCCCACTGCTGTTGAGTCCATTCTGATCAAAGCGACCCTCTTTAGGGTTTCTGAGACTACATTTTTACAGGAGCAGACAGCCTCAATTTTCTCCTTTGGAGTGGCTAGTGGATTTGAACCACTAACCTTGTGCTTAGCACCCCACTAAAATGTCAATAACCTGATAGGATATATACTAATGCATATAAATATAGCTGTCAAAAGAGAACTGATCATGCTTTCTTTTCAATTAAGATTTTTATCCGTTTATTATTCTTAGACCTTTAAAATATTTTTCTGTTTATGAAATTCAGGATAGGTTAATCTAAAGAGAGAGTTACTGGATTAATGGTACTTTGGGGATATGGCAGAGAAGGCTGGCGGGGGTGGAGTGGAGTGGGGAGATAATCACTATGAGTACAAGAATAAAAAATGTTCTAAAACTGATTGTGGTAATGACTGTACAATTCTTCTTGGTGTGATTGAACTATTGACTTGTATGGCATGTGAATTATATGCCAATAAAACTGTTAAAAAAAGAGAGAACTGATAAGCTTTCTAGATAAAAAGATCTGTATGCAAAACTGGCAGTACCCAGTCCCACTCAGAGAAGGAGAAAGGAAGTCTTACCATTAGCTGGCCCATCACTGGCCTTAATGGAGATGGGTACAGGAGTGACAGCTAATGAATAGTTCAGGACGTTGATTCCTTTAGTAATGTCATTTTAACTGAGATGGATGCTGTGACAGGCATAAATGGTTGTCCCTGTTATTTCAACTCTTATTTTCCCTTCGGAATATAACCTTTTATTTTTCATTGGGCACCAAGTCACCTAGAATAATCTAGTATTGTTTTAGTAATAAGATCTCATTGGTTCTGGTTCCTGGTGACCTTATACATATATTAAAAAACAACAATCAAACTCACTGCGATCAAGTCAATGGCGACTCATAGTGACCCCAAAGGACAGGGTAGAACTGCCCCTTTGAGTTTTAAGACTGTAACTTGATGGGAGTAGAAAGCCCCGTAGCAGCTTCAAACTACTGACCTTGCAGTTAGCAGCTCAACACGTGACTGCTACGCCACCAGGGCCCTTCTGTAGGAGCTATTGCTGATCAAGCTCCCCCCCCCGCCATGATTGTTGGTCATTTGTGTCTATTGTTAATGGCTTTGGCATCGAACCATCTCCTGAGCTCCTCAGACCTCTCCCAACCTTGATAGCCGTTTCTAAAGATTCGTCTATCCTGATGACTTGGCGGAAGTAAGTGAGTGGAAGTCTTACCATACTCGTTTCTAAGAAACACTGTATAGTTCTTCTAAGAATGATTTGTTTGTCCTTTTGGCAGCCCATGAGATGGTCATTTTTCTTGGCCAGCATCACATTTGCAACCGAAGCAAGGTGACTTAGGTCATATGACTGCATTCTAGACAACAGGCTGTCGCTGACATGGTGTCTACAATCGTCTGGAGGTGTCCTCAGCAGGAAAGGGCACGCCTTCATAGCCTCTTGGCTTTCCTGTTTGTTTGAGGGTGTATCCAGTGGCTGGAAGGGAACAGCCATCTGGATTCAGGAGGTTGAAGCCGGGTTGTAAAGATGACAAAGCAGCTAGATAGAAGGAACATGAACAGCTAATAACGATAGGGATGCCACACCAACTCTGGAAGGTTTTAATATGAACTTTATTTTTAAAACTCAAAATATGTTGTTTAAGTTACTAACATGTGGGGCTTTCCACCGCTCACAAATGCACCTAAGGAATGCATTTAAGGCCTATCGGCGCCTCAGGCTCATGTGTGACTGTAACACATCTCACACGCTTGGTGGCTTAAGGCAAGACCAATTTATTACTTACAGTTCTGAGACCCAAGTCTGAAGTAAGTCTCAGCATGCTCAAATCAAGGTGCCGACAGTGCTGTGTTCCTTCTAGAAGCTTCAGGGAAGAGTCCATTTCTCTGAATGTTTTAGCTCTCAGAGGCTGCTGTCTACATTCCTTGGCTCAAACACCTTTCTTGTCTCATTCTGATCTTTGGCTTCTTTGATCTGTGACTGCGATCTCCTGCTACTGCTCTCACCTTCTTGCTTGTATGGGGTTCAAGCAATTAATCTTGGAAAATCTTCGCATATCTAGATCTATAACTTAATCACATAAGCAAGATTCCTTTGCTGTGTCAGATAACATAGACACAGGTTCTTGGTATTAAGATGTGGACTTCTTTGGGGCCATGATTCTTTCACAAGGTCCTTAAGCCAATTCCATACATTTGGCTATCTGTTCTACACTGACTTACTGGACATCTGATTCTGATTTAGGTTGCTTATAAGGAGAGAACGCGAAGTTCAGACAGCTGGTAAAGTCCCTGCTGTGCCAGAGACTTCTCACAGTAAATTCACACAGTAGTACCTTCTGACTACGGGTTGGCCTTCTTTTCCCTTGACTTCAAGGCTTCAAGGAGAAAACGCATTGATCATTTAATGAGAGCTTTCAGGTTCATGTGAAAATTTCATTTCTTATTAGAAATTAATAAATTATATTAATAAGTAATCTACCAGATCTCTTGCCCGTGTGTCAATCAACTTCCGGACCTGTACCAGGGGCCTAGTAGTCGTTTCTGGGCCAGATCCTGGAAACTGGAAATCTAACTGGCATTCCAATTCATCCTGCCAGTTCCTGCTGCTTTCCTTGGATATATGACTGTTGAATCCACTTCCCTGTAAGGGTCCTTTTCATTGATACCTAGATCATTCGCCTAATATTTACACCTAAACCACTTAAAAGGTTGCTTAAAGATCTGTGAAGTAATATTGCTCCCTACACAACACATTTTAATGTAGATAAAATTTAAACCCTTTGGAAATATTTTAATGATCATGAAGGCCTTTATTATTATTTAAATAATGTTAGCATTATAATTAGCATATCTAACTTTTCATAATGTATGAATCTATAAGACACATTTTAGTTAACTATATTAATAAATGCAACATGTGGAGAGGAACCAGTGGAGAGGTCTGGGGTGCCGGCCCCAATCTCAACTGCTAAGTGGATACCTGCCCCTCCCCCCAGAAGAATTTATTTCAACGGATGGCATTGAATCTGCAGCTCTGGGAGAGGGACATATCTGATCGGAACACAGGGGAGCAGATGAAGGGGGAGGAGGAGAGAGTGGAGCACATCCTGGCCCACCAGGCCTTGAGGATGATGTTCCCAATTAGAGCAGCCAGTCCACAGAGAGGACCACATGGCCGGCCCCACTATGAGACATGATGCCCCTCACTGACCCATAGCCCTACAGGGGACAACATCGGAGACAGAGTGTGGGAATTGCACCCGATCTGATCCCGCCACACTGAGGCAAAACACTAAGGGGGTGCAACAGAACAGCAAGGGAATGGAGCGGCGAGGTCCCCAGGGAATGCTGAAGGTGGACTTTGGGGCCAGGACATGGTGCCCCAACAGATTGGACTGGAAAACCCTCCTAAAGGCCAACAAACTATCCTTGAACTAACTACAAGCTTTTCTTTCTTGTTGAGTTTTGTTTTGTTGTATATTGTTGCTTGGTTTTGCTCTGTCTTGTTTTTGTTCATGTTATTATCTCCGCAGGTCTGTCTAAATAAGATAGGCTGGATGAACAATTGGAGAAGAAAACAATGGGACTAACAGTTCCAGGGGGACATGGGAGAGGGGGAGGTTGGAGGAAAGGTAGTGGTGTTAACAAACACAGGGACGAGGGGACAAAAAGTGTTCCAAATCAGTGGTGAGGAGGGTGTGGGAGGTATGGAAGGGCGTGATCAAGGGTAATGTAACCAAGAGGAATTGCTGAAACCCTGGTGGGGACTGAGCATGATAGTGGGACAGGAGGGGCGTCAAGGGATATAGAGAAAAGAGTTGGGAGGCAAAGGGCATTTACAGAGGCTAGATAAAGACATGTACATATGTAAATATATTCATATATGAGGATAGGGAAATAGATCTACGTGCATATAATTATAGGTTTAGTATTAAGGTAGCAGAAGGACATTGGGCCTCCACTCAAGTACTCCCTCAATGCAAGAATACTTTCTTCTATTAAATTGGTATTCTATGATGCTCACCTTCCCGACACAACCGCTGAAGACAAAGAGGGTGAGTAAGCAAATGTGATGAAGAAAGCTGATCATGCCCAGCTATCAAAAGATATAGCGTCTGGGGTCTTAAAGGCTTGAAGGTAAACAGGCAGCCATCTAGCTCAGAAGCAACAAAGCCCACATGGAAGAAGCACACCAGCCTGTGCGATCACAAGGTGTCAAAGGGTTCAGGTATCAGAAATCACAGAACAGAAAATCATATCATTGTGAATGAGGTGGGAAGTGCTGAGTGGAGACCCAAAGCCCCTTTGTAGGCCACTGGATAGCCCCTTAGAGAAGGGTGTCATGGAGGAGATGAGACAGTCAGGGTGCTATGAAGCAACAATGAAAAATACAACTTTCTTCTAGTTCCTAAATGCTTCCTCCCCCCGCCCACACACACACACTGTCATGATCCCACTTCTACCTTACAAGTGTGGCTAGACCAGAGGATGTACACTGGTACAGATAGGAACTGGAAACACAGGGAATCCAGGGTGGATGATCCCTTCAGGACCAGTGGTGTGATTGGCGATACTGGGAGTGTAGAGGGCAGGTGGGTTGGAAAGTGGGAACCAATTACAAGAATCTACATGTGAAGGGTAGAGGGAGGGTGGGTTGGAAAGGGGGAACCGATTATAAGGATCTATATGTGAACTCCTCCCTGGGGGACGGACAACAGAAAATTGGGTGAAGGGAGACATCGGACAGGGCAAGATATGACAAAATAATAACTTATAAATTATCAAGGGTTCATGAGGGAGGGGGGAACAGGGAGGGAGGGGAAAAATGAGGACCTGATGCCAGGGGCTTAAGTGGAGAGCAAATGTTTTGAGGATGATGGCAGCAAAATACAAATGTGCTTTACACAATTGATGTATGGATTGTGATAAGAGTTGTATGAGGCCCCTAATAAAACAATTAAAAAAACTATATTAATAAAGCATGTGGTAAAGTTGAAGTCAGTGTGTTTTAAAAGAAATGGATTTTAATGTAACCCTTTAAAACTAGATTTTTATTTGGAAAATGACATGGGGCACCATATCTGACATGCACTGGCTTCTGTGTTGCCATAGGTGGAGCTCAGACACGCCTCCCCTGTCCATGGTGCTGTGCTTCTCTGCGAGGTTGTATAATTCTCACAGACTATAGTCACTATTAATGGGGAGATATTGGGGAATTTAATAGATCATCATAAGTCAGGATCATTTAACTGTAAGGTCACAGTTATTGGTCCACCACAACACCTCTCCTCAGTTGGCAGCTAAGTCTCTCTCTGGTCCTCCCAGTCACAGGTCCCCTAGCTATTGTCTCTGTGGGACAGGAAACCAGCCAGCTGCTTTGACTCACAGTCTCAGTGCTGTTGTTCCATCTCATGGTCTCTTTGCTATAGTCTCTGGCCTTGGCCTGGCTCTGTCCCATGGTCACCATGCCACTTCAGACAGAGATCTTGAATGTGCTCTGCTGGTGGCTCTTCTCCTGACGGTCCTGGGGTTTCTCTGTGTGTCCCTCCTCTGAGATGGCTCAGTCTTATTTGGAGGTATGGTTTTTGTCTTTCAGAAGATCATATCTCCAAGGAAACAGAAGGTGGCGAATTGGTTCACATACTCTACTAATGTGGAGACTCAATATAGCCCATCTTAAGCCCGTCCATTAGCATAGGAGAGAACTCCTTCCAAAATATGACTGCAACCATAGGCGTATAGAGGCGAGAATTTCTAATGCAATATATAAGGGATTATGGCTGGAAGGGCCATATTAACTGACTATATCTCATTTGTCAACTATCATATCAGAAGATAAACTACTAGAAGTATCAGTGAACCAACTGTGTGAAACTGGAAGGTTCTGTGAACAATAAGAGGTTGGCATAGAGCTAGCTGGTTCTTTCCAGAAAGCACATCAAGCAGACTGGGGTACACATTTGCAATAAGTTAACAATCTCCAAAGTATCCTCTGCTGCTACAATTTAATATTCAGTGTTACCAACACCTTCCCTTACATAATAAAGAAATTAAAGCATAAGGTAGGAAAACAAGCCAAATGTATTGAGACAATTCCACATCATCACTTCCTGGGAGGTGGGAGGACAGATTTATTCTTATTTCCGAGTCTCCTGTTTCAAACATTTGTTCTGAGTCCTCAGCCTGGAATGCCCTGCTTGTTGACCTGACAAACGCCTCTGTGTTCTCTAGGATGGCTTCCTTGAACCTAAAGAGAAATTGACCCTGCTCCTTTTCTTGGCTACCACAGACAGTGGAGCTGAAACAATGCCTTCCTCCTCTTCCACTGTATGTGAACTTCTTGAGGGTAGACAGTCTTTAAAAAGTATTTCATTTACTATGTTCAAGGCACTATTCCAAGCACTATGTAAACATTTAGTGCTTTCATCCTCACAACAACCCCACAGGTGAAGAAATGGAAGTACAGAAG
Organism: Tenrec ecaudatus; assembly: GCF_050624435.1. Taxonomy (NCBI): domain Eukaryota; kingdom Metazoa; phylum Chordata; class Mammalia; order Afrosoricida; family Tenrecidae; genus Tenrec; species Tenrec ecaudatus. The sequence continues at coordinate 449,555 of NC_134546.1, forward strand.
ACTAAATAACATTGGTTGCTATTTCACTAATACCTTGTGTTAGTCCGGGTAGACTAGATAAATAAATCCAGGGAGACTCGTGTGTAGGAAAGAGCTTTACATAAGGGTAATTTTACATTAAGGAAACATCCCAGCCCAGTCCAGATCAAGTCCATAAATCCGATATTAGCTCATATGTCTTATACCAATCTATAAATTCCTCTTCAGAGTCGTGCATCACTGCAATGATGCCAAATGCTGGAAGACCACAGGCCAGTGGGTGGAAAGTCTTGTGGATCCAGTGGTAGTGGAAGCATCTCAGCACTGGTAGGGATCTCCACGTGGCTCCTTTAGCTCCAGGGCTTTAGCGTAGCTCCATATATCTTGTCAACAGGAATGTCTCGCAGGAAGTGTGTGTCCTGCCTCCAGAGATGTATTTATCTCCTTAGGACCTCTCGCAGGGAGTGAGTGTGTGTCCTGCCTCCTTAGGGCCTCCAAATGAGGTCACCAAGCTGTCACTTGATCAATAGGCTAAACTCCACCCTTTTACCTTGAGTTTCAAATTGACAACAGATTATGTAACTACCACATACCTAAAACAAATTCTTAACATAAAAGGGGACTTCAAAAAGTTCCTGGACAATGGAATTAAATAATAATGAAAAATTTCCATGTAAGGGTAAAGCCCCCTTACAAAGTAGGTGTCCACTTTCTCATTTATTCAATCAGCATCGATGATCCATATTCATGCCAGGGACTCTTCTGGGTTCCTGGTGCACAGCAATGAATAAAGCTCACAAGGAAGCCTCCTTGTGTGGATCTCCCACTCTGCTTGGAAGATAAATGCAAAAATGGGAAAAAGACAGAAAAAGTAAGTGAAATGCGTATGCTTATAGATGGCATGAAATGCTATAGAGGGAAAAGGTAAAGAAGGGAAGGGCCAAGTGAGTCCATGGGAGTTGCAATTTCAGATGTGTCAACAGAAGGGCTCCTTTAGGGTGACTGCAGGAGGGGTAAAAAAAAAAAGGGCTCCTTAGAAGGTGATCCTCCTGGACTCTCTACCAAGCATCAAGCACTGCTCCAGAGCTCCGCCCTCCTGTTATCATGACCAAAGGAGAGAAATCTTGCCATCCTAGATTCTAAGGAGCATGCTTCTTCTACGACAGGTCTGATTGTTTATTTAGTAGTTCATAGAATATATTCAATATTCTTCTCCAAGACCATAACCAAAGACATCAATTCTTTAGTTTTTCTTACTTTGTTCAGCCTTTCCATGCATTTGGGATACTTGAAGATACCATGGCTTGGATCAGACACATCTTAGTCCTCAAAATGACATCTCCCTTTAAAAAAACTCTTATTTTTAAAAATTTAAATTTTAATAAATCATTTTATTGGGGGCTCTTACAGCTCTCATAACAATCCATAAATCAGTTGTGTCAAGCACATTTATACACATTTCTACTTGATTAAAAAACACTTTAAAGAAGTCTTATACAATACATTGTGATTTCTTGACTGCTGCTTCTGTAGGTAATGTTTATGTAGTAGCCAAGTAATTTGAAACAGAAAACCTCAATTTTCTCCATTTATCATGCTGTTGTTTATTGGTTTAATTGTGAGGATTTTTTATTTCCTTGTGTTGAGGGATAATCCATATTGAAGACTGTTGCCTTCGATCTTCAGTAAGTGCTTCGAGTCCTCTTTACTTTCAGCAAGCAAGATTGTATCATCCGCATATCTCATGTTGTTAGTGAGTCTTTAGTCCTGATGCCACATCCCTTATACATTTCAGCTTCATCCTTTTTTTGTTCCTCACAACTTCTCCCATTTCATTCTACATTCAAGAGTAAGTTCCAGAGTCTCTAGAGGCGACCATGCTGGTTTTTCCTTTCTTGCCTTTAAGGACCCTTTGATTGATTCAATTTGATGTCTTTGGTGCCGTTTCACAAGGTACTTGGTCTCCAATTATTAGTGCTCAATGTGTCAAGGCCCTTCTTGAGACGGTCTCTAAATTCTGGTGGCATCGTATATACTAGTTTTTAAGCCGATTTTTAAAGCACATTTTTGGTTTTATTTGATTTATTTTTTCTTTAAAAATATTAAAACATTTCAAACTTATGATTATTCTTATTAAATAATTTTATTGAGAGGCTCATACAGCTCTTATAAAAATCCATACATACATTAATTGTGTCAAACACATTTGTACATTCGTTGCCCTCATCATTTTCAAAATATTTGCTCTCCAATTAAGCCCTTGGTATCAGCTCCTCATTTCCCCCCTTCCTCCCCACTCCCCCCTCCCTCATGAACCCTTGATAATTTATAAAGTATTATTATTTTGTCATGTCTTACACTGTCCGACTCTCCCTTCACCCACCTTTCTGTTGTCCATCCCCCAGGGAAGAGGTTATATGTAGATCCCTGTAATTGATTCCCCCTTTCCACCCCATCTACCCTCCACCCTCCCGTATCACCACTCTCAGCACTGGTCCTGAAGGGATCACCTGTCCTGGAATCCTGTTTCCAGTTCCTATTTGTACCAGTGTACATCTATATCCTCTGGTCTAGCCAGATTTGTAAGGTAGAATTGGGATCATAATAGTGGGAGAGAGGAAGCATTTAGGAACTAGAGGAAAGTTGTATGTTTCATCATTGCTACCCTGCACCCTGAGTGGCTCATCTCCTCCCCGAGACCCCTCTGTAAGGGGGTGTCCCATTACCTACAGATGGGCTTTGGGTCCCCACTCTGCACTCCCCCTCATTCACAATGATATGATTTTTTGTTCTTTGATGCCTGATACCTGATCCCTTTGATACCTTGTGATCATGCAGGCTGGTGTGCTTCTTCCAGGTGGGCTTTGTTGCTTCTCAGCTAGATGGCCACTTGTTTACTTTCAAGCCTTTAAGACCCCAGACGCTATAGGGCACCATCACCTGTCTTCACCACATTTGCTTAGTTTTTGTGGTAAAATTAGGTGCCTTGGCTGATATTCGGGTCAGGTTATACTCGAGTATATGTGGTACTCAAGGTTGTACTTTGGCTCTTGTGGACTTGTTTTAATATTCTTCAGCTTTTTTTTTTATTCTTCAGCTTTAACCTGTACTTGCATATGAGCAATTAGTGGTCTATCCTACCGTCGGGTCGGTCACTAGCCTTGCTCTGACTGATGATATTAAGTTTTTCCTTCTCGCCTCCCCTCCCAAGATATAGTCAATTTGATTACTGTGCCCTACATCTATGAAGTCCATGTGTATAGTCACCATTTATGCTGAAGAAAGGTGTTTGAAATGAGTAAATCAAGGGTCTTAGAACAAACTATCATACAATCTCTCTCTCCATTTCTATCGCCAAGCCTGGATTTTCCGACCACTGCTCTTTCTTCTTTGCTTTCTATTTTTGCATTCCAATGACCATTAACTACCAATGCATCTTGATTGAATATTTGATCAATTTCAGGCAGCAGAAGTAGGTAAAAATCCTCAATACACTTACTTGTGGCATACTACCTTGTAGGCAGTAGTATGCTCCCAGATCTGAAATGTTCTTTTTGACTTGATTGTGTGGAAACGCTTACTCCTGTTTAGCTGCAGTCTTATATTCAGAGTGCAGGGACGAGAGCAAACAATGCTGCCGACTCTTAGCTCAGGACCATGACATCTACAATGCAGATTCTCCTCTAACTCAGTGTCCCAGCGAACCAAGAAACAAGATGCAAGGCAAATGTTTTAGGAACTACCCACATCAGCATACCCATAATTTCCACCTACCTAAGATTTAAATAGAGCACAAAATCAATGCCTTTTCGACTTCACTTACTTAACCATCAGTCCACAGATAGCATGCCACGCCCTGACCAAAGCCTCCTCATTATATATGGCCAGGGACCTGAATGAATACGGTATATGTGTGCTATTTTAAAACAAGTGGTCTAAAAATAGCTGTGTACAAATAGAAAGTGCATGCTTACTGAGTTCAGGCTTGCCAAAAATGTGTTTTACCCTGTTGCCTGGACATCGTCGTCAAGGGACACTGAACGAGCCCAGCATACAGGTACTCTTCCTTAGGCCAAAGAGGCAGGGCCATCCCTTAGGATATATTTTGGGAATTGTGTGTCCATATTTCGGTATCACAATGACCAAAGGGTGTGCTTCTGGCATATGGTAGCTGGAGATCCAAATTGACAGATGTGTAACACAGTTCCACAGAACAAAAACTGACTTGCCCAACTTTCAAATGCTCTGCAGGACACTGATGTGGGGGCAACATACTTATAATTGTGTGAATATGGACACTCTGTTTTCCATAATAGTACAAAATATAGTTTTGACAGTTCGAATGCACATTGTATTTAACAGGAATGTCTCATTACTAATTGAGGGAAGAGTGCACTTTGTTGGGAATTTTACCAAGGGAAATTGCACCAGTATTACCAAAGGCAAGGCTGCTTGTGATGTTTGGTAATATAACTATATTATTCTGAATTTGTAGCAGTCATATTCATGATAAGTCTAGGTTTATGTTAATTGTTACTTTAACCCTTTTTATGAGCCACACAGGGCATCAGAACTCTGTAACTCCATTTCTTCTCCTAATGTATATGCCATTATTAGACTGTATTTTAAATCTAGGTATACTTTGGACACACAGGACATTATTATTATTATTGATTTTTCTAATCAGTCTTTATTTTATTTTTGCATTGCTCTCCATTTCCTCTACAATCCAAGATTCTTTCCCTCCACCTGAAAGCACTTTCTGCGTGTTTACTAGAGCATATTCTCTATCACTCTTTCAGATGCCTCTCCTGATTTTTCAGCTTCTCAACCTATTCCTGCCCCGTTTCCAGGTCCTCACTCCTGTTTTTCTAATTCTTTCTTAAAGCCTCCAGTTCTCTACCCAAAATTTCAGTCTTGATATTTATCTCTATCTTAGTAAGTTTTTTTAAGTTGTATGCTAACTTTTTCTGTTGTCTATTGTTTTAGTATTTTATTCATGTCATTGCTTCATGTGACTAGCTACTTTTGATTGTGCACTGGGCATTATTTTGCAAAACAAAAGCAATAATATGATATATACGTTTTGACATTAATTTTGTTTAGAAAAAGTTTGCATTTTGCCAGGCATCTGGGGAGACCAGCAATCTGGGGTCATCTTAATTTACTCTCTAGGATTGAAATGATTTTAAGAATTGACTCTGGTTTACCCTAACTAGTAGAACACAGTCTTTCATTTGCTAATTCAAAGGGAAAGGGTTTACTAGGTCTCCCTCTTCTTGGAAGCACCTGCTATCTTACCTTTGTAAGACTGTCTCTTGGGATCCCCAGTACCCTCTGGGAATTAGCATTTATCTTCAGGGGGAAAGATCGCCTCAAAATCTGGACCTATCTTCCTGAGCCTCCTGGCTCTGTAAGTCATCTCTATCTCATTAACTCATTAGTACTTTTAAGCAGGTTAAAAAATATCTATTTGTGACTAGGATTTTGTGGTTGTTTTCAGAGGTCAGTTTGAAGAACCCAGATTACCATCACACAAGTCTACATACCTACATACATTACTATTACTTTTCTAATCATTTTCTCAAAATATCATATAGAAAGAAGTATCAATATTCTTTTTTTTACATTTTATTAGGGGCTCATATAACTCTTATCACAAAACATACATATACATACATCAATTGTATAAAGCACATCCGTACATTCTTTGCCCTAATCATTTTCAAAGCATTTGCTCTCCACTTAAGCCCTTTGCATCAGGTCCTCTTTTTTTCCCCCTCCCTCCCCGTTCCCCCTCCCTCATGAGCCCTTGGTAATTTATACATTGGTATTTTGTCCTATCTTGCCCTATCCGGAGTCTCCCTTCCCCCCCTTCTCTGCCATCCGTCTCCAAGGGAGGAGGTCACATGTGGATCCTTGTAATCAGTTCCCCCTTTCCAACCCACTCACCCTCTACTCTCCCAGTATCGCCCCTCACACCCCTGGTCCTGAAGGTATCATCCACCCTGGATTCCCTGTGCCTCCAGCTCCCATATGCACCAGTGTACAACCTCTGCCCTATCCAGTTCTGCAAGGTAGAATTCGGATCATGGTAGTTGGGGGAAGGAAGCATCCAGGATCTGGGGGAAAGCTGTGTTCCTCATTAGTACTACATCACACCCTGACTGACCCATCTCCTCTCCTAAACCCCTCTGTGAGGGGATCTCTAGTGGCTGACAAATGGGCTTTGGGTCTCCACTCTGCACTTCCCCCTTCATTCACTATGGAGTGTGTGTATATATATATATATATATATATATATATATATATATATATATATATATATATATATATATATATATATATATATTTGCATGATGCCTTATACCTGGTCCCTTTGGCACCTCGTGATTGCACAGGCTGGTGTGCTTCTTCCATGTGGGCTTTATTGCTTCTGAGCTAGATGGCCGCTTGTTCACCTTCAAGCCTTTAAGACCCCAGACACTATCTCTTTTGATAGCCGGGCACCATCAGCTTTCTTCGCCACATTTGCTTATGCACCCGTTTGTCTTCGGCGATCGTATCATGGAGGTGTGCAGCCAATTATATGATTTCTTGTTCTTTGATGCCTGATAACTGACCCCTTTGGGACCACGTGATCACACAGGCTGGTGTATTCTTCCATGTGGGCTTTGTTGCTTCTGAGCTAGATGGCTGCTTGTTTATCTTCAAGACTTTAAGACCCCAGACACTATCTCTTTTGATAGCCGGGCACCATCAGCTTTCTTCACCACATTTACTTGTTCACCCACTTTGGCTTCAGCAGTTGTGTCAGGAAGGTGAGCATCGTAGAGTGCCAATTTAATAAAAGAAAGTATTCATGCATTGAGGGAGTACTTGAGTAGAGGCCCCAGGTCCTTCCGCCACCTTAATACTAAACCTATAAATATAGACACATAGATCTATTTCCTCATCTTTATATATATATATATATATATATATATATGTGTCTGTGTGTGTGTTTGCATGTACATGTCTTTGTCTAGACCTCTATAAATAAATGCCCTTTGACTCCTAGCTCTTTCCTCCATCTCCCTTGACTTTCCTCCTGCCCTACTACCATGCTCCGTCCCCACCTGGGCTACAACTATACCTCTTCTTTACGTAACCTTACCCTTGATCATTCCCTACCAGGCCTGCCACTCCCCCCTCACTACTATTTTGGGTCCCATGTTGTTCCCTTGTCCCTGTGTTTGTTAACACCACTTCCTTTCCCCCCCCCCACCTCCCCCTATCCCAAGTCCCCCTGGAACTGTCGGTCCCATTGTTTTCCTCCAGATAGTTCATCCAGCCTGTCTTATTTAGACAGACCTGTAGAGACAATAACATGCACGAAAACAAGACAGAGGAAAACAAAGCAACAGTATACAACCAGACAACAAAACAACAACAAAAACAAACCACTGACAAAGAACAAAACAAAATACATCAAGAAAGAAAAGCTTGTAGTTAGTTCAAGGATCGTTTGTTGGCCCTTAGGAGTGTTTTCCAGTCCAGTCTGTTGGGGCACCACGCCCTGGCCCCAAAGTCCACTTTCAGCATTCCCTGGGGACCTTGCCACTCCATTCCCTTGCTGTTCTGCTGCACTCCCCCAGTGCTTTGCCTCGGTGTGGTGGGATCAGGTCAGGTGCAATTCCCACACTGTGTCTCCGGTACTGTCCCCTGTATCGCCCTTGGTCACTGAGGGGCATCATGTTTCATAGTGAGGCTAGCCATGTTGTTCTCTCTGTGGACTGGCTGCTCTAGTCAGGAACATCATCCTCACGGCCTGGTGGGCCAGGCTGTGCTCCACTCTCTCCTCCTCCCCCTTCCTCTGCTCCCATGTGCTCTGATCAGATATGTCCCTCTCCCGGTGCGCCAGAATCAATGTCGTCCTTTGAAACAAAGTCTTCTCAGGGGAGGGGCAGGAATCCACTTAATTTTTGGTGCTGGGGCCAGCCTCCCAGACCTCTCCACTGGTTCCCTACTCCACGCCGGAATGTTGCATTCACACCTTGAGGCACTGGGTTGAAGTCTGGTCCCACTTTCCCTGTGGAGACATAAACAATACCCTCCCCTTGGGTGGGTTAGTGCCCCATGCCCCCGCTCCCCTTTTCTTCCTTATATTCATCCTTTCATTTTCCTTTCCCCACCTCCTCCACCGTTGTCTACCATGTGCATCCCTGGTTTTGATCTGGTCTCTGCCATACTACACAGTCTTCACCCAAAAATGTTTGTATACAGTAGCTTTTTCCCCTATGGCCCTTTTGCATTTTTTTTAATACTTACCTCAGCGGGCTCATGTTGTACTTGTCCTTTTGTGCCTGACTTACTTCGCTTAGCATGATTTCCTCCAGTTCTTCCCATGCCGCTATGTGCCTCATATGCTCATCACTGCTTTTTAGTGATGTGTAGTACTCCATTGTCTGTATATACCACAGTTTTTTAATCCAATCGTCAGTTGATGGAAATTTGGGTTGCTTCCAGCTCCTTGCAATTGTGAACTGTGCCGCAATGAACATTGGAGCACAGATGTCTGGCCTTGGTTTGTTTCTTGCCTCTTGTGGGTATATGCCCAGTAGGGGCATTGCTGGGTCATACGGTAACTCTATTTCCATCTGTTTTAGGTATTGCCAGATTGATTTCCATCGTGGCTGTACAGAAGTATCAATATTCTATTGAAGAATATATTCTCTTACATCCTAACTTATTCATTATAAGTAGTTGCAAGCATCTGGCCACTTCATTTTGTCTTCTACCGAAGATATTTCTATATTGATATATATACTATATTATTATAAATTACTTTTAAGAATTCACCTTTACATCATTAGAACAAAAAAATCATATAATTGTGAATAAGGGGGAGTATGGAGTGAGCACCCAAAGCCCATCTGTAGGCAATTAGACATCCCCTTACGTAAGGGTCTCGGGAGGAGACGAGCCAGTCAGGGCGCAGTATAGTAACAATGAAACATGCAACTTCCCTCTAGTTCTTAAATGCTTCCTCCCCCCACTATAATGATCCCAATTCTACCTTACAAATTTCGCTAGACCAGAGGATGTACACTGGGACAGATAGGAACTGGAAACACAGGGAATCCAGGACGGATAATCCCTTCAGGACCAGTGGTGAAAGTGGTGATAATGGGAGGGTGGAGGGAAGGTGGGGTGGAAAGGGAGACCCGATTTCAGGGATCTATATGTGACCTCCTCCCTGGGTGACGGGCAACAGAAAAGTGGGTAAAGGGAGACTTCAGACAGGGCAAGATATGACAGAATAATAATTTATAAATTATGAAGGGTTCATGAGGGAGGGATTGCAGAGTGGGAGGGGGGAAAATGAGGAGCTGATGCCAGGGGCTTAAGTGGAGAGTAAATGTTTTGAGAATGATGAGGGCAATGAATGTACAAGTGTGCTTTACACAATTGATGTATATATGGATTATGATAAGAGTTGTATGAGCCCCTAATAAAATGATTTTTAAAAAAGAATTCACCTTTATATTACACTTGGGATATTATATTAATCATAATTTTTTTTCTGTGCAGGTAAATGATATATAAGTATCATTGCAAGGCAGTGAAGGGGGCACTTTATTATAAAAAGTGTGTAGTGAGTCTAGTAAGAGATTGAGAGAACTACTGTTATAGATATGTCTGTCTTATTTTTGTCATGACAAATAAAATCTCATTCCATCCTTTCTATAAGAGGTAGGGAGACACCCATCCCAGGAGTCCACTTTAAGCCCTAAAATGTGAGTCCTACCTCCTCATTCCATACTAAGAGGAAACAAAAGTAGAAAGAACCAAATTTTTTTCATGGAAAAGAGAATCACAACACTTTATGGCACTAATTAATTTTCTGTACATCACACGAGGTGGAAAGGACCATCATGAGTAGAGATCATACCTTCTCTATCTCCTAGACCTACCTCGAATGCCACTGCCACTGCCAGACACACACACACACACACACACACACACACACTACACACACCCATTCTTGTCCTTAGAGACATAAACAGCTTGCTACAGTTACTATATGTACATTGCCAATAGACTCCACTTGTTCTCAGTAAATGTGTTGCATAATAGGAGATATATGCTACATTTTATGTAATTATTTATTACATTTTTACTGGCTTCGAATGCACATATCAGACAATTCAAAAGTTCACTCGTTCAATCATATCAAGAATGCTGACTCTCAGGGACCTGGCAGGACAGAGTAGGACCGGTCCTGTGGGTTTCTACGGCTGTAAATCTTTATGGGAGCAGAAAGCCTGGTCTTTCTCCAAGGAGAGTATTTGGTGGTTTTGAACTGCCGACCTTGTGGTTAGCAGCTCCACCCATGGCCACCCATGTCACCAGCAGGGCTCCTCTAGTTCATCATTAAAGCCGAGGAACTTGACCAGCAGTTCCAAACCACCAGCTGTCCCTCCGGGGAGATGGAGCGCTCTAGTCCCATGGAAACCCATAGGGGAAGCTCTCCCCTGGCCTGGAGACTCGCTCTGAGTTGGCCTTGACTCCATTGCAGTGGGTTTAGTTTGGGCTTCAGCATTCTTTCTGACTGCTGACCAGCAAAGAGAAAAGCTTTACTCTCGGCCAGAGGATGTTTGAGAGTGGGTTACAGTACTACCACACCCTTGGCCAGCCCATGGAAGGGTAGCTCTTCCCAAAGCGCTCGCCTGGGTGTGGTTCTGAGGGAAATCGAGGTACTAGGGTCTCCGACTAGGTCAATGCTCATGGAAACCACAGTCAAGAAACCACACAACCAGCATGGCACTAGCCAAATCTGCGCACAAGGGCTCTTTAAAGTGTTGAAGAGCAAGGATGCATGCCACATTGAGGACTAAGCACACCTCACCCAAACCAGGGTACTTTTAGTTGCCTCCTCTGTACACAAATGCTGGAAAATTAATTAATGCATTTGAATTGTGGTGCTGGCAAAGAAGCACAATGCTGAAATTGCCAGGGACTTCCAAAAGGACGAACACATCTCCCACTAGGAAGAAGTGCAGCCGGACCTAGAAGCAAGGGTGGCGCGACTTTAGACGTTTTGTCAGGAGAGACCAGTCCCTGGAGAATGACGCCATGCATGGTAAAGTAGAGGACTGGGGGAAAGAGGAAAGCACTCCATGAGATGGAGTGACACACTGGCTGCCCCCATGGGCCCCAAGTGAAAACCAAACTCACTGCCATCGAGTCAATTGTGACCCCCACAGGGACCCTGTGGGTTTCGGAGACTAACTCTTTATGGGAATGAAGTCCAAACACCATAACTGCGAGGGTGGCACAGGACTGGGCAGTGTTTTGTCCGGCGGTACTGAAGGTTGCTACGAGCCCATGCCAACTCAATGGCACCTGACAGCAAGAGGGTCGTCTGGCTGTGAGCCATCTCCTGACTGCCTCAGTCGAAGGGCACTGAGCAAAGCTCATACATGCTCTCATTTATAATAGTTTGCATGTCCTAGGTGCGGTCCCTCTCCTGCACCTGTAGATCCACTGACACCTGTGACGAACTGACCTGCTGCCAATCAAGACAGTGTGACGTGTTCTATTGTTTTCTGTGTTCTACATACAGTAACATGTCTGTGAATCCTTAGGACTTTATATTGATGGCTTTCCCTACCTAGATGATTCATTTTTGTGTTACAAAAGATCTTTATAGAATATATTTGAATTTAGGCAAGTTTCCTCCCTCAAACCCCAAACCAAATCCACTGCCACTGAGCCGATGCCAACTCAGCGATCGATCCTACAGCACAGGATTGAGCCCCCCGTGAGTTTCTGAGACGGTAACTCTTTATGGGAGTAGAAAGCCCGATCTTTCTGCCATGGAGCTGCTGGTGGTTTCCAACTGCTGACCTTTTAGATGGCAGCCCTGCTTATAACTTCTCTGCCACCAGGGCCCCTAGGTTGGGGGCATTTTCCTGCGAGAATAGCGTAAAGTTACTGTAGTTGGATGTAAAATTGCACATAAGGTTTTTTTCGGTGCTAGTGTCTGCGGAGAACCAGTGGGCGGGGGGTCTCTGAATCCAAGGGTCGCTCTGTGGGGTAGTGTGTTCTGTGCTGAGGAGCCACCCACAAAGCACATGTCTTTGGGCAAGAATTGAGGGGAGGAAGCTCATTCTAGAGAAGCCAGTATGGGGGTACCATCTGTCTAGCACGGACTTTGCATCTGACACATGACTGGGAAATAAAACATTTAACAGGCTCTAGCTGCAAAGTGAAAAGCAGCATTTCCATTCATGAGAAAACTCTAAATTTTGTCATGGCAACATGTCTTTCAGGGCTGTGTTTATTCATCTGGTGAATGAGCTGTTACTGAAAGGCCGCTATTACCAGCACTTATGCTAGAATCTAGCATGAGGAAACCGTGAGTCGAAGCTCTGTTACTGGCTTCCCGAGCCACCTGGGGCTGCTCTTCCAGAAGCTCCAGCAGGAAGAGGCTTTAGAAGCAGAAATGTACTTCCCCGTAGTGTTGGCAGCTGAAAGTCGGATTCAGGGGCCTGGCTCCAGAGGAAGGCTGACTTTGTCGGCTCTGGGGGATGCTCCTTGTCTCCTCAGCTTCTCTTCCCAGGGTGCTTGGTGATCATAGGGAATGTTTCTTTTCTTCCTTTTGCTTACTTTGCTCTGTCATATCTCAAAATAAGTTGATTTTAAAGCACACTGGAGACTATTACTACTTCATTCACATAACGTGACATGCCATGTCACAACCTAGCAATATAACACAGAAAACCCATTCCAAAATGAGATTACCACAGAGGTTGGGGTTAGGATTTATTATAGATATTTTAGGGGACACAATTCTGTACATAACACAGATATTTGTAACCATGTTTAATACTTCTGGAGGCACTGTGGTTATGCTTTGAGCTGCTAACCACAAGGTCTGCAGTTTGAAACCACCAGCCACTCCATGGGAGATAGGCAGGCCTTTCTACTCCCGTAAAGGGGTACAGCTTCAGAAACACACAGGGGGCAGTTCTGCCCTGTCCTATAGCGTCGCTATGAGTCAGCATCAATTGATGGCAGTGAGTTTGGGTTATTGTTTCTGTTCAAACCTGACTTAGTTACAACTTTCTAATATTTCTATTTACTGTGAGCTTGCTTTATGGTAAATGCTCTGCCAATCAGCCCTGGTGGCATAATGAGCAATGTATTGGACTGCTAACCATAAGGTCAGCAGTTTGAAACCATGAGCCAGCTCCAAAGGAGAAAAAGAAGGTTTTCTACTCTTATTTTTAAAAACAACAGTTTTATTGGTACTTCATCTACATATCATACAATTTAATAGTCCAATCATATCATGAAGAGTTGTACAATCATTACCACAATCAATTTTAGAGCATTTTCTTCTTCCTTGTACTCGTGATTAGTGTAATTATTATTACTTCTAAATGGTGGCAAAATAGACACAACAAAGCATCTTCTTTTTTTTTTTATTTGCCAGTCCAAAATGTGACTTTATTTCTTTTTTTGGGGTTTTTTTTTTTAACAATTTATTGGGGCTCATACAATTCTTATCACAGTTCATACATATACATACATCAGTTGTATAAAGCACATCTGTACAGTCTTTGCCCTAATCATTTTTTTCTCCTCTTTTCTTTTTTTGCATTTTATTAGGGACTCATACAACTCTTATCACCAAAGCATTTTCTAACTCAACAACTTCGACATGTATAATTCAGTGCCATTGCTAATACTCTGTATGTTATGCAACCATTATTCAATCACTACGCATCCTTTTCCAAATTAGTCCACTTCTGTGCGATGTACATAACTTCATGCCAACTTGATACATGGAAGTGTAGGGGTAGTGTCTAACTGTCAATCAGGCTGTGTCCTGAAGGTGATTCTTTGTGGGTGTGGCATTCTCATAAGGTGGGTTCTGGGAATTCCCCCCCCCCTTCACCTTCCTTCTGAAGAGCCACTCTGAGACTTGCCAGAGGTCACGCCAGCTCTGGGATGCTTCCACTGCCATTTGACCCACTGGCCTGTGAGCTTCCTGCATTTTGCATAATTGCTTTTGGTTGCGTGAGGGATTTATGGACTAATATTGGACTTATGGACTAGTATCAGACTTATGGACTTGATCTGAACTGGGCTGGGATATTTTTAAAATATACAATTACTCTTTGATATAAAGTTCTTTTTAAACACACACGAGTGTCACTGGGTTTGTTTCTTTAGTCAGCCCAACCTAACACACAAAGCCTTTAGACCCCAGACACCATTCGGATTAATAGTCCAGCACCATCTGCTTTCTTCACCACACTTTGTTGTAGTGTCCCCTTCTCTGGTGATCTCTTCACAAAGGTGGGTATTGAGGAGTGCCAGATTATAAGCACTAACTGTTCTTGGAGTGGGGCTAAAATTAAGTAGGGGCCCAGAATTCATCTGCTTGTCTAGGTTCTGAACAACTCTGATATAGTTTGGTGGTGATATTACAAAAACAAAATTAAAAAAAACCTAATAAGAATAACAACAGCAAAACAAAAACAAACAAATAAAAATATCCTCTCAAAGCCAAAAAAACAGAAATAAACATACAAGAAAAACATTGTTGACCATCCCTTTGAGGTTTAGGGTGATTGCATTGAAAATACCAATAATTTATGCAAGAAATCGAATTTAAGGTACTGTTGATATGAGGAGTTTATGCAAGTATAGTCCAACTATTTGAGTTGTTGCTTTTTACAGATTGAGTCCTTATTTGATTGAGCTCTGTTAAGGCTTTCTACTTTGCAGAGATTTATAGTTTCATAAAAATGGCAGCCAGTTGAAGGTGAACAAGCGGCCATCTAGCTCAGAAGCAAATAAGCCCACATGGAAGAAGCACACCGGCCAGTGCGATCACGAGGTGCCCAAGGAACCAGGTATAAGGCATCATGCAAAAAAAAAAAAAGATATAGGTGTGTGTATGTATGTGTATATATGTTTATATGTATATATGTATGTATATATATGTATATATATATCATATTAAATGAAGGGGGAAGTGCAGAGTGGAGACCCAAGGCCCAAGTGTGGACCAATGGAGATCCCCTCATAGAGGGGTTTAGGAGAGGAGATGGGTTAATTAGGGTGTGAGGTAGTATCAATGAAGAACACAGCTTTCCCCTGGATCCTGGATGCTTCCTCCCCCCAACTACCATGATCCGAATTCTACCTTGCAGGGCTGGATAGGACAGAGGCTGTACACTGGTGCATATGAGGGTTGGAGGTACAGGGAATCCAGGGTGGATGATACCTTCAGGACCAAGGGTGTGAGGGACGATGCTGGGAGAGTGGAGGGTGAGTGGGTTGGAAAGGGGGAACTGATTACAAGGATCCACATGTGACCTCTTCCCTGGGAGAGGGACAGCAGAGAAGGGGGGAAGGGAGACTCCGGATAGGGCAAGATATGACAAAACAACGATGTATAAATTACCAAGGGCATATGAGGGAGGGGGGAATGGGGAGGGAGGAGGGGAAAAAAAAGAGGACCTGATGCAAGGGGCTTAAGTGGAGAGCAAATGCCTTGAGAATGATTGGGGCAGGGAATGTATGGATGTGCTTTATACAATTGATGTATGTATATATATGAACTGTGAAAAGAATTGTATGAGCCCCAATAAATTGTTAAAATTAAAAAAAATGGCAGCCAGATTTCATGCTTTACATGTGTTTCATTTTTATGTGAGAATGTGAAAAAGTACGACTAATACCACTTTTACAGGAGAGAATGTGGTCCATAGTTAAACATCTGAATTTGAATTTATGAATGTATGCCAAACCACTGTGCTATAAACCTCTGATTTATCATCAGTTCCTCTTCTTGATACCTCCCCAGATGAATTCTGTTTATCCTGTACTGTCTAAGAAATAGAGTAGACACACCTCCCCAGATGAATTCTGTTTATCCTGTATTGTCTAGGAAATAGAGTAGACACTAAGTTTGCAACTTTTATTTACTACTCTGGTTAATTTCTACTGTGAATGCACTCCTGGGACATAAACTGAGTAATTTAGTGCTATAACTTGGTTAAGCCCAGTTTAGAAGATAAATATATGTGCTAAGTGATTTAGTAGTTTATTATTGTCTAGCTAACTCTGACTTAAAGAGAATCAGCCTTGGGAAATAGCAAAAGAACACAAACCCAGACACATCAAGAAAACATCCCAACCCAGTGCTGCCCAAGCCCACAAGTCCAACATTAACCCATATGTCCTACACCAATCCACAAAGTCCTCCTCCATCTCACAAAACACACACTATGACACTGACTGCAAGAGGAAAGCCAAATCAGTGAACATGTGAGCATCTCAGTGCTGGCAGGGGTTCTCCACATGGCTGCTCCAGCACCCAGGGCTGCATCGGGGTAGGTCTATGCAGCTTCTCCTTGGGGATGTCTTGTAGGAAGTGAGCCCTGCCAGCTGAAGCAGGGAACTGGCTAAGGCAGATGCACCCTGGTCTGACCATCACAAAGCAAGAGACCCAAGAACTAGAAAGGCAAGGCCCACTGAGCCATGTATCCCTATGCTCTTCAATTAACCCCACATGTGTTTATCGGCCAGGTTGGCACAATAAACTAACTGAATCACTAAGGAAATGCCCTTGGGAAGATGTCTCCTTTCTGAACACAAATCTACCATGTCTATGGTGTCCTGCAGGGCTTCTCTGAGTTGGCATTCACTGGACAGTAACAGGAGGCACGACATATGTTGTTGAGCATCTTTTCATATGCTTTTGTACCATTAATATATCTTCTGTGATTAGACTTCTGTTCAGATCTTCTGCCTGCATCTTAATTGGGTCATATGTTTTCTCAAGGAGACAAAGTATTATCGTGAAATGTACAAAGTCCTGGAATTAGAAAAACAAAAAGGAAGAACATGACTGACATTTCTCAAGCTGAAAGAATTGAAGAGAAATTCAAGTCCTGAGTTGAATGGACCATTTGGGAATAAAAGGGTAGCATTTATCCAAGGACAAAATTAAAAATATTTAGGAAAGAAAGAGGAGTGAAGACTGGAAACACAGATAGGAGATAGGCTGGGTGGTCATATTGAAGGGATAGCAATGAATGAGATGACACTGAATGTGTGTGAAGCATTGAATGCACAAGTGTTGATCTGCTCTGTGAGTCTTCACCCAATTTACAATAAAAAGTCTGGAAAAAAAGAAGGAATATACAAAGTTACTGAACCCAAAATAATTAGTTGGTGTTTAGCCATTTCAGGAGGTGACATATGAATCAAGAGCCGATGATATTGAAGGAGAAAGTCCAAACTGTACTGAAGTAATTGGCCAAAACAAACAAACAAACAAAAAACCAAGCAGGCTACAAGGATGAACCAAATGTCAACTGGGATGTTTCCAATAGCAGATACAATGCTTGAAGGGCTCACTCATCTATGGCCCCAAATTTGAAAGGTATCTGGCTATATGACTCGAAGAGCCCCAGGGAACAGTGTAGCTAACATCACACATAGTAAAGTTCTGTTGAAGATAATTAGAAAGCCAGAGTCCACTGACAGGGGTTCCAAAGAGGACATCGAAGGCGGGGGTATACCTTCCGATGTCTGATATGCTCTTGGCTGAAAGCCGATAGAAACATAAGATGTTTACACATGTTTATGGACTATCTACAGGAATTCTTCTTTGTGCATAATACACGTTATGGCCAGCATTGCAAAGAATGGGAATTTCAGAATATTTAATTGTGCTTGTGCAGAATCTGTACATAGATCAAGAGGCAGTGGTTTGAACAGGACCAGGGGATACTGTGTGGTTTAACTCTTTCCTAATGCATGGGGCATAAAAATATCATTTACATGTCCTCCTCTGGAGTTTCTTGAGAAGCTTTGTACCCATGTGTAGGATGTGCTGGCCTAGGGACAGGGAAGTGTGTGACCATAGAACAGAAGGAAGCCTGCCAGCAACGTTTCTGTGTTGAGAGGTTACTGTATGAGTTGGTGGTTATGGAAGATGCTTGTCTCTTTGGATCTGGATAGTAGAGCAGATGTTCTTGGGAAGATAGATTGTGTTCAAGTGCATATTGGTTTTCTTTTTTTTTTTTTTTTAACAATTTATTGGGGCTGATACAATTCTTTTCACAGTTCATACATATACATACATCAATTGTATAAAGCACATCTGTACAGTCTTTGCCCTAATCATTTTTTTCTCTTTTCTTCTTTTACATTTTATTAGGGACTCAAACAACTCTTACCAGAATCCATACATATACATACATCAATTGTATAAAGCACATCCATACATTCCCTGCCCCAAGCATATTGGTTTTCATGGCTCACTCTATCTATCCTATCACCAGGGTCCATTGGGACATCTGTGATCCAGATAATTATCAAAATCTATCACACCTAACACTTAATGATTTAGCATGAAGTCCATTAGCAAAATAATTTGTTTGCATAAAGTCTTACAAGCAGAAATAATTTAGCAAAGACAAGGTTGAAATTAGGCAAGGTATGTATAGGGTTATAACCTTTTATCATACTTATTTAATCTGTATTTTGAGCAAATAATCGGAGAAGGGGGACTATGTGAAGAACATGGTGTCAGGATCGGAAGACGTGCCCTATGTAGATGGCGTGGCGTTATCTGCTGAAATGGAAGTGGATCTGAAACATTGCTGAAGATCAAAGATGACCACTTGTCATGTGGATTGCATCTTAGCATACAGGCACCACTCACACTTTCTGCTGGAAACACAAATCCTTACTGCTAGGACCAATAAGCAGCAACAGGATAAGTAGAGAAAATACTGAGTTGTTTACTTGGATTCACAATCAGTGCTCATGGGAGCAGCAGTCAAGAACCCAAATGGCAGACTGCATGGGGCAAACCTTCTATAAAAGACCTCTTTAAAGTATTCAAAAGGAATAGTGTCACTTTAAGGTCTAAGGCACACCTGACACAAGCCATGGTATTTTCAATCACCTCCCAAGCATACAAAACTAGGCAAGGAATAAAGAAGACACTTCAGGTGCCTTTGAGTTATGGAATTGGAGGAAAAGAGTAAATATACCATAGACTGTCCACAAAAATGAAGGAACTCTGGTGGTAGAGTGGTTATGTGTTGAGCTGCTAACTACAGGATAAGCAGTTCAAAACCACCAGTTGCTCCTCAGGAGAAAGATGAGATTTTCTACTCTTGTAAAGAGTTAACGTCTCAGAACCTACATAGTTCTACTCTGTCCTGTAGGTCGCTATGAGTCAAAGTCAACTCAGTGGCATTGAGTTTGGGTTGGTTTGTCACTAGTATAAACAAATCTGTTTTTGAAGTACAGCCAAAATTTCTGCTCCTTAGAAGTGAGAATGGCGAAAACTTCATCTTACATACTTGAGACATTATCAGGAGGGACCACTCACTGGAGAAAGCCATCATGCTTGGTAAAGTAAAGGGCCATTAGAAAAGAGGAGGGGCCTCCGGGAGATGGACTGACATGGCAGCTGCAACAATGGCGTCAAGCCTTGCAGTGATCAGGACCAGGTTTGGGCAGGGGCTCATTCTATTGTCCCTAGACTGGCTTGATAGCCCCCAGCAGGAGATTTTCTTCTGGTCGAGTTGTGAGAGTTGCTGTGTATTTTGTACACAGTTCCTTTACCAGATATGTGCTTTCAATTTTCCCTCTCAGTCTGTAGCTTGCCTTTTCATTATTTTCACAATGTCTTCGCAGAGCAGAGGTTTTTCCATTTCAATACTGTAACATCGATTTTTACTCTATGAATAATGTTGGGTTTGTATCTATACTCTCATTGCCAAGCTAGAGGGTGGAGGTTTTTCTCCTATGTTATCTGCCGTTTGGCATTTCACATTTGATCTATGATCTGTGTTGAGCTTTTTTTTTTTTTTTCAAGAGAAAGACTTTTATTTTTTAAATTTTAATCATTTTATTGGGGGCTCTTATAACAATCCATACATCAATTGTATCAAGCAGATTTGTACATGTGTTGCCGTCATCATTTTCTAAACACTTGCTTCCTATTTGCGCCCTTGCTATCAGCTCCTCTCTTTTCCTTCCCTTACCCCACCCTCCCTCATGGCCCCTTGATAAATGATAAATGATTGTTGTTTTGAGCTTGTTTTGCGAAAGATATCATGTCAGTTTCCAGATTTGTTTTCTTGGTGAATAACTATTTGCTCAAGTTTCACTTGGTGAAGGCCGTCTTGTATTGAATGCCTTTGCTCCTTTTGTCAGAGACGAGTTGGTAAGACTTGGGGTGTTTTATTCTGTTCCATTGACTGGGTGTCTCTGTGTGTGCCAAAACCACGTTGTTTTAATTTCTGTAGTTTCATAATAAGTCTATGAAAATGCAGTCGTGCAATAGCTAGGCACTGGGCTGCTAAGCAAGTGATGGAGGTTGGAATTCATCACCGGTTCTGCAAGAGAAAGGTTCTGGTAAGCTGTTCATATACAGATGAAAAAATCCCAAACTCCCATTGCCTTTGAGTCTCTTCCAACTCGTAAGACAAAAGCAAACCGCTCCTCAGGGTGTCTGGCATTGTAAATCTCAGCTTCATGTTTCTCCCATGGATTGGCTGGTAGGATTGAACCATTGCCTCACAGTTAGCAACCTGATGCTTGGCCCACAGCACCACAAGGGTTCCTTCTGTAAAGACTGTAGCCTAGGCAATCCCATGAGGCATTTTGCTCTGTCTTGTAGGGTTTCTATGAGTACGAATGGACTCAGTGGCAGATTAGAAGGTTCTAGTAAGGGAATGAAGCTACCCTTGACCAAAGGACAAGCCTTCTCATTGAGGGAAAGTTGTCCTCTTCAATTCTGATGGTCAATGAAGCAACAGGTGTTGTGGGCAGATCCCCCTTCCATCTAACATAATAAAGATTCAAGCTTGGCTTGTCAACCCTCAACTGTGTTCAAACAATGGAGTTTAAATCTTGGCTTTCCATTCTAGATGACTATTTCTTGCATGGCCTTGGACACAGATTCCACACTCTGGCTATTCATCTCTATCATGAGGATGGTAGCACCGTTAGCCTATATATGTGAGAATTAAATGAATGACATTCTAACCATTTTAAATTGTATTTGAAGTGAAAGTTAACATAGAAAACTAGGTTATCATGTTAAAATCTTCATACAGACTCTACTTGTTCCCATTCTGTTTGTTGTTTCTAGTAATCTAACTCCCCTGCCACCCTTGACCTTCTTATCTCTGCTTTCAGGTACCCTGCCACCCTTGACCTTCTTATCTCTGCTTTCAGGCAAATGCTGACTACTTGGTTTTATATTGCTGGTTATTTAAAAACCAATAGCATTTTACAAGAATTGTTTATTACCTATGTAGCATTGCCATGTCTTTACATTCAGAGTGCATTTGCTATAAGGTTTTTGCAAGCCACACAAGTCCCTAGTGTGTTTTCCTCTGTATGCTATGCACATTATATGCAACTGTGTGGTATTTCCATGGGTGCATCAGATGCAAAAAGTACATAACACAGAAGTGGATATTGCTGTTCTCTTACTCCAGGCCCTAAAATGGAATTTCGGAGAGTCAAGCCATGGCAAATAATGTGTGAATTTGCTGTTTTTTAGGAGGAATGAAGCATCACTAATGAAATACCAACCATCAAGGCATGTTTCACGTGGATAAACATTCATGTCTTGTTTTTGTTTGACAAGACTTTTTTGTCACGGCATATCATTTATAGAATAAAATGTGTCAGAGAGAAATCAGATATGAAAATCAGAATCTCTTTCTACCTTGTACTGTGCACATTCCTTTTTTAGAATAGCATTGCTTAACACCATTTATGGGGAAAATGTCAGCTAAGCACTCATGGTTAAATTTAGCAGATAATATTGAAAGATGAGACTAGGAGAATACATTTAGATGCAGAGAATACTTAACATGAATGGTTATTTGCTAGGGGGGAAATGGACTTCAGCTTTTCCTAGAGTACAATCTAGCAAAGTATTCCTCACTGGTAAGGACGTTTGTGACGACGGTACCTAAGATGCTTTATAAACACCTCAACTTGGAATTTGTATCTGAAAGTGCTACTTCTTTTCCACTGTGAGCTCTCCCATACTGGTTTGTCCACACAGTGGCAGAGCTAACTCTTCAAGCAAAGTAAGACGTAACAGAACCACCAGTCGTGGTCAGTTCAGTGACTCTTTAAAGTTAACATTTAAATGGCCTGTCTTTTCAAAGTAGAGTCTGTAAGCACAATTGCTTCATTATTAGTGTAAGTGCTTTGGTTATCTTAAGCTGGAAATATTTTTAGTTTTATACGTGTAACCCAGAGGACTTAGGTAAAGCATCGAGGAAGGAAGAGTGGACATTTTATTCTATAGGGTTATTTTGTCAGGGCAGCGGCCCCGTGAAATGTCTCACTGATGAGTGCATCTGCCTATTCGTACATTACCAGTGGTGTTTCTGCCTGAATGACCGTGGATTTTCAGAACAGCCTTGGGCTTTTCTCTGCTCCTTGAGGTGCTCCACCCCAGAAGGAAGGGTGAGTTTCCATGTGGGGGTCTTTGAGAGAGGAGTTGGGTTTGCCCAGGCCTGTCTGCTTGCAGTAGCACTCCTTTTTAAAAAAATTCTCTTTAAAATTTTTTAAAAATCATTTTATTAGGGACTCATACAATTCTTATCACAATCCATACATACATCAATTGTGTAGAGCACATCTGTACATTCATTGCCCTAAAACATTTGCTCTCCACTTAAGCCCTGGCATCAGCTCCTCATTTTTTTCCCTTCCTTCCCCACTCCCCCCTCCCTCATGAACCCTTGATAATTTATAAATTATTATCTTGTCATACCTTTCCCTGTCCAATGTCTCCCTTCACCCACTTTTCTGTTGTCCGTCCCCCAGAGAAGAGGTCACAGGAAAATCCTTGTAATCGGTTCCCCCTTTCCAACCCACCCTCTCTCTATGCTCCCAGTATTGCCACTCACACCACTGGTTCTGAAGGGATTATCCACCCTGGACTCCCTGTGTTTCTGGTTTCTATCTGTACCAGTGTACATCCTCTGGTCTAGCCAGACTTGCAAGGTAGAAGTGGGATCATGATAGTGCGGGACAGGAAGCATTAAGGAACTAGAGGAAAGCTGTATTTTTCATCATTGCTACATCACACCCTGACTGGCTCATCTCCTCCCCGAGACCGCTCTGCAAGGGCTTTGGGTCTCCACTCCGCACTCCCCCACTCATTCACTATGGTAAGATTTTTTGTTCTGATGATACCTTATACCTGATCCCTTCAACACCTCATGATCGAACAGGCTGGTGTGCTTCATCCATGTGGGCTTTGCTGCTTCTGAGCTAGATGGCCGCTTGTTTACCTTCAAGCCTTTAAGACCCCACATGCTATATCTTTTGAGAGCCTGGCAACATCAACTTTCTTTGCCACATTTGCTTATGCACCCATTTGTCTTCAGCGATCGTGTCATGGAGGTGAGCACACAATGTTATGATTTTTTTGTACTTTGATGCCTGATAACTGATCCCTTGGGCACCTGGTGATCACTTTGTCTTTAGTGGTTGTGTCGGGAAGGTGAGCATCATGGAATGCCAATTTAATAGAAGAAAGTGTTCTTGCATTGAGGGAGTACTTGAGTGGAGGTCCAATGTCCTTCTGCTACCTTAAACTAAACCTATAAATATATGCACGCAGATCTATTTCCCCACCCTCATATATAAATATATTTGCATATATACATGTCTTTATCTAGACCTCTATAAATGCCCTTTGCCTTCCAGCTCTTTCCTCAATTTTCTTTGACTTTCCTCCTGTCCCACTATCATGCTCAGTCCCCACCAGGATTTCAGCAATTCCTCTTCGTTACATTACCCTTGATCATGTCCTACCAGGCCTCCCACACTCTCCTCACCACCAATTTGGATCACTTGTTCCCTTGTCCCTGGGTTTGTTAACACCACGACCTTACCCCCACCTCCCCCTCTCCCACTGAAACTGTCGGTCCCGTTGTTTTCTCCTCCAGATTGTTCATCCAGCCTATCTTCTTTAGACAGACCTGCAGAGATAATAACATGCACAAAAACAAGACAGCAAAACCAAGCAACAATATACAACAAAACAACAACAACAAACCAATGACAAACAAAAAACAAACAACAACAACCAAAACACAAGAAAGAAGAGCTTGTAGTTAGTTCAAGGATTGTTTGTTTGCCTTTAGGAGTGTTTTCCCATCCAGTCTGTTGGGGCACCACGCTCTGGCCCCAAAGTCCACCTTCAGCATTTTCTAGGGACCCCACCGCTCCATTCCCTTGCTGTTCTGTTGCACTCCATTAGTGTTTTGCTTCTGTGTGGCGGGATCAGATCAGGTGAAATTCCCACACTCTGTTTCCGATATTGTTCCCTGTAGGGCTATGGGTCAGTGAGGCGTGTCATGTGTCATAGTGGGGCTGGCCATGTGGTCCTCTCTGTGGCCTGGCTGCTCTAATTGGGATTATTGTCCTCAAGTCCTGGTGGGCCAGGATGTGCTCCACTCTCTCTTCCTCCCCCTTCATCAGCACCCATCTGCTCTGATCAGATATGTCCCTCTCTCAGAACTGCAGATTCAATGCGGTCTTTTGAAATAAAATCTTCTTGGGGGAGGGGGAGGTATCCACTTAGTATTTGGGATTGGGGCCAGCCCCCAGTCCTCTCCAGTGGTTCCCTATCCACGTCGGCATGTTACATTCACATCTTGGAGCACTGGGTTGAAGTCTGCGCCCTCCTTCCCTGTTAATTTCTCTTTTCAGTAGTTTTCTTGATATGATATTCACATTTCACACACTTCCATAGTTAGGCCGCATCCACAAAGAGTTGCACATACGTCATCAAATCAGCACCACTTCCCATGCCCACATGCCCCCACTGATGGCTGCCAAGTCTTCCCCCCGCTTTCCTGAAAGACCATTGCATCAGTTCTTGTCTCCATGAGCCCACTCCTCTGTACATCCTAACCTGGAAGACCTAACAGAAATAATAAAAAACAAAAGCAAAATGAAACAGAAAGAAGAAAGCAATAATAATAATATAAGATAAAAATAGAAATAGTGTATGGAAGAAAAAAGCCACCAACAATATTTGAAAGGCCAGAGAAGAAATTTCTTTCTTGAAACAATCAAGAATTATTTGAGCACAGAGCACATTCAGGTGGGGCCATCTTCCACACAGAGGGGGTGGGCATGCTGGTGCAAGGACCACTGCTTGTTTCCACCAGGCCTCACCGTTCTGTGGGTCACAGCGAGGACCGTGGTCTGGAGTGGAGGGGCTTGCTCATGACCTGGCTGACAGGCTAACATGTTGATCTGGGACTTACGAGAAGGGAGCATTTCGAAAAGTTAGTGCATGCAGCCCAGTGGCCACCCTGCCCTTCCATATTAAGCTGGCCTCGTCCAGAGAAAGTCTAGGTACAGTTAGTAGCCACCTTCGTTTGTCATTATCTCATAGTCAGCATCGACAGGTTCCTCAGCTGCGTGCGTTTGACACTCCACAAACCGGCGTGGCCCGCCGTGGCCGTGTCCGGCTCCAGGAAGACCACGTATGGAGGAAGAGCGCAAAACCCGCCAAGCACAGCCCGGCTCCTCTTGTTTTTCAGGAAAGGTAGAACGGCTGTTTTCTGTGACTTGTGCCCACAGCGTCTTACCCGACACTACTGAATTGCTGTTAGTGAAATAGGAAGTCTTAGGTGTGCTGCTTGAGACCGAAGCTGCCAGTCATTGGATGCACTGGTGTGGCTATGATAGACGATATGAGTAATGTTTATAAGAATGCCTTTGTTTGGCTTAATTTCATTGATGTATTTGTATTATGTAGCAAAAACCTCCTTGCTGGCAAGCAGATTACAACTCATAGAACCGTGCAGGGCGGAGTTAGGGTTACAGGATGTAGAGACACAGACTGCCACATCTGTCTCTCACAAGCCAGTGATGGGCGCGGACAGCTGACTGCAGAGTTGGCAGCTGAGCACTTAGTGGCTGCCCTACTGGGGCTCCTGTGTCCTGTGCAGAGAGCGTGAGGCGGCCTGTGGGCACGTGGGTGAGGCATTACTAAGCAGACTTGGCTGGTGTGAGTAAGTAGCAGCGCTTCTAAAGAACTGTGTGTCTAGCAGTAATAGTAAGAATAGAGTGAGAACAATAATCAAATGTTGCTACTTAGCATACATTACGGATCAGAAGTAATCTCTTCAACCTTGTCAAGGATGTTTATGGAATACTTAAAATAAAGAATTAAATGTGGCATTTAATAATATTTTCTTATTAGCAATGTCTTTATGCAAAACAAGAACATATTGGGGTCAAGAAAGTAACTTATTTAGGTCATAAACATTAGGTGACTTTTGTCTGTACATGCATTAATATGAACTGTGTTTGCCTTAGGTCGACTTCCAACAAGTGCAGGATGATGAGAACGTGGTCTCTTTTCAGAGCCATATACGGGGTCAGACCCTGGAAATCAGCTGCACTCTGAGTGGCGCTCATTCAGCTTCTCGTGGGCTGTACGTGCCCTTGGTAGTGAGGACCCCCATTCTAATGTGGCCAATCACTGTAATCAGCGGGAAAGGCATTCATGCAGTTGAATCAGGAGATAATGTGACCTGATTTTATTGTGGGGATAGTTTACCTGCCATTCCCACCCATTCTCCCCAGTGCTTGCATATTCATGTGCCAATGCCTGCAGTACAACCATCATAGTTTGAAACACAATGAGGGTGACCAGGCTATAAAAGTGATAGTAGGATAGTAATTTTCAATCTAATTGTGTGTCTGGCATAATTATAGCAATTGTGTTTTGTATATTTTCTTATTTTTTTAAATTGAAAGATCATTTTATTGGGGGTACTTACAGCTCTTATAACGATCGTTGTATCAAACATATTTGTACATAGGTTGCCATCATCATTTTCTAAACATTCACTTTCTACTTGAGCCCTTTTGATGTATCAGCTCCTCCTTTTCCCCTCCCCTCCCCCTCACACCCTCAAGACCCCTTGATACATTATGAACTATTATTTTCATATCTTACACTGACCACGGTCTCTCTCCCCCCACAGTTCCTGTTGTTTGTTTCCTGAGGGTGGTGGTAGTGATGTGTGGATCATTGTGATAGATTCCTCCTGCCTCTCGTCCTCCTCCTGGTATGGCTACTCCCATTCCTAATCCTGGATTCTGTGTGCCGTGAGCTCTAGCTCTTATCTGTACCCGTGTATGTTATGTATACTTTAAAATACTAGCCACTAAAATATGCTGATGTACAAGGGATACCCCCAAGAAAGGATTTTTTCCAGAGCTATGTATTTAAGTTGTTTTTTTTTTTTTAACAAAACAACCCTATCACCTTCAAAGTACTCTCCATTACACTTAATACAATTGTAAAATCTGCGATTCCATTCTTGAAAACATTTTTCAAACTCATCTGTTAGGATGGCTGACAGCACTTCCCTTTTTTTCTTCATCTCTTCTACATTGTTCATGTCCCTCTGCATTTGAGGAAACAAAGTCTAACTGAGCAAGGTCAGGTGAATAAGGTGCGTGGGGGCAAGAGAGGCATGCTTTTTTTTTTTTTTTTTTTAACCAAAAAACTGACACACTAAGATGGCTGCTTGAACAAGTGCATTGTCATGGTGGCAAAACCAGTCCCTGACTGCCACAAATCTGGTCTTTTTGGTCACCCACTGTTACGCAATCTTTTCAGAAGCTCTAAATAGAAAGCTTGATTATCAGTCTGTCCTGGTGGAATGAACTGAAAATGCACCATGAACCAACATTTTCATCTGTTCAGGAAGGTGATGAATGTCCAGAATGAGGTTTGCCATCAATTGACATTTCACCTTTTTTGAAATGAGAAAACCACTCGTACACTTGAGTTTTTCCCATAGCTCTGCCCTTTGAAGCTGTGTTCAACATCACAACAGTTTCTGCGGCATTTTTCCCAAGCAGGAAACAAAATTTCACAGCCGCATACTGTTCTCTTAAATTGGCCATCACATAAAATGAGATTGGAGTGAAGCTGCTTTCATGAAAAAATTCACTGTGACCAGAGAGAACCTTCCCAGATGATGCCACCAGGTGCACTAATTCAGAGTGAGTTGCTTGATGCTCGCCAATGGGAAAAATGCATACTAAGAAAGCTCTGCTCGGTCTAGCACATTTCCAGTTATGTTTGGGTATGCCTCATATATATACAGATTAGTAAAAGGGGACAGACCCTATTGTATGCTATATTTAAAAATTAATCTAGCATACTTCTATGGAGTAAGTTAAAGCTCAGGATGTTTTTCTCCTTAAGAAAACAACAACAACCAAAAAAATCAAAACAACAACATTTGGAATCTGCTCTGCAAGTGTCCAAGAGCTGATTTGACATGTCCTGTAGTGAGGATTCTGAAATTCTGAAAAGATGTGATTGTTACAATGACTGAATGAAGTAAGACATAGGCTAAATGGTTTCACGAAACTAAAGTTCGCGCTAAAGCACAGCACAGTAGCTGTTGCCTCTGCATTACATATCGCACCTCAGGAAAGTAGGCCCTTTCCCCTACTGGTCTCTGCTGTAGATCTCCTGCCTCAGCAGATTAACGTGGACAGAGAAAGGCCTGGAGAGGACAGCCAAGAGAACCCTCTGAGGCGGTTGTCGTCTGTGTTGTGGGGTCACTAGGGAACCAGCCGCCTGAAGGCACCTAGCAATAGCCACAAGATGGGTGGTACAATCTCTAACCCCAAGCCCGTCCCGTGGCACCTTGCACGGTGACCTTCTTCTCTAAAGATTGGAGCCAAGAAAATCCTCTGGGACAGTTCTACTCTCTATCACCTGGGGTTGTCATGGGTGGGGTCAAAGTGATGACAATAGTATTTGCTATTTTTATTCCCAGAAGAGAGCTCTAATGAAGTTAGTTAAGTTCCAGAAACTTTTCCTTAAATTACTCTAGTTACTTTACAAGCTAGTTACTCTAATTTTTAGTGTTGTCGAAGTGAAATTAAAATGTAAAGTTACTTTCAGAAGCGTGCTTTACACTTGACAAAACCCAACATTGCTTCATTGTAAAACCATTCAACAAACTAGGAATGGGAGGTAATTCTCTCAATATGATAAAATTCACCTTAAGAAAAAGTTCAAAGTTAATGCCATACTTAATGATGGAAACCTGAAAACTTGCCCCATCAGGGAAAGTCGGACGTCTGTCCTTGACGCTGTGCAGCGAGACAGAAGGATGGAATGTGTGCATGTGATGGGGGAGAGAAGGAGAGAGAGAATCTCACACCGAACGTCTCCTCCTCATAAATATATCCTATGAGTTCCTGGTAGCAGTATTGCATTTTAGAAAGTGTTACACTGCTTCTTAAACTCTCATTAAGGCCAAAATATGAGAATGTTTCCATCTGGAAAATCATACTTGAACATAAATTAAGCTCTTTTTTTCTTTGTACAAGGGCTATTTAGTTTTCTATATGTAATATATGAAATCTGGCAGGGAGTTTATAACTGCAAGGAAATTGTTCTGATCGATGATCTATTAAGCTGATAATAATAAGGAAATGAGAAGGGGATGGAGATTGTGAAAATGAGGGTGAAGTCCAAAAAGATATCGTACTTATCTGTATTTTATTAAACTTTAATGTGGAGAATATATGCATTTATTACTTGTATACGACTGTCATCAAAAGTTGATTCTGACTCATGACAACACTGTAGGACAGAGTAGAACTGCCCCTGAGGGTTTCTGAGACTTGACATCTTTACAGGAGCTGAAAGCCACATTTTGTACGAAAGAGCAACTGGTGGATTTGAACTGCTAACCTTTCAGGTGGTAGTCCAACTCATAGCCCACCACACAATCAGGGATCCTCTAATAGTTAATATGAAGACATGTCTTTCTTATTTTGTTTATTTTGCAGGTAGTGGAGCTGAAATGCTTGATTATGGAAGATCTTGTGATTACTTAGTGGTAGAGACAGGAGTGAAAGCCAGGTGGCCTACAGTTTAGTTCCACACTGTTTAAACACTATGATTTTGCATGTAATTCGGCCATGTAAATAGTATGTCCACACAGATAACATGCATAGCATCTGTGGAAAACAAGCATGTGAGGGAGTTGCATGGCTTGAAAAACTGTAACCTGTGTGTTATTTACACAAGAAAACACTCATCGACTCAGCGGGCCTGGCAAGCTACAAAAATGAGCAGAAAAGATCTCTCTGGTTATAGTGAATACAGGAAACCTGAAGTAGTGTAGAAGTTTAATAGATGTTCACATAGACTCAACTGTAAGATTTAGGCTGAATTTTATTTTCCAGAACCAGCAGCTAAAAAGACCACAGGACCTTGGAGAAGGGTTTTGAGGAAGCTGTGGGCCTGGAGATAGGTGCGTGCTCATGCGCGCGCGCGCGTGTGTGTAGTGTGCGTGGTGTGCGTGTGTGTGGTGTGCGCGTGTGTGGTGTGCGTGTGTGTGGTGTGTGTGTGGTGTGCGTGTGTGTGGTGTGTGTGTGGTGTGCGTGTGTGTGGTGTGTGTGTGCGTGCGTGCGTGTGTGTGTGGTGTGCGTGTGTGTGGTGTGTGTGTGTGGTGGGGATGGGGGCAGTCCAGCAACTGTTTTGCTAGTCCTGGAGTGTCAGATGTGGTCCACCTTGGCTCCTAGGGGTCCTGTGTTAGACAGGGTACTTATGATTATAGCTAGATAGACAGACAGAGAGACAAGACACAGCACGAAGGAATAGAACAGCTAATTTGTCCACCCAGCAGTACAGAGGGCTCAGTTCAACTCACTTCCGTGGAACAGTCAATATCCCGGAAGTCCTTCTGTAAGGTCTCTCTCTCTGGGCTAAATTCCAACCTCAGTCCTTGGCTCCACAGGAGAAAGAATTCACGCCGAAGCCTGGCTCATGATCCAAGTGAATTTAATGAGAGTTAAAAGAAGCTTCAGGTTTACACGGTACCCATAGAATTCCTTTTGGCCTTGCGGCCTGGCAGAGACTGCTCAGGGTCACGCAAAGATCTCTCTCCCAAGTTTCCTCCGAAAAAAGACCACCAGACAAGCCAAGACAAGACAAGCCCCTCTCCCTCCCTCTCGGTTCCTGCCTTTTCAAGGATTCCCGGGGGAGGCATGGTGAACGACCCCAGGTCGATCCCATTGGCTGAATTGCAATCACCTGGCCCAGGTGGGCTGCTCCAGGTTTAACGCCCATCCGTGCTCACCAGCCGGAAAATCCAGCTTTGTCCTCTGCTAGCTCTCCTGGGCATGCGTCAGTGGACTTCCCAATGCCTAGGCTAAGCTACCTAACACTTCAACTTGTCGAGCCATTTATCTCCTTTCCCTCCAATCACACTGCGACCGTCTTAATGCCACAAGTTCCTATTGGCCAGGTTGCACAGCAAACCTGCCAATCACAGGCGTGAAGAAGACAACACTTAGCAGTTACATAGCCCACGTTCGGAAAGCTGCATTAGTAATTTTACTCCCATGAGCATGCAGATTTTACTTTTGTTATGCATTATATTTTGAGTGTCTGGATGGTGTGAACAGTTGGAGTGCTCTATTATTAGCAGAAAGGCTGGCAGTTTGAACCCACCCAGAGGCCTCAGCAGACAGTGGGTTGTGCTGCTTTAGGTTCATGGACTTGAACACCAGAAAGCAGTTCTGCTGTGCCCAAATGAGGTTGACATGAGGTGACTGAATGGCCAGTAACAACAGGGATGCGGTGCTGAGGCCCACCCAACATCCAGGGGCCTGGGCTGGTGGCTCGCAACCACCACAAGCTCCATGAGGGCATTTTTCTTCTTGGCTTGGCATTTTATCCCTAAGGGTGTGCTTAGCACATGATAGATGCTCACTAAATGTCTGAGCAACGAATGGATCCAAAAGCTACATGCAGAGCTAGTGGTGAAATTGTAACTCTTCAGTCTATACAACATGGTGGTGTGGCTGCGGGGTAAGCAGGTGTTTCTCCAGAGAGACAAAGGGGATTACAAGGTAGAAAGGCTCCGCCTCCCGGACTCGTGCTCTTTTGAATGTACCATGGCACCTTCTCTAGAGAATACGAGACCAAGTTATGAAATGCTGGACTATTCTAGGTTTGACACAAATATCCCTCGGGTAGCTGAAGCAGTGATAATCGTGTTTTGTGTCTCACCTTGGGCATAAAATGTTTACTGACCCGCAAAAGATCCGAGCACGGGGCTTTAATGCTGGTGGCCGGCCTCAGTCTTCTCGCGGCTGCTCTGACAGAAGCACCACAAGCGTGTGGCCTGAACAAACGGAAATTAATTTCCTCCCTATTCAGAAGCCAAGTCTCCTGAATTCAGGGCACCGGCTTAGGGGAAAGATTTTTCTGTTGACTCTGTGAGAAGGTCCTTGATCTTCCTGTGGGATGGCATCTCTGTTTGATGGCTTTCCTGTAAGCTCTCTATCCCTCACAGTGAGTTACTCAAGACGCTCTCTACTCTCAGGCTGCCCCATTAACATACGAGAGCAGCCCAGGCCCACTGAGCCTGCACCACGGGCTTTGTGGGGTAAACAGGATTTGATCCATAACCCGGGCGAAGTCCATACTTAGAGCTCTTCACAGTCATCTCTCAGATAGAAAGTGGGCACTGAGACACTCCGCCAAGTTCACTTTCGGCTGATGTCAGCCACTTACTTCTTTCCCAGTAAAAAGGGTGAATGCTGTCTTTTCACGCACGTGGACACTAAAAAGAAGAAAGCAGACTTGTGTAACTATCATTATCTGTACAACTCATCAGATATTACTGCTGTGCCGTCTTAGCTCATCTGACCTATTACAACTTTGAGCAACTATTTAATCTACTTAAACATTTTATCACTTACTATTTTCCCTTGATTAAGACATCTCAACAAGCTTTTTTCCTCCTTTAAGCCACTTATGAGGACCTAATTCAGACCTCATACCTTTTAGTGGTTCAATCACATCAAGCAGCTTGTACAACTTCTACCACATCAGTTTCAAAGCAGTTTCTTCCTTCTTGTACTCCTTGATATCAGCTTCCACCCCTCCCCTCCTCCCCACCACACCGGCTCTACTCCCAGGGACCCTTACTCTAGTTATTGTCTCTAAATAGTCACTCATCCTGGGTTTCAGCCACTGGAAACCACAGGGCAATACAGAACAGAGAGTCTAGAAGGCTACGAACAATCACAAAAGACAACAGAGGTAAACCCAATATGAGAAAGAGCCACAGAAAATATTAAAAACCAGATCAAGCACAAAGTGTACCAAAAGGGAGATCAAATGACAAGATTTTAACCAAGATTTTGGCCAAACTCAGTTACCAGTTGTCCTCAATGTCCAATTTGTAGAGGCTGATGGTAAATTGGATGCTATGCTCTGGATGTCCACATTAGGGCGGGGTGTGGGGGGACACGTAACATGTGACTTCCTTAGTTCTGTCTGTAGTGCTGCTGTTGCTCATGCCCTCCACGCATAGGAATTCCAAGACAGGCTATTGACTCCCACACTGCAAAAGGGGGAAAGCGTGTGCCATTACACTTGTATGCCTCTCAACACCGAGGACCTGCCCCTCAAAGGAGGATTCCCGTTTAGATTTTCATGTCATCTGATGATCTGATCAGCCGGCTGGCTCTCCTGGTCGGAATCAGCTCAGTTGATGGCTGCGCTCCCACATGGGTGATTGGCTGCTGTCAACTGAGGCCACTCAACTACCAGAAAGCTTGGGCTTCCACAGAAGGCTGAAACAGTTCCAGGAGCCACAAAAGAAGACAAGCTCTAAAGCACCTTTTGAGACTCTGCTTGCTTCAAGTATGGGAGCAGAAGAGCCTGGCAAACCCTTTATCTGACTGGTCTGAAACTGCCAGAAAACTAGGCTTTGAGTTCAAATCCTAATCCAGCAAGTGCCTCTGGGATGGGACCTCAAGGCTTAAAGGGTCTCTAATGATGGGAGCAGGAGTTTACAAATGTGAATGAATCTTCGTCTTCTCTGTGTCTGAATATACAGTTTGTGTCTATATACCGAAGTTCTTTTACAGTAAAAAACATGATACCTTTCTCTCCCACCCCACCACCCTAATCATCAAGTTTGAAGGCTAGAATTTTCTGCATTATTATGGCTTTTGTTTTGTGTAATTTGGAACTCCCATTTAGACCAAATTTTCTGGGACTGATGAGCTTGCTGCGAACTACAAGTTAACATCTATGACTTGTAGGGAAAAAAAAATCCTTGTGCAGGGCTGATAAGTAATTATTATCTTCGTAAGACAAGTGTAGAGGGAATTAGAGACTCCCTTGCTTCGTTGTCAAGGTAACAGCTGCCCGCATCTCCTAGCAATAGAATCTTCCATGTATTTACTGAAGCTAATGCAAATGTTTGTCCACGGCTGCAAGCCAAGGGTCAATGTGTGAATGCTGCCTCTCTTGAGAGCCAATCAATAAATACATTAGCTTCCCAGGCTGGGACCATAGTACTGGCAAGCCAGACAAAGCTGACATGTCACTTTTATGTGGTTTCCGTTATGGCGTCCGCGTGAGGCTCTGACGGCAATGCGCCTGCTCTTCTTTGTTCCTCTGCATTTTATTTGCCAGCTGTGAACATTGCACTTCCGACGCCGGGTCCCAGTGATCCACTGGGACAAACCCCAGTGGGCCTTGCTTTCAGGGGGAAGCCAGGGGTGAGTTTTACAAAGAGGTGTTGCTGGTGGAGTGGCTGGCTGGTAGCAAATGGAGCAGAGCGGGAGGAAAAACTACCGAACCCGGAGGACTGAGCAAAAGAGTCACACCACAGAGAAGGATGGACCCCAGGCTTATCTGGAGCCTGGACCTGATGATTGTAGCCTCCTGAGAAGGTACAGTCTGCTCTCAGTCTCTCATGGATCCCAGAGCAAACGGCACCCCTTTCTCTGACACACCGCATTCTCTATATGGGACAGCCAAGCCCCAGGAGCCACGTTTGTAGTGGAAGAACCATCCAAGCCAACCCCAAAGGGCCTGGAGGACACGCGCAGCCCTTCGAGGCTGCTCTGTGCCCAGGAGGGTGTAAGCCTGCTGTCTGACTTATCTTTTGCTTCTAATTAAAGCAAGTGTACTTTTATCTATGGGTTTGCTGCAAATGTCAGTAATCACAATCATTTAAGCAGGAAGCTTGATTACTTTTAACCATTTTTATAATTTTTTTTAAAGCTGGTTAGAGAAGAAATACAGAAGTCGACGGTCAGAGGCCCACATCACAGTCAGTAGCTTGCCTTACAGTACCCTCTTCCTGCTAGCTGCAGCCAGCCAGACCAGAGTGGACTTTGCAGGCTGCTTCTTAGAAAATCCCTCACTGGGAAAGAGAGACGCTACCCAGTGGATGTTCATTTTCATACTCGGGATAATGCTGTTGTGAGTAAGTAGGTGAGTGTTCTTATTCTGAGGTGTCATGTAGCACATTCTGGGGTCAAATGGTTTGCAACTTTCAATACTTTGCATGTACTACATATACATATACAATATTTTCTCACCCTCAGAGAATGGGCAGGTGTATTGTCGTGATGGATAAAACTTCCTTGGCAATATTTTCCTAGATTTTTTCCCCTTGCCAATAAAGTTTTTTTATTTTTTAAAAACATCTTCATAATAAGATCTTGTGATTATCCAGTGTCTTTCAAGAGAATTTACCAAGTCGATCCCTTTGAAATAAATATTAAAAACAACAACTGCTGTAACCTTCTGAGTTGGCCATTGGCCTTGATTTTGCCGTGGAGCTGTTCTCAGCCTTTCCGTGGGCCAGCATGCCCATCGCCTGTTGCAAAGGTTCAACGATTTGGGAAGACACCTAGTTGGGTTTTGTTAAGAGTTTAATATTAGCCCTGACCTCAAAATAGTTTTATTCTGTGGCACAATAAATATTCTTTCTTCTTTCCTTTTGTTTTGTTTGGAGGGATTTTTAAAAGACTAACAAGCATACTACTGAGAGAATAAGCCTGTGGCCATCCATTAATTACAGAGACAGGCTTAAACATGTTTTGTTTGGAACAAACCATGCAGGTATGAACTGGAACCTAGGAGCATTTTTTTTTACTGTGTGTGTGTGTGTGTGAGAGAGAGAGAGAGAGAGAGAGAAATGAGAGAGAACATGGTAAAAGTTAATAATTATTTTCTCTCAGTGCCTAATATATAGGTGTTGGTTGTATCATTCTTTCAACTTTTCAATGATTGAAATTTTTCAAAAATAAAATGTAGGAAAAGAAAGATCCTGTCCTCTGGTGAATCTAGCATTTTCTTTGGGTCACTTTGATATTATCTGCACACCTGGAAGGCTGGCCCACCTGACACAGTTCCTCTGAAGGTTCAAAGTGAGGGAGGAGGCGAGAAGGTGGCTACCTACAGCGGCCCCTCGGGGAGTGGAGGGAGAGCTGGGAAGGACCCTCGGGGAGTGGAGGGAGAGCTGGGAAGGACCCTCGGGGAGTGGAGGGAGAGCTGGGAAGGACCACTGGGGAGTGGAGGGAGAGCTGGGAAGGACTGTGCTTTCTGGTCTCTCAAGTGAGCATGAGAGGCGGGCGACTAAGGATTTTTAAAACATTTTGTTTTTATACAACATTTTAAAAATGCTTCGGAGATTAATATATTTCTCTTTTTAATAGTTTGCTGCATCATTTATTATTACTTTGATCAGAACACTGAACTATTTCCCTGATTTCAAAGGGCAGCTTCTTACGTTGCTTCTAGGAGTTTCTGCTGTGAAAGCCAATTGTTGGTATGGGTGTGCTCCTATGCATCTATGCACATTTGCTAGGCATTTGAAACCAGGACAGGCACGTGGACTCATAGTGCCAGAGCCTTCCAGCCAGCTGCAGGCGCCCAGAGATTTCCAGCCAGCTGCAGGCGCCCAGAGATTTCCAGCCAGCTGCAGGCGCCCAGAGATTTCCAGTCAGCTGCAGGCTCAGGAGAGAAGGCCCCGGGAGCTTCTCAGCTTGCCAGCTTTTAGCCACAGGTCAAAGGAGAAAGTTTACCAAAGTTCAAATGCAGGGGCAATACTAGGGCACAATGACTCTGGCACAAGATATTTTCATGATTCACCATCAACAAAACCAGTTTCAGATGCGAGCCCATTTTGACCTGGTGGGGCTCTTTTTGTCTCCAGTAGGGAATCTCCTGATCACTCAGCCTTTCCTGGAACACACAGCCAAGTCAAAGCAGTCCTCCCAGGGGAACAGGATGTTTCCCTGCATAGCCTTCCCTAAACCCTCTTCCCATCTTGTCCATGATGTGCTCCAAGAAGTCTGAAAATACTATGTATTATATTATCTTCTTGCAATTAAAATATAGTCACATATTAAAAACTCTGAGAAGCCCCACTAAAAAGAAGCCCATTTAAATGATTTAGCATAGGATTTTCCAAACTCCTTATAGGACATTATGCCTCAGCATAGGTCTGAATGTAATCAGGACAGCTATAATAATGGACAATCATACAATAGCACTTTCCACCAAATTGTATTCCCATTAAATGCCAATCTGTACAAAGTTACTTTCTCAGAAGCAGGTTTTGCACGCTCATGAATACCTAAGGCATGTGGTGACTCTGACTCACTGCTGAGAGCACAGAAGAACAGACGTTTGCATGCCTTTAAGACACACATCTGTGTTTAATATCAAAGCAGGTTTGCCTTATTTTCTGATGCTGAATAGTTATGAATTCGTTGGAGTGTAGGCTAACTTAATTCTCTATTTTCGCTTGTTTTACTTATTGTTGTTACCAACTCTTCTTAAAAGTGTTACTTTTCAGGGTGGGTGGGTGAGTGATGAGAGGGATAAATGGGTGGACAGATGGACGGAAAGGTAACAAGAGAATAAAACGGAAGTTTCAACCAGGACTGCTTCATTGCCTCCTTCTCACCAATCGTTCTTCTCTTCAAATCTCTTTCACAATCAGACTGGGCTTCCGGTCAGGCTTAATACACATTGCTTCCTCCCAGTTGCATCTTTGCTGACGTGACCCCTCTCTGATCAAATGCTCCTCCTGGCTGCACTGGCACCCCCTCCCCTCCCCCCCGGCTGTCGTCCTGGGGTTGGTTCCCACTCACGGCGGCCCTGTGCCCAACAGAACAAAACGTTGCCGGTCCTGTGCTTGAGCCCAGTGAGGCAGCCATGGCGCCAGTCCGTCCCTTTGAGGCCTTGCTCTGACTTGGTGGCCCTCTCCTTTACTGAGCAGGATGCCCTTCTCCGGCCCTAGTCTCTCCTGAGAACACGTTCAAAGTAGATGAGGCGAAGTCTTGCCATCCTAGCCTGTAAGGAGCACGCTGGCTGCACTTTTTCCAAGGCAGACTCGTTTGTTCTTTCGACAGTCCATGGTGCTTCACCGGCACCCAAAGTCAAAGCATAGGTTCTTCTTCGGTTTGCCGTGTTCAGTGTCCACCTTCCGCACACACAGGAGGCGATTGACTAGCTCGTGACTTGGTTCAGGCGCCCCCTAGTCTTCAAACTCTTACACCCTTGCTTTTCAATGCGCTCAAAAGGCCTGTGCAGCAGCTCACCCAGTGCAACTTCTCTTTGAGCTCTTGACTGCTGCTGCCCTGAGCACTGATGCTGGACCCAAGCAAGAGGAAATTGTTGACCATTTCAATCTTTTCTCCGTTTATCATAATATTATCTATTGGTCCACTTCTGAGGATTTTGGCGTCTTTACCTACTGCAGCCTGTAATCCTTGATCATCAGCACGTGCTTCAAGTCCTCCTCACTATGTTAATAAGCCTTCCTCCAATGCTTCTTCATATAATCCAGTTTCCCTGATGATTGCTCAGCATACAGGGTGAGAAAATACAGCCCTGATGCAACCTTCTCTGATCTTAAACCATGCAGCATTCGCGTGCTCTGTTCTTTGGGCGACTAACTTGGAAACCCACAGGGGAGCCCTAGGGTTCTACCTGGTCCTACAGGGATTCTATGGCAGGGAGTGGGTTGACCCTTGTACCAGTCCTCACCTCAGAGACACTTAAACCAAGGGAAGCCCCTTTAGAAGTCCACTCACTGCCATCGCAGTGACCCAGCAGGGCAGAGGTCTACCCAGAAGGATTTCGGAGGCTGTACATTTTTACAAAAGCAGACAGCCCTGTCTTTTCTCCTGCAGAGATTTTTGGTGAGTTTGAACCACCAACCTTGAGGTTGTCAGTCCTTTGCTTGACCCCCTGTCCCACTGGGGTAGGGAAGGTGAAGTGCCAGGGTGGCTCAGAGGAAAGGGGCAGGAAGGACCACCAACGCTCCTTCACACACTCACCTGTGCTCAGCTGACCACTCCTTCGTTCACGGGCCCTACTCGTTCCATGTGTCGGGCTACTAACGACAAGGTCAGCAGTTTGAAACTACTGGCTGCTCTAAGGGAGGAAGATGAAGCTTTCACTCCCATGAAGAGTTACAGTCTCAGAAACCCATAGTGGAAGTTCTGCTGCCCTATGGGGTTGCTATGTGTCATAAACAAGTTTATGGCAGTGAGGTTTCTTTTTTTAACTCTTGCATCTAAACCAACACTTTCACCTCCTCTGTAACATTGTTGTGAACCAGGTCACTGTACACAGTGATTTCTTTCTGTCTTTCGTGGGATGTACAGGTTACACCATCCAGGTGGTCTTTGTATAGGTTTGTTAATGTTGTGTTTGTTTGTGTGTGTGTATATTATTTTAGTATCTAGACTGTATGGGGGGGCAGTTCCAAAAATTCTGTGGAAAAATTCCATTATCTTTTAATTCCATGAACTCTTTTGAACCTTTCTCATCTGTGATTCTGTCACTTGTCTGTCAATTTGTTATACTCTGGTGGCTCGTATGTTGCTGTGATGCTTGAAGTAATGTCACTGGTATTTCAAATGCCAACAGGGTCAACCAACGTGAACAGGTTTCAGCAGTTTTCAGATGAAGAACAGACTAAGAAGGAATAGGCTTTCCAGTTCTTGAGGAATTGGCCACTGAAAACTTTATGAATACCAGTGCAACTTTGTCAGGTACTGCAGATCATTTTCAGATAGAACGCCAGAAGATGAGTCCCCCAGGACAAAGCTTTCAAATAAGGCCGAGTAAAAGCTGCCTTCTCGATGTAGATTCCACCATAGTGACGCAGATGGGTAAAGCTTTCTGCACCTTCCTTTGCTGGTGGCCATGACTCAACATGAAGAGAAATGGAAAGTAAATGGAAAGTGAAAAGTATGAATCTAGGAAGTTGGGAGTCGTCAAAAAGAAATGGAATGAATAAAGATTAGTATCCTGGCTATTCGTGAGCTGAAGGGACTTCTGTTGGTCATTTTGAGTCAGTCAATCATATGTTTTGCTTTGCCTGTGAGAGGAATTATGTCATGTGGCTTCATGATCAAAAGGACTTTACAAGGGAAGGGGTGGCAGGCGTCCTGTCAGGCCATGAAGGTGGCAAGAAGAAGCTCCAGAAACAACCCAGGAAGCAGAACAATGAAATGGATGAGGAGGATCAGGCTTTCAAGTAGAAATGGAAAAAAGAGCAGAAGAAACCAGAGGAGCTAAAAGCGAAGGCGAATGGAAGGGAAGGACAAAAAAGTAAGCTGCTCTTTGTGACTGAGGTAGGAATCACCCTGATTCCATTCCTGTTTAAACATCTGGATTCCCTGCTATAAAATCTGTTGCCACGTATAGTTAGAATGAGGGGTTGTCTTGGAGCTTGCTACACATTCAAAACCAAAACTTTTGTAAAAAAGAAGAAAATGGTTCATCTCTTTAATTTTTGTTACTCAGTCACTTCTATCTTAGCTGTGAGGTCAGCGTGAATCCAGTTTAGAATCCTGCCAGAGGTGCTCATCGGTCTTTGTGATGCTCTGAATTCCGTGTCATCTTGAATTAAAGCAACTCAATTGAAAGGGGGGAAAAAAGACACTGAAAGATCTATCTTGAAGTAAAATGCTGTCTGTGACATCTATCCAAATACAAGGAAACACAGTTCATCTGGCTGCTATTCAAATGTATTCACTAACTACTAATGCTAGTGATGAATAAATCAAAGAATTCTAGCAACTTCTTCAGCCTGAAATTGATTTAACATACAAACAAGATGAGTGGACAATTATTGGTAATTGGAATTCAAAAGTTATAAACAAGAAGAAGCTATAGTAATGGGAAAATATAGCCTTGGTGATAGAAATAAAGTTGGAGATCACATGACAAATTTTGTAAGACCAACAACTTCTTCATTGTAAATGCCTGTTTTTAACAACACAAACAAAAGGTGTCTATATACGCGGACTTCTCCATATCATATCAAATTGACTGCCTCTTGGGTAGAGCTGATGGAGAAGCTCAACATCAGCAGCTTCAAGCAGACCAGAGGCCAACTGTGAAAAGATCACCAATTGCTCAGATACAAATTCAAGCTGAAGCAGAAGAAAGTGAAAACAAGGACACGAAAGTGGAAATATGACCTTAAATAGATCCTATCTGAATTTTAAGAACATTTCAAGGGCAGATTTGCTGCATTGAACACTGATGACAGAAGACCTGATGAGCTATGGGATGACGTTAAGAACATCATACATGAAGACAGTAAAAGGCTATTAAAAATAGAGGAAAGAAAGAAAAGATCAAAGTAGATGTCAGAAGAGAC
Organism: Tenrec ecaudatus; assembly: GCF_050624435.1. Lineage (NCBI taxonomy): Eukaryota > Metazoa > Chordata > Mammalia > Afrosoricida > Tenrecidae > Tenrec > Tenrec ecaudatus. The sequence continues at coordinate 491,122 of NC_134546.1, forward strand.
TCTGAAACTTGCTCTTAGTCTGAGAGTTGCTGTTAGGTTGGTTCTGACTGGGTGATCCTCTGCGAAACAGAAAGAAACATCACCTGATCCTGCACCAGCCTCACAATTGTTCCTATGTGTGTGTCCATTTTTGTAGCCACTGTGTTCATCCATCTTGTTGAGAATCTTCCTATTTTTCGTTCCCCGTGCTCTGGCAGACCATTCATGGAGGGAGCATTTGTTAAAGAATGCCTCTTTCTGCTGCCAAAGAGATGTGTCCAGAGAAGGCTGATTTATTTACTACAGCGAGTCTTTCAGAACCTACAATTACACGAAGGGTTGAAGAAACGGGAGAAAATTTGCATCAGCATTTGCAAAACTCCGTTAAAAAAAAAACTTTCTTATTTTTCCTTGGCACTCGATGAAAGTATTGATGTTTGAGATTCTGCACAACTTCTAGTTTTTATTCATGGGACAAATGACTATTTCGAAGTCACAGAAGAGCTTGCTGCACTGCCGAGCATCAAAGGAATGACAGGAGAGGATATCTATGAAAAGGTTTGCAAAACTGTGAATGGTTTGGAGCTGGACTGGGCTAAACTAACCAGTGCGACAACTGACGGTGCTTCTAGCATGGTGGGGTCTAAGAAAGGAGTAATTGCTCACATTAACCAAGAGATGGACAAACATAACCATTCTCATCCAACAGCCATACACTGTCTCATCCACCAATAAGCACTGTGTAGTAAATCACTGAAGTGGGACTCTGTTATGAAAATTGTGGTATCTTGTGTTAACTCCATAAGAGCTAATGCACTAAACCACAGGCAATTTCAGTCTGAGCTAAATGTTGCCTATGAAGATGTTCTGTACCACACAGAAGTCCGTTGGCTGAGTTGAGGGACAGTTTTGAAACATTTCTATGACTTACTTCCACAGATTACAGCTTTTCTCCTTTCAAAAAACAAAGAAGTACCAGAGCTCAATGATGCAGAATGGAAATGGCACCTTGCCTTTCTGACAGATGTAACAGAGCTACTCGACAGTCTCAATGTGCAACTTCAAGGAGAGGGGAAGCTCATCTGTGATGCGCAATCACCCGTGGAAGCATTTGAAGTAAAACTAGGGCTCCTCATCCAACGAGTGAAGGAAGAAAATGTCTGCCATCTCCCCACAACTCAAAATCTCTTAGCAGAAAATCCATTGGTTGCATTCCCAAACAAAACATGTGTGGATTCACTGGAAAAGTTGCAAAAGGAGTTCCAATTTAGATTTAAAGAGCTTCATCTCCATGAACAGGACATACAGCTTTTCCACAACCTGTTTTCTATTGACATTGAAAATGTGGATACCATTTCCCAAATAGAACTGGCTGAACTGCAGAACTGTGACTCTCTGTAAGACGCATTCAAGTCAAGCAGCCATCCTACTTTCTGTGCATCTCTCCCCTCTGAGACGTGTCCTCATCTCAGGAACCCTGCACTCAAAATGGCAGCCATCGTTGGCAGCACTTAGTCTGTGAACAGACTTTTTCCAGAAGGAAACATCTGAAATCTCCAACCAGATGAAGACTAACTGATGCACACTTGCAGCACTTGTTAGGACTAGCAGTGACAAATGTGGAACCGGACATTGAGCATCTCATTAGCAAAGAGCAGGCCCATAGTTCCCATTGAAATACTGGTAAGTTTGTTGATTTAACTTTACTTGTTCTTCATTTTAAATATTGTATTTGTTCCCTTTTTGTTTTGTTTTTTTTTAACTTCAAAATAAGATATGTGCAGTGTGCATAGGAAGTTTTTCAAAGTTTTTTTTAAACTATAGTCCAGCCCTCAAATGGTATGAGGGACAGTGAACTGGCCCCCTGTTAAAAACGTTTGAGGACCCCTGTGCTGGGGCATAAGGAGAATTTACATACATTTAAACACATTGATATCATACAGACCTCTCTCTCTGACCACTGTGCCATAAGGCTGGAAATCAACAAAAGGAAGATGAAAAAAAACCAAGAGCAAACAATTGGAGGGTGAATAACTCTCTGTTGCAAAAGGAGTGCACACTGGCACAGATCAGAGGTGAAATTAGGAAATTTCTAGAAACCAACGATAATGGGAACATGACGTACCAAAAGTTACGGGACACAGCAAAGGCAGTTATCAGAGGAAGTTTCGTAGCAATACATGCACACCTGAAAAAGGAAGAGAGACTCATGATTGATATGTTGGCACAACATTTACAACAACTAGAGCAGAGTCAGCAGGACAATCCCACTAATAGCAAAGGAAAAGAAATAATAAAAATCAGGGCTGAGATTCAGGAGAGGGAAAATAAGAAAACTATGGAAAAATTAATGGCTGCTAAAAGTTGGTTCTTTGAAAGGATAAACAGAATCGACAGACCACTGGAAAACCTAACCAAAGAAAGGAAGGAAAAAATTTCAATAGCAAGAATGAGGGATGAAAGAAGGAACATTACAGCAGACTCTAATGAAATCAAAAGGATAATTATACAGTACTATGAAGGACTATACTCCAATGAATTAAACAACTTGGAAGACATGGACAAATTTTTTGAAAAACAATCCCTCCTTAGACTATCCCCAAAGGATGTCAAGAATCTCAATAGAACTATAGCAGTTGAAGAAATAGACAGTTATTAAGGGATTACCAACAAAAAAAATCCCCTGGACCAGATGGCTTCACAGGAGAATTCTACCAAGCATTTAGGGAAGAACTAACACCAATCCTACACAAACTCTTCCAGAACATAGAAAGAGACGGCAAACTCCCGAACTCTTTCTATAAAGCTAGTATAACTTTGATATCAAAACCAGGCAAGGATCCCACAAGAATCGAGAACTACAGACCAATATCCCTAATGAACATTGATGAAAAAATCCTTAACAAAATACTGGTCAATAGAATACAAAAGTACATAAAACAAATAATTCACCATGACCAAGTGGGATTCACACCAGGGATGCAGGGATGGTTCAACATACAAAAGACCATTAGTACTATTCACCACATTGACATGAAAAATTATAAGAACCACATGATAATATCGATAGAAGCAGAAAAAGTATTTGACAACATCCAATACCAATTGCTGTTTAAGACACTTGAGAAGATAGGAATGGAAGGAAAATTCCTCCAGACAATACAAGCTATATATGAAAAACCAACAGCCAACCTGGTAGTCAATGGAGAAAAGATGAACACAATCCCACTGAAAAAAAGGGGAGCAGACAAGGATGCCTCTTGTCCCCATTCTTATTTAATACCGTACTGGAAGTTTTAGCTAACACCATAAGGCAAAGAAAAGACATCAAAAGTATTCGTCTGGGGAAGGAAGAGATGAAACTATCTTTATTTGCAGATGATTTTATATATGGAAAATCCCAAAAGCTCCACAAGGGGAGTATTGGAAGCAATAGAGGAGTTTGGTAGAGTGGCAGGATACAAGATCAACAAGCAGAAGTCCATCGGACTGCTATAGACATCAAATAAGACCACAGAAGAGGAGATAAAAAAGGTAGTACCCTTCACAATAGTCAAGCACAAATGGAAATATCTAGGGATATACCTGACTAAAAGAACAAAGAATCTATATAAGGAAAACTACAGAAGACAATTACAAGAAACCAAGAGTGACCTCAACAAATGGAAGAATATCCCATGATCGTGGATTGGAAGACTCAATATAGTAAAGATGTCAGTTCTGCCTAACGCACTATATAAGTTCTTCTTCAAAGAAATGGAAAAACTGATTACCAACTTCATATGGAGAGGGAAGAAGCCCAGAATTAGCAGAGAACGCCTTAAGAAGAAGGACACAGTGGGAGGGCTTGCTTTACCTGATTTCAGCACATACATCCACAGTGGTCAGAACTGCATGGTGCATGGTAGTGGTACAATAACAGATACTCAGACAAATGGGAAGGAACTGAAAACCCAGAAATAAAATCATCAGCATACAGACAACTGATCTTTGATAAGGGCCCAAAAAATATACAATGGGAAGCAATTCCTTCTTTAACAAGTGGTACTAAAAAAATGGATATCTACCTGCAGAAAAATGAAGCAAGACCCTTATCTCACTCCATTCACAAACATAAACTCAAGGTGGATCACAGACCTTGAAATTAACCCCCATTAGGGTCATCAATGAGATAATTGGGACCAACTTGAGAACTTTGGCACAGGGAATACATAGACTATCAGAAATAGGGAAGGACACAAACACAGAGGAAGCACAAATTGACAAATGGGATATACTGAAGATAACACGCCTGTGTACATCGAAAGAATTCACCAAGAGAGTAATAAGAGAGTTCACGGACTGAGAAACATCTTCAGAATGACATATCAGACAAAGGCCTTATTACTAAAATCTGTATACTCTGCTAGCTTCCAAAAAGAAAAAAACTAATTGCCCACTGAGGAGGTGGGCAAAGGACCTGAACAGAAGTTTCACAGGGGCAGAAATCCAGATGGACAATAAACATATGAGGAAATGTTCCCGATCTTTGGCCATAAGAGAAATGCAAATTAAAACAACAATGAGGTACCACCTGATAGCCTCAAAGATAGCCCAATTCAAAAAATCAGAAAGCAACAAGTGTTGGAGGGGCTGTGGGGGGACAGTTACTCTCATCCACTGCTGGTGGACCTTTAAGTATGTACAGTCACTATGGAAATCAAACTGGTGATATCTGAAACAGATGGAAATTGAGCTACCATACGACCCAGCAATCCCCCTAAAGGGCATATACCCAAAAGAGGCAAGAAACAAACCACAGCCAGATATATGTGCTCCAATGTTCATTGCAGCACAGTTCACAATGGCAAGGAGTTGGAAACAACCCAAATTTTGATCAACTGATGAGTGGATTAAAAAACTCTGGTACATACATACAATGGAGTACTATGCATCACTGAAAAGCAGTGATGAACGTATGAAACACATTGCTGTATGGGAAGAGCCGGAGGAAATCATGCTGAGCAAAGTAAGCCAAGCCCAAAAGGACAAGTAAACATGAATCCGCTGAGGTAAGCTTAAAAAAAAAATTCAAAAGGGGCATAGGGAAAAAGCTACTGTATACAAACATTCCTGGGGTGAGGACCAGGAAGTATGACAGGGGCCAGATCAAATCCAGGGATGCATATGGTAGCCAACAAAAAAGGAGTGAGACAAAGGGGAAAAAATGGGTAGCAGGGGGCCCAGGGCACTAATCCACCCAAGGGGAAGGTATTGTTTATATCTTCACAGGGAAAGAGGGACCAGACTTCAATCCAGTCCTCCAAGATGTGAATGCAACATGCTGGCCTGGAGTAGGGAATCAGCGGAGAGGTCTGAGGGGCTGGCTCCAATCCCAACTATGTGGACACCTGCCCCTCCCCCCAGAAGAATTTATTTCAGAGGACAGCACTGAAGCTGCAGTTCCGGGAGGGGGACATGTCTGATCAGAGCACACGGGAGCAAATGAAGGGCGAGGAAGAAAGTGGAGCACATCCTGGACCACCAAGCCTTGAGGACAATGTTCCTGCTCAGAGCAGCTAATCTGCAGAGAAGACCATATGGCTGGCCCTACTATGAGACACAACATCCCTCACATCCCATAGCCCTACAGGGGACAACACTGGAAACACAGTGTGGGAATTATGCCCAATCTGATCCCACCACACTGAGGCAAAACACTAAGGGCTTGCAACAGAACAGCAATGGGAACAAAGCAACAAAGTCCCCAGGGAATACAAAAATAGACTTTGGGGCCAGGGCTTGGCGCCCCATCAGACTCAACTAGAAAACACTCCTAAAGGCCAACAAACAGTCCTTGAACTAACTACAAGCTTTTCTTTCTTGTTGTTGTATTTTGTTTTTTTGTCATTTGCTTGGTGTTGTTGCTGTTTTATTTTGTTGCTTGGTTTTGCTTTGTCTTGTTTTTGTGCATGTTATTATCTCCTCAGGTCTGTCTAAATAAGATAGGCTGGATGAACAATCTGGAGGAGAAAACAACGGGACTGACAGTTCCAGGGTGACATGGGAGAGGGGGAAGTGGGGGGAAAGGTAGTGGTGTTATCACACTCAGGGACAAGGGAACAACAAGTGATTGAAATCGGTGGTGAGGAGGGTGTAGGAGGCCTGCTAGGGATTGATCAAGGGTAATGTAACCAAGAGGAATTACTGAAACCCAAATTAAGGCTGAACATGATAGTGGGACAAGAGGAAAGTAAAAGGAAATAGAGCAAAGAGCTAGAAGGTAAAGGGCATTTATAGAGGTCCAAATACAGGCATGTACATATGTAAATATATTTATATGAGGATGGGGAAATAGATCTATGTGCATATATGTATAGATTTAGTATTCAGGTAGCAGATGGACATTGGACCTCCACTCAAGTACTCCCTCAATGCAAGAATACTTTGTTCTATTAAACTGGCATTCCATGATGCTCACCTTCCTGATACGACCACTGAAGACAAAGCAGGTACATAAGCAAATGTGGTGAAGAAAGCTGATCATGTCCTGCTACCAAAAGATATAATGTCTGGGGTCTTAAAGGATTGAAGGTAAGCAAGCGACCACATAGCTCAGAAGCAACAAAGCCCACATGGAAGAAGCACACTAGTCTGTGCGATCACGAGGTGTTGAAGGAATCATGTATCAGGCATCATCGGAACACAAAATCATATAATTGTGAATGAGAGGGGGTGTGGGGAGTGGAGACCCAAAGCCCATCTGTAGGCAATTTGACATCCCCTTACTGAAGGGTCGTGGGGAGGAGACGAGCCAGTCAGGGTGCAGTGTAGCAACGATGAAGCAATACAACTTTCCTCTAGTTCCTAAATGCTTCCACATGCCACCCCCCCCACTATCATGATCCCAATTCTACCTTACAAATCTGGCTAGAGCAGAGGCTGTACACTGGTACAGATAGGAGCTGAAACACAGGGAATCCAGGACAGATGGTCCCTTCAGGACCAGTGATGAGAGTGGCGATACTGGGAGGGTGGAGGGAAGGTGGGGTGGAAAGTGGGAACTGATTACAAGGATCTACATATAACCTCCTGCTTGGGGAAGGGAACAACAGAAAAGTGGGTGAAGGGAGGCATTGGACAGGGCAAGATATGACAAAAATAATTTATAAATTATCAAGGGTTCATGAGGCTGGGAGGAGTGGGGAGGAGGGGGAATGAGGAGCTGATGCCAGGGGCTTAAGTGGAGGGCAAATGTTTTGAGAATGATGAGGGCAATGAATGTACAAATGTGCTTTACACAATTGATGCATGTATGGATTGTGGTAAGAGTTGTATGAGCCCCCAATAAAATGATTTTAAAAAAAAGAAACTTAGAAGATTATATGAAGAAGAATGCATCACCAAGATTAGGGGAAGATTTATTAATAATCTTTGATATGGATATGATGCAACCTTGCTTGTTGAAAGTAGAAGGACTTGAAGCACTTGCTAATGAAGATCAAGGATTGCAGCCTTCAGTATGAACTACAGCTCAATGTAAAGAACACCGAAATCCTCCTAACTGGACCAGTGGGTAATATTGTGAGAAATGGAGAAAAGGCCGAAGTGGAGAAAAGATAAAAGATTTCATCTGTCTTGGATCTGCAGTCAACACCCAGGGAAGCAGCAGTTAGGAGAACAAATTCCACGTTGCAGTGGTGTGTTGCACAAGACCTCTCGAAAGTGTTAAAAAGCAAGGATGTTCGTTTGAGGAATAACATGTGCCTGACTCAAACCATGGTATTCTCATTTGCCCCATATGCACGTGAAAGTTGGACATTGATTAAGGAAAACCAAAGAAGAGTCTCTGCATTTGAATTATGATGCTGGTGAAGAATACTGGAAGTACCATGAACTGAGAAGAGAACAATTAGATCTGTCTTCAAAGAAGTACAAGCAGAATGCTCCTTAGAGGTAGCAATAGTAACCACTTCACCGTACATACTTTGGACATGTTATCCGGAGACACCAATCTTTGGAAAAGCACATCATTCTTGGGAAAGTAGATGGACATTTCAATGCCGTCAATAAAATGGATTGACACAGTGGTTGCAATGAGGAGCTGCATAGCAACATAGCAACAATGGTGAGGGTGGCACAGGACCAGGGGCTTGCTATGAGTCAGAACTGATGGGATGGCATCAAACAGATAACTCTGTTACCCTCATATTATAGTGGACACAATAAGCATGGATTTAATTTATTGATTGATTTAGTTTGGGTTATTATTTTTTAATAGAAAAAGTGTACTGAAATTTCTATACTTAGCCTGCCTGGAAAGTACAATGTGTTTATTGTATGCCCCTAATTAAAATTTTCAAAGCTCCACTCTCTCCTCCTCCCCCTTCATCAGCACCCGTGTGCTCCAATCAGATATGTCCCTCTCCCAGAGGTGCAGATTCAATGCTGGCTTTTGAAATAAATTCTTCCGGGAGGAGGGGCAGGTGTCCACTTAGTAGTTGGGATTGGAACCGGCCCCCCAGGCCTCTCTACTGGTTCCCTACTCCACGCTAGCATGTTGCATTCACATCTTGGAGTACTGGGTTGAAGTCTGGTTCCTCTTTCCCTGTGGAGATATAAACAATGCCCTCCCCTTGAGTGGGTTAGTGCCCTGTGCCCCCGCTACCCATTTCTTTTTTTTATTATTTATTTTTTCCCTTTCCCCACCTCCTTTTTAGTTGTTTACCTGCCATATTACCTGGTCCTCACCCCAGGAATGTTTGTATATAGTAGCTTTTTCCCAATGCCCCTTTTGCTCTTTTTTTTTTTTTAAGAAGCTTACCTCAGCGGACTCATGTTGGACTTGTCCTTTTGTGCTGGACTTACTTTACTTAGCATGATTTCCTCTAGTTCTTCCCATGCAGCAACATGCAAACTCTGGCCCACCAGGTCTTGAGGATGATGACCCCAATTAGAGCAGCCAGTCCACAGAGAGGACCACATGGCCAGCCCCACTATGAGACAAATTATGTCCCTCACTGACCCATATCCCTACAGGGGACAACATCAGAGACACAGTATGGGAATTGCACCTGATCTGATGCTGCCACACCGAGGTAAAGCACTAAGGGGGTGCAACAGAACAGCAAGGGAATGGAGTGGCGAGGTCCCCAAGGAATGCTGAAGGTGGACTTTGGGTCCAGGGTATGGTGCCCCAACAGACTGGACTGGAAAACACTCCTAAAGGCCAACAAATGATCCTTGAACTGACTACAAGCTTTTCTTTCTTGTTGTGTTTTTTTTGGCATTGGTTTGTTGTTGTTGTTGTATATTGTTGCTTGGTTTTTCTCTGTCTGGTTTTTGTGCATGTTATTATCTCTGCAGGTCTGTCTAAATAAAATAGGCTGGATGAACAATCTGGAGGAGAAAACAACGGGACCGACAGTTCCCGTGGGACATGGGAGAGGAGGAGGTGGAGGAAAAGGAAGTGGTGTTAACAAACCCAGGGACAAGGGAACAACAAGCGATCCAATTTGGTGACGAGGAGGATGTGGGAGGCCTGGTAGGCATGAACAAGGGTAATGTAACGAAGAGGAATTGCTGAAACCCTGGTGGAGACTGAGAATGATAGTGGGAAAGGAGGAAAGTCAAGGGAAATAAATAGAGGAAAGAGCTGGGAGGCAAAGGGCATTGATAGAGGTCTAGATAAAGACATGTATATATGCAAATATATATATGAGGATGGGGAAATAGATCTATGTGCATATATTTATAGGTTTAGTATTAAGGTAGCAGAGGACATTGGACCTCCACTCAAGTACTCCCTCAATGCAATACTACTCTCTTCCATTAAATTGGCATTCTTTGATGCTCACTTTCCTGACACAACCGCTGAAGACAAAGTGGGTGCATAAGCAAATGTGGTGAAGAAAGCTGATGGTGCCTGGTTATCAAATGATATAGCATCTGGGGGCTTAAAGGCTTGAAGGTAAACAAGTGGCCATCTAGCTCAGAAACAACAAAGCCCACATGGAAGAAGCACACCAGCTTGTGTGATCACGAGGTGTTGAAGGGATCAGGTATCAAGCATTATCAGAACAAAAAATCTTACCATAGTGAATGAGTGGGGGAGTGCAGAGTGGAGACCCAAAGCCCATCTGTAGGCAATTTGACATCCCCTTACTGAAGGGTCGTGGGGAAGAGATGAGCCAGACAGGGTGCAATGTAGCAACGATAAAATATGCAACTTTCCTCTAGTTCCTAAAAGCTTTCTCTCCTCTCCCTCCCCCCGCCCCCAGCTATCATGATCCGAATCCTACCTTGCAAGTCTGGCTAGAGCAGAGGCTGGACACTGGTGCAGATAAGAACCAGAAACACAGGATATCCAAGGTGGATGATCCCTTCAGGACCAGTGGTGTGAGTGGTGATACTGGGAACGTAGAGGGAGGGTGAGTTGGAAAGGGGACCCGGTTACAAGGATCTACATGTGACCTCTTCCCTGAGGGATGGACAACAGAAAAGTGGGTGAAGGGAGACGTTGGTCAGGGGAAGATATGACAAAATAATTTATAAATTATCAAGGGTTTATGAGGGAGCAGGGAGCTGGGAGGGAGGGGAAAAAATGAGGACCTGATGGCAGGGGCTTAAGTGGAGGGCAAATGTTTTGAGAATGATGAGGGCAATGAATGTACAAATGTGCTTTACACAATTGATGTATGTAAGGATTGTTTAAGAGTTGTATGTGCCCCTAGTAAACGATTAAAAAATTTCCAAAGTAATTCAGCAGAGCACTTATGAAATGAATAGATGATTTAAGCAAACACTGAACATTGGCTTGATGTATTTGTAGCATGAGTATGTGGGAGGATGGCGGGAAGAATGAGAGCATTGGATAACCAGCATCTTCATCTCGTGTCGTGGTAGGGAAAGTCCCGGTGTGGTAGTGCAGTCGTGGGTTATGCATTTGGCTGTTAACTGCAAGATCAGCAGTTTGAAACTCCTGTGAAGATTTACAGTCTTGGAAACCCACAGGGGCAATTCTATTCTACTCTCTCTCCTATAGGGTTGCTAAGAGTTGGGATCTACTTGATTGTGGGGAGTTTGGTTTTGGAGTCTTCTAGTAGTAAGAAGTCACTATGTAATTTCAAATGGGAAACAATTCAAGAAAATAGCAATACAAACATATTTAGAAACATGAAGCTATATAACAGAATTAAAAAAGTAAACAGATGAAACAAGTGTTGCCTCTGTAGATGCTTATTTCTCCTCCAGATTCCTTCTGGGAACTCATCTCATTCTATATAAGTCATTTCCAGTCCTGGATCTTGGTTTTTCTACATTTATACCTTAGACTGTGTCCATCGAGCTAGGTAAGAGTTTGCAATCTAACTATTCAAAAACCTGTGTTTCTCGACTCCCTTCTATCGTCATGATGGACTCCTACAACTTGTGAGTCACTCCCAGGACAGCGTTTTGACCCCGTGCTCTTTTCCTCCAGTCATTGAACGAGGATTCTTGGGTTCTCACCATGTTTCAGGCACTGTGATAACCCTGTATGTCAGTTGTTTGATGCTATTCTAACTGAAATACCACAAATGGGTGGCATTAATAAACAACTTCATTTTCTCATGGTTTAGGAGGTTAGAAGTCCGAACCCATGGCACTAGCTTTAGGCCAAGGCCTTGTCTCTCTGGGGACTTGGGGGAGCTCCCTGAGGCATGCCGTCTAACTTTCCTCATCTCTCCCAGGGTTTCCTCTCTAGTTTCCTTAATCTTTTTTCATCTCAAAAGAGAATGACTTGAAACACACCCTACGTGGATGCTGCTTCATTTCTATAACAAAGAAAGCCCTCTCTCAAATGGGAATATAACTTCAGTATAAGAGTTTAGATTTTTAAAAAATTAATAAATCTTTTTATTGGGGCTCATACAACTCTTATCACAATCCATACGTACATCAGTTGAGCAAAGCACCCTTATACATTCGTTGCAAATAGTTCAGATTTATAACACACTTGGGGGGCACACAACTCAATCAATAATACTTTTCATCAGGAAGCCTTCAAATCTTTCTCTAGTGTTCCTTTAGTGTGCAGCTACTGGCTTATCTCCTAAGGAGAACAGTTCGAATTGCTGCATGCTTGGCCTGTGAAGTTAAAATCTCCATAGTTACCTTGAGATTAGGTCAGAGCACAGAGGCTAAACAGCACAGATCAGATAATACTATGAGAATATATCATGCTCTAAAATAAACATTGTCTATTTTATTTAGTCATTCAATATATGTTCAGTGCCTACTATATCCAGAAATAGTGAGAGCAACTTAATATACTGGGATCACAACTGAAATACAAAACCACTGTCATGAAAGATGTCCATGTGTATGTACACATACACATCTGTCTGTATAAACTTCTATTGTGTGTGTAACACAAATAAATGAACACAAAATTCCCAGTGTTATACAAAGGCACAGATGACTTGGAATTCAGCCACAGAGAAAACTACCTTCCAAGAAAGGGTCCTGGTGTATCTGTGAGGTGCCATCGAGCCGGTTCAGACCCATAGTGACCTTATGCACAGCCGAAGGAAACGCTGTCCCTCTCACAACTGTTCCTGGGCTCGAGCCCATGTTGCAGCCACGGTGTCAATCCATCTCCTGGAGGCCCTCCCTCTTTTTCACTGCCCCTCTAGTTTAACCAAGCCTGGTGTCCTTCTCCAGAGACTGCTCTCTACTGACAACATGTCCACAGTACTTGAGGTGAAGTCCTGCCATCCTTGCCTCTAAGGGACACTCTGACTTCGAAGACAGCCCAGTTTGTCCTCTTAGCGGCCCGTGGTACCCTCCATCTTCTCCAGCACCACAAGTGTCCTAGGTGGAGGGAATCCCATCTCACAAACAGAGAGTTCTGCCAAGAGACTGTGGGCCAGGAGGAGCGCATGTGCAAAGGCACCGGGCCAGGAGGGACCTTTCATCTTTGGGTAACTGCACATGAGAAACACGAACAATGGGACGGGGAGACAGGTGGAAGGAGTGAAGAACCAGGAGGGGCCTGGCCTTGGAGGGCCTAAATGCAATAAGATTTTCAAGCAGTGAATGAGCAAGATGTGATTTTATTGGAGTTTGAGGTGTGAGTGGGTGAGCCATGTAGGGGTGCACTGTAGTGGATGATCTGGTGCTCTGCTCAGATTCCCCAAGTCAGAAGCAGGGTTTCCAACTGTAGCTGCCGGAAGTACTGGCTCCTGACTACTGACCTGTGAGTCTTTCTTCTGGAATTTCCTTTAGCCAAGGGAGAAGTCTTGCCTAATTTTACATCTTGAAGTTGACATCCGTGGGAGAAAGATGAGGCTTTTACTGCCACGAAGAATCCCAATCCCAGAAACCCACAGGAGCAGTTCGACCATGTATGTAGGGTCGCAATGAGTCAGGGTGGACTTGATGACAGGGACCCTGGTTTTGATTTTCTGTAGTCCACATCCACTCTAAAGGAGCCATGATGACTATACGTTGGGCTGATAGCTGAAAGGTCAAACCCACCAGCCACTCTACAGGAGAGAGATGAGGCTTTCTGCTCCCGTAACGATTTGCAGGCCCAGAAACCAAAAGAGGGGCAGTGGCTATGAGCTGGAATTGACTTGAGGGCACGGAGGGAGCCCCATCCAATGGCTGGTTAGTGGTGGGTTTTAAAGACTCAACACCTTTGTTTCACTGGTGAACGGCTCTGCAGAACTCCTCCTGGGATGGGCTGAGGCCTCTGTTGCAACCGCAGTGCAAACCCACTGCTCCCACCGAGGGACCCGCTACCTGGCTCCAAGACCTCCATCCAAGAACCTTTGATTCAGGCTCAGTGCGTTGGGGAACGTGACCTACGAGGTTGTTGGTGCCACTGTGTCGCATCCAATTCATAGTGACCCCATGTGACAGAGTCGAATGTGCCCTGGGTTTCCTTGCTGTAATCTTTACAGAGAAGCAGATGGCCCGCCCTTTCTCCCGCAGAGCTCCATGCGAGCGCGCCTGCTCGTCTGTCACTGCGCCAAGCTTTTGGTTAGCAGCCAAGCTCCCACCCATCAGGGTTCCTCATACGCGGTGTTGGGTGCCGGAGGGTGGATTAGGACTCACCGCGACCCCCTGCCCAGCAGAAGACCCTCTGCCCCGTCTTGCACCAGCCTCGCCACCGTTGGCAGACTTGAGCCATTGATATAGCCAACCAGGTCCATCTATCTCCTTGACGGTCCTCCTCTTTTGGGCTGACCTACTTTAGCAAGGATGCTGTTTTTCAGGGACTGGGCTCTCCGGGTGGAGCCCTGGTGGTGTGTTGGTTGCGTGTTGGGCTGCTGACCGAAAGGTTGGCACTTCGTTTGAAACCACTAGCTGCTCTGACGGAGCAAGTTGAGGCTCTCTGCCCCCTTAACAGTTACAGCCTGGGAGACCCACAGGGGCAGTTCTATCCTGTCCTAAAGGGGCAGTGAGTATGGTTCCGTTTGGGTCTTTCCTGATATCATGTCCAAAGTACTTGAGGCTCTTATCATCCTTGCTTCGAAAGGGTATTCTGGTGGAGCTTGTTCCAGCAGAGATTTGCCTGTTTGTCTAGGAGTCCACGGCATTTTCAGTATTCTTCGCCAACACTATAATTCAGACGCATAAATTCGTCTGCTGTCTTCCTATCTATGGTCCAACTTCCACATGCTGATGAAGGGACTGAAAATACCATAACTCGGGTCAGACTCACCGCAGTCCTTAAAGTGACATCCTTGTTCTTCAACACTTTAAAGAGACCTTGAGTAGTAGATTTACCAATGCAATTCATCCTTTGATTGCTTGACTACTGGATCATGAGCATTGATTGTGGATCCAAACAAAATGAAATCCTTGACAACTTTTTTCATGGTAGAAAATATCTAGAGATGATAAAATCAATATACAATGGTATGTACAGATAGAAAGAATTACACAGAGATGCCAGAGGAAATAAAGGAATAGAGATCATTTTTCAAAAGAATGCTTTGTAAAGTATGGTTTGGTCATTAGGTGGGAGACTTGCTTTCCTTCCTAAGACATTTTTAAAAACTATTTGATTTAGTACCATATGTAAGTAGTACTTTGATTCAAATAAAGCTTTAGTATGAGAAAGACTTTAACTAGGGAGAGGCGGTGGAGTCAGAAATAGGAGTCATAATACTCAAAGGATCTGACATAACATTCAGATGCTGGCTCTTTGCGGCTGGGTCATCAGCTGTCTGACACGCACTCGCTCAGAAACTTAGTTTCCTCACTTGTTACATGGGACAATACTTCCATCGACATAAAGACCACTCAAGATTATTGTGGGATATAAAGGAAGTAATGCGAGAAATGCTTTGTAAAACTATGAAGCGCTCTACTGTACATGAGAATGAAGCAAATGTTAGCAGCAAGAGCAATGGATACTAACACAGACCAAAGAACAGTGCATCCTGGCTGTAGATGAGAAAGACCCTTGAAGGCTGGGTTACTTGAACTTGGCTGAGAAACAGAAAACAGGAGTTTGATAGGCGGGGAAGGTGGGGTGGGAAGAGTCTATTTTTCGATTCTCTGTACCGGACATGTTTAAAAAGCTGCACTTCAAGAAGGCTATGGATGACAATGAAGGCCTCAATCCATTTGCAGAGCCCCGCTTGGATTGCATCTCCACCGAGCTCCCTGAGACCAGTGCCCTCTGCTGGAATGCACTGGAAAGTGGATAACTGCAGATATAGTCTGGTTAAAATGCTAACATCTTATTGGTTCCCCCTTTGACCCATTTTAATTTATGATAGTTCCTATTATATTCCTCTTTCTTTTGAATGGAAGCTTTTCTGTGTTTTATTTTGTTGACATTGTTGGGGCATTTGTATGATTTCCTTTATGTGAAATCCAGCATAGGTAATCTGTAGAGAGTGTAACTAGATTAATAGTTCCTTAGGGTGATATCAGGGGAAATTAGGGGCTCACGGGGAGTTAATGATGATGGGTACAAGAAAGAGGAACATGTCCTAAAATTGATTGTGGCGATGATTACACAACTTTCTGAAATATATTTTAAACAATTGAATTGTGTGGTACATGAATTATGCCAATAAAACTGGTAAAGAATAAAGAGAAGATAAATTAGTGGGGGAAGCTGCAATGCCGAAAGGGTTAATACATCTTTCACACTCATAAGACTTTGTTCAAATGTCGCATTTCCACACGAACCCTTCTTAGACTACTTTAGTCAAATGGTAACATGGGCCCGCTCCTGATTGCTCTTACCTGGTTTAATCCCACCAGCCACTACCTGCTCATTGTACTCAGTTTTTTAATACATTGCAATTTACGTAGTATGTCTATTGTCTCTTTCCCTTGATTGCAAATGAGCTCTCTCAGGAGAGGAGTTTTACTTAGTGCTGTTCAAAACACAAGCATCTAAACCGTGCCACTAATATTGCTCAAGGGGATACTCATGGAATAAACAATATTTAATTCAATATTCACCAAATAAACAAAAAATTATAAAGCAATCTTTCATGAATACCTGACCACAAATTCTAGCATTTTTCAAAATGCTAGAATAATTTTGGGAAAATTTTCAACATACATAAATGTAGAGAGAAGAGTACAATGAACCCCATTCAACTTCTACAATTAATAACATTTGCCCTCCCTCCATCCTAATAAATATTTTTGTGGGGGATGGTGGATTAGTGCTGGAATTCTTTAAAGGAAATCTTAGATTTCATGTGATTTAACCTGGAAATACTTCATTATACCTCTAGCTACAAAATACGTTTTTAAACTTAACGATACTGCCTTCATCAAACCCAATAAAATGAGCAATAAGTTAGCATCATCTTATATCCAGTGCATAATCAAACTTCTCTGTTTGTCTCAAAATTATCCTGATCTGAATCTCAGATGAGATCCTCACATTGAACTGGGGTGTTTTCCCTTCCAAGAGTCATTCATCCTGTAACCTGCTCTTCTTCCCACACCACTGAGTTACTTCAGAAACGAGGTCAGTCACCCTGTGCAGTGTCCCATGCTGTGAGTTTGGCTGATTGCTCCCTCGTGGTGTTCTTGAACTTTCTCTCCAGAGGAACCACTTTTAGAAGTTTCTGGTTTTAGTTCTCTCTGTGATTACTTCAAAGTATCTCTAAATGTGCTCTTTCTTGATTTAGATATCACGATGGAGTGAATGGAGCTTGCTTGGCTGCTTTCTCTTCCCTTTACTCCCTTCTTCCTACAGTCTTATTGCTTGTTCCTCCACCTCTTGGATTTCAAACAAAACCCGCAATTCTTCATTTCCTGCTTCATCAGCTGAGACAGCACCTCTTTTCCGGAGTATTTGTGCTGTAATAGATTGCCTCAGCTTTTTTTTTTTTTTTTTAAATAAATGAATTCTTAAGTGGTAAATTAGATGGGGGTGGTGGTGATTTATATTTCAGACGAACAACTCTGCATGCAACACTTCAAACCACTCATCAACCCTGCCCCCCCAGTATTTTACACTGCCCCCCCACTGATTCCTCTTCTTCTGCTTGTGAACCTCTATTCTCCTTTTCGCCCAAGTCATCACCTGTCAACCTCTAGTCTTTAGCCTCACCTTCTCTCGCTTGCCTTCCTTTCTGCCCTTGGTCCCCTCACGCTGTTCCCGGTGGCGTGCCACTCTGTCTCAGTGTTGACCCTTATCGTAGTGGTCTCATCGTTGTCCCTGCTGGACAATGAGTTTTCTTTTGTCATATTGTCACCTTTGATAATAGGAAAAGACCTTGTCTTTAGACCTTTTGCGATTGATTAATTTCACACAGCATCATGTTCTCCAGGTCCAGCCGTATTGTGAGGGCCTTTGTGGTTTCACTGTTGTTTTTCAGTGATGCATAGTATTCCATTGTGGGGATGCTGCAGAGTTTCTTTATCCATTCTTCTACTAGTGGGCATGTAGGCTATTTCCATTTTCTTGCTATTGTGAACAGTGCCCTGATGAACACAGGTGTGCATATGTCTGTTCATGTTATGACTCTTAGTCCTTTAGGACATCTACCTAGTAGGGAGATTATTGGATCGTATGAAATTCTAGTCATCGTTGTTTGTGGTAGCACCGCATCACCTTCCACAATGACTGTACGTGTCTCTAGGTTTTCTTCTTACTCTTTTGATGAAGTCTTTTGCTATATTTAAGTGTTTTATTTTCAGTACATCCTGGTCATCTATTTTGTCTTCTATTGTGTGTGCTTCCTTCATTACGTTTGCTCGTATGGCTGTGCTCTGTAATTTTGTCCTTAAGTTTCTTCCAATATCCCCTCATCTTTTCTCCTTCTCCTTCTTCTTCACGTCCACCCACTGTGAGCTACATCTTTATGATTTTTTTAAATTGTGGTTTAGGTGAAAGTTTACAGATATTAATTTTCATTCAACATCTTGTAACTTTAGTTACAATTCCTCAATATAACCACACTCTGCCTGCTTGGTTTTCTTGTTTCTATTACAGTTCTTCTTTCCTGCCGCTTCCTGCCTTTGTTTTGGGGCTAACACTGCCCTTTTGGCCTAGTGTACTTGATGGTACTAAGATGTAAATTTCTCTCTGGTGCTACCATTTCCTTTATGGGCCTGTCTGTTCTTTGACTACTAGGTGATTCATGGCAATGGGTTCAGTTCCCATTGGAACTGTGCTTAAGTGCATAGTCTTGGGGAATCCACCAGTCTTCATCAGACTAGTAAGTCACATTTTTTATTAATTTGAATTCTATGTTTTTCCCTTTTCCATCCAGGAACTTCTATTGTGATCCTAATCAGAGCTGTCATTAGTGGTAGTTGGGCACCATCTAGTTCTTCTGATCTCAGAGGAGTGGAGGTCCATGAGTCCTTTGGACTAATTGTTTCCTTGAGTCTATGGAAAGAGATCAGTTTTTGCATATTACATGGCTTCTCCTTAGTTATATCATAATAGAATGTAGAACACTATCTTTATAAACTATATTATGACATTTGACTTAACTATTATTTTAGATTGTGGTCTGAAGCCCTCAAGTCCGTGATTCTTCCTTTAAGGTATTTACTTATAACTAAGCAGCTTTTCATAACTTTGTTGCCTATTTGTTCTATTCATAAATATAGAGATATATACAGCCCACACATTAGCTGCTCCTTAAGTGGGCAATGTGTATATTATTTTCTGTAATCACAATTAAGTCTTTTGTAATTTGTCTGTGGGGTGATTCTAAAGTTGTAAAAGAAATTAAATTAGTATTCACATGATCTTTGGCAGTTTTAAAATACACACTTTTGTTTAATGCTTTTCACCAATGTTTAGATCAAATGCAAGTGATTTTGGCTTTTTAAATTCAGTTTACTATAGAGTCAAATTAAGTGTTCCTCTTTATGGGGTCAATTTTAGAATGTCTATAGTTTCAAAATTCTTAGAGTGGATTTGCTTTTTCTACAGTCCTCATTTTAATTTGCTTCCGATCTGGTCTGTGCTGGGAGTGATGTTTGAGATGAAGAATTGACACGAACGGTCATGCTGTTGTTGACTGTCCCATAGACTCCAGCCCACAGCAACCCAAAGGATGAAGCACCGTCTGGTCCTGGGCCGTCGTCACCCCTGATATGTTTGAGCCCATTGTTGCAGTCACTGTGTCCACCCAGCTCATCAATGGGCTTCCTCTTTGACTCTGTCCTTCCACTTGACCAAGCATGGTGTCCTTTTCCAGGGCCTGGCCTCTCCTGAAAACAATGTCTTATGTATGTAATATAAAGTCCTTACACCCTTGCTTTCAAGGAACATTCTGGTTGTACTTCTTCCAGGACAGAGTTGTTTGCTTTTTAGGCGACCCAAAATACAATATTCTTCACCAGTACCAGAACTAAAGTGTAGATTTTTCTTTAGTTTTCCACATTCATTGTCCACCTTTGACACTACATACGAGGCAATTGAAAACACCATGGTTTGGGTGAGTGTGCCTTAGTCCTCAAAGTGTCACCCTCGGTCATCAGCTCTTGAAAGATATATTGTGCAGCAGATTTACCTTATGTAATGTTTCATTTGATCTCTCGACTGCTGCTTCCATGAGCATTGATTGTAAATCCAAGTAAGATGAAACCCTTGACACTTCAACAGTTTTCTCCATTTATCACAATGTTATTCACTAGTCTAGTTTGAAGATTCTGGTCTTCTTTACATGGGACTCCAAAATGTAGGCTGTAACCCTTGATCGTCACCAGCAAGTGCTTCAAGTACTCCTTTCAGCAAGTAACATTGTGCCATCTTCATATTGAAGGTTGTTAATAAGCCTTCCTCTGCCACCCTGATGCCACATTTTTCTTCATAGAGTCCAGCTTCTCTAATTGTTTCTGAGGCAAACAGATTGAGCAAGTGTGGAGAAGACACAGCCCTGATGCACATCTTTCCGTGAGTGCATGGTTTTAAGCCATGCAATATTCCCTTGTTCTATTCATACAACTACCTCTTGATCCATGCTCACGCTCTGTGTGAGCTCATTGTTAATCATAATTGGTTATGGTCTATACTGTCGAATGCCTTTGCATTATCAGTAAATGATAAGTAAGCATTTTTCTCTGGTATTATCTGATTTGAGCCACGATCAATCTGACACCAGGACAATGACATCCTCTTCTGAATCCGGCTTGGACTTCTGGTAGCTCCCTGACAATGTGCTGCTGAAACCATTGGTGACAGAGCGTTAGCGACATATTACTTGTATATGATAGTTACACTATTGTTCTATGATTTCTGCATTCTGTTGGGTCACCTTTGGACGCGGTACAAAAATGGCACTCTCCCAGTCAGTTAGCCATATTCAGCCTTCTTGAAAATAAACTGCAAAATGCATGACTCACCAGGACACCACTGGATGCTCCAGTAGTGCTCATCATGTCAGGAAGCTACCCAGTCCGAGGGTCTCACAGTCAGAGGGCCACCAGAGAACCCAGAAATGCTCCAGGGGAGGGCTGGCATGGAAACCCTGAAGCTCATTCCAGACTTCAGGCAATAACGTCTGATTTACATCAGCATGCTCTAAGACTGTATATAAACATTTTTTTACTTAACTTTAAAAAACAGTTTGGAGTGGTTTCCAAATGACTATCTTTTTTTTTTTTTTTGTATCTTTGCGTGCCAGTCTAATATTTCCTTGGGATAAAATTGTCCCTGAAAAACTGCTGGATAAAGCACATACAATTTTTGAGGCTTTTGAGATTTATAGTCAAATAACTACAAAATGTATTCAAATATCAACAGTGTGTGTGAGTTCTTGGGAATATTTTTAAAATTTAAATTTCAGGGATATTGATGTCTCATATCAGGACAGATACAAATAAAATATCCTTGGATTAGGACTATTGGTTGAAATTACAGCGACCCGTGTTAAGCAAAAAGGGGAGCTTTATTGCCTAAGGCATCTGCCACTGGCCTTGGGTCTACTTGATTCAGAGATTCCGGATGTCAGAGAACATGTTGTCTTCATTCCTCTTCTGTTACACACAGGCTTTCGTGGAGAGAGGCGTGGTTGCCGGCAGCTCTAGGACACATAGGCTTTCGTGGAGAGAGGCGTGGTTGCCGGCAGCTCTAGGGTCCTATAATCTTAGGCCCAAGAGTCATCATTGCTCTTTGGTTTAGTCTGACATTAACCAGAGTTCCTTTGATGGTAATGATGGTAAACCACCTTAAATGGAACTAAGTAAAAAATGCGGACCTATAGGCTTACTTAACATATGAAGAGTGAACTTGACTTCCCAGCTCAGTTAGCTCCAGAGGCTCGAACAGTGATGTCAGGATTTGCTATTTCTCTTCTGTTTCTGGCTCTATTCTTTGCTGGCTTCCTTCGGAAGGAGACTTTCTGTGTCTCCTGGCAAAGTGGGTCCTAGCAGCTTCTGGCTTCAATGGTTCAGCAATTTTCCAAGTCTCGAAGTGAGTGTCTCATTTCTGATAATTCCAGCAAAGGTTCTGAGGAAAGCTTTGCTTGGCCTGACCTGAGCATATGTTCATCCCAAAGCCAGACAGTGGGTTTGATGATCGGATTGGTTACACGAAGATCATTTATCACCCCTTGATGGAGGAGCAAGACTCAGAGGAAAGAAGACTATGTGCGGAGACAGTGAGAACGGCTGCTGAACCAGCAGAAGGAACAGGCATCTAGCGCAAATACTCGCATCACCAGCCCTCTGGACCTAACGAGCAGGGGGTTTGCCTAGGAAAGGAGGCACGGTGACCAAAGAAGGGCTGAGAGGATAGCATGCTGCACATACAGTGACAACTGCCCACCAAACCACAATGCCAGCCACATGGTGAATACATGTCATTTTATCAATGCCAGCCACATGGTGAATACATGTCATTTTATCAATGCCAGCCACATGGTGAATACATGTTATTTTATCAATGCCAGCCACATGGTGAATACATGTCATTTTATGTATTTGTTGGTCATACATGTCATTTTATGTATTTGTTGTTCGTTAGAACATCTTCTTTTATGTGTCCTCTCTTTCCCCTATTAGGGAAATACTCGTGTTATTGATTTTTCAAGAGTCCTTAATTTATTGACCTATTAAAATTACACATGCTGTAAATATTCTTTTCAGACTGCCATTTGCTTCCGAACTTTCCCCCGTCCCACAAAGAATGAGACTCAGGATGACACACAGTCCATGCAGTGGCGATGATGCTTTATTCACCCAAATTCTAGCAGGCCTGTTTCCTTCGTGTGTAAACGGAGAGAGGCTATCTTCTTCTTATCTTTCTGGTATTTCTATGACTACCCAATACGATTCATGTGTATCCACATGCATGTCTCAAGACAACAGACAGAAAGTACTCAAAGAGTTAGGCTCTGAGTTAGAGCTACCAGGGGACTTTCAATGCTATCCCATAGCAAGTACAGTGAATGATTAATTACTCTCCCTGCCAAATAGAGCAGGATAACACCTCTACCTTTGCTCTGGCCAGTTGGGACACACAGCAAGCAGACGGCGTGCTTGCAACTACAGAGAGCACAATGCTAGTCAGAGAAGCAGTTTAGAGACAGCAGTGGGAGGCTAAGCTAAATAGACCAAAGCCAGCCCTCGGATGAACAAGACAAGCAGGTTTCGTTAGTAGAACTGATACAATGGCCATTATGCTGTACAAGTAGACTAAGAACATTCTGCAAGTAGAATTAGAATTCTGATATAAAATGTGTTATTGTGCAGTTTGGTGTGGGACAAGAGTTGTCTGATAGATGGAGGAGGGTCAGCAGAGTCTTGGGCAACAAAAGCAAGATTGGACAACAAAACAAAACAAGCCCCCCAACATTTGTTTGACCAACTTGACGAGAGTTTTTCATACTTCCTGTCACAAAGGGAAATTGAAACATATCTACTATGTTCCCTGCTGTGTACCCGTGGAAATGCTGCACATGTTGTTGGTCCAACTCATGACAGCCCCAGACACAGCACAATGAAACCCTGACTGGCCCTGTTCCATCTTCGTCATCGCAGGCTTGGGCCCACTGCCGAAGCTGCTGTGTATTTTGAGCACCTTCTAGTGTAGAGGTCTTTTCTTCCAGCGTTGGCTATCTCTTGAGATCTTCAAGGTTGTCATTGGCTAATTTTGGGAACTTAGTCAACAGACCATTTTTCCTAGCTGGTCGTCGTGTGGAAGTTCCAGAGACTGTCCAGCCTGGATGACCTCATTGGCATTTGGAATTCAATGGCACAGCATTCAGTGTTGTGGCAGTGTGCAATCACCACGGGCTGAGCATCTGACTGACTGGCAGATGGGTGGTGTTTATCACATAGACACGGTTTAAATGAACACCAGTGAAATGTACGAAGAGTGAACTTCTTCATGCTCCCCAAGTTTCATTTGTCCAGGAATGATTCTGCGTAGATTTCAAAATGGTTAGATTCTGTCAGGCCACGCCATACAAGAATTGGGTTCCAAAGTGGCAAAACAACCCAACAGCTCCCTTTGCTGTTAAGTGTTTCAAGTTTTAAGTCTAGGAGGGCTACACTTCACGAAAGTCACCTTGAACCCCACCCCCCCAACCACACCCCACTGGGTGAAACATGAAGGGAGTACAACAGAGCAGCAAGGGGAGAAAAGCAAGAAAGTCCTTGAAGAATTCTGAAAATAGACTTTGGACTCAGGTGGGGGCGGGGCGGGGTGGAGGGCAGGGCTTGGCACCTCATCAGACTCTGTTGGAAAACATTCATAAGGTTCAGCAGACCTGGAACTATTCATAGGCTTACCCCCCCCCCTTTTATTTTTTTCATGTCTGTCTATATAAGATAGGCAGGATAAACAATCCTGAGGGGAAAACAATGGGACTGGTGGTTCCTGGGGGACAGGGGAGAGGGGAACGTGGGGGAAGGGGAGGGGGAGCCAACAAATCCAGCGACAAGGAAATAGCAAGAGATCTAAAATTAATGGTGAGGCGTATGTAGAATGCCCTAGGGGGGTTGATCAAGTGCAATGTAGTTGAGAGGAATTACTGAGAGCCAAATGAAGGGTGAACATGATAATGGGACAGGAGGAAAGTCAAAGGAAATAGAGGAAAGAACTAGAAGGCAAAAGGCAGTTATAGAGGTCTAAATATAGGCATGTATGTATGTAAATATATCAGTATATAATGATAGGGATATAGGTCTATATTAAGTATTAAGGTAGCAGACAGACATTGGGCAGTCCTCCTTTAATACAAGAATACCTTGTTCTAATTACCTGGCATTCTGTGATGCTTACCTTCCTGACAAGATCATTGAAGACAAAATGGGTGCATAAGCAAATGTGCTGAAGACAGCTGACAGTGCCCGGCTATTAGACGATAGAAAGTCTGGGGTCTTAAAGGCTTGGAGTTAAACAAGCAGCCATCTAGCAGGAAGAAGCACACCAGCCTGTGTGATCATGAGGTGTTGAAAGAATCAGGCATCAGAAGACCCCCCCCCATAAAAAACAATCATATTGCTGTGAACGATGGGGGTTGGAGTGGAGACCCAAAGCCCATCTGTAGACAATTGAACATTCCCTTAAGAAGGATCACAAGGCAGGAATGAGTCAGCCAGGGTGCAGTATAACATCGATGAAACACACAACATTCCTCTAGTTCTTTAATGCTTCCTCCCCTTCACTATCAAGACCCAGTTCTACCTTACAAATCTGGCTAAACCAGAGCATGTACATTGGTATAGATAAGAGCCCTGAACACATGAATCCAGGACAGATAAATTCCTCAGGAACAGTAATGGGAACAGCGATACCATGAGCGTAGGGGGAAGGAGGAGAAAGGGGGAGCTGATCGCAATTATTGACATATAGCAGCCCCCTGGAGGGACAAACAACAGAAGCGTGGGTGAAGGGAGACAGCGGATGGTGTAAGATATGAAAATAATAATAATTTATAATTTATCAAGGGTTCACAAGGGGGGGGGGGAGGAGAGGGTGAAAAAGAGGAACTGATACCAAGGGCTCAAGTAGAAAGAAAATGCTTCGAAAATGATGATGGCAACATTTTCACAAATGTGATCGATACAATGCATGTACAGATTTTTATAAGAGTGGTAAGAGCCCCCCAATAAAGTGATTTAGGCAAAGAAAAAGAATGTAAGACAGTAAAAGCACCTGATAGGGTTCCAAGACTGTAGTCTCCACGAGGTCTGTAGCCTTCCCATGGTCCCTTCCTACCTCTGGTCTATCCGTCAGCCGCAGAACACTGCACTCCCCACGCCACCCCAGGGCTCCTTAGGTAGCCCATGAAAGTGCCTACAATTCACAACATGCTACCTCAAATGTAAGTTAGTGGACTTTTTCCCGACTCAAAAGGAGGTCATGTACGCTCGATAAGGAAATTGTGTTTTAAGTGCTGACGTACTGACTACCTTCTTCACGGTTAACTGTTAAGGAGCTCGTTTTACAGATAGTTGGTGGTAGTACAGGCTACTTGCTCTCAACGATTTACAAGAAGAGGCTGATTCTAAAGGATGTGGTAGATAATATTATGACCCCTAATAATGTGTAGAACTCAGGAGTTCAAATAATAGTTGTGAAATGAATTTTCTTGTAAGTTTTGCTGTTCCTATCAACATCAGTATCTGGTAGTAATTTATAGGTGGCTGTTGAGGAGGGATCCTGTGGGCGCTCAGACTGCTCATCATGCAGGGCTTTAGAAAGCACTGCCTGCCATCGAGGGGATTCTGGCTCAAAGGTGCATCTCAGGAAATTGTCAGGAGCCCTGGCCCCACAAGGTCAAGAAATGGGGTCCAGCACTGGTCTGCGGCGAGGAGACCTGGCCATCTGCTCCTGGAAAGAGTAGAACTTAGAAGCCTTCCTTCCTTATGTATTAGGGGTGGGTGAGTAGGTTTCCATCTCAGATCATCGTTTTTGTATTCAATGATTTATCTAACCTTCCAATAGCTTGCCTGTTCCCCTTCCCCCTTTCCCTGCCCTTCTTGTCTTCCCCTTCCCCAAAGTTAACTCCTGTCTATCCTCTAACCGACTGCTTCTCTTCACGTCCCTGCCTTTCCACCCTTGGTAACGTTGGAAGGGTTTCTTTTGGTATGAGCACATTTATCTTGATTTTTCTCTTTTATAGCTGTTTTATTGGGTCACTATGAACCATCACCAACTAGGCACACAGCAGCAACAGGGACTGAGGTGCAAACTCACGTGCCCTCGAGGGAGAAAGAGGCGCAGTCTACATCCAGATTTAGTCCTGGAACCCCTACGGAGCAATTCAACGCTGTCCTATAGAGACACTTTGAGAGTGAACCTGTTCTCCATGGAGGTTTTTGTTTAAGCGCCCTGAAGGACGGGAATAAGGAACCACACCCTCATTATCTGCCTTACCTTTAATAATTGGTAGGTGGCAGCAAAGGACCAGAAATTATGGCTACTTAAAAAATGGCAGGGCTCCCGGTAAATTCTTTGAATACTTCCGTGTTTTCTCTCCCTAATAAAATTGTGTAACTGCACAAACAAGCAGACAATACAAATAATCAGAGTGTAATTAATTTATAGATCAGAGGCGACCCAAGTCTTTATAGTATACTCTTTCAATAGCAACTTGTTTTTCAAAAACTCTAGGCTCTGTTTCCGTATTCTTGGCCTCTTTCTTGTCATCTTTATTTCTCTCCATCATACGCACTGAGCAATTTAACTCTCCTGTATTGAGTGGGGGTGATGGCGTATGTGAGCTTGCATTTTGCTGATGCTGGTCGGCATTGCAGGGTCCAGCAGGTTCAGTTACAGGTGGAAAAGAATCAGCTCAGTCTAACTGGAAATGGATTTAACGAGTATGAAATGACTTATGAAATTGCTAGAGGGAGAAGTAGATAATAAAAGTACTTCTCATACTTAGCTTTATCATCAACAGTGTGTATGTTTTAAAAAATTGTTCTATTGTGGGGTTTTTGTTTTGTGTGTGTGTAAGTTTACATAGCTTGTATTTAATAGCTAGTGCACAAATTTTCCAGAGACCTTGGTTACAGTTTTCACAGTTTAACATTCTCAGTTCCCTTTCAGGTGTTTCCCATCCAGTAATCTGTTCTACCTAGGTTGCTTGTTAGGAATACAGATTCCGGAATCCACTGTTGACCTATGGAATCAAAACTCGGGCGTGTGTATGCTTACAACCAACAAGGCCCTCTAATGGCTCTAATGTGTTGAGAAACACTATGAGGTTCCAGGGTCAATTCACACTGTAGAACTGAGTCACCGAGGGAGTGGCTGATCCGTCTGGAATCTGGACACCAACCGTTTGCCGAGGTGGAAAGTTGCTGTTATACCTGCTGGTATTAAAACTATCCTTCACCTGGCACCAGCTGGAAGTGGCCATTGTCTTCGGACTGCCCTGTCCAGGAAGTGGCTACTTGGGGGCCAGTCACAGCTGATGAGATCTGAAGTGGCACAAGGGATTCACCCGGCCTTTCTTCTGATGCCCAAGAAACTGGTGAGGACGGTGTTGGCCACACACCTGGTACGTCGGTTCCTCTGGACCTCAGCCCTCCACTCTCGTGGGGTGCTCTGATGGGGGGACCCCTGCCACATAAGGAATCCCAGACTCAAGAATATCTTGAGGGCACGCCGCTTGTCTCTGAACACCGAGGAAGGAAGGTTAGAGATGGAACTGTCCACTGTTTCACTCAACCAAAAACCCAACCTGACCTGCTGGTTTCTGACTCACAGGCACCATGGATTCTTATGGGATCTGCTCAGTCTCCTCTTTCTCCCACAAAATAGCTGGTGGGTTTGCATTGCTGGTTCAGCAGTTAGCAGCCCCATGCTTAACCCATGGTGTCACCAGAGCTTCTATTTGTAATCCAGAGAGTTCGAAATGAACACCTCAAAGTAGTTTGTTTTTGAATGTTTTTCATCCTGTGAAATCCAGGCTAGGGAAAGCTATAGAGATAGTAACCGTATTAAAATTTCTTAGGGTTCTATCAGAAGAGGTTGGAGGTGGGGAGTGGGGAGTACAAGAAAGAAGAAAATGTTCTAAACTGACTATGGTGATGATTGCACAAGTCTTTTAAATGTGAACTGTATGGATTACATGTCAATAAACCTGTCTTTAAAAGATCCCAAAGGACCGGCTCAGTGGAACACGGAGGCAAGAGGAATGGGCCACGCATGTCCTCTTCCTGCATTAGTCTGAGTGCGGAAGTGAAGAAGTTCTAACTTTAAATGTAGTTCTGAGTTTTGAACATTGAATTGGATTGATAATTGTTTCAAAACCTGGGGTAGAATTTTCTCCTGGAAAGAAGCATGCTTTCCTGTTAAACTGTTCAAGCAATTTTCTGATAATATTGCAATGAAATTAAAATGTCTTCTGGGAAGCTAACTGCAGACTCAGCTTGCTGATGGATTGGTGTCTGGAGCTTCTGAATCCATTTTGGTAATAACTAGCTGCTCCTCTACCTAGAAAGCCTTGTTTTCATGAAGGAGTGTTTGAATTGGGCTGCTGGGCTCTCTTTCTTTGTGGACAGTTAGCAATTTGTATTTCTCAGGACTCCTCTCCCCACATAACAAGGTCCGCTCAGTCATAGCCATGTCCACAGATAAAGACACTGTCGTTGGCCTTGTCAAATTTCTGAGAATTCACGCCAAGAGCAACACGCAGCTGACCCTTTGTGGTGACACATTAGCTGCTAATATAACAGCCGGTGGTTCAAATCCATGCAATAGTGTCACGGAAGAAAGGCCTGGATCTCCAATTCTGCAAAGAGGACAGTCGTAAAAACAACGTGGCCATAGGAGGCGGAGCAATGGCAATCCCCTTCTAATACACAAACGGTGAGATGGTTTAAATGAAATCCAACACCGCATGGAGTCTGCTTCCTAGCGCCACAATCACGTAATTTCCCAGATCAGTGCTTCTGTTCCACCTCCTGGAGCAATGATGCCTGAGTCCTAAAAGCCTGCAAGCAGCCCTTCAGGAGACGACTGGTCTCTGGAGCCAGAGAGGAAGAGGAGGAGTCAGGTACAGGAAGAAATGGAATGTATGGCTGACCGGCTCCACCACCAACTGCCCGTTGGCCGTGAGACGCTGAGAGCTGGATGCTGCCTGTCTCCCATTACTGAACAGTTAGCTCAGATTTCAGAGAGAAATCCTCGCCAAGGGGAAAGGCAAATTCTCAGGGAATCCATACTTTTGGAGCCATCATGCTGGGAGAGCCCCTAAAACTCCTGCCCCAAGATCATCTTAAACTTTAAGCCAAAAACATCCCCTGGTCCTAAAACCAAACAATAATCTAGCTTAACAAGGAATCTCTGCACTGTGCACTTGTAAGATCTCCTATATGAAAGCACAATAACAATAGCAGTTTGAAAGATGAGAGAAGAAACTCAGGGGTGGATGCATTATGCTTTTTGGGAGGAATAACAGAAAAGCAAGGTAAGAATGGTTGTACAGCTTGAAGGTAAGCAACGTCACTGAATTGTACATGTGGAAACTGTTGAATAGGTGTCTGTTCTGTGCATATTCTCAATGACACCAACAGCAACAACAACAAAGACATCTTCCCACCTCCACTCGGCCCCAGCAGAGCAGTTCTGGGAGGTACCACGGAGGGCGCTATGGTGGCAGTGGGCTGTCTCTCTAAGTCCAGAGACTACTGTCTGCGTTCCTAATGACAGGTCCTGGTTCCGGGCCACCTTGTACACCAACTACATAAGCAAGATCATACTCTTTCAAGCATTACCTTAAACATGACCCTACACCACACACAAGTTGTCTTAAAGGGTTCAAGGACTTGGTTTTAATCTTAATCCACAGGAATATAATTTAGTTAGGCCAAAGCTGTTGCTCAGGTCAGATGCCCAAATGTTTCATGTCATGTAAAAATTCAGTGTGTGTGAGGGACCTGCATAAATCTGTTTGCGCAAAAACCCAAGTCATACACTCAGAGTACGATGGGATCATCTGAGACATACACTGGCCTGGCCCTTTGGAACACAGCTTGGTGGGATGTATCAGGGACAATGCACACTTTTACCCTCCCAGTTGATGACCTGATTTCAATCAGAAACAATAAACAATGGGATAGAAGCTACGTGCAGGAATATTTTCTTCATAATATTTTTATGGCAGTGACGTCTTTGTGTAAAAACAGATGACTTTGTGAATAAATTAATGATTACATGAACTTGTATGATTATAAAGCTATTCAAATACTATTTAGGAAGGCTATACACACAGATAAAGTAAGGATAAAGGTTGAATTCATACTATAGCTACTTTAATTTACATTTAAAACATGGATCGAGTAAAAGAACATACAAAAATTATTGCTAAATTAGAGTTATGGGTAATATTTCATTACATTTTCAAGAGTTTTTCTAATTATGCCTAAAATTTTGTATGATTTAAAATTAGAGTAAATCTGAGAAAAATTTACTTAAATTTTCTAAAGTCTTAGAATTGTGTTCTTTGCAATCCATCCTGAAATGGTACACAACATTTCTGTTTATTATCTTCTGTTGTTGGCCGACAGTAACATTTTTAGCTAAGCAAATGTCAGCTGTTGTTATAGCACATCCAAAATTAAAGTGGAGCTACATAATAATCCATAGTTGTACTGTTGGGTTAATGTGGAGAAAAGCCTTAGATCAGTTTAGGAAAATGTCCATCTCCATAGTCACGGCCAAGATCAGCAAGTGTGATAGGATTTCAACACAGGTCGAAACCCTACTGTTATGAATTGTGTCCACCCAAAAGAGAGGTTGGAGCCCTAATCCCTATGCACGTGGATGGGAGCCCTGGTGGAACAATGGTTAAGTACTTGGCTGGTAGCTGAAAAGTCAGTGATTCCATCCCAGTAGTGGTTTTGAGAGAGAAAAGACCTGGCCATTTGCACTTGTAAAGATTACCCATAATTGTGGGGGACAGCTATGTCATCATCAATAAAGACAATAGTCTGCAGCCTATTTTGATGTAAGTGACCATCTAAGATGCAGCCACTGGCCTCTGCTAGTCCAGAAGAAGAGTGACAGAAATGGAGACACATGGAAGCAATTGTCCAATGACTAATGGACCATGTGTACATCAGCATCCACAACCCTGAGACCATAAGTAGGTAAGTGTCCACCGCCACTGACCTCTCTGATCAGGATCACAATAGGAAAATTGTAGGCAGAGTGGTGGAAAATTCCAGTCCTCCCCCAGCGCTACACACATCAGACTAACTGGTCTAGTAGAGATTGGTGGAATACCTAAAATCATGGCCTTTCTCCAAACTCAAAACAAATTCACTGGCATCAAGTCACTTCTCATAGTGACCTTAAAAAATGGGGTAGAATTGCCCTTTGGGTTTCCGAGACTTTGAATCATTATGGGAAAAGAGCCTTCTCTTTCTTCCAAAGAGCAGCTATGGTTTTGAACTACTCATCTTGCAGCCAGCCTATAATACCGTGGCCCTTACACACCCTCAAGCCTGGGACTGAACCCACTCCCAGAGATCATCTTTCAGCCAATCATGCCTATACACTGAGCTATACCTGTGAGAAACATGCTAAAACCAAGACACCAAGAAAAAAATTGTTGGACTGTTTTATCTGCATCTGGCAGCTTAGAGTCAAGATGTTTTTCTGCTTTATAAGCATACAAACTCTTTTCTTAAAATTGCCATGCTCAGTTTTATCAGGAATACCTACTCCCACACCAAAATCTTTCCCTCGCCCGAGCAAAGCTTATACTAGGTTTAATTCTAGTTACTTCATCATGTCTTCCCCACTTCTGTCCCTTCTACTCAGGTGTCATGGCACCCTCGTGCCACTGGAACAAGCATCACACATGCTGGCTAGTACCAACCTGACATGACAGAGCAGAGCTATCCAGAATCTCCCATGCTGAGAGCTTTTCCTCTCTTAAGTATTTTATTGTAATTTGGGTGAAAGCTTATAGAGCAAATTCGTTTTCCAGTCAACAATTTATACAGATTTTTTTGTCTCATGTCATTAGTTGCAATTCTTTCAGTGGGTTTCCAATTCTTCCCTAAGTTTCCCAGTTCCCATTTGCCATCTTCCCTGCCCCCTTCCCTTTCGGTCACTTTGAGTTAGTCTGGGTACTTTAGAGAAACAAATCCACAGAAACTTATGTATAAGAGAGAGTTTTATATAAAGGTTAAGTGCGCATCAAGGAAACATCCCAACCCAGTGCTGCCCAAGCCCACAAGCCCAACATTAACGCATTAACCCATATGTCCAACACCAATCCATAAAGTCCTCCTCCATCTCACAAAACAGACGCAGTGGTGCCGACTGCAGGAGGAAAGCCGTCAGTGAATTTGTAAACATCTCAGTGCTGGCAGGGGTCTACACACAGGTGCTCCAGCACCCAGGGCTGCATTGAGGTAGGTTCATGTGGCTTCTCCTCAGGGATGTCTTGCAGCAAGTAAGACTTGCTAGCTAACGCAGGGAACTGGCTAAGGCAACTGCACCCTGGTCAATCAGATTCGAAAGGTGAGGCTCACTGAGCAATTTATCTCTCCGCCCTTCAATTAACCCCATGTGTTTATCGGCCAGGTTGGCACAATAAACTACCTCAGTTAGAATTGACTAGATGATAGTGAGGTTTTCTTTTTGTTATAAAGAGACTATAAATTGGATACTGCAAATCAGAAGTCTGAGCAGAGTGGAAAATAAAACAAATTGAAAAATGCATGTATATGGGAGATGGGAGGGCATTTAGAGTGTTGAAAATATAAGACTTCATAGCAATGTTCATAATATTTTGAAGATCTAAATTTTTCTTCAAATTACTCAGTACACATTTTAGAACACATTTTAACATATAGAAGTCAGTAGACCCTTCATATGAAATGTTTCCAAGGTCAGATTGACTCCATATGTCTAAGAAAAAGTCTTAACTTTAAAAAAAAATTCTAACTTTTAAGAGCTTCTGTGTATAGGTAGAGAAGCTGTGCCATCGTTTTTGTTTTTTTTTTAGTAAATCATTTTATCGGGGGCTCTCAAAGTTCTTTTAACAATCCATATATCAATCATATCAAGCACATTTGTACATATGTTGCCATCATCATTCTCAAAACATTTTCTTTCTACTTGAGCCCTTGGTATCAGCTTTTTTCCCCTCCTCCCCTCCCCATAAACACTTGATAAATTAGTTTTGACATTTTACATGGTCCACTGTCTCCTCACCCAAGTTCTGTTGTTCATGGGGTCGGGGTTCTATGGCGATCATTGTGATTGGTTCCCCTTTTCTTCCCTCAATCCTCATGGTATCACTACTCCCATTACTGTTCCTGAGGGGTTTATCTGTCCTAGATTCCGTGTGCTCTGGTATAGCAGGATTTGTAAGGTAGAACTGGGGTCACAATAGTGGTGGGGAGGAAGCATTAAAGAACTAGAGGAATGTTGTGTTTTGTCGGTACTATACTGTACCCTGGCTGACTCATCCCTTCTTTGTGATCCTTCTTAGGGGGATGTCCAATTGTTTACAGATGGGCTTTGGGTCTACACTCCGACCCACCTCGTTTACATAAATAAATTTATTTTTTTGAGTCTTGTGATACCTGATCCTATTGACACCTTGTGGTCACACAGGCTGGTGTGCTGGTTCCATGCGGGCTTTGTTGCTTCACAAGATTGGAACACTTTAATTATAATAGAGTCTGAACTCTGATGACCCATCTTGGGTTTCACAACATTAAAATCTCTTTATTGTACCCGAGAAGACCCGATGGCGCAGTGGGTTATGTGTTGGGCTACTAACCACAGGTCAGCGTTTGCTCTGAGGGAGAAAGGTGTGACTGTGCACTGTTCAGATAGATATGTGGATTAAAGGAAACCATGTGAAGTATGACAACCTAGATACTTAGTACAACACAACTACTTTCAATAAACAAGAAAGCCAGTGTGCGTTTATCTCAGGCCAATATTACATTTAAATAGCCAGGTGGTTTTTTTTTTTAAGGGCAAGCAGTGTAAAGAGTGGTCTGTTCTGGATCTCAAAAACCAGAGCTGATCCCCCCAACTATCATGATCCCAATTCTACCCTGCAAACCTGGTTAGACCAGAGGATGCACAGCGGTGCAGATGGGATCTGGAAACATAGGGAATCTAGGACAGATGAACCCCTCAGGACCATGGGCGAGAGTGGCGATACCAGGAGGGAAGGGGGGGCTGTAAAAAGGAAAAGACCACCGGGATTTACATATAACCTCCTCTCTGGGGGATGTGCAACAGAAAAGTGGGTGAAGGGAGACCCGGGGCAGTGTAAGATAAAAGTTTATAAAGGGTTCATGAGGGAGGGGGGAGCGGGGAGGGAGGGATAAAAGTAAAATGAGGAGCTGATTCCAGGAACCCAAGTGGAAGGCGAATTTTGAGAATGATGAGGGCAACAAATGTATAAGTGTGCTTTACACAATATATGTATGTATGGATTGTGATAAGAGTTGTATGAGCCCCAATAAAATGACTTAAAAAAAAAAAACACCAACCAGAGCTGATAGGGGAAACTGGTGCCGTTTTTGGGCTGGGCAGGGTCAAATACACCCAGAAATAAGACTAGCGTTTAAGGTACCAAAATGTGATGGGCAGTGTAATAGCGGTTAGTGAGGGTGGAAGAACAAGCTTTATCTGTAGTCAGCGGAGAGAGTCACAAGCTATTTCAGAAGAGCGAATTTAAGATCTCGAGTGATTCTAGTCTACATGGAATGTATTGGGGTAAAAGAGGTCTCTGTGGGACCCTCGTTTTATTTTTAAGATGATGTTTTATTTACATTCTAGCCAAGTCTGAGATGAGTTTTGTGTTCCCAACAGAATGGGTACACAGGAGCAGACTGCAGGGGGTATCTTAACTGTGCCCAGCTGCAGAGGAAAAAGAGGCGCTGAAGCCATCAAATGTTGAGAAATGCAGTCTTACACGTGAAAAAATGTGGAATTCTATCTACATGGTAGATGTCGATGCAAAAGACTAACAGGTGTATCGACCCTTGGGAGATGAAGATGTAAAACAGCTCACTGTGCAGCATGGTCATTCGTCCATGTGCAGGTCACGCTGTGCCCAGCACCCGGACACCTTCTGGACGTTGTTCAAACACCTCGATAGGCACAGGCAGTCCTCTCCGGTTAGCCTTGGTAACGGGGCAGTTCATTCTGAATCGCACGGGCTGGGTTTGGCTTTAGGAAGCAAAGTAACCTCAGAAACAACAGGTATCATCTGCCCTAATTTGTGGGGCAACAGGGCAAAACGAACATTTTGTTGTTTCCATTTGTTTGCATCAAAGCGTTCAGAAATGTTGGTTTTAATTGCCCTTCTCCTAGCAATCCATTTAGAACCCAAGTGGAGGCCAGTGCCCTGTGAGCGTCACCAGGCCGCGGAGGGCGCCCCCGTCATTTTACGAGTGGCCGCCAGGTCCCCAAGCGCTGGAGCCGTGAAACCTCTCGGGGACGGGAGCTCACGGAAGCCCCGCTGCGGGCCGGGCCGCGTCCGCACACCGCAGCGAGGGGCCGGGCCGGGCCGCGTCCGCACACCGCAGCGAGGGGCCGGGCCGGGCCGCGTCCGCACACCGCAGCGAGGGGCCGGGCCGGGCCGCGTCCGCACACCGCAGCCAGGGGCCGGGCCGCGTCCGCACACCGCAGCGAGGGGCCGGGCCGGGCCGCGTCGCACACCGCAGCGAGGGGCCGGGCCGCGTCCGCACACCGCAGCCAGGGGCCGGGCCGGGCCTCGCTCCCGGTCCCGACGTCATCGGCCGCCGCCCGCCGCGTGACCCCGCGCGCTCGCGCCCGGACCGGCGACCCCATGCGCCTCGTGCGTGTCGCGGCCGCCGGAGTCGGAGTCGCCGCGCCCCGAACCCCGCTCCGGCTCCTCGGCCGAGGCCTCGCCGCCATGTCCTCCGAGTCGCTCAAGTCCGTGGACTACGAGGTGTTCGGCCACGTGCAGGGTAGGCCGCTCCCGGGCGGGAGGAGGCGCGGCAAGCGGAACGCGGCCGGGCCGCGGCGGCGAGAAGCGCCTCCCACTTAAGGCTCCCTCCCCGGCGGGCCCGCCTTTCCGCCCTTCCGCCCAGCCGGGACGCTGCAGCGGCGGGGCGGGGCGCGCTTGCGCCGGGGAGGAGCGCGCATGCGCCGGGGAGCGCGGCCGCGGCCCCGCGGTGGGGGTAGCGAGGTGGGGGGGGGGGGTGAGGGGGACATCGTTTGCCCCTGCAAACTCAGGGCCCTATTTGAATTTAGGAAGGACACCTGCATGGCGTTTGAGGGCTCACATTGTCAGAGAGCTGAGTCCCGCCCGCAGCCTTCATGGAGCCATTAGAAGAATTATTAAGTTTTCTAAATTTAAAAAAATCTTTAAGTTTATTAGTTCCAAAGAATGTCATCTCAGGCTTGTTGTAAACACGGATATTCGTAAATTAAAACAGTAAATCACTTTGAAATTGTTCCTTTGGGGTATAAATGACTAAAGTGACTTGATGTCTACAGTCATTCTTTTAGGCAATGCTCCTTAACAATTGGAAATTTTACATAATTGCTTGGCTGAATTTGATTTCCATCAGCTTTCCTACAGAATTCCATCCAGTTGTTATACTTGAGGGTTTTTACCGGTCATCCTATCAGACTTTTTCGGCAATATTTGTGTATGTGTGTGCTTGCACATATACTATTTTAAATTGATTTCTTTTGACCACAAGTCTCTAAGTATCAGAAGATTGTCTTCTGGATGTAGTTCCTATTATGATTATGACGAGGGCACAGTTGATGAAACGAATGTGAATAAGTTTCAAATGATAATAAACATTACAAAAAAAATTTTTTTTGGCTTTATTGCCTTTATTTTCATCTTATGGCATCTATCTTTTGCTTAAACTGATTCTCCAAACTAGATGGAGGGGATATGAACCTGGCCCCAAGAAGGGGTCACTGCGCAGGCTGAGGGAGGTCTGGGCAGCCCACTCCGATCCCCAGCATCGCTGGGGGAGCTGGCCGTGTGGGACAGTGCTGGGCAGGAGTCAGGCAGAAGCAGGTGAAGGCGGTCTGGAGGGCAGTCTGGTCTGCCTGCAGCAGGAGCTCCCGGGCTGAGGGGAGTCCCCGGGCCGAGGGGAGCGCCCGTGGTCCCTCACTCCACATTCCGGTACTTGGTGAAGAGGTTGTACAACACCCGCAGCGTGGACTTCAGGTCGCAGTTGACAATGTCTTCTGGCCGGGGTTTTGGCTTTTCCAGGCCTCCGTCTTGCATGAGCTCAAAGGCAAAGGAGACATTCAGCACCTTCTGCTCGAAGCTGTCTGGGGTCAGGAAGAAGCTGTGCTGATGCACAAAGTAGCCCTCCAGGAGCCCCATCAGGAGCACCAGGTACACGCCATCTGCAAACTGGGTTTCCAGTTCTGTGACTTCCAGGTTCAGCTTATTCAGGTGCTTGTTGACGAACGTGATGAGTGTCTTTTTCACCACGTTGAGTTTGTCTGGTGCGTGGTCGAACGTGTCGAAGGCATCTCGCTCATGCCTTCCAGAAAGTGCCTCTGTGTTTCCAGTCATTTCCTCTTGGATTTGCCGGGACTGGGGGATCCCTTCTCGTTTCTGGACCACAACCACTTGAATGGAAACATGGTCTGGGAGACGGATTGGTGCCCGGAAATACTGGGACAGAGCAACCAGCAGATGCAGGATGGCCACCAGGCTCTTGGCGTGAATAGAGTCCACGTTCCACTTGACGCTCCTCGGGGGCAGTTTCAAGGTCTCGTTGATCTTCTCCAGGACCGTCTGTAGTTTCTGCTTCTGGGCGATCTCTGACTGGGTGACCTCGGCAACGTTCAGCTTCTCACACTCGAGTTTCTCAAAAAGCTTCTGCAGCACTTGTCCGTCATACAAATCCTCAGCCAGGTCTTTCACAATGATTCTTTCTCCAACCAGCACATCATTAATCCAGTCAATCAACACCTTCATCAGCTCTTGCAGTTTGGGGTCATTGCGTGAGTTTGGGTCCACCATGGTTCGAACTTCATTCTCCTCCAGCATCGTGTCCTCAGGGTCCAGCTCGAAGGGAATGGGGCTGAGGGGCAGGTTGATGGCATTGATCCCTTCCTCCTGAAGCTCTGAGACCTCCTTGGCTTTCTTTCTCCGAGCCAGGGTGCCCCCGAGTTTCCCCAAGAAGGAGTCATCTTTCTTCCTGGACGGGGGCGACTTGGGAGTGGGGGACTTGGGGGCCGAGGGCGACTTCTGCGGGGAGGTGGCCATGGCAGCAGCGGCGCGAGCAGTGGCCGCCGGGCGCGGACGCGGACGCGGAGCAGGCGCTGGGCGGACGCGGCGGGACTCAAACATTACAAAATTTAAAAGGAAAATTTTTACTGGACGTGTATCTCTTGATGAGAAGGCTCGGGGTGTTTCTGGGACCTGACAAAAGGAAGGGTTGAGTTTTACTTGGGACAGTGAACACAAAGCCAGATTCAGCATGGGCCAGAGGGGCCATACTGTCAAATGGTGATTGTGAGGAAGGACCAGGGCCCATCACACGGACTTTCTCGTTAGGAGTCAATGACCTAGAAACGGATTCCCTTCAGACTGTTCCTGGAGAGGGCCCTTCAGAACGTTTCTGGGCATGCCCAGGGGAATGGTACTGGTACCAGGAGGAGGCTCCGAGTTTCAAGCCTCTCCACTCCTCGGTTCTTGTCTTCCTTGCTAGAAAGATTTCAGATGGGGGACAAAATTCAGTCCTGAGTCAGAGAAAAGGTTTGGCCAGAAAGAGTGAGTTTATTGAAGGAGATACTTCGGGGAAGGAGCCCAAAGGGCCCTTAACTAGAGTGAAAGGCCAGGCAGAGACTTACTGTGGTGTACTTCCCACCACAGGCAGGCTTTCTGGCTGGTCTTCTGTATTGTCCCTCCTCTTCTCAGGTCATGCCAGATTTCAACTGTGTCCTTGTCCCAGACCCCAGACCCAAGACTCTCTCCAGTCATTGTGGGGGGGTACTGTGAGTATCTTGTCTTTCTCCACTCAGACTCCACGGTTCCTAGTTGCTTCCATTGATAAAGAAAACGGTTTAATCTGGCCTGCCCCTTCCTTTGTGTTGGAGAGGTAAGGCCCGGGAAACAGGTCCCCACCCCTCTGATTACAGTTTCTGTCAGATTCATGCCCTTGTACTTCCTCTCCGTTTGCCAGCCTCTGTTTACCTAACAGCGCCTGTGTTTAAGCGATTTAACTGAAACAGATGACATAAAATATGACAATAATGGGAGGATCATCTGGTAGCATATTGGGTCGGCTCGTTAGAGTTGACAGTAGCTGTGGTGTTGTGTGTATGTATTATGTGCGTGTGCATGTGCACAGATGTGTATTCACGGTGTGAATTTACTAGGGAATCCTCCATTTGATGAGCATTTCACTGTTGTTTACTTAGCTCTCGTCATAATTTTGTCTAATATATGCTTTGTTATTGTCTTAATACCAAAGGGGGTTGGGTGGGAGGCAGAGAGATGTTTAGTAGTAACTTGGGCAAATCTAAAGTTGATAGAGTAAATCCTATAACTCATTCATTATAAAACTTGAACGTTGTCATTATACAATGATTTCTATTACTAAATAATGCGTCTCTCTTGACTTGTAAAAATCATATGATTGCATTTCCATGTACATCATGCTTACTGAGCATCTAAGGATCAATTTTGGGCAGTGGTCCAGGTATGCGTGAGACCCCTGATGATGAGTAAGGACAACCAAAGAATTAGTGCTGTTGAATTATGGTGCTGGCAAAGAATTTTGATTGCTAAAAGAATGAAGAAATCTGTCTCGGAAAAAAGTACAGCTGGAATGTTCCTTAGAACCTAGAATGGCAAGACTTTATCTCACATACTTTGGTCATGTTATCAGAAGACACTGGTCCCTGGAGAAGGACTTTCTGCTACGCAAGGTAGAGGGTCAGAGAAAAGGTAGATGGGTGGAGGCACTGGCTACAACAGGGCTCCAGCCTCGTTCACCTTCATAGCAGCAGGTGGGTTCTCACTGGTGACCCTTTGGTTCAAAGCCAAGTGCTTAACCACTGTACAAACAAGGCTCCTGAGTGTCAGGGTTATAGTTACTACAATTTGCAGTATGGCAAATAGAAAAGACTACAGTTCACAGTGTCGACTTATTCAGGCATAATAGCATGACATACCCGTGCAGCTGATTGAGCTTCGACTAAGCAACATTCTGTATTAGACTCTTTCATAACTGAAGGGGCTGGTGTCTGTCCGAGTTTCCAGAGCAACGTGTCTGTGTCTAAAAATGGGCATGTGTCATGATAGCTTCCCTTCTCTTTAGCAAGTGAGGTGGAAGGACCAGGGGGCAGGCCAGGAGAGCCCATGGAAGCTTCCTCTCCCACAGAGGTTTTGGCCCAAGGCTGCTGCTCTGCCCCAGTCAACTGACAAATTAGGGAAAATCTGCCTCCAGGTGCACCATTTCTGTCTGTGTAGATCTCCTCTGGGACCCAGTATGCTTCAGACTAGGATTCAAGACCCTCGGAAGATTCTGAGGAAATCCCAAATGGATTTTGGAGCTTTGGACAGTTAATTCCTTCATGGTTCACTGCTTCACAAAGTCAGTGGACTGAACCACAACAAAAGGAAAAAAGGAATACACAAGACTTCCTCAAAATCGGGAATTTTGCATGCCAAAGGACATTAACAAGAGGAATGGGAGAAAAAATTTAGGGACCCTGTATCTGATAAAGGTGTAAGAGCTTGACTATAGAAAGGATTCCTAGCATCCAACAGCAAAAAGATTAAAACCCAATCAAGAAACGAACAAAGAACTTGAAAACACATTTCCCTAAGAAGTCATGCAAACCAAATTAGCACATGAAAAGATCATTAGTCAACTGGGAAATACAAATTAAAATCATAATGAGAAACTACTTCATGCCCATTAGGATGGCTAATATTTTTACAGTGGGGGAATATGTATTGGCAATGATGTGGAGAAATTGGAATCTCTGTCCACGGTAGGAGAAAATATAAAATGGTGCAGCCACTGTGAAAACTCATTTGGTAGTTCCCCAAACACTTAACCATAACATTACCATATCACCCAGCAATCCTACTTCTGAGTATATCCACCAAAGACTTGAAAGCAGAGACCCAAACAGAGTCTTCAACACTGTTGTTCATTGAAACATAATTATTGAAAGCCAGAAGGTGGAAGCAACCCATCAACAAATTAATGGATAAACAAAGTGCCATACAGTTACATAACAGAGGACTAAAAACTAAAATAGCTCATGCTGTCAACTCAATTCCAACTCACAGTGACCCTATAGGACAGAGTAGATTTGCCCCCTTAGAGTTTCCGCGGCTATAAGTCTTTACAGGAGCAGAAAGCCCATCTTTCTCCCAAGGAGCCAGTTTATGAGTTTGAACTGCCAACTTTGTGGTTAGTAACCCAACTCATAACCCACTGCACCAGCAGTGTTCCTTAGTGGAGAATTAGTCATCCACAAAAGGAACGGCGTTCTAATACATGTTCCAACACAGATGACCCTTGAGAACGTTATTCCAAGTGGAATAAGTCAGATACATGATGAAAAAATGATACAGTCCTATTCTATATCTAGACAAATGCACAGATGGAAATTAGATTTAGTGGTAACTTGTTGGGTTAGGGGTGGGTGTGGGAGGAATGAAAAGTTAATGCTTACTGAGTAGGGTTTCTGTTTGGGTTGGTGAAAAAGTACTGGAGCAAGCAGTGACGGTGACTGCACAGCACAGATGCATTTAATGCCACTGAACTGTGCCATGTTTATGAGCAGTGCAAGAGGCCTTCAGCCTCTCTGAGGCTTTAGTTTTCCCCTCTGGTGTAACTTTTGACCCGAAAAGCAAACCCTTCCCAAACTTCTCCCTAATCTTCTTTTAATGTAGAACCAGCCCTTGTTTTTAAACTTCAGTGAGCATTGAACATCCCTTGCAGAGTATGTTAAAGCCAGGTTCCTGGGCCCTCTTGGTATTAGCAGCCAGTCTGCTATGATCTATAGAGGTTTTTTGGAGTTGGATTTTGGAAGTAGAACCCCAGACTTTTCTTCCTGGTCTTAGTCTGGAAGGTCTGCTGAAACCTGTTTAGCATCACAAGCCACACACACAACCTCACCAACAGCCTGGTAATGGCTGCACAGGAGGTAGATTGGCCAAGAATCAATCCTGAGCCTCCTGCATGGATGGCAGAAAGCCCACCACTGACCCACCGCTGCTTTAGAGGACCCTGCCTAGAGAGTTTCTGTTTCAGCAGCTATGGGGTAGAATGTGAGAATTTGCATTGCTAGAAAACTCTCGTGATGCTGATGCTGGGGTCTGTAGACTACTCTTCGAATGGGAAGGTGCTGTGGAATGTGTGTTTACTTCTGTTAGTATGTGCTTCCTTATCACTGTGCTCCTGCTTGGTGAAGGAGAGGGCTGCAACGAGATGGAGTGACACCATGGTTGCAGCAGTGGTGGGCCCAGGCATCGGAGCAATTGCGAGGATGGCACAGCCTTCTGTTGTGCATAGGGTTGCTATGGGTTGGAACTGACTACATAGCACCTAGCAACAACAACAATTACAATATGCGACAGGGCATGCACTATTGAGTCACTCAGAGGTGAGTATGCACACTAAAGCTTTGCCTAATAGCTGCAACTCTCCCTGGTGTCATACTGTGGCCTGGCAAATCGCCTCTATCTCAAGATAAAAAGACTGCAGCTTTTTCTACAGTTCTGCCTACTCCTTGTCCTGTTTTTCCCCTCTTTTGTCCTCTACATGACCTGCTTGACCTTAACAGCCTCTTTTACATTTTCTGACAGTTCTTTTTATATCTACTAATATTTTTCCTTCTACCCATATAAAAGATTGCCTTTTTTATTGCCCTCAGATCAATACTTCCCACTCACGATTCCGCTACGTTTTATGTGCAGCTCTTTTAAAATAATTTTATAACCCTATAAACATTCCTCATGTGATATTATCCTATCTTTATTGCTCACTTTCTTTGGTACAACAAGATGCTA
The DNA here is from genome assembly GCF_050624435.1 of Tenrec ecaudatus. Taxonomy (NCBI): domain Eukaryota; kingdom Metazoa; phylum Chordata; class Mammalia; order Afrosoricida; family Tenrecidae; genus Tenrec; species Tenrec ecaudatus. The sequence goes on from NC_134546.1 coordinate 534,501, forward strand.
CCATTACGAAACAACTGATATCTCTTTTTAAAAAATTTTTTAATTTATTATTTTATTTTTATTTTAATTTTTTTAAATTTATTTTAACAATTTATTGGGGCTCATACAATTCTTTTCACAGTTCATACATATACATACATCAATTGTATAAAGCACATCTGTACAGTCTTTGCCCTAATCATTTTTTTCTCTTTTCTTCTTTTACATTTTATTAGGGACTCATACAACTCTTACCACAATCCATACATATACATACATCAATTGTATAAAGCACATCCATACATTCCCTGCCCCAATCATTCTCAAGGCATTTGCTCTCCACTTAAGCCCCTTGCATCAGGTCCTCTTTTTTTTCCCCCTCCCTCCCCATTCCCCGCTCCCTCATATGCCCTTGGTAATTTATACATCGTTATTTTGTCATATCTTGCCCTATCCGGAGTCTCCCTTCCCCCCTTCTCTGCTGTCCCTCTCCCAGGGAAGAGGTCACATGTGGATCCTTGTAATCAGTTCCCCCTTTCCAACCCACTCACCCTCCACTCTCTCAGCATCGTCCCTCACACCCTTGGTCCTGAAGGTATCATCCACCCTGGATTCCCTGTACCTCCAACCCTCATATGCACCAGTGTACAGCCTCTGTCCTATCCAGCCCTGCAAGGTAGAATTCGGATCATGGTAGTTGGGGGGAGGAAGCATCCAGGATCTGGGGGAAAGCTGTGTTCTTCATCGATACTACCTCACACCCTAATTAACCCATCTCCTCTCCTAAACCCCTCTATGAGGGGATCTCCATTGGTCGACACTTGGGCCTTGGGTCTCCACTCTGCACTTCCCCCTTCATTTAATATGATATATATATATATACATATATACACATACATATATACATATACACATACATACACACACTTATATCTTTTTTTTTTTTTTGCATGATGCCTTATACCTGGTCCCTTGGGCACCTCGTGATCGCACTGGCCGGTGTGCTTCTTCCATGTGGGCTTATTTGCTTCTGAGCTAGATGGCCGCTTGTTCACCTTCAAGCCTTTAAGACCCCAGACACTATCTCTTTTGATAACCGGGCACCATCAGCTTTCTTCACCACATTTGCTTATGCACCCATTTGTCTTCAGCGATCCTATCATGGAGGTGTGCAGTCAATGATATGATTTTTTGTTCTTTGATGCCTGGTAACTGATCCCTTTGGGACCACTCGATCACACAGGCTGGTGTGTTCTTCCATGTGGACTTTGTTGCTTCTGAGCTAGATGGCCGCTTGTTTATCTTCAAGCCTTTAAGACCCCAGTCACTATCTCTTTTGATAGCCGGGCACCATCACAACTGATATCTCTTGTTACTACAAATTTCCTTATAAAACCACATACAATTATTCCTTTGATATTTTCTTAACTACATTCAACTATATTTTCTACTTTTGTTTGTAGAAGCAATATCTTTTGGTCTCTCTGGAGGTGGTTTGATCTATCCCCTGTGACTTCCCAGTGTTTTTTTATTCCCTAATTTAAAAAAAATTGAGGTTTAATTTGCATTCAGTTAATATTCACCCCTTTTACTGTGTATTCAATGAGTTTTTGACAAATACACAGTTATGTAACCACTCCCACAATCAAGATTTGAGGGGGCTTCAAAGAGTTTGTGGAAAATTTTTATTATCTTTTAATTATTTCTCCATGAACCTATTGACCAGAAAACCAAATTCACTGCTATTGAAGCTATTCTGACTCATAGTGACCCTATAGGAAAGGACAGAACTGCCCCCGTGGGTTCCTTAGATGGTAACTCTTTATGGGAGTAGAAAATCTCATCCTTCTACTTGAGAAGAACAGGAAGAATGGGAATTCCAGAACACTTCATTTGGCTTATGCAGAACCTGTACATGGACCAAGAGGCAGCTATATGAACATAACAAGGGAATACTGCAGGGTTGAATTTCAAGAAAGTGTAAGTCAATCTGTATGCTGAGCAAATCAGAGAAGCTGGATTATATGAGGAAGAATTAACTCGGCATCAGGATTGGAGGAAGGCTTATTAACCTGCGATGTGCAGCAGCTAAGAGACTGAATGACACATTTACATTGAGACAGTGTGCCACACCTCGTTAAAGGGTTGAAAAGCAAGTATATACTTTTAAGACTAACTAAGGTGTGCCTGACCTAAGCCATGGTGATTTCTATTGCCTCATATGCTTGTGAAAGTTGGGCATTGACTAAAGAAGGCTGAAGGAGAGTGGATGCGTTTGCATTCTGGTGCTGGTGAAAAATATGCAGAGTACCATGGACTGCCAAGAGAACAAACAGGTTTGTCTTGGAAAAGGACAGCCAGGATGCACCTTAGAAGCAAGGTGGCAGGACTTTGTCATATGCACTTTGGACATGTGATCAGAGAGAGCAGTCCCTGGGGGAAAGGACATCACGCTTGGTGAGGTGAAGGAGCAGTGAAAGGAGGACGATCCTTGACAAGGTGGTTTGACAAGGTGCCTGCAGTGATGGGCTCACGTGTAACCCTGGGCAGTGGTTCCTTCGGCTGTACGCAGCGTTGCTCGGAGAGAGCACTGGCTTGATGGTACCTAACAACCACAAAATCCTTATTATAAGCAGTTTTGTTTTATTTGGCACTTAGATTAATTCTCTCGTTCAGTATTTCATTACCGTGTCCTTTCAGAATGGTATTTCCCCCCAAGAGTCTTCGGTTTTTCTTTTCATTTTTAAAGAACAGGAACATGGGCCTGGGTGGGTGAGGACAAGAAACACCTTCAGAATACACTCAGATAGTAGAAATTCTGTTCATTTTATTTGCTTCATTTAACAAACACACACAAACAAAACCCAAACCCTCTGTCATCGCACTGACTCCAACGCAAAGTGACCCCCTAAAGGGTGTCGGGGAGCAAACAGCGCATCCTTCTACTGGGGAGTGACTGGTGAATTTGAACCCCTGATTGTGGGTGTTAGCTGTCCAATACTAACCCACAGTACTAATAGGACTCCTTATATTTAGTAAGCTAGATAACAGTTAAGTAAGAATATATATATATATACATATATATATTTAAAAGATAGACATGCTAACATTTCTCTTTTTCATTTTTCTTACAGGAGTTTGCTTCAGAATGGTAAGTCAATACACTGTTCATTTTAGTTTTGTTTTTTCACCGTCATTTCCAATTCTAGCAGCAGAGCCATCTACTTAGTGCTAGATGACAGTTTACTTTCTTTTCTTGATTGTAAATGAAAACAATGTGTGTATTTTCTTTGAATTTAATGACTGATACTTTTATGGAAACTATCTTTGGAAGATAGTTTATTAAGATAGTTGAATTTCAAAAGTATCTCTCTTAGGATGGTTCAAATTAAAAACATTTTAAGTACAAAATCTCAGGACTTCCACATGGTTTGTGTGGAAGAAATCCTTCAAGCATCTGTATGTATGCATTTCGCCTTGCAAATCAATGAATGCTGGTGTAGAGTTTGGAAGTGGTTCCCACAGTTTTAGATTTTCATACTTCCTATTGCATATTTAGCTTTTATTTCTCAATATATGCCCCCTTCCTAAAAACTAACTGTGGCATATTTTTTTGTCTACTATCTAGATCGGGAATTATTAGATTAGGTATGAGGCTCCCAATTTCTGAGGCTTGTAACATGTTCCCACCAGTTAGGTCTCTGTGTTTTGAGACAGTCCACCTGCATGCCTGCAGCTCAGATTGCTTCCTTTAAAAATTATCATCTGAATTATATTCAGAATTAACTCCTATATCACTCTTAGCTGTAATGCTTTGGGCTTGTAATGCTTCTTTCAGCTTGGAGCATGGGTTATAGAGAACTTGATCACACTAACCTCCAAAGAGAAAAGCATGTTTTCAGAAGTTCTACTAGATTACACCCACAAAATAATATCATCTTAGTTAAAAATAATAAAAATGAAAATATTGCTAATTTTTCATTTTTGTGCAGCATAACAGAATTTGAAAACCAGAAAAACAATCAAACAGATAAAAATGGGGGAAAAAAGCCTCAAACTTTTAAGGGTAATAAGAAAATAAATAAACTTATCCCTAGATAATCACAACAATTCTCAGGCAAGTCCAGAACCAATGGAAAACATTCTAATTTTTTCATCTTAAAATCACTCTATAAATCAACATGTTTAGTATGATGTTCTGGTTAGCACAACTTTTTCTTTGAAAATATTTCCTGTAATTCTTGTTACAAATTTTAAAATGTGTTGGTCTGTATTTCTGCCTATGAATATTATATATTGATTATATTGGATTTCCCCATTCAATGCCTGTGAATCTTAAAACCTAGAGTAAAAATGTAATCCACTGTAGGGGCAATGAATATGAATTTTTTTTGAATATGAATTTTTTGACTCTCAAAATACATTATTCTGAAATAGTTCTTACTATCAGTTTATTTTCTCATAACTTGCTTGTTTTTTACATGTAACATAATTTAATGACCAAAAAGTTACCATTTAGTCAGAGGTTCTTGTAAATAACATGATTACCGAAGCAACCCAACTTTTGGCATAGGCTAAATTGTAGAAAAAGAAGTATCAAAATAGCATTCTTTGAATGTTAGAATCAATTCTGGTATGAATTCAGACATTTGAGGTTGGGCTTCATCTCTCTTGTTTCCTCCTGAAATCAGTACACAGAAGGAGAAGCAAAGAAACTAGGAGTGGTTGGCTGGGTGAAGAACACCAGCAAAGGCACTGTGACAGGCCAAGTGCAAGGCCCAGAGGAGAAAGTCAATTCCATGTGAGTAGTAAGACCAACAACACACACATGCAACTTGTAAATTGTTTTAGCGTTTTGTTGAGTATTAAGACTTCCCCTTGACAGACCCTGTTCAGTTTCTCGTTTACAATTAAGCCAACATGTTTTAGGCAAGCTGGCACACAAGTTCTGAGTTGGGAGTGGCGTTTCTTCCTTTTGGAATGGATTTCCCACTTAAGGCAGGCTCTTAAGAAGAGCAGATACCATCGTGCTCCAATCCATGTAACTCAGTGGTTCTCAACCTGTGGGTTGCGATCCCTTTGGGGGGGGTCAAACAACCTTTTCACAGGGTTCCGGTTCATAACAGTAGCAAAATGACAGTTATGAATTAGCAACAAAAATAATTCTATGGTTGGGGGGTCACCACAACATGAGGAACTGTATCAAAGGGTGGCGGCATTCAGAAGGTTGAGAACCACTGATATAAGTTGTCTCCTTCAGCATGGGGAAACACATTTCCCCTCAGATGTGGTTATGACAGAAGCACAGTGCCTTAGGTTGGTTCTTAAAGCTGTTAGAGAAGTCCTCAAGGCAAAAAGATGCCCCTTTCCTTTTGATTCTCTATCTTATTAGCTTCATTAGAGTTTGAATTTTGAAATACCTGTGTGGTGGTGAATGGTTAATATCTTTGATAGCGAGCCGCAGCAGTGGCTGTTGGATGGAGTCCACCCATTGTATCCTGGAAAAGGTTTAGTGATCGACTTACAGAATATCAATACTTTGATACGCATGGAGTCACTAGAATTCAGGGCCAACCCAATGGCAACTGGATTTATTGTCATTTTTACTGTCAATCAAAGTGCATTTTAAGAGTGCATGGTTACTTAATATGAGTCTTTGCAACCCAAAGGAAATCAGACTCAGTCATATGGGGACAAGTGTTCTGTGTACAGGAGGTCATTTTTAAAGGCCTTATATTTTCAGCTCTATAATATCTACTGTTCTCTGTAGTCTTAAAATTTTTAAAAATAAAAAATATGATCTACTTTTTGACCTATTGTAAAGTTGTTTCAGTTTGAAAACGAACCAACGGAAAAGTAAGGGGAAATAATGTGGAAGATGCCTCCGGCGCCCTCTCCCGTGGCCCATGGATGTGACCAGCCTCACTGCCACTCAAAGGGCGTGGCTACGTGGACTGCTGCAGGGGCAGCGAGGCTGGCACTTAGCACCTATCGCTTCATCTCCCTTTGGCCCATTTAAAGTTTCTTCCAGCTTCTAATGTTTTCTACTTTCTTTTCAGTTTGTGGTTTTCTGCTTTATCTTGTTACTGTTAGTGAGCTTTGTTTCTGGTATGTTTTCTGTATATGAGATCCAGGATCGGTAAGCGTGTAGACAGTAACTAGAACGGGGCTATTGAGGTTATGAGTGTGGCTGTGGGCTGCAAGGTCAACAGTTTGACACCATGAGCTGCTCTTCAGGAAAGAGATGGAGCCTTCTGTTGGAAAGAGTTACAGTCTTGGGAACTCACAGGGGCAATCCTAACCTGTCCTACAGAGTCACTGTGAGTTTGAGTTGGCAGTGAATTTGGTTCAGGTTTTGTTTTTTGGGGGAATGGCAGGCAAGGTTGGAGGGAAATGGGAAGCTAATAACATCGAGTATAAGAAAGAAGAATATGTTCTAAAATTGATTGTGGTGGCAATTGTACAACTCTTACTAATATGACCTAACTATTGAATTGTATGATATGTTAATTATATGCCAGTAGAACTGTTAAAGCATTGTATGGGACCTTGGGGGTGAAAAAAAATAGTGAACACATGTTGAGCATCTATAACTTGGGCAGTATGCTAATATTACTGTGATTATCTCATGTAATAAGAAATGTGCAGGTAATCAATTATCAATTGGTTATCAAAATGTAATCAATTATCTCAAGTAATCTTCACAATAGATTCTGTGAGGAAGGTACTAATTTTATTTATGTATTTTTAAAAATAAATCACTTTATTGGGGGCTCTTATAGCTCTTAAAACAATCCATACATCCATTGTATCAAGCATATTTGTACATATGTTGCCATCATCATTTTCAAAACATTTTCTTTCTACTTGAGCCCTTGATATCATCTTGGGATTTTTACCGTCCCTCTCCACCTTCCCACTCTTGTGAACCCTTGCTAAGCTATAAATTATTATTGCTTTCATATCTTACTCTGTGCGCTGCCTCCCTTCACCCCCATTTCTATTGTTCATCTCCCTGGGGGTGAGGGTCGGGTTATACTTCGATTATTGCAATCGGTACCGCCGTTCTTCCCCAGGAAGGTGCTAATTTTATATAATTCCTTTTATTACCTATGTTTTCATATTCAGAAGTATTTTTTGCTTATTGTAATTAGTAAAGCCATATAATGCAGAGAGATAAAAAGGCACAGTTAGTAATTTACTCCTCTACTCCCTGCTCTGTGTAACCTGTACAAATGACTCTGTGACTACTTTCCACAGCTTTCTCTTGCACTTAAAATATTGATGCATATTCCTATAACTGCAGCTTTTTAAAATTGAAATACAGTACATCATACATGTTCTTCTGTAACATGTTTGTTTTTCCATAACATGTTTATTTTTTCATTTGTGGACATCCTAACAACTCTGTATTCTTTCTGATTTCCTTATGTTAGGTACATACTTGTTTATCTCTTTAAAAACACACCTCAACTCACAAGTGAGGTAAAAATTTAATTTCATAAGGTGTGAGTCACAGTTAATGAACAACACTATTTTCAGATGGATAGTTGATTATTGCAATGACCACATAGAACTCATGGATGATGTTTATGATTCTGGGATTGATCAGGGATGTTAACAGGTTATGTGTCAAGATCAAATGCTCAGGATACAATTTGTCCATTAAGGACTGCCTCTTGGTAGCAGTGGTTGCAAGCATGCCTTTTTCTGTTGCTTGGCCTCTCAACCTGCAGTCTGGCTCTGCCAGGCAGGGATGATGTTACAAAGCGTCTTAGTGCTGCTGCTAAGTGCCTGCGGCACTCTGCTTCCCCACCAGCCTCAGCCTGAAGGCACTTGGCTCTGGCTCCTTGAGTCAGCAAACCTCGTGCCTCTAAGTGCCTTGGCAACATCACTTGTATCATTCAAACGCACCCTTGGGCACCCCTTTGAGTCAACTGGCGTTGCTCTAATCCACTCCTTTAAAGGCACCCCACTAGTCCACAGTGCGCAAGTACCTTTATTACCTTCTTGGGAACACATTTGTTTCTTGTTTCTTGATAGTTTCTCCCTTTAAGATCAGTGCTGCAAATATATATATATATTTGTGTTAGTCTGGGTTGACTAGAGAAACAAATTCATAGACACTCGTGTAAGAGAGAACTTTATATCAGCAACTCTACATTAAGAACACACCCCAGCCCATTCCAGAACAAGTACATAAGTCTGATATTAGCCCATATGTCCGATACCAATCTATAAATTCCTCTTCAGACTTACACAACACACGTAATGATGTCGAATGCAGGAAGATCACAGGCCAATAGGTGGACAGTCTTGTGGATCCAAAGGCCATGTAAGCATCTCAAGCTGGCAGGGATCTCCACGTGGCTCCTCCAGCTCCAGGACTCTAGCCATATCAGCGATGCTCCATGTGTCTTGTCAACAGGAATGTCTCGCAGGGAGAGAGCATGTATCTGGTCTCCAGTGAGATGCTTAATCCCCGTTTTTGTGCCTTCCCAAGGAGGTCATCAAGCTGCGACTTGATTGGCAGGTTACACTCCACCCCTTCGTAAATTGATACAGATTATGTAACTACCACAGTATTATTAGTGCTTTCATTTTCGGGGATAGATTTCGGGAAGTGTGATTTGTTGGTAAGTATGTGTGCATTTGGAGTTTAAAATATTAGACTACTTTTCAAAACAGCTGTGAACAATTTACATTGTATATACTCTCAGTCATTGATGTTATTGCTCTTTAATTTCTTTCACGAGTGTAGAGTGGCATGTTATTTTTTTACTATAATTTGAGTTTCTTTAATTACTAGTTTGTCTGCGCGTACCCTGTTTCTGTGTATTTGTTCTCATGAATCTCTTTTTCACAGCTTTTATCCATTTCCCATTGGTTGCTGGCTTCTTGCCAAATTTTAAGAGTTCTTTGAATATTAGTAATGATTATTAACCCAGTATCTCATCTGTTTGTAACTATTTTCCCACATCTATCATGTGCTTATTAATTTTGTTTATGATAGCTGTTGTAACATAAATTATTTTAAATTTTTATAAACACCGATATGGCAATCTCCTTTTTTTCTCATTAAGAAACAGATGTGTTGTTTCTTAGTTTTCTTCTAACTACTTGGTACCTTATTTAGTACATTGAAGCATTTGTTCCATCTGGGGCTTGTTTTTTTTATAGTATGAGATATGGGGGTGACTGGTTTCTACCAGATGGATAGCCAGCTGTGCTAGTACAATTTATTACAAAATTGCCTTTCTCCCCATTGAATCAAAATACATTTTTGCCATATGATAGCATCTCATATAAATAGGAATTATTTCTGTATCTCTGGTTCTCTTTCACTGGTTGTACTATTTGTCTAATCCTATATCAGTACTCCATTTTTTTCTTAATTGCAGTAGCTTGATAGTATGTTTTTTCTCCCCGTTCTTTTCTTTCTTAAACACTTCTCTGAAACTTTAAGATAATTGTATCCATTTGATTGGATTTATATTTGTGATTTTAAAACCTATTCCGTAATAGCCACACAAATATTTCTTTTTAATTTCATTTTAAAACCTTCTTTTGTCAATTGGGTGAAGGTTAACACGGTGGATCCCTTTTCCGTTCAATAATTCATACAGGTTTTGTTTCATATTATTGATTGCAATTCCCACCATGTGGCAAATATCTCTTATTCCACATCTCTGCAATGTCCTATCCCATTCCGCCTTCTTTTCTGAACTTTGTCCTGGGATAAGTGCTGCCCTTTCAATCTCAAATGGTTGCTTTTTCCTAAGGTGTGCAATAGCTTCCTAGTGTTACTATTCCCCATTGTTTGGGAGTAAATTCCGTTCCAGATCTGAGGGATGGTTACGGTGCCTGGGGCTGGATGAAGTGAGGCCTTGCTGCCTTGCCCACTAGGGGTAGTTTTGGGGCCAGCTGTTTAGGCCACACTAGTCCCAGTGAAGCTACTTGGGATGAGTACTCAAAAAAGGCACTGTGTGGAGTCAGTGCTGATTCATAACGACCATGAAAGGCAGGGCATAACTGCCCTTGTCACTTGCCAAGATTGTAACTTTACAACTATAGAAAGCCCCGTGGTAACTCTTTACAGCGGTAGAAAGCCCCGTCTTTCTCCCATGGAAGTGGCTGGTGGTTTCAAACTGTGGACCTTGCAGTTAGCAGCCCATCATGTAACCACAATGCCAATGGAACTCAATGAACAAAGCCCAGGGGTGCTGTTGGCTTGCTAACTGCAAGGTTGGTGGTTGAAATCGACAGCTGCTCTTCGAGAGAAAGAAGGGTTGTTGGCTCTGGTAAAGATTTGCAATTTGGAAACCCTCTACAGGGCCCCTGTGAATCTTGCTGTTGTTTTTTTTAATAGCATATTTCATCTTTCGGTGTTGCCATTTTCAGCAGTTCTGGGTAAAAGGAGATACATATGCTATGTTTAACTTCCCTGTGAAGACTGAAAAAAAATCTACTTCAAGCCGTTAGCATATAATACTAGTGATGCGTTGGGCCAGGCGTTGGACTGCTAACTGAAAGGCCAGCCGGCCCAAGGGAGAAACCTGAGGCCGTCTGCTTCCATAAAGATTTACAGTCCTGGAAACCCCGTATGGGATCCCTATGGGTCAACACTGATTGGATGGCAGTGAGCTTTTGAGTCCTTATATAGATAGGGACCCTATTGGAACAGGGGTTAATGCATTTGACTGTTAACTGTAAGGTCAGTGGTTCAAATTCACCAGGTGCTTCATGGGAGAAAAACTGTGGAATTAATTCTGCATCTGTTCAGATCAACAGCCTTGGGAAGCCTGTGAGGCACTTCTGCTCGGTCCTGTTGGGCGGCTGTGAGTTGGCATTGACTTGATGACAGTGGGTTGGGTAGGATCCCATCGTCCATGGTGCTGCATCGTTCAGTGGTGGCTGAACTGTCTAGGCGGACATGCCAGGAGCTCTTAGAGACATGGGCCATCTCTACAGCAAAACAGGCTGGAGAAATGAATCTGGTTGCTGCCATCAGTGGGCACACAGTGTTTGAAGCCCTGAGCACAGATGGCGCTATCGGGGAGAAGCAAGTCAGATGAAGATAGAACTCCAGAAAATATAAAGTAAGCTAAACAAAAATTATAAAATTATGATGTGCCACTACAAATTAAATTGTTTACATTTTAAAGAATGAATTTATCCTTCTAGCATCAGATAGATGCAATATACTATTTGAGGTGCTAAGCTATCAGAAAATTAAATCACAGCAAGAAGTGTACATGAATAGATCATAAAATTGGACTTAATGTACATTTGTAGATATAGAAATAGTACCCTATTTTCTTTGTTATTAAAAGAAAACCTTTTCTACTCATTCTTTTTGAAAAGAATGCTATTATATGAAAGGGTGGAAATAAAAGTTGTGTCTTTAAGAACCCAGGTGTGGTCTCTTCCCAAGCTGTGGCCCCGTGGAATAGGCAGGAGCCTCATGTAGAAGTCACTTGACAGCCCGGCAGCAGCCCTGCTCTGCGGCGCAACCCCCAGGCCTGGGGCACACAGTCTGCGCATGCCGCCTGCTTGGTTTGCCTTCGGTGTTTCCTTTTCTCAGAAAGAATGATTTATGACTTTCTTTTGTAAATTGTGCTTTATGATCCCAATTTTAGAGCTATTACTGCCACCATTTTTTGGTGTTCAGGATCATTTGAATCTATGGTTTTATTAAACTACACTCTACTCTCTTTTTCAAAATTAAAGAAAAATGTGTTGTTTCTGGTTAATCATTTAAAATTAATATACAGAGTTATGGCACTGGACATAGTCCTTCCACAGTAGCAACATAAAAAATACTTTCTTAAAGACTCAATAGTTAAAAAAAAAGACTCAATGGTAATTTTGTTAAAAAACAAAAAAAACCTTAAACCTGGAAACTAAAATAATTTGTCAGTATTTAGTAGTAGTGAGCCAATTCTGAAATTAAAATTGCACTTTGATTGCTATGCTTAAAAAAACCCCACCATCTGTCATGCATCTGTACTCTGTGTTTCAAAGAATTATTATCTGACTTGAGTACATGCATGCACACACATATATCAATTGTGCCCTGTTATAAGTAAGGCTTGAAAGTGCAGAGGATATTCAGACTGGAAGAAAAAATACTCACTGTAATCAAGACCACGCTATGAAGGACTGACAGATGGGAAACGAGATGTTTTCTGTCGTGACAGTTCAGGTTGTAGCAGCGGGCAGACCTTGTTTGTTTCAGCTCACGCTGCGGATGACGTTTGCCTGGGAAGACAGCCAATGTGTCTAATGGCAAAATGGGTTGATCCTTGACATCAGACATTGTTCATAGCTAGGAAGAGTCTAGAGTAGGGGGCGAACAAACTATGGTGGGAGCCAAATCTGGCCCACTGGCTGGCTGGTAAATAAGTCAGTCACACTGATTTGTTTATGAGTTGTCTATGATGGCTTCTGTATTACAGTGGTAGAGTTAAGTAGCTGCGACAGGGACCAGATGACCCACAGATGCTAAAGTATTTACTATCTGCTCATTTACAGAAAAGTTTGCTGATCCTTGGTGCAGGGATCAGAGTCTGGGGTGTTGTAGAAGATTGTAGGATACTCTAGGTGCGTTCTAAGATCTTGTCCAAATGAGACGCTTTTCTAAGTGCCAATGACGTAGACGCACTTAAAGTCTATGCATAGTGTAAAAGTATTAGAATAGATGCATTCACCAATATAATTGTACTCATCTCTTGTATAGATCCCTAGCATTTGGCTTAAATGTGAAATTTTAATAAACAACATTTGCTTTATCAGATGCCGTTGTTTTGAATTCCGAGCTATTATAGCAGAGAATTAGAATAGAGTAGTGGATTTTGTACACACTTAAGCAGTGTCAAATTCAAAAATACTTAATATATTAAAAATAATTTTTTTCTGGCCTGAATTTCTATGTAATCCAAGCTGCTAGTTTCTTCCAAGGTTTCATCTGAGACTTCAGAAACATTGCTAAAAATTTTGTACCTTAATAACCATGATTCTTCTAATATAGATAGAAAGATATGATTGTTAAGAAAGGTTTCACTGGATTTTCTATGAAATATAATAGAATACTTGGACATATTTCATGAGAACAAAAATTCATTGAGGAGCTGTAATTTTGGAGAAAATTTAGCTTAATCTAATGGATGTAGATTAATGGGAAATTAGAAACATGAAAAATATCTACAGTAGAGTTATAATTCTAACAATATACCTACCAGGTTTGAAAACTCAAACCCTTTCTTTTGAAAAAAAACAACACATCTTTAGTAAAACAACTTAAATGCATGATCTTTGTTTAAAGCTCACATTTTAAGCATGTTCATTTAGTAAGATGATAATGCTTAATAAAAGAGATGCATGTCACAGTGCTAGCTAACCTTTCCCACCGCTTGTTTGTCAGTTTGTCGCACTGTGGTGGCTTCCATGTATGTTGCTGTTGGTGCTGGAAGCTGTGCCACTGGTATTTCAAAGACTGGCAAGATCAGCCATGACGCAGAGCTTCCAGACTGAAAACAGAGTGGGAAGAAAGAGTAGTACTAGGTTATTCACTCCGGATGGATTAGCTACTGAACACCTTCAGAATAGCAGAGGAACATCATCAAGAACAGTGCTGGTAAATGAGACTCTCAACTGGGGAAGAGTCGCCTCCTCAGTAGAGTAAACCGTAGTGATGAGTGGAATAAGGTTTTGGAAACTTTCTTTGCTGTTGGTGCACAAGTCAAAATGAGAAGAAATGGCTGCTAATAGCCATTAGTAATCAGAATGGGGAATATACATTGTGCGAATCTAGGAAAATTGGAAGTTGTCAACAATGAAATGGAACACATAAGATAGATTTCCTGGACCTCAGTGAGCCGAAATGTTCTGGTTTGGATCATTTTGAGTTAGACATTCATATGGTTTATTATACTGTGGATGATAAATTCAAGAACAACATCACAATCATCCTCAGAGCATTTCAAGATATATCTTGAAGTACAATGCTTTCTGTTATAGGATAATATTTACACACCTACAAGGAAATACAGTTAATGCAACTATTATTTAGATTTACTAGCCAACCAATACGATTAGTGTTGAAGAAATTGAAGAACTCTACCAACTTTCCTAGTCTGAAATTAGTCAAACAAGCAATCAAGCTGGATTGCTAATTTCTGGCTATTGTAATGTGAAAGTTGGAAACAAAGAGGATGGATCAATAGTTGGAAAATAAGGCCTTGGTAATAGAAATGAAACCAGAAGGTTACATGATAGAGTTTTTCAAGACCAATGATGTCTTCATTGCAGATACCTTTTAAAAAAAATCCTTTTATTGGGAGCTCGTACAACCTTTTCACAATTTATACATACATCCATGGTGTCAAGCACATTTGTACACTTGTTGCCATCATTATTCTCAAAACATTTTCTTTCTACTTGAGCCCTTGGTATCAGCTCATCAGTTTTTCCACTCCCTCCGCACATCCCCTCCCTCACGAACCCTTGATAATTTATAAATTATTATTATTTTATTATTTTTTTTCTTCTTTTCTCTTCTTATTTTACAAACCCTTGTGTCGAGGATAAATTATTATTTTGTCATGTTTTACACTGTCTGACATCTCCCTTCACCCACGTTTTGGTTGTCCATTCCCCAGGGATGGGGTTATATGGAGATCCTTGTGATTGGTTCCCCCTTTCTACCCCACCTTACCTCCATCCTCCTGATACCACCACTCTGACCACTGGCCCTGAGGGGTTCATCTGTTCTGGATTCCCTGTGTTTCCAGGTCCTATCTGTACCAGTGTGCATCCTCTGGTCTATCTGGATTTGTAAGGTAGAATTGGGATCATGATAGTGGGGAGGGTGGGGGGGGTGAGAAAGCAGGTGGGGGGGGGGAAGCATTAAAGAACTAGAGAAAAGTTGTGTGTTTCATCATTGCTACACTGCACCCTGACTGGCTCGTCTCCTCCCCGTGACCCCTCTGTAAGGGGATGTCCAGTTGCTTACAGATGGGTTTTGGGTTCCAATCTGCACTCCCCCTCATTCTCAATGATATGATTTTTTTGTTCTTTGATGCCTGGTACCTGATCCCTTCGATAGCTTGTGATCACACAGGCTGGTGTGCTTCTTCAGTGTGGGTTTTGTTACTTGTGAGCTAGATGGCCGCTTGTTTACTTTCAAGCCTTTAAGACCCAAGATGCTATATCGCTTGATAACCAGGCACCATCAGCTTTCTTCACCACATTTGCTTATGTCCCCATTTGTCTTCAGCAATGGTGTCAGGAAGGTGAGCATCATGGAATGCCAGTTAAATAGAACAACGTGTTCTTTCATTGAGGGAGTACCTGAGTGGAGGTCCAATGTCCATCTGCTACCTTAATATTAAACCTATAAATGTATGCACATAGATCTATTTTCCCATCATCATATGTAAATGTATTTACATATGTACATGCCTGTATATAGGATTCTATAAATGCCCTTTGTCTTCTAGCTCTTTCCTCTGTTTCCTTTGACTTTCCTCTTGTCCCACTATCATGCTCAGCCTTCATTTGGGTTTTAGTAATTCCTCTCAGTTACATTGACCTTGATCAATCCCTACCCTGCCTCTTCCACCCTCCTTGCCACTGATTTTGGATCACATGTTATTCCCTTGCCCCTGGGTTGGTTAACACCACTTCCTTTCCCCCACCTCTCCCTCACCCATGACCCCCCGGAACCATCGTCCAGTTGTTTTCTCTTCCAGATTGTTTATCCAGCCTATCTTTTCTAGATAGACCTGCACAGATAATGATATGCACACACACACACACACAAAACAAAACAAGACAGAGCAAGAAAAAGTGACAAAAGAAAACAAAATGACAACAAAAAAACTGACAAAAGAAAGAAAAGCCTGTAAATAGTTCAAGGTCTGTTTGTTGATCTTTAGGAGTGTTTTCCGGTCAAGTATGATGGGGTGCCATGCCCTGGCCCCGGCCCCAAAGTCTGTTTTGGTACTCCCTCTGGACTTCCTTGCTTTGCTCCCCCTGCTGTTCTGTTGCACGCCCTTAGTGTTTTGCCTCGGTGTGGTGGGGTCAGATTGGGCACAGTTCCCACACTGTGTCTCCAGTGTTGTCCCCTGTAGGGCTATGGGTCAGTGAGGGATTTTGTTTCTCAAAGTGGGGCAGGATATAAACTCTATTAAGTGTGGACTAAGAGTTCCTCGAAGGAGAGATAGTAGAAACGGGGATATTAAATTTATGCTTTGGTAGAGTAAGAATAATTTAGAGATATTAGAAAGTAAAAATGAAAAATTATCATCTGGAACAGTCATTCTCAAAGTGTGAGTAGGATCAACATCATGTAGCAACTTGTTAGAAATGAAAGATCTACACCCTCTACCCCTGTCAGTAACCTACAAAGTCAGAACCCCTGGTGGCGGGTTCCAGAAAACCTGTATGTTAACAGGCCTTCCGAATGACTGACTGATGCACACACAATCTCTGAGAACCCATGAACTAGAACAATCGACTCTTTGGGATTAGAAGTGGGGTGGGGGGGGCTTGGAAATCTTCCCATCTGGTGATTCTCAGGGCTGCATGTTAGACTCACCTGGGGGCTTTAACAAGGTAACTAGATTGAGCCCCACAGCTGAGCAAAAACTTAGAATTCATCAGATCCTGTTTAGCTTCTATTGTTGAGAAAGCCTAGGAAGAGAAACGTCAAGGTCATAGACCAAGTTAAGATCACAGCTGGCTCTCTTGAATCAACCTTATAAGCTGCCTTCTCTATGAGGCTGCAAACACTATCTTAACATTTTAATAATTGGAGGCCTGGTGACTTGTGGTTCTAGGTTGGGCTGATGACTTCAAGGTCAGCAGTTTGAAACCACTAGTGGGCTCCTTGGGAGAAAGATGAGACTGTCTGTTCCCGTAAAACCCATGGGCCTCTTCTACCCTTTCCTGTAGGGTTCCTATGAGTCGGCAGTGACTCAATGACAGTGAATATTGTAATAATGGCTTCTGAATAATTTACAGTGGTAAATATAACTGCCAAATTTAGAAGAAAAATGGATTATAGACAGGATTATATTTTTAAAAATCTATTTACACCCAATCCTGCTTTTCACACTTTGCAGATTTATGCATATTGAGAGAATTTGTAGTGTTTAGTTGCATCAATGAAAGGTAGACAGATACGGTGGGATAAATCATGCTTTGTTACTTTAGAGCCTCCTTTTTTCCAACACTAGATGGAGCACTTTGGTTTTTATAGACACTGTTTATAGACATTTTTGTTTATAATTTTCATTGTCTTTGTTTTTAAAAAGGAATTATTTTAGGATTTCTAAAAAGTTATAATGAATGGTCTCAACATTTCTCAGTTCTCCATTTTTTTCTTGCTTTAGAACCATGTTGATGAAAACTCATATCTTTATTTCATTGTTGAGGCAAAGATTCCAAATCCAGGCTTCAGAGAGTCATTTTCACATCATCTTTTACCTTTATTTTATTTTACAGTCTTTACTTAGTAGGATGTTCCCTGTGTTTACTATTTCTAATGAGACTCAGTGATGAAGTAGAATTCCTATAAAATGGGCTTTTATGAATAGTTTCAGTAGAAAAGGCACCTGTGCACAATCCAGCTGCTGCCGCGGTCACTCCTTCTGCTGTGTTTATTACTCTGTGTACAGAGGAGTTTTAATGACCACTTTACTGTGACATACATGAAATAGCCCCACTTTACTTGGCGGGGAGGGGTATCCCCCATGTCTATGGCTTGTTAGTTTTAGTTGTCTTAAGCCAGGAATTCTAAATGTGGTCCCTGGACTAGCAACAGCAGCATGACCTGGGAGTTTGTTAGAACTGCAGATTCTCGGGCCCCACCCCAGGTCTACCGAATCTGACTTTCTGGGAAGCAGGCCGGGTACTTTCTGTTGAACCACTGGTACAGATTACTGTGACAGGACTGTTGTTGTTGTTACATGCCATTGAGTCAGGTGTGACCCATAGTGACCCTGTGCACAACAAAACCAAACGCTGCCTGGTCCTGTGCCGTCTTCACAATTGTTCCTGTGCCTGAGGCCATTGTTACAGCCACTGTGTCCATCCATCTCATCAAGGACCTTAGTCTTTTACAATGCTCTCCACTTTACCAAGCATGACGTTCTTTTTCAGGGACTGGTCTCTCCTGACAACATGTCCAAAGTATGTAAGGCAAAGTTCTATGCTAGATTTAGCATGCCTAAAGTCAATGAGATTTTCCTTTTCAATCACAGTGGGAAGAGAGAATTTTTGGAATATAATACTCTCTTGTCTTGTTTGAAGTGATTCACCCTTAGAAAATGCAACAAGAGGACATTGTTTGCTAGATTTTGTGTCTGGGCGCCCATATTATAATCATCAGGGTGTGCAGTGAGGATTGTTTTGTTGTTTTTTTTTTTTAATTGAGAAACTCATTCACAGTGTGATGGCATCATAGAGAAAATCCTCAAGTTTGGTGTTTTCAGACAAAATAATTTCAAACACCCACTCCCATCAAGTCAATTCCAACTCATATCGATCCTATCCAGGGTTTCTGGACTGTGAATCTTTATGGGAGCAGACAGCCTCATCTTTCTCTTATGAAGCAGCTAGTGGGTTTGAACTGTTGACCTTGCAGTTAGCAGCTCAATGCTGAACCCATTGTGCCACCAGGACTTCTAATGATGATTCAGGAAGAAGTCTTAATGGCATGTGCTGCAGGAACTGAAATGACAAAGGCTGGAGGCAGAAGCATTTGTTGGGGGAGCAGTGCTGCCGGGGCCTTCGGAGTAGGGATGAGTGATGGCTGTGGAAGAGATCATAGGAGCTTGGGCAGCGGGTATATAATGAACATTGAAATGGATCAAAGGACATTAAGACACATTAGCCATTTAAATGAAAATTAGGGCTGTCCCCTTGTGGCAGACCACTTCACGTCCATCACCACCTTGGAGACACTGGATAGACTGGATGGATCAAATGTTTCTTCCTTTCTCCTGGTTGGATTTTAGATATTATTTCACTCACCTTTTACCTTTTTGGTTTTGTAACTTCCATTCAAGCCTTCGCAGCACTGTTGGGAAAGTTTGGGATCACCAAAGATGAGCGACCCCCTCCCATGAAGGTATATATAACCTCAAAACCCTATCAGGGTCACTTTGAGCTGAAATTGACTCAGTGGTAGTGGGCTGGCTTTCGTTTGGGGTCTTCTGACTTATTTCTTATAATTGGAAATATGTTTTGAGATCTGCTGGTGACAAATCTTAAAGTCTGAATTCCAATTGCTAGTATTTTCAGGACAATCAGAAGGGACCTGAGAAATCAGATAGTACTGCGCATCCCCACACACCTAGTGCACTTAAGAGCAAATTCATCTAGGATTTGAAGCAGAAGGAAACTACACTGAAAGGTGATACCTGGTGCCACCCTGCCCATCCACAATGAGGGGTTTCACAGAGCTGTGTCCAGTCTCTGCTCGAGAGCAGGCCTGCGATCAGGAGGGAGCTCTAAGCTAGCCCCCAAGGCTTTCCCTGTGTACTCCCACCCCATGCAAAGCCGGCGCCCTTGGACACTTTGAAGGACTTTCCTGGCAGGGATTCCAGGTAGCTCTTTATCAACAAGAACTGGCCATGTCACAGCAGACTGCTTGCCCCAAATCCTCCAAACCCATAAAGGACATTAAGTCATAGCCACTTGGCCTGTGGTTTATTGCAGAAACCTTAGTACCTCACTATACCAAACGCATTCATGCAGCCCTTTATTCTGGAGGTCCACAGCCTTATAGCTCATTTTAATGAACTATTAATTATCTAACAAAATTGAAAGTGGATCCATTGGTCCAGTAGTACCTTCTTCCTTGTGTGTAAGCTCAATGGTATTAGACACCATATTTGTGATTGGTCAGCCCAGATGAACAAGGTGTGCATACTCCAGTGGGCCATGGTGTTGTGAGAGGCTGCGTAATGTCTGCGATACAGCTGGTGCCTTGGGTTATCCCTTCATTCCACAAGAATCTGTGAAGTATCGGGCAGAGTGGTTACTAGAATGAATAATCCAGTTGTTTCCTTCCAGAATGTGAGGAAAGCGGGATGGGCAAACAGAATATGTACATGAGATGAAGCTAGGCCAGGAAGATCAACACAGAAGGGTCTTGTGAAAAAACATTGTCTTCCTTAGAAACTGAGCACCTCCTACTTCTTTGCCCAATACCAGGTGCCACAGCGACGCCCACTTTTAGGCTGTGCCATTTCATATTGTCCAAATGATGGCCCCCATCTCCAGTTTTATGGACTTCTCTGCTCCTGTGGAATTTGTCCGAGATTATGTTATCTTTGACTACAGGCCAGAGCAGATGTCGGAACTAGATGCCTGAATAACATTCACTCTGATATGGATTGGATTGTGTTCCTGTAAAGTGTGTGTTTGAATTCTGATCCCAGGGCCTGTGGATGTAATCCTGTTAGAAAATGAGGCTTTCTTTGTTGTGCTAGTGAGGCCATATCAGTCTAGGGTGTGTCTTAGTCCTAATCCCTGTGAGCTATCAAAAGATGATTCGGCAGACACGGGTAAAATGGTCGCGACCAGAGTCAGATGTAGCAGTAAGTCTAGAACACCAATGATTCCTGCCTACTTGAAGTTGAAGTAAACATGAAAGAACCTCCTCTTAGAATCAGGTGCTGAATTGGAACTTCTAGCTTCCTAAGCTGTGAGAAAAATAAGTTCCTGTCTTTTAAAACCACGCACTAAGACAGTCTTTCACAAGCAAGGTGATTAGCTGCCCTGCTACTCATAGTGAAGTTTTCCATCCAAAGGAAACACACTGATTGAGATTCCATAGCCATGTTGTGTTTGTGGCTACCTTCCATTCACCCACTTCCTTTGTTCACATTCACCACCCCATTTGTTTGTGGTAAATGTTCTCTCACCAAGCTCAGCACAGCCCAAGATGATAGGAAGGGAAGTGACCCTTCTATTTTATTCTGCTTCTGACAATTCCATTTGATTCAACCATCACAAAAGCTAGATGTTAATCCTTAGGATCCTGCCTCATTATTGCATCTGCCACTCCATGATCTTCCGCCTCTGTCCTTGTGAAACAATATACCCAGTGCATCAATACCCCTTTCTTTACCGGTCAGTCCCTAAGACGTTCAGTTTGTCATGCACTTTTGGATCTTGGTTCTGCTGTCTAATACGTTCATTTTTCCTCTCAATCTATCAGATAGATGACAGATTGGGCACACATCCTTTTTCGGTATCACTGTTGAAATAATAGATGCCAGAGTTGAACAGGATGGGACCCAGCAGCATGCTCTGGAAACTTCCCCTCTTCTATGTGCATGAACCTAACTGCACAGAGGGAATGACGCAGTCCTTTGGGATAACATAAAACTTTTCCAGTAGAAAAGTGAGGAGCTAGCATAAAGGATACCCTCACAGATCCATCACCTGGATTTAACTGTTGTTAATACTTTTTATGTCACTTTTCCCTCATATCTATTGTAAGTGACGTTTTGGGATGCAATTTGAGGACATTTGAATATAACCTAAATGTTAAGGAACATTGGTGAAATTGGTGTTGCATTTGTTATGTGTGCTATAGGGAAGTGCCTTCATTTTTCACAGATGTCTGCTGAAGTGTTTGGGTGGAAGTTCATGACGTGCCTGATTTCCTTTAGAACACCAGACCGTCGTAAAGAATAGTCCAGTGAGGACAAAATTGGAGACTTGGTAGAGACTACCTACCTGAAGAGAATTGGAGCTAATGTCCTAGTGCTCTTTTGTCCGTCTATACAGATGCAAATTTTGACTCTGAAATATTTTGATAAGCTCTAATTAACAAGTCAGCTTTAAAAAGTCACCACAAAATATGAAAAACAAATATTCAAGCTACCTCTGGGTTTCCTGACTTCCCACACCTTCACTCCATCCATTTTTCTCACTCCAAGTCTTCAACGATATTTCATAATAGAAATGTTTATTTTAATGTAGATTTCTCTAAACTAACTCGTCACAGTCGCCCACTCTGTCTGTTGGCTTTTTTAAAGCATATCTGGACAAAACCACTGTGCCAAATTTGCTACATCAGAATGACCAACAAACAAACAAACAAGCAAATAAATAAGAATGGTGAATTAGGAACTGTATTGGACAGGGTTCTCTAGAGAGACAAACCAGATTGCTAGTAATTATATATAAATATATTTATAAAGATAGATATATAATTCAAGAAATAAATTGTTAAATAATATACAGATAGATAATACAATAAATTAACAGTTAAATTATAAAGCAGTGAGACACTAGCAGTCCTTCAAGTTTTGAGAGCTGCCAGTTGCCAGTCCCCTTCTGTTCTGTAGAGAGAGCTGGGCTATTTATACCCAGGCAGCAAACAGCAAGGCAGGTCCCCAACTGTCATCAACTGTCAGTCCCCAGCTCCAGAGATGAACATTCCAATCGTGCGGGCTTAAAGGGACCTCAACTTACAGCAACACAGTCCCCAGGCTAGGCATCCCACAGGTAGTGTACCCCTTTAAATTGAGGCACAGAACAACCAAGGTGAGGCTCACCGAGCCATTTATCCCTCTGCCCTTCAGTTAATCCTACTTGTGTTTTTCGGCCAGGCTGGCACAATAAACTATAGCAGGAACCATATAAAGTAATTTGATATTGCCAAGGGAAGCATTACTAGTATTATTTTAGATACATGAATCATGCACTATTTATACAGGTATAGTAAGATCAATTTTGACTTCTTCAAAAATTGATAAAATATTTGGTAAAAAATAACAGTCTATATATTATATTATGTATATATATTATATATAGAGAAAAAGCTATTTTTAAGTAAGCCAAGAACTCAAAGGATGTAATGAAATGAAAAGCTGTGAAAATGAATATAAAATCTCTTGAGAAGATATAAAATGGATCATAAGACACTAGTACTACAAAAGACTTTAAATCAACGTTGGATGAAATACTACCAGAATGTTCTTTGGGACTGAAGATGATGAGTCTTCTTACTTAGTTTGGAATTGTCATCAGAAACAGATGTGTTTAGTAAAGCAGAAGGTCAGCAAAGACCGGAGGATCTTCCATGAGCTGGAGTGACACGATTGCTGCCGCAGGGGCTTGAGTCGCGGTGATGGTGAGGACGGCACCGAGCGGGCCAGCATCCCATTGTGGTCGAGGTAAAGTGGCTGTGAGTCAGAGAAAACTTGACGGTGACTAGAAATGGCAACACTGTGGAGAGTATATGACCACAGATAATGCATCCATTGCAGTTTGTGTCTAGAATTATTGGAAATAACATTTTGAATATGCTCATTATTCTGTATAGCTGAAGATGGTAAAATTTTTATTCCTTTAAATAGTATAAAAATGGTATAGAAATGGGCAATGAAGGTGAAATGTTGGTAAGGTGAGCTAGGCAGAGCTTTATTTTTGGCACTAGTTTCCATTCTTAAACTTGTTGAGGCTTGTAAAGCTTGATTTTGTTACCCAAGGAGCCAATTAGGAATGTTGCAGAAGAATTTTTTTTTTTTTGCTTAGAGAGTTTTTAAAAAGGTAGTATTTCTTATAATGTATGTTATACTCCTTTACTTATTTTTTCAAACTTGAAACTATTTTCAGAGGTTAACTTTTCCTTGGGTGACATTGGTGGTTCGGTGGTAGCATTCTTGCCTTTCATGTGGGAGACCTCAGTTTGATTCCTAGTCAAGGTACCTCAAGCGCAGCCACTACCCATCTATTAGTGGTAGCTTGTGTGTCGCTGTGATCCTGAACAGGTTTCAGCAAAGCTTCCAGAGCAAGAACAAAACCAGTGAGGAGAGGGTTGGAGAGAGACAGAGAGATTTCAGTTTAATGGCTCATGTGCCTATAAAGGCTGACAAATCCTACATCCATGGGTCAGGTATAAGGTGGGAGGTTTCTCCTGACTGATGTGGCCGCAGGGGTTAATGAGTCCACAAGAAGGCTCCAGAGCAGGCCAGGCTCTGTAATAGATGGATAGTGACTGCTCAAAGTTTCTTAACCAGGAATCAAATCCAGGTCATCCGTTTCTGAACTGGAGGCGGGCTACACTCTCAAGGAAACTCTTTCAACTACTCGTCTACTCAGCAGATCTTGTCAAGGGAGTGATTACGTTACAGCAGATTACAAAATGTGTGTGGGTGATTATATCATTACATCACCACCACCACCACTGAGAATCATGGTTCAGCCGAGTGACACACAGCTGTAACTATCACAGCTTCTGAAAGTCCTGTTCATAACAGGTTTGGTCATAAGAACGATGTGGACGGCGCAGGACCAGACAGTTTCATCCTGTTGTTCATGAGTTGGGGGCCAACTTGATGGCAGGTATGAACAGAAACAATAATAACAGCAGTGTTTTCTTGATGACTCCAGTCTATAATTTCTGCAGTGAGTATTTCTGGGGAAATTTGCATATACAGAACTATTTGTGCCAACACCAATTGGGCATGGGGTATTTAAATTCTTGTGTCTTTTTGTGTTATTCTTTACTTTGGGGGGCCTGGCTGGTTTTGTTTTGCTTTTAATCTGTTTCTGTGACTTTTAGGGCACATTCCTGAGACGTTCCGCCTTCTCCCATTTCAGTGTCTAATCTGTGACATTACTGAGAATTATACACACATATTCACCTTTCTTTGGATCCCAAATCAGAATACCTGATCAATAATTTCTCATGGGTAGGAATTTAAGGCTGTCCAACACCTACCAGCCATATCCATGTTACCCCAGTCAGCATTTTTTGACAAGCAACATAAAAGAAGGGGCCACAAAAATGACAAGATTTATTTTTAAAAGAAAATGCTTGCTTTCTCTTTATAAATTAGTTTTTATTTTTAATACTTGCACAGATTTAAAAACTCAAATAGTAAGAAAACTATAAAAAAAGAAAGCCAACCGATATATTTCCCTCCCCCTTCCCATCTCATTCTTCAATAATTGTTTAAACTATTTATTTGAGTATATTTTCCAGTATAAAATAGTGTGCTTGAACGGATACCTCTTAAATCATTAATGTTCTTCTTGTTGTTATGGTTCCAACTCATAGAGACCCTGTGCACAACAGAATGAATCAGTGCCCAGTCCTACCCGTCTTCACAGTTGTTCTTAGGGTTCAGCCCACTGCGGAAGCCATGGTGGCAACCCATCTCTCAGGGTCTTCCTCTTTGCTGCCCTTCCACTTTAGCGAGCATGTTGCCCTTCTCCGGGAACTGGTCTCCTGGCAACGTTTATGGAGCTGTCTCGATATACTTCTTTCCAGACAGGTTTGTGTGTCCTTTTGGCAGTTCATGATCATTTCAATAGTCTTCACCAGCACCAGAATTAAAACACATAGGTTCTTCTCCAATCTTCCTTACTCATTGTCCAGCTTTTACAACCATATGAGGGGGTTGTATATACCCTGGCTTGGGACAGGTGTACTTTAGACCTCAAAGTGACATTCCTTCTTCAGCACTTTAAGGTCTTCAACACTTTAAAGGAATCTTGTGGGGAAGATGTCCTCAATACAGTGCATTGTTTGATTTATTGACTGCGGCTTCCGTGAGCCTTGGTTGTGGATCCAAGCAAGGTAATGTCCTTAACCTCTTCAATCTTGTCTCCATTTACCATGATGTTACCTATTAGTCCAGCTGTAAGGATTTTAGTTTTCTTTACATTGAGTTGTAATCCATTATTGAAGGCTGTAATCCTTGATCTTTATCAGCAAGGACTTCAAGCCCTCCTTAATTTCAGCAAGCAAGGTTGTTAATAAATCTTCCTCTTATCCTGATGTTGTGGTCTTCCTCATATAGTCCAGTTTCTAAACATTTAGAATGAATAAGTGTGGTGAAAGGATGCAGCAATTGCTCAAATGTAAGTTCAAGTTAAATTGAAGAAAATGAAAACAAGTCCAAAATTATGTGACTGAACTATTGAATTGTATGATATGTAGATGAAGTGCCAAGAAAACGCTTTTTGTTATTTTAAAACAAGTTCGTGAGAGCCAAAATATGACCTTGGGGGCATTGTACCTGAATTTCTAGAACATCTCAAAAGTAGAATTGACTCATTGCACACACAGAAGACCTGACGGACGAGCTGTGGGATAACATCAAGATCATCAGACATGAAGAAAGCAAAAAGGTCCTGAAAAAGACAGGAAAGATCAAGGATCAAAGTGGGTGTTAGAGTAGCCGAAGCAAATGGAAGAAATGATGAAGTACAAGGGCAGCGCAGGAAGAAAGAGGAAAGTATTATAATGAAACGTGCAAAGGCCTGGAGTTAGAAAACCAAGAAGGAAGGACATGCTCACATGTATCAAGCTCAAAGAACTGAGGAAGAAATTTAAGCCTTGAGTCACAATAAAAAATCAGGGTGAGAGTGGCGATACCTGGAGGGTAGAGGGGAGGTCCGGTAGAAAGGGGGAACCGGTTACACAGATCTACATAGAACAACAGAAAAATGGGTGAAGGGAGACATCAGATAGTGTAAGATATGACAAAATAATAATAATTTATGAATTATAAAGGGTTCATGAGGGAGGGGGAAGCCAGGAAGGTGGGAAAAGTGAGCTGATATTAAGGGGCTCAAGTAGAAAGCAAATGTTTTGAGAATGATGAAGGGAACAAATGTACAAATGTGCTTACACGATGGATGGATGGATATATTGTGATAAGAATTGTATGAGCCCCCAATAAAATGATTTAGAAAAACTTATTAAGTTTTAGATATCTATTGATGTACACTTAGATTAGATGACATTGTAACTGTCTTACATTATTGCCCCTTGTTCTTCCCTCATTTTTTATTAAAACCATTAACAGCCAGTTTTTGTATTAAAAAATACAAACACACAACCCTGTTGCTATCTAGTTGTCTCCCAGTCACTATACAGGACCAAGCAGAACTCTCCCTAGAGAAGTAGTGAAGAGTGAGGTACGGGAATGTTATCCAAAATCACCTAACTGTGATTGATTTGCTCTCCTTTTAATACTGATGATTAAGCTTACAGCATGTTTATTAAACTAAAGTTAGCTGCCCAAACTATTATTTCCCCAAGCGTCGCAGACTATCTTGGTGTCATTTGTGTTTATGCGAGAATTAGGATGTGCTGTTTGTTGCTGAAAACAGGATTAACCTGCTTGAGGGCAACCCTGGCATTTTCTTAGTTCATGAAAGTCAGTTCCCAGTCTAAGCATCACAAACAAAATTAACTGGAGGAATTTAATTTTATTTCATGTGAGAACTTATTTCACTCCTTAAATTCGTGATTCTAAAAATTTTGAACTGGAAAATTTAATAATAGAGTAAGTAGATCTAAGCTTCTTTGGAAGTTGTACTTGTTAGTTCTATTTTTGGTTTCTTAGGAAACAAGTTAAAAACAGCTTTGTGGTGCTTAATACATTTCTAATTACATTTCTTTCTCCTCTTTTGAGAGACTTGGTTTTCTTTTAAATGGTGCTGTGTTTTTTGCCTGTACTAACTGGAATTTTGTTTTTCAAAAGTTATATCCCCTCCAACCATAGACATATGTATACATATATATAATAAATTAATATATAAATGAGTTTTAATATATTATGTAGAGATATATTTGCATATAAATAAACCTATGTACTTTTTCAAAAGGATAATATAAAAGCAGGTACTTTAAACACAGCTTTTGATACTGAAGTTGTTTAGTATGATCACATGAACACATTTATAACAACTGGACTTGAGGTAACTTTTCTTCATGACCCCAATTCACCCACCAGTCGGACTGATGTTTCACAATGGTGAATCATGTGGAGGCTTCAGTAGCTTCCACCCCTGGGTCCTATCAGGGAGCAGTGGAGTGGAGAGGGGACAGGAGTGGTGAAGGGGACGGGACCAGACTGCCACCACTGCCCAGCACCCTTGCTTGCCTATGGTTTGTAGCCTCTGGGCCTTGAGCATGGAGCAAGTTTTCCTGTTATCTGGACTAGTTCCTGAGTTTCTTCTTTCCTCAGACCATTGTGAAATGAAAAGTGGAAGGGAGAGGGAGTTTGGCAGGTTAGTTGCTACCTTTCTGGTGGTGTGAACAGAGGGAAATGACACCATCTCTCCACCTGCCTCCCCTTCTGAGGCTGAATCTTTTGCATCGGCTGAGTAATTACTAATGACCCTTGAGCTGCTGTTACAAAGTTCCAGAGAGCTTCTTATTGTCCCTGATACCTGAGGTGACATGGGGACTACATCCATTCTCCTTTATTTTCCAAGCACTGGATTCCCTTTTCCCCAAAACAATCCAGGCTTGTTTCCCTTTCAGGCCTTTTCCTGGAGCATTCTTCTTATGCATCTTCAGGTGGCTGTCTCTGTCTTGTCATCCAGGTCTCAGCTTGGATTTCACTTCCTTGGAGAAGCGTTTGCTGGCTGCTCTATCTAGGCAGCCCAGGTGCTCCGCATCACTTGTATTTCTACCACAGCCTCTGCTTTAGTCACTGGCTCCAGAATCCAAGAGACAGCGTTGGACCCTTCACACGTCTTGTTCAATGGTAGAGCAGGAGAGCAAACCTTTCTGTAAAGGAACAAATAGCAAGTCTTTTAAGCTTTGTTAGTCGTACAATCTCTGTCTCAACTACTCAATTCTGCCATTGTAGAATGCACGCAGGCAAACAATTTGTAGACCCACCAGTGCAGCTGTGTTCCAGTAAAAATCTTCATGCTCATTTCTTCTCCTTCATTTATGGGGTCGGATATTTTCTCTTTTCATGAGATACTATTCTTCATTTGATTTCCCCCTTGACCATTTAAATATGTAAAACATACTCTTTGCTTGTGGGCTGGATACAAAAGAGGCAGCAAGCCAGATTTGGCTTCTGGGTCTCGTTTCTTTACCTTTTTTCTTCAACTTTGAACCATCGCGTTTGTTCGGTGCCTTCAAGTTAGTTCCAGCCCATCGTGAGTCCATGTACAGCAGAGTGAAATACCACCTGGTCCCGAACCAACCTCACAATTGTGGTTATATCTGAGCCCATCATTGCAGCCCCTCTGTCAATCCATCTCACTGAGTGCCGTCTTTCTTGCTGACCATCTACCAAGCACAATGTCCTTCTCCAGGGGCTGGTCCCTCCTAATGATAACATGTTTATAGGACCTGAGATGAAGTTTCACCTCCTTGCTTCTAAGGAGCATCTGGCTGTACTTGCAGCAGGGACACTCCTATTCTGTACCGACCTCAGTGTACCGACCTCACCCATTCTCCACGCTTCCTTACTGCTTGTCCAGCTTCCACATGCATTGAAAACACCATGGCTTGGTCCGATGCGCTTCAGTTCTCAAAGTGACATGTTTGCTTCCTAGCACTTTGAAGTGGTCTTTTGTAGTAGCTTTGTCCAATGGAATATGTCATTAAAAATTAAACATTATATTTTAGGTGAAAGTTTACATAGAAAATTAGTTTCCCATTTAAAAATTTACACACCAATTGTGTTATCACTCTTCCCATTTCTGCCCTGGCACCCGTTTCCAAGTTCCCTACCCTTTTCTGCCTTTTCAGCTTTGCTTCTGGGAAAATACTTCCCTTTAGCTGCATATTCTAAGGAGCACATTCCTCACAGGTGTTTGGCTGTTGGGGTGACCTCTGGGAGTGGCTTCAGTTCTAGGTTAGAAGGGTGACTTAGGGCTGCAGTTTGTGTGGTCCAGTAGTCTTTTTGCTTGGAGTCTTTGGGTCCCTTCACTGTCTTTGGGAGACCAATACCTGCATCTAAACATGGCCATTTCTAAGCTTCTAAGACCCCAGATGCTACTCGCCGAAGCAGGATGTAGAACATTCTTTATGAGTTCTCATATGCCAATTAACCTAGCTGCACAAGACTATGGTCTTGACCCTCAAGCCTAGTAACGCATTCCTGCAAGCTGTTTGGGTTTGTCAACTCAATGGCACTGATTCTGGGGTTTTTCTTTTTTGAAGACATTTCCACGATGGTCCCTCCTATAGAGGCAGCAACCCCAATATGTGGAAATATCCACCTCTATACCGAGATAGGCACAAGGGTGTACTCCCACATGACCTCCCACTCCATCTGGGACAGATGAGCGTATCCACGCACAGACTCAGGCTGATTGCCCTGGTAGCAGGTTTGTATATGTGACCACATATGCTGTAGTTGTCCTGGGCCTTGTTCTCTGAGCCCTGATAAACAGCATGCATTGGCCAGCTCTTACTAAAAGCTGGTTGTAATGTTTGGATTAATAAAGTGGAGTGAAAAGGAGAGATTTTCATATAAAGAAATGAACATATTTATACCCCAAAATAGAATAGGAAAATATCCCTGAAAATCCATCTTGGATAACTAGACTGTTCAAAAGAATAAGAATCTTTTGATGTCCTCTGGATTTGACCTGTCTGATGTAGGCTCTTTTGGGGCAGTAAAAGGTTCCAAGTGGAACGAGTAGCTACTCTCCATAATCTTGCAGGTTTCATGGGACTTCAGGCACACTTAGAAATATTGTTACTCTAGCGTTCATCAGCAAGGGACCAAAAGAGTTCATTCAAACCATCTGGGAACTCACTGGCACTCCAGGATTCTGTTCTTTTAAATGTTCTGACCTTACCTTGTATGCAGAGCTCAACAAAGACAGACACAGCCATCTGTTGGCACTGATTCTGAGACCTACAAATGGGTAGAGGATCAAATCGGGTCTCAATCCCCACTGTCAACCTTAAACTGACACAGTGGATACAGTGGAACACATAACAAGCACTACTGGATTCTTACACCTTTTTCATGCAAAGATGGGGATTGTCTCTAAATCATGTGAGCCAACTCACATTGCCTGAATACTTTTCATTTTACCAATGATTACCTGTATTCAACATTTATTATGCTGATTAACTCATTGACCTACAATTAACAATCTCCAACTCACCAATAATTGTGAATTGATAAAAGCATACTAACTAGCACCATGCCACGTAATGATCTGGATGGCAGAGGGACTTGTAGAACTGCTTGTGAAAGTGCCCTTTTAATAGAGTGCTGACTGATCTTACTGGACTGTGATGTTTTAGAGCATGTTACAGGGCTGCCCCAGCATTGGAAGTTAAGCTAACAGGAACCTATTTAATATCACATTAGCACCCTGATTGTACTGTAGATTTAGCAGGCATTGTAACTGTCCTCTGTACTCTGAGCCCAGTTTCGATATCATTCTATAGGATGTGTACTCAAGGGGACCTGATCTCCTCTGACATATCTTTGTTTTACAAGGGGAGAGAATGATTTATTCTAAGTCTAGAAGTGTGCAGGTTACCTAATGGTAAATGACTTTTCCTTTTTTAAACTGTAAATTCACTGATGATCAAACTAATTTATACTGTGTTAGAGACTTCCAGTTGGCCATATAATATTAACTGTTCTCTTATTTCTTTAAATTTTACTTGTTTTGTGGTTGAGGATATGCACAGCAAAACATACACCAATTCAACAATTTCTACACGTACAATGTAGTGACATTGACTGCCTTCTCACTCCCCTTTGCTCAGTTGTGCCGTCCTCATTAACACAAATGTACTGTCCCACAAGGTTCCTATAGACTCTCTCCAGTTATTGCTGTCAATCTGATCCTTTATGAATAGGTCTTAAAAGAGCATATGTAATACTCTGCCTTTATGAAGCTATTGTTTGGCTTTAAGAAGACTTCAGGGGCTATTTTTTGGTTTAAATATTCTAGAGCAATAGCGTCAGGTTTCATCTATCATTATGATTCCAGAAAGCCTTTGAGTCCATGAGAATTTGAAATTCTGTACTGTTTTCACCCTTGTAATCTTAGAGGCAATCAGCTACGTGTTGACTCTTTCTTCTGTTGTTCCAGGCGATTCGTGGCCCAGTGTGTGCCATGGATGACCCTTTAAAGTCTTTTAAGATTCCAGGCATTCTGTGAAGAACTAGGGGGTAGGACAGAAGCACTAAACATGATACTAGGCCATTAACTGGGGTGTCCCATGAACCATCACTCTCAACTTCCAAACCAAGCAGCCAGACAAACCCCATGAGGTATTTATTTGTTTGTTCAGCAGCTTTTATTTGCTTATGCCATTATGTAGGTATATTTATCGCATAGCTTTTGCCAGTTCAGCTTTTTATCAGCTTACAACCATCTGACAGTGCTCTACAACAATCGGTTGTGCACCCAGAATCAATGTGAATTTTCCTTCTCCATTACGACCCTTTCTTCCCCTCCCTCGTTCCCCTAAACCCAAACCCCAAACTCACTGTTATCAAGTCAGTTCCAAGTAATAACCTATAGGACCGAGTAGAATCTGTCCCCTGTGGGTTTCTGAAACTATAATTCTTTATAGGAGTAGAAAACCTTGCTTTCTTCCACTTGGTACTTGGTGGTTTCAAATTGCTTACCTGCTGTTCACATCCCAACTTGCAAACGCTAGTAAACTTTGGTCTGTATACATTTGCTTTCTCTTGTCTTTTCATATAAATGAAGTCAGATAATATTTGTTCTTTTGTGATTGGGTCATTTCCCTCAGCACAGTGTTTTTGAGCTCCATCCATAATGTATATACTGCAGCATGTATCAAAACTTTATTTCTTCTATTGGCTGAGTAGTTTCAGTTGTATGTGTGGACTGCACCGTGTTTACACATTTATTTGTTGATGGGGATTTCGTCGGTTTTCATCTTTTAAGGTTATGAATAGTGCTGTGATGAACATTGGTGTACAAGTCTCTTTGAGCCTCCCCTTTAAGTCTTTTGGATATAGACCTCGGAGTAGAATTGATGGGTCATATGATAGTTCTATTTTTAGTTTTTGTTTTAGAACACAATAGGTATATTGAGTTGGTCTACTCATACAATGGATAATGCAGTATGGATGTTGTGTTAGGGTTGACTAGAGAAACAAAATAAGAGACACACATATATGTATAAGAAAGAGCTTTATATCAAAGAGTAATTGTATATTGAGAAAACATTTCAGCCCAGTCCAGATCAAGTCCATAAGTCTGATATTAGCCTGTAAGTCTGATACTAGTCCATAAATCCCTCTTCAGACTCATGTAGCACATGCTGTGATGCAAAATACAGGAGGATCACAGGTCAGTGGGTGCAAAGTCTTGTGGATCCAGTGGCGGTGGAAGCATCACAGGGTTGGCGCAGGTCTCTGCTTCATGACTCTCTCAAGTCTCCATGGGGCTCCACCTGGCTTGTCAACAGGAAGGGGAAGCAGAGTGTGTGTGGCCTGCCCTCTCATCAAGCTGTGGCCTGATTGACAGGCTAACCGCCGCCCGCATGTTTCTTTGGGAGACATCTTGGCACAAAAAAAAACCCCTACTTACTCCCCTACTTACTATCACAGCCCACCCCTTCACATTTTTCTTTTTAAAGGTTTGAACAGAGGAAGTAAGTTTATTATTTTACTATTATTTTAAAAATCATTTTATTGGGGCTCTTACAGCTCTTATAACATTCCATACATCAATTGTATGAAGCATATTTGTACATATGTTGCCATCGTCATTTTCTAAACATTTGCTTTCTATTTGAATCCTTGGTATTAGCTCATCTTTTTTCCCTTCCTCACCTCCTCCCACCCTTGTGATCTCTTGATCAATTATAAATTATTATTGTTTTTATATCTTACACCAGCCACTCTCTCCCTTCACCCATGTTTCTGTTGCTCATCCCCTTTGTGGGAAAGGTGTTATGCATTGATCATTGTGATCGGTTATGCCTTCCTTCCCACCTCTCCCTACCCTCATGGTATCACTACTCCCATTTCTGTTCCTGAGGGGTTTATCTGACCTGGGTTCCATGTTGTGTCATGAGCTCTGATCTGTACAGTGCACCTGCTCTGGTCTAGCCCGCAGTGAAAGGCAGGGCTGGGTCATGACAGTGGGGAGTGAGGACGCCTCAGGAACCAGAGGAAGCGTGTGCTTCATCGGAGCTATACTGCACCCCTTCATTCTGATACCTTCAAGTCAACAAATAATTATGTAACCACAGATGTATGGTATAAATGACAAATGATATACATGTTTTTTGAAATAAACAACAAAAATGCTTACATAGCTCAAGAGTCACTTGGATACATTCTTGCTGGACTATATTACTGAGCAAAAAAACCAAGCTGAAGTGCAAACACTGTTCTTTTTAAAAACAGTTTTATTAGCACTTCTTCCACATGCCATACAATGAAATAATTCGACCATGTCAAGGAAAAACCTTCTTTTGGGCCATGTATTTGGAGATAAGTAGGAAGACACGACTTGTGTTGTTGTTTTTAAAAAGCTAACTTCCCCTTAAGGCTTGACCATAGAAGTGTCCACAATGTAATTGAGTCCATTACCAGTTACAATATCATATCGGTGTCACTTGTGTGTCCTGAGATCAAACCTGCCAGTAGACCTTGGAAAGGCTGCTGTGTCACAGTTACATTGAGTTTGGGCAGGCAGAATTGAAGAAGAAACAATTTCTCACAAGTTTTGCATTCTAGTTGGAAAAATCAGTAGTATTACCCTAAATCACAGGCTACACTAGAAAGATACTGCCTGGAAGTTATCCTTCTCGTTTTTGTTTTTTTTTAATTGGTGATTTACATCATTGTTTGATTCATTTGCTTATACTACAATCTCCACAAAGCACTAAAAGACAATATACATAGTTTTTCTTCAACATCCACATCTTTCAAGTTTTATATCTAGTCTACTACATCCACAGTATGTCAACACTCCTTTAATATTAAGCAAACAAACAAAAATGGGCAACTTTTCTTAAAATGCAGGTGTCTTTCACTACACTGGTACGAGATTGAAATGGAGACAAGGGAAAGGAGAAACATGTTCCTGTGCAGGGAATGTGGTTTACATCATTGGATTGGCAAACACTCCTGAGAGAAGCTGGCCGCACTGGAATTTCCAGAAAAGTTCCTCCCCCTCTCCCCCCACCAAAAGGATGTGAAAAACCCCATTAAAAACTTTGAAATGTATCCAGTGATGTGAGCCTTTGGTATCAGCTCCTCATTTCACCCCCACCTTCCCTCATGAACTCTTGATAATTTATAAATTATTATTATTTTTTCATGTCTGGCACTCTCCAATGTCTCCCTTTACCCCTTATCTGTTGTCCATCCCTCTGGGAGGGAACTATAGGTAGGTCATTGTGATCAGTTCCCTCATTCTCCCCCAACCTGCCCCTTGGCTACTCTCAATATTGGGCCTGGGAGTTTATCTGTCCTGGATTCCCTGTGTTTCCAGCTCTTATCTGTCCCAGTGGACATGCTCAGGTCTAGCCAGATTTGTAAGGTAGAATTGAGGTCATGATAGTGAGGGAGAGGAAGCATTAAAGAACCAGAGGAAAGCTGTATGTTTCATCAGTGCTATAGTGCACCCTCACTGGCTCCTCTCCTCCCTGCAACCCTTCTGGTTTTTTTTGTTTTTGTTTTTTTTTAGGAGTTTTACATTTATTCTTGAAAACCAAGCCTCAACCTCCCACCACAGCCCAGAACAGTCTTCCCAAGGGGCCCTGCCCCCAGTGCCCGCCTATACCATTATGAAGCTGCGACTTGGGTGAGGGGCTCCTCCAGGTACTGCACCAAGGCCTGAGCCTTGGCCTTGAGCATTCCGAAGCCCACTGTCTCCTTGGCATACATACAAAGCAGAAGGTTGGCCACTTGGGTGATGGCCACACGGCCCTCCATGCAGTCCATGAGGATGAATTTGAGATTGTCTTCGTTAAATGCTTGGTTCCCATTGCGGTCGTAGGCGGCCCAGATGTTACTGGCTATGGCCGCGGTGACCCGGGCATCTGTGTCTCCATAACCCGAATAGGCCAGCAGGGATCCCTCATTATTCAACAGCAGGGTGCTCTGGACGCCTCCAGTGTTGGCTTGGCTTAGCACATGGGTCAAAGCTTTGGGGCGCAGCATGCCTGCCGCTCCAGGCGCTCACACTGCTGTACGCTTCAGCAGCTTCTTCCTGGCTGCCGCCTGTCGCTTCCCCCCTGCAACCCTTCTGTAAGGGAATGTTCAGTTGCCTACAGATGGGCTTAGGGCCTCCACTCTGCATCCTCCCCCCACCTTTCACATTGACATGATGTTTTGCTCTGTGTTTCTGATGCCTGATACCAGATCCCGTTGACATCTCATGATCACACAGGCTGTTGTGCTTCTTCCACGTGGGCTTTGTTGCTTCTCAGCTAGATGGCCATTTGTTTATCTTCACGCCTTTAAAATCCCAGATGCTATATCTTTTGATAGCTGAGCACCGTCAACTTTCTTCACCACATTTGTTTATGCGCACATTTGTTTTCAGCAACCATGTCAGGAAGGTGAGCATCTCAGAATGCCAGATTCTTAGATCAAAGTGTTCTTGTGTTGAGAGAGTACTTGAGTAGCGGCCCAATGCCCATCTGCTTCCTTAATACTAAGCCAAGTGTTTGGATGAACAA
The DNA here is from genome assembly GCF_050624435.1 of Tenrec ecaudatus. Classification (NCBI taxonomy): domain Eukaryota; kingdom Metazoa; phylum Chordata; class Mammalia; order Afrosoricida; family Tenrecidae; genus Tenrec; species Tenrec ecaudatus. Next base: position 570,925 of record NC_134546.1, read on the forward strand.
AAATTTTAAATTTTTACGAGGTTCTTGTATTTATATTGTCTTTTGGGCTGTTTGTAGTTTATTAGATAATCTGTTGTTGAAAGCTAGGTCTGACAGCCTCACTACTATTTTTTATTCTAATGATTCGATGGTTTTAGTTTGTAAATGTAGGTCCTTAATCCATTTTGAATTTGATTTTGTGTATGGTGTGAGGCAAGGATCCTGTTTTATTTCTCTACATGGGAAGATATTCTACCATTGGGAAGCAGTGATAGATTAGATGGTTGGAAGAGAGAAAAACTGGAGCATTTATTTTCCACAACCTTCCTTGCCAGTCTATGAGTTGGAAGAGATATTGTTCCTTTCTGGGGGGCCAAAGCTCCTGCCTACAGACCTCCCCCAACTATAGGTTTGAATGTGTTTTGTTCAGGTAATTGCTGTCTCCCTGTTTTTTCAGTCACTGGAAATGGCTTCCCAAGGTTGCTAGTGTCAGTGGGTTCACCATTCCTTTTCCTATATCTCTTCTCACACCTTTGTAACTAGCCTTTTCAATCACGCCATTTGATTCAGGATAGTGATTGAACAAAGATGACTTGAAAACATTTATTACGTAAAAACACTTATTAAAAAAACATGCTTTTTATTTGCCATGTAAAATTTTATTATGTGGACTTACTAGTGTTTCTTTAATCATTCCCTATTGTTAGAGTATATATACAATATTTACACTGGCTTTTATTGTTTAAAATATCAAAATATTATTATGCTATTGAGAACTCCCAGTAATCAAGCACCTTTAAGAATGATTGCTCCATTGTGGGTAGTGCATATATATACCTTGAGTTGTTTATTCAATAGTGACAAGAGAATTGTTCTAATCCATCTGATTTAACTTGTGTAGAGTGTAGTCGGAATGATCAGATAATAAATGCAAGTCAAATTTTGCTGAAGATAAGTCAAGAACGGTTATAGGAGAGTATGAACAGGAAACTGACAGAAATCCAATTCTAAAGAGATTTGCAGCAAGGGCTCTCATTGCTGGTGCCAGATGGATCTTGGTTGAAAGCAGAGACCACCAGAAGGATGTTTAGCTGTGTTTTATCGACTGTGGCAAGGCGTTTGACGATGTGGATCAAAGCAAATGATATATAACATTGGAAGAAGAGAAATTCCAGAAAGCTTCAATGCAATCACGAGGAACTTGTACATAGACCCAGAAGGTACCGTATAGTTTAAAATCAGGAAAGGTATGTTTCAGAATTGTATCTTTTCACTATTTATTCAATCTGTAAATCAAGTAGAAAAAAGACAGGGCTTTCTACTCTTGTAAAGAGTTAATTACAGTCTCAGGAACTCATAGGGGCAGTTTGACCCTGTCCTGTAGGGTTGCTATGAGCTGGCATTGACTAGATGACAGAGAGTTTGGTTTGTTTTTTGGATTTTTTTTGTAGATTAAGCAGATAATGTGTGAAGGTAGGACTTATAGGATCACTTTGAGTCAGCATTGACTCAGTGGCAGTGAGTTTGTTTGTTTGTTTGTTTTTCGAGCTAACATTTCTCCAAGGAAACACAAAGTAAGCAAATAAATAAGACAGTTATGAAATATGACAAATCCTCCCCAAACAAAACAAAACCAACTAAACTAACTGCCAGTCAGTCTATTATGATTCATAGCAACTCTACCAGAAAGCGTAGAATCCCCTGGGGGGTTTCTGAGACTGCGATTTTTAAAAAGAGTAGAAAGCCTGTCTTCCCCTGTGGATGTGCTAGTGCTTTGAACTGTTGACCTTGTTGTGGTTAGCTGCCAATGCATAACTCACTGTACCAGCAGTGCTCCTGTGACAAGCCTTAGAGGGAAATAGACAGGATGATGAAATGAGGGAGGTCACTTGAGAGCAGACAGCCAGGCATAAGTAGGTACCATGTTTATGTGGTGTCAGGAGAGTGCCCTTGAGCTCAGGCAGTGAGAACTAGATTTGCATCCTGGCTTCATGGTCTTGTGCAAATTTTGTAACCACTTCAAACAACCTGAGAGGCTTAACATAGATAATAATGTCCACCCATTGTAGTAGTTGGAATGAAATTAGATAAAGTAACTAGCATCAGAAGATTCGTTTGGCCAGACCTACAGTAAATGCTAATATCCTTATTCACCTCTCTTAAAATTATATATATTAAAAATAATTATATAATTATATATAAACTGAAATTCGTTATCAGCACCTTTCCAATACCTCACTTTAAGAAACAGTCCTGCACTTCATTGCTGTAATTTAATTCATCGAATATTTGATGCCCTGACCCAGGTGTTACAGGATGAGTGAAGGAGCTCACTTACTGACCTGGATTCCTCTCTGTATCTCAAAACCATTCTCACCAGGGATCCTCTTGACTGGCAGTGAGGGTTTGTCACCTCACAGGTATGCACATCTCATTATAAATGTGTAAGATGTGCATCAAGCATAAGCTATAAGTCTGATAGATTCCCTTTCCCAGAACCATAAGTTCTTATCTATATACCTACTATAAACTTAAAGCATGCCCTCAACTCAAAGTAACAAAGGAAACTGTAGTAGTTACGTAATCTGATGTCATTTTGAGACTTAATAGTGAAGGGGTGGAGTGTAGCCTGTCAATCTGTTGCTGCTTGATGGCCTCATTTGGAGGCGCTAAGGAGATAAATAGCTCACTGGAGGCAGGACACAGTTATACTCCCTGTGAGACATTACTGACGACAATGCAGCCAGATGCAGCCAGAGCCCTTGGAGCTGGAGGAGCCATGTGGAGACCCCTGCCAGTGCTAAGATGCTTCTATCATCACTGGATCCACAAGACTTTCTGCCCATTGGCCTGTGATCTTCCTGCATTTGACATTATGGCTGTGTGAGTCTAAAGAGGAATATATGGGAGGGTCAGGTCAAGATGGCAACCCGGTGAACCTCACATACTGAGGGCTCTTTCAGACAAGGAAGGTTTAGTGTCCAGGTAGCCGAGTGGAAGGGTTCTGATGAGTGAAAGATCTCCCTGGAACAATACCCCACCCCCACCCCATGCATCTGCCCTGAGCTAGGCCCCTGGTGATCTGGAATCCGATTTTTAGGATATCTCTGCTCATCAGGCTGAGTGACCCCAGTGCACACTGCCACCACTGCTGCCATCAGCGATTGACCCACCCCACCCTCAGGCTGGATCTGGATCCACCACAGGAGTTGCTTGGCTGCACTGCTGAGACACGCGCAGCTGTGGCAAGACCCCCTACAGCAGCTGCCCACTCGTGGGACTCCACTAGGAGAGAAGTTTCCCTTCCCGCAGTTCCCCTCTTCCCATGTGGTAGCGATCTGTCCTGGGCTCAGGTCCCTCCTTCCATTCACCCAGGGCCCTGGTAAGTGACCTGCAATCTACCAGTAGCTGGCTGGCTGACCTGCAACTGTGGATGACCCACCCCCATTGCTGCCTGGGACCCCTTCACTGGCACCCCAACCTGCCTGCCCACCTGCCTGCTCCCGCCAACTTCGCTCTCACTCCCTGCCTGGGAGGCCACGTTACAGCACGCTCTCAGCTGCCAGCAATGGGCACATCCCACTGGCACGTGCCAGCTACCTAAACCCATCCCACTTCTAACCATGGCCCTGCGTTTCCACCGGAGCTGCTTCAGACTGGCCCACGCCACTGCGGTGCCCGCTGGGGTTCCCAGCGGCGGCAGCCCGTTCCTGCCAGGGTGGAGGGCTGGTGCCACTGCTTTGTGTTTCCCGCCGGAACTGCCTCTGTCTCTTCCCAGCCCAGCCCACACCACTGCGGAGCCCTGTGCCATTCACAGTGCCTGCAGCCCGAATGATAAGCATTCCTACGTGCTAAGGAAGCTAACGACCCAGCTTTGTGTTTCCTGCTGGAGACGTTTCTGTCTACTCGAGTATGCCCAAGCCACTTCGGTACCCTGGGGCGTCTCCAGCGCCAGCGGCCCCAAACACCTTCCGGCCCCAGCCCGTTCCTGCTGGCACCGGGGGCTGGTGGTGCCTCAGCCTGGTATTTCCCGCAGCACCCCTTGCTGCCCTAGCCCTTTCTAGCCAGTGCAGGAGGCTCGCTGCGGTGCGTCTCCTGACAGCGTAGCTTCTGCCTACTGCCTTAACACTACAGGCCTGCAGGGACCTGGGGAGTGCATACTTGATCTGAAGAGCATTCATTCCCTATACATAGCCTGGTTCCGGAGGCCTAGATAAGCACCACTTCCCATGGCAACGAGGTTCTCCCACCTCCACCTTCTCTTAGGCATCTTTAAAAATTGGAGGGAAAGGGGAGAAAACAATTTTTTTTCTTTTCTTTCTTTTTTATTTCCTTTTTCATGATTATTATTATTATTTCTTATTTCTCTTCTTTTTTGTTAGCTTTTTCTTTTCTCTCTCTCTCTTCTTAATTAAACAATAAAAGGCTGCCAGGTGTTTCCTGACAGACCAGGTCATAGCAGCCTGGAGACCCTGGTGGGGACTGAGCATGATGGTGGGACAGAAGGAAAGTCAAAGGAAATAGAGGAAGGAGCTGGGAGGCAAAGGGTATTTAAAGAGGTCAAGATAAAGACATGTGCATATGTAAATATATTTATATATTAGGGTGGGGAAATAGATCTACATGCATATATTTATAGGTTTAGTATTAAGGTAGCAGAAGGACATTGGGCCTCCACTTAAGTACTTCCTCAATGAAAGAATATTTTCTTCTATTAAATTGGCATTCTGTGATGCTCAACTTCCGGACACAACTGCTGAAGACAAAGCAGGTATATAAGCATATGTGGTGAGGAAAGCTGATGGTGCCTGGCTATCAAAAGATATAGCATCTCAGGTCTTAAAGGCTTGAAGTTAAACAAGGGCCCTCTAGCTCAGAAGCAACAAAGCCTACAATGAAGAGGCATACCAGCCTATGAGATCACGAGGTGTTGAAGGGATCAGGTATCTGGCATCACCAGAACAAAAACCTTACCATAACGAATGAGAGGGGGGAGTGTGGAGTGGAGACCAAAAGCCCATTTGTAGGCCACTTGACATCCCCTTAAAAAGGGTCTCAGGGAGGAGATGAGCCAGTCAGGGTGTGATGTAGCAACGATGAAAAATACAACTTTCTTCTTGTTCCTAAATGCTTCTTCCCCCAGTCCCTCTTCCACAAACACACACTGTCATGATCCCACTTCTACCGTGCAACTCTGGCTAGACCAGAGGATGTACACTGGTACAGATAGGAACTGCAAACACAGGGAATCCAGGGCGGATGTTCCCTTCAGGACCAGTGGTATGAGTGGCCATACTGGGAGCATAGAAGGAGGGTAGGTGGGAAAGGGGAACTGATTGCAAGGATCTGCATGTGGCCTCCTCCTTGGGGACGGGTAACAGAAAAGTGGGTGAAGGGAGCCGTCGGACAGGGCAAGATATGACAAAACAATAATTTATAAATTATCAAGGGTTCATGAGGGAGGGGGGAGTGGGAAGGCAGGGGAAAATGAGCTTATGCCAGGGGCTTAAGTGGAGAGCAAATGCTTTGAGAATGATGAGGGCAATCAATGTACAAATGTGCTTTACTCAATTATTGTATGTATGGACTGTGACAAGAGTTGTATGAGCCCCTAAATAAAAAAAAGGGGGGCAGTGATTTAAGCCCACCCAGTGACTGCATGGGCAAAAAAAGCACCTGTGGGCATACATTTAGGCTCAAGCCCCCACTCCAATCACTGAAACGTCTCACCACTGTTGGCCACTGAACCACTGAAGAACCCTGCCTACATGGCAGTCTGACCCACCTCTATAGTAGGTCACAGACAGCCCCTTAAAAGCATCCTTAATAGTAACACCGAGAAGGTCTTAAGGGCCCACTGGTCTCCCAGAAACATGAGGTCTATGAATAGATCGAGGAAAAATCAACAGACCACATCACTCCCAACAAAAAAACTAGAGAGACAAAACACAGTAACAAAGTTAATGACTCGTAGAAGAATCACACAACAATCTGTCACAGAAGGAACTATTCAGAAGTCTGCTCAGAACAATATAGGAGCTGAGGGAAGCAACATAGAATAAGGATGCAATGATAGAGGAGATGAAGTCCACAATAGAGCAGAGGAAGTCCACTCAGCAAAGTGAAATACAGGTGCTAAAGGATGAGGTAGCAGAAGCCACACACAAGGTTACAGAATTTATGATTATGCTTGAGGAGGCAGAGAACCATATCAGCGATCTTGAAGACACTCAAACAGACCTATGCAAGCAGGAAAGACAGTCAGATAGGAAAGTTAAAGAAGCAGAAGATAACCTGAGATCAATGGCAGATCCTATGAAGAGGAATAATATTCGAATAATTGGTCTACCAGAGCAGAACACACCACACAAGTTGATAGCCAAGATAGCGAAGGGATTTCTGGAAGAAAACTTTCCCACCTCAATAAGTGAGAACCAGGCACTCATACAGGAAGCATAAAGGAAACCAACTAGACTAGACCCCAGGAAGAACTCACCAAGACATATAATAGTAAAAATATCCAACTTCAAGGAAAAAGAAACTTTTAAGAGCAGGAAGAGAAAGGAAGACAACCACATATAAAGAATATGCTGAGACCTATCAGCAGACACCATGAAGAGAAGGAGAGAGTGGAGCAACATCTTCCAAAAGCTGAAAGAAAAAAATGCCTCCCCCAGAATCCTTTACCCAGCCAAGTTATCCATTAAGATACATGGGGAGATAAGGGTCTTCTGGGACAAGGAAAGGCTCAAAGAATATGCTTTGCAGAAGATACTGGCTGACTCACTATGGCCAGAGGATCAGCCTCCACCAAGAACAAGCAGGAGATCGCCATATAGCCCATCTCCATGCAGAAGCCAAGATGCCAGTAACAATGACCAAGATAACAGGTCCTCAGAGGGAAATGAAGACAAGATAGAAACTCCCCGTTGGAGCTGATATGAAGGGAGATAGAGATTCACCCAAAACACAGAGCAGTTTATGACAATAATGAATCCACAGATTGTGACAATAACTCTGAATCCAAAGGACTCAATTCATACATTAAAAGAAAAATGCTGGAGGGATGGCTCAGAAAACATAATCCATCAATCTGTTGCCTGCAAGAGACACAGCTTATGCGCACAGACAAAAATAGACTAAGAATAAAAGGCTGGTGGAAAGTATACCAGACAAATGGCAACTTAAAAAAAAGAAGGGGTCGCTGTCTTAATCTCTGACAAAATGCACCTCAACGTTCAAACCATAAAAAGAGACAAGGAGGGACACTATATAATGCTCAAAAACGCAGTAAACCAAGAACCAGTTAGTATATTGAATATTTACGTGCCCAATAATGGAGCGGAGAATTTCATTAAACTATTAAAAAGATGAAAAAAGAAATCATGGATTCATCAATCATAGTAGGTGACTTTAACATTCTGGTATCAGAGAAAGACATCACTGGGAAAGAAGCTCAGCACAGAAGCGATAGAGCTAAATAATGCAATTAGGCCACTGGGGCCTGATAGGTATTTATAGAGCTTTCCATCCAAATGCAGAAAAAGTCACATTCTTCTCAAACACACATGGATCATTTTCAAGAATAGACTTCATGCTGGGACACAAGCCAAGCCTGAGTAAATTCAAACACATAGATATTATTCAGATATCTTTCTCAGATCACCATGCCATAAAGCTGGAGATTAATAAGAGGACGTCCAGAAAAGCAAGGGCAGCCAATTGGAGGATGAACAACGAACTCCTGTGACATGAATGGATACAGGCCCAGATTAGAGAAGCTATTAGGACGTTTCTAGAAACGAATGTGAATGAGAATACATCAGAGGTAGCTTTACCTCATTAAATGCATATATGAAAAAAAGACAGGCTTATGACAGATAAATTGTCAAAAAAAACCTCCAACAACTAGAATAGAGTCAACAGAACAGCCCCTCCTATAGCAAAAGAAAAGAAATAATAAAAATCAGGGCAGAGTTAAATGAGTTGAGACAAGAGAACGATGCAAGGATAAATGCTGCTAGAAGCTGATTCTATGAAAGGATCAACAGAATTGACAGACCACTGGCGAATCTGACCGAGGATAGGAAGGAGCAAACATCTATAGCCAGGATGAAGGAAGAAATGGGGGTAATTACAACAAACCCAATGAGATTAAAAGAATAATCACTAAGTACTATGAAATTCTGTATTCTAATGAATTTAGGAACGTGGAAGACATGGATAGATGCTTGGAAAAACAGTCCCTCCCTATATTATCTCAGACAGAGGTCAAGAACCTCAACAAGCCCATAATTATAGAAGAAACAGAGAGGGTCATCAAGAAGCTACCAACAAAAAGAGCCCCAGACCAGATGGCTTCACAGCAAAATTCTACCAAGCATTCAGGGAAGAGTTGACCCCGATCCTCCACAAAGTATTCCATAGCATAGAAAAGGATGGCAAACTCTGAAACTCATTGTATGAAGCCAGCATAACTTTGATATCCACACAGGGCAAAAAGCCCATAAGTATAGAGAATTATAGACCCAGATCTCTAATGAACATAGATACAAAATGCTTAACAAAATATTGTCTAATAGAATACAAAAGTATATAAAACATATCATCCACCACGACCAGGTAGGATTCATCCCAGGGATGCAGAGATGGTTTAACATCCGAAAATCCATCAATATTATACACCACATCGACAAGAAAAAGGACAAAAACCATATGATATTATCCATAGATACAGAAAAAGCCTTTGACAGCATCCAACACCCATTCCTAATTAAGACATTCACGAAGATAGGAAAGGAAGGGAAATTCCTCTAGCTGATACAAACTATCTATTTTACAAAAAGCCAATAACCAAATTATAGTTAATGGAGAAAAGACAAAAACAATCCTACTGAAAAAGGGTAAAAGACAAGGATGCCCCTTGTCCCCACTTCTATTCAATATCGTACTGGAGGTTCTCGCTAACAACACAAGACAGCGGAAGGAATCAAAGGGATCCAAATGGGAGAGGAGGAGGTGAATCTATCGTTTTTTGCAGATGACATGATCCTGTACATTGAAAACCCCAAAAGCTCCACTCTGGGAGTACTTAGAGTGATAGAGGAATATGGAAGAATGGCAGGATACAAGATCTACAAACTGATGTTAGTAAGTCTGTTACACATATTGGACAGGACCATGAAAGAGGAGGTCAAGAAGGCAGTACCCTTCACAGTATCCAAGAACAAACTGAAATACCTAGGAATATATTTAATAAAAAGCCCTAAAGACCTATATAAGGAAAACTACAAGACCCTACTACAGGAAACCAAAAGCGACCACCACAAATAGAAGAACATCCCACGCTCGTGAATTGGAAGGCTCAACATAGTAAAGATGTCAATCTTACCCAAAGCACTCTACAAGTGCAATGCTGTTCTGATTCAAATACCAACAACCTTCTTCAAAAAACTGGAAAAACTGATCACCAATTTCATATGGAGAGGGAAGAAGCCCAGAATTAGCAGAGAACTCCTCAAAAAGAAGGAAATAGTTGAAGGACTCGCCTTATCTGATTTTAACACCTATTACACAGCTACAGTGGTCAAACCTGTGTGCTACTGGCACAATGACAGCTACTCAGACCAGTGGAAAGAATAGAAAGTCCAGGAATAAAACCATCAGCATATAGACAACTGATCTTCGACAAGGTTCCCGAAACCATCAAGTGGGAAGCGGATACCCTTTTAAACAAGTGGTGCTGGGAACAATGGATAACCACACGTAGAAAAATGGAACAAGACATTTACCTCACCCCATGCACAAGAATAAACTGAAGGTGGAGGACAGACCTAGAAGTAAAACCCCAAACCATCAGGACCATCAAGGAGGGAATAATCAGGGCAAACCTAAGATCATTGGCACAGGGAATTCATAGGCTCATTGCAATAGGGAAAGGTACATACACAGGAGAACTGGAAATCGACAAATGGTATTTAATAAGAATAAAACACCTGTGTGCCTCGAAAGACTTCACCAAGATGAATGACAAGACAACCCACAGACTGGGAGGGGATTTTTAGTAATGACACATAGGACAAAGGGCTCATTACTAAAACCTACAACACCCTCATGGCCAGCAAAAAGAAGAAAACAGTTAACCCCTAAGGAAGTGAGCAAAAGAACTGAGAAGAACTTTCACTGGGAGGAGACCCATCTGGCCAACAAGCATATGAGAACGTGCTCCCGGTCATTAGCCACACGAGAAATGCAAATTAAAGCAACCATGAGATACCACCTAACACCCCTGAGGCTAGCCCAAATCAGAAAATCAGAGAACAACAAGTGTTGGCGAGGTTGTGGTGAAATAGGAACCCTGCTCCACTGCTGGTGGTCTTGTAGGTATTTAAAGCCACCGTGGAAAGCAATTTAGAGATACTTGAAAAAAATGGAAATCGATCTACCTTATGACCCAGTCATCCCTCTAGTGGACATATACCCAGAGGAGGTAACAAATAAAACACTACCAGTCATCTGTGCCCCAGTGTTTATTGCGGCACAATTCACAATCGCGAAGACTTGGAAATAGCCTGTTTCCATTGATAGACGTGTGGATTAGTAAACGATGGCACATTCAAACACTGATAAGCATGAACGATCACACGAAACATGTCATTTCATGAGAAGAGTTGGAAGGAATCATGTTAAGCGAGGTAAGCCAATCTCGAAAGGACAGGTATAACATGAGTCCCCTGAGGTAAGTACAATTAGCATGGCAGGAATAGAAGAATAGATACTTATCTCACAGTACACAGGTGGAAGCATAGGTAGTCGGAGGTGGGGGGGCAGGAGTCAGACTGAACCCAGGGAGGTACATGTGAGACCAACATAAAGAAGGGGAAAGGGGGAAGGAGGAGGGAGAAGGGGGTTTGAGAGAAACTGAGATGATGACATGGGGGGTACAGAACACTAATCCACCCAGGGGGAGAGTAATGGTTGTGTCCCCACAGAATTGGAATGTGCATATAGACCCCACCATGACGTGCCAAACCAGGAGGACTACGTAACGTGGAGGAATCCATAAAAAGACTGGACTGTAGGGCCAGTCCCAACCAGAACCAGCCTGACCCCCACCATGGAAGGGTTTGCCACAGAGAATGACACTAGACCTTCTGATGGGGGAAAGGAACTGACCTACCATACCCAGACGGAAGCGGAAGCAAATGAAGGGGGAGGAAGGTGAGTGGAGCACACCCTGGTCCACCAAGCCCCGAGCACAATAACCCCACTCAGAGAAGCCAGTGCATAGAGAGGACCATATGGCCTACGAGACGCAACATCGAGATCCCTCACTGACCCATAGCCCTACATGAGACAGCTCTGGAGAAACAGTGTGGGATTTGTGCCCTAGCTGACCTCACCACACCACACCAAGCCAAAACACTAAGGGCGTGCAACAAAACAGCAAGGGGAACAGAGCAAGGAAGTCCCGAGGGAGTATAAAAAATAGACTTTGGGGTCAGGGTGTGACACACTCTCACTCCCGACCGGAAAACACTCCTAAAGGTCAACAAACAGACCTTGAACTATTTACAGGCTTTTTTGGTTTGGGGGTTTGTTGTGTTTTTTATTTTGTGTGTCATTGGTTTTATTTGGTTGTTGCTGTCATTTCATTTTTCTGTGTCGCTTTGGTGCTGTCTTGTTTTTATGTGCATATTATTATCTCTGCAGGTCTATCTAGATAAGTTAGGCTGGATAAAGAACGTGGAGAAGAAAACAACGGCACCGATGGTTGGCGGGGGGACATGGGAGGGAGAAGGTGGGGAAAAGGAAGCGGTGTTAACCAACCCAGGGACAAGGAAACAACGAGTGATTCAAAACCACGGGCAAGGAGGGTGTGGGAGACCTGGTAGGGAGTGATCAAGGGAAATGTAACTGAGAGGAATTACTGAAACCCAAATGAAGGCTGAGCATGATAGTGGGACAAGAGGAAGTAAAAGGAAATAGAGGAAAGAACTAGGAGGTAAAGGGCATTTGTAGAGGCCTATATACAGGCATGTACATATGTAAATATATTTATATATGATGATGGGGAAATAGATCTACGTGCATATATTTATAGATTCAGTATTAAGGTAGCAGATGGACATTGGGCCTCCACTCAAGTACTCCCTCAATGTAAGAACAGTTTGTTCTATTAAACAGGCATTCCATGATGCTCACCTTCCTGACATGATCACTGAAGACAAATGTGTGCATAAGCAAGTGTGGTGAAGAAAGCAGATGGTGCCTGGTTATCAAAAGATATAGTGTCTGGGGTCTTAAAGGTTTGAAAGTAAACAAGTGGCCATCTAGCCCAGAAGCAACAAAGCCCACATGGAGGAAGCACACCTGCCTGTGTGATCATGAGGTGTTGAAGGGATCAGGTATCAAGCATCAAAGAACAAAAAAAAATCATATTGTGAATGAGGGGGAGTGCAGGGTGGGGGCCCAAAGCCCATCTGTAGGCAACTGAACATCCCTTTTCAGAGGGGTCTCCGGGAGGAGACGAGCCAGTCAGGGTTCAGTGTAGCATCTATCAAACACACAACTTTCATCTAGTTCTTAAATGCTTCCTCCCCGCCACCCCCACCCCCCACTATCATGATCCCAATTGTACCTTATAAACCTGGCTAGACCAGAGAACTGGAAACACAGGACATTCAGGACAGATGAACCCCTCAGGACCCGTGGTGAGAGTGGCGATATCGGGAAGGTGGGGTAGAAAGGGGGAACCAATTACAAGGATCTACATATAACCTCCTCCTTGGGGGATGGACAACAGAAAAGTGGATGAAGGGAGATGATGGGCAGTGTAAGACATGATAAAATAATGATTTATAAATTATTAAGGGTTCATGAGGGAGGGGGGAAGGGAGGGAAAAATGAGCTGATACCAAGGGCTCAAGTGGAAAGCAAATGTTTTGAGATTGATGATGGCAACAAATGTACAAATGTGCTTGACACAATGGATATATGAGTTTTATGAGCCCCCAATAAAATGGTTTGTTTTTTTTAAAGGCATTTGTGGGCTAGTATTGGACTTACGGGCTTGATCTGGACTGGGCGGGGCTGCTTTCTTAATGTACAATCACTTTTTACATAAAGCTCTTTCCTGTGCACATATGAGTGAGTGTCTATCAGTTTGTTTCTCTAGTCAACCCAGAGTGACACAGAAGCAGAAACAGAAGATGAGCTTTCTGACCACCTTTTGGTGTCTGTCCATGCAGCCTTGCTGCTGGGGGACCCCTCGGTTTGGAGAAGTAAAGCTGCAGCTCTGCCGCACAGTTAATGTAAGCAGCACTCCCTGAATTTTAAAGTTTATTCACCCGATTTGAAGCTGGTTATTGTCATTGGTGGCCTATTGTTTGTAGAAGGGGCATTGCCCATAGTAGTACAGACCCAGTTACTCAAAATTTGCCAGGAGACCTGGCCAGATACCTCTGGGACGACTCACATGAAAATGATCTGGGAAATCTAGAGAAAGCAAACACCAGGGTATTGTGTCATGGTGGAATTCTAAGGGCAAACTCAACTGAAGGTGGAAAAAGACAGGGACGTCAGGCATCACCACCCTTTAACATGGTTTTGAGGTTTCAAAACAGTCCGGCTCGAAATGCAAGAGAAATCATAGTACTAAATAAATGTAAAATAAAGCATTGTCTGTCTAGAAAACCTCAAAATACAACTGCAGCCTCTTAGGTCTGAGAAGAGAATGGAATACAGGGAAAATGAAGAATAAATTTGCCAAATTAAGTAGCTACCTTAGGTTCCATAGTAATGGATTGACTTTATTAGCTTCCAACCTCCTTTTTGAGGGCTCTCCCCTTCCCACTCCATGACTTGGCAGGTCTGATCGTGGCCCCACAGTTCTGGGTAGCTCCATCAGTCTTAGAATGAGGGCACGACCTCAGCAGGGCTCATCAAACACAGGCCACTCAGAAACCCCGCTTTCCACCGGGCCTGGTGAGTTGGGGCATAAATCTGGACTGTCAGCAGCCATTCTCCCTGATGTCATGAGTCACCCTTGGTTCCAGCCACGAGTGAGGTCACAGGTGACCTGAGAGTGCTTACAGGGTTTGGATCGGCTTAAACATTGAGTTTTAAATCACGCTAGAAAGCTCTTAAATGGTATCAGTTGTATCCCTCTACTTTAAGATATAAACCTACCATGGCACAATAAAAGAAACTACAAATAAAAATTATAAAGCTAAGGATTTTATATCACTCTAAGTTGGCAAAAATGTAGATAATATTATATAATAATCTGGCAATTCTGATGGTGGGCCAGAATTTTTAGATGAGTTCTAATATAAAATAATACAAGGCATAATTTATACTGTAAAATGTATTTTACTTTCAGGAAAATCGATTCTACTATAATCAAGATACTCACTTTTTTTTTCCTAGTCACAATAATGATCTAGAAGTTTAAAATATGTGATATTATATTAAAAATGCACCCAATTGGAATGTACTTTTATGAAATATGTAAGCTGAAGCAAATTCAAAGTTTGAAAAAAAAATTAAATCATCTTATATATTTTCCAGAAATGTTATTTATCCTTTGAAATATTTAAAAATCATTTACTAATATTAAGAGATAAGGTATACATTTTAATTTACATCAAATATTTCAATGAAATTATTAAATAAAACGGAAGTCTTAAAATATAATCTTGAAATTTTGATTTTTTTTTTCAATGTGTGGAGGTGACGGACAGCGATGGCTAGAGTAGCCACACTGCTAATTTACCTCCAATGATTCATCTGGCACATCAGAAATATCCTTTTCCTCGATAAGAAAAACGACAATGAAATGTGCATAAAAATTTGATTGTATAAAATATTTTCACATACATAAAACTATTCCGTCTAGACCAGAGCATGTACACTTGTACAGATAAGAGCTGGAAACAGGGAATTCAGAACAGATAAACTCCTCAGGACTAATAATGAGAGTAGTGATACCAGGAGGATAAGGGGAAGCTGGGGGGAGAAAGAGGGACGTTATCGCAATACTATAAATATAACCCCCGCCCAGGGTGACATAACCGAAAAGTGGGCAAAGGGAGGCAGCCGTTGGTGTAAGACATGAACCAAAAATTATAAATTGTCAAGGGTTCATGAGATAGGGATGGTGGGGTAGAGGAGAAATGAACTCTGATATCAAAGGCTCAAGTAGAAAGAAAATGTTTGAAAATGATGATGGCAACGTATGTACAAATGTGCTTGACACAATGAATGTTTGTATGGATTGTGATAAGAGCTGTTAAGAGGCCCCAATAAATGTAACAGATGGAATTTGGACTCCCACTGTTCCCCAAAGCCTTTTACAAATTGGGTGTTCACAATTTGAGCTCGAAGACGGTTTCCTCCTTCATATTTGGAGTTTGTTATCATCTTTGGATCACACAGGTTGGTGAGCTTTTCTATGTGGACTTAGTTGACTCCTCACTTAGATGGCTGCTTGTTTGAAGACAACCCTTTAAGACCCCAGACACTATTCCAATTGACAGTCAGGCACCATCTGCTTTCTTCACCACTACTTTTGCTGCTAACTATTCTTGTATTGGGGCTAGAATTAAGTGGGAGCCCAGAATCCATCTGCTTGTCTACAGATTATGAGTGACTAGTTTACTTTGATGGTCATATTATGACAAAAAGCAAAACCAAAATCAATAAGAACAAGAACAACAACCAAAACCAAAAGCAAACACCCCTCCCCCACCAAACAAAACACATTGTCACATCCCCTTGGGGTATAAAGTGATTACATTGATAACATCAATAATTTAGCCTACTGCATAGAATGTAAGTTCCTGCTGATATGAGGAGTTTATGTGAGTACAGTCCAACTGTGAGCCACAGCCCATGAGTGACTGATTTCTTAATTGAACGAGCTCTGTGTATATTAGCATGGGGGTTGGTGCTAGGGGGAAATTCCCAGTGCCATTTCTTACTTGGGCAGATTTGCCTATCAGAATAATACCTGTCAGAAATGCAAGGGGAGCATTGAGGTAGTAAATATCTAGTGGTTCTGGGTCCCCTTTCAGTGGACACCACTAAGCCAGGGTCCAATGACTGCCATTTCCACAGTCTTGGGGTGGCCGTCAATAAACTTTTTGTACTATTAAAATCAGCTGGACTCCCTTTTCCTTATAATGGATTTTTAGAACGTTATTTTCATTTGTTACATACATTTGTAGCATCATTCAGATTGATGTTCGTTCATCAAGTAATATATTACTTATAAATGTTTGTATATCACATTCCACAATATCTGAATCATCTGAGAAACTGGTGGCAGGAAAGTGATCTCCATAATCCTACTTCCTGCACATAGCTTGCATTTGGTCATGGCAATAAACACTGCCAATTGTTTATTTGAAGTGGCAGCACAATTTATTTGTTTGAAAACATGTCTGTTCGTCATTCTTTTTTTTTTTGTTCGTCATGCTTTCAAACAACCATGGTCTGTGAGGCTTAACTTTTAAAAATTTACACAACCCATTGACTTGTGTGGTGTATGATCCATGTGTCTACAAAACTGTCAGGAAGAAAATAGGTCAGTGAAAAAAGGGGGTAGGCTAGTCAACAACTGAATCCCACAAGTGCGTTTCTGCAAGGCAGCCTTCATGCTGGGTTCTCCATCAAAGCATATCAAATGTCGTGCCTATTTTGTCACATAGGCAACTGAAAACGTGTACACTGTTATTCAGGCTACAATACAATTAATTTTTACCTCTTAAACTATATTCTTAAAATTCTAAATATCTTTTTAATTTCTCTTGATTTTTCTGTTATTGGATTGTTAATTTTAATAGTGTTACTTCGTTTCCATAAATTCATTTAGCTTTCCTTATTCTTCTTGTGAAAGAGCCCAGGTGGTACAGTGGTTGCACCATGGCTGCAATCCACAAGGTCTACAGTTCAAAGCCACCAGCCTCCCCTTGGAGAAAGACAGGCTTACTACTCCCGTAAAGACAGCCTCTGAAGCTCCCAGGGCCAGCTCTAACTTGTTCTATAGGGTTGCTGTGAGTCAGCATTGACTCGATGGCAGGCAGTCTTCTTCTTAATTTCTAGCTTCATTCTGTTACGGCTTATATGCTTTATATGGTTTCAGTCTTTTAAAACAGCAAGTAATTATGGGTTTCTGAATATTGGAAAATGTACTAAATTATGTATACCATCTTAAATCTGCTCAATCTTGTCTGTGTTTGAATTGGAGATCTCAACATTTAAATCCACGGCTGAATCCATGAGAAATGGGAAAAATGAGGGTCCACAGTCGAGAACACAGACACCAGTGCAGTGAAAACAGTCATCCCTTTCTGGGGAATTTTCTCTTCTCCATTGGAAAATATACACTTATTATCCTAATGTTAAAATATCCATTTTAAAGTGAAATGATTGAGATAATAAATTTAAATATTTATTTAGTATCCAAATTTTTATTACTCAATTTTAAAGTATCCCTGGTTTTAGTTTTTAAAATTAGAAATATAAAAAGTTGGCGATTCTATGTTACAAAAACTAAAATTAAAAACAAAAATGTACTGGTTTGTGAAATCCAAAAACTAAGCACTGCTCAAAACACAAATGAAGATAGTATGGCCAATTTTTATTGATATAGGGTGCCGAAAAGTTGTATTACTAGTATATTAGTTTAAAAGTCCTTGATATCAGTGTATGTATTGTATTTTGCATCTACTTATAAGAAATTGAAATATGTTTAAAATGAAAGAACAAATCTAGATTTCAATTTTCATTACCACTGAGTTGATTCTAACATACAGAGGAAACACTACCCCAGAGACTTTCTAAGGTTGTAAGTCTTTTTTAAAAAAATCATTTTATCGGGGGCTCCTACACCTCTTGTTACAAACCATACATCAGTTGTATCTGACATATTTGTGCATATATTCCATCGTTCTTTTCCAGACATTTACTTTCCATTGAGCTCTTGGGATCAGCTCCTCTTTTTTTGGTTGTAAGTCTTACAGAAGCAAACTGCCTCATCTTTTACCCGAAGAGTGCTTGGTTCAAACTGCTCATCTTTCAGCCGGCAGTAGAACGCTTTAACCACAGTGTCACCAGGTCTTCTTGATCCGAAGAAGAGTACAGGTGTGGCTTAAACATGAAAGCCCAGGATTGAGCAAAGCCCTTTCCATTATGTTATTCTTGTTTCAATTGTTATGAGACCTTTTAAATTTGACTCTCTTTTAAAGGAGGAAAAGGAGGTCTGCATTTCCTTGTCTAATAATGCACTTTCTAACTTTATTTTAGGACAACAGAACAAATTAGCAATATGGCAATAGTAGTTACCATTTTGTTGTGCAGTACAGAAGGTCGTTATGGGTTGGAGCTGATTTGGTAGTGTCTAACAAAAACAACTTCATGAACAGCAACATTCTGTTAATGGAGTTACTAAGGAGTAGAAATAGTAAAGAGTTGAGCTATTACCTTTGTACTATTACCTAAAAGGTTGTCAGTTTGAATCCACACAAAGGCACCTCTAAATCCACCCAGAGAAACCTCCGAAGCAATCTCCATTGACCTCATTCTGAATCTTCACTGCCATTGAAAACCCCATGGAGCACAGCTGGCTTTGTTCGGTTTTTATTATCATGTTACTATGGTTACTATACCATTGAGTTTCTACAACAGCTTCACACAGTAGTAGTAATTATCAACCTTTATAACTATTGAGAAAATGAACGTTTGGGGGGAGGGGTTTGAAGGAACTTGTTCAAATATATTTGTAGATGATAAAGTTAGGGTGACGCCGCCCAGGACTGACTCTAACAGAGTTCTGAATCGTGTGTATTTTACACACACACACACACACACACACACACACACACACACTTTCTGGAAAAAGAAAGATGTTGGAATTTTTTATGAATTTTGAAGCCCCTTGTATGTGCTTTATTTGTGCTGTTGTTGAGACTATTACACACATCAGAACATACACGGATTCAACAGTTTGATATTTAATGACATGTACTACCTTCTTCAACCAGTTGTTCAACCTTCCTCATGCTCCTTTTCTGAAGATTTCTAAATTTAAATCCAAGAATGAATCCACAGAGAAATGAGAAACAGTAGGATGCGCACACCATTAACTTCAACTTACTACTCCTTAAGGTTCCTGTCTAATCGTTGGAGTTCCTGGAGTCTATATGATCCCATATAGCTAGATCTTAAAAGAGTACAGTAGTCAAGGTAGACATTCTTTACCAGTTACGCTACATTATTTTTTGATTTTACAAAGGCTACAGGGAATATTTTTAGTTTAAAGTTTAAAGATTACCCTTGGGCAATATTTCAAGAGGATCATTCAGTCTCTGTGACTCCAGAACGCCTGGATTCCATGGGAATTTGAATGTGTCTGTTTCTTGAACTGGCACACACTTAACTCATGATAAAGTATTCAAAGACAGAGTGTTTGATAAAAGAAATTTGCTTTTTGTTCTTGTTTATCTCAAAGGCCAACATTCCACTCAATAATAATTAGGCAGATTTATACATAATGCTAAAAGTCATCTCCATATGTTGTAGCCGAGACAGCTAGTATTACACAGTAACATATCTTTGTGAAATAACGGCAGACATTGTGTGAATTCTGTACTTAGGACATCACTCTTTTTATATTTACACAGGCTGCATAGAAATAAAGGAGCCCTAGGGGTGCTGTGGGGTAGACGTGGAGCTGTTAACCACAAGGTCGGCAGTTCAAACCCATGGGAGAAAGATGAGGTTGTAAAGTGTTCTGGTCATGATGACAGTCTGTGTTCGTCCTTTTTATCTTCAGTACTAATAGGGATCCTTGGTGGCACAAGGCGAAGTGATTGACTGCTAATCAGACGGGCCGTAGTTGGAATCCACCGGGGGGGCCGAGGGAGATTTCCGGTGTTCTGCTCCTGTGAGGAGGACAGCCAGGAAGCCCTATGAGGAAGTTCTGCTGAAATCAACCCAACAGTACCGACCAACAACAAGGAGAGGCATATATAGGATAATACCTGACATTGTGAACTTGGTGAATTCCCGTTTGTGATTCGCTTAAAATTTGCTAGGAAATTATAAGAACAAAACAGACAGCCAAACGTACTGCCATCCTGTCAATTCCAACTCAGGGTGACCACACAGGACAGAGGAGAACTGCCTCTGAAGTTTATGAGACAAACTCCTCTTCGGGTTAGACAGCCCATCTTTCTTCCTCAGAGTGTCTGGTGGTTTCGAACTACAGCCTTGCAGATTTCGCCCAGCGAATAACTGCTCTGCCACCTGGGCTCCTAGGAAACTATATAATAGAGTAAATTCCCCGTTGTTTGATTTCACTAGTAATATATTCAAAATGATCAAAGCCAGGAGTTTCAAGTAAGCATGATACGTGAGCCATCAAGACCAATCACCTATCACTTTGTCAGCATTTTCTTTTCAGAATGCCGCTTTGTGGCATTCAGCCCATTGTAGAGGAAGTAAGGCATCAGTAAATGGAAAAGAAAACCAAACTGCGTTCTTTTATTGAGTTAGAGCTTTCGTTCAATCTAGCTTTCATATACAGGGTATGCTACTCAGATTCTAAATGCACTTGTTGGATGATTTTATGCCTTTTCTCAGGAAGTCTACATTATTACACCGTATTATACATTTTATATCTAGAAAGCATTAAGAGCCATCAACATCAATGTCCTATTATTTCAGCACTTAATCCATTTGTTATTTCTACATTTAATCTCTTTACAAGTTTTACTAACATTTTCCCTCTTGTTCATTTACAAAGTTAGAATCAATTTCTTTGCAACATAATATTTGACATGAAGATGACTTAAGGTTAGGTATGAACTATTTTCTCCTTTTACAAACCTATACATCTTATTAAAATGCTATCCGCATAGGTCAATCAATGTTGACTGATTGGCTTGATACTAGATTACTTAAAGTATATATTTTCAGAGTTGATATCACTAGTGGAAAATTCTTGAAGCGATTTTAAGATGCTTTGCTTTTGAATGATGAATACTGCCGCAGATTTAGGAGAGGACACATACCTTAGCTTGTATTCAGAATCTTCCCAAAGTAGGTCAGACTAGAGACCTCACACGAAGAGGCTACAACTCTCCACTCGCTTCTTTTCAGTTAAGGGTAATTTGTGATCTTTACAGATGTTGTATCTGTCTGTCTACAGGCTGAAAATTCTGGTTCCTTTATCTTCTGTTGTCCTATTGTTCCCTTTCCCTCTATGTCATCATTTTCGTCCCCAGTGTCTGGTTTACACAAGGATATTGAAGTGGATTGAATCGTGTCCCCTCCAAATGTAGTTGTAAGTCTTGTGGCCAAGTGGAGTTCGTGCTCCCAGTTTGAACCAGCCAGCCGCTCCACAGAAGAAAGAGAAAGCTTTCTGCTCTCATAACGATGGTCTGCCTCAGAAACGCACAGGGGCAGTCCAACCCTGTCCTCTAGAGTCCCTGTGAGTCGCCGTCACCAGGATGGCAGTTGGTTTCAGTTTTATACTTCTGGTTAGAATCCAGCTTGTGAATGGACTTTTCATGTTCTGTTAACAAGGCAACGTGAGGGCAGCGTGTGTCTTACATGTGTCTCTTTTGAGATCTGAAAGCCATTAAACAAGCAAGCCGTGACGAGATGGGGAGGCCCTGTGCCAAACCACATGGAGATCTCCAACGAGCAGACGGTTGAAATAGACCAGGATTTCTTCTGGCGTCAACCCAGAGAGAAGGCTTTCCTCGGAGCACCCTGAGTGCCAATGCTAGCCTCCTAAATGGTGAGAAAATAAACATATTCGTTAAGGCACCCGTCTGTGGTACTCCTGTTCTACCAGCACCAGGTAAGTAAGTCAGATACTGTGTTGGTCTGGGTGGACTAGAGAAACAAAATTTAGAGACTCTCATATGTCTATAAGAAAGAGCTTTATATACAAGAACAATTGAATAGTGAGAAAACATCCCAGCCCCGTCCAGATCAAGTCCATAAGTCCGATATTAGCCCATATGTCTGATACCAATCTTAAAGTCCTCTTCAGACTCACGAAACACATGCAATGACGTTGAATGTAGAAAATCACAGGCCAGTGGTTGGGAAGTCTTGTGGATCCAGTGAAGGTGGAAGTATCTCGGCTTTGGCAGGGGTCTTAATAAAATGATACGTTTTGTATAATGTTAGGATAAGTAGAGTGGAGGGTGAGTGGGTTGGAAAGGGGGAACTGATTACAAGGAGCCACATGTGACCTCTTCCCTGGGCGAGGGACAGCAGAGAAGGGGGGAAGGGAGACCCCGGATAGGGCAAGATATGACAAAATAACGAGGTATAAATTACCAAGGGCATATGAGGGAGGGGGTAAAGGGGAGGGAGGGGGGGGGAAAAAAAGAGGACCTGATGCAAGGGGCTTAAGTGGAGAGCAAATGCCTTGAGAATGATTGGGGCAGGGAATGTATGGATGTGCTTTATACAATTGATGTATGTATATGTATGGATTGTGGTAAGAGTTGTTTGAGTCCCTAATAAAATGTAAAAGAAGAAAAGAGAAAAAAATGATTAGGGCAAAGACTGTACAGATGTGCTTTATACAATTGATGTATGTATATGTATGAACTGTGAAAAGAATTGTATCAGCCCCAATAAATTGTTAAAAAAATGTTAGGATAAGTGGAATAAATTAGTTTTTATATGCTTTTATCATTGTGGACATTTGGTGTTCATAAAACAAAACAAGAAAGCCCTTAGCCATTCAGCCAATTTGGGCTCATGGCAACCCTGTGGGCAGTGTGGGACTGCATCATGGGATTTCTGAGGCAGGCGGTGTTTTCAGAAGCAGACTGCTGTCACTCTCTGTCTCAGAGGAGTTGTGAACTGAAACCACTGATTGCTCAGTTAGCAGTCAAGAGTTATACCCTCGACGCTAGGCGAGCGCCTCCTAAGTCATGGTAGCAGCCCCTGCTTTTATCAACGTCGGTATCAACAAAATGTAAAGGTAATGGGACTGAGGGTTGTCTTTTGTTTTTAACTTGAATTAAATGTTTAAGTGTAGTCTGTAGTCATAAAGATACTAATTTATACGTCCTTAGTGCAGACTCCTTTCCCTGGTGATTTCGGGATACGTGTTTATTTTGCTGTAAAGGAATTTTGGAAACTAGTACTTTAAAGTTGTTGGATGAGACACAAAACTTAAAAGCCATTAATTATTCTTCTTATAAATTTGGATTTTTTCCATAGTATTTTATTGGGGTCTGTCTCTTATTGTTTCAATTTGTTCTTTGAAATTTATCTTTTAAATTTCCTATGCACATTCAATATTGGGAAATTTCAGATATATAATTGGAATAGCAGCCAAAAACCATGGGTTAGGGAGAGAAGGCTAATAACTCACTATCATGTGGAATTTCTGAAATCCACCAATGTCAGAGCACAGAATATCCCAGGACCTTACACAGATCTGTGAGCTGTATCTTCTGGGCTACATTCCTCATGTGGTGCATGCAGTGGCATCACCGGGCGTAGCGCAGAACCTCCAGGTGTTTTTCTCGCCCTCTTGGACCTCCTCCCATAACAGACCATTCAGGATCCTTAGTGATGAATGCTTCAATGTAAGACTTCTTAGATTATGTGAGGACTGGCAGTGTTTCATTCTGCTTTATAGAGCTGCTGTGTCAGGCTGAGTTGTGTAGGCAAACAAAACCAGTGATACTCATATATGTCTATGACAAGGTTTATGTCAAGAAGCCATCCCAGCCCAGTCCAACTCAAATCCATGGCTCCGATGCTAGCCAGAGCCCTCCTAAGACTCATTTAGCTGCAGGCCAAGGATGCAGAAAGGGGGAGCAGGGTGCAGGAAGATCACAGGCCCGTGGGTGCAGAGTTGCATGGGTCCAAAATCAGGGAAACATGACAGGGTGTTGACAGCTCCCAGGGTTCAGCGGCCCACATGGGGCCACCCCTGGGGGCAAGGACAGAGGCCCAACATGCAGGAAGATGAAAGTAGAGAGAGAATTTCCTGGTTTCTCTCTTATTAAAAGGCCACAGCCCCAAGGAGGCATCGTCTGGCTGTCACCTGGTTGACAGGTTGGACTCCACGCCTATGCAAGTGTCGGTTGACTTGAATGTAACTGCCGTGGAGTGGCTATGAGTGGGAACTGACTTAATGGAACCTAATAACAACAACAGAATTATTTTGATAAATCTTTCTACATTGAATTAGTTACATTATTAATAACAGAGAGAGACCCTTAACATTTTTTCTCCTTATTTTCCTAATTGCTACTTGGCTGTCAAAAATAAGTAATTGGTATCCATTCACAAATACTACTTACCCCCACACTATAGCTAATACACCAGAAAAATGGACAATATCAGTTATAGAAACACAGGTCACAACAAAAGCAATCGGGTTGCTTGTAACAGGTGCAGTTGAAGTCATGTAACTCAAAGTATCAGTATAATTGGGTAATAATGACATGTCTGACTGGAGAACATTTTTAAATCAATCCAAACTCATTACCAGCAATAACATTCTGACTCAGTGACCCAGCATATAGGAGGACTGCTCCTTGGAGTTTCAGAGACTGCAAATCTTTATGGGAGCCGTATCCCCTTCCTGCAGAGCTTCTGGTGGATTTTAAACCATTGGCCTCATGACTAGCAGCCCAATATTCAACCCACGATTCCACAAGGACTCCCAGAGTCCAGTCCTTGCCAACTCACAGCAACCCCCCGTGGGTTTCCGAGTGGAGTTGAAAGTCCAGTCTTTCTCCATGCCTGGAGTTCATTAGAAGTTTCAAAAAGTAAATTAGCATAGGGAAATGATTTTGTTGTCATTACTAATGACAAGGATATTTTTATAAAAATAATACATTTATGGTGGAATACAGCACACAAATTTTATAGACAGTACTTTTGGTGACATCCCTCTGACAGCATCACTGGGTGCACATAGCCTTCCTGTGATGCCTCTGGGCTTATGGGTGCTTCCAGGTCAAGGTGATGTCACCCTTGTTTCTCTCTTGTCCCCATAGGACCCAGGTGGAGGCCTTGTCGTAGCATTCCCTGTGCATGCATGTGGACCGCACAAAGGCACACATACGGGTATATGGTCTCCAGGTATTTCGATTTAAGAAGACATTTCGTTTATTTTTCCGGCAGCCGCCCGGAAGTGTATTTTCTCTCCTCCCTTTTTCTCAGTTCTGATCTTGATGTTAGTAACATGCTGTCTGAGGTCTTGAATTTATTTTCATCTTGTGATAGGCTTCATTTATATTTCTATTTTTAAGGCTCATATAGTGCACTTCAATGTCTGTAGATTAGTGAGTGGAGTGGTGTGTGTGTGTGTGTGTGTGTGTGTGTGTGTGTGTGTGTGTGTGTGTCGCACATGTGCTTGCTTGCTTAATTGCTGGAGCTTGATCTCCACATGACTTTCCCATTAGCTGGGTATCATGTGACCCCTGGGGTTGGGCAGGAAATGAGTTTTTTGTCCAGAATAGCAAGATACAACAGAGAGGATTTTCCTCCAAAGCTATGATGCTGTGGATGCACCAAGTGAAAGGGTGGCTGAGTGATTGACTTTTAACTTATTAGATGGCCTGCAGATGAGGATTTCTATTTAGACTTTGGAAGAAAAGGGAGCTTCATATAGGTCTCCATGTGGATCTCAGGTACAGAGACATGAAGAAACATTCACATTTGCGCACAATACTGAGCAGTGTTCTGTATCATAAGTCAAATATTAGCAGTTTAGTCATTTGTTAGATTGTGCCCTTACACCTTGTTGTGTGATTGATTGTGTGTGTGCTTGGCATGTAACATATATGCCTGTAGAGACAGTCTCCAACATATATGGGTGTTTACTTCATTTCTGCTTTATTAAAGAGAAATCTTGAGGAAATGACAAAAATAATCTTTTGTTTTTAATTTTTTTTGGCAAGCCCAGCCTTTTCAAGCTGTTTGTTTTTGCAGATGTATTTCATCAGTTCTTAAGAATGAACCGAAGAATGTTTGCTGGCTTCTAAGTTAGCACCTCCCAGAAACTGAAAGAAAAAAAAGTTTGTTTAAAATATATTTGGTGGAAGATAAGAATCTTTTCCTCTTGTAAACCATTACATTTTTTCAAAACTGCTGGAATAATGCATTTTAATGCCACTTTTAAGCGTGCTGCCTATTTTAATAACACACTGCCTTTTGATCTTCCTTTCGGATTGCTGTATTCCTTAATTTAGCATTCATGTCTTCAAGGGGCCAGGGATACAGTGATGTTGCCCTTGTTCTGAATATGCCATGGATGCCACCTCAGAATTGTTTCCAGCAACTAGTCACTCAGTAGACACTTTTTCCCCTAGACCTAGAACCTCTGCCAAAGGTGCTTCTCCGAGGACATTGATCCTTAAACTGTTTGATCAATCAGTAATGGATACAGTTCTTTAAGGTATTACTTGCACAGTGAACATCACTGTATTGCGGCACTGCCTTGACACATTTTCTTGAGAACAAGACTAGGATACAATGGGTTGAGCCAATGACCTTCATTCTGCACACGTTGATTGCCTGGCAGGCGCTGGCATCACCTTGTCCCTTCGGAAGCTGATGGTGGCATGCAAGACAAAAGGAGTGCAGTTATAATGTAGCAACATGACCGTTACAAGAGGAGCGTCCTTTGCTGGTTATGCTGGGACATCTGAGCGTCCTCCTGCTGCCCTGCATGAGCCAGGAAGTTGGAGCGTAAAGCAGGGGCAGGGATGCTGGCAAGGTGGTTCCTCCTCCTGCTGCCACCCACGGGCCAGCTCCCACCCCCGTCCAGCAAGAGGCTCAGAAAGCCACAGAGGGCACATCCACCCCACCCTGCCCTACAGGGTGCTATGGGTCAGCCTGGACTCCACTGGCAGTGAGAAGGGAGGCGGAGAAGTTCACTTTGCTGTCTGGAAGGAACCACTCAAGCAGTCAAGGGATAGCTATAGTGCCACGTTCCTCTTCTCTAATTGGGTCCCTGAAGGGCCATATGTCTCACTCTTGAAGAACGAAGTATGTTTTTTAAAAACAACTTACAATAGTAATTCTGTCTTTATTGAAATGAGTCCTTAGTTTGTGCCTTAAGAAATTTTTTTTATTGTGCATTGTGTGAAGGTTTACAGAACTCATGATAGTTTTATAGTCAACAATTCGTCCACATTCGGATTCAACGCACCCACTGCAATCCCTCCAGTGTACCATCCCTGATCCCACTTTCTCTGTGTTTCTTGTTTCCAATGCCTCTTTTCTTCCCAAGCCTCTGAACCTTGTCCTTGGGTAAATGCTGCTCCTTGAATCTTAAGTGGTTGATTAGTCTAACACTGAGGTGAGTTCAGTCTTGGGGGCCTCCTCCCTTGCTTAGTGTGGTCTTTTCATATCACCTCGTCTGTGTGGTGCTGTAGCTTTTTGTGAACAGGCCTACTAGGCAAGTGGCTTCTTGGCTGCTTTACGTCCTGTCCCCCAGGGTTCCTCTGCTGGTTCTTGCATATGTATACATGTGCTTAGAAAATCACCCCTAACTTGTTAATTACTCATGTTTTGTATGCTTTTAATTAATCAATAAATTTTTTAGTATTGATTTTGTGTGTGTGTGCTTTTTGTGTGCCAGCAAAATGCTAAGTTTTGGATGATTTCAATGTAAAAGTTCATAAAAATAGTTTTTAGCTATGTGACTTACTATTACTTTTGAATGCATGTAATGGAAGTCTGTTTAGAGTAGCTTAACCAAACAGAAGTTATTTGTCTCAAATAATAGAAAGATTAGGCGTAGACAATCCAGGACTGGAACAATGGTAGTGTGTCATCAATGCATAAGTTGTCCTTGAGACACATGCACTTTGTCCTTGAGATGACCTTCGGGCATTACCTTTGTGTTTATGTTCTTATCTTTCAGGAAAGGAGTAGTTGTTTGGGTTTTTTTGGTGGTGGTGCTGGGGCGGGGGGCGGGGGGGGGGGCAGGGCTGCCTCTTTAACAAATGGAAGATTGCTCCTTCTGCCAGAACTAGGGTCACATAGTTGCCAGGAAGTTTTGTAAGATGAGTCATTGTAACTAGGCACATTGCCCTCCACTCAAAATTGAGATGCTGCTAAATCATAAGGAAGACTGAATCTTGGATGAATGATGTAGATTATGTACCTCAGATTTGCAAGCAATTTGTACTGAAAGCCCATGGACTCTTATCAGAAGGCTGTGAAAAGTTCCACAATTCAAGACAATTATGCAATAAGTTCTATTTGAACTATGTGGGGCTGGGTTCTCTAGAGAAGTAAAACCAGTGAGTGATTTTACACACACACACACACACACACACACACACACACACACACACACACACTTATGAGGAGGTACCAGCCCCAAATGAATTTTTTCCCCAAAGCCATGTATTTGAATTTTTTTTTAAAACAAAACAACCTTATCACCTTCAAAGTACTCTCCATTACACTTAATACATTTGTCAAATCTACGATTCCATTCTCGGAAACATTTTTCACACTCCTCTGTTTAGAAGGCTGAGAGCACCTCTCTCGTTTTTTTCTTCACCTTTTCTAAGTCTTCAAATTGCTGTCCTTTCCTGTCCCTCTGCACTCATGGAAACAAAAAGAAGTCACACGGAGTGAGGTCAGGTGATGGGTGTAGGAGGCAAGAGAGGTATACTTTTTTTTTTTTTTGTGCCAAAAACTGGTGCACTGAGATGGCTGCATGAGCAGGTGCATTGTCCTGGTGGCAAAACCAGCCCCCGTCTGCCACAAATCAGGCCTTTTTTTGTTGCACACTGTTTTGTTACACAACCTTTTCAGAACCCCTAAATACAAAGTTTGAGTAACAGTCTGACCTGGTGGAACGAATTCTGAAGGCACTATCCCCTTCACTTCAAAAGAACATCTGAGCATTGAGGTTTTTTTGGGTAACCCCTTATGTGTGTGTGTGTGTGTGTGTGTGTGTGTGTGTGTGTGTGTGTAAATAGGGAGGGAGGGAGGGAGAGAGAAGAAATTTATATCAGTTATGGGCTACATCATTGTAGAATCAGGAAAATTCAGACCTGTTTCAAGTGTGTGGGTCAGCTGGAGGTCTCTTCTGGCTTGAGTAGCTTCAGGGGCTGGTGATTGGCAGGAGCACCACAGGCTGCAGAGGCAGATGAATTCAAGGTCAATAGGTCAGGCTATTGCCTGGAACAGATTCA
Source organism: Tenrec ecaudatus (assembly GCF_050624435.1). Classification (NCBI taxonomy): domain Eukaryota; kingdom Metazoa; phylum Chordata; class Mammalia; order Afrosoricida; family Tenrecidae; genus Tenrec; species Tenrec ecaudatus. The sequence continues at coordinate 600,120 of NC_134546.1, forward strand.
AGGATCTTGAATCTATTGAATAGATTCAATAGATCTTGAACAAATTCAAGATTGGTATGCCAGAGGACAGGCTGCTGATGGCTCTGGGAATCCTATGGCAGGTCATTGGTGCAAGCCCAAAAGACTAGAGCTCTGTTCACCAGCTAGATGCAGGACCCAGATCTAGCCCAAAGCCAACTAGTTAGACAAGAAATGAAGATTCAAGGTAGGAATGCTCTCTAGGAGATGGAACCAATCAGAACACTTCAATATAAGACATGAGAGGGACTCGAATGGCAGCTTAAAAGATGGGCTGAATGTCACAGAAGTCCCTGGGTGCCTGTTTTACAAGAGACACAGCTGTGCTCGAGATAGATTTTGAAGCACTGGACTAGACTAGCCGGAGGAATGTGTTCACATTGTGGGGCAATAGAAAACAAAGGGTGGAAAGATAAGTTGGAGCAAGATGATGAAGGTTTTGATGCCACTTTAAAGTTTTATTTTGGTTTTTTTTTAGGGCGTATGGCCCTTTTATTTGATTTATTTATTTTTTAAAGATCATTTTATTGGGAGCTCCTACAACTCTTATAACAATCCATACATCAATTGTATCAAGTATATTTGTACATATGTTGAAGGGATTTGTTTTTTAAGGATTTATTTTTTCTAGTGACAATGCAAATCTATTTATGGAAGTGCCTGAAAATAAGAATTATGTGGTGATATAGGATAAAAAAATTGTAATTCATAGGGTCTGTTATAGAGTTGAAATGAATAATTCACAATCTAATTCATTCGAATTAACTTACATAGTGCTGTAATTCCTACCTATTAAGAGAGTTCATAACACTTTTGACCAATTTGTTCTAAAGGGTCTCATACCTAATAAACACGTGTTATTGTTCAAATTGGGGCCCCAGAGTTGTAGAACAATGGAGATCAGCTTAAAAGAAAAATGTTGTTACAGTTTTTCTTTTTCGTACTGCCAAGGGTTTCTTTGTTTCTGTTATCATCACACATAGATTTCAAGTGTTATGTCAGCATATAATTTAATATTAATATTCATGTGTGATCTTACTTAATTAAAACCATCTCTCTAAGCTTACACTGAATAATTTGTAACATGATGATCAAAACCAGATTGGTGCTCTTTTAACTAAATGAACTTGTGTCGTCTGTTATTTTCTCAATATAGAAGTTTGTTTGTTGATTATGTTTGGACTTCAAAGCATTTATGTTAATGTAATGTTTTATTTTCCTTGTAAAATTAATCTTAATTTCATACATGTTACAAAATTATCTTTTAATGAAATGGGGTAATATTTAGCTATTTTCCAGTCATGTTTATGCATTTTATTTATTTATTTTTGCATTTAAAATGACATATTTATTCATCTGTAGATTTCATAAAACAGTAAAGATAAGTTATCTTCTATTATAATCATGGTGCCAATCAATGCTTATTATGATTTGACAGAGTGATTTCAGTCCAGAGACAGTATGACTCAATTGAAACATGTACAAAATGCCTGGAGTTATTTTCTATATAGTGGTAAATGAACATCTGAAGCCAGAATTACCTCATCTATTTATTAATTATTAATTAGAATATCAGAAAGTTTTATTTCCATTAGTGCTTCATCTCTCTAGAATCTTATCTCATTACCACAGGCCTGTTTTTTCAGTTTCATTAATATGCATTAATTCCATGTAGAAATACAGATGTGTAAAGATTATGTATTGCAGTTGTACCCAATTGCTTAATTTATAGTATTCTTCTTAGAGTACTTGTATATCATTGTTTAACCAGCCCCATTGATGTTGGGCTTGGCTATGGGACTTGTTTTTGGCCAGTGGAATATTCTTGGATGTGACATGCACCAAAGTCGTAAATGTGCCAGCCTGGTCTTGGGTACTGATAGTTTACCTGCCATGAACAGAGCTTTCCCTGAGCTCAAGCCTCAGAATGGTCCCAGGTGAAACAAACCTGAACCCAACCTTTAGTCTGAAGCCCGCTACCCAAACAAGCCCAGTCTAAACCAGCCACACTAAAATGGGTACACAAATCCATGAGTTTGAGAATACTTGTTCGTAAACCATGGGGTTTGGGATGCTTTGTAGCATTACTGTGCGCATCTGTCCATTAGTCCATCCATCTATCCGTCCGTCCGTCCATCCACTATGTATCTAGCATCAGTCTATCTCCTATATAGTTTCACTAAGGAAAAGCATATTTGTACATGGTTAAACTAGTACCTCTCTGGCTTATCAACTGAAAAGTACTAGTGTATAGCCTAATTACCGTATATACTCGAGTATAAGTCGACCTGAATATCAGCCAAGGCACCAAATTTTACCACAAAAACGACATGAAAGATGTGCTGAAAAACTCGGCTTATACACGAGTATACACGGCGATTCTCTAGGCTAGTGGTGTAGAGGGTTATGCATTGGGCTGCTTATAAGATCGGCGGTTTGAGCCCACGAGCCCGACCCTGGGAACGATGAGGTTTTCCACTCCCATGCTTGTTTACAGTCCTAGAGACCCTTGGGAGCAGCTCTGCTCTGTTCTGTAAGGTTTCTAGGAGTTGGGATTGACTCAATTTCAGCGAATTTGGTTCTTTGTTTAGTGGCTGGGTTAGGCCAGACTGACTGGAGAAACAAATCCAGTGACATATGTATAAGAAAGAGCTTTAGTTCAAGAAGTAATCACATATCAAGGAAACATCCCAGCCCAGTCCGACTCAAGTCCGTCAGTCTGATACTAGTCCATAAGTCCCTCTGCAGACTCACACAGCCACATCCAATGGTGCAGAATGCAGCAAGATCACAGGACGGTGGGAACTTGACAGGGCTCCCGCAGCTTCAGGGTGGCCAGCAAGCAGGAAGGCAGGGTGCAGAGTGAGGGGAGGTCCCCGGGATCCTTCTTATGAGAATGCCATACACCCAAGGAGGCCCCATCAGGCTGTGACCTGATTGACACGCTGGCTGCCACCCCTACACGGTTATACAACCTCAAGTCAACAGACAGTTATCTATCTACTGCAGTGGCCATTGCAGATTTTATTGAGTAAAATGCCGGGAAGGCCTTTGAGCATCTTACTGAGCACTATCATGTGTCAGGTATTTTAAGGTTTGCATAGTCCCATTTGTATTGTTGAATGAAGAATCAGGTTCAGAAAAGTCTTGGCGCTGGAAAGGGCAGAGCTAGCATCTGAGCTGAGCTCTGCCCAACATCAAAGACCAAGCTGTTAGCAGCATTGCACACTTCCCATATGGAAGCAGGGAAACAGGAGAGCAAGTGCTTACCATTACTAAACCTCACATTGTTTGGCGTAGTATCTCTAGCCATTCGTTTTGTAACCTCCGTATCACCTGGGGTCTCAGAAGTCTGTGTGTGATGCCAGGGTGATAGTCTGGGAAAGGTTGACATTCTCCCCATACTTTCTACTAAGGTCCCATGCCAACCTGAGTGTGAAGCTCCAGCTTCACTCAGCATTTTGTGAGCCTTCATGAGGAGGATCCCTCCTAAAACACGAGGTGTTCCACCCTTCTTCCCTCTCAACCTCGCTCTTCAGCCCAGTTCTCTGAGATGGCTCCCTCAGACCACCTCCTCTGCAGGTCCTGCCACTTGCCAAATTCTCTGTTTTAGGAGGCAGGGGAGAAGCTTGCCCTTCCTTGATGGTCTTCCGAGCCCAGGCGTCCACAGCCCTGGGAAGGAGGGCAGGGCCACATCTCTCCCCTGAAACTTCTCTGTCAACATGTGTGTGTCTTCCAAAGCAACTGAGAGTTCTTCCCAAGAGAAACTCTGGGGAATAAGACTTTCTCTATTTCATTAAAGGAATCTCTGGGGAAGTACATGCTGGCATGCTCCGTTGCTGAGAGGCTGGCAATTAAAGCCCACCCAGAAGTACTTCAGGAGAAAGGTCTGGTCTCCATCCAAAAGACCAGCCTCGTTGTCAGATTTGACATTAAATTTAGATTCCTTTCAGAATTCTAATGGGAGGACGCTGTGGGGCACAGTTCTAATCAAGCACACATGGGGTGGCCATTGCTTGGACTCAAATCCATAGCAACTGGAAACTGCTACCTCTGAAAAGCAGATGCCAAGGGCTTACGTGGAGAGCAAATGTTTTGAGAATGATGAGAGCAGCGAATGTACAAATGTGCTTGACACAACTGATGTATGTATGGATTGTGATAAGAGTTATATGAGCCCCTAATAAAATAATTAAAAAAAACACACACAGAGCCATTCTCTTGGCAACTAGCAAAAGTTGATATTAATGCCAACAGACTGACAGCCTCCAGTTGGCATAATTTTTAAAATTTTATTTTATTGGAATTTCGGCATCACAATTTTGTACAACTAAGCTTCAATAATCCGAATGGGAAATATCTAAGAGCTACTCTCCCCTTCTTTTTATAATAGGAATAAGATCCTTAACTTTACATTACTAAGAAAAGGTCAGTCTTTAGAATTTCACTTCTTTTCTACCTTACCCCCCCTCCTCCCACAATGATTTACAGTAATTTCAGAATAAATCTGAGGGTGAACTTTTTATGTCATTTTTTCCCCAGGCTGTATTTCCTATTGGTGAATCTCAGGAGTTTCAGAGTTTGATTTGTTTATGAGCCCAGAAATCAGGAACTGGTATAAATTTTAATTGCCTGAAGCACTTGATTATGTAACACTGAGTTAGAAGTGGATGGAGAACCACTTTCTGCTACTGGATAAGCCCAGACGACTGGCTTATCTTGCATGAGCTGACACTAAAATTTTAATTCTTGTCAGAATTGTTTTTAATGGGAGGAAGCTGAAAATCAATTGATCAAAAGAACCCCAGTTCCCACTCATTCCTAATCTAATTTTAATTGGTCCATTTTTAATTTAGGAAGCCATTTTTCTAATAATTTTTCAGGCATTAACTCGTTAAGTAAAACCTTAGCAGAGGTACTGCTTTAATTTTCTTTGAGGTTTTCGAATAGCCCATGAATTATAATGGCACTGTTTTTTTATTTAGCAAAGCATGATTTTTTAGTGATAGGCATCAAAACATTATAATTATGGCTGTATTACTATATTAGAGATTTTAAAATATTAATTTTAATCATTTTATTGGGGGCTCATATAACTCTTATCAATCCATACATCCATCCATGGTGTCAAGCACATTTGTACATTCATTGCCCTCATCATTCTCAAAACATTTGCTCTCCAATTAAGCCCCTGGCATCAGCTCCTCATTTTTATCCCCTCCTTCCCCACTCCCCCTCCCCATGAACCCCTGATAATTTATTAATGACTATTTTGTCATATCTTACACTGTCTGATGTCTCCCTTCACCCACTTTTCTATTGTCCATCCCCCAGGAAGAGGTTATATGTAGATCCCTGTAATCGGTTCCCCCTTTCCACCCCACCCACTCTCCACCCTCCCAGTATCCCCACTCTTACCACTGGTCCTGAAGGGATCATCCACCCTGTATTCCCTGTGTTTCCAGTTCCTGTCTGTACCAGTGTACATCCTCTTGTCTAGCCAGATTTGTAAAGTAGAATTGGGATCATGATAGTGGGGGGGGGGGGAAAGAAAACATTTAGGAACTAGAGGAAAGTTGTTTGTTTCATCCTTGCTACACCGCACCCTGACTGACTCGTCTCCTCCATGTGACCCTTCTGTAAGGGAATGTCCAGTTGTCTAAAGATGGGCTTTGGGTCCCCACTCTGCACTCCCTCTCATTTACAATGATATGATTTTTTTGTCCTTTGATGCTTGATAACTGATCCCTTCGACACCTTGTGATCACACAGGGTGGTGTGCTTTTTCCATGTGGGCTTTGTTGCTTCTCAGTTAGATGGCCGCTTGTTTACCTTCAAGCCTTTAAGACCCCAGATGCTCTATCTTTTGATAGCTGGGCACCATCAGCTTTCTTCACCATATTTGCTTATACACCCGAGCAAAGAATGCTTTTATTTATTAAACACAAATTGCATTGGGGAGTACTCAAACGCATTAGCAGTAAAGAACCCTGAATATGGGGATGATGCTCTCCTACCAATGCACTTATAATGAACATTTATATTGGTGAGGCCTTGACCACGTTATTTCACCTTCCTAAACCACATTCCAAATCTGCTACATGAGGACTCTGTCTGCCTCCCCTGCCTACTGGTGATTGTAAGGTCAGGTGAAGACTATGTATGTAAAAGTACCGTGTGTGGACTCGCTGCAGACATTAGTGACTGTGCTTATGGGCAAAGAAGTAGGCAGTGGAGGTCAGGCAGGACGGTTACTTTTAAATTCATCCCTCCTGTATGACTCACCCATCTAAACTGTTGGGAGATGACCAAGTGAGGAGCTGCCAGGCTGAGGGCCCAACAAAGACAGGGCCCTTCCAGGAGCCCTTGTTGACCCTGCAAGGTGCCCGGGTGCCATCGTGCCCTGCACATTGAGCTGCCAACTGAAAGGTCAGTGGTTAGAACTTCTTTCTTTTTTTTATTTTCTGAGGAGAAAGATGAGACTTTCTGCTCAAGTAACTATTTCAAATCTTGACAACCCTTGCACAGTTGCTGTGTGTTGGGATCAACTCGATGGCAGTGAGTTTTTATACTGAGCTTTTTTTTTAGTCAGGTAGGGGGTGGGGGTGGGGGTAGGGGTAATGCCAAAGGTCCCTGGGTGGGAAAGACCAGAGATCTGTTTCTAGGACGTTTACAGCCAAGGAAAGCCCTGGGACGTTCAGCGAGCCTCTAACAAGGTGGTTGTTTCAGTTAAACAGGAGTCTGCAGGGGATGTAAATGGTCAGTGACAGAGAGGATGTTCAAGTGCCCTAGAGCCACCTCAGAGAAAACCTGGTGATCTCTCTCCCCAAAGTCAGCCCTCAGGAACCCCATGGACCACCAGTTCACTCTGACATGCAGTGGGACCCGGGTGTTGGAAACGGACCCAACATCACCTGCGCCTGGTTAGTGCCAATTCCAATTATTTCCATACTCTTTGAGGGCCTGAAGCATCTTGGGTGTCATCTTACTTACTAGGGACACAAGCAATGATTAGAGAGAGCCCTTTCCCTCAAGCAGTTCCCAGTCCAACCAAGGCAGAGGGGGCGGCAATGGCAGACTCGACAGAGGATGAAGCAGAAGAGAATGGTGTCTTTTTCCTTTAAATAGTTTTATTGGAATATAATCCACCTATCATACAATTGAGCAGTTCAATCATATCAAGAAGAGTTGTACATCATCACCACAACCAGTGTTGTGTCTGATGCACTTTTTTAGGTTTCAAGGACACATTGAGGTTCTTCTACTGCCTGATTGCTTTTTACTCAGGCAACACTAACTCTTTGGGCATCATTCTTAACTTCATCGTGGCCTTCAAAGGTTAAATTGCTAATGATCCTCATGTCTGACAATTTTTAAAGGAAATTAGTGGAGAACATAATTTATTTTCCATACAAATGAGGGAACCTATTCACAGCGATTACTCTCAATTAGTGGTAATCATTTTAGCTCTGGAATGTCTTGGGGGTTTCGTTTGTACTGATTTCTTTCTTGTTTTTTCTTTTTTTAATCATTTTATTGGGGGCCCGTACAACTCTTATCACAATCCATATATACATCCATTGTATCAAACACTTTTGTACATTTGTTGGCATCATTCTCAAAACATTTTCTTTCTACTTGAGCCCTTGGTATCAGCTCCTCATTTTTCCCTTCCCTCCCCCAACTTCCCTCCACCATTAACCCTTAAGAAGGGCGGTGGAAACGAGGAAGACCCTTGATGAGAGGCAGCCACAGCGGCTGCAATAACGGGCTCAAACATGACAATCATGAGGATGGCTGAAGACCAGACAGTGTTTCCTTATGAGTAGGAACTGACTTGATGGTACCTAACAACAACATGCCAAAGTAATTGGTCAATGCTCAACCATTTTAGAAGGTAGCATACAATCAAGAACTGATGGTATTAAAGGAAGAAGTCCAAGCTGCACTAATGTCACTGTCAAAAATCAAGGCTCTAGGAATTAAAGAAATACTAGTGAGGTCTGTCAATAAATGGATGTAATTCTGGAAGTGCTCATATTCTTTGCCAAAAAATTTGGAAGACAGTTAACCCGGTCAATTCACTGGAAGAGAGCCATATCTGTGTCCATTTCAAAGAAAGAATTATCCAGCAAGGCAAGCATGGTATAGAAGTGGCAAGTGACCTCCTCTGTCTTCACAGGGAATCTGTGAGGCCGAGGTCAGACATGCCTCCAGCCTCCACAGCAGCTGCTCTTCCCGCGGCACTCTGCATCGCTATTGAGCTCATTGCTCATTGCAGTGGCCACACCGAATGCACAGCTGGATGCCAGCTCGACCTTGACTGAAAACAGGATATACTAGAAATATGTTTAACTGTGTTTTATCAGCTGTGGGTCATAAAAATTATGGATGATATTGAGAAATATGGATAACTAATAGAATCCATGCAGAACCTTTAAATATAGACCAAGAGGCAATTATTAGAACAGAGCAAGGGAAGACTACACAGTTTCAAATCAAGAAAGTTGTGCCCTAAGATCGTATCCTTTCACTTTATAAATTCATTGGTATGCTGAGCAAATAATCCAAGAAGCTGGATTGGGTGAAGTAGAAGGTGCCTCAGGACTGGAGGACGTTTCATTAACAAGCTTTGCTATGCAGATGACACAGACTTGCTTGCTGAAAGAGAACTTAGAGCATTTACTGATGAAGACTAACGGCTTTAGCCTTCAGGTTAGAGTATACCTCAATGTAAAGAGAATAAAAATTCTCACAACTGGGCAAACTGGAAAAAAGGCAGAAGTTGCCAACGGTTTCATTTTACTTAGCTCCAAAATTACTGTCTATGGAAAGCAGCAGTTAGGAAATCAGATGACACCGCATTGGGCAAATCTGCTGTAGGTAATCTCTTTAAAGTATTAAGAAGCAAAGATGTCATTTTGAGGACCTGGTCCAAGCCATGGCCTTTTCAGCTGTCTTACACATGCCAAAGCTGGAAAATGGATATGGAAAACAAACAAAAGATTCCTTTGAATTGTGGTGTTAGTGAAGAACATTGAATACACCAGGGGCAGCCAAAAGAACTAACAAATCTGTCTTGGAAGAAGCTCAGCCACAGCTAGAACCAAGGATGTTGAGACTTTGTCTCTTGTAATTTTGACCTGCTGTCGTGGGATGCTGCTTCCTGGAGAGGAGCGACATGCTTGGTACAGTCAGTCATCGGGAAGGATGAAGACCCTCAACAAGCTGGATTGACACCGTGCTTCCCAGAATAGGTTCAAGCACAGCAACCATTGTTGGGGTGGTTCTGGAGTGTGCGGTGAGTTCCTTAGGGTTGCCATGAGTCAGAACCAACTTGACGACACCTAACAACATCAACAGGTAAGCCTTCGAAGAAAGGCCTGCTGATCTGCTTCGGAGAAGGCATCCATTGAAAACCCTCGGGCACACTTTCACTTGCGTAGGAAACTGGTTCAACCTAAGATGTGAAACTCACTGCAGAATTCCCTGGGGGTGGGGTGTGTGTGTGGGGGGGGGTGGAGAGGCATGATTCAGCTGACGGTGCATGATGTCTGCTATCATGTCCAACTTAGGCTTTCCTCCAGGAGAGTTGCTACTTTGGTGCTCACTGCAACTTAACTATTCAGACAAGCACTGCTAAGTTTGTGAGAAAATTGAAGTCCTGTATAAACACACCTGTCTTAATTGTTTGTATTTACCGGGAAGCCCAGAGGGGCACCAGCATGGCCCACATACTAGAAATTCACATGTGCTGGGTGCTTTGGGAGGAGCTAGCCCATCCCACATTCCAAGGTCACTGTAACCAATATGTAAGCACTCCCTTAAGTAAGTACTAATTGTCCTGGCTGGGAATCTGGGGCCATCTTTCAAAGATGTTGAGTGTTTGGAATTTTTATGTCCTTTTGTGAGGCTGAAGCTTTCCTGGGACACTCGATCCCTTGTTATCTCGGGCTGTAGGCAGGCCCAAAAGGGCAGAGGGAGGCAGGACAAAGGCTTTGCTGTACGGACCTTTCAATAATGTGTTGATGTCAGGAAAAGGGAGGAGCCATTTCTGATAAGACAGAGGTGTTAATTTTAAACAGCTGTGAATGCCCTGCCTGTGACAGACTCCTGAAGAGGAACAGCAGGGTCATTCACAGGCCCAGGGTGGCAAGATGAGCAGCAGGAATCCTTCCCTAAGGACAAGGGAAGGGAAGGGAAGGGAAGGGAAGGGAAGGGAAGGGAAGGGAAGGGAAGGGAAGAGAAGTCAGTACCGGGAGAGGAGACAGAGCTCAGTCCTGGGTGTGGAACCCAGAGTCTCTCAGCACACGATCCCCTCGGCCACCTGGAGACTTGGCGGCAGTTCTCCCCTCGAGGTGAATTCACGCTGACCAGGCACGATGGAAGCACAACATCCCACTGGCCCCTCTGTTAGAGCTCAGGAGGAAGGGCTCAAGTAGAAAAAAAGTGTTTTGAAAAGGATGATGGCAACATATGTACAAATGTGCTTGATACAATGGGTATATGGATTTTTATAAGAGCTGTAAGAGCCCCCAATCAAATGGTTAAAAAATAACAATAAATAAAAAGAATAAAAGATATCTTCTAAAACTGATTGAGATGAAAATTGTACAACCCTTCTTGATGTGAATGAACTACTGAATTGTATGATGTGTAAATTATATACCAATAAAACTTGAATTGAAGAAATCACGAGGTAGTCCTGTTTCCAGACCAGCTCTTTGTAGCCCTCCCATTTTGATGCTTCAAGAACTGTGATAGTTTTTCTAAACCCACTCAATTTTTGTCATGCGCTTGGCTTTTAGAATGAAAGGCTGCCTTAGCCCCTGGACGTGGTTCGAGCTGGCTGGCTGGGGATGGTGTGTGCATCTGAACAAGCCATCGGATCCACACGTGAGCTGAACAGGGAAGCTGGCTGCCTCAAGCTTCCAAATTGCACCGCTAGTTGGCGGGCTTAGGTGACTTTAAATCCAGCCTCAATACTTGTGTGTGCTTAGAATATTTTCTTTTTCAAAGTATGAATCACAAATTTTAACTTTGCCAATGGCACTTTGGCTTTTTAAAATATTAGATGTTTAGGAAACGGCGATCCTGTTTAACTCTTTATCTCTCATTTATTTTACTCTTCTTATAAAATATGCACACAAATTTTTATTCCCCTGCCTCGGAAGCTCTCTTACCCTGTATGTGCAATGTCCTGTGATAAAAACAAACAAACAGTGGACCGCTGATCTAAAAAATCAGAAGGAAACTGTATGATCAGACTTCACCCGTGCCAGGTATTGTAATATGTACAGTGGTGCAAACACTGTACAAAACAAGACAGAATCATGCACGTCATAGGCAGCTTTTTCCTTATTCATGTTAATAAAGGCTTACCCTTAGTCATCTTTACCATACACTCGAAGTTATTCATATGTAATAAAAATCCCAGAAGTATTGGGGTCAGTAAGTGAAATGTAAAGATCCACACCCATTTCAGACACCACATCTCAGGCCACAGCTCCGAGCTTCCACGGTTCAGGACCCAAGTGGAATAGACCAGCCCAGTTCTCATGCCTAGCACTGCTTTCCAAAACTTTCAAGTCATCTGTTCAGAAAACTAAACCCCAGCTGTTCTTCCAGATGAGCCACGATGACAGAGTGGATGTAAGGTAGCGTCTCAGAGACCGAAGGACAGACAGGTTTGGGGGGTGAATGGCAGTCCCGAGTCTCCGAAAGGCAAGGCAAGGCACCAGAGAAGTTAACTTCAGGTTCATCTCTCGGTGACTTTCTTTGTTGGAAAGGGGCCGCATTCATGTTTCCCTCCCAGTGAGGAGGAATGTACTTCCGAGCCTGGGAGCCCACCAGAAATGGACAGGCATGTGGAACCGGGCAGGCCCGCAGCAGGGTGCGTGGAGCAGAGTTGGAGAGGAAAGAGGCGCCTGTGGCTCTGTGGGTGGGGAGCCAAGCAGCAGGGTGGCACAGCTGCTCACAGCGGTTAGGCGCATGTTGTAGGAGGTGCTGCTCCCGACGATTTTGGAGATAAAGACAGTGAGGTATATGATACAAAATTTGTCCAAGGTCAAACATGAAAGTGATCCATTTCAGGCCCAGGAAATCTGAAGGCGGAAACGCACTCTGAAACCCTATGCCATGCTGCTTTTTATGACGCTGAAAAGCACATTCAATTTCCGCCAGTGGGCACTCATGAACAGGCCGAGGGACAGATTCTTGAGCAAGAATTTGTAGGGGCCAAAATGCCAAGATGATTCTTGGAAAAACATTTTTTAAAAGCCACGCTAATAGGCACTGGATATAGTAGGACTCTCAGATTACATATTCGGGTCCCATAACAGAGATGGAGACTTCATCATCAGAAAAGACTGGATGCCACTCACTGCAGTAAATTCAGAACAAACCAAGAGAAGCATTATCTCAGGGTGGAGGCCTTGACAAAGAGTCTCTTATGTTATCTCCTCCGCTTCTGAGAGCCAGAGTTGGCCCAGAGTCAGAGGTGGAACTGCAAGGCAGGGGCGATTGAATAGATTCAGCTCACAGAGAAGCAAGGGCGTCCAGCCAGGTAGGCCATTACAGCCTGGCCCAACTGCATTCGCGTCCCAGGCAAGAGGCTACCTTTACTGATTTCACTGACATTTTATCTTCACCATGGCAGCCCCAGCTTCTATGGGGGACTGTGTTATGGATCAGTGGCATTAGATACCCCAAAACTGTGGAATAGGGAGGTGGATTTTCAGGCCATGATTATAAAATTTAATAGCAACATTTTACGGCCCAATCTGAATTGTTCTTCTTTCATTTATCATTTTTAACAAAAGCATATTATGTTGGGTAATGAAGTTTGTAGAGGGAAATTGTTTAAAAGAGTAATCAGATAAAGAATTATTATTTCATTATTAACATCATTTGTTTATTCTGTCTCACAACAACTTTTGTAGAATGTACACTAGGACTTAGGGAGCTCTTGCCACTAGTTCAAGTCCACCAGCTGCTCTGAGGGGGAAGATGAGGCCTTCCTGCTCCCATGAAGATTCACAGCCTTGGAAACCCGAGGGGCAGCTCTGCTCGACTGTCGGATTGCTACGAGTCAGAATTGACTTGAGGGCAATAAGGTTGGCTGTTGGTTGGTTGTATCCTTTAAAATATTGAGTAAGCATTCAAGATAGCAGTCACTCCTTGGAAGAAAGGAGAGGTTTTCTTCCCCTGTGGAGATTTACTGTCTCTGAAACCCACAGGGCAGTTTTACTCTGTCCTGTAAGGTTACTATGAGTCAGCATGGACTCGACGGCAGTGGGTGTTTATAGAGGAGATCCAGAAAGGGGGTGTTAGAGACAGTATTTCAGTCGATGTTGCTCATGTGCATCTTGGCCATGTGTAACACATTAGAGAGGCAGGACCTGGAGTGGAGACAGGGTACCAGAGAATGAGCCGAGACACTGGGGAAGTCATTCCACCCCCAAAGCTTGTGTCCTGTTATGCCAAATGGGAATAGTACCTGTCTAGTGGGTTCTCATGGGAAAACAAACACACTAAATAGAGTTATGGAGGTGAGTGAGTGTTCAGTAAAAGGTAACATCACTCACTGGTGCCTGACCGCTAAGACTATTCCACTCCAGAGAGTCACGCCACTCCAAGTTGTAAGACCATGCTTTTGGTAGACGGATCTGTTCCCTCCTTCTCTGGGCTCGGTACCACGGCCTGTGGCTCCCACTGGCCGTTTCTATCAGTCAGTGGCTGCAGTGCGCTGTGCACCTGTCATGACACTAAGTGATCCTTCGAGTACCTTTTAGTCATGACAATAATCTTGAAGCAGCTTTTGGCTTCTGACTCTCTCTCCTGCTTTTGGATTACTGGCAGGTGCTTCCTTTTAGAGTACGTTTGTTTGTTTTTTAAGATGGCCAGAGTGGCAAGACTTTGTCTAACATACTTTGGAGATATGTCGTCAGGATAGACCAGTCCCTGGAGAAGGCCATCATGTTTGCTAAAGTGGATGGGGCAGCAAACAAGAGGACAGCCCTCAAGGATGACAGCTTGACAGGGTGGCTTCAACAATGACTCAGGCTGACCGACCACGGTCAGGAGGGTACAGACTGGTTGGCATTTGGGTCTGTTGTGCGCGGTTCTCTGTGGGTTGGAGCCGACTGGAGGACACCTGTCAGCAGCAGCCTTTTCCTGCCCCAGCCTGTCTGATTGTATCTCCTTCCGTGCACGAGGCGCGGTGCAACCAACCTGTATCAGCTGGCTGCAGGTGATACTTGACTCATCTGTGACCCCTCTCCACTTTCTTTCTTCACGGCTTCCTGTGCTGCCAGGTCCTGCCATGGCGTCTTCACACTCCATTCTCCATAAAAGTAGAAAAGCTTGTCTTCCCGACACAACGCCTGGGTTCTTTCAGCCAGACCATTTGAGGTCCTGGAGAGCCCTGGACATAATCCTTGTGATGTGTGTCTTCATCGCCCTTCCCTGAGCCAATCACCAGATAGGAAGAACGGCGGTACACTGCTTAGTTCCGATGACAGCCGAGGTTGTGACCATTGTCCCCGAATCACAGAGTCACAGCAGAGCAGGGGAAACGTGCATGGGGAAGTGTCTTTGTCTGGTTCTGGGCCTCAGAGGGGAAGCTTTCGACATTTCACTGTTAGTCATGATTTCCATTAGTTTGCTGCTTGCTTATTTGCTTTTGCTATTGTTACTGTTTGTTTGTTTTTTATAGACATGTTACCCATTTAAGGAAATTCTTCATAGTTTGCTAAGAATTTGTTGTTGCTGATTTTTCAAAATCATGAGTGAAAGTTGAATTTAAAAGTGTCTTTTCTAAATTGTTGAGAATGAGTACAGACATGGTTAACTTTTTGTGCTTGATTGTGTTGCGCTTCGCACATTGCATATTGCACAGTGAAGGCTTGGGGCCAGCCTTACCGAGCGAGTCTGTCAGTGCCGATTCCCAGCAGCCTGGGCTTACGTCATGTTCCCTCGGTCAGATTCTGTTAATTTTCACAAGACTTAAATTTTCGGAATGCTACTGAACACCCGATAGAAGACGGTGTCCTGTAGCCACCATGTTCATATGCACTGGGAAATCAAAACATTTGGGTAGCTGGATTTTTTTTGGGATTTGAATTACTGGGTGGTCAGGAACCAAATCCACAATTTCTGTAAGGCATGTCTGTATGTAGTTTTTTTTTTCTTTATTCTGTTAAGTCCATAGCTACACAGGTTGACTTTGTAAGGACTTCAAGGTGTTACTATTGACACACAGTAAGTTGTACATCTCGTGCACCGTGACAAGCTCTGACACGTGTCTTTTTGACTCCGCAGGACCAACACTCAAATCCAAAGAATGACTGTATTCACCACTGCCCCCAAACATTTCCTCCTGCTGTTGTGGCCCTCCCTTCTGCCACCCTCTGCTCTCCATTTCTCTCCCAACCCCCACCCCAGGCAAGCTCTGATCCGCTCTCTGCCACTGTCTGAATGTGTAATTTTTATCACTGCTGCATTTTTTGACTGGTTTTGAGTGTTAAATTAATATTCCATCTCTGAGGCCATCACAACGTAATCATGATGGATTAGCTCTTTCTGTATTCATTTATCTCATTGTTGCTTGGGGTGTTTGCATCTATGTTTATGAATGAGATTGGGATCATAATTTTTCCTTCATTAATTCCCTTGTCAAGCTTTCATGTGAGCATTACGCTGGCCCCTTTGCAGTGGGCGCAGGGGGTGTTTCTATTCCTCGTTACTTTATTCTCGGCAAGATGCTGCCTTTTCCTTAAGTGTCTGCTGTGGACTGACTAGTCATCATTGTGAAGTATGCCTGTTTACCTCTGGCCATGCACCTGGTCTTGCAGTCAACTGCCTGAGAGAACTGCCGCACAGGTGTTATTTTGCTGTGGCCTTTTTATCCCGTGTCTACTCAAAACCCCTCACGTAGTATGGTCATTTAGATTTATCTTCCCATGTTTATCATTCGTGTTCCTCATGCCTGCCAATAGCTCTGAGCTGCCATCTGAAAGCTGAATATAGCCTTCAGTGTTTCCTTTCGAGTAGATTTCTGGTAAAAATTCTCCACCTTTTTATGACTTCAAAAGTCTCCCCCCTCCCAATTCTCTCTGTAAAGATAATTCCGTGGAATAGAAATTCTAGGTTTGCAGTTAGAGTCTTAGAGCACTTTGAAGAGCTCATTATCTCATTAGCTTCCAGTCTCCTCGGAGTCTAATGAAAAGTCAGACCTGCTCCATGACTCAGTTTGCTTTTACTATTTTTCTTTAAGTTTGCCTTTCAGCATTTTGGCTCAGGTATGCCTGAGTGTGCTTTCCTTTGTATTTATCTTGGTTTAGGTTCAGAGAACTTCTTGAATTGTGACATTTGTCAGTTACAGAAAATTCTCAGTCAATGTCATTTTATGTCTTCCTCTTCCCCACCGTGTTAGACTGGGTTTTCTACAAAACAAACCCAGCAACATTTATATATGAATTTCATATCAAGAAAGAACTAGATATCAAGAAACGGACCCAGCCCAGTCCAACTCAAGACCACGGATCAGGTGCTCCCTGGAGACTCTCAGACCATGTAGCTGCCGCCAATGAAGCAGGCAGGTGCAGCAGGAAGCTGGTGATCACAGGCCAGTGGGTACACAGTCATGAGGATCCAGGGTCTGCAGGAACCTGGCAGGGCGTTGAAAGGATCCAGTCAAGCAGAGAGCGAGCGGGTGAAGTTCCCAGTGTCTTTGAAAAGGCCACACTCTCCAGGAGGCAACCCCAGGCTGTGTCCTGACTCCATCTCTACTTCCACACAAGTGTAAAGTGGCTGGAGTCCACCTCTGCTTCCACACAAGTGTAAAGTGGTGTGAATCTAACCAGTACTCACACTCGCTCTTTATTCTCAGGACCATATGGGACAGGGTGGAACTGCGTTTCTAAGACTGCAGCTCTTTGTGGGAGTAGAAATCCCTTTCTCCTGGGGAGCGGCTGGTGGTTTTGAACTGCTGACCTTTTGGTTAGCAGCCCAACATATAACCACTATGCCACCAGGGCTCCTTATTACTCTCTACTCCTTTATCTGTTTTTATGTTTCTCTACAAGGCTTTACAACATGACACATTATAGATATAACTTCTACTGGCTCATTTTCTCTGTCCTTCCATTAGAAATGAACTCCGAAACAGAGACATTTTTTACTTATAACGGTATCCTCAACTCCTGAAATAGAACCTGGAATAAGAAAGATGCTCGAAAATATTTGCTCAATGAATAAGTGATAAATAGAGAATGGGCATAGAAAGGTGGAGTTCTCCACAGAAAGTGTAGACAGGAGGTAAGGAGAAATAGTGAGCTAAGCATAACCTTAAACGCTTTGTCTTTCTCTCTATTGTATTCAAAAATAGTATCTTTGATCTTGTACACTATCCACAATTTTGACCTAAAATTAAAAATGAAATATACTTCAAATTGTTGTTTTTAATTAGTTTAAGTTAATTATATTTCATTATCTAGTTTAAGCATGTGCTTTCACATCTATAGTGCTTAATTAGTGTTTTTAATTAAACCTACTAAATAACGATAAATTATTTTCCAATAAATTAATGAATAAATAGGTAGAGATACTTTGAGTGTTTTTTTTTTTTGTAGCATGAAATCATTGCGACTGCTCATACAAATTCACTAAAAGGTTCTGGCAAAACATTATGAATGTTTTAAGCACAAAGGCAAATAAATTACCCAATCCATTTTCTTTTAAATAATTTTATGGGGAGCTCTTACCGACATCATAACATTCACCCCGAGCGGCATTGTACAATTGCTGCCACAATCCGTTTCAAACCATTTTCAATCTTCTCAAACTCCTTGATATCAGCTCCCTTCTTTTTGTTTCTTAGGGACCGCTGCTTATTGTATAACTCCGTGGAGACTTGCAGAAACACATCATTTTTACAGGCAAAGAAAACGATGAGCTCAAAAGTATTGACTCTAAGTATCTTGTGTGCTTCCCTCCTGTGTATAAATCACAACCTATCTAGAGTACTTAGACCTGCACCCAGTACGCAGTCACCGTGGCTACTCCGGAGGGATCCACATTTCAGACTACTTGACCAGAGAGACTAGATGCCCCCGGCAATAAGGTTTTCACCTCCCTGGCGCCCACGGTCAGCAAGTCTTCCTGATACTCATGGACAGTGCTGCTTTTCCAGGAAGACCCCAAGGTATCCTCAAGGAAAAGATGGCACACTGCGCATTTTTCCTGCTTGCAAGGAGAGCGGGGCAGTGTATGCCTGTACTCCGCCAGCGTACAAACAGATACAGCCATCAGCTCCGGGCCTCCCCGTGCCACCCATGCATCTTCTAAACCCCAATGAAGCTAGCAATGTAAACAATGCTTCTTAGAAAGGCGAAGGGGAAAAGCACCCGCCACCCACTGCTCCTCCCCCCCTTCCCCTGCCCCTAAAATAGGAGTGCACACATCTGATGTGAGCAGCAGGAGTATTTGGGGCTGGGCCATTCGTCCCCACGAGAAATCCTGAGCTCGTGCTGGCAAAGACACGACGAAACGCCAGGGGGTTGTCTAAACCACCACAGTTAGAAAGTGCACAGCACGATCACGGCAGAACTAACATTGAACGTGGCCCTTACTTTACCACCGTGGTGTGCTTAGCAGGTGGTATGGCAGACAAACCCTAAATAGAGGGCTCCAGTCATCATTCACCAAAAAGGCCAATGCATGGTTTGTATGGTAGACAGGGAGAAAGAAATTGGTGAATAGTTCCCAAAGGCATGTGTTTAGAATTTGCCCACGAGAATGAAATACATTAAAGATAACCTCCCCCAGTTCATTATTGATCACAAGACTGCAAATGAATGCATCAACACAAAGGCTAGGGCATCCCCTAGATTCTAGGGCCTAGAGGGCATAGTGCCTCTGGTGCTGGAGCTGTTTAGCATCTTGCCCGCAGACGAGGCCATTCCTCAGAATGCGCTGGTGACATGCGCCTCATGGTCTTGCTAAGCAGGTGTCTGAGAGGGACCTGAGATTCCTGTCGGGAAGGCAGGCCGGGCTGAGAGGGCACCCAAGAGCACCGTGGCCACAGCGTGTCTCCTGGTCGCGGAATGTTCTGTCACTGCAGCAGACACTGCCTCACCGCCCCTGTAGCACGTGTGCTGATGGGCCTAAGGCTGAGCGGTGACAGCAGGCAGTTTAGACCATACCGAGTGCCATCCATGGGGTGAGGGGCCCCTCAGCGCACAAAGCAGATCCCAGAGAACCGGGGATCTCGTTCCACGCAGTGGGGTTTCTAGCATGTTCGTTTGGCTTTGAAATAAGGCCCGTTCCACCAACACAGCTACCCTAGATCTAACACTGGAGTGAAGTGAGATCCTTGGTATAGCCCTTCCACCACAAGAGAAAAACAAAGCAAAACAAGACCACCAAATTCATTGCCCCTGAGTTGATTCTCAGTCCTCAGGACGCCGGGGAGTCGCCCTGCTGGTGGAGCCCAATTACTGACCTTGTAGGTGGCACTCATGACACCACCAGAGCGCGGTCTTCCTCTGTCTGCCTCCCCATCGCGGGTGGGGAGTACATACAAGGTGCAGAGGACTCTCACCTGGGCACCGGTCTGTTTAACCATTCCACTGGGTGTAGAGTGAGCCATGTTAGCAGGCAAAGGGGAGAATCCGCTAAGAAAAAGAGCCAAGGATCTCGACTCTAAAGGCTGTCTGAGATCCCTGCCTGGAGAGCTAGCAGAGGGGCAGCACTGAGATGCTGACACAAAAGTAAAACGGAGTGTCTTCTGGAGGCTGGTCTACAGAGTAGGGCGCCCTTTGAGTGCTTATTACCACTAAGAGAGCTTCGGAACACTTGCCCGAGTCGGGCAGAGGCCAAGGGGACATGTGGCTGAGAAGCCAAGGAGCAGAGAGAGACACACTTTCTGGCATGATCGAGAAGAGGTGTTGTGGACAACAGAGCTGTACCCTTAATGTTTTCTGATACTGAGTTTGTTGTAACCTGTTAACTTCCCTGGTAACCCCTACCATCGTGAGGATGAGCTGTGGGTTCGGTGTGGCCATTGCAACAGGGTATTGAACGTAGACGAGAAGAGGAGTGACAGGGAAGGATGGCTGGGGTCCTAAGAGGGGAAAGGAGCTTGGAGGCTCGAGCCACACCTGACCTTTGCCTCATTGGGGTCCCTCTTGGCAGGTGTGGAGAGGGCTTCTTCTTACTGAAGCTGGAGGGGGTCAGGTGTGGCCTTCAGGACGGGTTTGCAGGCTCTTTATCTTACTTTAGAAATTTCGAAAAGAAAACATCTACTGCAAAGGATCAAGTCTCGGTCCTTGAAGTCGAAGCCTGGGCCCATTCTCTCCTCCTCTGGCTTTTCGTCCACCAGCCTTCGCTTGTGTTATTCCCTCTTCCCTTGGCTGCTTGGAGAGCCGGTGCCTCTGACATGGTCCCAGGGGACTGTTCTTTTTACCCTTAGAAAGTGGAGTGCCAGAGGTATCACAGAAAGGCCCCTGAAGGACAATTATTAAACACTTTTAATTGAGTTCAATGATTACAAGTTGAATTAAACCCCAATTTAGGCATAGCATGAGAAATGACTTACAATAGCACATACCAGCTGGCCCTTTTCCAAATTTCCATTGAAACTGCAATATGTTCTCAGACTGTTCTAGAATCTCCAGCTGCTATGTGATATTGGGCCTTTAACTAACAAAACGTATTGGGAGTGTGTACTCAGGTGCTAATCCGTTAGGATGATTCAAGGCTCAGTACCCTGAGCATTTCCACAGACCTTTTTAATTTGTGTTGTTTCCATCTGAAGTCTTACAGTGGAAGCAACTGCAAAATGAAGTTCTGTGTTGTTGGTTTTAATTTTTGTTTTCCTCTGTGAGATAGTTATCTATGTCAGGAAGCCAAGGAAGTTATCTTCTCTTGAATGATCAAATAATGTTCTGGTTTAAGAGTAAATCATATTTAAGTATTGCCAGATTCACCATCAGGCGAGCTGCTGTTAAGAGTATGAGAGCATTCAGGTGACATAATAACATGTGGGAGAACTCAGCCATGTATTCACAACGTGCCTAATGAAAGTGCAGATGTGATGACATGCTTGGTGGAGGTGATGCCAGGTTTGCCTATTCATGACACTTGAGTTCCTCTGTCCAAACGCCCAAGTGACGTTTATGGCACAGGTTGCAACTACTACAATTGTGTTACCAACACAGCCTCAAACAAGAGGGAAGCAGCAGACTTAGTAGCTGGACTATCCCCCTAGCATTTGGCAATCCCAAGGTAGCCGGGTCCAGCCTCTCAGGCCACTGCGTGCGTGGCATCCTCATTTAGCCCTGGTGGCATTGGGGTTATTGCTTGTTTTCTCTATTAAACAGGAAGTCAGTGCGATGACGTGACAGAATAAACACATATTTGGTGTTTCTATCTTTCTAGGCAGAGTCAACAGGAAACATGAAGTTAGCACCCTCCTTTGGCAACTCTCTGGGCCAGTAGTTGTATACTTCATGGATGCCCTTCCCTGGCTTCTCTGTTTGCTGCATCTGAATTTATGTATTCCTGAAAGCCAGTTAGCGCACACGCTACATTAGGGAGATGGGCTGCTTCGTTTGTGAGATGAGATAACACCATTCTTATAAATTAAATTTTTTTTCCAAGTAGATTAAAAAATTCATGTACTGTAGTTGTATTTTTCCATTATGCCCAATACTCCCTCATTTTTACTCTTGTCCATGTGGTCCTTAAAATTCTTGTTCTGTTCATTATTGAATTTGATCATTTAGATTCAATTAGATAGCTTAGATGTAATCATTTAAGCAATTCGTTGTTATGTAAAATAATAAACACTTTAGAATTTGGTTGTTTAATATACCCCCGCTCAGTTTTCATGTTGCAGCTAGGATATACTTGTAACTTGCCCCAGATCCGACAGCTTCATGAGGTGGCATTTTTCTGGCTAAGAATTTGGTATAATTTGTGCAAATCTTGATGTGTATCCTTCTGGGATGTTTAGAATTTTTATTCATAAATATTATACATTTCTGGAGTTTTCTTTCCTATTTCGTCCCTTCCTGTGGCTATTGTAAATTGAGTCTTTCCCCTTATGTAAACGTCTAGTCTGTATCCTGCAACATTAACAACATTTCCTGTTGCGTATAGTAATTTTTCAGTTGAACACTTCGGTTTTTATATCGATCACCACTGTGACAAGCAGACACTTCTTGCTCCTGGCCTAGTGTGAACACCTTCAGTGAGGCTCCAGTAAGCATGTTTGGTTTAAGGTCAAAGTACATTCTCTCAAGATAAGAAGGCATTACTTTCTTTTTTTAAAAATAGCTTTATTGGCACTTAATCCACATATCATACAATTCAATAGTTCGATCATATCAAGAATCAAGAAGAGTTGTACAATCATTATCACAATCATTTTAAGAACATTTTCTTCTTCCTTGTACTCATTGTTATTAATGTAATTATTTTTTGAGTGTGGTATAAATATATACAACAAGCCATTCTCCGATCAACAACTTCTACATGTATAATTCAGTGCCATTGATTATCCTCTTCATGTTTTCCAACCATTACTGAGAGCCTTTCCCAAATTACTCCACCACCATGAACATCAACTCAATGCCCCTTAAGCAAAGCTCTTCCTCCTTCACCTATGGTCACCATCGATCAGCTTTGATTTCTTTAATTTTTCTAGTAGCTTTCTTGATATAATATTCACAGATTCACTTCCATTGTTAAGTCACTTTTAAAAAGAGTTGCATAGAAGGAGCATAATCAGTTCTAGTGCTCCCTCTCTGCTCTAAGAAGGCATTTTTTAAAAACTGACTACCTGGGGCCCCACCACCAAAAATTAAGTGGATTCCTGCCCCTCCCCCGAAAAGAATTTGTTTCAAAGGACAACATTGATTCTGCAGCTCCGGGAGAGGGACATATCTGATCAGAGCACACGGGAGCAGATGAAGGGGCAGGAGGAGAGAGTGGAACACAGCCTGGCCCACCAGGCCGTGAAGATGATGTTCCTGAGTAGAGCAGCCAGTCCACAGAGAGAACAACTTGGCTGGCCCCACTATGAGACATGATGTCCCTCAGTGACTAAGGGCGATACAGGGGACAGCACCGGAGACAGTGTGGGAATTGCACCTGACCTGGTCCCACCACACCGAGGCAAAGCACTGGGGGAGTGCAGTGGAACAGCAAGGGAATGGAGTGGCAAGGTCCCCAGGGAATGCTGAAAGTGGACTTTGGGGCCAGGGCGTGGTGCCCTAACAGACTGGACTGGAAAACGCTCCTAAGGGCCAGCAAACGATTCTTGAACGAACTACAAGCTTTTCTTTTGTGAAGTGTTTTGTTTTGTTCTTTGTCAGTGATTTGTTTTTGTTGTTTTGTTGTCTAGGTGTATACTGTTGCTTTGTTTTCCTCTGTCTTGTTTTCCTGCATGTTAGTGTCTCCACAAGTCTGTCTGAATAAGACAGGCTGGATGAACTATCTGGAGGAAAAACAATGGGACAGACAGTTCCAGGGGGACTTGGGGTGGTGGAGGGGTAGGAGGTAAGGAAGTGGTGTTAACAAACACAGGGACAAGGGAACAACATGGGACCCAAAATGGTAGTGAGGGGGGAGTGGCAGGCCTGGTGGGGAATGATCAAGGGTAAGGTTGCGTAGAGAAGAGGTATAGCTGTAGCCCAGGTGGGGACGGAGCATGGTAGTGGGCAGGAGGAAAGTCAAGGGAGATGGAGGAAGGAGCTGGGAGTCAAGGGGCATTTATGGAGGTCTAGACAAAGACATGTACATGCAAACATATATATGAGGATGGGAAAATAGATATAAGTGTCTACATTTATAGTTTTAGTATTAAGGTGGCGGAAGGACCTTGGGTCTCTACTCAAGCACTCCCTCAATGCATGAATACTTTCTCTTATTAAATTGCCACTCTATGATGCTCACTCTCCCGACACAACTGCTGAAGTCAAAGCGGGTGAACAAGTAAATGTGGTGAAGAAAGCTGATGGTGCCCGGCTATCAAAAAAGATAGTGACTGGGGTCTTAAAGGCTCGAAGATAAACAAGTGGCCATCTAGCTCAGAAGCAACAAAGCCCACATGGAAGAACACACCAGCCTGTGTGATCGAGTGGTCCCGAAGGGACCAGTTATCAGGCATCAAAGAACAAAAAATCATATCATTGGCTGAACACCTCCATGATAGGATCGCTGAAGACAAATGGGTGCATAAGCAAATGTGGTGAAGAAAGCTGATGGTGCCCGGCTATCAAAAGAGATAGTGTCTGGGGTCTTAAAGGCCTGAAGGTGAACAAGCGGCCATCTAGCTCAGAAGCAAAAAAGCCCACATGGAAGAAGCACACCAGCCCGTGTGATCACGGGGTGCTAAAGGGACCAGGTATAAGGCATCATGCAAAAAAATATATATGTATGTATATATATATATATATATATATATATATATATATGTGTGTGTGTGTGTGTGTGTGTGTGTGTGTGTGTATACCATATTGAATGAAGGGGGAAGAGCAGAGTGGAGACCCAAGGCTCAAGTGTCGGCCACTGGAGATCCCCTCATAGAGGGGTTTAGGAGAGGAGATGGGTCAGTCAGGGTGCGAGGTAGTACCGATAAAGAACACAGCTTTCCCCCAGATCCTGGTTGCTTCCTCCCCCCAACTACCATGATCCGAATTCTACCTTGCAGGACTGGATAGGGCAGAGGTTTTACACTGGTGCATATTGGGGCTGGAGGCACAGGGAATCCAGGGTGGATGATACCTTCAGGACCAGGGGTGTGAGGGGCGATGTTGGGAGAGTGGAGGGTGAGTGAGTTGGAAAGGGGGAACTGATTACAAGGATCCACATGTGACCTCCTCCCTGGGCGATGGACGGCAGAGAAGGGGGGAAGGGAGACTCCGGATAGGGCAAGATAGGACAAAATACCAATGTATAAATTACCAAGGGCACATAAGGGAGGGGGAGCGGGGAGGGAGGGGAAAAAAAAAAGAGGACCTGATGCAAAGGGCTTAAGTGGAGAGCAAATGCTTTGAGAATGATTGGGGCAGGGAATGTATGGATGTGCTTTATACAATTGATGTATGTATATGTATGGATTGTGATAAGAGTTGTATGAGTCCCTAATAAAATGTTTAATAAAAAACAACTGACTACCTGTCGTATCAATTTCTCCCTTATTGAGTTTCATCCCATTGCTAAATCATGACAATGCAGGGTATATGTGGCCTACCTAACCCAATAGGGTCACAATTCTGGAAAGAACTTTCAGATCCTCTAGTCTATCTCCCCCTTGATGGCTGAGCTCGTCTAGAAAATATCTTTCACGAGCACATCGCCTCATCTTTCTCCCTCAGATCGACTGTTGGGTTTGAACTGCTTGCCTGAAAGTGCCACCAGGAATGTTGTATCTCCCAGAGGTCGCAAAATAAGATTAAAAGACAAACAGAGACTAAAAATCACTGTTTCTAAAGTCTCACACCAGCGTCTTTGGGGTTGATGAAATTAACTTTGAAAATTTCTCATGACTATTTTTCCTTCCATTATTCTCTGTTCATGAGATTTTCCTATTTCATCCTTCTCTTTCCATCGCCATTCCTGGGATCTCACATGCACCTCTTGGCTGTGCATTTGCCCCCAGCCTGCCGTCTGGGAGCCAAGTCTATCCAAGGAGATGTCTAGACAGTGACATAATCCCTTCCCCACCCAAAAGGACCTTTTTGCTATTTACTCTCCCTGGACAAAAGCATCATCTTCCAAGTGCTACTTCTGGAATTAAAGCCGAAAGCGCTCTCTCTGGAGCCACTGAATACCTAAAAAATCCTTCAGTTGTGATTGTGCCTTTAGCAATGTGAATTTAATCAACAGTAGGTATGTCCTAAATGCCATTGAACTTCTATTTATCTCGACTCTAGTTTGGTATGTAGTATTGACATCTGCTAGGAAATAATATAACTTGCTTATGATATTTAAATAAAAACAAACAATTGTAGGTTAATAGCATTTTATCTGATTTTGTACTATTCTTTGTTTTAATGACTTTCATTAATAGAAATCAAAATTAGTGATCTTGCTAAGAAATATTTATGACAAATGGGAAAAAACCTAAAAACCATTCGTCAAAATGATTTTAATAATTTTCTGTGTGCTGGAAAGCAAAATAAAGCATTTCCCCCCTACTATATTGTCATCAAAGAACTCTGGCAGCATTGTGAGTTAGGCATTGGACTGATAGCTACAAGGTCGGCAGTTAAAACCCACCAGTCATCCTATGGGAGAAAGATGAGGTGCCCTGCTCCTATAAAGATTTTCAGCCTCAGAAACCCTATATGGGTCACTATGGGGTTGGAAGCAACTCAGTGGCAGTGAGTTGGCATTTTGGTAAGTCGCCATCAGACCCTGGGATCAGACAGATATAGGGTTAATCTGGTGTTACCATTGCCTGGCTGCATGACTGGATACAAGTCATGGAATCACAACTGCCTCACCTGTGTAATCCTGATATGCCTTGTCGAATTGTGTGAGAGCTTAGAGAACCATGCAGGTAAAGTACTTAGCACAGTGGCTAATAGGATCTTCAAAACCAATCTCGTTGTCATGGATCAATTCCAACTCTTAGCGGCTTTATAGGACAGGGTAGACCTGCCTATCCCCCCCCCCCCTCCCCTGTGGTTTCTAAGACTGTTAACAGGAGTAGAAAGCTTGCTTTCCTCTCAAGGAGGGGCTGGTGGTTTTGAACTGCAGACTTAGTGGTTAGCAGCCCAACACAGAACCACTTTACCACCAGGACTCAGTAAATGATAGCTACTATTATTGTACTTCGCAATTCACTAATTACTATGGTTTTTTCTTTTTAAAAATATACCTTATCAAGATGTAATTCTGATATCATACAATCCATCCGTATAAATTGTACAAGTCAATGTTTTTCAGTACATTCACAGAGTTGTGTAATTGTCTCCACAATTTTAGAGTATTTTCTCCACCCCCAAAGAAACGCCATACTCTTTGGTCATCAACCCTCTTCCAAGTATCCCACCAGCTCTAGGCTACCTCTTCAGAGTTGCTCATTGTACACATTTCCTGCTTTGAGGTCATGTGCTCTGTGGTCTCTGGACTGCCTTCTCTCACTTAGCATGCTCTGATGAAGGTCCATCCATTTGGGAGCAGGATCAGTATTTCATTCCTTTTTATGGCCAACTTATGGTTTCTTCAGTTTTGTTATTACATTGGTTTAGATATTAATAAATGAGAAAATACCTCAGGTTTGACTCAGTTTGGGTCAATAATTATAAAATGAATTGTTTATATATTTATTGTTCTGAAAGCAAGAACCAAGGTACTAATAGGAACTCGACCATAGTCTCCATTTTTGGCTTTTTTTTTTCCTTTGCAATTATTTGACAGCAATATATCCACTACAACAAATCTGTAGTCTGAAGCATAAATTGTTACTAAATGTTGAGATGTCCCTTTGAGTAAGTTTCACTCGCTGAAGCAGTCATGAGAATGAAAGCGGTGCACAGAAGGCTAGCATGCATGCTGTAGACACGGAGCTGAACAGACCAGTGCCAAAATGCGATTTTGCCCCTTAAAGAAGTGCCAAAACGTGCTGGTTTAGAGATAAGAGTGAGTAAAGACGACTTCGAGGAGACAGTATCTGACTTGGATTTAGCAGGAATGGTAGGATTTCCATAGGTGAGGAGATAAAGAAAAACTAAAATGAGTAAAGACAACATTTTTTTCTGCTCTCATACCCTTTAAGTGTTAAAAAAACGACCGCATTTTCAATTCTGAACTATTCTTATTTCAAATTGAATTAATTCAAATTCAAATACCTCTCTGTATACAGAAAGGGAAAAACTTTGCTCAAAGAAGCCAAATCAAATGATTTCACTATAGTTTTACCGCAGATTTTGTTGCTGTTAATAATGCCATCTTCTACTGCATGTGCCAAAGGTGCAGCTTGAAATTCTGTGTTTAACTCTTAGTTTCCAGGGAAATGTTCCACAAAGAGCGAGTCCTGAGGAGAACAGACAGGAAATGGAGCCTAGTCACAGCAAGCGTGTTGTCTTTGAGTTGATTCCTGGCTGACCTGGAAACATGAAACGTTCTTTTAAACTGGCTGGCATTTCCAGCATAGCCATTCCAGCAAACGGTCTTTTTTGTTCTTGGCCTAGTTTAGGCTGTGTGTTTGTGTTTGGATTTGACCTTGCTCTTCCTAAGCAAGCATATGTTATTAAAGTATAGTTTGTATGTGCGTGTGCAACTTGATGAGGTGGAAAAATTGAGCACATCCTTGTACCCAGAACTCAGGTTAAGAAACAGAATGTTCAGTCTCCCAGAAACCACTCCCTTGCTTCCTCACAGTCACTATTTTTAACCCCAAAGTTAACTTAGGGGGCAGTGTTTGGTGGGTATCTCCCATTTCTGCATCTTTTTCAAGCAGAGACACGAACTTCCTCTGGTCTAGATGATCTTTGAAAGGGTAATTGCATAGGGAAGGACTTCAGAAGACGGAGCCACAGGCGGGAAGGCGGAGTATGTGGGGCGGGCAGTGTGCGTGCTGGAAGGCAGGTTGATGCTGTGGTGGGACCAGGAAACTTCTCTACTGATTGCTGCAGTCCCCAGGGAAGCAGAAAGCACGATTTTCCAGTGAGAGAGGAGATGGCAAGAGGCAGTATGATTCTGAGGAGAGAGGACAACAAATACAAACTCACTGCCACCAGGCGATGCTGACTCCTACTCACCGTGTAAGACAGGGTGGAATGGCCCCGATGCTGACTCCTAGTGACTGTATCAGACAGGGTGGAACTGCCTCATGGGTTTCCGAGACGGTAGCTGTTTATAGGCGGAGCGAGCCTGAAGGAGGCGGGAAGTCATTGGCTAGAGCAGGCAGCGGTGAACAGTGCGGGTGATGCATTTTGATTGCCGGGCAGTATTAAGGCCATGAATTTGAAATGAGGCCCCTCAGTGTGATTGAGAGTGTTTCTCCAGCCACCGCTGGCTGGATTTATTCAGCACTGAAGCAAGAGAATGACGACAGTGATTGAGCTTCGAATTTAAGCTAGAGGATAGAGGATACACTAGGCTAAAGGGTCAGTGGAAAGGTGGTCCGATCGATGAATTGGAAGCCCCGGGGAGATGAAGAACCAGAGAGAATGAGCTAGAATGATAAGGTCATCCGAGAGCGAAGGCAGGGGACTGCTCAGAATTCTGTGCACCCATCTAAGTTGGCCTCTCATGAGACAGATGGAGGACAAGGTCATTGCAAGGATGGACGTCAAAGAACTGGGAAGTCAGAATGCAGGCCATAGCCCCCATGTGTCCATTGAAATCACCGAAAAATAAGGCCAGGGCGAAGCAAGCATGAGTTGGGACCTAACAGCTTTCAGACACGAGGGTGGAGTGACATCAATATGGGACGATCCAAACCTCACTTTTGTGGAGATCATTCCAATTCTGCAAACTCACAGAACAGAGGAGAGCTGTCCCATATGGTTTCCAAGGTTGTGCTTCTCCAAAGAGTGGCTGGGGCTTGAACTGCTGACCTCTCGTCGAGCAGCCACACTCTGGAACCTCTCCACCCTCGGGGCTCTTCCTACAAGGTGGTGCATGATCTCAATGGATGGAAGAAGGCTGACAGCTGGCTCTGTATTGGGGTCAAAGTTATACACGGAGCACCACTGCTTGTGGCTAGCAGGAGTGACTGGGTGGGAAGGCAGACATTTTTAGAATTTAATTTAATTTTGTATACACCCACTCTTATCCACATAATTAGGTTCCAAAGATAAGGTTGTTATGAGGAAATTGGCATTATGTAAAAAATAGAGAATAACCACATCATATCACAAAGTCGGCTGCAACCGCATCATTACATAACTGCCAGATGTGGTCGTTGTGGGACTGTCAAAGCACTGAGCACCACAGCCCAGGCCAGGTGACACCCAATCCCAGTCATCACAGCCAGGTACTCTCCCCTCTCCACTTGGCATTGAACAGCGTCAATGCACAACATTATGAGGCAGCAAGTTGATTTTTAATGATTGCCACGAATGCAGAATGTTGGAGGGCGTGAGAGCAGACCACGGGGAGGAGGTGCCTGTTTCCTGGTCCATGCTGAGTTACGCGCTGGGCTGCTCACCTCACGGTCAGCCCTCTGACCCCACGGGCTATTCTGGGGGAGAACGAGGAGGCTGGTTGCCTCTGTAAAGATTCACAGCCTCAGAACCTCTATCCTGCAGGTGACTGGGAGTCAGAAGAGCATTGACAGCAGTGGGTTTGGTTTGGGTGTGCAACGCCGGAAATAAGGCTACACACAGATTTGGGAAAACCCGAAGCTATTGCTGTGGAGCTGATTCCCAATACTCCACTCCATGGGATCCTCACGGCCGAAATCTGTACCGCGCACAGCCCACTGCCAAGTCCGTCTTCCTTCAAGCAGCTTGCACGTTCTAACCGTGGACCTTTGAAGTCACCGCTGAGCTCTTGACCACTCTACTATCCAGGCTTCTTTACACACACGCTAGCTGCTTGAAAATAGGGTGTGTGTGTGTGTGTGTGTGTGTGTGTGACGTGTGCAGATTGTTGTTGTCAGGTGCCATCGAATTCGTTCTGACCCTTTGAACAAAACACTGATCGCCCTGCACCATCCTCACCATGGTTCCTGTGCCTGAGCCTATCATTGCAGCCACCCATGTCCACCCAGCATCTCTTGCTCCCCTGTACCCTACCAAGCAGAATAGCTTCACCAGGGACTAGTATCCTGGCAACACGTTAAAAATAAATGAGACAAAAGTATCTCCATCCTTGCTTATATAGAGCATTCTGGCTGTACTTCTTCCATGGCATATGTGTTTGTTCTTGGGGAAGTCCATGGCACTTTCAGTATTCGTTGCCAGCAACACAATTCAAACGCATCGGTTCTTCTGTTTTCCTTATTTAATGTCCAACTTTCACAGGCATCTGAGGCGATTGAAACTACCATGGCTTGGGTCAGACGCGCCTTAGTCCTCAAAGAAACATTCTTGCTTGACAACACTTTAAAGAGGCCATTTGATTGTTTGACTGTAGCTTCCACGAGCACTGACTGTGGATCCAAGCAAGGCCAAATGCTCGGCACCATCAGTCTCTCCTCGATGATGGGACTCGTTGGTCCAGGTGTGAAGATTTTGGTTTTCTTTACATTGAGCTGTGATCCATACCGAAGGTTGCCATCTTTGATCTTCATCAGCAAGTGCTTCAAGTCCTTCTCATTTGCAGCAAGCAAGGTTGTCTCATCTGCATATCACCGGTTGTTAAGAAGCCTTTCTCCAGTGCTGATGCCACATTCGTCATCTAATCTGGTGATTTGCGCAGCTTCCATATTGAATAAGTGCGGTGGGAGACTAAAGCCCTGATGCCCCCTTTCCTGATTTTAATCCAAGTGATGTGCTCTTGTTCTGCTTGCACAGCTGCTTCTTGATCCATGTACAGGTTTTGCAAGAGCACAATGAAGTTGCGCACTGAGCTACTAAATGCAAGGTCAGCAGTTCAAACCCATTCTTCTCCAGGCGATACAACGTTTGTTATGGTCCACACAGTGGAATGCCTTTGCATAGTCCAAACACAAGTAAGCAGCTTTCTGCTATTCGCTCGCTCTTCTTATGTCTGCTTTTGGCCAACGTCCATCTGGCATCAGCACATGTATCCCTTGTTCTATATAGATATATAAAAATGAACATTGATAGTATTCTTTGGAGCCAGTGCTAAATGCTGTTTTCTTTTGAACTCTTCTAGTCTACTTGTGCCTTAGAGTAAGGGCTAGAAGTTACTGAAAAGGACAAAATTCAACTTCAGCTTTAGGAGACAAAACATCCTGACTCTCCATTTTTAAAGAGAAATGAGTCAGACAGGGAAGCGGGATGGCCTCTTGCAAAGACTGCAGTCTAGCCTCGTGTTTGTTAATGAGTTTGTCTCTCTAGTACACCCAGACTAACACACACACCATAAAAGTTGGCCTCTCATGAGACAAGCTCATTGCAAGGATGGAATTCAAGAACTGACTTTAAATTGTCTGGGAAACAGAAAGAGCATGATGCTTTAAAAGAGAAACAATAAAGATGAATGAAGACAGTCTGTGGAGTGCATGGTCTTGTTTGGCTTTGAATCCTCAAATATAATTATTCCGTTTCTACTTCTTTTGAAAGAGATCTCTCACTGCTGACTTAAATTCTCCAAACATCCCTGTTTGCATAATGATGGCAAGCCACCCAGTTTGGAATGCTGAGGGTTCTTATACAATATACTACTTACTTGAGTCTCAAAGGAATGCTAATTACAAGAGATGGACATGTACACTGTTGCTTTGCTTGATCTCCCACAGAAAGCCCATTGAACTTTTTGTAAAGGGAATGGTAAGTGTTATATTTGCAGTTGTCTCTATTGTCTCTTAGAAATAGCACATATATAGAGAGAGATGGAAAGAAATATTTTAAATATCATAGTGTGTATGGAGCTCTGGTGGACTAATGTGCTACTTGTCCTTGTTACACAAGAGGTCAGCAGTTCAAATCCACCAGCTGCTCCTGCAGAGAAAAGTGAGGCTGTCTGCTCCTTTAAAGATTTACAGCCTCAGAAACCCCAGAGACAATTGTACTCTGCCTTATCGGGTCACCGTGAGTTGGAATCAACTTGTTGCCACTGGGCTTGGATGATCTTGGGGTTACTGCAAATTCACGTTCCTACCCTGGAGCAGTACAGACGATTCACCCATTCCAAGCTGGAGGAGGAAGGAACAGGTGAACTAGAAGGTCACGAGTGTGGAGGCTGGCAGCAACCTAGGTTACCTTGATGGTGTCCTGTTTGAACTAAGAACATGTAGAGAAAAGATGCCTATTACTTTGGAATGTATACTTTGGGACATCCCATACAGATGTTTTACATTAACTCAGATTTCAGGATAATCTTGAGACACAGTTGTTGACCATGAGCAAGCAAATAAAACAATAAGGTTTTTGTCCTTAGACATCCAGTCCAAGGGTGTCTCTGTTGATTATCCGGATAGCAGGACCTCGCTTGTTGATCACTAACCTTCAGGCAAATAAGAAGGCTCCCAGAGTTATCTGGCCCTTTCAGGTGACATTGGAACCCAACCTATTTGCTTCTGAGCCATATAGCAAGTTAAAAATAATTCCATAGAGACGGCATTCAGGAAGCTAGCCTAAATGTATTCAGTAAAGTAACTTGGACTGCCTTCGTAATGGTTTGGGAGGCCTGCTGGTGAAGTGGTTAACCACTCAGCTGCTAACTGGATCAGGGGTTCGGATCCACCAGGTGGGCGCTCCAGGGGACTGAAGTGCACAGTGTGGTGCCAGGAAGGGTTATAGCCACGAGGCATGTCTATTCGACCCTACAGGGTCATTTTCAGTTGGAATGGATTGTTTCTGGGGTTTATATTTTGTCCTGGAAAGGTGGATAATGACAATTTAGCATTCAGCAACGGTGCTCACAGAGAGCAGGTAGCATAGTGTGTGGTGAGGCTCTGAGAAGCCGGAGCCAGTGTAGGCTGCCTGTCTGGCACACTGGCTCCAGGTGGAACAACTAGATGGCAAGGAAGAGTCCAATGAACCAGGGGCTGGCGGCTGTTGCCTGGAGCTGTGTCCTGGTATTGCCAAGAGTCCCTCCCTTACTAGTGATCGCAAGTGTTGTTAATTGAGTCAACCTGACGCATACCAACCCCGCGTGTTAAAGCATAGAAATGTTCCACAGAGTTTTCTTGACTGTGATGGAAGCAGGCTGTCAATCCTTTTCTTCTGTGGTACCTTTGGGCGGGTTTGAATCACCAGCCTTAAGTTGGCAGACATATACAAGTTATTTGCATGGCCTAGGGGCTTAGCTGGGGCTCTGGAGGCCCACTGGGGTATGCACTGAGCTACTAATCACAAGGTTAGCAATTCAAATCCACCAGCTCCTTCACTGGATACAGGTGAGACTGTATACTCCTGTAAAGATGCAGAGTTTTGGAATCCCACAAGGGCAGTTCTACTCTACTTTTTTTCATTTATGATTCTGACCAGAATGATCAGTTGTTGGGCACCATTTAATTCTTCTGGTGTTCAGGCAGAGGAGCACGTTGTTCATGCAGACAATGAGTCTGATTCCTAGGTTTCGTTCTTTCTCCTTTGTTCAAGATGAATTGATACCAATAGTGCATGGTAGATGACTTCTGTTGTCTTAAGAGAGTCCACTCCTTGGGGAAGGACATCTTTCTTGGTAAAATAGAGGGGCAGGGTAAAAGAGGAAGACCTTAGACAAGCTAGAGTCACACCGTGGCTGCCGCACCAATGGGCTCAAACATAAGAACCACTGTTAGGATGGCACAGGGCTGGGCAGGGTTTCATTCTGTTGCACCAAGGGTCTCTGTGGGTTGGAACAGATTTGACGGAGCCTACCACCACCATCAATGTGCCTGACTGGAGCTGCTTCTCTTTGGGGAGCTGCCCGATGCTAGCTGCTATTGATGATTCCTAGGGTCTTACACAGCCTGTGGGCCCAATGCCCCCCACCCGTGTCCGAAAGTGAAAGGTGGGAACCAGCAGAAGCGAGAGAGTTGGTGCAGACGTGTGGGAATTACAAGCTATGGGGCTGCATCCCAAAGAATCTACCACCATGGGTGAATTAATATCCGTAGGCTGCTGTGACCCAGCACCAACTTGATGAGGACAAGTAACAGCACCACCAATAGTCTTTAATTGCTTTGGATAAGCCCCATTTTAGACCCCCGCAAACAGAAATGGTCCTCAATGAGGGAAAAAATACAATCATGATCATTAGGGAAGTGACGAGAACACGCTGAATTATCTTTAATCTACCTGGTTCTGAAGGCCAGGGGAATAGGGTGTCTGAAAAGTTTATTTTTCCTTCTGTCTGCTTCAGTGGTAAAATGATTACTGGCAAAAGAGCATTTTTTTTTCCGAATGGTTTCCCTTGGTATAGGTTGGGGGAGGGAGGAGGCGACTATTTCTGTAGCTGGGAAAAGGGTTCCGAGCTTTCTTACTGGAATCCATTCTCATTTCAGAGTCAGAAATAGATTTGAAATACTGTGCTATTTGGGAATATGAGCTTATTAATTCTAAGCACATCTGTTGATAGCTTCTGGAATTCAAATAAAGCCAAGAAATGCTCACCTTACACTTTATCAATATCTGGTGGCATCAGTAGAGGGTCTTGGGGTGAGGGCTACTTGAGTGACCCTGTCAGAGGGTTTAACACCAAGGTGATTGTCTGTATAAAATTGTGCTCAGTGTTTCAGCAGAAATTTAGGCAGTGGGCTGGTTTTGGTTTATAGCAATAGAAAATTTCACACTTCTTTAAAATCTTTTCTATATGCACAATCATTGCACTGGGCTACCCCGGTCATTAAACAAGTAACACGTTTTTCCAGTTTGCAACTTATTGTGTTGACATACTGCATATAGAGCATTTCATTTGTTTCTAGTTTTTTTCTAATTACAAATATCATTCCAAGACTTAGTTATGCATACAATTTACTTGTCTTTATTTGTTAGTCTGGAATTTTAATATGTAACAAACAGGAACGAGATTTACTGGGTGAAGGTTGTTTTCTTAAGTGGTAATATGGTATATATTTGGCTTTATCCATCGTACTTTATATAGTTCAAGAAAGCATTGCAATTTTGTTGACATATGACAAACACAATGCTGCATACTTTTCTTTATAAATATAGAAAATCATGATCAGACCAATTCCTCCTTTTTCTTTTGGTCATACTTTTAATGCAGTTTCTTCTTAACTTATTATATCATTGAGATGGTGGTTGCCAGGATAGAAGATAGTACAGTTATGGTAGATTTACTATAAATCCAGTCACTTGATAAACTCAAAGTCTAATAAATTTAAATAGGACTTTAAGGTTTCTAGACATGCAATGTTTTCTGTTCAAAATCTGTCTTCTCGCACGCATGAATCTTTCGTGTCTCTAGCACAAAGTGCATGCTAATAAATGGCAGTTGCCGTTACCATGTGCTGGAAGAAATGGTAGACTGGAACCCCAGGACTCGTGAATCCTGATTCAGTTCTCAATTAAGGAAGCCACCTTTGAAGCCCCACATCAGGCACCAACGCTCAGGCATGGTGCTCGGCACTTTATATTCCTATTTTGCACAGGATTAAAAGAAGCTGAGAAAGAATGCTGCTGTCAAACCCAGCAAGCTGGCTCAGACTCCCGATGACCCATGTGTGACTGAGTAGAACGGCTGCTATAGCATTGTCTTGGCTATAATCCTAACAGAAGCAGGTGGCCAGAGCTTCTCTGTGGCAGTACCTCTGGGCAGTTTTGCTAACCAACTCTTAGGTTAGCAGTTGAGCTCACACGGGTTAGCCACCTGTTGCCAGGTGCTGTTGAGTGTGTGTTGACTCACACTGGCCCCATGCACAATAGGGAGAACACCACCCAGTCTCGCCCCATTCTCTCAACTGTTACGTTGGAGCCCATTGTTGCAGCCACGGTGTCAGTCCATTTCATCCAAGGTCTTCCTCTTTTTCAGTCACCCTCCACTTTACCAAGCAAGAGGTCCTTCTTCCAGGGACTGGCCTCTCCCCTGACCACATGCCCAAAGTACGAGAGACATAGCCTTGCCTTCCTTGCACCTAAGGAGAATTCTGACTGTACTTCTTCCAAGACAGGTTTATTTGTTCTTTTGACAATCAATGATACTTTCAATATTCTTTGCCAGCACCATGATTCAAATGCACTGATCCTTCTTCGATCTTCCTTACTCAGTGTTTGACTTTCACGTGCATATGAGGCGACAGAAAATGCCAAGACTTGGGTCAGATGCACCTTTGTCCTTAACGTGGCATCTTTCTCTAACACTTTCAAGAGATCATTCGCAGCAGATTTACTCGTGAAGGGTATCGTTTGATTTATTGTCTGCTGCTTCCAATAGTGGACCAAAGCAAGTTGAAATCCCAGAACATTGCAGTCTTCTGCATGCATCATGATGTTGTCTCTGGGTCCACTTGGGAGGATTATGATTTTCTTTACATTGAGGTGTAGTACATATTGAAGGCTGCAATGCTGGACTTCAGCAAGTACTTCAACTCTTCCTCTGGTCCTGATACTGTATTCTTCTCCTTATAATTGAGCTTCTCTGATGGTTTGCTCCTCAGCCTGCAGACTGAGTAAGTATGGTGAGAGACTACAACCTGACACGCACCTTTCTGGATTATAAACCGTGCAGTTGAAAATACCTTGTTCGGTCGCACCACTGCCTCCTGATACGTGCACAGGTTCTGCATGAACACTATGTAGTGTTCTGGAATTCTCATTCTTCTCAAAGCTATTGGGAGTTTGTTATGTTTCACACACCCCGTGCCTTCGCATATTATGCAGTATGATGTGTTTGCCACCTCTGTACGATTAAAGACAGCTGAGGGCCCTGGCGCCTAATGAGTGAGTTAGCGCAGGTTGGTCTGTGCTAGGCCCTAAGAAACAATACAAAATACAGCAACCAACTGCTTTATTGTGAAAGGCCTCTGTCTAAGGGGCCAAGGGCATATGGCTCTCAGCTCCTATGACCTGGACTGCTTATCATTTTGAGAGAATCACTGGCCATGGAAGTTTGGCCACAGCTCTGCGAGAAACTAGGGAGGCACACGGCATTGCATCCCTCCCTCACGTGTGCCTCTATCATGTATCCATACATGCTCTGCACTTTCAGTTTCTGGGCCACCTAAGTCTAAGTGAGAGTGGTCCCAAGGGCACTCTTAGTTCCCTTCTGCACCGGCCTTCCAACCTGGAGCAGTCCTTTGCGGTCTGGTCTGGCTCAGCAGGTAAAGTAATTGTCTGAGATGAGCAGCGAGGGGTGGGTGTGTGGTCTCTGCGGCAGCCAATCAACACCCCTCCAGTGATGTCAGAGCCAGTGATGTGGCTTCTGTGGGTCACACTCGTCTCTCTGTTGGGGAAACCTTAGTTGTACAATTCGAGAGTCAGGTACAATGATCCAGTTCCAATAGGCTGATTCTTTTTTTTTTCTTTTTCTCCAAAATCTTTGTATTGGGAGGTAAGATAGATAACCCATCATTCTATCATTCAGCCACATCAAGGAGCGTTGTGCAGATGCTACCACAATCAGCTTCCAAACGCCCTCTTCGTCTTGAACCCCTGGGTGTCTTTTGTTGCATGAGCATTCACACCCCTTCCCTTCTCTTCAAGAGGGAAGTTTTCTCAAAGGCAAAGTCAACTTCAATGTCTTCGCATGCTTCCTAGGACTTTGCAAATCACCATAGTAAGGAGTTGCTGTTGACCTGATTCTGACCCACGGCCAGCCCCATGGCACGCAGGGATCTGCGTTCTGTAGGGTCTGGTTGCCGCTCCCCCCGTAGTCTGTACAGGAGCAAGTCGCCGTGCCCTCTTCTCCAATGCCAATGGGCGAGTCCAACTGCCAGCCTTGTTCCCCATACCGGGCGGTGCCTGTGCATGGAATCGGTGCTCAGTGATTCTTTGCTGACGGGGAACGAAGGGCAGAAAGAACAAAGGGAAGGAGGGAGGAAGCAAAGTTCATGTGAGGGATTTCTCTACCCCGAGCGATGTTCCGTCCTTGAAAGCAAGCTCCTGTGGGTCCTCCTCAAGCTCAGCCCGCCACGTTCTGCCCGTGGAAGCTTCCCGCAAAGGGTGCTCCGAACAGGGTCAGGCTTTCATCTACAAAGGAAGAAGGATGGAGGTTAGGAAAGCAGGCGACCTAGAAAGGATCAAGGTAGGAGCTTAGCAGGTAGACTCTTTTCTAACAAAGCTGAGTTATTTTAAATCTTCATGCTGCTCTTCTAGCAACAATATGAAACACAAGCAAATAAATCCCAACTACATGATTACTCAAATGAAACAAAACTCAGAAGATGGCACAGGCTGGCCACATTTTATTCCGTTATGCAGATCTCCATGACTCACAGCGAGCTAAACGGCAACTGGCCTTAACAACAGAGATCCAACCCAAACCCACTGGGTCAGGCATGGGGCTGCTAACTACAAGGTCAGCGAATCAAACCCATCAGCCCCTGCCTCTGAAGAAAGATGAGGCTGTCTGCACAGGGTCCCCATGAGTCAGACTCCACATGAGAGCTGTGCTGGGGCGAGTATGTTTTAATACCCCTGTTTGGACAACCCATAGGCAACTACGTCTATTCCTGCCTATAATTTAAGCATACTGTGTTTTAAAAGCACCCTTAGAAGATGCCATACGTTTACCTTGTGCATTATTTAATAGACTGCTCCTCTTTTTTATACCAAAACAAATCCAAAGGAAAGTACACAGCGCTGGGGAGACAAGAGACGCTGCAGATTTTATAATTACTGTTTTTAGTCTCAAAATCTTATTGAAGCCGTTAGTCAACAGTTCTAAACCTTTCCCTCGAGCAAACATCCGACCACCTTCCTGCACGCCCTCCCCGGTCCCCAGCTCACACCTGCGCAGAGAGGAAGCCCTGCGGGCCAGCCGCAACCCCCAGTTGTTTTGGAAAGGGAACAGGACTTGTCAGCTCGCACGCAGTGTCTGGTTTTGTCTCTTGAGCCCCACGGACCAGCATGCGACTGAGACTCCAGGCTGGCGGCTCTCTCAAACAAAATGAAGCGTCTGGGGAACGTGTACTTTCTCTAGCGGAGTGGTTTAAACTTCGAATCTCAAAAATTCTAAGGTTTTTTTTTTATATAAAAAGAAATATAGCAGAGGACAATCATAAGGAGTCAAGCTGTTTCTTCAGAGCCAGAGAACTTGTGGAAAAAGAAAGCATTACATAACCCAACAGTTCCTTTCCCGTGGACACAAAGGAGAATGGAGTCTTCCCAGGAGCAGTTTGTTCTGCCACATAAAAGGCCGTCCGTGGGGCTGTCAATATCCTTTACCTCAATTGAATGTCTGTCTGCCCTCACATGCAACCTGACGGGCAGACAGTAAAATGTTTAACTTAAACAGAAACACGCACGCACACACACACACACACACACGAGGCCCTCGTGGCACAGTAGGTACTGGGCTGATGACCACATCTGTGGATGGTGTCTCGAACCACTCCCGACTCATAGTGCCCCCGCAGGGCAGACGAGAGTAGAAAGATGCGTGTTTCTCCCAGAGTGCACCAGGTGGTTTCGAACTGCTGGCCCGTGGCTAGTAGTTCAACACATAGCTCACTGTGCCATCAGGGCCCTTTAGAGGATACAGGTGTACATTCTCACAAGTAGTCCTGGTGGCATAAGTGTTGGGCTGCTAACCGCAGCGATTCACACTCACCGACTACTCAGAGGGAGGACGCTGAGACTGTCTGCTCCCGCCCAGATTGACATTCTAGGAAGCTCCGTAGAGGAATTGACTGAGGGGCAATGGGATAAGTGTCTGCAAATAGATGCAACTAGAGATCAATGTGTACGTCCACAAACTCCGTGTAACGGTGTTCAACGTGGCTGTTCCAGAAGAGGAAAGAGAGGAAGCGTGTTGTTGAAATTTTAGCAATAATCTCTTCATGGTGTGTGTGATTGAGAACATGCTCAGTATTATTCTATGTTGCCAGAGAAAGTGCAGACTCAGTTACTTTAAAACGCCATGGCAACTTGACTTGAGGCCCTGGATCCTCCAGTCTATGTTTTAGGCTACCTAATACCTTACAGTTCTCTGTCACGTAAGACATGAAACAAGAAACAAAAAAAAGTTATCCTCGCCTAAGTAACTTTAGCCTTAAGAAAGGGCCCCACTAGAACTGATTTTGACAATGGTCCAGGGAGACTGTTCTGTCCTTATTCAAGTTCTACTTCATGTCAGCCTTGGTTTGCATGCGTTCATTGGGCAGCATCTGTACACGTGAGCCACAGCAGGGGTTTCCAGGCCCATCTGCTTCTCTGGACCCTACTGCCTTCCGGCTCCTCGTCTCAGTGCCCACCACAGGGAATGGAGACCTGGCTCTGAGGTCAACAGCTCAAAAAGACCACATGCCTGTGTGTGCCTTCTGACATCAGATCAGAAGGAAATCTTTTCTCTCTCCCCTACAATTCATGACATACAAAAGGAATAAGAACCCCCTCTAGTGGTCTATTCCAGCAGCCCTGGGGATAGGCTTTCATGGGGGACAGGGGATGGAGAGCTAGCCCGCACAGAGAGGTGAGTAAGCAGATTTATAGACTCTGACATACTAAGTCCACCACTTCCCCGTCCGCTTGTCGTGTTGTGGTGGCTTATGTGCTCCTGTGGTGCTGGAAGCTCAGTCACCAATACTTCAAATTCCTGCAGAGTCATCAAAGTGAACAGGTTTCAACCGAGCATCCAGATTAAGAACAGATGATGAAGAAAGAATAGGGTGCCCACTTATGAGGAGCCAGCCCTGCAAACCTTACGGAACTAGTCCAAACAGTGCCAGATACTGAAAACTTCGCGCAAAGAAGCACGTCGTGCCGCGAAATGAGCCCCTCCGGTTGGAAGGCATTCAACGATCACTGACGACGAGCTGCTGCCTCCAAACAGACTTGACTCTAATGTCATGGCTGGTGTGGAGCGGATGGTCCGAACTCAAAAATGAGAAGAAACAGCTGCAAACATCAATTAATAACCAACATTTACATGTACAAAGTATAAATCTAGGAAAATTAGAAGTTGTTAACCATGAAATGGAATACCTAAAATATTGACTTTGTAGGCATTAGTGAGCTGAAATATTAACCATTTCAAGTCAGAACATTACATGGTTTACTATGCTGGGAAAGGCACAATCAAGAGGAACAGTATTGCATGTGTTGTCAAAAGGACATTTCAAGATCTGTCTCAAAGGACAATGTTGTCTTCAATAGTATTATATCTATCCTCTTGAAGGAAATTCAGTCGATTCAACTATTATTCAAATTTATTCACCAACCACCAAAGTGAGTGATGAGGAAATTAAAGAATTCTACCAATGTCTTCAGGCTGAAATTGATCAAACATGCAGTGAAGATGCTTTGATAATTATTGGCTATTAGAATGCAAACATTAAAAACAAAGAGGAAGGAACCGTTGTTGGAAAATAGGGCCTGCGTGGCAGAAACCAAGCAGGAGATGGCATGACGGAATTTTGCGAGGCCAATGACTTCTTCATTATAAATACCTTTTCTCAACAATACAAAAGGCACCTGTACATGTGGATCTCTCCAGGTGGGTACACAGAAATCAAATAGACAATATCTGTGGAAGGAGATTATGGAGAAGCTCAATATTAGCAAATTAGCAACTAGAGCCGGATCAGGGACTGACTGGAACAGATCATCAATCGCTCAAATGTAAGTTCAGGTTGAAGCTGAAGAAAATTCATACAAATTCATGAGAGTCAAAATATGATCCTGAGTATATCCTATCTGAAATTTGAAAACAACTCAAGAACTGCTTTGCTGCATTGAACACTAATGACAGAAGATCTGATGAGCTGAGAGAGGACATCAAAACATCATTCATGAAGAAAGCAAATGGTCATTCAAAGACACTAAAAAAAATGATTACAAGGATCTACATCTAACCTCCTCTCTGGGGACGGACAACAGAAAAGTGAGTAAAGGAAGACATCAGACTGTAAAATATGACAAAATAGTAATAATTTATAAATTATCAAGAGTTCATGAGGGAGGGGGAGCATGGAAGGAGGGGGAAAATGAGCCGATACCAAGAGCTCAAGTAGAAAGCAAATGTTTTGAGAATGATGATGGCAACAAATATACAAATGTGCTTGACACAATGGATGGATGGATTGTGATAAGAGTTGTACGAGTCCCAAATAAAATGATTAAAGTAAAGCAAACAAAAAGACGGGGGTGGGGGGAAGAAATGATCAGAGTGGATTTCAGCAGAGACCCTGAAACTGGTTGTTTATCATAGAGTAGCTAAGGCGCATGAAGACATGATAAAGT
This sequence comes from Tenrec ecaudatus, assembly GCF_050624435.1. Lineage (NCBI taxonomy): Eukaryota > Metazoa > Chordata > Mammalia > Afrosoricida > Tenrecidae > Tenrec > Tenrec ecaudatus. Next base: position 643,082 of record NC_134546.1, read on the forward strand.
CAAATAGCTGAACAGAAAACTTCAAAGGGCAGCTCAAGAAGACAAAGCCAAATATTATAAAGAAATTTGCAAAGACCTTGAGTTAAGAAACAAATGGAAGAACATTCTCAGGATATCTGCAACTGAAAGAACTCAAGAAAAAATTCACACTCTGAGATGTAATATTGAAAGAGTCTATGGGCAAAATATTGAACGATGTGGGAAGCATCCAAAGACGATGGAAAGAATACACAGAGCCACAGTACCAGAAAGAACTAAACCACCAAGAGGTAGCAGATGAGCAAGAACCAATGGTGCTGAAGGAAGAAATTCAAGCTCCACGGAAAGCATAAGTCCAAAACAGGGCTCCAGGACTTGATGGAATGCCCATTGAAGTGTTTCAACAAGCTGATGTAGGACTGGGGCACTCACTGCTTTATGCCAGGAGGACGGCTACTTGGCCAGCTGATTAGAAGTCCATATTTGTACCCATTCCAAAGCAAGGTGACTCAACCGAATGCTCAAACTATAGAGCAATATCATTGATGTCACATGCAAGTCATATTTTTCTGAGATCATCCAATAACAGTTGCTGCAGTACATTGACAGAGAGCTGCCTGGGGTTCAGGCCGGACTCAGAAGACGATGTGGAACAAGGGGTGTCGCTGCTGACATCAGACAGATCTTGGCTGAAGGCGGAGAGTACCAGAGAGGTGTTTACATGTGCTATGTTGACTCTGCTAAAGCAGTAGACTGTATGGCCCATAAGAAACCATGGGTAGCCTTGACAAGAATGGGAATCCCAGAACACTACATTGTGCTCATGTGGAACCTATACATGTTATTGAAGAGGCAGTTATGCGAACAGAACAAGGGCATACTGCAAGGTTCAAATTCAGGAAAGGCTGATAGCAGGGTTGTGTCCTCTCACCATCCTTATTCACTGTGTATGCTGAGTAAATCATCTGAGGAGCTGCATTTTATGAAGAAGACTATGGCATCTGACTGGAGGAAGGCTTCTTAAATTTTGATACACAGATGACACAAGTGAGTCATCATTTGTGAGGAGGATTTGAAGCACTTGCTGGTGAAGATCACTGATCGCAACTTTCAGTGCAGCTCCGAACTGAACGTAAAGAAAACTCAATCCTCACAGTTGGACCAGTAGATAACATTATGGTAAACAGAGATTGATGTTTTCAAGAATTTCATCTTGCTTGGATCAACAGCAATCGTGAAAGCAGCAATCAAGAGATCAAAGAATGCCTTGCATTGAGTAAATCTGCTGCCCAAGGCCACTTTCAAGTGTTTAAAAGCAAGGATGTTACTTGAGGACTAGGGTGCATCAGACCCATGTCTTGATCTTTTCAGTCGCCTCATATACATCTGAAAGTTGGACACTGAATAAGAAAGAATGAAGAAGAATCAATGCTTTTTAATTGTGGTGCCGATGAAACAAATGGAAAGTATGATGGACTGCCAAAAAAACAAACAAAGCTGCTTTGGAAAAAGTACAGCCAGAATGCTCCTCATGGGCAAGGATGATGAGCCCTCATGTCTGTACTTTGGACACGTTGTCCTGCGAGACCAGTTCCTGGAGAAGGCCATTATCCATGGTAAAGCAGGGGCAGCAAGCAAGAGGAGGGCCTTCCACGAGCTGCATCGACACAGTGGCTGCATCAACGGACTCACACCTAAGGACAATGGTGAGGATGGCACAGGATGGGCCATGTTTCGCCCTGCTGTGCACAAGGTCGCTGTCAGAACCATCTCCACAGCACCCAATAGGAGCCCTGCGGGGCAGTGGTTACGCATCGGGCAGCTAACCTCAAGGTCAGCAGTTAGAAACCACCAGCCACTCCACTGGGGAAACATGAGGCCTTCTGCTCCCCTTTAAAGAGTTAGTCTTAGAAACCCACGGGGGACGTTTACCCTGCCCTGGAGTGTTGCTGTGCGCCAGGACTGAGCCGATGTCAGGAAGTGAGTAGAGGATCACATGAATTCCATTCCGGTAAACTTTGAATGCCAACATATATCGCTTTGGCGCGGGGCGTGCGGCACGGGCTCCGGGTTCGCAGTGGTCCCTGTTCGCGTGGTGGCGGCGTCTCCGTGCAGGGGCGCGCGGGGCCATGACGTCAACGTCTCCGTCCACCGAGCTCGGAGAGATTTTCTCCGCAGCTGCATCTCGTCGCCCACTCTTCTCCCTCGGGTGCGAAGTGGACCGACACGGAAATAGAGATGCCGAGGGCTGCTGTGAAGCGCTTTGGGGACGATCTTAATCACATCAGCTGCGTCATCAAGGAACGGACAGGGGCTCAGATCAAGGCCACCGTGACACGCAAGGTATATGAAGACTCTGGCATACCTCTCCAATCTGAGTCACCCAAGAAAGTGGCATCTGGCATTCTGTCGCTTCCTCCAGCAACCTCCCCAACCACCAGCTCCATTGTCCCAGAGGCCGGGCGTCCCCCCATAAAGAAGCAGAAGGCTGATGTGACCCTCAGTGCCCTGAACGACTCGGCTGCCAACAGTGACCTAGTGGATATGGAAGGGTTAGGAGAAACCCCTCCAGCCAAGAAACTCAACTTGGACCAGGACAGCCTGACTCTGGACTCTGGCCTTCTCATGGCCTCTGCGGACCCTCCTCTCCTCCCCCACTGAAGCCTTCTGTTCTGACCCCTCTCACTGGTCACCTGGACCCAGAGATCGTCTAGGACTCCCAGAGGTCCAAAGGCTGCTGGGGCTGGAAGAGCCCCCCCTTGTCCCTGAAGAGTCTGCCCCCTTTTCCCCCAGCCCTTTGACTTCCACCCGAGGGACATTTTTATACAGAAAATGAAAACAATAAAGACCTCTCTTCTGAAAAAAAAAAACCACAAAAACATATGTAGCTTTATAATGGACATCCATTCTGCTTCACTTGCCTAATGAAATATTTGATAAGGCAAAAAGTTTGCTTTCCACTTAATGTAATTTATAATTCATTAATATTTAGTCAAACAATGAAATGCAACAGTAAGCACCTCCCTAAATATAGGTATTGTAGTAGACTATTTGGCAATTTGATATTATAAAAAGTAATAGCTGGAACATAAGTAGTTAGAAGTTTCTTTTTAAAAAAATCACATTGACATATGTCTTAGTTGAATTCTCTGCCTTTAATTTTTATCCCTTCGGAGTTTTCATTCTGAAATGAAGCTCTTTTGATGTCTTTCACACTACGGGAAAAATAAAACAAAAATCAATTCTTAGCAAGCTTCTTCATTAGGTCAAAGCAAGCCTGTTGTTGTGGGTCTGACTCAGACGCAGGGTGACTGCACGTTTAGAACCGCCCGAGGCTGTCCGAGCTTGCACATCTTTACGTGAGCAGGCTGCCACAGCTTTCCTCCGCACAGCTGCCTGCGGATCCAACCACCAACCTTCTGGTTAGCAGCCAAGCACTTAAGCACTGTGTCATCAGGGCCCCTTAGGCCACAGTAGTATATTTTCGGTCTTAAGACTCTTACACTCAAAATGTCTAGTGTCTCCATTGCTGTGAGTGCAGGTGTGTTAGGCATCACTCTCTTGTATTCGTTACACAGTGTAGATTCGCCTGTCTAACAGAGTGGGCGCTCCTGCCCCCTGGGAGGTGCTGGAACAATGCGGGGGCAGGGCTGCTTCCTGTGGACACTGCCCTGCCCTTCGCCATCCTCCCCAGTGGTGCTTTGGCTGAGCCCATTGCTGCAGGCGCTGTGTCGGTCACCCTGTTTCTTTTCTGAGTTCAGCTTGAGGGACTGGCACCTCCCAGCAGATATATTGCTACAACCTTTAAAAATTTTATCTTCAGCATAATTATACTTTGATTTGATATGAACGATATGATTCAATAATTTCTGCATTTTGCTAGATCGCCATTCTTTGGATAGGCACACACAAGGTGGCTCCAAAAAATTCGTGGAAATGTCCTCTGTCTTTTGATCGACTCTCTTCCAGTCAGCTCGCTGGGTTGCTATCTGCCAAAGTCCTTGGAGCAGATGAGAGAGTGCTTCCAGTGATGAGTCGTTTTGATGAAACATCTCAAGTGCTACTCCATCAGTTCCTGGAGCCATGCTATAGTGTACTGTCTATTGAAACTTCCACTATTTCAGCTCAGCTCGGGGGTTGAATTTTTTCTTCAGCACCCCCCCATGCCCCCTCAGCTTGAGAAATGCCAAGCATCTTCTTTCTCATTTGGTTTTCTAACTCTGCACATTTTATTGGAACATTTTGCTTTGTCTTCCTGAGTCAGCCTTTGAAGTCTTTAGTTCAGCTCTTTTACTGCATCATTTCTTCTTTCACTTTCGCTATTCTGCACTCAAGAGCACATTTTAGAGTCTCTGCGGATATCTGTTTTGGCCTTTCCCCCTCTCTTTACCGTCTTTTAAAATTACTTCTTTTATATCAGCAACATCTGTGGAAAGCGATCATGGGGAAGCTCCCTATCGTCACTCAGAATGAGATAGGGGCTGACGGTGGGCCAGACCATCAATTGCTCACATGTAAATTCAAGCTGAAGCTGAAAAGACTCAAAACAAGTTCATGAGGGCCAAATGATGACCTTGAGTTCATCCTGTCCGAATTTAGAGACCACTGATTGGATGCATTTAGCACAGGCATTCGATGCAAGAACAGATTGGATGCATCTGGCACTCAGAACAGAAGGCCGGATGCATTGTGGGATGACGTTAAGGACATTATACACGAAGAAAGGTAACGATCATTGAAAAGGCAGACGTGAAGTACTTAACTAGGATACAGATTTTAAGATTCTTGATAAACAATATCAAGGGTGTTTTTTCCTGTGCAAGTTATTTTCCTAATTCACATGCATATTTGCTGCCCATGGCATTTATACAATCTTCATTTTTGTTTTGTTGGATTTTATATTGTAGTCATTATTGTGTGTGGGAGCACTTGGTGGGAGAAATAAAAATGGTAGAGAAGGGAAGGCAGAGCGACGTTTGTCCCCAAAGGATTAGATTTCATCAGAATGACAACACTGCCTCCTGGTTCAATGGGCTTGGAAGGCTTGTCAGAACACACGTGTGATCTGTTGGAAGAAGTGCCAGGATTCCTGAACAATGTCTCCCATAGACAAAGGAAGGAGGAATGTTGGCATGTATACCATGTGACTTCCTTTACTCCGCTTTTCTGCCATTCCCGGTGCCTGACAGCCAGCAGGATCACTTTGGCTTATTGTAAGATCTTTTGATGAACAATTTCTGTCCACCTGTAGATTTCTCATGGCTACAATTCGATGAACTACTTTTCTTGAAAAGGATTTGATTATTTGAAGTGACTTAAATAAGGTTGGTGGCAAATAAACGCGCTTCTGGCACATGTCATTAAGGGGCTGTCTTAGTTTTCTTCTGCTGCCTTAGCAGAAATACCACAAGGGGGTGTCTGTACTGAACAGAATTTGTTGCTCACAGTTTAGGAGGCTGTGAGTGTGACCTGGGTGGATCAGCTCTATGGGGAGACTGGAAGAAAATCCTTCTCTCAGTGTTTCCAGCTCAGCATTCCGCAGTGCCTTGGTAATCCCCACGTGACATCTGTCGTTCTTCCATCTGTGCTTACTTCTTTCTGTCTAATCTACTCTTTAAAAAAAAAGTTTTTAAAATAAAACTTTACCCGGCAAATGACTTTCTCGTTTAAAAGCTTCTGCACAGATTACAGAGTAACATTGGTTTGTTTTTCACAGCGTCATCCTTCTGTTCTGGTTGCACTGTTGCCAGAGCTCCAGCTTCCCGGCCCCTTGATCTTCTGTGGTGCTGGAAGCATGTCTGAGCGCATGCTCGCATGGTGCTGGGTCTCTAAGGCACTCCTCGCTCACTGGCCATGCCATTTATTTGGGTGCCAAGCTCTTATCTGAAAGGTAACCTCAGGGATAATTACAGTTGGAGGTTTAAAGGTTTAAAGACTGTCAGGCTAATAGTCTCTGGTAGTCTCTTAGCTCAACCGCCCAGTAGGAGGACTTTTTCTAAGTTGAGTTCTGCGTGTTTCTCCCAGTTCATCAGGATCTGTCATCCATTGTGTCTCTCATCAGAAATGTGGGCTGGTCAATGAGGCTATAATTTGCGTAAACTCAGTCTGTGGATTGCTTACCCTGTGTGTCTTTGGCTTCCTTCTTTCTCATTTGTGCCAGATGAATAGAGACCAATAGTTGAATCTTAGATGGCTGCTTGAAAGCTTTGAAGACGCCCAGACGCTACTTACCACATTGAGATGAAGAAAATCTACAATACGAATCATATGATTCCACTTAGCTGTGGTGTCCCATGAGACTGTGGCTCAAACATTCAAAACCAGAAAATCCATCTCATGGGGTGTCTGTTGTGTCTAAGAAGCGTCCAAACTGTGTCCTCTATGTGGTTTGTTTATGAATGTGAGGGGCTTCATAATGCTCCTGGAAAAACTCCATTATCTCTTACTTCAATCTTTCCATGAACATTTTGAAGCCCCTTCAAGTGCCTGTGCATACATATACTTACAAATTAAACTACTAGTTCTATAACTCAGAAGTGATTAGTTTTTTTCATACACCCTACCCTGATCTTGAGTCGCTTGCATAACCAAGAAAACTCTCTTCACAAACAGGTCTACTTCCATGGCACAAGCGTTAAGATTCCAAAAACACATCTTGGAGGACACAATTCAGTCCACAATGAAGAGCAGGTGTTCTCTTTGTGTCTTTTGAAGCAGAAAGGGTGGCATTTATCCAATCACACACCTCCACCGATCCCTGTATTTGTTGACATCTATGATATGGTGTGGTATGGGCATGGACCAGAAAGAAGCTAACTGGCCCATGATGGATCAAGCCCCAAATAATACTGTTCTTAAAGTCGTGCTTGCACTTGCTGAGCTTATCAACCACAACAAAAGCATATGAAAAAACTAAAGCATCAAACTAAAAAAAATTTTTTTAATCCAAACTCACTGCCCTTGAGTCAACACCAACTCAGAAGGACCCCATAGGACCGGATGGAACTGGCCCTGTTGGTTTCTAAGACTGTCACTCTTTATGGGAGTAGAAAGCCTTGCCTTTCATCAGTGGAGCAGCTGGTAGTTTCGAACTGCTGACCTTGTGGTTAGCACTCCAATGCATAACCACTATGCTACCAGGACTCCTTACATAAAGCATCAAGTATTAAGAAATTGCTGTTTCATGAACCTGTGGTAAATTTGGAAGGAATCTTGGAGCTCATTTCAACCAGAAGTTAGCGAACTACTACCCACAGGACAAATCTGACCTCTTTTTGTACCTAAATTTTCACTAAAAGATAACCTGTGGGTCAGATTTCAGGCTGGCGGCTTCTCCTGACTCCTGTGGCTATAGAGGCTAACAGATTCAAGATCAGCATGCTAGACAGCAGGCTACTAGCTACAAGAGCAAATGACAAGATGGCCCTAGTAGCATAGTGGTTATGCGAGACCCGCAAGATCCACAGTTCAAAACCACCAGATGGAGCTTCTACCCTTGCAAAGAGGTACAGTCTCATCCCCCTGTCCTATAGGCACACTACGAGCCGGCCTCCACTCAATGGCACTGAGTGAGAGTGAGGTGAGATGGCAGACTGCTGAGTCCCAAGTTCAGAGACTAACTGCACCCTGGATTGGCAGGCAATGCAGCCACCTGTTGGATCAAGTTCAAAGAACTGGAGGTCAGATGAGAAGCCACATCCAGCAAGACGCAAGTGCCCTTTGCTGGAATGCCACATTTGCTGGAACCATGCTACACCAAGGAAGAAATCCCTTTCCAGTGGACTGCTTGTTCATAGCCGACCTCACCACGGATGTGATTACATAATACCAGCTTTCATCATGGGAGATGTTTTCATCATAACTGCCAAACCATGGAGAATCATGACCAGCCAAGTTGTTGCACAACATTAATGATCAGGAGGTCGTGTTTCTCTGAGGAAACAGCACTCCCAGAAGTCCCAGTGTCAGGAGCAAACACATATGCTCCCCGGGCTTCTCCAGGACAGAGATGCAGTTTCACATCTTCTGTAAGCTCTGTTCTGCCCACTTGGGCGAGCTGTCACTCTCTCCTTCCCCATCTGCATCATGTGCTAACTGATGAGGACAAACGGAGTGAATGGATGGTAACGGTCTTGTATCGAAATAACTCATAGGTTCCCAAACTATTTGGAGTGCCACTCCCTTTTAGAAAAAAAATTGCCCATCACCCCCTAGCAATAAAAAACTTTTGTATTGTAGCCCACAATCCAGAATAAAGTGTAAGTACTCACTTTGCCAGCTCCCCTGATCCTTCCCTTGCTCCCCAGGGGGAAGTACTGCCCACTGCGGGAAACACTGGAAGAACCTCATTCACTCCTTCATTGTTGCATTGATCATGCTGAATTATAATTGCCGTCTTTCCCATTAGACTGCGAGTTCCTTGAGAGCAGGGACCATGTCATATTCAAGTTGTAGCTCCTAATGCCTCATATAAGTCACAAAACAGGAATCTAATAACTATTTGCTATATGGTTTGCATTTGCTACCTCATCTTTTTCTGTAGCTAATTTTTAAAAATCATTTTATTGGGTGCTCTTAAGACATTATAAGAATCCATAAATCAATTATATCAAGCAAACTTGTACAGATGCTGCCATCATTTTCAAAACATTACCTTACTTCTTGAGCCCTTTCATATTAACTCCTCTTTATTCCCTCATTTTCCCACCCTACCACCCTCATGAACCCTTTATATATATGTGTATGTATGTGTGTGCATACTTATATACATATATTGTATATATGTTTGTCATATGTTACACTAGCTGATGTATCCCTTCTACAATTCTGTTATTCATCCCCTCTTGAGGGGGGTTATTCAGCCATCCTTGCTATCAGTTCCCCATTCCCCCCTCCCTTCCTGTACCCTCATGGAACCATTACTCCAGGAGGGGCTTATCTATCCTGGATTCTGTGTATCAAAAGCTCTTATCTGTATCAATCACATCGCTATGATTTTTTTTAACTTGTGATACCTGGTCCCTATGATACCTTGTGATTACACAGGCTGATGTAGTTCTTCCATGTGGGCTTGTTGCTTCCCTGCGAAATGGCTGCTTGTTTGACTTCAAGCCTTTAAGACCCCAGACGCTCTATCTTTTGATAGCTGGGCACCATCCGTCTTCTGCACTACATTTGCTTATTGCACCCTTTTGTCTTCAGTGATCACGTTAAGAAGGTATCACATGGTGTCTGTGGCTAATTTAAAACAAGCTTCCACTGTTGTGAAGACATGATACCAAGGTTGTGACATAACTTTCCATTATTACTTACTAAGGCCCTATTGGGATCCAATGCCAGGGGAAGCCAGCCCCTAACACATCATTATGGGTCCGGTAGGCGCAATTGTACAGCGATAATAAGTAAAGATCATAGTAAAGTTATAGAGAGCATGAGAGATAGAAGTGAAGTATTGAAATGAATGGAGTCATTCACGATTCATGGTAGCATGCTCACCTCAGCCCTGTTTGATGGTCCACGTGGAGGGAGAGAGCTATCTTTGATGCTATCCCAGGCTTTTTATATTCTCTGGGGACATGCAAGCCCCCTAATTATAGGTGAGTACAAACGTCACAGAAAGGGGTTGTACTTTAGGTAATACAGTAATGAGAGGGGGAGGTCTAGGGACGTACATGCAATAGGAAGAGGAGGGATTGGGAGTATACATGTGATAAGATGGGTGGATAACTTAACTTTGGCTGTCACAGAGTCAGTTTGGCCTGTTCCCTGACTCAACTGATAGAGATCATTATAGGTAGGCTTGGTCGCAGGCCTCAAGGAGGAATAGTTTATTGTCCCCAGTAGCAGGGAGTGAGGCCTACCCTGTAGTCTGGTGACTAACTGCCCTCAGGGAGGATGTCTGTAAGCGTCTGACCTCTCCCCACAATCCAGCAATAAGAAATGACCAGAGTGGAAACTGCGATAGGAAAGACAAATCTCAAACCTATTCACTACACTTGATAAGTAATGACCCTTAAGCCTCAGAGCCCGTATGAACCCATATTCCTAACGTATAGGCTGATGTAAATTTGGGGTAATGAGACTAAGACAGATTAGGAAGACCCTGTCATCTACTCAAATACCAACCAGTAAAAACCCCAATGATCGCATTTGCAGTCAGCTAGGGGAATGGAGCAAGGCCAGGCAACATTTAATTCCGGGTGCAGTGGGCCACCATGAATTGGGGCCGACTCACGTAAAGCCAACCCCAACAACAATGAGGATGAAGAAGACTGTGGTGGTTATATCATCTCCTGTCAACTTGAGCGGAGGGGTGGAGTCTAGTCTGACAATAGTTCATAGCCAGTTATGACTCTCAGTGGGCATGACCTTCTCCTGAGGATTCTGGGAACTCCTGTCTTCCTCTCTGGAGGCAGAACCCACACTCTCTCTGCCTTCCCTTTCCTGGTGTTGAGACAGTCAGAGAGCTGGAGCAGACACTTGGAGACCCACACCAGTGTTGAGATGCTTCCACCTCCACTGGATCCACAAGACTTTCCACCCACTGGCCTGTGATCTTCCTGCATTTGGCATCATTGCATGTGTTGTGTGAGTCTAAAGAGGAATTTATGGACTAGTATCAGACATATGGCTGATATCAGACTTATGGACTTGATCTGGACTGGGCTGGGATGTTTTCTCAATATACAATTGCTCTTTTATATAAAGCTCTTTCTTATACACATATGAATATCTCTATGAATTTATTTCTATAGTCAACCCTGACTAACACAGAGATATACAGGAAATATTATTGCTACTACCACTAGCATATCATGGCCGATGGACTATAGGGGGATGGTCGAGAGTCTATGATGACTTTCCATAACTGAATAAGGGGATGTGGGGGGAAGGGATGGATTAGGTAAAAAATTCATGGCAAAATTCCATTTTTTAAATTCCATTTTTACACAAACTTTTAAAAGTCCCCTCACAAGAGTCTAAAGCATTGAGGTAAAGTCTGAGTTGTGATGGCTTAGAGAAGACCAATAGGTACATCATGATACTGAAAAGCTCAAACCAAACTCACTGCCACCAAGTCAGCGCCAACTCATAGCCAACCCCATAGGACAGGCTAGAACTTCTCCCTTTGAGTTTCCAAGATGGTAACTCTTTATGGCGTAGAAAGTCCTGTCTTTCTCCCAAGGAGTAGCTGGTGGCTTCAAACTGCTGACCTTGCAGTTCGCAGCCCCATGCATAACCACGATGCCACCAGGGCTCCACTTTCTCTCTATCATCTTGATGCCTAATAGTTTCTTTTCAAATCATAAGTAATTGATGCTGACACTCAGTGGACTATGTCTTTACAGTTGGTTACCATATCATCACTCATACCATGTCTTCACAGTTACCATAGCATTTCTCATTCTTCTTTCAGCCAAACTTCTTATCTCTCATCCACACCTCAACCCACTGAATGTGAGCCGACACACTAAAAACTGCTTCAGGAAGGTTACCAGATACCTCCGAATCACTAATTCATAGCCCAGTGCTCCGTCCCATCTTCATTGACATCTCTTCTCCCCACCCTACACTCTGATCACCACCATTTGGTTTTCCTTCTATGTTTCTGGCTAATTCTTCTCCATGGGAGCCCCTTGTTCTTTTTCAAACTCTTGTTTTTGGTGACTCTAGGTTTCTGCTCTTGACCCTCCATGTTCTTCTCTCCAGTAAGTCAGGTCAGTGCCACCATGGCATGAGGACGGGCAGCTCCTCCATCGTCCAAAGGAGCAGGAGAGAGAGAATGAGCAGCAGCAGCCCAAGGCAGATTCCTATCAGACAGAGGCCAGCTATGCCTCAAGCCTCCAACCTTTGTAACAATGCCCACACCAGTCATCCCCACACGGCGCACTGAACTTCTCTGCTGAGCTCAACAATTGTTTCAGGGTCCCTACAGGACTCACAGCTAATGCTCATGACTACTATTCTAGGGGAGGAATATGTTACAAGTCAAAATCAGCAGTGACTCAGGATGCAACTCTTTGGTCACGCAGCTCCTCACTGTGCCTACAGGCAGACCTCTCTCTATCTCTCTCTGCCCCTCAGCCCCCTCATCCTGGCCTCTACTCTTCTTGGACAAGTGTTATAAAGCTCTTTAGCTTTTCCAATCGCTGCTCAGAAGGCATCCCATTCACCAGGCATCCTCTTGCCCAAAGATGCTCATCTGTTTTGCTCCACAGCTTGGCACACCCAGTGTAGTCCCCTTGCTCAGAGGGCTAGGAAATCTGTACTCTATCATGTTGGTCTACTGGTTCTGTGCCACTACTATTTCTCTGCTACTGAGTCCTGCCATCTTGTCAATCTCCAGTGGTACAACGTTCTTGCTCTTGGTCTTCCTCTCCTGAGTCTAGGAGGCTGTCAGCACAGGACCTCAGGTCCAAAGGGCATAGTCTTTCCTGGTTCTTTTCCTTTGTGGTAGTGAGACCCCCTCACTCTGCTCTGGGGTTGGCTCTCTCTTTAAGCCTAGTGGCTGACAAAACTAACCACTCCTCCACAGAGGTTCCACGCACCTTCCATGTATTTTTTTAATGCTGAACTCACACGTTTATTTATTAAAGGGATAGCACATTTCATAGTCGGTATATATTCTAGCAACATTTTGGCAGGCACAATCACACATCAGGCAATACATCAAATCCATGTATGTTTACCAACTGCTGTCCAATCTCCTTGGTAGGCAGTCAGCACGTCAGTCATTTACATACTCCTGCCCAGTGACTGTGGGGACAAGATCACACAGTCCCAAAGGGCCATATTAAGTAGCTCACTCCATTGCAGTAGGACCGTCCACCTCCTGTGAACTAGAATAGCAAAGACTGAATATAAAAAAATGGCAATAACTAGGATTTGGTGGAACATGTGCAGGTTATTGTGACATGGTAAATCATGCTGGATTACAGTATCATGAATTAGAATTAAAAGGCCAACATTGTAGCTGCATTCTTGGAAATGAGAGGGCTACACCCCTAGTGAGAGAACCAGGAGGAGATCTTGCTTGTGGGATCATTTTTCAGAAAGAGGTTACATATAGATATAGATTTATATTTACTGTAAATAAATCTAGATGCTTATGGAGATTGCTTCACTAAGCTCCACTTTTCCCCCATTACACAACTTCAATTAAATCTGTTTGAACAAAACAGTTATACATATAGTAATCATATCAAACCTGGTAATTAGTTTTTTTCTTTAGAGTGCATGAGTTGGCCACAATTATGCAGGCTTCATTGCTGTTTGTTTTCATTTATACATTTACTTATTTACATTCCATGCCCTTTCACAAAGGATCTGAAGTGACAGGTTATGGTTGACATACGTAGGCCATTACCCGAGGGATAGAAGTTCGCTTGGAAATGATACTGCTACCAATTTGAGTATTTTTACCTCTAAACCCTTACAAATAGTCAATAAAAACTCTCATGCAGAACAACAGAGTAGTAGACGGATTCTCCCAAGCCTCCAAAGAATACAAATGGAAATCCAAGGAAATTGCATGCCCATGCATTTGGGGAATGGGACTAAACAATAGAAACGGTGGTTATGCAGTACTTCCTGCTCATAGCGACCTCTTCTGTGTCGCAGTAGAGCTGCCGTTTGTGTTCCTAGGCATCCCTCTGGGAGAGTGAGGAGGAGTGGGACACTTTCAATAAAATGACTAGGGCAATAAGTGACCGCGAATCCTGCCATCAGGGACGATGGGGACACTCAAAATGAGCATTTCCCAGCCTCTCCCGGGCCCCCGCCCCTACTCTTGCCTTTCGTTCAGTCTGCTGTGAAAAGATAACCCCATTCACGGCCAGCCCTTCAGCTCCGGCAGTGCAGCCAACGAGCCCTGAGCTGGAGCACAGTCTGCGTGGCTGGCCTGGGTCGAGTCAGGTGCTTCGCCATGTGAGTGTTTCAGAAAGTGCTCGCTCACTTCCATCTGAACAGGATAAAACCATTGGATTATTTTCTTTTTTTCATTGGACTCATGTTTAAATGATGAACTGACTGCAGTCCACCCACAGTGATGTCCCTGGAATTGAGGATTTGGCAGGTGACAAACAACCAGACTGGTGACCCTCTTTTCCGATGGAAATAGATTCGGAGCTTGGTTTTGTTTGTGCCTCTCCTTGTGTGTGTGTTGTTTAAAGTATGAAAAGAGGACAGTGCTTTGTGACTTAGGGTTACATGATGCTCACTCTCCGTATGTCTGCTTATGTATCCATGTGTATCTGTCTACATAGGGAAGATGTGAAGGAAAAGTGGCAACTTCATGAGCAGGGCCTGAGCAAGTGGTAGTGAGGGGGAATTTTAGCTCAAAATTCTGATGCAACCGTTACAATGTAGTCCTCACTCTGTAACAAAGGTTATAACCTTATTGCTTTGTTATCAAACATCTTGTACAAATCACCCATCCAAGCAGCCCCCGTTGAATCCCTCTCAGTGTCAGACTGGGCTGGGCACTGAGGACAGAGAGGGTCCCCTGAGCCTCCATCTGCTACACAGGCCAACCGAGAGACATGCTTCCTATGGCCGGCTGCAACTCTAGGTCTCCTGCTTGTATCCGTACCACTCACCTTCACAATCCCCCTGCAAGGAGAAATCAGAATGAGCCCATGGACCAGTGGTCCTCAAACTTTTAAAACTGTCCATCAGACCCGTTGGAGGGCCGGACTATAGTTTAAAAAAAAAACTATAAACAAACTCCCATGCACACTGCACATACCTTATCTTGAAGTAAAAAAACAAACAGGGCAAAAACACCCGGCGGGCCGGATAAATCTCCTCGGTGGGCCACATGTGGGCCGCAGTTTGAGGACGCCTGCCATGGGCGATGAGGTGACAAAGACAGAGTGATCCCAACACTTACCTAAGGCTCCGTGGGCAGGAAGTATGGTGAGAGTCCTTTGACTCCTAGCAGTCTGGCTTGGAACACCCCTATTCCTTAATGAGATTTCAATCACTATTCCATAGTACTTTCACATCAGAAGGCGAGTGTCCCCGAGAGGGGGAAGTTTTATGAGTAACTAACTATATTTTAACAATCGCAGCTACTTGAATCTCCAGCGAGAGGGAGTTAATTAAGTAAAACAGGAACCATTCAGATTATGCAAAACTTGGGACACATTTAAAATGATGGTTGAACCAATTCTCTAGTGGCATAGAACGAATATACTTCCTATTTTTAAGTAGATTACTAAGTGTTTTTAGTGTGACCCAACTTGATATGAGGTGTTTATTTAGCTCAACCTGGGCTCATGGAAGGATCCACATCAAGCAGAGCATGGTAGATTGGGGAGGACATGGCAGATCCCTGCACTGGAGGCTTTAAACGCCCAGGTCTGAGGGTCTGGTCCCGCCAGTCCCCACCTTGGGCTGCTTTCCCTGATGGGAAGACCTCGGCACTCTTTCTGTGCCTGGCAGTTAACACCAGCCGTAAGCAGCCTGCTCACGTATCAGGAATAGCCTTGCTTTCCATACTGGGCAACTGAAGGCTCTTTAGAAGTAGACAAAATTCTTCTTATATATCAATCTCTATTTTCTTTTGCAAAAATTTGTTTTAGAATTAGCTTTTCTGAAATATATTTGTATCAAATGAGAATTAAACTTCTGTTTCCCAGAGTTTAAGGAGTTCTGATAAAAATGTTTCATAGTATTCTGATTATACACCCCTCCAAATGGATGATTTGATATTATCTGATATTTTGTGCTGACTGAGCACATTTGTACCACAGACCTAAAATAAAATACAACCTTCTCAATATGTAAAATCATATCCAAATCTGAGTTGTCTCTGGCTAGAACATATGGAATTTCTTTGAAAGGTAAAAATGTAAATATTTACTTTCTATGTGGCGAAAGCTCAATAACTATTTGTTAAAGAGATGATTAAGGCACTTAATATATGAGCTCGTCTCCATGACTGTTCAGCTCTGTGAAACAGCCCTGGTGGACTTTCAATGTGTCCAAAAGGCCCCTGACATTCCTCTCAGTAAGCAGAAGAGAGGCCGCAGGGAGGACACTCCAATGCCCTTCCCTGGCATGTGCAACAGCCTAAGTGGCTTCTAAGCAGTGGACGGTGGTGGAAGTGAGGGCAAGCCTCTTCCAGGCTCATCTCACACACATTCCTTTGGATCCCAGAGTCAGCATGGAAGGAGCCCAGCTGCTCTGAAGCCACCATGCTACAGAGGCCACACAGGGATGGAGAGATGCCTGAGTAGCTCCAGCTGTCCAGCCAGCTGTCAGACTTGTTGATGCCTGAACATGCAAAGCCAAGCCGACGTGTGTATTCCAGCCTACAGTGGCCCTGCAGGTCTGAGTAGCACGGTCCCATAGGATTTCCCAAGACAGGGCCACTGCTGAGTTTGAACCACTGACCTCTTGTGTAGTAGTCAAAGGTTTAACCACTAGGCGCCCAAGCCTCCAGTATTCAGTCCTCTGACTGAGCTGCCCCTGTCCACATCAAATGGAGCACAGACCCAAAGCCCCTTCACCGCCCTGTGCAATTGGTAGTCTTGAAAGCGGGAGAAATGTTTTGAGTCTCTAGGTCTTGGGAAGCTTGGACAGCAACCAAAGTACAGGAACATCCCCTAGTTTGCGTACTGACTCCATAGACTGTCCCCTTGCTTGCTTCAGCGAACATTAAGACCCTTCAGCCCCAACCCTCTCTGACCGAGCCTCTTGGTGGAAAGGGGCTGTTTTAAAAAACAAACAAACAAAGAAACAAACATTTTATTGGGGGCTCGTACAACTCTTATCACAATCCATCCATCCATCCATTGTGTCAAGCACATTTGCACATTTGTTGTACAAATCATTCTGAAAACATTTGCCTTCTACTTGAGCCCTTGGTATCAATTGGCACATAATTTACACGCATCATACAATTCAGTAGTTCAATCGTTCAGTCATACATATCAGGGAGAATTGTGCAATGATTACTATGTGCAGTTTAGAACACCCCCTCCATTAATTGAATCACCTTTCGAATGAGTTGTACAATCACAGTCAGTTGTAGCTCCCTCCTGCTTCCTGCCTTCATTTGTATTCCCTGAAATCCGCTTTCCCTCCCTTTCATCCACTCTCCACCTGGAAGGAGTATTCTTGGAGTCACCTATCATTATTGCGGTAGCCACTACTTAGGAAGCTAAAGTTCGCCACCCTCCACTTCCCTGAATATAGGAAAATTGTTAGCAGTGTTGCCTTCTAACAAGGAAACAAGTAACACCACCTCTTTCAAAGCAAGTTACTTTAGATATGCGTCGTAGGCTGGAATGCCTTTGCGTCTGGTCAGTGTGAGCACAGAACAGCTTCAGCACGAGCACAGTGACCGGACGACTGACTGTGAGTGCAGCAGCTTGTGTGATAGGTATCTCCCGGAGAGTTCTTTAAGGAGATCCAGAAAACATTGTTTTAGTTCCATGTTCTCATTCTTGCTAGGGGGAAAGGAAGGCACTGTCACCATCTGTTCACTAGGACACAGATACTGTGAAGAAGAAAGACCGAGTGATCATCAGGCAATGGGATGTAGTTCGATCCCTCTCATTAGTGCACTTCCTCCATTGGCAAGTCCTTGTACAAATGGTTGATATATTTGTCAACTTATCATCAAATATACATAATAATCTGCTTTACAACTTGATCTCATATGAATTTGATTAGCAAATACCTGGTTCCCAAACTTGATCATTTCAGACTAGACTGAGACTTTTAGCGATTCCACAGATGTAGTGATTGATTTCTTACAGGATTCTACCAGAAGCTGCCAGCTCATTCCTTTCTTTCTTTGATACAAATTTAGTTGGTACAGGGAATGTTGTGAGATTAGATGAAATTTCCAAACATCGCACCTCACTGCTGACGGGTCAATGTCAAACAGGACAGGGTAAAAAAGGTCCTTGTGAGTTTCTGAGACTGTAACTCATTACAGGGCTAGAAAGCCCCACATTCTTTCTCAGAGCAGTGGGTGGTTTTCAACTGTTGGCCTTGCGGATCCCAGCCCAGCTCATAACCACTAAGAGACCTGGCTAGGTCCAATGCCACTGTGTGTGTCAGGGAATCCAGTTTCTTTTACACCAGGACTATCTCCTGGATGGAACTTTTGAACCCCCATATTCTATTCAAATATGAACATCACACTCTGATGAGTTTGGGTATAGAATGCCAACTCAGGCAGCCTGATACAGAGCGGTCATCCTCACTTCTCAGGAGGATTCTGACTGTACCTCCTCCCAGGCACATTTGTTTGCTCTTTTGGCAGTTCCTGGTACTTTCAATATTCTTTGCCAGCACCACACAGAAGAATGTATTCTTTTTCAGTCTTTCTTATTCAATATCCAAATTTCACATGAATAGGAGGCTATTGAAAATACCATGGCTTGGGCCAGGTGCGCCCTAGTCCTTGAGGTAGCATCTTTCCTTTTTTCCTGGACATAGCATCAGGAGTGCCCACCCTGGCAAAGGACGCCATGCTTGGTAACATGGAGGGTGGAGAAGAAGAGGGAGATACTTCACAAGATGGACTGACCCAGGGGCTGTCACAGTGGGCTCACCCGTGGAGTGTGAGGGGCTCCATTCTGCTGCACTCAGCGTCGCCACGCCTCTGAACAGATCTGACAGCAAATAAAAACAACTGCTAGTCATGCATTCATTTTTTAAAATGACAACAACCTCATGTCCGAAGTTGTGTCGTCCTCTTTTCCCTGTTGGCACTGCTTTGTTTGTGTTTGTAAGGCAGGTAAATCCCATCTACAGCCAGCACCATTTTACTGCTCACTTGGTTTTGCTTTCCCTGTCTTGACCAGCGTGTGCCTACCTTCTATGCTATGGTTAGGAAGGTACTCTCTCACCCCCCATAACCATCAACGGACATTTCTTCTACCTTGAACATCTTTTGTTGATGTTATGAGAAGAGGCCTCATACAACATTTCGTCTTTTTCGCTAGGCTGATTTCACTCAACCTAATGCCCGAGAACGACGGGGCTTTCTACGCCTGCAGACAGTCACAGTCTCAGAAACGCACAGGGCAGGTCTGCCCTGCCCTACAGGGCACTACGAATGCAGCACCAACTCGGTGGCAGTGGCGACATGAGCCGTTTCACAGGCTCCTTGTTTTTCTTGAACACTGTACTATTCCACCGTGTGCATGCACCCCGGTTTATCCATCTTCCACTGACTGGCATCCGTTTGTGCCCGTCCTTTTGTTATTGGGACTAGGCTGCGGTGACTGGGGCTGTGCAATGTCTCTATTTGTAGCCCAGCTCTGATGTCTCTTGGATCTCTACCCAGTAGTGGAATTGCTGGATCAACTGTTGCCTCTAGCTCCAAACGTTTAAAGGGAGCACCATGTCATTTTCCATAGGGCTTGTACCTTTTTACATTTGGCCATTTGATTACTGGCATCAGACAAGGAAATGCAACATTAAAATTATATAGAACTGTATTACACCTCTCTCACAAGCTCTTCCTCTTGGTCTTCCCTCCTCACTTTCAGCATCCAGTCCTTCCTTCCATGTCACAGCTCCAGTTGGAGCAACACCTTGAATATATTGGGGATGGTGTCTATTGCTGTTATGACTTTAACTGCACGATTGTCCTCCCACAATTTAGGTGGCTAAAGTCTGCGTTCAGAGTGTTAGCTCTAGAAGAAGTCCTAAAAGTCCTTCTTGTTTTGTTTGTTTGTTTTAGCTTCTACGTGTTGGTTTCTTGGAAACCTCCAGGCGTCTTACTGTTGTTGCTGTCAAGCTGTTTTTGACTCAGCGGTCCTGTGTACAACAGAGCGGAATACCGCCCAGTCCTGTGCCATCCTTACAATTGTTCTCAGGTTTGAGCCCATTGTGACAGCGGCTCAGTCTCCTGAGGATCTTCCTCTAGTTCAATGCCCTGGTAATTTACCAAGCATGGTGTCCTTCTCCAGGGACTGGTCTCTCCTGACAACATGTCCAAATCATCTGAGACCAAGTCTTGCTATTCTTGCTTCTAAGGAGCATTCTGGCTGTACTTTTTTCAAAACAGATGTTTGTTCTTTTGGCAGCCCATGGTATAGTTTAAATATTCTTTGCAAACACTATCATTCAAA
This sequence comes from Tenrec ecaudatus, assembly GCF_050624435.1. Classification (NCBI taxonomy): domain Eukaryota; kingdom Metazoa; phylum Chordata; class Mammalia; order Afrosoricida; family Tenrecidae; genus Tenrec; species Tenrec ecaudatus. The sequence goes on from NC_134546.1 coordinate 663,160, forward strand.
TGCACTGATTTTTCTATGGTCTTCCTTATTCAATGTCCAAATTTCTCATGCATAGGAGGCAATAGAAAATTCCGTGGCTTTGGTGAGGGGCATCATGGTCCCGAAAGTAGTATCGTAGCCCTTCAACCCTCTAAAGCCGCATATCACAGATTGTTAATAAGCCTTCCTGCAGTCCTGATGCTGCATTCTTCTTCATATAACCTGGCTTCTTTGATGGTTTGCTCAGCATACAGCTTGAACATGTAGGTTAAGGCAATAGAACTCCGATGCACACCCTCTTGATTTTAATCTGCCCCGTATCTCTGGTTCTGTTTGCACAGCTGCCCTTTGATCCACGGCAGATGCCACACGAGTGCCATGGGCTGTGCTCAACTCCCCGCTCTTCTCAAGGTGATCCACTGTCAGTGCCTTGGCAGAGTCAACATAGCACATGCAGACATCTCTCTGGTCCTCTCCTCTTTCAGCCGAGATCCATCTGAGGTCAGCAGCGATATCACTTGTTCCATATCCTCTTCTAAATCTGGCCTGAACCTTTGGCAGTTCCCTGTCAATGTATTGCTGCAAACATTGCTGAATGATCTTCAGCAAAATGTGACTTGCATGTGATATCAATGATATTGTTCTATAGTTTGAGCATTCTGTGTGTCACTTTTCTTTGGAATGGGTACGAATAGGGATCTCTTCTAGCAGGCCAAATAACTGTCTTCCAAATTTCCTGGAATAAACAAGTGAGTGCTTTCAGTGCTTCATCAGTTTGCAGAAACAGCTCAATTGGTGTGCTGTCAATTCCTGGAGACTTGCTTGGGGCTAGTACTTTCAGTGCAGCTTGGACTTCTTCCTTTAACACCATCGGTTACCTCTTGCAATGATTGCACGTTGACTTGTTCTTTTTGGTACAGTGACTTGGTGTCTTCTTTCTATCTTCTTTTGATGTTTCCTGTATCATTCAATATTTTTCCCATAGAATATTTCAATATTGCAACTCGAGACTTGAACTTTTTTGAGTTCTTTCAGTTTCAGATGTGCTAAGCTTCTTCTTATTTTTAGTTTTCTAACTCGAGGTCTTTGTACATTTCATATTTTACTTTGTCTTCTTGAGCTGTCATTTGAACTTTTCTGTTCAGCTTTTTGACTTCATCATTTCTTCCATTTGCCTTAGATGCTCTATGCCAAAGAGCTAGTTTCAGTGTCTCTTCTGATATTCACACTGTTCTTTTCAGTGACCTTTGGCTTTCTTCAGGTATGATGTTCTTGATGTCAGCGCATAGCTCATCAGATCTTCAGTCATTAGTGTTCAATGCAGTGGATCTGTTCTTAAGATGTTCTCGAACATCTCAGGTGTTTGGGTGTGATATACTCAGGGTCGTATTTTGACTTGCGTGGACTTGTTTGCATTTTCTCCTACATCAACCTGAATTTACAGGTGAGCAGTTGATGGTCTGTCTGTTCCACATTTGCCCGCAGCTTGTTTCAGCTGCTGGTATTGGGCTTCCCCATCTTCTCTTCCACAAATGTCGTCCATTTGATTTCTGCATATTCCATCTTGAGAAGCCCATGTGTGTAGTCACCTTTTGTGTTTTTAAAAAGGGTATTTGCAATGAAGAAGTTTTTGGTCTTGCAAAGTTCTATCATGTGATCTCCGGCTTCTTTTCTTGCTTTCTCCCTCGCTCTTTTTAAACAGCGCTATTGGTGTGTAGCTCACGCTTTGTACAATTCAATAGTTCAGTCACAACCAGAAGAGTTGTACAATTATCACCACAGTCAATTTCACAGCATTTCCTTTATTCTTGTACTCATTGTTGTTAGCTCCCCATCGCGCCCCCCCCCCCAACCTCCCTTGCCATACCTTGAGAGTACCAAGGAACTATGAATGCAGTTGCTGTTTTCTAGCTTTGCCTGTCCTGGATTTCATATACAGAAAACAACAACAAAAGTAACCACGGTAACAAAGTCACGCATAAAACCACAGCAGAAATGCTGAAAGTGGACATTGGGGCCAGGGCGTGGTGCCCCAACAGACTGGACTGGAAAACGCTCCTAAGGGCCAGCAAACGATCCTTGAATGAACTACAAGCCTTTCTTTTGTGAAGTGTTTTGTTTTGTTCTTTGTCAGTGGTTTGTTTTTGTTGTTTTATTGTCTGGTTGTATACTGTTGCTTTGTTTTCCTCTGTCTTGTTTTCGTGCATGTTAGTGTCTCCACAGGTCTGTCTGAATAGGACAGGCTGGATGAACTATCTGGAGGAAAAACAATAGGACAGATAGTTCCGGGGGGACAGACAGATCCGGGTGGGGGAGGGGGAGGAAGGTAAGGAAGTGGTGTTAATAAACACAGGGACAAGGGAACAACATGGGACCCAAAATGGTAGTGAGGGGGCAGTGATAGGCCTGATGGGGAATGATCAAGGGTAAGGTTGCGTAGAGAAGAGGTATAGCTGTAGCCCAGGTGGGGACGGAGCATGATGGTGGGGCAGGAGGAAAGTCAAGGGAGAGGGAGGAAGGAGCTGGGAGTCAAGGGGCATTTATGGAGGTCTAGACAAAGACGTGTACATGCAAATGTATATATGAGGATGGGGAAATAGATCTAATTGTCTACATTTATAGGTTTAATATTAAGGTGGCGGAAGGACCTTGGGCCTCTACTCAAGCACTCCCTCAATGCATGAATACTTTCGTTTATTAAATTGGTACTCTATGATGCTCACTCTCCTGACACAACTGCTGAAGCCAAAGTGGGTGAACAAGTAAATGTGGTGAAGAAAGTTGATGGTGCCCGGCTATCAAAAGAGATAGTGACTGGGGTCTTAAAGGCTTGAAGATAAACAAGCGGCCTTCTAGTTCAGAAGCAACAAAGCCCACATGGAAGAACACACCAGCCTGAGTGAGCGAGTGATCCCAAAGGGATCAGTTATCAGGCATCAAAGAACAAAAAATCATCATATCATTGGCTGCACACCTCCATGATAGGATCGCTGAAGACAAATGGGTGCATAAGCAAATGTGGCGAAGAAAGCTGATGGTGCCCGGCTATCAAAAGAGATAGTGTCTGGGGTCTTAAAGGCTTGAAGATAAACAAGCGGCCATCTAGCTCAGAAGCAAAAAAGCCCACATGGAAGAAGCACACCAGCCAGTGCGATCACGAGTTGCCAAAGGGACAAGGTATAAGGCATCATGCAAAAAAAACAAAAGAATATGTGTGTGTGTGTGTGTATATATATATACCACATTGAATGAAGGGGGAAGTGCAGAGTGGAGACCCAAGGCCCAAGTGTCGGCCACTGGAGATCCCCTCATAGAGCGGTTTAGGAGAGGAGATGGGTCAGTCAGGGTGCAAGGTAGTACCGACGAAGAGCACAGCTTTCCCCCAGATCCTGGATGCTTCCTTCCCCCAACTACCATGATCCAAATTCTACCTTGCAGGGCTGGATAGGGCAGAGGTTGTACACTGGTACATATGAGGGCTGGAGGCACAGGGAATCCAGGGTGGATGATACCTTCAGGACCAAGGGTGTGAGGGGCGATGCTGGGAGAGTGTAGGGTGAGTGGGTTGGAAAAGGGGAACTGATTACAGGGATCCACATGTGACCTCCTCCCTGGGAGAGGGACGGCAGAGAAGGGGGGGAAGGGAGACTCCGGATAGAGCAAGATATGACAAAATAACGATGTATAAATTACAAAGGGCACATGAGGGAAGGGGGAGCGGGGAGGGAGGAAAAAAAAAAAAGAGGACCTGATGCAAAGGGCTTAAGTGGAGAGCAAATGCTTTGAGAATGATTGGGGCGGGGAATGTATGGATGTACTTTATACAATTGATGTATGTATATGTATGGATTGTGATAAGAGTTGTATGAGTCCCTAATAAAATGTAAAAAAAGAAAAGGGGAAAAAAATGAAAGAAAGAAAAGAAAATGATTAGGGCAAAGAATGTACAGATGTGCTTTATACAATTGATGTATGTATATGTATGGACGGTGATAAGAGTTGTATGAGCCCCTAATAAAATGTTTAAAAAAAAAACACAGCAGAATAGATAAGATGTTAAATTTTAACCTGACTGCATCTGCAATAATCCACATTCCAATGCACTCAGCTTGATAGCAAGGCTGTTTACATCTTGGTCTGTGGTCACAGGGTTCACCAGAGGCTCAATCACCATTTATTTCCCCTTCACTTCAAAAGAGAAAATTGAAACAGCTTTAAAATGGGACAACAGGGAGATCAAATGCCAAAATATTACACTGCAACCTAACTATGTCTGCCATAATCAACACTATAATCCACTGTCTCACTACATTTCTATCACCAAAACCATGTTTACCAACTACTAATCTTTCCCCGTTGTTTCCAACTTTTGCATTCCAATCTCCAGCAAGTATCAATACATTTTAATGGCATGTTTGATCAGTCTCTCTAACCGAAGTTGTTGGTCGAATTCTTCAATTTCTGCACCACTAACTTGTGTGGTTGGTGTATAAATTTGAGTAATAGTTGTATTGATTGGATTTCCTTGCATGAAGATAAGCACTATCCTATCACAGATAGCGTTCCACTTCAAGATCCATTTTGAAGTGTCCTTTTTGAAGATTAATGCAATACCATTTCTCTTAATTTATCATTGCCAGCATAGTAAACTATATCATTTTCTAATTCAAAATGGCCAACACCAGCCCATTTCAGCTCACTGACACCTACAATATTCATCTTTATGCATTTCATTTATAATGACTTCCAATTTTCATAGATTCCTACTTCATACATCCCAAAGTCCACTTATTACTGGTGTTTGCAGCTGTTTCCTCTCATTTTTAGTCACGCCCCACCAGCACATGAATGTTCCAAACGCTTCGCTCCACAGCCTTTATCCAACGTCATGATTCGCTCCACAGCCTTTACCCAACGTCATGATAGACTCTAATTTGAAAAGGAAGCTCTTCTTCGGCCTTATTTTTAGTGCCTTCCGCCCTTAGGGGCGTTTCTTCTGGTACTATCTCTGAAAATGTTCTGCTTATATTTATTAGATTTTCAGTAATGGCAATAGTTTTGTGCTCTCCATAGGATTGTCAGCGGCTAATTCCTCTGACGTGTACAGCCTATTCCTTTTCTGTAGTCTGTTTTGTCTGAAGCTCTGCTGACACTCTCCAAATTGGGTGACCCTTCTGGTGATTGAAACACCAGTGACATAACTTTCACCATCTCAGTGACACACAAGGCACCACAGGAGAACAAGCTGACAGACAAGTCTTGGCCTCTATCTCACCCCATCGCTCCTCTGTCCACTGTTTAATCCCTTCTGTATCTCAAAAGAAATCGACTCAAGACAAACCCTACAGTGCTGTTGCCTTATTGACACCTTAAAAATGGAAAACCAAATGGAATTATAACCATAGGCAAAGAAATATAATTCAAGAACCTCTACTTTGAAGGGGACAGAATTCAATCAATAATAACCCACCCTTTGGCTTCCAAAGTTTATATCCTTGCCACATTCACCCCATCACATCATCCTAAAAATCTTAAATCAACTACAAGTCCAAAATATCATCATCTAACTCATCTAAAGCAAATAGAAATGATACTAAGCATGGTCCATCCTGGGGCAACATTTCTCTTCACCTGTGAAATCTGGGTACAAATGACTCGTTTTTATCAATAGAATGGCAGAAGAGGCACAAGGTGAACATTTTCCTTACAAATAGAGGAAAGTGGAGGGGAGGACGGTTCACAGGAAATAAGTAAGTCCAAATCCGGCAGAAAAGAATGCCATTAACTCTCAAGGCTGGACATTAATCTCCTGTTCTCTGCAACCATCTGGAAAATGACCCTGCTCTCCAGGCTGCGTGTTCTGATCATGCTTCTGGTTTCCGCTCCTCCTTCGAGGCCGCTGGCACAGCAGCTCTGCTGCTTGGCTTTGGGCGAGCCTATTCTCCTAGTCCAAAGAAATGTTGCTCCTACCCTCTCTTGACCCCGACAAGCCCCTTTTCTGCTGCTCCTCAGGCTGGCAGAGCCACCGCTCGGCTTTAGGCACCAGCTCCAGTTCTCTGGCATACCTTAACAGGAGCCCCACATTTCATATCTGAAGTGACAAAGATCCAAGTCTTTGAAACATGGGAGCTGGAGCCCCTCCCTCTGAGGCGGAGAAGACACTGCTTCCAGTGCTCCTTCCGCAGTTACCCTGATCTCCAAGTTGCTCCCTGGCCTCTCTTTTACTGGAATCCGGCCCATAGAGCCCTGCAGCTTCCTGCCCACAGAGTTCTAAGAGACAAACACCGTGTTTTCCTTTCGTTTTCCGTTCCCTTGGTCGAAGCGGATGGGTGGTAGTTGGTTAGATCCATTAGTCACAGACTTAATCTCGTTACCAAATGATCGTGTGGCCACGTCCTTCGTGAAAATTCTAGAACATGTGTCCTTAGTTTATATAACGTAAATGTCTAAGTCTTTTAAGTTGTTTTCACTTTTCATAATTTGCTTATAACTCTACCCTTTTCCTTTCTCACTTTACTGTAAGTTGGAAGGGGAAAGCAGGGCCCCTTAAGATCTTCCTTAGACATCTCAACAGCCACATATCCAGACTGACCATGTACAAGTTCTAACTTGTACTAAACATCTGAACATAATTCAGACAAGCTCTTTGCCACTGCATGAAAACATCACCCTTCTTTGATTGCCCAGTTGCATGTTTTCTTTAAAAGCCTCACCAGTAGTATATTGAATGTATAATTCCTAGCAGTATTCTGCTGCTGGTACCATATGTACCAAGACCACAGACATTGTGTACTGATCCTCGTGTCCTTCTGAGCCCTAGCATCACTGATTAAGAGGTCAATCCTTCTGTTAACGGTCTCTTTAAGGCCGTTTAAACCTGAACTCTCCTAGCCTCTACCTATTCTGACCCCATTCCAAAAGCACTTCCACAGTTTCAGTATCTGTTGAAACAGCACCTTACTCCTGGTGAAATGATGTCTAAATGATCTACTGCTGCCATGTCACAAATACCGCCACTTATTTTCTCAGTGTAAGACAGTGAGGTCCAAGCTCAGAGTGCTGGCTCCAGGGGAGGCTTTCTCCCCGTGTCAGCTCCCGGGGAAGAGCCTTGTCTCTTTGACTTCGGCTTCCTGATTCCTGGAGATCTCCTTTCTCCTCTGTTCACTTCTTTAATTTTGCTTTTATTTTTGAGAGATTAACAAAAAGAAGACAACCCATTCCAAAATGAGATTGTCCCAACAGGCAGAGAGGTGAGGATCTAAAACATCTTTTGGTGAGACGTTATTCAATCTATAACAGTGCCTTTTTCGTCTTCAGAAGATTCTTAAGATTTTTAATAAGTTAATTTTCTTTATAAAGTGCATAGCAATTTTAAGTCACCTGACAGGCGCATGCCAGTATCACCAGAATTACAAGAGTGCACTCACTTTTAGTTTACACAATTTGAACAGAAACATGTTTATTGGGAATTCTGGGTTTCTTTTTCTTCTTCTTTTTAACTGAGTACTAAAACAATTATTAATATTAAGGAGATGTATGTTTTTCTCACTTCTTATGGAATATTTCACATTTTAAAAGAAGGAAATAAGCTGACATATTTATTCATGAATATAAAATTTTTTCTAAGAAATTACATTTTTTCTGATAGTATGTATAAGTAAAAGATTGAAATATGTATGTATTTAACACCATTGTGCTGAAAAAGATCTTCAGAGTATTAAAATGTAAAAACACAATTTTCCAAGAGAACAGAGTATCCTTATGCCAGCTGAAACATTGCTCTGGCCTTCTTGCCTCCCACATGAGCCTCCCTCCCAATGTGCTGACTCACAGACTTGAATTTAAAGATAAAATGCAACACCCTTTTGGGTTAACAGGAGCTTCTAATTGGAATAATGCTTTTGAAAATAATTCTGGGAGATTGAAAAAAAGAGCTGATCCTGCAACTGTGAGACGTGTCCATAAAGAAGGCTGTCAGTGTTTTGATTGCTCGCTATAACTGTCGAGTCATTCTGAAAGTCCCTGTTTCTTTTTACTCTGTTACATAATTGGTCCTCATGCTCACCGTATGTAGTGACACACACTCCGTCACAGATGATCCCCTGAACACAGCCACTCTTCTTTCATGAACATTTAATTTTTGCTTCAGCTTTCCAGCTATCAGATTTCCAAATCCCAGGCCTAAGGCCACTAGCTGTCTCTTCACTCTGGCTTCTGAATATCCTTCTGCTTCATTTCGGCACAAAGCAGGCCCAAAGCGACTGTCACAGAGATGCTTCATGAATTCTCCTTTCAAGTCAGTGCATTCATCTCCCTGAGAGGCTTCCTCAGCGCAGAGACCACTAAAGCTGAGACATGCTTTTTCCATGCCCAGAGAACATGCCCACTTTAATGGAAGAGGTACCTAGCAAAGCTGGTTTTAAGGTAAAACTCTATCAATAAGTCTGCCCCACCCCTTTGAAGTAAGCTGCAATATAAAACCAAAGAAGCAGAATCAACAAGGACAAATAAAACTCCGCTTTATGTGTTCAGCCCCCCTCTGCTCCCTGCAGGGGTTTAAAGTGATTTTCAGGGATGTGTAAAACTATAACCAGACACTGTGCACTTAAAAATGGAAAATGGGTTGGAAACAAGGAGGGTGGGGCCACACACTAGAGCCAGGAGTAATGGCCTCTGCTACGGGCGGGCCACTTTTGGACTCTGAGCTGTCTAAGCAACCCTCTAGGAGTGAATGCCAGCAGCATCTCTGAGTCCAATTTGCCTGTGAGGAACCTTTCTGGGGAAGCAAGGAGGTCAGGGGCTGTAAGAACACACAGGCATCTGGCCAGTTTGTTCTTTATTGGTCTGATGGAGGAGCCGATTATAACATATCTGGAATGTCTTGGACAGTGTGTCCTTAAAGCAACGCTCCTCAAATATTGTTCTTCCAAGACGTCGAGCTCATAGAGATCGGGAGGCCATAAAACCACACTCTCTGCAGGCTTGACTTGCCAAGAACAGTACCTTAAAGATGCATCACATCGCGCTCTGTCTGCCCTCTCCTTCACTGGCAGGCACCTCAGAAGATTTATCTATGCTTGCTGCCTGGATAGTTTCTCTTCTCCGAGACCTGCCCCCCTGTTTCCTAAAACCGTCCAAATCTGGTCTCCACCCCACCTTCCCTGAAGCCTGTCCTGCTGAAGCATCAAAGCACTGTCAGTTCCGATGCCCCAGGGGCAGTTCTCAGTTCTATCACCGGGGGGTCGCTGCAGGATTGGGCAGTCATAGCTGTTTTACTTTTTTCTTTTGATAGCTGTTTTTCTGGAAAGGGTCTGCCCCTTTCGTTTCCTTACTACCAAACAAGCTTCTTCTCTGGACATTCTCTCAAGTGTGTCCTTTGCGTCTCCTTTTCCATGTGACCGTTCAGTGATGGTCCTGCGAGGGAGTCTATTCCAACCTGAGGGCCACAATAGTGACGCTACCAATTACAGGCGGTGGAGAGGGAGAGGTTCTTGTTCATGGAGTAACGGCATGGCTGCGCATGCTCCGTGTCTGCTCCAACCTCTTTCTGCTGCCTTCCCTTCGCTCCTTGGCAGTCAGCGTTTTACATCTGATTCAGGTGACATCAATCAGAGGTGCTCATGGGAAACTTCAGTTTGGAACTGATACAGGTGGGGAGAGCGGCAGCAGGCCAGAGGCATTGTGTATCTGGGGCGAGGGCCCACTGGACATGACGTGACTATAGAGCCAGCAGCTCTGGGGTGGCGCAGCGTGCCTGGCTGCAGTCAGGCTGATGTGTGCGTCGGTGAGATGATTTTAGCGGCTGCCTCCTGAGTCCTGGCGGTTCCCTGGTGGCTCTACTAGGGAAAATTGGCCAACGCTTAGTAATGGGTCAACGGTTAGAGGGTGTCCTAGCAAGGGAAGTTTTGTGTATTGTGTTGTAGAACTTCCAAAGGTGTTTTGATTCTAAAGGAGTACATATTTGGTTGACTTTACAGTGACTGAGCTATTTTACAGCTCCGTAAGGTAGACACTTACTTGTAGAAACTCTAGATATGCAAATAATTCTTGCTCATGGCAGTGTGATTGTTTTTTTCCCCTGATAGAAATAAAATTGATTTCAGCCCTGCAGAGAAGATTGTCCAATGCTGGGGGACTCTGGTTTGTTACAGACATCTGTGTCGTCTGATTGGTGCCTCTAGCACTGAAGGGTATTGAGTGCGTATCATATGGCTAGTCTGAAGCGAGGTGGTTGGAAGAGTGAGATACATGCAGATTTCAAAGATTCAGCACAAAAAAGATATGCCAAATATCTCATTGATTTAAAAATGTAGTAATTTTAGTAATCTTGAGATAATATTTTGATATGTTGGGTTAAGTAACACATTATTAAAATTAGTTTCCCTTCATTATTTTCTTTCTATTTTAATGTGGCCCTAGAAAATTTTATTTTTACATAAGAGGCTCACATGATAGTAATATTGGATAGTTACTGCTTTATTGAATTTAACCAGTTTTGCATCTGTTATCAAGATAAGTTTGGCATTTCTGGTTGGATGTGTGTGTATGTGTGGAAACGAAAACCTGCCCTGTCGCCATTGGGTCTCTCTGTAAACGTGGTGACCCCATATTTACAGGGACAGCTGCTCCCAGGGTTTCTTGGCTATGATCGTGCTGAAAGCACTTTGCCAGGCTTCTCTTCCATGCAGGTGCTAGGTGACCTTGAACTGACAACCTTGAAGTTAGCACTTGATCAACTGATCATAACTGGGGATGCCACCCAGGTTCTTCAAATGGATACCTTGGTCAAGGTGCCTTCTCTGGCCCCAGGCCCTTTGGTTTAATTGGCTGCTTCTCAGAACCCCAGTGTGGCTCTGCTGTCTCTCACCCAGCTGAGCGAGTTGCATGGCACCAAGACCAAGCGCTCTCCCTCTGGAGCCGTGTCCCGAGGGACCAGGTGCCTCTGATGCGCTCGCACTGGCTGTGTCCTGCCTTTGCCAGAGACAATCACACTGCTGTAGCTGTGACCAAGGGCCTGCCTTTGTCAGGCATCGCACCAGGGATTCCATGCCCCCTCTGCAAGCCTTCCAGTAACTCGGAGAGGAATTGTCATCCATTTTAAAGAGAAGACGTCTGAATCTCAGGCTCGTGGTGGGTGTCCTCGGAGTCCCTGGGTAATCCCTGAACTTTTCACTAACCACACACTGAGTGATACTTTTTAAAGGTGTGATATTAAAACACCATTGCAGACTTTCTGTGGATAATGAAGATGCACACTATTATTTTTCTGTCCGTGACCGAAAAAGAAGACGTGGTGAAGAAGGGAGACTTACAAACACATTCTAGACCGTACTTCCATTCTCAGTGCTAGTTTAAAAGCTTGAGACGGCAAAGCAGCTCAATATTTTCCAGTACCCAGCACGCTGGCTTTTAATTCATTAGCTGAGGTTTTTCCCTGCTGCCGGCTTCCTTGCTTTGATCAATGTTTTATATTGATGTCTCAGAGATGATATCCGAAAAGACTATGCTGTCTCATTTTAGTCACAGAAAATAGAATTGCAATGAATTATTAATAGTGTTGGCTTTCTAATGCTTTAATTTTATTTCTTTGTTCCAGAGAAGGATATTAGTTAAATGGAATTTTTTTATCACCCTGGGAACTTACTACAATTTGCAGTAAACACTAACAGACTTGAGTTATGGAAAAGTCCCTTTTGATTTTCATTTATACGTCTGATGGATTCTGCGTACATTCTGTTCACTCACATCTCTGATCAGCAATGGACTGGGAGGGCAGTTTTCAATCCGTCTCCTCTGTGCCACAGGCTTCCTCCAGAGGGGTTTAGGAAACATTGGTGGGGAGGTGGGGCCGGCATAGGGGTTGAGGGAGGGGGACGGTTGCTGGTGATGGAAGGGCTTCTGCAAGAATCTGTGCCCCACAGAGGAACTTCACTTGTTCTACTAGGCTTTCACGTGACTTGTTTGAAGAAAGTATTCTTCCCTCTAAAAAGGAAAAAAAGAAGACCTGACTAATACAACAGTACAAAGAGGTGTTTGTACATCGTTGGGATATGGGGGGGGGGGGCTAAGGATCTCACCCCATAATTGCAACATGGCTCAGTGTGGAGAAGTGTGAACTGGGCTTGATGATTGGCCTGCTGCTGCGACCGGGTTGGCAGGACAGACTTGCCCTCCTGTGCTTCCTGATCGCCACCCTGAGCTCTGCGTGAAGCCCACATGGTACTTACACATGTGACAAGGCAACTCACCATCACACGTGCAGTAAACTGGGGAACTAACAAGAATAAATGAGCTGGTTGGAAAGAGGGAACCGATTACAAGGATCTACATGTGACCTCCTCCCTGGGGGACGGACAACAGAAAAGGGGGTGAAGGGAGATGCCGGATAGGGCAAGATATGACAAAATAATAATTTATAAATTATCAAGGGCTCATGAGGGAGGGGGGAGCGGGGAGGGAGGGGAAAAAAGAGGACCTGATGCCAAGGGCTTAAGTGGAGAGCAAATGCTTTGAAAATGATTAGGGCAAAGAATGTACGGATGAGCTTTATACAATTGATGTATGTATGGATTGTGATAAGAGTTGTATGAGTCCCTAATAAAATGTTAAAAAAAAGAATAAATGAGCCGATCACATAAATGACTTTGTTCATGTGCGCAGCTCTGGGTGTCAGGTCTGGCTCGGAGACCTTCAGCTGTCCTCTGAGGGGACCGGTCGGGTCGGTGCTTACACGTGTTCGTGCCTGAAGGAACGCTGCTGGGGGTCTTCACGTCCACGTCTGCGCACAGCTGCCCCACGCGACAGAGCAAAGCGGCTCCCACGCGCTTGCCTTGGCTTAGCTTTACTAGACGCATGCGCGGCTTCAATGGGTCCAGGCTCTCCTCCTTTTCTATACTGAAAACAACCTCTTCTTTCGGTTTCCAGGAGTGAAAGAGTGTGAGGTTTTTTTGTCAGCGAGAGATTAAGTGGATGAGTGGAAAGAGTGTGTTCAGATTCCTCTTTCTTGACCCACGGTGACGGAGCAGAAAGGCCCCCGGGCTCCCTAGGCTGGGGTCTTCACGGGGTCCAGGAGCAGAGCCTGGTCTTTTCTCCCAGGGAACCACGGGGCTGTCAAACTGCCAGCCGCTTGGGTAGCAGCCGAGCAGGTAACCACTGTGCCAACAGGGCACCTTGTGGACAGAACCCTGGGACTGTCCCTCCCCCTGTGCACAGATGCTGTAGGTCTGAAGAAGGGGCCCAGGTGACAGATATTCAGTCTACATGCACTGATCATCTGGGGGGAGGGGGATACCATAGTGAAGAAGACTTGAATTCTGCCTCCTTCATGCATACATTCCCAACGTTATTTTTGTCAGTTGCTGTTGCCTCAAGTCCTCCTACTCAGGGCAGCCTGAGTAGAATGCTCCCTAAGGTTTTCGAGCCCAAGAGCTTATAGAAACACATTTCCAGGTTTGAACTACTAACCTTGAAGCTTCTGGTTGAGCTTGGTTTGAACTACTAACCTTGAAGCTTCTGGTTGAGCTTGGTTTGAACTACCAACCTTGAAGCTTCTGGTTGAGCTTGGTTTGAACTATCAACCTTGAAGCTTCTGGTTGGTGCCTTCTCCTGTTCAGGAGGCACCAAATGGACAGCCAGAATCACATCCACACAGGGTGACAGATGTGATCTTCTTAGTGCCGGGCAGGAGCATGCAAACCTGCTTGCACTGAGGAGACTCCCAGTGAGGGACACTTCTGTGGTCAGTAACTAAATATGTGCCGTCTGCACTACAGAATTAGAGTGCTGTAGAAGCCCTGTGGGGACAGCTCGGACGGGGACAGGAAAACAGTCCCATTAATTTACCAAACACAGATCTGACATTTATCAGCACTAGGGTCTGATTACTTTTTAATGCAAAAATAGTCTGAAGAAACTTAAAAATAATATATTAAGATCATTGTCAATTGTTTTCCGTAAAAAGATTGTTTTCCCAGATGTATGCAATCCTATTCAAATATAAAAGAGACTCGGCCATAATGGTATCCCTTCGTCTGTTTGTACTTTCCTAAAGGCAGCATGGTTTTGGCAGAGGAATAAAGTAGGTCTTATAAAAGCTAGTGTAACTTTCAAAACCTTCATGTAAGACACCTAAAACAATTAGAGGGAAAAGAGTCACACAATCGTCCATGGTGACCAAGTGACCCGACTTCTGTCAATAGCAGCACGTCTTCCTTCTTCCATGTTTGTCAGCTGAATCTTCCTGGTCTTTATTTGTTAAAGACATTGACTGGAGCCCTGGGGGCCTGATAGGTACAAGTTAGGCGGCAGTCTGCAAGGTTAGCACTTCTCAACCACTTGCCAATCTGAGGAAGAAACTCGCGGTTTTCTACTCCCATAAAGAGTTACAGTCTCGGAAACTCACTGGGCCTTTCCACACAGTCCGGCGTTGGCGTGCTGTGGTGGTGACGTAGGAGCAGAGGCATGTTGTGTCATCTGCTGGCCCCTTTGCTGCCTCAAGTCAACAGGGTTCTGCCCTTCTCTTCCCGGTTGTGGTGGCAGCGCCCGGAGGGTAGGGAGCTGCCTCACAACCCCACTGGGACTGCTGCTGCCTTTGGTCTTCCCCAGCCCATAGTGACCAGGGGACGGTTGGTCTACAGCCGGGCGGTCACCCGGGCTGCCAGGCTCCGGGTAACTGACAAGAAGCATCTGAACGCCTTCTGTAAATGCGATGAAAATGAACAACTGGGAAAGCCCAGAGGGCAGCCTACCTGGGAACCCCGAAGAAGGTGAAAGAGGAATTCTTCCTACAAGGCATCTGATGGTGACGTGGGAAAACCACAGTTTCTCACTAGCCAGTTGAAAATGTCATGTTTAAAACAGAACAACAAAATGCCTGCATGTAAGCTTACCAAATGACCTGAATAAGTCAGAAAATTTTAGTGAGGGTACAAAGATTGGACCAAAAATAGCAAAAAACGATGTTCTTGGATGACGGGATTAAGTGCTATTAGGATGTCAGTTTTCTCCAAATTATTTTTGGATTTTAAAGGGAAGTTGAAAGGATTGAATAAATCCAACCACAACCCAAACCCACTCCGAGCGACTCCAAGCGACCGGTGGGACGGAACAGAGCAGCTCCCAGGGTTTCCCATACGGGATCTGCACAGAAGCAGCTGCCTCCTCTTTCCGTGGTGGGCGACTAGTCACGCGAGCCCTTGGTTGATGCGGGGGCTGAACCCACTGCACCACCAGGGACCCCCCCCCCTGCCCCAACTGGACAGAGCCGGAACCAGAATAGACGCAGCTGGATTGTTCCTCGTCCTTACTGTTTATCTAATGGCAGTCTATCATTCCCGACGCTCAAATTTCAAACCTCACAGATACTGTCTTTAAAACTTAACTCAAGTGCTTATCAGAAAGGTATTTGGGGTTCCCTGACCCAGAGTTAGCCACCTTCCCCCGCCCTTACTCAGTCCTTTCTCCCCTGTCTCACCCCTGCACCACCTCATAGTCTTCCTGGTAAGTGAGCGCATTATAGTCAATGTTCTTACCTCCACACTCTGATTAGATAGGCAACGAGGAAGGAAGCAACCTGGGGATAGACTAGCATCTGGGCGGTGCTTTGCATCCAGCTTGGCGTGTGTGCCGGTGGCAGAAGCGGTGACTCTCCGCTGCTGACCTGGAGGCAGCTTGAGCCCAACCCCAAAGCCTTGGCCATGGACTCAGGCAGAGTCCACCGCCAGCCCTGCTGAGCCGACGGGCTCACCCTGAGCAGGAGCGCCAGCATCTGGTTCAGCTGTGCGCGCGTGCGTGCGTGTGCGTGTGTGAAGCGCTACTTCAATATTTATCGGTAATGTTTGATCTTGTGGTCTCACTCACGCAGAGCATGAGTGACATGTATTTACCTCCCATCCCACTCACATCCTAATTAGACACGAGTTCTTGTTTCTTTGTTTGCTAATTTGCCAGGAATTCTTGTGAATGGCTGTCACAAGTTGCTCTCGGACTAGGAGAACATCTCCAGGCCCAAACCCCGCCTGTGAGGGTTGGCTGCGGGAGCAGCACATGATGGGCTCGGCCAGGACTGTCCTGCGTTGGAGGCCTGTCAGGCAAGGTGGTTTCTGGCAAGAGCGCAGCATGTGCAAAGCCGCAACACAGAGGCCTTCCCCCCGCAGTGTGACAGAGCCGAATCTCGTGACAGCATGGCCCCACAGGGGTCTGTCCCCATCAGTGGCATAGACTCTGTCTTTGTGTTGGCTAGTAGGGAAGGTCTGGAGCGTAAGGAAGGCCAGACACGGAGAGTCTCTCAACTAGCTAAACAGATGGAATCATCAGCTCAATGGAGTAGTCATTGCAGGTTCTATGCCCACTAGTCTTTGCCCTAGATTCACTGTCTCTAATTTCTCCAGAGTCTCTCAAGTTTATCTTTCACTCTGTCAAAACTGCTCTTGTCGTGAAACCCGGGATTGATAAACCTATAGGGACAGGAAGTAGAATAAGGGTTTCGGGAGGGGAGGGCGTTGATAGGGGAGGGCAGATAAAAGGGAGATGATGTCAGGTAGTCCAGAAAGAAAAATAATTTTTGCAAACTGATTGTGGTAGCAACTGCTTAACATAATTGAACTATGGAATGATATGGTATATGTATTAACTCCCAATTAATACTTAATTCAAATAAATAGATATTTTAAAAACTACTCTCATCAAAGCCAACAAGCCAAGAATGGAAGCTCGTGGTGGCGAGTCAGTCCTGATCCATGACCCTGCAGTAAATACTGTATGGTACTGCTAGTCCACGAGGCTTCTCTGTTTGTAAGCCCTGGTAAACGTCGGGCTGCTACCCACAACGGCAGTGGTTCAAACTCACCAGCCCCTGTGACTGAGGAAGATGAGTCTGTCTGCTCCAGTGAGGACAGACAGCTTTTGGAACCCTATAGATAGAGCGGGGCTTGATTTGGAGTTTTTCCAAAGCCCTTGATGGAAGAAGTCTCCCGTCTCTTCGTCCACAACAGTGCTCGGCGTGTTTAAACGGCTAATCTTTCCGTGAGTAGTCAAGACAGACTGCTTGTGATCCTGAGGGGCCTCCACCATCACCAGCAGCCATCAGCTGATAAATGCCACCGTCACTTCTCAGGGCTCCCCTACCTGGTTCTGCCAGCATGTGAACCCGCTTCCATCCTCCCTGCTCCCAGACACTTCCTCTGGTCCCCGGGACACTTCACTCTCGGTTTTCCTCCTACCTCACACATCCCCTTGGCAGCTTCCTCCTCAAGTCCCGCCCTTTCAACACAGTTTCTTGGTGACTAGTGGAAACCGCACGGTGCAGCACTGCACACAGTGCCGAGCAACCAGCAGTGCTTGAGGAAGGCTAGGCTTCGTGATTCTTTCTGGCCTTTGTTTTCTGGAAGGCTCCAAGGAGATCCAATTAGTAAGATTAAGCAATCAACTCCTAACACCCACCATTTCCATGCTCAAGATTTCACCTCAGTCAGTTGCCAAAAAGAAAATGTCCTGTGTGGAGAGGTCAGCTTCTGAAGGAGGATCACGTCATCCAGCGAACATCCAACAGCACAGAGAGGGCTAAGGAACACAGTGGGAATCGGAACCACTGGTCTTTCCTACCCGATGGAGAGTATTTCAAGCTCACCAGAAGCTTCCGCCCAGAAGGTGTTTTGAATACACCGTTGTTGGGATGGGCACAAGGCGAGGGCACAGCTGGGGCAGCGCCGGCCCCACAGCTCTGAGGATCTGGGGGGACAGGTAGGGTGTTCCCACAGCAGCTGGCCTCAGCCTCTTGACCTGGGACCCCACTAAACCTGTCGTCCCAACCGATTCTTTGACAGGAGGAAGACTGTCGAATCTCCAACAGCAGTAGCTGAGGTGTCAGCAGTAGTCAACAGACCCGCTAGTATCTGAGGCACCCCAAGGCTGTACCTCAAAGCATCACGTAGATGTATGGAGTTCTCTAATAAGCTCAGGAAAATCATGGCACTGCATAAGTGGAAAATGTTTTCAGAACATACAACTGGGGCAGTTAGTATACAATAGGCCGTAGTAGATACTGCAGAAAAGGTCCATGTGGTTTTATTTTCATCTTCTCTGGAAGATCACATTTATTATTTATCTACCCTTTATCTATTGTGTTATGCACATTTACACAAATGATATTCCAGGTGCTGGGTAATGAGAACAATAGTGAGTTATTTTTATTACTAACCTCTTTACCAAATTACTTTTACCCTTTTACACACAAGAGCTAGATAATAATCATCTTGGAGTGTTTTAAGAGGGAGAAATAAGGAATTATCAGGAATTGACTTATGAAATTTATTAGCATTTCTTTTTATTAAGTGATCTATAATTAGTATTCTTCGAAGGGCATACATAATGGGAAATTTTACATATCATTTTACAAGTGAAAGTTGCTTAGTGAAAGTAAAAATCCCACTAATATCAATTATGGAAATCTTTAGCTGACCTAGGTATACTTCATATTCTAATTTTTTTGTTTTTTTCTCCTCTTTTTTGTAGGAAGTCCTGGCTGAGCAAGGTGGGAAGTCCTAGTTCTCGCATCGACCGCACGGCCTTTTCCAACGAGAAGGCCATTTCTAAGCTGGAATATACGAACTTCAGTGTTCGATACTAACAGCAAAAAAGTAGACATTGTAGTGCTTAGATGATGCCCATCTTCTTACGTGTGTGAACACTAGTATTAACATCAAGTTGTGTTAAAAGGGTAACTTTGTTCTGAAAGCTTCAATATTATTCATGTTAATAAAAGTATGTGACACTGAAATGATTTTACTGAATTATATTTTAAAACCAGTAAAACCTTTGCAATCTAAAATAAGAAAACAGCATTACAGAATGCCTAAACCTGTCTCATAGAGACTCAGTTTCAGTGCACATTACACATGACAGTCTAGGTGCTGTTTGGCTGATATCAGATAATAGTTAGCTACCTAGAAGATAATTCTCAAGTCCTGCGCCTGAATTAACTTATAAATCTTCCCGAATAATAATTTGAGTAATTTATGGTTAATGTTGAGTGACTTCTTACAGTATTTTTAAAAATCGGCAGTCAAAATAAAGGTATGTGAAGATTGATACAACCATAAAGTAATATCAATGACGTGTTACACGGACATTTCCGGTTAGATGTGGACCTGACTTTGCATACTTGGGTTGGAGTTACTTGATGCTCTCTGTGAACGTCATTGCTCTGGGGAGTGAACATCCACACTGCGGGGGGCCACATGATTTCAAGATGGCATACAGCATGATTTTTAATCAACCGCCACTTCACCCGGAAGGAACCGAGAGTCCGAGGTGAGTCCGAGTATCTTCTCCACATGTGAACGATAACTGAGCAACAGAACGTCTGTGGGGGAGGCTGACTCCATACCACAGAGTTCCGCTCCCCCAAAGGAAGCAAAGCAGACTCACCGGCAGCGAGGACCGACCGAAGCCCTGAAGGAGCACTGCGGCTGGGCCTTTCTCTAGCTGTTGGTGGGAGGAGAGAGCCCAGCCCGTCTTTCTCCCGCCACAAAGGCTGGTACTTCCACCTGCTGGCCTTGTGGATCACAGCCTACACCTAAACCACTCTGCCCCAGGGCTCCTACCATAAGACAAAGTGTATTCATTTCAAATATTGGGGAATCTCAACTACTGTAAGCCTGCTTGTTGGCTCTGTGGGTGAGGTGTCGGACTGCTCAATGTAAAGTCAGCAGTTCAAACCCAGCACCCACTCTGCAGTAGAAACCTGAGACTGTCTGCTGCCGACAAGGCACTCTGGGAAACCCTATGGAGCACTTCTAGCCTGTGGCAGTGAGTAAGAAGAATTAATACTAAATTCGGTGCATATTAATGAGGACTGAGAACATGGCTTGTAGATGCTAAATCAGGAAATTGACTTATAGTGGACCATAGGCAAACCTATCGACAGTGTTTACAATTAATTTTGAATTGCATTATCTACATTAGTTTACAAAATGGAAGAGACGATGGAAGGCAGCCAAAGAAGAAACAGCCCTTCTTCTCTCCTGCCCGGTCCAGCTGCTGCACTGACTCGGCCCCTGAGCTACAGCACGCAGGGGGAGAAGCCAACAGGCAGCGGCTGCACTTCCATTTGCTAAGTAAGGGCCGAGACATCACAACAACACCAGGGCCCCTTGTGGCTCTGCTACTCAAATCCCGTTGATTGGTCTGGAAAGGCCCAAAGTTTGCAAACATGAACCGAGAGGGTCCTAGACTAATAATGTTCCCAGGCTCCGGGGGTACATATCGTTTACTTGAAGATGTTATCTCTTGAAGAAAACACCTTTACCGTGGGATTCAGAAAACCATCAAAACTTACTCTCCTAGAAACGAGAGCAGCTGAGTTTTTAAAAGTTTTAAGAATAACAAAGGGGAGGGAAAAAGCAACCAAGGGACACAGAATACATCAGAAATTGATATTCTTGGACTCAGATGTCTTAGTTAACTAGCACTGCTATAATAGAAGTAGACCACAAGTGGGTGCCTTTAATGAACAGAGATGTACTTTCTCACAATTTGGGAGGCTACAAGTCTGAATTCAAGCTCCTGTTAAATGGGAAATGCTTCCTTTCTCTGTCAGCTCTGAAGAAAGGTCAATATCTCGTTGAACTTCTGCTCTTGAACAATCTTCATGAACTAGCATCTCTCTTCCCGCATCTCAGAAGAGATTGACTTGAAAGATATGGGACACTGATCTGATTTTATTAGCATAACAGGCAAACCCCTGCCCTTCCCCCCCCTCCCCCCGCACGAGGCCCACAGGCACAGGGCTCTGCTTTCTAACACTTATTTACAAATATGGTATTCTATAATACAGGATATAAAATAGTTGTGCTTAGTTTAAACAGCTCAAATATAAGCTTAAAGTATGTTCAGGGGATAAAAAGCATAATCAAATAGAACTTCTAAAGATAAAAACAAAATAGTTGAAAACAACTTAATCGATGGGTTGAATAGTGTGCTAAAGAAAATTGAAAACTAGGTCAGGGCAGGAAAATAGTTTCTAAAATTCAGCATGGAAACAATAAGATGGGAAACATTTTAAAAAGAGGTTAATACAAGCAGAGGATACAATGAGGAGTTTTAACATACCTGATTCAACTTCCACAAAGACAAGGAACTTCTCTCTCTCTCTCTCTCTCTCTCTCTCTCTCTCTCTCTCTCTCTCTCTCTCCCTCCCTCTCTCTCCTTCTCTCTCCCTCTCTCTCCAGGGGAGAAAGAGTGGATCAGAGGTACTATTTCTAGAGATAACAGAGGAGAGTTTTCCAGAATTCATAGAAAACAGCAATTCGCTGACTTAAGAATTTGCAATGAGTGCAAATCGAAGGACGTACACCCCAAGACATGATCAGGATGAAGCTGAAGGAGCTCCGTGGTGATGAGGAAATCTTTCCAGCAGCCAGAGGAAAAGTAGCGTAAGAGTTCCCCGCAGTCTGGGTCTCAGCGGCCGCAGTGGAAATCAAAGCCAGTGGTTCATCTCGTGGAAGAAAATAGCTACCCATCCAGCAGTCTATACTCAGCATAAATACATTATGTTAAAAATAAGAGTGAAATAAAAACATTTCCAGTAAGCAGTCACTGACAAAATTTACCACCAGCATCCTTACATAATACACTAGGAAATACACAGAACAACTGTCAGGTAGTCTTTCTGGAAAATGACCCTGAATCTAATCAAGACACTCGATGTGCCTATTAAACCCAAACAAAACAAACCCACAGAAACTTGGTGGACCGCGTGGGCCTGCCCTCATGGGGTTTGTGTGCTGTGAATCTTTCCAGAACCCGACAGCACAGCTTCCTCTCTGGGGACAACTGGAGGGTGTGGATCCTGGACTTCTGGTTAGCAGCCCCGTGGAAACCACCGTAGTCCTCCGCTGCTTGGCAGAAAGTGCAGGGACAGATAAGCAGCCTCAGGGAGGGCTGCATCAGATTCAGAAAGGGGGGTGCTCTGTGAGAGGAATACCTGTGGTTCTGCCTGGCGCCAGGCTCAGGCTCCGCCAGCTCGCAGCGCTACCCCGTGCACGCACGCTCACGGAGCACATGCTCGGGCAGAATTGGTGTTCATGATGGGACTCAAGGTCGCCCAAGTTCACCAAGTGTGACCTGGGCTTCTAGAGACGGTGATATGCACCTAGGAAAGGGTTTCGAAACCTTTGTGGGAAAATTCCATGATCTTTTATTACCCCCCCACAAACCTTTTGAAGGCCCTCATATAACAGAATATTTATTCAGAAGTGGAAATGTTCTAAATATAGCTATACACATAAACTGGCACATTTTATCGATATAATATTAAGCAAGATAAACCACAAAAAAACCATATGCAATATGAACCCATTCATGCAACATCCCCAAACAGGCAAAACGGAACCTATTGGTTTTTGACACGAATACAAGGATAAGTCAAAAGCATTGCTCCTAGCTTTCAGTTCACACAGGCGTAGATGTTTTTCCAAACGAAACGGGTTTAAACCGTGGTCGGTGGATGAATGTAGATAAGCTTCCTCGGGAACACACTTGTCTTCACACCTTTAAAATGCCTTCAAACAGGACACAACAAAAGGTCCAATGAGAACAGTAGCTTCCCGGGGATGTCCTGGGGATGTCAAGACAGACATGCCAACTCAGCAGGCAATGGCGGCTTTGAGGAGAGCTTCTGAAGGGGCCATCTTGGTAGATTTTCTGAAAGGACACAGTGTAATTACGGGGAGCTATTATGAAGAAGTGTGAAGAAAGTTGGAACCTGCATTGAAGAGAAAAAGTCCAAGAACGTTGTGCTCCCCCTACCCCTACCCCGCCCCCCTTGCCCCAGTATGACAATATATCTGCGCAGCAGAGGCTGTCCTAGGAGAATTTCACCCCACCCCCTACTGTACTGAACGCGCCCCTTCAGACTTCTTTTTGTTTCCCAAACTTAAAGACCATTTAAAAGAAAATGATGTGTGCCCTGAAGATGCCCGAAGTGCCATCAGGATGCGATGTAGGTGGAAGAGCACGGAATTCTTCGAGGGAGGTTTGCACGCACGCACACTGCCACCAAGCCCACTCTGCGCAGGAAGGTTCTAGGCCTGGATGGAGGCTCTGCCAAGATGCCACGGGTTCCCTTTCTGATGGTTGTGTTAATCAGGGCTGCTGCTGTCTTATAGCAGTGCTTGTTTACTTTTTCTCATACAGATAACAAAAGTGCAAACCCAAATGAGAGGGTGCCCATTACAAAGCCAGGATGGTGCTATCTCCAGGTTAGAAGAACAGGTTGTGACCCAGGACAGACAAATGAAGCCTTCAAACCAATTCAGGATGATGGCTTCGTAATCTGAGTGGTATATTCATGTGCTCACTTTATAATTTAAAAATAAGGTATATTTCACAAGTGAAAAATTTAAGACCCCCTAGAAAGCTCATAGGAAAACTACAACAAAACATTGTGTTAGATGAGGTTACAGCTGAGGAGGAAAGCCTCTGCCTGGTGGGTAGTCAAACGGTCTTGGACAAAGCAATCAACAGGAGATGAAGCCAGCCCGACGGTGTCCGCCATGCACACTTAGAATCCTTCAGAATCCGGGGAAGTTCATACCTCTAAAAGTTGTGTATCACAAGGAAAAATAAAATGCCAGGAAACATCTGTGATGTCGTCGGTCGCGAGCAATGCCAGGTGACCTCTCTCAAAGAAGAGCAGGGAGCTTTTAGAAAGAATATGCACAGGTTCCATTGCAATAGGTAGACTGAGGGGAATTAGCCAACACAGAGAGATAATCATCTGAAAAAACAGGGTCATACACACGTAAACTCGGACACTTATAGGAACACAATTGCGATTGTTACGGCCAGAGGCTCCTTAGAGGCAAGGATGTCAAGACCAAGACTTTGTCTTACATACTTTGGACATGTTATCAGGAGATAATGTGAATGGGTGTCCCGGGGGAAGGACATCATGTTTGGTAAAGAAGAGGGGCAGCAAACAAGGGGAAGACCCTTGACGAGATGAATTGAGGCTGCTACAGGTCAGAACCAACTGGATGGCACCTAACAAGAACAGCTAACAACCTTACTCTGGTCAGGTGTGGCTGAGTCAGGCCTGACTCACAGCACCCCTATGAACAACAGAACTAAACATGGCCAGACCCTATGCCATCCTCAGATTTGTTATTATGTTTCAGCCCATTGTTGTCGCTACTGGGTCAATCCATCACCATGAAGGTCTTCCTGTTTTTCATGGACTCTGTTTTCCAAGCATAGTGGTCTTTTCCAGGGACTGGTCTTCCAAAGTATGTGAGACAAGGTCTTGATATAGCCACTTCTAAGGACTGCCTGACTGTCCTTCTTCCCAGGCATACGTCTAAGGCAGTCCATAGTGTACTCAATACTCTTCGACAATGTTAAAATGTAAATGCTTCAGTTCTCAACTGGTCCCACCTATTGGTTGTCCAGTTTTCGCATGTATAAGAGATGATTGAAAATACCCTGGCTTGGATTGGGCACCCTTCAGTCTTCAGAGTGGTAGCTTTGCTTTTGAACACCTTACAGAGGCCTTTTGCAGCAGTCTTTGCAGTCTATTGCAGGCCCAATGCGATATGTCTTCTGCTGCCGTCACTGCTGCTTCTATGGGCGTTGTTGTTGTGGATTTAAATAAAATGAAATCCGTGACAGCTTCGATCTTTATCATGACATTTTGTATTGTTCAAATTGTGAAGATTTTGCTGTGAGATTGAGGTACAATCCAAAGCTGTAATCTTTGTTTTTCAACAGTAAATGTGTCCAGTTCTCTTCTTTTCAGCAAAGAGTGCTGAGTCAACTATATAATGCTGGTCATTAACAAGTCTTCAGTCAATCCTGATGTTGCATTCTTCTTCTTCATGTTGTCCAGTTCCTTGGATTATTTGTTCAGAACTCAGATGGAAGAAATATGGTAAAAAGATAAAACTCTGACACATCCACCTTTCCTAACCTTAGACCATGTGGCCATTCCCTTGCTTTGTTCAAAGAATTGCCTCTTGGTCTCTGTATCCTCCACATGAATACAATGAAACATTCTGAAATTCGCATTCTTTGCAATGTTACTCATAATTTGTTATGATACATACGGTCAGATGATTTGCATACACCTATACAAGGGGTTTCAAATAGCTCATGGAAAAGTGCAATTAATAGCTAATGGAATTTTTCCACAAATTATGTACTTAAAGTCATATGTATACACATGTATTTAGATGTTTTAAGGAAAAATTACTTCTAAAAGCTCATACAAACAGCCAGCCCCCAAATAAGCATAATACTAAACAAAACCCCCTCTAGCATTCCTAATTGCCCACTTCAAGAGGACCCTAATTGCTGCCCAACACCTGTCCTTCACTCCCCACCCTCCTGGATGATCACTTCTTTTGTTCTCCTTCCTCCATAACTCCCATACCTCCTCCCCCACTGGCAGCCTTGACCTTGCTGCTCTTTCCCAGAGAAAACATGAGGCAAGAAAAGAGACCTTGCACAAGCTCCCATCTGCCCAGCACCAAAGTCTGAGCTGGCTTCCTGCATTTACCATGCCACAGTCCCACAGCGATATGGCTTAGAACAGAAGTCTACTGTCTCAACGTTCTGAGGGATGGAGCAAGTCAAGCCGTTGATTATGACAATGGTGCTGTCCCCAAGTATTTTCTCTGCTTTGCCCGTGAACAGAGATGAACGGTTTAGGATCCCAGCAAGAGCCTACATCCGCTCTGCTCCCTGCCCCAGCAATTCTTCCCCTCATTCCTGCCTTGTGGGTTTTCCTTTTCTATTTACGGAATCCTTCTACCAGGCTGCAAGCATGTTCTTTCCTCTGCTGAGCCCCTGCCGTGACTGCTACACTTGTCTTCTTTTCCCTGCAACACGAGAGTAAAAACGTCTCCATTCTTGCTACAATCTAGGCTCTTAAGTCCTTTTTCGTTTGAGTAAGATTTACTTGGACATAATCTACACACCATACCATTCAATAGTTCAATCATATCAAGAAAAGGTGTACAATCATTACCACAATTAATTTTAGAATATTTTCTTCTTTTTTGTACTTCTTATTAGCTTTCCATTTCCCCTCATCTTCCCCTGCCATAGCCCCAAGGAACCATTAATCCACTTACTGTCTCTATAGATTCATCCATCCTGGATTTTATGTACCAAAAGTATATACGAAAGCAAAAACAGAAAAGCTAACAAGAATAACAAAATAAAATAGAAAAACCTCAATCGAAAAGAAAGCAGACAATATATAAAAAAGCTAGACTGATTTTAAAGTGGATCACAGGGAGGCCATATGACAAGGTGTTAGACTTTAACCCAGCGACGTCTGCCACAATGCACCTCTCAGCGCACTCTGCATGAGCGCAAGGCTCATCACATGCCGGGCCCGAGTTAGGAGGGACTCACTCGTGTCCCCCACTTTCTTATCGAGCCTCTTTCTATCATGCCTTCATTCTGCTCTCTCGCCTTCTATCAATACTGCTGTTCCCATTTCTTGAGATTCCGTTGTGCAGTTCACTGTTCAACATTCTCTCCTAGTGTAACTTAAGCCTTCTTTCACTGTCTTTCAGGTAAGACATGTTTTTAGTCTCCTTTGCTGATTCTCCCTTAAATCCCCAGCCTCCTTACTTTGGAAGTTCCAGAGCTCAGGTCCTCTAACATCTGCTCTTTTTAATCTGTGCTTATTCACTGCTTCCCAAATGCATACAGTCTCGTAACTTTAAACATCATGTGCATGTTGACAACTTCAAAATGTACGAGGGGTATCCCCCCCAAAAAAAGAAAAAGAGAGAAAAGCTCTCTTGGGCAGAGCTTTTGTAGTACGCATCTCTCCTGCTAGGCAAGCATCTAGCAACTTTCTCTGAATTAGTGCACTCTGTGGCGTCACCTAGGAAGGTCCTCTGTGGTCACAGTGAATTTTTTTGTAAAAGCAGTTTCACTTAAACCTCTTTGGTTAAGGCCAATTTAAGAGAACAGGGTGCGGCTGTGAAATTTTGTTTCCTGCTCAGGAATAATGCCACAAAAACAGTTGTGATGTTGAACACAGCTTACAAGGACAGCACTATGGGAAGAACTCAAATGTAAGAGAGTCAAAAAAGGTGAAATGTTGATTGATAACACACCTCCTCTGGACGTCTGTCAACTTCCCAAATGGACAAAAATGTTGACTCATTGTGCATTTGTAGTTTGTGCCAACAGGTCACACTGTTAATCAAGCTTTCTATTTAGAGGTTCTGAAAAGATAACATAACAGTGTGAGACAAAAAAAGACCTGATTTGTGGCAGATGGGGGACTGGTTTTGCCACCACGACAATGCACTTGCTCATGCGGCCATCTCAGTGCGCCAGTTTTTGGCAAAAAGCATCATCTCTTGCCCCCGACACCTGACCTTGCTCTGTGTGACTTCTTTTGTTTCCACAAATGCAAAGGGACATGAAAGGACAATGACTTGATGATGTAGAAGAGGTCAAGAAAAAAATGAGGGAGTTGTCAACCGTCCAAACAGATGAGTTTGAAAAATGTTTCCAAGAATGGAATCGCAGATTTGACAGATGTATTAAGTGTAATGGGGAGTACTTTGAAGGTGAAAAGGTTGTTTTATTTTTTAAATTAAATACATAGCTTTGAAATGTTCTGAATTTTTGGGGATACCCTCTCATATACTTCCCACTCCCTCAATTGCAGACCCATTAATGAACTACCTACTTCACACTTCCCATTGTATGTCTAAAAGACAGCCAATTTTTTAATCCTGACTCATTTGGTGCCTCATTTCTAATTTCTTTCTTCCATAGACAGCCTCAACTGATGACTTCTCCCACATATTCTCCACCTCAAAGCATGACTGTCCGGCACCATCTAAGTAACATTATATATAATCATTTTATTGAGGGCTTGTACATAATCCACACATACATCCATTGTGTCGATCTCATTTGCACATTTGTTTCCCTCATTATTCTCAAAACATTTGCTTTCTACTTGAGCCCTGCTCCTCATTTTCCCTCTCTCTCCCCGGCCCTCCCTCTCATGAACCCTTGATAATTTAGAAATGATTATTTGTCATATCTTATACTGTCCGACATATCCCTTCACCCACTTTTCTGTTGTCTGTCCCCCAGGGAGGAGGCCCTATGTAGATCCCTGTAACCTGTTCCCTCTTTGTCCCCCATCTTCCCTCCACCCTCCCAGTGTTGCCATTCTCACCACTGGTCCTGAGGGGTTCATCTGTCCTGAATTCCCTGTATTTTCAGTTCTTATGTGTACCAGTGTATATCCTCTGGTCTAGCCGGATTTGTAAAGTATAGAATTGGGATCATGATAGTAGGAGGGGGTGGGGGGAAGGAAGCATTTAAAAACTAGAGGAAAGTTGTATGTTTCATCATTGCTACACTGCACCCTGACTAGCAATATTTTTATGACTAGGAGTCATCTTTGATGTGGCTCTTGATTTCATGTCTCTAAATTCAAAATATATATAATTTATTTCAAAATCAGGTAGAGAAAGTGATGACCAAAGAATGGATGGAGGCATAGATGAAGTAAGATTGACCATAAATGAGAAAAAAAAACTACTGGAGTGGGCACCTAGAGTATGAGTTTATTAGATCATTCTCTATTATTTTCCATAATAAAAAGTTAAAATATTTATGTCTAGAATCCAGCCACATATCACAACCTCTAAAACCACAGTTCTGCTTCAGCCATCATTTCTATAATAGCCTCCTCCCTAGACTTCCTGATCCTTTCTGCCGCTGCCTTTCTTTGGCCTATCCTCAACACAGCTCCCAGCTTAGCACTCACTACTAAGCAGAAATCAGATCACACTATTCTTTAGGTCAAAACCTCGTGATGGTGCTCAGTTCTATTCTGAGTGAAAGTCCCAAATTACTACAATCCCTAACCTAACCTCCAGGCATTCCTGTATCACCACTGTCTCACTTCCTTCTCGTCTTGGTCCAAAGTCACTTTGTCAATGTCTTTCCCTCCCCACTCTACTTAAGTCACCTTGAACTCCATGTCCTTACCCTCCTTTATTTTTTGCATGCTGACTTTACACATCTAACTAACTGCCTGTATATTTTTACATACTGTCTTTCACCTGAAGGTGAGCTATAGAAGTAGCTATCTGTGGAGGGTGAGGCATTGGGCTGTGAAATGCAAAGTCATTGGTTCAAATCCACCAGCAACTTCTTGGAAGGAAGATGAGGTTGTCTGCTCCTGTAAAGATGTATTGCCTTGTAAATCCTGTGGAGGAGGTCATTATATTCTGTCCTACAGGGCCCCTATGCATCCAGATAAACTTGATAGCAGTGGGTATATCCATAACCCCAGAACCATGCAGGACCAGAGTAATGCTCAATAATATTTGATGATTAAATAAAACAGAGGAAATACTCTTTCAAGAGCTTGAACAAAGATACAGAAGGTCATATTATGACATATTAAAACCACATAGTTATGACAGTAAAATTCTTAAATGGCTTTAATGCCATTTAAGAATGGCATGTAATCCATCCGTGTGCTGATGACACGAAACATGACTAAAAGCCAAAGCCTTCCACTTGGCTGTGGTCCGAATGGCAAGGACCACGCTGAGCAACCCATGATAAATGATGGGAAAACTGGACCCAAACCTGGAAAACAGTTTTATTTCTTTTTATATGTATTTTTAATAAATCATTTTATTCGGGGCTCTTATAACTCTTATAACAATCCATCATTCAGTTGTATTAAGCATACGTGTACATAGATTGCCATCAACATTTCCTTTCTACTTCAGCTCCTCTATTTTCCCCTCTCATCCTCTCTTCCCCCTCACGAATCCTTGATCAATGATATATTATTGTTGATATTTTCATGTCTCACACTGCCCATTGTCTCCTTTCACCCACATTTCTGTTATTTGGCCCCCTGAGGGGTGGGCTTTATGCCCAACCTTGTGCTGGGTTCCCTCTTCCTGCCTCCCCCAGACCCGTAGGCCTGTTTTCAGATGCACAGAAGGGCTTTACACCCAAGATGACCTTGAGAGAAAGTAAACAATGAGATGACCCTACAACTATCCCCTTTCCTGCCCCAAGATGATGTCCAGCTGCACCCGCTGGAGTATGGGGGCCACTGCTGATGTGGGGACCAGAGATGGGGCCCTGGGGACTAGGTAGCTGGACTTGGAGGGCAAAGTTCCCTCCACAACTCTGCTTCCTGGTCACTTTGAGTTTTGAGCCATGCATGTGCAGAGTGAAGGTCTGCAAAGTTATGCAAGGAACACGGGGGAGTCTGTAAGAAGGAGAGTTCAAGTCGCCAACTCTAAGTCGAGAATTATCAGTGATTATTTGAGGCGTTTCAAAGGGTTAGCCCAGCACTGGACTGTTCTGGACCAACTCTAGCAAAACTGAAAAACAGCACTCAAGAGATCAAGCCAATTCGTAAACAACTGCCGATCAAAAACAAAGTATCAATTGATGTGTAGATTGTTATAAGAGGGATAAGAGCCCCTAATAAAATGATTAAAAAAAAAAACAATGATAGTAATTTAAATTAGTAGGGGAAAAAATATAACAATCTCTAAGAAAGAACTAAAAAGTTTTTTTCAGATAAACTATACATGAGAGAATTTGTCATCAGCAAACCTGTACATAAGAAATGTGAAAGGAAATTTTTCCAGAAGAAAGACGCTGATGCCAGGAGAAAACTATCTACACATTAAAAGAGAGAGCTGGAATTGGAAATTTGTGAGAAAGTTGAAAAGATTTTATATTTGTTTTTAACTTTTAAAGATGGCCTACGGAGAGCAAAAGCAGCAGTGTCTTATGGAAGTTTCCTTCCTCACATAGAAGCCACGCATGTGGTGCTCACAGTACAAAGAACAGGCAGGGCAAGCAGGAAACTGCAAAGGGAAACTTCACAACTGGGGGTTTTCTTTAAGCGTGGGAAAATACAATCAGGAACAAAAAGTTTTAGCACAAGGCACAGCCACAAAGTAAAATTTTAAATGATAAATTTCAGATTCAAAAGAAAATGAAACAATAAAAATCCAGGTAGCAAGTTGTAAGAGTATATTTGCAATATATATAATTGAAAAGATTATAAATTAGCATATTTTTAAATGTCTACAAATAAATACCATACATACTCGAATATAAGCCAACCCGAGTATAAGCCAAGGCACCTAATTATTACCTGGGAAACCAGAAAGACTGGTTGACTCGAGTATAAACCTAGGGTGGAAAATACAGAGACTATTGGTGAGTTTCAATAAGCAAAACAAATGAAAATAAAATTACTAAAAATGGAGACATCAGTGGGGTAATGTATTTAAATATTTATTTTAAATAAAAACATAAATAAAAGGAAAACAAGTCATTTAACAGTAGTAAACCAGCACAGTAAGTGGAAAATAGGTTCAACAAAAACAAGAAGGTATCAACAATGATACCTTAAGAGTACTATTCCCTGAGCTCAATCAGCAACCAAGCTAAAATGTAAAGAGTTAAAATCCTTCGAAACTGGATTCCTCATCATCAGCCATATCCCAATGCAGAGCTTCAGCTGGTGTGAGGTCATCCTAGACGCTGTCCTCACTGAGATCGCCGTCATCACCATCACTGCTGTCATTTTCATACAAAGCGCAGTCTTCACTGCCATCATAGCATGACTAATACTACATTTCTGGAAGGCACGTCGCACCATGTCTTCTGGAATGTCTTCCCTTGCATCTCGAACCCACTTTGCTATTAACTCTATGTCAGGCTTCAGGAGATTTCCTCCTTTTGTTAGTCGGGCTTGACCAGATGACATCCATTCATGCCACATCCTTCGCACACCGTCTTTAAAAGGCTTATTCAAAGATACATCCAGAGGCTGCAGTACAGATGTTAGCCCACCTGGAATAACAGCTAAAGAAACTTTCCTAGATTTTGCCAATTTTTTTAATGTCACCCGATAGGTGGGCTCTGGACATATCCCAAACAAGTAACGATGGCTTTTTCTTTAAGGCTGCTCCTGGTCGTCGGTTCCAAATTTCTTCCAGTCATTTTTTTGTTCCGTCCTCATGCATCCAGCCTTTAACATGTGCACGCACAGTAATTCTTAGTGGGAAATTGATCTTTTTAGGCAAGGTCTTTCTTTTAAAAATAATGACAGAACGCAGCTTAGTTCCATTAGCCAAACATGATAGAATGACTGTAAAGTTGTTTTTTTTTCATTTTCTGTGGTTTTGAGAAAAATGTTTTTTTCTCCTAAACTTGCCACAGTTCTGTTGCTTGGAAGGTTAAAAGTCATGGCAGTTTCATCCACATTCCCAATATCTGCCAGGTCATAATAATAAATCCTTCTTTGTTTTATAATAAATGACTGGAATGACATAATTTTTTCTTCAAGGTCTTGTGGCAATTTCTGGGGAATCTTTGTTCTTGGGCGCTCGTCCTGTTACCTCGGGGGGTGGGGGGTGTGGTCAATGAGATGTTACACCTCGCTGGGGTACCACTGACCCATGAATAAGCCGAACCCCAGGTTTTCAGCACATTTTTTGGGCTGAAAAACTCGGCTTATACATGAGTATATATGGTAGGTAGAAGACAATGGTAAAGAAAAACTATATGGTACTTCAGGGAAAAGTGACAATGAATCGACATAAAAACCACTCAATCTCATTATTAATCAGGGGAATGTAAATTAACACCATGAATGCATTCTATTTTACACCCACTTGATTGGCAAGGCTTAAGAAATGTGATCATACCAGGTGAGGGCAACATGTAGGGCCATCTAAATAGAGTGCCTATATGCCATTGGTGAGACTGGTTCCACCACTCTGGAAAGCAGCTAGTGTATTTGCATAAAGTTGAGCATTGAGACACTCCCTGCAACTGAACATTTTCCAAGAGTGCTGTTTCTCAAACTACTGATCACAAACAGACCACAGTGGAGTCAATAAAATGAATTTTGACTATCATATTTGTTTACAAAATAAAACTAAATAGAGAAGAAAATATTAAAATATATTGTATATGGTAAGATACTATTTTATGTGTATAAAATATATAAACTTTTATGAACTAAGAAACAAATTCACTGCCACTGCCATGAGTTTGTTCTGACTCAGAGCGACCCCAGGGGGCCAAGTAGAACTGCTTCTTAGGGTTTGGGAGCCTGTCAATATTTACAGAAGCAGACAGACAAACTCCTGTCTCCCAGAGAGAGGCTAGTGCCTAACCACAGTGCCACCAGGACTACAGGCAGAAGCAAATTCTTGTAGACGATCATACAGAATGCATTTACGAAGGCTCTTTCCCATGTGCAAGATGGTGGGTGA
Source organism: Tenrec ecaudatus (assembly GCF_050624435.1). Taxonomy (NCBI): domain Eukaryota; kingdom Metazoa; phylum Chordata; class Mammalia; order Afrosoricida; family Tenrecidae; genus Tenrec; species Tenrec ecaudatus. Next base: position 696,462 of record NC_134546.1, read on the forward strand.
AAAGGCTGAGAAACAGCCAGGAATCGGAGAAGAGGCCTGAAGTCAAGCAAGCAGATTTCAGTGGCAAAGCTACAAAGGCTAACCACCAGGTCAAAAAGCGCAAAAATGCGAAGCCCCACTGCAGCCGAAATCCTGTCTTAGCCGAAATCCTTTCCTCATGAATTCAGGTGCCCATGTTCTTAAAACATCCTCCCAATAAGCTTCCCTCATTTTCCTGCATCCGTTGAGATAATCTGTAAAGATGCCTCCTGTAAAATCGCTAACTTCTCTGCCTTGAATATAACTGACCCGCAGACCCCTCAGGAGCCTCCGTTGTGACTGGACCTTTCTTCTGAAGCCACCTTAAGATAAGCCAAGTGTGTTTCTGGGAGAACTTGTCTGCGGCCATCCAATTATCACAGAGACATATTTTGTGTAGAATAAACCTGCCCATGTACAAACTAGCAGCAATACTTTTTCTTACTTACTCTCACCTATTCTAGAAATATTTCCCATCCTTCCACAACACCCTTACCACCCCTCACCCAGGCCAATTTGTTTGAATTCAGTAACAATACGATTTCCCGTGATGAGCCCATGAACACCTACTGAATGCTATCTGAACAATAGGTGGGAGGCATCAGCAGTCCAGTGTGTACACTGTAGCTTAGCTCTAATTTGAAAAAAAAATGCCCTGTTAACCTTATTGCTCTGCCCATCATTTAAAAATCAAATGGGAAAAGAGCAAAACAGAGTAGTTTGCAAGTGCCAGCAAGCCTCTCTGTCTTCTCAATGTGGAGAGCAATCTAGCCGCAGCACACCATGACGTTTGAATTTGTAGATGTGGACAAAGAATCAGAAAAAGGCCCTTTCAGTGACATCCAACATGGTTTTGTGAAGTGAGTGGATCGGGACGGGGACCACTGCTGGGGTTCAGTTCTGCACGTGACTTTGGCCTCATGGCTGGGATTCTCGGCTGAAGGGGCATCTGGACAAGCTTCGAGAGCCAGAGAGTGAACAGAGAGCAGATTCCCATTGGACAGGGATAGAATTCAACCACGCACGTCTGGAGTAAAAATCTTTGACGACAGGACTGGCTTAGGCTTCCCTGAAACGGAGCCTCTTACGTCCTCTACCTCCCCTTTCTCCAAGCGATCGTGGATAGGGGTCGCCAACCGTCAGCTCCACACAGCTGCAGGCAGCAGAGATCCGAAGCCAGGCTCACTGGCTCAGGCCCTGCCTGGATTGGCCAACTCTGTAGTCTGGAAGGACAAGAAAGGTGAAAGGTGGGCACCAAACCCCCAAACCAAACTCACTGCCTTGAAGTCAATTGCAGCTCACAGGGCCCCATGGGACAGGGGAGATCTGCGAGACCGTAACTCTACCTTGTTCCTTTCCTGGGGAGCCTGGTGGTTTTGAACTGCTGACCTTGCAGTTAGCAGCCCAGTGTATAACCTCTATACCACCATTGGTACCGACCTTGACACAGCATTCGGCCACCAGTAAAACGGTCCCACTCAACAACTAATCTTAATCATCTGTTTAGCAAGTTTTTCGCTAGTGAAAGAGGCCAGAAATGGAGCAGATGTTCCTTCCAACCCATTAACTGCAGCAACATCACGCAAACTCCTCCCGCTCAAAGAGGAGAGCCTTCCAGAAAAGGGTAGTTATGTCAGCAAAGGGAGCGAAGCAGAAATGAGATGCCTGGGGCAAAAGAACCCACCGTGGACCCAGTGGTGACTGTGAGAGCAAGGGCCCTCGCTGGAAGGACAGATTCCCGCCTTAGACACATGTCAAGTCTAAAGGCAGAAGAGGGTTCAAAATTGAAGAAAAGAACAGATAAAAAGAGGTAGTCTGAACAAAGACCAAGGGGGGGGGGGTTTGCCTGTGCACCCTCGGGGGCCCCTGGTGAGTGTCCTGAAATCCAGTGACAGAGTGAGGAAACAGGAGAAGCCAGCATTTTGCTGGAGGAAAAGAGAGGGCCCTGTTCAGAATGTTCTTGCCATCCCACCAAGGACTCAGTCGTTTGGGAAAGTCCGGCAGGCAAGGCGGGCTGGAATCCCACTCCCACCCTCAGGGCGCCTGTGCAGTGGGGTGATCGTGCGGAGAGACACAAATCATTTACTGAGCCTTAGTGGATACCAGGGACAATTCCCGCCCGCCCCCAGCCCAAATCGGTAGAGACGCCAGCAATCGAACTTGGTGTCTCATATATAGACTATCTTCTTTTACTTTCCGAAAAACACTCCGCAAAAGGCAAGTGCTAAAATTCCACTGAGGAGACTACCGGGGGTTAGAAAGATAAACTTGCCCACAGCCACCCCAGAAAGAAGTGGCTCTGGCCTCCGGCTGAGCTCTGAGCCTCTGCGACAAACTGCTGCGGCTTCAAAGGCGAAGTTTGGAACGAGAAGCAAAGAGCATATTAAGTAGCAAGTGAGATTCCAGTTCCACCTATACTCCATTCAGAAAAAGAAGATTGATGAAAAGCAGGGGTGGGGGGCATGCAAAAAGTATTCAGAGAAAAGGAGGCACTAAGAACCTTAAACACTGTTGGCCATACGAAATAACCACAAGTTTCACATTACTGAAGATGAATAGGAAATTATTAGTTTGGGACATGACCCCGTGAAGGATGACCAAGATAAATCGATACCGTCTCCCTATTTTATTCATTTGGAGTTTCTAAAAGAAAACTGCAAGGTTTTCTTTCTTTCTTTCCCCTGAGGTTGCTCTTGTTCCAAGCACATTCTAACAGGCATCCTCTCTCTCTTTCTTTCTTTTTTAATCATTTTATTGGGAGCTCATACAACTCCTATCACAATTCATACATCCATCATTGTGTCAAGCACATTTGTACACTTGTTGCCATCATCATTCTCAAAACATTTCTTTCTACTTGAGCCCTTGGTATCAGTTCTTCATTTTTCTCCCTCCCTCATGAACCCCTGATAATTAATAAATTATTATTTTCCCATGTCTTACACTGTCTGATGTCTCCCTTCAATCACTTTTCTGTTGTCTGTCCCCCAGGGAGGGGGTTATATGTAGATCATTGTCATCAGTTACCCCTTTCTCCCCCTCTTTTTCCTTACCCTCCTGGTATCGTTACTCATTATTGACCCTGAGGGGTTTATCTATCCTGGATTTCCTGTGTTTCCAATTCTTATCTGTACCAGTGTACATGCTCTGGTCTAGCTGGATTTGTAAGGTAGAATTGGGATCATGATAGTGTGGGAGAGGAAGAATTAAAGAAGTAGAGGAAAGTTGTATGTTTCATCAGTGCTATACTGCACCTTGACTGGCTCACCTCCTCCCCACAACCCTATAAGGGATGTTCAATTGCCTACAGTTGGGCTTTGGGTCTCCACTCCACACTCCCCCTCATTCACAATGATATGATTTTTTGTTCTTTGATGCCTGATGCTCGATCCAATCAACACCTCGTGTGCTTCTCCCATGTGGGCCTTGCTGCTTCTCAGCTAGATGGTCACTTGTTTATCTTCAAGCCTTTAAGACCCCAGACACTGTAGCCGGGCACCATCAGCTTTCTTCACAGTTGTTTTTAATCTACTTTCACAACATTTCTAATATTCCCAGTTTATGCTACATTAGAAAGACCCTATTTAGAATTTTATGATCAATTGTTTAAAAACAATAGGTAGAGAAATTAGCTGTTGTGGGAGTGATATCTTAAAGGGGCAGAGTGATCTATAGAACAAAATCCTGGCTCTATCACTTTCTTGTGAGATGACCTTAGACAAGTGTAAGGATGACGATGAAGGGTGAGTCCTTATATTGAAGAGTCCTGGGCGGTGCAAGTGTTAACACACTTGGCTGCTGAAGATTCAAATCCACAGAGGCACCTTGGAAGAAAGACCTGATGATCTACCTTTTTATTTTTTAAATAGATGGATTTAAACCAAGAATCACAGTTCTATTCTGACAGTCATGCATTAGAAGCAACTCGCTGACCACTGGTTCTGTGCCTGGTGATTTAAATAGATCGTTTGATTAGAGTTAGTCTAATAACAGAATGACAAATTCTACTATTCCGAATCTTTGGGGTCTTTTAAAAAGATGAACAAAATCTGAAAGTCAGGAATTTAAAAAAACTTGCCCCGGGTCACAGCGCTATTAGTAACAGAGCCGGGATTTAGGACATGCCTAATTCCAAAGCTCAATCAATATTTGCTTTCCTTCCCCAGGGAAAGTTACGAGGATGACTGTTGGTGTCATCAAAGGAATCAAAAGAAGATTTTATGGGTAGAAGTTAAAGACCTTGAATTGTTCGGCTTAAAAGGAAGTTTTACTTACTATTTTTAGGTGCACGGAGATTCTCTAAGGAGTTTGCTGAATAGTTATTTTCAGTGTAATATAAGAAGCACGTAAAACTGAAAGCAGAATATCTTTTATAGGCTATAGGGAAGGCGCTGGGTCCACCTCATTCACAAGGCCATTGCTTGCATCCTACGGGTTACTCACTGGGCTGCTCACCATAAGCTCAGCAGTTCAAAACTCCCAGTAGCAGGCAAAGATGAGGTTTCCTACTTCTATAAACAGTTACAGCCTCAGAAACCCACAGGGGTAGCTCTACCCTGTCCTATAGAGTCACTATGAGTCAGCTTCAACCCAAGGGCAGGAAGTTTTTCTGGAGGAATCTAAAAGAAGTAAAATAAAATTTCAACATCTAGCTAGAAAAGGTCAGAACATAATCATCAGATATGGTAATGGCTGCAAGGAAAATAGTCCCATCTCTCGAATTATCCAAGTAGAAAGTGGCCTAAAAGGATGTTAGGAGACACACAGAATCAAAAGGAGACAACCTCATGTGTCCCAAGCTTTTGCAATGCTTCTTCCTCAATGAGCTCTATGCCTGTAGCTCATTCATTCAATGGCTATTTGTTCAATAAATGTTGCATGGTACTCTGCTTAAAGACGCTGCCAGGGGTACCAAGGGGCACTCCCGGTGGTAGTACACATGGTCAAAGGCTTAGCTACTAAATGACAAGTTGGAGCTTTGACCCAACTCAAGAGTTGTGTTGGCAAAAAGGCTTTAAAGAACAACTTTGGAAAGGTAAGAGCCTTGAAAACCCTATGGGGCTGAATTGGTGGAGCATATAGGGGGCACAGTTATTAAAAACTTCTTAAGAGATAATCAAATATCTTGAAGAAATTAGTTTCTTGCCCTGGGGGATCAAGGCCAGTCTTGGGGACACCAAGTTCAATTGGCATAACAGTTTACAAAGGCAGTGTTTTACAACCTACATTGATGAGTCACAAATGGGGTCTTAAAAGCTCATGATTGGATAGCTAAAGGTGAAATTCTTGGTCTCTCCCCATCCAGACATGTGGAAACAATTAGTCCAACCGTCTTCATGGACCACAAGAAAAATCCGTCTCCACAGCCCTGGGACCATAACAACTAGACAGTGCCACCAAATGCTCTGGAGTGGATCACCTTAAAAGACCCTGGGCAGAGTGGACAAAACGTGGAACAAAACTCAAAATCATAAAAGAGATCAGTCTTCCTGGTCAGATAGAGACTGCTGGGACCGGAGACAATAACCCTTCGTCCCCCTTCAACTCTGGAACAGAATTCACCTCTGTAGTAGGATCATCAACCAAGATATCCAAGGACCGAGTTCAGAGGGTTAGGAAAGGAGGGGGAATGGAAACAGGAAACACAGGTCGGGCGGGGTAGGAATGAAGCAAAATGTGTGAGAACGTGAAAAATGTGTGAGAGCGTGAACCGGATGATCTGCTCTGTAAACCTTCACTGAGTTCGCAATCAGAAGTTACATCATCATCCAAATAAAAACCCCAAAGAGGTCATTCCACTCTGCACCCCCTGGGCCACTATGAGTTAGGACAGAGCTGACAGTCACTATTGAATGTTTATGACCTCAAAATGCTTCTTCATTGTTCTTCCCACGCCAAAGTAGCTTTCCATTTCTCCGTTGGTATCCAGTTTCTGTAGGGATGAGTGTAGGTGGGATTATTTCATAAACCTTCAATCGTGAAACCACAAAGGTGCCTAGAAACCTCCAAACTCATAAAATACTGGCTGCTTCCATCAATGAGGTGGCTCCTTGGTCACCCGCTGCACTGTCTGCAGACCCCAGGAGCCATCAGTGGACCAGCAGCAGTGGCTTTGTCCTGACAACGTAGATTCCCTTTACCTTAGCCCCTGTGCTGCCCAGCTCCCCGACCCCCGCTCTGCTTCTTCATCCTGCTTCTTGTTCATCCGATACCTGAGTCTGGAGAAGCCTGACTGGAGCAGACTGAACTTGTATAACTGTCAGTGATTTGATTTCTCAACATAAATCTCTCTTTCTATAGACAACACATACTAGGGTCCTGGTTTTGCTCAGGTCTAACTCCTAGTGACCTGTGTGTTGCACAGCAGTACCCATCTCTATAGGGCTTTCATCATTCTCATTGAGCTTTGGATTGTGAGCCGTAAAGGTTTAGAGTTAAGCTAATACTTCATCCAAAGGCACCAGTTCTTCCTAATCTACTGTCCACTTTTCACGCAAACATGCAGTGATTGGAACAGCATGGCTGGGGGCAGGTACAGGAGAGGCTGTTCACTTCTGAAAGATGAGCCCATAAGGATCCGTATCTGAGGCATCTGTGAGCTTCAATGGACACTTAGTGGCCATTTTGAGTGGGACAGTCCTAGGGTTTACTATTTTAGAAAGACAATTTCAAAAGAAAGTCACCATCATAAAGAAGATTTCAAGACGGATCTTGAAGTCCAGCGCTGTCTGTGATAATATCTATCTGCACACAAGGAAGCCAAGTTAATACAATTACTGTTCAAGACTTCATCCAAGCAGTGGTCAAGAAATCAAATAAGTCTACCAACTTCTTGCGTCTGAAATTAATCACATATGCAACCAATATGCACTAATAATTACTCAGAGATTGGCATATGAAAGTTGAATGTTAATCCTTACAGCCCATGCATACGGGGCAAATACATACCCTCTTAGATGCAGCCAGTACCGCAGAGAGAATGGACAGGGTGGTTTGTGCCTGTGGTTTTGTATCCTCATTGTGAAGGTCCATCACAGGAGAAGAAAGGAAAGGAGGCTGAGCCTTCCAGAGCCTCCCTTTCCTGTCAGTTATACAGGCGTCAGCTCATCAAAAGAAGTGTTGCCCATTTTCTACACCTGTTGTGTGTGGGACGAGGCCGTTCCAGTCTGCGGCGTCCTCCTTCGACTAGCACTGGCATCTACAACTTGAGCAGTATTATAAATTACTTTGAACTATTTCTTGTTGACCATTATCCAAAATGAGAAAATGACATGCATTCTCTAGGCTGGTACATTCCTTGATTTTCAGACGCAAATTTCCCAGTGGAACCATTGTAGTTTATAGCTGGACGGGATCGTAAAGATAGTCTACTCCGGCTCCCTCTTTTTTAAAGTAAGAAACGTAAGGCACAGAGAGGCTTTGTGTCTCAGGGAAGTAGGCAATACTGGGACCCTCTAACTGCAGCCCTGTGTTCCTTACTGATGTCCAAGCCAGTAATGATTAAAAAGCCCCTTGCCAGTGCCCACAGTGCCTGGCACATGGTGAGCAGCACTGAAAGGTAACCCTGTGACAGGTTATACCACGTCTGTCTGTCACTGCTGTTTTCAACATTTCTTCCCGCGTGGGTCTTCCGTCCCCAACTAATGGTCTCCTGATGTTGCTCAAAGAGATCAGCATGTGGCTTTTATTGTAGACAAATCATCTCTTTCTCAAAATAGAAGCAAACAATTGTTGTCCGTGTGGATGCAGATCCATGTGTTGTAAGCTTGAGAGGGGAAATGTTGAGAGAAAGCGTTCTGAGCAACTGAGATTGTCTCTGAGGACGAGCGGGCTCTGAAGCATGTAGAAATTGGTGAAGGCTTTAAATAAAAATTAGGAGGGCGACTGAGAAATAAGGTTATGGGGCTGCCTTTGGGAACTGATTTGCTGAGTTAAAAATGATAGCCAATAATGATCAGGCACTCCCTCCCTGCCAGACACTGTTCTCAGTACCATGCCTGTATTAGATTAGCCACACCTGTGACAACTCTTGGGGCTAGCTTGTGTCTAAAGAAGCAAAACCAGTGGCCCTCATATACGTATGAGAAAGAACTTTACATCACTGAGGCAACCCAAGCCAGTCCAACGCCAGTGTGGGGTCCGATGCTGATGTGGTCCCTCTGCAGATCCATGTAACTGCAGGCCAGTGATGCACAAAGGTGAGGCACGAAGCAGGGAGGCTGCCGGCCAGTGGGGGCACAGTCCCCTGGCCCCAAGGTTGGTGGGAACACGCAGGGCATGGACAGTGCCCAGGTTGGTTCCTGGGTCAGAGACCCACGTGGGGCCGCCCCTGGAGGCAGAGAATCCTAGCAAGCAGGGAGGAAGAATCATCAGGCTGTGGCCTGACTGGTAGGTCGGTCTCAACCCTTATATTTACACACCGGTTTCAAGTGACAAAGAAAAAGTCTAACCGTCACATAGGTATTGCCCCATTTTGTGGATGAAGACATTGAGGATCATTTGCCCAAGAGAGCCAGCTAGTACACACAGTCAGGATTCAATGCCGATTGCTATGACCTGGGCTCCTAATCACAAGTTGATAAGAAAAATCCAGGTTGGTACGTGGTGCTTAATATCAAACCCACACCCAAACACTGCTGTCCAGTGGGTTCCCACTCAGCAGTCCTGTAGGACAGAGGACAATTGCCAGTAGGGTTTCCAAGGTCATATCTTTCTCCCATGGAGCTGGCTGGTGGGTTTGAACCACCAACCTTATAGTTTCAGCCAAGTGCTCATCCATTGCACTACTACGGCTACTTGTGTCTAAAACAGTAACTACCAAATATTGAGTTCTCAAACCAGAGCTCCAAAAATGTTAGCTCTCCTTGCTTTGGATTTTTTATCCACCCCGGCCAATAGTTTAGCCACTCCTCACTCTCCAAACACACACACACAAACACAACTACACACACATCAGGATTTTTTTTTACTAACAATGTCCACACTCCAGTCTCTAGGGAACTCGGAGCAAACTTACATGCTGATATAGTTCAGATGACCAAGCTCAGTGTGCTGTGGTTAAACTCAGCAAAACATTCAAGCCTTGGGTTGAGATACTGAAAGATTATATGGGCAAAATATTGAACCATACAGGGGACATCGAAAAAGGATGGAAAGAATACACAGTCACTGCACCAAAAAGAACACTTCAGGAGATAGCATATGCACAAAACCCCAAGGTGCCGAAGGAAGAAGCTCAGCAACACAGAAAGCATTAGCTCCAGGAATTGATGGCATCCCCATTGAAATGTTTCAACAAGCTATTGAAGTACTGGAATAACAAACCTATGCCAGGAAATTTGGAGGACAGCTACTTGGCCAACTGACTTGAAGAGACTCATATATTTGTATTCATTTCAAAGAAAGGAACTCAACAGAATGAGCAAATTAGAGAGCAGTCTCGTTAATAGCACATGCAAGGAAAATGTTGCTGAAGATGATCCAACAACAGCTGCAGCTGTGTCCTGATATTGCTGCCAGAGGCAGGCTCGGTTCAAAGAGGACAATCAGAGCCAGCATAGGAAGAATCAATCGTGAGGACAGCACAGGACCGGGCGGTGCCCCACCCTGCTGCACAGAGTTGCCGAGTCGAATCAATTTGACAGCATTTCACAGGTTAAGGACAGTTACCCCAAAGTCAGTATAAATATAGGGTCAGTCAAAAAATATTGCCACTACAAGTCTAGTTATTTTAAACAAAACATTTTAGCATGTGTCTGCGATCAGTGGATGGCTGCAGACAAGCTCTCTCAGTCACACACTAGCCGTAGTCTCATTAGGGGGCCTTCAAAAGCAGGTCCGATCAAAACAGCAGTTTCTGGAGGGATCCACTGGGCCAGTTAATTTAAGGGAGAAAGCTTGGTTCAGAAGGTCCTAGCAACTGTCTTTTGAGGTTTCCACAAACCCAGTGGCACTGTGGGCTCAGTATGGGCGACTGGAAAAGTCCAGGGTTCTAAGCCCCTAGCAGCTCCTCCAGAGAAAGATTTCGAGACAGTCACTCAAGGACAGCGCCTGGATCTGGACAGAAGGAAAACTGGGTGACAGAGGCAGGGACACTGGGAGAGTACATTATCTGCTCATTCTTCAAGGGTGGCAAGGCTGTCCTACAAGAACTGTGTTGGGAAACCTTGTCCTTCCAGCTCCCCATCCTACTTGCTGCTTGGGACTTCTTAGGGCCCCAAGCTGCCGTTTCGACATGGAGTAAATTGAAGAGGGCAGAATTCCCAGAAGTCTAAAAACCTAGATGAGGAAACGTGTGTAATAAAGCTTCCTATGACCCGGCAGCACTGAGTTTTGACTGACCCTAGTACACACTCATACGGACTCTGGGGGACCAAAATGCCATACATTCTGATGAACACCAGCTTTCGACTCAACGAGGGCTCCCCAATTCTGCAGTTACATACATAAACACTGCAGCACAAACGCCCGCGACCTTGGGCTCCGGCCGTGGAGACGAGAGGCCACGGTGAAAGGAGCTAAGAGACTCCGGAGGCCGGAAGGTGGGCCTGCAGCACCCCACCCCACCCCACCCCGCTCCGGACAGGCGCGTGCTCATCGCGGACGAGTGCTACCCCTCCAGGCCCAAGCCCTCGGGAGCGCGCCCTGCACCCAGACGTGGGGGCCTGAACGCCCTGGCTCCCGCGCGTGCACGATGCAGGGCCGGGAACGGGGGTCGTCAGAAATCGTGAGGAGCAGCGACAGCCACATTTACCGCGACCCGGGATCGAGTGGGTCACGGACTGCGGCTCCTCTCGGGGCCGCGCGAAGGGGCGGCCGGGAACGGGTCCTGCGGGGACACAGCAGCGCCACCCCCGCCCCCGCCCCCCGGGGAGGCGCAGTCCCCAGGATAGTGTGGGCGGTGACAAATACCCCGCCCATTCGCGAGCGGGGAAGGGCGGGCTCCAAGGAAGGGAGTCGGCCCGGGGCGCCCCGACACGGACACGGACACGGACACGGACACGGACACGGACACGGACACGGACACGGACACGGACACGGACACGGACACGGACACGGGCGGACGCTCCGGCCGGCGCCCCCGCACGCAGCCACCCGGCGCAGTCGCCAGTCCCCGCCCAGCGAGGCGACTGCGCCTGCGCGCCGCCCCGCCCCGCCCCGACGCCGAGCCCGCCGTCGCCTAGCAACGCGCGAGTCACAGTCGCGGCGCTGTTGCTCCCGCTTTCTGACCCGGCTTCCCGAGCTCGTGCTGCGGGGCGCCCACTGGCTCGTGGCAGGCCTGAGCGGCGGCTCATGGCGGGGAAGGAGGAAAAGCGGCAGTAAGTGGAGTGCTCTGTCCCTGGGGGGCGAGCGGGGCACCAGCAAAAGCCACCCTCCTGGGAGAGGGCCAGTGACACCCACCGGGAGCAGCCTGGGAACCGGCGTTCCCTCTTCTCTCCGCCTCCTACCTCTTCCCCCTCTTGGCGGAGCGCTAACAACCGCCGTTTTTAAAGCACCGGTAACTGCTCACACTGTGTGTCCGGTATCTTACATGCATTGCCTCGCCCCCACGTCTTGAAGTCGATTTTAAAATTATCCTTTTCACACCCGCATTTAATCCATTAGCAAATTCTGCAGACTCGGTCTCTCAAATACATCTAGAATCTATTTCCCTACCCTTGCCTGCCCGCCCCTCACCTCCTCCCACCTTGGTCCCAGCTACCATGTTTGCCCTAGAGGCTCTGAAGAACCTTCTAGGCAGTCCTTTGCTGCTTGTGAAAACTGCAGTCAACCACTGCACCCCAGGTGGTCATCTCAGAGGGAAAGCCAAGCTCCTCCCATAACATGAGATGCCCCTTGTCTTTCAAAAGGCCTCAGACACAGTGTGTCCCTCTGCTTCTGTGGAGTCTGCCCCAGACATTCTGGCCTGGTGGTTGTGCTTTGGGCTGCCGTCTTCAAGGACCGAGGTCTCAGAAACTCAGGAGCAGTCTACCCTATCCCATAGAGTCGCCGTGAGTTGGCATTAGCTGGATAGCAGTGAATGGGTGAGCTGTGGCCCGGAAGCAGATCCGCAGGGGCCCGTGCTCCTGCATGGGGCAAGCTGCCAATCTTCTGGCTAGTGGCTGCTTCACCACCTGTGCTTTCCAGCGACACTACATCTGCAGCCACTCTCAAATTGGGGTCCCCAAATGGCTCTGGAGGGCAGGGGTGCAGTGCTTGAGGTTTTAGCTTTACTGTACCCTAAAAGGTGAGAACTAGTGAAGGACAGTTAGTAAAGAGAGGAGTGGAGGCAGGGTCACACCCCCAAGGGCTGCACTTCCCCCCTCACAGCAGTTCTTAATTTCTAATGTGCATGAGAATTACTTTGAGAGCTGTCTAAACCTTCTTCTGGTTTCAAGGAATAAGCCACATAGAGTCTCAATAAGTATTTGTTGAAAAAACTATGAAATACAGTTCTCACATAGGTTACAGCAGGTATGCAAACAAAGAAACTAAAGCTCAGATATTAAATGATTGAACTAGGATTCCAAACTAGGTCTGATGTCGGTCAGAGTGCATTGCTGGTTTTGACTGTGTTTTCCTACTCCAGAATCCAAACCTGACTCACTGCCATTGAGTCACCGTTGACTCAGAGCAGCGCCCCTGTGGGCTTCTGAGATGAACTGTTTCCCAGAGCAGAAAGCCCATCTTTCTCCCCTGGAGCTGCTGGTAGTCTCAAACTGCCAACCATGCGCATCTCAGCCCAACTCATAACCACTACACCACCGGCTCCTCTGGTTTTCCTGCTAGTCAGCGGTTATTCAAAATTGCCTATTTCACATTTATGTATCAGTCTAAAGCCATTCCCACTATGAGCTTGATCAAATGAACGTATATGCAAGCAAGTATTATAGCCCTTTCTTCCAAAGATGTGATTCTCATACAAATGCATTGCTGGGGGGGGGGGGGTCACAACTATGAGACACAGAGGGGAAAAAAGATGTCAGAAGTCTACAATGATAAATTAATTGACCAAAAAGTCACCCCCTTTAAATGCTTACATCTCCTGAAGATAACAGAAAAATCCTTACATTTTTACTGCTAATGAAGTTGTCTAAGGTCATTGTAAAAAGGCAACTTTTGGTGTGAAACGGGGAGTTGGAATCTAAGGGTGCTTTGTATGTGTGTTTGGCTGGGAGTGTGCAGCCATAACAAAGCCATGTAAAAAATCAGTTCAAGCAGATCCTCTAGAAATAGGTACCGTATACACTTGGGTATAAGCCGAGTTTTTTCAGCACATTTTTAATGCAGTTTTTGTGGTAAAATTAGGTGCCTCAGCTGATATTCAGGTCAGCTTATATTTGAGTATATACGGTAGTTATTACAGTGACAATCTATTTACCTATAGTGAACCAGGTACAATGACCACCTTCCTGGACATTATTGACAATTCAGGGCTGTTGGCAGTGCTTATTATAAACAAGTAAACAAAAAAGTGGCTTCATGCTTATACATTGTGGTAAGTGTTACAAAAGAAAGTACTCTGTTCTAGGATGCACGAGGTTGGGGTGGAGGGAGAGGAAAGGTAAAAACAACCTAAGAAAATAACCTGCGTGGCAGTGAGCCAGCTGTGTAAGGGCCTGGGAGCAAGGCTCACGGGCAGAGGTAACAGCATGTGCAAACACAGAGATTGAAGTGCTCACAAACTGAAGGAAGGTGGGGTTGTTGGAGAAGTAAGGGGGCTGTTGTCTGAGTGAGGATGAAGAATTTAGCTGGAGCAGAGTCACTCCACCTGAGCGCTCTTGTGACGAGGCAGTATTTTATTGCAAATGCCATGGAAAGCCATTTAAAGGTTGTAATGGAAGAGAAAGAAAACACAACATGATGGAAGAGAGAGCTGGCTCTGGTTTTCAATAAGGAAGACCTGTGTGCCCGGCTCATTAACTACCATCAGGTCCAACCACAGAAAAGACTGTGGGCCCTCGGGGAGCTCAGAGAACAGGATGGGCTGTTATAACCTGACAGAGCAGGTGCAACAGCTTTGCATAGGCAACACCTGTGTCTCATGTTTCTGGTATACAAAATGATCGCCCTGCCTGTTCTACATCTGCATTGGTAGAGAAAGGAAACACCCAGGTTGCAGGTGTCTGTATGTTCTCGACTGCACTATCTATCTCTATTTTAATGTGAACCTCCCCTGTTGGTGTTCGGTGCCATCCAGTTGGTTCCAACCTATAAAAACCCTCTGCACAAGAAAACAAAACACCGCCTGGCCCTACAGCAACCTCACAGTTCTCCCTGTGCCAGAGCCCTTGGAGGCAGTCGCTGTGTCACTCCATCATGTTGAGGACCTTCCTCCGTTTCACTGTTCCTGCAGGATGACCTTCCCCAGGGACTGCTCTCTCCTGACAACATATGCAAAGTATGTAGGATGAACTCTTGATATCCTTGCATCTAAGGAGCACCTGGCCATACTTCTTCCAAGAAAGATTTATTTGTCGTGTTATTAGCCCATGACACTTTCAGTATTCTTCGCCAGCATCACAATTCAAAAGCATCAATTCTTCTTCAGTCTCCGTTATGCAGTGTCCAACTTTCACATGAATATGAAACAGTTGAAATACCATGGCTTAGGTCAGGTACACCTTTGTGTTTGAAATAAGAGCCTTGCTTTTCAGTACTCTAAAGAGGTCTTGTGCAGCAGATTTACTTAATGCAACACATCTTTTGCTCTCTTGACTGCTGCTTCCATGAGCACTGATTTTGGATCCAAGCAAGACTAAAGCCTTGACAACTTTAACTTTTCTTTATTTATCATGCTGTTCCCCATTGGTCCAACTGTGGGGATTTTGGTCTTCTTTACATTGGGTTGTAATCCAAACTGAAGGCTGCAGTCCTTGATCTTCATCAGCAAGTGCTTCAAGTCCTCCCCGCTTTCAACAAGCAAGGTTGTGTCATCTGCATATTGCAGGTTGTTAATAAGCCTTCCTCCAATCCTGATGCCACATTCTTCTTCGTATAATCCAATTTCTCATTATTTGCTCAGCATATAGACTGAATAAGCATGGTGAGAAGAGACATACCTGATGCATACCTCTCCTGATTTTAAACCCATGCAGTATACACTTTTTCTGTTCACACAACTGCCTATTGATCCATGTACAAGTTCTGTATAAGCACAATGAATTGTTCTGGAATTCCAATTCTTCTCAAGATTGTCCATAGTTTGTTATAATCCATACAGTCGAGTGTCTTGATAGCCAATAAAACAGAAGTAAACATCTTTTGGTATTCTCTGCTTTGAGCCAAGATACATCTGACATCAGCATGCTGGCCCTCCCACATCCGCTTCTGAATCTCTGGCAGCAATCTGTCAGTGTGGTGCTGCAACCATTAGATGGATGACCGTCAAATCTTGTTTGCGTGTGCTATCAATAGTATCGTCCTTTAGTCTGAGCGTTCTTTTGGGTCACCTTCCTTTGGAATGGGTACAGATATGGATTTCTTCAAATCAGTTGTCCAATAGCTGCCTGTCAAAGCTCCTAGCACAGGGGCTGTATGCTCCAGTGCTTCATCAGCTTGTGAAACATTTCCGTCGGCGTTCGATAAGTTCCTGGAGCCTTGTTTTGGGCTTATGCTTTCAGTGTACCTTAAACTTTTTCCTGAAGCACCATTGGCTCTTGCTCATATACTGCCTCCTAAGATGATGGAGTGGCGAGTGGTTCTTTTTGGTACAGTCACTATTCTTCCCGTCTTCTTTGGATGCTTCCTGCATCGTTCAATATTTTGCCCACAGAATCTTGCAATGTTGCAACTCAAAGCTTGAATTTTTCTCACGTTATTTCAATTTCAGATATGCCAAATGTCTTCTTCCTTTTTGATTTTCTAGCTCTCGATATTTGCACATTTTAGTATATTTGGCTTTTCTCCTCACGCTGTCCTCTGAAACTTAGTATTCAACTCTCTGACTTCATCATTTCTTTCATGAGCCTTAGCTACTCTACAATTAAGAGCAAGTTTCAGAGTCTCTTCTGACAACCACTTGGATCTTTTCTTCCTTTCCTATATTTTTACTGACCTTTTTCTTCATTTGTGATGTCCTCCCACAGCTCATCAGTTCTGTGATTAGTGCTCAATGCAGCAAATGCTGTTCTTGAGATGTTCATGAAATTCAAGTATGCTAGGCACAAAATACAACCTAGAACTTTCCCTACTTACAAATAAAGGCTTTTCTATGTAATAGTGTATGCTTCACCTCTCAGACAGTCACATCCAATATTGTGTATTCTGCATCTCTTGAGTGTTGTTCTGCTTTCACTCTGTTTTCTTCAGAAAATATTTCCAGGAAGTGCATCATGGTTCTCAAACATGGCAACACCAGAGCTGATCCTACCAGCAGCAAAAGGCTTCCAGGAGTTGGCCTGTTATATGAGCAATCGCTGGTTTTAGCTGCTGTTAATTGAGCATCTGCATCGTGTCTTCCCACAGATGTCGTCCATTTGATTTCTGTGTATTTCTTTTTATGAAGTCCATGTGTATAGTTGCCGTTTGTGTTGTTCAGAAAAGGTATTTGTTATGAACAAGTTGTCGGTCTTGCAAAATTCTATTATGCGATCTCTAGTTTCATTTCTGTCACCAAGACCACATTTTCCAAATACTGTTCTTTCCTCTTCGTTTCCAACTTTTGCATTCCATTCTCCAATAATTATCAATGAATGTTTGATCAAAGTCTGACAAACATTGGTAGAATTCTTCAATTTTTGAACCATGTGCTGTCATGATCGGTGCATAAATGTGAATAATAGTATTGACTGGATTGCCTTGCGTGAAGATAGAAATTCTTCTATCACAGACAGCAAGGTTCTTGAAGATTGATCTGGAAATGTCCTTTTGCCTGACGAGGACAACATCTTCCCTGAGTGTCGTCCCCTGAGTAGTGGGCCATATGGTTTTCTGGTGTCAAGTGGCCAACGCCAGTCCATTTCAGCTCCCTAAGGCCTAGAACCGGCTCGTGAGCCATATGCAGCGTCTGGGTCTGTCACACGTGGCTCTGAAGTAAAATTGAAAACATTTCAAGGATATTATTCAGGTAATTGTGATTTCATTTGTTTATAAAATATTTTTTGGTTCTTGAATAATTTTTACATTGTTGGGAGGGACAAAATTGGCTCTCCCATCTCATAAGTTTGCAACTCATGGCCTAGCATAACAGTGCTTGTACTTTCCACTTGCTGTGTAGTGATTTCCAATTTTCCTAGATTCATGCTTGGTACATGCTGTTTCTTCTCATTTTAAGCCATGCCCACTTTATGAATTAAACATACCAAACCAAACCAGCCTACTGCTGTGAAGTCATTTTAACTCATAAAAACTCTACAGGACAGCGTAGAGCTGCTCCATAGGGTTTGCCGGATTGTAAACACATAGGAAGCATCTTTCTCCATCAGAGTGACTGGTGGGTTCATACTGCTGACCTTTTGGTTAGACACCCAATGTATAGTCTATTGCACCCACCAGGGATCCTGGTGTTATCCCACAAGATTACGGCCTGAAGCCTTTTACGACCAGTAAACTATCCCATGAAGTATTTGGTATGTTTCGAAGAGTCGCTCCACCACTTCTCTGTCAGTTTGTCACACTGTGGACCCTTGTGTGTTGCTGGAAGCTATGTCAGTGATATTTCAATACTGGCAGGGTCATAGGTTTCCATAGAGTTTCCAAATGAAGACCAGTGGAATAGGCTGGCCACTTCTGAGGGACTGGCCACTAAAAACCTTAAGAATAGCATCAAAACATTGTCAGAGAGTGTGCCGGAAGATGAACCCCTCAGGTTGGCAGCACTCAAAATACACCTGAGGAAGAGCTGCCTCCTCAAGTAGAGTTGATGCAAATGGAGTAAAGTTTTCAGGAGTGAAATTTTCAGGACTGTCATTTGCTGATGGGGTATGGCTCAAAATGAGAAGAAATTGCTGCATACTTTCATAACCAGTCAGAATATTGTACAAAGTATCAATCTAGGAAAATTGGAAGTTGTACAAAATGAAATGCATGAAGATCAACATTCTAGGTAAGCGACGATGGACTAATATTGGCCATTTTGACAAAGGTCAATTCATGAGGAATGATGTCACATTTATTGTCAAAAATAACATCTCAAGATTTGTCTTGAAGAATAATACTTTCTGTGACAGAATAATATCTATAAACCTAGAAGGAAACCCAATTAATATAATATTGTTCAAATCTTTGTACCTACCTTTCAAGCTCCAAAAGCCAAACTCAATACCATTGAATTGATTCCAACTCATAGTGACCCTAGAGGACAGAGAGGAGTTCCCCCTGTGGGTTTCCAAGACTGGAACTCTTTATGTGAGTATAAAGCCCACCTTTCTCCTGGGAAGAGGCGGGTGGTTTTGAACTACTGACCTTGTAGTTAGCAGCCCACTGTGTAATCACTGCACCACCAGGTCTGAAAGATAGGGGTCTTTTATTCCCATAAAGAGTTCCAGTTTTGGAAACCACAGGAAAAGTTCTACTCTGTCAGGGTCACTATGAGTTAGAATTGACTGATGACTTGGTTACCACTAAAGCTAGTGAGGAAAAATCAAAGAATTCTCCCGATTTCTTTGTCTGAAATTGATCAAATATGAAATAAAAATGGTTGATAATTATGTGTTTGGAATGTGAAACTTGAAAAATATAAAAGAAGGGGCAGTGGTTGGAAAAGGTGGCCTTGGTGATAAAAAGGAAGCTGGAGAACTCATGATAGAATTTTGCAAGACCAATAATGTCTTCATTGCAAATATCATTTTCCAACAACGAAAACAATGACTGTACATGTGGACCTCACCAGACAGACTAAGCAGGAATCAAATTAACTACATCTGTGGGATATTAGCAACCAAAACGATGCAAGTAACTGCCTGTGGAACAGCCCATCAATTTCTCTTATGTAAATTGAGGTTAATGTTGAAGAAAATTAAATCTATGAGAACCAAAATACACCCTTGAGCATATCCCACCTGAATTTTGAAAACATATCAAGAATAGCTTTGACTCATTGTACTCTAATGATGGAAGACCTTTGAAGCTGTGGGACGATATCAAGAACATCATACATGAGGAAAGCAAAAGGTCATTAAAAACTCAAGGAAAAGATCCAAGTGGATGTCAGAAGAGACTCTGAAACTTGCTCTTGAAATTAGATTAGCTAGTCAGTGAAAGAACTGATGAAGTACAAGTCCTGAATAGAAAATGTCAAAGGGCAGCTCAAGATAAAGACAAGTATTACAGTGAAATGTGCAAAGATGTGGAGTTAGAAAGCCAGAAGAAAATACACACTCAGCGTATCTCAAGCTGAAAGAGCTAAAGAAAATGTTGAAGCCTCGAGTTGAGATATTGAAAGATTCTATGGGCAAAATAGCGAAAAGAAAATGATATGATATATAACAACACTATACCAAAAAGAACTGGTCAACATTCAACCATTTCAAGAGGTAGCATATAATCAACACCCTCTAATACTGACATAATTCCAATTGAAATGTTTCAACAGCTAATAAAGCACTCAAAAGCAACTCAAATCTCACTGTCATTGAGTTGATTCCGACTTCTACTGACGCTATAGCACAGGGTAGACCTGTTCTTCTGGGTTTCTAACCTGAAACCCCTATACCACCAAGGCTCACTGCACCCATCCATCTATTGCCAAAGGAGGCAGTACCACCACCTGGGACACTGGAATGATCCAGGGGAGCTGACAATGCATGCACCTGCACTTCATCCTTGACTGTGAGCTGTAGTATGAATGTTTGTAATTGCCAGTGGGTACCGAGTGATTTTTTTTTTCCCTAAAGGGGGGCAGTAGGCCAAAAAAGTTTGGAAATGAATCTATGGTCTATGCCAAGAAAATTGGAAGAGAGATACCTGCTCATACCAAATTATTGAACAATATCAGTAATAGCACATGCAAGTATAATTTTCTGAAGATGATTCATCAATGGTTGCAGCAGTGCTCAGAGAGCTACCAGGAATTCAAGCTGGATTCAGAAGGTTTTTTTGGCACAAGGGTTATCGCTGTTGAAGTTAGATGGATCTTGGCTGAGAACAGAAAATAGCAGCAGGATGGTTACTTGTGTTTCATTGGATTATCCAAAGGCGTTTGACAGTATAGCTCATAACAACCTGTGGATAAATTCTGAGGAATGGGAATCCAGAACACTTCATTCTGCTCTTGCGGAAACGATACATGGACCAAAACTGTGCAAACAGCACAAGGGAGTCCTGCATGCTTTAAAATCAGTCTTGTACCATTTATCCATATTTAGTATCCATTCTGTATTATGAGCACATAATCCATGACACCGGGCTTATGAAGAAGATTCTGACATTTGAGTTGGAGGAATGTTTACTAAGAGCATGTGATGTGAGATGACACAATCTCGCTTGCTGAAAGCCAGGACGATTGGAAGCACTTGCTGATGGAGACGTAGACTGCAGCCTTCAATATGGATTACACCTACATGTAAAAACAAACAATCAAAATCCTCACAAATGGACCAACATCATGATGAACAGAAAAAAGATGGAAATTGTCAAGGATTTAATTTTGCCTGGATGCACAGTCTGTGTTCATGGAAGTAGCAGTGAAGAAACTAAATGACGTATTTCATTGGGCAAGTCTGATTTGAAGATTAAATATGCCTGACCCAAGCCACGGCATTTCTACTCTCTCTATATGCATGTGAACGGCAGACAATGAATAAGGAAGACTAAAGAAGAGTTGATGCATTTGAATTATGGTATTGGACTGCAGAACAAAGAAATCTGCCTTGGAAAAAGTATAGCCTGAATACTTCTTAAAGATCAATTTTACATTAAGAAAGCATCCCAGCCCAGTTCAGATCAAGTGCATACATCCGATATTATCCCAAATGTCTGATACCAGTCTATAAAGTCCTCTTCAGACTCACGCAGCACATGCAATGACACCAAACACAGGAGGATCACAGGCAGTGGGTGGAAAGTCTTGTGGATCCAGTGGCCGTGTAAGCATCTCAGCGCTGGCGTGGGTCTCCACGTGGCTCCTCCAGCTCCAGGGATCTAGCTGCATCAGTGTAGCTCCATGTGGCTTGTCAACAGGAATGTCTCACAGGGAGAGTCTTCCTGACTTCCAGTGAGCTGTTTATTTCCTTTGCGCCTCCAAATGATTCTATCAGTACTGAAATGCTTATTGGAATAAACAACTTAATATTCAATTATGTTTTTCAGGCAACACAAAATAGAAGATGCAGCTACTGAACAAAAAGAAGAAATCAAACATGAAGAAGAACCTGGAAAAGCATCACAGCCTTCAAAACCCTGTGTCCGGAGAGGACGTGTCTATTATGCTAGATTCATGAACACAAACGCAAGAACATACAATGAGCCGGTTCCCTACATAGATCACAAGGGGCCAGACCAGCAGGTTGGACAGACTTTTGTTATTTACAAATATAGACTTAGAAGCTATGCTACTGGATAGTTTGGTCGCAGACGATTTAAAGGATGTGACACATCTTAGTGCCGTGCCTTTAGAGACCAGTAGTTGAAAGCAGCAGCCTGGAACTACTCTAGAGAATGACTTGTACATTCTCAAACCATGGTAGGAGGAGGCTCCCAAAAGCTCCCAGAAAATTCTATCATCTTTTCATTCCATTTTCCCATAAACTTTCTGAGGCCTCTCATAGTCACTGTTTGGAGCTTTGGTGGGTGCGTGTGTTGTGAGTTGGGCTTCTAACCTCCAAGTCAGCGGTTCAACCCACCAGATGCCCCTGGAGGGAAAGATGACACTGTAGTAAAGATTTACAGGCTCAGAAATCCATAGAAGCAGTTCTGCTCTGCCCTAGAATGTCAGTATGAGTCATAATTGACTGACTGGCAGTGAGATTTATAGGGTTTTTTCCAGATATTTTCATCATTGTTGGCATTTAGAGACGTGTGTGTGTATATGTGTGCATACACATCTCCAAACCAAATAATTACTTTAAATAATTATTTTTATAGTCTGAGTCCATTTAGAGTCACTAAGTTGGACTTAGTTGTTATTAGAAATATATTTAATAAAATATCTTTATTAGACATTTCCTCTATAATGTTGTATTTGTGACACATTCTAACATTTAAATTTCCCTTAATACTCAGTAATTTTCCCATGATACTCACATGTTTTATAAAATGATAACTATCATTTTTAAAAGTGTATCAATTGCTAGAGCAAAGTGCTTTATGTAAAATATATACTTTGATCTGCACGATTTCTGTGAGATATTCGAAATGTTTTACAGTAAGAATACCAAACTTCAGAGGCAAATTAACTTACTCAAGTTTACTTGTTAGCAAGGGAGAGCCCATATGTTTCAAATCCAAAGTGTAAGCTTAGTCGAACCATACTGATTAATTATGTCAGCTACTGAAATGTATTTCATTATCTTTTTTCTTTTAAGTCAGGTTTGGTGAGGTATAGTTTGCTGTGTTAGTTTCCGGTTGCTGCTGTAACCAGTGACCACAACTAGTAGCTTAAAACAGCAGGTTTCTTCTCGTAGCGTTCTGAAGGCCAGCAGTCCGGACTCAATCTCACTTGCTATCGCCTAAGTTACTTGTGGGGGCGCTCATTTGCTTCCTTGCCTAGGAGTCCACGGGCACTCCTTGGCTCAGAATCCCGTGCACCATCTTTACAGCCAGGAGAATAATATCTTCAGATCTCTCTTGAACTCATTCTTCTGCCTTGGGAACCATTGTGATCAAGTTGGGCCCATCCAGATAATCCAGGATAATCTTCCCATCTCCAGCTCTGTCTTTAATTATATCTGCAAGTCGCCTTTGCTAGATACAGTGAAATATTCATAGATGTGAACCTCTTTGGATGAGGTGTATAGTATTTGACCAACTAGAGTTATAGTCAAGAAAATTCCATTTTTAGTGCATAAGTCTGATTTTTTTTTTTTTGCAAATGCATACAGTCAAGTTAGCCCACCACAAGATAGAAATAGAGGATTTTTCATCACCCAAAAAACTTCCCAGTACACCAGAGTAGCCATCCTCAGCTCCATTCCAGACCCCGGAAACCAGCCATCTGTTTCCTTGCACTTTGCCTTTCCCAGAAAGCCGGATCCGGGGGGTGGGGGGAGTCTAGCTGTGTGGGGCTGGCTGAGTCGATGTTGTCTGAGGCTCATCCTTACTGTGGCATGCAACGCTAGTTCCTCCTCCTCCTCCTCCCGGCCACCACACACAAGCTCCGTGACCATGGGCGAGCCACTTAGGCTCTCCCAGTCAGGCCATTCTCCTTATCTATAAGGATTAAAATAAATAAGGCACTGTGTCAGCACTGTTCTGGACCCGAGCTGATGCAGCATTGATCAAAGCATCTCCTCGTGTAACTGACATTTAGTGAGAGCACGAGTGGTGATAGAATTAACACCTAAAGGGGCAAATAGAATAAATCAGTCCAACGTAGACAGACTGCTAGATGGAGGTAGGTGCTGCAAGATGGCAGTAAGGGGTAAGGGTGGCCAGCCTGAAATAGTGGCCAGGGAGGCTTTCATGAAAAAGGATGCTGACAGGGAAGGAAGGGCTGTGTCGTGACCGGGAAGATGGTTCTGTAGTTGTGTACTTAGAATATGTCATCTCTTGGAATCTGTAGGAGCCTGCTCTCTGTACTGTTCACCACCCTGGTGACCAGAAAGCCCAGCATCTTGAGCAGAAAACCAGGACACCCTGACAGAGTTCTGATGCAGTGCTGGGTCCAGTAGATAATCAGTAGATGCTGTGAAAACCATGCTGACCAAGAGAAGACTGCTTTTCCAGCATGACACATGAAGAGGGAAAATGGGAAAAAATGGTTTAAATCAGCAGGTCTCAACTTGGGAGTCACAACCCTTTTGGGGGTCAAACAACCCTTTCACAGGGGTCACCAAATTTATAGCAAAATAACAGTTATGAAGTAGCAACGACAATAATTTTATGGTTGGAGGGTCACAACATGAGGAACTGTATTAAATGGTTTCGGCCTTAGGAAGGTTGAGAACCACTGGTCTAAATGTTCTCAGATAATCGTGATGTTGCTGGTGCCCTGCACCTCATCTCTCTGCCCGCTGGCCCAAGAGGCCAATCGCTGTAGTCACGATGTAACTGTATCTTTAAGTAGAGATTGCTGTGCGGGAGTTCTCTGTACACGTCTATACACGGATAATCTTGAAGGTCATCAGACAGACAGGTACTGTGTGCAAATGGGAGCTCTTCCCAGGAACAGGACGCCTCCTTAAACCCTTCCAAGAGCAGTTTGGAGGTGACTGTTGGAGTTGCCCTTGCGGCGGCGTTTGCACCAATTTTTTGTGATCTGAAATCAATCGAGTGTCATGGTCAGATCATGCCCATCCCTGGGAAAGAAATCTAGCACCAGAAGCCCAGGCTCGCCAAATTCTCAGACTTCGTGTAGATGCTTGCCTGCTCAAGCTCAGAACTGCTCTAAAGCGAACCCATCCTTCCTTAGAAGGCTCTGCGGGAAACAACCTGGCCTGAGACTAGAAGTGTGAAAGACACAGATGTCGTAAATCGGTTCCAACTAATTTTCTTTTAAAAAATAAATGAACCCACAAGACTTAGGAGTGGTTGTCAGCAGTAGTATCATTACTTATTCGTGCTAAAGGCTAAATGAGTCAAATATTTTGAGAGAGAGTAAAAGTAAGTTTGAAATCAAGTAAAAGGTCAAGCAGAGAGAAGCTGATTCCACCCAGGAGGGCTTGTCCCCTGGGGCTCAGAGTCACCCGATAGGACACAGTGAAGTACTGCTCCCTAGCACTCCCAGGACCATAACCCTGAGGTCTCTAGGAAGCCACCTGCCACATCTTCCTCCTCAAAAGGGGCTTGGGGTTCAATCCATCAAACTGCCAGCTTCTTAGTTGGCTCTGGAGTGCCTTACCCACCGCGCCATGAGGGCTCCTACTTCTACAGCATAATAGGGACAAACTTCGGTGCAATGTTAGCCGACATGACCTTGAACACCATGGAGTTTGTAATAGCACTTTCCAAAGCCACTCCTGGTTCACTAGAAGGAGCCCTGGTGGCACAGTGGTTACACGTTATACTGCAATCTGAGAGGTCAGCAGTTCAAAACCACCAGCTGCTCCTGTGAGTCAGCACTGGCTCGGTGGCAGTGGGTTCTAGTTGGAGCCCTAGGAATGAGCTTGTTGGTGGATTCCTTGGTGACCCTCAGCCAGGTCCCAGCTGCTGTGAGAGCTCAGCCTTCTCTAGCAACCTCCCAACCCCTTGGGGCCCTCCTTTGCTCTGGTCCCTTCTCCCCAGAGAATTAATTCTTCAGACTTCCCAAAGAAGAGGAAACAGTATGTTCACGCAAGAAAATAATGTTTTGAAGGCATGAAGATCAGACAGCACCTGCCTTACACTGGTTCCAAATGTGGCCAAGGGGCCCCCGGGGTGAGGGGCTCTGAGTCAACAGGAAGGTCCCCACCAGCAGACAGCCTGAAAGGAGCAGCCTTGTTCTGTGGGGCCTCCACAGTCTGAAAAATGTGGCCCGAACCCCAAAGCCTGCGCAAAGATGCCACCCTGGACTCGCTAGTCTGGCTGGTGTAGTCATCTATAGGTCAAACCCTCAGCCCAGGGTCAAGGGCGCTGCCCAAAGCAGAGTCTCTCTCTCTCTCTGAAGAGAAAAATAGCCCCACACCTCTCTCTTTAATCTCCTAAGTCTCTTGTGAGCAAATGCTTGTACGGCAAAGGCATGCACAGGTACCTGAGCATCTGTGTGCACTCACACTCTCACTCCCCCGGAACAGCGTGCTCTCGGCACAGGAGCAGTGACCAACAGGCTACACTTTTCTCTTTGGCCTGAAAGTTGGTCCTCCCTGAGGGAGGTCTGTGTCTCCTCAACGGGCGGAGGCTAGTCCCCTCTTCCCTACATTATCAGGCATCTCTCTCAGTTTGCTTTAGCAAAATCCGAATTGGCTAGCTCTTCCTGCCTAGAGCGTGTCCTCCCTTCTTTAAATCCTCCACCTTTCCTTGATTTTTTTCCTCTAAAGACAGGAATGTTTTCAATTTTCAGAAAGCCTTATTTTCTTGTCCTGGGCACATTTCATTTCTTCTATTTCTGATTTTCTTGAAAATCTTCTGTCGACTCAATTAAGATGCACACACACATGCTCACACATACACACATACACACATACACACAGGTGCACACGCATGCACACACTTATCTTTGTGGGTTTGACATGGACTTATCTTTTATAGGTGCCCTTTTAAAAAGCCAAGCTTCTTTGAGAGCTGATGCTGTATGCAGCAGCTAGGCTTCTTACATACCTTTCTTTGGGTATCAGTACAGCCTCATTTATAGTCTCACATTTGTCTAGAATCTATTACAGGCATACAGCCATCCCTTCTGAGTCATATTTTTGAAACAGTTCATTGTGGAATGCAGATGATTCCATTTGTTTGTTTTTGCGAGCGCTCCGCGCTAACGGAAGGGTAGATGATCTCCCCACCCCACCCAGGAGGTGCATCAGGAGAAAGGCCCGGCAGTCTGCCCCCCAAAGATTGAGCATCCTGAGGAGCACAGTGCTGCTCTGACACCGCAGGGTCCCCACGCTCTTACGTGTCACAATTGCCTTTTCTCAAGGTTCCTTACTTGTAAATTATCAATCAGTTCTTTTTATTTAGAAGTTGACAACAATTACCCTCATAAATATATTTGTTCAAGGTATTTTTCTGGGAGATTACAGCTCTGTTTTAGTACTATATTATCCTCCTACGTAGTTCAATCACATTATTATATATCTGCAAATACATAACAAGTAATACATGAAAATGTCCCATAGTATTCAATTTTGTGTTTCCAACTTTTTTCCATAAAGGGAGACTGGTGGTATCATTATAAGGTGCCGGAACATTCCTTTCAACCCCCATATGACACTAAGAGCACCCAGAGGAGTGACTTCCAGATACCAGCATGCCCGTTGGTTTTGCCAGTCAAGCACAGCAGGCTACAAAAACCTTCTTCGGGAATAGGTAGGTAAGGTTAACGCCATTCACCTCTTTTCATGGTCTCAGACTATTTCTCTAGAACATGATGTGTGAGATGTGCTGGCACCTCCACAGAGAATGTCTTCTTTACAGGAATTCGAATCCTGCACCCACTCAGTGCAGACCTTCTTGAGTTTGCTCCATATCCCTTCTGAGGGGAAAGGTTATTTCCAAACATGGCTCATGCAACGAGTGGGTCGTACAGAACACATTAGCTTTCTGCTCCTTGAGGTTGCCCACCCAGAATTTCATGATGTATCATGATGTATCTATCCTCTTAGAACAGCAGGCAGCACTGTGTGAGTCTTTCTTGACTCGAGGAACACTGTTTTACTTGATGTTTACACAGATGCTCAAAAGAGCGACCCTACAGGACAGGGTAGACCGGCCTGGGTAGGTTTCCAGGACTGTTACTCTTAATAGAAGCAGAAAGCTGCTTCTTTCTCTCTCAGAGCCATTGAGTGGTTCAAACAGCCGCCCTTGCCACATAACCACAACACCAACGTGTAGTAAAAGGAAGAAGTGGTCACGCAAGTTTGACAAAAACTAAAATGCAATATAGAACAGGCTTCATGACTACAGAACCTTCAAAACCTTTGTTCTCAACATAAAAACTCACTGCCATCAAGTTGATTCCTGCTCATGGTGACCTCACATAGGGGTTCCGAGGCCATAACTCTTAGAAGGAGCAAATAGCCTTGTCTTTCTTGAGTAGAGCACCAGATGGGTTTGAACTACTGGCCTTTCAGTTAGCAGCCCAAATCATAACTTACCATCCCACCTGGTGTCCTTAATCTGTTCCCAAGCCCAAAGGACATTTAAACAGAATGTAATTGGAGTTCCTTGAGGATGCCCAGTTTTTTTTATGAAAACTGAAGTGTGCAGAACTTTTTGGAGAAGAGTTAGAGAGATGGAAACAATGTTTTCAGAAGTGCATAGATTCTAGAGGGAGAATATATTGAGAAATACTAAAGCTAGTGATGAATAAATTGAAGAATTCTACCGACTTCTCAGTTGGAAACTGATCAAAAACAGCTATAATACATAGGGACTTCTCTGGATGGAACTCAGAGAAATTACTTTTTCTGTGTGAAGAGATGATGGAGAAGCTTAATATTAGCAGCCCAAAGGAGGCAAGGCTGACTGTAAAACAAATAATCAATTGCTCATATGACAGTTCAAGATGAAATTGAAGTAAATTAAAACAAGGTCAAGTCCAATATTGGCCATACGTCCAATACCAGTCTATAAATTCCTCTTCAGACTCACACAACACATGAAGACACTGAATGCAGGAAGATCACAGGCCAGGGAGTAGAAAGTCTTGTGGATCCAGTGGTGAGGGAAGAATCTTGTTGCTGGCATGAGTCTCCACGCTGCTCCTCCAGCCCCAAGGCTCTGGCTCCATCAGCGTAGCTCCATGTGGCTTGTCAATAGCAATGTCTCACAGGGAGACAGCAGAGGTGTGTCTGCCTCCAGTGAGCTAATCATCTCTGTCATACCTCCAAATGAGGTCAACAAGCTACAACCTGATTGACAGGTGAGCCTCCACCCCTTTGCAAGTTGAAAGAATTATGTAACCACCACACACCCATTTGTGTTGCAGAAGTTTGTTATTCATCCTTTAGTTGTTTGCCCTTGTTTTTCTGATTGTCCTTTTGTTGATCTCCAGCTTTATGGCATGATATCCAAAGAGGGACGTCTGAGTGATCTCTGTGTTTGAATTTACTCAGGCTTGACTTGTGTCCCAGCATGTAGTCCATTTTCAAAATTGAGGCTTGTGCACTTGAAAACAATGGGAAATTTTTGTATTTGGATGGAGAGCTTTATAAATGTCTATCAGGTCCAGTCACCTGATTGCAATGCATAGTAATCCTCCTTGCTGAGCTTTTTTCCCAGTGACCTGTCTTTCTCTGATGGTGGTGTGTTAAAGTCACCTACTATTATGATTGTTGAGTCTGTGATTTCTGTTTTCATCTCTTGAATAGTTTGGTGAATTTCATGGGTCTCTTATTAGGTGTGCGTTCATTTATTATGCTCACTGGTTCCTGGTCTACTGATCATCTGAGCATGATATAGTGCCCATCCTGTCTCTTGTTATGATTTGCACCTTGAGGTCAATTTTGTTGGAGATTAGGATTGCAACCCCTACTTTTTTTTTTTAATTGCTGTTTGCCTGGTATATTTTCTTCTAGTCTTTTATTCTTAGTCTATTTTTGTCTGTGAGCTTAAGATGTGGTTCTTGCAGGTAACAGATTGCGAGGTTAAGTTTTCTGAGCCAGTCTGCTAACCTTTGTCTTTTAATGAATGTGTTCAGGCCATTGACATTTAGAGTTATTACCATCATCTGTGGATTCATTGCTGTCATCTCATACCTATTGTGTTGGGCATTTTCCTATCTCCCTTTCTATCAGTGTGTTGTACTTATGTGGGGGCTTCATTTTTGCCTTCTTTTCCCTCTGAGGCAATGTTATCTTAGTCATTGTTCTGTTGCCTTGACTTCTGGGTGGAATTGCACTATATGTCAGTCTCCTGCCTGAGCTTGGTGGATGTTGGTCTTCTGACCACAGTGAGACGGCAAGGGTTTTCCTCAGGGTTGGGTGCTTTATGGTGTATTCTTTGAGTTTTTCCTTGTCCAGGAAGACTCTTACCTCTCTATCTGTCTTAATAGAGAGCTTGGCAGGGTAGAGGAGTCTTACCTTCTCTAATCTGTTGGAGAGGTCCGTTATCTTGTGTTTTGCTTCTGTTACCTCATCCATTAGTTCTTGTATTTCCCTTTGGTACATGAACCTCATCCCCTCCATCGTGGACTTCATCTCTGTTGTCATTGAGTCCTTGTTCTGCATGGCTTCCCTCAGAACTGGCATTGCTCCAAGCAGCACTCTGAAGATTTCTTTTTGTTGCAGACCAATGCCCGTTTCTTCTATGGACATCAGTAGGCTTAGGGCTTCTTCCAATGTTATGTTTTGTTTTTCTTGTTGAGGTTGTTGAGGTATGTTACTGTCTGCATGATGTTTTAGAAGAACTAGGTGTCATGTTCTTGGAAGGCTAAAGGGCCCTGAATTCTCTCTTTTGTGTGACTATTAAGAGTGGTTTCTGGGACTACCCGTGGCCTACTATGGTGGTGGGTCAGGCTGTTGTGTAGGTGAGATGCTGCAGTGAGGCTGGCAACTGTAGGTATGCCACTATACTGGGTTGGGGCGAGCCTGCAGCATTGCCACGGGCCTGGTATGGACTGTCTGACCACAATTTGCAGTCTTTTAAAGACTCTCTGGGGAGCCCAAAACTGGTAGACTTGGACAGTGGCATACCTCGTCTGTGCTCTGAGGCTTAGAGTTGTACCTGCCTTGTCATGTTAATATTATGCTAACATACCAAATCCAGGTTTCTGGCTGCTTACATTCAAAATTGCACAAAGGAACACAGCCTGGAATTGTAAGTGTTAACATTTTTTTTCTTTTCATAATGCACTTGTAGGGTGCTTTGGTATTGGGGCTGTGCTGTCCCCCAGGGAAGGGGGACAAGATTATCTTAGTGGGTTTGGGGCAGACAGGATCTGAATTCTTGCCCAGCTGCACTCCTGGCTCTCTCCTGCACAGCTACGTCATGGGTAAATATCCCAGGGGCTCTTCAATTGTTGCAAATTAGTGACTAAGTATCTATTGTTATCCAGGCTGGCAGGCGTGGAGCTGGGGAGAGGGGGAATGGGGATAACCCACGTATTCACTCAGTTCTTGGCTGGGGAGGGAGGGTGCAAAGCTCAGGGATGTGGGGGGGTGGATGACAGAGAGGAACTCTGGTGTGAAGTCTTATGGCTAGTTCTTAGAGGCTCTTTGCATGCCTAGGATTATAACCACTTTTAGACAGCAGCCTGGGAAATTACTGCATGCTTTGAGTCCCAGACCTTGGGCTCAGGAAGGAGTGGAGGGTGCTGTCTCGCTGATCTGGTGAGGTGTTAGTGGAGCCCGAGGACAGACACAGTTAACTTAGGGTTTCAGTGAGTTCTTGAATTGCTCCAGGGTCCAAAATCGCAGGAGGAGGTCAGAACCAGACTCTTGTACACTGAATCTATTTTAAGCACCCAACCTCCCAACATTGGCCTCCTGGCCTCTTAATTTTCTGATCGAACAACAGGAGCACTGGGCGGGTGATTGTACCTGGATGCCATCTTGACTTCTCCTCTGAATACTTGGTATTTGAACACAAATAATTTGACTTCAGTGCCTGTACTCCTCATGATCAGTACTTTATATTTCCAGAATATTAATAAAAAGAAAGTTTCCCAATATAATACAGGCATTGAAAGCCCTCCCTTCCCAAGGGCTCCACATTGGAAAGAAAAAAAGGACAGGCATTTACACATCATGAAGTTGCAAAACACTAATTGTAAAGAAAGGATTCTAAAAGCTTCCAGAGAGAAAAAGAAAAATAAGTCATCAGCTAGGAAATAAGTCAATTAGGATGGTGCCTGGCTATCAAAAAGAACAGCATTTGGAGTCTGAAAGGCTTGTCTTTAAGTAGACAGCCGTCTAAGTGAAGCATCGACTAAGTCCATATGGTAAAAGCACACTAGCCTATGTGATTCAAGTACTGTAAATCATAAAATCCCAATCTGAAGAAGAGACCAGTATCAGAGCTCAAGTAACAAACACCCATTTGCAGAAGACTGTGGATGACAGTGGAAGGGCAAAATCCACTTGCAGAGTGTGCATACGGATTAAGCTTCCAGCGAATCCCTTCTGACCACAGTCCAGGGATATGGGTAGCCTTGGTATCACAGCAGTTTATGGTACAGTCGACTATGGAAGATGCAGTTAGGTTACAATATAACACCTGATCATTTGATCACTCTTTTAACTCAGGTTAAAGTTGTTCCATTTGTTTAGTATTTTCTGCTTTCATTTTGATTGAGGTTGTGGCAGTTGCACTATCTCCTGTCAAGTTGAGCAAAGGGGTGGAGTCTAGTCTGTCGATCAGTTCATAGCCCATGATGCCTCTGTGTGGGCATAGCCTTCTCCTGAGGATTCTGGGAACTCCTGTCTTCCTCTCTGGAGGCAGGACACACACTGTCCCTTTGAAATATGCCTGTCGACAAGCCACACAGAATTATGCTACTGGAAGAGCCCTGGAGCTGGAGGAGCCACGTGAAGACCCGTGCCCGCACTGAGATACTTCTACTGGAAGACTTTCCATCCACCAGCCTGTGATCTCCCTGCATTCGGCATCATTGCATGTGCTGCGTGAGTCTGAAGAGGACTTTACAGACTTGTATCGGAAATATGGACTAATATCGGTCTTAAGGACTTGATTTGGGATGTTTTATGCATGCATAATTACTTCTTGATATAAAGTTCTCTTTGGATTGGACTGGGATGTTTTATTCATACATAATTGCTTCTTGATATAAAGTTCTCTTTTACACATATATGAATGCCTCTGTATTTGTTTTCTAGTCGACCTGGACTGACACAGAGGTTTTCTTCTGTTTCCTTTAGTCATTGTTGTAGGACAGCGCCTGTACATTTTTATGAAGCGTAGTCTGCTATTTTTTGTGTTGTTGTAGTTTTCTGTGCTTTTGTTGGTACATGCTAGAATCCATGATCAAAAACTAGGTCTCCAGAGCACTACTTGTATGCTTTGTTCTAAGAGTTTTGTGGGTTTTGTCCTTACCTTTAGGTTGGTGATCAATTTCAGTTAAATTTCATTTATTTTGTATGCTACTGGTCCAACTTCATTCTTTGTACTTGGAAGTTCAATTGTTCCTGCATCATTTACTAAAGATACAATTTTATCCCACAAGATGAACTTAGCATCTTTGTCAAAACCAACTAGCTATAGCCATATGGGCAGAATGATCTTGGTAAACACAAATGATATCACCCTTCTTTTTATGTCCTCAAGCTATTTCTCATTGCTTATATTTCAACTTCCTCAGCATTGCCTACATGACCCTATTGATGGAATTTATCTACCGTATTCCTTTTGTTCCTTCTCTCAGTCAACATGGGACTTAAAAGTTCACATAAGCCAGACTAAAGAGATAGGAAATGCTCTTGAATTTCCTGCTTTTTCCCAAGTGGATTCATGTCTGCTGTGCTTTGTGCTATAATTCCATAATTTAATTATATAGCTTATAAGTGAAAACCTGTGTATGGGGAAAATTGCTTCTATAAAGCATCTAAGTTGAATGTTTGGAAAGATTTGATAAAACCATCTGTCACACACAAAAAATACTGTAACTAGAAGTAAATACAATGACTATAAAAGTGAGCTGGGGTGAATTTTTAATGTCCTGAAGAAACTGCACTAATTTTTATTTCACACATTCCATTATATTTTCATTCCTTGTTAAAGAAATGAAAACTGGAAGAATGCATAAGGAGTGTGATGTATGCAAGAAATTGAAAGTGCAATTCCAATTAATGGACATTCTTCAAAGAAAACACCTTGGTCCTTCAATTAAAATTGGTGAATGAGCTGGTTAAAATAAATATCTACATATGATCAATATTTTCTATGACACTTTGTTTTAAAGGATCATTTGAGTAATTAACCAATCAACTTTCACTCCTTTGACATAGGAGTAGTTGCTTCTTCCCTAGTTTACGAAGGTTGATAGAAGAGTAACACAAGATGAGACCAGAGGGGAGGTTTGTGCTAGGGCAGTGGTTCTCAACCTTTCTAAGCCGCGATACTTTCATACAGTTCCTCGTGTGTGGTGACCCCCAACCATAACATTATTTTCGTTGCTACTTCATCACTGTCATTTTGCTACTGTTATGAATCAGGCGACCCCTGTGAAAGGGTCATTCGACACCCCCCCAAAGGGGTCATGACCCACAGGTTGAGAACTGCTGTTCTAGGGTGACCAGGCAAGGGCCTAGGCTTTTCATAAAGTCGTTGTCTGTAGGTCTGTCTTCTTGAGCTAGTCAATTTTCCAAGAGCGAACTCCTCAAACCTCTGCCGAGGTCAGGACAGGACATCTGGGAGTCACACTGCTTCCGTTTCCAGCCCTAACACGCACCACTGCTCCATGTGTCCTGTTTCAGAGAACTCTGCTGCCTTTCATTCCTAAGCCTCCTGGCACATCCTTTCAGGCCCAGTTTCTGTGTGAGTCGCTTTTCTTCAAAATTTCATTGACTATCAATTTCAATATGTATGCAGAGAAAATAATCAGAGAAGCTGAGTTATGTGAAGAAGAAAGTGGCATCAAGACTGGAGGAAGGTTTATTAACAACTTGAAATATGTATATGAACAACTCGGCTTGCTGAAAGTGAGGAGGAATTGCAGCTCTTGCTGATAAAGATCAAGGATGGCAGCCTTCAGTATAGGTTATGAATCAATGTAAAGAGGAACAGAACCTGGACAACTGGACCAATAAGTGACATCATGATAAACAGAAAACATTGAAGTTGTCAAGGATTTTGTCTTGCTTGGATCCATGGTCAATGCTCATGGAGCAGCAGTGAAGAGATCAAATGACTCTTTGCTTGTATCTGCTGCATAAGACCTTTTAAAGTGTTGAAATGCAAGGATGTTACTTGGAGGACTAAGGTGTGGTTGACCCAAGCCATGGTACACGTGTGAAAATTGGACACCGAGTCAGGAAGACCAAATAAGCATCAATGCATTTGAATGGTGGTGCTGGTGGAGAGAGTACCATGGACTGCCAGAAGAACTAACACATTGGTCCTGGAAGAACCCCAACTAGAGTGCTGCTTAAAGGCAAGGATGGCAAGATTTCATCTTGCCTATTTTGGGCATATTGTCCGGAGAGACCAGTCCCTGGAGGAAGATATCATGCTTGGTAAAGTAGAAGGGCAGTGAAATAGAGGACGCCTCTCGTCGAGATGGATTGACACTGTAGATGCAACATTGGCCTCAAACATAAGAACCACTGTGAGCATGACACAGGCCTGGGCAGTGGTTTGATCTTGTGTCCATAGGTGCCAGACCTGCAATGAGATGGCACCCAACCACGACTCTCATTGCCCCCCTTTTCACAAGCACTTAGTTTCTAGTTTTCTGTGGTCTACTCTAGCCAGGGACACTTATCCATCTGCTACCTAGCCCAGTAATTTCTCAGTTCCTCTGCTCTCCTGTGTTTCATTTACCCGTAAGAATGCAAACCCTTTCACTGTTATTTTAGTGGCATTCGGGGAGGGAATGGAGAAAGATCTGCATATTTAATTTGTCATGTTTAACCGTAAATGACAGTGACTTTGTCATCATCACTTACTGCCCCTGGACTTTAATCTCAGTTCAACACTTGTAGCTGTTTGATCCTATGCCTATTACTTAAATCTTACCAGCCCGTTTTACTCAGTTGGTGAAATGGGCATGATAGTAATTGCCTTGCAGAATTGTTTTGAGAAATAAATCAAATAACATGTGAGGTGCCTACCACAGAGTTTGGTAATTCATAGACAACAAAAATGGTTATTATCAGGAGAAAGTTGAGACTCGGCTTTTGTAAAGATTTATAGTCAGAAACTCTAAGATATAGTTCTGCTTTTTCCTGTTAGGGTTGTTATGCACTGTGCTTTTTGGTTTTGCTTATCCTTCTTATTAATCCAGAGGCCTGTAGTACACTGGGTATTAAGTTGGAATGAATATTTAGAAACATGTATGGTGTGTCTAGCTACTCATCTGTCACTTTTTTTTTTTTGGTATTTCTTGCTGACAGGTGTTCTGTTTATGCTGCAGATTTCATGACATGATCACAACAGCAAGTGCCTATGGGTCTCTGTCTTTCTATTCTCTACTATAGCCCCAGGACCTAGTAAACATCTAGACATTTAATCAGAGCTCAATAAGTATGTATGGATTAGTTTAATGAATCATTGCACACCATTTACACATTGTTCCATGGGAGAGAGGTGGGCTGTGGGATCCCATAAAGCTTTTCAGTCTCAGAAACCCGGCATAGGGTCACTATGAGTTGGAATCAACTGAATGGCTATGGGTTTCATTTTATTTTTGGTTTAC
This sequence comes from Tenrec ecaudatus, assembly GCF_050624435.1. Lineage (NCBI taxonomy): Eukaryota > Metazoa > Chordata > Mammalia > Afrosoricida > Tenrecidae > Tenrec > Tenrec ecaudatus. Next base: position 732,499 of record NC_134546.1, read on the forward strand.
TTAACAGATGATCTATTTTAAAGTCATAGTATAGTCTATACTAATAAACACAGCACAACGCAGGCCTATCACTCATCCATAGTTTAGACCGTGCTGGGTATTTGAAGCTATCTGTAAGGCCAGCAGCTATACACGGCGGAAAAGAGCTGGCTGGCTCTTCCCAGACAGATTTTAACCTAGAAAACCCCGTGGGCCTGTTGTGCTCTGTCACACTGAGTCAGGGCCAGGTCTTCTATATGCATATGCATGTAACTAAGGAGCCCTGGGGGCACTGTGGGATAAGACTGAACTGTTAGCTATCAACTCCCAGCTGCTTCTCTGGCGAAAGATGAGGGAGGCTATGTATTCATGTAAAGATTTTCAAAGGCTTGGAATGGCAGTGGGATTTTTTTTAATGCATATCAATATGGGAAAATGTGTGTGCAAACATGCATTCATACCAATTAAGAGTCCTTGCAAAAAAACAAAACAAAAAACAACAACAACAAAAAAACGAGTCATCACATAGCCACTCTGTTCCATCAGCTCACTTAATTACGCCTAGTCTTTGGCATTTCAGCAATGCTATCTTGTGTTGACAATGAAAGTGCCTTTATGTCTGGTACCACCACACAATTTCCTGGCTGCCATCCACAGTCCATTCAACAAATGTCTGTTTCATATCTTGGTTCTGTAGAAATAAGTGTTCACTTTTCATTTTATAAAATGAAACCTTACAAATTGTAGAGGCCGATTTAAAGCATGATGTGCATAGTCATATGTAATTTTGCCCATCAACTACTTTATTGTTTAACATTATTTTGAGTGACACTTTCGGATACAGTGGTAAAAACTAGTTTTCTCAAGTAATTTTGAGTTTGTGTGGCTGCTTTTACCCCAAAGTGCAACATAGCAATGATTTCTAGTTATAACTATGCTCATTTGTTTCTGTATTTTTTAATTTGCACTTTTTACATTAATGATTTTTATATGATATCAAAACACTTGAAAAGCGTGGAGTTTCTAAGAGGAAATTGTTACCATTGGATGTTTTCAGCAAGCAGGACTAGAAAGTTAATTGAGAACATTTCTCAAAGTAAGTCTACTACGTTCCCACCAATATAGAGAGTAAGTTGTGAATTGAATAAATCCTGGCTTTATTGATAAAATAAAGATGGCTAGATATCAACTTGTTTGGTGGGTACTTGTTTAGAAAATTCTTATTTTAATTAGATCAAGTATCCAAGAAACAGAGAGTGGATTTCCAAACATTCTTCAAGAACTTTCCCTCCTTTCTTTCTTTATTTAGCATTTCTCATTTAACAAGACCTCTTTCAAGTAATTAATTTTAGTCCAATCTGGATTCTTAAGTAAAGCACTCACTAAGAACTTGAATGTCTTCTCTGGTGTTCCATACAGAGATGTGGTTTGCTCTGTGGACTTCCTTAAATTTTTCATATATTTGCATAAGCGAACATAATGGTTACATCTAATTTTAATAGATATGAACTCTGGGTGAGGAATTTTCATCTGTAATAGCTGAGATTACCTTTCATCGCCCTGGAAGAAGCGAGTCGTTTTTTAAGTTATTATTTTTAAGATTCTAGGACATTCTAGGTCACTGTTTCAGAGATTCATTCTGGTATCCTCTGCCTTCAAGCAAGAAGCACCCGATATCCGCAGTGATTTCCTTTGTCCTGTGGCCTCTTTTGAATCCAACTTGAGTAGCTGATAATCCCTGGCAGTATAAGATGATCTTCAACAGAACGTTGCTTTCACATAACATTAGCCATATTGCCTGAAGATTTCCACATTCTGTTGGGTCATTTTTCTGTGGAATGGGCACATAAGGATCACATCCAGTGGTTAGCCAGGCAGCTAGCTGTCTTCCAGATTTATCGGTACAAACAAGTGAGTGCTTGTAGTGCTGCTTCAATTTTTGAAACATTTCCATTGGTCTTCCATCAGTTTCAGGAAACTTACTTTTCTCTAGTGCCTTCAGTGTAGCTTGAATTTCCTTCAGTATAATCAGTTCTTGACCTTATGCTACCTCATGCTACCTCCTGAAATGGTTGAGTGTCAACTGATTTTCTTTTTTTGTACAGTCACTGTGTGTTCCTTCCGTCTTTTAAAATGTATTAAGACTTGGTTGGAGCCTAACATATGGTCTATTCTGGAGAATGTTTCATGTGTTCTGGTAAGTAATGCTTATTGTGTTGTGACTGGATGGAGTATTCTAAGGGGTCAGGTTGAGTAACTGGGTTGTAACTGGGGTATTGTTTCCTATGTGCACTTACTGACTTTCTTTCCACCTGTTCTGGCTTCCTGAGGAGTGGTGTTGTGAAGTCCCCCACAATTATTGTCGTATTCTATTTCTCTCGTTAACATTCTAAGAATTTTATTGACATATTTTGAGGGTCTTTCTTTAAGTACCTAACAGATGGTTATATCTTTTTGTTCAATTGTCCCATTTATCACTATTCAATGCCTTCCTTTGTCTCTCATGATGGATTTTGTCTCTCATGATTAATGTTGCCACTCCTGAAAATTTAGATCGCTATTAGCTTGATATGTTTTATTCCAACTTTTGATTTTGGGTCTATTTTTTGTCTTTGTGTCTGATGTGTTTTTTGTAAGCAGTATATTGGTGGGTCTTGTTCTCTTGTCTTTTCTGCTCTCTGCCTCTTGACTGGTGCATTTGATTCATTTACATTCAGTGTAATAATTGGTAAGTGTAGATTTATTATTGTCACTTTGCTAGTTTCTTTGTTCCTCATAACTTTCCATGCTGAGTTCAGTTTTTGAGTTTTCTAGGCATTTTTCAAACAATGTCTTGTTGATTCTTTCTATTGTTTTACTGTTTGATTTATTTCTATTTTAATCTTTATTGGTTCTTTTCTTCTGATGCCTGTAGGCTTACTTTGATGTTCTTTTTAATTGTTGGAGATGTTAAGATGCTGATTTTGGTTCTCATTTTTGATGAGTGCATTGATTGCTGGGAATTATCCTCTGACCACTTCTTTAGCTGTCTTCCAAAGATCTGATATGGTGTGTTTCTGTTCTCATTTGCTGCAAGAAATTAATTTTTTTCTTTTATTATCCAGTAGTTTTTAAGCAGGGTGTTATTCTATCTCCATGTGTTTTCCTTGATGTTCCTATTCTTTATTTCTAATTTTATAGCATTGTAGTCTGAGAAGATGCTTAGTAATATCTCAATGTTTTAAATTTTATTGAGGCTTGCTTTGTGGCCCTATACTTGGACTATAACAGAGGATGGCCCCTGTGCACTAGAAAAGAATGTATATTGTGTGGTGGTTGGGTGTCATGGTCAGTAGATGTCTACTAGGTCAATTTGGTTGCTTGTGCTGTTCATTCTTTGCCTTGGCCAAGTTTATTTCTGGTTGTTCTATCCATCATTAAAAGGATAAATATCCTACTGTTATTATAGAGTTATCTACTTCTCTCTTCAAGTCTATAGACATGTATATTAATTAATGTAAATTGAAGGTCTTTCATTGTTTGCATAGACATTTATTATGGTTATTATTTCTTGTTCAATTGACACTTTAATCATTATATAATGGCTTCCTTTATCTCTTATGCTGGATTTTACCCTAAAATTTATTTTACCAGAAATTAATACTGTGTATTTTGCTCTTTTTTGATTTCCATTATTTTGATTTTTTTGCCTTCTGTTTGATTTTTAGTCTATTTTTTCTTTGTATCTATGGTATATCTTTTGTAGACAATATGTTATGGGTCCTGCTTACTTAGCCATCCTGCTACTTTATGTCTCTTGACTCAGCATTTAATACATTTGCATTTTGTGTCATTATTGATAGGTATGAATTTACTACTGTCATTTTGTTGTGTGTGTTGTGTGTATGTGTGTGTGGTGGTGCTGGTTTCTTTATTCTACACATAGTTTTCTATATTGAATTAATTTTGTTTGTGAATTTTGCTGTCATTTTTCCCTTGCTGTTGTTTTAGTGTTTACTAAAATTTTAGGACTTTCCTCTTTTTATTCTGATGAGATTTATTCATTTCCTTTAAAGTTACCCTGTGTGATAGGGAAGTTTATTGTGCAACCTGGCCAACAGGAACATGTGGGATTAATCAGGCCACAGTTTGATTAGAGGGCAGGGAGATAAAGGATCTGCAAGGCCTTCCCCTCTCACTCTTGGTTTCTGGTGATGGGAGTGTGCTGGATCATGTGTGCGGATGCTGCTGGAGCTAGTTCTCTGCCTCAACCTGTGAGCTACACTACCTGTGGACTAGGCAATTCCAATTCGTGGATCTTGTCGCTAGAGCTTGAGGATCCTTAAAGACCTGCTTTGCTACACTGCTGGTTCATACATTGCTTGAGCTTGAGGCTGGTGGATTCAATGACCTTGCATTGCTTACATTTGATATCCCATCTGGGCCTGCTTCACTAAGCTCCCAAGCTATACCGGCTGTTGCTGACCCACCCTGCTGCCTGCTGCCTGTGGGCAGACTCTGCTTTCCTTGCCCCAGGGAGGACTTTGCTGTCTGCTTCCTTCACCTTGGACCAAGCAGCCCACATGAGTTGAAGGACTTCTAGTATATCAACTATTCCACAAGAGTGAGTTGAACTGAATCCTCTTTACTGCTGTGTGGACTATTTAGCTGTTACATTCCTTCTCGCTGTATAAATATATATATAAAATCATAAGTGTCCTGGTTTCATTTCTCTAGAGAACCCTGCCTAACACACCCTGTGATTTATTCATCTCTTCCCAAGTTTAGACCGCACATTCTCTCTTAAAATCGACTAGACTTCCCCTCCATATGAACTCTGTAGCTATACTGTTCTCTTTCTTTCCTTTGTCATCATTGCAAATTGCTGTCTCAGATTCCCTAATTTCAGTCTCGTAGGTTTGTTTCACGTTGGGTATGATGACATCCCTGGATTGGCAGCTGGTTGGTTTTGTCATAGATATTATTCTCAGGTTTTTGTCTACAGTTGTTGGATCTCTGTCCAAAACAACAACAGCAAAACATTCCCCTTAGTGTTTTCTTGTAAGGTTGGTCTGTTTTTACAAATTCTTTAATTGCTGTTTATCTGGGAATGTCCTAATTTCACCATTATAATTACGGGACAATTTTGTTGGATATTTGATTCCTGGTTGGCAATTTATATTCTTTCGGGGTTTTATATATGTCATACCATTTCCTTGTGGAGACATCCCAAGCTTCTCTCAGGATTCTTTTATCTTTGGTTTTGGAAAGTTTGATTATGTTGTAGTGATTTTCTTTCTTATGAGTCTATATGTTTAAGGTTCATTCAGGCCTGGAATGTATATTCTCTCATCTCATGATGTTAGGTAAGTTTTATTCCAACAAATCTTCAATGATTTTCTCTATCCTTTTTGTCTTTTCTACCTGTTATGCCAGGGATGGCAAACAGGATGGCAATGTGTTGCCTTTGTCATGAAAGAGAACATTCCAAGCTCCCTCTTGAAGCACCGTGCTGTCTGTGATAGGATAATATGTCCAGCTAGCACAACTATTCTTCAAAGGGAGACCTTAAAGAATTCTACCAATTTCTTCAGTCTGAAACTGGGCAAACATAATCAAGATGTATTGATAATTATTGAAAATTGGAATGTGAAAGTTTAAAACAAGAACATCTCCCTGGAAAATGTGACCTTGGTGATAGAAATGAAGTTAGAGATCTCATGATAGAATTTTGCAAGACCAGAACCACCTTAATTGCAGACATATTTTCAAGAACATAAATGACAACCATCCACATAGACCTCATCAAATAGAGAAGCGCAATATCATCAGCCAAAATGAGCTTAGGGACCAATTGTGGAACCAACCATCGATTGCTCATATAAGTTTAGGTTAAAGTTAAAAAAAAATTAAAACAAGTCCATGAGAACCAAAATAGAGCCTTGTGTGTGTCCCACTTGAATTTTAGGAACTTCTCAAGAACTGCTTTGATGCATGGAATACTCAGGACAGAGCTGGAAAGCTGTGGAATGACATCAAGAACATCACACATGAAGAAAGCAAAATGCAATTTAAAAGACAAGAAATTAAGAGAAGACCAAAGTATATGCCATTAAAGATCCTGAAACTTCCTTATGAACCTAGAGCAACTAAAGCATATTGAAGAAATACTGAAGTAAAAGAACTAAACAGAAAATTTCAAAAGGCAACTCAAGAAGACAAAGGAAATAATTATAATGAAATATGCCAAGATCCGGAGTTAGCGTGCTGTTTTGGCAGAGTTTTCTAGAGAAACAAAACCAGGATACTCTTATATGTGCAAGAAAGAAATTTATATCAAGAAAGATGCATATATCAATAAAGCAGCCCATACCTCTGAGGGGGCAAGCCAAATTCAACTCCATCTGTGGGTAAGATACTGGAAACATTTCCCTGTTCATACAGCTGCTAACTGATGAGCCCTGAACTGATGAAGCAAGAGGTGGGAGGGAAGCCAATGGAGATAGTCAAGTGGATCCAAAGCAGGGAACGTGGCAGGTCTGCAACATTTCCCAGGTTGGGTAGGTCACGTGGTTGGTAAGCCAGCCCATGTCACTCAGAGCCAGATGCAGGGTCCAGACCAGCAGGAATATCAGGAGGCAGAGGAGGGTTCTTCACATCCTCGCTATAGATCTCAAATAGGCTACATCCTCAGGGAGACATCATCTAGCTGTGACCTGGGTCAGAAATTGCCAAGTTGACACAAAACCTATCACAACATGTTAAGCATATCTCATGCTGAAAGAACTAAAGGAAAAAAATCAAATTTTAATATTAAATGATTATGTAGGTAAAAACAATGAAATTTTACAGAGAAGATGATGGAAAGACTTCTCAGAATCACTGTACTAAAAAGAACTGGTTGCCACTCAACCATTTCAAAAGGTAACATGAGCAATCACTGGTGGAGCTGAAGAGAGAAGTGCACGCAGCACTGAAGGCATTAGCCGGAAACCAAGGCTCCAGGAATTGGTTGATTACCAACTAAAATATTTTGATAAGCTGATCAAGCACTGAAGGACTTACTCATCCATGTCAAGAAATTTGGAAATTAGGGAAGGGGGAGCGGGGAGGGAGGGGAAAAAACGAGCTGATGCCAGGGGCTTAGGTGGAGAGAAAATGTTTTGAGAATGATGAGGGCAAAGAATGTACGGATGAGCTTTATACAATTGATGAAACACAGGCAATGATGCTAAATGCAGGAAGATCACAGGCCAGTGGGTAGAAGGCCTTGTGGATCCAGTGGCAGTGGAGGCATCTCAGCGCTGACAGGGGTCTCCCTGTGGCATTTTCAGCTCAGGGCTCTTGTGTAGCTCCATGTGTCTTGTCAGCAAGCATGTCTCACAGGGTGTGAATTTGTGTCCTGACACCAGCGAACTATTTATCTCCTTAGCACCTCCAAATGAGGTCATCAAGCTGCAACCTGAGTGACAGGCTACACCCCACCCCTTCACTCTTAAGTCTCAAATTGACAACAGATTATGTAACTACCACATGGATCAATAGGTAACATTATGATAAATGGAAAAAGGATCGGAGTTGTCAAGTATTTGTTTGATTGGTATCTACAGTTACCACTCCTGGAAGCAGAAATCAAGAAATTAAATGATGTGTTTCATTGGGCAAATCTGCTGTGCAGGGCCTCTTTAAAGGGTTAGCGACAAAGATATCATTTTGAGGACTCAGGTGCACCTGACCTGAACCATGGTATTTTACACTGTCTTGTATAAATGTGAAAGAAGGACAATTAATAAGGAAACCATAGAACAATTGAAGCATTTGAATTATGATGTTGGTGAAGAATATTGAAAATACCATGGCCTACGAGAAGATTCAAATAAAAAATCTAACTTTAAGAAAGTATCACCCGTAGCAGCAAGGATAGTGAGCAAAGGATCAGTGCCTGTAGGAGGACATTGATTCCTGCTAAACAGTGAGTCAGTAAAGAAGAGGAAGACCTTCGATGACACAGATGGACACCATGGCTACAACCATGGGCTCAAACCTTCCAACAGTTGTGAGGATGGGACAGCACTGGGCAACATTTCATTCTTTTTGTACATAGTTTCCCTATAAATTAGGACCTACTCAACGGCACCTAACAACAACAATAAACCAGTTACAAATCAGGTTCAGAAATGTTGAGGATACAGTTTTTTTGCTTACAAGACTTCTCAGCCAGGTAGGCAGTATATCTCTCTGTCTTCAACTTCTCAGCTATGTGGCAATTTGATTTCTGCTCTATTTGGGCAACTGTTACAAAGCTCTTTGAATGCTGGTTAATGCCTAAAAGGAACTGCATTTTGAAATTCAGCCTCTTGCTCATAACAATTTTGAGAATGGTGCAGTGTCAGATAGTGTTTCATTTTGTTATACATAGGATCGTGATAAGTTGGAATCACATCAATGAAATCTAACTAACAGCTGGTTAGAGAGCAACGTTGATACTTATTAACACTTTGAAGAAATATTCTTTTGACTTTTGAATTCTTTTGATCAAATCTTTAGGTAATCCAATTGTTAATTCTTTGAGAGTAATCTGCTGCAGTGACATATTTTTAATGTTCATGGAGGCACTTTTTATATAATAATTTACAATTATCTATGATATAAAAATGTACCAGTTTTAATTTTATACATAAAAAACATTTTCTTTTCTTAAGCTTTTAATTTTAAATACCATATGAAATAAAAATTGTAACTTTCACTTATTTTATGTGCATTTAATTCAAATGAATACACCTGAGCAATGCCTTATTTGCAAATAAGCTCAATTACATCCACCAACATCTTAAACTACAACTCCATTGATTTATTTACATTCTGTGTACATGATGAGGAAAACTGAAAACTTTATGAATCAAACCTTCCCAACCTCTTGAGCAATTCTTTTAAATCTAATAAACTATATAGACTAAGCTCAGTTATCTTTAATATTCTTAAACTGTTTATAAACATATTCATATTTTCCCAAAATTATCAACTCAATACTAGCAAACTATGATCATATTTGTTTCTGTTATAACATATAAAATAACAAATCCAAGCTATTTTATTTATCTGACCTCTATTTTTAACTTCATTCTTTCCCAGGAAGGTTTGGGTTGAGATATAGAGATGATAAAGTAAATAAAATCAAACCTTCCCAGGAAGGTTTGTTTTAGATCTATTTATAGTCATGTAAATATTCTAGTTTGCTAGACTATTGGTTTTAAAATTTAGCAGAGTTAGTTTTCGGAGGAAGCTCATTTTGGAAGCCCTTGTGTTTCCATTGCCCCTGGTGTCTGCCCCTGAATGTTTTCACGGTGCAAACGCCCCGGCCAACCCACCGCTCTCTCAGGGTTGCTCTCAGTGTCCCTCCACAGAATGGAAATTCTAAATTTGGATGTCATAAAGTTTGTCAACTTTTCACATTATGATTTGTGCTTTCCAGGTATTGATTCAAATTTTTTTTTCTATTCTTAGGTCCCAAAATATTCTTCTACACTTGCTCCTCTTGATTTTATAATTTCATCTTTCATAATTAGGTCTTTGATCCCAGAACACACCCTTACATGGCATATTAACAAGGAATCTACTTAGTTGTAGTTGTTTTCCATCAAGTGACCAGTTTTCTGAACCATTTGCTAAACAATCCGCACTATCCTCATGGATTTGCTGAAGTTTCTTGGTTGTATTTTGAGGTGTCCATTAGAGTTTGAAATCAAAAGCATGGGTTGTGGAAGTCTGCTATTTACAGTGAAACTCTGATTCCATCTTGAGTCTCAACAACTGAATTTAGTCTCTGTCAAGCTCATTCTGACCACTTGGGAGCAATATAGAAACCTTTGCCCTCAAGGAGAGTTTGTCTGAAAGTGAATGTTTCTGAGCCAGCTCCTTGAAAGCAGGGTGGTGAGGTATTGTCTTACATACTTTGGACACGTGACCAGGAAAAACCAGTCCCTGATAAAGTAGAAGGGCAGGGAAAAAGAGGAAGGTCCTTGAGGAGGTAGACTGACACAGTGGCTTCAACCATGAGTTCAAATAGAGCAACAATCGTAAGGATGGCGCAGTTCCGGGAATTTATTCATAAGATTGCTATGAGTCGGTACGAGCCTCAAGGTACTGTGTTAGTCTGGGTAGACTAGAGAAACAAATCCACATAAACGCATATATAGGAGAGTTTTATGTAAAAGGTAAGTGTACATTAAGAAAGCATCCCTACCCAGTCCAGTGCAAACCCATAAGCCCGACATTAACCCATATGTCCGACACCAATCTACAAAGTCCTCCTCAAACTTGCAAAACACATGCAATGACACCAAATGCAGGAAAAAAGCCGAATCAGTGAGTGTGTAAGCATCTCAACACTGGCAGGGGTCTCAGACCATGTGGCTTCTCCAGCACCCAGGGCTGCATCAGGGTGGGTCCATGTGGCTTCTCCTCAAGGATGTCTCACAGGAAGTGAGCCTGGCCAGCTGAGGCAGAGACCTAGCTAAGGCAGCTGCACACTGGTCTGGCCATCAGAGGACAAGAGACCAGAGAACAAGAAAGGCGTGTTTATTGGCCAGGTTGGCACAATGCACCTTAACTGTCTCAGGCACCTAACAATAATAACAATGCCAGGACAGGGAGAGAGAGTCTTGCCCTCAGGGGATTGCCTGGGCATACCCTCCGTGGAAGTTTGTAGGCAGACCACATAATCCTGTGTTAGACGCAAACCACGGAAAAGCCAACCTCCATCCCACATTTATAGGCCCACCTGGGACAGTGATGAATTGATCTGCTGTCATTCAGGACTTTGTGACAATTTCCTTTTCATATATAATTGGTCATAAGGCTGTGAATCCTTTGGACACCATTATGGCCTTCTGCTGATGTCCTCGACAATCCTGTTTATTTGTCTTGTCTCTGGCCTATTTAAGCCTTCATTGAATTTACAGTCATGTTTCTCCTAGAACAAACAGCTCTGGTTACACTGCAGGATGTGTTGGGCTAACATCTGTGATAGGTTATTTGTGCCAACGTGGTTCCTGTGGGAACCTGTGGGTGGAGTTTAGCCTGTCAATCAGGTCGCAGCTTGATTTGAGGGCAACTAAGATAAACGACTTGAGATAAATGGTTCGCTGGAGGCCGGCCCCTTTCTCTCTGCTTCACCTTCCTGTTGGCAAACCACATGAAGCCCGTTGAGCACTGGAGATGTTTCCACCACCACTGGATCCAAAAGACTTTGCACCCACTGCCTAATGATCTTTCTGCATTCTGCATCATTGCAAGTGCTGCATGAGTCTGAAGAGGGATTATTGGATTTGTATCAGACTTATAGATTAACATTGGATTTATGGACTTGATCTGAACTGGGCTGGGGTGTTTTCTTAATATAGAATTTTTTATATAAAGCTCTTTCTGATATATATATATATATATATATATATATATGAATGTCTCTGAATTTGTTTATCTAGTTTATCCAGCATAATACAATCTGTAAGGTCAGAGACTCAAATCTATCAGTTCTATGGGGAAAAGGCTATCTGTTCCCATCAGGCATTCTAACCTGAGAGAGCCTCTGTAGGGTGGCTATGAGTTGGAATGGACTCACGGGCAGAGAGTTGCCTGGTGTGTGAACGAGTCTCTCTCGGAACTCTCTGTTACTGTTCTGACCTGGGAGCGCACTCGCTCTGTTTTATTTTGTATTTTTAGCTTGTCTTACTCCCCTATAAGGACATTTTCTATTTCCTTCTCTTCCTTTTCAGACTTGACCTCTCTATTTAGGGACCTTTGTTTTTTCCTTTTAGCTTTTAATTTATTTTCACATTCCAGAAAATAAATCCATAAGTTTGCATTCACGTTTTAGATTAATTTAGAGAAGTGTCATTTTTCTTGATAACATACTTTTTGTTTCTAGCCAAGAATATGAAATGCCTCTTTATTCAGTATGCCTTTATTATTTAAATTTTTATTATATAAAATTTTATTATACAAAGACACAGTTTAATATCTTTAAGAGAGTTTAAAATCTTGCTCTAAGGAGGTTGTGCTGTCCCTAAAAGATTGGTTGGTGTCTGTGTAAGAAGCAGATCTGCGCGGCATGTTCTGAAACTATTATTGCGCTACTATCAGTCTTTTAAGCCAGTCCTATTTCCACCGTGGGTTGGATTTGGGCATGTTGATTTGGTTCCTTTCCTTTCATGCAGAAAGAGGATGGTGAATCCATTAGACAAGGGGCTTCAAAAAGCTCATGGAAAACTGGAATTTAAGGATTATGGAATTTGTCCACGAATGTTTGAAGTTCCTTTGTGTTTATTCTTTTAGATACAGATAAGTAACCTTACTGGGAGGAAGATGAGGCTTTCTACTCTCAGAGGGATTTACAGTCTTAGAAACGCACTGGGGAAGTGCTACCCTACTGACTAGGGTGGTCATGCTTCAGGATTGACTTGATGGTGGCCGGAGGAATAACCTTACTGGCCTAAAGAACGCTGTTTCATTAGCATTTTTAAGAAAGTATGAATATTTTGATTATATTTCCATTTGCAAACATCAGTTTTGTTTTGACTGCACAATATATATATTTTTTTAGTTCCACTTGCCTCTCCTGATGTATCAGCAGAACTCCAAAGCAAGTTTATAGAGCGCATCTCTTTCATACATCAATACGATGCCAGGAAAGCTCCCAATGAGCCCCTCCGCGGGAAGGTGAGAACACGTTTCATATGAATCATTTATCATTTTAGGAAATCTATGGGTAAACTCAAGTTATGTTCATTTTTCCAAAATGGTTATTGGTAGCCTAGAATCTTAGCTACATGCCAAAGTGAAAACTAAGGAGGGATGTCATACTTTCAAATCACAGTCTTTGTAATTTAGCTTACTTAAATTATTGAATTCATGCACTCGAGGTCATGTCACGCAGCTTGATAAACACTCTGTTCTGCTGAGTGAGTGCATGGGGGCAGAGACATGAAAGGCTTACAGAGCCAAGTAGAAGCACAGACAATCAGCTACTGCGTTTCCCCCCAGTCACGGGTGATTGTTTTCCTGTTTCACTTTAATGAATCTTTTTGCTAAAACTAATCAGTAGTTGGGATGCAATCATATATCCATAGGACCATAAATGGTCATTTCTGTTTTGCCCCTAGCAACCTATGGAGCACGAAATGAAAGTTGGTATGAATAGTCTTACACAACTCAAGAGATAGATAAGTTGAATCCAGGAAATAAGATGTTTTTCCTCTGGCTTCCCCTTCTCTGCCCATTTTGTGTTACACCCTGTTTTGTCAAGTGTTTGAAAAGCTCCTCAGCCAGTTACTATCTGCTGTGAGATGGGGGCTAAGCTGACAGCCAGCGGAGAGACAGGGAAATGAGGGCCTGCCTCGCCAGAGCTTGAGCTAATGCATGGACTCAGTTCCTAGCTGCATCTTCCAACCGCTGGTGTGCCCTGGTTAACATCAACTTTGTTTTCCTTTCCAGCGACATGGGGCTTTTGTGCAGACAGAGATAAAACCAGGGAGTAGGCTAATCATTCCTACGGGAACAGAGGTATTGCTGGAGGCTCCAGGGCCATGCTCATCCTAACAGTCCAAAAAAACAGAGAAAGGAAACTCAGCGGAAAGCCAAATGATCTCATCCAGTCTCTGTCGACAAAATTCCCAAGAGCTGTTAGAAACTAAAGCTCACTTATCAGAAACAACGTCAGAAGCAATCAAAAGCACACCGCAAAGGCCTTGAGAGAAAGAGATCTCAGGCATCTTTCAATCAACTGCAATAGGTGTTCTTCTGACCAGGCAGGAGCCTTTATAGCCACGAATTTAAAAATCAAGATAAATTAGCTTCTTCAGATAAAAACAGATTCCCTGGGATGGAGAGAGAGTTCAGAATCTCCACACAGGCCATTGCATTTGCTTTCTGACCAACAACTCCAGATCCTACAATTTCTACAAGTGGGGGCGGAAAAAGAGCGCTGCAACACACCAGTCCCTGCGGAGTGGCCTCCAGTGAGCTTGGGGTCATGCAGGGTCATTCTATGCCCTGTCACTTAATAGCAAATAATGAACATCATTGATGAATACTGCGAAAACTTTAGAGGAAAGGCCATTTTGCAACGTTGGAATAAAATTTTTGGCAAGACCACCTATGAGCTGTATGACTTTGGGTAAGTTATTTAACTTCTCTAACTTCAATTTCCTCATCTGACAAACATTTAGTAGAATATAAAAAATGAGAGTGCTATTATTGCAGTTACATATTGAGGATTTAAGTTCTTGAAACATAATAGATTAAGGCTAATTGAGGATTCTTCCCATTACAATTACCTGGATATTTCTGAAACAAAATATATCTTTACTTGTCAACCCTACCACCTTTATATTTTCACTTTTATTGTCATTTAATTCACATGTCACACAATAGAATATCAAGAAGAGTTGTACAAATTATCACCACAATCAGTTTTAGTACATTTTCTTTATTTTAAAATATTTAATCATTTTATCGGGGGCTCTTACTGTTCTTATCACAATCTACCCGTCCATTGTGTCAAGCACATTTGTACATATGTTGCCATCATCCTTTCAAAACATTTTCTTTCCACTTGAGCCCTTGGGATCAGCTGCTCATTTTTCCTCCCTCCTCCACCCTCTCTCCCTCATTAACCCTTGATAATTTATGAATTATTATTTTCATATCTTACACCGACCGCTGCTTTTTAAAAAAAATCCTTTTACTGGGGGTTCATACAGCTCATATCACAATCCATACATCCATCCATTGTGTCAAGCACATTTGTACATATGTTGCCACCATCATTTTCAAAACATTTTCTTTCTACTAGAGCCCTTGGTATTAGCTCCTCATTTCTTCCCCTCCCTCCCTCATTCTCCCTGCTTCATGAACTCTTGATAATTTAGAAATTAGTATTATTTTTTTATGTCTTACACTGACCAATGTCTCCCTTCACCCACTTTTCTCTTGTCCATCCCCCTGGGAGGGGAGTTATATGTTGATCATTGTGATTGGTCCCCCTATCTCCCCACACCTTCCCCTTCCCCTCCTGGTATCACTATTCTCATTATTGGCCCTAAAGGGGTTATCTGTCCTGGATTCCCTGTGTTTCCAGCTCTTATCTCTACCCGTGTACATGCTCTGGTCTAGCTGGATTTGTAAAGTAGAATTGGGGTCATGATAGTGGGGTGGGAGGAAGCATCGAAAAACTAGATATTTCTTTTTATTTGAGAAGTTGTAATTTGATTGGTGCTATATCGCACCCTGACTGGCTCCTCTCTTCCTTGTGCTCCTTCTGTAAGGGCTGTACAATTGTCTACAGATGGACGCTGGGTCTCCACTCCTCACTCCCCCTCATTCACATTGATAGGATTTTTTGTTCTGGGTCTTTGATGCCTGATACCTGTCCCATCAATGGATTACACAGGCTGGTGTACTACTTCCATGTGCACTTTGTTGCTTCTCAACTAGATGTCTGCTTGTTTATCTTCAAGCCTTTAAGACCCCAGACTTAGCACATTTTCTTCATTCTTGTCCTCTTCTGTATTAGCTCCCCATTTGCCTCCTGCTCTCTCCTGTTGTACTCCCAAGGAGCCATTAATCCAGTACTGCCTCTATAGACTTACCTATCCTGGACTTCATAGATAGAAGAACATTAAAAACAAAACTAATAACAATAACAAAGTAAAACAGAGAAAACCCTCAATCTAAAAGAAAGCAAAAATAATAAAAACCAGAACAAACTAAAATGGATCATAAGGGAGAGCAAACAATGGGATGCTAAGTTGCATTCACAACAATCCACTTTAATGCGTTCTGCATGTTAGCAATGCTGTTCATGTCTCTGATGTCCACGGTCAGAGTGGATTCACTACGGGCTTCATCCCCACGTAGTTCCCTTTTACTTGTTTTTGTTTTTCAACTACAAAATCTTTTAAATGGGTCAAAAATGAGATCAAGTGATAAGATATTACATGTTAACCTGAGTACATCTGCCTTTATTGACTTTTCAGCGCTCTCTGTCTGATAACGAGTATTTGCATCCCTCAGCTATAATCATAAGGGGTTCACTGTCGGCTTAATCCATGTGTGGACCCTGCAAACGAGTGTTGGGATTCAACTGTCTTCCATAGCCTTCTGCAACCCAGGTGTTCATAATTTAAACTCTAACATCATTCCCACCTTTGGATTTAGATTATATTATTTACAATCCTTGGATCACACAGACTGGAATACTTCTTTCATGTGGACTTAGTTGACACCTCCTTTGAAAGCAAGCCTTTAAGATCCTAGATATTTTTATTTTTAGCCAGGCACCATCTAGTCTCTTCACCAAACTTTGCTATAGCAGCCACAATCTTCAGTGATCATTTCACAAAGACCATCTTAGATTGGGCTAGAATTGCGTGCAAGCCCCTAATTCATTCATAAGTCTGTCATTTATATGTGTCTCTGGTTCATCATTATCGTTTTATGTTAGAAAACATTTATCATCTCCTTAGGGCATCACATCCACTGCTATCAAGCCAATGCTGACTCATAGGGACCCCATAGGTGCCTCTGTCGATCTGCAAGCCTGTAAATCTACACAGGAGAAGAAAGTTTCATCCTTCCCCAACAGAGCTGGCTGGTGGTTTTGAACTGCTGACCTTGTGGTTAGCAGCCCAGTGTATAACCATTATGCATTGATGTTGTCATTAGTTTAGTCAATGATATAGAACTTAAAACACTATCAAGAAAAGGAAACTATAGGAGGGTATGCCAGCTATGGACCACAATACATGAATTGTTGACTTAAGTGGCTGGATGCTATTCACACAGACAGTGGGGGTTGGTGACAGGGCAAATCTTCCAATAATATTAATTCATAGCAACAGTGCCATGCCTATGAGGTTATTAAATGTCACAAGGAAGCAAGGGTGGCATTAACATAGTAAGTATGTGATAATTCCGTGCCACCATTCTTTGGAACCGTCAAGGCATGACGTTTGAGCCAAAGTCCATTGCCCTCCCTTTCTCTGCCCTTCACTAGTATGCTGCTTCTCACACTAGGGCAGTGGTTCTCAACCGTCCTCACGCCGCCACCCTCAGTTGTGATCCCCCACCATAACATTATTTTCGTTGCTACTTCATAACGGTAATTTTGCTACAGTTATACATCAGGTGACCCCTGTGAAAGGTTGTTCTACTCCCAAAAGGGCCACGACTCACAGGTTGAGAACTGTTGCCCTAGGAAATTTCAGCCTTAAGTCCAATGGCTATGGGTGAGCTTGAGGTAAAACCCATGCTCCCTTTGCAAGGTTTCCACATCGAGTCCTTCTGGTATGGCCTATGAAGGATGCTGTATCCCTCCAAAGACAGAGGCTAAAGTCCCCGTGGTCTACAGCACTCAGATTGGGTCACCGAGGGCTGCTTAGAAATGAGGCCAAAAGTGTATAGTTAGGACCAGGCCTATTAGTACCAGGCATATTCTGCCCTTGGCTTCTGCATAAGTGTTTTCTCCCAGTAGGAGGTTGTTCCTCCCGTTTTCCTACAACAGAGATGTAATTGCCTTCTCCCCCTCCCCACATCTTGACTTGAATTTCCAGTAAGGTTTTCTTATCACTCTGGTGGGAGTGTCTGTGGGATTGGGTGACCTTTAGACAGTTTTGCAGGGCAGCATCTGAATAGTCTTCTCCCTCTCCCCAGAGCTTGCAAATCAGATCTCAGCTGAGCTGAGGTCTCCTCTGCTTTAAGATGTACGTTTAGAGAAGGTGATGTATGTTTCCTGGCTGTGAAACAGACTCTCTACCCCATTGTGTAAGGGATTGTATTGGAAGAATACATGCCCTGAGAAGAGTGGCCTGCCCTCATCTTGGTGTTTAGTGAACTCCTGCAGTATGTGTCCTTTGTGACTGACTCGCTACTCTCAATGTCAGGATCTGCCACCTGGCCTGCCAGCCCTGGATTCATTTGCCTCTGCACCCGGCCGTGTGGCTCTGCAGGCCTCGCAGCTACAAGAGTCAGGAGAAGCCTCCAGACTGATATCTAACCCACAGACTTGGGTTAGAACCACATGAGCCATTCCTTGTGATAAATTACTCTGCATATATGCATATATAAGCTTGGCTGCATTTCCTGGTGATAAATTACTGTGCAGGTGTGCATATATAAGTTTTACTGCATTTCCTGGTGGTAAATTACTCTGCATATAGGCATATATCAGCTTCACTGGGTTTGCTTCTCTAACAAGACCAGTCTAAAGCATGCAACAAACAGACTATGATTAAAATAGTTTTTGTTGAGTTTTGTGAGTCCTTCTAGTGAATAATTTTACCCCAAAGTGATCTTGGGGACCACTTTATTTTGCAATACTGATGTAGTTATTGTGAGGGTTAAGCAATGCAGTATAAATGTTTATACACTATGCAATGGTAATTAATACGATAAATCTGTGCAACACCCGATAACCGGGATGAACCTGAAGAACATTATGCTGAATGAAATTAGTCAACCCAAAGGGACAACTAGTATATGAAGGACAACTATTGTGAAAAGTCAAAAAAATGTTTCCACCCTGGAAAAGGCTTTCTTTGGTTGCTTGGGAGTGGGGAGGGATGGGGAGACGGGAGGCAAAGTTACTGGGTAGACAAATGCTACCCTGAGTGAAGGGGGAGGCACTATACAATAAGAGGGAGTTCACCACTGGGAGATTTGCAAGAGCTAAAGGCAGCAGGAGAAATTTTCCCCACATATACAGTCATGCAATAGTGGTGATCGATCAGTAGAGGCTTGGGTAGACATGCAGACAGAGAAAGTTTGTGTGTGTGGGGTGTGTGTGTGTGTGTCGGAATACAACCACAAATGCATATAGGTTTGACAAGGGATATGTGTATGTATGTATTCCCCTTTCCAGCAAATCTATCCATAAATGTGGTGGAGCATACAAGAGGAAAATCTTGGAAAACTTCTTCAACATAACCACCAACCTTGAAAGAATGAGTCTCAGGGGCTGAGATCACAGCCACAGTTCCAGGGACTATTGAAGTCATTTAGCATAACATAACTCATGAAGACAGTGTCCCACATCCTACCTGAGTGCCACCTGGAGTCTTAAAGCTAGGGAGAAGCCATCTACAGTGCAACTGTTGGCCTCTGCTCATCCAGAGGAAAGATGATTGATGAAGCTCGAAAGACATGAAACAAGCTCGAAAGAAACAATCAATGGATTGATGAACCTTGCAAGCATCAGTCCCCACAACCCTGATACCAGAAGGACTAGATGGTGCCCATCTACCAATACTCCCTGGTATGAATGGATCACATTGGAATGGGAGAAGAATGTGGAACAGAACTCAAAATCATAAAAGAGATCAGGCTTACTGGCCAGGTAAAGACTGATGGAGTCCCAAGAATATGGTCCTTAGTCAGCCGTCAGGTTTAGAACTGAACCCATCCCTGTGATAGAATAATCAACCACTTACAATCAAAAGGTCAGAATTTACCCGAGGGACAGAGAGTTCAGTAGGGAGACATGGGGACAGGAAACACTGGGAGGACGTGGGATAAGTGACGGTACATTGAAGGGACTGCAATGGATGAGGTGAAACAAAATGCGTATGAATTGTTGAATGTAAAACTATCTGCCCTATAAATTTTCACACAATTCTCAAAAATAAAAAAAGGTAAGAAAATATTTATGAAAAACAACAGTGAGGTCTAAAGTGAAACTCAGTGATGGAATTTGAAATGTCTGATAGAGTAAGCTTTTAATAAACTATATATATTTAGCTGCAAAAATGTGTCCAAGCATTTCCCATCAAAAACTTCAGTAAACCTCCCCCCATCACCCATCTTTAAAAAAATAATTTTATTAGGGGCTCTTACAACTCATCACAATCCATCCATCCATCCATTGTTTCAAGCACATTTGTACATATGATGCCATCATCATTTAAAAAAACATTTTCTTTCTACTTGAGCCCTTGGTATCACCTCATTTCCCTCCCTCCCCCACCCATCCCTCCCTCATGAACCCTAGATAATTTATAAAAAATGTTTTATGACTTATACTGACCCCTGGAAATGCTGAAAATCTTCAGGAGAAAATGTTGCTTCTCCTAGAATTATTCTCTCAGTTACGGTGTTAAGAAATGGCTAAAAGAAGAACTCCACCAATCACTAAAGCTCTCCGTTTACAATCCATCCCGTTAAAGACCTGCATGTGGTCCTCAGTGCTTCTGGCCCATGGCCCAGCACTCTCCTCATTGCCTTCCCTTACCTCTGTCCATGTCTTCCTAAACAATTCCCTCATTCGACCCATCGGAGCGGTCCCCATTTCCTCACAGTGCAGACTGATATGATGACAGAGGCCTTCTCACCCGAGTTCCAGATGATCACTGTGAGTGGATTCAAGTTCACACTTCAATTGAAATGCATTTGCCTCTCTAGACTTGAAGTGTCCTAATTTTCCTCTTGATGTTAGACTTCACCAAGAAACACAAAAACACTCTTTGGGCACTTCATAGTTCTCTAACTCGCAAATCACTGCTGGACAGCTTCTACCACCTCCATTAGAGGACCCCACCTGAGAACTTTGGTTTAATGTACCTATGTGTTGAGGTCAGCTTTAAACCACCAAGATGTCCCTGTGACCCAATGAACTTCTTTGCTTGCCTGTCACCTGCCTCTGGGTCTTACCCAAACGGAAATACTGCCAGAGGCCTAAATCGCTGAAGACCATAAGCAGCGTTCTGACAATCGGGCAGTTCTTAGTTCTGGGAGGGAGAAAGACTTCGGAAACCCACTCCTCCATCATGCAATGAGAACACTGCAAAAGTCACCAAAACCAACTGTTGGAAAATCCTGGAAATCAAAGGCTTGAAGCGCTGTGAAGTTTATATCAAAAAAATACCTACATCACTGTGAGAACAGTGACCTGATGGCATTTAACTTTCCCTCTTCCATCTCCCTCCCCCAAAGAATAAAGCAGGAACAAATTTATTGAAGTGCAAGCTTTATAGAGGAAAAAGAAAAATTGCTGAAACAAAATAAAAATGAGATTGCATCCCATGGCGATGGATGAAAACACTTATTAAATTGCGAATATTCCTGATCATCTCTTGATTCCATCCTTTTAGAAATGTCGGCTTCCTACTGCAAGGGCACGAAAGGGGAAGGGGCTGTCCCTTTGGAGTGGGCATCACCTCCACACCTTCACCCGCTAAGTCTCTCATGCTTTGACCTGATGGAAAGCTTCATGCCAACAGTGAGCTGGAGGCGTTGCCCTCATCCTGCCTGGAAACGCTGGTCTCATCTCGATGTGACCAGGGCCATTCAATCTAGTCTGGACTATTGTCCTTCCACTCATCCCGGGGAGCTTGGGTCCTCTCCAAACCAAGAGCAACCTTCCCAGGAGCTTCCCAGTCACTCCACGGTGCCTGATCTATCTTTGATGCCATGTCCATTATACACAGGAGCCGTACCTGGCCAGCAAGGCCTTCAGTCACCACACCGGGTCACAGAACAAGGCTCCTTTTACAACAAACAACGCCCTCTGCTTATGAAGACAAAGCTTTCAGAAACCCATGCATGTGGTGTGTGTATGTGTGTGTTCCAGGTATCCTATTACTGGAGTTGCATTTTGACTCATGTCACCTAACAGCACATCCTGCTCTGGAGCTTTAAAAAAATCCTGAAAGCCCTGGAGAGGCAGCTTAGACCCCAACAGTGGACCCACTGCCGACAAATCTGCTTTTCTAACTCGAAGGTAGGACTCGACGCAGCTCATTTCATTGGTCTCAACACCAGTTTTCTAGTCCATGAAGCAAGGACAATTACACCAGCTTTGCCTAGGTCACGGGCAATCTTCAA
Organism: Tenrec ecaudatus; assembly: GCF_050624435.1. Taxonomy (NCBI): domain Eukaryota; kingdom Metazoa; phylum Chordata; class Mammalia; order Afrosoricida; family Tenrecidae; genus Tenrec; species Tenrec ecaudatus. The sequence goes on from NC_134546.1 coordinate 754,330, forward strand.
GACCAAAGGGAACAAAGCATTTATTAGAAAGTGGTTTAACATTTTAAAGCAACAGGCACATGTGAAGCTTTATTATCTTATTTTTGAAATTATGATACTATGAAATGCAAATGAAAGTGGTTTTAATAACTAGGATGATTATTTGGTCACAGTGAAGGATCTTTCTAAATGATTTCGGGGGGGTCTTAAAGCTCTTGTAACATTCCATACATCAGTTGTATCAAACATATTTGTACATATGCTGCCATCATCATTTTCTAACATTTACTTTCTATGTGAGCCCTTGGTATCAGCTCCTCTTTTTCCCTCCCCTGTCCTACCTCCCACCCTCATGACCCCTTGATAAATTATGAAATGATTATTGTTTTCATATCTTACACCAATCACTGTCTCCCTTCACCCATGTTTCTGTTCACTGCCCCCCCCCCCAGATTATCTACCAGTCATTGTGATCGTTTCCCCCTTCCTTCCCTCCACCCCCACCTTTGCCCTACCTTCCTTGTATCACTACCATTTCTGTTCCTAAGGGGTTTATCTGACCTGGATTCTGTGTGTTGTGAGCTCTTATCTGTACCAGTGTACATGCTCCCGTCTAGCCAGAACTGAAACTGGGGTCATGCTAGTGGGGGTTGAAGAAGCGTCAGAGAACCAGAGTTCTCTGTTTCACTGGTGCTATACTGTTCCCTGGTTGACTTATCCCTTTCTTGTGACCCTTCTGTGAGGGGATATCCTATTGTCTACAGATGGGTTTGGGGTCTCTGCTCTGAACCCCCCCTCATTCTAAAAAATATGGGGTTTTTTTGTTTGCTTGTTTTGAGTCTTCTGATGCCTGTTACTTGATATTGTCGACACCTCAGGATCACACAGGCTGGGTGCTTCTTCCACATAAGCTTGTTGCTTCTCTGCTAGATGGCTGCTTTAAAGCATTGTTTTGAAGGAAGAAAAAATATCATTGGGTGCATTGTTGGGGGAAAAAAACTATGAGGGGAACTTTCAAAAGTTGATGGAAAATGGAATTAAACTATAATAAGATTTTTTGGTGAGCTTTGAAGCTGTGTGCGTGTGTCTGAACCAAACCCACTGCCATCAGTTCAGCTCTGACTCATAGCAACCCTAACCAGGGTTTCCTGGCATGGGACTGTTAGGGACAGCCAGTATCCGCTCTGTCCCTTGGAGTGGCTGGTGGGTTTGGCCCACCCATCTTTGAATAGTCCAACACTTAGCAACACAACCAGGCCTCCTTACATACATATACACACACACACACACACACGTAGGTAGTAGTTTAGGAACGAGACCATGCTGACGGTTATCACACCAACATGGTCAGAGTTCTTGAAGAATTCAGTGGCAACAAGGAAGGCATCCTCCGTGCAGAACGGCCACATGGGATGATCTGATTCTTCATCTTGCCTCTAACTTTATTACCTGAGAATTCACACAGTGCAAAGACATGGACTAATTCTAATTCTCCCATATCGAGTTTTGGCACTACCCTCTACTTAAAGAAAACAGAATGACATTTTCGCAGGAGGAAGAGAAAACAGGTAAAACCCCCTACTGCCCAACAAGAAAGTATGAGATGCTCATTGCAAGACATCCCTTGCAGATTCTTTAACAAGTGCCCTGTGGTTATTATTGGTTTTCTTAGTGGGCTTGTTTGTGTGCTACTCTACATAAAGAAGACCAGCCAGTCTGGAAGTTCAAACCTGGTTTTATGTGATTGGAGCCGTCGGGGCTTAGTGGGTCACTCCTTGGGCTACTAACCACAAGCTCAGCAGTTCGAAACCACCAGCCACCCATTGAGAGAATGAGAGGGCTTTCCACTTCCATAACGAGCGACTGCCTGGGAAGCCCACAGGGGTCAGTTCTGGCCTGTCTGTGCATCGCTATGAATTGGAATGTTCTCGAAGGCGGAGATCTTGGTCTGGGTTTGGGTTCTGCGTGGTGGAAAGCCCCGTCCTAAACTGGTCCCGGTCAGTCTGGCCAGTGGGGAAAGTGGATTGCCCCACAGCAGTCAGAAACATCGAGTTCTGTCGCGAGGGCCCCCACCCCTTGGGGTGCGGTTGGAGAAGAAGCCTGGGCTGCGTGGTGCTGGGACCCATCAATGTTCCTGGAAGCTTCCTGGGAGTCCGCTCTCTGTAGGGGCAGCTCCGGCTTGGCTGTGACTCCCCAGGGCAGTCTGCCCAGCGGCTGGGCGGCAAACATCACTCCACCCAACGCAGGCCTTTCAAGAGTTCCGGACAACGGGAACTCAGGCCGCGCCCTACTTTCCGTGGGGTGTTATGTCAGGCATTCTGTGCGCTCCCACTTTGTGATTTGGGGAATTCCGCAGAGGCCAGAGGCTGACCTTTCGCGGGTGCGGTTAGCCAGTCCAGAGAGAGGGGCACAGGAGCAGCACAGCGCTGCTCCGGGGAAGGCACCTCGATTTGGCTTTGAGACCCCCTGCCCCCAGGGCACGCCTGAACGGTTGGGAGTGAAGGAGCCTCACCGCCCCTCAGGGCTGGGCCTCTGCCACTCGGGAGCGAGGGGGGGGGTGGGGTTACTGGCAGAGGGGAGCGACCTCTCCGCTGCTCCCTAGGCTGCTCCCTAGGGCGGGAGCCCAGCAGACCTGGCCTCCAGCCTCTCCCCAGCCCCACGGAGGAGCGAGCGTGATCAGGGACAGGACAGGGGGTTAGCTCGCCAGCACCTTCGGGGCGAGCTAGACACTGGGACATTTCGGGCCTGCGTGTGGTGGGCTAGGACAGCCGCAGGGAGAGGGGCTGGCCCGGAGCTAACCACCCTGGTGTTGGACACGTGAGCACCACCACCCAGTGTGAAGAGCAGAGGGCACCAGACTTCCAGCTTGGTCCCTCCCCAGCTGGACTACCCTGGGCGTGTTACAGCACCTCCCAGGGGCACGGCTCTCTCCTCCTCTAGAGGCTGATGATGAAGCGAATGAGATCTTGCGAGTGGGTGCTTTGTGAGCAGTCAGAGCAGCTTGCTGAAATCTGCGGCCTGCAGGCCCGCGAGGTGGTCTTCAGCCAGCTACTGGATCTCAGCGGGCTCAGCCTGGCAACGCCCGTTCCATGCATAAGGAAACACTGCCTGGTGGTGGTGGGGGTGGGGGTCCCCAGGTAGCTGATGGGTTAGGGGTGGGGGGCTGTGAGCAAGGTTTCCATTGGTTGGTTGCCGGCACTTTCTTCCTCGGCCGTCTCTGGAGCTCTGCTGGAACCTGCTCAGCGTTTTGGCCACACGCAAGCCCCTGCTGACAGACTGTGAAGAAAGTGCGCCAGATTTTACCCGGGCATCCACCCTTTCCAGAAGGCGAGAGTTCTACCAGAGGGCCTCATACCCCTTGAACCAGGTGCCTGTTAGTATCTCTACAAACAAGGTGATGACAGTGAAAGGAGGGCACAGAGATGGGTTGGCATGTAGTTAAACAGGTGATGTGCAGCAACGTGGGGATTACAACCTAGGTAATTCCACTCGGATCCACCCTTTTTTTAAAAAAATGTTTTATTAGGGGCTCATACAACTCTTATCACAATCCATACATATACATACATCAACTGTATAAAGCACATCTGTACATTCTTTGCCCTAATCATTTTCTTTTCTTTTTTTTAACATTTTATTAGGGGCTCATACAACTCTTATCACAATCCATACATATACATACATCAATTGTATAAAGCACATCTGTACATTCTTTGCCCTAATCATTTTCTTTTCTTTTTTTACATTTTATTAGGGACTCATGCAACTCTTATCACAATCTATACATATACATACATCAATTGCATAAAGCACATCCATACATTCCCCGCCCCAATCATTCTCAAAGCATTTGCTCTCCACTTAAGCCCTTTGCATCAGGTCCTCTTTTTTTTTTCCCCTCCCTCCCCGCTCTCCCCTCCCTCATGTGCCCTTTGTAATTTATACATCGTTATTTTGTCATATCTTGCCCTATCTGGAGTCTCCCTTCCCCCCCTTCTCTGCCATCCCTCTCCCAGGGAGGAGGTCACATGTGGATCCTTGTAATCAGTTCCCCCTTTCCAACTCACTCACCCTACACTCTCCCAGCATCGCCCCTCACACCCTTGGTCCTGAAGGTATCATCCACCCTGGATTCCCTGTGCCTGTAGCCCTCATATGGACCAGTGTACAACCTCTGCCCTATCCAGCCCTGCAAGGTAGAATTTGGATCATGGTAGTTGGGGGGAGGAAGCATCCAGGATCTGGGGGAAAGCTGTGCACCCTTTTTAATCACTGGGAATGGTATTAAAATGTGGGAAAGTATGATGTATATTACAATATCCCTCCTTTGGTGTCTCCTCTGATCCAGAACCATTCCAAGCTCTCCTTTCTCTTCACACTGTCTTCCTGGACAAGCTCATCAATCCCCATCAGTCTTCTTCATCTCCTACCTGTCACCCTTCTGGTTAAAACTCTATGCCTGTGTCTCCAGTCCAGACCTTCCCCCTGATCCTGAGACTCGGTGCTGGGTGATCCCTTCCTGAATCCTACCAGCCTCCAGACCCTGTGCCTCACCCTCCCTCTCCTCCTGAGTCCCCTCATTGAGTCAGGACAGCAGCGCCTTCTTGGCCAAATGCCATTTAACCCCCTCCTCAACCTAAGGTCCCCCAGTTGCTGAGATCTCTCCTTAGCACCTCCTACTTGCTTGTTTACAATCTCCTGTAGTCATTGTAGGGGCTGTAAAAGATGGTCTCAAGCTTTTTGACCCTTGTTGAGAGATGGTGCCCATGTCCCTCCCCCTATGGCTGCTTCAGCCAGACATATGAAGCAGGGGAGGTGACACAGCATCCCTGCAGTGAGGTCATAGTACCTGAGGCATCAGGTAAGAAGTTTGGCTAACCTGAGCTTGTCGTGCTGGAAGAGACACAGGTAGGCATTCCAACCTCAGGCCATGCTGAGCCCAGTCATCCTCACAAATGTGTCATATGCAAGTGAAAGCCTCATGTTGGAAATCGAACACACATGGAGACAGGAAGTCCCCCGGACTGATGAACACATAAACAAGTCCAGGTGACCTTGAGAGCAGGAGAAATAGAGGGTCTTGGCTTCCACTACCAACTCCTCTGAAAGGGCTCATATGAGAAGAGTCAGGAGACGGGAGGAAAAGTACAGGATAAAGACAGAAATCACTTAGTTAAAAAGCAGACTTACTCTTTAAGTCTAGTAGACTCTGGTTGGATAGAGATTGGTAGATATCCCAAACCGTGGCCCTTTGTCATACTTCAAGCCTAGAGAGAAACTCTTTCTAATGGCTCAATTTTCAGCCCAACAGTAGGCAGGCATATAAAGGGAAGAATAACACAAGAATGTAGGAAAACCTTAGAATAATCAACCATTTGAGCTCAAAAGAGCAGCATTTGCCCAAGGACAAAGCTCAGCACATTCAGAAAGAAGCAGGGCTGGAAATAGGAAGGAGGAGGAAGTAGGACAAGTGGGATTGCAAGCAATGACATGCAACAAACTGTGAATTGTTGAATGAAAAGCTGTTTTGCTCTGCAAACCTTCATCCAATTCACAATAAAAAGTTAAAGGAGAAAACAAAACTCACCATGGAAGTGGGTCCTCAGCCAGAACTAGCCCAGCTCCGATCATCTACGTCATCTCCAGTCTTTGACTCAGGCCCAGATGGTGGAGCAGAGACAAGCCCTGCCCACTGCATGTAAGGCGGCGGTTTGTTTCAGCCACTGGGTCTGGGACAGTGAACTGTACAGTGATAAATAACTGGACCGCTCTCACAGTCCAACCACCCTGCTTCCTTTACCTTTGCCTTAAAGTGAATGTAAGAAACGATGATGTGAAAGAGCCAAACAGAAGATTTTAAAGGGTGACTACAAAAAGCAGAATTAAAACATTTTATAGTGAAATGGGCAAAGATTAAGTTTGGGAACCCAAAAGAAAGAACATGTTTAGTGTTTCTCAAACTGAAAAAACTGAAGAAAAAAAATTAAGCCTTGAGTTGAAGTAGGCAAGAATTCTAAGAGCAAAGCATTGGGTGCCACAGGACGCTGTAAAAGAAGATGGAAGGAATGTACAGCCACTCACCGTGCCTAGAGAACTGGTTGGTGTACAACCATTCCAGGAGGTAGTATAGTAAAGAGCTGATGGTACTTGTGGTCATTACATCATTTCATGTCATTTTGATAAATAAGTGTGGAGTCTAGCCTATCAATCATTCACAGCCTGATGAGGCCTCCTTGTAGGCATGGCCACCTCATGAGGATTCTGGGAATTTTCTCTCTTCTGGGAACTACGTACTCCCTCTGCTTCACCTTCCTGTAGAAAAGACTTGCAGAGAGCTGGAAGAGCCATCTGGAGATGCTTCCACTGCCATTGGACTTTCCACCCACTGACCTGTAGTCTTTTCTGCATTCAGCATCATTGCATGTGCTGTATGAGTCTAAAGAAGAATTTATGGACTAGTATTGGACATAAGGACTAATATCAGACTTATGGACTTGATCTAGATTCAGCTGTGAGGTTTTCTCAATATACTATTGCTCTTTGGTATAAAGCTCTCTCTTACACATGTATAAGCGTCTCTGGATTTGTTTCTGTAGCCAGCCCAGCCCAACACAGGACTGAAGGAAGAAGACTAAACTGAATTGAAAGCATAAGCAAAACAGAAGGCCCAGGAGTTGATGGAACTAATTGAGATGTTTCACCAATCAGATGCAACACTGGAAGGGTTCATGTGTCAATGCCGAGAGATTTGGAAGCCACTACCTGGCCCACCATCAGGAAGAGATCCATATCTGTGCCCATTGCAAGGAAAGGTGATCAATTTTAACGTAGAAATTATTTAACAATATCATTAATATCATGAGCAAGTAAGGTTTTGCAGAATCTTCACCAACAGTTGCAGCAGTGCATTGAGAGGGCACTGCCATCAATTCCAGCTGTATTTAAAAGCGGACCTGGAATGAGGAGTGTGATTGTGGATGTCAGATGGACCTCGGCGGAATGTAAGAGTAAATCAAAAAAGTATTTTTATAAAATCATAGGAACTTTTCTGAAGCAAAACATCAAAACATGAACTATTGTTTCTCATACATTGTTTAAAGACCGTTTTCATCTCTCCAGCCTTTTCCTGAAGACTCCTACATTCATTGATGTACACAATGTCAAGATGGCAGTTTGGGAATCCTCAGGGAACTTCAATTGTGTGTCTTTGAAACATACTTTAAATTAGTGAACAAAAGGAAATGAGAGGGGGGCTTCAGGGTGGATGGAGTAGGCAGCTCTTATTATCCTCAAAGAACTAGAAACAGAGGTACAGTCTTGGAAACACACAGGGGAAGTTCTACTGTGTCCCATGGGTTTGCTGTAAGTCAGAGTCGACTTGATAGCCGTGAGTTGCAGATACTCCAGGGTGCGGGTGGGAGCCCTATTTATCATCAGGTCACAGCCTCATGACACCTCCTTGGGGGGGGTGGCTTTTGTAGAAGGGAGCAACCAAGCAGGGTTGAGTTCTCTTCGACGCTTCATCTTCTCCTGGAGCTGGATCCAACATCTGGTTCACCGATCTCTTGTTGTGTGGCCTGCTGATTCCAGGAGCCATCAGCAGACTGCCCACAGTGGATCCATTGACCTCTGCATCCACCAGCCTGTGGCACGCCTGCCTCATTGTACTGCTTCCCGTTCATCAGCTCCCACTGCTGCTGGAGTCAGGAGGAGCTTGACTTGAACCCGACTATACTTAACTACTTCCACAATGATAGAAGCCATTTCTCAATGTAAATCTGGCTTGTGTACATCCACATATGAGCACCACTGGCTTCACTGCTCTCAAGAACCCAACCTAGCATAATCATCTTCCCACTCTTGACCCACTTTTGAGATATCCCCTGCCTGCCTTAAAGCGCTTGATCCATCTAAAAACGGTTGTTTTATGTCAGACAGCATTCCTGTAAATTGATTGCAAAATTTCATTGATTTAAGAAGACAGTCACCTGTGTTCTATTAAAATTGTGATTGTTAGTCCTGACCTCAAAATATTTCTTCCACACTACAAAAAGGACCCTGTTTTTATAAGGCACCCCGGTGAACTGAGGGAGAGAGAACCGAGCATTCTATTCTCAAACAGCCATCTCAGAAGCTCACAGGGGCAGTTCTGCCCCATCTGATAGAGTCACTGTGAGTTGGCATTGACTCGATAGTAGTAAGTGGTTTTTTTTTAATGAAACATATGTAATGCTCACAGAACTTATCTTCAGCTATCCATTGATCATAGAGACATGTCTAAACATGTTTTGTTTGAAATAAACCCATGCTTGAAACATGAACTTGAATCCTCATAGCAATACTTTTAAAAAACTTATCCTAGTAGAAAGATCTTTACTTCTGTTTTATTAACTATGGAAAGGTACTAGACTGTGTGATTCATAACAAATTATGCATAACATTGCAAATAATAGGAATTTCAGTAGACAAAACAATTCACTACAGGTTCATACAGAACCTGTGCACAGACTGAGAGGTAACTCTTTGAATAGATCATGGGGATACCATCTAGTTTAAAATCCAAAAAGATATGCTACCAGTTTGTATCCTTTCTTCATCCTTATTCAATCTTGCTGAGCAAATAATCTGAAAATCTTGGTTATACAAAGAACTCAGCATTAGGTTTGGAGGAAGACTCATTAACAATATGCTATACGCAGATGATACAACTTATTTGCTGACAGTGAAGATTTTAAGCATTTACTAATGAAGATAAAAAGTGATAGCTTTCAATCTGGATCACAGCTCAACAGACAGAAACCAAAAATTCTCACAATTAGACTAATCAGCAGCACTGAAAACGTTGACATCATCAAGGGTGTCATTTTCCTTGGCTCCACAATCGACACCCATGGAAACAGCAGTGAAGAAACCAAACGTCATATTGCATTAACCAAATCTGTCACAAACGAACTCTTTAAAGTATTTTGCATGCTTTCAATTAATTTTGAGGACTTAGATATGTATTCGTGACCCAAGGCATGGCATGTTCAGTAGTCTCATGCATTCACAATCCGGACAACGAATAAGGAAAACAGAGACAAATGCATGCTCATGAATTATGGCGTTGGCGAAGGACACTGAACACCATGACCCGCCAAATGAGCAAACAAATCTGTGTTGAAAGGAGTCCAGTCAGAATATTCCTTGGAAGTGAGGATGGCAATGGGTAGTCACGTGTCCTTTGGTCTCTTGTCCAGAGGCTGCAACGACTTGATGGCACCCAGCAACCACTGAATTCTGCCTCTTCTTTAATGGTATCGCAGGCCGCCGAATGGACCAGAAACTCTATGTTCCACATGCAACCAGCCACCTGAGTTCTCTCTCTTCCACTTGTGTCATCTTTTCCATTTCCTTGGTCCTGCCTTACTTACTTCAGGACCTGTGATACTTAGGCTTTGGGTGCCAACATGGCACCTGTTAGAGGTATGGGTGGAGTCTAGCCTGTCAATCAGGTCACAGACTGAGAGTACCTCCTGGTGGGCATAGCTTTCTCATGAGGAGGATCCTGGGAAATTTCTCTCTCTGTCTCTGTCTCTGCATTCACCTTCCTGTTGACAAGCTACATGGAGCCACATGGAGACTTGAGAGAGCTCTGGAGATGCCTCCACGGCTATTGGATCCACAGGACTTTGCACCCACTGGCCTGTGATCTTCCTACATTTTGTATTACTGCATTGCTGCGCGAATCTGAAGAGGGACTTATGGACTAGTATTGGACTTATTAGCTATGATCTGGACTGGGAGTTTTCTTAATGTACAGTTACTCTTTGATAAAAAGCTCTTTCTTATACACTTGTGATAGATGTGTCAATGAATTTATTCCTTTAGTCAACCTAGCTTAACACATCCCCCGAGTCCTCATCCTAGCCAGTGGTCTTCCTTAACCTCTCACACTCCACCATTCTTTGCACTGCTGCTGACTTGAGCCTTTGCAGAGTCTCTCAAGGCTGATCAATCCGGTCCTTGTGTAAAATCTCCAAGGTTCTTTCTAGCCAGGCAACGTCAACCCAGTCAGCCACATTGCTAACCTCATGCTGGGTGCTACTGGAGCTACTTACCCCTCCCAGAACACGGTGGCTTCGTTTATGCCCCTGGACCTCTATTCCTGCCATGCCATCTGCACTGCTGGCCATCCCTCCTTTGCATCCATGACATTTGCTTCTTCCTCCAAGACTCACTCCTTAGCAGTCTCTGAGACTCTCTCTCCACCCACGCCAAGGAGAGCCCATTGTTCCTTAGTGTGCGTCACCTCTGTTTGTCTCTATGCACTGTATCTCCAGGGCCTATCATACAATAGATGCTCTACAACTGACTCTTGGATTTCTACTTCTGATTCAGAGAGCAACCTTCACCCCAGCTGAACTTATCCTTGCCCTACTCAAGTCTTCTCACTCTCAAAACATGGACGTGGCCCCCTGTTAAAGGAAGACAGACTTCTGTAGCCTGGCGTCAGTGACTTTCACCCCTGTCTCTTGACTAAGGAGCCTTGGAACATGACTCCCTCCGATGAAGGCCTCCGCTAACTGGGGCCAATAGCCCCCTCTGTGCTTCTTCTGATGCTCTGCCCTCTGTTCTGTGCCGCACGTTCTCCCGGGTACCGTGCGCAGGGTCTGAATCCTTGTCCGCATGGTCCTCGTTCTAATAGCTCTGGTGGCACAATGGTTGGACGCTGTACTGGCTCTACGGACGGGGCTCAAGCCCACCAGACACTCCCAAGGAGAAAGGGAATCTGCCTGCTCTCCAGGAATCCTAAGGAACAGTTCTCCTCTGTTGTACAGGTTCGCTCGCTGTGTGTCGGAATCTGCTTAGTGGCAGTAAGTGGTGGTGGAATTGTGCCTTTTCCTCCATTGCTATGTTCTGTTGTCAAGGGAATATTATTTCTGGGTGTGAAAATAGCACATTCACTTTATTTATTACCTGTTACCTAGGCCCTGGCCTATATGAGATCAAAAGGAGTATTTCTTTTCTAAACATCTGACCCTGTACCCACACGCCTCCTGTGCACTTCCTTTCTTGCTTACACTTGGTACTTTCCATCGTCTCTGGTTTCACAGTATTGTTTGCTCTGTACATTCTGAAATCTATGCAGACGGACTCCTTAAATGCTAAAAAGGACCACTAAAGAGGAAGCTCTTCCCCCTCTTCCCTCGTTCCATCATGAGAAAGTCCCAGCAGCGTGTGTCCACACGCTGGGAGCCCTGTTTAAAACAAGGTGTTTTGAGAAGTTAGATTTGAGTTTGGGGCTGAGAAATGGTGATAAGAAAAACTGTTTGGGGTTCATGGTTCCTTTAGTCACTGATGACAGTTTACAGTAACAAGGAAAACTGTCTCAGGGAAAAAACAAGAGAACATTTTGAACACAGGTAAAATGGTGCTTCCCCCAAAGCGCAAACTCACTGCCATTGAGCATACTCTGACCCTTGGAGACCGCCAGGGTAGAACTGCCCTTGGGAGTGTCCGATCCAGGAACCCTTTCTGGGACTAGAAAGCCTTGCCTTCAGCCCTGGAGCAGCTGGTGGTGTAGAACTGCTGACCTTTGCAGATCTCAACCCACCAGGGCTCCTTAAAACAATGCTTAGAGAACCAACTACACGTATCTCAGGGGAGAATAACTCCTTCCAAAAGAGTAGCAATTGTGCTTCTACGTACAGAACAACCAGTGGCCCACGTTGTGTCTCTTTTAGAGGTTGGTTACACACATGTCTGGAATGCATGCTACCACCAGGAGACGAGGGGTGGCCATGTTTCAAACTTAGCACTCCACAGATTTCTAAACTGCTTTCCTTCTTTTTGTAACAAGAAGGGAAACAGAATAAATCCATGCTGAATTTTGGCTCCACAACAAATAAATGCACATGTCTAGACACCCTCCCTCTTTCTTATCTGGCTTCTTCATTCTACTTCCTATACACATGCTCTCTGTGCACACCCACAATGCACACATGCTCCCTGAACGCATGTTCAATATGCACACCCACAATGCACACATGCTCACTCACTGTACACATGCTCACTATACACCTACTCCCTGTATACATGCTCACTCCCTGTATACATGCTTACTGCACACATGTTCACTCATTGTACACATGCTCACTTCACACATTCTCACTGTACATATGCTCACTGTACACATGCTTACTGAACACATGTTCATTCATTGTACACATGCTCACTGTACACATGCTCACTGTACACATGCTCACTGTACACATGCTTACTACACATATGTTCACTCACCATACACATGCTCACTGCACACATGACCACTCACTGTACACGTAGTGCACACATGCTCACTCTTTGTACAGATGCTCACTGTACACATGCTCACTCCTCACATGCTCCACACATGTTCACTCACTATGCACATGCTCACTATACACATGCTCACTGCACACATGCTCACTCACTGTGCACATGCTCACTGTACACATGCTCACTGCACACATGCTCACCGTACACATGCTCACTGTACACTTTCTCACTGCACATATGATCACTCACTGTACACATGCTCACTGTACACATGCTCACTGTACACATGCTCACTGCACACATGCTCACTCCATGTATACGTGCTCACTCTGCACAGAGGGTTCAATGCACCTTCTCCCATGTGTTTTCCTTCTGATGTGCAAAAGAGTACTTATGGATCTTACAGGAAAGACATTTTTGTTGTTGTTTTTCTTCTACATAGTGGAATGTCTGAGGAGGCAGTGAAGCAGATGAGCACTATCCTTCTATGATGTTCATCAGTCAAGTGTGAGTGGCATTTTTCTCAATAAGACTCCTTGCTGTTAGCTGCAGTGGTTAGACCCAACTCAGTCAGACTCGTGGTGGCCCCTGCAGGAGGACAGGGACACCGCAAGATCCTGCACTCATCTCATGATCGGTTGGACGTGATGCCACAGGCTTTCCTCGGCTGATTGGGAAGTAGATTGCGAGACCATTCCTCCCAGCCCGCCCCAGTCTGTCAGTTGAACCTCGCAGCAACTTCCCCACCTCCACCGGCAGATTGAAGGTGGGCCTTCTACATAGGACACAAGACCCCTGCCACAGAACCACACTGCCCTCTCTGCAGTCACCTTTGTGGCTGTTGGGTGTCATCAAGCCGGCCACAGCCCACAGGGACCTGACGCACAGCAGAACCCTGGCCAGTCCGGCAGGATACCCACAATTGTTCGCAGGTCGGGGCCCACTGAGGCAGCCATGGTGCCGGTGCAGCTCAGGGGGCCCCCCTCTCCTTCACTGCCCCTCTACTTTAAAAGAGACAACACAAGGCCCAAACCCAGAAGCTAGGAAGGACAGCTGAGCAGATTTAACTATAAAAATGCAAAACATTCATATTGCTAAAATTTGTTTTTTAACTTATAAAAATTACTAATAGTCCTAATACATACAACAATGAAACTCTCTATAAGGAGCTCCTTCCTTATTGTGGGCTGCCATTGACTCAACTCTGGCTCCTGATGGCCTTCGTGAAACAAAACCAAACGGCCTAGTCCTGCCACCTCCATGGTCCTTGGTGTGGGTGAGCCCCTCCATGCTGCTAGTGTGTCCACCCATCTCATCGAGGGTTTCCTCAAGTGCTGCGGCTCTCTGCGCTTTCCAAAATGACGTCCTTTTCTGGCCATTGGTCTTTCATGAGGACACCTCCAAAGTAAGCTCTTACAAATCAGAATAAAATCTCAAGTTAGTAGGAAAACAGGAAATTCATAGAAGAAATAGAGAGTAAACATTCAATGAATTGCAAATAAGAGTAAGCTGCGCACTGTTTTCACTGGGACATGGCAGGCATCCTGGCTCTTAATTTTCAGCTCACTAAACCAGGAGCCAGGGTAGCTCTGGTAGTAGTTGACATTGAGGCTGTCCTCCTGCGGACAGAGGTGTGTTCCACACCCCAGAGGTGCCCTCTTGTCTTTGCTTTCAGTCTGTTGAGGTCTACATCCACTTATGAGGGCTAAGGGTGCTATTACCTAGTTACCTAACTGTCACCAAGCAGACCTCCAGAGAGAAGATGATATAGTTAACGTTTATGTGCCAACCTGGCCGATAAATACACGTGGGGTTAATTGAAGGGTGGAGAGAAAAATGGCTCTGTGAGCCTCACCTTTCTAGTTCTCGGGTCGCTTACTTTGTGGTGGTCGGACCAAGGTGCATCTGCCTTAGCCAGTTCCCTGCTTCAGCTGGTAAGGCTAATTTCCTGCAAGACATCCCTGAGGAGAAGCCACATGGACCTATCCCAATGCAACCCTGGGTGCTGGAGCAGCCGTGTGTAGACCCCTGCCAGCACTGAGAGGCTTACACGCTCACTGATTAAGCTTCCTCCTGCAGTCGGCTTCATTGCGTCTGTTTTGTGAGATGGAGCAGGATTTTGTGGATTGGTGTTGGACATATGGGTTAATGTTGGACTTGTGGGTTTGGGCAGCACTGGGTTGGGATGTTTTCTTGATGTGCACTTAGCCTTTATATAAAACTCTCTCTTATACATGCGTTTCTGTGGATTTGTTTCTCTAACGTACCCAGACTAACACAGAATACAAATGATTTCAAAGATCCTTGCAAAGAATACTACTAAGATATAAAGTCCTGCTGCAGGTCACAGGGAATCCAGGACGGATGAACCCTTCAGGACCAGTGCTGGGAGTGTCGACACAGGGAGGGGAGGGTAGAGGGGGGGAACCGATTATAAGGATCTACATATAACCTCCTCCCTGGGGGACGGACAACAGAAAAGTGGGTGAAGGGAGACATCGAACAGTGTAAGATACGAAAAAATAAAAATTTATAAATTATCAAGGATTCTTGAGTGAGGGGAGAGCAGAGAGGGATGGGCAAAAATGAGGAGCTGATGTCAGGGGCTTATGTGGAGAGCAAAGATTTTGAGAATGATGAGGGTAACAAATGTACAAATGTGCTTTATACAATTAATGTATGAATGGATTGTGATAATAGTGGTATGAGCCCCCAATGAAATGATTAATTTAAAAAATGACAAGTACTGTATGATCTCTTGTGTATGACCTAGGCAACATATGAAAATCAAAGCTTACTGCTTCGGGGTGCTGGCTGTGTTAGTGGTGGTGGAACTACTGGGAAGGACGGTGATGGTGTCTGGGAGCATGAGGGATGGAGCCCTGTCACAGAGCGATCGATGTAACCAAGGCTCTGTTATCACAAGAAAGTGTGGAAAAAAGAGACTGAGTTAGAAGTTTCCCCCTAAGAGACAGGTGGAAACTCAGACAATTGCTTGGATACAGTGCTGTTCAGTGTGGGGGGAAATGCTTTACTACAATGCTGGGGTGTATAAATAGGTCAACTTTTGGGGAGGTCAATTTGACAAAAGTTATGAAATTATAAATGTGCATATATTTTTACCCAGCATATTCTGAGTTATCTATCCTACGCAGATAACTACAAATAAAGAGGAACATATTCATAAGGGTGTTCATGTGCTAGGTTATTTTTTAGCGGCTATTCTTTTTAGCTCTTTATTTTCTAACTTGGGTAAAGGTTTACTGAGCAAATCAACTTTCCGTTCAACAGGTCACATGGACTGTAATTCCCACAGTATAACACCACCGGCCCTGCTTGCTCCCTGGGTTTTCCAGTTCCATCCCTCCTTCTGTCCATCCCTCCTTCACCGGGCCTTGCTGTCCTTCTGATCTCAAACGGTGGACAGTTCTACGGTGTGCACACCTCCCGAGTGGCATTGTTGCCCTTCAGCCTCGTCCATTATGTGGCTGAAAACTGAGCCTTGGGAGTGAGTTTGGTTCCAGACCTGAAAGATGGCCAAGGGCTGTCATCTCGGAATCCACCAGTCTCTATCTGACCAGAAAGCCTGGTCTCTCGCCTGTGTTCACGTTTGAGTCCACATTTTTCTCCCACTTGAACAAGGCCTTCTGGCGGGATCCCTTTCAGAGCAGTTGGTGATGGCAACCAGGCACCACCCGGCTTGGTCTCGGGGTCATCAAGGCTGCTATTTGCATAACTGATTGTGTCTATGTGTCTCCAATATTCTTTCCTCCTGACAAGGAAAGACCAAGAGTTGCACTTTAGATGGCCAACCACGAACATTTAAGACCCCCCTGAGTCACCAAAGCAGGATGAAGGGGTCGTCTTTGTGGGTGATGGTATGGCAGTTACCCTGAGTGTCCTCTACGAGCTCTCAAGCCCAGCAACTCATTTCCTCAAGGTGTTTGAGAATATCTTAAAGTTTCCAGACGTTCTCCCTATGTGTTTCACCACAGTTTATGCGTGTGTTTGCAGGATAGGTAAATACACATATAGCAATAGCCTGTGTCACACCTGTATGTATTTGTCGGTAGAGGTCCACCCCCCTCCTACATTCATTCAGCCTGGGGGTCTGTGCATCTGTTCTTAGATCATCACTGCAGTCTGTCTATGGAACAGTTTTACTTGGGCTGCCTTTAACCTTTGCCCTCCTCCCTGTGTCTTACCTGCCTCCGTGTTTTGCTGTCCTCATTGTATGTTGGCTTCCCTTTCATCCGAATTCACATGTCGCTGGTTAGCAATATGGGATTCAACCTATGACATATGTACAATGGAATTCTCTACAGTGAATGTAAGTATGAGCTGGAGTTTCTCTAAGCTATACTATTAACTAATAAAATCACAAGAGTTGCTATAAATAGTGCAAGTGTCGAACCGTGTAGGGGTGTGAGGGCGTGGGTGGGTGAGTATAGCTAAAGCTCTAGAGAGATACCCATCATCGTGCGGTCATTCCTGGAGAGCAGAGGCAAATAAGAAGCACAGACTCCTTCTTAACTTTAAACCATGGGATATCATTTTATTTTTGACAGTGGAATGAATAATTTTTAAAGTTTTTTTAATTAAAACAATTGAAGAAGAAAGGCAATATCCAAAGAAGCCTTCCGTCTGTTCTTGTCATGAGTCTCAAGCCATCCCATCTCGGGGATACCTCAAGGATCATCTTTACTGAGCAAGCTACACTGCACATGTTAGCCCTTGACTTAGAGCCAGAGCAGGTCCATACGAGGTTATGTCGCAGGTCGCGGGTTTTGTTTCTAACCAGCGTCTCATCACCATTCTATTTTACACATGTCTGGACACCTTTCCACAAAGGCAAATCTGACCTTTGATGATGTTCTCCCAGAATAAGCCGCTGAGCACTCACTGGAGTGGTGGACAGGCAGGGGGCAGGCTCACAAGCCACTCGGTCAAAGCAATCAGCCGTAAACCAAACTCGGCAGCCTGCTGTGAGTGTACGCTCACACAGCAACCAGAGCTGCCAATGGCTGGCCATTTGCACTGAGGCCCCGGAACTCACAGTGTTCTGGAAAAAGCATTAGTCATATGCAAGTTTCTCAGCCAACCACTGTAAGTGCACAGATTCAGTTTGGTTTTCCTTGAAGGTAAAGGTGCTACCTTTTAGGATCATTTTGAAGCTCCCCCAAGGGAGACGGTGTTCTAGATCTTTGTGAAAAGCTCACTGCTCTTCTGATACAAAGGCCCATTGTCCTGACCACCATCCTCCCAGTCAAGTCACTAGTGAATGGACAGCATCCTTAGGTTTCCAAAAGATACTCCTTAGCCTCCGTGCACTATGTCCTTATGCAGGTCAGGAAGATGGCTCTGGAGGGTGAGGGGAACCCAAAATCAACCTGCAGAGGGTCTGGTGGGATTGAGCCTCTGGCAGATCCCCTCTGGTCACGGGTGAGAGACGTGAACAGCTTACTCTCAGAGAGAGATCATGGTCAACTTGATCATGGTGAATCAAACCATGGTATAATATGATTCTTGGTCGGTTAACCTCTCTCTTGACCCAACCTGAATTGTCTATGCTCAAATATCTCTCAATTGGTCCAGACAGAAATCTCTCCTTTGACTTTTTCTTTGGTAGTCTTTATTTTTATCTTTGTATTATTATGATGATGATTTTCTTTATGTTTGGTTTGGTTTTGAGTATTTCCATTAGGCCCCCCGTTTTAGGAAACACAGAAGAGTGGATGCATAGAAGCAATATTGGGAACGGTGGGGAGCAGGCGGTGGTGAGGTGGTGAGGGACTGGTGAGCGATCAGTAGACACAGGAACAAGGAGGGAGCAGTAGAGTTGATTGTGATGATGTATACACAACTCTTTTCAGAAGCGGTTTAATTATGGAAGTGTATGATATGTGAATATTATATAAAGAAAGCAAGCAAGAAAGAAACCAATAGTTACCATGGGTGAAGGAGGAAGAGTTTTTTGCTTAGGGGACATTGAGTTCATTTTAACGGTGGTGGAACAATTTGGAGAGAGATGTCAGTAATTGTTGTACAACACTCAGAGCATAATCAATGCACCGAATTATGCTTGTAGAAGTTGTTGCATTGAAAAGGAGAAGAAGAACTACAGCCCTTTCTACTTCTCTGTCCTCCGTGCTTGAATCCTGCGCCTGCGGCCATGTGGCCTGCCAACTCTGGGAGCTGCTGGCACGCTGCCATGTTCCTTTCGCTTTGGCTCCCTGTGACTCTGCACTCACCAGCCTGTGGTCTCCCAGCCCCCTGCTTCGGTGGCCAACAGCTGGGTGCATCCACAGGCGCCTCTAGTGAGCATCTGGCCCAGGGCCTTGTGTTGGACTGGGCCAGATTACTGCCTTGATATGAAGTTCTTCCTTGACGCAAAGTTCTTTCTTATCCTTATAGAAATATTCCTGGTTTTATTTATTGGGAAAATTCAGTCTAATACACCAAATGACTCACAAAATTCCTGAAAATTTACCAATCAGCTCTGAACAGTCCTCTCCAGCATACCCCTAAGAATAAACACCACAGTGTAAGATCTTTTTCCTTTAAAAATGAGTCAGTCACTCATTATTTCCTTAATGGAAAGCAATAGCTCCCTGTATTTTGTACAATGCACATGTCTGCTTGTATGTTGACAGCAGATGTCTGTATGTTGATGACTAAACATGTCTGCAGTCAGTAGATGTCTGCATGTTGAGGGCTAAGCGTGTCTGCATTCAGTAGGTGTCTGCATGTTGATGGCTAAGCGTGTCTGCATTCATACCTTTTGAGACTTGAAGTGGTGGCTGGACCGTGGAGAGCAGATAAAAGAGGCATGGATGTTAAAGTCAATTAGGAATGAAAGTGCTCCGTGTCAACATGCGACTTCATTCACTTCTCTGGTCCTTCACTTCTGCAAGTGTGAAATAGTGATATCAATACTAATTACCTGTGGTATTATTGTAAAAAGAAAAGAGATAAAGGAAATAATGAATATACTGGCCCACACAGCAGCGTTGAGGTTTAAGGAGAGGCATATATGAAACACTTAGCTCATGAGAGAGTTAATACCTTCTTTCTTTAGCAAAGGTTCCATTAGGTCCCCACTTGACTCAGAGGAGATAGTTAGAGACCCACTGACCCAAGGAGCGGCAGGACATGGGATGTTGAACTAGAATCTCCTTTATTTTTTCTACAGGACTTGGGGATCAGGCTGGCCAAAAACACTAACATCAACATTTTGGTGTCTGGCACCAGGATGTAGTTTAATCATGCCCTGTCAACTACAGCTGTCAGTGTGGGGCTGAAATATCAATAGATAGACTGTCCTGTTTGTGGTAATACTCCTCCTCTGAGTGGCCAAAGTTGGATAACTAATGTTAGTCATTCTTGGGGGAAAACTGCAGCCTCATACAGCTTTGGGTCTGAAGAGATCTTCCAGGGTGCTAGGTCTGCACCCAAGTTAGTTCTGAAGGGCCTCTGTTGAAGTTGCTAAGAGGACAATTCACTGCACAAGTAAATTCCAACTCAAACTGACCCCACAGGACAGGGTAGAACTTTCCCCAGCATCCTCAAGATGGAAACAATGGGAGTGCAAAGCCCCGCCTGTCTCTCATGGAACACCTGGTGGTTTAGAACTGCTGCCCTTGTGGTGAGCAGCCCAGTGCATAACCACCCTGTGGCAGGAGAAAGAGAAGGCTTTCTACTCCCATAAAGAATTACAGCTTCATAAACAACCCACTGGGGCAGTTCTATCCTGCCCTCGGGGATTGTTATGAGATAATAGATTCAATGGCAGTGAGTCTGGTTTTATTAAAGACCAGCATTACTACCCAGTGCAGTAATTTGAATTCTTCCCTGGTCATTTTTTTACACGTTTTTGTGGTCAAAGATTTTTTTCTCCCAAACATCTAAAATTTATCCCAAAAGGTACTAGGGAAGATATACAGGTGAAATATGAAAAAAAACTATCTAGAAAAGAAGAAACACAAGAAACATTCTCATTAAACAACATATCATAGTTACCAATAAAGTACACAGGAACTAAACAAACAACCCACTGTCATTAAGTGAATTCTGACTCATAGCGACCCTATAGAACAGAGTAGAACTGCCCCCGTGGGTTTCCAAGACTGTAAATCTTGACAGGAGTAAAAAGCCTCTTCTTTCTCCCTTGGAGCATCTGGTGGGTCTGAACTGCTGACCTTGCAGCTAACAGCCCAATGTTAACCCACTGCACCACCAGAGGAACCAGTTAAAGCAAAATTGTAAGGTAACTTCATAATATTCACAGGAACAAATCTAAAGAGTATATAACAAATCATAAAAGAAAAGGGGCCAAAAGAAACCTTCCATGAGGGGGGAAAACTGGATCACCCTGCTCTTCATTCTATCTACTCAAATCCAACTCCTTTGTCAAATCCCAGCCCAGTTGCCCAAAGCGGGCCCACGTGGCCTGCATTGCCACAGCCACACGACTTACCTCATCAGATCTGTGTCTGTCCTTCACAGTGGTGCCAGTGGCCCGGCTTCCTTGCTCCAAGGCACAGAGCATGTCCTGTACTTTTGGGAACTTCCCGCCAGGCCCTGCCGAGGCGCACCCATGGAGACAGCGCAGGGACAGCGCAGGGACGGCATGGGGCGCAGCCCTCGCGAGGAGGTTCACCCCTTCAAACAGAGAGACTTGTTCCTAATAGGGCCGTGCTGCTCCCCTCTTGTCCTGGATAGTAAGACAGCCAAGAAAGGGCGCCTGCGTCCGTTTCAGGTTTCGCCCTTTGACTTCAATCCTCTCTCGACTTGCTACCATTTGTAGGGCAGTGGCCCGTCTTCAGGCGTGGTTTTTGGCTCACTTCATCAGCGTCCCTGTGGCTCTGGCTCCGACTCTTGGGTGGGAGGCTGGGTCTGCCTCCCCGCGGGTGATCCTGTGAACATCAAGTTGGAGGATGTCTTCCTGAGAAGAGAGGGGAGAGAAAGAAAGACGACTGCCTGTGTGGGACGTCTCCTACCTGCAGGGGTGTTCTGATGACCCTGCCCCGGATGTCCCCCTCAAGCTCAAGAAAGATGTGATTCTTCTCTTCGGTGCCGTCTCCCATGCCAGTAGGGGCCGGGACTCCAAGGCAGGTGTGGTTGACTTCCCACAGCTCCCCCGCCCACAGAGCCCCTTCCTGTCCTCAGAGTCTGACAACCTGGGTTTCGTGGCGCCCCGCAGTGCACTCCGCTTGTTGCAAGCCCAAACCTAGACCAGCACGACTCCCGGCGACCCCGTCTGGCGCAGAGTAGAACTTTGAGCCCCAGCTTTCCGCGGCGCATCTTTCAGGAGGAGATTCCCCCAGGCCTTTCCGCTGCTGGCACCTCTGGACCGACTCACCCTCCCAGACTGTCACTTAGCAGCCGTGTGTCACTGCCCATATCACCCACGACTCCAAGAGATCAAAGCTTCTCAGAATGTTTCCTTCACGTGCGGGTGTGACAGGGAGGGCTGGTGTGCTGATAGCCCACCCAACTGTCCCACCACGCGCACCTGCGCTCTGGGTCCTGGTCCTCTCCACATCCTCCAGGGCACGTGCACGAGTGCGCGCGCGCGCACACACACACACACACACACACACACACACTCCAGGTGCTCCATACAGACCCGTGCTGCCATGGTAACGTGGACAGAAGACGTCACTGGTTCTCTCCTTTATAGATATTTCCAAAACCATGTTTTGGGGAGGTTTCTTTTTTAGCCTCCTTGTTTCCTTGACTACAGGTTGAGGAGGACAAAAGCCTCTGGGAGATTGTCAGTAGCTCTTCCTCCCCGGAACTGGGTGACTGAATCAGATCTACATCCTAGTCCTGATGCTCAGCTTGTTGTATTAACTGCAGCAGTCACCTATTTGCAACTAGATCTCAGCATCTGTTTGCATAAGATACCCCCAGGCCCAAGAATTTAAGACCATCTCCCTTCTTACTGGGTCAAGCTCAAGCTCCCCTTCTGCTCTCAAGGGCTGGTGCTGTCCCACCCCCTCCCTGCCCAAGTCATCCTCTGCCACCTCTGTTCCAGACCCATGTGAGCTCTCGGTCCTAAATGTTTTATCCACACAAGGTTCTAACGCATTTCTCACCACCACCTATGTAATCTGAGCAAGTTGTATCTTTCGCCATCAAGAGGCTCCATTGATCACAGGAGCTACTGTTACAATGAGACTTATTTTATAGCAAAATAAGTATTTTCTCCAGCACTTCTTAAAGCAGTTATTACTCTTTCTATTGTACAGATTTAGAGAGCTCCCCTTGGTGGTGCAGACAGTTAATGTGCTTGTCTGGCATTTGGCAGGTTGGCAGTTCAAGCCCACCTGTAGCCACCCAGGAAGAAAGAAATCAGCCTTTGGAAACCCAATGAAAGTAGATAAGCAAATTGTAGCCAGTGCACGCAGTAGAATCCAACCCAACAACAATAAAAAATGAAGTATTGATGCTTGCCATAATATAAACATTGAAAACATGTTGATTTATATGAGTCAATCACAAAAGGACAGATATTGCATGATCTCACTTATGTAGAGTAACAAAAGCAAACACATGCATAAAGGACTGTATTATTAGTGGTTACCAAGGTGGCAAGAAGCAGGGAAAAGAGGGAGTCATTATTTCATGTGGTTGGGTGGGGTGCCAGCCCCGCACCACTAATTACGGGTTCAGTAAGCACAATTGTACAGTTGAGATATATAAAGATTATATTAAAGTCATCGAGAGCACGAGAGATAGAAGAGAGATTGGAGTAATAGAGTCACATACATTTCATAGTAGCATGCGCACCTCTTGGATGGCCATGATCTTACCAGCCATGTCCACGCACAGCGTGGGCTGAGGTGAGGTGGGGCGCAGACCCGGCAGGAGGCTCAAGGGCAGGGCAGGAGGCTGGTGACCCTGTTTATTGCTAACCAAGTGTTCTATCTACGTAGCGGGGCGTGAGGACAGGTAACCACATGCCACAGGAAGGGGCAGTGCAATAGGCATACGCATCGTAGGAAGGAGATGTACAATGGGCATAGGTGGAACAGGAAGGGCTGTACACATGATAGGAAGGGGAGGAACTAGAGGATACATGTGACAAGATGGGTGGACCCTAGATTCATGATGCTGGCCTAACCTTGGTCACCCTTGGGTGGGCTTGACCTCTCAGGGTCTCCTACAAGGAAACAGTCAACTATTATCCTTGTCAGAAGGGAGTGGGCCCTACTTGTGGGATCAACTGTGGTGACTGCTTGCTCTAGATGGCTGATAACCCTTAGGGAGAATATCCCCTGATCTTCTCCTGATGACCTCCAAGTGTATAGTCATTCGCAAGCAGCTAAGTTTGGCATGTATCTGGAGGAGACAACTTGAGAGAAATCCTTGTTTCCCACAGTTTCGGAAGCAGTGAGTTTTAGTTTATGGTGGTGGAAAAATTGGCAATTTGGGTGATGGTTGCACAACATAATTGATATGATTGCTCACACTAAATGGTCCACCTAACACATGATGAACCAGCAAGTATAGTGTCGTAAACATATGTTTCTAACAACCAAAGGAAACCCCTGTCAACTGGTCGACATTGGATCACCATGAGGATGGCATTGGAGGGTTAGGGTGTTACAGAAAAAGAGACTATGACCGAGAAAGACCGATTTCTCAATGTGCACAGCTAGAGAGTCACAAAGAGGGATTGGAACCAAGTTTTGTTGAGTTCCGTGTCCCGGGCTTTCCACTCTCTGTTCTCCCAGGTCCTCCCAACCCTGAACTCAGTGACTTTACTAAACCTACCCAACCATCCACAACTTCCAGCACCATTAGCTCCTTGGAAGTTTGGGGTGGCTTTTTCATGACCCCTCCCATCTCAAAAATCCATCCAATTTAACACTTGTTTCTAAACCATCGGATATCTTTCCACATGTTTTCAGTGGATGTTCTTCTTGTCTTTCTTTGAGAATCAAGACAAAACCTTGATAATAGGAAGCCCCTTCTGTGGAGGGAGTGGGCTGCAGAAAGTAGTGGATTGTCGCAGGCCTGCTCAAGTAGTTTGCATGTTGTTTCCTTTGCTCCATCAAACATGCTCACAATACGTACTAGTATGCGTGAGGAAGGGCGGACTCTTAGAGGTCAAGTCACTTTCCCTGTATTAGGAGGCTGACTCAGAACATGATGAAGTCAGTCTGATTGTAAAACGCATTTTTTCTTTTATGAAAATCAGCTCCAATGAAAGACAAAAGACAACTAACTTTCGCATTTAGCCATTCCTATACATATCATTATACTTTGGGTATTCAATTTAACATAATATTCTAAATTATTGTATTGTTGGCAATGCCCAAAGAGCCATAAGAGTAAATAGTTTATGGACATTGGGAACATTAACTGAGCCAATACAATAAGTTGTTTACTTATTAAAACAACTGACAAGATTACCATTATACTAAGGAAGTAAAAAATGCGATTAGGCTTTCAATTCATGCACACTCTGGTGTCTTCCATAAAGACCAGATGAGACCTGCCCTTGCGATCAGCAGGTGGGCTGCAGGCAATTTCTTTCAGTCACACCCCTGTTTTCACCCGTTGGAGTGCTTCACAAAGGAAAGAAAGGGCCAATCGCAAGTGGCTGCCAAGGGGACCTGCTGGACCAGTGACACTCAAGGCAGAGGAGTCAGCTCAGAATATCACGGCAACTGTTTCCAGGGATTCCCGAGAGGTTCTTTGGATAGATTTTCTCAAAGGACATACGGTGATTCTGAAAGTTTATGATGAAGACATTTTAAGAAAGGTGATTATCATGCCCCTCTGACTTCTTTTTGTTCTCCAAAATCAAAGAAGATCAAAAAGAAACATAATTTGAGTCCCTCAAGGGTGCCACAACTGTTGTTTGGTGGGGTTCAGAATTTTGAGGGGTGTGGTGGGTGAAGGGTTAGAGATGGAAACACTGCCTTCAAAAGTGTAGAATCTTCATGCAGGATATATGGGAGAGCAATTGATCCAAATATTTTTATTTTTGTTCGATAAATATTTCTGAGTTTTGTAGAAAGTTTCTATTTGCCCCCCACCTAATTTGCCTGGTAAATCAATACAACGAATGAGAGACAGAAGAGTGCAAATCATCTAGACGCAGGTTTTACGCAACCCTTGGTGCTCAGCAGGCCCTTCCGGTCTTATCTTTAATTCCTCCTCTCATTCCTCCTATAACCAGAACATGTTTCCTGTTTCCGTGCTGTTTATTTCTCTGCATTTCCATCTGAAAGTCCCCCTTCTATACACAAGCTCCATTTCTGTCAATCCTAAACCTCCTTCTCTTCCCCAGACACTGTCTAGCTGCTCTGCACACACACTAAGAAACACACAGACATTTTTCTACCCAATAGTCTATTCTCCTTCCCTCGCTGGGCTCAAAATTGAGTCACATTTCCCAGCCCCTGGTGCATCTAAGTGGAACCACGTGGCTAGTTCTTGCCAATAGGACGAGAGCAGAGTGACGCTCGCCATGTTCTGGCTGGGGTCCTTTTAAAATATGCTCCACACGCTCTCAGAGGTCTTCACAAACAAGCAGAGCTCAGTGGGCTGGAGTGCGGTTTGGATGGGGTCATGTTTGTGGTTCTTTTTGAGGGAACAAGTATGACTCTCTGTGTCTCCATCTGTCCGGAGAAGCCAGGTGCCAAGGTGCAAAGAGACTCAGCGAGCCCCATGTAGCAAGACTGGAGGGCTTCTGCCAGCAGCCAGCCGGGAACAGAGGCCCATCAGAGGGAGGCAGCCTAGCCAGCAACACAGGAGAGGCCTGGGCCACAGCCGCCCAGCTGAGTTTCTCTGGAATTCCTGGCAGATGTTTGTTATCTTAAGCTGCTCAGTCTGGGGAGTTTTGTTATAATAAAAGCTCCAAAGTCCCTGCTATTGAGTTGATTCCAACTCATAGATATAGATAATGGATACATCGGCTTTGCCAGAAAACAGTGCCTGCGTTACTTCACGCAAACTCCATTAAAGATTCTGAGGCTCCAAAAGGCCACAGGAGCAGGACACCTGAGTCACCTGGAGGAGAGGTGCCCTGGAAATTCACTCCTTGGGGGGACCCCAGGTGGGGGAGTGGTTACTGGTTGGGCTGGCAGTTCTGTGGGAGAAAGACTGGGCTCTGTGCTGCCGTCAGCAGTCGCAGTCCTGGCAGCCCACCGGAGGTCACTGAGAGTCAGCACTGACTTGGGCAGTGGGTCTGGAGCCTTTCTGTGTCGGACTACACGCTTGGCCTTGTGTGTTACCACCTCTATGTGCTCTGAGTGGCAATTCCGTTTCTCAGAGCATTTATAGTTCTTTGATTATTAGTATGCCAGGGTTTTGTTTTTTC
This sequence comes from Tenrec ecaudatus, assembly GCF_050624435.1. NCBI lineage: Eukaryota > Metazoa > Chordata > Mammalia > Afrosoricida > Tenrecidae > Tenrec > Tenrec ecaudatus. The sequence continues at coordinate 780,947 of NC_134546.1, forward strand.
AATTATAATCTGAAAGTTGCTTTCTTTTAGAGAGCAACATCAGATGAGTGAAATGACAAAATGCTTGGCAGAATGTACTTTGCTGGCCTACCTCAATTCTCACGATAACCTTATAAAGGAGACACTATTCTTCTTCTCATTTTTCAGACATAGAAACCAAGTCAGAGGGGCTAAGTAACTCGCCCAAGAGATCACGGAGCTGGAGAGGCAAATCTGGGCTCAGCCCCAAGCTCAAACCCTTAGCCACTCCCTCCCACTCCCTCCCTCCCTCCTTAGCCGGGCTCCCCACACCCAGCTTAACAGGCCCCTTGCATGTCCTTGGTGTGTAATCCGTGTCCGTGACTGCATGGGTAAGTGAATACACAAATGGGAATATGCTAAGAGGGAAAAATGAGAATTGCTAAACTGTCTAAAAATCCTGTTGTCCTGAAATATTTTCTTCTTATACAGATGCCTCTTTTTACTCACAAGCATCTGAATTTTGTGGCATTAGTGATGGGAACACAAAGAAACTCATTCACTGGGTGAAAAGCAGGAAACGCAGGCTGGGAGAATACTAAGAAATCTGTCATATCTCCATGTGTAGGTCAAGAGCCCCAAGTGTTTGAAGATATCAAACCAATTCAGAACTTTTCTGCAGAGCCAACTCATTAGGGCAGAGGCTGAAATCCATGGGAGAAGACAATGGCCACAATGCTGATGGGTGGTGTTTCACAGAAACCTGCTGCCCATTCAGCCAGGGACCTCAGCAGCATAACAAAGGCCACATTGTTCTCTCCAGAACAACATGACATACAGGGGGAGAGGGAGTCCCCTGTGTGCCCTGGGGAAAGCAGCAGATGAGACCCTAGCACCAGCACCTCAGGTTAGCCTTGACCAAGAATGGGCAGACTTGCAGAGAAGAACGGACCTCAGCAAACCCGCACTGGGAGTTCAAGTGCAATCAGGGTTAAAGGAGATGCAGAGTCATTTCCAAGATGCCCAGCCAGTGCACCAGGGGCCAAGTAAGAGGGTTCCTTCCGAGGGCAGGCAGGTGAGTCGCTCTTCCTTTGTCATCGCTCTGTAATGGCCTGGACTGCAGCTCAGGGCTACTTTCTTTGGTTCACACCTGTGGGGACCCAGCCTCCCAAGGGAGTGCTCCTGCTGTCACACTGTCAGCATTCCTTTCCCAAGTCAGACCTGAGAGTGCTCACCTTGGGGAAGGGGGTGTTGGAGAGAAGGCTTCGACTTGCTTTCCAATTTGTGCTCTTTTCATTTTTTTACACTGTATTTATATAACGTATTCTCTTTTTTAAAGTTACGGCTCATCAAATGAAATAAAATGCTATAAAATCTTTTTATGTATAATTACAAATCTCTGCCCTAAAACAACAGTTACTGTTTCCATTAAAAAAAAAAAAAGTTGGTTCTCAGAGAAAAAAAGTCATCGGGTTCATTCAGCTTCTGTTCCTGAGAACAGAATATTACACAATAACTTCACTGAACAAAAAGATAATGTTTGCATTTAATATTTTTGGTATTGCTTAAGGAAGCTTGTTGTTCAGTGACGTCAGCTCAGCTTCAATTCATGGTGACCTTATGCATCGCAGAGCAAAATGTTGAGCCTGACCCTAAACAAAGCAGTCCTGGGGGAGCAGTGGGCTGAGCATCGGGCTACTGACCACAGCGGCAGCAGTTCAAGCCCCCCAGCTGATCCTTGGGGAAAGAGGAGGCATCCTCTCTCCATGAAAGTTTTACCTCAGAAACTTCCTGCAGTGGTTCTACTTGCCCTCTGAGTTTATTGCGAGTTGGAATAAACTTATAGGCAGCTGATTTGGGGTTTTGGTATGATGATGCCTTTGTGCAATATATAGAAAGTCACCCTAAAGTGCTCACAGAGTCGCTATTGAGACACAAGGAGGAAGACTATCTCCTGATTGTTGGGTGGATCTGTACCCACTCCCATCCGTTTTCCTCTCACATAAAGGCACTTAAGGAATATTTGCCAAGTAGCATTGAACCAATCCTTTGTTCCTTAGTCTTGTGTCTAATAAGTGTGTGTGTTGAATTCCTACTACTTTATCAGGTGGACACAGGTTTTAAGAGAGATAGATCTACAGCCTTCTGTTCTTCATCAGGGAAAGATATTTGATATCTTTGGCCAGAATGTTTGGGCCAGGATACGTCTTTGGAGAAAGTAGTTGAAGTGTTTGGGCATCTTCTGTGTTAACTGTGCAGCCTGGTGGACTTTGTCACAGGGTTGGTCCTGCTCCGAGAAGAAGCAGGTCCTCAGAGGGCACTGACTCAGAGAAAGAGTTGAAGGGGACTGAGCAAGTCAGGGGAGAAGGTGGGCTCAGGCCCCATGGGCTGGGAGGGCCTCTGGTGCTTTTGCATCAGAACTTGACTGACCCCGCCCTCACCAGTCGCCCCAGGACAGGCAGTGTTCCTGCACTTCCTTCCGCAGCTGGAACAACCGGACGGACATGAGTCTGTGGTCCCAGGGGCTGGGCTGGACTCCTGGCTCCGGATGAAGTCATCTTGGGAAAGTTCCCAAGTACTCCTCCCTACCGTGCATTTCTTTTGCCGAGGTCCCACACTTCAGTCCCTCACCAAAGATAGTCTCTTCAACAATGTTTTCCCTGAAACGTAAAGAAGCCTCCGCATGATGGATTCTCTCAGAAGGTAAAAACAATAGTTGTGTCATCATTGATCAATGAACCTAACACAAAAGAAGCCTTTGTAGTTTTCCCCCAGCTTCTGTGCCGCTCCCCATTCCACTGAAAGAGGGTAACAGTTTTGGGGAGAATTTAGTAAAGGCATAATTTCTATCCATCTATGTTGTCACAGAATACAATTATTTTTTCTTTATGGTCGTCCAAATCTATGTAACACAATTTTTGCCAATTTGGTGTTTTTCAAGTATACAGTTTAATAACACAAATCATGATGTGCAGTCATCCAGCATCCACAGCCAACTTGTCTTTTCTTTTTTTATTGTTTTATTAGGAGCTCATACAACTCTTATCACAATCCATACACACATCAGTTGTGTAAAGCACATCTGTACATTCATTGCCCTCGTCATTTTCAAAACATGTGCTCTCCACTTAAGCCCTTGATATCAGGTCCTCTTTTTTCCCCCCTCCCTCCCCGCTCCTCCCTTCCTCATGAGCCATTGATAATTTATAAATTATTATTTTGTGATATCTTGCCCTGTCCGATGTCTCCCTTCACCCACTTTTCTGTTGTCCATCCCCTAGAGAGGAGGTCACATGTAGATCCTTGTAATCAGTTCCCTCTTTCCAACCCACTCTCTCTCTACCCTCCCAGTATCGCCACTCACACCGCTGGTCCTGAAGGTATCATCCACCCTGGATTCCCTGTATTTCTAGTTCCTATCTGTACCAGTGTACATCCTCTGGTCTAGCCAGACTTGCAAGGTAGAATTGGGATCATGATAGTGGGCGGGGGTGTGGGGAGGAAGCATTTACGAACTAGAGGAAAGTTGTATGTTTCATCGGTGCTATATCGCACCTTGACAGGCTCATCTCCTTCCCTAGACCCCTCTGCAAGGGGATCTCTAGTGGCTGACAAATGGGCTTTGGCTCTCCACTCTGCACTTCCCCCTTCATTCACTATGGTAAGATTTTTTTTTTAATGATGATGCCTTATACCTGATCCCTTTGACACCTTGTGATCACACAGGCTGGTGTGCTTCTTCCATTTGGGCTTTGTTGCTTCCGAGCTAGATGGCCACTTGTTTACCTTCAAGCCTTTAAGACCCCAGATGCTATCTCTTTTGATAGCCGTGCACCATCAGCTTTCTTCGCCACATTTGCTTATGCACCCATTTGTCCTCAGTGATTGTATCATGGAGGTATGCACTCAATTATATGATTTTTTGTTCTTTGATGCCTGATAACTGATCCCTTCGGAACCTCGTGATCACACAGGCTGGTGTGTTCTTCCATGTGGGCTTTGTTGCTTCTGAGCTAGATGCCTGGCCAACTTTTCTAACCAGAACCCAATGCTTCCTAAATAACATTGCAATGTCCTTCATTTGTTTCATAATCCAGACAGGTTTTTAGCCCCATTCTTAGAGCAGCAATAACAAAAGAATGTAGATCAAAGAGCTAAAGCTCCATTTTGGGGTGCTGTTTAGGAGGACATTAGGTTGGCAGAGCAGCTGACGCCTTCACAGTGCACCCCCAGGCAGCATGCTGCAGGATGGCCAGACGGGCCAGGGCTGCCAGGAGCTTCTGTAGGAGGTCAGAGCAGGGCTCGATGAGCCTCCCTTTGGGACAGGAATCTGGACAGAATAACCTCCAGCTATCCTCAATGTCTCATACTGGAGCACAGCACTAACCCACCTGGGATGAGAGCACTGGTCAGGGTCCAGACTCCGTGGTCCACGTCGACGCTGGGGTGCTGGGTCTGGCCCTATGGGATGCAGCTGCGAGTGCTGTGCTTGGAGCACCTGAGGAGCCCGGATCCATCGACAGCTGCTGAGCTTCAAGGGCTTTGAAAGTCACGGGAATCCAGCAAAGCATGTGTCAGATGGCATTTGACCCTAGGTCAGTCACGATAGGGGTTTGGAACCCTGTAATCAATCAAAGGCAGACAAGGTCCACCAAGAGCGGAAAGGCAGGCTGGCTGTGAGTCATAGTCCATGTCACTCTGGAACTGTGGATGGAGGTAAACCCCAGCAGGCTCCTGAACTTTAACTCATCCCAGTCCCTCAGCTGGGGACAAAGAAACCATCAGAAGTCACCCACTGGCAGCACAATGCACCCCACACTGGGCTGAGAATTATATTTCCACCCCAACTCAGAGTCCTCTTTGTCTTACAGAGTTCTGAGCAATCTTGCATTGCTCAGAGTGTAGTCAAGATTCTGTTTACCATGTAGTGGGTGGTATTACACACACACACACACACACACAGGGAGTGTAGTCAAGATTGTGTTTTCCATGTAGTGGGTGATATTACACACACACACACACACACACACACAGGGAGTGTAGTCAAGATTGTGTTTTCCATGTAGTGGGTGGTATTACACACACACACACACACACAGGGAGTGTAGTCAAGATTGTGTTTTCCATGTAGTGGGTGATATTCCATACACACACACACACACACACACACACATGGAGTTTAGTCAAGATTGTTTGCCATGTGGTAGGTGGTATTCTAAGTGCTTTACCAATGTTAATGCAATTAATTTCTAACAAAAGGTACATGTTAACAGATTACATAAATTCCAACAAAAAGATCCTTTTTTTGTTTGTTTTCTTTGTGACTATATTTAAAGTATCTTTTATTGTTGAAAGAACACGTGTTCTTGTGATCTAATGATCGCAAAGGTTTATAAAGAAAAGGTGAATTCCAAACTTGCCCCCATCTGGACCGGTCCTCCTGAAGTAACGGCCCTGTTCACAGTGTGGGGAAAGCCTTCTAAAAAACATTCCAAAAAGAAACCATATCTAAAGGCGAATGAGTATGAGACCACATAGATCCAGGGAGAGATGCGAGCCCTCGGCCGGCAGCTGCAGCTGAACACGCGAGTGGATGCTATGGAGGGCGGGAAGGAGGGCAAGCCTTCAGCCAGCGTCGACCTGAAAGGACTGGGAGACACACCGTGGACATCGCAGACGTTCAGGATTGACTGGTGCGTTGGTGTTAGAGAGAGGGCAAGCGACTGGCCGCTCAGCAGACAGAACCTTCTAGTGCTTACTAACATTCCCTTTGGGGAGCAGTCAGTGACCTCTGCTCAAGGATCCCTGACGTGCGTTGTGAACATTCTGCCAGTGCAGAAAGGAAATCCGTCTCCCTCCCTGGAGAGAGGAAGCCCAGCGGCCTACAGGGGAAATCTGGAACCGTTTGTCCACGGAGACCCAGCACCTTCAAAGCTTTGACGTTCTTCCCCGTGGTGCGTGCAGGAGGTGTGGGGCTGACCTCCAGGAAGGCTCAAAGCAAGGGAAGCCCAAGGGTCCCCTGGGGAGCAAGGCATCGGGTGGCTAGAGCCAGAGGTGTCCTTTGTGAGTGTGCATCGCTGAGAAGAGTGAGCCAGGGGTTGATGGAGAAGGAAAGAAAGACACTGGACAGCCTGCACAACTGCCATCCCAGCCCTGGAAAGAAAGCAAAGGTTCCGCCCTTCAGGGACCAACTCTGAAGCTGCAGAAACTTTACAGACTGAGGCTCCTTGTCTTTCAAGGAGACCAAAACAAGATCAAATCACCGAGGGGGCAGGGAGGGACCTCCCTAGCTCTCTGAACTTCCAGAGCATGACGAGGAAGCTTTGTTGTTTCGTAAGGTGCTCAGGCTACTGAGCATGTAAAATGGCGTGGGTTGATAGTACTTCACATCTGATAGAGCTGCCTTAGTCTCTCCTCACAGTTAACAATTCCCAAAGAAGGCAGGTGTCTTGACTTATATTTCTAATGTTCAAATAAGAATGAGATGTAAGTAAAATGCTGCTCATCAACATTGTTGTTGACAACATTGTTGTCATTGTAGTTCAACCGGGCTGCACATTAGAATCACCCAGTTTTGAAAATACGAGTGCACAGAATCCACCAGGGATTCTAGTCTAGTTGTTCTGAGTCTGACTTGGTTATCCGTGTTACTTTGAGACATTCCCCCAGGTGATGTACATGTGCATGAGCTGTGAGAGACTGGGTGGCTTAGTGGCTAAAGTACTCAGCTTTAACCAAAGGATTAGAGGTTCAAACCCACCAGCCTCTCTGCAGGAGAAAGATATGATAACCTGTTTCCATACAAATCAGTCTTAGTGGCAGTTCTACACCAGCCCATCGGGTCCCTGTGAATCAGAACTGGCCCATTGCAGTGGACGTTGGTCAGTTTGGGTCCCATGAAGTGCACAGAAAAGAAAGCAAAATTATTATGTAATGCTCTTTGGCCAAATTTCTAACTGCAGTGGGTGGAGCTGGGCTGGACCTCGAGAGGAAGACCTTGAGTGCTCTGGAATGTCTGAGAAACCATGACGACAGAAAGGCTAGCTCCATCACCTCTCCATCCTCCATTCCAAAGTCACACCACAGGTCTGGCCACTCTGACAGGGGGACAACCTCACTGTCCAGCAAGAAACAGGACGAGCACATGAAAAACCAGAGACAATTTCTCAAGGTCTAGAGCAGCGGTTCTCAATCTGTGGGTCGCAACCCCTTTGGGGGTCAAACGACCCAATTCATAACAGTAGCAAAATGACAGTGATGAAGTAGCAACGAAAATAATTTCATGGTTGGGGGTTACCACCACATAAGGAACTGTATTAAGAGTATGATCTCCAATGCCACAACACCTCTGAGATACACCCTGATACAAATGAACAGAAATACGGAAAATGCTGAAAACCAGAACTGGACCAGAGTACAACAGAGGGGGAGAATCACCTGACAAGGTTTTAACTGTTCAAGCAGATGTATGACTTTGATCTTCTATCCTCATCTCTCCAATGCCCTCTGTTTAGTGACCCCTTACCCCAAATCCCTCAATTGTGGATAGGGGGAGTGTACTGGATGCTATTTCCTATGTGGATCCCACAAATGAATCTTGGGCTCCCACTGTCATCCATAGCTTCCTGCATGCCAGCAATGCTCAGTTCCCCAATTCCCCCTCTCCCCTTCTATTCCTAAACAATTCAAAGAATCATTGTAATTGGGTGATCATCCAGCTCTGACTGGAGCACATTAGAAGGTCCTGGAATGATATGATATATGTAAGAACTCCCAATTAACAATAAGCCTTAAAAATACATTTGCACAAAGTTTTAATCTTGTAGGTCCATCGATAGATGGGAGGTATTACAACCAACTCCGGGACACTTTGTTTCTGCTGAAACACTACGTACAATTTTCATAGACGTTCCTGTTGGTGTCCCCCCCACCAGAACAGCATCATCAGGTGCGATCCACACACATCCTCACCTCCCTAGCGATGCCACTGATAATGAAATACCAGAACTCCAAAGGCAAAAACAAAAATAGAAACCACCTACAGAGAGAAAGTAAAGATTCTCTAAGAAAGAAAATAAAGATAACAATGAGAATGCTGTCTTGTAGATGAGTGCTCATAGTGGTACTACTCCTAATAGCCAAACCAACAAAACCCTTGAGACAATCCGTGACAGCTGCTTAATGAGTTAACAGCATATCCACAGCAGAACACTAGCAGCAATGGAAAATGACAAGTCACCGATCCAGGCTGCAACACGAACCTCAAAAGTGACAGGTTACGTGAAGGAAGTCAGAAACGACATATTAAATGACCCCACGACCTGCACTTTCTCGGTTCAGGGTATCTAGGACGGAAGGAGAGTTGAAATGGCAGCAATCACCAGAAGGAAAAATTTGGGATGATGGAAATGTCTGAAATGGGATTGTTACACAGCTATATACATTTACCAAAAAATAGTTAAGCTGCCTATTTATAAGGGGTGAAGGATACTTCAACAAAACCCCTTTTTAATCTGCCAATAACAACAGACAATGTACACGGCCCAGATGATCTGATAACTTAGGTTCTACCCCTGGTCTAATTGGGAATTAGAAAAGAGAGCGATTCTTATTGAAGAGGCTCCAATAATCTGGGACCGAAAGCCAAGAATTCTGCCTCCAAACAAGGACTCTCATCCACCACCGCTTCTTTGGGTCTGATGAGTGAGGGAAGTCTTTTCAAATAACACAAAAATGCATCGACTGTAAAGGAAAATCTGATTTTGACAGTACTAAAACAGATTTTGACCATACTAAATTGTATATAGTGAAAGACATACTACACGACATGCCACATGCAGAAAAAGAATATTTACAACTCTTAATATCCAACCCAGAGAAGCTATTGTGCACAACATACAGCGAGAGATTACAAGTCTGTAAGAAACAGGCAACAACTCTGACCCAGTGAGCAAGGCGCATCAACAGTAACGTAACGGTGGAGGAGTGAAAAAGGCCAACACACACGGAAAGCGCAGTTCTCTGTCTTGGGGGAAATTCTCGTTGTGCTCACAAAGGAGACAGCGCTTCACGCTTTTCAGAATGACTGAAATCCAAGTGTGGACTTAACCCGACACGGATAAGACGGTGAACAAGAACGCTGGCGTCTTCCTGACGAGGTGCACACGTGGACCATCGGTTACGAGAACAATTGGGTAAGATCTGCCCAGAACTGCCAAGGAAGCCATATTGTACTAATACGCAAATGGAGCCCTGGCGGTGTCTTGGCTGTGCGTGGGACTGTGATCCTCACGGTCGGCAGTTTGAACCCGCCAGCCGCTGTACGGGAGAAAGAGAGGCTTTCTACTCCCGCACGCCGTTACAGTCGCGGAAACAAACCCCCGGGTGGGGCGGCTTGGAGTCGGCGTGGGCTCGGTGGGGGTGAGCTGGAGTTTCGAGGGACTGTGGCGAGACCGTGAAGGATCAGGCGCACATCCGGCGTGCACGCGGCCCTGCTCAGAACCAGGGAGAGCAGGCCCGGTTAGCGTCCGGCCAGCGCAGCCTCACAGGCTTTCGTCGCAGAGCGAGACGCGGGCTGTCACTTAAAAGGCACGGTCAGCATCTCCCTCTTCCAGCACAGATAAATCTTAAAATCAAAGGGAGACTGCAAACAGGGCTATTTCAGTATGCGGTTTGTGTCATTTTTAAAAACACAATTACGTCCTTACGTGTGTGACTACACACACATAACAGTCAGGAGAATGCACGAACACTACGAGAAGTCTTGCCTGGGGGCGGGGGGAGGTCACAGCCTCTCGGTTGGAATGGAGAGGTGTTTCAATGGCGAGTAAATGGTTTTGGGCTTTTCTTTGTTGCTGGTGGGGTCCCTAAAACTGAAGGCCCACGGTTTGAAGCTGTCTAGATAAGCATGCGCTGTTACATTTTCCATGGTATTTTATTGTATGGTAAAAATGATCGATGCCACTTCCCGTTTCCCAAGCGAGGTAGGAGCCCAGCGTGCCCACCCTCTCCCGGCCCTTGGGGTGAGCCCCTCCTGCCTCCCTCCCCGCTGCCAGGCCTGCTGCTCGCAGTCAGAGGTGCTCGGGAACCCCGCTTTGAAACACCGCAGAGCGCGAACCCCACATCCAGAGTCACACATGCGCCCCAGGGTGAAGGCAAGTGCTTATCTGGTGGTGTAGTGGTTACCTGTTGGGCTGCGATCCGCAAGTTCAGCAGTTCGAAACCACCAGCAGCTCAGTGGGAGACAGCCCGGCTTTCTACTCCCGTAAATAGTCAGTCTCCGAAATGCACAGGGTCAGCTCTACCCTGTCCTATAGGGTCGCTATGAGGCAGCACTGAGTCGGGTTTGGGTGTTATGTGGAGTAGCAATTGGGTCATAGTCATCCTAAATGTGATATGTTCCCAAGGCTCTGGCCCTTGTAAAATGCTCGCTACCAATAATCGGTGAGAATGTCAGAGGGGAAACAGAAATCAACTGGGGAACTGGAACTGGACATCTGACAGATGAGGGGCGGAGACCTTGGAAGAGGGCTTGCTGGAGCAGCCGCTGTGGCTGCCTGCCGCAGGGTGGGAACCGCCCACCGCCTGCCTGCACTGGAGATGAGGGCTGAAGATCAATGAGACCTCGGCGGAGGGGATGTGAAACTTGGGCTGCGTCCTCTTCTCTCTGGTGTTTTGTCTCTGCGTTGGAAATCGACCCACACTAAATTATTTATTGTAAGCAGTGTGCCTGAGGAATATCAATTTTAGGGAAATCTAGGAAAAGGACTGTTTCTTGTCACGACTTTCAACCCTGTGGTCATTGTGGGACAACTTAGGACACTTTGTCAGGAGAACCCAGCCCTGGAGAAGGACATAGTGTTTGGGAAAGTGGAGGGGCATCGAAGGGGGGTAGGGCCTCTCTAAGCGGGTGGACACAGTGCCTGCAACAGTGGGCTCAGCCACTGGACAGCAGTCGGGATGGCACAGGACGGGGCAGGATTCTCTCTGTGGTGCCCGGGGTCACCAGGGTCAGAACCGACTTGAAGGCACACCACACCAACATCTTCCAGCTCTGTCGTGCCCACACGCCTTTTCATCCCTTTACGACCTGCCAGGCAGATTAGAGGTCTTTCGGGTGACTTTAGCTATTAAAATTGATCCATACCAATATCATCAGGGATTCAAGGCTTTTTTGTCCCTGCCAGGGGAAGTGTGGAGTGAGTGAGTGAGTGTGTGCGTAGGGGTTATATGTGAGTGTGTGTGTTCACTCCTGGCTTTGAAACACCACTGGCACCTCACTTTTGAGATGTGCTTCTCTGTTAACTGTCAGTAGGGGGTGGGGGTTGAGAACAGTGTAACCCCCACCACCCAGTCCCGCCTTGCTTGGAAACTGGAGGTTTCTGTTACTAGAGCCCTAATGTTGCCTGGTCAGTTAGAAGAAGGTGCCCCCAAGGAAATGCTCTAAGGTGCTAGGAATGTTTTCTCCCCCGAGACACCCCGAGGAACAGTGCGGGCCCTCCACTCAGACTCTCAGGCAAGGGTGGCACCCAGAGCCGACTGCTGCAGGACAGTCTGACCACCCTGCACGTGCCAGCACTTGAGGTGGGTCCCACTACTGGGTTGCTTCCAAGTGTAGAGAGGTGCCTGGGCTCTGGGCGCCTCCCGTGACTCAGCTGGCAGAGGGAGGTTGCGCCCTCACATTAAGGCCGGCTTTTACCCTGAGCGAGTCTGTTCTCTATTAAATGAAGGACTCGCCAGTGAAGGGCAATGAATAATTGATGGTGACGGCATCAGTGTTCTTTCTGTCAACTTTGAGCCAGGAAAATAAAAATGGGCCTTACCCTTTGGGGTGGAAACGCAGAGGGGAGGCATCCTTCCAAACAGTTACTTTGTCTTGTGTTTGTTCTCTTGTCGCCACCGCCCCCAAGTCCATTCGGCCCATAGCGACCATGCAGGCCGAGCAGAGCTGCCACCAAGGGTTTGCAATACTCTAAAATATTCTTTAAGTTTTAATTGTGAGCCAAATAAAGGTTCGCCAAGTAGATCATCAGTTTTACCTTCAGCCATCCACACACATTTGTTTCAACTCAGCCATTGCCTGCCTCCCCAGCACACACCCCATCCCACTTTCTCCCTATGTTTCCTGTCCCCATCTTCCCCCTCTCCTGACCCTCTGAACTGTGTCCCTGATTGTTGATTATCTAACACAAAGGGGAGACCATTTCCAGGCTTGAATGGTGGTGGAGGGGCAGAGTCTTGGGGTTCACCAGTCTCTGTCTGACTAGTAAGCTTGGCCTCTGTTATGCTTTTGGGGTTTCTTCCACATTTTTTTCCCACTTGGTCCAGGACTTTTTAATGTGATTCTTTTTAGAGCAATTGGTACCAATAGCTGGTGTGTTAGGCCGGACTGATAGAGAAACAAATCCAGTGACACTCAGATACATGTAAAAAAGAGCTTTTATCCAACAATGAAACTCAAAACCTTCCTCTAGTTCCTGAACGCTTCCTCCCCTCCCAGTCATCATGACCCCAATTCTACCTTGCAGACCTGGTTAGACCAGAGAATGTACAGCGGTGCAGTAGGGATCTGGAAACACAGGGCATCTAGGACGGATGAACCCCTCAACACCCGTGGTGGGAGTGGCGACACCAGGAGGGAAGGGGGTGTAGAAAGGGAGAACCGATCTTGGAGATCTATGTGTAACCTCCTCTCCGGGAGATTGGCAATGGGAAGGTGGGTGAGGGGAGACGCCGGGCAGTGTAAGATAAGATAAAATAATTATTTATAAACTATTAAGGGACCAGGGGGAAGGAGGGAGCGGGGAGGGAGGGGGAGAGGGAAAAAACGGAAACTGAGCTGATTCCAGGAACTCAAGTGGAAGGCGAATTTTGAGAATTACGAGTGCAACGAATGTATAAGGTTGCTTTGCTCAATTGATGTATGTATGGATTGTGATAAGAGTTGTATGAGCCCCCAAAAAAGATTTATTAATAAAAAAATTGAGAATGAAAAAGAAAGAGCTTTTATCAAGAAACAGTTGTATATCAAGGACACATTCCAGCCCGGTCCAACTCAAGTACACAAGTCCCACACTAGTCTATAAGTTCCTCTTCAGATTCACGCAGCCACATGCAATGATGCAGAATGCAGGAAAATCACAGGCTGATGGATACAAAATCTTGTGGATCCAATGGTGATGGACACTTCTGCAAGGCTCTGGCTACCAGCAGGAAAGTGAAGGCAGAAAGAGGTGTTGGTGGGAGGAGGGCTGACTTCCAGAGAGCCATTTATCCTGGTCGCACCTCCAAAGGAGATTGTCAGGCTGCCACCTGATTGACAAGCTATACCCCACCCACATCTTCTTACAGGTGCTATTTTTGGCACAAAGGACTTAACTATCACTGCTGGACACCACCTAGTTCTAGTGTCAGGGCTGTGAAGACTGGTGTTTATATGGTCCACTAGTCCTTTGAACTACCATACTTCTTCCCATGTGCCTTTTCTTTCTATTTTCACCACTCTGTGTGTGCAAACCAAAGTTTACCTGTCCATTCTTCCAAGGATGGGCGTTTAGATGTCTCCATCTTTTTCCTATTGTGAATAATGCAGCAATAAACATGGGTGTGCACATATCTACTGTGGACTGGCTCTTATTCCTTCAGGCTGTATCCCAAGTAGAGGGATATCTGAGTCATCTGGTTTTTTACTCCAAAGCTGTAAATCTTTACAAGAGCAGAGTCTCCACACTCGGAGCCACTGTGTGGGGTTGACTCACCAATCGCTTAGTTAGCGGTCAGTCCTTCACCACTGTGCCGCCAGGGCTCCTGCTTTGTTGTAGAGAGCAAGGAAGGCATGGCTGCTCCAAGCAGGGATAGTTTTTGGAAGTCACCAGGCCAGTTACCTCTAAAAGCAACATGTTCTCCTTTACATGGCCTTGCCACCCACACAGTCTACCTGGTCCATCCTACTCTTGTCTACAAAGTCTTCAGATGTAACTCTGTGTCAGTTGGCCTGTTAGTTAAGCTCCTATTTATCATACACATGTGAAAGTTGGACATTGAATAAAAAAGACCAGAGAAGAATTGATGCATTTGAATTACGTTGTTGATGAAGAATGTTGAAAGTACCCAGACTGACAAGAGAACAGACAAGTATGTCTTGATAGAAGTACAGCCAGAATGCTCCTTAGAAGCAAGGGTGGCAAGATATTGTCTCACACATTTTGAACATTATCCAGAGAGACTAGTCCCTAGAGAAGGTGATCCTATTTGGTAAAGTGGAGGGGCAGCAAAAACCAGAAAGGCCCTGAAGAGGATAGAGTGACAGGGTGGCTGCAGCAATGGACCAAGCCTAAGAACAATCGGGAGGCTGGCTCAGGATTGGGCATGTGGTTCCTTATGGGAGTCCAGAGCTCCATCTTCTCCAGAGGGATGACCTTCAGGGGAGCATCCCAGTGGGTAGCCTCCAGGGCGCCTACCCCTTGAAAGAGAAAGGTCAGTAAAGAAAACACTGCTCCTACCAAATGGCAATTCTGTTCAACTGTTTGGACCTTGCAGGGTCTTCTTTATTTGAAATCTACCATATCAAAATCCCATTCAAGTTGGAGACCCTAAGCAGTTAAACCTTCATTCTTCATGAGCTTTTATTTTAAATTGCATTCAGTGTTAAAATGCTCAAATCTCCAGAAGGGCCCTAAGTGAAGTCCTCTAGATAGAAATTGGAATAGCGATATATAAATCTTGGAATGGAATCCTGGGTTACATACTACAGTTGCTCGATTGCTAGTCTTTTGAGGTATTGATGACAATCGACGTGTGTTCTGTGCTCTCCTTGCATCCTTTGGAAGTCACACTGTTGATATCGACAGCACTGATGCCCTCCAAATGTAGAAGTCCACTGCTCTTTATAAAGTCAGTAAAGGCGATTTTTTTTACCAATTAAATCATGTGTTTATTGTATTTTTTCCTCTTTGTTCAAATTCTATGGCCTGGACTTCTCTTTCAAATGTGCAGTTTGTGGTATTTAAATATGGGTTTTCTGGTATTCACATTTTAAAGATTATCATGAAACCCAAAAGATAACGACTGCTGGCTTTCTAGATGTTTCTGTTGTAAGCAGCTTGGTTTGCAATCCACAGAGAAGGGATGAATCACAGCGGTCTTCTCAGATGTGGGGCACCCGGGCCTGAAATATTTATAACATGGGCAGGTCAAGGCTGATTACATGTATGCAATTAGCAGGACCACAGCCTAATGGTGGGTGGAAAGAGAGACAGCCCCAAATATTACAGGCCTCTTCCAAGTGTCTCTAAAACGTTTCAGTGTCTGTCATTTGCAGTAATCATCATGATGGCTTTCAGGAATTGTCATATCTCCTCAAAGACATGAGTGAGTGCCTTGGTCCCCTCATCTGGATGCGACCTGAGGCTCCAGTTCCCCATGAGAGAAAAATTATAGGGGTTGAAAAGCACGTGGGTGCGCATGCAGGCACACGTTTAAAATTCCAGTAACTCAATCAGAAATCCACCATCGGGGTTTCCAACAGGCTAAAGGGGACCACTGCTGACAGTTCAAACCGTGCTTATCTGGATCCTTTAGGAGAGGCCACTTCGGTGGGGACAAAAAGGGCCTTTTAAACCCAGTCAGCGCGGCATGTCCCGGGGTCTTCCGGGCGGACCTCCAGATCTTTCTCCCGCTGCACCGTGGGCTGGTGGGACCCACGGAGCGGCGGGTCACAGCGAGTGCGCAGCGTTTGCTCCCGGCGGACCCCCACACCACCAAAAGGAGTGACCAGCCCCCCTCGGTCGCTGTTACTGATGGAGACCCACCAGGGCCGCACACTGATTCTGCCCCAAGTGTCCGTTCTGTCCCCTCTATTTTCTTTTTCTTTGAATAATTTATGCTGGGCTTTTAGCCCTTAGAGGCCCACCTCAGCCCCACTTTTTCCGTGCAATTGCTAGGATGCGCCATTGCCCTACCGGCGCCCATAGTCCAGGTGAGCCGCTGTAACACGTTCTGCACCCGCATGGGAAGGTTTATGCCCGGTGCGGTCACCTCAGCTCCATCGGACCCGCCTTTCTCAGCACTCTTTCCCTTGCACATTGGTTAGGTCCAAGGAGAAGCCTTGTTTGAGATTCAAAGGTCGACAGGACACTGCCAGGTTCTGTGGGTGCTGAGTGGGGTCTGCGGACGCAGATACCCAGCCGTGCGGCGGTCCGGGCCCACCTGCAGGACAGCGGCCTCGCTCGCTCTTCCTTCCCAGGTGCCGGTCTCCTGTGTGCGCCTCTGTGACCCCCAAGCCGGCACTCTCCAATCTCTTCTTCACAGAGAAAGGTCTCCTTTTGCGGCATCCGGCACTCCCGGACAAACGGTTCAAGTGCGAACTGCTCACTGAACGTGTGCAGGTCCAGCCTACCCAGAGAGATCTCAGAAGCAGCAACTGACTTCGGTAAAAGCCGCTGCAGAACTCCATAACAATTCCAGAGCACAGTTTTCAACAAACCGTGGTTTGTTTGTCCGTTTGCCTTAGCCTGCTAATCCCAATCAGAGCCTGAATATTTCTGTTCAGGTCCATGATCTGGGGTTGAAACTGATCTTGACATTAGCTCCCATCCTAGCGCTCAGCGCATCTTTGCTTTGGATTCTCCCACGGGCAGACCTCCCGTGGGTGAATGAGGACAACCCTCCTTTGAGTGCCCCTCGGCCAGTCCTCCACTAGAGCTTGGCACCATGGGGACACTGAGGCACTGCGACCTGGCCAGGCAGCCTTCGCAACACACCACAGCATGTGTTAAGAAGATGCCTTCCCCGGAAAGTGATGATCCTATGGGGGGTGGGGAGCGTCCTGCAGCGAGACTTCATCAGCCTCTTCTCCATGGGTGGGTCTGTTGGTTTTAAAGGGTCTGTTTTAAATTATGAGAGTTGCCCAGAAGCCAGAGGCTTTTTGGCCACAAGCATGTTTATATACAGATAACTGATGAGATCTGGAAAACACTTGAGGACCGGCTCAGAATTGATCCCATGACTGAACTTTCCTAAGGATGATGGCTGGGGCAGCTTGGCTCTGCTTTGTTTGAACATGAGAGTTTCTTTTGGATCAGATGTGGGTATACAGGTCATGACTGATACAGGATCTTAAACAACCCCAAACCCCAAGCTCTAGACAAATCAGAGCTGGTTCCAAACACAGCTGTGGGACAGAGGGAGGACCCCTGTTCTGAGAGGGGAAGGAAGGATATGCTTGAAATGCCCCCCCCCCCCCCCCCCCGGGCTTGTTTGTCATTTCATCTGAGCAGGAAGGCTTTTGTGTGTGTAAGCTCCAAATATCCATCCTAAAGTCATTTGGGGATGCCGGCGGGGGAGGGGGGAAGGGAAGTTGGGGGGGAGGTTGTTTTTGCCCAGTAGTTCTTACATCTTGGCTAAAAGACGCTGGTTTCATTCCACATAAAGTTCAAGCAAGTATGGCGATTATCAGTCCACCTGAGGCACGCGTAATTAACTCCATGACCCAGACAGGAAAAGAGCCACGGAAATGGAAGCCAAAGCTCATGCAGATTAAAGAGACTGCACTTTTGATATCATTTCCATGTTCAGGCTTATCAGCATGGGCCATTAAAGCCTTGAGGGTCCCCAGACCCATCCATCTGAAGATGGGTCCATACCTGTAGGCTTATTTGGGTATTACTACCGAGTAATTTATTTGCGTATTTATTACTACCGAGTAATTTATTTGGATAGTACTACACAGTTTCCCTCTCTAACCCATCAAGTTACATGACAGTGAAGAGCGAGGCACATATCTCAGGTGAGGGAAAGTCGCGTGATCAGCTTTATCTTTGGAAGCTGAAGTTCCAGGGCATAGCTTCCTATGCTCAGCGCTGTGCTATGTCTCTCTAAAGTCCATGTTGGGATCCTAAACCTGTGTATGTAATCTTGTTCAGAAAGTGGGTATTATTTGTTATGTTCATCAGTGCAGGTTGTGTCCTAAGCATAACGCCTTCTGAATTAGGAGTGATGGAAACTCAGAGACCTGCGAGCACAAAGCCAGGAAGACAGCCTTTGACTTCTGCCATGGAGCACAGGGGCCACAGCACCTGAAGGAGATGGGTCTTCTCCCGGGACTTGGTTAGTAGTCCAACAGTGAGCCTTTGGGCCACCCACACCACCCTCGGGGAGACCCTCATCAAGTACAGAAGGGCAATAGGCACCTACCTCACCCTTACCCCGCCCGGAGTCAACCAGTACATATGTCCAAACCCACAATGGTGGCCACAGGGGGAAACACGCCACTCTCACCTACTCATGATCTAGTAACACTCAAAACATCTAGTAGCCTGTTTCCTCTCTCATCATCACCCCCAGGTCACTCATTCCACTCATTACTATGCCAGGCCTAGAATTCACCACTGCATTGGCATTCTCCCATTGTTTTTAACTTCCTGTCAACTAACTTTCTAATCTATGCCCATCATCTACCATTTAGAATATATATATATGTTAAAATTGTATTTCTAGTAAAAAAAAAAACCCATTTACAACAAGCCATTGTGTGATCCCACCACTCATCTGTGAGTTTGTCATAATGCAGCGGCCGGGATGCTGTGAGAAGAAGTACCTGATGCTATCCTTCTGAGAAAACTGGCTAGTAAAAATTTTACAAATAGCCACAGACATTGTGCCAGAAGAATGGGGCTCAAAATACGACAGGTGTGGGGCTGCCTCCTCTAAAAAAACTTGACCTTGTGCACAGAACCAAACTTTCCAGCTTTAATGTGCTGATGGTGCATATTCAAAAGGAGAAAAAACACCTACAAACACTCATTAATAATTGAACCTTAGAAAATTAGAGGAGCATGTGAAATACCCTAGACATTAGCAAGCAGAAAGGGACTGGTATTGACCGCTTTGAACCAGACCATCACCTGATCTCCTGTGTTGCTGACAAACAGAAGAGTACACATTATCCTGAAATACTGTTCTGTCCGTGACCGGGTAAGAGATGCATGCCTCCATGGAAAACTTGCCAATACAAGCATTACTCAACTTCATGTGCCAACTGCAAATGCCAAAGATGCAGAAAGTGAAGAATTTTTACTAATGTCTGCAGTCTGAAATTGATCAAACATGCTCTCAAGATGAATTGATAATGACTGGTGATTGGAATATGACCATTAGAAATGAAAAGGGATCAGTAGTTGGAAAACATGGCTTTGTTGAAAGGATGCCAAATATAATATTACAGAATTTTTCAAGTTATTGGAATAACTTTATATAACACAAATAGAGACTACACATGTAGATTTTTTTACGTGAAATACAAAGGATCAAATCAACTCTACCTGTAGAAAAAATGATGAAAACATTCAATACCATCCGTCAGAACGAGGTATGGGGCCAACTGCAGAACACATCAAAGACTGTGCACATGTGTGTTCAAGCTAAAGCTAGAGAAAATTAAAACGCCTGTAAGAGCCAAAGTATAAACCTGAGTGTACCCCATCTCAATTTAGAGATTATTTCAAAAATAGATTTGATTCAAGAACACTAATGACCAAAGACCAAATGTCCTTGATGACATCATGAAGAATCCATCATGCCTTTGAAAAGACAGGAAGTAATATTAACTGACAAAAGCTAAACGTGTAGGACAGCAAATGAGACTATGTTCACAAATATAGGAGTGCATGGGTTAGACTGAGGACATTTCTACAAATAGAAACACTTGTGTGGTCGGTGCTAGTGTCCTCGAGTCAGTTCCATGATCCCAAGCGTGAGAGAAGGCAAGAAGCACTGCCCAGCCCTCGCCACCCTCACGATTAGTCTTAGGTTAGGCCATTGTGGAAGGCCTTCCTCAGTGCCACTGCCCTCACTCTTCCAAGCATGAGGTCTTTCTTCAGTGACTGGTCCCTCCTGACATATCCCAAGTCCTTGATATCGAGTCTCCCCAACCATCCGTGCTGCTGGCTGCACTTCTGAGAGGGAGCTGTCTCTTCTTTTGGTAGTCCATGATACTTCCAATACTCTTCACCAAACGCCGTAGTACAAATGCATCAATTCTTCTTCAATCTTGCTGACTCAGTGTCCACTCCAAATGAGGCAATCGAGAAGACCATGGAGTAGGTCAGTCACAGCCCAATCCTCGGAGCAATATCTTCTCAAGTCTTCAAACAGGTCTTGTGCAGCACATTTACCAAATGCAGTGTTGTTTGATCTGTCCAATGCTGTCTCCCTGAGCATTGATTGTGGATCCAAACATGATGAAATCCTTCACAGCTTCTATCTTTTCTCTATTTATCATGATGCTACCTACTGGGTCACTTGTGAGGATCTGGGTCTTCTTCACATGGGGTCGTAATCCATACGGAAGGCTGTAGTCCTTTGATCTTGATCAGCAAGTGCTACAAGTCCTCCTCACTTTCAGCAAGCACGATTGTGTCATCTGCATATAGAAGGCTGTTAATAAGCCTTCCTCCTACCCTGATGCCACATTCTTCTTCACACATCTCAGCTTCTCTGACGATTTGATCGGCATGCAGATGCAATAAGTATAGTGAGAGGACACAGCCCTGACCCTTTCCTGGTTTTAAACCGCACAACATTCCCACGTTTCGTCTTCACAGCTGTCTCTGGATCCATGTACGATTTAGTGTTCTGGGATTCCCACTTCTCTAAACTGGCCAAGTTTGCCATGGCCTACACAATTGAATGTGTTTGCTTAGTCAATAAAACACAAATAAAAATGTTTCTGACATTCTCTGCTTCAACCGAGATCTATCTGACATCAGCAATAATATCCCTTGCTCTGTGCTCTCTTTGGAATACAGCCTAAGCCTCTGGCAGCTCCCTGTACAGCTGCCACAGCTGTTGCATGACCGCCAGCAAAATTGTACTTGCACGTCACTGAGGTTGTTCTATAATTTGTGCATTCTGTTGGGTCACCTTGCTTTGGAATGGGTACAAATACAGATCTCTTTGAGTCAGTTGGCCAAGTAGCCATCTTCCGAATTTCCTGGCATAGACAAATGAATGCTTCGAGTGCTTCATCAGCTTGTTGAGTATTTCAATTGGTATTTCACCGATTCCTGGAGCCTTACTTTTGACTAGTGCTTTCAGTGCAACTTAGACTTCTTCCTTCAGCACCGCTGGCTCTTGCTCATATGCTACCTCCCGAAATGGTGAACTGTCGACCAGTTCTTTTTGGCACCGTGATTCTGTATTCTTTCTATCTTCTTTTGATAATTCCTGAAGCATTCAATATTTTGTCCATGGAATCTTTCAGCATTGCAACTCAAGGCTTGAATTTTTTTTTTTGGTTCTTTCAGTTTAAGATATGTTACGCATGGTTTTCCTTCTTGGTTTTCTAACTCTAGATCTTTGCACATTTCATTATAATATTTTACTTTCCCTTCTTGAGCGGCCCTCCATTCAGCTTTTTGATTTCATCATTTATTCCATTTGCCTCAGCTGCTCTGCAAGTAAGAGCACGTTTCAGCATTTCTTCTGAAGACATGCTGTTCTTTTCTTCCTTTCCCGGCTTTTTAATGATCTTATCCTTTATTCATGAGTGATGTTCTTGATAATGATATCAAGCACATCTTCTGTCATGAAAATTCAATGTGTCAACTGTTCTTGAAATTCAAGTGGGCTAAACTCAAGGTTGTATTTTGGCTCTAGTGGGCTTCTTTTAATTTTATTCTCACTGCCATAAAGTTGATACCAACTCTTTGTGATCCTGTAAAAGAGGGTAGATTAGAACTGCCTCTGTGGGCTTCAGAGACTGTCGATTTTTTTCCCTTTGATTTATTTATTTTATTTTTATATTTTTAAACGTTTTATTGGGTTATCACAATCCATACATACATCAATTGTATAAAGCACATTTGTACATTCATTGTCCCAGTGACTGTCATTTTTATGGGAGTAGAAAACCCATCTTTTTCCCAAGGAGTGACAGGTGGTTTAGAACTTCAGACCTTGTGGATCATGGCCCATGATGTAATCACCATGCTTACAGATGAACCCCATAACATTTTCCTAGAGTCATACTTGACACATTCTAAGTTCTGAGTATTAGAACTTGAACCTTTTTCTTCTCATTCTGAGTCATGCCCTATCAGCAAATGAAGATCCGACGGCCTTTCTCCCACAGGTTTTACTTCACATCATTGTGGTCAACTCTACTTGGAGAAGACAGCTCTTCCTCTAACCGGAGGGGCTCATCTTCTGGCAGTATCTGACAATGTTTCCATGCTAGCCATAATGTTTTCCATGGCTAATTCCTCTGAAGTGGACAGCCTACCATAAGTACATATATTTGTATGTACTGCAAATGTAGCTGTGAATATAGTAAGTAGAGCATACAAGTGACAAAGTTAGCAAAACATCTTAGCCACAACCAAGGATCGTGACGGAATGAGTTGCTAGGCATGGCTGCACAGGACCACTGTCTCAGAGAACATCAAGGTCAATTTGCATAACATATTCCACGAAGACAACTTCTTCATCTTACTTTGGTGGGTTGTAAAGAAGACAGAACAAAAAAACTGGGGTTGTAAAAATTTTAAAGCCAACCACCTAAGGCCCAATTAACTGTCCAACACACACCTTGTCACCCTTAGAAACAAAGAATAATGAAGATAATTAAAGACACAATGAAAGAATTATCCCAAAGAACTGAAGGATCATGGGAACTTCAGCCTCCACAACTCTGAGACCAGAAGAATTTTTTTTATCATTTTATTGGGGCTCATACAATTCTTATCACAATCCACACATACATCCATTGTGTCAAGAACATATGTACATTTGTTGCCATCATCTTTCTCAAAACATTTGCCTTCTACCTGAGCCCTTAATATCTGCTGCTCATTCTCACCCTCCCTCCCCACTCCCACCTACCATCATTCATAAATTATTATTATTTTGTCATATATTACACTGTCTGATGTCTCCCCTGCCTACTTCTCTGCTGTCCCTCCCCCAGGGAGGAGGCTATACATAGATTCTTATAATCAGTTCCCCCTTTCTACCCCGCATTCTCCCCACCCTCCAGGCATCGCCACTCTCACCATTGGTTCCGGAGGAGTCATCTGTCCTGGATTCCCTGTGTTTCCAGTTGCTATCTGTACCAGTGTACATCCTCTAGACCAGAAGAATTTAATGATGCCAAGCTATCACCACTGACCTCTTTGAAAGGGATCATAATAGCAGATCTTGGATAGAGTGGGATGAAAATGTGCAGCATAACATCATGATAAAGGAGAAAACACTGAAGTTGTCGAAGATTTCATTTTAATAGGACCATAATTAGCATCCAGGAGAGCAGTCGTCAAGAAATCAAACAATATCTTGCACTGGGCAAGTCTGCTGCAAAAGTCCTCTTAGTTACAAGATGAGATCAGTTGCAAAGATGAGATCCATCTGATGCATGGCAAGACATTTTCAATCACCTCATATGTGTGTGAAACGTGAGCAATAACTAAGGATGACCAAACAAGAGTAAATGTCTGCGAAATTGGGGTCTGGAGAAAAGAGTAAACTTACCATGGGCTACCAGAAGTGAGAATAACAATATTTCATCTCATGTGATTTGGACATGTTACCAGGAAAGACCAGCCCCCATCTGACTGAGGCAAAACACTAAAGGCATGTGGCAGAGCAACAGGGGGAGCCGAGCAGGGAGCTTCTGAGGGAGTGCAAAGGTTAGACTTTGGGGCCAGAGCATGACACCCCATCTGACTCGAATGGAGGACACACCTAAAGGTCAAAAATCAGACCTGGATCTATTTACAGGTTTTTCAAAATTTTTTCTTTTTCTTTATTTATTCTTCTCTAGGTCATTGGTTTTCTGTTGTTGTTGTTGTTGTTGTTGTCATTGTGCTCTCTTTTGTCACTTTGTATAATCTCTGCAGATCTATATAGATAAGATAGGCTGGATGAGCAGTCTGAAGGAGAAAACAATGGGACCGATGGTTCCTGAGGGACATGGGGGAGGGGGGAAAGGAGGTGGTGTTGACCAACCCAGGCACAAGGGAGCAACAAGTGATCCAAAATCAGTGGCAAGGAGGGTGTGAGAGGCCTGGTAGGGATTCAACAAAGGCAATGTAACCGAGAGAAATTACTGAAACCCAAATGAAGGCTGAGCATGATAGTGGGACAAGAGGAAAATAAAAAGAAACAGAGGAAAGAATTAGGAGGCAGAGGGTATTTATAGAGGTCTAAACACAGGCATGTACATATGTAAATATATTTATATAGAATGGTGGGAAAATAGATCTATGTGCATATATTTATAGATTTAGTATTAAGGCAGCAGATGAACATCGGACCTTCACTCAAGTACTTACTCACTGCAAGAACACTTTGTTCTATCAAGTTGGCATTCCATGATGTACACCTTCCTGACATGATCACTGAAGACAATTGTGTGCTTAAATAAAAGTGATGAAGAAAGCTGATGGTGCCAGCTAGCAAAAGATATAGCATCTGGCATCTTAAAGGCTTGAAGATAAACAAGTGGCCATCTAGCTTGGAAGCAACAAAGCCCACATGGAAGAAGAACACCAGCCTGAATGACCATGAGGTGTCGAAGGGAACAGTTAACAGGCATCAAAGAACAAAAAATCATATCATTGTAAATGAGGGTGAGTGCAGAGTGGAGACCCAAAGCCCACTTGTAGGCAACTGACACCCCCTTACAGAAGGGTCTTGGGGAAGAGACGAGCTAGTCATGGTGCAGTGTAGCAACGATGAAACATACAACTTTCCTCTAGTTCTTAAATGCTTCCTCCAACCACTATCATGATCCCAATTCTGCCTTACAAATCTGGCTATCCCAGAGCATGTACATTGGTACAGATAGGAACTGGAAACACAGGGAATCCAGGACAGATGATCCCTTCAGGAGTAGTGGTGAAAGTGGCAATACCAGGAGGGTGAAGGGGAGGTGGGGTAGAAAAGGGGAACCAATAACAAGAATCTGCATCCCTAGGGGATGAACAAAGAAAAGTGGGTGAAGGGAGAGATCGGGCAGTGTAAGATATGACAAAATAATAATTTATAAATTATCAAGGGCTCATGAGGGAGGAGGAAAGGAGGGGGGAAATGAAGAGCCGATGCCAGGGGCTTAAGTAGAGAGCAAATATTTTGAGAATGATGAGGGCAATGAATGTACAAATGTGCTTTACACAATTGATGTATGTATGGATTATGATAAGAATTTTATGAACCCCTAATAAAACGATAAAAAAAGAAGTGAGGAAGGCAAGACTGAATGTTACTTTGAGCATGTTATCAGGAGGGTCCAGTCCCTGCAAAGGGACACCATACTTTGTAGAGTAGAAGATGCACTGCCACGTGGCTGCAGCAGCAGTCTCAAAGATAGCAACGACTGGGAGGATGGTCCTGGACCAGGCAGTGTTTTGCCATGTTGTACATGGGTTAACGTGGTCAGAACTGGCCCAACAGGGCCTGGCAACAACAGCATCTTGTGATCAATTTCTCCAGCTTTTACCTAATCAATTCCATTCTCAGCAAACTCAATAACTCATTATCATCTCCAAAACCAGATTTATCTTGAGTGGAGACACAGCTGAGTTGAAGAAACTCTGACATTCGATCAATAAGGAAATCATATTTTCCCTCCCGCAGGCAGCAAGTGCAGCCTCACATCCCAGGGAGCTTGGCCTCACCTCATTATGTGGTGTTCTATGCAGATGGAAGAAAGCAGATGTAGGGAGGGAGAGAAACCACCTCCGAGCCTGTCTAATGGGCTGCTTCTTGAGATACGTGAACTTGAAAAAGCTTGCCAGCCAAAGATGTCTGTATTCTTGTTTGATTTTAATCATAAATATTAAATAATAATAATTCTACCAAGAAATATTAACAGACCCACAATGTCTCACAACCAACAAAGACCTCCCAGGTTATCAGTTTTCCATTTCCTTCTGAAAGGCTATAGATAAATACACTTTTAAAAGTGAATCTGTCGAGTACAGGGGATACTTCCTCTAACTTGGTGGTTTCTACCCTCGGATAGCTCTGCATTGCAATGGGCCTTATTTTGTTTGACCATATCAATGAGACTATGTATCTGCTGGACTTCACTGAGCTGCAAATAACAGAACACCGAATAATGATTCAAACCACAAAAACATGTATTGTTTCGTTATCAGTACGTCGTGTGGCATGCTACCCCTGGGTTTGCTGCACTTGATCTTAGCCAAAAGGCCTTCAGTACGTAGACGCTGCTATCCTTTCTACTGCCCAAGACGTGCTTCGACTTAGGTCTTAATGGCAGCATGAGTTGCTATTTAGAAACTATTCTGGGGTGGGGCTGGGGCAGACATGGCGAAGTTCACAGTTAAATATAAGGCACTGGTAAGAGATTATTGCAGTGGTGGAGGCCAGAGGTTTTAGAGGTTGGAGCTAAGAGAAAGTAAAGGTTGGTGAACAGTGATACGATTCTGGAGAATATTTCAGGAGGGAGCTGGCAGAAGTTACTGATAGATTGTGATGTGTAAAAGAAGAGAGAAATCCATGATCATGTTTGGACTGAGAAACTGGTCCAATTCACTGAGTTGGAGAACTAAGGAAAGAGCGAGTATGGAGAATATCAAAAGTTTGGGTCTTTAACCCTTGAAATGTCTTGGTGAAGATATTGCCTTGGCCTTAGAATATATTTATTTGAAGCTCCAAGAAGAGCTTCACATGGGAGGTTTCCTTAGAATCACCCCGACATTGTCTCAGGTGCCATTGAGTTCTTCTGACTCGGAGCCTCTGCTTATGACAGGACGGAGCCCTGCCTGGTCCTGGGCCATCCTCACGCTGGTTCCTGCTTGATCCCATTTTGCAAACACTGTGTCAGTCCATCGCGGTGAGGCTCTTCCTCTTTTTCAATGTCCTTCTCCAAGGACTGGTCTTTCCTAACAGCATGCCCAAATATGTGAGGCCAAAGCTCTCCATCCTTGCTTCTAAGAAGCTTTCTGGCTCTGCTTCTACCCAAACATGTGTGTTTGTTCATTTGGCTGACCAATGTACCTTCAATGTGCTTCGTCAGCACTATTGTTCAAATGCATCAGTTCTTCTTCAGTCTCCCTTAAACAATGTCCAACTTCCACATGCATATGAGGCAATTGAAAGTACCATCCCTTGCCATTCAACATTGTGAAGAGCTCTTGAGCAGCATGCATTGGATCTCTTGGCTATTGCTTCCATGAGCGTTGACTGTGGGTCCAAGCAGGATGAAATCCTTGACAACTTCAGCCTTTTCACCATTCATCATGATGTGAAGATTTTGGTCTTCTTGACATTGAGTTGGAATCCATAACTGAAAGCTGCAGTCCTTGACTGTCATTAAAAGTGCTTCGAGTTGCCCTCACTTTCAGCAAGCAAGGTGTGTTCATATCACAGGTCGTTAATAGCCCTTCCTCACATCATGAGGCTGCATTCTTCTTCATACGATCCAGTTTCTCTAATCAACTGCTGAGCATATGGATTGAAGAAGTATGGTGAGAAGATATAATTCTGACACTCAACTTTCTTGATGTTAAACCATGCAGTATTCCTTTGTTCTGGTCACACAGCTGCCTCTCGATCCATGTAAATGTTCCACATGAATATAGTTAGGTAGTCTAGAATTCTCATTTTTCTCAAGGCTATCCATAGTTTGTTAAGGTCCATGCAGTGGAATGCCTTTAATAGTCAATGAAACACAGATAAACATCTTTTTGGTATTTTCTGCTTTTAGCCAGGAGACGTCTGACATCAGCAATAATATCTCTTGTTCCATGTTCTCTCCTGAATTCCTCCGGAACCTCTGGCAGCTTCCTGTCAATGTGCTGCTGTAACTGTGATCAATGATCTTCTGTAAAATGTTGCTTGGATGTGATATTCATGATATTGTTCCCTTCTGTTAGCACACCTTCCGTTGGAAAGAGTACAACTGTGGATCTCTGCCAGTCAGTTGGCCGAGTAGCTGTCTTCCAAATTTTTGTCATGGATAAGTGCCACATCAGCTTATTGAAACACTTCCATTGGTATTCTGTCAACTTCTGGAACAGTGTGTTTAGCTAGTGCTTTTAGGGCAGCTTGGAATGCTTCCTTCAGTGCCTTTGAGTTTTGCTCATGAAATGGTGGGATGCTGACTAGTTCTTTTTGGTACAGTGACTCTGTATTCTTTCTATCTTCTTGTAATGCTTCCTGTATCATTTAATATTTTTTCTCCTAGAATCTTTTAATATTGCAACTCGAGGCTTGAATGCTTGATTTTTTTCAATTTACATAAAATATAATATTTCACTGTTCCCTTGAACTTGCCTTTGAAATGTTCTGTCCAGCTCTTTGACTTCATCATCCCTTCCATATGCCTTAGCTACTCTACTCTTACAAAAACCTTTCAGAGTCGTTTCTGCCATCCACTTTGATCGTTTCTTTCTTTCCTGTCTTTTTAGTGGCCTTCTGCTTCCCGCGCGTGTGATGTTCTGCACGTCCTCCCACAGTTCATCGGGTCTTCTCTTGTTGGTGTTCAATGTGTCAAATCCGTTTTTTAGATGTCCTCGAAATGCAGATGGGATGGACTCCAGGCTGTATCTTGACTTGTTTCCATTTACTTCAGCTTCAACTTACACGTGAGCACTAGGATGGTCTGTTTCACAGGCAGCCATTGACCTGGTTTCAGCTGCTGACATTGAGCTTCTCTGTCGCCTCTTCCCACAGAGACATGCAGTCCATCTGATTCTGTGTTCCATGGAGATGTCCACATGTATTATTAAAACTTTTTGTTTTGTTTTAAAAAAGGTATCTGTAAGGAAGAAGACCAATGGGTTTTGCAAAATTCAATCATACGATCCCTAGTTTTGTTCCTATTACCAAGACCATGTTTTCCAACTACTGTCCCTTGCTCTTTGTTTCCAAATTTTGCATTCCAATTATCAATAATTATCAATGTATCTTGATTGCAAGTTTGATTAATTTCAGACTGAAGACATGAATACATTTTTTCAGTTTCTTCGTCAACAGCTTTATTGGTTTGCATGAAGTTGAATAATAGTTGGATTTCCTTTTGTGGATAGATACTTCCCTATCACAGACAGCATTGTACTTCAGGATAGAGCTTTGCCATTTTGACAATGAATGCGACACCATTCCTCTTGGATCCATTCTTTGCGGCTCAGTTAACCCTGTGGCTGCCTGAGTACAAATGGTCAAAGCAGTCCATTTCATCTCACAGATGCTGATTGGTCTTTATGCATTTCTCTTCCTTTTTGATGGCTTCCAGTTTTCTTAGACCCAGACATCATGCATTTCAAGTTCTGATTATTAATAGATGTTTGTAGTTTCTTCTCTTCTCATGTTTAGCCATGCCACCTCAGCAGATGCAAGTCCTGAAGGCTCTACTGCATCCACATCACTACGGCAGACACTGCTTTGAGACGGCAACCCTTCCTTGGTCATATTTTGAGTGTCTTCTGACCTGGGAGGCTCATTTCCCTGCGCTGTCTCTGCAATGACCGGTTTCTATTCATGAGGTGTTCCGTATCTGACAGTGATTGGGTGCGATCCATAAGATTTTCAGTAGCTACTTACCCTGCAGTGCACAGTCTGTCCCTTCTTCCGAGTGTGTTCTTCGTCTGGAAGCTCTGCCAGAACCTGTTCACTTGGGGGACCCTGCTGTATTTGAAATGCTTGTGACATTGCTTCCAGCTTCATAGCCACACAAACCACCACAGTGTGACCAACTAACTGGCAGATAGGTGATGGTCATGAATACAGGTAGTTTTTAAAATCATCAGATTTAGAAGATCACCAAGGGCATAAGTGCAGGTGGTAAAGCGAAGACCTTCAACAAGTTGCAAAGACGAAGGGGCTCCAGCAAGAGGCACGAGAAGGGACCAGAAGGTACAAAGAAGCCGCATGGCTTTGAGGACCTGGGAACTAGGCGTCAAACGCTGCGGGAAATTGCAGTAAGATGAAAACTAAGAGCTGCTCTCTGTTATCCTTTGGAGTTTGACAAACTCCAACAAATGTCGATCAGGGATCCAATGCATGCAAAACTATCTCAGGAGCTGGGTGATGCAGTGGTTAAGTGCTCCACTGCTGACCCAGAGGTTGAGAGTTCAAGCCCACCAGCCACCCGAAGGAAAAAGATAGGTTCATCTGCTCCTGTTCAGATTATAGTCTAAAGATTAGAGTCATGGGCACCTGAGGGTTATTCTACTTGGTCACTAGGGCTGTTGTGAGTTGGAGGGGACTTGATGGCACTGGGTTTGGCTTGATTTTCCAAACTATCTCTCCTTCGACTATTCCAAAGTGATCTGGATTTAGGCTTGTCTTTGGGTAAGTAAGGGTGCCCTGGATGATATCAGTTCAGATCCATTCAGAGGCACTTTGGGGGAAAGGCCTGACAAACTGCTTCCTGAAACTAGCCATTGGAAATCCTCTGGAGCAAAACTTTATTCTGACATACATGAAAATAATAGTCATCACCAATAATAATAATTAGTCATCAACATCCCATTTCCTTAAAACTGTTAGTGTCAGAGTTGGTTTCCTCTAGGAAATTTTAAATCCTTCAAGTGAGCTTTTCTTGGTGTGATATTTCTTTACAGCTGGTTGAAACCCTGACTTGGGAAGCAAGCAATGGCTTCATTTACTAGCGCGATGCTGTTGTCAAAGCGATCGCTTGATAACATTTGAAGAGACAAAACCCAAGGAGTTCAGGACAGCCACAAGAACATGATCTTGCATCTATGAGTCTCAAGTTTAAAAGTGTATATTTATGTTTATTACATACCTATATATATTATTATCAGTATAGTAGTATGGCAATTTCAGTACAAGACACAGATATACTCTTTATGGAGAAATAAAACTTAAGTGGGACCTCTTCATGACATTACAGATATTGAACCACTTGAGTCTTCTTTGTCAAAGGCAATGTGGCTAAAGTGTCTAATACTTGCCTTCAAACCCAACAGAAAGCGAGATGTGATCAATGAGGAGCAATTAGTCTCCTGGAAGTACAAGTTCCAGACCCACAGCTTGCTGAAATTCATCCAGAAGAGGAAGTTAGATTTCCAAGCAAACAAAATACAAGGCAACTCTGAGGTACTCTGGATTACCAGTGAGGGAGTTGTTGTTTTTTTTAAGACAGGGATTTGATTTATAATAAACACCCACACTCATAAACTTCCAAACTTAAAAGGAACTACTCTTTAGTGCATTTGGAACTACATGATAAGGTTTTTTAAATTAAAATTTGGTTAGAACATTTAAAAGACAATTCAAATAAATGAAGTAGAGACAATTCCAAGATAAAAAGATTCTATAGTATTAAGTGTCTGAACAAACCAATAGAAGTCATTTTGAACTGAATTAATTTTACAGATTACTATTATGATCTAAAGTCTAATAAATATCTTTAATTCTAAAATTAAAGATAAAATAATAAGAACATCATAACAGAAACTAAAGAAAAGAAAGCAATGAAAAGTTTCCACTAATATCAGTCATTAAAACCTAATATGACAACTTTCCTCTAGTACCTAAATGCTTCCTCCCCCACCCACTATCATGATCCCAATTCTACCTTACAAATCTTGCTATTCCAGAGGGTGTACACTGATACAGATAAGAACTGGAAACACAGGGAATCCAGGACAGATGATCCCTTCAGGATCAGTGGTGTGAATGATGATACAGGGAGGGTGGGTTGGAAAGGGAGAACCGATTACAAGGATCTACATTTAAACTCCTCCCTGGGGGATAGACAACAGAAAAGTGGGTGAAGGGAGATGTTGGAGAGTGCAAGATATGACAAAATAATAATTTATAAGTTATCAAAAGGTTCATGAGAGGGGGGATCAGGGAGGGAGGGGAAAAATGAGGAGCTGATGCCAGGGGCTTAAGTGGAGAGCAAATGTTTTGAGGATGATGGCAACAAATGTAGAAATGTGCTTTACACAATTGATGTATGTATGGATTGTGATAAGAGTTGTAAGAGCCCCTAGTAAAATGATTTTAAAAGAAAAAATGTTATTAAGGTGTCACCTTATAAAGAGCGTGAACCAAGCTAAAATAATAATAAAACCTAGTATGAAATCGACTAAAGATTAAAATAATGTTCTGACTAGATCTACATCAATGAACCAAAGGAAGAGACACCCCCCAAAAAAGTTTCAATCATGTTAATAGAATGTTTGTGGAAGTAAGTGAAGTCTAGCTGTATAAATGCTTTATACAGATAAGCGCAAGGTCCTCACATCATCGTCATTGTTTGTTGCTCTCCAGTGGGTGCAGCGGCGTCGCGCCCTGAGAACGACAGAACCTCACACTGCCCGTGCAGCGCCGTCTTGACAGTGGGGCTTATGGTTGAGCCCATTTTGCAGCCACTCTGTCAATCTGCACCATTTCCTCTTTTCCATGGACCCTCTCCTTGCTTGACCAAGCAGGACTTCCTGCTGCAGGCATTGGTCTCTCTGATAACATGTCCAAAGCAGACGAAACC
Organism: Tenrec ecaudatus; assembly: GCF_050624435.1. Taxonomy (NCBI): domain Eukaryota; kingdom Metazoa; phylum Chordata; class Mammalia; order Afrosoricida; family Tenrecidae; genus Tenrec; species Tenrec ecaudatus. Next base: position 813,390 of record NC_134546.1, read on the forward strand.
TCGTTGCCATCTTTCCTTCTCGGGAGCATTCTGATGGTACACCCTCTGAGACAGACGTATCTGTTCTGCCTGTACTCCATAGCGAGGTCAACACTTTCTGCCATGCCCTAGTTCCGAGGTATCATTTCTTCTATCATCCTTCTACGTTGTCTATGAGACCATTGACAACACCACAGTTGGGGTCGGGCACATCCAAGTTACATCATTTTTCTTTAACATTTTAAAAGAGATTTTACACAGCAAATTTGCAACATGTCATTGGCTGTATTACCTCCTGCTTCGATGCATGCGATTGTTGATACAAGAAAAATGAAATCCTTGACAACCCCAATCATTCTGCAGTGGCATGATTTTATGTATTGGTCCAGTGGGAATGAATTTGGTTTCTTTTCTGATGAAGTATAACCATACTGACAGCTGTGTTCTTTGATCTGCATCACTAAGTTTCTTCAAGTCCTCTTGACTTTCAACAAGCAAAGTTTTGTCATTTGTATATCAAAGGTGATTAATGAGTCTTCCACCAATCCTGCTGCCTCCTTTTTCAGATAGTCCAGCACCTTGAAGCATTTGCTCAGCATACAGAGTGAGTAAATTTGATGAAAGGATGTTACCCTGAGGCTCATCTTTCCTGAGGTTAAAAAACTCAGTATCCCCTGTGTTAGTCCAGGCAGACTAGAGAAACAAATTCATAGACACTTGTATGTGTATAAGAAAGAGCTTTATATACAACAGCAATTGAATATTGAGAAAACATCCCATCCCTGTCCAGATCAAGTCCATAAGTCCAATATTAGCCCATATGTCCGATACCAATCTATAACGTTCTTTTCAGACTCACAAAACACATGCAATGACACTGAGATGCAGGAAGGTCACAGGCCGGTGGGTGGGAAGTCTTGTGGATCCAGTGGCAGTGGAAGCATCTCAGCACTGGCAGGAGTCTCTGTGGTTCCTCCAGCTCAGGGCACTAGAGTAGTTCCATCTGTCTTGTCAGCTGTAATGTCGGCTGCAATGTCTCCCAGAGAGTGAGCCGAGAGAGAGAGAGGGTGTCTCCCATCTCCAAGAAGGAACCAGGAGTTCCCAGAATCCTCAGGAGAAGGCCATCCCACACAGAGGCCCCATTGGCTATGATCGTTTGACAGCCTAGACTCCACCCCTTCACTCTTAATCCTCTCAAACTGACAAACAATTGTATAACGATCACATCCCCTTATTCTGTTCCAACAACTGCTTCTCAGGTGTTTTCACAGAGAATCTGTGTATGCACAGGTTCCACATGAGCAAAAGGAAACATCTGGAATGCCCAGTCTTCACTTGCTATCCATGATTTGCTCTTACCCACACAGTGGAATGCCTCCGCATAGCCAATAAAACACAATAAATATCTTTTTTGTATTCTCTGCTTTCAGCCCCCATCTATCTGATATCAATAATATCCCTTATTTCTTGTCTCGTCAGAATCCAGCTTCAATTTTTGGCAGTTCCTTCTCCATGTTCTTTTGAAACCATTTTTAATTATCTTCAACAAAAATGTACTTTCATGTAATATTAACTATTCACTCCTGTAAACAGTTGTATTATTGGAAACACACAAGGGCAGTTTTACCCTGACCTGTAGGATCACTGAGTCAGCATTGACTTGATAGTAGTGAGTTTGGTTTGGAAACATTGTAATTATATTGTCTGACAATTTCCATATACTTTTGGGTCATCAAGTGGCTGTTTTCCAGATGTATTGGCATAGAGGAGTGAGCCCTTCGCTGCTATCAGTCGTTGAAACGTCCCCAGTGGCATCTGTCAATCCCCAAAACACCGTTTTCTCCAGTTCCTTCAGGACCATCAGTTCTCAATGACTTCTTGAAATGGTCAAATATTGACTGAGTCCAGATGTATATACATATACACATCTAAATATATGGATTGAAAATGTTTCTTTTTTTAATATAAGAAGAGAAGGAAGACGTGTGGCATTCATGTCTGGTTGGCTGACCAATGACCTTTCATGACCCTAATATATAATGCAACTAGATGAAACGCTGCTGGCACTTTCCAGCAAGTAGCGAACTGCTTACCCTCTAGGTTGTCAGTCCAGACCCACCCGCTGCTCCTCGGGAGAAAGATGAGGCTTTCTGCTCCCATAAAATGCCCAACCTCAAATGAGGAGCTGATATCAAGGGCTCAAGTGGGTAGAGAATGCTTTGAAAATGATGATGGCAGCACAGGTGCAAATGTGCTTGACACACTGGATGAATGTATGGACTGTGATAGGAGATGTAAGAGCCCCAATAAAAGTATTTTAACAAATGGACAACCTAGGAAGCCTATATAAGGTTGCTAGGCGTTAGTACCAACTCAATAGCAGTGCGTCCTGGTGGCATCGCAGCTAAGGTGCACAGTTCTAGCCAATGAGCCCAAAGAAAGTGTCTGTTGAGAAAAAGACCATGTGTTCTCAGCAAAAAGGCGAGCTGTGGCTCTCATTGCCCTTCGTTGAACAAAAGCATGTCCGGCAGACATCTTGATGCCATCAGGGGTGAGCATGGGGGAAAGGACAAGAGCGCTGCAGTGTCCAATTCACAGAGAAACTGAAATGACGGTGTGTCAATTGAGAAGAAGAAACTTTTAGTTTAAGCCACCATTGGATTTTTGTAGTCAAATAGTCCTGACTGGTGTAAGAGGTATTGTATTACTAATGGCAATATGAAACATAGTAGGTACTCCAATACTGCCATAACCCGGGGAGTGCAGCGGGTGAGCGCTTGGCTGCCCACTGAGAGGCCAGCTGTCTGAGCCCACCAACTGCTCTGTGAGACAAGGCAGAGCCATGTCACCTTGGGAACCCAAAGACACAGTTCTCTTCCATCCTACCGGACCTCGAGGGGTCAGAATCTACGTATGAGCCACACGTTTCAAGGCTCTGCAGACAGATTCGTGAATATGTTAATTTTTTATTCCATGAAAACAACAAAATAAGGAATGAAAGATTTAGGAGACCATCTACTTGACACCGATTACAGCATTCGAAACCTCACAGGGAAGTTCCATTCTGTCCTGTAGGGTCACATGAGTAAGAACTGACTCGCCAGCAATAATTTTGGTTTGTTCCAAAGAGATATATATTCCGTAGAATGAAAACATGAAACAGAATATGAAGAAACTACATATTAAATATGACAGACTGTAAGATCATAATTAAAATATATAACGAGCTTATTCAAATTTTCTGGTTCTATTTCACTACTTTGACAGCGGATAATATGGTCAAGCCATTTCCCCTGAAGAGCAGTAGAAACAGTAAATAAACACCTGAGAAAATGATCAGTTCTAATTTAAATGACCTTGAAGTATCATTTGGCACCTACTAAATTTGCATTTCTTTAAAGGATGGGCTGACCAGGTGACAGTGATGTTGACCGCACTCATTCGTTTCAGCTGGCACTGCAAATAAGTACCACTTTTGCGGAACAATATGGCAGGCCCACAAACATTCGTGCCCTTCGGCCTGGTAATTCTGCTTCTTGTAATTGGCACTAGCAAGAGCAATCAGAAGCAAAGAGAGGCTTTGCACTGTTCTTCAGAGCCTCGGCTCTTCAATGACATTTGATGAAAAATATATTTTATATCATCTCCCTGCCAAGCAAAGACAACTGGGAATAGAAATCAGGGAAACAATGCATCGGCTCGCAGGGGCTCACAGCCTGGCCTGAGAGCCCGGGAGGTGAGCACAGTCAGGGGTGAGCACAGAGAGGGAGGTCTTCCCGATGGGAACTGAGGGAGATGCGCAGAGAGCTGTCCTGCTGAGCAAAGCCAAACGGGAAACGAGGTGGTGCAACGTGGGGAAAGATGCCAAACTGAAGGGGGCAATGAGCCGTGTCACAGAGATGCCATGTTGAGGCCATCAACATGTTCCTTCGTGGTTGAGTGGAGTCGGGGTATTGCCCTGTTTGGCACCTAAATTGCAAACGAAGGGAATGTTAGGGGACCAACGCGGGGTAGATTTCTTGAGATCTGAGGGCACTGTCGACCTTTATGTCACCAACGAGAAGTCTATAAGCAAGCCTACTGCTACAAGGATGCACGGTGACCTGGTCTGGGGCTCCCAAGGCGGTCCATCTGGACGGGAGCAGAAATCCGTAGGTTCTCCCGCTGTCGGGCTGACCTGGCAGTTAGTAGCTTACTTGACAGCATCCCCAGAGGTGCTTATGGAAAATATAAAGCCCTTGAAAAGATTGTGATATGCAGGCAGGACACACCATGGCATGGACATAGAGCTCCCGACGAGAGCGGGCTAACATGTCGATTGGGAGCAATATATCGGCTAAGTGTTAAGATGACCAGATGCTCTGATTTTTTTTTAAAGCTTAATCTACCTCAACTAGAAAACTCAAAGACTTGAGTACAGTCCCTTCCACCTTCTTTCAGGCTCCGGTTCAGCAGGCAGAGGCCCGCCTCGTGGCTGTAGATGTGGGAGGACGCCCTGTGGTCTCCATGCTCCTCAGGAGCACAGGTGGTGCTGATGCTGGTGGCACAGGGATTGCAGCCCCGTCCCTGGCCCGGGGAGCAAGCCCGTGGTCTGGCAGAAGCAGGAACAGACAGGCCAGGCTAGCTAAACTCCCTCCAACATGGCTCCTTTGTTCTCTCGCCATCCATGGCGTGTCGGATGGTTCTTGCTAACACCATACTTTAAATGCATCCATTTCCCCCAACCCTTCCTAGTCACTGTCCGGTTGTTACATGCATAGGAAGGAACCAGAAGCACCACGATTTGGGTCAGGCGCACCTTCATTTTCAACACCCCATCTAACCGCGTCCGGCGGGTCTTTGCCGCAGCGTTGTCTGGGGTGAGGTACCCTTCTCCTGACCGTGGCTTCCATGGGTGTGCATGGTAGCTCCTAGGTCACTTCACGCTTCTGCTCGCCACGCTGACACTGTCGATGTTCAAACCCCAAGTGGGCCATTCTTCATTGCATGACAATGGGAAGGCCACATAATCATTCTACAGTTCTGTTTCCCTACTGACTACTTGAACATCTATGTCACAGAATGCACGGGAAGCCCTGGGTCCCTTTCCTGGTGTGAGAGTCTCTTGTTCGCCTTTCCTGTGCCCCCCCCTCCTCCACCCCCACCCCCGGGCCAGTGGTGCTGCATGCCTGCAGGGGCAGAGTGCAGAGGGCTGAGGGACTGGATCCTAATTGGCCTGAACAGGGATGCCTGGGCAGGGTTCCTGGGCAAGAATGGGGTTTCCGACTGCGATGATGGCACTTTCCTGAGGACCAAAGCCGGGTGTGTGCTTCCCGAAGACGAGGCTACAGCACATTTCTCCCTTGCCTCCACTGGGAGGGCTCTACCCTCCTGGCAGGGGGACACACACAGCAGTCTTCAGAGGGCAGCCAGGTCAGGATAGTAGGCTAGCAGGTGTGATGTTGGAGAAGTGATGGGGACTAAGGAGGGGCTGCCCAGTGAGCCTCGGTAGGGGCACGAGCAGGAGGACAGGAAGAATACTCCAGTTTGGAAGCATGGGCTGTCAGCATGGGTCACTTGAAGGGCTCGGGAGCTGGGGACACATGGGAACACAAGCACCTGGCCAGCCCTGACCTGAGGCGCATGCATGTTGGACATGTTTTGCATCTGATAAGCTGTCTCACCTTTATGTTCCCGGCCATCAACAAGGCATTGGAGAGGCTCATCTTTACGTCTTACCTGCCATCTCTCATTAATTGGGATTCCTTGTACCACAAGAGGCAGGAAGCAAGGATAAGGGAGAAAATGGTGAGATAAGAACTGTGGTTGAACATCGGCATTCTGAGAACTGACCAAGGAGCAAGTAGACAGTCGTCAGACTCTCCTCAGCACAACCATGGAGAAGCCATCATCTGCCCGGAGGTTTCTCAGTGGCCGGAATGCATAGTCAGCCCCACTGCCCACCCCTAGGCCCCCGCTTTTCCACACTGTGCTGTCCGGTTTCCTTCTTTATTTAAAACACAATCTGAGCCTTTCAAGCTGCCCACCGCGGAGAGAGCTGATTTCCACAGGGCAGCGGGCCATGACAGTACAAGCATAGCTTCAAACTTCCCGTTTCTCGCACATTTTTGTATTTAAACATCATTCACACACCATAAACCCCACTCTTGTAAAGTGTGCAGGTAAGTGGTTCTTAGTACATCCACGGAGTTTGGCAACCATCACCATCACCTAATCCAGATCAGTTTCACTTCTTCAAAAGCAAAATCCCTTCTTCCTGGCAGCCACTCCCCATGCTCCACTCCCCGGGGTCCCTGGAAACCACGGGCGACTCTCGCGTCTGTAACACTGCCTTTTCTCCGCTGGCTTCTTTGAGACACTTCCCCGGTTCTTTCTGTCCTCCCAGGCCTAGGTTGTTGGACTCACAGCACCCATCTGTGTCATGGGACGAGACACTGCCCAGTCCTGTGCCGTCTTCACACCTGCGACGTTTGAGCCCATTGCTGCAGCCCCTGCGCAAGCTACCTCCTCAAGGTCTTCCTCTTTGTCCCCCTCCTTCCTGCTACTTGACAGCGGGTGGTCCTCGTCCAGGGGCAGCCTCTCCCAGTAGCGTGTCCACGTGTTTGCCGTCCCCACTCGGAAAGGCAGATTCGTTGTTCTTTGGGTCGTCCGTGATGTGCTCGATCACGGTCCCGTCTTCTTCGCCAGCACTGCAATGTGAATGGAGCCGCTCTTCTCGCCTCCCTTATTCACGGTCGGTCCTGTTTTCAGATGCAAGCAGGTCACTGGGGTGGGCGCGCCTTAGTCCTCCCAGTGACAGCTTTGCTCTCTGACACCTTTAAAGGGGGCTTTTGCAGCACATGTGTCCAAAGCAATACGACATGGAATGCTTTCATGGATGTTGATTGTGGACCCAGGGAAAACTCAACCCTTGACAACTTCAGATTCACTCGGTTGATGCTGTCTGTTGGCCCCGGTCAGGAGTGTGGTTTCTTTACATGGGGTTTCAATCCATTCTGGAAGCTGTAGCGTTTGACGTTGTTAGAGCATTGACCGAGCAAGGTAGTGCCATCTGTACCACACAGGTTGTTAATAAGCCTTTCTCTGTCTTGATGCGGTATTCTTTAGAGAGTCCAGCTTCTCAGCTTCTCTGCTCCACGTACAGATCAAATGCGTATAGTAAACAATACAAACCTAACACACACTTCCTGATTTTAAGCATGCGTATCCCTTAGTTCAGTTGAACAGCTGCCCCTTGGTCTGTGTACGGTTTTCCCATGAGCACAGTTAATTAGGTGTTCTGAAATTCCCATTTTTGTGTGATGCTACCCATTGTTGTTATGATCCACACGGTTCTTTGCATAGTCAGAGAATATCTTTCTGGTAGTCTTGGCTTTCAGCCAAGATTCACTCTTCCTACTCCAGGGGAACATCTGGCCGCTTCCTGTTCATCTCCAGCAGCAACCATGGTTAAATTATCTTCAACAACATTTTATTTGCATATGACATTGTTACATGATTTCTGCATTCTGTTGGGCCACTTCTCTGGAAGGAGCACAACTGTGGATCTCTCCCAGTCAGTTATCCAGGGCACTGTTGGAAATGCCTTGGCACAGGTTCGTGAGTGCTTCCAGCCTGGCATCAGTTGGTTGGGATGTCGCATTTGTGTTCTATTGCTCCCTGGAGGCTTGTTTTCCACGGCCACCTCCTGTGCAGCTTGGACTTCTTCCTTCACCACCTTGGATCCTGATCATATGCTACCGCTTGAGATGGTGGCGTGTCAACCATTCCTTTTTGGTGCCGAGACTCTGTGCTCCTTCCATTGGCTTTTGATGCTTCCTGCATCGTTCAATATTTTGCCCATAGAATTCTTCAATATTGCAACTTGGGGTTTGATTCTTTTTTCTTCACGTCTCTCAGCTTGAGAAATGTGGAACGTGTCCTTTCTTTTTGGCATTGCTCCGCGTCTTGCACATTTCATCACAATGCTCTATTTTGTCTTCACAAGCCACCCTCTGAAAATTCCTGTCCAGCTCTTTGGCTTCATCATTTCTTCTATTTGCTTTAGTTACTCTGCATTTCAGAGCCTGTTGCTCTTCTGACACCCACGTTGTTTCTTCCTTTCTTTTTGGTGATGTTTATGCAGGATGTTCTTGATGTCATCACACACCCTGTCCAGGCTCAATCACGAGTCTTCCCTGAGTCAAGCCTGTTTTTGAGATGGGGATAGACTGAGGTTGTACTTTGGTGCTCATAAGCAGGGACAACGCTCCGTTTCATACTCTGGCCCCAATGAGTACAGGGTCCCTCTCCCAGAGTATAACTGACTGACTGACTGCAAGTAACTGCCACTCAATGAAGGCTCAGACATAACAAAAGGGAACTAAACAGAGGCAAATGGAAAACTAAAGATATTGTCTTGCCAAAAGCAGGTAGCTTACTGTGTGTGAGGGCCCACCCCCACCCCACTCCCAGCCCACCCCGCCCCACCCCCACCCCAGTGAGGGTACCTCCCAGATGCCTCTTCCCTCCTGGTCCTTGGAGGACCAGTGAGAAGCAGTTCAAGAGGGTACAGGGCGGGTCAGGAAGCATACTTTCCATGGCCGACTCATGCAAAGGAAATCTAGTGAATGGTTTTAGTTCCTCCCCCCCACCACCTAACCCCCCAGGAGCTTGGAGAAAGCATTGTTAGGGTCAGACTTGATTTCTGGCCACGTTTACCTAGCTCATTATCTCTTCCTTTCCAGCCTTATCTCCTCCGGATGCTGCTGGTTTTTCCCCAGGAACATTAAGGGTAAAAGCTGTGGCTCTCGGAACTTTTATTTCCCTTCATTTCCCTAGGCTGCGGACGTGTGTGTGTGTTTGGTAAAATATATGCAACAAAACATTGACCATTTTCATCATTTTATGGGTGCATTTCCTTGACATTAATGACACTCACCAAGTTGTGCAATCTTTACTGTACCTCTTTTCCAGCTGTTACTCATCCCCCTGAACAGAAACTAGTACCTCTTAAGCAGTAGCTCCCAATCATCCCTCCCCCATCTCCCTCCAGAAACCCAACTTGATGACCATTGAGTTAATTATGAGTCATAGCAACCCCGTGGCTTAGTGAGTAATGGACAAGGTCAGCAGTTTGAAACTACCAGCGGCTCCAAGGGAGAAAGATGAGACTTCCTGCCCCTGTAACGATTCACAGTCTCAGAAACTCTCTCCTATAGGGGTCTATGATTTGGAATCAACCAGAGGCCGTGAGCAGAATTGAAAGAGGAAAACACAAGGAGATGTGATGCCAGGAATCCACCCTCTCAAAAAGTTAGAATGAGAGAGAGAAGGAAAAAGCAAGCGGAGTTAAGTAACACTCACTCAGTCCAAGGGGACAGGTAAAATAAAAGTGCCAGATGCATTCCAGGCACCACAGCGCTTTTCCATGATTAAAACGTTGCTCTCCACCTTGGGCTGGCAATTACTCTTACTGCCTTTTCTTCATTTTTAATAGTAAGGTAGATTCGTAATTTAAAATTCACATTTTATAGCACATCCACAATCTCTAGGAGACTTTCAGATTTTTTAAATTTAGAAATGTATTCTGTTTAATCCAAAAGCTTTATATAGCTTTAGTTTAAAAAATGAAAAACTTGAAAAACAAAACAACAGAAACAGTGGAAACAAGAGACTATTTCAAAGGCTGGACCCTTCCAGCCTTCCAAATACAAGAGCTAACACTTTCAGTTTTATTATGCCTTTTGACTCTAAAAAGATGAAAATAATAATAATAACAGGCTTACACAAGGATTTGGGGGTCAGATCTCAGCGTTCCTGACACTTACAAGCTGTGAGGCTTTAGGCTGGTTTACCAATCATTCTGTGCTAAGTCCTCTCCCATGGGAGATGTGGAGTAAATGTGCCGACCTCATGGGGTTGAGAGGAGCATGGAGTTAAAGAGAGAATACATGCCAAGTGCTTCCCAGCACACAATTAGTGCTCAATGTAAGTACATACATATACATACAGAGAGAGATAGAGATGTTTCACTCAATCTTTCTCATATATACATACAGATACACATCTATGTACACATACATACTACAGCCTCATCTAGGAGGCTCTCAACAAATTACTGCTACCAAATCATAGAAGATGAACACAAATGTCCCAGTGTGGAAACTGCTGTTCCTCAACGTGTTCTCCATCGGGATCTGTGCCCTTGTGAAGGCAACTTGTAATTTCTCTCGCCCTTTCCAGGAGCGGTGCTCTTCGGGGTGCACCGCTCCAGAGGGATGATGTTAGCCCCCACGAGGGGCCCAGATCGGGTTCCTTTGAAAGTCTCCTCAAGTTCGGGGAGCAGGAAGAAGTTGGTGTGGGCAAGATGAGGGCTGTGGGAGAGGAGATGAAGTTTCCCAGTGAAATTCTCACTGGACAGCCTGTGGTCAACCCTCACGGCCCAGACAGGCCTTGTCAGGATGGAGACGACTTCCTCACCCCAGCTTTCCTGTCTGTTTCTCACCAACACAGTTTTCAATTTTCTTCTAACTTCTTCCTAAAGAAAACCAGCCCCTGTGGTCGTCCTGTGTCTTTCAAGAAGGTCTGTCCAGATTACACTTTTGGAATCTCCCCCTAAAAGCCACTGTGGTGTCTAGGCTGACCTCTCACTCCTGAATTAAACAGGCTCAGCAGATCCTCTCAGAGACATTATTTTGATGGAACCCTTAAAAATGCACCCTAATGAGATCAAGACAAGTGCATTGCAAAGAAGCTCATTGGGAGTCGTGCACTAATCAGAGACGTGCTTAGATGTTTTGTGTGGAATAAGCCCATGTGTGTATGAATTAGAGGAGCCTGGTGGTGCCGTAGCGAGGAGCTGGGCTGCGTCTGCAAAGTTCGAAACTACCAACCACTGCATGCGATAAAGATGAGGCTCTCTACTCTTGTAAAGAGTTACAGTCTTGGGAACCCACAGGGTACCCATGAGTCAGAACCAGCTCTTAGGTAGTGAGTTTGGTTATGTATGAATGAAAACCCTAAAATCAATACTTATCTTATCGCATATCTATAAAGCTTCTCAAATACTTTTTGGGCCAGTTTTAACATCTTACCACTTTCCTCCAAAAACTCACTGCCTTCAAGTCTATTCTGATTGATAGCAACCCTACAGGGCAGAGTAGAACTGCTCCTGTGGGTTTCCAAGACTGTAAGTCTTCAAGAGAGGAGAACACCTCGTCTTTCTCCTGCAGAGCAGCTGGTGATTTCAAACTGCCACCAGACACCACTTCCCTTGTTCTCCTTAAACTAGGGCGACCCTGATGGGATCTCAAATACCATGTGACATTGTCATAGGAACTTGCAAGCCACCCAAGTACAACAAACTGCAGACGGTGCTAGTCTTTCAGACACCACTTGTATCACCTGGTGAACAGGTTTCAGTGGCGCTTTGAGACTGAGACAGTCTAGGAAGAAGGGCGAGCGGCCAGGGGAAGCCTAGGCTGGCCGCGCAGCACTGCTTTCTCTACTACTGGCAGAGGAGCCCCTCAGTGAGGGGAGCTAAATTCCATCAGGAGGAGCGGCTCCTAGAAATAGGGGCAACCTGAATGGGGCAACCTGAATGAGGCGACCAAATTAAAGCCTTCATTTGGTGGTGAGGCGTGACTCGGAATGAGAAGAAACAGCTGCAGACATCCATGAGAACTCACCTGTAAGCATACAAAGTATGAATCTAGGAAGAATGGAATCTGTCAAAAACAAAATGGAATGCTCAAAGATCACTATCTTCTATCACCCTGTGTGCTAGTCAACAATTACAGAAGCTGGACTATAAGAAGGACACGTGGCACCAGGACTGCAAGAAGGCACAGGAATTGAACTCAGTGACAGTGCAGAAAGTACAAGCCCACTCGCTGACCATGAAGAGAATCTCAGCGCTGACGAAGATCAAGGACGAAAGCCCTCGATCCGCATGACACCGCCACAGAGGGACAGAGATGCTCACGAGCGATACGCCCCATCATGAGAAAATGGAGAAGAACTCAAGTTCTCTTTTACTTGGGCCCACAATCATTGTCCATGGAAGCTGGGCGGTGGCCTTGTCCTGTCGTCGTTAGGGGCAGTGAAGTGGACTCTTACTCGCAGAGACGCTGTGCAAAGCAGCACAGAGCTTGAGCTCATTGCTGCCACCTCTGTGTCCATCCATCGCCCTGAAAGGCTTCCTCTTTTTCACTTCCAAGCACGACGGTCTCGCCTGCTCCGTGCCCAGAGTATGTGCGACAAAGGCTCCCCGGCCTCCCTTCGAAGGAGCATCCCGGTTGTACTTCTCCGAGATGCGTGTGTTTGTTCTTCTGGCAGTCCATGGTATTTCCTTTTTAAAATCATTTTAGTGAGGGTTCATGCAACTCCTTACAATTCATACATCCATCATTCTGTCAAGCACATTTGTACTCTTGTTGCCATCATCATTCTCAAAACATTTTCTTTCTACTCGAGCCCTTGGTAGCAGCTCCTCCTTTTTTCCCCTCCCTCCCCGCCCCCTCTCTCTCACGAACTCTTGATAATTTATAAATTAGTATTATTTTGTCTTGTCTTACACTGTCCGACATCTCCCTTCACCCACTTTTCTGTTGTCTGTCCCCCAGGGAGGAGGTTATATGTAGATCCTTGTTCCCCCTTTCTTGCCCCCCTTCACTCTTCCCCTCCTGGTATTACTGCTTTCATTATTGGCCCTGGGGGGGTTATCTGTCCTGGATTCCCTGTGTTTCCAGCTCTCATCTGTACCAGTGTATATGCTCTGGTCTAGCTGGATTTGTAAGGTAGAATTGGGACCATGATAGTGGGGGTGGTGGGGAGAGAAGCATTAAAGAACTAGGAGAAAGTTGTATGTTTCCTCTTTGCTACACTGCACCCTGACTGGCTCGTCTCCTCCCCTCGACCCTTCTGTAAGGAATGTCCAGTTGCCTACAGATGGGCCTTGGGTCTCTACTCTGCACTCCCCCTCATTCACAATGATAAGATTTTTTATTTTTTAATGCCTGATACCTGATCCCATCATCACCTCGTGATCGCACCAGCTGGTGTGCTTCTTCCATGTGGGCTTGTTGCTTCTCAGATGGTCACTTGTTTATCCTGGTCTATGGTATTTTCGATAGTCTTCTCTGACGGAAATCAAATGCACCAGCCCTTCCGTGGTCTTTCAGCTCCAGGGTCCAGCTTTCACAAGCACACAAGGCGATAGAAAATCCATGGCTTGGCTCAGGTGCCCCTTAGTCCTCAACATGGCATCCTTGCCTTTCAACACTTTAAAAAGGTCCCGTAAGGCAGAATTACCTAACGCTACTCAACACGTCGTCTGCTTTCTAGAGCACTGCTTCCACGAGCTTAGGTCCAAGCAAACTGAAACCCCGACCACATGAGTCTCGTCTCCATTTTTCATGGCCATTGGTAAGGGGTTTGCCCTCTGACACTGAGTTGTAGTCCATGCCCTCCTTGATCTTCCGCAGCCAGCACTTCCAGTCCCCATGCTTTCGGCAGGCCGGGCTGTGCCGTCTGCATCCTGATGTCCCGCTCAGCTTCTGGGATTACGGTGAACGGATTCACCCCTGGTGCTTTGGAGAGAGTCAGCAAAAACAAAATAAAACAGAAGAGCAAGCCCCTCGACAGAGTGGGGACAACTAGCTCAAAGGGCAACAGTCGTGAGGGTGGCAACGGGCAGCCCGTTGTTCTCTTGTAGTGTGCACACAGGGTCGCTAAGAGCCAGAGTCACAAAGATTGCACCAAACTACTACACCAGCACTCTTCCCCTCGTAATGAACGGGTTCAATAAAATTCTAATATTCATATTAGATTTGCCTTGGAGATAGCATTTTACCTCGTTTAAAATTATACTCGACCATATTTGGCAGATGAAACAAGCGGGTATCTCCGCCCACCCCCCACCCCCGGCCCCATTTGCGGGAGAAACTCTGTGACCTGCCTATAGCTCAGAGTCCTGGTGGCATGGTGGTTGTATGCTGAGCTGCTCATTGTAAGGTCAACAGTTCAAAACCACCAAGGGTAAAGAGCTCGTTTTGGAAACTCAAGGGGCAGTTCTGCCCTGTCCTAAAGGGTCACTATGAGTTGGCATCGACGTAATGGCAGTGAATTTGAGGGGTTATTTTTAGAGTTAGGATCAATTATCTTAAATTCCAGTTCAGCAGTTTTGCTCTGCTTTATGCCACCTCCCAAGCAATCAACATACATTGAACCTAGTCCTGCATCACACGATATCCAGGGGAGGTGAGATTTGGATGTTGTGTAAAAATCATATGGACGTCTAGTCCTGCTTTTCTTTGAGCACCGCAAACAAGCTTCCCACCTGAGTGGTGATCACCAACGTGCTGGCATCCAGTCACTTTTGGTTTTGGTCCTCAAAGTCTCTCTGTCTCTGCAGGGGGTCCCTCTTGCATTTCTGTTAGGCTTACAGCTCTCCGAGGGGCTGGCCCTTTAACCACCGGAGAGTCTTCCGGGGAGGGTTGTGATTGTCCAGGGTGACACACCTGAGTCAAGCGCAATTGTGTTCACTGGTTTCCCGTTGCCCTGCTTAGAAACCTTCTCTTTCACTGCTCTCCATATCACAAGGACAAGTTGTGCAGTGTTTGGAAGTCATGATGTAAGTCACAGAAACATTTTTGAAAGAAAATTAAAGAAATGGATAAGGTGACAACACCCCAGAAATATGAGATGCCCAAGATTAGATGCTGTTGCCTGTGAGTATTAAAATGCATGCTGTTATACAGTAAACTTTTTAGATAGCGAGAACAGGACAGGACATGCACATAAGTGAGCGCCATAGCCTGCATCCTGACTACCATGGTATCTGCATTACAGGTCATGTCTGTCCTGACTCACTATGGGCCTCCCGGTGCAATTGCTCTATATGCAAAAGACCTGCGAGACCCATTTTGCCTGCCAGAAGCTGTGTGATCAGGTAAGTCTCATTCTCTGGGTAGGGTTTCTGAGCTCCATCATAACCTCGTGGGGCCACAGACATACGTGCTGCTGGGTGTCGCCCAAACAGACACCGAGCAGCATAAGGTGGTAGTAGCAATCGAGAATATGCTTTACACTACTATAAGCCATCCTCTCTGGCCTGGCTCAAGCAGTTTCCAGGACAGTGCCGAGGACGTCAACGGGCGCCTGGGAGGGACTCCATGTGAACCTGTTTCCCAGGTGATCGGCTTCTCTGAAGGAGCAAAGGGCACTCTTTAAGGAGAGCGGTGATCGCAAAGGAGGGAGGCTCAGCTGCTGGTCTGGCAACCTGGTTAACGGCTGCACGGGGAGCTTGACCGACACCCATTAGTGGAGGCGAGGTTGTCTCCATCTTGGAAGAACCCACTGTCTCTTTTCTGAGCTGTGAGGGGAGCATGCGCCTTCATAACTGGAAAAGCAATTAAGAGGCGAGCCTGTGTCAGGAGATGAGGTTGGCAACTGACCCAAAAGGAGGCTCAGAATCCAGGAGCCAGGCTTCTCCAGAACTTGGCAGAAGCGGCAAGTCGAGCTGTGGGTGTGACTAGGCAAGGCGCAAGGAGAACCAAGAGCAGGGTTAATATCAGTTCAGCAGTGTCTGTGGTGTCGTGGTTCTGTGTTGGCTGCTTAACCACAAGGTCAGCATTTCAGAACTACCAGTCGCACTGTGGGGAACTGAGGCTTTCTACTCCTGTCAAGAGTAATGGTCTCGGGAACTCGCAGAGGCAGTTCTACTGTCTTTCAGGGTCACCATGAATCAGAATTGACTTAATGGCAGGGAGTTTGGTTTGGTTTGAATTGAGTGGAAAGAACCACTCTCATGTGTATTAAATCTTGAGTTTAGTAAACTAATAACATTTAAAATTTTTTAAATCCCTCCAATATTGTATTTTGATACCACTGACCCCTCTTTAAAGAAGCACTTTGACCTCTAAATTTTCCCAGTTCTCTTCCAGCCATTCCAACTGTTGATGTGGGTGTGGTCCGGGTGTGTGTGGGGGGTGGGGGGGTGGGGTGAGGGGCACAGCCTAGGTTTCTAGATATGTCCATGTGTTCCATAGTAGTACAGAAAAGAAAACTCATTTCATTTTACTGTAAATTGTTTTATAAATAAATATTTTCTAAAAAGTCTGTTAAAAAGGCAAAAATAATAGCGATGATTGGGAAAATGTTCAATCTACCAGGGAGACTGAAGAAACAAAGCCAAGCAAGGTAGATGATACTATCAAGCATTACTTGTTTTTACCGCTGAACCAATGCATCCAGGAGTAACACCCACACTAAGAGGCTAGATTCCAAAAGGGTCATGTGCATAATTCCCTTTGAGGACTTATTCCTATGATAAGCGGGCCTCTGCTTGAGGAGGACACACCACAAGCCAAGGGCAGCGACAGGACACAGATTATAATAGCAGGACGGAAGGATGCCAGCTGCAGTGTGAGCCAGCCAGTCAGTGTCTAAAAGAAGTGGGGGTGGCAGGGACACGTGTCAGTCACAGCACCATTGATGTAATTTTAAAAATGAATAATTGGGGACCCAGGAGGAATGCTGGGTGACTAGTCACAGGGAGATGCAGATGACCATAAAGATCAATAGTTCTAGCCATTTCCTTGGTCCCTTGGCTACTGGAGGGCGGTACACAGGTGGGTTTAGCATCTACGTCCCCAGGAAAACAATGATAAGGAGAGGAAGTGTGCTCCTGACTAGTCTGTAGCTCTAACTCTGCAGCGGCCATTGACAACCGTCCTCAAGTAGAACACAGAGACACTTCGATGGGCAGCTCTTCTCCACAGAGCCCCGCATACCCCCGCACACCGTCCCCGGAGGGAGAGGGGAGTTTTCTCCCACACACTCCCTACGAGGTGGGGGAGTCTCCTGAGCTTCTGAACCGCATGCAGAAGAGGAGGCTGCTCAGTCAGATGATGCTGTGAGCACAAGTCCTTGGAAGAGCTCGAGGGGAAATAACCCTCGTGTGGTGGAAAAGGTGTTTTCGATGAAAAGATTGTTGGGCTTGCATGTAAGGTCCAGCTTTCCATCATGGAAGGTCCAGCTTTCCATCATGGAAGGTCCAGCTTTCATTTCTACTGCCAGTTCTCTTTTCTAACTAGCAGTCCTTCCTTTTTCCCACTTTCATACTACAATGGCTAATTATCAATTCAACTTGATTGCAAAGGTGATGTTTAATTCTCTGTTTCCTTCATCGTTGGTGGCAGTAACTGGTCCATCCAGTTTAATAATTTAATAACCAATCTTCCTTGTGGGTAAGTGGTTGGAGCAGAACAAAGGAATCCTACAGGGTTCAAACTCAGGGAAGGTGGACCCGAGGGTTATAGTTTCTCTCCATACTCAAGCCAACGTATCTGCTGAGCAAATGAGCTGAGAAGCTGGACTGTCTGAAGAAGAATGCAGCATTAGGATTTTCAGGTGTATTACTAATAACCTTTGATATGCAGATGGCACAACTTTGCTTGCTTATTGAAGTGAAGAGAGCTTGAAGCACTTCTGATGAAGGTCAAGGACGCAACCTTCAATCTGGATTTCAAGTCAACGTAAAGAAAACCCAAATCCTTACAACTGGACCAATAGGTAACATCACGATCTACAGAAAGATTGAAGTTGCCCAGAATTTCACCTTGCTTCGATCTGTAATTAACACTCATGGGAGGAAAAGTCGGAGATCCAATGATGCACTGCATTAGGTAAATCCGTTGCACATGACCTCTTTAAAGTGTTAAAAGGCAAGGGTGTTACTTTGAGAACTAGGGTGCGCCTGACTCGGGCCATGGAATTTTTAATCTCCTCATTTGCATGTACAAGTTGGGCGGCAGCACCGATGCATTTGCATCATGGTGCTAGCAAAGAAGAAGCCAGTCCGTGGAGGAGGACAGCACACTGGGAAAGTGGTAGAGGGGCGAAAAAGAGGAAAACCCTCACGGAGATGGAGTGACATGGGGGCTTCAACGCCACACTCACAAAGAGGGCCGGGCAGTATTTTGTTCTGTCCTATGAGGGTCGGCAGCCAATAACAGCCACCTCTTTCCCATTGACTAGCCTTGACCCCTCTTAACTAGGTCTACTGCCCTTGTATGGGTTCAGGTTCCCATAAGTTCTTGCCTTCACGAGGGTGCTTCAGGATGTTCATGGAAAAAAATACAATAAAAAGATAACAGAATTTTTCCACAAAAGTTTTGACACGTGCTCATATTATTACTTTGACTTTCTGATTAGTCTTCCTGTTTCCAGTTATGTAACTAACATGTAAATCTGATAACTCCCCTCTCGTTTGAAACTCTTTGAAGAAGGAAATACCAGTTAAAACGACCATGTTGCTCCACTTTCACACAGCAGAACTGCTTAGAGGCAAAAGGCCAACAATGTCAAGTGCTAGAAACTGGACTAATGGGAACTCCGACCCACGGCCACCAGGACTTGAAGTTGGCACCATCACTGTGTCAAACTCTTTGGCAGTATTCAGTGGGGCTTGGAATTTCATTAAACAGAAATGCATACATCTTGAGTTAGTTAGTTTATTGTGCCAACCTGGCTGATAAACACATGTGGGGGTAATTGATGTGCAGAGGGATAAATGGCTCTGTGAGCCTCACCTTTCGAGTTCTTGGGCCTCATGCTTTCTGATGGTCGGACCAGGGTGCAGCTGCCTTAGCCAGTTCCCTGCTTCAGCTGGCAAGACTCACTTCCTGTGAAAAAACACCCCGGAGGAGAAGCCACATGGACCTACCCCGATGTACTGGGTGCTGAAGCAGCCATGTGGAGACCCCTGCCAGCGCTGAGATGCTTACACATTCACTGACTCACTCAGCTTTCCTCCTGCAGTCAGCATCATTGCATCTGTTTTGTGAGATGGAGGAGGACTCCGTGGTTTGGTGTTGGACATAGGGGCTAATGTTGGACTTGTGGGCTTGGGCAGCACTGGGTTGGGATGTTTTCTTGATGCACACTTAACCTTTATATCAAACTTTCTTATACATGAGTTTCTGCGGATTTGTTTCTCTAAAGTACCCAGATGATTACACATCTACATACCGAAAGACATAACAACTAAACATGCATGCCCATCAAACTGGTTTCTACTCATAGTGATCCATAGGACAGGATAGAAAACTGTCTCTGTGGGTTTCTGACGCTGTACATTTTTATGGTGCTGAAAGCTCCGTCATTCTCCCAAGGAGCAGCTGGTGGTTTCGAAATGCTGCTTTTGTGGTTAGCAGTCCAACACATGACCCACTACCCCACCAGGGCTCCTTCAAAAGACATAGGTAACAATATTCACAGCAGTACTGTTCATGAGAGCCTTAAACTGGAGCAACCTCAAATGTCCCCACGGAAGAGAATGGGCCTATGTAAGTTCATACAGGGGGGGATACTACACCACCAGGAGGAGGATGAGACTAAATCACCGTACACAGCCTGGTTGAGGGTCACAACAAAGTGGAGAAACAAGACACAAAGGAGTACATACTTTGGGATTCTACTTTTAAAATTGTTCAAAACCAGACAAAACCGGTCTGGCAAGTCAGCATGGTGGCTACCCTTCTAAGGGGAAGTAGTCCCTGGGAGAGAACAATGGGGCTTCTGGGATGCTGGTTATGCTACAGTTATGTTACAAAAGCTGTGTTCAGCTGAACAGGGAGGATATGTGTAATCACTGGGTTACTAAGCAAAATGTTGGTGGTTCAAACCCATTAGCCACTCCCATGGAGAAAGATGAGGCTTGTCTGTTCCCGCAAAGATGTACAACCTCAGAACCCCGTGGAAGAGATCTTCTCTGACCTACAGGTCACTAGGGGTCTGCATTGACCCCACAGTGTGGGTCTGTTCTGTGTTGTGCTGTGAACTGCCCTGGAATTGGCCTGATTCCGGAGGGGCCCTCACTCACAGTTCCCCTTCATGGGGGATTCCCAAGCATGGGGGACCAGCATGCTGCCGAACTCTAGATCACCCGCAGGATCAGTTGTGGACTGCACCTTTGTGATCGTTGGGGTTCTTTACCTACTGACATTCAGAAGTAGATCCCCACACCTTTCTTCCTAGTCATTTTCGTCTGGAAGCTCCACTGAAATCTGTTCAGCTTCAGAGCAACACACAAGCCACCACTGACAAACAGGTGACAGCCACACCTGAGATGCACTTACCTAGAATCAAACCTGGAAGGCCAGAGTCTACCAGTGGACCACCACTCACCACTGTCCCCACGTCCTTTTTATACTTCAATAAAAGGATTTTCTTCAGAAATATTCTGCAGATGGACACATCCCTCCCAGGCTAGAGTTCCAGTACTTCAGCCTGGCTGAAGGCCCTTGGTGACCTGGCCCCAGGCCGACGTTTCCAGCCCACCCCTCTGACTCCTGGCCTGCACTCCAGGCAAGCAAAGCCGTTGCCAACACCCACAATGCACCATGCTCTTTCGTGAGCTAACACTTCATCTACTTGATTAATTCCTTTTGAAACGCTGTAAATCAGCTCAGGCTTCATTATGCCCGAGGGGCTTCCCCCCCCCCCACCCCCCCCAACCCATCCAGGCTGAGTGAGCAGCCGCTGCTTTGTCCTCCCGCCACAGCCACGAGCACTTCACCACCCTTCGCACACTGGCCCGTCACGTTGCACTTCCACATGCCTTTTCCCTGCTGGTGGGGCGGGGGTGGGGGTGATAAAGACAAGGATGGTGTCCCTTAACTCTGAGTGGGAAGCATCTGCAGTCACACAAGGGAGCAGCAAATCAAGGAACAAAGGGACCGATGAAACTTGTATCTTGATTTTGGTAGAGATTTATTTAGCCCTTCTAGCAAGAAAAGATTAACAGAATAAGAAACTGACTTGGCCACAAAGCTACACCATACCTGAAATTCCGTTTGCAATGATCGCTGGGTGCCCCGTGAACATACAGGTCAGGGAAACCAGAACCGATGCATTCTTAGGAAATATGTACAACAGCGGCAGCGCCCCTTCCCTAAAGACAGTCCAAGTGCCCGGCATGACTGCATTCCTCTGGAATATGGGTGAGGTGCTAATGATCCTGGATGGCTTGAGCCCCGTGGAATTCCTCTTAACATCTAGATGGGCCATGTCACTTGATGGATCTGCCAAAAAATTCCTGATATGCTGGTCTGGCATTTATGGACTGGGAAGTTTATGCTATTTCAGAGGGTAGAATTGGCCATTGATTTGTAGATTAGATAAGTCAAGTAAATGTTGGGGCTAAAATGCAAGCTAGGTTGACAATGGCCCTTTCTCTGCCAGTCCCAGGCGGGCATAGGCTCGGGGAAACGCTAAGCAGAAGAGTATCGGAGTCTCCGCACGTTGCTTCAGAGTTTGGGCTTTCAGTGTGGCTGCATCAGAGAGACCCAGAGACAGTTGTCAAGATGGGGAAGAGATGATAAGAGCCTTATTATGAAGACAATTCTTGATAAATAAGGTCCACGATGTGCAACAGAACATGGAAAATGAAGGCACGGGTGAAGGGTCCAGATTACGAGTTGTTAAGTTTGTTTGGGACTTGAGGTGGGAGAGACACACTCTGCCTGTTCCTGGAGCTTTTACACAGGTAACTTCCTCCCTTCCCTGGAGACTTCCTTGCCCGCCTCACTGTGACGAAGGGTTGACCCCGCCATGGACAACTGACTTGAGATGCAGGTGTCTTAACGGAGCCAGAGTGAAGTCAGTGCTAGAACTAGGGCTCCCTGGCCGAGATCACAGACCGTGGTCTACAGTGTAGATGACCCCTCACCATAAAGGAGGCAGAAATCTTTCCAACTGGACCGATAAGCAGGATCATGATGAATGGAAGAAAAGATCCAAGTTGTCAGAGAGTTCATTTGACTTCTAGCTACGATCAATACCCATGGAAGCGAGTCAAGAAATCAAACGACGGCCATCTTGACCTAACACATCTCTTTAAAGGGTTAAAGATGCCACTTGGAGGACAAACGCTCCCGGGCCACAGTCTTTGAATCCCCACATGTGTGTGGGAAGATGGGCAACAGGAAAAGAAGGCCAAGGAAGAGACGATGCCTTTGGCTGACCGTGGCGGTGAAGAAGAGCCAGTCTACCACAGACCCCAGAGTAGCAAGGAAAGCTGTATGGTGCTCCTTAGAAGTAAGGTGGGGAGACCTGGTCTCACGCAGTTAGGATATGCAGTCAGAGGCTAGCGTGCATACTGAAGGACAGCATGTGTGCACCCCCAAAACAAAACCCTCACTGCCGTCTAGTTGATTCCAACTCATGGTTACCCGATAGGACCTTGCACTTGGCAGTTTCTGAGATCGTAACTCTACAGGAGTAGAAAGTCCCCCCCACCCCGCTCTATGTCAGGGAGAGCTTGTGGTTTCAAAATGTTGACCTTGCAGGTGGCAAGGTAACCAAGTAACCACTACGCCACCAGGGGTTCACAAACAAGAGGAAGACCCTCAATGAGATGAATTGACAGCAACGCATGAGCTACACATGCCAATGCCTGTGAGGATGGGGGGTGGGGGGCGGTGTTCTATTCTGCTGCTTTGGGACTGCTATGACTCAGACCTGGCTGATGGCACCTGAGAAGGGGCTGCCTGGACACAGCAGGTGGGACATTGGTCCATTGGTCTATCCAGAGAAAGAAGAGGCATAGAAGGTTATTGTGGCTGGCAAGGGTTGGGGGTTGGGGGGGAGGGTAGCTCAGTTCCTGACAGCCCTGTTTCTGATTCCAGTCCCCTGGCAAGGTTTGATACATGCGCTGCCCACATCTGTTCTAAGCCTTAGAATAAAGTGTTACGGTTTTGGGTAACCCTTTGAGTTTCTGCGACTAGAACCTGAGTGGCCCAGAAGCTGATGTCCCGCCCGCGGTCCCACCAAGGGGAAGGTGAGCCGAACAGGCCCTTTCACCAAGTGGGACAAAGTGGAATGAGGCAGTGAGTCCTGCAGATCCATGTAGATGTGTGCTGGAGTTTCAGCCCTGATCTGGGGCCTTGGTAGTGTTAGGGTGGTGTTAAGCAAGGAGCCAGTGGTTATTGGGGGTGTTAATTTGGTTCTTGGTGTGTTCTAGGGGTGTTGGGACTTGGGAGCGATGGGTTAATGGGGGTGTTAATTTGGTTCTTTCCAGCAGGAAGCATGGCCTTGTGAGAGAGATGACATTTGAACATCAGCAACACAAGATTGGCTGGGGAACATTTTAATTATGATAGCAAACACAGGAAATTGTCTTTATGTTTGGAAACTAAATTTAGACCCCTGGACCGATTGACAGGCTCCCTCTGAAGTCCATGTAAATAGCCCGTGCCAGGTGTCAGGAAGTGGCTGAGGAGCAGGGGCTGTCCTGAAACCTGGACATGAAAACAGACTTTTCTCTGGAGAAGCCCATTTTTCAGAAGTCTCATCTTCCAGGTTAAGAGTGATTTAAGTTTCTGAAAGATTCCTTTTCCAGGCGGCGCCAGTTCTCTTCCTTCTTCGAGTCTGTAAACAAGAGAAGGGTGGGGTGCTTTCTCGGATCTGATCTGGACCGTGTTTGTGCAGCCTGGTTGGGGGCCAGTGGGGAGGGAAGTGTGCAGTGGATGAGGGGAAATCACTCGGACCCGCCTCTTCACCCCGCCCCACTCTTAGAGTCCCCTCCTTCCTGCTGTTCCTCTGATCACTTCAGCACCAGCCATGTGAAAACTAGGAGTGAGACAAAGGAGTGATATTCCTGGTGGTTCTGCAGAGGAGGATGTAGGAGCCGAGGGGCCTTGCCATGGACCAGGAGCTGCTGAGGGCCTCCCTGCCCCCCCATCTCCCCTCCCTGCACCCTACGCTCAGACCAAGTGCTGGAAAATTCTAAGTCTGAATCTGAACTTCCAGGAGTTGTGAAGGATTGTGTGTCAAAATAGAAGCAGAGAATATATTTAACTCTTTGTTAGGTTCTTAAAGGTAACTGTTAAATATTGATCAATATGGATTGTGGACTCCACTTGCCTCATGCCTCCCTAAATGTGAGGGATGGGCCACACTGCCACTCCCAGCAGGGTGCAAGTTTGGAAAGATTTCTGAGGCCCCTGAGCTTCAGTTTCATCACCTGTAAAATGAAAGTAATTGCGTTAATGACTTGTCTCCATTTCTCAAGGTTGGTTGACTTTAGCAAACAGACATGTACGAGGAAAAAAAAACCCCAAAACAAATTGGCTGGGCGGAGCAGAGCTTTCGTAATACCCATTTTCCCCACTAGGTGAGCATCAAGCAACTCACTCTTGAGTTAGTGCACCCAGTGACGTCACCTGGGAAGGTGCTCTCTGGTCCCAGTGAATTTTTCCCTGAAAGCAGTTTCACTCAAACCACATTTTTTCCTTTAATCATTTTATTGGGGGCTCATACAATTCTTATCACAATCCATCCATCCATTGTGTCAAGCACATTTGTACATATTTTGCCATCATCATTTTCAAAACATTTTCTTTCTACTTGAGCCCTTGGTATCAGTTCACTTAACCCCCTTCCACACCCTCCTTCCCTCATGAACCCTTGATAATTTATAAATTATTTTTTTTCATGTCTTACACAGTCTGATGTCTCCCATCACCCACTTTTCTGTTGTCGGTCCCCCATGGAGGGGGTTATATGGAGATCTCTGTAATCAGTTCCCTCTTTCCACCCCACCTGCCCTCCACCCTCCCAGTACCACCACTCTCACCACTGGTCCTAAAGGGATCGTATGTCCTGGATTCCCTGTGTTTCCAGTTCCTATCTGTACCAGTGTACATCATCTGGTCTAGCCAAATTTGTAAGGTAGAATTGGAATCAAGATAGTGGGTGGGGGAGGAAGCATTTAAGAACTAGAGGAAAAAAGCAAATGTTTTGAGAATGATGATGGCAACAAATGTGCAGATGTGCTTAACACAATGAATGGATATATGGATTGTGTTAAAAATTGTATGAGCCCCTAATAAAATGATTTTTTTAAAAAAGAACTAGAGGAAAGTTGTATGTTTCATCGTTTCTACACTGCACCCTGACTCCTCCCTGTGACCTTTCTGTAAGGTGATGTCCAGTTGTCTACAGATGGACTTTGGGTTCCCACTCTGCACTGCCCCTCATTCTCAATTATATGATTTTCCATGTGGGCTTTGTTGCTTCTCAGCTAGATGGCTGCTTGTTTATCCTCAAGCTTTTAAGACCCCGGATGCTATAGCTTTTGATAACCGTGCACCATCAGCTTTCTTCACCACATTTGCTTATGCACCCATTTGTCTTCGTCAATCGTGTCGAGAAGGTAAGCATCATGGAATGCCAGTTTAATAGAACAAA
Organism: Tenrec ecaudatus; assembly: GCF_050624435.1. NCBI lineage: Eukaryota > Metazoa > Chordata > Mammalia > Afrosoricida > Tenrecidae > Tenrec > Tenrec ecaudatus. Next base: position 838,605 of record NC_134546.1, read on the forward strand.
GTGTTCTTGCATTGAGGGGGTACTTGAGTAGAGGCCCAATGTCCATCTGCTACCTTAATACTTAACAAATAATATATGTACATATATCTATTTCCCTATTGTTATATATAAACATATTTACATATGTACATGTCTGTATCTGAACCACTATAAATATCCTTTGCCTCCTAGTTCTTTCCTCCATTTCCTTTTACTTTCCTCTTGTCCCACCATCATGTTCGGCCTTCATTCAGGTTTCAGTAATTCCTCTTGGCTACTTGGCCCTTGGTCAAACCCTACCAGGTCTCCTACACCTTCCTCACCATCGATTTTAGATCACTTGTAGTTCCCTTACTCCTGGGCTTGTTGACACCCCTCTTCCTTTCCCCCACCTCCCCCTGCCCATGTCCCCCCAGAATCGTCAATCCTGTTGTTTTCTCTTCTGATTGTTTATCCCACCTATCTTATCTAGATAGACATGCAGAGACAATAATAAGCCTTCAAACAAGGCAAAGCAAAACAAAAGAAAACAAAAAAGTAAAACAAAACAACAACAGAAAATGACCCAAAAAAGAAAAGCCTATAAATAGTTCCAGGTCTGATTGTTGACCTTCAGGCGTGTTTTCCAGTTGAGTCTGATAGGGTGCCATGCCCCAGCCCAAGAGTCTATTTTTGGTACTCCCCGGGGACTTGATTGCTTTGCCCCCCTCTGGGTGGTTGAACAGCATTTTTCATGTTGGTTGATTTCAGAGAACAGTGTGGGGCTGTGAAATATTGTGTTTTCTCTTCGGGGCTACTAAGTATCGTCATTGTCACATGGCAGGACAGCCACAGTGTCTTTCTCGTAGGGTTGTTTTAGACTAAGATTTTCAAGGGCCTTAACACAGCGCCCTGTCCACAGCACATGCCACCCCCCTGTCCACAGCACATGCCATCCCCCTTGTCCACAGCACATGCCACCCCCCTTGTCCACAGCACATGCCATCCCCCTTGTCCACAGCACATGCCATCCCCCCTGTCCACAGCACATGCCACCCCCCTGTCCACAGCACATGCCATCCCCCTTGTCCACAACACATGCCACCCCCCTGTCCACAGCACATGCCATCCCCCTTGTCCACAGCACATGCCATCCCCCATGCGAGTTGTGGTTGCTGGCATTGAATTAAAAGAAACCGAGGAAGGTGCAGTCAGGAGGTGACAGTGAGCTGAGGCCCACTTCTGAGCTTGTGGAGACTCGCACTCTAGAGTGGTCCTTTGATTGCCCAATCACTACCAGACTTTTCTGGCAGCAAGAAGCTTGTTCCTGCTTCCCACTACGACAGCCGCTCGGGCCAAGTGCAAACTGATGAATACAAACGAAGAGTGCTGTCCTCGGATGACCCGCATTCTTGCCCGTGAAGGGCTTGAGATCCCCTCTCAAAGTGTAAATCAAGCCTTTGGTTTCTGGGCAGAGACGTGGCGGTGGCAGGCAGTAGGGAGGGGCCGGGGATCCAGACCCTCTCCTGGGCTCGACTGCCCTTCCTCTCCTCCCTGGGCCAGTGTCTGTGTCCGGAGCCTCGGCACACTCCTAGGGTTGGGCTGGACTTGGGGAGTTACTGGAAATGCTTGTTCTGCAACTATCTAGAGAGGAGACTTGGTCACCTGAGGTGCCTCCTGCCATCCAGTCCATTCCGACTGCGGGGACGGGCAGAACTGCTCCCGTGTGCCTGAGAGTCTTGGTGATCCTTCCAAAGATGAAGCCAAGAGGGAGGGTCCTGCCTGCATCTGAGCAGGGGGTGGAAAGCCTCATCTTTCTCCCATAGAGCTGCTGGTGGTTTTGAACCCAGACCTTGCAGTTACCAGCCCAATGAGTAGCCATTATACCATCAAACTCCTGACATAGGCCACACACACACACACACACACACACACACACACACACACACACACACACACTGAAAATAAAAACACACTGACCTCTAGTCAGTGCAGACTCACAGCAGTCCTACAGGGCTGGGTAGAATATTTCTGGTGAGTGTCCCAGACTGTGACTCTTTATGAGAGTAGAAAGCCTGTCCTTACATAGAGGACATACAGAGAGGGACAAAAGTGCTTCTCAACCTCAAGCCCCTTTCCTTCTGCTGGGTAATGGATCCTGGCTCCGGCTGGCTCAGCCAGTCACTTCTCTGGGTTATCTAGACTGCATGCAGCCTCAACAGGCGTGAAAGAGGGTGAGAGAAGACCCACTGTTCTATGCGCTGTGGACACGGCCTATCTGTTCATCAATTTTTGCTACAAGTATGAACATAAACATGGAAGAACATACAGAAACCAGTTATGGGTACTCCTGGGTCATAACCAAGCTCCATAAGAGAATGGGTCACGGGGCCTTCTAGGGTAGATATAGTCTGGAGGGACATCGAGGTGGGGTGTCACAAGGACAAGGTGGTTCCCAAAGACTGTGTTCTGCATCCTGCTGCAGTAGCCCACGCGGTCTCAGAAGATTGTAAGCAGCTACTGGTCTTTCTCAGTCCAGAGGAAAGAAGTGTGCTGAAACCAGAAAGACATATGGAAGCCAAGCATCCAAGGGACTAGTGGGCTTGGCAAACCCCAGTCGCCAGCATCCTCAAAGCAGAGCCAGGCAGTGCCCAGTTACACCACCAACGACTCTGGAAAGGATCACATCAGAAGATCCTGGGTAGAGTGGGAGGAAAATGTAGACCAAAATTCAAGTTCATGATGGAGACATAAAAGTCAGGTGAGACTGTAGCCCTGTGTCACCCATCAGGTTAGGGACTGAACCCACTCCTGTGATAGAATCACCAACCATTGAAGACAGAGGAGGAGCAGCCATCCAGGGACAAAACCCGAGGGTGAGAGAGGAAGAAGGACCAGAAAAGAAGCCCGGGGAGAAAGTGGAAGAGGAAGCGGTACCCTGAGGGACGGCGATGAATACGTTGAAACCAGATGTGTGTGTGAGATGCTGGCTGTACAGCTGATGGTCTCTTCTGTACACCTTCACCTAATTCACAGCCAAGAAACGTAAGTAGAAAAGAAAGCCAGGGCTACAATCATAATCATGTTAAGTGAGGGCTGTGCCGGTCCACGGGCAGCCTTCTCACCATCCGTGAGAGCAGCATGGGTGAGGTTGGAGGTCAGTGCACTGCAGTCCTATCCGCAACCTCCACCTGGAGATACGGCCAGGCCCCAGCTCCAGGGGAACTCCCAAACAAAGACAGACTAGGAAAAAAATGTATGGTGGCCTACTTCCAAAAATCAGTCAATAAAAAAATCTCGCAATCCACGAGGGGTGGAGAGGCTGACCTGGAAACGGGGGGCATTGGGTTCTGCAGTGCACTGTGCTGCCCTGAACTGAGGGTTGGCTTGGCCGCAGCTCACAGCAACAGCAAGGCAGGAAAGCAAGGAGCTGCTTGTGCAGTTTCAGACAGGTGGGTGGTCCTGGGAAAGGCCAGGTCTTTTCCTAAGTCCCTCGTCTAATTCATCCACTTGGCCCAAGTGCTTTCCTGATGGTACTGGTAACATTAGACAGACTCCCCAAGGTCATGGGTATCCCGGTGGCCCATGAGACTAACCACTCCATCCCTGTGGTCAGGGCTGCCTTCAAGCCTCTGCTGTGGTGTCTCTTCCCCTGGGGCAACAGCTCTCAGGCCGACAGACCCCTTGTACTGGTGTGTGGTGGTTCTGGCCTCACACGTTTACACACAGAGAAAAACAGTGGTGGGGAGAGCAGCCCACAGCGCTGTAGCCAAGGGCCCACCCTTGCTTTGACCACATCATCTGGAGCCTTTGTCTTCAAAGTCATATTTAATGCAGGATGTAAATGTGCAATTTGGTCTGCGTGACATTCTGGAAAAGACCAGCAGTAACTTCTGAACACCCTTTGACATTTCTGAAAGGGAGGAGAAAGCCAGGTCGTCCTGGCACGATCACACACAGGAGGAGAATGAGGAGAGCAATAGGTTTGGGGATTTTTTTAATTGGTGGGGTAAAAAGATACCAAATCGGATGGCTGAAATTCAGTGAGAATCTCCGGTCATTAACGTTTTAGAAAGAGGTAAATTATAAGTCCTTACAGACGGTTCACTGTGGTGATTTGATTTCTGGGTGCTGACCGGGCAGAGCACAGTGAGGCTGTGAGGCCCGTGCGCATGTATGACAGATATGTGCTCAAAGCAGCAGAGTGTTTTCCCTCAACTTTCTGTTTATGAAGCTTAGGTTATTGGGCTGCTTCTGGGCAGGTGAAGCAAAAGGTGACGTAGTCTATACCAGGCATCCTCAAACTACGACCAGCAGGCCACATGCGGCCTGCCGAGGACATTTATCTAGCCCGCCAGCTGTTTTTGCCCTGTTTGTTTTTTCACTTTAAAATAAGATATGTGCACTGTGCATAGGAAATTGTTCATAGTTTTTTTAAAAACTATAGTCCGGCCCTCCAGCGAGTCTGAAGGACAGTGAACTGGCCCCCTGTTTTAAAAGTTTGAGGGTCCCTGGTCTATATGTTTCATTGATGAGAACCAATTTTTTAATTAAAGGATCATTTTATCGGGGGCTCTTACAACTCTGGTTACAATCCATGCATCAATTGTATCAGACATATTTGTGCATATGTTGCCACCGTTCTTTTCCAGACATTTACTTCCCATTGAGCCCTTGATATCAGCTCCTCTTTTCTTCCCTCCCTCCCACCCCCTGGCACTCTCGTGGCCCCATGATAGCTTATAAATTATTATTTTCGTATCTCACACCAACCACTGTCTCCCTTCCCTTCTGGTTTCTGTTGTTCTTCCCCCTGAGAGGAGTGTGTAGTTATGTGCCAATCATTGCAATCATTTCCCTCTTCCTTCCCCCTACCCTTTTGGTATCACTATTTCTGCTCCTATTCCTGGATTCCACGTGTCATGAGCTGTGTCTCTTGTCCACACCTGTGTGCATGTTCTGGTCCAGTCCAGAGTGAGGGGCAGCACCGGATCAGCACAATGGGGGGTGAGGAAGTCTCAGAGAACCAGAGGATGATTGCGTGATCTGTTGGTGCTCCACTGCACCCTGATTGACTCATCCCTTCCCTGCGACTCCTCTGTGTGGGGATGTTCCATTGTCTGCAGATGGGCTTTGGGCCTCTGCTCTTAACCGCGCCCCCCCCCCATTCTCAACAACGTGTTTTTGTTTGTTTGTTGTTTGTTTGGGGTCTTCTGATGCCTGTTACCTCCTGGTTCCAATGATATCTCATGATCCCACCAGCTGGTGTGCTTCTTCCATGTGGGCTTGTGGCTTCACTGCTGAATGGCCGCTTGTTTAACTTCAAGCCTTTAAGAACCAAGACGCTATTTCTTCTAATATCTGGGCACCATCTGCTTTCTTCACATTTGCTTATGCACCCATTTTGTCTTCAGTGATTGTGTGTGTGTGCGTGTGTGTTGGGGGTGGTGGAAATGTAAGCATCACAAAATGCCAGTTTGTTAGAACTCAGTGTTCTTGTATTGAGCAGGGTATGAGCTGAGGCCCAAAGTCCGCCCACAACTTCAGTGTACTGCCTATGTACGTAGGCCAATCCCTCTATTCTTGTGGATTAATGTGTTAGCATAACTACTCTGCTTATACCTCTATCTATAGCTTTGTTTCCCCTGTTTCCGTCTGCCTCCTCCTGCCCCATTATCACCTCTTAGTACTTCCCTCTTAGTACTTCTTCTCAGCTAGATTGCTGCTGCTCAAATCCCCACAGGATCTCTACAATCTCCTTGTGGTTGGTTTTAATTCCCTAGTTGTTCCCCTGTCTATGACGTTGTTTGCTCACTACCCTTCCCTGCCCCCTCCACCCCCTCAAGACCCTGTAGGACCCTTAGCCCCATTGCTTTCTCCCTGAGCTTGCTTCCAATGGCTGTCTTATATAAGTAGACAAATCAGTGATGTCCTAGGTCAAACTATAAGAAAACAAAAGATTGGGAGGAAAAAAAGAAAAAATCCCCATGTGGTTCCAGGTCTGTCTGCTGGCCCTTAGGACTCGCTCCCCAGTGGTCCTGGGGAGGTTCCAGGGAATCCCCCTCCCAGCCTGAAGTCTATTTGGGGCCTCCTTAGGGGCTTCATAGCTTGGCTTTGCTCCAGTTGCTAATCTGTTGTGTTCCCTTCTTGGTTTGTCCCACTGCAGGGGATTCAGACCACACTCTCTGCCCACCATGTGTCCCCTTTATTGTCCTCTGTCACAGTGAGCTCCAGCGAGGGGACAACGTGTCTTGAGCTGTTGGTGGCCCTATAGCCCTCTCTGTGCCTTAGCAGCTCCGGGCAGGGACGTCGTCCGCAGGGCTTGGTGTGCCCATATGGAGTCTGGCTCACTGTCCCTTTCTCTTTGTCCTTCTTGGTTTGCTTCCATGTGGATGTGTAAGTCGGCCCCTTTCCCCCACCGGAAGGTTTAGTGTGGTTCTCTGCCACACATACTTCTAGGGTGGGGGTCAGCTTGGCTCTGGTTGGGGCCGGCCCTGTAGCCCGATCTTGTCATGTAATCCTCCACATGGTTACGTTGCCCTACTGGGTTGGTGTGCCATGGTGGGGTCTGTATGCACACTCCCAATTCTGTGGAGACATGACCAAGACTCTCTCCCTGGGTGGCTTAGTGCTTTGTTCCCTACATGTCATCATCTCAGTGTCTCCCCACCCCTGCCCTCTCTTCTCCTTCCCCCCTTTCCCCTTCTTTATGTTGGATTCACATGGACCTCCTTGAGTTTGGTCTGACTTCCACCCGCCTGCCTGTGCCTCCACCCGTATATTGTGAGAAAAGTATCTTTTCTTCTATGCCTACTGTGCTGATTATACTTACTCCAGGGGACTCATGTTGCACTTGTCCTTTTGCGATTGGCTGACCTCACTTAGCATAATTTCCTCCAACTCTTCCCATGAAACTATGTGTTTTATGTGATCGTTGTGCTGCGTAGTACTCCATTGTGTGTATATGCCGGAGTGCACTAATCCACTCATCTATTGATAGAAATTTAGGTTGTTTCCAACTCTGCGATTGTGAAATTGTGCCACAATAAACATTGAGATGCAAATGACTGGTCGTGTTTTATTTCTTACCTCTTCTGGGTATATGCCCAGTAGAGAGATAGCTGGGTCATAAGGTAGATCAATTTCCAGTTTCATTAAATATCACCAGATCACTTTCCACAGGGGCTGTACATATCTGCACGACCACCAGCAGTGGAGGAGAGTTCCTGTTTCCCCCCATCCCTTCCAACGTTTGTTGCTCTCTGGTTTTCTGATTTGGGCTAATCTCATGGTTGTTTTCTTTTGTATTTCTCTTACGGCCAATGATCGGGAACACTTTCTCATGTGTTTCCTCCCTGGTGAAAGTCCTCTTCAGTTATTTTGCCCACTTCTTCAGGGACTTAACTGTCTCCTCTTTTCTCAGGCCAGGAAGGTCTTGTAGATTTTAGTACTAAGCCCTTTGTCTGTGTGTTATTGCTAAAAATTCCCTCCCAGATCTGTGGGTTGCTTTGTTAACCGCTTGGTGAAGTCTTTCAATATGCACAGGTGTTTTACTCTTAGTAAAACCCACTAGTTGATTTCAACTTCACCTGTGTGTGTCCCCTTCCCTATTGCAGTTAGCCTATGTTTTCCCTGGGCCAAGGTTCTTAGGTTTGTCCTGATTCCTTCATTGAAGATCCTGATAGTTTGGGGGTTTACTTCTAGGTCTGTGATCCATCTTGAGTTTGTTCTTGTGCATGGGGTGAGGTAAACATCTTGTTTCCTTTTTCTACGTGTGGATATCCATTATTTCCAGCACCACTTGTTCAAGAGGGCATCCACCTCCCACTTGATGCTTTTGGGGCCCTTCTTGAAGATCCATTGTCTATATGCTGTTGGTTCCATTCCTGGGTTTTCTGTTCTTTTCATTGATCTGAGTATCGGTCATTATACCAGTACCATGCTGTTTTGACCATGTGGCTGTGTAGTAGGTATTAAAATCAGGTAAAGTAAGGCCTCTGACTTTGTCCTTCTTCTTGAGGAGTTCTCTGCTAATTCTGGGCTTCTTCCCTCTCCATATGAAATTTGTGGTCAGTTTTTCCAGTTCTTTGAAGAAGGTGGTTGGTATTTGAATTGGGATAGCATTAAACTTATAAAGTGGGTAAGATTGACATCTTTACTATGTTGAGTCTTCTAACCCATGAACATGGGATGTTCTTCCATTTGTGGAGGTTGCTTTTGGTTTCTTATAGTAGGGTTTTATAGCTTTCCTTATATAAGTCTTTAGGGATTTTTTGGTTAAATATATTCCTAGGTATTTCAATTTGTTCTTGGCTATTGTGAAGGGTACTGCCATCTTGATTTCCTCTGTCATGGGCATGCCTGATGTATATAACAAACCAATAGACTTCGGTTTATTGATCTTAAATCCTGCCACTCTTCCATGTTCCTTTATATCCGTTAGTACTCCCGTTGTGGAGATTTTGGGATTTTTAATGTACAGAATCATGTCATTTACAAATAGTAGTAGTTTCACCTCCTCCTAACCCAGTTGTGTACCTTCTGCTGTCTTATGTTGTTAGGTGGGACCTCCGGTACTATATTGAATAGAAGTGGGGACAGGGGCATCCTTGTCTGGTTCCCCTTTTCAGTGGGATTGTTTTCATCTTTTCTCCATTGACTACGATGTTGGCTGTTGACTTTTTGTAGAAAGCTTGTATTAACTTGAGGAATTTTCCTTCCATTCCTCTCTTCATGACCATCTTAATTAGAAATGGGTGTTGGATGTTGTCAAATGCTTGTTTTTGCATCTATTGATATTATCATGCCGTTCTTATAATTTTTCTTATCAATGTGGTATATAATATTGATGGATTTTCTGATGTTAAACCATTCCTGCATCCCTTGGATGAATCCTACTGGTCACGGTGGATGATATGTTTTACACACTTTCGTATTCTATTGGCCAATACATTGTTAAGGATGTTTGCATCTATGTTCATTAGCAATATTGGTCTGTAGTTCTTTATACCTGTGGGGTTCTTGCCCTGTTTGGGTATCGAAGTTATACTGGCTTCGTCGAATGAGTTTGGGAGTTTGCCATCATTTTCTGTGCTCTGGAATACTTTGTGGAGGATTGGTGTCAGCCCTTCCCTGAATGCTTGGTAGAATTCCCCTGTGAAGCCGTCTGGCCGGGAGGCTTTTTTGTTGTTAGTATCTTCTTGATAACCATATCTATTTCTTCCTTTGCTATGCGTTTGTTGAGGTTCTTGACCTCATTTTGGATAATGTAGGGAGAGATTGTTTTGCAAGTATTTATCCATGTCTTCCACATTGTTGAATTCATTAGGACACAGTCCTTCATAGTACTTTGTGATTATTCTTTTAATCTCATTGGTGTCTGTTGTGATTTTCCCTGTTTCATCCCTCACCCTGGCTATTGATGTTTGCTCCTTCCTTACCTTGGTTAGGTTGGTCAGCGGTCTGTCGAGTCTGTGGATCCTTTCATTGAACCAGCTTTTTGCTGCATTAGTCTATTGCATTGTTCTTTTGTCTTCCCACTCATTTAACTCTGCCCTGATTTTTATTATTTTATTATTTCTTCTCTTTTGCTATTGGAGGGGTTGTTCTGTTAACTCTGTTCTAATTGCTGGAGGTTTTGTGATAGTGTATCAGTCATACATCTCTCTTCTTTTTTCATATATGCATTTATTGATATCAACCTACCTTGATAAGTTCCTGAGCAGTATCGCAAAAGTTTTGATACATTGTATTCTTGTTCTCATTAGTTTCTAGAAACTTCCTAACCTCCTCTCTAATCCGGGCTAGTACCCATTCATGTTGCGGGTTCTGTGTTCATCCTCCAATTGTTTGCCCTTATTTTTCTGGTCGCCCCTTTTTGTTAATCTCCAGCTTTATGGGTGGTGATCTGAGAAAGACATCTCAGTACTCTCTATGTGTTTGAATTTAAGCTGGGCTCAACTTGTGTCCCAGAATGTGGGCTGTTCTTGAAAATGAACCATGTGAGCTTAAAAAGAATGTGACTTTAAAATTTTTTTTTTGCATTGGGATGGAAAGCTCGATACATGTCTATCCGGTCCAGTTGCCTAGTTGTATTGTTTAGCTCTGTAGCCTCCTTGCTGAGCTTCTTTCCCAGTGATCTATCATTCTCTGATAGAGGTGTATTAAAGTCACCTTTAATTTTGTTTGAATCTATGATTTCTGTTTTCCTCTCTTGAATAGTTTGTTTGACGAATTTTGCCAGTCCATGATTAGTAGTGTATACATTTAATATGCTCACTGGTTGCTGGTTTACAGATCCTTTGAGTATGATATAGTGCCCCTCCTTGTCTCTTTTTATGGTTTGAACCATGAGGTCAATTTTGTCGGAGAATAGAATTGCAGCCCCTGCTTTCTTACAATTGCCATTTGCCTGGTAAATTTTCCGCCAACCTTTTATTCTTAGTTTATTTTTGTCTGTGTGCTTAAGATGTGTCTCTTGCAGGCAGAGGATTGTTGGGCTATGTTTTCTGAGCCAGGATAAGACCCAATTTGAAAGAGCCTGTCCTTAGTATTATAAACCACCTTCTATGGCAACCCAGAGATATTGCTAGTCTGTTTCCCATGAACGAGATTTTCCCATGAAGGAGAAGTTGTGACTCCACCCTGCATGTACCTTTGTTTATTTGTAGAGCTGTTTCCTGTGGGTTTTTTTCATATCAAATTATTTCATCTGTCACTTAACAAATTGACCAGGTATCCCAGGTTCTGTCACAACCAAGTCAGATGAGCAAGTTTAATCACAGCTTCATAGCAGATCCATTATGTTAGCAATTACAGAACTTAAAAAATAAACAAAAGGGAAAACACTGTCTTCTAATAAGCGTCCTCTATTGGACAAAGAAAGAGAGAGATGGAAAGAATAGCAAGGTAAAACGTGGGGTTTTGTGTGTGGGGGAAACATTTGTTGTGGTTACGTGCTGTCCACCTTGTGCGACTGATGAGAGATTCATTTAGCATCATGATGTTACTCGCTGGTTCCAGGCGACAGGATTTTGGTCTTGTTTAAGAACACTGACTTGTAATCCATACTGAAGACTGCTTGACCTTCATCAGCAAGAGCTTCAAGTCCTCCCACTTCCAGTAAGCAAGGTTGTGTCATCTGCACAGCACAGGTTGTTAATAAGCCTTCACTCAGCCAAGCTCCGGGCCTAGGATAAACCCACAAACCAAATTCACTGCCAGTGAGTCAATTCCAACTCACAGTGGCCCTATGGGATGGAGGAGAAGTGCCCCTGTGGGCTTCGGAGACCAAGCCTTTGTGGGAGTACAAAACTTCCTCTTTCTCCCACAGAGCAGCTGGTGGTTTTGAACTGCTGGCCTTAGAGTTAGCAGTCAGTGAGTAACCCCTACACAACCGGGCCTCCTAAGGGCCTGCGATAGGTAGCCAATTTGGGTAGTTAAGCAGATCTATTGATTATGCAAAAGGTTGGCCATTCAAGTCAACACAGAGTGGGCCAAAGAAAAACCAGAGGCCTGCTACAGAAGCCCTGACAAGTCCTCGGGGAGCAAATAGGCTCTGCCACACATGGAGTCACCAGGAGTCTGACTTGACATGACCGTCCCTTGACTCGTTTTGTAAAGAGGCTTTGCATAACTCTTTCCATGGCCTTTATGTGTTGATTTCTTGGTTTAGCACAGAATGTATGTAACAAGGGCCTAGGGATGGGTCTGACCTCCTCTGACTTCACCAGGGGAATGAGAGCCAAACTCAACATCAACCCAAGGGCAATTTGTGTGAGGCAGAAGTCGGACTTACCCCCCCCCCTCCAACATCCTTTACCAATCCTACATCAGCCACCACCCTGCAGAAATCCACTTGTCTGCTGGGCTTGAGTGCTGTGTTACAAAAATCACACAGGACAACATTCAAAAGGGCTTATTCGGGAAGCCCTGGCAATGCAGAGGTTACATGTTGGCAGTTTGAAACCAGCAGCAGCAGCATCACGGACTTCACAGGCTGGTTTTCTATTCCAGTAAACAGTCCCGGAAACCCATGAGGGGGTCTCTGTGAGTCAGCACTGACTTGATGGCAGTGAGGTTTTTTGTTTTTTTAACCAATATATTGAGAGATAAATAGCTCCACACTCATATTTTTGTTTAATATTTTATAGTAATACTTTTCAAGTTATCTTTCTAGTCCTTGAAACATGCTTCATTGGTTGTTATTTATTCTATTTAACTGGACAAAACAACTAATACACAGAATAAAATAAATGGATAGTTTAGCTTATATAAAAATTAGTACTACAAATCAGTAAGGAAAAAAGAAAAATGAACCTAAAAGACAATGGCAAAGCACGCAAGCAGTTCCGGAAAAGGAAAAGAAGAAAGGAGTAGGCAGATGAAGGTGCACTCAAGCACGCTGGTCGTTCACTAGTTCACGTCTAAAATGCCAAGCGCCATGGAGCAAGCTTTCGCGTCTTCGACTGGAGACGATGAGAGGCTGGCACTACCAAGATGGGAGCATGCAGTCCCTCCGCGTGCCCGTGGGTCGGTTGTAGTGTAATGTTTTGTTTTGCTGCAATTGTGTAACAGCTATTACAATTGAACCAGGAACTTTACTTGTGCAAATATAACCCCTAGGGACAAAAGCATGCATAGACACATGACAGACACGAAGGTCACAGCATGGTGTAAACTCGATAGGCGAGAGCTGACCACCAAGCATGAATGAGGCCCGTCTCCATGTTGCTCCAAGATGTAGCAACAAAGAAAAAGAACAAGTTGCACAATTACTATAGGAAACCACCCCTTGTTTGTTAGATGCACGGAGGGGAAAGGCAATGGCCTACACATGTCACTCACTACCACGGAGCAGACCCTGCTTCCCAGGCGGAATGGGACGCCCAAGGCTGGCGAGGGCCGGGGTCTTCACTGGGGCAGACAGACACAGCAGGGAGCTGAGCTTTCCCACGACATTAAGGTTCCCTCAATGGCATGTTGAATATGAAACACTGTTTGTTCCTGTTGGTTGGCATTTTGGAAACCCCTTCATTTCTTATCAATCCCACTTGACATGTCTCTGTAAGCCTCTACCGCATAACACAGGCAAACTCGCAGCCGTGTTTGAAGAGAGCCGGATGGGTGCCATTTGTGTTGTTTTCCTGCCAAACTGTAAAACCTGAATCTAATCTTGAGGAAGCCATCAGAAAATCCAGATGATGTGACAGTCTGCGAAACACCAACTGGACTGACTCTTCCAGTACTTGCGTGTTGTCCAAAAGGCCGGCAGGAAGAGAGTGCTGCGGGTGGAGAATGACCGCTGTGGGGCAGCGAGGACAAGCCGCCAATGTGTGCTCCCTGGTTGCATCCTGGGTGCGTTCTCAAAATGACGAAAAGCCCGTTTTAAGACACAGTTGCACTGGCGAATCTAGCTGGAGAAACAGCATTCCTATTTCAGGAAAGATAGCTTAGGAAATGCCCCTTTATTCACTGTGCGCCTCCATGCTAGACAGCCGGTGTCTGTGACCTCCTGAGATTGCTTCAGCGAGGAGTGGAGGGGATTCCTGTCCACACTGCAGCTCGGATCGCCACTGTGGCCGCTGCGGGCATATCCACTCGCTTCTAGAATATTGGCTTGCTTTATCAAGTTCCCTTCCACTCGAGACGAGTTACCGAGGAGGATTTATAACAAAGGGGATTTTCAGAGTTGGAGACTTCAAGGCCAGAGGAAGTCCGGTCTCTCACTAGTCACCTGGGAAGCCCAGGTACCTCAGGGTGGAGCTGTGTCCCGGGGCTCTTGGTGGCTGGTTTACAGTGAGAGCTCTCTCGGTGCTGGCCCTCGATGAACTCAGCCTTTAGCAGGTTTGTAACAGCCAAACGTGTTCACCATTCAACTCACCACCACCACCCACCACCACCCCCCCTCCGAGGTACTCAGAGTCAGAAATACGCTTCCCCCTGAACCTAGTGCCTTTGCCGTAAAGTACTAAAAGTTAACTTTCGTTGGATGTCAACAATGAACTAAAACTCACAATGCTCTCCTGCCCCAAGATGGGCCCCTTCGGCGCTGAAAGAGGCTGAGCCCTCGAGGGGCGTGTGCCTTGCAGTCCTCACGGGGCAAAGCGCCTGCAACTCGTAAATACTTGTAAACCTGCGGGCAGTCTGCCGAGGCCACGCAGAACCAAGACGTGGCCTTTGCTTGACTTGGCTGTTACGTAAGAAAGCACAGGGAGTGCAAGCCGACACTTTCCTCCTCAGGAAATACAAACGAGAAAGCAAATGGACCGTTGTGGGAAATGGGTAACAAAAGCGACTTCAGTCTCGTGCGAGTCCCCTGATAAACATTTCCCTGCTCAGCAGCCTCCGCACGCCCACCCTTGGGTGTCTCCTTCTGAAAATAATCTGACCTACATGGTGGATTTAAGGACATCAAAAAAATCCTTCTCCCAAAGACAAGTTTCCCTGACTGCCCTCCTGCAGAGGGAGCCATGGAGGCGAAAGGCCAGGATTTGTGGAGGCAAGGGCAAGTCCAAACAGCTGGAAGAACACATATCCCCTCAAGTCAAGAAGTTATCAAGATCGGGGCTGCTAGGCCAAAGGTGTTTGCCTTAGCAGAAATGGGCTTGCAGCAGAGCCAAGTCAGGTCCAAGCTAGAGGGTCTCTTGGAAAACAGGCCCCAGATTCTAGCTGGCATGGGTGACTTGCCATTTGACTCACAAGGCTTAGTGTCCTGGAATCCCCTGGTTGGGAGGACTGGAGCCCAAGTTGGGGACTGGATCCCCACACCCATGAAGGTCAGCAGGGTATGAGGCCAAACCAAACCTGCATTGGCCTACCAGTCCAGTTTCAACTCAAGGGGGTCTGACAAGAAGAGCAAGAAGCCAAGCCTGAAGAAGGTAGGGAGCCTCTGGTCGGGGTGCTCAGTGCCAGAGGATGACTGGCCCAGCACCGCCGTGCATGGGCTGGGATGTGCAGACCTGCCTCGGGCCGACACGTCAGTGGGCAGCCGTGCTTCATTCTGTGCCTGCAGCTTGGTCTGGGGACGTGAGCTGCACCATTAAGGGCCACTGAAATGTGCTTATTCTGGTTCCCTGCCACTGACTTGGGAGTCCTGGTGGCGCAATGGGTCATGAGCTGGGCCGATACTGCAAAGTCAGCAGTTCAACGCTACCGGATGGGAGAGAGGGAAAGCTCTCTACACCTGTGAAGAGTAACATTTTCAGAAACCCTCAGGGGCAGTTCTGCCCTGCCCTGTTGGGTTGGCATCAACTCGATGGCATTGAGCTTTTTGGTCTTTGGTTATACTATCAACACTAAGTGCTTAGTTCGATGCTGGGTCCTCTGTCTTGGTGATTCATGAAGGACTCTCTGCCAGGAGTTGGCAGGCTCTCTGGGAAGTCCAGTTTTATACAATGGCAAAGGGAGAGGACAGTAGAGGGTAGGCCTTTACTGAGTGCTAAGTGACTCACAGCTGAGAGGAAAAAAAGAGATCAGTGGGCTTGGGGGTAAGAGAACACGTCAAACAGTATAGAAGTGTCTACGAAGAAAGGGGGCCTTGAACTGAGGCATAAAGGAGGAGACGATTTGAAAAAGGCGGGAAAGTGGAAGGCCATCCTCAATTATGATCACAGTAGGAACAACGATGTGGAGATAAGAACACTCGTTTGGGGAAGAGTTGATAGAGGCAGCGTCTGGGTGATTGACGCTTCCCGTCTTTTTAAATGACTGATTCAGACAATGTCCTGAGCAAGAACAAGTTCCTTTGGTTAATGAATCAGCCCGGGGTGTTTTAGTATAAATGTAGCATGTACGAACATTCAGAAACCTTCCACGGAGACTCAGTTTTCCCAAGGCCAGGAGAAATCACAAAGAAGAGTCTGAAATGGTCTGAAATACGGCAGGTCATTAACACAACTTCATACATGGTGTCCGCAAGAACTTAGTGTCCCCCCGCCCCACACCCACCTCCCTCCCTCCTGCATCTGCCCACGATTTGCAATGCAAGGTGCCTGTGGATCCAGGTGGCACACACCTCAGCATGGGAGCACACCGGGATACAAACTGGAAGCTGCTTCACTGAAGCAGCCGGCCCAAGGTCACAGGGACAGTGGGGCTGAGGTTATGTTGGAGAATTCCCCTCTCACGGAGCTTCCTTGAACCCAAGATCTTGAATGTGAAATTTCTACCCACCCCGTAACCAGGAAGCCATCAGAATTGTACCGGATTCCAGCCCCCTGATTCTAATACTAGCACCTTTCCCCTAGTGTAGCTCTCCGACAGGCAGGGGAATCCGACCATTTCTAGGGGAGGAGAACTCCATACACACACCCACATTACCGCTGTCCAAAGCGGGGTGGGGGTTTGGGGGGTATTTCTAAGGTGGTTCCTTAGGCGCATCTCATAGCGACCCTGTGGACAGAGCAGAACAGTCCCTGTGGGTTTCCAAGACTGTAAATCTTTATGGGAGTAGAAAGCTCATCTCCCCTCCTGAAGAGCAGCTCAGGGGTTCAAACTACTGACCTTATGGTAAGCAGCCCCATGACTAACCCACGCCACCAGTGCCTCTTTAGGCGATGGCAGAATGGGTGTTTTCTCACACTTAGCCGGATAAAGACGCAGGTCTCCACTGCCATGCACAGTGTGTCTTAGACACCCGCATGGGGCAGTTCTACCCTGTTCTGCAGGTTGCCACAAGTCAGAATCGCCCCCAGGGCAATGCTTTATTCTATTTTCCCATCCGTTTCAGGAAGTTGTGGCAGTTACATCATCTGTGGTCAATTTGAGACTTAAGAGTGAAGGGGTGGAGTTTAGCCTGTCAATGAGGCCAGAGCTTGATGACCTCATTTGGAGGCACTAAGGAGATAAATAGCTTGCTGGAGGCGGGACACACACTCACTCCCTGTGAGACATACTGACAGTGAGCCTGATGGAGCTACGCTGATGCAGCCAGAGCCCTGGGAGCTGGAGGAGCCACGTGGTGACCCCTGCCAGTGCTGAGATACTTTTACCGACACTGGATCCACAAGACTTTCCACCACTCACCGGCGAGGTTCCTACATTCAGTATCATTGCATGTGTTTCGTGAGTCTGAAGAGGAATTTTTAGACTGGTATCAGATATATGGGCTAATATCGGACTTATGGACTTGATCTGGATTAGGCTGGGATGTGTTCTCAATATTCAATTGCTGTTGTAGATAAAGCTCTTTCTTATGAGCTTGTTTCTCTAGCCTACCCAGACTAACATAGGAAGTAACCCTTGAATCACCATATATTGTTCATTTTGGCCTAAGGAATTAAATGAACATTTTTGAACAAAAAATAGAAGAACAAATGTCTCTTAATTGCATTCTTTTTGAGTTCCTCTCAGAACAGACCTTGGCAGAAATGAACCAATTGTCCTAAAGGGTCCACTCTCCATGCAGCTAATAAAGAGACAGCCTGACTACACTCAGCTCTGAGTTATTAAGATGACTCGTCAGTGGCAGTAACAGCAGCAGTAGCAGCAAAATAATGCACCATAAAAATTATCTTAATTTGTAAAAGTCTGTCCTGTCCTTTTTCTAAAGCAATCACTATAGAAACATTTTCCAAACTATGAAATACCAGTAGTATTTGTGTGTCTTTCTACAAATTTTGCAAGAATTTGAACTGCATTTAAACCCTCAGCCCAATCTCAGCTCTGTAAATAAGAATGAGTGCTACTGAGTACCCCTCTCCTTTTAATAAAAAGGTCATTCTGTGGTGGAACAAACCACAACCAATAGTATTTCTTGACATTCAAATATAGCCAAAAATTCTTAAAATACTCCTGCAGTTGAAAAGAAAGCCCCACCCAACTTATCAAATGTAATAACAATCTGCCTCCCAAAATGCTTTTGTGACAGGTGGGATGTGTAGCCAGTCAAAGAGCATTATTTTCGCACAGTATTTAAGCTACGCAGGGCCCCTTCCTAACAGAGGGCTTGCCCTGGCTCCACATGCTATCTATGCCAGACACTCTGAGGACGCACAGGGAGGCATGGGAGACATTTTTGCCCGGGGTGGGGGTGGAGGGTAGGGTAGGGACTCTCTCCCGATGTGATAAAAGACATTTCTCTCTAGATATAAAGCTCTATAAATGCAGCCTTGTTGCCCTTTGAGCTCCCAGCATTCACTTTGGCCATGACATTTCTACAACGACAGGGGATGGTTTCCTACTTCAGCAATCAGATCAAACCTGTAGTTAAAGTCAAGTCAGGCTGCTTATTCTGGGATGTCTCATTCCTCTCAAGGCAAGGTACTGCAGTATTCATTCAATGTCCAAGTCGCCAAAGGTGTTTGGATAAGTGTGACAAAGCGCTGGCTTTCACTCAGACACTCGAGCACACTGCCAGCTAGTCAATTCTGACTGATGGCAACCGTATGACAGGGCAGGGAAGACCTGTTCCTGGGGCTTTCTGAGACGGCAACTCTTTACAGGCGTAGAAAGTCTCACCTTTCTCCCACAGAACGGCTGGCTGGTGAACTCGAACTGTTGACCTTGGCAGCCAGCAGCCCACCCCAGAACCACTACCCTACCAGGCACCTTTGGCCACTTGTTACCTGTGAGCATGGAGCCCGTGTTCTCTCATCAGGAAGATGTGGAAGGCAGCAACATCACCTGTGGCCTTCTGTTAGGTCAGAGGACACAGTACAAGCCCAGTAAGATTTTCCCTCCTCCCCTTTACTCACTGCCGTTGGGCGGATTCCTACGGACAGAGCGGCACCGCCCCTGTGGGTCTCTGAGATGCTCACTCTTGAAGGGAGCAGAAAGCCCCCGCTTTCTCCTGCTCAGCTGCTGCTGTGTGCAGACTGTGGATCTCGGGGTGAACAGCTCAGCCCGTAACCACTGTCCCCCGGGGCTCGATGACAAGTCATAGGAGTGTGGAGATGCTTGTGTCTCACTGTGCACACCTAGATCCTTGTGATTTAAAAAAATTATTAAATACTTTTATTGGGGGCTCTTACAGCTCTTATCACAATCCATGCATTCATCCGATCCTCGTGATTTGACCACTTGCTTTTTCTGGCTCATCTCCCAGGAACACCCGGGAGCATCAACGTGGCTTTGAGACTGCAGCTTTACTAGACACGGGACTTAGGACCCAGGACAATTCCCTGGCGTCTCAGTACCTCAGCATACAACGGGATAATAATGGGAGTCTGGCATCTAGAGTTAAAAACATGTGTCCAAACACCCGGGACAAGAAGACAACTCACATGGAAAAGGAAAGCTTTGACTGCCCCACGAGTCTTCCTAAACACCACAGCAAGGGGGCCCAGATGCCCGCCTTCCTGGCCTGCCACTGCGCTGGAGAAAATGATGGTGACCACCGATTCTACAGCTTTGGACTGGCGTTGGCAACCAATGACTCTGGAGGACCCTAGCCACCTGGACGTAGCTGGTGTTCCTGTGACGACAGTCTGGAGAAGTCGGTGAGGGGTCAGTGGGGGCATTTTTGCTTCCCACGTGGGAGATCTGGATTTGCTTCTCTGCCAGGGTACCTTCAGGGCAGCCCCCGCTGTCTGTGGGAGCTGGTGCGTGGCTATGAGACTGACCAGGCTTCAGACGTGCTTCCAGGCTAAAGAAATGCAATGAAGGCCTCCCATCTCCACCCAGAAAGCTCGCCGTGAAAATCCCCTGCTCATGGGGGGCTGGTCCACCATGAGTCAGTGCCCCGGGAGTGTTTCTGGAGAATCTAAGAGAATTCAGGGGAGAGGAGTTGAAGGGCAAGGCAGCCTGCTACCACTGGGTCATCGCCAACTCACATGGCGCTGTGGGCCGGGGACAGCTGCTCCCCAGGGCTGCTAACCCTGTAAACTTTAAGAGAGCGGATGAGCTGGCCTCCCCCTCCCCTCCCTGGAAGTGCATGGAAGGGCTTCCACCCTTGTGAGGAGCAGCCTGATGCTTAACCCACAGCGCCACCAGGGCTCCTTAAGAGAGCGGCAGGCAGCACAACCGCAGATATCCTGGAAGCTGAGAGCACAAACCCATCAAGGAAGGCCAGAGAAGGGACCGGCTCCTCTCTGGGATCCATGAGGGGAAAGGCCGGTGCGTGTACTGGGAGCTGAGACACAGCCAGAGGATGCTTTGGGGTGATCCTCCTGGTCTCCCCTTAATCTTCCTGCAGACATCTTCCCACCAAGGAGGTGGCAGAAAGACCCGATTCTTAGACCAGTTAAAATAGCACCCTCAGAGTCCGAGGTCCATGAGCCTCTTTGTCGGTGCTGCAGAGCCTCGCAGCACTGTGAAGTACAGTGTAGGTCTCCTCAGCCAGCTTTGGTTCAAGGTCCTCTCTGGAGAGGCCCATGATCATGTCAGGAAGGTGCGGCTGAGACAGGCCCGTCCCCCACCCCACTGGCCAGCGGGTGCTGCCTTGAAGCCCAGTGCTTCCACAAGCTGTTCCCGTGGAGGCTTCAGAAGCATTTTCCAAAGCTGCTTCAAAAAGAACCACCCCCCCCAGCCCTGCCCCCGTCCCCTGCCCCCTTCAAAAAACAAACAATACCGCTCTGTTCACCAAACACAAGAGGGATTTTCTGTTTAAAGTTCTTTTTTATCCTTATTCCATATTGGCAGCACTTATGAAGGAGCGGGGTGACTTTCAAGTTGGGTGAACTTTGTTTGAAACACAAGCACGTGAGTGTCCAGGTGCTTAAAACTTTTCCAGACTCAGATACATCTTTAGAGTTTCCATAGAAAAAAAATCATTTAAAAGTTTTACCAAACTATTTCAGATAACAAAACAGGATGTCTTTGAGCACAGATACGAAGAATAATTATGTTAATGCTAGTGAGTAAATGTCTCAGATCCTAATTCCCTTTTCAGACTTTCAGAAACAGTTTTGGAGTCAGATGAACTTGAGTTTGAATTCTGTTTTCATCCCTTGATAACTAGCAGACTTGAGGCAACTCACTAAACCTCTGTGCCTCACTCTCTTCATCTGTGAAGTGGGGCCAATGAACTGGGTACCCACATAAGATAGGTTCGGCATATAACACCCCCCCACACACACACACTGAGGGGGACAAGGAGCAGAAAATACGTGAAGGGGTGATATATGAAAAGGATAATAATTTATCAATGTATCAAGGGGTCATGAGGGTGGGAGGGTAGGGGATGGAGGGAAAAAACAGGAACTGATACCAAGGGCTCAAGTAGAAAGGAAATGTTTTGAAAATGATGATGGCAACTTATGTACAAATGTGCTAGATATAATCGATGTATGGATTGTTATAAGAGACCCCAATAAAAGGATTTCTAAAAAACAACAACAACAAACAAACAAAAAACCAAACCTTCCTTGAGCTCCCCGGGAAGGGAATTTTTCTGTTTCTCTTCCTGTCTCGGTTACCAGCCTGTGCATCTCGGTAATTTCTTGAATGAATTCTAGGCACGAACCATTCCCTCTTCTGGAATCCTTTACACAGGCCAGCAAAGTAGGTCGGATTTGAGGCAGCAGCCAAGGCCACTCCTGCCTTCTGCTCAGGGAAAGGCAGCTGCCCACAGCTGCAGAGGCCGCTGGGAGGAGGCCATCTGGACAGGCCTGGAAACCTGACCTCACATTGGAGTTCTTGCTTATGTAACGTACAGTTTTCCAAAAAGTGTTTTCTTGTTGTTTTGTTTTTCTTCCGTTTTCCCACGTCTGAAGAGAGATGATGCCAATCACTGAAGATTCTATTCCTAACGGGTAGAGAAGTGTGTCCAGTGGAATTAAAACACAAACCACATCCGCAACTTTAAAATGCTCTTGGCGTTACAGTTTAAGATGAAAATAAAAAGATGGAGTTAATTTTTAAGCTGCTTTATGGAGCAGTAATGAACACATCACACCAGTCGACAGTTGGGTCATCTTAAGAAGGGCTGTGCAGTCCTCACCACGTCAACTTTGGAACATCTCCTTCCTCTGTGCCCCGAGGTGTGGACCCCACTCCTCCACCCTCCCCTTCCTGGCCCAGGCCATCGTCACTTCAACTACTGTCTTCATAAGTCCCGAATTCTCTATGCAGAAAAACACACAAAACAAAGACAAAGAACAGAAAGGAAAAAAGACCCAGCAACAAAGATCTTATGTTTTAAAGTATGTTTTAGTTCACGCCTTCATTATATTAAAGATAGTTTCAACTATCTTTTCAACATGTGATCACTATTTTTTTTATCTATTCCTGCTTGAGACGATGACAATGCATGTATATTTTGAGCTCAGGGGTAGAA
Organism: Tenrec ecaudatus; assembly: GCF_050624435.1. Lineage (NCBI taxonomy): Eukaryota > Metazoa > Chordata > Mammalia > Afrosoricida > Tenrecidae > Tenrec > Tenrec ecaudatus. The sequence continues at coordinate 860,779 of NC_134546.1, forward strand.
ACTGTCCTTTGAATTTCGGAGAGACTACGGGTTGGAGAAAATGGCTGACAGAGGCCTCGCCCGATTTGAGCAGTGCTGTCAGAGGACTAATCCCATAGCTTGTATCCATAGAGAGTTCATATAAAGAATTAAGATCAGCTAAATAAGGATTGAACTTGGCTGTTTTAAAAACCGAGATTAGTATCTGATTATATTTTGCCTACACTGATTTTTTTCTGCTTATTATTCTTGAGATAATGATTGATAGAAATGATTATTGGGAAGTATGAAAACAGAGAGCTTGGAAGCCCACTTGCCTTGAGCCTTTGAAATTTGAATCTTTAAATGGATTAGGACATACCTGCAAAGAAGGCTCTGAAAAGATAGGCCCTACCCAGTGCTTTGGAGGACTCAGGATATTTTCATTCCAAGAGATCTGCCTAGGGGATTGTTGACAGATTGAAGAAATAGGGAACTCTTTGGATTTTTGAAGTTTGAACTAGTGGTTTTTGTCAGAGGCTGGAAAAAATCTGGAACCAAGAAGAAAATTCTTCTCTAGGACTGAATGTTAAAAGGAGCCTGTGGGCAGGCGGAAATGCTTGCTAGGTGACCACCTGGATCCACATGTTCAGTGGAAGTGAGAGAAATGCAGCAATGAAGAGACGGTTGAGTCTGGCCACTGACACCTGTGGACCTGGTTACAGGAACTAGAGAAGATGAGAGTAGGTTGACTGAAGTTCATCATTTAGCCCAAGGGGGCCAGAGTAGTTGAGAATTTGTGATGGGGCCCATGGTTTAAAGGCAAGGCAATCAATGGGTACCCTGGTGAGGATAAGTGAGGCAGCCCACAATGAGTTGACCAGAATCGAACCAGATGGAGAGAAGATTTTTGAGACTGTGAATTGGTGTGTATTGCTGTAGACTTTATGAATGGCCTGTTCTGATTTGACTTTGCTTACGGATGCAGACTTCACAAGGTTCCAACTGGAATGAAAATTCTTCCCATCAAAGAATATGATTGTCTCCTCAGAACACTGGGTTGATGTACGTGGGCAACTGAGAAATTGGATTTGTTTCTCTAATCTACTACCAGGACTAACACACTAGTCCAGGGGTCCTCAAACTTTTAAAATAGGGGGCCAGTTCAGTGTTCCTCAGACCTGTTGGAGGGTTGGACTATAGTTTTAAAAAAACTATGAAAAAATCCCTATGCACACTGCACATATCTTATTTTGAAGTAAAAAACAAAATGGGGAAAAAACACCCGGGGGGGGGGCGTGGCAGATAAATGTCTTCGGCAGGCAGCATGTGGCCTGTACTTTGAGGGGGCCCTGCACCAGTCCACACATTTCCCTTCTGACTCACACAGCCACATGCAATGATGCAAAACTCAGGAGGGTCACAGGTCAGCGGGTGCAAAGTCGTGTGGATCCAGTGGCGGTGGAAGTATCACAGGGTTGGCGCAGGTCTCTGCTTCATTGCTCGCTCAGTTCTCCATGGGGCTCCACCTGGCTTGTCAACAGGAAGGGGAAGCAGAGTGTGGTCCACCTCCCGGGAAAAGAGAGGAAGTTCCCAGGATCCTCATGAGAAGGCCACATCCACAAGGAGGCATCATCAGGCTGTGAGCTGATTGACAGGCAAGACTCCACCCTACACTTATTTATCAAGTTGACATGAAATTATGTAACTACCACAAGGAGCTAATACTGATGAGGACAATAATGAAGACATTGTTCTAAAGCTGACTGTGGTGATGATTGTACAACTCTTCTTGATGTGATTGGACTATTAAATTGTATGGTATGTGAATTATATGTCAATAAAACTGTTGGGGAAGAAGATGAAAGAAATAAGATAACTGGAATCAACAACAACAGAAGAGTCAGTCTCTGAAACCCACAGGGGCAGTTCTGCCTTGTCCTTTAGGGCTGCTGGGAGTTGGCATCAACTCGGTGGCAGTGGGTTATTTCACTTTCTTTAGGAACGGTCACCGTAGTCACATTTCAAGTGCGGGTATCTACATGTGACTGGAGTTTATGGTGTTGGGTGTCAAAAAGTGCTTGCTCTTATGCAGAAAAAGGGTCACTTACTGGGAGCCTTTCTCTCCCTCATTCTCAGTGCTATTTGCCAAAGGAAGATTCCAGAAACTTTTTTTTTTACTATTATTTCCAGTGTGACCTCAACAGTAAGAACTTAGAATTTCTCACAGTTCTGTGATGGGATAAATATGTATGTGCTTATCACCACTATTTATTTCTAAATCTTTTTCATCACCCCAAACAGAAGCTCTTACACATCAATCAGTGATTTCCTAACCCCAGCCCCCTAGTAATCATTAAAATGCCGTTTGTCTCTGCATCTTTGTCTACTCTAGAGGTTTTCTATAAGTGGGGTCATATACTATTTGTCATTTTGTGCCTGATATATTTCACTTACCATATCATCAAGGTTCACCTATGTTGTAGCATGTATCAGAACTTGGCTTCTGAATACTATTCCATTGTATGTCCTGCCAGAGAAAATGGTTAAATGCCTACTAATCAAAGGGTTGGCACTTCAAATCCACCTACAAGTGCCTTGGAAGAAGGGGCTTCACTAAGTAAATTGAATCAGAATGTGTATGAATTACTGAATCTAAAACTATGATTTGCTCTGCACACCTCCACCTAATTCACAACAAAGAGTTTTGTTTTAATTTTGTTTTTAATGGTGCCAAAGGTTGGGGACCAAGTGACCATCATCTAAATGGGCTCGCATGCAGCGGACATCAGTCAGTATCCCAGCACAGAGGGGCGGGGAGAAATCCAACAAGAGAATTAAGTAGAGAAGAATTAAGAGAACTTCCATTACTATTGTAGGTGCCTAAGTTCAGAATTGCTTTTAAATCATTCACAAGCAATGCCGTGGCACAATAACTGCTAGCAGGTGTCTCCGACAGCTACTAGCCCTGCGGACTTGTGCACCTCACTCAACCGACGGGGCCTCCTCTGTAAGATGAGGTCAGTATCTGTCACCCAGGCAGGCACAAGATGATGCAGACTGAAGCGCTTTATAAACAAGAAAGCACACCCAAAGCTCGCTGCAGCAAGCTGAGGCACAGGGACCCTGAGGGACAGAGTAGAACTGCCCCCGTGGGCTCCTGAGACAGTAACTCTCTACAGGAGTAGAAAGCCTCCTCTCCCGTGGGTCAAATATGGGTGGGCTCAGACAACTAATCAGCTGGCCACCAGCCCAGCGTTCTACCACGTCCCTCCAAGAGTTCCCTCCACCCTCCCTGCCTCGGGCTTTTCATCTTCTGGGCTCTTGCCTCCCCAAACAAAGGCTTCTCCAAGAATCTCTCCAGGTTTTAGATCATCTTTCCTTTAACCTGTCACCTGTCATTGGCACACCGGGCTCTTCAGTGGGGGGGGTGGGGTGGGGGTGAATTTGTCTACCGAATTCAAAATCCTGAGGCAGGCAGCCATTTACCATGAAACTCTGAATCCTCATTTTCACATTTTAGAGAATTCCAGATGTACTAGAGTAAAAAACTTGCTAAGATTCTGTGTGACCTCCTTGTTTGAAGGAAAATGTATCCACCTGAGAGAGAGGGGAGAGAGGTGGGAACTGACTCACTATCAATGATGGTTTATTCCAGCGCTGTTATTTGAGATAAAGGAAGGACCTGAGAGTCACTGGCTCAGAATAGCACTGGAAGGAGCCTGGCTGAGGCATTTCCTGGTGTTACCATTGTTTCCTGTGGTGCTGCATTCACCTCGGGGGCGGGCCAGGAGGGGCTAAAGACCAAGACAAAATAAACAAGTGAAAGGGAAACAAATTTCATTCCTTGTGGATTTCCTATGTTACCCAGTGAGCACGGCTTACATGTTATTCTGGTACATTCAATTCAACAACAACAAAAAACTTCTTAGTACTCCTGAGTGCTGGCTACCCTCCACACTCACAGTAAACAGGCCAAACTCCCTTCCCTGGAGGCATCTGCCTTCTGGTGTCGATCAACTTTCTGAGAGAAATGTTACTTGTATTTCTTAATTTTTTAGCTATAGAAAGAAAGAAAACATTTGTACACCCATTCGCATGGATGGTGATAGCCGAAAAAGAGTCCTATTCCATTAGCTGGGACATTTTCATTTAGTTTTATGTTGTGATATTGGTGTTTACCCATGAAAAAAGAAGGCATCGGGCCTCTGTTCTCCTGGACTCTCTCAAAAGCATGATCCAAAGGACTCCATGTGTTTCACTGGGGGCTCAAGGGCTGGTCATTGAGGGGAAAGGCCTGGGCTTTCTCAGCAGACGCCCCTGTCTGTGCAGATGGAGCCACGGTGCGCACACCGGGTACCTGACCGAGCCAGGGGAAAGTCAGTTTTCGGAGTGTCTCACAGGCCAACAGGCCGGGAGGCGGGCCAGGCGGGCCCATAGCCCATGGGGAAGGGGGTGCCCGCTCTCGCAATGATCTGAGCAGCCTTCTTTGTCCACTACACCGCGGACAACGCTGGGGAACGAGGGACGCGGGCCACCAGATGGAGGTTGAGCCTGCCGTTTGTAGGGTTTGCTCCCAGATACCTGGAAGGAAAGGGTGAAAAAACCGTGAACTCGCTGAGAACCAGCGCCCCAGTCGTCGCCAAAGGCCCCCAACGGAGAGGTCACCATCGCCCTCCTTTCTCCAGGTTGGGCGGAACCTGCCAGCATCGCCTCCCAGGACTACACCCAGCCAACCAGATAACGCCCTGGACGCTCCCTCCATTGCGTTCCCCAAACCACGCAGCGCCTGAGAAGCCGCACCAGTCACGTAGAAAATTAGGCTGCCTCTTTCCATGGCGATAATCGAATTAGCATCAAATTAAACGTGAAATTGGCCCTCGCCGGCTGTGGGGACAAAGCCCCCATTGTCCCTCGGCTCGGGTAGCGGGCGGCCACGGTGCCCACCCCACCCCACCCCGACCAGGCCCCACTGCGCAGCGCGGGGCGAACTCGGGGCTGGGCTGGGAAGAGCCTGGCTTTGGGCGCGCGGGGACGCGCCCAGCTCCGGGCTCGCGCCCGGGAGGCGCTGGGTGGGAGGCTGCGGGCCCGGGGCGGGCGCCAGCGGCCGGCCAGGAGGAGGGACCGCGCGCGAGGGAGCCGGCCGGAGCGCGGAGGGCGGAGGGCGCGCGGGCGGGAGCGGAGGGACCGCGCGCGAGGGAGCCGGCCAGAGGGCCGAGGGCGCGCGGGCGGATCCGAGTGTGCGCGCGCCCGGCTGCTTTCCCCGCCCTTCCCCCGGCCCCCCAACCAGCTCCTCCCCGCGCCCCCGCCCAGTCCCCGGAATCAGTGCAGCTGCCGCCGCGCGCGCTGCGGATTCCTGCGCTCGCGCCGCCGCCTCTCCGCTCGCAGCGAGCGCGCAGCCCGGCGCAGCAGCGCCCGCCGGTCCCGTCCTGTGAGCCCCGGCCCCAGCCGCGCCCAGCCTGCGGAGTCGCCTCCGGCCCACCAGCCCGGCCGCCGAGGAGCGGGAGGAGGACGGGACCTGGGCGCCCCCACCCCATCCCCCGGAGGTAGGTCGGGGGTCCGAGGCCCGACGTTGCCAGCCTCCCAGGGCTGCCTCCCCCGCTCGGGAGGAGGGAGCGGGGCGCGGGCCGGGCTGGATGCCGCGGCCCCCGGGCCCCGAGGGCGGCGTGGGGGCGGGGAGGCTGCGGCGCCGGGGCGGGGGACGGCGCCCAGCGCGGGTCTCGGCGGCTGCTGCGGCCGCTGCGCGGTACCGGGCCGAGAGCGCCCGCTGCTCCGAGAGGGGGGGCGGCCGCTGTCCGCAGGCGCATCGCGGCGCCGACCCCTTCAGTGAGGCAGTGCCCGACACCCCACCCACCCCCTTAGCCTCCTCACCCCCACCCCTAGCCGATTGCAGCGGCTCGGGGCGCGGGGGTGGGTGCGCGTTAGGCGGCTGGGTGTGTTTTCGGGCGCCCTCCCCCAGCCCTGCGGGCGGGGAGCGGGGGCAGCAGTGACAGGGCCGGGCACTGCGTGTAACGGAAGCAGGGACGCGGCCAGGCGTGGTCCCCGGCGCCCCGCGTTGCAGCTGAGCCCAGGCGGCGCCCCAGCCTCCCCCTCCTGGCGCCGCCCCCGCCCTGCGCTCCGCGCAGCCCCCTCTCCGGCTGTCGCTAGCTGCGCCGCCCTTCCCCTCCGGCCACCCTGGTCCTCAACAGGTTTGTATGGCGGGGACCCCCGGGCCTGCCTTGGAGTGGTGGGCTAGACGCCCTTCCCCCAGCACCCACCGCACAGGCTCCGTTTTCGGGGGGGGGGAGGTAGGAGGGGTGCTTTCCTTTGTTTTGTTTTTTTTTTTGCGATCAGAAAGGTGTAATCAGATTGGGGGGCGGCTCAGAAAGGAGGATCAATACACAACCGCGTCCATGATTTTTCCCATCTGCAGTCGGGGCAGAAGTGCGTGAGGGGAGGGGAGCGCAGAGGTGCGTCGGCGAGGAGACAAAATGGATTCGGTGGGTTTTTGCGGCGGGGATGTGCGTGGGGGCCAGACGGGGAGCCCTGGACGCTCGCCTGATGCAGCACTGTGCCGCAGGGCCGCCGCCTCCCCGCTGCTCGCAGTGGCTTGGCACGGCCGCTCGAGCTGCAGCCCCCGCCCGGCCCCACCCAGACCCGGCTGCCCTTGGCGGGCTGGCGGGCGGGAGCCGTGTTCACCGCGCCCTGTCCTGCGGCTCCAGCCGTGCGTGCGCGCGGTGCGTCCACCAGGGGCCAGGTCATCTGCGCGGTGCCAATGGAGAGAGGCCGCCCGTTCGGTGGCCCCTCCAACCCCGCCTGTGGGCCCTGCGCCCATGTTGGGGCTCCCTGCAGCGTTAATGGGGGTCGAGGGAGCTGGCCTGCAGCTGCGAGCTAGAACCCGATCCTGGACCTGGTAGGGACCGGAGCCTTAGGGAGGAGCTTTGGGGAGGCGGCTTGCGGTGCCACACACGGGGGGGGGGGGGGGGGATTGGGAGGCGCAGCCTCCTGCTGTGAGGGGATTACCGGTCATCTGTAACCACAACCCAGCTGACCATGGGTATGGGAAAAGTTCATCCGTAGGCACTGGGCCTTCACAGCCGTGGCATGGTCAGTACTGTTGGAGACATTTTTCTTTCTTTTTTTTTTAACATGAATTTATGGATATCTTTTCCCTGAGACATTGATAAAAATACTAGCACTCAGTAGCTTGTTTGAAATGAGCTGTTACATGCCTTTGGATGGATAGTAAATTATCCTATGATCTGTATTTGCCTGTCTTCTGCATTTGAGTTTTCCGTAAATCAAGTGAATTTACTCATTTGATTCTTTTTTCATTGGAAACTGGTATCCGGAGTCCTGTTGATTAGATAGCCAAGTTAGGTCTGCAGCCATGAGTAGCGGCTGTGCTAGAAAGAGGTCACGCTGATGCCTGTGGCCTTGTTCCCAGGGGCATGTGTATTTTTTTTTCTGGATGTGGTTGGGCAGGAGGTGGGGAGGGCAGACCCCTCACCCTCACTGACTGGTGCCTGTCTGGCCAGGCGATGGTTCCTAATGTTATCTGTTGAGACTCCTTAAGTGCTGGTGCATTTCCCCTCTAAATGCCATTTCACTTATTCTAAATTCTAAATGTAATTCACTTACTCGAGTGGATGGCAAATGGGAGATCTTGCCAATGTCGGCCGCATTCTAAAGTGTGTAAGTGGAGAGGGAATTTCAGTATGCCAACTGGAAGGGGAGGTCAGTGCTTCAAAGCCAAGGGCGTGTCTCCTTTTATTTTTCTAATCTCTGATGAATTCAGCCTCCTGACATCTGATTTTATGCAGCCCTGCAGCTCAGAGAGAAATGCAAACCATGCCGTCTATGTGCGAGTTTGCTCATCTGTTTCAGAGTCTCTAATAGAAGGCTATTCAAAAGTGGGATGATGGTGGCTTTGGGTGTCACCGTCGGACCAGTTGTGTAAAAAATGGCATTGCATGAAGATGTTTGTGAGCACTGTCTCCATGGATGAGCTGGATGTTGGGGCCCGTGTGGAAGAAATGCCCTGTGTTGATGTCACAGGGGCTTGGCTGTTCCGATTGACACCCCAGGTGCTGAGTTCTGCTGGGTTTGGAACTGGGGTGAAAAAAGCCTCATCTGAAGGAATGGCCAGTACGGGGCAGTCAAGGAACTGCTGTCTCTGCACCTCTCCCCCTGCTCCGCTTCCTGAATCTCTGGGGCAAGGCTAGCAACCTGCGGCTGCCATGTGATAGGAGCAGGTGGGGAGACCTCACTCTGACTTGTGACACATCCCAAGAAAAGGCTTGGCATTGGCAGGGTTTCTTGAAGAGTTGGCGTGAGTGGTGACTTCGTCTTGAGTTTCTGTGTGTGAGTCCTATTTTGAGATGGAACGGCTTTACTACAACTAAACAAACAGAGACACTGATGAGTGGAAATCATTCTGTGTGGTTTTTGCTGAACTGATTTTTTGAGGTTTTTGTGTTAAGAGAATGTTCGTAGAGAGAACTTTAAAGCCGCGCGCGCGCACGCACGCGCACACGTGTGTGTGTGTTCACGTACATGCAGTGATGTGATGCTCCTTCGATCACTCTGGGCCCTGACCAACATCTGCGTCCTAAATTAGGCTTCAACCCATGTTCCTGGGATCTCCTGCCGGGAGCCTTGGTTTCTTCTGGAAAGGCTGTTGGGCTGTAACCCATTCTCCAGAGGAAAAGGCTTCCCTGTAGCTTGAGAAGCTGCTTCTCTTTTAAGTCGGTGCAGGTGGGTAAACCGGCTCATGGTTTTTTCTTCCGAATTTTGGGGGTTTTCCCTCAAAGCATTGTTTCTGTGCAGACCTTGCTCAGTATTTTGACTTTTCCAGGTAAAAATTGCCACACATCTGAGTCTAGCAATGCTGCTGTTGCTCTGTTTCCTACCTGGGTGGCAAAACGAAGCCATGCCCACCATGCATACGCATGGTTCTGTTAAACGTTTCTGGTACAGACACCTTCGTGTTGTCCCCTGACAACATCAGCAACACCAAGGACCCACTGGGAATGCAGATCCTTAGGCCCCACCCTAAACTCCCCAGTCAGAATCTGATTTTCAACCAGATCCCGAAAGGATTCGAATTTCAGATTAAATTGAGGAATTTGCTTTACTCCTGCTCTGTGCCAAAGGCCCCCCCATTTCTGCCTCCATGTAGCCTTTGCTGAAGTTTCCACCCTTTCTCTTCTTGATAAAATGGTGGTGATGGAAGGTAGGCCCTCATTTTGATGTGTCTCTTACAGAATCACATCCTTACAGGGCTCCATGTAGATCTTTAGGTTAGCATGTTATTTTCACTGTCATTTATTTTGTCAGCTTCTGGGGGTCTTTTATGAAACACCTCCGAGGTTGAGAAGTCCTCTCCCGGGGCTGGGTGGAGGGTGGGGAGAAGAGGGCATAGACTGGATGCCCAGTCAGAGCTCAGCATCCCCCTCCTGTCTGTCAGGCTCTTTGGCATCAGCCGTTTTTCCGGGCATGTTCATTGTCCTCCTTTCCAGCCCATTCCAGTCCTTTTTTTTTTTCCCCATTGTGGTCAAAGTTTACACACTGACAGAAAGACTTGCAGCAGCAAAACAATCCACATATAAATTCTGGTGACATCCATCACAGTGCCCTTTGCATATGGTACTTCCCTTATTTCTATCCTTGGCCAAAATACTCCGCTATCGTGAACAGAAGCCCACTGCCCTCCCTACCCCTTCTTTATTTAAAAATTGTTTTTATTAAGTAATTAGTAGAGATGTATAAAGTAGATTCTCCTAAAATCTGTTAAAGAATCACAAAAATGCTACTCCCACCGAGTTCAAGAAGGCCAGGGTTCTTGCCTGTCCCCCCAGAAGCAGCCAGGACCCCGCTGCTGGTGTTGGCTTACCCCTTTAGACACTCTCACTTAATTTAAAGAAATCACACTCTGGGTGTGTACGTCTTTTGCCTCCAGCACATTTAGAATAGAGTTACCTTCTCGAGAGGCAGTCATTTCCCCACCGAGCTGTTCATTTCCCATGCCGAATGACATCCCGTCACATTTGCTAGTTTTCCTGTAGATGGAGATTTAGATCAGTTTCAGTGTTTTGCTATTTCAAAAGAGGCTTCAGGGAATGGTTCTCTTGTTTGTGTTACCCGGTGCATCTGTGAAGTCCCCCTCGCCGTCTGCTGGTCCATGTGGTGTGTGCATCTCCAACCTTCCTAAGCCCCACTGCAGTTGACTGGCTTCCGATTCATGAAGGGTGACCCCATAGACAGGCCCAGCAGGTTTTCAAAGTGGTTGCACCAGCCTCGTGTCCTCACCAGCAGATTGAACTGCAGCTTTGCCAGGATTTCCTTGACCAGAGTGTAAGTGCCTGAGGAACAGCCAGGAACGGTGCAGTGCTGCTTCCTGGTGCTTTTCCTCTGCAGTGTCCCTGATCCTGAGGTGGACGCACGCCTCTGACTATTGCCAGCTCTGCAGTCCCTTCCTTTGTGAAGCGGACATTCGGCCTTTCGGATTGTTAAGTTGTTATCATTGATTGTAGAAGTGCCTTCTGTATGTTGCAAGGTAGTCTCCTAAGGATTGTAGGTGTCGCAAACATTCTCTCCTGGTCTGTGGATTTTGTTTTTCTTCTTTTAAGGATTTGTGGTGTCTTTTAACCAATAGTCCATCAGAGTCTTCATCAAGTCATAAGACATTTTTTCCCTTTGAGGATTTTGCAGATGATTGGTATTGGAGAAAGGCAAAATGAAGCCAAAAAAGCCTTCGTTGGAAAAGAGCACGATCTCGGAGTCAGACAGGTCTGGGCTCCAGCGTGGCCCAAACCCAGCACTAGCTTGGGCCAGCCACTTAGTCTCTAAGATTGGAACAACAGTCCCTGCTTCGTCATACATTGCTCTGGTACAGCACATAGTAGGTGTTTATTTGGTAGCCGTTTCATGTGTTTAGATTGCCTGAGTTTTATGAGCCACTCATATTTTTCAAAACTCCCTTAATATGTTTATATTAAACCCAGCAGCGCCACATGTCATTCCAGACTCACAGCGACCTCACATTTACAGGACAAGGCAGAACTGCCCCCTGACGTCTCTGACGCTCCCTCGGAGCAGACAGTCCCATCTTTCTCCCAGTTGGAACGCTGGCCTGCTTAAGGGACTACCTACTAGGCCAGCTGAGCTTCCTGATGAGACAGCACACTTTCACTTTTTAAAAGACTGTGTGTGTTACCCTGGTGGAGCAGTGTCTGAAGCACTTAGCTGCTAAGCAAGAGGTAGTTGGCTCGAGTTCAGCAGCCTCTGTGGACAAGAACGAGGCAGTCTGCTTCTGTAAAGATGTACAGCAGCCTTAGGAACCCTCTGGGGTGGTTCTGCTCTGTCCTACGGGGTTGCTGTGAGTTGGAAACAACTCAAGAGCCATGAGTTTTTTTGGTTTTGATGTTTATTCCTAATAATGGAATTTATATATGGATTAATGTAGGCTATGTAAGACCACTTGCTGGAAACCCTTTATGTTCAAGGTCTTGCGTTTGAATGCAACGTCGTAATATTCTTTGTCAACAGTTCTTTCGCCAATCAACATTTGTACTAATGTCTTTCTTTTTGCCACTAGTCTTAAGTTGATTTTTCAATATTGTTTTTTCTTTTGTTGGGTTTTTCTTCCCCGTTAGTTTCAACATGTATAATTCAGGGACATTGATTATATTCTTCAAGTTATGCAGCAATTCTCACTATCCTTTGCCAAATCATCCCACCACTATAGCACAGACTTATGCCTCCTAAGCAAAACTCTCCTCGTGTGCAAGTTTCAGTATATAATTACGAGATGTCTTCTGCCAGGGCTTGGACTTAGGTTAAGGTGGTTATGGGGTGGGGCTGGCTTAAAGTTGAATGAGAATGCGTTTCTGAATCCAAGACTGTGTTTCCTAGCATGTACAATATGCTCTCAGTACTATACCTAGAAGACAAAAGACATTTATTTTACTGACTGGTGTGTAGCTTTCCAGTCTCAAGACATAACCGTGTAAAATGAAAGCCTTCTGTGGTAGTGGGGAAGGAATGGAAATCTTGGCATGTGGGCACCAGCGCCTGCCCTTGGTAGACACTGAGGAGCAGTGAAAACACTGCTGAGATGCGATGGAGCCTCAGCACGTTCTCAAGTCAGTCCCAGGCCAGAGCCCCCGTGTGCCAGCCCCAGGTTGTTGTGGTTTGGGGCCAGAGGGTTGCCTCCTACCTACCTCAGCCCGATGCACAACAGAACGAAGCCCTGCCAGTCCTGCTTCTTCACTTGCAGTTGTTCTTCTGTCAGAGCCCATGATTGTGCCAGGAGGTCAGCCCGTCTGCCTAAGGGCCGCCTCTTACGCTGCCTCTCCACAGTACCAAACCTCCTGTCCTCCTCCAGAGACTGGTCTCTCCTGACAACGTGTCCAGAGTAGCCAAGGTGAAAGCTCACCATCCTGGCTTCTGAGCAGCACTCTGGTGGCCGTACTTCTTCCAAGACAGATCGGTTTGTCCTCTTAGGAGTTTAAAACCTGGCATCTGGTACCACACATCCGCTCTTCTTCGATCTCCTTTGCTCAGTGTCTGACTGACTGTCCTATGCCTGTGAGCCTGACGGGGCAGGGCATGGATGCCAGGCCTGGATTAGGGTTGGGTTCTGGAGTTGTACAACTGGTCCTTCTGCTCACTGGCTCAGCCATGAGGCAAACTTCCTTGGCCTCTCTGGGTGCCTAGGCTTCTTTAAGTGGTGAAATGGTTGCAGGTGATGATGCCAGTACCTGTCACCTACAGTGACAGGAGGTGCCCCAGTGTCCACCCGAACGAATTTCAATTATCACGCAATGTGGAATTTTTTCTCGTTTTATCTAAATGTAACGCCTGCTGCTTTCAAATGGTATTTCTTTGAATGGTGTGTTAAGAAAGGTAGAGTCCAGAAAGAAGACCGATTTCTTAGAAAGCCAGTGATAAGTTTTAGTCTATATAACACCTGTCCCTTGGTATCTATCATGTCAAAATAATGGGAAACATGATTGTAATGCCTTTTTAATCATGAGAAACCCTAGTAAGAAGGGAGAGAATAGTTAATCAATGAAGAAAGAAAAGAGGCCAATAACTATGCTAATTCGTTCAAGCTCACTTTCAAAGCGAAACACAAAATGAGAAGGTGGTGTCTGGCCAGCACCACCAACAGCCCTGAAAGGGGAAGTTCATGCTCACTGGGGAGAAAGGTGTGGAGCAAAAGGCCGAAGCTCGCAGGAGCCCAGGCTCGCCGGCCAGAGAGAGGGGGGGGGGGGGTAGAACCTTCCAGACTACAGTGCATGATTGCCTTTTTGGGTCTAGAATTGATCTCAGCCCCGTGGCTCAATTTTCAGTGAAATAATAGGTCTATAAAAGAATGGTGGGAGGGAGGGTGGGGTGGAAAGGGGGAACTACATATAACCTCTTACCTGGGGGATGGAAAACAGAAAAGTGGGTGAAGGGAGATGTCGGACAGTGTAAGATGTGACAAAATAATTTATAAATTATCAAGGGTTCATGAGGGAGGGGGGAGCAGGGAGGGAGGGTGAAAGTGAGGAGCTGATACCAGGGGTTTAAGTGGAGAGCAAATGTTTTGAGAATGATGAGGGCAATGAATGTACAAATATGCTTTAAACAATTGAAGTATGTATGGATTGTGATGAGTTGTATGTGCCCCTAATAAAATGATTTAAAAAAACAAACAAAAAACTCACAGGGTCAGTTCTATTTTGTCCTGTAAGGTCAATGCAAGTCAGACTCAACTCAATAGTAGTGTTGTTGTTTTTTTGTGTGAATTTTGTGGATATAGTAAAAGTATGAGACTCTTAGTCTTAAATAGGAGGAAAAGACACACATATATGCATTTGTGCATAAAGTATACATTTTAATTCTTACCATGAATATTTAAATAAATAACATTTAAAAAAAAGAATGATGACACTATCGGATGTTGATAATTGAGCATTTGGGATCCAAGGGGCAGAATTTACCCAGAGACAAAGCTCAGAAGGGTTAGGAACGAAGGCAGAATGGAGACTGGAACCACAATAGGGAGGGCACGGGTTGGGGGGGGCTGCTCTGGATGGAATGCAATAGAATTGGCGATCTGCTCTGTACATGACCACCCAGTTCTCAGTAAGAAGTTAGAAAATAAATAACTGAAATGACACAGCGAGGTGGAACTGTCCCATCACTGGAAAGATGGGTCATTCTTTCTGGGAGCTGAGGCAAGCCCCGCATCACCTGTCTGGAACATATTTGGATGAACTTGGAAAGCAGTTGAGCAATACCTATGGTAGAAGCTTAAACATTTACACTCATGCACTGGGAAACCTCCAGTAACTTGGTAACCTGAATAAATCATTAAAAATAAGGACAGGTTTTTAAAACGTAACACGTGCTCACCAAATTAATAGTGGAAATGCATGTTTTCGAATGGCGACACATTCAGTGAGGTTACAGGAATTCCCATGGTGTAGAAGACATGCGGTCCTGAAGCCGGGTGAGCAGACATTACCAAGGGGAAGCTGTGAGCAGGTGTGCTGAAGCACAGTGGGAAAACCGGGATGGGAACTGCGCCCCAGGGCGGGAGCTCCCCCAGGCTGGAAGGAAGCACACTCGGTGTGGATGCTGGAGGGATGGACGACTTCCTCTCTTGTATGAAAGGAAATGCCTGTAACTGAACATTTCTCTTTGTCGGTTCTGGGATATTTCGTGACTGCAGAAGCGTACATTAACCCATACCCACAAGGCCATGGGAAATCATGATTCTCATCATCAAAAAAACCCAAAAAACAGTCACCACTTGAACCCTTTGTTAAAAACCTGGACGAGGAAAGCGTGTAGAAATGGTTGGATGGGGAACCCGTTTTGTGAGTATCCTTTTACCCAAAACTATAAGAACATAGTTTACAAAAGCCAATCTGCTCAATGATTGATGATGACTAAGGGCCAGTAGAACATTCTAGTAGTCTAAAGAGTCGACAGCGGTAGCCTTCCTGGCCCTTTGCCCAGAGTGGTCGGAGAATGTTGGGGGAAGCTAGAGAAAGGCGTGGTCCTGGGTGAGACCTGGTGTCCAGGAGTCAGCCAGACATGGTGGGTTCCCAAGGTGTGTGGGCAGTCAGAGCGCTTAACCTCAGTGCCATTAGGACTCCCTATCACATGAAGTGGGTCGCTAACTACATGCGGCCTTAACAAGGCTTAGCTTGAATAGAGTGGGGAGGGATCTGAGTTTTAATTCTTTCCACACTGAGCGCCGGACAGACAGACAGACAGCCATGGAATGCCGTGGCATGCTTGTTCTCACGTGTGGGCCCCACGTGGCTGCCGGGGCAAATTTGTCACCACGGGGCCATCACTTGTCACTGGAGTTTGCCAGAATGCAGATAAAATTTCAAGTGAAAATTTAAAAATAAAAACCACGCCACCTAATGGTTTTCTTAGCATTTGAGACTATTGTAGGCTAAGAGTAAGAATAAATAATCTTAATATTATAATGCTGTATCTTCATTTCTTGTATGAAGGGGCATTTTAATGTAGCCTTCTATGTGGTGCACTTAAAGAGATAGGCCACACATGTACATCTACATACATATAATAGCGAGAGAGAGTGGCCTGTAGAACATAACTGTCCTAACCAGTCAGTGACCTGGAAGGACACTTGGAGCTACATGTAATAGAATGTAGACTCTTGAACGGTCTCTGCGCACTGTTCCGTGTGAGTAACTAAAGATGTCATCAACTAGAAGCTTCTCCAGCTTTTTAATAGTGACCCTATCTGGGTGACACGACTGTGGGGGAGAGTCCCACACAACCCCCATCATCTGGAATTCTTCTAGTGCACCTCAACGCGTCCCCATTCAGCCTAGTCTAGCTAGAGTAAAGCTCCTCAGCCACTGGACACACCCTCTGCTGTAGACCATTTCCAACCAGAGCTCTCAGGAAATTCCTATGAATACGGAGGGTGTAAAGAAGGCTGATGTTTAAAAAAGATGTTTCCGTTCCCCATTTCAATGTGTGTTGTGTACTAGAGCCTGGCCTTTCATCCCTACTGTGCAGTGTGGGAAAAGATGCGGGAACCAGGCCACAAGGGAGCTTGACAAACGCTGCAGGAAGAGAGCCACTTTGGCTCTGGCTGAGCTGTTTCTGTTTGTTTGTTACCCTGCACTCTTGGATGGCTGTTTCAGGGATAATCCCCCCGCCCCCGCCCTCCAGTGTGTTTGCCTCAAGACTACATCTAAACGTTCAAGGACTGCATATTTTTCTGGAACGTTCTTCACTAGCTGTTCAGATTCTTTGGGACGAGATGAGACGTGTTCTTAGCATTGCTTAGGAAACACAACCCCCTTTTCTCTCTTTATATTTATTTTCTCAAAGAACAACCATAGGGCCTTCCTTAAAACATGGCTTGCTTTTTTCATTTTACTCTATGACATGTAAATATTTCCCACATTTTTTCACCCGCAGCCTTATCAATGAGTTGATTTTTGGGGGGGACTACAATAATATTAAAAGTTCAAAAAAATCTTCTTTTGGTAATTTTTTAGCATCCCCGAAGTTTTAATAGCATATGCTAATGTATATAGTATTGCAGATATCAAACATTAGGATATCGTAAACACTTAGCCTGGAATCTTCCCAAATGCTAGGAAGCCAGGATGTATATAGAGACACTCTATACAGCATAGTTCTCAGCATGGTTTATAAAGAATATGCACCTTCATACAGGCATACATTAGCATAGGATCACTGTAATCAAATACAAAAGTATTGAAAAAGTGATATTTTCTTTTTTTGGTTGTCAAAATAAAAAAATGTTTATTGCAGATCATATGGAAAATAAAGGTGAACACAGAGAAGAAAATGATAATCCCTTCCTGTTCCGCAGTTCCCCAGCACTGGAGTTCTAACATCTGGGAGCTTTGTCCTGACGCCTTCCCTCATCCCGTATTTGTTGCTCATCTCCCCAATGTGTAAGAGCCAACCCTGAATCTAGAGGCGGGGGACGGCCAGTCTCGGCACCCTGCAGGAGCAGATGGTGGTGCTTGCCCTGCAGCGTGGTAAACCATCTCCGCACTTAGCCACCCCATAAACACTGTCCGCTGCCCTGAGCTAGTTTAGGGGTGTGGTGTGGTCAGGTGTCCTCATAATGAAAGGGAGAAAAGAACCCCCCCCAACAGATAAACAGAATCCCAAACTCTGATTTTTGTGGGGGTAACGGTCTCATGCGAGAGCAGGATCCTTCCTTGTTGATTGTTGATCTTTCTGCTCTTTGAGTAAGATCCTTCTTCACAATGGAAAAGTACAGGATGACGTTCTCGTTAGGTGATGGGTGCTTTCTGTTTGTTCGCAGAGGAATTCCCATCAGAGCCGCACGCGTTCTCTGGAGAGACAGTCCCATATGCTTGGGCTGGCGTCTGATAAGAGAGTCTGAAATACTGACCCCACGCGTGTCACAAGTGAAATGGATCGGTCCCTGCCTTCTTGGTTTTAAAACACGATGCGTCTTGTCAGGCTGGCTTTCCTGGTACCTCGTGGGCATACGCCAGAGCTCGCTTGCTGTAGGGCCTTGGTATTAGCTGGATCCCTGAAAACCCATCTTTGAACCTAGATTCCATCCGGACGAGAGTCGTAGATGTGTTTCATTACGCAGTCCAGGCCTTGAAGCCCGGGGTCTTGGATGGGTGGTGTTTCTGGAGGAGTTGAAATGGCTTCTCCACGTGCTGAGGATGAGAAGGGGAGAGATGCCTGTACTTGAGGAAAAAGCAAACCCTTTCCCAAATTTTGTACGAGACATTTTTTGGGGGTGGGGTGGGGTGGCTGGGCTTGTGTGCAGTGGCAGGCCCACGGGAGAGTGTCGGGCCGCTGTCCTCCCAGGCTGCAATGCTGAGGTGCGGTGGCGGCTTCCTTCACAGGGAGAGGAAGACCCAGCGGGGCTGTGTGTGGAGCGAGGCTGCCTTCGGCCGGGCTTCCGCTCTCCTCTCAGTCAGGAGTTCATCAGGAACCCGCAGCCTGGCGGGAAGTCTTGCCTTTGAGGGTGGCCGCAGCCAAAGCAGTGGAGAAGCTTGCCGGTTCGTGTGCCTGACCCTGGGCAGGCTGGGCCAGGGTCTTAGCTCGATCCCCAGGGAACTACAAATGTTAGCGACCAGAAGCAGATGTGTTACCTGGTGTGGAGTTCTTGCCCCAGGTTACAGGAGGCCAGGCAGCTAGAGGAATGCACCTGCCACTATTTTGGGAGACAAGTTGTGGTCAGAAATAATCAGTTCGGTGACTTCTCTCTGCTTGATAGGGGCCTGGTAATTCTCACAGGCTGACAGCTCTCCTGCCAGCTTGCTGTCCTGAAATACCAAACTTATCTCCTGGAGCAGAGTCAAAAGGAAGGGCCTCCAACTCAGAGCAAAGGGACCCGATCGCCATTTGAGAAGGGAAAGGACGGGGCACACCTTTGCGCTTTGTTCTTGGTTCTAAAGGTAGGTTTTTGAGGGAAATCCCTGGAGGCTTGTTCCCTGTGGAGATCCTGCAAAAGGATTTTGGGCTTCCACTGTCACCCATAGCCTTCTGCAAACCAGAATCTCACAACTTAAGCTCTGATACTATTCCCTCCTTTGGTTTGGGATTACATAATTTGAAATCCTCGGGTTAGGGATGATGGTGTGCTTCTTTCATGTGGACTCGGTTGATGTCTCACTTAGATGGCTGCTTGTTTGGAGACGTGCCTGTAAGACCCCAGACGCTATTTTGCCTGATAGGCGCCATGTAATGTCTTCACCACAGTAGTAGAGACGACTTATAGTAGATTAAAATGATAAATCTGACTCACACAGTTAAATCTTGTCAACTGATCTCCCCTCTGATGTACTCTGAGCTTGATCAGGTTTTTAATCTTTTCCGTGTGTGTGTGTGTGTGTGTGTCTGCAGTATTTTGTCACGGTAGGTAGCCTTCTTGCATCTTTGTGTTTCGGTATACGAAACCCAGGATTGATGAACTTGTAGAGACAGCACCTAGATGAAGCGTTCCTTGGGGGTAAAGGATGTTGGGGGGGGGAGGCGGGTGGTGGTGGTTGGGGGAACTGATACTAAGGAGTTCAGGAAGGACGAGAATGTTTTAAAACTGATTGTGGTCGCAGTTGTGCAATACTGCTTGATGTGGTTGAACTATGGAAGGGTATGATGTCTGAATTAGGTCCTAATAAAATTGTTGGGGGGGGGGGGAGGTGTTAAGGTAGGTTTTTCTGATTGCTTGTCTTTAAATCAGCACTCCCAATGGGAATCCTGAGTTTCTCCGGTAATCAGGAAAATGTCTTCATTTGAAAGATTTCTTTTCCTTTTGGAGTATTGTTCCCAGCGTTCAGAACACCAGCTTTCATTCCCAGTTCTGAGGTGCCAGATGAGGAACCCTGATTCTTGCCTGGGTAATGGTCTCCTTAGAGAGCAGGAGCCCATATGGTCTGCTTCCTGGGCAGCCTCACCTTGGCTGTCAGTTACTTTCTTCTGTGTGCGTTTCCAGTTGGAAGGACTGCTCAGGGGCATGGATATCTTACCCCTGATGATAGTGCAGGATTCTGCTGGGTGCCCCTTGTCAAGGGACACATTTGTTGACGGGAAACAATGATAGCTTTAGTGGGGCATCCTTGGAAACGGCTTCTCTGTCTTCTCACCTTTAAAGGAGCCATATAATGTACAGAGCATATTGGTCTATCGCCAGAATGTTGTGTAACTGCTGAGCAGGAGGCTCCAATGTGCTAATTATGTTTTTTAGCAAGAAGGAATTTAAGAGCACGTGCTTTACCATTTTATTTGGTTCAGAAGGACTGTTTTTGCTCCCCCCCCCCACATATTAACAATTGTACATGATTGTTTGCACCACTGAGTGGATGTGTCTTGCTGTGTACATTCTCGCAACAGAACCTACCGAGGCAAAACGTGTGGTTTTCCATCGTCCCTGCACAGAAGTCATGGGGCTCATGAGCTGTCCTTTCAGATGCTCTCTGAGGAGTAAGCTGCTTCAAAATGTAGCCACAGGGGCCACGGAGCTGGGGGTTGAGCGTCTGTCGTCAAAGTGTAGATTGGATTCTGCTGTTATTGAGAACCCTGGTGATGTAGTGGTTATTGCTTGGGCTGCTAACCACAAGGTCAGCAGTTCAAAACCATCGGCTGATCGAGGGGGAGAGATGAGGTTTTCTACTCCTGAAAAGTTACAGTTTCAAAACCACAGGGGCAGTTCTGCCTTGCCACTTGGGTCGCTGGGAGTCAGGCAGTAGGAGCCACATGAAAATGTCCTGCATGCACCTTCCCCCCGCCCCCCTGCACACAGAGTTTGAGGAGTTTGTGTGGTCCCTTGTTTGGGGGACCACCATGGCTTGCATCATTGGGAAGGATTTTCGTCGGCAGGTCCACCGCGTGATGGGGCACTATCTTCCGAGTCTCTGGGGACCGTGGGAGGCCTTTCCGCAAGGCTGTGCTGCAGCATCCAATGCTGGAATGTGTTGGAGAGCTGCCAAGAGATTGGGGGCACGCTGTGTGACAAGCACTCATGCAGCCTGGGTTGGCCTTAAAATAGCTCCAGTCTAACACAATGTTTTAAACTTTATCTTTTTCATTTCAGCAGAACTGCTCCGCAAAATGCATGCTTTCTGCCCTCATGCCCTCCCGGTGTTGTTTTCGTTGCTTTCTGTCTTCCTGTACACACACACACACACACACACACACACACACACACACACACACACACACACACACACAACATTTGCCAATCCAGCAGTTTTGTCAGGTCTAATTCAGCCAGTGACTCTGATGACAGTCCTCATGATGTCCAATGATGACCACAGCCCTCCCCCATGTAATCTCACTCCAACTTCGCAGTAGTTCAGCATCCTGAAAGCAACCACCCCACCGCCGCCGCCTGTGATATTTGTTATCATTTATTTTCGTTTCACTTGTCTTTCTTTCTCTTTTTAAAAATCGATGCATAGGAAAATATTGTCATGAATTGATGTGTAGGAAAATAATCGTATGTAGGACATTCTCTTGGACTAAGTAGAAACATGCCATCCCGAATGTCACCGTGTGGTCCCCTTCCCTCAGCCATCGTACTGCGGAATACACAGTCTGTGATGTCTGACTCAAATCGGGGTTCTGTATGCGCACGTTTGACCAGCGTTGGGCACGGTGAATGCGGGGCTGTGTGGTCACCGGCGGTGTGGGCGGCTGTGGCGGCACAGGTTGTAGGGCAGGCATTAGGCTTTCTTTCTGAGCTTGTTTCATTCAGTGGTTTGTCTGTAATACGTGGTTTGTGTTTTCTCTATTGAACCAATGGCTTACAGATTTTTATCCAATCCTGCTTTCCCCCCTTTTCCTCATTTACACTTCCCCTCTGACTTTTTTTTAACACACCTGTGATGACTGACCAGGTAAGTCGAGTTTAGAGGATGGAGTCTCTCTAGTCATTGTCTCGTCTGCCTGGGCGGAACTGTAGTGGAAGTAGTCTTCGCCTCACCATTTAGATTCACAGCCTGCGTTCCTTGAATCTTGCCGAGGGAGTGCAGTCCTTCAGGTAGCTTATGGAAAAATTCCATTTATCTCCCCATTCCTTTTTCTTAAGGGGCTTTTTGAAGCCCCCTTGTGTTGGACACACGGAGAAGGGTTCAATAACTGTACACCTCCTTCTGGGCTATTATCTGAAATTAAAACAACACATACATCCATTGTCCGGTGCAATGGGTGACAAACACGCTCAGCATTTGTCATATTCTGGACATTAAAGTGTGTGGAATTTGCTCATATACGTGGGGGGATGCACAACGCAGACCCAGGATTTTAACTGGCCTTTTGTGTAGAGGGAGGCGGAGGGGAACATCACATGAACTGGCTGCAGATGGCAACGAGGGGACAGGTGTGGACCACATGGGAGCACATACCAGTGGCAGGTGAGTAATGAGTTGGTTTGTGAAGTGCTAGCTAGCTGAGAAGTTTCCACAGCTGCTGTCGACTAACTGAAAACGGAGCAGACAGTTGCCCTGCTGAGTGTTTTGCTGTCTGAAGAAGCTTAGATACAAGTGTCTCCGATGTCTTCTGGGATGTGCATTGCAGCATCGTTATAATAGGAAACATTGGTCATTACTCAAGTGCCCATCCATGGTGAATGAGAGGGAGGAATACGAGCAAGTCAGTACAAGGTCATGGTGAAGTGTTGAGCCGAGAGTCTGGCTGCGAGGGTGTGAATTCTGGTTTCACTAGGCTAGGGCCTTACTTGAGTAAGTGATGGGCCCTTCTCTGTCTCCATTTCCTCATCTATACGATGGGAATAATAATTCAGCCCCTAGAGGTTACCATCGTGAATAAATAAGATAATAAAGTTATTGGCTGACAAACAGGTGACTATTAGCTGCTGCTGCTGTTTTCCTGGGTCACGTGGATGGGTGGTGCTTGGCTATTAAAATCAAGAAAGGTGTGCAGCGGGGGGGTATCCTCTCCCCAGGCTTCTTCGATCTATATGCTGACCAAATCCGAGACGCTGGGTTGTATTGGAGAGAATGTTGCATCGGGATTAGAAGGTTTGCTAACACCGTACAGTCCACAGATGATAGAACCTTGCTTGCTGAGTGTGAGGACTTGAAGCACTTGTTGATGAAGATCAAGGACTGCAGCCTTCAGTATGAATTACAACTCGGTGTAAAGAAAGCCAAACTCCACACAGCCAGGCCAGTAGATAACGCTTGTTAAAGAGGGAAAGGAAAAGATTGAAGTTGTCCAGGATTGACTTACTTGGATCCACAGTCAGTGGAAGCAGCAGTCAAGAGATCAAATGATCAAATGCATTTGGGTAAATCTGCTGCACAAGACCTCTTTAAATTGTTGAAATGCAAAGACAGTCTCAGGAAGGTTTGAGGATTAAGGTGTGTCTGACCCAAGTCCTGACATTTTCATTACCTCGTATGCATGTGAAAGTTGGCTCTTGAATAAGAAAGAGTGGAGAAGAATTTATGCTTTTGAATTCTGGGACTGGAGAACAATATTGAAAGTACCAAGGACTGCCAGAAAAACTCATAGATCCAGTGGATTCACACTTAGAGTGACCATAAAGGACTGAGTAGAACTGTCCCTTTGAGTTTCCAAGATAGTAACTCTTTACAGGAGTAGGAAGCCTCAACTTTCTCCCAAGGAGCATCTGGTGGTTTTGAACGGCGGACCTTGGGGTTAGCAGCCCAATGTGTAACCACTATGCCACCAGGCCCCCTCTACTGCCAGAACTCTGTCTCAGATGCAGTTGAGCCAGAATTCTCCTTAGAGGTCAGGATGTTGAGACTTGGTATGCACTTTGGACGTGTTCTCAGGAGCGACCAGGTCCTGGAGAAGGACATCATGCTTGGTCAAGTAGAGGGGTGGGCAGCAAAACACGAGGCCTTTAACTGTGAACATTGACTTCGTGGCTGTGGCCGTACCAATGGGCTCCAACACCAAATGGCACAGGTCTGGGCAGTGTTTCCTTCTGTTGTACCTAAGGTCACTGCAAGTTGGCGCTAACTCGTGACCATACCAACCACAGTGACAGGTAACCAGTGGGTTGGAGATGTGTTCCCAGCTGCTGGCACTGCAGAAGAAAGGCCTGGCAGTCTCACTCCTCAAGGTTGTTGTTGTTAGGTGCCATTACATTGGTAACAGCAAGCCCGTGTACACAAGATTAGTCCTTGAAGGCTGTGGAGCCCAGGCCCGGGGCCCCTGTGCTCCGTGGCGGTGGCTATACCAATAAACATGTTGGTGTTAAGGCAAACCCAATAACTTTGGAAGACTTTTAACATAGGGGGGCAAACAGAACGTAAACCAAACTCACCGACATCATTGAGTCAATTTGACTCATCGACCCTCTGGGATAGGGTAGAGCCGCTCCTGTGGGTTTCCAAGAGAGTAACTCTTTACATGAGTGGCTGGTGGTTTTGAACTGCTGACCTTGGGGTTAGGAGCCCAACATGTAACCACTATGCCACCAGGCTCCTGGGAAGTAATACCTAATACTGTATAAACTGTGTGAGTTCAGTTTTGTAGAAGGTTAGTAAAGAATACAAGATAGAGAAAATACCCCAAGTGCTATTGTTTTTTAAGTGGGGCAGTAGGAAAAAAATAGGGCGGGATTTGTGATTTTTTGTTAGATTAGAGCCTCACTGCCTTTCTGTATTCACTAGGGCTCTACGAATTAGCAGGTACTACTCTGGCAATTTGAAAAGACTAAGCTTTGTTCTAAAAGATACATGTATCCATTGTAATGTATCAGTTATGAGAAGGCCTGGGTGCATTCATCAAAGCTCAGGGCTCCCATTTGGCAACAGTGCGCTGCCTTTGGATTCTGAAACAGTTTCACATTCCTATAAAGTGCCTGGGAAAATGAAACTCACAACTGCTTTGAATTTGGAACAGGGGGTGGGTCTCCCAGCTGATGTTCAGTAGCTTGCGATCGGACAGATGCCGTGATAGAACTCTAGTTTCCCAGGTGAGAGGGAGCTGGCACCACCTCTCAACGCTGGAGATGGAACACAGCAGCCCGGACACATCATTTTGCAGTGTCTCACACAGAACAGAAGCTCTGTAAGCGATTTCACCATTAACCTTGCTCCCTTACCTAAACAGATGAATTATAAACAACTTTGCCACTGGGAATCAGCCCATACCTTGGCTTTTATTTTCAGTGGATCGATCCCTTGCCCTTGATTCTGTAGCTCAAAAGTCTGTAGTGTGTGGTTTGTTGACCAGAGTGTACATCTCAAGAGCCATTTTCTTGTTGTAGACTTATCCCACTACCCTCCTGCCTCCCCCGATGTCCCCACTCCCGCCACACAAAAAATCTGTCTCCACTTCATGCCCATTTGTTGGTATTGTTCTCAGCTGCCATTGAGTTAATGCTAATTCACCGCAGCCTTGGGAGCAGGCGGAAGCGCTGTCCAGCCCTGTGCCGTCTTCTGACACCAAACATGATGTGCTTCCCTGGTGACTGCAAAGCAGGCAAGGTGGAGTCTTGCCATCCTTGCTTCTAAGGGGCATCTGGTTGTATTTCTTCTAAAACCGTTCATTCCTCGGGGACTCAGCTGTGTATCCAGAATCCTTCGCCAGTCCCATAATTCCAGCATATCGCTTGTTTCTGAAAAATGAGTCCTCTTGTGGTGTCAGGCAGACCAGGCTGGTGCCGCAGTCCCCAACATCTCCTACATCTCCGTGGTTCAGTTGATGCAGTAGTTACATAATCTGTTGTCAACTTGAGACTATTAAGAGTGAAAGGGTGGAGTTTAGACAGACAATCAGGTCACAGCTTGATGAGCTCATTTGGCGGCACTAAGGAGATAAAAAGCTTGCTGGAGACAGGACACACACACATGCCCTGGGAGACAGTCCTTCTGATAAGCCACATGCAGCTACACTGATGCACTCTGCCTTGGAGCTGGAGGAGCCAGGTGGAGACCCATGCCGGCACTGAGATACCTATACTGCCACTGGATCCGCAAGACACTCCACCCACTGGCCTGTGATCTTCCTGCATTCAGCATCATTGCATGTGTTTTATGAGTCTGAAGAGGATTTTATAGATTGGTATCAGACATATGGGCTAATATCAGACTTACGGACTTGATCTGGACCGGGCTGGGATGTTTTTTCAACATTCAGCTACTCTTGGATATGAAGTTTTCTTACACACATATGTGTATCCATGAATTTGTTTCTCCGGTCCACCCAGAGTGGTATAGACAGCAAGGCTGCATTTGGTAGTCGTGTTTGGGGCCTGTGATGGCCCAGCAGGGGCTCTCATGCAGGGACATTGGTGAATGGTGGCTTCACCATAAGGAGTGACACTAGTCACACAGCAGGGGCAGAATGACCTGGAGGTTCTGCATGGGTCACACAGTCCCACCAACTGCAGAAGGAGCACAAACTTTTAAAAGTCCCTCGTTGATACTGTTGCCCAAACTTACCTAACCGCAGTATTCTTTTAATTTCCCTTTTTAAAATCGCCTCTCTCTCTTAGACCCAGGGTCTCGTCGCAGACACTTTAGGACACTTTAGTCTGTTCTCACACAAAACAGAAATATTATTACATAGGTTGGGAAGAAACTTTGTTTTATTGTTTGCTACAAGAGTTGACTATTTGGAGACTTTTAGAAACATCAGATTGCAGGGTTGTTTTTGCTTGTTTGTTTTGTTTTAAGTCATATTGGTTACCTGCATTTGTTGAATTCATAGGTTTTGTGTGTGTTTTCGTTGAGTAAATATTAAAAGATAAATGAACAATGACCATACGTATTAGTGACATTAAATTATTAGATTGGTTTGGACAGATGGCCCAAACACATGTAGTATTTTATTGGCCTCAGTTTGTGTTTATTTTTTTCTCTGCGAACAAGTTTCTGTTGAAATAAGCCAACACTGGAATCGGCATTGTCAGAAGCGGAGTTTTGTCCAGCAGTTTTAAGTATTCTCTCCTTAAAAGCTTTGACTTTAGGCACAGGGTTTGTTTTGGACCTGCATGTGTAACATCTCAGTATGCAAATGCCCACTTAAAGGAGGCTGCAAACTCTGCTTCTGGGAAGAAAGTGTGCGCTGTTTTGTAACAGCCTTTGAGTTTGTGGCTTTACCTTGTTGTTGTTCTTTTACGTGGGCTTTAATGATGAACTGCAGCTCACTTACACCCGTGGAATCAGGCTGAGACCCTTCCGCCCTCCCTTGGGTGTCTCCTGTTGTGAGTGTAGGGGTGAAGCGCTCTTGCTGTTCCACGCCGGCTGTCGGGTTTAGTCTGTGCAGCAGCTGCCTGGGCAGCCCTCCCACTCTTCCCCTTCCCACCACCGCTGCACGTGAGACCCCCTCATAGATGGGCATTTTAAAGAAAAAGCCTTCTTCAGAGCCCCAGCTTCCCAGGTCACCCTTCTTGTGGATGTTGGTATCGTCCTGGAGAAAGCACCCATGACCCCAGTCACAAGAATAAACTTAAAAAATATTTTTTTCATGGGGCCTCAGGCCAACAGGACTGAATCTTAATCCGTCCAGGGACGTCCGACCCCTCATCATTTGTTACTGCTTCTCTGGAGCCTGGTGAGTGGCCCCTTTCCCATGGCCGAGTGGCCAGGGCACAGGAGGGTTCCATGGTCCACGTGAAGAGGGCTGGATCTGGTGCTGCACAGGTTGGTAGCCAGCAGCCACAGGATGATGTGCACATGTGGCTGTCTGTCTGTTGGACTCATGAGAAAGTCTCAAGGACCCTGTTGTCACGGCGCCTTTGGACTGAGGCTTGAATATTGCCTTGTTGGGGCTTCTGTAGCGAGCCACCCCAGACCACCCTCCGGCTCTGACTGGACATCTGCCCTTAGGTCGACTCCTGACTGAGCGGGGAGCCCAGGTGGCACAGAGGTGATACACTGGGCTGCCAGCTGCAAGATCAGCAGTTCGAAACCACCTGCTGCTCCGTGGGTGAAAGAGGGGGCTTTTGCCTCCCATAAAGAGCTATAGTCTTGGAAAGCCTACAGGGGCAGTTCTCCCTTGTCCTGTGTGGACACTCTAAGCTGACATCCACTCGATGGCGGTGATTTTATTTATGATAGAGCAGTATTTCACAATGCAGGCTGCTGCGTACTTAGCATTAGAAGTTTGAGGCTGAACAGGGCCCTATAGATCCTAACCTGTCTGTAAGCCTCCATGTACAAATATGTGGACCACCAGATTATGGACACAGGCAGGCATGGGGAAGCCGCATGTCCTCGGGGAAGTAGTGCTAGGGCTGACGGTTCATGTTCGGTCCTCGGCAGTTTTTCTGGGCCAGCTAGAGTAGATCCGCGGAGTACTGTCCCCTTGTGAGCATCCCTGAGTGCTGACCCTCAGAAGGCATCTTCCGCTCCTCAAGTCATTGTGGTGCATGGTGAGATACTGGAATGAGGAGAGCTCACAGGTGAATGCTCCTGTTATTGGTTTTCACACTGTCAAACGAGTGACAATGGTTACTCGTTTATTAATGCGAGTAGAAAATATTTTTAAAAACACACCAAAGGGGGGCACGTCTTTTGTTAATTAGGGGGAGAAGGGAAGCCCCTTGTCAACAGAACTAACAGGCAGCACATCTACCTTTGTCTTCATAAAAATCCAAGCGACGGGCCCAGCTGCGAAGGCGAAGGTCATTCCAAAGTGGAACAGGTTCTAGTTAAAGATTACCAAGATCAGTTGACTACATTTAAAATTGCACAAACCCAGGAATGCAGATGTCGACTGCCTGGACGTTTTATCTGCCATTTAAAAATGAGTAAAGGCAAAGGCAGTCTGGAAAACATGGCTCCCCCACCCCGCCCCAGATTTGTAACGCATGAGAAGTCTAGAGTAGGATGGGTGAAAAAGTCAGGAGCCACCAGCCCTCCCCCTGGCAGGTGAGACCCAGGAGGGCTTGTCGCAGCGGGGACTCACGTGGTTGGGCTCATGTGGCTGCTGGAACCCAGCCTCTGCTGCTCCTCTCTGTGTTTCGGGTAGGTGGTCATATCACTTAGCATCCCAACTGGGTGATTTACACAGGTGAAAGGATGCAGGGTTAATAACTGCACCAGGACCCCGGCATCAACCGGCTTTGTCTGGCGCAAACTGGGTCATAGGGTCACTGTATGCTTGTGGCGAGGTACTCAGCTGTTAGCTGAAGGGTCGGAGGTTTCAACCTGGTGGCGTCATGGTTAAGTACTGGGCTACTAACCCCAAGGTCAGCAGTTCCAAACCAGCAGCCGCTCTGAGGGAGGAAGATGAGTTGCAGCTTTAGAGACCCACAAGGGCGGTTCCAGTGAGGCCGAATCAGCACAGGGGCAGGGAAGACAGTGTAGGTGGGAAACTGGGTGATCTGCTCCCCGGAAGATGACAGCCTCAGGACTTCATACCTGTTCCACTCTGTCAAGTTGTAACCAGATACCACGCCCGTCTCAGTTTCTTCCCTTTGATAAAATGGGCATGATGACTCTGTGCTATTATTAACGTTTTTGCAAGTGTCCTCAGGCTATGGCCCACGGGCCACATGTGGCCCGCCGGGAGTTTCTGTCCCATTTTATTTATTTATTTATTTATTTATTTTTACAAGAGAAAAGCTTGTAGTTAGTTCAGGGATCGTTTGCTGGCCCTTAGGAGCGTTTTCCAGTCCAGTCTGTTGGGGCACCACGCCCTGGCCCCAAAGTCCACTTTCAGCATTCCCTGGGGACCTTGCCACTCCATTCCCTTGCTGTTCCGCTGCACTCCCCCAGTGATTTGCCTCGGTGTGGTGGGATCAGGTCAGGTGCAATTCCCACACTGTGTCTCCGGTGCTGTCCCCTGTATCGCCCTCAGTCACTGATTGGCATCATTTCTCATAGTGGGGCCAGCCATGTTGTTCTCTCTGTGTGTCCCATTTATTTTTTTGCTTCAAAATAAGATATGTGCAGCATGCATAGGAATTGTTTGTAGTTTTTTTTTTTTGTTTTATTTTAACTATAATCCAACCCTCCAACAGGTCTGAGGGGGCAGTGTACTGGCCCCTGTTTTAAAAGTTTGAGGACCCCTGGCTGAAAGGGTCAAGAGCAATAAAACATGTGAAGTATTTAGAATGTTGTTTGCACTGAAGAGGAAGTCATCACTGTATTCGTAACACTTTGTTCACTCAATAGCCAGCTTACCTTTGGTTAGTACCGCATCTCAGACTTTGCTCTGATGTCACTGACAGGGGGCGTTGGTTCACGGCTTCTGAGCCTTTCAGGTACACCCTCCACCCCCGGGGTCTGGTTCAGCTGAGTCCCCTAGCCCAGTCAGTGTCCTGGTCCGCTGTGGGGGTACCTGGCCAGGGTTAGGAATCAGCATCTGTGGTCCCGAGAAGGGTGGACTGTGTTGGGCTGTGACTGGTTAGTAGCCACGTGGGTGGGGTGGGGGGGCACAGGCTGACCCTGAATACAGATCAGGCAGGTGGGTGTGTGGGTCACAAATGGGAGTTTTACCCTCCCTCTCCCAAGTTGGGTTTTCTTGACGTCCTTATATGTCATTGGGCGTAGTTAGGAAAACAGACCAAAACAGTTATCAGTGACACATGCTTGTTTCGGGTTTGCATGTCTTGCGCAACACGTAGAGTACACTCACTATATCAAAAGCCCTGGCAGTGCTGTCAGGTTAACATTGGACTGCTACCCTCAAGGCCAGTGGTTCAAACCCGCCCGCTGTGCCACAGGGTGAGCAAGAGGCAGGCTTGCCCATCGGTACTGGGCACTATGCTGTCACTCGGAATCCACTTGATGGCAGTGGGTTCTGGGGTTGGGTATACTGAAATGTGGTTGTGTACCTGAAATTCAGCAATGATTCAGTGTCCTGCATTATATCCAGCAATCCTGTTTCTTTAGTCTGAAGGGAATTAATTCTCTGCCCCAAAGACTCACATTCAAATGTATAGTAAGTAGTGTGTTACATTTTTTAATCCATATTTTTGGTAAGTGTCCTGTTAACTTAAAAAAAAACAACACCCCATCACCACCACCACCCCCAGGCTCCGCCTCCCGTTGGCATGGACAGCTAAGCCGGTTCCTGAATAGCTACTGCTGGGTGTGAGGCAGGGGAGGCTGAGATGGAAAGGGATGCCCTGTAGTTTGCCCTAGCCCAGCAGGGAGGGAGATTAGGTTTGCTCTGTGAGAACCACTTGGCTGTGGTGGATGGATGTGGGCTAGGCTCTCTCTTTGGAGGGTGGGGTGGGGGGTGGAGTGTCATTTGGTTAAGGTGACTTGGTGAAGGCCTGGTCATCTAACTTGAGGAATTCTTGGTTTGGCGATGGAATCACATTAGTAATAATTTGTGGGAGCAAGCTAGTAAATTTGGGTTCTTTTCTGTTTCATCTGTGAAGTGGAGGGAAATGACTTCTATTATCATTAAACACTGACCTTCAAACGCCCTTTCCCTGAGACCGCTTCTTTCCTGTTCCTGACGTGCAGTCTTTGCTGCCTGGGAGATGATGGTGAGATGTTTGCACCAGTGTGGGGACTCGATCAGCAGGCAAGTGGAAGGGCACTGCATGCCTTTGGGGCAGGCTGACTGGATGATGAGAGGCTGTGGAAACTAGTGTCTATTGGCAGGGTTTCATTCTCTGGGTCTGATGCCTGTGTTAAGCCAAGTCTCGGAGAAAAAGATTCACCAAGTTACTGATGAAACCTAACCCAACCCACTGCCGTTGAGTGGCTGCTGAGTCACAACGACTGTAGGAAGGACAGGGTGGAACTGCCCTCTGGGGTTCTGAGGCTGAAGCTCCGCATGGGGCAGAAAGCCCTGCCTTTCTCCTGAACTGCAGGACTTGTGGTTGTCAGCCCATTGTCTAACCAACCAGCACCCCTGGGTGAAGAACACAGCGGGTAAGCTCAGTACTGGCAAGTGAAGGCGGAGTTCGTGCCTATGGGGGAAAAGTAAGTCAGAACTCCACCTGGATTTGGGACCAGTGACCTGGCCAATCTTGAGTGGATTCTGACTCAGATCAACCCTACAGGATAGACAGAGTGACCCCACAGGGTTTCTAAGCAGACTGCCTCAACTTTCTTCCCTAGAGTGGTTGGTGGATTCAAACTGCTCATCTCCCCGTTGGCTGTTGTGTGCTTAACTGCTGAGCGACTGGGGCCCCCATTGGACCCACCCTGGCTTGTTAATCGCTGCCATTTTGAAAGTGCAATGCACGCAGTGCAAAGGCTCAGGCATCAGGGTCGGGACTTGGATGGCAAAGTGCAGGGGGAGGAGCTCACGCAGGCACAGAGTGTGGGGGTGGCTCAGCCAAAGCTGTGTGTCCAGAACGCTGCTCTCAGAGCTGTGTCTTGTCATCAGCTATGGCTCTGCGGAGAGTGAAGTATTTGTAGGTAAGTCTCGCGCTGGAGAGCCACGGTAGCTTGTTGGGAAACCTGTCCCCCTTCAGCTGCCTCCCTGACTTTGCTGTCCCCTCTCCGACCTACGGAGTCCCTGAGCAGCAAGTTCCTGTGGAACCTGGCTTCGCTCTGGGCAGACCTGCGGCAGGGTAGATGTGTGTGATGACTGCACTTTGTGGATCTGGTGGGTTCTGCGGCCTGGGGTTGACAGGTATGTCTGTGTGGATGGGACGGGCTAAATAATGTCGCAGGCAGAGGACTAGTTGGAGTCACATGGGGAGCCTTTAAAATGTCGATGTCTGTGTCCCCCTGCCCCAAGAACCTGATTCAGTCATCAGCAGCATATTTCAGGACACCCCAGGCGATGCTGATGAACGGCCGGACTTAGACATTGTCCTCTGTTCCTCTCAGGACTGGAAGCTCTAGCCTGCGCCATCCAATATGGCAGCCACTTACCCCATCTGGCTAATTACATTTCAGTTAATTGCAATTAGATAGAATGAGAAGTTTGTTTCAAATGTTTAATAGCCACACAGGGTCCGTGGCTGCCATGTCTGGCTGGTGCTTTTCCACCATGACAGAGGTTCTCTTGGGCTGTGCGTGGGGTGTCAAGGAACTGGGGGAGCTGTGAACAGGTGTAAGTCTCCCACAGGAAGGGCTGGCTTGGAATAGGCCCAGCCCGCAGGCGTTGTGGGCTCCATTACCAAGTCCTTGGTCAGCAGCCTTCCTCTGAGTGGCCTCTTGGCACGGCAGCCCTGCCACAGTGGGTGCAGCGGATTCCATGTCGTGTCTTGCAGAAAGGCCCCATTTAAGGCAGGCTGGCCTAAAGGGAGTGTGGTTAAGGACCAAGGGCAAGGAACATGAACCCCGAAGAGTCCAGGGCCAGGGAGGAGAGAAAAGCATCTTTGTTTCTGCAGAGCCCAAGAATGCTGGTCAGAGGGGAAACGAGGTGAGACGGGGTGTTTTCCTTACGTGGAAGAAAGACCTGCATCAGGTGCTTGCCCCTCCTGGCCCATGTCCAGTGCAGGGAGCAAAGGGTGTCTGCTCTTTCTGGTGAAGTCAGGTTCCACGGACGACCCACGACCCTCATTGGGGGGTGGGGGTTGGGGGCTGAGGGAGGAGGAGCAGAAAACTATGTGTAATCAGACATCCAGTAGGACAGTGTGTTGGCATCCTAACTCCATTTGGGAATAGGGACTTACTTGTTGTGCTAAGGAGTCCCTCTCAGTGTGAGGGTGTGTCTGAAACCAGACACCTTTGATAGGTACAGAAAGAAGCACAGGTCGGGGACAGGCGGATGCCACAGGAACCAGATGGCCAAGCCCAAACCAAACTCACTGCCTGTGGTCTGGACTCACGGTGGCCCTCTACCACAAGGTGGCACTGCCCCTGTGGGTGCAGCTCTTCACGGGAGTAGAAAGGCCTGTCTTTCTCCTGGGAGCAGCTGGTGGTTTTGAACTGCTGCCTTGGCGATCGCAGCCCAACCCGTAACCCCTGTGCCGCCAGAGATGGCCAAGGAGGGAGGAAGTCCTCGAACGCCAGGACCCGAGATGAGGCTTTTCTCCAGAGTGGACAGAGCAGACCTGGCCAGGCGAGAGCTGGCGCCCGGAATCGGGGCTCTCGCCTCCTGAACTATGAACAAGGAGCGTCTGTCTGTGCCAGCCACCGCTGTGGGATCTGGTTTAGCTGGGATGGGGGAGGGAAAAGAGAAAGGTTAGAAGAAAAGTCAGTTTTGTGAAATTACAAGCTGGGGGTTTTCCTAAGGATACTTCCCTGGGCACTCCCTGTGTGGCACCCAAAACCCTCCTTCAGAGAGCTTGTGGGGTGCCCCTCACCCCACTGGCCCAAGCCTCACACCCAGGCTTTGCTGCGCTTTCTCCTGCCGTGTGTCCATCTGCGCATTAGCTCCTCCCAGGAGCACATCCCTGATCCCACCAAAGCCGCCAGGCCCAGTGCTTCCAACACTGGGAGTGGGTAGGATCCAAGCCATCAGGCTGCCTGCAGCTGTGCTGGGGTGTGAGTCCCCGGGACTCGTGGCCCCTGGCCACTTGAGAGGGTTTTACCCCTTCTCTTGTTTGCTCTCAACCCGGGGCAAGGGGGAGGGCCCACACCATGACTCAGGTTGTGTGTCCTCAAAAATGGTGTGTTGTAGCCCCCAGCTCTGGCATCGGACTGCTAGCTTCACATTCCGAAGTTCAAACCCACTAACAGGTCCATGGGAGAAAGCTGAGGCTGTCTGCTCCCCTACAGACTGGGAACCTGCGTACGGCA
Source organism: Tenrec ecaudatus (assembly GCF_050624435.1). Taxonomy (NCBI): domain Eukaryota; kingdom Metazoa; phylum Chordata; class Mammalia; order Afrosoricida; family Tenrecidae; genus Tenrec; species Tenrec ecaudatus. Next base: position 894,840 of record NC_134546.1, read on the forward strand.
TCCCTGTGGTTCAGAGTCACCTTGATGGCAGTGGGCATGCCTGTGGCTGTGATTCCATTTGGGAGTGGGTTTTCTCTGTTACATGGATGAAGCTGTGCTCGTTGGACAGGATGTAATTTAAGTCAGTCTCCACAGGGAGATGAAAAATCCGATGCAGCAGGCCCGTCACCCCAGAAGGGAAGACAAGCCAGGAAGCTAGGAGTAGAAGCTGAAGGAGATCAGGACCTTCCCTCAGGCAGACAGCGGAGCCTCCTTCCTTTAGAATCCGGACTTTTCAGCCCTTAAACAGAGAGAGGACGCGAACGTCTGTTCTCTAACGATGCCGCGTGCAGTGCGTGCTAGAGCAGCACAGCAGAACGAAGCCGCAGTCCACAGGCCTCTCCTGGCAAGTGCGACCCCCGGCACCAGCCGGCTTCCGTGAGGGACGGGTGGTCAGGACCCTGGGTCTCTCTCACACACAGGAATTGTGTTTAGCTTGTGCACCTTCAGCTCACTTGGTTTCCCCTCTAGCCTCTTTTCTCAAGCTGGATAGAAAATGTTACCCATCACTACCTCCAAACAAAACAAGACAATGGGAGATGAGGAAGACCAGAGGAGATGCTCAGAACGCACGGCAGATGAAACGTGCAGTGCAGTAGAGGGCCTTGCCGGGCACTCTCGTCCAACAGGCTGCCGGGCCTGGCTGCTTTGTGAAGCGTGACCCTGCCGCTGCCACAGCTGCTGAGTCACCGGCCGGGGCACTTGCCTCCAAGCCTCCAAGCCCTTGGAAATGTGCATCCCGAAGTACCGCCTTTCAGTTACTTAGAGTGGGGTCTAAGGAATCCTCTGGAAGTGACGAGACCTAGGTTGAATTGCAAGAATATTTATTAGGTGCTGTCTTAGACATCAGTTTATTGGTGAATTTCCCCCATGTATATGGGGGAGAAGCGCGCACACACACACACACGCACACACACACACAGAGCTTACAGTCACGTGGTATGTACGCACTAAATCAGGTGTCCAGGAGGGGCCCTGGAGCCTGCACATTAAATTCCTGGGTGATAGTGGGGAGCAGCCGGGCTTGGTGACGTTGCAGAAACACCTGTGTCTGGAGGAGACACGGGGGCTGCTAAAGAGGTGGTCTGGTTTCCCTGCAGGCTAAGGCTGCTCGTCCTGTAGGGCTCGCTCACTGGAGAGCCCCCACTACTCTGGCTCCACTGCAAACACCCACCGTGGCCCTTCTTTCATTTTGCTTCCTGTTTTTGGCAGCGTTGACTCCTGCAGGTGGTGATCCCAGGGTGCCTGTTACCTCCTACAAGGCTGGGGGGCACAGGCCCTGTGGGGTCACACTGGGTGTGAGCTTGGTGGGTGATCTCTGGCCGATTTCCCCTCAGATTTCTGTATCGTACACACTCTCACGCTGACGGCTTCTCCGTGTCCATCATGGACGACGAGGCCTCTCTCTGGATGTATTTTTGGCTGCAGGATAATTCCAGATGGCACGTGTTGTACAACGAATACTGTCACAGATTTTTTTAACATATTCTGTGACTTATTTTTCTCCTTTGAATTTCACTGAGGTTAGCCACATGAGAATGTCTCGCAGACCAGAGGAACCAGTGCACACGTGCAGCACACTTAGCTTCACTGGGAAAATGTAGGTACTGCTACTGTCCCAATTGTCACTGCTAAAATAACCACATGGACTGCAGAGACAGTTAAGGTAGTTTCTGTGCTGGACCGGACGTTGGGAACTGGAGGCACGGAGCACGGTGACGTCGGAGCGCACGGCGCCCGTATGCAGATGTACGGCGCTTAGAACCGTCCTTCCCACTTGAGAGGCGGTGCGCTCTCGGTGCTGGAGAGCCTTTCAGAAAGCGCGTGCCGACGGAAATCTCCAGTTGGAAGAGGCTGAAAGCGGCAGCGGGCATGTGGACGATTGCGAGAAAGTGCCCTTTACTTGAAATGCTCTTTTCCCTGTGATTGTTACTGGTGGGGTTTTCTGGACCACGGAGAGGGCCCACCATCTATCTAGACTGTGGACCTGAACCACCTTGGTCCTGGCTATGTGCCTGTGCGACTGCCAGGCCCTCAGCCCTAATGACTCATGCTGGTCTCACAGAGCTCCCCTCCCCCAAGAATCTAATTTGGGGGCGTTTATGATGAAGTGGAGCGAAAATAAATGTCTGGACATCTCTAAGCCATTTTTTAATTCCGAGAGAAGATAAGAACCTTCTTGGGGGGTGGGGGTACTTTAGTTTGAGCAGGATCCACAAAGAAGAGAAAATAAGAGATGTTCCTAACCTGAAACTACAGGCAGATGGGAGAGGTCTTGCCCTTTGAAGGCATGTCTGCTGGGTTTTCTGACAGAATACGCACTCTAGAATAGCTGGATGCAACAGCTCATCTGCCAGGACTGAGCTTTCCGTGAAGGACCCAGCCAGTTGCTGGGCTTCCACCCATGCTGGGGCAGCCACACGTGAGCCGAGCAGCCCCGCGGTCTTCAGGTGTTCCAGGCTTTGGCCCCTCAGACACATCGCCAGGCCTTGCTGCTGCGGTGTCCCTGAGTGGCATCGGGCTGCCAACGACTTGGTGGCTATTCCAGTGTACACGAACAGCATCTCCTGGTGGCTGCTTTCTTGTTCTCAGGTAGGGCTGGCACCGGGTACAGGGAGGGACCGGGAACTGGTCCCCGCCGAAGGAGGAAGGGACAAGGACAGTTTCTTGAAAGGTAGTGTGGGAGGTGGGTCTTGGTAAGGAAGAGTGTCAACTGGGAAGATTGGGATGTGGGCGAGCCCCAGCAGAGGGTCCCCAGCATGGGGCATGGGACCAGGGTGTGCTCGGAGCAGAGGGGCAGAGGGAGCAGAGGCAAAGCGAAAGGTCATGGATGTCTGGAAAAGATGTTCCACCCAAGAAATGAAGAGGGAGGTCAGTGTTGACAGATTTTTGTGAGAGAGAGAGAGTGTGTGTGTGTGTAGGGTCATGTATGTAATGCATGCATGTGTGTAGTGTGTGTGATGTGTGTGCACGATGCTTGTGTGTATAGTGTGATGTGTGTGTGATGCATGTGTGCAGATGTTGCATGCGAACGTGTATGTGATGCGTGTGTTGTAATGTGTGTGCGCACATGTGTATGTGCACCGCAGCTCCCTTGAAGGCCCGTGAGAGTGGATATCGGTCCAGGTACACAGCTGAGTTGTAACCCCCTGGGGCGCCCATGGCTGTCATTCAGCTGAGAAACCATGAAGGTTGGGGTTTTGTAGCACATGAGCCATCTTTTGGGTGCAGAGCAATTGTTAATGATAGGCTTGACTGGCAGGAAGCCTGACTCCCAGGCATCACAACCCGGCACTGGGGGCTTCCTTTACCGGTAAGGGTGAGCTGGCCAAGCGTCTGCAAGGGCCGCTCCGAGAGCTGACGGGTGTCCCCGGGATCTCTTTCCGCCTGGGAACCCCATGGGTTCACGTAAGGCTCTTCAGAGGTTTCAGAGTAATGGACTGACACTCTTTGTTTGATGGCAACTTTATATTTTTTACATTAAAAAACCTTACAAAATGTTTGTTTTATGGTACACTGAAATTATTACAGGCAATTTCTTCTTCTGACTACCATGTACTACAGACCTTGCCTGTAATCCTAGAAGTAACTCTTGCTCACATTGTGGAATATTCTTCCTGGTCTTGTGCATTCAGACTTGCCCACACACATACACTACCAGGATGGCATACACTTGTGCTCACTGGTAGCATCCCACGGTATCAGATGTCTGCAACATTTTCCATGACTGCAGAATGCACACACTCGCCATTCCTAGGCCTCGCCGTCGTCAGTGCCTTCTTGGTTTGAACGCGTCCTCGTGAGCAAATTCGTGTCTGAGCTAACCTTTTCTCTGGGTTCTAGGAGTGGGTGTGCTGTGTGTGGAGTTGTGTTTCATAGACTCACAAAGGGGGTGGGGGGTGCCTCCTGACCTCTGTGCAGCGAGGGAGAGGTCCATGTGTTAAAAGCCCACCACGCAGCTCTCATCACAAGGACTCCTGGTTCTGAGTCGATCTGTGCTCCGTGGGGGAATGCAGCGGCTGCCCTTTCAGAAGCAGAGGGTCACTCCTGCGGTGCCTCTGGGCGGACAAGAACTTTCAACCTTCTGACGGGCAACCAAGTGAGCTAACTGCACTGCGTGGCAGCTGCCTTCACACATAAGCAGCACGGAAAGACCTGATGTGGGACTTGGCTTTTGTTAGAACTTTGGCTTCTGGAGCTTTCATGTGAAACATAGTATTCGTGTGTCGGGTCCTCAAGCAAAGATGCTGGAAGCCTGCTGTCAAATGGAATCAACGAGTGGGTGGATTTCCTATCTTTTCATGTGGAATCAGAATGAGTTACTGGCTGTGTAAGCTAGAGCAGAAAAGCTAATAGAAACAACAAAAGCGGTCAGACTCTGTTTAGCTCTATTATGCTTTTAAAACTGCATTTAGAAAATTGATGTGCCATTTCATGCATCGACAGAATACAAATTACAATTAAAAAACACAAAACAACCCTTTGAAGTTTAGATAGAACCAAACAGCACATCTTGATATTTCCAGGAATTTTTATATGCAGTTTCCTCTGTTCTCTAAATTTCTCTCACGTTTGTGCTTTATGAACCACACGCTTTTGTGTGTTCTGGGTTTTGCCAGGGTAAAGTTGAGCAGAGGACTCAAGATTGCATGTAGATTTCCCATGCGGACGTGCTCATGCATTCCCAGCTCATGTTCTGTTGGCTGCTGACTGGCCTCTTCCATCTGCCTTTGGGGGTGGACGGGGTGACTGACACAGGCACTAACGTCCCATGGGGCTCACACAAAGAAAGGGCCCTTCTTCAGGGCTCTGACGTCACCGTCATGCTGCGCTCTTGCTCACAAGGCTGCTGTTGGAGGCAGACCGAGGGCGGAGCCAGCCATACCGCAGGAAGAATGAGAGTCAATGTGGGAAAACTGGGCAGGGCACCGAGTGCAGCTTCATGTCACGAATTCCCAGAAGCATGACTCTGTAGACGTCCACCGCAAAGACTGGATTGGAAATGCTACAGATAGTGGTTGACCCCATGGTGACATGTGGAAGTAGTGGTGTGTTGGAACTGTCCGACGTCCTAGATGGAGAGTCTAGATCAGCAGCCGTAGGCTGATTCCCACGAGGGAAAGGTCACGAGCTCCTCCGTCCTCCAACCTCTTCACCCATTCTGACACCACCCATCCCCCCGCAGCTTCTCTGCTCCTCCTGGACCGTTCAGACCGCACCGATAGTACTCACAGGGAGCTCACAGGATCACGCATGACTCAGGACACGCGCTCCTGTCAGGACAGCTCCTGCCCGACCAGTCTGCCAGAAGACCTCTCTCCAGCCCTCGGCCCTCTGCTGGGCCTGCACCTTGCTTGTGCGCATTACAAATCTCCTGAGCTCTGCTGACAGGCACCTGGAGGAGCCCCTCTGTGCAGGCCAGCTTCCTGCCAAAGGCGCTCAGCGCTCTGGCTCTGGGTCGGGGAGCCCACTGCACTCTCCCTGGCTGGTCCCTGCTTCTGCCGTGACTGCCAGAGTTTCTCAGCTGCTGCAGCATCTCTCCGGCTCTTGCCGTGTCTAGAGTTACAGCTGTGTGTCAGATCTGGGGTCCAGAGCCTGCACTCCTCGCCCCTTCTTTTCCGATGGTAAGTCTAGCAGGATGGCAAACCTGGCCAGTCCCCTCGTTAGGGTTTCATCACCTTATTTGCATGCCCCATAGTTTGTAGCAGTGGTTAGGGGCAGCCCACCGCCAGATTGGCATTTTAAGCCTCCCAGCCTCTCCGCTGGAAAACACGATGGCCATCTGCGGCCATCAAGACGCGCACCTTTGAACACTCTGCACGAGATCACTGTCAGTCAAAGTCAACTCCATGGCAGTAGGCTTGGTTGGGATTGGGTACCCCACAAAGGGGGCACATACTTTATTTGCATTCGCAGAAAGCTATCCAATCCCCTTGGAGAGTCACAAGCACCTTATTTGCATAGCCTCACCATTCATGTGGTGGGAGTGACAAGACTGTGACTAGGAAGGCCGTGTGCAATCGCTCTGTCATGCCACACAAAATGACTCATCCCTTATAAAACAGAGGGTTTGCCATGTATATAACTCATATGTCATATGTAGACATATGATAAAGTTGTGCATTTGGATATTGTCTGCTCATTGTTTAAAAAAGAGAAAGAGGGAGGGGGTGGGTGGGTGGGGGTGGAGTAGAGGAAGAGCAAGGGGGATGCCCTGAGATCAGTGCCCCAGTTAATTCCATCTCCCTACCCTCAGGCTCAGCCCTCCCACCCCTAGGTGTTTGCTACCACAAATGAAGCACGTGTCCACCCACCTCTGCCTAGAATGTTTGCAGCAGTTTGATTTCTGATCACCCCAAACTAGAAACCGCCCAAGTGCCCTTCAGGGGAGAAGGGGTGGAATAGCAGGCAGCGGGAGAAAGGAAGGTGCTCTTCCTGGGTGCACCAACGTGAGTGAATTTCAAAATAATTACATTGAATGAAAGAAGCAATAGCTCCACCCCCATTCCTCCACCTCCCCACCCCCAAAACGAGAGAGAGACTATCTCCCGTGTGAGTCCATTTATATAGAAGCTGCAAAGTCAGCTACAGTTGAAGAACTGGATCCATGCTCCTTAGGGGCTGGGGGTGGGGTGAGGTGGGGGAGGCAGGTAGGTGGGGAGTGACGGTGTGTTTGTTTTCATGGTGTGTGTGTGTGTGTGTGTGTGTGTGCATCGAAGCTCACCAGTGACAAAGTTCTGGTGTATGCAGGTTACCATGTGTGTCAGCGCTCCTCAGTAGGGGAACGCGGGTGGGGTAGCGGGTTGTACCCTGAACTGTGAGCCACAAGGCCATCAGTGGAGCCTCCCGCTGCCCCACAGGAGAAAGGAGACGTGGTCTATTCCTGTAAAACTGTAAAGGCTCAGAAACCCAGGGGAGCAAGTCTACTCTGCCCTGTAGGGTTGCTGTGAGTAGGCCATCAGCTTGATGGCAGAGAGTGTTTTGAGTTTCTACCTCGATATGTTGTCTTGACAAAGAACGAAAGAAAAGCCGTGCCCTGAGCCGAGTCCTCTTGTCACAGCTGCTGTCTCCCCTCAGCTGGCCCACGGTTGGGAAGGGCAGGTGTGGACCAGCAGCTGTAATCGCTGCGCAGGATGCGGGGCGGGTGTGGGCAGGGGCTGGAGCCGAGTGCCAGGAGCATGCAGTAGGCGTGTGCTGGGGGCTATACCGGCCGGCCGCCTGGAATGAAGGCGTGTTGGGGTTTGTGGGGGAAGGAGGCCGGGGCCTTACCTACTTACTGGATTCCCTGGAATGTACAGGTGGTTCACATGCCTGGTCGGAAAGGTGAGAGGTGATATTTGGCCCTGAGGAGCATTGAAAGAAAGTCCCGCTGATCTCCTGAGAAAGTCGGCCCTTCAAACCCCTGTGGCACCTAGTTCTGCTCAGATACACGAGGCTGCCCAGATCGCCCTGAGGGGCACAGGTGTGTGCCTCCTGGTCAGGTAGCTGGAAGCTCCTGGGCCAGTATGAGTGTCCCCAGGAAAAAGACGCAGCGCAGCTCCGGGCCCTGCCCATGTCCCGGAGCATGAGCAGGCAGCAATCTCTGGTCCAGGCACGAAGAGCCCACTTGCTAGTCTGTCCACAGAAGGATCCTGTTGGGGGTAACTTGGTTGTCTAAGAGGCGCTGTCTGGCCAGATGACTCTGCCCGGAACAGAAAACTGCACCCGTCCTTGGAGCCCCACCTGTACAAACACTTGAAACTCTGGCATTTCAAAAGCAGAGTGTTCTCTGTGGAAACTACAATGAAGAAAACGGAGAGGGTTCCAACTGCCCTGACTCCCACCCTGCAAAGTTAGCAACATTGATACATAGTATTACAGATCCATGTGTGCTTTCAAGCCAGACCAGAATCACTGCAGACACATGTTGTCCACCCCGCATGTTTTCTGAAGATGGGTCATAAATACGCCATTGCGTTCACTTGGTGCACGAGCAGCTGCATATTTATATGCATCGTGATTATTTCACTTTGCTTGTTTATTTCACTTTGTTATAAAAACTTTTGCTGGGCAAAGCAGAACCTTATTAAAAATCAAGTAAGCAAAACCAAAAGTACAATTGAACGATTCATTAAAGAGTCTTGGGTGATTCGGCGGAAGCATAGGTTAGGCCTGTGGGTAGGCCAGGAAGCCTGCTAGCGCCGTGGGTTACACACACCGGGCTGGGAACCACAAGGGAGGTTAGCAGTTTGAGACCACCAACCAAGGCTTTCCACCCCCACCGGAGCTACAGCTGCGGAAACCTTCAGGGAAAGTGGGCCCTGCCCCGTGGGGTGGCCGTGCATCAGAATGGACTCCATGGCAGTGAGTCTGGGAGCGAGGTGCATTTTTAGAATCACAGTAGATTCGTGACTCCTTGGAGAGGGTGGTGGCAGGAGAGAGTGGGGGACAAATGGGCAGTGTGTTAGGCTGGGTAGGCTAAAACAAATTCAGAGACACTCATGTATAAGAAAGAGCTTTATGTCAAAGAGTAGTTGTATCTCAGAGAAACAGCCCAGCCCAGTCAGTGCTAGTCCATAAGTCAGATACTAGTCCGAAAGTCCCTCGTTAGACTTACACAGCCACATGCTGTGATGCAGAATGCAGGGAGATCCCAGGCCGGCAGGTGCAAAGTCCTGTGGATCCAGTGGCGGTGGCACATCTCCAGGGCTCATCAACAGGAAGGCTAAGAGGGGACATTCTCAGGGCCCTCCTTATGAAAAGGTCACGCCCACCAGGAGGTCCCAACAGGCTATGAACTGATTGACAGGCTACACTCCACCCCTACACTTTTGTATCTGCAAGTTGACATGAAATGATGCAGCTACCACACTAGGTGAGGGAACGAGGGGGGGGGACTCAGGTGGGAGGAGCTAGCACTTGGGCCTCTTGGCACTGGGAGACAGAACAGTTCTCTTGGGTGATTCGGGGGTGGGAGGGAAGCAGGGCGTGTGCAGATGACCTCAGGGGAGGCCCCGCAAGGGCTGCTCGTGCAGATGGGGGAGTGAGGTGATGTGAGCATCCTCCACTGTCACTCACTGATGTCCATGGAGTGACAGTGATCTGGTCTTTGGAACCCAGCCACGTGGATAGGTGAGGAGTGAATGCATTCCTGTTTACAGATAAGCAAACTGAGGCACAGCGGTTAACACCTTGCCCAAATAAATGACCGCTTTACGTGTAAAACCTATTCAGAGTGACTCACTAGCAAGTCAATCCAAACTAATAGAAGGGTCAGCTAGCACTTTAGAGATCTTCAGGACCCTTAAACACTGATGCCACCAGGATTGGGGAAAGCACGCCCCTCTGGGGCAGTCCTGGTGGGAGAGGACAGTGCTCTAGTGCAGATTCCTTTCTTCTAGAAATGTACCCTCAGAAAATAAACTGGACAGTAGAGTCACCACACCCCTGGAGATCATGTTGAGCGTGGTGACTGCGTCGTGTGGCGGGGACTTGGCTGGACTGACGTTGGCACAGCCGTGTGCTGGAGCATGTAGCTTACACAGGCCGACTCGCGTGTGTGCACTTGTGGAACAGGTGCTCAGGGCACGAATGGTGAGGGGAGGAGCGGGAGAGGCTTCCTCCCTTCTCCTGCGGGGTTGACCCTTCCGTGCCATGGCATTGCATGGGGCCCTAGGAGTTTCAGTGGGCACCAGCCTGGATTCTTTGAAATGGAACCTCATGAGTACTGGTTGGCTTAGAAGAGAGATGGGGAATTCATGTAGATCTTATATTAGCTTCCTTTAACAAAACTGGAAACCACATTTTACAACTCGAAGGCTAGTGGGAACTACAAATTAAGGTTTATCATTTAAGTCCTCTGTACCCATTTGGGGAACTTTCTCCCTTGAGACTCACTGTACCTGCCCAGTTTGCTGCTGCACACCTTCACAGTCCAGCCTTTGTCTCTAGGCCTCTCCTCTTGCTACCCTGGGGCATGGGGGGGTGGACGGGGAGGGGGGCGGCGGTGGTGGTGGTGGTGTGTGTGTGCGTGCGTGCACACGCGTGTGTTTTCACCAGCATGTGTCTGTTCTGGGTCTCATTTCCCTCAATTCCATCCTAGTAATACAAGCTGACCTGAAACTGAGACTCAGCTGTCACAGGGAACAGTGACGTCACGTCACCCCTCTGAGGCACCGAGCTTTAACCACAGCCTTTTCTCAGCCGTGTAACCAGTTTGGGGGTTGTTGAGAGCTTCATCTTCGCCCCCATCCCCCCCCAGCCTGGGGGTGTCTCACTCCACTCCTCTTCCGCCAAGCCCACGCTGCGTGACCACACTTTAAAACTCTGTGCCTTGTGTTACAGAAAGAACTTGGTGTGTGGTGGTGCTCCCCACATTTAAAAAAATGTCCACAGACATTTGGGAGCTGCGTTTGGGGAGAGCTACCCTCTGGCTGAACTCTGCTCACAGAGCGCATAGAGAGGGGCCTCCTCCTCCCCGCAGCGGGTGGGTGCAAGCAGGCCAGGTCAGGGTCCTGACAGCCAGAGACTGGATCTGTGAGCACCCTGCCAGGCAGAGAGGGGAGGGGAGGAGAAAGGGGCAGAATCAGACATTCCAGGGGCCTCCTGGTCAGAAAGTCTGATTTGTACAACTCTTACTACGGTGGCCCACTCACTGTCTGTGTGAGCTGTAGGCCAACAACACTGCCACAGAAAGAACCCAGCGCTGTCAGCTGGTGCTTGGATGCTTGGCTTCCAGAGCATGTGTACGAGGCCCACGGGGCCGTGCCCTGGGGGGGTCAGAATGGCCTGTGCTTGCTTAGGCTGAGGGTACAGCGTAGAGGTGGGAGTTAAAACGTGGCTTGTGTGGCTGAAGAATGGCGTTTAAATTTCTAAATTTTAATTTAAGTAGTTAAATAGGACTGAGCCCCCAAACCAAGCCACTGCCATTGAGTCGTGGTAGACCACACCACACTCCAGTAGATGGCCTTGTGGGTTGCACAGTGGGCCACTAACTGAAAGGTCTGCAGTTCAAAGCCACCAGCTGCCCCTTTGGAGAAGGATGAGGCTTTCTACTCCCATACAGAGCTACAGTCTTGGAAATCCCCAGGGCCAGTTCTTCCTGCCCTGTCAGGTCACCAGGAGTCCAGAAGCCCTAGGTGGCAGTGAGGTTTGTTTTGGTTTTAAAGAAGATTAACCTCAACATTCACAAAGCACTAGAAAAGCAAGAAGCTCTTGGGTCTTAACTGATTTGACCAGAAAGCTCCAAGCCCACGACCGTAGAGTCTCTTCTGCCGCACTGTCGCCCTGCAGGCCTGGGCGGAACCAACTGCCCTGTGGGTTTCCCAGGCAGAGACGCTCTGCCACCCAGCATGTGCCACGCTCTCCCTGGGCCGGAGCAGGGTGGGACCTGAGGGAGGAAGGCACCGCTGCTGGTAGTCTGCTTCTCGGTCCTGGCACCTGTTTCAGGTGAGAATCCCCCGGTGTGCTTTGCACACGGTTCATATTAAGTCTCAGCGTGGCCCAGCCACCAACCTGGCAAAGGTGGTTTCAAAGTTAAGTCTCTCCCACACCCCATCGGTAATTGTCTAATTAAACTCATAGCGGCTACAGGTAATGGGAGCAGCAGGGGCCATGCTCTGGCAGATAGAGCCTCCCGATGATGGAGGTCCATGCTCTCAGCCAGGCTTCTCACGGTGAACGAAGAGTCAATTGCGTCATCCTCAAGCCCCGGCCGCCGGCCAGCACTGAGTCTGGGGACGTTTAGAGCGCTTGTCGGGAAGACAGTGAAGGCGGCTGCGATCCTGGGGCTGTCCAGTGGAAGATGCGTTTTCCGGATGAAAGCTCGAGGGGTCTCTGAAATATAACCGGAATCCGTGGCATCCAGATGTCGTAACCCTTTGCACTTGTGTGATGGGAAGGGTCCATTTCTGGGGTCTGCAGTCTGACCAGAAGTGAGGGAAGGGGTCCACCTGTCAGCTGAGGTTTCGTTCTTTGTTGTTAAAAACACAGATCAATGACAGCTGCTCATATCTGGGGTGGAAGGGTGGTTTTAAGCAACCATGAAAGTCTCCTTGGAGATCCTGTGTGTGTGACTTGGGTTCCTGGCAGCAGAGTGGGACCCTGCGGACTCAGCGCCGACTGGAAGCCTCCAGGTGGGCTGAGAGCCCGGCTCTGCGGTGAGAGATGTCCTTCCTGGAGAATCAGCTCTGCCCAGGGATGAGCTCACACTGCTCCTGAGGTGCTGGGCTGGGCGAGTGTACATGGTGTTGGGATTAGGGGTTCAGGAAGTGTTTGCAAGCACTTGTTCTCCACTCTTGGATGCACCCTTTCTGGGGGCTCCTGACTCAATTTTGTTGAGACCCTGGTGGGCTAGGCATTGGGCTCGTAACCTCAAGGCCCGTTGGCTCGACCCGCCCTCTGCACCACAGGATAGAGACGCAGCAGCCTGGAGTCATAAGGACCACACCTGTGGAAACCCCTACCAGGACCACTCTACTCTGTCCCACAGGATCACCGTGAGTCAGGAGCGACTAGAGCAGTGGACAGTGGTGGTGGGGGTGTGTGTGTGATTTTGTTGCAGGTTTTTTTTTTTTTTTTCAAGAACACGTGTATTTATATGTATCTCAGTCTCACTCTTTAGGATCCTTTCACTTTGCAAATATTGATACCAAGTTACTAAAGGGACGAAAGTATAAAGTGACACCCTTCCGTGTATGCTTCCAAATTGTTTTCTCCCCAAACCTCCTCTCTTGAAAAGTGTTAAGTCCTCAGGAGAGTGCACAATAGTACTGCAAACACCCCTGTGCCTCCGCCTGTGCTCACTATTGATAATATTTTACCGTGTTTACTGTCTCCCTACCTCTCATTATTGTTTAACAATTTGAGTTATTGGACACATGACGTGCCATCTGTAACCGACCTTCAGTCCCAGGAGGCACAGTGCAAACCATGGTAGATGGAGCCCGCCACAGGGAGGGTCTCACCTGGGGCCACTATCGATCCACCCTCTCTTACACTGGTTGTCAACTCAAAGAGGCCAGGCTCCCACCCAAAGCCCCACACTACATAATACAGGAGCCTGGGTAGCTCATGGGCTGTGTGTGGGGGTGCTGACTGCAGAGCTGGCTGTTCAAACACACTGGCTGCTCCTGAGGAGAAAGATGAGACTCTCTGCTCCCACAAAGACCCACAGTCTCATGAGCTCTGGTGGGGCAGGGCTCTGCCCTGGAGGCTCACCATGAGTTGGGGTCATCTCAATGTCCCCGGGTTTGGGGTATGTAATAGTATCGTTTCGTTTTTATTGCATTTTTTCTTAAGACAGCCATCTCTGTCGGGCGGAACCAGCTTCCTCTCTCCTAGCGCTGTGTGTTTCCAATTAAAGCAGGGGCAGCTGAGGCTCTCAACGGGTACCCCCAGAAAACAGCGAGCACACGGTGGCACAGGGCTGCAGCGCCGCGGTGAGGGTGTAGGACTGGCTGAGCTCACCTTTTTCTTGTTGGTGAGCGTGCTGTTGTTGAGCACATAGACCGCACAACCTGCAGCAGCACCTTCGTTCCCTTGGCCGATGCAGGGACATCGATCGGGTTCCGTTCATCTAGTTATGCAGCCCATGCCCGGGAGGAGGAAGGGGCCGCGGTCTCTGGCCCCCACAGCAGCGCCTTCCTCAGGGAGAGGCAATGAAGTCAACACACAGGCCCTTTCTCTGCACACACACAGCCGCTCTTCTTGGGATAGAGGGGTAGCGGCATCCAGACCGGGTCTTCATCACGAGTCACTTCCCGGCTCCGTGTCAGGGAATGGAAAGCCTGTTTGGGCACCGTGTGTAATGTAGCTGGCAATTGCCAAGGTCATGCATAGTCCTTGTACAAAACCCAACTCGCTGCCATCGAGTCACTGCCGGCTCATAGTGACCCTGTAGGACAGGGTGACTGTCGTCGTGGGTTTGTGGGGCTGTAGCTCTTACGGAGTAGCCAGTCCCAGCTTTCTCCCATGGAGTGGCTGCTGGTTTCGAACTACTGACTTTTCAGATCGCAGCCCATCACATGACGCCACTACCCCGGAGCTAAAGACTGCACACCAGTATTTCTGGGACAGGGTGCTCAGACTCTCCCGGTCAGTTAGAAAAGCGGATAGCTGCACTTTGTCCTGGATTATGGGCTGTATTACAAAAGCTATTTTGTGCCACAGTCTGAAAGCAGCCCGTTTCTGAAAAGGGGTGGGGGGCAGGCAGATGAGTTTGGGAGCTTTGGGTTTAAACTAGTAAGGCCCTAGCCTGTCTTTTCAGCAAACTGCTGTGTGGGCTGTCCACAGGGGGCAGTCGACTGGTTCTGACCTTCCTTGTTTGGTGGGCTTTGTCCAGAAGGGCCCCTTACCTGCTCCTTCCCAGCTCAGGTCGGTCAGGTCGGGTGGGTGCTGCTGGGGCTCATTGCTCTGGGGAGGAGCGGCTTGCTTGGCAGAAGGGCTAGGGAAGGGGTCAGAAGAGGAACCAGGGACTTGGTGCCAACTTGGGTCATTGAGACTTTGGGAGAGGAGTTTGGTGGCCTGTCTGTTATTCACAGCTTCCGGAGAACATGCGCACCAGCTCTTGGGAGGGATCTGGGAAAGGTCGAGGGGCACTGTGTGCGTTGGGAGGTGACGCTGGGGCTGCTGGGCTCTGTGGCTGCCCCGGACCTGTGCTTTATGACTCCTGCGACAGGATGGCCTCTGACTCCAAAGCACAGACTCAGGGAGAGTGTCCTGTTTGGGGGCATCAGACAAGTCATGTCCTCGTTGTTTACCCCACACACGCTGGACCGGGCGCAGGTGAGGCTGCGACAGTGATGGGGGCTGAGGGAGCCTGTCGTTTTCTGCTCTCTGGCCCCAGAGGCCCTTCCCTGCTGTCATCTGGCAACTGGGGGAGGGCTGCTTACTTCTGTGGGGGGTGGGGGGGTCTGAGGAATGCAGACCACAATGGGCAGCTGGCGTCAATGTTGCCTGGTGGAGAGGAGACGGAGTGCCCTTGCCGTCCTCCTGGCCTCTGTGGGAGGCTGGCTTCCACCAGAGGAGGCAGCTCCTGACGGAGCAGAGATGGGAGGTACCTCCTGCCATGGGGTGGCAGTAAAGGAAATACCCACTGTGGAGAATACGTTTTGAGACTGACTGTGTGCTCATGGGTGACAGACCCTTGCCTGGTTTTCCCAAAAGGTCGTGTACTTGGAGAAAGATTAACGGGCTCAGCCTGAAGTCAGACAGAAAACGTGTTAATAAAAACACAGCCACAGGCAGACTCCGACTTCGCCACCCCTTTGGGGTGTGCGCTGAAAGTCAGGGGAGAGGGGGTCCTGCTGGTTAGCAAGAGCCCTCTGGGAGTGAGAGCGTGGCTCCTGAGATGCCGTGCTGGTGGGCAGCGGTTGGTGGGCCCTGCGCTCATCGAGGGTGGAGAGCTCATGGATGAGCCCGCTCACCTCCGAGAGAAGGAAAGCATTTGACGTTGCTGCCCACTCGCTCCCTGGTCACGGGGAGAGGAGAGTTGTATTCCTGTCTGTGTGGCTGGCACCGCTGCTGGCTCAACTGCCACGCAGACTCATGCGAAGAGGCGGGGCTTGACAGCTGGCACATTCTTCATTTTCAGTTCCATGATGCCTCACAGTTTAGAAAATCCTTTTGCTGTGTGGCATGTACTGTGCATGTGTATGTGTGTGTATACACACATGGATACCTGCTCACACACATGCATGTGCATACCCGCAGAGGCACACAAATACATGCACACGCACACACACAGTCACGCATATATTTAGACTGTGCTCATCCAGTGTGACCACTGAATTTCCCTGTGTGCTCTGTTTGGAGGTCTGAGAATGACCTCGTGGGGAGTTGGTCAGTGGTTCACCAAGTGGGCCGATGGCAGAGGAGGAGATGTGCTGTGTAGGCAGGGTGCCTGTCATCGTCAGGTGCTGCTGCCCGAGAAGTCGCCACCCCTGGCAGCCTTTAACAGAGGGAGTTCCTACCCCACGCCTAGGAGGCCTGCAGTCGGAATGCAGGAGCCAGCCCGAGGGAGGGGCACTTTGCACCAGCTGTGGGCTCCGTGTTCCTTAGAGCCCCGCACAGTTTGACACCGCTCTGCCCTGGATCTAGGAGCTCCTCAGCAAATGGACTTCAGGTCCAAAGAACCGACTCTGCTCCCGGTTTCCGTCGCGCCCTCTCTGTTTATTCCTGTAAAGCACAAGGTGTGATGTAAGAGGGATGTGAGCTGAACATCAGAACTTAAGTACGGGGCAGAGACTTGAGCAAGGGGCACGGCGCGAGTCCAACCCTCGGGATGCGAACTGAAGTAGCAAGCCCACGGCCATCCAGTTGATCCCGACTCTCCGCGACCCTATAGGGCAGGGTTTCTGACTGTAACTGTTCACAGGAGTAGAAAGCCTCATCGCTCTCCTTTGGTGCTGCGGTGGATTTGAACTTCTGATCTTGTGGTTAGCAGCCCAACTGGATACAAGCCAGTCCTAATTCTGCATCCTTCACAACACACATCGCCAAATTGAGGGCGATGACATCAGATTACCAAGCGGAAGGCAGTCATATCCTGCTGGGGGTCATGGGTTAATCCATTTTACAGAGATTTGGGGGGGCACAGTTCAATCCATGACACCTTATTAGAACTTTGGCAGTAAGAGCTAACTCACGGGATTAACTCCTTACTTGTCTTTCTGTCTCGGGAGCATCCCACTGCGAGACAGGGCGCTTTGCAGAGAAATCTCTGACTCTGGGCCCCCACCCCACCCCCACCCCAGGGTCTGAGGGATTTATCCTCCAAGCAAGATGTTCTTGCTTTGAGCATAAAAGCATCGCCGCCCTGGGAAGGGCCACTGGTTTGATCCCTGGGCTCCTCAGCGGCCTCAAACACAAGTCTCTTAAGGGTTTTTACATCACCCCATTGTAAACAGCATGGCACCAGCAAAACAACCCCACCCACGTTTCCGTGGAGGAAGTGCAAAATGCCCACGTCTGCCCCCAGGTGTGGATGCTTCCCTGTGTGTGCTCACTTTGTGCAGGGACACCGAGCATCACCAATGTCCCTTTACAGACAGAGTGCTTCAAGGACACCTCTCTTGGGAATGCCATGCACAGCAGCCAGCTCATTCCGCTTCTCCAGTGAGGTAGGGGCCTTTGTGGTTTGGTTTTCGTTTTGTTCTCCACCCCCCCCCCCCCAAGGTTGAGGCTTTGCTGCAGCTTGACATGCTGGGGTGTGTGCATCACCTTTTTATTGCACCAGCTGAAACGGAGGGGGTCCTCTCCCCTCCCCTTCTTAGTCTCGGGGCACAGTGAGTCACCTGATGTAACGCAGTTCTCAGAGACAAGGTCCACATCCTACCTGGTGGGGAGCCCAGGGTCTCACAAGCGTGTGACCCACGCCATCCAAGGCACAAGAGTGATGACTACTGTAGGTATATTAGTCCTGTGGATTGGCAGACTGCACCTGAGGCCAGAAGAATAAGACGGAGCTCGGCTGTCGCTCGCAAGTGCTTGTCAAAGAGTCGCATCGGAAAGTCCTGGAGAGCGTGGGAGAAAAATGTGGAGCCAAGCCCCAATCATGAAAGAGACTGTCCTTTCTGGTTGGATGGACACTGGTAGGACCCCCAAGACTCTGACTCTTGGCCTCCCTCAGGTTGGGAACGGACCTGAATTATTTAAGCGCAAAGGGCAGCATTGACCGTGGGCAAGGTTCAGAGGCTGGGGGAGGAGTGGAAATGAGAAGCGCAGGGAGGACTGGGTAGGAGGTGGCGCACTCAGGGGGATGGCCACGGGCTAGCGGCGGCACAGGGCACGTGAACTGTGGGATGGAAGACCAGCCCTCTGTGCTGTAAGCCTTGGAAAAAGTCTCCTTAACAGGATGAAGGGCCCTTCTGGAGGGCAATTACTTTCTAAGATGCCCTTTACTCAACTTCATGGGTGTGAAGGATTTGTAAAGTGCCAGCGGCTTCCCAGCCCCGCTCTCTCTGGCTTTCCTAAATAAACCCTTCTGCATTGCCCAGCTCTTCTGATCGTGGGACTGTCCTTACCTTTGGTGAAAGACAGGAGGAAGACTCGGAACTGGTGAGAAAGACAAGCCAATGCCATCGGCTGATTCTGACGCAGGGAGACCGTGTAGGGCAGACGAGAGGCTGGGCGTGTGTATGGGAGAGACTGCCTCATCGTCCTCCTGTGGGACAGCTAGTAGCCCAGCAGGTGACCCTCTGTGTCCCCTGGGCTCCTATGGTGACAGAGAAGCCACACCAAGTAGAGCTCAGGCAGCGTTCCCATTAAAAATCTCCTCAATTACCATGTCTTGTGCTGGAGGATGCTCACAAGCTACCAGTAAGGTCCTTGTTCTGGGGACATGTCCGTCTTGGGGGTGTCACGGCCATGTCAGTGTTTTTGTTGAGATGTAAAAGCTCTGAGGAAACCTTTCCAGTGGGCTCAGGTGAAGCGTTCATAAATGTGTGTAGAAGACACAGGTTTGTCAAGGGACAACAGGCATTGTCGCAATATCACAGTGCCCTGGCAGAGGATGGTGGTAATTGTAGTCATGGTGATTCCGCTAAAATGGGACTGGTCGAATCATGATTTTCATGCCCATGCTGAGAACCAAGTTTTGAGGGCAGTAGCGTCCCTATGCTGTGCTGGATGGAACTCAGACCAGACTCACCGCCATCGAGCCAAGGCTCATGCACAGTGACCACTGGCTTTCCGAGACTAACTGCCCAAGCTGTTGGCGGCAGTGGAAAGCCCAGTCTTTCTCCTGCGGAGCTGCTGGCGGTTTCTAAATGCTGACCGTGTGCGTCACCGCCCAGAGTGCAAGCCCTCTGCCACAAGACTCCAAGTGGGTACATACTGTGTGCTGACGGAATCACAGAGGTCTGCTGCGTGGTCATCCCCAGCCTGTGCGCTCACCAGAAAGGAGCCGGACCACGGCTCCAGTGCCAGGCTGCTCAAAATCTGCCCTTAGAATCACAGCCGCTAGAGGGGCGGGGGATGGGGGGTGGGATGAGGCCACCTGCTCCCACGGAGATGTAGGTGGTCTTGGAAACCCTGAGCAGCTTCAGGGCTTCGGTACACTGACCGAGGCTTGTACTGCAGCGGAGAGTCAAAGTGGAGGACAGTGCCTAAGTGCTGAGCGGCAGTTTGAGCGCACCAGCCTCTCCTGGGGAGAGAGCCGGTCAACTGCTTCTGTAAAGATTTATAGTCTTTTAAGGGGACAGCTCCCTTCTGCCCGGGGGAGGAGGTGTCACTGTGAGTCCAGATCCGCTCAGTGGCAGAGGGCTTGTTTTGTGGTCGCAGGAAAGCATCACAACTCGTAGCCTCTGAGCATGCTGCACCCCTGCCGCCACCTGGGCATCTGGGCCCACACCACGGGGCTCCTGGGGCCACCAGAAGCTGGTTTCCCCTGCAAGGCCCAGGCTCCTTCTGCTGCCCAGGAGGGTAGGTGGAGAACCCAGTGTCTGAGGGCCCGCTGCCCCCTTCTGGACACTCTTGGGTTGGCCAGTACCCAGGATGACAAATTCTCTTCTAACAAGGACGAGCTGTGTTCTTGTTCCACCTGTTGCATAATGATGGGTTCTTACACTGCGGTGACCCAACAGACAACCATCAGACTCACTGCCGTCGAGTCAGTGCTGACTCGCAGTGACCCCCCCTCTGGGTTTCCCAGATGTAGCTGTTGATGGGGAAAGCCTGGTGTTTCTCCCGAAGAGCTGCTGGTGGTTTTGAACTGCCGATCATGCGATTCGGAGCCCAACGCATGGCCACGACACCACCAGGGCTCCGCACTGGTGACAAGAGTCCTTCCAATAAACCACTCTGCAATAAAACGTGTGATGTTTAGTGTCTCTCCACGCCTGGCATAGGAGCGTCAGAAGGCTTAAGGAAAATGGAATTACGTAAAAGATGGTGGGATCTTCCTTGAGCATTTAGAAGTCCCCTTGTATTTTAAAATGATTCATTGCCTTCATAACCAAACCAAACCCACTGCCATCACGGTCAACTCAGAACCTCCATCGGGATCTGAGACAGGAAATCTTTATGGGAGCAGACAGCCTCTGCTTTCTCCCTCGGAGCTGCCCATGGATTTGAACT
Organism: Tenrec ecaudatus; assembly: GCF_050624435.1. NCBI lineage: Eukaryota > Metazoa > Chordata > Mammalia > Afrosoricida > Tenrecidae > Tenrec > Tenrec ecaudatus. Next base: position 914,934 of record NC_134546.1, read on the forward strand.
GGAAGACTTGTGGTTGGCAGCGCCATGACGTGGCCACCAGAGCTCCTTCATCAACTCACCGCCTCTAAGTTGATGTGGATGCAGCCGCCCGCAGAACAGACTAGGACTTGCCCCCGGGGGTTTCCGAGGCTCAGTCTTCGAGGAGAAGGATGTTTCCTTTTTGTCCCGAGGAGCTGCTGCTGGCTGGCTCCTTCACCGAGAAGCGCTCACGCGGGAGCCCTGCTGGCAGAGTAGTTCACGTGCTTGCCTGACAGTCAGAAGGCTGGTGGTTTGAGGCCACCGACTGCTCTGAGCTAGAAAGACGCGTCAGTCTGCCCCTCTAAACGACACAGCCTTGGAAACCCCATGGAGCAAACCTCATGGGAGCATGCCCCGTCCTGTAGGAGGGTCTTGAGCGTGAATGCGCTCCGGGGTGCAGCCACACATGCTTTTGACATGCCCATTGTAAAAACGCACTCTGTCCCAAGAGCTTCCTTGCTTATAAAGGTCGATGCTACCTTCCAGTGTGTTTTCCTTTTTTAAATCATTTTATTAGGGGCTCATACAACTCTTTTCACAATCAGTACATACACCATTTGTGTCCAGCACATTCGTACGTATGTTGCCATCATTCTCAAAACACCTGCTTTCTACTTGAGCCCTTGGTATCAGCTCCTCATTTTCTCCTCCCTCCCTCCCCTCTCCCCCCTCTCTCATGAGCCCTTGATAATTTATAAGTTATCATTTTGTCATATCTTGCCCTGTCCGACATCTCCCTGTACCCACTTTTCTGTTGTCCGTCCCCCAGGGAGGAGGCCACATGTAGATCCTTGTAATCGGTACCCCCTTTCCAATCCACCCTCCCTCCATTATCCCAGTATCGCCACTCACACCCCTGGTCCTGAAGGGATCATCCGCCCTGGATTCCCTGCATTTCCAGTTGCTATCTGCACCAGTGTCCATCCTCTGGTCTAGCCAGACTTGCAAGGTAGAATTTGGATCATGATAGTGGGTGGAGGTAGGAAGCACTTAGGAACTAGAGAAAAGTTGTATGTTTCATCGTTGCTACATCGCACCCTGACTGGCTCATCTCCTCCCCAAGACCCTTCTGTTAAGGGGTGTCCAGTGGCCTACAAGTGGGCTTTGGGTCTTCACTCTGCACTCCCCCCTTATTCACTATGGTAAGATTTTTTTGTTCTGATGATGCCTTATACCCGATCCCTTTGACACCTCATTATCACACAGGCTGGTGTGTTTCTTCCATGTGGGCTTTGTTGCTTCTGAGCTAGATGGCCACTTGTTTACCTTCAAGCCTTTAAGACCCCAAACACGATATCTTTTTTTTTAAAAAAAAAACATTTTATTAGGGGCTCATACAACACTTATCACAATCCATACATATACATACATCAATTGTATAAAGCACATCCGTACATTCTTTGCCCTAATCATTTTCACAGCATTTGCTCTCCACTTAAGCCCTTTGCATCAGGTCCTCTTTTTTTCCCCTCCCTCCCCGCTCCCCCCTCCCTCATGAGCCCTTGATAATGTATAGATTGTTATTTTGTCATATCTTGCCCTATCCGGAGTCTCCCTTCCCCCACTTCTCTGCCGTCCATCTCCCAGGGAGGAGGTCACATGTGGATCCTTGTAATCAGTTCCCCCTTTCCAACCCACTCACCCTCCACTCTCCCAGTCTCGCCCCTCACACCCCTTGTCCTGAAGGTATCGTCCACCCTGGATTCCCTGTGCCTCCAGCTCCCATATGCACCAGTGTACAATCTCTGCCCTATCGAGCCCTGTAAGGTAGAATTCGGATCATGGTAGTTGGGGGCAGGAAGCATCCAGGATCTGGGGGAAAGCTATGTTCTTCATCGGTACTACATAGCACCCTGACTGACCCGTCTCCTCTCCTAAACCCCTCTGTGAGGGGATCTCCAGTGGTCGACACTTGGGCCTCGGGTCTCCACTCTGCACTTCCCCTTCATTCACTATTGTATATAAATACACACACACACTTATACATTTTTTTTTACATGATGCCTTATACCTGGTCCCTTTGGCACCTCGTGATTGCATCGGCTGGTGTGCTTCTTCCATGTGGGCTTTATTGCTTCTGAGCTAGATGGCCGCTTGTTCACCTTCAAGCTTTCAAGACCCCAGACACTATTTCGATAGCCGGGCACCATCAGCTTTCTTCACTACATTTGCTTATTCACCCACTTTATCTTCAGCGGTTGTGTTGGGAAGGTGAGCATCATAGAATGCCAATAGAAGAAAGTATTCTTGCATATATATATGTATAACTATATGCAGTATAACTATATGCACATAGTTCTTTATCCCCATCCTCATATATATATTTGCATATGTACATGCCTTTATTCCAACCTCTATAAATGCCCTTTGCCTCCTAGCACTTTCCTCTGTTTCCTTTGACTTTCCTCTTGTCCCACTATCATGCTCAGTCTTCATTTGGGTTTCAGTAATTCCTTTTGGTTATATGACCGTTGATCATGCCCTACCAGGCCTCCTACACCCTATCACCGATTTGGATCACTTGTTCCCTTGTCCCTGGGTTTGTTAACACAACTACCTTTCCTCCCACCCCCCCCTCTCCCATGTCCCCCAGGAACTGTTGGTCCCATTGTTTTCTCCTCCATATTGTTCATCTAGCCTAACTTATTTAGACAGACCTGCAGAGATAATAATATGCACAAAAACAAGACAGAGCAAAACCAAGCAACAATATACAACAAAACAGCAACAACAAACCAATGAAAAACAAAACAAAACAAGAAAGAAGAGCTTGTAGTTCAAGGATTGTTTGTTGGCCTTTAGGAGTGTTTTCCAGTCCAGTCTGGTGGGGTACCACACCCTGGCCCCCAAATCCATCTTCATCATTCCCTGGGGACCTTGCTGTTCCATTCTCTTGCTGTTCTGTTGCATCCCCTTAGTGTTTTGCCTCGGTGTGGCGAGATCAGATCGGGCGCAATTCCCACACTGTGTCTCCGGTGTTGTCCCCTGTAGGGCTATTGGTCAGTGAGGGACATCATTGTCTCATAGTGGGGCTGACCATGTGGTCCTCTCTGAACTGGCTGTTCTAATCATGAATATCATTCTCACGACCTGGTGGGCCAGGATGTGTTCCACTTTCTCCTCCTCCCCTTTCATCCTCTCCTATGTGCTCCGATCAGATATGTCCCTCTCCCAGAGCTGCAGATTTAGTGCCGTCCTTTGAAATAAATTCTTCTGGGGTGCATTCCTCATTTGTAATGCTGGGTCTAAGCACTGTTAGGTACAGTTTGGTTCCTCTTTACCTTTGGTCAAACACTTGTCTTAGTAGACAGTACGTAATATACCTTTGGATACATAAGAGAATTTGGGACATGTAGACACACCAAAACGCCTTCCACATGGTCGCGGGTACTGATGGCAGGTTTTGATGTGTGCCGTGCAGAAACTCACCGTGTGCTGCTCCAGACCATTGGGCGTGGGTAGGGTGTGGGTGGCTCAAGCCGGATGGGCTCTGGCGGATGCCGGCGCTGGCAGAGCCGCGTGGTCCAGCCCGTGCACCTACAGGTGTGCTTCAGAGGCTGACCTGCCTGCAGGGCCCTGCCACCCAAACCAAACCTTCAGGCGAGGGCCATGACCCGGGCTTCGGCTACTCAGAGCTCGGCAGGAGTGGCCAACAGTGGAGAGAGCTTCGGCTTGAATCCCCGTGGGCCACTGATGGAGGGGCCTCCCCTTTGCTGGCACTGCGTCTGCAAGGCCTGGTGCTCCGTAAGGTCACTTCCGTCCTCCCTTCCCCCTGCCCTAGCAGTGTCACCGGATTGCCGCCCAGGGCAGTGGTCACTGCCTTGTTCTTAACAGAACACTGGCACCTGCTCATTGAATGGTCCAGGAATTGTTATTGGATATGTTACGAGGAGGGTACTAAAGTCAGGTGTTCGAAACCTGGGAGCCACCTATATTTCATAATGTTAACAACTCACCAATAAATGACACAATCATAGCCCCATTTGGGGCCCAGGCAATGATAAGGGCAAGCTGATATGCACACATAGTAGGAAGTTAACCTGCTCTGTCATTGATAAAGGACTGCTAATCTAAAGACCAGTGGTTCAAAACCACCAAAGCCGTTCTTCAGGAGAAAGGCTCTCTACTCGGCAGAGTTACAGCCTCAGAGACCCACAGGGGCAGTTCTCCTCCATCCTGGAGGGTCACTATGAGTCGGAATCGACCCGACGCCATGAGTTTGATCTTTTGGCTTGGTGACTGATAAATACAAGAAAAGGGCAACACAGCTGTTGGGTACTTGAGGACCATCTTCATCTTCATTTAACGAGGCTTTATGACATAGCTCTCCCCAAATGCTCTCCTTCTGTGAATTCTGGCTCGCGTGTGAGCAGCTACTACGGCAGAGTTCCACAGCAGACGCGTCCCCTGGAGCTGCAGGCAAGCCGGATGGCCATCAAAGCAACAACTCTCGTGTGCAGGACGTGCTGGTGGGGGGTTTCTTATGTGGTTGCCATGGTACGTGGCTTTCCACGTGTGCTTAGGTGTTTGTGAACAGAAAACACCGAATGGTTAGCATGGAATCTGGCCGTTTTCCTGACACGACCTCCAAGTAAGGAGCCAAGGTGGCATAGTGGTTATATGTTGGGCTGCTGAACTCAAGGTCAGCAGTTCAAAACCACCAGCTGCCCTGCAGGACGAAGGCTGTTCCCATAAATAGTGAAAGTCGCAGAAACTCACACGGCCTGCCTGCGTTGACTCGATGGTGCGTTTGGGGTTTGGGACGCACACCAGGCTGGGGACAGGGACAAAGAGGAAGGCCTTCCACATGATGGACCGACACAGCGGCTGCATGCGTGGGCCCTGAGAACTGCGCGATGGCGGTGCAGGGCCAGGCAGGGTTTTGCTCGGTGTGCACAGGCTTGCTAGGGGTCAGCACCAGGTGGATGGCCCCTGACACCAGCACGTCCATGAGCCTGGTCATCGAAGGTGAGGCAGCATGCTCGGTTCCTCTTGATTGGCACTGTGTTTGGGGCAAGATGCCTGAACTGTGCGACCCCTGCTTTCTGGGGACTGAGTAGTCGGGAGGGTTGGAGAAGGATACCAGGGGTCTCTGACTGGTATCCTGAGGCATAAAGTTTGGTCTCTTCAAACCCCCGGGGCACTTGCACATGCATTAAGTGCTTCTCGGGCGTTTTATGAGTGAAAGTGGGAGGGCTGTGGGCGTTTTAATCTGTGAATTCCGCCAGATGGACCTTCCTCTTCAGATGACTGACAAATGCTGGTTGGTCACTGTCTTCATTTTTATTTAATGTATCGAGCCTTGGAGTAAGATGGTGTATTAAAGAAGTATGTGTGTACATAAAAATAAAAATCCTATTGTCTGAGTAGTTCAGGGGGAAGAGATTTAAATGGGTGAAGAAAAATAGAAAGGGCATAACTAAGTTTGCATCTGCGTGCGGCATAGCACCTCGTTAAATGCTCCGGGCCTTGTGCCGCCTGCTTTAGAGATCATGGGGTCCTGGGAAGAAGGCAGAGTGCCTGTCCGGCAGGGCCACCGCTCGGCCATGGGTGTTCTGGGCTGTGTGTGACTGAGGGAGTGCCGCGTGGCAGCTTGAAGTGGGATTGCCCCAGATCTCACCTCCCAATAACCACCCACCCCTCTACCCCCCACCTCCCACCCCACAGCCAGCAAGCAAGCCCTCGCTGCTCCTGGACTGGGGGTTGAGAGATACGGAGACAGTGTGGAGAGGGCATGACCTGTGGAGTATTGAAGATAAACAAGTGGGGATTTTATAATTATGAGACAGCCGTACGTGATAGGTCTGAGCTCACTGCTGTGTCTGAAAGGAGGGCATGCGGGAGCAACTACAGCTTGTTGGCATCCTCCCATCAGTACCTGATTACCAGGTGTGTGGGGTGGGGGATTAGGGACCGGCCTGTGAGCAGTGGTGATGGTGGTGATGAAGATGCCTGCGCTGGCTGTGGAGGAAGGGTAGGAGGTTTGCAGGGGTGCCCAGAACCTGACTCTCTTCCCACAAGGAGTTACGGACGGGAGCTGGGTGTGAGAAAAGACAGGGTTCCGAGGCCAGGCTCCACAGAGGATCCTATTTGCTCCTCTGGGTCAGAGGCCTTGCTCTGTGGGCCTGGGGAGCCAGCTGCGTGCTGTGGCTGACGCTTCAGGAAATGTCCCTCTGGTGGCCGTGTTGGGAAACGCATCCAGGGTGCACATCGGAGGCACTCACAGGAGGAAGTCTAGTCCCTGAGCCCAGTCACCAGTTTCCCCAGGTGCAAACACCCTTGGCTCCTGCAGGTGGGACCAGAGCGGGAGAAGAGAAGGAAGGCTGTTTGCCAGGGTCCGGCTGGTGGCTGCTGCGACTGGGACAAGTTAGGGTTAGGCAGGGAGGGAGCAGGGTCTGGAGTAGGAAGTGATTTCCCTTGCAGATGGACTGAGTGGGTGTGTGTGTGTGGGGGGTGGTGTCTCAAAGGCATTTGGCTGGCTGGGAAACGGTTAGGCAGTTGGGTCAGGAGAGCAAGACTGGGTCGACTTGTCCCAGCACAGGGCGGGGTTCGCAGCTGAGAGAGCGAGTGTGGTAGGGAGGTTTTGTAGCCTGACGGGTGCTTGGAGACACTAGGCACGCAAGAGGAGTAACAGAATTGTAGGTGAATGGCTATATTGGTTAAGATATGTCTCTCTCTCTGTCTCTCTGTCTCTCTCTCTCTCTCTCTAGAGAGACAATAAGAACAAGGGTTCCTGGGGGGAAGGGTAGGGAGGGAGGGGATCAGGGGGAGTAGATATCAAAGAATTCACGAAGAAAGACAATGTTTTGAAACTGATTGTGGCCGCAATCATGCTTGATTTATTTGAATTATGGAATGTTGAACATCTGTAAGAGCCCCCAATAACATGATGAATTAAAAAAGACTTAGCACGACGGTGCCGGCCTGGCCCGGCCCCCTCTCCCGGGCCTCCTTGCCCCCCAGAGCTGTGAGGACCATTCTTCGATGTGCCAGTTTGAAGAAAGAAAACGTGACCGTGTCTGTGTGTGGAAGCTGAGAACTGCGCAGCGTTTGGCAGGGTGGAGGGCTTTTAGTTTTCGTCTTTGAAAATGCGCCCGCTGGACGGGAGTGCGACTGCTGCTGTGTCTGCCCCAGCTCCTGCTGACCAGGACACGGAGGAGGGACTGTTGTGAATCCAGTCACCACATCGGCTGTTTGGGAAATGGATCGCCAGGCTGTCTTGCCTAGTCTTATTAGTCTGGAATCCCCCCGAGTGTGTTCAGCATTGTAGCCTGATGAAGACATTGGTGGGTGCTGGTGGTGCTTGAGGTACGATTCCTGGGGCTGGGACCGGGTTCCCCTGCGTGGGGAGAGGAAGCACCACGCCTGGATCTGGCCTCAAGTCTCTGCGTTGTCCAGAGGTTGGTTGTAAAGTTCTTACCTACGGGCAGGCCAAGAGAGGGAAAGGAGTCACCACCTTCAATGGTGGTTCTGCAAGCTGGTGGCAAAGAACATGGGGATTCCTCCTGCCATGAGCAGAATGGAGTTGATTTTTACGGATCCAAGGTTTATTTAATAAGCTCGTGTGGCAGTCAAGAAGCCAGCCCACTGAGCCAGCAGAGGCTCGGAGCTAGGTATTGATGTGTCTCATGCCAACTTCACACAGGGCTCTCTAGCTTTCCTGATGCCCGAGCCGCCCCCCTCTCCCCCGCAAGAGTCTCTGGATCCCCTGCCTGCCTCACCTCTCCTCTCCCCGGCACTTTCAGAAGTGTAGATTATTCTGTGGACACGTGAAGGCCCTTTTACAGGGGCACCTGGTGTGTCGGATCAAGGTGCTTCTCAGAGGCCAGCTTTGTGGGACCCGCAGCCCTCAGGCACTCCTTGTCCTGGGATCCTCACCCTCAGGGGGTCTTGTTGAGGCTTCGGGAAGCCTGGACGAACACTTTCGTGATACCGCCAACCTCCCACTTTGGACCTTGGTAGTGTTTTGCCCTGGAAAGAAAAGGAGGGGGCCGGGGATGAAGGGGCTTCAGTACTATGAAAACTCAAGCAGCGTCTCAGGATAAGTGGAAAATACTGAAAGAAAGAAGAAAAGCATGACCATGCTGCCCGTATTCTAAAAACGTGAACGAAGTCATTGATTCACGAGTGATTTGCCAGCCTGGCGTCTCTTTGTGCGCAGAGGACTGGGGACTTTTGCTTTTGGCTCACTCTGTATTTTAAGGAACGCCTGTGGTGTTGTTTAAGGAACGCCACCAGGGAAGAACATCCGGGGGTTGGGGTGGTAGCTGTGCTTCCATTCTCAGTATCCCCGCTGGTCAGCAGGTGGCACCAGATAGCCAAACCGAGCAGGCGTCCTTCGTGCCCTGCCCTGCTGGTGGGCTGCTGCCCTGTCTTCAAAACCAGCAGCTACTCTGCCGCAGAGAGACAGGGCTTACTCCTCCCACAAAGGGTTAAAGCCTCAGAAACCCAGGCCTGCCCTGTCCTGCAGGGTCACTGAGTGGGCACGGACTCGATGCCAGTGAGTTTAGTTTGGGTTTGCATTAAACTCGGGGAGCTTGGTGGTGTGGTGGTTATGCCTTGGGCTGCTAACCTTAAGATCAGCAGTTTGAAGCCACCAGGCGCTGTGCTGGAGAAACATGAGGCTTTGAGTCGCACTTTCTGTCTCTGCCTTCAGAAATTCAGGATTGACATCACGTTCCCGTTTCCCCCTGAGGTCAGATTTACAAAAGCCTTTGATATGGAGATGGTCACGGAAACCTACCATTTCCAAGGCCAAACAACACATACAATATCGATCTTTTGTCAGTATTAATTTTTATAAGAAGGTTATAAATCCAAAGGCCAAGAACAGCTACACACACACACACACACACACACACACACACACACACACACTTAGGTTTTCCAGTATTTCCGTGTGGGTTTTAATGAAATCCTGTAAGTCACTGATGTAGATGATAAACATACTAGTCCGTTTCTAGGGAGCCCTGGCGGTGGTATAGCTACGTGTTGTGCTGTGATCTGCAAGGTCCACAGTTCGAAACCACCAGCCGCTCCACAGAGAAAGACCGTTCTCGGGCTTTCTGCTCCTGTGAACAGGCTTGGAAGCTGAAGGGCCAGTGTTAGCCGGGCCACAGGGGCTCTGAGTCGGCAGTGACTGCACCTGAGAGCAGCACGTTTGGAGAGTACGCGTACCGTGTTGGAGTGGATTCTCGTCTTGAGGAGAAACCAGAGTTGACTCCCAAAGAAAGGCGTTTTCTTTTGCGGTAAGGCGGGCCACCTGAGTGATCGGCTGTGGCTCAGCTTGAACCTGGCCCCAGGCTTCTTCTGAGGAGCCTGCAGGTTGAGTTGGGAGGCTCTTCGATAGCCTGTAAGAAAACAGTCAAGGAGGCAGTTGATGCACGTGTGCCAGTCCTTGTCATCTTGAAGATGTCATTAGTGTGGCTCAGCCCGCCTTCTTTGCCAGAGGCCTGGCTGGTGGCTGTGGCCTGCGTGGTTGTCTGCTGGACTGGGGAGCACCACGCTGAGACGAGAAGACGCCTCTCCTCTGTGCCCATGCCTCTGCTCGTCCACGTGTGGACAGCCAGCCCTTCTGGTTGCTGGGCCGATTGTGCCAGATGACGGTACAGGCTGGTGACTCGGCCATGCCGTCACCCTTGGTATGCTTGGAAGGAAGCAGTTTTTAAGTGAGCATCCAGACACCAAATAATACATTCTCAATATTACATAGGAGTGAGGGGCGACTATCTTTCCCACTGTCTTTCAGTTGAATGCGTGAATTGTAGCTGTATTGAAGGGGGAAGAAGCCATCTTCAATGCTGATGAGCTTACTTCTTGTAATTACCTGAGAACTCTGGGTCAAAATGCATCCCTGGGAAGCACAGTGACCCTGGGGGGGCAGAGGAGGGGCTGGCAGCCCAGCCTGTAAAGCAGCGCAGTCGTTTTCATCGAGCACCCACCGCGTACCAACACTGCCCTCGGCGCCGGGAGTTTGCCATCTCAGTTAGTCTTAGATGGCAGCTTTCCAACGTGTCGGTTGAGATGTTCAGGTACAGTGACCTATCAGGTCACTCATTTAGCATGTCGTGAATTTCCAGGAGAAACTCAAAGGTTGCTGTCTATAGTGACATGCAGTAGGGAGATATAAGTGGGTTCATTTAGAAACCCCCACAGGTCTGGACCCATCTCTGATAGAGTTTTAAATCGATGGGTGTCAAGTTCACAAAGAAGGGATATAGTCCTTAATTGCTGGATGCCCCTCCTCTCTTTCAGTCATCCCAAGGCTCTGTCCAATGCCCTGTCAATTTAATGGCGGGAGACCAAGGCTCTGTGCGTAGTCGCATGCAGAATGAGTGGCCGCAGAGGACTGGCTCCAGACATTCCCAGTACTCCGGGGGCTTTGGAGAGGGGGGTTTCCCTCTGTAGCCGTCTAAGCAAGGCTGGCCTCTTTCCCTCACAGCACTGGAGAGCAGGCGCTGATGTGGAGGAGCAGTTGAGACGGCTGAAGATGGCGACCACAGTGGCCACTGACTACGACAACATCGAAATCCAGCAGCAGTACAGCGATGTCAACAACCGCTGGGATGTGGACGACTGGGACAACGAGAACAGCTCCGCACGCCTCTTTGAGCGTTCGCGCATCAAGGCCCTGGCAGGTGAGTCTCCTGCACACCTGGCTGCCATGCGGGCGCAGCGGCAGGCTGGCCTTCCTATCTCGTAGATAGCCCGCTTTTCAACCTGATGCGGGAGTGAGGGCCAGTCATCCTTCTACTGGGACATGTTCCTACCTCTGAAAAGGAAGGCAGCACCTACCATAGTCTCTTACATTGGCAGACTGGCACCACTCACTCGGTGGGCACATGTAGAGTTGACTGAGCCTGAGTCCCTGTGATGACTTCAAACATGTCAGGAGGGTGGTGACCTCGTCTCAATTTCCCTTCCACCAAATTTGCAGAGCTACCGATCCTGGCAGCCGAAGGGGCTCTTGTGAACGTAGAGCCGGCACTGCAGGCAGCAGCGGTGAATCCCGTAGAGAGATCTGGGAACCGCTCAGGGAGGGCGGCTCTTCTCGCGGAAGCATTGTTGTGGTTTTGATGCCCTGGGTCCGCTCCTGCGTGCCTGCGAGGCACTGGCACTCACCACATGCTGACACTCACTAAACCTCCTACATGCAGGTATGCACGTTAGTCTGCGCCCTTCGTGCTGGTGATGTACTCATTAACTTGACCTGTTAGGATAGGCTACTTATAAGGACAACGAGTGACCAAGGTTGGTGTAGATCTGTAAAACCAAACCCACTGCCTTGAGCTGACTCCAACTCTCAGTGCCCCTGCTACCCTCGAGGCTCCTTAGGTTTGTAGGGCAGCTGCTTGGTCTACTGCGGGCCCACTGCATGTGCTACTACAGGTAAGTTAGCCATCAGCTCTTTCAAAGCATGGCAAGGCAGTCTTCCTTGGCGACTTCTCACTGCCTGTTGCTGTTGGAGTCCTAGAAGCACATCTCTCTTGAAGCCCCAGAGTACTTTGCCCTGGGGTTCTGAATGTCAGAAAAGGGAGCCATTAGGGTGACCCTCCGACTGGGCTGAGTAAGACAGGGGCTGCAATGAGTCTTGGTCAAAGAGTCCATAATCAGTGAATCAAAGGTCACTGTGTGTGTAGTAGTCTGGGTATTTTAAAGAAACAAATCCACAGAAACACGTATAAGAGAGAGTTTTATATAAAGGATACGTGCGCATCAAGAAAACATCCCAACCTAGTGCTCCCCATGCCCACAAGTCCAACATTAACCCATATGTCTAATACTAATCCACGAAGTCTTCCTGCATCTCACAAAGCAGACACAATGCTGCTGAGTGCAGGAGGAAAGCTGAGTCAGTGAGCGTGTAAGCATCTCAGCGCTGGCAGGGTCTCCACACGGCTGCTTCAGCACCCAGGGCTGCACTGGGGGAGGTCCATGTGGCTTCTCCTCAGGGGTGTCTTGCAGGAAGTGAGCCTTGCCAGCTAAAGCAGGGAACTGGCTAAGGCAGCTGCACTCTGGTTCGACCATCACAAAGCAAGAGACCCGAGAACTAGAAAGGCGAGGTCACGGAGCCATTTATCCCTCTGCCGTTCAATTAACCCCACATGTGTTTATTGGCCAGGTTGGCCCAATAAACTACCTCAAAGTGGAGCACATGCAAGATCTTGGGCTTTATACACTGAGATTTCCCATGGAATTGCTTCTGAACGAGAACGGTGGGCACAGGAGGCTTCTCCCCCCCACTCATGCCTTTCATTATAATATGTAAATGAAGTCATGGTGTAAGCACGTGCGAGTGCTGTCCATTGTGAATCTGAGTATATCTCATTTACTTTATTACCTTGATCACGAAATCTTAACTATGCGCCATTGCGTGTCACCGAGGGTCACCCTGATTGCAAGCAGAGGAAACTTAGCCCAGTGTAGCTTCAGTGGCCACGAGGATGTAGCGGCCACGCAATAAGAAAGCTTGGCCCTTAAGCAGCACTGCTCTCTGGGCTCCAGTGGCCTGGGGAGGAGCAGGGCATTATCCCCACTCTTTAGTTGCGCCAGCTAGTGTACGCTCTGCTGTCAGGTGGGCATGGATCCCCCGTGGTCCCCCGACATCTGCCCCAGGGCCCAGAGCCTCTCTGTAGGTGCCCGGTACGCTCACCCAAGCCCTGGAATGTGTCACACTGGGTCAGTTGCTCCACCGTGGGTCATGCACATCTCCCGGGACTCGGCTCCACTGGGACTGGGACAGGACATTCTCATTGATGTAGCTCTTGAAGGCTTATCTCTCGTGAGGGCCAGGCCAGTCCCACCCAAACAGCTTAGCTAGAAAATGTGGACCATTTCCCGAAGGAGGACGAGAAGAATGGATGTTGGGGATGCACCCAACATTAGAGCCATTGTTAAGTAGTGGGGCTTTAGCTGTTTCTAGAATGTTCCTGGTTTGAGGGCACAGATGAATGATCAAGCAGTTAGTCTGCCTTTCTCAAGCTGGAGTCTCGTTTTCTGGCTCATTTGTTAACGTCAGGCCTTGGGAGAGTGTGATCCTGCCTTGGCTCATGGGTTGGTGTGTACTTTAGCTTCTTACCTCTTCTCCTTGGGTCTTTTTGGGGGCCTTGTGGAGCAGTCACTTCTAATGAGTTACGTTCTATCTGGCGGCAGGTTATCTGTGTTTTAGGGACAGTTGTGTTTATCAGGGACAGAACAATCCTTCTCGGTACCTGGTTCCAGAGGTGAGCCCTAGTTGATTGACCGTGTGTCCCAGCCCCATCTAGGGTATCTTTCCCTGTGTGGTTCAAGGTTCTCAAGTAACTGCAGTCACACTGGTGATAGAAAGCACTTAGTATGAGGTTTCTAGTGTGCCAGGTACTGCTCTGAATGCAGTCCATAAGTTAACAGCAAATCCCTCAATAGCCCTCTGAAGAGGATGACTGCTATCTGCAGTGTGGACATCACATCTGGAATGTCATTTGCAGTGTGGAGATCAGGGATGCCACGTGCAGTGTGGAGATGGGAATGCCATCTGCAGTGTGGAGATGGGAATGCCATCTGCAGTGTTGGCATCACATCTGGAATGTCATCTACAATGTGGAGATCGGGGATGCCACGTGCAGTGTGGAGATGGGAATGCCATTTGCAGTGTGGACATCACATCGGGGATGCCACCTGCAGTGTAGATATCGGGAATGCCATCTGTATTGTGGACATCAGGAATGCCGGCTACAGTATGAACATCGGGAATGCCATCTTCACTGTGGACATTGGGAAGTGGCAGTGCAGAGACTTTCAATAACCTGCCCAAGGTCACACTGCTGTTCGTCGCCAGAGGTCCTGACTCGGAAGTGTACACTCGGTGGATTGTTTATATCCAGTAAAATGCAAACAGAGGGGAAGTTCATTGGCGTAGGGTTTTTGTAGACAGTCATTAAATGCATCACGAAGGCCTTGGGAGGCTCAGGAATGCACTCTGTGCCCTGGAGGAGACCTGCTGCCTTCAGATGAGATGGTTCAGGAAAGAGAAAGGGATTAAGTGAAGCTGGTGACACCAGGCGTGTGATAATGGAGGGCATCACCCCACCTGGCATGCGATAATGGAGGGCATCATCCCACCCCCCATTGTGAGGGACTGAGGACGCTCCTGCTGACAGGAGGAGGGAAAGGTCCAGCTGTGTCAGGTGTACACCAGTGGCTCTCAGATCAGAGAAGTGCCACAAACACCTGGAGAATTGAAAAGTGCAGACGACACAGACACTTAACCCAAGGAGGCATGCGGGCAGCCAACAGACTATGGTTATTAGCCACTGACTCGTAGCAGACTTAGGACAGGTAGGACCGACCAGTAGGGTGTCCAGGACTGGGAATTTTGGGGAGCAGGTGATTTCATCTTTTCCCTGGGGAGTGGCAAGCAAACGATGAGCTATCATCTCGCCTCCACACTAATTGCAAAGTTCAAAGGCACAGAGAAGCAAAATGCCGGTGGGACTAGTGGTGGTGCAACCACTGTGGAACACAGTCTGGTGCTTCCTGAAATGTTGGGAACAAAGTCCCATGTAACCCCAGTCCGTTTACTCAGTGTCGATTCCTGGAATTTGGTAAGAGCTGCTTCACAGAGAAATCTGTGCGTGCATGTTCACCGCAGCACTGGGCTCAGCAGAAAAAGATGGCAGCAACCCAGATGGCCATTGAGAGAAGAGTGGGCCACTGACCGGCACAGACACACAGTGAGTGACATCGCATGGCAGTTACATCGTCTCCTCTCAACTTGCAGAGGGGTGGAGTCTAGTCTGTCGACCGGGTCATGGCCAATGAGGCCTCTGTGTGGGCATGGTCTTCTGAGGATTCTGGGAACTCCTCTCTTCCTACCTGGAGGTAGGACACACACTCTTTCTGCGAGACATTCTTGTTGACAAGTCACATGGAGCTAAGCTGATGGAACCAGAGCTCTGGAGCTGGAGGAGTCATGTGGAGACCCACGCCAGCACTGAGATGCTTCTACCACCACTGGATCCACAAGACTTTCCACCCACTGACCTGTGAGCTTCCTGCATTCAGCGTCATTGTGTGTGTTGTGTGAGTCTGAAGAGGAATGTATAGACTGGTATTGGACATATTGGCTAATATCAGACTTATGAACTTGATCTGGACTGGGCTGGGATGTTTTCTTAATATACAATTACTCTTTGGTATACATATATATAAGTGTCCTGCATTTTATTTCTCTAGTCTACCTAGACTAACACAGCAGGTAAAATGACTGGCTAGAAGGTACACAGGTGTTAACTTGGGTGAAGGGAAAGACAATATACATTAAGAGAAGTCTGCAAAGCCATGATGGAGGTATGGGAAGGAAGACACTAGGAGCTTTGTGCGAGTTAAGAGCAACAGAGGTAGATACTCTTATGTACATACCAGTTCTCTAGTGGTGGTGACCTATGGGTAGGTGATCATGTGTGGGGAATCCAGTGGCAATCTATGAATAGGTGATCGGGTGGGGGGATCTAGTGGTGGTGATCTCTGAGGAGGTGATCAGGTGGTGGGGGCTGGGGTGGGGGGGGGGGAGTGGGAAGAAAGCCTTGGATAGATTACATCAGTTTGGCAGAGGACCTTTGTGCATGTCTTTTTCCCTGCGCTGCAAATGCTTCTGTGAACATGGTGGAGCTTTCATGGGGCAAAGTTCTGGAAACTTCCCAGACATGACCACACACCTTGAGGGAATGAGTCACTGGGTCAGTCAGTGGGTTCAGAGCTGCTGCTGGGATCCTTACAGCACGTGAAGGCCATCTAAGGGATAACTCTCGGTGCCCCCCACCTGGTGTAAAGCAGTGTGAAGAAAGTCCACAGGTGCATGGCAGCACTGCAGCCAGTTGATGCGGGGACCACTCAAACACCAGTCTCTGTGACCAGAAGAACTGGGTGGTGCCCACCTACCCCTGCCAACGGCTCTGAATGAGATCCATTAGAAGGTCTTGGATAGAGTGCCAGAAAGTTTTGGAACAAAATTCAAAATCCTAAAACAGACCAAGCTTTTGAGACTGGCGTACCGCGTCGATGGTCCTGTGGCCGCCAACTTCAGTGGGCGTCATCTCCAGCTTCTTTAACTTCTCACCGGAGGAGGTGGCAGCGTGAGCCAGGGCCACCAGAGCCACCTCGGCGCAGTGTGGGCTGGATCCGGGATTCATTTTGGTTGTCGCGTGTCCAGAAACCTTGCCAAACTATTTTGTGACCCCCACATTCAGTCACGTGACCCGATGACACCACAACCCAAGTTTAAGAAGCCTTGATCTAGACCTAGCTAAAGATGAGTGAGAAAGACCGTGTCCAACTCAGCGATTGTCCACGGCACACTCGGGTCTGGGAGTGGTGTGGAAGGCTGATCTGGGGAGAAGGGTGATAAACGCCTTGCCCGTAAGATGGGGCGTGTAGTGACACACAGACTGGTGTGCAAGAATCCCTTGTAGGGTTTCTGTCGCTAATGCATGTTCTGAAGCATGGAGTCTGTGTTTAGAGAAGTGGACATGCACACGATCAGCTCTGTGTCTATTGTTAGCTGTTCCTAGACGTCAATCCAGATTCTGAGGCTGGTCCACCATGGAAAATGCCTCCGGGGTCAATTCTTTCACAAGGCCCTGATCATGTACACATCACAGGGTGCCCTTCACCCAGTAGCTCTCTGGGTATTGTCTTCTAGGGACCTAGGGGAGTCGAGTACATTTGCTACTCACCCCATAGCTACTTTGCATCGTTTAGTTGAGGACTGCGTGTGTATGTTCCTGTATACTCCTTTGAGTTGAACAGTCCTTTTCATCCCAGACAGAGCTTGTAATCAGCTGTTGTTAGTTGCCCAAGAGTTGGGGGCTCTTCACACACACACACACACACACACACACACACACACACACACCCAACACACACACACACACCACCGCCACCACCACCACCCCAGACAGTAGGGTTTTCATTACTGATTAAGGAAGTCGATAACTAGGCCTTTCTTCCTAGTCCCTCTGAGTTTGGAAGGTCTACTGAAAGTGACCCAGCATCATGGCCACACTCAGGCTTCCACTGACAGACTGCTGTGAGTGGCAGGGCCTCTGGTGCTGTGGGCCTGGACTTGAACTTGAGCCTCCCCCGAAGGCAGCGAGAGCCCGGTGTTGCACATAGAAGTTGAGTGCCAGGTTAGGACCATATGGATGAATCCGATTGAATTTGGGATCTTTCAGAGCTGTTTAATGTCTTTCTTGGAAATCATCCTGAGGACATCTCAGTCACCTGACACACCTTTTCGCTCCTTAGTAGCCAGGAGCCCCAGCCCAATGCCCCCAGGGGGCAGTGGAGCCTGGTTTCCTGGTTCAGCCAGAGCATCTCCAGGTCAGATGAGCATCAGCCACAGATTTTTCTGAGTGCAAGCTTCCTGCTCACCCAAGCTGGGAGAAGAGGGCATCTCCCATCCTCAGAGTTCAGCGTCAGTTACTTAAATCACTGCAGTCCCTGTTGGCGGTCGTGACAACCGGTTGCACATGGATGCAGATACGGAGAAGTGAGGCTGGTGGGGGACTCTTGCCCTGGAGGCACAGTGTGGAGTGCGAACCCAGCCCCTCAGTGCCCCCTTCGCAGGTCAGCCCCACGGAGGGAGCGCTTGGGCCCCAGGTGCTCGGGGAGGGTCTGCTGGAGGCAGCGCCCTTTGAGGTGATTCTATGCTCTGTAAATGATTTCCTGCCCCAGTCACCAGACTCACATTCCTGACCTCTGACCAGAATGCCGCAGGAGTGTGGGCTGTGCCGCAGGCAGAGAGGAATGAAGATAAGCCAAACTTGCTGGAAACTGGCATTTCGTCTGAAGTGAAACTGAAATACCCAGCACACTTTAACGTTTTAACACGCGTCTGAGGGAAACGAAACGCTGGCTCTTCATCCCTGTGCCTGACATTTTCTGAAATCAAACGGGGGTGGGGGGTGTAGTCCTTAACAGAGAGACATTTCTACATTGAGTAGTTGGAAAGAATATCTGAATAGCAGCAATGCTCACAAGCAGTGCAGAAATCAGGCCACACTCCTACAGGAAAAGATTCCGTGTTCGTTCTGAGGGCCGGGCTAGTCAGCGACCATCTCTGACCCGACATGTTCCTGACATGGAATTCCGTATCATTTAGTAATTAGAAAAATGTGTGAAAAGATATTTAAATCTAATACCACATTAAATTGTTATTATTCCTCCCCCCACCACACATACACACACACCCTGAAAATAACAACAGAGAGAGGTGGTAGCAGAAAGCCCAGTATGAATATGCATTTAAAAACAACAGATTAAACACAAGCTTCCTGGATGTCACCAGTCATTAACGTGTGTGAGCCCAAATTTACTCCACGGCCTTCTACTGCTAGGTGTACCTGAGCTCGCCTTTGCCGTGTTACGCAGGGTCAAGGGCGGTCAGACGCCACCAGAAAATGCCCTGAAAGCGCTTACTTCTGTCTCCCGCAGTGGGCTGTCCGAATCAATGTCCACTGTTTGGCCTTTCACAAATGGCTACTTGGAACTCACAGACAAAATCCACAATTAAAAGATTTATTAAGGAAGTTAACACGTTGTAAGGCCAGTGAGAAACCTTTAGGGTTATTTATCAGGACATGCTTACAAAATTCTGTCAAGTCTCCTATTAAAGGCCCAAACAGCAAACCACTTCGCTGTGAGCCTCAACTGGAAGGCATTCTGTTTAAAGTCCATGGGTCAGCAAAGTCAGCTCCTTGACTAAGTGCCCAGAGCCATCCTGGTGCAGTTAGCCTGCGCCCAAACAAAGGCACTCAGCTCCACTTCCACAGGTGAGCAAGTCCACCTTCCCAACTCAGTGCCAGAGGCCTCCACTCTGCAGACCAGCCTCCTGTGCAAAAGCTCTCCGCTTTGCTGCTTGTGGGGGCGGGGGGAGAAGCCCCTCACTCCGTGATGGGGGAGCCCATCACTCCATGGCAGGGGGGCATCACTCTGTGTGGGGGGAGCGCATCACTCCATGGCGGGGGGGGGCATCACTCTGTGTGGGGGGAGCCTATCAGTCTGTGAGGGGGGGAGCCCATCAGTCTGTGAGGGGGGCCCATCAGTCTGTGGGGGGAGCGCATCACTCCATGGCGGGGGGGGCATCACTCTGTGTGGGGGGGAGCCTATCAGTCTGTGAGGGGGGAGCCTATCAGTCTGTGAGGGGGGGAGCCCATCAGTCTGTGAGGGGGGAAGCCCATCAGTCTGTGGGGGGAGCGTATCACTCCATGGCGGGGGGGGCATCAGTCTGTGTGGGGGGAGCCTATCAGTCTGTGTGGGGAGCGCATCACTCTGTGAGGGAGGGAGCCCATCCCTCCGTGGGGGGGCCCATCACTCCCTTGGGGGCGGGGGAAGCCCTTCACTCCGTGGGGGGTGGAGCCCATCACTCTGTTTATGCTTTGCTCCCCGGTTCTGCTGCTGCTGCCCGGACGTTGTAGCTGTCGTCTGGATCCAGGGGCCTCACTGCACAGGGATCTCGGGTCCAGAGGACCACTCTACTGCTGGTTCTTGCTAGCAGTGAGATCCTCCCTCCTCCTTCTCAGAGGGCTCGTCTCAGCAGGATGATACCCCAGGAAGTCCTAGATCAGTGACTCACAGTGAGTCCTACCAGACCCGAAGGGAAAGGCTGTTTGTTGGGAGTCAGAGACCTTGGGTAGAGGAGCCGCGTTAGATAATTGTCCCTGCACACACACACATACACACGGAGAGAGTAGACAATTGTTTATGGCTGAGAATATAGGTCACACTTCCCTGGACATTTTTTTTAATGATCAAGAATGTTAGTTAAGTGTTTAATCAAGTAAAGCAGTAATTTATTTTAAATATAAGCAGAACCCGACTTAGGAGCCATGATGGAACAATGGGTGACAAATGGATCCCCTAACCACAAGGTCAGTGGATCAAACCCAGCAGTGACACAAAGAGAGAAAGATCGTCATGGCTGGCTGCGCCGGGGAAGATTTCAGTCTCAGAAACACACAGGGTGGTTCTGCCTTTGGGCCTGGAGATATTCCAGAGACGCACACTTGCAGAGTACCGCATTGGATATAGTACGTGGAGTCCCCAACTTACGACAGGGTTATGTTCCGATGTGACCCAGCTACATCTTCTAAGCGTAAGGCTAGCCATGAGTGAGTTAAGTATTCTAAGTAAGCTGCCTAGCTATCCAACATATGAAATGTAATGTTTCAGCATAACGAAAGCACTATTAGTAAGACCCTTTACCTCATTTTCTCTCAGGAAGCCTTTGAGACCCAAGTGCATGTTTTCCGCCCACAGCAGGTCTCACGCAGGCCGGCTGCCTTTCCCATGATGCTTAGTTGCAGGAGGGGACAGAAGCTGCATTCTGGGTGGTGGAGCTGACTCGGAGCGGACACACTGCTGCTGGCTGCTGTCAGATTGGCCCCAACTCTTGGGTCCCTCTGCACCGTGGAATGCATTGTGGCGATCCTCAGGGTCGGCTGTGAATCGGACCATGGTGACCCGTGGGTTTCATTGGTTAACATGCACTTTAATGAGTGAGTTTGTTTGTGTAACAGTTTCGCCGGCATGGAATTCACCGGTCACACTTTCTGGCGTCAGTCACATTCACAAGAGTTGTGTAACCATCGCCACTGTCCACCCCAGGACCGCTCTTCTCCCTGTGCCGGTGCTGTCAGCTCTTGTCCGGATGGCTTACTAGTTGACAATAGTTTACCTACGCTCCCCAGAAACAACCCTGCTGCAACCCGCTCGGCATCTTAGCCAGGCCCAAGACCCCTTTGGTCGGTGCTGGCTGCAGAGAGCGCAGGCCTTGGAATCAACCCCCCAGGTGTCTTGCGTGGAAGGCAGAAATCCTACCATTGACTTACAATACAACAGCTCACTCACCACCGTCAAGTCGATTGTGACTCTGTATTGACACTGCGTCTAGGGAAAACCGTTGTATGTGCTGTGCTTCAGGGAAAGTGAGCTTTGTGCTCCCATCTTAGGGTATGTCTTTGAAACACGCTCTTTGGAACATGCAGATTTACATGTTGACGAGAAACTCTCACTCTCTTCCTGCCTTCATCTCAATTCCAGCTTACAGTGGCCCCGATAGGATGGAGGAGCCTGGAGTGTAGTGGTTATGCTACAAGGTCGGCAGTTAGAAACCACCAGCCGCTCTGAGGGAGAAAGACAGGGATCGTTCTACTCTGCCGTCTAGGGTGCTGTGAGTGGCAGTGAGTTTGGTGTTTTTGAGATAAGGCAGAGCAGAACGGCTGCTCTGGACTTCTGAGGCTGCAAATGTTTACAGAAGCAGACAGCCTCGCCCTCATCCCACAAAGAGGCTGCTGGGTTCGAATCACCAACCTTGTGATTAGCAGCCAGCACGTAATCCGCAGTGCTCTTTATTTGATGAGGATTCCTGCTTGTCAGTCTAACAGTTGTATTGAAAAAGAGGCTCCCTCCTTTTATGCTCTTCCACACTGAGCTCGTGTTACGTGGGCACACCATCAGGGCAAAGAGCCTCCGCAGACGTGTGTGCTGTTACGCTGGCTGGAAGCTCCGGAGAGGTAGCCAGACAGCTCTCGACACTGCTCTGTCGGGATGCAGGAGGCTCCCCAGCACCTGCTCTGAAACTCACACCATGATCTTCACCGGCCAGATGGCAGGGTTTCTCCGTGGAGCTGCTTGCGGATGGCTTCTCACTGCAGCTCTTCCGAGTGCTTCGCTGGCTGTAACCACCAGGGCCAAGTGCACCATCATCAGTGCGCTCTCAGTCGGCTGGGCATTTCTTGTCACAGAGGTTGGTGGCTGCTCTTGAGGGCCCCCGGCATCTCTGGGTGGTGCCTGCAGGCCCCGGGCTCAGCTGCAGCTGAAAGGTTGAGGGGAGGCTGAGTCCTCCCAGCGGTGACTCAGAAGAAAGCCTGGCACCCTCCTTCCACAAGACCAGCCGCTGGAAAGCCACGGTCTCCCCTGGCAAGTCGGGGGCAGCCAGGAGCTGGAATCTGCCCCTCTGCCGGCCTCCTCCCCACAGAGACTCCGCACTCGTGTGGGCCGGAGCGTGGGAGTCTGCATTTTTAATAAGCCCATACGATCAGATTTGGACTGTGCTGAGAAGTGCTTTCTAGAACATTGCTTAAGTATTCCTGCTCTTTACTCAAACCCCGCTGTGCTGGAGTAACCCCCCCCAGTCCCCCGAAATGAAAATCTGGATTCTCACCCCTCCTCTAAAATAGTAGGCTTTCCCCTGTCTTCAGGTCAAAGGCGATGGTTGGGCCAAGCTGGGCCCTGTGCTGCAGCCTCTGCCAGGGAGCTTCCTGAGCACGCCCGGCCCCCTGCACCCCAGGGTGTGGGTCTCTACTTGTGCAATCATCAGGAGAGCCCAGTGGTTCTCTGGGCCTACATTAGCCCTCTGGCGCGAATTTAAAGTGGTGTGGGTGCGACGGGGGTATGACAAGTCTGTCCTCAGACATTGCAACCGTGCTTGGGGCACGTAGGTGCCAGGCTTGCTCAGGAGGGAGGGGAACTGAATTGACTTCTGTCCGCCTGGAACGGAGCGGCTCGCAGCAACCCTGCTGCCCTTGGGCCGCAATGCCAGAGTCCTTAAAATCACGTGTGCACGAATTCTTCCCTTATTCCTCAGAGGACTACACGTGGACGGAGGAGAGCCGGTCCTGAAACCATGAGGTGTTTGTGAGTCACTTTTCTGAGAAGATCTCAAGGTCTTGTATGCCTGTGGTGACGGATTTTTAATTAGGCTGCTCTCGTTTTTTTAAGGTCTCTCCTAAGAGGCTGGTTTTACCCAGCAGCTTCTCAGCGTAAGGCGGCTCTCCCACAGGCAGCCCTGCTGCCAAGATGAGCGCATGAACAAATAGGCGAGATCCTGGAAGTTTCTCTCGAGCCCGGACGGAGCCCGGTCACTGTTGACTCTGTCGAGAGAGCTGAACCACACGGTCCGGGGGTGATCTCCTGAGGACGCTCCAACCTGTTGACACGAGGCATTAACCAAACATGGTGCGGGCGCCAAGAAAGCAGTCCGGGCAATTAGTCACAATTTAGAGGGAAGGACTGATCACATGGAAAAGCAAATAACGACCAGTGTCCTTTTTTCAGTCGTGCCGGCTGGCTCAGCTCTCGGATCCTAGACCTCTCAGTCACGTGCCCCTTGGCCTCTGCCCTGCCTAGGCCAGTGTTACAAAGACCCTTTAGCGCTGACCCATGCCCACAGGCACCTCACTCTGAGTGGAGGCACTCAGCCTTACTCCTCCTCTGTCTCATCACCCCCATCCATGGTCACCTGGTCATCTCTCCTGCCACCACTTCTCCCTGCAGGGATACCACCCGGTGAGCATGGCTCCTCCCCCTGCTGGTTATGGGATTCTCTTCTTCCTGCTTCCGAGGTGGTTCATTTCATACCCAGTGGAATGGCTAAACTGACCAATCGGAGAGTTGCAGCCCTCTGTGCCTCATTTGCGTGCTCCCACCAGTCATTTGACGGGCACCGCAGAGGGAGGCAGACCATGCCAAGTAATTTCACGTCAACACAAGGGGGCTTCGGAACGTTCATGGAAAGCAGAATTTAAAATTTTAAAAGTTTTCCACAAACTTTTTAAAACCCTGTTATGTTTCTTGCCTAAGTTATACAATTTAGCTCTTTTCACCCATTTTCTGTCAAAATGGACCTGTGAGCCAGTACTGAACGAGGAGAAGAAAGGAAGAAAAGTGTGCGCAGTATATACTTATACATATACATCATACATGTACATGTGCCTCTACACATATATCGTGCATATGCATATACACCATACCTGTGCATATGCTCATATGCATTTATCTGAATATGGGTATCACGTGCATTTCATAATTAGCCGTTCAGTTCACATAGCTAAGCCTTCCGTGATGCGGTTCAATTTGACTTTATCATTGGTGGGGACAATGGCAGCTGCAGTGGTGCTCGGGCTGTTCCCTGCAAGGTCAGTCGCTTCACTGCGTAGAAGAGGGGGCTCCTGCTCCCAGGTAGAGGCACGGTCTCGGAATCCCACAGGGCCAGTCCTGTCCCCTCCTGTCGAGTTGCTGACAATCAGAGCCAACTTGATGGCCATGGGCTTGGTTTGTGTGGGCGGTGACGCTCAGTTGCTTCTGAGGTTGCCCTTGGACTTTTAACGATCGGCTTGATGTTTCCTTTTTAGTTGAGGAAGATAGAAGATAGCGCTGATTACTAAACTGTGTTCATCAGTAGTCCTAGCATGATTTCATCAACTAGTTCTTCCAGGGGGTCTGGATAATTAGGGAGTGGAGTGTTTGGTCTTTGTCAGCAGGTAGCTTTTCTGAATAGAAACTTGCATTCAAACGTATTTTGGGTTATTATTATTTTTTTCTGGTTGTAAAGAACAGAGCTTCCTTGAGTTGTCTGAATAAAACAAACTACTGTGGTGGATTTAGAGGAGGAGGGAGGGCTTATTGTAAAGTGTCAGGAAAACGAGGCTAAAACAGGGAGTCCATCGGTGAGTGCCGCTGCTGACAGCCAGACGCAGCAGTCCCCACCGGTCCGATGTGCCCGAGCCCGCTCTCAGCTCATGGCCGGCCTCTACCTCTACCCGCCAGACTTTCATCCTTTGACTCGTGGTTCAATATCTCGGTTTGCTGTAGATCAACTTTCCACGGGATTGGACATGGAGGTAGGACTCTGATTGGCCCAGATAGTGATCTTTCTGATGCCAGGCATGGCCAGCTATACTTACAGAAGAGGGACCGTGAAGCGTGGGTGAGGGCATCTGTACCCAACTCGTAAGTGTGGCCCACCAAGGCACAGAGGCCACTGGGCGGGAGCTGGAGGCTGTGGCTGGGCTTGCCCAGTGCAGTAGAATTGTGAAGGGGTGGAGGAGAGTACTTCGGGGGTCCCTTGTGAGAAGAAAGGAAGAGACAGCTGATCTGAAGACACGTCAGGGTGCAGGTGGGCCCCCGGAACCGCAGAGAGGAAAGCTTTTGCTCAGCCTCTTGTCCTCTTCCTCCCTGTGCGTGGTCTCTGGGGGGCAGCGACTGTGACTGCTGCCTGCTCCTGGACTTCCGTGCCCCACCTTTTCCTTCGTTGTTTAGTTCCTTTTGGAAACGGTGGGGGTGGGCGGGCAGAAAGCCAGGGTCTGTGCAGGGGTGTATCTGGCAGGCTGCGGTCAGGCTGCGCAGGGAGGTGAGAACCTGGAACCACGTGATGAACCAGCCAAGGGAGCCGTGGCACCAGCAAGGGGCTTCTGCTGCCCATGGCGGAGGCCTGCCGCTTTATTCCAGGGGCATGGACAGTCGATAGACTGGCGAGGTGGTGATGCTCACCGCTGACGGATTGATCCTGTCTGGGGGTGAGGGTGGGGGTGGGGGTGGTACAGCTTCCTTAAAGATCTCTGAAAACATAGGTTAGCACAGAGCAGCCAGCACTGGCACTTTGTAGCATTTGGGATGCCCCTCCACCGTGGTGCTAGGAAACATGGCTGTGCCCGGCGTGGTGGCTACGGAGCATCATGGCCAGTAAGTGACACCGTTTAGTCCCAGAACCAGACTCCCTGCCATCAAGTCGGTCCTGACACCCTGGTGGATTCAAACAGAGAACCTTGTGGAGTAACCACTTCAAAGTGTACCTGAAAAGTGGTGAATTAGCAAGTGCCGTGTTTTATCGAGACATGCCCGTATATATTTTAAACAACAATAATAATATTCTTCAATAGGGTGAACTTGGAAACAATCTGGCCTTTTCTCTCCTCTTTGGGGCCTCATGAACCAAGCACTGAGCTTACACCCATTGTTCAGGATGAAAGCATCGCTCCAGGTGTCTTAAGAACAGAGTGACGGGCTTTCCTGGGCTGCTGCATTGATCCGGTCTCACAGAGACCCCGCAGGACAGAGGAGCTGCCTCCCTGGCTTTTCTTGACTATCCTTTGGGGAAACACACTGCCACACACTTCTCCGAACCTCAGACCCCCCTGTTTGCAGGCAAGGGCTTTACCGCCGTGCCACCAGGACCCATGTCATCCAGGTGGGGAGCAGACCAGCCACACGAGACCAGCGTTAGTTGCAGCAGGATTCTTTTGAAGTGCCACCATGGTGCATCTGAAAATCTAAATCTCGGCTTCTTTCCTTGCTGTTGAGGAATTGACTGACATTCTTACCTTTATGTTCATTAGTCTTGGGGGGACATTTTCTGAGCTCGTTTGTATCTTTTTGCTATGGGCCTGTGACGTTTCAAGATTCTTCGAGGTGACCACATACTCTGGTGGTAGGGACGCCACTGGGCGAGGCTGGTACGCATTTGGCCATGTAGCTGGGAATCCCGGAAAATACCTTACTTTCTTGAAGCTGTGTGTGAAGTGTGGGTGCTTGAGAATCACAAGACTGTGCCTGCAGGCCACTTAAGAAGCCGATGGGCATAGCCAGGGCAGCACAGGCCATTGGCCAGGTCCCAGCCCGCCCCGGATTACAGGTTACCTATTGGGTGACCTCTGAGTCGTAGGGAATGCCCCGCAGTCTCCAGCCAAGCGCTCTCCCCTCTCTCTGACCTGCCCCTCCTAGGAGTTCTCTTGCCTGTGGTGGTTCACACTGCCTGTTTCTCCAGGAGAAACAATTCTTTGGCCCTTAGTGTGCTGCACCCCAGTCCTCAGTGTTTCATGTGCAGCACGTCCGTGTTCTCCCCGCTGGTTGCTGTCCTCCTGGAGACAAGGATGACAGAGTTGTCTTCTGCACTCCCTGCCGAATCCCCCGTGCGGGTCTGAATGTAATCAGGGGCTGCTTACTGAAGAAGCTTTTTAGCTTAGAACAGCCCCGTTGTGGATAGGGTGCTAAATGCCATTGATCCTATGGGGGAAATTTTCTTCGGATACTTGAGACGTGTAGCTAAAGAGTTAGTTTTATGTGCTTAATATTTTTACATGAAAACATATTATGAAACAGCACATTGCATGCACGAATTGTTGAAGAAGAACATGGAAATAGGACAACATCATGCAGCCCGTGAGTGAGTATTCAATATTGAAAAGACTTGCTTTTCTTCCTCTCAAGTGACGGCTACCAGGAGGACGAGCTGATTGTTAGCCCTGCATTAACCCTCCTCCCATCCGAGAGGGCCCCCCTGCTACAACTGAACTCGGTAGAGATGCTTTTGGAAGTGAGGCCGTGGGCTTCAGCAGACCCAAACCACTGCCCAGTGGAGCCGCTTCCCATCACACCATGTGCTCTCTGGGGCCCCGCTTCTCTGGGGCTTTGCCTTTGGGGCTGCAAGATGGGAGGCTAAAGGTGTATTGGTGCCTCAGCCCCGCCCCCTCCCGGGTCTCCACTGTGAGTACCTGGGGGCTTCTCTCTGGCCTCTCTGCCTTCTGTGCCGCTGGGGCTTCAAGGCGGTTCAGGAGGAAGGTTCTCCCACAGTGGCCTCACTGGAGCGAGGTGCCTGCTTTCTCCTGGGTGCCCCCACTCGCCCATCGAGTGGGTGCCAGCAGGTGGAGGTGATAGCAGTTGACCACAACCGTCCCTCTTGGAGCTCGGCTTATGAGCACAGAGGCGCGCACACAGGCATTTGGTGGATGCAGAGACCAAGCGGCCAGGGACAGAAGTCCTCTAGCAATAATGCATGGTTCCTAGAGCACCTCCACGGAGTCCTTTCGGCAGAGTGTTATGAGTCGGACTGCTCACTGCAAGGTCAGCAGTTCGAACCCTGCAAGTGCTCTCAGGGAGAAAGATGGCTTTCTACTCCCGTGAAGAGTTAGGGTCTCGGAAACCCATGAGGGCAGGTCTGCCCTGTCTCTGAAGGGCGCTCTGAGTAGGAATTGACTCAAGGGCAGTGAGGTTGGCTATCCCTGTGGCAGAGCAGGTGATGTGTTGGGCTGGGCTGCTAACCAAAGGGTTGGCAGTTCAAACTCACTATCCACTCCGCAGGAAGGTGAGTAGTAGCCTGCTCCTGCACACACACAGTCTCATATATGTGTACACCCTTCTACACACATGTCCTCACACATACATCCTTGTACACGCATACTACCTTGCACATACATACATCCTTGTATGTCCATCCATCCTTGTATCTGCGTATAGCCATGTACACGCGTACATCCTTGCACATATATATCCTCGCACATGCGTACATCCTTGTGTACAGCCTTGTACACATGCACAGCCTTGTACATATGTACATTCTTGTATACACATCCTTGTATACACTTACATCCTTGTATACATATACATCCTTGTATATGAGTACAGCCTTGTACACACATACAGCCTTGTCTTGCACACACATACAGCTTTGTACATATGTACAGCCTTGTACACACATACAGCTTTGTACACACATGCAGCCTGTAAACCCTATGTAAGGTCACTGTGAGTCAGAATCCACTCGATGGTGGTGGGGTGTGTGTTTGTTTGTTTTGGGGACTACCTCTGCTTCACTAAGCAGCCAACTCCATCCACTGCCCTTCAGACTTTGGAGCCGAGCTGGGGTGCTGTGGTCACTGTTGTTGTTTTAACTGGTGTGTAATTTAGGCCTTTTCATCTGCGGTTAGTGACAAGAAAAACCTAGTGAATGCTAGCAGAATGTCACTTAGCCGACTTGGGCCAGGCACCTGGGTGGACAGTTCTGAAGCCGTGTAAGGGACTCATTCTGGAGAAGTCAGTCTGCAGGCCGTACCTGTTGCACCTTTCTGTATGTAACTCGATGTGATTGGGAAAGCCCCGCCTTGTACTAGGAGCCGACTGTGCTGCAGAGCGGGGGTGGTGGTGGTGAACTTCCAGCTTCCCCCTGAGCCCCTCCGCACGCCATCCAGGGGACTGAACTCCCTGTCTCCAAGCGCTGGAAGGAGGGCCAGTGTAGGCAGGGACACTTGTAA
This sequence comes from Tenrec ecaudatus, assembly GCF_050624435.1. Classification (NCBI taxonomy): domain Eukaryota; kingdom Metazoa; phylum Chordata; class Mammalia; order Afrosoricida; family Tenrecidae; genus Tenrec; species Tenrec ecaudatus. The sequence goes on from NC_134546.1 coordinate 943,796, forward strand.
ATAATGGAGAGGCATTTAAGACTGCCTGGAGAAATCGAGGATGTGGGAGGCAAGGCTGGCGGGTGCACCTGATACCCACGTGAAACCCGAGCCCGAGGGCATGGATTAACAGGTGAGCCGTGTGCCCGGCTCAGTGCATTTAATCAGCTGTAATCTTCAGGCGTTCCCACATATGTGGGTCTGCTTGTTAACGCTCACTTTCAGGGAGCCACTGTAGTTGTACACCCGGCACCAGGACGGTCTGAGCGGACTTGTGTCGTGGAGGGAGGCTCCTTCCGTGTTCTGCATCCGAATGCAGAGCTTCCAGGAGTCATGGCCATCCAATCTATAGCTGACTTAGGGTGCTGGAATAAAATAAAACACATTATCAGTCAGGAGTATTTTTTACATAGCCACCGAATTGCATACATCGGTGTGTGTGTGTGTGTGTGTGTGAGAGAGAGAGGGGGGGGGGAGGAGCTCTGGTGACTTACGTAGCCTTCAGTACGTGTTCGGTGGGTGGCTAGCAGAAAAGTTGACAGTCTGCACCCACTCAGTACAGACATGGCCATCTGCCCCCACCAGGACGATGGCCCAGACATGGGGGCAATTCTGCTCGGTCTCATGGGGTCGCTGCAAGTCAGTATCAACTCAACAGCACCCAGCCAAGGGTGAGCACACCTCTGTCTCTAGGTTGTGTTTACCCTGACGACGTGCTGGCGGTCAGCAGAAAGGGTGTCCGGTTGACACAGAGCACAGGGAGGATGTCAGCCCAGCAGCTGTTGGCGCCAGGGTCTGAGGGGTGCCTGGCTGTCTCTGAAGCCATGGTTGCAGAAAGACCCCAAGCCCGAGCCAGAGAGAGCCTAGAGTGCCAAGGAGTTGAGCCTTCATCCTGTAGGCCTGTAGGGTATCTCGTTTTTATCCGTTTTTCAAAATTTCACTCAGAATTTTTTTTCATTAGGGTGCTGTTCCAAATCAAATATGATTGGCTCCCTCAGTACATGAAGTGGCAAACTTGAAATAGAGTGTTCTCCCACCCACAGCCCACCCAGTGAAGGACACCATCCACCTGAGGGGATGTTGGCTGGGGGAAGGGTCATCGGGAAGGCCTTAGACCGAGCATGTGGGAAGGGGTTGAGGTGGGGCCTTGGGGTCACCAGTACCTGCTCCCCAGGAGCTTGGGGTTGGGTGGCAGTGAGGATGGGAAGCAGGAGGGAGGCGAGTTTGACTGGGGGTGAAAAATGCGGGTCAAGCCAGTCAGTCTCCTGGCTGCCAGCCAGCTTCTTGGGGTCAGGAGGGTTTGTACAGGGACTCGGGTGGGGCGGGTTTTTTCTTTCCCAGTTCTGAGACACTCCTGATGGACAAGAATCATAACATCCGCTTTGTGGGGTGAATGAGAATGCAAGGTGGCATGGAAGATGCCTAGGCCAGGCTCTTAGAGCAGGCGTAGGTGAGAGCTGCTCAGCATAGTGCTCTCCGGTGGGAATGGATGTTCCGAAGGAAAGGCTCCTCTCCCCTCTTGCAAGCATTTCCAGTTGAGACAGTCCACATTTTGAGGTAGTCAAAGTAGACAAATGGGCCCTCAAAGGGCCAGTGTCCCGATGGACCAAAGACGCCCATGGGCTAATCAATACATTGGGAGATAGGAAAAACCGAGAAGATTTTTTTTTTCTTCACCAAAACAGAAAAAAAGTTTCTTACCTTTGCCCCTTCTACATTCTATTACAGGCAGTATGGGCCTGTCCCTGTCTGGGGCTGTCTGAATGCACATGAAAGTGTCCGCACTGGAGTGTCTTTCTGACCAGTTCAGAATGGGAGACTGTGATGGCTAGAGCTAAGCCTCAGCGGCCACCTCTTAGCCACAGTGGGACTTCCCAGGTCACCGTGACAGCTCATGCGTGCTGGGATTATGTTTACCTTTTCTAAAAATTATACCCAAACACCTACCCGAGCCTTTCTTTTGTGTTACTTCCTCGGGTGAAACCACGTGGCCCCCAGCTCTTGGAGATAGATCTTGAGGTGGACCAGAGAGCTCACAGCCTCATTCTGCTCAGGGCCACAACTTCCATGTCAGTCTCACTGTATCAAGTGAAACTCACGGGGCGGAAAGGACCCCGTGTAATCCAAATACTCACAGAGGGACTGGCGTATTGCGTCCGAGGGAGGGGGTAAATCGACCGCTTCCCTCCACCAACGGCCCGGGTTTGAAGGACAGAGAGCCGTGAGGACACGAGCTCCATGTCTGTTGAATGGGGAGGGACGGGCCAGTCTGGACAAGCTTCCCAGGCTGGCCTGACTGGCCCGGAGAAAGAAGGTTGGGCCCTCCAGGGGTTATTTAGCTTTAGTACTCTGTTTGCTGTTTGTTGAGACAGCTGTAGTTTGGTATCAGGATAATGAAGGAAATTATGATTGGAATTTCAAGAGGATTATTTATCATTTCCCAAAATGAGGGTAGCATTTGGAAACCATGGATGGAATACTGAAAGTCCCCCTTGGAGAAGTGACTCCCCCATTCTGCAGACTTCAGTCTGACTCTTGGAATCATGCTGTGTCTGCCCTGCCTGCCTTCTTGCCTTGGCCCCATCAGTCAGAGGTGCCTGGGTTGCCTGGCTGTGTCGGAGAGCTGGTTCCTGCCGGTGACCTGCCTCCCCAGCTCTCTCTGAAGCCATACTCCTCCACCCCGGTGTCTGACCTCTGATTCCCTGGGGGAAAGGGACACCTCTCCCTGCAGTTACTCTCTGTTACGGATGGATATGGGGCTGTCGAGGGTCGACTCAGAGGATGAGAGTGCTGCAGGAGCAGCCCCGGAGCAGAGGGGGTGTGTGTGTGTGTCTTTGAAGGATGCGTCCTCATGCATGACAATCAGAGCTGGTGAGCGCGGGAAGAGAGATCTCTCCTGACACAGCCAAACATCATCTATGTTTGGAAGGGGGTTTGGGCGTGAAAGATGACCTTATTTCTGTTTGCTTCTGCCAAGCACAAGGTGCGTGTGGCCAGTTCTGAAAGATCTGTGAAGATCAAGAGCAGATACTTCCCAGTGGGCGTTATCTTACAGGAGTTCCTGGGTGGGGGAAAGGGCTGACATCCTCAGCGCTGACTGGAAGGCTGGCGGTTTGAGTCCACCCAGAGACACCTGTATGAAAGGTTTGCAGATTGACTTCCCAAAAAGTGGCCGCTGAAAAACACCCCATGGAGCACAATCTAGATTTGATACACACGACACTGCCATGAGCTGGGGCAGACATGCAGCCTCTGGTAGACAGGAAGGTTGGTAGGCTTTATAAACTGAAGTTGAAAATCGTTTCTGAAAAGAGGTTTCAGCATCTCATGAGATTAAACACACGAAGAGAGCTGGTGCGCATGTGAGACCAGGGCCCTGTGTAGCACATGCTGAGTGTGGGCATCGCTGAGACCATTGCTGGAACCAGGCGATCTGGGGCCACTGCCTGAGAGCTGAGTCTTGGGGGCACCGATACAGCCTTAACTTCTTGTCTGGAGACGGGAGGCGGGGGAGATTGTGCAGTTTCCTGGGAGTTAGCCGGCTGTGGAGGCATAGCTACACACTGATGCCTGGCTGCATTCTACTAAAGGACTGTCCACAACCTTTGTCCTTCGAGGGGACCGGTGAGTCCCTCGTGACTCAGTCATAATCTCATGTTAACTTTTGATGTTTGATGATGCAGGCTCTTACAGGGTATTAATTAACAAGAACTCGTGTGATTTTGATTATAATCACTTTAAATTACAGGGCCCTCTCCTGGGTAATGATGTTTGCCATTTGCCCTTCCACGGTCTTTCGCAGGCAGAATGCAAGGCTTTCTCCTTTTCTGTTTGATCAGGAAGAACCTTGGTCTGTTGCCTCACAAGCCCCGACTACACCAGAATTACCCTGCACACAAAGTTAGGTGGGTGCCCTTCCACAGATGGGGGTTCAGAGCAGTTGATGGTGGGGTGCCTCAATCGCTCAGGAGGATGGAAAGTTAGACTATTTAATAACTGCTGTGAGGTGGGTATGCCCCGAGCCAGGCGTGGTTCTGTCAGCTGGCCCGCGCCTGCTTAGATAGGTGCGCTGCTACTGACTCTTCTGTACTGCCACCCACCCCCTTTGTGCTGGGACTCGCTCTTACAGCGCCTGCTGGGGAGCGCAGTGTCTGACAGTCCCCTGGTCGAGGCCGAAGCTGGGCCACGCGAAGGGGGCTCTGCAGCACAGAACACACGTGTGAGGCTTGGAGCCACAGCGACTTTCTTAGGCCGGTCATTGCCAAATAACACGTGAGAGTGGGAACGATTCCCAGGAAAGTGTGTGTGTGTGTGTGTGTGTGTGTCTCTTTATGTGTATGTGTGTGAAAGTATTATGTGTGTGTAAGTATGTATGAGTGTGGGTGTATGTGTCTGAAAGTTTGTGTGTGTCCATCCACCCCCTACAAGGATGGAAGAGACGGCTTCGAGGGATTGGTGTGTCGAACATTCTGTTCATGGTGTACAGTCACAGATGAGTAACCTGTCCCCATAGACCTGCTGCTGTTTCCCGTGGCCTGTAGTTCATTCTGCCTGAGTCTCCACGATGCTTTTGTCTTGTTAGCAAGATAAGGGGTGTCTGGGAAGCAAGACCACCGTGGTCTCCAGTGGTGGTTCTCTTGGAGGGTGGGCCCTAAATGTGGAGTGGATCGGGGCTGTCGGTACAGGCCAGCCCGGCAGCTATGAGACGAGGCTCAGTCCTTTTCTCCTCGCCTGCTATTAAAAGCTAGTTGTAGTGAAAGGTCTGTTTGTCAGATGTTTTTTAAAAAATGTCTCCTGAGCAAACTGTTCCCTCAGGACCTTGGGTGCCTAGTAAGAACAAAGGCCAGTGCAGAGAACCGGGAGCGTGGATCTTTGAGCTGAATGTTCACTTTACTGGGGTCCTCGTGTGTTTGGTCTGAAGCTGCTGGCCCCCAGTCTGGGTGCTCCTTTCTGAGCTGGGGCAGGTGCACATCAGCGAACCCTGGGAGTTATCGGTCATTTATCACATCGTGCCCACCTGTCTGCTGCACCGTGGGTGTTGAATGCTGAAGGAGAGGTGGGAGACGGAGGAGGAGGAGGAGCCTCTGATGTTAAACCCTGGACCCCCTTCTCTGACCGAGAGGCAGGCTACACACTGTCCAAACTGTGCTGGATCTCCAGGTATACCCACCACACACACACACACACACACAGCCGAAGTTGAAAAAGCCTTCGTTTGAATCTGTGTTTCGGGGTGCAGGGCTTAAGCTCTGTGCTCCTTCTCCTGATCTAGAAAGTGAAGTGGTGAACTTAACATCTTGTGGGGAGGACTTTTCCCTCACAGAGCCTTTGCCCTCCTCTGTGGTGTCCAGCTGCTCCGTGGTGTCCAGGCTTCTGGAATGGCTCGGTGGTAGCAGCACAGTTGTCTTCTGGAGACTACTGGGCTAAGAAGTATGGGGCGAGGTTTGTGTAAGATATACATCTGCCTAAAACAGTATATCAGCTACTTTCAAAAACATCATATCTGAAAAATATGTTTGCGCTTGCCTCTCTCCCATCTCTAAGTTGGTGGGGAAAAGCATTGGAGAAACAAAGGGCCCAGCGAGGTCACATCATACAGGGTCACAGAACTTAGCCTGGACTCTGCTTTCCACCCCCTAGAGCCCAGACCTGGTCCACTTGCCGCTATTTCCACCCGGCTGATAAGCCGTGTGCACAGAAGCCATAGGTAAGACTGAGGGCAGAGTGAGGTCGGCACCAAGCAAGGAGCCGGCAGCCTGGACTTAGATTTCTGAGAATGGGCCGTCTTGCAGCTGGGAGAGCCCACTGGAGGAACCCAGGAAGCCTTCCTGGAGGAGGGGCATTTGGAGCTGGCCTTGAAGGAGAGGTGGACCTCAGCCTGGGGAGAGGGAGCCCCCAGAGCAGAGGTGTGGAGATGGGAGGGCCACATAGTGGGGGTGTGGATCCATCGGGGGTGGGGTGGGGGCTGCAATGGGGGGGTGGAAGGGGGGTACCCAGCATCTCCCGTGGATCAAGCTCCCTTGCCAGGTACCAGTGTTACCGCGGTGTCCTGAGCAGGGCGATGGCTGCTCACCTTGCAGATGCCTGAGGGTGTCACATTCTCCTGTCCATTTATGTTTTGGGGGGAACCCAACCCCATCCCACCCCCACCCATCCCCCGCAGACTAAAAGTTGGTTTTGCTTTGATCCAGCAGGGAACTTGCCTAGTTTAAAGTGGGGGTGGGGGGGCTGGGAGGGAAAACAGGAAGAAAGAGGTCAGGAGAACAGAGATCAGGGAGGCAGTGGTTCTCTCGCAGGGGGCCTGGAGTCTGCCTCCCAGTTACCAGGCAGCTGGCACTCCAGGGTGGCCGGGCGGGCCTATGAATTATTCAGGGCTGTGCCCAGGGAGTGGCTCCCCCAGAGCCTGGTGGTGGGAGGAGGTGGAAGCTGTCGCCAGGAGACAGGATGACGGGTGATTGCCCCTGTGAAGGGCTTCACGGTGGAGCGTGCCAGGGCCACACACCTCTTTCCACGTCCCCCTGCCAGCGGGTCATCGGGCCCATGTTTCAGGGAGCAAGCACTGCCACACACGCACCCAGGGGTGGAGCATGCTGGGAGGGGTTGCTGAGGGCTTGCAAAGTGGGTGGGGAACCCCATCCTCTCTGAATCCCATTTTCCCACAGCCCTTGATGACCGATCCCATTGAGACAGTGCTTGTCATGATCGTCAAGTGTCACGAGCACTCCTTACATGCTGCTGTCACCTCTTCGGGGGTGGTGGTGGTGGTGGTGTGTGTGTGTTCGTGTGCACGCCCCATTTCCTCAGCTGGACTCAAAGTGCCCGCAGAAGAGAACGTGCATCTCACCAGCCCTCGGGTGTCTGCATGTGAGGGCTGGACTTGGGGAAGGTTGGGTGGGTGACGTGTGCCCCCCGCAGACCAGGCCTTGTGGTGTCTGCGGTGATGAGGTCTGCAGAGCCCAGCCCCATTGTTCGGGTCGCTGTCCCCTCCCCCCTCTCTGGGCCGGGTAGCAGCTCCGTGTTGAGCACCTGGAAAAGGTGCACGGCTGTGGCTGCTGGGCTGCGGGGCCCAGAGAAGGGCTCTGTGCTTGTGTCCTTTCTCCTTTCTCTCCCACAAGCTGTGCTCCCCGGACTAGTTGGGCCCCTTCTGCCCAGTGTAAACTCGGGCCTGATGGCCCGAGGTTGGTGGTGTGAAGCAGACACAGAAGCGGCCTCTTGGGCAAGAGCAGGCCTGGCCCAGGTGCATTCCTCAGATGTCCTTTTCTTTACGCCAGTCTCCTGCCGCCCAGCCCGTCCGGCTCCGGCGAGTCTTGCATTCACAGCATGGCAACACCTGTTTGCCAAAGGTGGGGCCCTGCACTGGTGGGAAATTCTTTCCCTCCTGAGGGAAGGGACGCTTTGTGTGTGCAGATAACAGACTTAGATAAGAATCCAGGGTGAAGGTCTGGCTGGAGTGGAAGATTCAATAAACACGGCCTTCCTTCCTTCCTTCCTTCTCGGGAGCGTGGGTGCTTGGTGTCTGTGTAGGTGGCCACGCTGCTCCCTCTTGGCGCGGTGAGCCCGGCACTTTGGGTCTGTCCCCGTACCCGCACGGCTGGTTGGACAGGAAGCAGGCAGGGGAGACGGACAGCACTGAGCTTGCTGGCTTTTCCCTCAGGTCTGAGCTCCCGCCATCAAACGTCGACCTTTCTAGACTTCTTCCTTTGACAACTTCTCTTTTGGTTGTGAGTGAGTTGGATGCAGCTTGACAGAGGGAGCCCATGAGTTTGCATGCCACGATCCACACACATTCTGTGCGTCCCTCTGTTTGTGCCCCCCCCCCCCAGTCCACTGCAGCTCCCTCGGTGACCCTCACTGACTCTGCTTACCCCTGGTGCTTCCTGCTTCCACGCCTTCGTGCCCCACCCTCTGCTATTTGTCCTGGGTGAACCCGCCCTTCTGACTTTCATGGCTGGTTCCTTTATAACGGCCTCTGTAAAAGTATGCTTTTGCATCAGAACAGAGTTCAGCAGAAGGGCCTCTAGGGTATGGACTTGTGGGGCGATGGGACTGTTACTGCCGCTCTGAACCCTCCTTTACCGAACCTTCGGAGGGGTCCCCAGATCCCTGAGGCCAGAGATTCCCTGTGATACAGTGGGTGCCTCCGTCGTGTCAAGTAAGGGATGGCTGAAGGTGGGGCAGAGTGAGGGGCAGGCTCGGTACCAGGCCCACGCCAAACCAACTGCCACCAGGTCGATTCTGACTCCTGGCAGCACCGCAGGACAGAGTGCACTGCCCATACTGTGAACGCAAGCCCCGTGTTCCTCAGAGGAGCTGCTGGAGGGCTACTGCTGGCTCCCAACGAGCGGCCCTCTGGTGACCCAGGACGTCACCCGCACTCTGTAAGCCTCTGACGTTGGAATGAATGTCCTCTGTGAACCGGCTGTCCCCACTGTTGGGTCACGCTGCAATCTGTATGAATATTTATCTAACTTAACTATTGATGGAACAGCTCTTGTGAGGTCTTCCTGTTAGGATGCCATCTTTCCAGGCTCAGAGAATCACAGAATTAGAGAATGGCCAAGCTCCCTTTACCTTCAGTCTGCTACAAGCCCCTGCTCTCAGCTTTGCAAACCCCGAGTCTGACTCAATGCTCACATGGGCAGACCTATGAGGAAGGAGGTGTTTGATCTTTTAAGCGCAGGGTGGCTTGTGAGGGGAAGGAGGTGCTGGCGACTGCTTCCAGCTGCCTGGAGTGTGAGGTGCCATTGAGGAGACAGGAAGCATTCTGGAAGGGTGGCGGCAGGTAGTCACAGAAATACCGTGCCAGAGATGTGCTACGCCGGGAGTTTGTGTTGGAAAGTGTTCCTTTGGGGTGCGGAAGTAACTGGAAATGGGTGGTCTCTCTTGTTTTCTTGCCTTTGCCTAGCTATCACAGTGGCTTGGTTGGGTGTTTGAGTTTTCCGACATGAGGGAAACTGTCTGTGGAAAGTGGGAAGGGTTTTGAAGAGAGGCTGCATGCTGCAGCAAGCAACGGACAGAAAGGAAGTTTGAGACTGGGTCGTGAAAGGGTGGCAGGCTCTGCAGGTATTTGGCAGTAGAAAGGGGATTGCAGGTAAGATAGGGTGAGGGGTAGGAGGCTCCTTAAGGAAGGAGTCAGGCGGGGTGAGAGGTAAGACAGCATGACCGGAAGGTTCAGTAGAGTGTAAATGCTTCTCTGTGTGGCCACACTAATGGGAGAGGATGGTGTTGACGTCTTAGAAATGAGTCCTTCCCTGAGGGAAATGACACGGAGGGAGGGTCTGTGGAGGATGCTGCTGTGTGAGCAGGCCTGTCTCTGCCCGCCCTTGATCCCGCCACTCTGCTCCCGGCCCAGGGCCCGTTATTTCCAACTGCTAGAGTGTGTAAATCCCACCCGGCTTAGCATTCTGGCCATCCTCTCCCGAACATTTGAATGTTCAGGAAATGGACCCCAAAATTTATTCTTCAAGGATGCTGTAATGCAAGACAGATACCCATCTTCTTTTTCTTTCCCTCCCACGTCCTACCTTAAGACTCCATAAAGCCCCTTGGAACGAACAGAACACTTAATCCGACCTCCCTCACGTTCCGTTCACATGCCGGGCCAGCTCAGCCAAACTCTTACGTACAGGCTCCCTAGGCACGAGGAGAACCAAACCAGACCAGAGAAAAGCCATTCCCAACAGGACCTTCTGAGTGGCCACTTTGGTGTGAGCTGGCAGACACGGTGCCCGACCCCAACCCAAATTACATGCTCCAGAGGCTCATGCGGAGGCTTGCTTGGGGTTTAGGGTTACCTTGGTAGCCTTTATTGAGTTTGGGGGGATTGGGCGTAAGGTGAGTATACTCGGAGCACACGGGCTGCAGAGCAGAAAACAAGATGGACAAGGCTGGTCTGGGGTTCTGTGTGTGGTGATGCCCTCCCTGACCTGACTGGGAGAGCTTGGGTGAGAGAGACACTGTGTCCCTCTGAGCCTTGGGTGTCTCCTCTTCAGAGACGCCTGCCTCTCAGGGCTAGGCAGCTGAGAGCCCTGTGAAAGAGCTTTGCTCTACATGCTGCAACCAGATGCTGCTGTGACCTTACAGCAGCCAATCCCTTTTGTGATTGGTGATGATTGGGGTTGCAAGAAGAGTCACCAAGTGGGGAAAATTTAAATGTTGTGCTTATCATTATAATGGCTGATAGTTAGACGGCAAGAACCTGAGTTACTCAGAAATAACTTGAGAAGCAGAAGGACATTATAAGGATCACAGACCCTAAATCTCTTGGACTTGCAGATCAAGCGTCCAGAGCCTTTTGGAGGCACTCAGAAGTTAGGGGTGAGCCGCAGTACGTGACTCTGGACCGGGCCTCTCCACCATTGCACACCACGTCACGTCGTTCTGCCCACAAGTAACCATAGGAACCTGCCTTCTCTCACGCAGCCTGTGGTTGGCAGAGACTTGTTCTCCGGGCTTCATGGGCTTCTGTCCCAGGCTTCCAGCTGTGGGATTCTTCGTGTGGCCTGAAGTCAGGCAGAGTGTTCATGGGAATGGGACGAAAGATTGATAATGGTGATTTCCCTGTCACCTGTTGAAGCCCCTGTATAACCTGCGCCCGTGTTCGCGACTCACTTCATCTGTGGTCACCCAGGAACATGAGTTGAAATCCACTAGCTGGCAGCCATCAACAGCAGCCCCGTCACACTGTGACCTGGCTCATTCAGGAGTCCATGTCACATGCTGTCCCCATACCAGACGGAGAGCCCTGGCGACTGAATCGGCCTGGACCAGCTGACCCTGAGTTTGGGCAGGTCCCCTACTAGAGGGAGTCTAAAGGGAGATGCTAAGAACATGACTCTTCTACCTGTCACTTCATTAAGGATTAAACATGAGACACTGCAGATTAGTAAACATTTCACACTCTCAGTTTCTGCCCTGTAGCTGGTTACTTAGAGACTTGTCACTCATCAGCATGTTTAATGGTGAAGAGGGTGGAGCCCGCCGAGGAGACCGAGAACATTTCTGCTTCCACCTGCAGCCTCCATGTCCTGGAAATGTGGGGATGTATTGTAAATATTAGTGTAAGGAGAGGCGAATTTTGTAAACTATGCTCCTAATTTCTGGGTAGTACTGAACAGTTTTTAGGGAATTTCCCCATTATACCTGCAGTGACCTGTGGTCCCCACCCAGCTGACAGTTGAGGCTTAGAAAGAATCCAGGGCTTCTTCCAAGGTCACAGGGTGATTAAGAGCCTCGGCCAGGATTGGAGACTGGGGCGGGGGGTTGGAGGGGTGCTCTGAGGCGCAGTCAGAAGCTTCCTCCAGAATCTAGCTCGGAATGACACCTTTGAAGGGGCTTCAGTGTCTGCATCTTGCATGATGAGACATGGTGTCTTCCGCTCCTTGCTGGGCCTGCTTACAAAGCTGAGGGGTGAATCTGTGCCTGTGTTCATGACCCGGTTGTGTGGATTGGGACTGCTCAGAGGGGAGACGTTGGGGAGTCTCAAGGTTTACCTGTAGCCCGGGGCTGGGGGATGGTGGTTTGAGTTACCTGTGCCCTGGTGACTAGAGGAAGCCTGGGATCTCCACCACTTCCACAAAGATTGGAATCCTTTAGGGATTCAGTGAGTATAGCTACAGGGCTTCAGGCTGGAAATACCAAATTTTGAATCTACCATGGGCCTGAATTAGTAAAGGAAAGGACAGTCGATTTTCATCAGTGCTGTTTTATTTCCTCGGCGGTTTTCCATTTCCGTTGTAATTGAGAAGGTGCTGGGCAGTTTTAACTGGGGGAAAGTGGACAGTTGTCCGGGCAGTGTTTCACAAACCAAAGTCGGATTGCTTCGTGCCAGCCCGCTGCAGAGCCCCCACCAGGGTGTAAACGCCTGCAAGTGGGAGATCAATGCCCACGGGGAGCTGTACCTGGGTACCTTCCTCCCACAATGCCTTGCTCAGCGGCGGCCGTGCGTGAGTGTGCGTGTGTCTTGGTTGCTCAGCGGTGGTAGCGCGGGAAGCCCGTGGGCAGCCGAGACTGCCGAGACGACTCACGAGCCCGGCTCCACAGCCCTGCTGGCCGTGCCCGCACGCTGCCCGGGACGCGGCTGCCGCTCTTGCCCCCCGCTCTCAGGCGGCCCGCCCCGCGCGAGGGCGGCGCGCACGGGGGACGGCGCGGGCGCGCCCAGGTGCGCGGTCCTGGTGGCCGCCGGCGTCGGCCTCGGGCCGCGGTTCCGTGCGCTCGCCCCCGGGACGCTTCCGTTTCTGGGGGCGCTGGACGCGGACTGTGACCCACCAGCTTTGTTTGGGCAGGTCCCGCGCGCCCCGGCCCGCAGCGGCGCGAGGTGGACGGCGGCCGCCCCCCCAGCCCCGCCCGCGGGCGCCGCGGTTCCTCTGGGGCTGTTATGCTAATCAGGTGACGTCACCGCCCAGCACGCGGCGAGCGGCTCCCGATTAAATTACAAACCGGCGGCCGCGCGGGCAGCCGAGGGAGGTGTGCGCCGCGCCGCGCCGGGCCGGCGACGGGGCATGTTTAGGATTGGCCGTCGTTTTGAACACTCGGAGTAGGACTTGCGCCGCCCCCCTTTCCTCCCGCCTCTCCGCCCGCCGCCGTGATCCACAAAAGGGAGGGAGCCAGGGAAGCCGCGAGGAGGCTGATGCCCGAGCCGTAGCTGCTGGCCGCACGGAGGTGGGCTCGCCCGCGGCCAGCGCTCCCGCGGGCCACCCGCTGGCCTGCCAGCCCGAGCGGCGGCGGCGGGCCGGGCCGCGCGGAAGCCGCTGCCTGGTGGATGGGGCTTGGAGGGGCCCCGGGCGCGGTTTCGTGGGTGCAGCCGGCCGCCGGGCGCTCCGCCGGGCATAATGGAACTGCAGAGGACGTCCAGCCTCTCCGGGCCGCTGCCGCAGGCGTACACGGGGCAGGCTCCCTACAACTACAACCAGCTCGAAGGGCGCTTCAAGCAGCTGCAAGGTAAGTCCGCGGACGGACGTGGGAGGCCTCCCGGGCCCTCCGGGTGGCGGCCAGCGCCGCGCCTCGCCCACCCCTCTGAAGCAGGCAGCTTCTCTGAATTCCCTGCGCCAGAAAAGCCACCATTTGGAGTCCGCGCTCCTGTGGAGGGGTTGGGCGCCTTCACAGGTCAGGTACCTGCCGCCTGCTGCACGCACATTTTTAATATTTATTATTTCCCCATCTTTTAGCTCTCTCGGTGTCCTGGGAGATCAATGCTGATAGACCTGTGAGTGTGCAAGCAAGCCTCTGAGTTGGGGGCGCCTCCGTCTCTCCCTTCCCCCAGCCCCTCACCTACCCAAAGCCTGAAAGGTGTAAAAAGTGCCCGGGCCTGCAAACAATGGCTGGGGGAAGGAGGGAGTGGTCTTTTTGTTCCGAAGCTTTCAGTAAATTACAGTTTTGATTCTTCAGCTTAATTTTAACTCTTTTGATGTACTGTGTTGGAGGAGAGCCTTTCCGTCAATTTGGTGGGCTCTGTAATTTATCATGATTGCCATTCCGATCTTATGGGTTGGGTTAGTTGGATCAATTATAGGTTTTAAGAGTCTGTATTAAACTAAATAATTGAGTGAATCCTGCGTTGTACTCCACTTAGTTTTAGGGAGAGCAGGGTCCTGGAAATCCAGAGTCTTCCTATTTCTCAGCCCCCACGTTCCCAGCACACCCCAAGCCAGCCCGGTAGCCCTTGGATTCTCTGCCCCACCCGCGGCCCTCCCAGGGGTGTCTCAGGGCACAGACGTGAGAAAGAAGGCGTAACTAGAAACAGCTCCTTCCGTTTGGAAGCCCCTGGAATCAGCTCTAGGCGGGGATGGCTCTCAGTGCTGGGAAAGATCCAGCTCCCCAGACAGTATGTTTCTTATTTTAACTCTTGGTGTCACAAATGTGGTTCTCTTGAGGAGGCGGAAGGAAGGAAGCTGAGCAGTTCAGTCCCAGAATGTTTTCATTGGGAAAGGGGGAGGATGTATTTCATTCATAGGTTTATTTATCTTGTGAGCGAGTTGACAGAAATGACACTACTCTGGAAAACAGGACAAGGCGGCATTCCTGGGGCGTCGGCTAAGGGGGAGCCCCATGCACTCCAGGGAAGGGTTGTGTGTCTTTCTTTGGAACTCTTAAGAAGGTGGGATTTGCCTTTTTAAGCAAAATAAGCAGGCAAGGGGTTGATGAAAGGAAATTGCAATGGCAGACAAACTGGTATTTCTGCTACTCCTGGATTGGTGCTAGGAGACCCCCCCTTCTCCCCCCCCCCCCCCACACAGAGCTTCAGGTTCTGATGATTTAGAAAGGGCTTCTCCTCCCTGGGTCTGGTCGCCCAAGTCATTGTGTCTGACCCCCATGTGAAAGCACCCTTGGGGGTCGCTTAGGGGTAGGGGAGCAGATGGCACCTGGATCTGAAAAGCTACCAACAGTGTCCAGTCAGTCCAGGCATATAGCCTCAGAAGAAAGACAGGGCATGGTGAAAATAGAGTAGACCATGTGTGTGGAGGAGGGGGCGTGGGGGGAGTAGCACCCAGAGGCCCGCCCATAACAGGCGTTTACTCCCAAAGGGCCGAAAATACTTATAAAACTGCTTCACCAAGAAGGGTGGGGCTTGTACACAGGAAATGTCTTAAATTACCCTCCTGGGCAATGTAAAATCTAAATTGAAAAAAACATACTAATAATCACTGTGTGCCCATGCTCTTATATGTCCCAAGTGCTTCTCGAGTTCCTCCAAAAGACGTGGGCTTCATGTTCCTGGTGCATTTTTTTAAATGACCTTTGTCCCCTAATTCAGCTTCAGATAACCCTGATTTCTAAAGCTTGTGGTCTGGAAGTTGCACAAGTACAGGGTTGGTATTTCTATAACTGAAAACCGCCCGTGTTGGGGAAGTGAGAAAGGGCGAATCAACCTTCAAGTATGGTGCAAACATCTGGCTATGGCCTAAGTAACATGGACCGGATTGCCTTTCAAGCAACCTCAGGAGAATTTAATTGGCACCCCCATCCCCGCCCTTGGTATTTTGTTCAGTATCTGTAGTTCTAACCATCCTTACCACCTCTGTCTATTCTTGTGTGTAGTCCGTTGTAGCACATAACCACACCATGTTGGTAAACTGCTCCCTTGGATCTAAGCTTGTCTCCCAGTGGCTTCCACAAGGCCTCATCGCTCGTTCAGAGGCTGGGCTTCAGGATGCTCTGACTTTCGCAGGAGACGGTTCTGGGAGAATGCTGCTGTCATATTTGTGCCCACGGGATCCAAGAAATTTCTGGAGAGACCACAGCAATAGATTTTGGTTGTCGTGCCTAAGGGAGGTGCACTATTAAAATGCGCCTGGTCTCTAGATAAAATAGTTTGTAGAGATTCATGAGTGTAATTGAAATGAAATCTGACAGAGTTAAGAGACTGAGAGGTAGAACAGCACCTTTACTGCGCCGAGGCTCTTGGCATCAAAGGTGACAGGGCCTCCTACCTCCAAACCTCAGTTTCAGCATTAACCACCAACAGTCACACGCCCACACCCACACCCTGCTTGTTTGCGCACTCGCCCTTAGACTTTTCATCTGAGTCGGTTCGTGTGTCTTATAAAGTGGGGTTCGTTGTTTCTGTTTCTAAACAGTACAGAGCAACTCTGAAACACAGTGAAGTCAGGCTGACGTGTGTCAGGAAAAATGTGTTGATCCTAACAGGTGTTCCTGGTAGCTTCTCTCCACGTTCATACTAGCCCAGTAGTGTGCATCCCCATTCACGCCACCCCCCATTCCAGGCACCTTAGCGTGGCGTTGCCATTCAGGACCTCACCACCACCACAGGCCTCACCCCATGTACTTCCTCATTACACCTCCTTCCTTATATCCCAGGAGAACTTTCTAGGCCAGGTAGGACTTGAGCTCTTAACCGCAAACACTGTCACCTTCAGTTTCTGCCTTTTGCCTCAGATACCCCACCCACCTTTCTGTTTGACCTGCAGACATCCTTCCCAGAGGGTTTTAAAGACTGCTCACCTTTCTGGCATATGAGGAGGAACCCCCCAAAACCAGAAAAATGCTTGCTGATGTGAGGGGGGATAGTGCATTTGGAGTTCATTCCACCAGGTCAGACTGTTCATCAAGCTTTCTATTTAGAGGTTCGGAAAAGATTGTGCAACAAACAAGACCTGATTTATGGCAGACAGGGACTGGCTTTACTACCAGGACAATGCACCTGCTCACACAGCCATCTCGGTGTGCCAAAAACCAGCATGCCTCTGTGGCCCCACACACCTGACTCCTTGCTACTTCTGTTTGTTTCTGCGAATGAAGAGGGACATGAACGGACAGTGATTTGATGGCATAGAAGAAAGGTGAAGTGAAAATGAGGGCGGTGCTGGTGCTGCGAGCCATCCAAACAGATGAGTCTGAAAATGTTTCCAAGAATGGAATCGCAGACTTGACAAATGGATTAAGTGTCATGGAGAGTACTGTGAAGGTGATAAGGTTGTTGTGCAGTACAAAGCTCTGGGGGTACCCCCCCCCCATATCCCATAGAGCTTCTCTTTGTCTCCTCCTCCCAGGGAAGGGAAAAAAGGTTTGTGGAGGGCTCTTCCTGAAGTCTGGCTTAAAGGCGCTCACCTCCCTTCCCAGCTCACCTGTGAGGCTTTTCAAGATGAGACGCTAGGAGGAGGCAGTCCGTTTGTCCGAGGTCGAGGTCACAGGTCTTGTTGGGTTCAGGCTACACATCGCTGTCCTCTTGCTTTCTAGTCACAGATTTCGAGATAGAAGTGTGGGTATTCATGTTCCCCCTCCCCCCATGGCACTGAAACTGTGTGAAATGCCCACTCTACTCCCCCAGGGCACTGGGTCTATTGGTGCTGGTGGCGTGGTGAGGGAGACAGGGTCCAGTGGAGTGGCTACCAAATGAGCTTCTCCTGCCTTGTCGGCCTTCAACCTGGGCAGTTCCCAGGCTGCTGGGGCTCGGTGGATTTGGCCAATGAGGGGGTGCTCTGGCCTCCGTGGGGCAGAGAGAGGGAACGCGGAGAATTCCAGGTCATGAGACTTTGACTCTCAAGTTTATTACCTGCTTTGTATGGATTACTTTCTTGTGCTTTAAAAGTTTTCATTTTAGTTTCTTAACTCTTAAGGGGAGGAAAATCCTACTGGCTTTATGTCTGCAGATCATGAAGGAAATGTTTTTGTACGTTTTTATTCGGTAAACTCCCAGTTGGTCAATATGCCTAGATGATAGTCTAGAAAAACTTCTGAAGCCTTCGAGAAGAACCCACTTTTCATAAAGAAAATCTCGAGTTGCTAGGAAATTTAGAGTAAGGAGCTAGGTAACAATTTGCTTTAAAATTTGCAAGTAAAATGTTGCCGACAGTAATTAAAACCAGTTGCAGTTCATTGAGGGGTGGGGCTGCCAGAAAGAGGACCCGGAATGGGCTTGGAGGATGTCATTGCCAACGTCCGGTGGATCTTCCTGCCCGACAGCGGGGTCCCAGAAAGACATGTCCACTGACTGTGCACACACCTCTGACCGGTGTCTCAGCAAACTGGACAACACTGCGAGGAGCAGGCACCTGCGTCAAGGGGCCGTCATTCAAACAGAATGAGGGGATACAGCTGATTTTAAATCCCGGAAGTTGTGTGGGTGTCCTATCCCCCATGCTACATACCCGGCGTGTCAGTGGAACACGCCTTCTCAGGCCTTCTGCTGGATGACAGCCTGCGGTATGCACGCGCGCAGCCTTGCTCCCCGAAAGGGGAGCATGCATCTGGGGCGCCTACTGACGATGGGGGTCAAGACCACCGCCGCAAGCGCAGGCACAGCGAGAACCGTAAGCAGCAGCACGCCACACAGAAACACTTGACGCTGTCGAGTGTCATTTTATTCGGATCCCCGGGTGACCCCGGTGGAAGCAGCAGCATGCCGTGTCGGGCACATCCGCTTCGAGAGACCGCTGTGCGTGGGGAAGCCGCCCAGAGGACTTGCCTTTGAATGCCAGTGTTGGGGAGACGGCTGACTATGCTGCTGAGCGTTGACTGTCAGTAAAATGCATCAACTCTTCTTGCAAGGAGGCCCAGAGAAGGCTCCTTGGAGACGTTGGATTGAGTAACCCCTGGAGAAAAGGTGAAGGGCCAGCACAAGAGAAGACCCCGGAGGAGGGGGTGGCCAGAGGCTGTCGCAGCAAACGCTGTGCCTGCTGTAGGGACAATGAGACGTCACTGGGAGTCCTAGTGACAGCTGATAACCCTGACTTCTGGGGGGCGGCGACCTCTGGGTCTAAGAAACATAAAAGGTGGCCTCTGTGGCCGAGATACGGGCAGACTGGGACGCCTCTTCGAGAGATGGTCTTGTGTGGTGAGGTGCTCACGGGATAGCTCTGAGCCCCGGCAGGTGGAGAGGCTGTACCTCCTCTGAGCACGGAAGTCACCGTGAGAGCCAGCGTGCACGGCGCCTGCGTTACTGCCCATCACTGTGCTAAATTAACTGAATGGGATTATGCAACGGGATCAGCATGGGAATCTAGTGATGCTCTAAATAAATGTGCATTTTTGTGGTCCCAGTAAGAATGGGATGGGGGTAGGATGTATTCTCTTAAGTTTTTTTATAAGTGAAGAAACGGATCATCGGCTTAAGATCAACCAGTGAAAGTCTCGCTTTCCCAAATTCGGGTTTGGGGCTTAGATTCCCTTGTTTTACCTCTGCGTTTGCAGAGCACCCCGGGGTGTGGGCCACATACCTCTCTGCCCAGGTGATCATGAGTGTGCATTGCTGCCATGGCAGATGGACATACGGCCACGCCCTTTCAGCTGGGAGCACTGACACACACAGACCCTTCCTGTGTTGCCCAGCCCTGAATGGGGCACTGGGGGGCCAGCCATGCACCTTCTGGGGAGAGAAGACCACCTTTCTTGGCGGGTGGGGGTGTTAGCAGTGAGACAGCAGACTCTCAGAGCGCTGAGAGAACTTCCCAGATGATAAGTAATTCCACACCACCTGCTCTGTGCACTGTCCTACCACCTCTTCCTCTGTTCTGCTGTTTCCCGGGCTTCCTCCAGCTGCCCTAGCCGTCTGCTCCCAGTCTCATCCCCTGGAGGATGTAAGGGGCACGCCCTGCCCCCAGGCCCCGTCCTGAAGTGTTTCCTCACTCTTGCTGTCCGGGCATTCCTGGCTCAGGCTCACGTCCTGCTGTCAGAAAGGCAGGGTTAGAACCCACATCTGCTCTGCATCTCTTCGCCCTGAGATCAAAGTTGAAGCAGTTAGCTGTTCTGAGTTGCCACACACTGGCACTGGCTGAAGTTTGAGAGTTTGTCTCTGTATTTTCATGAGTGTCGTAAAGTACGGAAACCTCAAGGCAAAAAGGCAGACAAAACCCACCTGACAGGCAGATCCTAGCAGAGCCCATGCTCAAAGAGCCAATAAACGAAGTGAATGCTGCAGACTGCCTGAGGGCCATGCTGCTGAGCGGAGATGCTCCATCCAGAGTGCCACCGTTTTCTGAGACCCTCCAGAAAGCCTGGGGCCGCCCAGCCAGGGGTGTTTCATTAGCTCTCCAAGTCAGAGTGGTGCACACTGGAGTTTGAGATCAGCCCTCTGCCCCCTTGTCAACTCTGTAGGACATCCGAGGGAGGAGCAGCAGGTGAGTTCCAGTTGCTGCCTTTACTGCTGGCAGCCTGATGTGCATTCACCGCGCCACCAGGGCTGTGAAGGTGGAGGAGGACTCCCATCATGCCTTTCTGCTGTGACTTTGGGGGCAAGGCTTGGGAGAGGCAAGCCATGGGGGCTGCCCCAGGTAGGAACAAGAACAACTGGTTTTTCATAGAAGAATAAAGAGTTGGGAAGAGGGAAGTTCAGGCCATTGTGTAGTGGAATTGGCTCTCTCCTAAACCAGTCAGTCTGCGTCCTGTCGTCTGTCAGGTGGGCTCGCTTGTTAGTGCTGCGGCCCCTTACTGATGGGCCAGTACAGAAAGGCAAGCTTACATAGACAGAGATAAAAACAATACTATGTGCACGCTCCCAGCACAGCTCAGCAAGGGATCTGGTTTAGCCTCACTTGGAGTCTTGGTAAAAGAACCTTCTGGATTTATTTAACCTTTAAAAGCAAAAAATCCCAGAATTTGACTTGGCTGCGGGCTCTCTCACGCCCAACACCGTCCGCTTCCTCAGCCCTGAGCTTCCACGTGTTGGGGAAACTGGTCAGTGACCCATTGTCAGCATTTCTCCAAATCCATGTGGACAGTCTACTAGAGACCTGGTGCGTTTGGTGAGTGCACGGGACCTGCGTGTACACTTAGTAGCTGTTCACTGAAGCTCGACCACTTCAATGCGGGTAGGACCACAAACACCTGACTTGTTCTTTCATGTTTATTTACTAACAAGGGTGCCCTGATGAGCTGCTCCTTTGTGAGCCGCTGCCCTCTGGAGTGTGTGTGTGTGTGTGTGTGTGTGTGTGTGTGCGTGTGTGTGTGTGTGTGTGTGTGTTGGGGTGGGGGGAGCGTGTGAAGGGTCTGGAGGGCGGCTCCAGCTCTGCTGGAAGTGCTAGCCGAGCTGATGGCCAGATTTCAGCAAACTGAGGGACCCAGGTTGGGGCGTTCCCAGCAGGCTCCCGGGGCAGGAGTCAGGAAGGGTAGTGGCTGGGCGGACGGGGTCCCAGAGTCAAGGGCACTAGGGCCAAAGCCAAGTCAGGTAAGACATTTGGAAGTAGCCCAAGCAAAAGGAAGGAGCTTCTAAAGGGAGTGGTTTGTTTAGACCCCTGTCCCCCTCTTTAAAAGAAAGAAAAGTTGAACTGAGGTTGGGGGGCCAGAGTGAGAGAGACAGGAGGCTATTGCATTGTTGGGGTGAGACATTAGGAATACCATAGCCTTTCAAAATCTTGACCTGCACGACACTTAGAACCTTGTTACCTGCACTGTGGCCTAGTGATTATTACTTGGGGAGAATCTCAGGTCTAACATGACCACCTGAGTCAGAGCCTATGTTTAATGAGATGTCCTGGGATTTTGTACTCAGGTACCAGAAGCACTGCTTTGGAAGTGATCTCCTCTGTGTGAAGCCAGAGAAAGCCCGGGCTCTCTACTGTAAACAGTCACAGGCTGCCCTGTCCTGTCGGGCCACTATGAGTCAGAATGGACTGGGGACAGTGGGTTTGGTCTTTGTGTTTGTGTATGCGCTCCCCTAGCCCCAGAAGAGTGAGGAGTTTTCTGAGGTTTGAAGTTTATATGCTTCATATACGGAGTGCACTACAGGTACTTATTTACGGAAACTGGATCCTTTTCATGAACTCTGAAATTCTTGAGTATCTGAACGCACAGCAAATATGTAATAGTTAAAGTTTAGATTGCCTGGGAGATAATAGGGACATTCAACCAATTCCTTGCTTTGTGTTCTTTGTAGACTGGCTGGGATTTTCCTACTGGTTGATGCCAAAGTTGTAGAAATTTGTGGCCCTCAAAAGAGCTGCCTTCCACTTACCCATTTTGTCCTCCTGGAGAATCTCAGAAAGATGAGGAGGGGCCCACATTCTTTGAGTGCTTCCAGGGTTTCCGCATGGGGCTCCTGGGACACGGAGGCTTCGTCCATCCCTGCTTTATGACGGACCTTTTATAAGCATTTTCATAATTAAATAAGAGTAAAGGTGGCCTGGGAGCTGGAATGGGTCCGGCGGCAGTGGGTTGTTCTGTGTCAACGAAGGGTGAGGCTGCCCTTGCACTTGCCCGTGTCATGCACACGTGAGCCCCTGCATGCAGGATCTGGCGTCCAAAGTGGATGGGAAGGACGCTCCATACCTGCACTGAGGGGAGTACTCGTTTCCGCATTCTGCAGGTGACGCTTTGGAAGGACAGGCTGTTGGTGAGGAGAGACAGTGTGTGGGCTTGGGGTGTTTGCCCAGGAGAAGCAGACGCAGAGGGGGTGGGGGCCAGAAGTGACGTCGGCTGGTGCCTGGAGCCGCTCCAGAACCTTCCAAGGTGCAAGGGGAGCAGGTAATGAGAGCAGCAGTCGGGAGGTGATGCAATTGGAGGCGGGTCTCTCAGAGACAGGTTGAAGGCTATTCGTGGGACAAGTGGGACTTGTCACCTTTCCAGGGTATTTTTTCACACATAAGTAAATGGAGAGTTCCAGCAGGGAGAGCTTTCTAACAGTTCTTATCTGTGTGCACGTGCATATTCGCTTGATTTCACTCAACATGGAGTCAGCCCTGTCTGGGCGGCTTCTTACTTCGCGCTCTCGCCTAAGGTTTTCAGAAGTGGCCGATTGACCCCTCATGCTGAACCTTGCCAAGTGGCTCTCCAAATCGGGGTAGTTTATGAACCCCTCTGAAGTGGTCCCCTAGTGTGCGGGACGGAACAGGGGTGCTGTGAGGTTGCCCTGGGCAACTGCGTTTGGCACAGAGCCTCTGGTTCACAACAAACATCCTAATGATAGCGGGCAGGAAGATGGCGAGCACTCAGACCCAAGGTCACCACCATCCAGCCAGTTAGGACTCACAGCCACGTGGAAGGAACCCTGTCTTTTTCCTGCGCCCCGAGGATGGTGAAGGGCCCTAGCTCCCTGGCTAGCCAAGCAGGGCCCGACCCTGCTGCCTGCTCTGGGCACAGCGTCCTTCAGCGGGTTGGAAGTGTTTTTCCTGTGCCTGAAAACGAACCCAGCCAAAACATCCCCTTCCACACACACAAGGTCGGGGCAGTCACTTGGGCCTGATGATCTACGGTCAGTGTGGGGGTTGCTATAAGTTGAAAAGAATCCCTGGAGGGAGAAGTTGCTGCTGAGACCCAAGTGCCCACCACTGCCCCAGAGAGCCAGCTTAGTTCCAGAGGGCTGTGTTAGTCTGGGTAGACCAGAGAAACAAATTCATACACAGTCATGTATGTATAGGAAAGAACTTTATATCAAGAGCAATTGTTTATTGAGAAAACATCCCAGCCCAGTTGCGATCAAGCCCATCAGTCCGATATCAGCCCATAAATTCCTCTTCAGACTCATGCAACGCATGCAATGACGCTGAATGCAGGAAGATGGCAGGCCAGTGGGTGGAAGGTCTTGTGGATCCAGTGGCAGTGGAAGCCTCTCAGTGCTGGCGTGGGTCTCCATGTGGCTCCTCCAGGTCCAGGGCTCTGGTGAAGCTCCGCAGGAATGTGTCTTGTCCGCAGGAATGCTGCTCAGGGAGTGAGCATGTGTCCTGCCTCCAAATGAGGTCCTTCTGCTGCGACCAGATTGACAGCTAAACTCCACCCTCAGGGCTGCTGGAGTGGAACTAGCTGACCGCTCCTGTCGATGGCGAGAATGCTCCACTGCCTCCCTCCCTCCGTCCCTCCCTGCCCTCTCTGGCCAATAGTCATCCTGGTAGCAGGGTGACACAGGCTGCCCTGCACTGGGATTCACAAAGGCCCTTTCTGATGCCGCCATGATGCCTGTTGGAAGGTGGTTTGAGGATCGCCAAGGCGCCCTCTATTCCCGGGAATGAACGAAGCAGAAACAAACGTCTGAGATGGTTCTTCTCTGGTGGGAGGAAATGGCTTAGCCAGTGCCCTCATCGGGGTCAGCAGCACCCCAGCTGAGTGCAGTAGGGGTGGGATTTTGAAGTCAGGGCTTTGGTTTCAAGCACAGAGCTGGTGATGCATTTGTGTGCATTGCCTGGAACCCGTGTTAAAAACTGTGGGCAAAAATAACCGTGGGCAGCGTCTGTGAGCAGCCATCGTCACGTACAAGCCAGGTGGACTTGGGATGTCAGGCCCTAGTGTTTCGAAATAGAGGGGGGTGGTGTGTGTGTGTGTGTGTGTGTGTGTGTGTGTGACATGAAAGAAGCTCTGAAGGCCTTATTTGAAAGTGTACGGAGTCTGTCCAGTGTATGTGGGTGTGTGGGTGTGGGTGTGTGTCATGAAAGAAGCTCTGAAGGTCTTAATTGAAAGTGTACGGAGTCCGTCTAGTGTGTGTGTGGGGGGTGTGTGTGTCAGTGGATTGCTACCTTGAGTGTCATTCAGCTGAAAGGTGAGTGCAAGCCTATGTTCTGGGGGCTTGAAGACGCCACCCTTGAACCTCTTGGGGGAGACGTGGCTGCTCCAGAGGCCCCGGTGGCCCTGTGAGAGCCAGGCTGGCTGAGGTGGGTTGATGGGCATTATCTGCCAGCAGCTGAAATCCCAGCCGTGCCTGGTCTGGGGTGAGAGTGGGTGGGGCACAAGTGGCGCTGGACCGTGATTCAGAGCTTGGCGGCGACGAGGAGTGGAGGGTTGGCTATCAGAGGGTGTGTCCAGTGTCCAGACGCCTTATCTCCCAGTTTCAGGGACAGGAGAGTGGCTGGAATCTGATAAGCCAGTGTCTGCATCCTGGTAACCAGTGACCTCTCCCAGCTTCCCGTTTTCCTGTGCCCAAACTGAGAAAAATGAACAGCTCTTGGGCGTGGCCGTGAAGATTCAGTGGATGAAATGCACTCCTAGGGTGACCAGCGTGTCTTAGTTTGCCCAAGGCTTTTCTGGGTCTAGTGCCCAGAGACAGGCACCCAGCAGCTCTCGGTCATCCTGACTGTGGACCTGCCATGCGAGCATGCTGTCTGTGTGCTTTGCACATGGACAAATGTCCCGAGAAAAGAGGAGTGAGGGGTGAGGAAAACAACAGAAGCAGTCACACTGACGTGGTCAGTTTAAAGTGAGTGGCGCAGCCTCACTTCCAGCTGCTCCTCATGCCTGAGAAAATCGCCACCGGCAGCCGCTTGCTGAATGTGGCGTGGGGTAACTCACCACCACTGTGGTATCTCCATGGGGCTGAGCTTCAGGAGGGCTTAGCTAGCCTGGTGACTTTCTGGCTCTCCTGCTGTGACCTGAAAGTGTGATTTGACCCCGGGGACACCCAGTCCTCCTTCCCCCTTTAAAGCCTCCACCTAGGGCCTGCGCTCACGCTGTCCCAGGCCCACTGCAGGACTGGGCATTCTGGTGATGAGGAGAGGCTCACCGTGGCTGAGCTACAGGAGAGACATGGATGAGACAGGTGGCAGGCTGTGTCTGCTCCTTTGGGTGGGTGCAGAGTCATCGGAGGGAGCAGGGGGAGCATCCTGTGGCCACACAGGAGACCTGCAACACACATGCACTCTGAGAGAAATCCACCCTGTAGGTGCAGCAATCCTGGGAGCCTTTATCTTGTGTGACCGTCGGGTGAAGGGGACTTTGCACATGGCTGTGCTTGTCTCCACATGGTGAAGCAGCATGCGTCACGCTCTTCTAAGGCCAGGCGTTAGGCCATCCTCTCACCGAGCAAACAGAGACAGGGCTGCTGACACGGAGACACCAGATGAATGCAAGTTCGGACTTTGAACTGCAGGACGCACTGTCCATGGAAACGAATGTCCACTCTGGTAGGACCGTCCAGCCAGCCCCAGGCCAAAGTCCTGCCTCATAGTGACCCTGCCTTGGGGGTCCTGAGGCCATAGCTCTTTTCGGAGATGGCCAGCTCTTCTCCTGAACCGCCCACCTGGCCGTTGGCAGTCTGGTGCCCGCCCCACAGACCACGAAGGCTCCTCATTCCCCTCTGCTTAAAGAAAGAAAACAGGAAGAATCTTTATTTCTCCCCCCCCCCCCCCCCCGCAGTTACATACAGTCCCCATTCTGAGACACAGGGAGCGGCCTCCCCAGCTGTGCTCCTTCTCCGGGGTCCTGGCTGGGCCCTGCCTCAGCCGCCGGTGCACTGCAGCCTGTGCCAGGGGCATTCATGCCAGGAGTCAGATGGAACCGCCCTGCCACTGTCACCAGGAAGCAAGTCTGATGCGGTTTGTTTCACCTCGTCTTCCCACTGGCTCCCAGTGGTCTGCACGCGTGGCTAACGCCAGCGGGCCCAGGCTCGTGCTCTCAGAGAGGAGGAAGAGGTCACGGCAGCTATCGATCGGGGCCCTCTCTCAGCTTACATGTGGCTCGTTTGCATTAGGATCCTGGGCACGCTTGCCATGCCTCCAGGCCCACGGAACAGTGTGCCTCTTAGAGGGCCTCTGTCCCCGGCCCTTGGCCAGACTGCGTTTCCAGAAAAAGCACCCGGCTCTCCATCCTGAGTTGGTTCTCACCGTGACGGACCGCTCCATGGGCTGCTATGACCAGGCCTTTCTTCCGAGTCACTGTGGGTTCTGGATCCCCCAGCACTCTCCCCCATTAGCCCAGTAGGTGATTACAAGCTGCCTGCTCCCACCTGGCAGTGGGGCTGCAGGGCTGCAGATTCTCTCCCAGCCCTAAGAAGCCCCCCACCCCCACCCCAAAGAGGACCACAGATGCTGGCTGTGTGCTGTGTTCACGTGCTCATGGAGAACAAATGTCCCCAGGAGCTGCCTTGAGAGTGAGTGTGCACACCTCCCGTGAGAGCTTAGGCATGCATAAGCGGTTCCGAGGTATGAGGTATGTGTTCTGTTTGCATTACCTCACGCAGGCCCACAGGAGTACCCTGAAGATAAGCACAGACTCATCTCTGTTTACAGATGAGGAAACCTAGGCTTAGGACGGGGAACTAACCTGGGAGTAAGTGGTGGGGCTGGCCTGCACCCTGTCTGCTTACAGAGCCTCCAGGTGAGCTATGACTTCACCACTTCAGAAGCCTGGGTGGGGAGTGAGCGGGCCAGTGTCTTCCAGCCCCAGCCCATACAGAGTCTGGGGCCGACTGCTACCCAGAAAGTGCCCTCCGCCCTAGTGGGGGCGTTTCAAGATATGGCTTCCTTCCCCCCAGGAGCTCCCCCTAGGTCAGAGCACCCCTGGCTGGTGATAAGCAGAGCTTGAGTCATTGCAGCCCTGTGCTTACAATGGGCCCTGCTTGTGTGGAGCTCCGGGAGGCATGAGCGGAGCTGTCTGTCCATCCATCCGGTCAGGGATCAGAGGTCACAGCCTCTCACCACACAGTGCTTACAGCCTGCTGGTGCCTGGGAGAGGACCTGAAGCCGCAGGCTCTCTCCTCTGTGTTGCAAGTGACGTAAGAAGTCAATCCACAGGTGCTGTCCAGCATGTTGCTGACCTTTCAGAAGGGGGCGGGGGGACAGAACACTTGGCCAGCAAGCACCAAAGCCGGGGGACTGCGACTCTGCGGCGAGGGCCCCTCTGTAGTTAACGTGGGCTGCTTCTCACGCGGCTGGAGCCGCAGAGGCGGAGACCGCACATGCGGACCTTGCGGTTTGTCTTATGTTCTGTTGTACGCCTGGAGCTTGCACATGCAGCCATCCTCACCAGGAAGGCAGGCGTGTTCATAGGTGCTTTACAATGCCATGTTTTAACCTAGTGACCCAATGGGTTTCCTAAGGACTAATCTGATACAGCTGTTGGTGTTGAGTACATTTTTTTAATGAAAAATTCTACAGTCTACTGCTAATAGGCTTAACACTCACAATTGCAAGAGACCTAGTGTTGGGGGAGAGGGGCACCAAGGCAGGTAACGCACCTGTCTGTTTACAAGGGCAAGACTGACTCCTGATACCCATTTCGTTTGTGGATACAGTGCGGTCAGGATATGCTGGGGGCTGGAGCTGGACCTGTGTAAGAAACTAAGACCAGGTGATCCTGAGCCTTGGCCCATTAGAGCCCCTGTGAACCCAGAGGCATGGACAGGGGCCCCTTGCTGGGGGTGGGGAGGTCTGAAGTTCGTGCTGCTGGAGCAGAGATGGGTGTGCAGTGGAGGGGCTTGGCTTCAAGGTATCCAGGACTCATTTGAATTGGCCCACCGGCCTCCAAATCAGGAAAGGAAAATGTGTTCACATGCATTTGGGAAGCTGGGTCCCAACACGCCTCCACTCAGGTGGCCTTGAGAACCTAGCCTTTCTCCCAGGTGAGACAGGCATTAACCTGAGCCGGGAGCTTAGGGCTGCTTCCCTTCGGGTCGACGCAGCAGGCTCCCGCAGGTAGCCTGAGCTTCGCCCCTTCTTGCTGCCTTGACACCTGTCAGTGACTTGCAGGCAGGACACCGAGCTGGCGGTAGTGAAGGAGCAGGCTTTTCTAGGAGCTCAGCTGGCTGGCTGCTGCTAATGTGCCTCAGCTAACCACCTTCACGTAGTTAAAATGAGCCTCCAACTAACCAAGGCTGAAAACTGGGTGGGGACAGGGCAACTTTTCAGAATCCCTTTCTAACCCTGGGGGCATAGTGGTTACCCGTCGTGCTGACCACACAGTAGGCAGTTTGAAACCAGCCGCTCCTGGGTGCCAGTTTCAGACCCACAGGAGCAGTTCTGCCCTGCCCCGTAGGCATCGACTCACTGGCACTGAGTTTCAGTTGTCAGCCCTAGGATCTCTGAAGCCCTGGGATCATCGAACCCACCTGCCTGTTTAATGGGCATTCAGCAGGCCCGTGGCCATCCATGTTACACACGAAGGTGTGTGGCTGGTCCTCGCTGGCGGGGGTGACAGTGCAGGGCTTGTGAGTTGCTGGGACTTGTGGGGACGTCCTGAGTAACAGGACCAGGCATTGCCTCCTCCTCTGCTGTCGTCCAGGCTGTGGGTGTGAGACACGTGAGAACCAGTGTTCCTGGGGGGTGGGATGTGACAGCCAGTTTGGGGAGGGTGACATCTGAGTAGCAGCTCTGTGACGCGGAATTGGATTTACCTGGGTGCTTGGGAGCCGGGGCGGGTTACGCACAGAGGACTCCGTGAACCTGCGGGCGGGCATGAGTTGAGTGGTGACTGGGCATCTTCCTGGGATGGGTTTGCCTTCTCCATCTTCAGGAAGGGTCCCCGGGGCACAGATACATGGTACGGGGCTGGTGACGGAAAGGTTGGTGCCCAGTGGGTGCCTCAGTCCAGATTGCAGCCAAGAAACCCCTATGGGGCACGGCTGTGCCGTGTGGCACACGGGCCACTGTATGTCAGCATGGACCCACGGCACAGCAGAAAGCATTTTAATTATTAATGCTTGTTATTAGTAGCTGGAGGTTTTGCACAGCCCCACCCTCTCTTTCTCTTTTTGTTAGCCAACCTTCAGTTGATCTTGACACAGGTCCAGGGAATCAGGTGCTTAGCAGCTGGTGTCGGTGAAATGACCTTGGGCAAAGGCCTTGCCTGTGTGTCTCGGTCCTCTCACCTGTTAGAACCATAGGTAAGCCCCTGCAGATATGTGCATGGGGGAGGGGGGTGACTGGCCACACCGGCCCTTGTTCATCTCCCTGAGCTCTCCTCTGAGGCCCAGCTGGGTAGATGCCACTGCCCAAAGTCTAGAAGCATTCTGACTTCTTTGGCCTCACAGAATCAGCCCTGTGGGAGTACCAGCAGGTTACTAAGGTGAGGGGATGGAAGGAAGAGGCATGTTCTATCGAGAGAGCAGGAAAGCTTGCCCCACCTCCGTTCCATGGTGGTGGCGGTTGCGGTGAATGGTGCAAGCCAACCAGACAGAGTATACTGTGGTTGTTGATTCACTGCTCTGAGTACCTTGTTTGTTGCTAGATGCCGTCCAGCTGTTTCTGACCCCTCCTGACAGCAGACCTAGTCCTGTACCAACCACACAGCCCGTCCTTGTCCTCTGAGCCCATTGTTGCAGTCGCTTTGTCCACCTGTCCACTGCTTGGTCTTTCTCTCTTTCCTGACCCTCCACTCTGTCAAACATGGTGACCTTCTCCGGAAACTGGTTCCTCCTGATACCATGCCCTACGTTCATGAGATGACATCACACCATCCTCACTTCTGAGGAGCTTTCTGTCTGTCTGCCTGGCTGGCTCCCCCAAACCCCAAACTCGCTGCCATTTTGTGGGTGCCATCGTGCATGATGCATTCGGTAGCTGCCACCTGTCGCATGTGTGAGCGTGCCTGTGCTTCTGTCCTCCGCGTTCGTGAGGCCATTGGGAACACCCTGGCTCGGGTCAGGTGCACCTTAACCCAGGTGGACGAGGGCCTGGGCCACGTGCCTGCTGGTCAGTCACAGGGCCTCCTTGGAAGTTCAGTTCCCAACATTTATTGTTACCTTGCTTATTGGCCAAGTTTTGAAGGTTCTGCTTTTATGTTCCGTTGTTATCCGTCCCAGATGACTTGGGCGTTCCTCGGTGAGTGTCTCGTGTCTTCCGTGGTTCCAGCGAACAGAGGTATGTCCTGCACGTAGCAGGTTGTGAGTAAGCCTCCCCCCCCCCCCTGCTGCCTGTTGTTCTTCGTGGAACCTAGCTTCTCTGTTTGCTAAATGTGGTGGAAGAATGCAGCCCGACACATGCCTTTCCTGATGTTCAGCCTCATAGTGAGCGCCCCCAGGTCCTGTTCCCGCAGTGCCTCCCAGTGTGCGGGTCCCCTGGCGAGCAGTCGGGTTTTCTGGGATCCTCACCCTTCCTTCGGAGTGTTGTCCCTAAGTCGAATGCCTTTGCAAAGTAAGTGAAGCAGGAGGCTCCCACCTGATACTCCTTCCTCCAAGGTCCACCTGGCATCCACCTGGCTCCCTCTGACTCCCACCTGAGTTCTTGGCAGCTCCTTGCTGATGGATAGGCCGCTGCACTGGTTCCATTTCCATTACTTATACGTGATGTGAGTGCTGCTGTTTCATAATTTACACATTCTGTTGGCCCACCTTTCTTTGGGACTGGCCTGTGTAAGAAGGTTTCATCCCCCTCTCCCCCTTTTCCCCTTAAAAAAAAAAAGGTGGTTCCATAAACGGTCTTTCAATTCCATTTTCCCGCGGGTTTCTGTGTGACGTTTCTTCGTGTGTCAACGTCTCTTCCAGTCGGTGGTCCAGGTGGCCGTCTTCCACAGTCGTTGGCACTGAGGAGTGAGCAGGCACTCAGCCTTGCGGGCATTTGTGGGGGCATCTCAGTTGGTATTCCGTCAGTCCCTGGAGTCTGGACCCTGAGGGCAGCTTGGACTTCTTCCTTTGATACCAGAGGTTCTCCATCCAATGCTACCTCCTGAAAGGGTGGAACATGGACTGATATCCCCCCACCCCGTCTACTTCAGATGCTTCTTACATCCTTCAGTATTTTGCCTTTAAGATCTATCTTCAGGCAAATAACAGAAACTGTGGGAAGGGAGACAGCGGTCGGTGTAAGATATGAAAATAAAAATAATTTGTAATTTCTCAGGGGATCATAGAATGGTGGAGGGGAGGGAAAAAGAGGAGCTAATACCTAACGGCTCAAATAGAAAGTAAATGTTTAGGAAATAATGATGGCAACGTATGTACAAATATGCTTGATACAATTGATGGATGCACTCTTATAGGAGCTGTAAGAGGCCCTAATAAAATGACCTTTAAACAAATAAAATCTTCCTTCAGTAGTCCAACTCAGGATTTGGATTTTTCTCCAGAATTTTGTCAGCTTGAGAAATACCAAGTGTGTGCTTCCCCTTGGTCTTCTCACTGGACGGTTTGCACATTTCTTCGTCGTACTTTATCTCTTGTTTTTGTGTGGTCCTTGATGTCTGTCACCCCACACGAGCGTTTCGGTGGGTCAGGTCTGCACTTGAGACGGTCCCAGAATTCAAGTGGGAAATACTGAAGGTTGTACTTGGGCTCTGGTGGGCTGGTTTTCACTCCGTGTGCTACGTAACTCACATGTATTCTTAGGCTCCTCACGGCGTCCTCAGACTCGGAGCGAGGGGTGGAGTCTCTTGCCCAAGGACGCACCGTGGCTGTGGTATCCACCCAAGCACTCTGGCTGCACGGCCCTGGTTCCTACCCAGTCGCTGTTGGGCCTTTCAAGAGCATTTCCCGCATGATGGCTGATTCCGGGGCTGTTGGATCTGAGATTAGCACTTGGGGGAGGAACTGGGCAGCCTTGGTTTGGTGAAAGCAGCTGCGGAAAGATGGACATTCTTGATCCCTTTCCAGTGGGAAGGGAGTTGCTGAGAAGGGTTGTGGTAGGTGACGGATGGTAAGGTGAGGTAGGCGCTCTGTGAGAATGAAGCCGGCCTCACCCCGGGGCCTTGTCCCCTTTTTCTTTGAGGGTAGTTTTGGTTATTCTGGCAGAATCATAGGGAATCGGATAACAAAGCAGACTCTCAGTTTTTCAGTGGCACTTAAAAATCAAACAGAACAGCTTATGAATTGGGCAAAAGTTTCAGAGAAAATCAGTTTTCCATTCAGCAATTCATCCACATTTTGCCAGTAGCACTCCCATGTAGAGCACCTCCGTCGGTGTTGGAAGGCAAGTCCGGTGGCACAGAGGTGCAAACCCACCAGCTTCTCTGGGAGACCGAGGAGGAGTCTGCAGCCTGGGGAGCTCTCACCACTCTGCCCTGCGGGCTGGCTTTGAGGAAGAATCAGGGGCTCAGTGTCAGTGGGCTCCCAAGGGACTGAAGCAGAATTTCAGGGTGAAGAGTCAGATACCTAGACTTGACTTAGCTTTCTTGAATTTAAACATTTGTAGCGGTCGCACTTGTTGGTGACGTATGTACGCGCCGAGTGGCCTTTGCCGTCCCCGTGCGAGCCATCTCTGGTTTGGCTCTAAGGGAAGACTCCAGCTGCTTGGTTACTTTTTGTTTAAGTTTTACCATCAGTGCTGGCTTTTGGCGGCCCTGCAGGACAGACCACCCACTCCTTCCCCTGCAGGTGGCTGCTGGGTCCAACCCTGATCTTTCAGGAAGCACCCAAGCACGCCACCCCATGCCTTCCACGCAGGTGTGAACGCCCATGTGTAAGGCGAGCTCTGTTCACTTGTCCTGTGTCGGGCCCCCAAACCATACGCCCAATTGTGTGTGCCGTCTATTGTGCCCTGAATCTGAAATCTGGCAGGTCAGTTACCTATTATTCTACAAGAGTGAGAAAGGGTTTTGGGGGTAGGGCCCCAAGTGCTCGTGAGAAAATTTAATAATTTGATTGCTTTTCTTTTTTCCCCTCCATCAACTTTATGAGTTCCTCCCTAGTGCTAGAAATGGTCCTGTCTGGCCTCAGTGAGTGTCTCCTGAAGGTCCTGACTTTATGGTGGCAGCTGGGAAGGAAAAAGGTTCATCACGGCTGTTTGCATTGGAGAGTACCCCTTCCTCGCTCACTCTGTCTAGGACAGTGGGATGGTCTTTCCGGGACATGTCCTATCAGAGCAGTGCTCATTTTCCCCATTAACTCAGCTCTTGAAGCTGCAGAGAGCCCTTCTTGTGTGAGTGTGTTGTGTGTTCTCACCCTACCCTCGGTTAAGCTGGCTTTATGGCTTCAAATCGTCACCTTTGCATTGAGGTAGTGTCAGGTGTGCACTGAAGCTGTCTGGACCCACCCCATCCTCACAGTTTCCCTCTGGCTGAGAGCCATGGTTGGACCCACTGTGCCTGCCAGTCACCTACCTGAGGGTCTGCCCCATGTTGCCACCACGGGACTGATTTACTCAGCACACGCAGTAGGTTGTTTGATTTTCTAACCGCTGTGAGTCTTGATTGTGTATCAAGCACAGGGAAATCCTGGATGACTCCATTGCCTTCTCCACGTATCGTGATGTTGTCTGCCGGGTCCAGTAAAATGCAGTCTCCCTGAGATGGAGATGGAGCTAAGACACACACGTTGTCACCGTGAGTCATGTGTTTCCATGGGACAGCAGAGGCCCCAGAGAGAAGTAGCAGGTCTTCAGTAGCTGTACCAGCCAGTCTCTGCACTTCCCCCCAGAGCTCCAGGGCGTTTCTTGGGCTTTCTTTATGAACCTACTTTCTTTGAGCTCATATAACATGCTAAACTGAAAGTTCCTGAAATCTCGGTACTCCGTCTTTCACATTTCCCTGTTGGAACTCTAGCCCCCGGTGAGAGGGAAGTTCCATCTCTCTGGAACAGCATCCACCCCAAACCTTTCTGACTCGGTGACCCTGTAGGATGGGCTAGACCCACCCCTGCAGGTTCCAAGGCTGTCTCATCCCTCTCCCTCAGAGTGGCTGGTGGATTTGACCTTGGGATTGTCAGTCCCACTGTGCTGCCAGCCGGAGCTCTGGGCTGAAGATTGGAGCCCCCCCCCCCCACCCACCCAGGGAAGTTTAGCGTTGGAGGGAGTTGCCTGCTGCTGACCTTTGGTTTGGGTGTAATTGACATTAAGTCTTGGAGTGTGAAGACTACAATGACTGTATTGTTCTTCAGGCCCTGCGAGAAAGGGCCTGTGACCAGAGGTTCCAGAACTGTAACGGGAAACAGCCCACAGCAGGCCTTGTGTTTACTCTGGACCCAGACCTCCACTGAGTCTGCAGGAGGCCTGCTTTTCTCCTGGGGCGGAGGTGGGGTGGGGTGGGGGCGGGCTGCTGTGAGGACTGTCCTCTGGAGTTGCTAGGACACACCTGTGTGATCTCCTGGAGGTGAATGATGTTTCATTTCTATTTAAGCCCTGTGTGGACCAGAGACGTGGACCGTGCTTCTTAACGAGGGGGGCAGCCCCTCGGCTCCCCACCCCGCAGAGCCGTTAGCTGCTCACTGTTGAGAGGGGGCATGCCGTGGCAGGCAGGCTGCTCAGACGGAGGACAGAGGACACAGGATGTCTAGCTTGCTTAACACCGGGGTCCTCTGGTGCTGGCAGGATTTCTGGTTGCTTTTGAGCCCCTGATGCTGGGCGGCCCAGGGACCACTGGCACAGAGCCGGGGGCAACCCGTGGGTCCCAGAATTCCGCTGCAGCTCTTTCTTCTTGAACCTTCCATTTGACCTTGGCCCACTTGTGTCTTTTCAGGGGATTTCCTGGGGCCCGGCCCCCAGGGGTAGAGGACTGCCTTGGGCTGAGCTGATGACTGAAGGGAGGCCTCTCCCCTGCCCATCCGTCCCTCACGTAGTTGATCATAGATCGGTTAGCCAGCTGCTGCAGGCCTCATTAACCTCACTCATCCCGAGCCTCTGTCTTCAGGGCCACCTGGAGTCACAGAGGCAACTCAGCTGAACAGTGTGGGGGCTTCTCATTGCCCCGAGCTTTGCGATTTATTGATTAAGTGCTCTCTGCTGGCTCCCAATCTGAAGGCAGGCCTTTTCCCAGCCTGAGGGCCTGTGACCGGCCAATGCGGGGGTGGGGGTGTGTGAACATGTTTGGAGGAAGCCCCGCTGCCTATCACTTTGGCTGTTGAGAACCTCAGTCAGTTGTGTGTGTGTGCGCTGTGAATTGTTTCATCTAGTAAAGTACCCAACGGCAAAACAATGACAAGAGTACTTTCCTTGGCTCCAGAGTGGCTTTGGTGGGAGAATGACTGGCTTCTATGTTGTGACGGGGAGAATTGAACCTATGAAGCTTGGGTCTCATTGGTGACACTTGGATGGTGCAGTGTCAGCTTCATCCCTTCTGGGTTCCAGGCGCGCGCGCTCTCTCTCTCTCTCTCTCTCTCTCTCTCTCTCTCTCTCTCTCACTCTCACTCTCTCTCACACACACACACACACACACACACACACGAGGGCCTCTGCTGTTATCGTCACGTAGGTGGTTTCGCTCTGCAGAGAGAGCATGTCCGTTGGTGGCCCCTCAGCTGCAGCGTAGCTAGAACGACCCTGCAGGGCCTCGGGGGCTGTGGACTCCTTCCCAGATGGGAACGGGTCCAGGGACCTGCTTGGTGAGGTCTCCCAGCCTTGGCTCGCTCTCTCACAAAATATGCTCGAAGTAAGGGAAGGCACCTACTCCATGCACCTGATGGGAATTAACTGGGCCTGCGTGAAGTGCCCATTTAGCACAGGGGCTGGCCCCAGTACAGGGGGTAACATGACATGCGCTGATTCGGTCCCCCTACCATTTCTTTTGGGCACTTCCACATGTGCAGCTGTGTCACTCACACACACACACACACACACACACACACACACACACTACGCCCCCTCCAGCTGCTGGGGCGCGCTGGCCTCAGATCTCAGCTGGGAGCTTTTATTGTAGGCGGATCGGTCGGCCCTCTGCTGTAGCCCATTGCCTGGTCCTCCTTTGGCCACCACCTATGGCGTGGCACAGTTCTGTGGACCAGGTACTTGCTGTTCAGCTGTGCAGGCCTCTTGATGTCTAGTGTCTAGTTGGACAATTTAAAACCCTTTAAGCATAACTCCTTGTTCACCCAGATGAAATCACAGGTAGAACTCCAGTAAATAAAGAGGATGAAATTCTGCTTTTCTGACCACAATGCGTGTAGAAAGGTGGTTGGAGGCCTGGTGTTTGGGCTCCCTTCTCTCTACATCTCCTGCGGGGGACATCGTTTGAAGATGCCGTCCCTCACATCTGACAAGCCATGCTGGTGGCACGGAGAGTGCAGGTTCAACCTTGCAGGAGCAAAAGTCCCAGGACCCGGCTGTAAGGAAGCCCTGGGCCTCTGCCCGCCTCTGCTGGCCGTCTGCCGGGTCTCCGTATCAGGTAAGGTTCATGGGAGTAGTTTAAATACGGTAGCAGTTTATTAACATCGAGAGCTCACTGAGAACACCGCTCCACACGTGACCTTTGGGGGCGTCTTCCCAGAAGAGCTCATTCCCTCCTTGTTGTGGGAGCACCCACTGGCCTCAGACCCATCGGTGATCCTGCCAACAGAAGTGCCCTTTAAAACTGTCCGTGCTTGTGTGTACTCGGGTTTAAGAGCGTCGGGTCTGGAGGACACGACCCAGAGCGTGGAAATGTTTCCAAGACCTTTCCAGACCTTCCTCTGTGTTGGAGGGGGTGCCAGCCCCCCGCCACTAATCATGGGTTTGATAGGCACAGTTGTACGGTTATTTTATTTATTTATATATATATAAAGTCATAGAGAGCATGAGAGATAGGAGAGAGAGTCAAATAAATAAGCCAGACACATTTCATGGTAACATGCTCACCTCCTGGATGGCCATGATCTTACCGACCAGCTCCTTGTATGACATGGGCCGAGGTGAGGTGGGGTGTAGACCCAGCAGGAGGCTCGAGGACCCTGTTTATTGCTAAACAAGGATTAGATCTACTTAGGGGCGTGATTACAGGTAACCCTGCGTCGCAGGACGGGGCAGTACAATAAGCATGCACATCATAGGAAGGGGGTGAGCTAGGGGTGTACACATGGTAGGAAGGGGTGGGACTAGGGGTATACATGTGACAAGATGGGCGGACCCTAGGTTCATGCTGGCGACCTAACCTTGGCCAACCTCTGGGGTCTACTTCAAGGAAACTACCAACTACTGTCCTTATCAGAAGGGAGTGGGCCTAACTTGTGGGATAAAGAGTGGTGGCTGCTTGCTCTGGATGGCATCGGCAGGGCTGCCTGGGGTTTCAGCACATTGTGTCCTGTGACCATGCCGTGTTGTGAGAAACCAACCTGTGTCTTACACACAGCCTTTTCCAGTGTTTCCCAAAACCTACGCGGAGCATCCTATTGCCTCTGCCTGCTTGCACGAATATTTCTGGAAGTATGTATCCACAGATGTGATGGGTGGGTTGGAGGGAATGCCGCTTCTGAATGGGATGATTGCTCACTCTCCCTCCACCCTCCTAGGCGCACCCGTTTCTCCCACACGCTCTCCCAGCAGTCGTGAAGAACCGTTTCCCAAGGCCTAGCACTGTTTTCCCACATCCTGAAAGTGCGGCTTCCCACTCACATCCCAGAGGATTATCCCTGCAGCCAAGGTCTTCTTGAGACAATGGAGTTGGCCTTCTGGCTGTAGCTAGGTAACTAGCAGTAACACTCCTCCGGTGTGCCCCGCCCCGCCCACCCCCAGATACCC
The DNA here is from genome assembly GCF_050624435.1 of Tenrec ecaudatus. Taxonomy (NCBI): domain Eukaryota; kingdom Metazoa; phylum Chordata; class Mammalia; order Afrosoricida; family Tenrecidae; genus Tenrec; species Tenrec ecaudatus. The sequence continues at coordinate 981,217 of NC_134546.1, forward strand.
ACACCTCTGGGAAGGGCCAGAGGGTGGAAGGGAGCCACAGCCCTGGCGGAGTGTGTCGGGAGGAGGGGCCCACATGGCACGCAGGGTGTGCCACGGGAATGCTGCAGAGACCTGCGTCTGTTTTGTGGGAGGAGATTTGCATGAGAGTCGAGCAGTATTGTACAACAGCTCTCCTTGTTTATGCCCTCGGCGTTGCTTGGTTTTGTTTTGTTTGTTTCATTTAGCTTGTTTGGTATCATTGCACGAGTTCCAGCTCATAATAGCCCTGGTAACAAGTGTAGAGCTGCCCCTTGGGGAGCATCTCCTTGACTGTCATTCCTGCAGAAGTGGGTTGTCCGTGGGTCTGTCCTCAACAGCTGTGGAGTGGGCCCCAGCTCACTGCCGTTCAGGTAGTAGCAGGCACTCCACTGTCGTACCACCAGGGCCCCTAAATTGAGAAGTGACTCTGGCCACTTGACCACAGTTTCCAAATACTGTATATACAAGAATATAAGCCGACCCGAGTATAAGCCGAGGTACCTAATTATTACCTGGGAAACCAGGAAAACTGATTGACTCGAGTATAAGCCTAGGGTGGGAAATGCAGAAACTATTGGTGAGTTTCAATAATCAAAACAAATGAAAATAAAATTACCAAAAATTGAGACATCAGTGGGGTAATGTATGTAAATATTTATTTTAAATAAAAACATAAATAAAAGGACAAGGTAACATTAGTAAACCAGCACAGTGAGTGGAAAATAGGTTCAACAAAAACAAGAAGATATCAACAATGATAACTTAAGAGTACTATTCCCTGAGCTCAATCAGCAACCAAGCTAAAATGTAAAGAGTTAAAATCCTTCGAAACTGGATTCCTCATCATCAGCCATATCCCAATGCAGAGCTTCAGCTGGTGTGAGGTCATCCTAGACGCTGTCCTCACTGAGATCGCCTCATCACCATCACTGCTGTCATTTTCATACAAAGCGCAGTCTTCACTGCCATCCATAGCATGACTAAGACTACATTTCTGGAAGGCACGTCGCACCATGTCTTCTGGAATGTCTTCCATGCATCTCGAACCCACTTTGCCATTAACTCTATGTCAGGCTTCATGAGATTTCCTCCTTTTGTTAGTCGGGTTGACCAGATGGCATCCATTCATGCCACATCCTTTGCACACCGTCTTTAAAAGGCTTATTCAAAGATACATGTCATAGGATGGCTCTGATTGGTTAGGTGTGAGTAAACAACCATTCAAAGCCCTGCAGTGTCAGAGGGGCTTTGAATGAACAGCGGAGAAACGGCAATCACCAGTGAGATAACGCGCGCTCCTCCTGTTACCTGGGGGGGGGGGGGGGTAGCGAGGTGAGATGTTACACCTTGCTGGGAGTACCACTGACCCGTGTAGAAGCCGAACCCCAGTTTTTCAGCACAAAACTCAGCTTACACACGAGTGTTTACAGTAAGCTGAAGCAGCCTGGCACCTTGTCTTATCTGAAACTCTGTTTAAAACGTTATAATTAGTGTCCCTGTTAAAGAAAATGCATTTTAATGAAGAAACAAAATGCCCCAAACGAATACGAACTGCTAAGTGTCCCGCCCCACCTGTGATGAGTCTGAGGCGTCCTCTGGCACCTGCACCTGGGGGGTGGGGGTAGGGGTGGGGGTGGGGCTGAGCTAACTCTCCAACTCATTTCTCACCTGTATTATTAAAACAAGGCAATTTACCTGCTGAGGTCTGCCCTCCAGAATTCCACTACTTGGCTTTGAAAGAAATCTGATAGCAACATTTGTCATGAGTTTAACTTGAAGAGAGCCTCAATAGAAGTTAGCAGAATTAAAAAAAAAATTACTCTTTAAGATATCTTTAAAAATCACTTTAATGGTAGCTGAATATGAGTATCGGTTATCTAGTGATATAAATTCTTAAGCTGAAGATTGGCCCACGACTCTGTAGGGAGAAGACTTAGCTCATAGTGCTTTTAGGGGCCTCCTGCTGGTTCTATAATTGGTTGCTGGTTGGTTAGCTAACTGGTTGGCTGACTGACTAGTTAGCTGGTTGTTTGGTTGGTTAGTTGACTGGCTGGTTGGTTGACTGACTGGATGGTTGGGTTGGATGGGTGGGTGGGTGGGTGGGTGGTTGGCTGTCTGTCTGGTTGGTTGGGTGAGTGGGTGGGTGGGTTGGCTGGCTGGTTGCCTGGCTGGGTGGTTTGTTGTTTGGTTGGTTGGCTGCCTGACTGGATGGTTGGTTGGCTGGTTGGGTGGATAGCTCAGTGGGTGGTGGGTTGGGTCCGCAGGTGGTTGGTTGACTTGCTGGCTGGCTCCGGATGAAAGAAAGGGGCTCCTGACAAGCCCCTAAGGTTGGATGCTGAGTGTATATACCATTTACTGATCTATTACTGAGGTAATAACATTTTTCAGACAATCATAATTGGCTAGGTTAAATGTATAACTGAATATGGATCAGAGTCTGTTCAGTAAGTTACTGAACAGTAAGAACATCAGCTAGAAAATGGTGCTAAACTCTTAAAATTCCTTAATTCTATTATGAAGGGTAGTCACCTTCACCTTCTTAAAATTGTGTGTTTTGATGTTTAGTCTTGTCCCAATCACTGCAGTTGTTTCTGAAATTCTTGTGTGGTTTGGACCCAGCACACATGAAAGGCACAACCTGCTTGCATCCAAAAAAGATCACTTCCACCAAGTCGATTCCAGCTCATAGCGACCCAGTAGGACAGGGTAGCGCCGCCCCTGTGTGTTCCTGAGACTGTCTGCAGGAGTAGGAAGCCTCGTCTTGCTCCCTCCAAGCAGCTGCTGGTTTCAAACCATCTGATCTGGCCACCACGCAGCCCAGCCCGCTCCTTTGGCCTGTTGACAGACACTGCTGTGATTTTTGGTTTGGCACTCTACTGTTGAGATTCCTATTGATCAGTCTGTCATTTCCACCTTGATTGTTCGGTTTGGCTGACGAATTTGCAATATTACAATAGAAGCCATTTTCAGAATCATTTCATTTGTCTGTGTGTGCATGTATTTGTCACCTTTGTTGAGTTCGTTCCTTCTACTTGCTGGCTCGGCCCATGGTGCCTGCCTTTGCACCCAGCTTCCTGGAAGGACTGACCTCTGACACTGGAGAGGGCAGCTTTACAGCCGCCAGGACTGGCAGGGGAGAAGGCCCCGGGCGGTCATGAAAGGTGGGCTGCGGCTCTTCGACTTCCCTTCCCTCTGGTGTGCCTCTGGTTAGGAAAGAGCCCCTCAGTAATCTTCCCTGTGGCCCGGACCGACGTCCTCGCAGCTAGAGCTGTCACAAGGCTGGAGTGGGCTCACTTCTTACTGGCAGCTGTGTCTCTTTCCCCCTAAGAGCTTGGCCACCACCCAACTGGAGTGTGTAAGAGAGAGCTCCGCTTTCCTTCCCTTCAAGACTGCCCTTCGTTCTTTGGACTCTAGGAACCTGGGAACCTGGAGAAGATGGAAGATCATGGGCAAAGCCCAGGGCCCACACTGTGTGGTGGTGTTGTAAGTCTACACAGACCAGGGCAGTCACCAGTTCAACATCAAGCTGCCTCCCTAGACCCTGTCTTTAGTTTCCTGACTTCAGTGTGCAGAGCCCTGGCCGTCATGGGCTGCACATTGGCCCACTCATCAGAAGGCCAGGCGTCCAAGTCCACCAGCTATAGGGTGGGAGGCTGGTGAGGGAGCCGTTCTTCGCCTCAGCGTCAGGGGGATGGGGGGTTGGGTGGGCATACTCAGGTTATTGAGAGTCTGTCCACATGCTCTGCTAGGGAAGTTGAACACACATTCCCCTATGTGGTCCGTTCCGTCCACAGCCTATGCTCTCTCTGAGGGTGCTGCATGCCACCCTCAGCCCTCCTGGGCCTTCCTACAGTTTCTTGTCACTCCAGGAAGGGTGTATCAGAGTAAAGCCAGGGTGTCTGAAGCATGGGGGGTGAGGGGCTTCGAGCCACCTGACCCTTCATAACCCTTTCAACCTGAAGGGACAGAATTGGGTTCTGTAGCCTCCTCTGTCAGCCGTGGGTGGGGGGTGGGTGGGAGGGGGTATAGCCAGATCAGTGCCCTCCACTGGGGTGGGGAAGGGGCCCTGAGCTCACCCCAGAGTCCTGGGAACAGACTCACTCAGGAATGCATGCAGTGACCAGGTCCGCTGGCCGTAAGTGGACTCAACTGGCCGGGTGTAAAAGGGTGCCCGGTATGATGCCCTGGGCAGGGCATATTTGCTGGGCTGATTCTGTTGTGCCTGTGGTATGTCACACATGGGCTGTGGGGACACAGTCTTCTGAAATGTCTCAGCCAGGGATTAGAGGGGTTGCTTTTTCCCCCCGTAAAGAACCAAATAGTGACAGGTTTTGGTTTTCTAAGCCACAAAAAGTTTCTGCTTAATATTCTTTTCTGATAACTCTCTTTGAAATGTGAAAACCAAACAAACACAGATTGCAGACTAAAGCTTACTGACCCCAATTTTAAAGCGATCTTATAAATCATGGCAGCCATGACCTGAGATTACTGCCCGGGATCCTTTCCTTCTGTTGGGGAGGCTGTGCGAGGGGGTGATGTGGGAACACTGTGGGGCTTGGGGGTGCCTGTCCTGGGTGTGTCTCACTGCAGGGTGACTCCAGGTGAACCTCCAAAGCCTTTCTGAGCCTCTTTCTCCTCTGTTGATGATAGCCGCTTGTAACAGCATCTGACTGCTGCTCCCGGGATGGGGAGTCGCCGGTTAGGGGTGTCATAAGAGCCCCTCTGCACCAAGGAAGGCCAGCTGTGCAGTGTGCCCCCCACTGCAGGCAGATCACAGCAACCCTTGTTCCTCCTGGAGCGTTCTTCCTAGGGCCCTGGTTCTGCCTGGAGGGCAGCTCAGTTCCTCTGGAGTGCTGTGTTGGACACCAGCCTTCAGGATGAGGGTGGGTGCATGGGGCTCCTCTGCCTCACTGTGTTCTGAAGAAGTCCCGGCCCCAGAGCCTGCGCCTGAGCCGTTGCTCGGTCTTGGATCCTGCTGGATCTTAGGAGGCTTGCCCTTGGAGTCACCTGTGATTTGGCCTGGAATATGGTTGTAGGTGGTCTCACAGAAGCTGTAGAGGAGGTGGAGGTGGGGAGCCTGCTGCTCAGGACAGCCCAAACCTGAGGTGCAGGTTACATAGAGCTCACCACTGATGCCCTAGTCTGTGCACCAGGCTGAGCGCTGGCGGAGAGGGGATCCGCAAGGCTGTGACCCACAAGGTCAGTAGTTTGAGAGCCCCAGCTGCTCCAAGGTGGAAAGACAGGGTGTGACACCATAAACGGTTGCGGTCTGGGGGACCCCTCTCCTGTTGGGTCGCTGTGAGTTCATGGGGTTCAGTGTTAGCCGCACATGGGTGTAGCATAGATGCTCACATGTCTTTGTCTGTGAAGCTGCAGAAACCGTCAAGGAAAGCACTAACTAGCTCAAGGTCTATTAATATACCAACTGGCAAACATGCACCAGAGGCCCCAGACTAATCCGTCCCAGGGAGGCCTCCAGTCCAAAGATTAGCTTCCTTCCTCTTGCTGCCTCAAGATAACCGCTTGATAGTCTCTCTTATCAATACAGCCCACTTCCGGCTTCCTGCTTGGTCGCTCCCCCAGTTGTTCATGGGAAATGACGTATGTGTGGTCTCAAGGGAAGGCACACGTGAACCCCACCAGACCAGGACCTTTTGTTTTCAATTCGTCTTCTTCAGTCACTCAAATGCAGAGCTTTACTGGATAAATTCGTAAAACAGTGGTGTCTGTGGGCCTGTGTTCTCCGCCACCATCAAGCCATTGCCCTCGTGTGGGGACCCTCGAATACTGTTACAATCACCCCTTTGTGTGCGTTTCAGACACTGTACTGATGGGCTGCCTATGAGAGGGCTTCAAAGAGTGGGTGGGAAACATTTTTACAAGTGATGGGATGTTACCATGAACTTGGTGAAGTACCCCGCGCACACGTGCATGTACGTGTGTGTGTGTGTGTGTGTGTGTGTGGTGTCACAGCTGACCCCAAACAAAATAAAAACAGCCAAACGCTGGTCAGGCGTTGAGGCTGGTGCTGGGTTCCTTTAATATGCATGAAAGCCCCCGGGATTTCGCCTTCTCCTTGGTGTTGAGGCATGGCTGCGCTGACCCGCTCTGGAGGGTCTTCCTGCGGTACGTGGTTGGGCTTGTCAGCAGAGGCTTCTGGCGTGCCCACTCAGTGCCAGGCAGGCGCCCCAACCCCAAAGAGATGCAGAACCCGGTGCCCTGGCGGCTGTCACAGACTGGGTACATCGGGGACCACATCTCCTAAGTGGCGATGGCCTGCTCTCTGGAAGAGCTGATCCGGCCCTAGAGCTTGAAGGAAGTGGGAGGGAGGGAGGGAGCAAGGACCTTTTCCAGGTCACACACAGGTAAGCAGAGGTGTGAGAACTGAACGTGCCAGGAATATTCCAGTCATACCAGGAACGAGAGGAAGGACCTTGGGGCTGGAACGGGCGGGGCGTTCCCCATAAGCCGGTGTGCTCGGGGAGGACCGTCTGGTGTGTGTGAGGGGCCTGAGGGATTTGGCACAGTGGGGAAGCCACAGTCTTGGAGATGACCAGGGCAGGGAGGGGGCCTGGAAGTGGCCTAGCCCGGAGACGTTTTTGAAGCCCGAAAATACAGTCCACATCATTCTCTTGATTGCTTACCCTGCACTTCTTTAAAATACGCGTTTGAAACTATTTTTTTGTTTGTTTCCTGGGTAGATGCTCAAGGTCACTGAGGAGAGAACAGTTGTGCTTAGTTCTACACGTTGTCAGTGTTTAGGGTATGAATGTTGTCAGTTTCGTGTGGGTCCGCATGCTGCCGGCTGCAGAGTACAGGTGACCATGGGGAACCTGGCTTTGCTTTCAGACTACTGCAGTGTGTGTGTGTGCATATTAAAATGATGTTTACACTTTACTGAAGTCTCCTAACTGGGAACACATTATGTAAAGGTTTGAAATTTGGGGAGAATGGTCAAAATAGAGCACAGAGGTCTGGGGCAAGCACAGGCTGTGCTGTTAAAAGTGGCACCTGTAGACTGGCTCGAGCAGGCTTGCCAACGCCTTCAGTCTGGGGTGGGGAGACCCCAGCATCTGTGGGAGCCACTTGCCTTGCTGCTGGATGCCGCCAGCGGTGGGGAGATCCCTGTGGGGTGATCACATCATTCTAGATTCTTCCCAGCTTCCAGGTGACAACACCTCTGCTCCTGTTACCAGCCCAAGTCCCCCCCCCAACTTAGCTTACTCGTCTGTGCCAGGCCCGGGCCCCCACCTGGTGGCCAGCTCTCACTGAGGCTGCTGTTCCCTGGGTGCAGCACGCAGGCACGTTGAGTCACACCCGCCAGTTCAGGCCCTGTGGGAAGGGGGAAGAGAGGGGCTCCCTTCTGGAGCCAGTGGTGCTCCATCTCCCAGGAGGGCAGCGGAACCAACCGGAGCGCACCCTGCTTCTGGGAACCTCTTTCCATCCACAGACGTGCCTCGCCTTTCGGCTCTCTCTATCCCTGGCTCCCGGCCCTTCCAGGGCCAGACTGCAACCTGGGAATGCGGCACCTGTGGTTGGTTTAGTGCAGGTGCAGACGGAGGTGCTGAGGTAAGAAGCCACAGGACCGTTTCCTAACACACGGCCCTTCCTTCCTTCAAAGCGATTTCTGAATCCTGGGACCTGGCTCATGCTAACGCAATGTTCACTCTTCCGATTGAGGTACATTCTGTAAATAAATGTGGACACGCGGCAGCCTTCCCATTTTGAGCCTAGTCATTCATTGTCTACAAAGATGAGTGGACCGTGTGTTTGTAGAAGGGGCTGGTGATGGGAGGATTTCCAGAGCCGGGCTCTCTGCTCCCTCAGAGTGAGGGGCGGCCCGTGGCAGCTAGAGAAGTGTGTGCTTTTCTGTTGTAAATGGCTCTTCCCTTTCTTGTGAGAAACCTTCAACCTGCCCCCCACCCCAGATGGTGGACAGAGGGAGGTGTGGTGCTGCATTTCAACCACCTCTCACCTGCTCGGGCCCCACCTGCGCACCCTGCCCTCCCTGCACCTGGGGGCTCCCTGGCAGCGGCGGTGGGTCTGGTGATCGCCGTCTGGGCCTGTGGGGACAGCCAAGCCGAGTTTCCCAGGAGGAGCCCAAAGTCCACTTGTGCCTCGCCCCTCAGGTCCAGCGGCGGCGGTGGCAGTTCCTCACTGATGGGGGAGGGGGAGTTAAGTAACCAAGTCTATGGCCGCTGGGCCTCGGCCTCAGAAACACTGTTGATGACCTGCTTTGGGACCTGAGGGAGCATTTCAGCAGGGTCTGTGGTTTTGGGAACAGGCTTAGAGAAGTGGCTTTAGACCCCTCTTCTCGACTCCCATCCAGGCATTGCTATGAAAACCACCACTGGTGGCTTCCGGCTCTTCCTGCCTTTCCATTCCTGGACTCCTGCCCCCTCTCTGCTCTGTGGTGGACCTGCAGCTTCCTCAGGTGTCAGGGTAGGCAGCTAGCTGATGTCCCCACAAAGACGTGGTCACCCCGCAGGCATGGACCTGGGCCATGCTCTGCGAGCCTCGGGGAGGAAGAGAAGAGCGGCCTGGTCTCTGTGGCCGTTGAGAGCACCCGGGCTGGGCGGGGAGCCACCTCGCGGTGGCGGCAGCAGGCAGGCCTTCCCCACAGGAAGGGCCTGGGTTAGGTTGATGAGATGAGTTGGTCCCCAATCTTGTGTGACTTACGTGCTGTCCCCCATCCCCCTCTGTGGGGCTCGCTCTCACGAGTGCTGTCGGGCAGTTGGATCTTCCACTCACGGGACGGGATGAATGCTGTTTTTCCTCCAGGAAAAAACATGTCCTTTCCTGTGTAACTAGCAAGCAGCCTCTCAGCCACCCCGGCACTTGCCTACAAAGCCCTGGGAATTTAGAAACGTTTCTCCGAGTGCTGTAGAAGGGAGATTTTTGCCTGTGGAACGAGGTTCATTTAGACAACTTGTAAAGGCAAGATGACCTGGTACCCATCAGTCTCACCAGGTTCCCAGACTGGGTGGGAGATCAGCGCGCCGTCTGCGGGAAGAGGGAGGGAGGCCGGATTAAGGAGCACTTAGGAGGAGCAGGCACGTTTGATGTGCCCATTACTCATCTCTCGGGGAACGCCAGGCAGCCTTTAGCTGCGTCCCTGCAAATTAACATCACGAGAGATGCAGGGACAAAAGTGCCGAGAGACCTTTATGGTGGGGGGGGGGGGCGCTTCCCTGGGAAACACCCAAGTTAGCAGCAGGCGGGACTACAGAGAAGCTGGTGTGACCAGAAGCAGGGACCAGGGACTGCCAGTGGTACCAATGGAATGCAGAGTTGTGGATGTGGGGGCGGACACGCCCACCTCTCAGACCCCCACGGCAGTGGGAGGGCCTGGCGGGCAGCTGTCTCTGCAGCAGTTGAGCCAACGTTTGCCTCCCTCTTCCCCCATGTCATGGGCCCAGAACGGCTAAACCAGACTGTCATGGCCTGAGTGGCGCCTTGGTTTCTGTTGGGCATGGGGGGTAGGGGCCACCCGGTGGCCTGGGTGCTTTGTATCGTGGGTGCTTAGTTAGCAGCGTCCCTGGTGCTGACTGGGAAGGTGCGATGGACACTCCGTCAGCCTTGTCAGACCCCAGGACAGAATGTCCCTTGCTGGCGAGGCCCTCAGTCCCCAAGTCATGGTTCCCAGGGTGGGACCCATCCCCTGCTGTTGGAGCAGACACGGAGTTTCCACGGCAGGGGGGCTGCAGCTAGATGCCTGGAGGCCTCTCCCAGTGACCGGCACTGCCCCCTATGGCCAGCAGCCCATTGGTGTCACAAGAAGCTCCCCGGACAGACTGTCTTTTAACATCGCCCACGGGCATAGCCTGCCCCAGCTAGTCCCCCTCAAGCTTCTGGCCTCTCCGGGTCGGAGCGCAGGGGTGAGGTCACATGCCTGCCCAGGAAGGGTGGAACCAAGGACGGAGTCCCATGGACACGCCGAACTGGCCCAGCCATTTCCTGCCCTCCAGTGTCCTGGGGGCTTTGGTGTGGATCGGGTTGGGTCCCTGCTCTGTTCATCCCTCCGTGTAGTTTGCAGGGCGGTCGTGTGAGTTTGAGGGGCTTGAACCCCATGTGATCCTTGAGACTCAGGTTCCCTGGGGTCTGCTGAAGCTGATGGGAGGGGGGCAGGCAGGACAGCTCTGCCCTTTCCTGGAAACCCCTCTGACTCCTCAGGTTTTCCCTGGACAGCCTCTTGGTACAGATCCAGGGTTTGTCTCCTCTGGGCTCCGCTCTGCCTGGCCAGGCCCCTTGTAGGCATGGGCATGGGCAGGGCCTGCAGCCATAGATGTAGATGGTGCCCTTGGGAGCCCTCCGGCTTGTGAAGAACAACCTTGGAAATGTCCTTGTGAAGATGGCTCACTCCTGTTCAAAACCCTGGCTGAGCCGGCTGCTGCTTCAGCCGGAGGGGTGACGTTTGGCTGAGAAACAGACTTATCTGTGCTTGCTCGGGCGGGCCTCACGGGCCTCCGCAGGCTCTTCACTGCTGTGTAGGAGGACCGGGTGCAGACCGGCCTGGGTATGTGGTGGTTGTCGACTCTGAACCGAGACCCTCTACGAACAGCCAGTTGGTGAATCCTGTATGCGGCTCTCTGGAGCAACTCAGCCGCAGCAGCCCCTCGCCACCCCTGCTTACTCCTGATTCTTACCCTACCCGCACCCCCTCTGAAGTAAAAGGGTTCATCACTTTGAAGTGAGGGTATCTGGGGTACTTGGCTCATTCAGTGTCTGCAGCCATTACCTCTGTTCACCCCCCATCCCCGCTGAAGGAACCCTCTACCCATTGGGCGGAGGCCTCCCCAGCCCCGGGCACCACCAGTCTGCTTCTGCCTCCACCCTGCCATGCTGGTCCTTGCCTCCTTCCTCTTTGGGGGTGGGGGGGCCTTTGTCTTCCCTCTGGCCTCTGCAGAGGTTCCTCGCCTGCATTTGTCAGTAGCAGGAGCGTGCAAGGCCATTCGCCTTGCTCTTCGGGTGTGGGGGGGATGACGGGGGCCTCAGTAGAGCCTTCTGCCCAGGGAGCTGGCTGGTTTGCTGCCCCTCTGGCCAGCCTGGGAACCCTGTACCCACAGACAGGCCTCCAGATACACGTCCGTCAGCAAGGGTGACTGTTTCATGGAACGGGTGGGTAGGGGCAGAGGGGGGCTGTCTGGGCCACTGCTCCTCAGTATAGGCTCCTGAGTCAGTGTCCTTCCACGCTTGGGCTCACACTGGGAGGAGTGTCGCTTGGGTCTGTGAACAAATCCATGCTGATGGAGTTGGGGCAGGGGGGTGGGGAGTCACTGACTGACAGACGGCCTGCTCTGCAGGGCCAGAGCGGGCGAGTGTCCAGGGATTGTGCACCTCTGCTGAGGGTCTACAGCAACCTGCGAGTGGACCAGCCTGCAGAGGCAGGAGGAGCCCACTCCGTGTGGGATGTGAAGGGCTGGTTCTGGGCAGCCCTGTCCAGAGTTGTATGTTTTGCATCAGACAGCACTTGATTGCTGATGCTTGAAAAACACTCATAATCTTTCCTGAATGACTTGGATTTCCACTAGAAAGCCGCACTTGCTTGTAGATTCTGAAGGTGTTCCTGTTTTCACTGAGACAAAGAGCCGTTTGCTGTGAAGTGGGGGATGTAGGGCAGCTGGTCAATGTCATGTGGCCCAGTGCACGCATCTCTTTGCGCCTCTCTTCCACAGCAGGCCCCACAGCCTGGCATCTAACACCCTGGTGCCCGGCCACATCTCTCCACCCTCCTGGGCATGTGACCGAGCAGGTGGGCAGATCAAGGTCATATGTGAATTCATCCTGCCAGGTGCCCTGTAATACCTGATCCTCTGTGCACGCCTCGAGCTGCAGTCTCTCGCTGCCCCTGAGCCCCTCCCCCCCCACTCACTGGGCTTTCCTTACAGGCACTGTAGAAACTTCACCTGGCAGGTAGTGTCCCCAGGGCAAGGCTGCGAGTGCGGACAGAGGGACTGGCTGAGGAACGCATTCCACGGCCCCTTCAGTAGAGAAGGGCTGCAGTGCTGGCAGTGTCCCTGTTTCCTCAGGGAGGGGACCATGGCTAAGCAGTGCCCGCTGGTCCTGCCGGCATGGCCCTGCCCCTCTTGTCCATTGGGTGGTAAAACAGCTGTTCTCTGCCTGCAGATGAGCGGGAAGCCGTGCAGAAGAAGACCTTCACCAAGTGGGTCAACTCCCACCTGGCCCGGGTGTCCTGCCGCATCACGGACCTCTACACGGACCTGCGGGATGGACGCATGCTCATCAAGCTGCTGGAAGTCCTCTCCGGGGAGAGGCTGGTGAGTGGAGGGGCCGGAGGGGAGGGCAGCAGAGAGCCTCACAGGGTGGGTGGGTGGGTGGGTGGGAGCCAATTTTCCAGAGCTGAAACTGTGGGCCAGCCTCCTGTTGGTTCTGCAGTTGACAGTCTCAGAGTCTAGGAGAGGGAGGGTCTGGCTGAGTTTGAGGGGAGTGCTTTGTGGGAACCTCAGTGTGACCTCCCTGTTCACCCACCTGCTGTCTGGGTTTACTCAGAGAGCCTGGCTAGGGCTGAGTGCTCAGGAGCCAGGCGCTGCCAGGTGAACCTCCATCACAGACGCCGGTTTCTAAAGGTGTCTTTGGACGGGTGCTCTGGAACATTGGAGCTGCCTCTATTTTAGTGCCAGGGACTGAATTCCATGTGTGATTCTGCTGCTGTGACTTCTCTTCCTGGCATGCTTTTCACGGGGATGGGGGTTGAGGGTAGGCAGACGGTGTGTGGCCACATCCTTGGGCACCAAGGTCCCATGAAATCACTGTGCCTTCCTTCTCTGGCAGGGCCTAAGCCAGCCCACAGGGACAGCCTTGGCTCCATCCCAAGTCCCTCCCTGGGAGGACTTCCCTGTGTGCACCTGAGCTCACCCAGCAGGTTTTGTCTGCCTGTCCTGTGCAGCCCAGGGCTTGCTCCCTTCTGTGCAGGAAGGCCCCACATCTTAAGTGACTGGTGTCACCAGGCCACCAGAGAAGCCTGATAGTCTGCCAGGCCAGCTGCCTGCCCTGCGGTCAGCCCTAGAGAAAATTGCCCCCTTGACCTTTGCTCATGCGGAAAAACCAGCATTCTCTTCCTGGCCCTCTGCTCAACGCCAGACTCCACCCCCTTCCCAGCAAGTGGTCTGTGCGCTCCATTCCTGAGCCTGCGGTCCGTGGGCTCCCACCCCAACCCCAGACAAACCACCAGACAAAGATGGCTCTGCACAGCCCCGCTGGCGGGAGAAGGGGTGCGTGGGGTGGGGGCTGCGTGAGGAGGGGCAGCAGGGCGGCTGGGCGTTTCCTTAAGTTGAAAGCCTGGGCTGGAGTCACGGAGGCAACACACAGCTCCAAAGGTGACTTATTTCTTATTGACTTTAACCCTGGCCCTGACCCTCCTCCTGCCGAACCTTTGGTGCTAACCCAGCATGACTGCTGAGTGCTTATTGATTTGGTTTTGTTTGTTTTGAAATGATGTTCTGAAAGCAGCACCCCCCCGAAAACCTGTTAAAGGTCACAGGGATAGGGCTTCATTTGCACGGTTCCCTTGCCTTTGCTGGGTCCCATCTTCCAGGGCTTGAGGCAGAATGAATGCTCACCTCCTTTGAAAGTTCTTAGGTTGTTTGTTTGTTTTGTGTCCTTGATGATACCACTTACTGAGTGACCCAACAGCCCTTGGCTCTGATCGGGCAACGCAAGTGTCAGTGGGCAGGAGGTGCGGCCGGCCAGCAGGTCACTGCATTTTGCGAAACCCTAAGCCCACAGCTAGTCCCAATTCCCCTGTCTGGCAGGCTTCCCAATCTGCTTAGTCCACATGTGAGTGGACAGTGAGCTGAAGTCTTGTCCTTGTTCACGAGGCCTGGAGATTTTGAGCCTCTAATTGGCCCTGTTCTTAATTTGGTTCCTGGAACTTAATGGAAGAAATGCAAACCTTGCTTTGCCATGGGCTGAGGAGGCTGGGAGTGCCTCCCCTTATGGCAGCTCCCTGCAGAAAGCCTTCCCCATGAGGGCTTCCCCTGGGGAATCTGTGTGTGCACAGTGCTTGGCACTTCCAGGCGTAGGTAAGTTACTGTCCACTGCTGCACATGACAGGCATAGGCACTGGGCTCTGCACGAGCTCTCAAACCCTGGAGAGCATAAAGAAGCAGGTGCAGCCCAGGCTGGCCAGGCCTCTGTGGGAGGTGGCATTTCAGACAGACAGACACACGCACACACACACACCACCCTTCTCCACCCCACTCCACCCCCAACCCCACCCCCGCACTTGCCACCTGCTGGTCAGAGCTGAGGGACCTGGTCCCACACATTGATGCTAGTATCGTTTCTCCGAGCAGGTTTATCCCCCTTGTTTGTGGATCACATTTTGTTTTATCTTTCTTTCACTGTACGAAATTGAAAGAACATCAGTGTCAGGACCCTGACAATCCCACTCGAACCCCACCTTGAATTTTGGCTCTGTAAAATCCGAGTGACTTTGTGGTGGGTGCACGTTTGGGTTATCGGTGAGCTTGGTTTGGGTTCACTGGGGAAGTCAAGGACAGCAGCCCTCCTCTCTGGTCTGGTTTGGGCAGACACTGACGTGACCACAGGGGTCAGCTCGGAAGCAGCGAACACACTGGGCAGAGCCAGGATGTTCTGTGACCTACCAGGCCGGGCCGATGAGGAAGCGCCCCATTGTTCCCAGCGTTGGGAATCGCTGTGGGCCAACGAGGCAGAAACTAAGCCCCGCTGGCTCGCAGCGACCCAAGGGACTCTGAGATGGTGACTGGGCACAGACAGCCTGTCTCCCAGGGAGCCCTCGGGTCCCTGATACCCTTTGTCACGGCACCACTCTGAAACTCCTGGCTAGGTAGGGGCCTCTCTGACTGGTGCAGAACCTGCAGCCCGCACCAGCCCCTTCCTCCCTGGGCCCCAGTCACAGGGGTGATGGAACAGAGGGGTGTGTGTGCTGGCTGTGGCTCTGCGGGATCACCAGCCAGACTTTGGTAGGGAAGTTGAACCCGAGGGTCAAAGTGCAGGTTAGACGTTCACCTGTGCCAGCCACCTGCTGTTGTCTGCCATGAACACTGGCCTCTGGCCAGGACTTTGCCAAACTCTTCGCCCCCAGCCATTTCCCACCACAGGTAGTACTGTGAGCGTGCATCCCTGCTTGCTGAGATGTACGGCCCTCTCACTGTGGAATCATGTCATGGTTTGCTGTGTTAGTCAGTCTCTGGGAAGCCAAAGCAACGTGTTTTATGTTTTGTTTTGTCTTTGGCCACTGCTAGGTACAGAAGTGAAAAGTACCATGAATGGGCCTCGTTAGGCCCGAACCCCCATATTGCAAGCTCTTGGCAATGAACGCCTCTGTTAGCAGAGCCGTGGATTGTTGAAGCCAGGTTTTGTGGACGGGCCAAAAGGTGCTGCTCAATCATCAATGGGAGAATTTATTGTGGGAGCTACCAGCGAAACTCCCCTCGGGTCTAAGCCCTCAAGCATGAGGAGCGAAGTACTAGTCATAGGAGCCACGGCACAGGTGCCCAGGGGAGGGCTACAAAGGGGAGCTGGGGAGTCAGGAGGGCCGGTGGGGCTCTGCTGGAACCAGGGCAGGGAGAGGGTCAGGGAATACCAGGGTGGGGCATACTGTAAGCATGGAATTAGGGTGAAATGGGGAGAGAGCGTGTGGGGGTGGGAAAGGGTCCCACAAACCGGAGAGCTGGCTGGGGGGCGTCATAATGTCTTGTACCTCTGCTGGTGTTTGCAGCACACACGTAACTCGGCTCCAACGATGGGAGCCCCTTGTCACTACCTCCACGCTGTGGAGAAACGAGGCAGTGTTGACGGGCCGCCTCGCCGACTGCTATTTTCAGTGAATGATAAGACTGTATTGTGGCCATTTTCTCCATCCCCACTGGGTCCTGAGAAGAACAGTCCTGGGAGAAGCACCTGCCTGGGGAGGGGCAGCAGGAGTTACTGGAACACAGCGGGTGTCTCTGTTTGCTGACCAGTGCTAACAGGGAGGTGCCTGGGAATCCATCTGGCTGTGTGTCGTACTAGAGAAAGTTCTGGAACCAGAGACTCCCATCCCACCCACCCCTGTATTAAGCGGAGGCGTTTCTGTTTAGCAACAACACCCAGTGCCTGGGGTGCTGATGGGAGTCACGTCTCTCTCCTCCCGTTGTCACCTGGGGTGACATTGAAGAAACCCTCAGCTACACCCAGGGGCACAGAGAGAGGTGGCATCCTGCAGCCAGCCAAGACAGCAGTGGCTGCTAAGTCAAGTCTCTTCCTCTTGTAGAAGAAACCAGCAGGACTCGGTCACGGACGAGCCCAGGCCAGTGAGGCAGACGGCTGCATGGGGCGGGTGGCCTGAGTCACCTCTCTGCGCTCCCAGGAGGCTGCCCTGGGTCTCCTCTGCAAGAGGGAGCCATGGGCTTCTTTCCCACCTTTGCTATTGCTGCCCGTGTGCGTGCTGTCGGGTCAGTTTCTGGTCTCCGCGGTGGCGGGCAGGGCCACGTGGTGAGAGTTCACTGGACAACAGGCCCAGCGCTACCCTGCTCTTCTCCAGCCCATGGCCCTCACTGGATTGGCGCCCATGGGAGCGGCCCCGCGAGTCCCCTCTTGGCTGCAGGCCTTCTGCTTTCCCAGCATGCTCTCCTGCTCTTGGGGACGGCCCCCTGAGGAAGCCCGTGGGACTGCACTCCACCCTTCTTCCCAAGAAGCAGGCCAGGTACTTCTGCAAGACAGATCCGTCCCTCCTTCCTGCCACGCCACCCCAATCCAGCATGTCCTCATTCATTGGTTGTTCAGCTTTCCAGGGGTTCCGCCAGGCACCTTAGTCTCCCAGTGACAGCTCTGCAGCACGGTGTCGGACCGGAGCCCAGCCCCATGCGACGTGAGCTGCTCCACGGTGGTTAGGGACACGTGCAGCCTGGGGTCTGTCCACAGCAAGCACCACTGATTGTCCTTTAGCTTCGTGCACCCTGATGCCCATGGAGCAGCACTGGGGCGGGCATTGGGAAGAGACTGTCAGGGTCCCCCATTTCTCCCGAGTGTGAGTTTGCCCAGGGCCCCTGCTTCTCGGTGTCTTGGGGCTGGACCCATTGTTCTGATGAGGGAACAGGAAAAGCAGGAGAGAAGGGACACTGGCAAGCTCGCTTATTGCTGCAGAGAGGGATCTGTGAAAACATGCTTCTTCAGGAACAGGCAGGCGCTGGCCGCACCCCCCACCCCCCCACACACACAGGCTGCAAAGCCCCCGAGACCAACCCATGCACAATGTGGGCCCTGGCCTCCTCATTCATGGTGTTTCAATGACCTCCAGGATGGAAACGCATGTGTGGCCATGGGGACAGACCTGCATCATGATGGGACTCTGACGACAATGGGGGGAGGCAGGACTGGGAGTGCCCCTTTGGCCCCCGAATTAGCCACTCTGCTCTGGCAGCACCGTGTTCCTTACAAAGAGACGTGCCCCTCCCCAGAGCCTGTGTTCAGTTCAGTCCATTGTTACCTCGCCTTCCTTTTGAGAAGATGAAATTCAGTTGGGTAAAAATAGCTCTCGCCACAGATGGGAACTCTCCCCAGACGGGCCGGTCTCATTTCCTTTCACATGGAAATGTATACGGCTTCTTCCTTATATTCTATATTCTGGGTATTTGACGGGCATAAAGAGAGCCTGGGATTCAGACCCACAGCACACCGAGGAGCTGAATGTCTTATTTAACCTGTTGGAGCGAGCGTGTCTTTACCCAGAAAACGATGGCAGAGATGCCAACGAGGACCACTACGACACAGGATTGAACCCGATAGCAGAACTGCAAGCCACCCAACGGGGTACTGTGAGGTCTTAGCTTCTTTCAAAAGGCAGGTCGGCTCTAGGTCCTGGGAGCCAGGCGGCTTGTTTTAAATCCACATGTCTTTCTGTGCGCAGCTCTGTGTGATCATTAATACCTCTGAGAATTGATTTCCTGAGAAGCTGCTGCAAGCCCAGGTGTGCCTCAGAGCATTTCAGGAGACCTCTCTGGAGCAGACAAAGCACAAGAAGTTAGTGCCCTTGGCTCCTTAGTGCCAGTCTGGATCCTTCCTCTCCCCTCAGACTGAGCCACCCTGACCCGGCTTGCTTCCTGTTGTAGTGTGGAAGGTGCTGCTGTCCCAGAAAGGCCAGTTGAGGATACGCAGGCAAGCGTCTTGACAAACAGAAGGTGACAGGGTGAAGGCATTATCCCCAATAGCCACAGCGCAGCAACAGTGAGAGGTCACGTTTCCAGACCTGTTCCTCGCTAGGGTCTTAGCCTGGCTCAGGCTCTGGTGTTCCTGCGCCACCTCCCTGAGGATGCCATGTGACTGCCTTCCTGCTGAGCATAAGACGCGAGGGGACTGCGGTGGCCCCTGCATTGGATGCTCTGCTGGGGGTCACACTTGGTTCTCAGTTGTTATATCTTGGTCTTTATGGTTCTTAGGGGTGGGGGGTGGAGGGGGTTTCTACACCCTGAGCCTTCCCCACCCTCCATACTGATGTGTGTTCATCAGGGAACCCTGGAGCCCGGGTACTGTCAGGACAGACAGCCTTGGGTGGTTCCTTTTGCTCCCAGTGGAATTTGGGGGAAGAAGATACTTGAGGCACCTACCTGTACTGCAGGAGGCGGACATCTGGACCACAGGCCGCATCAAAAACAAAACCCCTCCAAGCCCACTGGCATCAACATGGGGATCCCGACTCCCAGCGGGGCCAGAAAGTCCCCGTCTTGTTTCCCAGGTAGCAGCTGGTAGTTTAGAACTGCCAACCCTGAGGCCGACAGCCCAGTGGGAAACCACCCTGCAGCAGGGCTTTGTGGGAGGCCTGCCAAATCAGTGGGGCCAGCTACACCTCCTGCGTCACCAGCCCAAGAGGCAGTTCCAGCCACTTCGCCTCAGGGTGGACCAGGAGGGCCTCAGAAGGGACAGGAGGGCCTCAGAAGGGACGTTGTAAATGTCAAAGGGCCCTGGACAGAAGGAAGCCCCCCAGCCGTTGCCCCCAGGCTGAGCATTGTGGTCATTGTCACTACAGATTACATCACCGCAGTTAATTGATAACAGTTGAGAAGGTGGCACTGTGCTTGCTACAAGGTAAGGACATTTTAACGGGAAAGTGGGCCTTTTCATTTTAGCACAGAGCCATCCCCTTCTCCCTAAACTGCACAACAGAAGTGTGTTGGGTCAATCTGGTTGGTTGATGTTTTGAAAGAAGTAACAGCAAAAGAAAAGGGGGTGCTCTTCAGGGAGGAGAGCGACTGCCCCTCCCTGCCCAGCACCTTCCAAGTGTCAGTCTGGCGTGTGGGAAAAGGCTTAATAACCTCTCCCCTCTGAGCTATCCCACCTTCACCCTTTAGGAAGCATGTGGATGTTGGTCTGTGTACCCCTGGAGAGGGCTTGTCCCTCTGCTCCATGGGGGGAACCTTGTCCCCCAGCTCAGACTGTGACGGCGCATTCACCGTCCCCTCACCCCCTCTGCGTGCGCTGCATTCTCCCGGGGATGGACGGGCCACGAGGCAGGGGCTTGGAGCAACCTGCTCTGGGTCCCCATTCAGACACAGGTCAGGCAGAGCTAGCGAGGGCTGGAGGCCAAGGCCCTCCCGTTTCAGAATGAAGCCCACGTAGCAGCTGTACAGCTGGGAAAATGAGGCCTGCCCCCACCTACCCCTTGTTCTCCTGTCCTCGAACCTGCTGCTGTGAGGTTGGCTCAGACGCACAGTGACCCTGCCCGGCTCTCTGAGACTGAGCTTGCAGTTGGAACATGCCTGCGGTGGGCGTCTGTCTCGGCAGTCAGATGCACAGGCCCGTGAGAAGCTTCCGAACAGCACGCTCGAACACCTGATCTCCTGGTAGCAGGATTCACACCTCTTGACTTTGAAGGCCTCCTACCATGAGCTTCATTCAATCCAGAAACCACCTGGATGCGAGACAGCCAGTCTGCTGTAGGCAGGGTCCCACTGTCTCAGCCCTGAGCGGTGCTCCCTGAGCCGGAGAGGACCAAGGAACCGCAAGTGCCCATGGGAGCACGGGGCACAGAGCTCTGCAGCTGCTCCAAGAGTGTCGGTAGCCCTCCCCCTTACAAGGTCCCTGCCGATTCCATAAACACCCCTGGGTCCCAGGAGAAGTGGCATGGGGACAACCCTGCCGCTGTGCGGCCCACTCCTGGAGGTGCTGGGCAGGCATCCCCACTGTTGATGGAGTCGGAGCCCTGGCACTTCACACCTGGCTGCCTCTCCCCTCCCCATAACTCCAAGGAGTTTTGATACAATGTGATCACTGATGTGATTTAAGTAACAAATGCTAGCATTGCCCACAGAACCAGGTGAGATTAGCTTTGAAATTACTGAAAGGCCTTCATGTATACATGTGTGTATGTATAGGTATATGTATGTATATATACATGTATATATATATATCCCTGTGTGCGCGCGCGCACACACACACACAATTGATGTAAGGAAAGCTAGCATCGTCGCGTGCAAAGCCAGCCTTTGAGAAACATCCCTTGTGGTGTGAAAGGAGAACTCAGCCTCGTGAGGCCTTTGCTCGGGTGCCCCACCTTCCTGCACCCCTCTTCTGCCCTTCACTTGGACTTGGGTGTGAATTGGCTCCTTGTACACACGGCAGCTCAGGTGTGTTGGCCTCTCCTGCCCTTGCTCAGCCGCCTCGGGCCCACCCCTTCACCCTCGTGGTTTCTGTTCCCGTGCACCCTTCCTTCCGGCCCCGTAGGCTTTGTCCTTGAGTGAACGCTGCTCCTTACTCTAGGGCTCCAGTGCCATTTTCCCTGGAAGACCTGCCTGTCCCATGGCTGGAAAGCTCCCCTGGGGCGAGCCCATTCTGCACCCACAGTAAGCTGGCCTCTCCTGACTGCTTCTGCGTCTAGTCCACCTTCTATTTGTAGTGCGGCCCCTCTGACATGGTCCTGTTGGCCAGGCAGCATCCAGTTCTCAAGCAGGGTCTCAGTCCAGTGTGCCGGGCACTAACCGGCTCGTCCCCGCAGAGGGAAGCATCAGAATGGCTAAGAGGAGCGGTTCCGGGTGTTCTGGTGTGTCCCGGAATTTCTACTCTCAGTCACACCGGCTCTCAGCCGTCCCTGGGCCTCCAGGACGAGCGTGCCTCCTATGCTGTGCAGAGCCAGGCTGGAGACCACCCGGAACAGGAGCAGCACTTGGGAGGGAACCGATGAAGGTGATGAGAGCAGGGCTCACGATAGCAGCCCACCAGTAACTGTGGCCCCCCCACAGCGCGGTGCTCCAGGAGAGACCCCTGAGACCGGCAGCCGGGGCCTGGGAGCAGGGCTGAGCTCCGCTCGGAGGAGCAGGGAGCCTAAGGGGTTGGCACCTGAGCATTGCTCTTCACAGAGCAGGGCAGTGGAGACTCCTGGGGACTGCGTTTCTACTCACATGCACTGTTTTGCTTTCTCTAAAGCCTCTGTGTCTGAGGTCATTGAATGAAATTAAGGCTCCTGCTTTGTGTTTCTTGTTCAGTTTCCTTTCCAGTAAGTCACCCTCTGACACCCCCCCTACTCCCTGTCACTACAGAGCTGCCCCCTGCTCTGGTGGTCTGCCCCCCACCCCCACCTCCACCCCAAACGTGTGCGTTATCCTGGGAAGCCACTTAGGTCAGCAGGAGGCACCCCTGGTTTATGCTTAGAGCCATCAGGAACCCTTACAGGTGTGCCGCACTAGACTTCAGAGTGATGGGAGCCAGCTGTAGCGCTGAAATACTTTATGAAAGCCCAGTTCTTTTTCCATTTCCAGTCTCTGTTCATTGGCAGGATGTAGCTTTAGAGTGGTGGGTGACTGGCCCTGGAAGGGGGTTTGTCCTCTAGGCTGTTGGGTGGCACGGCCCTGCACCTGGCCGCTCAGGGACCATGCGAATTGGGGTTCTACTTGGGGACCGAATGGGGGTTCCACGGGTATGAATCGGGGTTCTAATCAGGGTTTCACTGGGACGTGTGAATTGGAGTTTCACTCGGGCTCACGCAAGCCTCTCCCACACTCCCCCCGGCAGCCCAAGCCCACCAAGGGGCGCATGCGCATCCACTGCCTGGAGAACGTGGACAAGGCGCTGCAGTTCCTGAAGGAGCAGCGGGTGCACCTGGAAAACATGGGCTCCCACGACATCGTGGACGGGAACCACCGCCTCACCCTCGGCCTCATCTGGACCATCATCCTGCGCTTCCAGGTAAGGGCAGTGCCTCCCAGGTGTGCGAGAGTGAGAGCAACACCAGCCTCCTAGCCAGCCCGCCTGTACCATAGCGCCAGGCTGAAACAGCCTCTCAGGGCCAGGGCCACCTGCAACCTGCAGGATTGAATGCTGTCCTATGCACAGGTGGGTCCTCCCTGGTTTTGCCAGCCCCTGGCAGTTTCGCCTCAGTGGCGTAGAAGTTTCTAGAATGGATCCAGCCTCTGCCTGGCTTCTGCTGGTTTGAGATAATGCTGATTTTAATGGGCTGGTTGTTCTAAGGAGAAAGGGTCTCAAGTTAAGGGGAGGGGGCGGGAATCTTAAGCCTTGATTACCTGAGGCCAGTCTTGTTTCCTTCTTTCTTAGTTCCCACAGGGCTGGGGGTCCGTTTGCAATGTTGGGGTGAGGAGTAACCCATTGGGCAGAAACAAAATTATGCAAAGAAGCAACCCCGAGTAAAGTGCCCTCCCTACTCGCCGCCCCCCCCCTCACCCCCAGACCTGTCTGGCCACCTGACTCCTTGGAAGGCTTTTTAATGACTGAGTCTGTTGACCGTGATGTGGTTAATGGTGTTGATTAATGACATCAGTGGCCCTTCCTACCTGCACCATTTAAGTCAGACCTGTGTCTGCAGGTGTCTTCACTAAGTACCTGAAAGTAGAATGAGTCCCATTCTTTAAATGCTTCTTGGCCTTGGGCTACAGAGGACGTGGGGAGCAGGGCGCACCTTGACATGACGCACACACACACCAGTTGTATGGAGTGACAGGTCCCCTCCGGTGCTGCCCTGGCCAGTGGTAATTGGCGCCCTGTCAGGCGGCGCTGTCTTGCCGGTGCCCGTATCAGTAGGCAGGGCAGGCACACACAGCCCTCTCCAGGATTCTCTGCATGAGCTGGGCTGAGTCCTTGCCAGTCCTCCCCTGGGAACAGCTTGTGTGTCTGTCCACCAGCCTGTCAGTGCTAAGGGGCACCTTTTCTGTTCCCTGGAGGCAAGACACAGGCTGCGTGCAGGGCCTGCCAGGTGGGCGTCAGGACTTGCCTCCCCCCAGCAGCTTCCTTACACCATCACTAGGTCAACAATTGTAGATCAATGACTCATTCACGTGGGCCTGCTCCCCCTAGCTGCCTTCCCTGTGAAGCTCTCCTCATGTCACTGATCTGCCCTTGCCATCCCACCCACCCACAAGGTGCAGCCTTGTCTCAATCCCGATTCCCTGTGTGTGTGTGTGTGTGTGTGTGTGTGTGTGTGTCTGTCTGTCTGTCTGTCTTTCACGCACCTGTCCATGCTCCCCCTACACTGCTCCCAGGCACACCAGCCCCAGACCTGCAGAGTGAAAACTGAACACCAAACCAGTTAGCTCCGAGTGTGCCCTGGCCGCGTGCAGGGTCCAGGTGTGGGAAGTCTTTGGGTACGCCTGGTCCAAGCTGCGAACTAGACCTTTTGCAGTTCAAAGCCAGCAGCCGCTCTGGGGAGAAAGATGGCGGTCTGCTCCTGTCACGCTGACAGCCTCGGCGCCCCGTGAAGCAGGTCGGGGTGTCCCCAAGGGGTCTGAGTTCTTCAGAGGCCCGGCAGCCTTCCTTGCACAGGAGTACAAGAAGGGGTTGTGTGGGGAGTGCTGTCCTGACCCTCAGGTGGCCCTGAGTGAGGGCGGCTCTTCCTCGCTGACGTCGCTGCACGGCCTCGCAGTCCTGGTAGCACCGCGGTGTCGGCACTGCAGTGAAAACGGAGACCAGTGTAAGAGCACAATCGTTCCCTTTCCAAGGATATTTTCAGAGTGGAAGGTTTCTAGCGTCTTTTTCTTCTGTTTCATCCTCTCTTTTCCCATGAGCTCTGGCATGGACGGGTCTCTGTAGATTGGGTTGAGAGGCAACTGATGGTCCAAGCCAGCAGGAGAGAGTTGCCCACCAGAGCAGCCATGGATCCTCCCCCACCCTCACCTCCTTTTATTGTGGTCAAGGGACGAAAGCAAGGAGGGTCTGGTCCCAGCAATCTGCTGGGAGGCAAGTGTCACCTTGTAAACGTGCAGGCCACATGGAAACTGGGCAGTGCTCCTGCGCTTACTCCTGTGTCTGGCCAGCCTCCAGGAACGGGTGTGCATAGTGTCTCTCGGTGTGAAAATGTCTACCTGTGAAAGCCAGGCCTGGTCTCGCCGGGCATGCCATATGGACTGCAGCAGCAGTTCACGGAGGCTAGAGCCATCCCTGCAGGGGCGGGCAACTCAGAAAGCCTGGTCCTGGCTTGGCACACGCGGAGCACACCGTCCAGGGCTCCGGTGGTCTCGGGCTAGCTCCTTCCATGTGTGAGTGGCCTGACTGCCTGCTCACGTGGCTGCTGTGCGTGCACCCCAGATCCAGGACATCAGCGTGGAGACGGAAGACAACAAGGAGAAGAAGTCGGCCAAGGACGCCCTGCTGCTCTGGTGCCAGATGAAGACGGCCGGGTGAGTGTGGGCCCAGGCGGGCGGGCGGGCATCCAGGGCGGCAGCCTTCACAAGGTGCTGACAAGCAGCTTTCCCTCTGGCTCCCTTTGAGAAGTCTTGAGATGCCGACAGGACGGCAGGAGCTCGGATTTATGTCCTGGACTTGCCCCGTGGCCACCACCATTCCCATCCCTTGACTGGGGACGATGCAGGGAGCCGTGTGCTCGGAACGGTGGGACCTGGAAGCATCCCTACCCTCGCACCCATGACCACCTTCTTTTTAAGTGGCTGGGGGAGTTTGCCTTTGGAGAGCTCCGCTCCGTACACCCGAGTCTTCTCTCCACGGTACCTGTCTCCACTTCTCTTCCTTTCACCCTCTCACTACAGTCATAGCAAAGATCACTGTCATTCGCTGTGGTTATCAGGGCTCAGTGGATGCCAAACCTTGAAAGGTCTCGCAGGTTGGCTTGGGGTCTGGCAGCCCTACGTGTTTGTGTGGAGACCGCTGGTGTCCCAGCTGTCCAGGTGTGGCCTGGAGTGGTGGGGGCCGCAGGCGCTTAGAGGTCAGTGCAGTCACCGTGAGCCTGTCACGAGCTTCAGCAGGAATGCCCGGAACAGCAGCGTGGTCAAGGTCTAGTTTGGCCCCGGAGCGCCTTCTCCATTAAGGTGCGCGTAAGCAGAAGGAAAGAGGAACACTGAGCGTCTCAGGGCTAAGCCCAGCACCTTCCTGTGGAAGCGGAGACCCTGGGTCTCCCTGGGCTCCGGTCGCCTTTCCCTAAGGAAGAGTCCTGTGTTTTAGTCCTGGCCACAGGAGACGTTTTTGGTCCCACTGACTTGCGGAGCAAGAAAAGCCATGTACACACACGTGTCTTCCATCTTAAGAGTCCACCAGAACTGCGACGTCCCTCTGATCGGATGGTCCTTTTGGTGCTGAAGCCTTAGGTTCCGATGACTGTCCACACTGCACTGACCACGCCTGGTAACCCCAGTTCTTTCCCCGGCAGGTACCCCAATGTCAACATCCACAACTTCACCACCAGCTGGAGGGACGGCATGGCCTTCAATGCACTCATACACAAGCACCGGTGAGTCCTCAGTGCTCACTCGGGTTGGGGGTCAGAGTCGGGGTGGGGAGGTAGGGAGAATGCTGCTGTTTCTCAGTAGCAGGTCCAGGGCTTCCTTGGGTGCCGCTTGCCCCACGTGGGACTCCCTAGTCCTCCCCTTGAGAGCAGCGTGGGGAGCACAGACAGTTCCCGAGCCAAGCCAGCTCATCCCCGTTGCGTTGAAGAGCTTGGGGCGCCTGGGAAGCGCCTGCTTTGGTTGTGTGTGTGTGTGGGGGGGGGGTTGCCTGCAGTCATGAGGTCAGCGTGTGGGAAGCAGGGACTGTGTCACTGGCCTCACACTTGTGCTCTGCCATGCATCCCCTGCAGGCCTGACCTGATAGACTTCGACAAACTAAAGAAGTCCAATGCTCACTACAATCTGCAGAATGCCTTCAACCTGGCGGAGCAGCACCTGGGCCTCACCAAGCTGCTGGACCCCGAAGGTGAGGCTGCCAGGGGCCGGCGGGCGGCTCCTGTGAGCCTGCTTTGTGCCCGTTTGTTCCTGTCCATGTGCTGGAGGAAGAGGAGCTGAATGTGGGCTGAGGGGACTCAAGTGGGGTCTCATTAGGGCGGGATGACATTCAGAGGGGCTGGACCAGGGACAGGGCCTGAGGGAGGAGAGGCCGTAAGGAAGGCTGTGCTAGCCTTTCAGCTGGACCTTGCAGGGCAGGAGGAGGCGATGGGAAAGCCCACATCAGACAAAGGATCATTCTGACAAAGGAATCTTGGAAATGGTCACGTTGGTGTGGAGAGAGGAGCCAGACTGTCCCCTGGAGGGAAAGGAGAGCGGCAGTGGCGGCCAGGTGCTAGGAGATGGGGGCCTGCACTCTGTCCTGCCCCATGCATGGCCCAGCCAGCCGGCATGGGCTCTGAGGAAAGGATGCGTGTCCTGTTCTCCTTTCAATGGGGTGGGAGGGAGGGAGGGAGAGGCCCAAGGAGGAGGCCATGCGATGGTAGTCTGAGTCGCCGGTGATGGTTGGTGGGGAGTCCACAAGACAACCCCTGGGCTTGGACACGGTAACTAATGGGCGCACGGGGCAGAGGAGGTAACTGAGCTGTCCCAAGACCAACGGAGGCAGAGTCGGTGCCACAGGCAGAAACGAGGCCCCCGGGGGCCGGCGCGCTGGGATGGGGGTAAGCTCTGCATGTGTGAGGTGCAGCTGCCTCGCTCCAAGTCCTGAGTATACCTGCTGCCTCCTTTCTTCCACCGGACTAGCCTTCCAGCGCCTGGACCCCTACAGAAGGGATGCTTCTCCAGGCGCTCAGAGCTGGGCAGATTATGGGCATTTTATGAGTACTCATCGGCTGAGTCACTGAGGGGTCGTCTTGTCCTTCTTCTTACGATGGACACACGGACAGAGACGCTGTGCCTGCCACTGAGCCGTGGGTGTCACCCTTACAGATATCAGCGTGGACCACCCTGACGAGAAATCCATCATCACCTACGTGGTCACTTACTACCACTACTTCTCCAAGATGAAGGCTCTGGCTGTGGAGGGGAAGCGAATCGGCAAGGTGAGCACCCACCCGTCCGTGGTCGTGGGAGACCATAGGGAGCTAGTTCGTGAGGAGAAGGCACCTGTGGGATTTCAGAAGCTGCTTCACCCGGAAGGGCAGTGGCAGTGTTGAGCCAGGAACCCAGAGACACACTCTCCCTGGCAGACTGTAGGGAGTTGTGAGTTTGGGCTGGGGTCGGGGCATGAACTCCTTCCCTCCACTGCGGAAGGGACCCTCTTAGGGGCTCTGTGTTTCTGGGTCTGCTCCACCTCGGCAGGTGCTCTCGGGCACGTGCCCTCTCAGTGGCCTGGAGCGGGACCTCTCAGGACCGAGCCGGACAGTCTCGAGGCCTTTTGCGGCTCCCTTTGGGAGTTGTGGAGGTTAGGCACACTGGGTGGTGTCCAGAGTCTTGAACCTTTCACCTCGGGAAAGGGAGGTCACGGAACCAATGGCACTTGGCTCACTGTTGCTGACACTGTCACTGTGCACGTGCACGCCTGGGAATGGCTGAACCGAAGGGCGTGTGCCAGGGCCGCTCAGAAGCAGGCCGTGCGTGCGCACGTGCACGCGTGCTCACAACAACGTGACCTGCCTTACTCATGTGGCCCCTGCCTACCGTGTGCCTGCAGGTGCTTGACAACGCCATCGAGACAGAGAAGATGATCGAGAAGTACGAGTCGCTTGCCTCAGACCTCCTGGAGTGGATCGAGCAAACCATCATCATCCTCAACAACCGCAAGTTTGCCAACTCGCTGGTGGGGGTCCAGCAGCAACTCCAGGCTTTCAACACGTACCGCACCGTAGAGAAGCCCCCAAAGTAAGACGACACATTCATGGACACCCACACGTGTATGAGAGACTTTCATATCAGAGTAATTACATTGAGAAAAGACCCAGCCTTTTCAGTCCCTAAGTCTGATAGTAGCCCACGTGTCTGATTCCAATCTGTGAAGTCCTCTCTAGACACATGAAACACATGCGATGACACCAAATGCAGGAAGATCACAGGCCAGTGGGTGGGAAGTGGCGTTGTGAGCATCTCAGCACTGGCAGGGATCTCCACGTGGCTCCTCCAGTTCCCGGGACTCAGGGTCTATCAGCGTAGTGCCATGTGTCTTGTCAGTAGAGTCTCAGGGAGGGAGCAGAGAGAGAGTCCCACCCCCCACCCCCACCTCTGGGGATGAATACGGAGTTCCCAGAACCCTCTGGGGAAGGCCATGCCCACACGGAGGCATCCCTGGCTATCACCAGCCCTGCACTCTGAATCCTCCGATTGACACCAGAGTATGTGATGACCACAGACACAGACTGCTGAGGGCCATCGTTCCTATAGGAGACGGGGGGAGGGAGGGCCACAGCCGGCTGGGCCTCCTGACACCTCTCGAGGGCCCCTCCCTCATCAGGGGCCCCCGCGTCTCTGAGATGACTTACAGATCTTGCCCAGGCTCAGCCTTTCCCTCACGGGGAGGTGCCACTGACACTCAGGGTGCGTGGGGGCCTGGCAGGTGATTCCCCCAGACCCTAGCCCACTGCCATTGAGTAGAAACCCTCATCCTGCTCCCTCCCAGCAGTGGGTGGCTTTGAACTGCCAACCTTTGAGCTGTGATGCAGGCCCTTGTGCTGAGTCTGCCCCCTCCAAATGCCAGCTTTGGAGATCTGAGAGGAGTTGTGTGCCCGCTCAGCGTGGCTCCAGAGGATGGGGCAGACCTGCTCCCTGGGCTCCCTCCAGAGGCAGCATCTCCTGGAAGCAGGCGGCATGCCTTCCCCTGTGGAGCTGTCTCTCTGCCAAGTGCTTAACTGTGAGCACCACCAGGGCTCCGTTTTGAAGGGATGGGTGGTACCAGTGGGTGTTAACACACCCCAGGGCATCTGAGCAGTCAGCACAATGTGAGAGTCTTCACACTAGGGGTGTCCATTCATATTATTCATGGCCCAGTGAATGAGTTACCTTTTTAAAATGAGGACTCATGGGTACAAGCTCATGACCTTTCTGTTCTCCGTCACAGCTCACTGTCCCAAAGCTATCCTCCCTCCTCCTCCTGGAAACTCCGCTCGGGTGTGAACCCCTTGGTTCCATTGACACAGGCATTAGGGGGCATTCAGCCACGCCCTGGGTGCAGTCAGTCCATTCCGGGACCTGCGGTTCACACCTTGTTTGGGATGGTGCCTCAGATAGGATGCACCCTTCTCCCTCACCAGAGTCAGCCAGCAATTAGACAAACACCCACAGACGTCTGGGGTTTCCGGTACCCTCTATCAGACCCACTGCCCTCTCTCTGGTGTACATCTCACATCTGGTCACGTCTATGGTATCCTCCCACGTCTGTAGTACCTTCTCTCTCTTGTATATGTCACGCCTATAGTTTCCTCTCTGGTTTACATGTCATGTCTATAGTGCCCTCTCTCTGGTGTTTATGTCACGTCTGTAGTACCCTCTCTGATGTACTTGCCATGTTTGTAGTGCCCTCTCTCTAGTGTACATGTCACGTCTGTAGTGCCCTCTCTGATGTACATGTCACATCTATAGTACCCTCTCTGGTTTACATGTCATGACTATAGTACCCTCTCTGGTTTACATGTCATGACTGTAGTACCCTCTCTGATGTACATGTCATGTCTATAGTACCCTCTCTGGTTTAGATGTCATGACTATAGTACCCTCTCTGATGTACATGCCATGTCTGTAGTGCCCTCTCTCTGGTGTACATGTCATGACTATTGTACCCTCTCTCTAGTGTATATGTCACGTCTATAGTACCCTCTCTCTAGTGTACATGCCACGTCTGTAGTGCCCTCTCTCTGATGTACATGCCACGTCTGTAGTGCCCTCTCTCTGATGTACATGCCACGTCTGTAGTGCCCTCTCTCTGATGTACATGCCACATCTATACTACCCTCTGGTATACATGTCACGTCTATAGTACCCTCTCTCTGGTGTACATGTCACATCTATAGTTTCCTCTCTGGTTTACATGTCATGACTATAGTACCGTCTCTCTGGTGTACATGTCACGTCTATAGTACCCTCTCTCTGGTGTATATGTCATGTCTATAGTACCCTCTCTCTGATGTACATGTCATGTCTATAGTACCCTCTCTGGTTTACATGTTACGTCTGTAGTACCCTCTCTCTAGTGTACATGTCATGACTATAGTACCCTCTCTCTGCTGTACATGCCACGTCTGTAGTGCCCTCTCTGGTGTACATGTCACGTCTGTAGTACCCTCTCTCTAGTGTACATGTCATGTCTATAGTACCCTCTCTGGTTTACATGTCATGTCTGTAGTACCCTCTCTGGTTTACATGTCACGACTATAGTACCCTCTCTCTGGTATACATGTCACGTCTATACTACCCTCTGGTATACATGTCACATCTATAGTGCCCTTTCTCTGGTGTTCATGTCACGTCTGTAGTACTCTCTCTGGTGTATATGCCACGTCTGTAGTACCCTCTCTCTGGTGTACATGTCACGTCTATAGTACCCTCTCTCTATAGTACCCTCTAGTGTACATGTCATGTCTATAGTACCCTCTCTGGTTTACATGTCACGACTATAGTACCCTCTCTCTGGTATACATGTCACGTCTATACTACCCTCTGGTATACATGTCACATCTATAGTGCCCTTTCTCTGGTGTTCATGTCACGTCTGTAGTACCCTCTCTCTAGTGTACATGTCATGTCTATAGTACCCTCTCTGGTTTACATGTCATGTCTGTAGTACCCTCTCTGGTTTACATGTCACGACTATAGTACCCTCTCTCTGGTATACATGTCACGTCTATACTACCCTCTGGTATACATGTCACATCTATAGTGCCCTTTCTCTGGTGTTCATGTCACGTCTGTAGTACTCTCTCTGGTGTATATGCCACGTCTGTAGTACCCTCTCTCTGGTGTACATGTCACGTTTATAGTACCCTCTCTCTATAGTACCCTCTAGTGTACATGTCATGTCTATAGTACCCTCTCTGGTTTACATGTCACGACTATAGTACCCTCTCTCTGGTATACATGTCACGTCTATACTACCCTCTGGTATACATGTCACATCTATAGTGCCCTTTCTCTGGTGTTCATGTCACGTCTGTAGTACCCTCTCTAGTGTACATGCCACGGCTATAATAGTGCCCTCTCTCTAGTGTACATGTCATGTCTATATTGCCCTCTCTGATGTACATGCCACGTCTGTAGTACCCTCTCTCTGATGTACATGCCACGTCTATACTACCCTCTGGTATACATGTCACGTCTATAGTACTCTCTCTGGTGTACATGTCACGTCTATAGTTTCCTCTCTGATATATATCTCAAGTCTGTAGTACCCTCTCTCGTGTACATGTCATGACTATAGTACCCTCTCTCTGGTGTACATGTCACGTCTATAGTACCCTCTCTGGTTTACATGTCATGACTATAGTACCCTCTCTGATGTACATGCCACGTCTATACTACCCTCTGGTATACATGTCACGTCTATAGTTTCCTCTCTGGTATATATGTCAAGTCTGTAGTTCCCTCTCTCGTGTACATGTTATGACTATAGTACCCTCTCTCTGGTGTACATGTCATGACTATAGTACCCTCTCTGATGTACATGTTACGTCTGTAGTGCCCTCTCTCTAGTGTACATGTCATGACTATAGTACCCTCTCTCTGGTGTACATGTTATGACTATAGTACCCTCTCTGATATACATGCCACGTCTATAGTACCCTCTCTCTAGAGCACATGTCACATCTGTAGTACCCTCTCTCTGGTGTTCATGTCACGTCTGTAGTACCCTCTCTCTGATGTACATGTCATGTCTATAGTACCCTCTCTCTGATGTACATGTTACGTCTGTAGTACCCTCTCTCTAGTGTACATGTCATGACTATAGTACCCTCTCTCTGGTGTACATGTCATGACTATAGTTCCCTCTCTGATGTACATGTTACGTCTGTAGTACCCTCTCTCTAGTGTACAAGTCATGACTATAGTACCCTCTCTCTAGTGTACATGTCATGACTATAGTACACTCTCTCTGGTGTACATGTCACATCTGTAGTACCCTCTCTCTAGTGTACATGTCATGTCTAAAGTACCCTCTCTGGTTTACATGTCATGACTATAGTACCCTCTCTCTGGTGTACATGCCACATCTATACTACCCTCTGGTGTACATGTCACGTCTATAGTGCCCTCTCTGATGTACATGTTACGTCTGTAGTGCCCTCTCTCTACTGTACATGTCATGACTATAGTACCCTCTCTCTGGTGTACATGTCATGACTATAGTACCCTCTCTGATATACATGCCACGTCTGTAGTACCCTCTCTCTAGTGCACATGTCACATCTGTAGTACCCTCTCTCTGGTGTTCATGTCACGTCTGTAGTACCCTCTCTCTGATGTACATGTCATGTTTTTAGTACCCTCTCTCTGATGTACATGTCACGTCTGTAGTATCCTCTCTCTGATGTACATGTCATGTCTATAGTACCCTCTCTCTGATGTACATGTCATGTCTATAGTACCCTCTCTGATGTACATGTCATGACTATAGTACCCTCTCTGATGTACATGCCATGTCTGTAGTGTACACCTCTCTGGTGTACATGTCATGACTATTGTACCCTCTCTCTAGTGTATATGCCACGTCTATAGTACCCTCTCTCTAGTGTACATGCCACGTCTGTAGTGCCCTCTCTCTAGTGTACATGTCATGTCTGTATTGCCCTCTCTGATGTACGTGCCATGTCTGTAGTGCCCTCTCTCTGGTGTACATGTCACGTCTGTAGTGCCCACCAGACGACCCAGGGCCCATGCTTCCACGTGCATCTCACGCAAAACATATCTGCTAGCTATGTGGCAGTGTGTGTGTGTGTGTGTGTGTAGGGGGGCCTGTGCCCCTCACAGGAGCGCAGAGCACTGATACTCTGCCTCTCTGTGTAGATTTACTGAGAAGGGAAACTTGGAAGTCCTCCTCTTCACCATCCAAAGCAAGATGCGGGCCAACAACCAGAAGGTCTACATGCCCCGGGAGGGGAAGCTCATCTCTGACATCAACAAGGTACCCCCGCCCACCCTTCACTTCCCAGCTTTGCCTGGCCAGCTCCGCGCTGCGGGGTACACCTGGGGCTTTGATGACTAGGAACCGGCGGCCTGAGAGGATTCAGCCCTGCTGCTGCTCAGGCCTCGCAGAGCGCTGACATTTGCAGTCAGCCCGTCCCCTGGAGGTCTGGAGGGAGCCTCAGAGTGTCTCAGGCCCCACTTTGTCTTGGACGTGGCTGGCACGCCGTTGCCCACTCAGTGTCCATCTCATGCCCATGGCTGCGGTGAGCCGAAGAGGGAGCTCACAGCCTCCCTCCTCGGTGTTTGGCTTCTCTCCCGAGCTGTGGGATTTGGGGTCTAGTCAGTTCCCCCCACGGTCTGCTGTGTGTGTACAGGCAACATCATTTCCACCAGAACTCTGCACAGTCTGGGCCCGAGCTCCCGGTGCACACCAAGATCCTGTGCACAAGATGCTTGTTTTGTCTCTCGCTTTGTGAGCTGGGACTTGTCCACGGATACTCTCAGACACAGTCAGATGTGGGAGTTGAGAACAAGCAGCCCGGGCGGAGTGAGTGAGAGCCTCATAGCTGACTGCTTTCTCAGGAAAACCCTCTGTCTTCTGTTCCTGTGATCAGAGGTCTTTAAGATAACACGGCTTCCGCTCGGGCAGATTCAGCTGAGCGATTCGTAGTCCTTTTCCTCCGGCACCCTGGGGCCACAGGGCCACGGGGTCACGTGGCGGCTCTCATTTTCCAGGCACAGCAGGGATCTGTAGTTCAGATGAGGGAGCATGTTCCCATGGGGTTAAACGCAGAACAAAATTTTTAAAACTTAAAAAATTCCCCTTCCTTTTCAAAGTTAGAGTCAGTGAGGACGGGCACAGATTGCCCGCTGAGCTCCTGGGTGTTTTGAAGAAGACCGGCCGTCGAGTGTGGCAAAGGCTGGACCCGTGATCTGCTCTTCCTCCTGCAGGCCTGGGAGAGACTGGAAAAGGCGGAGCACGAGCGGGAACTGGCCCTGCGGAACGAGCTCATCCGGCAGGAGAAACTGGAACAGCTGGCCCGCAGATTTGACCGCAAGGCAGCTATGCGGGAGACCTGGCTGAGCGAAAACCAGCGCCTGGTGTCTCAGGTCCGGCAGTCCAGACGCGGAGACGGGAGGTTGGGGACAGCAGGGGGCCACGGGCCTGGACTGCCACTCGTTCCACAGCCGCCCCACGCTCTGGAGTCCCTGCCCCGCAAGTCACCCGAGGGGACAACTGTAAATTTTTCCCTTGTGGAGCGTCCACAGATTCGGGAACCCTTTAAGCCTGCTTGGTGTGGAACCTCTGTCTGTGCGCGGGCCACACACTAGTGTTTGAGGATTCTCTTTCTCCGGGCCTTTGAGACCACGGAGCCCTCTGATCGAGAACTAAGTCAGGACTCCAACATGACGGCAGAAGATGCCCCGGTGGCGTAGTGGGTTAAGTGCCGGCTGCCAACCACAAGGCCAGCAGTTTGAAACCCCCAGCCGCTCTGCAGGGGGATGACGGGTGTGCTACTCCCATAAAGAGTTGCCGTCTCAGAAATCCATGTGGACCAGCTCCTCCCTGTCCTGTGGGGTCACCCTGAGGGAAGGCAGGGGCCCTAGTTGTGCAGCGGTCAAGTGTGGCCCTGCTCCTCAGGGCAGAGACCAGCTCGTCTGCCTGCCCCTGTGCAGCTGGCCTTCCCCAGGGATGCAGCAGCGCAGTGCTTCTCTGTCCTCTGGGCTCACTGGTCGTGCTCAGCTAGACTAGACAGTGGAGGCAGAGCCAGGTGGGAGGACCCCAGGGAGGAAGCTTGCTCAGGGGCCACAGCTGCCCCTCGCCCCTCTGCCCAGTCAGCTGCGCTTCAGCTGCCCACTTGCTTCTCCACAGGACAACTTTGGCTTTGACCTTCCGGCCGTAGAGGCTGCTACAAAGAAGCATGAGGCTATCGAGACGGACATCGCGGCGTACGAGGAGCGCGTGCAGGCCGTGGTGGCTGTGGCCCGCGAGCTGGAGGCAGAGAACTACCATGACATCAAGCGCATCACCGCGCGCAAGGACAACGTCATCCGGCTCTGGGAGTACCTGCTGGAGCTACTGCGGGCCCGGCGGCAGCGGCTCGAGATGAACCTGGGGCTGCAGAAGATCTTCCAGGAGATGCTGTACATCATGGACTGGATGGACGAGATGAAGGTGAGGGCTCGGGAGCTTGGCTGTGGGGACTGTGGGATCTCTTGTAGCTGCAGGGGCCCCCCCGCCCCGAGACCATCAGCCAAGCTGTAGCCCTTCGGCCTTGGAGGTCTTGTCTCTTCCGTCTCGCATGCGTGCGCGTGTGTGTGTGTGTGTGTAAAGGGGGCGGGGTGTCTGACGTGGGGAGGTGCTCCGTCAGAGTGGCAGCAGTGCAGACAGCAGACCACAGGGCACTGCCTGGTCCCTGCGCGTCCATCTCCCCTCTGACACACACAGACCCGGCACGGGCGGTGGCCGGACGTTGCAGTCAGGATGCTCACCTCTCCGCTATTCCTGGGCTTCCCTCTTGCTGTCCTGATCACAGTGCTGTTCACTGTGGCCGCACGTGGTCTCACTCGGCGCAGCAAGGCACCAGGGGTGGCCGAGAGGCGCCCCGTGCGTGGGCCCTAGAGGGCATGCAGGACCTGAGGCTGGGCTGTAGTGAGGCCCATCTGGATAGGAGGTGACTTGAGGCCCCAGGGGCCCAGCTCAGGAGGAGCTAGGACAGGCCTTAGGCTCGGCCGCAGCCCTGGTTTGCACATGTGCTGTCCACCTGATGTGGTTACGGGAACGGCATGGAAGCTCTTGACCAAGTGCCTCTGCCCTTCTGTGTGGCCACTCCTGTTGAGGTGCCCCGGGAAGCCCGCTCCTGTTGAGGTGCCCCGGGAAACCCCGTGACCAAGGAAGGCACTTGCTCATTGGCCAAGCTTCTGAGTCACCTCCTCTTCCTAAGCACCTTTCTCTTTGATACGTTTGCCTCTCGGGGCCTCTCTTCTCCGACCACCTGCCCGCCCGCCCGCCCTCCCCTGTGGTTCAGCCCTTGGTAGGTCTGTCTGCTCCCCATGTCCGTGGGCTCCCGCTCACAGGCTAGCATGTGTGAAGAACAGACCTGTGCCCCTCACCTTTCAGGGCCTGGTCTGGGGCCGCCGATCACCAGGCCTTGCTTCCGAGGCTCCTGGGCTTGAGGCACCCGCCTTTTTCTTGGACTGTCGGCACCCGGGATCTCCCTCCCTCCCCCACAGTAGTGGCTCCGCAGTTCACGCTGGCTCTCCTGCAGAAACGCCAGCAAAGGCAGACATCCGGAGCGGGATGCTGAGGCCAGCATGCGTGTCTCAGGCGTCCTCTCGGCTCCCTCCGTGCACAGGTGCTGTTACTCTCTCAAGACTACGGCAAGCACCTGCTGGGCGTGGAAGACCTGCTGCAGAAGCATGCGCTGGTGGAGGCCGACATCGGCATCCAGGCCGAGCGGGTGCGGGGCGTCAACGCCTCCGCCCAGAAGTTTGCAACGGACGGTGAAGGTGAGGCCGGGCTGTGTCAGGCAGGTCACCCGAGGTCCCTCTCTGGGTTGGGTTGGGTTGGGTGGGGTGGGGTGGGCTTGTGCTTGGAGCAAGCTCTGTGAGCCTCTGTGTCGTTTGAGAATACCTGAGGGCAGCCTGGCTCTGAGCCTGTTTCCCAAGCCTGTGCTCAGGTGCAGTGCGGCTGCCAGACCCCCCCCCCCCCATGTGGCCTCGGGGCCCCTCTGGGAGTGCTCGCTGGAGGCCGTGAGTTCTGCTTGTCGGCTCTGAGAAGCAGTTCCGTCCGGCTGCCTCCCTGTGCGCACTCTGAGGGTGTTCTGTAGTAGTCGCCCCACCCCCCACCAGGATCCTGGACGTGCTCCGTCGCCCTCGCCCCTGGCGCGAGGCTGAGGGCAGGGCCCTGGGCTGGCCGCCTGCAGGTGCGTGGGGCCTGCCTGAGACCCGACTCCCCCTTGGTGTGCTCACAGGCTACAAGCCCTGCGACCCACAGGTGATCCGAGACCGCGTGGCCCACATGGAGTTCTGCTACCAGGAGCTCTGCCAGCTGGCGGCCGAGCGCCGTGCCCGCCTGGAGGAGTCCCGCCGCCTCTGGAAGTTCTTCTGGGAGATGGCGGAGGAGGAGGGCTGGATCCGCGAGAAGGAGAAGATCCTGTCCTCAGACGACTACGGCAAGGACCTGACCAGCGTCATGCGCCTGCTGAGCGAGCACCGCGCCTTTGAGGATGAGATGAGCGGCCGCAGCAGCCACTTTGAGCAGGCCATCCGAGAGGGGGAGGCCATGATCGCCGAGGAGCACTTCGGGGCGGAGAAGATCCGCGAGCGGACCCTGCACATCCGGGAGCAGTGGGCCAGCCTGGAACAGCTCTCGGCCGTGCGCAAGCAGCGGCTGGAAGAGGCCTTGCAGCTGCAGCAGTTCCAGGCGGACGCCGATGACATGGATGCCTGGATGCTGGACATCCTCAAGATCGTGTCCAGCAGCGATGTGGGCCACGACGAGTACTCCACGCAGGCCCTGGTCAAGAAGCACAAAGACGTGGCCGAGGAGATCGCCAACTACCGGCCCACCCTCGACTCGCTGCACGAGCAGGCCGGCGCCCTGCCCCCGCCCCAGGCACAGTCCCCGGACGTGCAAGGCCGGCTGTCCGGCATCGAGGAGCGCTACCAGGAGCTGGCAGAGCTGACGCGGCTGCGCAAGCAGGCGCTGCAGGACACCCTGGCCCTGTACAAGATGCTGAGCGAGGCAGACGCCTGCGAGCTGTGGATCGACGAGAAGGAGCAGTGGCTCAACGGCATGCTCATCCCCGAGAAGCTGGAGGACCTGGAGGTCGTCCAGCACAGGTGGGCGGGGCGAGGGTGGGCTGGCAGGCAGAGGCAGGGTCGGCGGGCTAGGGCGGGCCTGGCCAGGGCCAGGGAGCCCGCCCACCCACCTGTCCGTGGGGCTGACATGAGGAACCCACCCGGGCCTTCCCAGGTTCGAGAGCCTGGAGCCTGAGATGAACAACCAGGCGTCGAGGGTGGCGGTAGTGAACCAGATTGCGCGGCAGCTGATGCACAGCGGCCACCCGAGCGAGAAGGAGATCAAGGCCCAGCAGGACAAGCTCAATACGAGGTGGGCATGCTGGCAGGGTGGTGGGAGGGGAACCAGCCCAGGCTGAGGTCATTCGCAGGGCCCAGCAGCCAGGGATTTCCCGGCCGGCGTCCCTGGCAGAAGGAGTGGTGCTGGGGTCGGAGGCTGGCATCTGTCACTGGGGCAGCAAATGAGCCCCGCTGATGGTACCCACTCCCCCTTGACAGCAGCTGGGTCCTAGTGGGAGGGGGCTGGCTGGCACTTCCCCACCCCTGCCCACGTGGCGCCCAGAGCAGGAGGTGGACATGCGTGAGACGTGATGGGTGACGAGTCCTGCGTGCAGAACGTTCTGTGGAACAGGCTCTTTGGAGTTGGGGGACAGGGGGGATGGCGTGTGAGCTGCAGATCACTGAATGTCTTTGGGTTATGACATGTGTGTTGGGGACAGGAACCAGGATAGGACAGCTCTCTAACAGCCCCCGTCACCCACCCACCCCCACCTGGGCCCAGTGGTGTCCATGGTGGGACGTTGTTTCAAAAACGTGCAGAGCTGAGGATCGGCGTGTGATGGGGCCCTCCCTGTGGGGGCCCTCCCTGATGACCCTCTGCCCACCCTACGCAGGTGGAGTCAGTTCCGAGAGCTGGTGGACAGGAAGAAGGACGCCCTGCTCTCCGCCCTGAGCATCCAGAACTACCACCTGGAGTGCAACGAGACCAAGACCTGGATCCGCGAGAAGACCAAGGTGATCGAGTCCACCCAGGACCTAGGCAACGACCTGGCCGGCGTCATGGCCCTGCAGCGCAAGCTGACGGGCATGGAGCGCGACCTGGTGGCCATCGAGGCGAAGTTGAGTGACCTGCAGAAGGAGGCAGAGAAGCTGGAGGCTGAGCACCCGGACCAGGCGCAGGCCATCCTTTCTCGGCTGGCTGAGATCAGCGACGTGTGGGAGGAGATGAAGACCACCCTGAAGAACCGCGAGGCCTCCCTGGGCGAGGCCAGCAAGCTGCAGCAGTTCCTGCGCGACCTGGACGACTTCCAGTCCTGGCTGTCCAGGACCCAGACGGCCATCGCCTCGGAGGACATGCCCAACACGCTGGCCGAGGCAGAGAAGCTGCTCACGCAGCACGAGAGCATCAAGCGTGAAATCGACAACTACGAGGAAGACTACCAGAAGATGCGGGACATGGGTGAGATGGTCACCCAGGGCCAGACCGATGCCCAGTACATGTTCCTGCGGCAGAGGCTGCAGGCCTTGGACACGGGCTGGAACGAGCTACACCGGATGTGGGAGAACAGGCAGAGCCTCCTGTCTCAGTCCCACGCCTACCAGCTCTTCCTCAGGGACACCAAACAGGCCGAGGCCTTTCTCAACAACCAGGTACCCCGCCTCGCCACTGGGGAATCGGGTGGGGGGCGGGGGGGCTGCACCTGGTCAGACGCAGGACTCTCAGGCCCTGTACCCCGCCCTGGCAGAGGGGCGGCAGGGGAGTGGTCTCCTTGGCAGCGGTACTGTTGGTGTGCTTGGCTGCAAACCCAGGTGAGGGCGTTTTTTGACCCGCAGACCATACCATCCGATGTCTCCCTCACGGTACTGAGGGGTACAGCCACCACCTGTGTCCCCTTCAGAACACGTTCTTCACCGGTACTCATATTGTGACCGGCTCCCCATTTCCCCCAACCCCCTGCCATTCCCCAAGGACTCGTTAATTCAGTCACTGTCTCTATAGATTTACCTAGTCTGGGTTTCATATGTGGGAAGACTTTTTTTTTTTTTTTAAAGAAGAAAGCAAAAATTAACGATAGCAACCAAGTAAGAGGGGAAAACCTGCATTGAAAGGGAAGCGGGAAAACATGGAAAACAAGGACAGATTCAAAATGGATCCGGGGGAGGGCCCAGGGTGTAACCAGCGTGTGTCTGCAAGGGGAGGAGTGAGGGAGGGTGTGTCCCTGCTGCATGCAGTGGACCCCAGGGGCTTGCCTGCAAAGCAAGGTCCCCTCCTTCCCTCAGGAGGGACGCCCCAGTGTCCCCACTCAGGTTCTGCCCCTCCCGGCTGTTAATTTTACTGATCCAGTCAATCTTCTCATACAAGTGTAACGAGGAAGGCCTGGATCACGGGGGGGGGGAGGGAGGGTGGCTCTTGTCCTTGTGGAAGTGAGGCAGATCTGACTTGACCTCCCTTTCTCTCCACCCAAGGAGTACGTCTTGGCTCACACGGAAATGCCCGCCACCTTGGAAGGCGCAGAGGCCGCCATCAAGAAGCAGGAGGGTTTCATGACCACCATGGACGCCAGCGAGGACAAGATCAACGCCGTGGTAGACACTGGCCGCAGGCTGGTGAGTGACGGGAACATCAGCTCAGACCGCATCCAGGAGAAGGTGGACTCCATCGATGACAGGTACACCTCTCTGCGGGGACCCTTGGGCTCCGTAAGCGGCAGCCGGCTGTGAGCCCCCTGGAGCAGGGGGGAGTGTCTCTGAGGCTGAAAGTCTGGCACACTTGGCAAAATGCCACCAGTCCACCACAGAGAACGAGTAAGCCACCCAGGGACGTGCTCCGTCACAGGACATGCTTGTGTGAGTCTGGGTGGACTAGAGAAACAAACTCCATAGACACTAGTGCGTATAAAGAGCAATCGTACATTAGGAAAGCCTCCCAGTCCAGATCAAGTCCATAAGTCTGACATTAGCCCATATGTCTGATACCAATCTATAAGGTCCTCTTCAGACTCGCACAACACATGCAGCAACTCCGAGTGCAGGAAGATCACAGGCCAGTGGGTGGAAAGTCTTGTGCATCCAGTGGTGGTAGAAGCCTCTCAGCGCTGGCAGGGTCTCCACGTGGCTCCTCCAGCTCCAAGGCTCTAGCATATTGCTCCATATGTCTTATCAGCAGGAATGTCTTGCAGGAAGTGAGGGTGTGTGTCTCGTCTCTAGCGAGCCTTGCCTCCAGATGAGGCCATCAGGCTGCGACCTGATTAACAGGCCAGAGTCTACCCCTTCCTTAAGTCGACAGATTAAATAACTGCCACAATGCTGGAATGTCTACAGAGAGCGCATAGAGAAGGCTTGTGGCTGCAGCTGTGTGTCTGTCCTCGCATGGAGCCTCACTCCTCACAGCCAGCCGAGTCACATTAGGGCCTGCCTTGTTCTTTTAAAATGATGAGTATGTTAACTTGTTAACCTAACAGAATCACCTCCACAGGTAGAGGGGCCAGCTCGGTAGTATATGTTTTGGGGGACATACCCAATCCAAGAGTGCGCCCTTTTGAAAAATTGCTATTTCTGAAAGATTTCCTCCCTGGCCAAAGGTCAGGTCCCCCGGTGATGGACGCTCGCTCAGTGCATCCTGAAGCAGGAGATTGGGGGCAGATCCAGGCTCGGCGCTGGCCACCTCAGCACTCTGTGTCCTGCCTGAGTTGGTAGCCAGGCTGCGTCAGCTGATGGCCCTAGCTCTGAATCCACCCAGTCTGC
Source organism: Tenrec ecaudatus (assembly GCF_050624435.1). Lineage (NCBI taxonomy): Eukaryota > Metazoa > Chordata > Mammalia > Afrosoricida > Tenrecidae > Tenrec > Tenrec ecaudatus. The sequence continues at coordinate 1,023,024 of NC_134546.1, forward strand.
GGTTAGCATGCCAACCCCTACCTCACACTGGTGCAGGAGAATGAGTCTCTTTGCCCTGTGGAAACAGATAACTGCTGGCTTCCGCACGTCTGTGCATCTAGTTTCCCCGATTTGAATCCTGGGGGGTCTATTCTAACACGGATGATAATTCTGAATCTATTGCTTTGGAAACAACTTTTCTAAAGTCTATAAAACCCTTTCTAAATGAGTATGAGAGAGTTGGGCAAACATGCTTAACTTGGGCAAAAATAGCCCACCCCCTCCCCTGTCCCCTAACTGCGGATGCAGCTGGCTTCCTGAAGACAGGCCTGACCCCCGTGAAGGCCACCGGCCCAGGGCGCATCCTCCGTTTGTTTCGTCCCCCGTCCCCCTAGCTGCAGCTGCAGGTGGGCCAGGTAAGGTGGTCAGGGCAGAGCCCCGTGTGCGGGTTCACCTTCCTCTTGCCCTGACAGCGAGCCAGGTTCTGCAGGTCCAGCACCAACTGAAGACCTGTCCTTGCAAAGCTGCGGCCACGCAGAGGGGCCCGTCCTGCGGATAGCATAAGATGATGACACATGGTGGGAGGGGCTGGTTTCCGTTGTGGGCCCCACTCAGGAAACCTCTGTTTGTTGCTTTTCTCCACTGGCACTAGCAGACTTCTCCCCCCGGTGGTGTAGTCCCCCAGAGGGCGCCGGGTGTTAGAGGAGCCCCCACGCCTCTGACGCCAGGTGGTACGCTCTGCACCAGGCGTGAGCTAAGTGAGCATCAGCGTGCTCAGCTCCAACCCCTGCTCCAGAAACCTTCCGAAGCTCTTTTGGGGGGCTGCAGACTCTTTGTACAGTGTCTCTCCAATTCCCTGAGTTTATTGGGAAGAAATAACTGCTAGAACAAAGGCCTCAGGCCTTAACAGCTGTGGTTAAGGTAGGCGTGGCCCCGAGGTGTCTGACTGGGTGGACCAAAGCACAGGGGCTTCCAGCCTGCCAGGTGCCCGCTCACCAAGAGGAGGATCCGAGCTCCACACAGTCCTGGGGAGATAGGACCTGCCTGCAGCTCTGTAATAAGGCACGACACTGCCTCCTGAGAAGCACCTCTTTTTGCACAATGGCTCTGGGTTGTGCTAGTGGCTGCTAACTAAAAGACTGGGGGTTCAAGACACCCCCCCCTCCAGAGGCCCAGTGATCTTCCACAGAGCCCTGCGGACCCCCACGGAGCGCCGTGTTGGCACATGGTGGAATTGGCCCCACCATGTCAGGCTTGCTTGGTTGCTTACCTCTTATCTCGCTCCCTGGGAACCAGATTTAAACCCAGCGCAGGTACACATGATAAGGGAATGTAGTGTCTTGTCTTGTGGTGGGGGTGGAAACAGACATGGGCTTAACCTTGCCCCAAACAAAGGATATTCTCAGAAGGATGGGAGAGGACAGCCAAGTTTCCGAACTTCCTTCCCCACTGGGAGTGGGCGCCCTTCCTGTTGGACATGAATGTGCCTCCCGCCTCGGGAGCCGAGTCACCAGCCCCTGCTGGCCTTGTCTTCTTCGTGGTCCCTCTGCAAGAGAAATAGTTCCTGAGCAGAAGTCTCAGGGACGAAACCTGAGACAAGTACGTGCTGGTGTCAGTGTTTGGGGACATCTTCATTTCCCCTGATCCCGGCGGGGCCAGGGAATGGGTCAGCCGGTGAAACCCTCAGGGTCGGGCTTCTGCCGCTGACCCTGACCCTCATGGACGTTCCTCCTTGGAAAGATCCCTTAGAGACAGCATGGGCATGGGGGCAGGGTCTTGAAGAACTCTCGTGGCCTTCCCCACCCCCACCCCCAGGCCACATTTTAAAATGCGACTCATCTTGTGCTGTTGGGGAAGCAATAAAAAGTCTAAAATTGTGAGGAAGAAATGGCCGCCTCTTTTCCCTCCTCTCGCACGCTCTCGGGTCACCTCGTGGGTGAACGAGGCTGTTCCACTCGGTGCCTCTGTGCGCTTCTTTCTGAGATCTCAGCTCCAGGGTTTGTCTTAAAGGCAAAAACTTCCTGAACCTGAACCTCCCAAACTCCTTTCACCTAGAGGAAATTGAAATGAAAGACCACTAGAGCAACGGTTCTCAACCTGTGGTCGCGACCCCTTTGGGGATGAATGACGTTTCCCAGGGGTCGCCCGATTCATTGCAGCAGCAAAATGACAGCTATGAAGTAGCAACGGAAGTAATTTTATAGTTGGGGTCACCGTGACATGAGAACCTAGATAAAGGGTCATGGCATAGGAAGGTTGAGAACCACTGCTCTAGAGGAGCCCTGGTGGACAGCACATGGGGCTGCTGACCCCCAGGTCCACAGTGGGAGAAAGATGCGGCTTTCTGTTCCCGTGGAACTCTAAGCTCAGTATAAACCCACAGGGGCAGGTCCGCTCCGCCCTGTGAATTTGAATGGGCTCTGTAAGAATTATCTAAAAATTGAAACCTCTCCCCAGCGCTCCCCGCCTGGCAGCGTTGCTTTTGAGTCTCATCTCCCCTTTCACCATCGGGGCAGACTGAGCCAGCCCCATCCAGGCAGGCTCGGCAGGTCCGCCGCGTGTTCACGCTGTGACATCTCTGGATCCTGGTTCTGCCTCAGGGTCTGTCTGAGTGAGCGTGTGTCTGAAGGTCAGAATCCACGGTCAGTGGTTGAGAGAGTCACTCACCAGGGGATTCTCTTACTTCTCTGTGTCCCGTCACTAAAGCGGGGACGTGCGCCCAGTGCACACGCCTGTCTTTCCCTGGTGTCGGCCCCTGGACTGAGTCCCTCGTCACTTGGCTAAAATCCACAACATCTCTTGCTCACGTGGACTCTGCTCCACGTAGTTGAGAGTTGCAAGCACACAGAGGTGAGCATACAGAGAAATCCAGGGAGAAATGCTCTATTTCAAGCTTGCTTACTTTTGTTTATTGTTATTCTTTCCAGACACAGGAAGAATCGTGAGGTGGCCAGTGAGCTGGCGATGCGCCTGAAGGACAACAGGGACCTGCAGAAGCTCCTGCAGGACTGTCAGGAGGTAGGTCACCCGGACCCCATTGTCCAGCCCCCAGGGCCACCCAGCGCTGGCCACCACAGCCCGTGGAGATGCTAAGGTTAATTGAGGCCACAGATTCACCCCACCGTTTGATTTAGGGGATGGGAAGTGCTCTATCCTGTTACCACTAGATTACTGGGGTGGACTAGAAGTTGGGCTGTTATCCTCATGGTTGGTGGTTCAAACCCGTCAGCCTCTCGGGGGAGAACATGAGGCTGTCTGCTCCCGTGCAGGTGTATAGTTTGCGAGGCCCTGAGTAGGTGCATCGCTGTGAGTGGCAGCCAGCTGTAGCCCAGTGGGTTTGCCGTTACCTGGAACCTCCTATCCATGATGGGGCCCCTGATCGCATGGGGCTTTGTGAAAGTTTGTTAAAATCACAGCTGCCGTGCTTGTGTTCCACGGAGAGCCTGGTAGCCCCCATGTGGCACGACCGAGACTTGTGCCAGTGCACGTGCTCAACACAGTAGTTTGGGTCTTTCTAGTAACGTACGCTGACTAGTATGGAAGGACAAACTGAAACGGAACCTGACTACCAGGTTCAGAAGCTGAGATTTGGAAAAATACAAATAAACTAAGTTTTTCCATCATTTATGCCATGAAAATACCGGCCTTTCAGGCTCCATAAGTGTGTCCTCACCTTGCAAGAGTAGTGTGTGAGCCCGGGTTGGCTGGAGAAACAAATCCAGAGACGTGTGTGTGTGTGTGTGTGTGTGTGTGTGTGTGTGTGTTTGTGTGTGAACGAGCTTTATTTAAAGCATAATTATGCATTAAGAAAACATCCCAGCCCATATGTCCAATATCAGTCTGTAACTTCCTCTTCAGACTCATGTAACACGGGCAAGGACTCAGAATGCAGCAAGAGCACAGGCCAGTAAGTGGGAACTCTTGTGGCTCCAGTGGTGGTGGAAGCATCTCAGCGCTGGCGTGGGTCTCCTTGTGGCTCCTCCAGCTCCAGGGCTCTGGCTCCATCAGCAGAGCTCCAAGTGGCTGGTAGTCTCCAAAGTGACACCAGATTGTGAGACTACCACAACTGGCCACCCTGGGCTTCCACCCTGGGCTTCCACGTGGGGCCTTAATGTGAGAACCCCGTACCCCTGACCCAGGCACAAGTAGTGACACTAACATTGGCCAGGACATTCCAGTCTCTCAGCTGACGTCCCCATGTGCGAGCCCTTGGGCATATTGTGTGACATTATATAGCTGTGTAGCCTTAGAAGGTGAAGTGGTATGGAACTGCGGGGACCGTGGGATGGGTGGGGGGGGCAGGCCTCACACCCTCCTGCGGGTGTATAGAAACTGGTCTTTGACCGTCATCTGGGGTCATCTGGCAGAAGCAGCCCTGGGCGTTCATTCAGTTGCTGCTTCATTGTGAACCTACCAGGCCACCATCAGAAGCAAAGCTCAGGGAGCCAGCTGTCAGCAACACACTGCTGGATCTGCATCTAGGGGACTCGCCCAGAGCCGGGGGCTGCAGTCGGGAGTGCCTGTTCTAGGAGGCACCCAAACATTGACCGCCTTCTCTGAATAGGAGGCTCACGTAAAGAGCAGTGCCGAGAATAATGGTGTCTAAGCCTGGCTGTGTCGAGTTGCCTGCAGACACCGAGGGTCAGGGTGCTGGGAGGCCCAGGAGACGAGGGCACTCGGGGGTCCTGGCATCCCCCTGACACCACCAGGGGCTCGTTTTCCTGCCCCGCGGTTTCTCCCAGGACATGGTCGCCCATGAGCCCCTGGGGTGCACTGGTCACTCAGCGCTCGTGTCTGGGTCAGTGGCCGACGTCCTGCCACTGGCCGCAGGAAGTTTTGGGCCCGGAGGCTTCTTGTCCCAGAGGCGATGCTCAGGTCTCCGTGGACCCACACTGCCAAGTTCAGTGGTGTGTCCTCTGTCTCTTCTGCTCAGTGACAGCTCAGTAGGGGTCACAGAACCCTCGGTGTGGAGATGCAAGCCATTACGTGTTAATCATGCACGTGGCTTACTGTCCAGAGTCAGGCATGACTTAACGACAACGGTGTGTTCCCTCTGTGAACCCAGGACGTGTGCAGGCTCAGTGATGTGCGCGGGGTACACATTCCTTCCCAAGGCTTTAGTTTGAGCCACAGTCGGAGCTGCCCACACCTGGTGCCAGTGAGTCAGCGTTTTTCTGGTCTCGATGCAGTCATGGTGAGGATGCATTGATGTCACACATCTTGTTACGCACCGTTGTATGACATCGCAGGCTCTGCAGGGCCTGGGGCCACGGACACACATGCGGTCTGACATTGCCCAAGCACATGTTGCTGGCCACGGCTGGCTGTGGCCATTCACTGTAACGTTTTTTCCCCATTAAAGCGCATTCCTTTTAAGTCAGAGTCTGTGTGGAGGGAGCTTGTGCATGGGGAAGCCCTACATTTGAAAACCTGTCCTACCAGTGGGTACTCAGAGGGCGCAGAGGACTCGAATGTAATACCAGTGGGACGTTCGAGTCCCTGGTTGGGCTGCAAAGTTAGCACGGCAGCTACAGAAAGGTCATGCTTCCAGTCCACCCAGCGGCCCTGCAGAAGGAAGGCCCAGCCATCCAATTCTGGAAAAGGAGTTCAGTGCTTGGCTCTGAGCTTAACTCCATGATGAAAGCATTTTCACTGCCCGTTTGCAATCTGCAGAGCCTTCTGTCTGCAGAGGAGTATATTCGGAAAGGGCCTTGGTAGCTGCCTCCCAGTACCAACTAGCTCTGGCCGCAGAAGGCTAGCAAAGAGCTGTGAAGCTAACCAGGCCCTGCGCCCCTCTCAGGATGCCCCGTCCGTAGGGTGGTGTATTGAGCTAAGCCTCCTGGTTTTTGTGTAGCGCCATTTTTTTTTTATCTCTTGAGTAAGTTATCAATAGGAAAATGTTGTATTACATATGAGTCTAGAATACATGAAAGAGTTTCTTTTCCTCCCCTAAGATTAAACGGGTGGGTATAGTATTTTGCAGAATTTCAGCTACTCAGATAACCGAAATAAAGACACATAATCTCCGAGGCTTGTTTCGGGAACATTTTACTGTGGTTTGAATAAAGGCTTGGGGAGTAAATTAGATGTCTCCTCAGCAACTTGTGCACATTTTGTTTCCTGGTATCGGCTACAATGTCTTCTTCCCTCTAACAGCATTGTAACCACTTGTGAACCTTGTCGATGGCTGGTGCCCTTGTTGGTTTCCTGTGGTCAGGGGATTCCTCCGGTCCCTGCTCACTCTTGTTCTGTTTACTTCATAGGCCTATTGGTTTTTGAAAGGTGATCTCAGTGGTGGGTTCGGTTGGAGGTTTACAGGGTGTCTTTTGTGCTTCAGTTTTTTCTGTATTTACTTCCCCAGGGCTGCCCAGAACCTTCTGTTGAGAATCCTGACCCAGAGTGGTTGGAAGTTGCAGCTGGGCACCATCTAGTTCTTCGGGTCTCAAGCAGGCGGAGGCTGCCATGTGCGTGGCCCATGAGTCCTTTGGACCCTGGGTCCCCTGGAGTGTCTTTCTGTTGTGGGCCAGGAGGGGAACAGAAGCTGCGTGTCTCAGAAGGCTGTTTGCCGGCTTCTATTCTTGGTCGTAGGAGATGTTGGGTCACAGTCTGTGGTTCTCCTTACCAGGGCTTTAGGAGATTGGTTAGTTCTTTCCAGACCAAAGATTTCGCCACCTTTAGCTCTCAGGCTCCGTGTGCTCCCCAGTCCGCTTAGTAACGAGAGGGGCCGGGGTGCTCCGTGATTCAGGTCGCCTCTCCATGACCTCATTCCCAAGAGCAGCCTTTCTGGTTTTATACAAGTTTGGGGCAACGAAGCTGTTCCCAGCTGCAGCCAAGCATCCCTGGGAGCGCCCGTAGGCTGGTTCTGTGCGGGTTTTCCACTATCTTTGGCTATTCCGAAAATTGTGGAGCTGGGACCAGGAGGGGCTTAGGTGCTAACTTGTGGGGGCAGCAGCCAGAGGAGGTGTGTGTGCCTTGGACACATTCATTTCTGAAGCTGGGCCGACTCTGCGCCCCGTTGTCTTCCTGCTGCCCAGGCACATGAAGAATGCTGCCCGCTCAGGGTCGTGGGGGGCAGGATAGGACCTGGGACTCGGTGTAGTCAATCACTGAACTGGGCGGAAGCTGGGTGAAAGCCACAGGAGAAGCAAGCCCAGTCCTGAACCTTACAAGGGGATCCTGCCCCAGCAGCCAGGGACCTCCCTAGTTCAGATCCAGTGACACGTGGGGCCTCAGAACCAGGTCCTGTGAAGTGCTGTGCTCTGGATGTCAGGCTCCTCATTGTCCTTACCCTGCAGCCAGCAAGCCCCTCTGAAAAGGAGGGCACAGGGAGGGGGGGGTGGCAGGGCCCACACGCAGGGATTTTTGTTTGTTTGTTTTCACCTTGTGACAAACAAAGACTGCCCAGCAGGGAAAGGTAAACACCAGGACCTGCCTGGCTGGCGACAGGTATTTGGGAAAGAAAGGGGCGGCGACCACACTGGTCCGAGCAGCGTTTGGACCCCCAGCCTGCGGCTAGAGCTGGAGCGGGGCCTTGTGCCCTCGGGGACCCAGCCATTGGGTGCAGAGCTCAGTCCAGTAAGCACGCAGCCAGCCTCGCGGTCCTGGAGAGGTGGTGTGGCCTGAACAGGAAGACGGGAAGCCATGTCACCCTTTGACCCTCCTGGTGTCCCCCTCCCGCCCCCCAGCTGTCGCTCTGGATCAACGAGAAGATGCTCACGGCCCAGGACATGTCCTACGACGAAGCCAGGAACCTGCACAGCAAGTGGCTCAAGCACCAGGCATTCATGGCCGAGCTGGCGTCCAACAAGGAGTGGCTGGACAAAATCGAGAAGGTGGGTGAGGGGCCGCGCATATTCCTCCGTGATGGGCTCCCGCAGAGCGAGCCACCTTGGGTGTGAGACTCCGAACCGGGAGCCCTGGTGGCCACCTGGCTCGGTGATGAGTACATGTGCACTCACCGGGAGGGAAGCGTGACCGGCAGGACGCAGTAACACAGTCTGCTCCGCACACCCGCATCAGGAACTCACTCACTGAGGACCCCTGCCCGGGCCTCCCACGCACACACATGCACCTTCTCTCCATCGCCCTGGTTTGTGTCTGCAGGAGGGCCAGCAGCTCATCTCTGAGAAGCCTGAGACAGAGGCCGTGGTGATGGAGAAACTCGCGGGCTTGCGTAAGATGTGGGAAGTCCTGGAATCCACCACCCAGACCAAGGCCCAGCGGCTGTTTGATGCCAACAAGGCCGAGCTGTTCACGCAGAGCTGCGCGGACCTGGACAAGTGGCTGCACGGCCTGCAGAGTCAGATCCAGTCGGACGACTTCGGCAAGGACCTCACCAGCGTCAACATCCTGCTGAAGAAGCAGCAGGTAAGCAGGGCCGTCCCTTTGCTCCCCACAGCCGCGGGCGGCAGTGTCCCAGAGCATGAGCTGTCCATCTGTGGCCAGGACTTGTAGTTGCTTTCCTCGTGGGTGGCCATCGTCGTGGACAGTTCAGCCAGTGTCCTTGTTCCCGGGTGTGTTTGGCTTGAAGGAGAGTGGTCCTCCCAGGCCTGGCTTTTGAACATCTAGCGATGCGGTGGTTAGACACGCAGCTTGTCGGGGCACTTTACAAGGGATTTCCAACAGTCTTCCTACAACATGCCAGAAAGGCTGTCAGGACACGGGGGGTCGAGAGAGCAAGTCAGGAGCAGGGTGCTCAAGGGGCTCCCCGTGGGTTTGCCCCCATGGCTGCCTGGCTGCAGAAGGCAATCTGAGCTGGCGGGCTCCATATGGGCTCCCAGTGGGGTATCCTGGATGGGGCACCCCTTGACACTGGTGTGTGTCGTCACGGAAGCTAACAGTTTGAAAATGGCCAGCCGGCCGGCCAAGAACAGGTGGGAGAGGGCACTCGGCTCTGACCTCCTTCCCTCGATGGACAACACAGACAGGCAGAGGGTGAAGGCTGTCCTTTCCCTGTCGTTCCTGCTGTCTTCTGGCATGTCCTCCCGGGGCCCTAGGTAACCCAGGAGATGAAGACTCCCAAGTTTGAGAAGCAGGCAGCTGTCGAGGGTACAGGGCCATGGTGGGGCAGCAGGTGTCAGAGCCAGTTCTCGGGCTGTGCGCGGTGGGACCCACGCCCCTGCTGCATGTGAGCCCGCCTGTGCCCCCAGATGCTGGAGAACCAGATGGAGGTGCGCAAAAAGGAGATCGAGGAGCTGCAGAGCCAGGCACAGGCCCTTAGCCGCGAGGGCAAGAGCTCCGACGAGGTGGACAGCAGGCGCCTCACCGTGCAGAGCAAGTTCCAGGAGCTGCTGGAGCCCCTGAGTGAGAGGAAGCACAACCTGCTGGCCTCCAAGGAGGTCCACCAGTTCAACCGGGACGTGGAGGACGAGATCGTGAGTCGCTGCGCCGCACCACGCCCACACCCCAGGCCCCTGCTGCTGAAGCAGCACCTGCCAGTCTGCTCCCCACACACCGCCCTGAGGACCAGGCAGCACGGGTCCGTCCTGACACACGTGCATGTCCTATGACATGCAGCCTGTCCTGACAGGCGGGATCTGTGCTGGGTTGGAAACGACCCGGTGGCCCACGTACTGGTTTCCACTTGCACGAGCACAGCTCCGTTCCTCTCGCTGGTTTTCTAAAGAGACTGTAGGGCACCACACCAACCCACCCACCTTCCCAAGCAGTTCCAGAAGCCGAGTCAAGGGAAGGAGGGGCGCCCCTGAGCCTTCGCTGGGCACAGAGGAAGGAAGGTCGTCCTCTGACTGCCTGTCCGTCTTCCCTTCCAGCTGTGGGTCGGAGAGAGGATGCCTTTGGCAACTTCCACAGACCACGGCCACAACCTGCAGACTGTGCAGCTGTTGATAAAGAAAAACCAGGTAAGTGATCATGCAGGCTGGGCTGGGGGGCCGCGCTGGACCCACTGCAAACCCTACCGTGTGTGTGTCCTGCCCCCCAGACCCTCCAGAAGGAGATCCAGGGCCACCAGCCACGCATCGACGACATCTTGGAGCGGAGCCAGCACATGGTCACGGACGGCAGCGTGCACGCCGAGGCGATCCGGCAGAGGCTGGCCGACCTGCAGCAGCTGTGGGGGCTGCTCATGGAGGAGACAGGGCAGCGCCACCGGCGCCTGGAGGAGTCCCACAAGGCCCAGCAGTACTACTTCGACGCAGCTGAGGCGGAGGCCTGGATGAGTGAGCAGGAGCTCTACATGATGTCCGAGGAGAAGGCCAAGGTGAGGGACCCCGCCCGGACAGGGGCGTCTCTCTGGAATCCTGCCGCCGTCTCCCCCAGAGCGCCGGATTTGTCTGTGCTGACACTGGGCTCATGCCTGTCACTTCCTCCCGCCCTTACTGTCCCTGTCACACCGTACCCATTACCTTATCTGAGCCTGCCCTTGGTGGCACGAAGTTGGCTCCACCCTGCGGTGGCCCAGGATGACATGCAGTAGGGCGGCTCCTTGTAGATGATGGCCCCAGGGCTTTATTTCGAGACATCCCGTAGTACGCAGAGCAGCAACCTTGGGGTCGGTGGGTTAGTGCTTATCTGCCTGCCGGCTTCACCTGTCACCAAGGGACGTCTCCCCGCCTCTCCCTAGCTTCCTAGATAGACTTGCGTAAGGTTCTGCTTACTCTCCGAGGAGCCCTGTGGTTCTGCGTCGGGCTGCAATCGCACGGTCCGCAGTTCAAGGCCAGCAACAGCTCCACAGGGAGACTGGCCTTCTCCCCTGGGCAGTGAGCGTCTCGGAAGCCCACAGGGTTGCTGCATGGGCGCAGACCCCGTGGCCGCGAGCTGGGCTTGCTGCTGCCCTGACTGTCCACGTAGAGCTCACATAGCCTCTGCAGGGACGGGTCGCTTCTGAGTTTGTTTGAAGCGTGCTCCAAGGTCCCAGCACGCTGGTGGGGCTGTTGGCCGGCTGGGATGCCCTGGGTTTGCAGGGTGTCAGTCACTTGGTGCCCACCTTCGTCTTGTGAAGAAGGCTCTGGGGTCCCTCCCCGCGGGTGCTTGCGGGAGGTTTCTGTGTCACAGGCCACCACATCTCCCTGCCCGCCATGCACTGGGCTGCAGGCCCTGGGTGACGGCCCCTTCCTCCACAGGACGAGCAGAGTGCTGTCTCCATGCTGAAGAAGCACCAGATTCTGGAGCAGGCCGTGGAGGACTACGCGGAGACGGTGCACCAGCTCTCCAAGACCAGCCGGGCCTTGGTGGCCGACAGCCACCCCGAAAGGTGCGTGTGGTGCATGCCAGCCCTCCGCCCAGAGAGGGCCTCCTCCAGGCCATCGGGTGCTGAGTGAGCTGGTGTGTGGGGAGTCTTTGGAAAGTGGGCCCAGTGGGTGAACCGTTGGCCACATTGGGAGGCTGCCCTGTGGCTCACATCCTCCTCTCGGGCGTGGCCCTGTGGGAAATTGGCCAGACGGGAGTCAAGAGTCCACACTGCCTGCACTGAGCCTGTTTTCTGAGCACTTTCCCCTGCGCTGGACAGGCCCCATTTAAGCGAGCAGCTCATGGGAAGACTGGGTCTGGGAGGAGGGAGAGCAGACTGGAGGTGCGGGCGAGGGCATGCCTGGCTTGATGACCTCACAGCCGTGGCAGAGGTGAATGTATGTGGTGGTTGGTGGTGTGTAACCGCCTGTTGGTGGGTCAGACAGAAAAACCCACCTGGCTTCTGGGTTAGCGCTAGCCTCAGTGAGATGCAGATGAGAGGTCAGTTGGGCCCAGGGCGGCTACTGGGTGACCGACCGAGAAAGTCCTGGGGATGTCCTGGGCAGTGGCTCCCTTGTCTCCAGAGACAGGCACCAGGGAGCACGTGTCGCTGTGGTTTCCCAAACAGGAGTGTGCCTAGGATTCAGGGGGGGGGGGGGGCACCACTAACACCCTGAGCCATGCCCACCCATGCGAGTGGCAGAAAGTCGGGGTCCCTCCCTGGGCTGGCCACATGCACACAGTTCCCCTGTCCTTGGTGTTGAGGGCCGGGTTCAGCGTGTGGCTCTTGGGGAGTGGGTTGGCCAGATGCCCTCTCTGTCCCACTTGTCCCCACACTCGGCCTCTTGCAGCGAGCGCATCAGCATGCGGCAGTCGAAGGTGGACAAACTCTACGCCGGCCTGAAGGACCTGGCCGAGGAGAGGCGGGGCAAGCTGGACGAACGGCACCGGCTCTTCCAGCTCAACCGTGAGGTGGATGACCTGGAGCAGTGGATTGCTGAGCGGGAGGTGGTGGCCGGGTCCCACGAGCTGGGCCAGGACTACGAGCACGTCACGGCAAGTGCCCGCAAGGGGGGCGGGGAGGGAGGCTGCCTGGGCAGTCCTGTCAGGTTCCACGTCTGTGGTCAGGTGTTAAGCTGAGGCTTCTCCTGGCTCAAGGAGCTGCAGGCCCGATGAGTCCAAGTTGGGCAGAGAGACCACAGGCTGCCGGCTGCAGAGGTGGATGAGCTCTCGGTCAGCGGGTCAGACTTGTGACTAGAGAGACTAGTGGCTCCTGGGTTGCCAGGTCAGGTGCCAGCTCCTTGACCCCCAGGTTGGCAAAGTCCAGAAAGCAGGAGATCAGGGAGCCAGGCAGGTCTCAGAGCCAGGGAAAGCAGACCCGCTCTTCCACAGCGCCGCATGCTCTCGAGCCAGGGGCAGAGTATCACGTTAGTGTTGACAGTTGACGTGCTGAACGTCATGGAGTTGTTCCCTGTGCACCAGGCAAACAGGGCCACAGATACCGGGCCATGTGCGTCCTCAGTCTGTGAGCAGGTAAACACCCTGCTCTCAGCGTAAGGGCCGGGTTTGAACTGGGAAGCGTTATCGCTCCGTAACTCTGACTTGAGCTGGTTACCTTCCCATCGGCCTCCCCACTTCTCCCCCAGTGTGAAAAGGAGAGGGAGGGAGGGGTGCCTTCCTTCAGGCCTAATGGCAGTCGTGTGTATCCATCTCCTGCTGCTCAGAGGCCGTTTCTGTCCAGAGTCCTGTCCAAGCAGAAACACGCTTCTCACAGCGGCCGCATGCTGCCTCCCCGTGCCCCTCTGCAGATGCTGCAAGAACGGTTCCGGGAATTTGCCCGAGACACCGGCAACATCGGGCAGGAGCGCGTGGACACGGTCAACCAGCTGGCCGACGAGCTCATCAACTCTGGGCACTCGGACGCAGCCACCGTCGCCGAGTGGAAGGACGGCCTGAACGAGGCCTGGGCCGACCTGCTGGAGCTCATCGACACACGGACGCAGATCCTCGCTGCCTCCTACGAGCTGCACAAGTTCTACCACGACGCCAAGGAGGTCTTTGGGCGCGTGCAGGACAAACACAAGAAGCTCCCCGAGGAGCTCGGGCGAGACCAGAACACGGTGGAGACCCTGCAGAGGATGCACACCACCTTTGAGCACGACATCCAGGCCCTGGGCACGCAGGTGGGCGGCTGTCCCCTGCACTTGGGGCAGGGCTCTGAGCACCTGCCTTCTGCTGCTCAGCTTCTCCAGCATGGGCCTGGAGGGGGCGGGGTGCCCAAGGGAAACAGCGCACACACCCACCTGACTCCACCTGGGTTCCTCAGTGCTACCTGCACCACGTGGGTGTGTTAGGCTCGGGTCTTCATGGCTGAAGTAGAAACAAGTGTGTGAGCTGATGCAGTCTCGGACTTTCTCAGCAAGAGTCTGTGTTGGTTAGTTAGCCAATCCTGATCATCTTTATAATCCTTTCCAAGATAAGATATTTCCTGTAAACTGGGGCTTGATTTTTCCTGCCTGCAGGAGAGAAAACGAAGTTTTCCATGTGTCTGCCACCACCCCAAAAAATATAATGATTAACGATGGGGACTGGGCCCTGTGTGCGGGGGTGGGTGACGGGGACCAGGCCCTGTGTTCGGGGGTGTGTGGAGTGGGGTGGATGACAGGGACAGGGCTGCAGCAGCCTCACTGCCTGTCTCCCACGGCGGCCGCGCAGGTGCGGCAGCTGCAGGAGGACGCAGCGCGTCTGCAGGCGGCCTACGCGGGCGACAAGGCAGATGACATCCAGAAGCGAGAGAAGGAGGTCCTGGAGGCCTGGAAGGCCCTGCTGGACGCCTGTGAGGGCCGCCGCCTGCGGCTGGTGGACACGGGCGACAAGTTCCGCTTCTTCAGCCTGGTGCGCGACCTCATGCTGTGGATGGAGGACGTCATCCGCCAGATCGAGGCCCAGGAGAAGCCACGGTAACGGGCAGTCTCTCTGAAGCAGCTAGGACTGCAGGGTTGGGTTAAGGGACAACCACTTCTGCCTGATGGAGGCCTGTCAAGCCCCCACCCCAGGCCACCTGTGAGCCTGGCGCCGCAGGGCCTACATCCGTCGACGGGCTGTCCGACACACCTGCTGCTCCTTAAGGGTCTCTGGGCAACACAGGCAGTGGTTTGAGGGGAAAGCCTGGGTGAGGCAGGTACCACGAAGAGGAGGCCTTGTGCCTGGTCCTGTGCACGTGGCACGCCACTGCCCCCGTGGCCCCGCCTGTGAGCCAGGACCGGGGCTGGTTAGGCTGCAGGGCATCCCCCTTCACTTTACCTACGTTCCCAGAGCAGCGTGCCTCTGAAAAGCTTGATTTCCTAAAGGAAATTGTCTAATTGTAGGGACGTGTCATCTGTTGAACTGCTAATGAATAATCATCAAGGAATCAAAGCTGAAATTGACGCTCGGAACGACAGTTTCACAACCTGCATCGAACTTGGGAAGTCCCTGCTGGCGCGGAAGCACTACGCATCTGAGGAGGTAGGGCGTGGTCTCACTGCACATGCAGAGGGGTAGGAGGGAGCCGGTGACTGTACACGTGGATCTGTGCACACACGGAGGAAGGAGTCAGGGACTGTACACGTGGATCTGTGCACACACGGAGGAGGGAGTCAGTGAGTGTGCATGTGGACCTGTGCACACACGGAGGAGGGAGTCGGTGAATGTGCATGTGGATCTGTGCACACACGGAGGAGGGAGTCAGTGAGCGTACACGTGGATCTGCGCACACACGGAGGAGGGAGTCAGTGAGCGTACACGTGGATCTGCACACGCGGAGGAGGGAGTCGGTGACTGTACACGTGGATCTGTGCACACACGGAGGAGGGAGTCAGTGAGCATACACGTGGACCTGTGCATACACGGAGGAGGGAGTCAGTGAGTGTGCATGTGGATCTGTGCACACACGGAGGAGGGAGTCAGTGAGCATACACATGGATCTGCACACACGGAGGAGGGAGTCAGTGAATGTGCATGTGGACCTGTGCACACATGGAGGAAGGAGTCATTGAGCGTACACGTGGATCTGCACACTCACGGAGGAGGGAGTCGGTGAGCGTACACATGGATCTGCACACACGGAGGGAGTCAGTGACTGTACACGTGGATTTGTGCACACACGGAGGAGGGAGTCAGTGAGTGTGCACGTGGACCTGTGCACACACGGAGGGAGTCAGTGAGTGTGCATGTGGATCTGTGCACACACGGAGGAGGGAGTCAGTGAATGTGCACTTGGGGAGGAGCTAGGACACGTTCTGTTACTCTGTACACACAGAGGTAGGAGGTGGTCGGTGACTGTACATGTGTAAGCACCCACACAGAAAATGCATAGTACATGGTGGACGAGCTATCCCCCCCGGACCCACCCCTTGCCTCCTGCCCGGCTACTGTAAGATGCACTCCTCTCCAGTCCCCGAGCCAGTGATGGGCTCCGAGGATGATTCGGGGTGGGGGCCCCCATTGAAACATCTGCCCCCCCACCCCCCACCAGGAGACGAATGACCTGCATATCTCCGCAGCCCTGCGTGGACCCGTCCCACCCCCTCTGGCTCCCTCCTCCCCAGCGGAGGGACCACACAGCCCTGGCTTGGCAGGCAGGGTGCTAAGCCAGGCTCTCTCCCCACAGATCAAGGAGAAGTTACTGCAGCTGACAGAGAAGAGGAAAGAGATGATTGACAAGTGGGAAGACCGATGGGAGTGGCTGAGACTGAGTAAGCACGGGCTGGGACACCTCGGGAGCTTGGCTTCCCGTGCTGCTGAATGCAGTCCCGTCTCTTCATGCACGCCACTGTCGCATGCGGTGTCCTACTTCTCCCTCAGGACGCTTTCCCTGCATGCCCGGTGGGTGGGTTTCCTACCCCATGACTCAGCTCAGCGTCGCAAGCATGCTTAGGGCGTACTCTAACAGAGAGAGCCCTGTGTCCTTTGGGACCCCCTCCACCCCCCAAATCCTGACCCTCTTCAAGAGGGTCAACGTTGGCCTGATCGCATCCAGACAACAAGCACCCTCTGGTGTTTTTAGCGGCAAGTTGGGTTGGAACCAGAGCCTGCCTCCTACACACAAGTAGACCCTTCAACTCCCCTTGTTACAGCTTTGCAGCGTGGCCTTAGTCCAGGTTGTCCCCCTCCTTCAATGTCCCCTCCCTTATCCTCCCCTCCCTCCCAGCTCCCAAAGTAAAGGGCAGCACAGCCACCCCAGAGAGGGACCTGGGTACAGACCCAGGAGAGCTGCTGTTCAGGCAGCTGCCGCCAGAGGGCAGTGCCGAGAGCAGTGCCAGCACTAACAGGCACACACCCCCCCCACCCCCCGTGCAGTTCTGGAGGTCCATCAGTTCTCCAGGGACGCCAGTGTGGCTGAGGCCTGGCTGCTCGGACAGGAGCCGTACCTCTCCAGCCGGGAGATCGGCCAGAGTGTGGATGAGGTGGAGAAGCTCATCAAACGCCACGAGGCATTTGAGAAGTCGGCAGCCACCTGGGACGAGAGGTTCTCCGCCCTGGAGAGGTTGACCACGGTTGGTACCCGGGCCAGGCGGGACTTGCCTTGGGTGGCCCCGGACAACCTGCCTACCTGCTGCAGTCTTGGACCCAGGAGCCCCTCACTGCTCTGCTTAGGAGCGTCTGACCCTAGGGATCGGTGGCTCTGGTCCAGGGCCTGGAGAGGGGACCCAGGCTCAACCCCTGGACTTGGGATCGCTTCTGGCAGCCTCAGGTGGCCCACTCGGGTGTCCACTCTTCTCAAATATCTCCCAGAAGCCTTGCTTTCATTTTGAGGGCGAGGATCTGAGATCCTTTTCCAGAACTTTGGAGTTGGGCCATCGTAAAACAAGTCCTTCTCGTCCCTGATGTCCTCCTTAGCATTGAGCTTGCTCGGTGGTCAGTCTCTCCCGAGGCTTTACCCTCGGAATTGAAAGCCATTCGCTTGGCCTTGGCCCCCTTTGCCTACATAAATCACCCCCCAGTTTCTACTCTGGGGTTTAAAACAGACGCGTGTATTCCTGTGTTAAAAGCGCATCCTTCTGGCGTAGGCTGGGAGCTCAGGCAGGAGGGCGCCCCGAGTCTCCCGGCAGGAACCCGCCTGAGCTCTGCTGATGGCACTCTGCCCTCCCCTCCCCCAGCTGGAGCTACTGGAAGTGCGCAGACAGCAAGAGGAAGAGGAGCGGCGGCGGCGGCCCCCCTCCCCGGAGCCCAGCACCAAGGCCTCGGAGGAGCCCGGGTCCCAGCAGTGGTGAGTCTCTCCCACCGCTGCGTGAGTGCTAGAGTGCTGTCGCCCTGCACAACAGGACTCAGGCTGAGCGTAGAGGGGGCGGGGCGTGTACGCACGCACGCGTGCCTGTCACACGCATACACACTCAGAACCTCCTTGTGATGGAGCGGTTCTGCAGAACACCCACAGGTCAGATCAGTGGGCTTTCGGGGGCCCTTCAGACACCTCTGCTTTAAGCTCTAGTGAGGAGCAGACATGGTCCTCTGTTTGTGGTCGCTCATCTTGCTGGGGAGGCGATGAGGACGGGCCACGCCCAGGAGGCAGACTCTAGAACCTTGGTTCTCAACCTGTGGGTCACGACCCCTTTGGGGGGGTGGAACGGCCCTTTCACAGGGGTCTCCCGATTCGTAACAGTAGCAAAATGACAGTTATGAAGTAGCAACAAAAATCACTGTGGTTGGGGGTCACCACCACATGAGGAGCTGTTTGAAAGGGTCGCAGCAGGAGGAAGATTGAGAGCCACTGCCCTAGAGTCCATACCAGACACTTGCAAATAGAAAGGGTGTAAGAGTGGGTGACGGGGACTTTTCAGGGAGGAGGAAGCCAGTCCTAAAATTGACCGATGATGTTCCCCCCCACACCCTTGTTTTCTCCTCTCCCCCTTCCTGCTCCCCTCCCCCCACAGGGATCCTTCCAAAGGAGGAGAGCAAGTGTCTCAGAATGGTTTGCCCGCGGAGCAGGGGTCACCTCGGGTTAGTTACCGCTCCCAAACCTACCAAAACTACAAAAACTTTAACAGCAGGCGGACAGCCGGTGACCAGCCCTGGTCGGGACTGTGAGACCGCGCCCGCTGAGAAGAGCCTCCCTCCCGCTTGACCATGGTGTTCATTTCCACTTGCTGCATAGCTCCCCTGGTCCCACGTTGTTTGCGTTTAACCCGTGTGTATTGGAGTCCTCTCAACTGGCACGTGCCCAGTTTGCCTTAAAGCAACATACTTATTTTTCGTTTTATTTATTGTGAGCTTTTTACTTTGTCAAGATTTCACAGCGAAAACCTTAGATGCGTAATTGACATTAAGTGAGCTTTCAGCACAAAGAAGATGAAAACTAGAGTCGGACAGGTATGGCTCACCGGTGGCACTAACAGGGGCAGTCCTGTGCTGCAGCTCTGTTAACCTGGCCGAGGTAACGTGGGTACCACAGGGGCTAGGCGTGACTAGGAAGGCTGGTGTGTGAGTTGGGAGATTGTTGTACCAAAACCAAACCCGCAGTCACTGTAACATTCCACCAGGGACACACCCGTTCTTACCAGAGAAAGGTGTCCCTGATCGGCTTGCCGCTCCAGCGTCCTGAGACCGCTGCCGCGGGCCCCTTTCCACCAGCAGGTTCCTCTCGGGTCGTCCTGCCAAGTGCGTCAGGTGGTGCTGCCCGCACCTGGGGCACGGTGCGCTGCTGCTGGTGCGGCGGCCGCCCGCACCTGGGTCCCTGGGGCACCGACATGCGTGACCTGGCCCACTTGCAGCTGCCGCCCAGCATCAGCACGCCCCCCAGATGTGCAGGCCATGCTCCAGGTGTCAAGCTTGTGGTTAAATTCAAACCGATAGAGCGAAAGCCATTTCTGGTTCATCCTGATTACTTGAACATAGTGCTGGCTGGCCCATCCCGAGGAGCCCACGTGCCTCCCAGTCTCAGAGTCGGGTGGTGTCCCCGCGGTCCCCCTCAGACCCGGGTTCTCATTTCCCAGAGGCTCTCTGAGGAGGCGGGGGGCAGGGGGGTGTTGGTGGGGCGGTGAAAGGGCCACACAGACTCCGAGGAAGTCCTGATCCTTGGGAGCAGGCGCAGGTCTAAAGGAGCGAGCCCGAGCCGGGCGTCGTTGCCCTGAGAGGTCCCTCGCTCGCCCGCCAGTCGCCATATGTAGATGCGTCGGGGACCGCAGGCTGTGATACGTGGGCCCCCGGATTCAGTTTCGTTTGTCTCTCCATCTCCTGATGCATGTTTTTTTTTCTTTTGTCAGGATAACATTGTGTAGCATTGTGCGTGTGTGTGTGTGTGTCTGTGCATACCTGTCTGCTCGTGACTGTGGATGGGCAGGTAGACAGACACCAAGGGTCTGCTTCTGACGTTCTGGGGACGTGTGCTCCGCTCTTGGGTCTCTGCCGTAAAACACAACCGCCTCCTTGTAGAGAAGCCAGTCTTTTTGCTCCGGGAAATGCGGGGCCCCACACATCACATGTCTGGCTGAATGGCTCTGGATTAGAGTGTGTGTCCCTGACCTGGTGTGTGACGCTTCCAGCCACGTGCACGCAGACACGTGCGCGTGTCAGTTTTGGTCCTTGGGGCCACCCCATGTGGCGCCTTTTGTATCCAGAAGACCAAAAAATAAAAAATAAATACACACACCCCCAAGCTCCACGGGAAGCAGTGCTCCTGGGGCACCGGGCACCTGCTTGCTCCCCGGCTGCCTCCCGTCTGGAGGTCGTCGGCACAGGCTGACCTCGGAGAAGGGCTGCGCAGAGCCAAGTTCACGGGCCCAGTAACGCCAGGTTGCTTCATGCGCCTTGAACACACGGGCGGGGTGTTGCTTGTGCTGCTGGTTGTCACGTGGGCGTTTTGTGTTCCCATCTGCCCAGCGGCGTGTCCAGCCACTAGCGTGCTCTGGACTCGCGGCTGCAGAGGCGCCAGCTGTGGGGGCGGGGCGGGTCCCATGTACTCACCGGGAGCTCACAGCACAATATGATTTGCGTTTGATGTTTGTCTCGAGTGGTGTGTTGTCTGTCGGCATGCTTACCGCACATGTCCATTAAAATTCATTTTGTTCCTTTGCTCCCCTTGTCTTCTTGGTTAGAGCTCATTTGCATATACGTTAATTTCCTCTGCATCCCTGGTTTGGGGTTTTCTCTTTCCTTCTAACAATAAAGAAAGAAAACTTACTGCAGAAAGAAACACCCCCACGCCCCTTAGAAGAGCCCTGCCCGGCCTTGCCCGGCCAGTTGAGGTAGCATTTAGTCTCAGGTCACCGTGCCCTTGAGCCAGGGTGCTGTTGCTACCTGCCACTCTCCTGGCAAAGGTGCAGCTTCGGTACATGCCAACCCTGTCTCCTGGACTCACATGGGACAAGCCTTCCAGGACTCTCCTCCCCCCCAAAGGTACCTGATTCATACCTCACACCAGGACAGATTTGGCAGCTGTCCAGTCCATCTGCCTGGAGTTCTGTGGACTCGGACTTTGTTTTCCAGTTGCCGTGCTCCCGCCCCCAGCCCCACTTGCACCATGAGAGAGGGTCTCCTAGGCTGGCCATCACCCCGCCCCCGCCGCACCTGTGCCCCCGGCTCACCCTGCACTGGACTCGGGACTCACTCAGACAGTTTACACCGATGTGGCCTCCACCACTAGCCTCCCTCCCGCCCCACCACGTGGCTGTACCCCAGGTGGGAGCATCCACCCCGCCCCTCCCTGTCAAGGCTGTTCCTGCTAATTTGGTGCCATTTCGGTTCTGGGCTGCGTTGGTGGGGCGAGGTGTCTAATGAGGGGGCAGTGGCACTCTGTGTCCGTGTAGGAGGGGTGCAGGTTGTGTGTAACCCACTAAGCTCCAGCCTCACCCCCAGCTCTAGTAACGTGCTAACCCACGTCCCGGGCAGCTCCCCCAGGCTGCCACACAGTTAGTAGCACACAGGCAGTGGACACCCTGCCACGTTCCCCAAGCTGGAAAGCCGTGGGCTTGCCCTTTAAGTGAGCTTGGGAAGGAACCGCTCCCGAAGACGTCTCCGGCCCCTGGAAGCCTGGTGTCTCTGGGCCTCCTCACCGCCGTGCGGCACGGTACCAGGAGCAGCCACGCACGTGATGGGAAGGCCCTGGTTCTGTCTGTGTCCGGGGGTAAATAGCCGTGTGGTGTTGAGTGACTGATTGGCTTTTCCAGCTCCTTAACGCAAACCACAGCCCACTCACGATCCGACTTCGGGCAGATGTGGTCCAACTGACGTTTGACTTGCCTCCTATCCTTCCAGCTCCTGAATCCCCAACGCCTAACTGGGGTGGTAGATGTGACGTGCATGACTGTCGTCCTAATTTCTGCATGTGTTTGTGACGAGGTGTTGGGGGCTGGGGTGGGGGAGTGGGGCTGCAGCCGTTTCAGAAACCAAAGGCCTGGTCTCATCTCGGGGGGTGGCTCTGTGTGCATCTCTGATCGCGTGCAAATGCCCTTTCGCTTCAACTCCCCTGCCCCGCCTTGCCCTTCTGGTCCGGGAGGCAGCTGCTGTGTCACGTCCCTCCTCTCCGGTCGAGTGTGTGTGACTGTCACCGTGGTGAGAGGAGACGGCCTGGGCCGGGTTAGGACGCGGGTCTGGTCAGGGTGCAGAGCGCAGCCGGACTCACACTGGCATTTTGCTTTCCTCATCTCCCGTCAGCGTGCGGGCATTAATCCACCCCACCCTCTAATGTCCCCGTGCCCAGCTGGCTTTGCGGGGTGCGCAATGGTGTTCCTGCCCTGCACTGAGACACAGCCACGTGTGCGAGTCGGTCGGCGGGGTGGTCGCTGGCGACGCGTGTGGGTGCACTGACCGGCCTGTCCGCTGTCCCTAGATGGTGGAATCAGCCGGCGCGCATGACATGGTCAACGGGGCAGCGGAGCAGAGGTCGAGCTCCAAGGAGTCCAGCCCCCTCCCGTCCCCCACCTCCAACCGCAAGGCCAAGGCCAGCCTCCCCGCCCAGAGTGCGGCCACTCTGCCCGCCAGGACCCAGGAGGCGCCCTCGGCCCAGATGGAGGGCTTCCTGAACAGGAAACACGAGTGGGAGGCCCACAACAAGAAGGCCTCGAGCAGGTGTGGGCAGGGGGCACACGGGGGGCAGGGCACAGGTCCCCGTGTGAAGGGCTTTGCTGCTTGGCACAGCCGTGGCCCAAGGAAGATGCTCCCACAACCAGGCCCTGGCCCTTTGGGGAGTGGTGTGGAGCCCTGACGGCCCTGCCCCCCCCCCCCAGGTCCTGGCATAACGTCTACTGCGTCATCAACAACCAGGAGATGGGCTTCTACAAAGACGCCAAGACGGCCGCCTCTGGCATCCCCTACCACAGCGAGGTCCCTGTGAGCTTGAGAGAAGCCACCTGTGAAGTGGCCGTGGATTACAAGAAGAAGAAGCATGTCTTCAAGCTCAGGTGAGGCAGGCGTCAGGAGGCCACGCCGACAGCCTGGGCAGCCGTGACCAGCGTGCCGTGGTCCGCCCTAGCGCTGGCTGCAGCTCGGGGTCTCCTGGGGCGGAGGCGCCAGGCTGTGATGGGCACGGACTGTGTTGAATGCTCCTGCATGACTTGCTGGCACCGAGCAGGATGCTCCTCCGGCCGGGCCTGGGCGTGCGTGCAGCTCTGGCGCTGTGCCCAGGGGTGATACGGGTTTGTGGCGTTTGTCTTGTTTTGACATTAAGTCGTGGTCTGTCTTTCTCTCGTGAAATAACAGACTGAACGACGGCAATGAGTACCTCTTCCAAGCCAAAGACGACGTAAGTGCCCCCAAGACATAGGCCACTGCGGCGGGGGGGGGGGGGGGCTCCTAGACTGGTCTCCTCCTTCATGCTCACATGGGAAGGTGTCCTGATCTCAGATGGGACCATGCAGAGTGGGCCTGGTGCCAGGTCTGGGGGGCCCTGTACTGTTGGGTGCAGGGGTGAAGCATGCTGGGTCCACGGGGTGAGCCTCCCTCACAGAGCCCTCTCTGGCCCAGGAGGAAATGAACATGTGGATCCAGGCCATCTCGTCCGCCATGTCCCCCGACAAGCAGGAGGTGTCCGCCAGCACCCAGAGCACGCCAGCGTCCAGCCGGGCCCAGACCTTGCCCAGCAGCGTGGTCACCACCAGCGAGTCCAGCCCTGGCAAGCGGGAGAAGGACAAAGAGAAGGACAAAGAGAAGCGGTTCAGCCTTTTCGGCAAAAAGAAGTGACCTCCTCTCCTTCCACCTTCGCCCTTTGACCTTTTCAGTGAGATTCCAGCATGCAAGCCCAGAGCCGACACAGCCCTCCTCACCCCCCCCTCTCTCTCTCTTTCTCTCTGTGCCTAACGTTCCTCCGTGTGGTTGATTCTGCGCCCCGCCCTTTTTTGAATTTTAATTTATGGAGCATTTCCGGGGGGCTGGGGGAGGGACACACCTAACCACTTTATCTCCAAGTTACCAGAGTCTGAGGTGCAGAGGGGAGACCAGATTTTTTTTAATGAAATTATATAGGTTAGATCTGAACATGTAAACTGTTCCTCAATTTTGTGAGGCTGCGTTGGAAATAACCCGCCTCTAGTGCTGCTAGTTCGCAAGGCAGCGGTGCTTCCACACTCCCCCCCCCCCCACCTCCCCAAGCCCACAGACGACACGAGCTCCCAGACAAGACAACGTGCCCGTTGCCTGGGCCCCTTCTCTGCCACTGACTCTGGTGGTTTCCGTAACTCTGACTCTGTGGGGGGCCTGGCCCGCGTTAGACAGACCATGCCGGCTGACCTCGCCGCAGCACAGTGCCCTGTTAACTCGACCGACCAAACCGTGGCTTCCGGCTTCACTTACCAACACGGCCCACGGCCTTTCCGGATGTCGGTGTACGAGGAGGCGTGGAGACTGACACGGTTTCAAATAATCTGTAATTTCAACTTCTCTTTTCTTTCTTTTGCTGAAATACATTATATTGTATGTTTGAGATAATTCTAGTACAAAGTATAATAAAACTAGATGTATAATAAACCCTTTAAATCATCGGTAAGTGGACACGTGGAACTGAAGCATTTACTGGACAAAGTCACGTTGCTCTCATGGCTCCTTGCTCGTGCGTTGCCGCACTGTGTTATAATTTGCTTCACTGCCTCGCTTATTTGGTACATAGCGCGCATTCCTCCGTCACTGTCACCATTGTAACGGCGAGATCCTCATCTTACTGCACAATCGAAATGGCATCGATAGGAATGAACCTCCAGAGGCTGGGCCTGAGCAGGGAGGCGCGCTCAGACCTGGTGCTCCGTCCTATGACCTGTACCTCTCGACTTTTGCCCCACCTGTTAAATATATGCTCTGTCATTAAATGCTTTTAAATCTAGTGCGGTGGGTGACTCGTCTTTCCTGCCCTGCGCTGTGATTGCCCGCTCAGGGAGTTCCTTCCTCCAGCCGGCCTGGGTCCGTTTGGCAGCCCGGGCGGGCGGGCGGGCGGGGCAGAGCCATAGCGAACCCAGCACTGCATGTGGGAGTCGCTGATCTCAGTTGTGTTTCTGCAAAGCTCTGGGAAAGCTGCTGACAGACACGGGGTCTCCTCTGTCCCCAGAGGAGGGGGTGCAGCCACTCAGCTCTGCAGCGCTGACACTCAAATGGCCATTGGCATGAGTGTCACTGAATTGCCCACACACAAACGCTAAAAAGTGTGAAAAGCCCGCTTGCAGGCCTGGCGGTAGCAGCGCCCCCCTGTGGCCCCTGCCTGCCTCTGCTCGGCCCTCCATGAGGCCACGGGGTAACGGCAACGGTGCCTCTGCGCGTCCCCTTTGTGGTTTTCTCGTGAAAAGCAGCGGTGGGTTTCTCGGTGAATTTCCAGGAATTTTGGGCCCAAGTTTCTCCAGGCAAGTGGAGACTTTGCACGCGCACACACACTCTACCCCCCCCCCCCTCCAGTGGGCGGCCAAGGCCCAATTAAGTCTCCAGCCACATGCCCTGACCCCCACTTCTCAGGGCAGGAAGGTGGTCACTCACTCCTCCAAAGATGGGAGTCATTGTGCTTAACTAGCGCTTGCTCTTGACAGCATGTAAACAGCAGGAAGCCCCGACTCCACAGGGAATTAATCCTGAATCCCAGCATTCCATCCACAGTAGTTGCACGTGGGGAGATTTGCATGTAATTTCCAAGCTACACGCACATGCGCACGCGCACACCCCCACTGTGTTCCCTGTGGCTGCCACAGGCCTGAATGCAGAGGTGGGTTGGCAGAGCCGGGGCATGGGCCATGCGGGAAGGCCGAGGCCGCACAGGGTCATCGAGCCTCGGGGTAATTAGTGGTGTGACTTACTGAATCCCACACCATGAGAGATTACGAATGCCTTATGCTCTGAGCGCTATTTTACCAATAACCAAAACAAAACCAAACTCACTGCCAAGTCAAGTCCAACTCAGGGACCCCAGGGGACAGGTGGAACTAGCTGCCCTGTGAGCTTCCCAGACTGACAACGATGGGAGCAGAAAGCCCCGTCTTCTCCAGCTGAGCAGCTGGGGGCGTTTCAGATAGCAGAAGCCTGTGATGGGACCAGCCTGTCTCATGGTCGGGGCACTTCAAGCACACACATCTCGGAGTCAGGGGAGACCAGCCGGTCATTCCCACGTTTCTCTTCATGTAGTAAGGGCGGTCGGTGCTTTCTACTTGATCACTGACCCGTGCCGAAGAAGGCAGGCCGCTCTCAGGAACATGTTTCAACTTGCAACAGAAGAGTCCACTGAGAGAAGATTGTTTTTGAGGAGGCCAGGTCTCCTGGGCTCCAGGAACTGAGCTAGAGGGCCGCCCACTTGACGTTGGGGTCAAGGTGAGTGAGCACCCGTCATTTTCCCCCATGCCCAGGAAGCAGCACCCACCCCTTAGTCGCTGTGAGCCAGGCGAATTGGGGAGAGTGTGACAGCGGGTGAACCTATTGGCCGAGTTCAAGTTTTCCACCTCATTAGACACTTCTCTGAAGTGAGCTTAGAGGGCTGGCTACCCCCAGGCAAGGTGCAGGTCTGCCCCTCCGTTGTCAGCACAGCCCTCAGCCTCAAGGGGGCGGGTGCTCCCACTAGGCCCTCTGTAGGAAGAAGCCCTGGAATGGTATCCCTGCCCAAACTCCTGGCACCCATCCTTTAGATGACATTGCTATGACAGCAAGTCCGACATCCAAGTTCACGTCACACATGATGTAAAATCTGGTCTATGGACCTCCACCAGGTGCTTCATTCTATGCTTTGACCCGAAGAGGCTCTCAGCTGTGAAGTACTTGGCTCTGCCTTGCTCTGTCTTTCAGCTGCGATGGGACTGGGAAAATGCTCAGTGACTCCCCTTCCAGGGGAGCCCAGGGTACTTGCCACACCTGAAGATGCTCCGCCATCCCCTCCTGGCTGGTGGTCTCCATGGCCGAGGGTTCTCGGGAGCTGATGGAGTCACCGGGCCTTTCTTTGGGCTTGACCCTCCGACCTTTCAATCATTTGCAGCACATGGGGACTTCCAGGGTAGAAGAGGACTCACCTGCCCTTCTCAGAGGGGGGGCCTCGTGTGCATGCCTCCGCCTGGCCTTCACAGGCAGCTGTGGCATGTCCCTCACCTAGAAGCCCCATTGTGTCTGGAAGTGAGGACGGAGATCTTTAAAGAAGGGGACTTTCTCTTACATAAGCCAACAGGGACTTTCCCCGTGGGTGGGACCACGCATGCCTGAGGCGAGGCGGCAGCTCACAGCATGGCCCCTGGGGTTGCTGCCTCCGTTTGCAGCCACCCTTGGGTTGGCTCATCACAGGTGAGCCATTTCCAGCGCTGCTACTTACTCTTAACCCACCCCTGAGGCCTCCCATCACCCGGGAGGGTGCTGGCAGGAGACCAGCCCCCTTGTGCCTCATGGGAAGTGAAGCTGTGCTGCCCAAGATCTTAAGGCTGTGACCTGGGGAAGGTCACCCGGCCTTCCTTCCAAGGGGCTTCTGGGTGGAGCCACCAACTCTGTAGTTAGCTCCCGAGTGCTGAGCTGTCCGCCCTGCTCTAAGCACCACCAAAGGCGCTGCTAAAACCAGAGCAACACTGGCTGCCCTCAGCCGGTGCTGACTCACCAGTGACCGTAGGAGGGCTAGCACGGCTGGCCCTCCGGCGTTTTGGAGACTAACTCTTCATGGGAGCAGAAAGCCCCGTGGACCTCCCACTGGTGGTTTCAGGCTGCTGCCCTTGACCAAGCCATAAGCACACCACCAGTGCTTCTGCGTGCAGGCCGGGTGCATGCCTGCTGGGCCGAGGCTGCCTGGCATATCCCTCTGCGTAGATACCAGGACGGGTGACCCCACTGCCCTATCTGACACATGAACTCTGCCCCTGGGAGGTGGGGGTGGGGGCTGGCACTGACCCGTGCACCAGCACCAAGACAAGTCGTCCCTCCCACACCTGCCAAGCGCCTCCTACGTGTCAGCCACTCTGGGGACCACCCCTGAGGAGCTGACGATGCACCAGTGTAGCTGAGTTTGCCACTTCTCTCCTTTCTAGAAGAACTGTGTGAGGCGACAGTCACCTGAGCCTGCAGCTGTACAGGGAATTCTGACTCGAAGCGACCTAGGACAGGGTTGAACTTCCTAGATTTCTGAGGGGACAGATCTTTACAGGAGCTGGCAACCTCTTTATCCCACAGAGAGGCTGGTTGGTTCAAACTGCCAACCTTGCAGTTACTAGCACAAAGTTTACCCCACGGCTACTATGATGGCACCTGTGTTAGGCAGAGTTCTCTAGAGAAACAAAACCAGGCCCCTTATGATTTTATATATGTGGAGGCGGTAGACAGTGTGAGATATGAAAATGATAATAATTTATAATTTATTAGAGGTCCGTGCGGATGAGAGTGGGGAGTGAGGGAAAAAAGAGGAGCTGATACCAAGGGCTCAAGCAGAAAGAAAATGTTTTGAAAATGATGATGGCAAGGGGCATTTATAGAGGTCTAAATAAAGGCATGTACATATGTAAATATATTTATATAAGATAATGTGCATGTATCTATAGGTTTAATATTAAGGTAGCAGGAGGACATTGGGCCTCCACTCACGTACTCCCTCAATGCAAGAATACTTTCTTCTATTAAATTGGCATTCCATGATGCTCACCTTCCCAACACAACTGCTGAAGACAAAGCGGGTACATAAGCAAATGTGGTGAAGAAAGCTGATGGATGCCTGGCTATCAAAAGATATAGCGTCTGGGGTCTTAAAGGTTTGCAGGTAAATAAGTGGCCATCTAGCTCAGAAGCAACAAAGCTCACATGGAAGAAGCACACCAGCCTGTGTAATCACGAGGTGTCGAAGGGATCAGGAATAAGGCATCATCAGAACAAAAAAAATCTTACCATAGTGAATGAGCGGGGAAGTGCAGAGTGGAGACCCAAAGCCCATTTGTAGGCCACTGGAGGTCCCATTAACAGAAGGGTCACAGGGAGGAGACTAGCCAGTCAGGGTGCAGTGTAGCAATGATGAAACATACACCTTTCCTCTAGTTCCTAAATGCTTCCTCATCCCCACCCACTATCATGATCCCAATTCTACCTTACAAATCTGACTAGACCAGAGGATGTACACTGGTACAGATAGGAACCAGAAACAGGGAATCCAGGACAGATGATCCCTTCCACACCAGTGCTGAGAGTGGCAACCAGGAAGGTAGAGGGAAGGTGAGGGAGAAAGGGGGAACCAATTATAAGGATCTATATATAACCTTCTCTGTGGGGGATGGACAACAGAAAAGTGGGTGAAGGGAGATGTCAGACAGTGTATGATATGACAAAATAATAATTTATAAATTATCAAGGGTTCATGAGGGAGGGGGGAGCAGGGAGGGAGGGAAAAATAAGCTGATACCACGGGCTCAAGTAGAAAGCAAATGTTTTGAGAATGATGATGGCAGCAAATATACAAATGTGCTTGACATGATGGATGTATGGATTGTGAGAAGAGTTGTACGAGCCCCCAATAAAATATTAAAAGAAACAAAAATAAAATTATGATGGCAACATATGTACAAATGCATTTGATGCAATTGATGTATGGATTGTTGTAAGAGCTGTAAGAGCCCCAATTAGTGATTAATTAAATGATTAATAATTGTTTATTAATGATTCATCAATTAACCAACAAAATGATTCATTAAAATATGTATATTATTTTGCTAAAATATACAGATTATATATTAGCAAGAAGAAATATAATGGTTAATTAGTCCACACAGCAGTACAGAGAGCTCAGTTCAACTCACTTCCATGTAAGAGCTAATGTGCTGAAGGTCCTTCAACTCACAAGGGCTGCCCGCAGTCCAAGGTCAAGGAGGCGGAGTCGGCCGCAGGCCCCAGGCAGCATCAGCAATGCCAGGAGCTTAGCAAAGCAAGCCCCATGGGATCTCAAACTCAAGTGATAGACTCATGATGACACAATCCACCAGCCTGGAGCTCAAGCGATAAAATGCACCAGCAGCGTGGCAAAGCAGACCTCAAAGCTCTAGCAACACGATCCTTGGGTTGGCTGGGGCCACAGGGAGTGCAGTACACAGATGAGGCAAAGAACTAGCTCAAGCAGCAGCATGCTGGTTCATCGATCACCAGGGAGAAAGAGAGGGAGGATGCTGGCCTCCTTAAGTAGTTATCGCCATTGCCCTCCAATCAAGCTGTGACCTGATTAGCTCCTCCCACATGTTCCTATGGAGACCTCGTTGGCCCAATAAACCTAATTATCACAGCACCAAACCCCAAAACCGCTGCCATCAGTTGATTTTAATTCACAGCCACCCAATAGGACAGAGCAGGGCCACCCCTTTGGGTTTCCAAGCCTGTCTATCTTCACAGGACCAGAAAGCCTCGTCTTTCTTTACAGAACGGCTAGTGAACTCAAACCGCTGACCTTGCAGTCATTAAACACTGGACACATCCCACAGTTCCATGAGGACCTGTGATGGGCACAGAACTCCATACGTCACTTTTCCTCTCCCTTGGCGTGTCTCTAGGAAGGGGGCTGTTTGTCTTTTAAAGTACGTTTGCTAATGGCGTTTCCCTGGGAAGTCCACAGATCACGGGAGGGGTCCCTCAGTCGGAAGTCCCTCAAGGTCTGGCTGCACTTGGGGTCATCTGCTGTCCCAATCTGTCGCAGCCATTCAGGGCAGGGTGCTGCTTCAGACGTTGGTACAGCTCTGGGGCAAAAGGAGCAGCTGCTGTCAGGTGCCAGTGAGCCCATCCCAACCCATAGCAATGCCTGTCTTCACATCACAGGATGAAACACTGACTGGCCCTGTGCTGTCCTCAGCCATTGTGATGCTTGAGCCCGGCCTGGCAACCACTGTCACGTCCGTCTGCTGCAGGGCCTTCTTCTTGCTGCCCCTCTACTTTACCAAGCACTTCTCCAGGGAATGACCTCTGCCGACAGCATGTCTAGAGTACACAGGGCGGTGGAGTCTCCCCAGCCTGCGCTCCTTTCAAGACAGATGGCTCTGTTCTTGTGGCAGTCCATGGTACTGTTCCTAAGACCCACTCGTTTGTTCTTCTGGCTGCACTTCCGATATGTGTGGTCAGCATCACAATCCAAATGCATCGCTTCCGTTGTGGTCTTCCTTATCCACTGTCCGACACTCACGTGCACAGGAAGCAACTGGAAATGCCATGGCTTGGGTCAGGGGACGTCCTTGCTCTCCAGCTCGTTAAGATGCCTTGCGCAGCAGATGTGCCCAGTGCAACCTGTCATTTGATCTCTCGGCTGCCACTTCCGTGAGCATTGATTGTGGATCCAAGCAGGAGGAAATCCTGGACACTTCCTTTTCTCTCTCCAGGTGAGCGGAATTTGGCTTCCTTGCCAAGGAGCTGTCACGCAGGCTGGAGGCTGCCCTCCTGGGTCTTCGTCAGCGAGGGCTGCAAGTTTTCGCTTTCCAGAAGCAAGGCGGTGCCATCTGTACCGCAGGCCTTTAGGAAGCCTTCCTCCGATCCTGATGCCCCTTGTTCTATTCCATCGACCGTCTCTTCATCCGGGCCGATGTCCCACCCAAGCACGACAAGCTACTCTGCCATCCCCATACTGCTCCAGGCCACCCAGAGGCGGTTATGAGGCGCCGCGCGGTCGGTCAAAGAAGCACAAGGCAACACGCTTCTGGTGTTCTCGGCGTCCGCAGATCCAGCATGGAGGGTCCTTGTGCTGTGTCCTCCCCTCCGTCTGGCAGCTCCCGTGGGATTGTTGCTGCCACCATTGTCGCATTATCGTCACACGTGCACGTGCATTCATTAATTTAAATGGTGTTAATGATACCGCTCGATCATTTCTGTACTCTGTTGGATGCCTTTTCTCCGGAATGAGCACAGATACGCCTCTCCTCCCATTGGTTGGCCAGATGACCGTCTTCCCCATTCCTGGGAGTTGATGTTGGGATGCTGCCCCCTTATGAATTAGCTAATGCCTGTTGCTGAATTCTACTTGTTTCCTTTTGTAATAAGGACTCCCATTTTCGACGTCTCTGGGGAGTCTCAGTCCTGTGTGCTGGGAGCATCATTGGGCCAGGAAATCAGCAAGGGTGCACGTGGCCCCTGATGTCCAACGCGGTGACAAGGCGCAGCACCCATGTTCCTCTGACTGGACTCCTTACAGCGGCCCATTCCTGCTGGGACAGCCAGTCACCCAGGTGGCCTGTGCACCGGGTGCTGCAGGGTGCAGCTCAAGGTGTGGACAGCAGGGTGAGGGGTGGGAGTCCGAAGGATTGGAGGGAAAAGGGGCTGCTGCTATTTGGGAAAGTGAGAAGGCACAATGTGGGGCATTCCTCAGTGGAGGGGGGGGGGGTTTCAATCACACACACACACACACACACACACACACACACACACACACACACCAGTGGGAGAGAAAACTACGGAACACGTTGCTGGTAACACATGTGAGGCAACATTAACAATAGCTGAGCACCCACTGTCGACACTACACACAGCCCTTAGCTGCCTGTGCGAACTCATCTACCACCCCCCCACCCCAAGGCCCTGTGAGGTGGGCGCCCTGCCATTATGGGGGACTAGGCCTGTCACTGCAGGGTTCAGAAAGTAGTGGTGCTAACTTGGAGCTGGTGACTTGTGACTGTATGACTTCATGGTTGACCTGGCCCCCGACCAGTGTCCAGTTGGCTGTGTGGCTGTCTCAGGTCCATGAGGAGGGTGTTTCCAGTGGGATTGTATGTGTGCATGTGAGCACATGCCCCAGCAGGCGGGCGATGTTCTTTGCAGAAAACCAGGAACACCGCTGGATCTGCAAGCGCCGGAACAATCCGTTGGGAAAATCTCAGTGGATTCTATTCAGGATGCTGGTTTTCCTGGTCTCCACCCTTCGCTTTGCTCCAGATGGAATGGCTGGATCTTGCTGATAGTGACGGCAGCTAACAGGGGGCCTGAAGCAAGAAGCCCGGTGTCACTGAGCTGCTCCTGTGGAAAGTGTGAGCGGGCACACGCTTGGTTGTGTGTGTTGCCACGCACAAGACATGAAAGGAAACATTGGAAACAAAGATGCAAGAGAAAGGACCAGGCTGAGAAATGTGAAGAATGGCCGAGGCTCTGGACTCAGACTTCCCTGGGACAATGAGTAATCAGTGAGACTGGGTCATGGACGAGGTCGCAGGTGTGTAGGTTATGTGTTCTATGTAACTGAATGCTCTCCCGAGGGAGCAACACACCGAAATATTTTGTGCTAAGAGGACATAATATCTCTAGTGTATTTGCAAATCAATCAGGAAAAAAAGGCATACGAGCGCTATGGGCTCAAACCAGTGACAGCCCCTGCAATGTTGTGATCATTCAGAAGACTCTATTCGGTTACAACGGGACTGCTAGAACCTAAAAGCGATTCTTCGATTGCAGTCCCCAGTCGACATTTCAGGCCAAAAAAACCCCAAAACAAAACCATGTATCCTTTGTCTAAGACTTAAGCAAGCGTGGACAGAAGCAGAAGGCAAAATTAATATTACTATTCTTTAGGGTTAGGGAGCGTTACAGGACATTGATTATAGCATTCTGGTAACTTCAGGAAGAGTATGCATTACAAGAAACAAAACTATGGTGGTTACATAATCTGTTGCCAATTGAGAATTAAGAGTGAAGGGGTAGAATTTAGCCTGTCAATCAGACACATGGAGCTACACTGATGCAGCTAGAGCCCTGGAGCTGGAGGAGCCACGTGGAGACCCTCATCAGGGCTGAGATGCTTCCACTGCCACTGGATCCGCAAGACTTTCCACCCACTGCCTGTGATCTTCCTGCATTCGGCATCACTGCATGAGTCTGAAGAAGAATTTATGGACTAATATAGACATATGGGCTAATATCGGACTTATGGACTTGATCTGGACTGGGCTGGGATATTTTCTCAGTGTTCAATTCCTCTTGTATAAAACGCTCTTTCATGTACACATATGAGTGTCTATGAATTTGTTTCTCTAGTCTACCCGGACTAACACAAATACTGAAATTGACTATAACATCCTGGTTACCCTAACAAGATTAACTATGCCACTCAGATGACAACATCAAAAGGAACAGCATTAAAACAAACTATATATTGAAGAATCGTCTAAACTAAGTGTAGTGTCCTGAACCTGGAAACATTGAGAGAACATTCTAAAATCAATCACAAGTGGGACTTTCTGAGATGAGAGGGGGAAGGAGGCAGGTCATTCAGCAGCTTAAAAATGGAGTTTCTTTTGCTAGTCTGCCTCACACAAACAGAAAACATTAAAAAAAATAAACACCGTGACTCTGGGGGAAGGGCATGCAGGGTGGGTTGACTTTTGAAAGCTCCGCCGTGGCAGCCTGACGGAGCCCGCTCTGCCGTGGCACACGTGGGGGGCCGTGGACTGATGAGCTCTGCTGGCTGGAAGCAGCCAGGTGCGGCCAGCGTGAGACGGAGCACCGGCCTGTTACGCGGGAACGTGCACTGAGCTCAGAGCATGCGTGGAGACTCCGTTCCCTTCCCTCCTCTGCCAGGGCTTCCAGCCGTTCTCTCCCCACAGGCCCCCGAGCTCCTCGGAGACTTCCTGATCTCAGCGAAGTCCCGGCTCCCATCTTCCTCCACCCCCCACCCGCACTGTCCTGGGGATTTCCCTGCAGAGGAGCTCTGAGCACCATGCTCCTTCCCGGGATGGAGGAGAAGGTGGGCCCTGTGTGTGGATCCAGAAAGGCTTGCAGGAGGAGGAGGAGGAGGGAATGACCTCATTTCTTATCTCAGATGAAAGCTAGCTCAATTCCGTAAAGCCTACGCCTTTGCAATTGTCTTAGTGATTTTTAACTGTATAAAAGTGATAAGATAGAGCCAATTAACTATGGAATGGGCTGAGACATCCGGGCACCCACTAATTCAATACGTCACCTAATTTCTTCCATTTTCCTTCCATTTTAGGATTCTCACACCTCGCCTGACCTGTGATGTCAAAACTGGGCGAGAGTCGGTGTGCCGCACAGCCTACATCTGAGTCATGCGTTTACATTTCTATTTTTGCAAGGTATCATGGCAACAGCCCCAAATCACAAACTGTGTTCCCAAAACATTAGAATTGATGGAAGTAGAGGTTCAAGCCAATCAGTTGTCTGGCCAAAGTGATGTCATTAATTTTTCCCTCCTCCCTCCCTGAATTTAACAGACAAGAGTAACAGACAAATTTAAGTGTCAAAACTACTCGTGCTCTTAGAAAACCCCAAACAACGACCAGGAAACAATTTTCTGGTGTGATAAGAGAGCCTGCTTGTAGGTAAATGCAGTCCATGTGATTCCTCTGTCAGGGAGAATCCAGGAGCGAGAGGCAATAGGAAGAGCCCTCCCCCAGACTTGAAGCACAATCTATAATGTATCAAGAAAAGAGCTACAACTGGGATTGAAACATGAACCTGTCCAACAAGCAAACCTTGGTGAAGCTTTGACTGAACGGAAACAAGTATGTTCCTTTTGGAAAGAATATTTAATTTTTTTCCCACTTTTTGTTGTGAATTGGATGAAGGTCTCCAGAGTAAACATACTTTCCATCCAACGATTCATAACCTTCTTGTTTCTTCTCTGTTTGCAATCTCCACAGGGAAGTATCCCGCATCCCACTTCCTCCCGGTTCCTATGCGCACCCCTCCATCTTTCCTAAGGCTTCTGTGGCAGGTAGGTTTATTGTGCCAACCTGGCCAATAGGAACATGTGAGATTAATAAGGGATTCGTCTGCAGTTTGATTGGAGGTAGAGAGATAAGTGGCTCAGCAAGCTCCGCCCCTCTCGCGCTTGCTCTCTGGTGATCAGACCAGTGTGGTTGTTAGTTCTCTGCCTCATCTCGTGAGAGGGACAGCCAACCTGTGGATCGTGTCGCTAGAGCTTGAGGTTCCTGGGAGACCTGCTTCAGCACACTGCTGGTGTGCACCTGCTGGAGCTGGGGACTGTTGGACTTTGTCGTCTGGCTGACTGTTGGTGACCCAACCTGCTGTTTGCCGCTTGTGGTCGGACTCAGCTGTCTGCTTCCTTGACCTTGGACCCAGAGGCTCGTGTGAGTTGAAGGACTTCCAGTACATTAAGTACATTAAGTGTTCCCCGGAAGTGAGTTGAACTGAGCTCTCTGTACTGCTATGTGGCCTAATTAGCTGTTAAATTCCTTCGTGTTGTATAAAATCATAAGTGTTCTGGTCTTGTTTCTCTAGAGAACCCTGTCCAACACAGCTTCCGCTTCCAACCTTTGTCCATAGGTAAACGCTGTGTGTTAGTCTGGGTAAACTAGAGAAACAAATCCACAAACATTCATATGGATCTAGAGTTTTATATAAGGGCTGAGTGTTCCTTAAGAAAGCATTCCCACCCAGTGCTGTCCAAGCCCATAAGTCCGACACTAGTCCATATGTCCGACACTGATCTACAAAGTCCTCCTCAGTCTCACAAAACACACACAATGACGCCGACTGCAGGAGGAAAGCCGAATCATTGCGTATGTAAGCATCTCAGTGCTGGCAGGGTCTCCACACGGCTGCTCCAGCACCCAGGGCTGCGTCAGGGTGGGTCCACGTGACTTCTCCTCAGGGATGTCTCACAGGAAGTGAGCCTGGCCAGCTGAGGCAAAGAGCTAGTTAAGGCAGCTGCACACTGGTCTGACTGTCAGAGAATGAGAGAGGTGAGACTCAGCCATTTATCGCGCTGTCTTCAATCAATCCCACCTGTGTTTATCAGCCAGGTTGGCACAATAAACCCTAACTATCACGCACTGGCTTTTTTTATCTTAAATGGGTGACTGCTTCTACCAGCCTCGTTCACTGTTTCCTTGATAGACCTGTCTGCAGTTTGGCTGAAAACTGAGGCGTGCGAGGGCGGGTGCCTTTAAAAACCTAAAAGGTATTTGAGGGCCAGTCTTGGGGGCTCCACTAGCCTCTGTCTGACAGCCTAGTCTTTTAATAACTTTGAGTTTTGTTCTACCTTCCCCCCTCACTTTATGCAGGACCTTCCAGAGCAGTTGGTAATGGCCGCTGGTCACCATGCGTTCTGGTCTCAGGGTCATGGGGTTGATGCTGTGTGGTCCATCAGTCTGCTGTTTACGTGCATCTGTAATGTCTAGTCCCGTGCTTCTGACAAAGCAGCTTCTCAGTGGTCCACTTGCCAAAGAAGGATAGAACACACTCTCGTTGTGGGCAACGCTCTGCCAGTTGACCTGGTGTCCCCTGAGACCATAGCCCTGAGCTCCGTGGCCCGGCAGGGGACCCATTCCCTCAAGGTTTGTTGACGTCCAAGAGGTTTCCATAGCTGCCCCAGTGTGTACTACACTCATGTGTGAGCACATGGGTAGAAATCCCCGCAGTCCACCCTGTTTCCATGGGTCTAGGCCCACCCAGAGGAGCTTGGGTGGCACAGAGGTTGCATGTCGGGCTGCTCACCCCGGGGTCGCCAGTTCTAAGCCACCAGCCGCTCCTCTGGAGAACGACGGGGCCTTCTACTCCCATAAGCAGCTACCGTCTCAGAAACCCACAGGAGCAGCTCTACTCTGCGCTCCAGGGTCACTGTGGGTCAGAAGCAACTCAATGGTAGAGAGGCTTTTGGTGAGTCCCACTTGGGGGAATAGTTTAAAGAAACACGCTCTACTCAAGCAAATGTATAGATTTGACCAATTCCCAGTGTAAAAAGAGACAGACTGTCCAAGTGTGTCGCTGAGAGAAGGAGCTGACTGGGACAAACGGGGGACTCGTGCTGAGGACGAGCACTGCTGCCCTCTGTCTCTCTTTTGTTCGTGGTATCTGTTTATTAACCGCCTGTCTATACATAATTCATGTGCCTTCCAATTCAATCTGGCTGGAATAGGTGTTTAAAGGTGTGCGATCGATCGTCACCACAATCCACTTAGAACATTCTCTTGTCTCTCTATTTTCCCCAACCTTCCGGTCACTTTATTCACTGCCCATCGAGCCGATGCCGACTCACAGCGACCCCCCAGGACAGGGTGGGCCTGCCCTGGGTGTTTCTGAGACTCGCTCTATGGGAGCACAAAGCCTGGTCTTTTTTTCTGCGAAGCGAATGTTGGCTTCAAATGGTGGCCCTTTCAGCTGGCAGCCCAGCGGGTCACTACTCTCCACCCAGCGCTCCTGAAACAAACGCTAAGATGATAGGAATGAGTCAGAACCGACTCGGCACGGCAGTGTGCTTGGTTTGGTTTTATATCTGCCTTAGTAAAACGAGCTGACAGTGAACATGTGGATGCACTCTGTCCAACGGTCAGTTTTTTCACACTGCGGGTCTATGATCGGAGGCTTCGTCCCAGTGGCGACTCTGTGAATGGATTGGCAGCTGTCACCCTCACCTTCCACACACAAAGCAGGCAGCATGGCCATCTCTGCAAAGATCTCCCAACTCAGTGGAAAGGCCTGAGGCTGATGGTCCT
Organism: Tenrec ecaudatus; assembly: GCF_050624435.1. Taxonomy (NCBI): domain Eukaryota; kingdom Metazoa; phylum Chordata; class Mammalia; order Afrosoricida; family Tenrecidae; genus Tenrec; species Tenrec ecaudatus. The sequence continues at coordinate 1,061,006 of NC_134546.1, forward strand.
GGTGGAGCAGAGCGGATCGTGCCAAGCTGTGGACAATGGGACAGAAGAGCCAACGTTGTTACAAGGAAGGCCTAAGACCGACAGGCAAAGTAAAGATTCACTGAAATCCCCTCTGTCAGTGGGACCATGCATGGAGTGTGGACAGTCCAGCGTGATGGTCAAGTGGGGGCCAGTGCAGAAGATGAAGACTGTCAGCACAATGAGCTGCCAAGGTGGCCGCAGCCGGGAGCTCGCCCGTGAGGCTGGGGTGGGGTGCCCAGCGAGACTGCTTGTACCCAGAGGAGCCAGGAGTCGGAATCGACTCGGCGATCCATAACAACAACCATGAAGGATCATTGAAATCCTCTTCAGTATTCCACATGGAGTCTGTTCCACAGGAATTGCAGCCCATTTTCAGAAGGAAAACACATCAAATTAGAAGGAAATCGGGAATCTTTGTTAGGCCTCTGACAGAAAGGAGCAATCCCAAACACGCAGGCAGGTGTGACTGCACGCATGTGACTGCACGCGTGTGGAAACCTCACGCTGGACAACATGCAGGTGGTGGAGGAAGTTCACTTTTCATAGAAGTCACAAAATCTAATATCTCCTGATAAAAAAATGAATGAAAGAGAAAGTCTCCCATGATCTCAATGCAGCATAGGTGGGTGGGGGGCAATAAACACCCCCCAACAGGGCTGAGCTGGTCAGCACACACGGTTTGAAGCCGCCTCCCCTGTACTCACAGAAATAATAGACAGAGGATAAGGAGATCCAGGTCTTGGCTGGTTAATCGACATATGCAGTTTGCAACGTTCCAGACTCACACGAACCCTGCCCTTGTCACTGTCTACTGGCCACAGTCCTTTGGGGGTCCATTTCGACAGGCTGAATAAGCCGCTGAAAAGACCCTTGAGCCAGAACTTCACTTTGGGAGGACCTTGCCTGAAGGAGCCCTGGTGGCATAGTGGGTTACGTGTAAGCCGACAAACCTCTAGGTCAGCAGTTCAAATCTACCAACTACTCTTTGGGAGAGAGATGAGGTGCTCTGCTCCTGTAAAGAGTTATAGGAGCCCCAGAAACCTAGAGGGGCTGCCCCCAAAGGTCACTCACTATAAGTCAGATTTGACTTGATGGCAATGAGTTAGCTTTACCCTAAAGATGAAACACAGGCTCAAAAGTGTCAATCTCAGAAGAGCAAAGGTTGTATGAAATATCTAAAATAGGCAAATGTATAGAGACCAAGGTTTATTACTGATTACCAGGGATGGGAAAGAGGGCAAAGATATGCATGGGTAATGCCCAGCATGACTAAAACAGTCATTATTATGGAATTAGCAAATACGGTGCCAAATATATTTCACCACCACAAAGAAGCCAATCACTTTTAAGCAAGAGAAAGAACAATTTCAAGCAGGCACAAAGGTGGTTGCTTTGGGGTGCCATCCAGCCAGTGCCCAGCATGCAGCGGGACGAAGCACTGCCCGATCCTGCCCTGTCTGCGTCATCCTGCTTTATGCCTGAGTTCATTGTGGACACAATGGCCATCCACGAACTTAGAAGTGCCCACCATTGACTCAGGGTGCCTCTGGTTTTGTTTATAATGCACCCACTTCTTCCCACGCTCTCTGGATGATTGTAAAGCAAACGGACACTTGCACCTCTATAGACAAATATTTCAGCTTGTCTTTCCAAGATAGGGACTCCTATTGAAGAGCACAGCCGCCCACCATTGTCGTGTTAGATGCCGTGATGTCAAGCCATATGTTCTCCACTGACGTTAGCAAGCACCATGTCCTTCCCCACGGGTCTGCTCCCCCAAAGAACAGATCTACCCGCAGAACGCACGATGACGTCTCGGCACCCCTGCTCCCGAGCCCACCTTGGCTGTAGCTCCCCCACGGTGCACGTGCTGTTCTCTGGGGGTCCTCGGTGTATTCAGTCGTCCTTGCCAACAACAGTTCCGAGGTATCAGTTCTGCTTCCGTGTCTTTATCCTTGCCCATGAGGCAATTGAAGTCACAATGACACGGGGGCAGGGGGGCACAACTCAGTCCTCCTGTGCTTTGTAACCTTTCAGGAGTCTCTGCAACAGAGTGGCGCCGTGCAGTATGTCGCGGGATTTCTTGACAACTGCTTCCGTGAGTATTGATCGTGGATCCACGGAAACGAAGTCCTGACACCATTGTCATGGGGTGTTCATTGGTCCCGCTCTGAGGGTTTCTTGACTCCTTACATGGACTCGCAATCCGCCCTGAACCCGGATCCTTGACCATCACCGGGCCGGATCCTTGACCATCACCGGGCAGGACTTGGGTCTCCTTTCACTCCTCACAGCAACGCTGTGCCGCCATCTGTGTTCGTCAGTCTTCTCCTGATTCTGACCCGCATCCTTCTGAGGGACCTGTAAAGGGAAAACTGAGGCACAGGGAGACAGACACACCTAACTGACAGGACAAGGGAGAGCAGACACAGAAATAGCTTTATTCTTGGGGAAGCTCCTCCATGACCTAGGTCAACAGGTCAGGGAAGTCGTGCTCAACAACTGGGGGCTTGGGTTTTCAAAGGGGTGGTGAGGAATGTACGGCGATTAGCATATGGAGTCTGGACACTCTGAGAATGAGAATTGCTTGTCGACTCCTTGCGGCTTTCTCTGAACCTGGGACATCGGGTTTCACTGGTTATCTCATCGGGCGGCGGTTATCTTATCTGGCGCAGTTGGCTGCTGACCTGCAGGGCCCGGACCTGCTTCAGCTTAGTCCAAACAGAATGGACAGTTGATTTTCCGTATTTTAAAACCACCGCAGTTCTATTTGCTTTTGTCTTACGTTGAACATTAAAAAATGCAGCAAAGGACCATTTTCATTTCCTCTTATATGAAGTGTCTGTTCATATTTTCTCAGAAAGTCATTGCTCTTTAAATAGTAGGAACATTCATCTTTGGTTTGTAATGTTGATTCAGTTCTCCCAGATAATTTTCCCCATTTTCCTAGACATGGTCTACTTCTGGCTCCTCCTCCTTAGTGGTAGTGGGGCCCTCTGAGCTCTGTGCCGGTTTGCTCATTCCATCTCTTCTAAGATCAAAAGTGTTGCAGGCCTCCACGGGGAACTCCCCTGCTGGCAGACCAGGGCTGTGCCAGGTTGGGATGTACTGCAACCCGCCCCTAGTGCTCTTGCCGGTCTGGTCCCTTAAAGTGCACCTTGAGAGAGATCATCACATGACGGCCGAGGCACAGAATCCCGGTCTGTCAATTTAGCGCATGCTTTGGACAGGCGTAATGTAAGCCCACGACCCAAACTTCCCCGTTGAGTTGACCCAGACTCACAGGGATCCCATAGGACTAAGCAGAACTCCCAAGGGTGTATGAGACTGCCCATTGTACGCAAGCAGACAGCTGCAACTTTCTCCCTCAGAGCTACCGGTGGGTTTGAACCATTGACTTTCGAGGTTAGCAGCCCAGCGCTTAATGCACTGTGCCACCACAACAGGTTCTGAAAATGACTGGAATTTCAGGAATCAAACAGAAATGAACACTATGTTTAAATCACAGGAATTAAACATTTATGGACACTAGCCTAGTAAAATAGGTCAAACTTCTTGTGTTCATTTTTGAAATAACTTTATTGCAAGCCCCACCTTTGTCGGTCAGCTTGCCATGTCATGTCACGGGTGCCGGAAGCTGGACCACGGACATTTCAAACACCGGCGCCCGTGGGGGCAGCAGAGGAGCTTCTGAAGATCTCTGGGAAGAAGGAGCTAGCAGTCTGCCCCCCACCCCCCCCAGATGTGCCGGTGAAGCTATAGACAGCCCCATGGCAGAGTCTGGGCCAGTGCCACACGAGGGCCCACGCGGCTGGGAAGCTGCACAGCGTGCCGGAGAGCATAGCCAGCAGGACAAATGACGTCGCGAGGCAGGCTGCCCTCCGGACGGAGCTCGAGCAAAAAAGCCCAGTCACCAAAAGACCTGTACTGTGTGACACACACCCCTTATATAAACCAGACCGGCAAAGGCACAGGGACACAGCCCGTCAGCGCTCGGCTGGGACTGAGAGGGAAGAGAATGGCGACATTAACGGTGATAAAAATCTCCAGGCTCCCTGCCACCGAGTCACTGCAGACTCACAGCGGCCTGCCCTGGGTTTCCCAGGCCGTTTCCTGTTGATGGGAGTAGAAAGCCCAGTCTTTCCCTGCAGAGCTGCTTGTGAATTTGAACCGCTGACCACACAGATCGCAGCCCAAAGCATAACCACACCACCAGGCCTCGCATGGCGACAGGAAACTGCCTCCCGGAGGGCAGGCAGAGGAGCCTGGTGGAACCCTGGTTAAGCTCTGGGCTGTGATTTGCAGGGTCAGCAGCTGGAGACGCGGCCGCTCCCAGGACAGAGACTGGGCTTTCTCCTCCCGTGGACCGCCACCGGCGGAAGCTCACAGGGGCAGTTCGACCTGGCCTCCAGGCCTCCAGTGAGCCGGCATCTGTCCATGGCAGGAGGGCGGGGTGGCCCAGCGGATTACTGTGCGTAGATGAAAGGTTGTGTCGCAGCAACATTTAGAACGGCAACAATTGTAGCTACCGAGGCGGTTGCACACAGCCGACCACCTCACGGCATTCTGTTCCGTGGTTCACAGCAGTGCTTCCCAAAGCATGTGAGGCCCCCCGGGCGGTGGGGGGAGGAGGCAGGGAGGCTGCACAGGCCACACTGACCATGTGATCCCAGGCCGGGGCTGAGCAATGGGTTCTGAGAAGGGGGTGGTAGGCTGCATGAGTCTGGGAGCCGATGGCTCTGTGGTTCGGGTCCTGGTTACGTGGGACATCCCGGTCTATCGGCAGTCGTGTGTTTAGTGCTTCAGGTCGCCACCTGTTGGCTGTGTCGGACCGGAGGCTTTAGAGCGAGCACGCGGCCATCGGAGGCAGGCAGCCGGTCTCTATTCTCCTTCAGCCACAGAAGCAGCAATGGAAGGCAGACGTGGATGTGAGGCGAGTTTACCTGTGGACAACCCCTTCTTTATAATGAGACCGGAAGAACTGGGTGGCACCCAAGTACCATTATTGATCATTTGATCGAATATTCTGTGGAAGAATACAGACTGAAGTAGGGAGAAAGCAGAACAGGATTTCAGATTCTCACGGATTCCAGACTTTCTGCAGCCATGAGGATCTGGCAAACCTCCGAAACTATTGCCTAGAGATAACTTTTAAGACTTGAACTCTGCCTAGAAATCTTCTTAAAACCAAGCAATAGCATAACTAGGGGAACATGTCTGCCTTGAGCATTATACTTTCTTTTCTTGGATGAAAATTAGTGATTAAATTAGTGATCTCACTCAATTAGTCCTTCCGTGCCCCAGCATCCTGTTTCCCAGGTCCGTCCTGTGGAGCGCATCACTGCTCCTCGTGCTCTGTGGTGGGGAGCTTGCATCAATGCCCACCAGTGGCGCTTGTTTTTATCTCTGCTGTCATGAGTGTGTCAGATGTGGGTGTGCACGTATCTGTTCATGTCTCAGCCTGTGCTTCTCCGGGATGTGTACTGCGTCGAGGGACTGCCGGATCATAGGAGACTCCTAGGCTCAGTGTTTTGAGGAAGCAGCGAAGCAGGGCCGTGCCGCTGGCACCACGGTGGCGCGGTGTGGCAGCCCCATCAGCAGGGCCGAGGGTTCCAATTCCCCTGCAAACTCCTCTGGATTCATTGTTTTCTGCGCTCTGAGCTTTCCTGTGAATGCTGGCGGAGGCGACAGCGCCTGGTTCTTTGGATTCGCATCACGTGAGCGGCAAGTGAGCAGAGGCTTCTCTGCATGTTTGCTGGCTGCCCGGGTGTCTCATTTGGTGTGTTCTTGTCTTCTCCTTTTTAAATTGGACTGTTTGCCTTTTTCTGCTTGACGTGTTGGCATGTTCCATCCACTTTACAGATCAGTCCCTTCTCTGATAGATCACTGGCCAATTGGTTTTTCTTTTACCTAATCTATGGGTTCCCTTTTGAATTTTTAATGATTTTTTTCTTAACTCCTAAATATGTCTTTGTTCATTTGTTTTTCGCCCACTCTCCCTCCATAGTTTCCTCCCCTCCCCCACCTCCCATTAGCCGCCAGCCCCAGCCAACCTCATCGTAGTTTTTAAAGTCTTATCCTTGATTATTTTTCTAATAATGCTGTCATTTATCTTTATGCAATGGACTCACCTGGTTAAGCGTAATGTTCTCTGATTTTGTCCATTTCTTAAGGTGTTTGAAAGACTCGTCACTGTTTCTTAAGCATGCATAGTAGTCCATTGTGTGCATGCACCACTTTGTTTTTCCATTCCTCTATAGCTGGAGTTTTTACTGGTTTCTATCTCTGTGATTACAGAAATTACTCTGATAAACATAGGTGTGCATATGTCTGTTTGTGTTCTTTATTTCTTTAGGGTACAAACCAAGTGGAGAGATGGCAGGATCAGAAGGTATTTGTATTCGTGTTTATATAAGGACATGTCAAGCTTGATTACCATAGTGGCTGTACAATTCCACCGTCCCACCAGCACTGTGTGAGCGTGCCAACCCCTCCACAACTTCTCCAGGGTTTATTATCTTCTTTCTTTCTTTTTTAAAATTTTGCTAAGAGTGTCAGTATGCGACGGGATCCCATTGTTGTTTTAATTTGTATTTCTCTTATTGCTAACTGCTAATAAACTTGAACATTTTTTCATATGCTTGTTGGCTGCCTGGATATCATCCTTGGTGAATTGTCTATTCATATGTGATGCCCATTTTTTATTAGATTATATGTATTTTTCTTATTAAAGTGGTATGGGATATAAAAAGACTTTTCCCCAGCTTTGTCGCCCCCAAAGATATGACAAAGTTTAGAGGCGGCTGTTTGCCAGCACATGGTGGGAGGTCAGATGCTTAGAGATGTTCTCCCCGAAGGCATTCAGCCATCCAGTGCAATCAGACACTACTGTTTATTCCCACCATAGGCGGGGCTCACTCCCTGCTGTTAGGGACAGTAGATTGCTTCCCCTGAAAGCTTAGACTAAATCAAGTGTCCAGATCAAGGGAAATCAAGGTCAGGCAGGAATCATGAATCTAGGATCCACCCATCTTGCCACATGTGTACCCTTAATCCCTCCTCTTCGTATAGCATGTACACCCCTAGATCGTCTCCTTCCCATTACTGATTACCTATTGTACAATCCTTTCCTGTGATGTATGATTTAACCTGTAATTAGGGGGCTTGCATGCCCCCAAAAATATATAAGCCTTGGTTCGTAATAAATCTCTCTCGACCTGCACTGTGCAAGGACCTGGCTTTTGAGATCATGGGTATCCAGGAGATGAGCAAGCTACCATGAAATGTGTCTGACTTCTTTACTGTACCCTCTCTCCTATCTCTATTGTTCTCCATGACTTTACTATCATCTTTATACATCTTAACCGTACAATTGTGCCTACCAAACTCGCGATTACTTGTGGGGGTTAGCTTCCCCCATGAAGTGGTGTCGTTTTCTAGAGATTTTTGAAATTAGCCCTTTAGCTGACATATTATTGCTAATATTTTTCTCAATCTGTGGTTCTCTTTCAACTGTTTTGATGGAGTTTTTGATGTGCATCCAGTTCATGCTTCAGAAGGCCCCCGTCTGTCTGGTCTTCCACAGGGCGGGTGTTCTTCATGTTCATTATGTTCAGTAGCGCATGCCTTGTATTAGGGCCATTAAGAGTGTCCCTATGTTTTTATTGATAACCTTTATGGCTCTAGGGTTTACACTTGGGCCTGTATGTTGAACTGGTTGTTGTACATAGTAACAGGTGAGGTATGGCTCTTGTTTCAATCTTTTGCAGTCGGAGATTTGATTTTCCAGCAACATTCAGTGAAAAGGCTCTCTCCTCTCACTGCATGTTTTATTCCCATTTAATGTTCTCCAGAGCAGGTGTCTGCAGGTGCTCGGTGGAATTTATGAGTTTTCCATTCTAATCCATCCATCTTCATGGCTGTGTTTGTGCCAATACCAAGGTGTTTGATTACTGGGTCTCTGGTAGGTTTTTAAATCTGCGAGCGAAAACTCCTACTTTGTTTTTGTGTGTTATCTGGGGTTTCTTTCCTTTCCATATAGAGTTGGTGACTATTTTTTCCATATGTTTGAAGAATTATTCTGGTTTCGGGACCAGAATTGTATTTAATTTATAAAATATTTTTGGTAATATAGGCATTTTGCTGGTATTTCATAAGTCTCTTTTGGTTTCTTGTCGAGTGTTTTATCATTTTCTCAGTGTAAGTCTTATTTCTCTGGTAAGACATGTTCCTAGATATTCTATCTTTTAGATCATTATTGTAAATGGTGTTCTTCTTTCAGTTCCGTTTTTGGTGTTGTCTTCTATGGCACAGGAGACCCCAGCCGATCTCTGCATGCTGCTCTTATAGCCTGCTGCATGGTCAAAATTGTCAGTTAGACCCAACAAATTTTTTAAACATTTTATTAGGGGCTCATACAACTCTTATCACAATCCATACATATATATACATCAATTATATAAAGCACATCTGTACATTCTTTGCCCTAATCATTTTCAAAGCATCTGCTCTCCACTTAAGCCCTTTGCATCAGGTCCTCTTTTTTCCCCCCCTCCCTCCCCGCTCCCCCCTCCCTCATGAGCCCTTGATAATTTATAAATTATTATTTTGTCATATCTTGCCCTATCCGGTGTCTCCCCTCACCCCCACCTCTGTTGTCCGTCCCCCAGGGAGGAGGTCACATGTAGATCCCTGTAATCAGTTCCCTCCTTCCAAACCACTCATCCTCCACACTCCCAGCATCACCCCTCATACCCCTGGTCCTGAAGGTATCATCCACCCTGGATTCCCTGTGCCTCCAGCTCCTATCTGTACCAGTGTACAACCTCTGCTCTATCCAGACTTGCAAGGTAGAATTCGCATCATGGTAGTGGGGGGGGGGGAGGAGGAAGCATTTAGGAACTGGAGGAAAGCTGTATTCTTCATGGGTGCTACGTCGCACCCTGACTGACTCATCTCCTCCTCTAGACCCCTCTGGGAGGGGATCTCCATTGACCGACAAATGGGTTTTGGGTCTCCACTCTGTACTGCCCCCTTCATTCACTATGGTAAGGGTTTTTTTTTTTTTTTGATGATGCCTTATACCTGATCCCTTCGACACCTCGTGATCGCAGAGGCTGGTGTGCTTCTTCCATGTGGACTTTGTTGCTTCTGCGCTAGATGGCCACTTGTTCACCTTCAAGCCTTTAAGACCCCAGACACTATCTCTTTCGATCGCCGGGCACCATCAGCTTTCTTCACCACATTTGCTTATGCACCCGTTTGTCCTCAACGATCCTATCATGGAGGTGTGCACCCAATGATATGATTTTTTTGGTCTTTGATGCCTGATAACTGATCCCTTCAGAACCACGTAATCACACAGGCTGGTGTGCTTCTTCCATGTGGGCTTTGTTGCTTCTGAGCTAGATGGCCGCTTGTTTATCTTCAAGCCTTTACGACCCCAGATGCTGTCTCTTTTGATAGCCGGGCACCATCAGCTTTCTTCACCACATTTGCTTGTTCACCTGCTTTGGCTTCAGTGGTTGTGTCGGGAGGGTGAGCATCATAGAATGCCAATTTAATAGAAGAAAGTATTCATGCATTGAGGGAGTGCTTGAGTAGAGGCCCAAGGTCCTTCTGCCACCTTAATACTAAATCTATAAATATAGGCACATAGATCTATTTCCCCATCCTCATATATATTGCATGTACATGTCTTTGTCTAGACTTCTATAAATGCCCTTCACCTCCCAGCTCTTTCCTCTCTTTCCCTTGACCCTCCTCCTGCCTCACTAGCATGCTCCGTCCCCACCTGGGTTACAGCTATACCTCTTAGTTACATTACCTTATCCTTGATCATTCCCTACCAGGCCTGCCACTCCCCCCGCACCACCAATTTGGATCCCATGTTGTTCCCTTGTCCCTGGGTTTGTTAACACCATTTCCTTACCCCCTACCTCCCCCTATCCCAAGCCCCCCCAGAACTGTCGGTCCTGTTGTTTTTCCTCCAGATAGTTCATCCAGTCTGTCTTATTTAGACAGACCTGTGGAGATAATAACATGTACAAAAACAAGACAGAGGAAAACAAAGCAACAGTATACAACCAGACAACAAAACAACAACAAACCACTGACAAAGAACAAAAAAAAAAACACATCAAGAAAGAAAAGCTTGTAGTCAGTTCAAGAATCATTTGTTGGCCCTTAGGAGTGTTTCCAAGTCCAGTCTGTTGGGGCACCACGGCCTGGCCCCAAAGTCCACCCCCAGCACTCCCTGGGGAACCCGCCCCCCCCATTCCCCAGCTGTTCTGCTGCACTCCCCCAGCGCTTTGCCTTGGTGTGGTGGGATCACGTCAGGTGCAATTCCCACACTGTGTCTCCAGTGCTGTCCCCTGTAGCGCCATGGGTCAGTGATGGGCATCATGTCCCATAGTGGGGCCAGCCATGTTGTCCTCTCTGTGGACTGGCTGCTCCAATCAGGAACATCATCCTCACAGCCTGGCAGGCCAGGTTGTGCTCCACTCCCCCTTCATCTGCTCCTGTGTGCTCCAATCAGACATGTCCCTCTGCCGGAGCTGCAGAATCAATGCCATCCTTTGAAACAAATTCTTCTGGGGGGAGGGGCAGGCATCCATTTAATTTTTGGTACTGGGTCCCGCATCCCAGACCTCTCCACTGGTTCCCTACTCCATGCCGGAATGTTGCATTCACACCTTGGGGCACTGGGTTGAAGTCTGGTCCCTCTTTCCCTGTGGAGACATAAACGATACCCTCCCCTTGGGTGGATTAGTGCCCCATGCCCCCACTCCCCTTTTCTTCCTTATATTCATCCTTTTATTTTCCTTTCCCCACCTCCTCCACCGTTGTCTACCAGGTGCATTCCTGGACTTGATCTGGTCTCTGCCATACTACACAGTCCTCACCCCAAAAATGTTTGTATACAGTAGCTTTTTCCCTATGCCCCTTTTGCATTTTTTTAAATACTTACCTCAGTGGGCTCATGTTGTACTTGTCCTTTTGTGCCTGACTTACTTCGCTTAGCATGATTTCCTCCAGTTCTTCCCATGCCGCTGTGTGCCTCATACGTTCATCACTGCTTTTTAGTGATGCGTAGTACTCCATTGTATATATATACCACAGTTGTTTTTTTTAATCTTTTTATTGGGGCTCATAAGGCTCTTATCACAATCTGTACATATATCAATTGAGCAAAGCACCCTTATACATTCATTGCACTCGTCACTCTCATAATTCACCTTCCACTTGGGTTCCTGGAATCAGCTCGGTTTCCCTTTTTTTCCCCCCATCCCCCTCCCTCCCCAATCCCACCCCTGGTCCCTTGATAGTTTATAAATAATTATTATATCTTATCTTATACTCCCCGGTGTCTCCCCTCACCCGCCTCCCCCTTGCCAATCTCCCAGAGAGGAGGTTACACATAGATCTCCGAGGTCGGTTCTCCCTTTCTACATGCCCTTCCCTCCTGGTGTCGCCACTCCCACCACTGGTGTTGAGGGGTTCGTCTGTCCTAGATTCCCTGTGCCTCCAGATCCCCACTGCACCGCTGTACATCCTCTGGTATAACCAGGTCCGCAAGGCAAGGTAGAATTGGGGTCATGATGACTGGGAGGGGAGGAAGCGTTCAGGAACTAGAGGAAAGTTTTGAGTTTCATTGTTGCTACACTGAACCCTGAGTGGCCCATCTCCTCCACAGTATCCCTCTGGAAGGGGTGTCCAGCTGTCTACAGGTGGGCATTGGGTCCCCATCATGCACTCCCCCTCTTTCACGGTGATGTGATTCTCGCCACCACCCCACCTTTGATGTTGGAGACCTGGTCTCCTCTGTCCTTCATGGTCACCTATGTTGGTGTGCTGCTTCCGTGTGGGCTCGGTTGCTTCTGGGCTAGATGGCCGCTTGTTTGCTTTCAAGCCTTTAAGTCCCCAGACGCTATATCTCTCAGTAGCCGGGCACCATCCGCCTTCTTCACCACACTTGCTTATGCACACTTTCGTCTTCAGCAATTATGTGAGGAAGGTGATCACACAATGATTGTTTTTGTTCCTTTGTATCTGCTACATGGTCCATTCAACACCTTGTATTCGCTTAGGTCGTGTGCTTCTTCTCTGTGGGCTTTGTTGCTTCTGAGCTAGATGGCTGCTTATTTGCCTTCAAGCCTTTAAGAACCCAGACTCTATATCTTTTTTTGATAGCCGGGCACCATCAGCTTTCTTCACCACATTTGCTTACACACACGGCTGTCTTCAGTGATCATGTCGGGAAGATGGGTATCCTGCAATGGCTGCTTAGCAGGGCGAGGTGCTATTGTATTGGGGGATTATGCATGAGGAGGCCCAATGTCCATCTGCTACCCTACTACTGAACCTATAAATATGTGCATATAAATCTATTGCCCCCATAATCATAAATATATTTACATATGTACATGTCTGTATTTAGGCTTCTCTGTATGCACTTTGCCTCCTACTCCTTTCCTCTATTTCCTTTCGCTTTCCTCTCGACCCATTACCATGTTTAGCCTTCATTCTGGATTCAGTAGTTCCTCTCAGTTACCTTGCTCTTGGTCACTCCCTTCCAGTCCTCCCCTCCCTCCTCTGGTTTTGAACCACTCGCTGTTCCCTTGTTTCTGTGTTGGGCGACACCTCCTCCCTTCCCCTACCTCCCACGCTCTCATGTCCCTCCAGGACCGTTGGTCCTGTTGTTTTCTTCTCTCATTATTTGTCCAGCCTATCTTGTCTAGGTGGACCTGCTGACATAGTAATTTGTGCATACAAATGGATATGACTTTGACTGCGCCCAAGTGGCCCATAAGAACATGGCTTTGACAGAAGCAACATCGACACACTGATAAGCAGAAAAGCCACTAACATACAAAATTTACAAGGTAAAAAACAAAACAAATTAAAAAAGACTAAACAAAAAGATAGCAAATATTAAAAGAAAAATTGCTAGTAGTTCAAGGTCCTTTCGTTGGCCTTTAGGAGTGTTTTCTAGGTGTAGCTTGTGAGGCGCCACGTCCTGGCCCGGAAGACCATCCTTTATACTCCCTCGGGCTCCCTTTGTTCTGCTTCCTCCGCTGCTCCATTGCACGCCCCCAGTGTTTGCCTCAGTGTGGCGGGGTCAGCTCAGTCGCCCATCCCCCATTGTGTCTCAGGTGCTGTCCCGTGTAGGGCCATGTGTTGGTGCAGGATGTCGTATCTCGTAGTGTGGTCAGCTGAATGGTCCTCTCTGTATGATGGGCCCTTCTAGCTGGTCTATCGACTTTGGGCTTGGTGGACCCAGGTGTACTCCACTACGTCCTTTCTCCTTCTTTTGTTTCATCTTCCTTCTGGATGTGGTGTGGTGGGTCAGTTCCTTTCCCACTCCAGACGATCTATTTTTGTTTTCTGTGGTATTCCCTTCGAGTGTGGGGGTCAGCCTAATTCTGGTTTGGGCCGGCTTGTCGTCCAGCCTCTTTGTGTAGACCTCTGTACTTTGCATTGCCCTCCTTGTTTGGTGTGTTGATATACCACAGTTTTTTTAATCCAATCGTCAGTTAATGGAAATTTGGGTTGCTTCCAGCTCCTTGCAATTGTGAACTGTGCCACAATGAACATTGGAGCACAGATGTCTGGCCTTGGTTTGTTTCTTGCCTCTTCTGGGTTTATGCCCAGTAGGGGGATTGCTGGGTCATATGGTAACTCTTGTTTCCATTTGTTTTAGGTATCGCCAGATTGATTTCCATAGTGACTGTACATACTTACAGGTCCACCAGCAGTGGATGAGAGTTCCTGTCTCCCCACAGTCCCTCCAACACTTGTTGCTTTCTGATTTTTTTAATTGGGCTAACTTTGAGGGTGTCAGATGGTACCTCATTGTTGTTTTAATTTGCATTTCTCTTATGGCTAAAGATCGGGAACATTTTCTCATATGTTTGTTGGCCATTCGGATTTCTGCCCCTGTGAAACTTGTTCAAGTCCTTTGCCCACCTTTCAAGTGGGCTATTGGTTTTTTTCTTTTTGGAAGCTAGCAGAGTATTGTAGTTTTTAGTAATAAGGCCTTTGTCTGATGTGTCATTGCTAAAGATGTTTTCCCAGTCTGTGGACTCTCTTATTACTCTCTTGGTGAATTCTTTAGATGTACACAAGTGTTTTATCTTCAGTATATCCCATTTGTCAAATTGTGCCTCCTCTGTGTGTGTGTCCTTCCCTATTTCTGATAGCCTGTGTGTTCCCTGTGCCAAAGTTCTCAAGTTGGTTCCAATTCCCTCATTGATGGCCCTAATAGTTTGGGGTTTAACTTCAAGGTCTGTTTTCCACCTTGAGTTTATTCTTATGCATGGAGTGAGATAAGGGTCTTGCTTCAATTTTCTGCAGGTAAATATCCATTTTTTCCAGCACCACTTGTGAAAGAGGGCATCTGCTTCCCATTTGATATTTTTGGGGCCCTTATCAAAGATCAGCTGTGTATATGCTGATGCTTTTATTTCTGGGTTTTCAGTTCTTTTCCATTGGTCTGAGTATGTGTCATTGTATCAATACCATGCAGTTTTGAGAACTGTGGCTGCATAGTATGTGCTATCGTCAGGTAAAGCAAGCCCTGCCTCGGTGTCCTCCTTGAGGAGTTCTCTGCTAATTCTGGGCTTCTTCCCTCTCCATGTGAAGTTAGTAATCAGTTTTCCCATTTCTTTGAAGAACAATGAGGGTAATTGTATCGGGATTACATTAAACTTATATAGTGCCTTTGGCAGAACTGACATCTTGACTATGTCAAGTCTTCCAGTCCACGACCATGGGATCTTCTTCCATTTGTTGAGGTCACTCTTGGTTTTTTGTAATAGTGTTCTATAGTTTTCCCTGTATAGATCTTTTGTTTCTTTCAGTCAGGTATATCCCTAGATATTTGTATTTGGCTATTGTGAAGGGTACCACCTTTTAATCTCGTCTTCTGTGGTCTTATCTGATGTGTATAACACTCCGATGGACTTCTGTTTGTTGATCTTGTGTCCTGCCACTCTGCCAAACTCCTCTATTGCTTCCAGTACTCCCCTTGTGGAACTTTTGGGATTTTCCATATATAAAATCTTATCATCTGCAAATAACAATGATTTCACCTCTTCCTTCCCTAGACGAATACCTTTGATGTCTCTTCTTTGCCTTATGCTGTTAGCTAAAACCTCCAGCACGATATTAAATAGGAGTGGGGACAGGGGGCATCCTTGTCTGGTCCCCTTTTTTCAGTGTGACTGTGTTAATCTTATCTCGATTGACTACCACGTTGGCTGTTGGTTTCTTGTATATAGCTTGTATTGTCTTTAGAAACTTTCCTTCCATTCCTATCTTCCCAAGTGTCTTAAACAGGAATTGGTGTTGGATGTTGTCGAATGTTTTTTCTGCATCTATCGAAATTATCATATGGTTCTTATAGTTTTTCATGTCAATGTGATGAATGATACTAATGGTCTTTTGTATGTTGAACCATCCCTGCATCCCTGGTATGAATTCCACTTGGTCATGGTGAATTATTTGTTTTATATACTTTTGTATTCTGTTGGCTGGTATTTTGTTAAGGATTTTTGCATCAATGTTCATTAGGGATATTGGTCTGTAGTTCTCGATTCTTGTGGGATCCTTGCCCGGTTTGGGTATCAGAGTTATACTAGCTTCATTGAAGGATTTCGGGAGTTTGCCATCTTTTTCTATGTTCTGGAAAAGTTTGTGTAGGATTGGTATTAGTTCTTCCCTGAATGCTTGGTAGAATTCTCCAGTGTATCCATCTGGTCCAGGGGATTTTTTTGTTGGTAATCCCTTGATAACCAGGTGGTTCTACTAGGGATTCCACCAAGCATTTAGCGAAGAATTAACACCAATATTCCACGAACTATGTCACAATATAGAAACAGACAACATATTACCCAACTCATTTTATGAAACAAGTATAACCCTGATACCTAAGCCAGGCAAAGACCTCACTAGAATTAAAAATTACAGACCAATATTCATGATTGTGTTACTCTGGGTTGACTAGAGAAGCAAATCTAGAGAGACTTATATGTGTATAAGAGAGAGTTTTATATAAAGCGTAATTGTACATAAGAAAGCATTCCAACCCAGTCCAGTCCAAGCCCATAAGTCTGATATTAGCCCATCTGTCCAATATCAATCTATAAAGTCCTCTTCAAACCCATGAAACATGTAATGATGCTGAGTGTAGGATGATCACAGGCCAGTGGGTGGAAAGTCTTTGGATCCAGTGGCATTGTGAGCATCTGAGCGCTGGCAGGGGTCTCTACGTGGCTTTTCCAGCTTCAGAGCTCTGGTTGTTGCATCAGGGTAGGTCCATGTGGCTTCTCCAGCTCAGGGCACTAGCATAGTTCTGTGTGTCTTATCAGCGGTAATGTCTGTGTGTCTTATCAGCGTTAATGTCTCCCAGGGAGTGAGCACAGAGAGAGAAGTATCTCTCACCTCCAAGGAGGAAATATTTGATTTCCCAGAATTCTCAGGAGAAGGCCATGCCCGCACCGAGGCCTCATTGGCTATGAACCAATTGTCAGACTAGACTCCACCCCTTTACTCTTAATCCTCTCAAGCCCCAAATTGACACCAGATTATGTAACAACCACAGTGATGAATATAGACACTAAGATTTTCAATGAAATCCTAGCCAACAGAACTCAACAAAACATTAAAAAGTAATAGTAAAAATACATCATGATCAAGTAGGATTCATACTATGTATACTAGGATAGTTTAATATTAGAAAAACAATAAATGTAGCTTATCACATAAGCAAAATAAAGGATAAGAACCCTATGATTATATCAATTGGTACAGAAAAGGCATTTGGTAAAATTCAACATCCATTCTTGATAAAGACAAACAAACGGAACTAAAACACTCAATAAGAGGAGTAGAAGGGAAATTCCTCAACATAATAAAGACCATAGATTTGAAACCAATGGCTAGCATCTCATTTAGTGGAGACAAGTTGAAAACATTTCCCCTCCAAACATGAATCACTACATTTATTTAATATAGTCTTAGAAGTCTTAACCAGAGTTATAAGACATCAAAAAGAT
Source organism: Tenrec ecaudatus (assembly GCF_050624435.1). Classification (NCBI taxonomy): domain Eukaryota; kingdom Metazoa; phylum Chordata; class Mammalia; order Afrosoricida; family Tenrecidae; genus Tenrec; species Tenrec ecaudatus. The sequence goes on from NC_134546.1 coordinate 1,078,084, forward strand.
ATTAAAGGCACCTACATTGGGCTAGAAAACTCTCTTTATTTTCAGATGATATAACCCTCTATATAGAAAACTCCAAAGACTCAATTAAAAAAATTGTTGGGACTGGCACAAAATTTACAAAAACTAGAACAGAGTCAGCAGGACAATCCTACTAATAGCAAAAGAAAAGAAATTATAAAAATCAGGGCTGAGATCCAGGACAGGGAAAATAAGAAAACTATGGAAAAAATTAATATCGCTAAAAGTTGGTTCTTTGAAAGGATAAACAGAATCGATAGACCACTGACAAACCTAAGCAAAGAAAGGAGGGAACAAATCTCAATAGCAAGAATAAGGGATGAAAGAGGGGTCATTACAACAGACCCTAATGAAATCAAAAGGATAGTTACACAGTGCTATGAAGAACTGTACTCCAATGAATTCAACAATTTGGAAGACATGGACAAATTCTTGGAAAAACAATCCCTCCCTAGACTATCTTCGGTGGACATCAAGAATCTCAACAGACCCATAGCAATAGAAGAAGTAGAAAAGGTTATCAAGGGATTACCAACAAAAAAATCCCCTGGACCAGATGGCTACACCGGAGAATTCTACCAAGCATTCAGGGAAGAACTAACACCAATCCTACGCAAACTTTTCCAGAACATAGAAAAAGATGGCAAACTCCCGAAATCCTTCAATGAAGCTAGTATAACTCTGATACCCAAACCGGGCAAGGATCCCACAAGAATCGAGAACTACAGACCAATATCCCTAATGAACATTGATGCAAAAATCCTTAACAAAATACCAGCCAACAGAATACAAAAGTATATAAAACAAATAATTCACCATGACCAAGTGGAATTCATACCAGGGATGCAGGGATGGTTCAACATACAAAAGACCATTAGTATCATTCATCACATTGACATGAAAAACTATAAGAACCATATGATAATTTCGATAGATGCAGAAAAAACATTCGACAACATCCAACACCAATTCCTGTTTAAGACACTTGGGAAGATAGGAATGGAAGGAAAGTTTCTAAAGACAATACAAGCTATATACAAGAAACCAACAGCCAACGTGGTAGTCAATCGAGATAAGATTAACACAGTCACACTGAAAAAAGGGGACCAGACAAGGATGCCCCCTGTCCCCACTCCTATTTAATATCGTGCTGGAGGTTTTAGCTAACAGCATAAGGCAAAGAAGAGACATCAAAGGTATTCGTCTAGGGAAGGAAGAGGTGAAATCATTGTTATTTGCAGATGATAAGATTTTATATATGGAAAATCCCAAAAGTTCCACAAGGGGAGTACTGGAAGCAATAGAGGAGTTTGGCAGAGTGGCAGGATACAAGATCAACAAACAGAAGTCCATCGGAGTGTTATACACATCAGATAAGACCACAGAAGACGAGATTAAAAAGGTGGTACACTTCACAATAGCCAAATACAAATATCTAGGGATATACCTGACTGAAAGAAACAAAAGATCTATACAGGGAAAACTATAGAACACTATTACAAAAAACCAAGAGTGACCTCAACAAATGGAAGAAGATCCCATGGTCGTGGACTGGAAGACTTGACATAGTCAAGATGTCAGTTCTGCCAAAGGCACTATATAAGTTTAATGTAATCCCGATACAATTACCCTCTGACTACTCGGCCATAACGATTCCTCCCGTGAGTCATCTTTGACTCTTAGTGATATCCTTTACTTTCTCCTGGAATGTTTGGCTACTTGTATACATTTTTCACAAAGGTGTGATAAAGTATCTCATTATGAGTGAGATTTCATCCATTTTTCCTTTTGTATCTGTGAGTTTTCCCTTTATGAATATGAAATGTAGCTAATATGTACATATCATTGTGTCATTATTTAGCATATGCATAGAAACTGATCATTGCTATACTTTACTCAGTCACCAACCCCATCATCATGAGTGCCCCTTTACCTGCAGCGATACATGGACACATTTTCCCTCTTCCCGCCCCTACTGTGAACCAAGTGGGAGTCTGCTTGTGTGAGCATCATCATGGCATTCAAAGACTTGAACCGTTCATCAAACCTCGCAACGGCTTCTTGTCTCACCGTCCTTCTTCTGTGCTTCTCCCCCTCTGTAGTATGTACCTTCCCTTTCAAGGGGAAATTTTTTAATGCACATAAATGTCACGTTTTTAAGAGGTTTCAGTCACCTGTTTTGTCTTCTGCTGCCAGGGAATTTTTCATTATGTTTCATAGCATCTCTATGCCATGTATCAGGGCCCCCAGGTTTGCTCCGACTTTTTCACAGATGATTTTCACAGTTGTCATGTTGAATGTTACCTGGATCGATGTACCTGTGTGACGTGGAGGTGGAGCCCAAACAAGCAATCAGATCATACCCTGATGACAGCTGCTTGGAGGAGGGTCTTTCTCCCCTGTTCCACTTGGCCTTCCTCCTTGCCTCGTCCTGTGCCTCACGTCGGGCTGGCAGCCCAAGTGGCATGGGAGCTGCCGGCACCCTGCCATATCTCTTTAGCTCTTGGATCCGTGTGACTGCACCCACTGGTCTTTCATTTCCCAGATTCCCACATGGCCTTCCTGCTTCATACCCCAGTGGCTGCATGAGTCTGAAGGTACCCCTACCCCACCCCCCGCATCTGACTGTGGGCTTGAGTTGGAGCGACTTGGGTTGATTCCTTGATATAAAATTTCTTTCTTGATATAACATTCATATATATATATTATATACCTGGACTATCTATATCTATATCTGTATATATCTATATTACTGGTTTTGTTTCTCTGAAAAACTCAGCCAAACACAATTGTTCTAGGTTTTGGTTACATTTAGGTTTAGGTGTCCGGTGCATCTAGAGTTCATTTTGTATGTGGTGTGAAATCTAGGTTCTGTTCATTCGTATACAAATGGATATCCAGTTTTGCCAGAACCATTTTCTAAAGAGGTCATCTCTTCATATAATGAATTTTATTATGTCCTCTTCCCTCCTATCCTCTCCCATCCCTGATAACCATCAAAGTATGGTTCTTTGGGTATGGAAACATTTATCTTCATTTTCACCCTAGAAATGGTCTTACATATTTGTCCTTTTGTGATTGACTTAGTCACTCAGCATAATGTTCTCCAAATTAGTCCATATCATAAAGTGTTTCACAGTTTCTTCATTATTCATTAATAGTGTGTAGCATTCCATTGTGTGAATGTACCAAATTATCTATCCATTCTTTCGCTGGTGGACTTTTAGGAAGTTGCTTCCATATTCTTGCTATTGTGATAGTGCTGTGATGGACATGGGTGTGCAGGTATCTGCTTACTCTCTGTTCTTTATTCCTTTAGGGTGTATACCAAGTAGAGGAGCTGCTAGATCATGTGGTATTCCTTTACATTCAGTAATCCATACGGGAAGTTATAATCTTTCACCTTCATCAGTGCTTCATGTCATTTTCATTTTTGACGGGGAAAGTTGTCTGAATAGCATAGGGTGTTAATGAGGCTGTTAGGCTGGGTTCTTTAAAGAAGCAAAACCAGTGAGATATACAAGGGAGGGGGTACCCCCCAAAACCTGGAATTGCGCTGAGTGGAGCAGAGCTTTTGTAGTCTGCATTTTCCCACTAGGTGGGCAGCTAGCAACTAGCTCTGAGTTAGTACACCCAGTGGCGTCCCCTGAGAAGGTCCTCTCTGGTCACTGAATTTTTCTTAAAAGCCGTTTCACTTGAACTTCGTTGGCTGATTTAAGAACAGCATGCAACACTGCAGCAGAAACTCCTGTGATGTTGAACACAGCTTACATGGACAGCGCTATGGGAAAAACTACTGTAGACGAGGGGTTTTCGCATTTCAAAAAAGGTGCAATGTCGATTGATGACACACCTTATTCTGGATGTCCGTCACCTTCCTGACTGGACAAAAATGTTGACTCATAGTGCATTTGGAGTTCATCCCACCAGGTTAGACTGTTAAACAAACTTTCTATTTAGAGGTTCTGAAAAGATTACATAAGAGTGTGCAACCAAAAAGGCCTGATTTGTGGCAGACGGGGGACTGTTCTTACCGCCATGACAATGCACCTGCTCATGCAGCCATCTCAGTGAGCCAGTTTTTGGCAAAAAAAAACCCAAACAAAACCCAGCGTGACCCTCTTGGCCCACGAACCTAACTCATCTTACCTCACTCTGTGCAGCTTTTTTTTTAAATGAAGAGGAACAAGAAAGGACAGCGATTTGACGATATAGAAGAAGTGAAGAGAAAAATGAGGGAAGTGCTGTCAGCCATCCAAACAGATCAATTTGACCAACGTATTTAGTGTAATGCAGAGTACTTTGAAGGAGATACAGTGGTTTTGTAAAATTATTAAATACATAGCTTTGAAAAAAATCACATTTGGGGAGGGGGTTCCCCCTCGTGTGTATTCATATCAAGTAAATAACTCACACAGTTGTAGAAAAGTAAACCCATACAAGTTCAAGTCCATGGGTCAGATTCAGCTGCAGAATTTCCTGACTCGTGATGTAGCTGCTGGGTCCAAGGCACCAGGAAGAAAAAGGATGAAAAGAGACTATGGCTGCTGGATGCAAAGGTGGATGAGTTCAAGATCGGCAGAGGTCAGAGGCTAGGCTGTTGCCTCTCAGGGTCAGCAGGCAGCATGGCTGGCCATTGGCTCAGGTCCTAAGCACTGAAGGTTGATGAATCAGATGCAGAATCCAGGGAGGAGTGATGTTCTTCACAGCATCTATTTATAGGTGTGATATAGACCACATTCCTGAGGAAACATCAGTAGGGCTGTGACCTGAGTAAAGAGTTGCTCTCTACCCTCATCTCCCCACAACTGCTTGACTTCTCACAACGGACCCCATTATGGAACTGTTTCCAATATGTTAGGTCCCATCACGAGGAGGCCTCAATTGCCAAACTACTGAGCCAAGTTGACACAAACGTAACTGTCCCACAGTCTTCTTCCAATCCTGATGTTATATTTTTTCCTACAATATAGTTTTGTAGATTATTTGCTCAGTGTACCAATTGTGTACCTTTTTCAATTTTGAACTGTATAGCATCACCTTGTCTTACTCAAATAACTGCCTCAGGAGCTAATTATGGTTCTGTGTGAGAACAATAAAGAGCTCTTGAATTCCCATTCTTCACAACATGCTCTCTAATTTTTTATGATCCAGTCAATTATTTTCACGTAGTTGATAATACACCGGTAAACAGCTCTCTGGTATTCTCTGTTTTGTATCCAGATTCATCTGTCAAGAGCAATTATTCTCTCATTCCACAGCTTTTTCTGACAGGTCCCTATTCAGACACAGCTGTAGTTTTATTTAAAATTACCTTTGGTAAAAATTGACTAGCTTGCGATATTAATAATATTGTTAGGTAATTTCCACGTCCTGCGTTATTGCCATTCCCTGGAATAGGTACTAATATGGATCTCTTCCTGTCAGTTGGCCAGGTAGCTGGAGTCCAAATTTCTCAACACAGATGAGTAAGAGATCCCAGCATTTCACGTGCGGCTTGAAATACCTCAAGTGGCTTCCGTCAGTTCCCAGAGCCTTGTGTCTTGTGAATTACTTGAGTGCCACTGGATTTCTTCCTTCAGTGTCATTGACTCCTGACCAAACTTGACAAGAATCCTGATAGCATCAAACGTGGGTGAACACCAACCCAGTCTGCGGTGTAGTGACTCTGCATATAGTTTTCCTGTCTTTTAAAAAATCATTTTATTGGGAGCTCATACAACTCTCATCACAATCCATCCACACATCAATTGTGTCAAGCACATTGTACATTCGTTACGCTTCCTGTCTTGTTTTGGTGTTTCCTTCATCCCTCAGTGCTGTGCACATGGAATCTTTGGAAAGGTCACGTGAGGCTTGAGACCTGCCAACCACAGTCGTCACATTGGGCGTTGTAGCTTCAAATCTTTGTACTTCACCATAATACTTTATACCAGCGGTTCCCACCTTCCTACTGCTGCGACCCTTTCATACAGCTCCTCAGGTTGTGGTGACCCCGCCCCCCCCAACCATAAAGTTATTTTCATTGATACTTCATGACTGTCATTTTGCTGCTGTTATGAATCGGGCGACCCCTGTGAAAGGGTCGTTTGACACACAACCCCCCCCCCCCAACGGTTGAGAACTGCTGCTTTATACCCTGTCATCTCAAGCCACCCTTTGAAATCGCCTACTCTGCTCTTTCACTTCATCATTCCTTCTGCTAATTTAAAAAGCAAGTTTCCAAGTGTTTTATGATATGCATTTTGTATGAACTTTCTTTCTGATAATTTTTTATGTCCTCCACATATGTCTGTGAATTTAAAAGAACTGGGCGCTTGTCCTACCGAGAGGCTTCTGCCAAAGATGCAGGCCCGACTCCATTTTATTGTTTCTGTTTACTGCTTATTCTGAGCTTGTTAGTCAACATCCCTCAGGAAGCCTTCAGGATTCTCCCTCCTTCTTCCAGGTTCCTCTCACAGCAGCTCGCAGGGAGAGCACTCATTCAGGTTGGGCCTTGAAATACACACAGGAAAAACTCTTATGGCCAGCAAAATAACGTTTGAGGTGTCTGGCCATTCTCTTCTGTCTGTAAAAGCCTGATTTTGTACATGTCAATTAAATAAGAGTTTTCTTGTAAGTTCCCAGACCCACTGTAATTAAATTCTGAGATTTCCTCTCACTGACTGCTTACTAGCACAGCTCAGTCCTGGATTGTTTTGTTCTTCCAATAAACTCTTTAAAGTAATTTTTTTCTTTCTATTAAAAATCTATTTTAAAATTAGGTGGGGGGGGTACATTTCAGACCATGATTTTTTTATTCAACAACTTAAAGAAATTTATCAAACTTCCCGGTGACCTGCCTTGTCCCCTCACCCCCAGACTCCTTAATAGTTCACGGAAGCTCCAGTTTGCTCTCTGGTATTTCTTAGTGTCAGAAGCAGTGAGTTAAAGACCCCTTCCCTTCCCCAGGCCCTAGAAGACAAACACCTGCAATCCTGGTGTCGCCGGGGCCTCCTGGAGTGCATCACTGTGTTGATCTCTTTGGACAGGCTTGGGTAAACTCTCCAGTTTGAGCTGTGTGTGCATATGTGTGTGTGTGTACGTTTGAAACATGTTGAGAAAGTATTGATGGGTTCTAGTTTTGTTTTGCCCTTATCTATTTTCATTTTGGTCTTGTAAAAATTATTGCCAAATTTTGTCTCCGGCATAGCAGGTGATGGCTTGGGAGCTAACCACAAGGTTACTTCTTTGAGAACACCACCTGCTCCTGGGGAGACGATGCTCTCTACTCCTGTGAGGAGTGACGGTCTGGGAGAGCCACGGGGGCTTTGCACCCTGTCCGAGAGGGTCACTCTGAGTTGGAATTGACTTGTTGGCAGTATTTCTTGAGTTTCATTCTTTCGTATGATCTAAATGGAGGTTTGGCACAGTCAGTCAGAAAAGAAAGGTTCTCAAACAGAAGCAATAGAATGCTTTTTAAAATTAGACTCTGGAAACTTCTAGAAGACATAATCAGACTAAACTTGCTTCTCTGCAGAAAAATGTTTCAAAAACCAACTAAACAAAATAAAGAAATGCAATTCCAGATTTATTTTCTAACCACTCAAGTCCCCGGCAGGGGCATCTGTTCCCTTGGCGGCCAGACCACCTGTCTCTTGTATCCATCTCTGCATCCTTACAATCCTTTGATGCTACAAAACATTCCTCATATTTTGCCTGCGTGTCCCTTTTCTTTGAAAGTGCCGACAGGGAAGATAATGCCTATTCCTGAAATACTTTAAAAATCCATCCCAGTGCTGATATTCAGAATCCTCTCCAGACTACTCTTCTGGGATGGTCTGAGAATTACATAAAAATGCTAAACATTTTCAAAATGATGGGTGGATCCCTACAAGTTTGCTGAGGAATTAAAAGGCCCTGTTGAGGCCTGCAAGCATAGACTTGCTGATTCGTATCAACTAATTCCCATGAGACCGGATCTAGAAAGAACAGTTAGAACAGTTGAATGGAAACATCCCAAAGATAACTAACCTCTAGACCTAAATAAGCAGCTCCTGAACTGTTACAAATGGCCCAAACCTGTCAGTATAAGATTACAAGATCATCATCCATGAAGAAGACAAAAGGTCATTAAAATACAGGAAAGAGAGACGAGATCAAAGTGGATGTCAGAAGAGACTCTGAAACTTGCTCTTAACCATAGTGCCAAAAACAAATGGAAGGACCGAGGAAGTGAAAGCGCTAAACAGAAAGCGTCGAAGGGTAGCTCGAGAAGATAAAGCCAAAGATTATAATGAAATGTGCAAACATCTAGAACTAGAAAACCAAAAGGGCAGAACATGCTCAGCTGATCTTAAACTGAAAGAACTAAAGAAAAAATCCAAACCTCACATGGAAATCCTGAAAGATTCTATGGGCAAGATACTGAAAGATGCAGGAATCATCGAGAGACCATGGAATGAACACAGAGTCACTGTATTATGAAAAACCCTAATCAACATTCCCCCCTTCAGGAGGTAACAAGAAGCATGAGTACTGAAGGAAGAAGTTGAAGCCGCAGTGACTGCATGAGCCCAACCAAGGCTCCAGGACTTGACGGGAGACCAATGGGAAGTTCAACAAGCCGAGGAAGCACTGCAAGCAGAGTGCTCCATGCTAGAAAGCTTGGCAAACAGCTGCTTGGCCAATGGACGGGAAAAATCCATTTGTGCCCATGCCAAAGAAAGGGGATCCATCAGAGTCCTCACATGATAGCACAGTACCATGGACATCACATGCAATTACCGTTTGCTGAAGACCACCCCCCATCAGTTGCAATAGCACATTGACAGGGAGCTGCCAACGGCTCAGGCCGCATTCAGAAGCGGTCCTGACAGCCAGGGATATCACTGTTAATGTCAGATGGATCTTGGCTCGAAGCAGAGAAGACGAGAAAGATGTTCACTTGCAAAGGCTTTTGACGGTGTGGACCATAATAAACTGTGGGTAACCTTAGGAAGAATGGGAATTCTGAACATGTCATTGTGTTCATGCAGAACTTGTACATGACTCAAGAGGCAGTTGTGGGAACAGAACAAGGACATACTGCATATTTTAAAATCAAGAAAGGTGGGCATCAGGGTTGTATCCTCTCACCATCCTTATTCAATCTGTACACTGAGCAAATCTTCAAAGAAGCTGGACTACAAGAAGAAAAATGTGGCATCAGAATTGGAGGAAGGCTTATTAATAGCCGGTGACATGCAGATGAAACACCTTCACTTGCTGAACGTGAGAGGACTTGAAGCACTTGCTCATGAAGAGCAAGGTTTGCAGCCTTCAGGATGGACTAGGGGGTCAATGGCAAGAAGACCAAAATCCTCCCAACAGGACCAATAGGTAGTAACATCATGATAAATGGAGAACAGGTTGAATTGTCAAAGATTTTGTCTTGCTTGGATCCACAATCAGTATTCATGGAAGCAACAGTCAAGAGCTCAAAAGACCAGTTGCGTTGGGAAAATCTATTACACAAGACCTCTTTGGAGTGTTGAAAATTAAGGTTGTTGCTTTGAAGACTTAGGTGTTCCTGACCCAAGCCACGGTACTTTCATTTGCTTCATATGCTTGTGAAAGTTGGACATCGAATAACAGAGACCAAAGAATCGATGCATTTGAATTGTGGTGCTGGAGATATCGAAAAGTACCATGGACGGCTAAAAGAATAAAGGAATTTGTCTTGGAAAAAGTACAGCCAGATGCTCTTTAGAGACAGGATGGCATGACTTCATCTTATATACTTGGACATACTGTCTGGAGGGACCAGTCCTTGGAGGACATCGTGTTGAAAGATTGACAGGGATGTGCACAGGGCCACTGACTTGGGACCCACTGGATGGCGTATGACCTAACAACCATGCCATCTTTCCTGGCTTACTGTAGCTGGGGAAGCTTTTCTTCTTCCGAATGCGGGTGCAGAATTTATTACCTTTACAAGATTTATTTGGCATCATTTTAGGGCACTGCCATCGATATTTTTGTTTTATTTATGGCCAGGCTCTATGTTACTTTGGGTGGCACCAAGACAGCGCCACCTCACATATTTGTGGATTCCTGTTTCCTTAGGAGAGACCGTTCACAGGCTCCTGGGTTCTGAGTCTCAAGGGAGCACTGCTGGCAGCAACTGCTGCCCACCCTCTGCCATTCCTAGTCGTCTGCAGGCCGGGGGCAGCGCTACCGCTTGAGGTGGCTGACGAACCCAATAAGCAGCTACACCAAGTGGGTGAACCGGAAAGGACATGTTCCGAACATCCACTCCATCCTCCTTTTGCGGCCTTGTGGTCGTTGCGTTTTTGAAATCTTTTCTTACCAAGGCCAGCGGTCGCTCCAGTTTGAACAGGCTACTTCACTTCAGGAGAAATGCCACCAAGACCACGGTGGGTCTTCGGTGATGTGGGGACTTTCCCAATCCCCCTTTCCTTTGTACTGCACGGTTCCAGTTTAAGGAGGCAGGCCATGCACGGAGAGGACAGACGGTTTGGGCTGGGCAGAGCTAGACCAGATCACTGGAAGCCAGCACTGTCGGATTCAGCCTTTGACGGCATTGCATTTTCAGACATTAGAATCCATCCAGAGAAGAAGGAAAACTGCAATAGGAAACACACTTGAACTTCAGTGATCCAAGCGATTACGTAGGCTACAGGACCCCTGAGGAGGCTGGTGCAGCAGAAACCCCCAGGGGCGCTGCAGACACTGACTCCTCGCCACCCCAGCGGCCCTTCTCCACGGACACAGACGCACGCGGCGGCCGCCGCCCGCAGACCGCAGCCCACAGCCCGCAGGGTGCGCCCCTGAGAGCACGCCCCCGCCCTAACCCTCCCCAACCTCCGACTCCCACCCGGCCGCTCCGAGGCCCCGCAGGCCGCGCGGCATCCTGGAACTTGTGGTCCCGCCCCAGGCGCTCCTTGCGCGGGTCCGCACGGAGCGGACTACACTTCCCAGGAGGGGCCGGGAAGAGGCCGCCTGGGCGGGGAGCGAGGGAGCGAGGCGCAGCCCGCCCTCCGGGGCGTCGCCGGTTCCAGGAGCCGCGGCCTCGCCTAGTAACCGGCCGCAGCTGCGGTGGCCGAGGCTGCGCTGGGGCCCCGCCCGAGCCCGTGCCGGGGCGGAGCCGTCTTCGCGGCGCTCGGGCGACGCAGCCGCCGGGGGCGGGAGGCGGGGGGAGGGCCGGGTCGTCCGAGGACTCGGCGGCCGAGCGGGGTCGGGGACTCGCGGGCGGTGTCCGCTCCCGGCCGAGGTTAGAGCGCGGCGCTCCCGGAGGAGGCGGGCCGCAGCGTCCTCTTCTCGGGGCGGGCCTCCCTCGGACCGGGCATCGATCGATGGATGCCCGGGGTGCCATCGGTCCTCTCCGGCTCCCCGCTCCCCGGTAGACTGAGGCCGGACCACCGAGCCCTCGTGAGCCCCCAGCTAGCGCAGACCTTCCCGGAGAGAGGTGCACGCTGTTGGCTACTTGTTAATTCTTCCATTTCCCCTATACGCGGAGCGTTTGCACGTCGCCCCCCTCTTAAGGCGCTAGCGCCCGGAGCCCTCTCCGCTTCAGGAAAATGCCCCTGACGCTTGCGGGGGCGAGAGAGGCTACGCTCTGGAAGGATTTCTCGGCCGTGAGAAGGTTCAGAGTTTAAACCCGTGCGCGTCCGCTAACGAGCATCCACGACAAATGGCCTTTGCACATCCGCCAGGACTTTTGGGGAGACGGCACGTCTTTCACACTACCAGCAAGCACTAGCCAGCAGCCGTTAGCGCATGCTCCATCATTAAAGCGACTGATGAGGAGAAGGGGGAGCAGTTGACATAACCCCCCCCAAAACACACCCCCCAACTTAGTTTGGGTATCATCTTCCCGGCCTGCGCGGCTTATGCGAACATCGGTTTCTTTGCTCCTCGCTCTCGCATCCGGGATGTAGCCCCGCCGTGCCGGATCCAAGGACGGCGAAGGCGCCGCCGGCGGGCGCGCGATCCCGGTAAAAGCGCAGCTGCCGCAGGATACCCCCCGCGCCGGCGGCGAAGCTCCCGAGCTACAAACTTGAGTGCGCGAACCGGGTAACGGGCGTTTGGCTATGCAGATCCCGGATCTAAGAGGCGGGGTGACCCCCCCACGAACCTCTCCCCGGGACCGAAGCCCGCAGGTGCAGTGAGGAGCGCGCGCGCGCGGGTGCCGGCGTCCCCGGAGCCGCGTCGCGGGGAGCGCGAGCCGGGCGCCCGGCGGGGTCTGGCGGCGGCGGGTGATGGTGGCGGCGGACGCGCGGGGCTGTGCTTGTGCCTGTGCGTCGCCGCGGAGACGGGCGCCCGGCGCTGCGCGCTGAGCTCGGCGAGGACAGACCGGGCGCGCGGGCCCGAGGGGCGCGAGGGGTCGGCTTATCATGGCGGATCGGACAGCTCCCGGCGGCCGGCTGCGGCTGGAGTGGGTGTACGGCTACCGCGGCCACCAGTGCCGCAACAACCTGTACTACACGGCCGGCAAGGAGGTGGTCTACTTCGTGGCCGGCGTCGGCGTCGTGTACAACGCCCGAGAGCACAGCCAGAAATTCTTCCTGGGGCACAACGACGACATTATCAGGTGCGCGGCGGCGAGGGTGGGCGTGGAGGCTGGGGTGCGGGTGCGGGGTGGGCCCCAGCCGGGCTTTTCCCGAGGCAGATGCAGGAGCCCCCGCGCCAGGAAGGATTCTGTCTGGACCCAGGACTGCTGATTGGGAAGCGGGGGGAGAAGCAGCACGGGGCTGGTGACTGTGCGGGGTGGGGGGTGGGGGGGAAAGGGAGGCCGAACTCGTGCTCCCCCCCCCCCCCCCCCGGAAGGCACCGAAGTCTCTCCGGAGCGCGTGCCCGGTGGTTTCTGTGTTCATTCCTGCTACTAGTGGAAAGATCCCGGGAACTACCAGACACTTCCCTGTCCCCGCAATAACGGTGGGCCCAGCCCTTGAGCGCTGGGTCTTATTTTGGGGATGCGTCTAGGTAGGTTTCTCAATTAGTAAAAGAATCGCAAGGAAAAAGTCCTGAAGGAAATTTTGCTAAAGGTAGTTTGGAATTCCAATCCCGGTGCGCTGAAACCGGGTGGGGGGAATCACTGCAGTCGGTAATTGGTCTCTTCTGAAGCACTTCACTGGGTGTGTTCTGGAGCCTCAAAGCAGGTGTGTGTGCTCAATGGCTACTCCCTCCACCTGCGCCCCGGTTGCTATGGCCTGATTGCTGTGGCCTGGATGTCGACTTGATGCAAAGGGAGGCCCTGGGGAACTAGGGTTGCCACGGCTGCTGCTTGTGGGTGGGTAGGTGGTCCTCTGACTTTCTCCTAGCAGCTGAGCACTTTAACCACTGTGGCACTAGGCCTCTTTTCGACAACATCTGTGAAATTTTAAAAGGTTGACAGATGCTGGACGACAACAACAAAAACAAACTCCCAGCCAGCCTGCAGTATGACCCGTATCTGGTGAGACACCTCGCAGTCAGATGAATAGGGACCTCTGTACTTTCCTCTCTCAGACTCTTGTGTGACCCGGCCAGGTGTGGCCCCAGTGGGCTTGCCCAGGAAATCCTTTTCAACCTTTGGCTGTTAAGATTTCCACGATCCGGAACCCTTATCCCATGGGGAAAATGACATTCTGAGGATGGGCACCTGAGAGGAAACCATATTAGTACTTTCCAAATGTGAATGTATGCCGATAGAAAACCACTATCTTCACATCTTCAGAATATTGCCACGCTTACTCCAAGTCTGCCATTCACGATGGAAAGGAATGAGTCCGTGGTACAACATGGTGTCATGTCTGGTCTTAATTTCCTAGCAGGGAGAATGATTTCAAAGACAAGCCCTTGTGTGGCTGCTGCTTCGGGTAGTGTGCTCATACTTCCATGCCTTTTTTTTTAGAGCTAGAAACCTAATATTTGAAAACATAGTGGGATATGTACACACATATAAATATGTAAAACAAGGAGCTGAAGTGCCTTGAGTGCCACCATGCCCAGTAGGAGGCAGGACTTTGTTCTTGTCGCAGATGACCAAAGAGCTTTTCTCCCCTCCCACATGGCAGTAGGCGATGGTTGGGGCATCCTTACCGCGTTCTACTTCCAGAGATGGGGCTTCTTTAATTGTCAGGATGATTATTAAAATCACAGGTGCAAATGACTAACAGTGTCTTGTGAAAGGTTAGCTGTTTAAACATTTAAACCCATTCTGTTTTTGCACTGTCTGTCTGAATGCAGTGCTTTCCATTACAGCATCAAAATAAGACCTGGTGCCCCAGGGGAGGGAAGACAGTGGCAATTACACACAAAACTCCCTGGGGTTCAGGAATACTAATGTGACAGTGCACTGAACTGGGCGGTGGGATCCCAAATCCTAATCCTCTCACGGGGGCTGAGGTGAATGCCACGTTGGAAATGAGCGTGCGGAGAGGCTGCAGTAAACCGCTGTTGAGACCACAGGCCGCAGGGCTGGTGTGATGTGATGCCATCGGGTTTGGGTGGTTCCGGTCAGATTTGAAAAGGTGAATGAAGTTATTTGTGTAACTGGATTTGCAGGGAGTCTGACGGTCTGTCGTCTGACCGGTTTATTGTGGTAGTTACCTCTTCAAGCTACACAGGGCCATCTTCTGAGAAAGGCGAAGTCTTCCACAATATTTGGGTGGGACTGAGTCTGTATGTTCAGGTGAGCAGAATTCTCTAATACCTCTTATTAGAAAAGCTTTCCACATTGAAAGAAAGCCAAGCAAATAAAAGAGCAAGCACCGTCGATCACTGTGTAATTTAGATCTATAAAATTAGAATGTGTGATTATATTGCTTTATTTCATATGTACCCCTCTTTCTGGTGAGGGCAGTGCATAAATCTGATTTGTTTTTATCCTGAGTATGTGGGGGCTCTGAAGAACCATTTTTGGGGTAATTTTATTCCCAGAGACATATTAGTTGTTTGTAAGATGTTGAGAATATTTATACATTAACTGTATTGATGGGTAAGCGTTATACTCCATTATCTTTATGAATTCCCACTCATTTCTGTTTAACCTATTATAGAACTGTTTGCACTTGAAATATTGAAGTTTTCATTGAACAGAAAGGATGATAGCAAAGGTTATGATATTTCAGGTTATTAAATATTAAAACATTTTAAAGGAATATTTCTGGTTTGGGGAATGATTACATAAATATTAAAATGTATAACTCTTCATTCCAACAGGTAGTCTCATGTAAGTCATTGTCTACTTGGTACTTTGTTTTTGCACTGGTTTAAAAGAGAATTCATATGTTTACATTTCCTACTGTGTGTTGCTTTGCTGAGAACGCCAGTAGAGGGCAGCCTGAGAAATAGGGGTGAAACACACCCGTTTTAGAAACTGTGTGATCCGGAGAACACCATGAGCCTTATAGTAATGTAGAAATTGGCAGAGCCCAGGAGAGCCCAGCCGGTGTGCCCTTTTGTTTTGACGGGCAGAGTGTTGAAGTCAGAGTCTTCACAATGTTGGCATACAAGGCATAAGGTGATGTGGATTTCCCTTCAATACAGGTAACAGAGTAGGGATGATGCCATATTTAGGCTCTGACACCACCGTGAAGGGAGGCCAGTGCTTGGAAGCAGCATTTGCTCTTGTATGTAAGAGAGAGCTTTATATAAGGGCTAAATGTACATTAAGAAAGCATCCCAACCCAGTGCTGTCCAAGCCCATAACTCCAACATTAGCCCCTATGTCCGACACAGATTTACGAAGTCCCCCTCAATCTCACAAAACACACACAATGATGCTGACTGCAGGAGGAAAGCCGAGTCAGTGAATGTGTAGTCATCTCAGCGCTGGCAGGGGTTTCCACGTGGCTGCTTCAGCACACAAGGCTGCATTGGGGTAGGCCCATGTGGCTTCTCCTCAGGATGTCTCACAGGAAGTGAGCCTTGCCAGACGAAGCAGGGAACTGACTAAGGTAGCTTCACCCTGGACCGAACATCAGAAAGCAGGAGACCCGAGAGCTAGAAAGGCCAGGCTCACCGAGCCATTTATCGCTCGCCCTTCAATTAATCCCACATGTGTCTATCCACCAGGTAGGCACAATAAACCTTAACTATCTCACTTTTATTTTCCTTTGAAAAACAAAACAAGCCAGAAAGCAGGCCACACATCGTTTGCTTCCCACGCTCTAGAAAAGATCGCCCTGTACTTTCCTGCATCCTCCCCACGCCCTGTGGGAACATGGGTTTGGTAAAGTCAGACAGACCAGTTGAGCTACCTGGACAAACTGAACCGGAGTCTCTGCTACATCGCCCTCACCACTGCAGTGAGTTGTAAAGTTTGTCCCTTGGAGTCTAAGGAGCCCTGCTGGCGGCAGCGTGGACGAGCCATTGGGCTGCTGACCACAGCGCATCCCTTCGACCCACCAGCTGGTCCTCAGAAGAGGAGGCTTCCACCCCATAGACACGCGCTGTCTCGGACGTTCTGTGGGGGCGAGGGAAAAAGGAGATTGCTGTTCTTATAAAGATGTACAGCCTGAGAAGCATACAGGACAGTTCTGTCGTACAAGGTCACTAGGAGCCAGAATGGGCTGCATGGCAGTGAGTTTTGATTTGAGTTGGTTGAGGAGATTTCACAAGAGGTGCCCCCACAGTGTTTGTCCACCACGGGGGGGCTGCTTGTCCCGTGGCCTGCATGGTCCTCCATGGTCCTTCCACTGTTTCTGGGGGAAGTGGCTCCTTGTACTGTTGAATGCGTGCAGCTTTGAGACACCCACTACCCAGCCAGTCTGCATCATTTAGTGCTGCTCTTGTGTTCAGAGCGTTTGCCTGTGGATGTAAGTGTGTAGGTCCTCCAGGCAGGGAACGTAGCCTGATCTAATCAGGGCTCACATCCCCAGAGGGCCAGCCTCAGAGCTCAGGGCATGCACTGCTCTGTCTCATCCGCCCCTCAGGAGCCCCATGAAGCAGACCCTACTAGTTACCGCGGTTTACTGGTGAGGACACGTAGTGCAGAGACGGGTGGGTCTCGGTCAAGACCATCAGCCGGCAGCGTGGACTAGGGATTGGAACCCAAGTCAGTATGGTTCCAATTCACAGCTGTTGATCCATTGCCTCACAAACTTAATGCTTTCCTCCATCACTATACTCTCTAACAGAGAACAATGCACTGCAAGGTCAGTGGTTCAAACCCACCAGCAGCTCCTTGGGAGAAAGATGAGGCTTTCTGCTCCTATAAAGATTTACAGCCTTGGAAGCCCCAGGAAGCAGTTCTGTTCTGTCTTGTGGGGTCACTAAGAGTCTGAATCAACTTGATGGGAGAGGTTTTTATTATTATTATGATTTTTAAGGTGGTCGCTACTACTTACTAAGTATGTAGTGAACTGGCTGCCCTTTGGAACCCTGGCACTGTCTGTTAATGCGCTTATTTGTGTGCTTCGCTTGTGCGTATCAAGGCCGATTAGCAGAATTCATTCAGGTAGACCTGGGACCGTGTCGACACACATTATTTGAATACCATTGGCTCTGAAACAGTGACATGTGTGTCACCCACCCTGCTCTTCAATCCCCGTGACACATTAAAACCAACCACAGCACTGCTGCTCAGTGGCCCCACTGAACAGAGTAGAACAGTCCCTGTGGGTGTCCAAGACTGCAACGCTTTATGGAGGTAGAAAGCCTCATCTTTCTCCAATGGAGCAGCTGGTGGTTTCGAACTAACTACCTTGCGGTTTGCAGCCCAAGGCGCAGCCACCACAAGCCCAGGGCTCCTTCGTTCAGACTCATAGTGGCCTTTGAAGACAGAGTAGAACTGCCCCATTGGGTTTCTGAGGCTGTAAATCTTTAAGGGAACAGAAAGCGCATGGTGGGTGTGACACAACGGACCTGGTGATCTTCAGCCCATTGAAGCATCCACTGGTGATACTTAGTTAAGTCTAACTGTTGAAGTGGCTAAAATGAACGTGTGAAGAGGGTGGTGATCCAGCTAACGGAGTGCTGGGTAAGTGGATCCACGTGGCAGCTGGAGCAGGGCTTTCCCATCTTTAGTCCTTGGACAATTGGAAGAAGGAACGTAACTTAATCATGCAGAATGCCGGTGCTGTGGGCTAGGCTTTGGGCTGCTAGTTGCAAAGTTGGTGGGTCAAAGCCCCCAGCCTTTCTGTGTGAGAATGAGGACGCTGATTGCTCCGGTAAAGACTTCCTATCCTGGAACCCCGTGGCGAGCGATACGGCTTGCCCGCTTTGAGTTGCAATCGACTGTGTGCCAGTGAGACACAAAGGATCAAACTGGTGGCACTGAGTCCAGGCCTCGCTCTGTTCAGGTGCTCTCTCTGGGCTCATTTAATAGTCCCAGCCCTGAGAAACAGCTTTCTCTTTCACAGATGGGACTTTGCTCTAAGTATTGATTTGTTTCTTCACCAAGAGACAAAGTCACTTACTGGGCCTGTCTCTCTAAATTCCCAGGGTCCCACTGATTGTCCATTGGCGAGCTCATGAAGCCAAAAGCTTTCTGGAAACTTGTGCTCTGTTTATAAGCAGTCTTATTGGTGTCAAGCTGTGCTCCGTTGGGCTTTACTCTCGCAACTGGGTACATTTTATCCTTTCTCGCTTGCTTATCCAGCAAGAGCTTTAAAATTTTTTTATGATTTTATTGGGGGTTCATACAACTCTTATCACAATCCATCCATCCATCCATCCATCCATTGTGTCAAGCACATTTGTAAATCTGTTGCCCTCATCATTTTCAAAGAATTTTCTTTCTACTTGAGTGCTTGGTATCAGCTCCTCGTTTTTTTCCCTTCCCTCCCTCATGAACCCTTGATAATTTACAAATTATTATTTTCCCTTCCCCCCCCCCATGAACCCTTGATAATTTACAAATTATTATTATTACAAATTAGTATTTGTCTGCCCCCACCCCCTTGTCTGTTGTCCATCACCTTGGGAGGGGGTTAGAGGTAGGTCATTGTGATCTCCCCCCTCCTTCTCCTTCTCCTCCTGGTATGGGTACAGCAAGAGCTTTAACACTGAAAGTGTGCTAGGTGCAAGACCACAGCAGTGAACACAGCAAAGCCCCTGCCAGTGAATAGGCCCACAGTGAATAGACAATACGGCGACTGTGGATTGTGTTAAATGTGGAGGAGGAAGTAGTCACAGAGAAGGCTGAGGCTGGATGGAGGTTCAGGTAAGGTTTCCAGGGCAGCTCTCTGGGCATCTGGCATTGGAACTGAGATCTGAGGAACAAGAACAAGGTGGACGGGTGATAGGCGGTATGGTTTAAGTAAGTGCAAAGGATGCAACGTGGGCGAAAGCTGAGTGTCAGAATCCCGATGGAGAGGCCCAGGGAAAGACCAAGGTCACCGTAATGACCAGCCAGGCCATCAGTGCCTTGCAGGTTTTGGCACCATCTGCCCTAGGTTCCCAGGAGCTCGCGCGCCGTCCATTCATTTAATGCCACTGCACGCACCGCAGTGTTTCTTCTTTCAGAAAGTGCAACTGCAGTTTCATGTGGAAAATACGTTTACCCTAGAATAGATCAGCGCTCTGGAAATGTTGCCTTGGATGATACTGTCTTGTAAAGAATGAGCTAAGGGCCAATCAGGCAGTTACGTTGTGGCAGGTGGAAAATGGTCCCCAGGGCAGCATTGGAATTCCCAGGGATGTGGCTCTGAACACCTGTGCCACCAGGAAAGGAGGGGAAGCCGTGAGACGGCGGATTCCTTGGGCCCTGCCCCCTGGACGGGTCCTGCCCCCTGTAGCCGGAAGACCACGCCTTCTCAACAGCTGCCTCCTTTTGTGGGTCTCACTTGAGCTTGTCATATATGGATTGGTCTGAAGTGTCATTATAGTAGTTTGGAGACCAACCCCTTCTCAAAGGCTACTGTGCACAGGAGTGACCTGGGAACTTGCTGAGTCTAAATTCTTAGTCAGGAGGCCTGGTCTGCTGCCCTGGTGGCACAGTGGGTTACATCTTGGACAACCGTCCACACAAAGCAGTTTGGACCCACCGGCTTCTCTTAGGAAGAAGAGGCTTCCTGCTCCCCTAAGGACGCACAGCCTCAGAGCCCCCAGGAGCAGTTTGGCTCTGGTCGCAGGGGCGCTGTGAGTCCGCATTGGGATGCGCCTGTGGAGAGACCTCCCACGGGAGCCCGGTTTGGTTGGACACAGACCATTGATTGGGTTGCAAGCTCTTAAGGCAATTCATTGGATATGCTTCTTACCTCAATGCTAAGAAAAAAAATGTTTTTTCAACCCAAAAGATGGAACCTAGTGAAACAGACTCTTAGTCATTCTGTACGCCAGGGTTCGTGTGAGTGGGCACCCAGCTCAGTGAGTTCCACAATCCCACCAGCAAGATGAGGATTCTGGTTGTCTACAAATCAGCCAAGGCTGGGTACTGCCTTTCCCTCTTTTTTAATCCCTGATGGATTTGAAGTTGTATCTCATTGTGATTTTAATTTGCATTTCCCTGATGACTAATAATGTCGATCGTCATTTCATAGTTTATCGGCCATTTGTGTGTCTACTTTGGATAAATAAATGTCCATTCAAATCCTTTGCCCATTTTCTAGGTGGACTGTTTTCACTGTTCAGTAGTAAGCGTTCTTTATTAACAACTGGGTATAAGATGTTTCTCTGACTCTGCAGTGGTCCCTATACTCCTGCCTGTGGGTTCTTTGCATTTTCTTGACAGTGACCGCAGTCGGTGGCACGGGGGTGGCCTAGCTAACCTCCTCTGGCTTCCCTGTTGCCACGAGGCAGGGGTCGGACAGGCCTCCACTCTCGGTACCTGCTCCTCCCCAGGCGCTCTGCTTCTATGTTGGGTTCAAAGGTCCACGGCAACGGCCACACTGAACTCACAGACGAAGCAACTGCAGGGGCTTCCTCGGGAAGTGTATCGGTAGCTGCAAGCCAGGGGCAGCCGGCGGTAAGGATCAGCGACTGCTCACAGCAGCACCTGTCTTCAGCCGGTGGTCAAGTTCCTCCCCAATCCACAGCATCTCAGCCACGTGGCCCCTGGGCCTCTGCCTCAGTGGGCCAGGACGCCGGCCAGTTGCTCTGCCTCCTGGTCCCGGAGTCTCGGCACAGAGCCTCTGCTCTGCCTCTTGGTCACCTCGCCGCAGGCGTTGGTGCCTCTGGTCTCACCCTCCAGCACTTCAGACAGACCTCAACTGGGCTCCTCTTCTGAGGTCTTGGGAGTTCTTTCTCCTGTGGTGGTGGCTTATCTTTCTAGCTAAGGAGGTGGTCCCTGAGCGGCCAGTGCCCTTCATCCGGCCACTTGTACCCTCTGCATAGTCCCAGCCCTTCACTTGGTGGGAAGTGCAGAGGCTTTGATAGGAGAACCATATTAAGACTTCCTCCACCACAGTGACCTTTGAAGCACAACAATTTTAATATTGATGGAGTAGTTAATGTACTTTGTCTTCAACATGTTGGCTTTTGGTGTGATTGGAAAGGGTCCTCAGTTCCAAGAAACTGATGCTCCTCAAGCAATTGCAGTGCAAGAGGGTGAAAGGGCGGCCAGGGCACCTCGGGGCCCCCTCCCGTTCTGCCTGTTGAACAATGAAAATAATCCAGCTAGAAAATGGGCAAAGGGTTGGAATGGACACTTACCCAACCTTCCTAATGCCGTGACCCTTTAATGCAGGTCCTCATGTTGTGGTGGCCCCCCTCCCCCAACCAGAACATTATTTTAGTTGCTACTTCATAACCGTAATGTTGCTACGTTATGAATCGGTTGTGACCACAGGTTGAGAACTGCTGGTCTAAAGGTTTTGTGGTTTTAGCTCTTATATGGAGGCTGATGATCCAAGGAACGTAATTTTTGCACGCAGTGTGAAGGGCCCATACCAATCCTGTCTGTCTCTGCTCAGTTTGCCCAACATCATTTGTTGAATAGACCATTCTTCACTGCACCAAGGAACTTAGCCGCCCACAGCCTTTGAGTTCACCTAGCAAGGTCATGTTCCTCCCACACACAAGATGCTGAGCCGCTGAGGACCCAGAAACTAACACAGCCGTGAGAAGGTTAGCACACAAGTTGGAGGCTTTCATTGCTCTCCTGTGTTCAGAGAGATACAGTTCAGTCCTCCTGAGTGTATAGTGTTTGTGTATCTGCAGAAAGAGCTATATTTTGTGTATATTTAGAGAAAGGAGTCATTTGAAGTGCTCTGCAGTGCCCAGTAACCACTGGTTTAGTGGCATAGGCTTTGCTTACTGCTGACCAATTTTACTTTCTAAGAGTGGATTTTCAGAGTGTATCTTTGCCAACGAAAGGTAGACAGACCACTGATCCAGGCAAATGAGCTTGCTGGGAGGAGAGAGGGAGAGTAACTGGTCAGAGACGTTGTCCCTTGGCCGCAACCCGCGTGACCAATCCCTTTCTTCTCCCTCTGGGAGGCAGACACCTGAAGTTGAGGGGCACACCCTGCTCACCAACTCCCCAGCATTTCCTTTCCCATCAGCCTGGAGGAAGTAAGTGACCAGCCTGCCGCGACCACCCTGAGGTGAACGAAGCTCCCCTGGACTCGGCGGCTGGTCAGAGAATGAAGCAGAGGTTTTTAAAATTAAAAACAGCCTTCTTATTTAGTTCAACTCCATCTTACAAATTCCCTAAACATTCCTCTGTGTTCACTATGAATAGATTTTACAAGTACAAATAAAACTAGACTGTGAATGGCAATGTCTTCTAAGTCAAGGATTGTCTGTTCCAAGAAGCTGAAACCCTCTCAAGCACTTGAAAGGAAACGCGACAAGAGAAGAGAGTCTTTGGGAACTCAGTGCAGAGGACCGCCTGCCTCTCAGGGGTTGCATGTCAGTCAGCCAGTCTCTTCCTGTCTGTCTCTGCAAAGGCCCCGCACACCACCGGACCCGCAGATCTGCTTCTCTCGGGTAGTATACACTGCAGGAGGACGTCTGGGTGCTGCGATCCCTGTGAAAAGTAAACCCAAGCCCGGCCCACGGGCACCGAGGCCACTCCCTGCATCAGACTGAAACAGTACAGAAGCAGACAGATTCCTTCTTCCCGTGGAGTGACTCGTGGATGTGAACCACCAACCTTGCCCTTAGCAGTCAGCCCCACCAGACAACTCTTGTACATAGCTACCCCCTGTGGCAGTTACATAATCTGTGGACTTGCGAAGGAGTGGAGTCTAGCCTGTCAATTAGGCCAAAGCTATTGAGGCCTCTGTGTGGACACTGCCTTCTCCTGAGGATTCTGGATCTCCTGTTTTCCTCCCTAGAGGCAGGACACACACTCTCTGTCTCTGCTTTGTCTTCCTGCTGGCAAAGCCACATGGAGCTATACTGATGGCAGGCAGAGCCCTGGAGCTGAAGGAGCCACATGTAGACTCATGCCAGTGTTGAAATCCTTCCACAGCCACTGGGTCCACAAGACTTTCCACCCACTGGCTTGTGATCTCCCTGCATTTGTTGCCATTGCATGTGATGGGTGAGTCTGAAGAGGAATTTATAGACTGGTATTGGACATATGGGCTATTATTGGACTGATGGACTTGATCTGGACTGGGCTGGGAGGGTTTCTTAATATACAATTTCTCTTTATAGAAAGCTCCTTATTATACACATATGAGTGTCTATGAGTTTATTTCTCTAGTCAACTGGGACCAACACACTCCTAAAAGGTTTTGAACACATCTTCCAAAGGCTGGGTTTAAACTCTTCTTAACCCTTCGGATGTCTCTCAGGAGAAGGTTCAAACTCACTCAACACGGTCCCTAGAGCCTCATGCCATCTGCTGTCTGGCTTTTTATCCAGCCTGATGCCCCTGCATCCCCCACTTACTCTCTGGCCACACCAAACTCCTTGTGAGTCTCCCAGCCCAGCTCCCTGTTCGGTGTGCCTGCAGCCTGCACCTGCGATGCCTCACTTCTCTACCTGCATGGAATGATTGATGCTGGCCTGCTGCAGCACTGCTCTGAGGCCGGAAGGCATGCTGTTCTCCTGGTGCAGTTGTCCCATGGATCTTACTGTGAACAAAATTGCTTTTGAATGACTTGTACTTGAGAGCTTTCTTTTTCCTTTACTCTGACAATGTAAGATATGACAAAATAATAATTTATAAATTATCAAGGGTTCACAAGGGAGGGAGGAGCAGGGAGGGAGGGGGAAAAGTGAGGAGCTGATGCCAGGGGCTTAAGTGGAGAGCAAATGTTTTGAGAATGATGAGGGCAATGAATGTACAAATGTGATTTACACATAAAGAAAAATCTTTATGTGTGTTCCTATGGATCCAGGAAGCACCGTGGTTCTCTGAAGCAACCCAGCAGTGTGACAGGATGTTTGTCAGGGAAGTGAAGGCAAGATGTCTGTGGAGAAAATTAAGGTCGTTCCTCCTGGTTCTAATGAGTCTAAGTCCTCCCTGGCTCAGAAGAATCCCACCCGAATACAGAAACGTGGATCAGGGCAGGCCTCCTGGAGGAAGTGACTTTTGAGGGACGCAGAGCAATTGCCAGGCTGATGGGAGGCGGTGCGGAGGGAGGAGGAACCACAGGATGGGAGCAGCCTATGCAGGGGCTGCCAGGGAGTCTGTGACACAGAGACACGCTCTCTGGCGTTTCCAAAGCCGTGAATGCTTACAGGAGAGAGAGACTCGTCTTTCTCCGATAGAGTGGCTGGCGAGTTTGAACTGCAGACTTTGAGGTCAGCAGCCCAGTGCTTGCCTGACAGGCCACCAGGGCTCCTTGTACGAAGGCTCTTTCTTGGCTCTTCACTGCCATGAAGTCTTTTTCACATCATCGTGGCCCCATGGCACAGAGTGCCACTGCCCTCTGGCCTCCAGAGACTGCCAGTCTTTACGGAAGTAGAGCATCCCACCTTTCTCCCATGGGGCAGCTGGTCGTTTTGAACTGCTGACCTTGCAGTTACCAGCCCAAATGATAACCCACTGCCTGCACCAGCAGGGCTCCGTGTGCAAGAGTGGGACTTCATGGGGATTGATGGCATGGGGTGGTGGTGGTGAGATGAAGCCGGAGCGGGGCTAGCTCACTAACATCTAAGAGATAGTAGCGGTCCCAACTGATGACAGGAACCCCATTCAAGGGCTAACGTGCAGGGCGATGCAAGGCCAGTTTTTGATTTTGGAAAGAGAGGCACAGGATTTCTTCTTTAGTTAAATGAGCCTTGAGCTCATTTCCGCTCACTCTGCTCTTCCCCTCAATGCCAGACTTCTCGGAAAAGGCAGCTTGGCATTGGGGGCTGGGGGGGCTGGGCCCTGTCCCCACATGATCTCTCAGAACCTCCTGAAACAACTTACAAAGGCACTGAGATTCTGAACTGTCTCCGTCTTCTGTCTCTGCATTCTCATCTCTCATTCACCCTTCAACCCAGTGAACTGGGTTCTGCCTCTGTCCACCTGCCCAACCTGCCGAGCCCCGGGTCAGACCGCCAGGAGTGGGGTGTGGCTGGAGCATAGGTGCGTGGTGGAGGGACATGAGGTGGAAGAGGGACCAGAACACAGACTGTAATAGGCCTCAGGTTAACAGGTGCACTCTGTACCGGCCTCTTTCCTTGAGCTTGTAGCCCATGGTCTTCTCCTCCCTCATGTGATGGGGGTGCTTCCTGGCCCATGTGCCTGACCTGGAATCTCAGCATGAGAAAACAAACCAGCAAATGCAAATGAAGGTATCTTCTACAGCACAACTGGACTGAATCCGTACCCCCCCACACCAAAAAAGTGATTTTCTTAAAAGATAACAGATTGAGGAACTGTTCTAGATTAAAGGGGACAAAGGGTTTTAAATGCAGTGTGTGATTCTGGATTGGTTTTGGGATTGAGGTGGGAGGACTTCTTTTCAAGGACAATCTTGAGATAATTGGTAACTTAGAATATGAGGCTGTCAATGAAAATAGCATGGTATCAATATTAAATCGTCTGAATGTGACTATAGCAGTGTATTGATCATAGCAATTACATGGCAATATTAGTGCTTGGAGACAAGTTCTGAAATGTTTCGGAATAAGGGATCGTATGTCCGCAAGTTGTTCTCAAGTAGTTCAGCCATCCCGGCGCCGGTGGCAGCGGCAATGGTCGGTGTGGTAAGTGTATGTGCTCCTGGAGAGAGAAGAAAGTGAAGGCTACGGTGTTTTTGAATCCCAAATCTAAGGGAAGTGCACATGGAAGTTCATTGTATGATTTCTAGCGCCTTTTCTGTAGGTTTGACGTTTCAGAGAGAGAGAGAGAGAGAGAGAGAGAGTGTGTGTGTGTGTGTGTGTTCATGTTCCTTCAAGCATCTGCTCTCTTCTCATCCCAGGCTCCTTCCCCAAGAGCCCTTACCCACTTCCTGCTCCCTGCTTCCACCCTCGCCCTTCCATTGTGTTCTCTGTACAGCAGCCAGGGGGATGGAGTCCTAGCATCAAGCTGGCTCATGCCGATTCTCTGTTCCAAGCCGCCCTCAAAGTCAAAGCTGGTCTTTGAAGTGGCCCCTAAGCCCCTCTGAAGGAGCGTGGGGGCTGTGTGGGATAAAGGGTGCGCTGCTGACTGCAAGGTCAACTGTTCAAACCCACCGACTGTTCTCTGAGAACTGTCTGCTCAAGGGAAGACTTAGAGTCTAGAAACCCCAAGGAGAATTTCACTCTATCTATAGGGACTCAATCAGTGACAGCAAGTTTGGGTTTGGAAAGTTCCTGTGGCCTCTGACTCCTGTTAGTTCTGGGATCGCATCCCTTTCCCCCAGCTCCTGCTTCACCACAGTCACTCTGTCCTCCTCCGGCTTGCTGCTTCACCCCTGTGCTTTGTCTTCGCGCCCTGTTCCTCTGGCCTGGATCCTGCCTGCCGCGCCTAACACCCCACCATCCACAAGGCATCTCTTCACCGCAGCCAGGTCCTGTTCAGTAGCACCTTTCCACCCTCCCCAGCACATTCCTTGTTCCCGCCTCTCTTCCCTTCTCTCTGTCCGTTTTTCCTGCTGGGACATGAGCTCTTTGAGGGGTAGGGGTGGGGTGTTCTTGGCCCTCCGTGCCTGTAGTGGTACTTGTTAAAGTGCCGAGTAGACACGTGTACAGGGAATAAGTGAATGCTTGCACTGGTTGACTCTGCTTTAGGGCTGCTTAGAACGGGACTTTTCCGTCCCCTTTGATAGACGGTGTAGTGTATGGGCCCCATCTCAGAATTGTGAGTTGCTTTGCTCTGTGTTCACCTTTTATTGAGGTGAAGAAAGTTGAGGCTTCATGTTCCCGGAAAGACTGACCACCTTGAAAGCCTGTAGTCCAGCGGTTCTCAGCCTGTGGGCCGAGGCCTCTTCGGGGATTGAACGACCCTTTCACAGGGGTCGCCCGATTCAGAACGGTAGCAAAGTTACAGTGATGAAGTAGCAACAAAAATAATTTTATGGTTGGGGTTCACCACAACATGAGGGACTGTATGAAAGGGTCGTGGCATGAGGAAGGTTGAGAACCATTGTTGTAGAGGGTAACTAGGGTCAGAATCAGTTGGATGGTAGTGGATTTTTGGTATAATAGCCATACTTAAAAGTACACATATCCTAAGTAAGTACCTCAATCAAGTTTCACAAACTGAACTCGCCCATGGAATCCTTACCTGGCTCAAGAAGTAGAACATGTACAGGACCACACACTCGTATGCCCCCCTCCACCACACCCCCACTGCAAAGGTGAACTCCAAACTCTATCCTGACTCTTAGCAACATAGCTCAATTTAGCCCAATGTTGTACTACATGAGCTATTGTATTAGGCCAGTTTGACTGGAGAAACAAATCCATAGACTCTCATATATGTATAAGAAAGAGCTTTAGATCAAGAAGTAATCACATATCAAGGAAACATCCCAGCCCAGTCTGACTCAAGTCCATAAGTCCCTCTGCAGACTCACACAGCCACATGTAATGGTACAGAATGCAGCAAGATCACAGGACGGTGGGAACTTGGCAGGGCTCCCGCATCTTCAGGGTGGCCAGCAAGCAGGAAGGCAGAGTGCAGAGTGAGGGGAGGTCCCCGGGGTCCTTCTTATGAGAAGGCCATACACCCAAGGAGGCCCCATCAGGCTGTGACCTGATTGGCACGCTGGCTGCCACCCCTACACGGTTATACAATCTCAAGTCAACAGACAGTTACCTAACTACTACAGATACATCGGTATGTCTACATGTTTACTCTTAGTTTCTATCTTCATTGTGTTGAAGTAGTGTCATTTGTCCATTGTGTTGGTGGCAGTTGGGTGGCTGTCAGTTTCCTCTGGCCGTGATGCACATGCTGGTGCAGGTGAGCATACAGGTGTGTGCAGTATTGTGGGACCTGAGGGTATGCATCTGCTCTGCTCTGTCTAGCACTGTCAAACCATTTTCCAGAGTGGTGCTACCAGTGTACATTCCTACCACCCTCAGCGGTTTCCTGTTGCCTGCGTACATTACTGAAATTCCATAATGAGACACTTTAAAACTGACATGTGCTAAATGTGCTTCTTTATGACCATGTCCCGTTCAAGGCCTGGCGGGCGTGTCTGACAGTGATCATGGTTTCCAGTGGTGATGATTATGCATGATGTTTGAGATACCTGTAGCAACTATGACATCATGTGAAAATACCTGGGGTTTGTTGGTCGCAAAATCACAGGTACTGAAAATTCCATTGTGGTTTGTTGCCTACCTTCTTAAAAGTTGGGGGTACTGATTTCCCTTACGAATGAGTGGAAATCGAGGAGTAATTTGAGGCCTCTATAAGTTCATGAATCCAGAATTCTGCTGAGCAGGGATGCATGGACCCCAGGTTACATAGTCCTGACTCAGAGGAAGGAAAACATCTTAGAACAAGCTGCCTTGAGTGCCTCCTTTGTGCCCTGTGTGAGGCAAAGGGGACCTGGCCTGGGAAAGCAGGTGTGTTAGTCTGGGGTGATTAAAGAAACAAACCCAGAGACACTCATGTGTTAAGAAATTGTATATGTGTATTAAGAAAACACCCAGCCCAATCCAGATCAAGTCCATAAGTCAGATATTAGCCCATATGCCTGATACCAGTTCATAAATTCCTCTTTAGACTCACACAACACATGCAGTGTTGCCAAATGCAGGAAGATCACAGGCCAGCGGGTGGAAAGTCTTGTGGATCCAGTGGCGGTGGAAGCATCTCAGCCCTGATGTGAGTCTCCACGTGGCTCTTCCAGCTTCAGGTCTCTGACTGCCATCAGCACAGCTCCATGTGGCTTGTTAGCAGGACGAAGCTGGCCTCCACCGAGCTATTTATCGAGAAGCCATCGAGCTGAGACCTGATTGACAGGCTAGACTCCACCCCTTCCTTAAGTTGACAGTAGATTATGTAACTGCAACCCACGCAGGCCCGTAGAGTGCCTGACAGCCAGGAGCAGAGAGACCAGCTGGCTGGGGACCTTCAGTAGGGTCCATGAAGTAAGCTGCTAGGGGAAGGCCCAGTGGATTTAGCAGTGAGTGGGTCACTGATGAATTGCATTGACTTCATACCCTCTCTGAATGGCTTTTTTCTCTGCGTCCGTCTCTGACTTCCCTGTTACAGCAGTGGCACACCCAGGGGTCATTTCTGTAAACGTGTTCATGCTCCAGCGAGTTTTATGCTACAGCGGCGGTAAGCGGCCACCCCGCTTACTGGCTTCTGTCGCCAGCGGGCTCGATTGCTTTTTTTGGACGATAAGAGGTCATGCTGTAGACGCTGTTTGAAGGGCTGTTATTCTGTACAGTAGGCAGGATTCCACCAGCCAGGTCATGTTTCTGTATGCCCGAGCCGGGGCTGCTGACAAAGAATTAGAAACAAAAAAGATAAAAACCAAAAGAGTCAACCTTTTGGCCTAATCGTTGGCTCTGTTCCCCCAAGATGGCACCAGTGCCTGCACCAGTAGCTGGGGACCAGAAATGTAGGGAATTTCTGTTATTTCCACACCCCCTCTTGGTGACCAGAAATGTGGTTGGTCCCACCTGCTGCCGGTGCAGCCCCCGTTTCTCCTGCAGTCAGAGGACTGCCCTTGGAGATTCGGAGCCCAGCACACCGCACTCCCAGGTTCGGAAGCAGGGACTCTGCCTCTGGCCAGCAAATTTAACAACAAGAATTTAGCAACAAGAAACTCCTGAGACTAGGTGCCCTGCCCCTCGCTGTCCTCTGGGCCAGTAGGAGAGCCTCCCAGAATCAGGCGCCTTCCCCCCAGATGGCAGGCGCATTTCCTGCGTATTCTGATCTCCCCTCCCCCGGTTCCCTTCTCTCTGTTCTCAATCATTTGCCTCTTCTGTTCCTTTTGTTCCATTCCTAAATCTTCCCCCTCTCTTCCCCAGTTTCGTTTTCTCTTTCCCTATTTTTCTGTTGTTTTTGAAAAATATTTTCTTTTTTCTCTTTGTATTTTATTGTATTGTTTTATTGTTACGATTATTTTATCTTGTTTTACTTTTGTTTCTCCTATTGAGAGACAGCAGCCACATGCACACTGTCCACTACACCTGTGCCTCCTGCAGTCCCCCCACTGGGCAGAGGCTTCCACCCATTTCTGCACCACCTGGTCAACACCTGACAGCAGCCGAGTCTACCCTCACCTGCACACGCTCCCACACGCACACACACCCGGAGACAGGTGGGAAAGGCCTGCGAGCTGCCAAGCGATCAAGCAGAGTAGCGTCCCTGCCCCACTTGCTAGGACATATCAGAACAAATAAACAGACTGAAGACAACATGGAAACCTCGGGCAAAACACATCAACATGCAATCATTAACTAGCTGCAAGCGCAGCACCGCCACAGGGGCTCACACGTAGAACAAGAGAATAGTTCAGAGAAGACCGAAATATAGAACCAGAACCCTCCCCGATGAAGCAACGGCGCCGGATCTACCTGATGAGGATGAAGGAAGGACGGCGCTCGTCAGATACCCGTCATGGGTGGAGAGAAGGATGGGGAACAGAGACACGATCAAGGACAGCAGTAAGTCCTGTACGATCTCAGGAAAACAGCAGGTGGACATCCAGAAGGTTTAACCCTAAGATTAACACACCAGGAAAGGTGTTTAATCCATTCAGCAGGGGACAATGAAATGGAAGACAAATCTCCAACGTTTTGAGGTAAATTACTGTTGAGGCAAGCTCATCTTTTCGGGTGAAGTGTCCGTCAGACTGCTGGTGTGATCCTCGGGAAGGTGGTTGAGTAGCGATCTCGATGAGGTCATTTCTGTCTGGCCAGTAGCCCGCGTGAGTGACCGTGAGATTAGACAGCTCCTGTCTTGCCTTGGCAGAGGTCAGGGGAGGGCAGGAGAGAGGGCCGGACCAGATCTTGGGATAGATCTGTAAGTGCTGCCGAGAGGCGAAGGGGCCTGGGGGGCTAGAGGACAAGGATGGGGGCTGCAGGTCGTGGAAGCCCGGAAGGAGCAAACTGTGTGTGGTGTGGTGGGGCTGGTGGCAGAGCTGCCCTCCGTGACCAGGTGGTGGGTCTCCATACAGACCTGAGCCGGCCTGGGACACACAGAGGCCGTGGGAAGAGCAGGCTCATTAGAGTGGGTGGCAGCGGGATCCCGAATCCAGACCGCCAGACCTGTGAGGCAGAATGAACAGGTGAAGACCACAGGGATGTGCCTCCTAATTAGGGTCGCATTCCCCGTTTACTGATGCCCGATGGTCCTGGGCGTGGGGCACTCCTGAGAGGCCATCTGTTTGATGAAGGGAAGGCTCCAGCTGACTGTCAGCTACGTTGATTCTTCTCCAAATGACCTTGGTCAAGAGGGTATTTCATGAATGGAGTAACAAATCAGAGGTTTGAAAATCCCTTTATGGCTCCCCTGGGGCCCGGGCTTGTGATTTATAGTTTCTTTTCAAGATTTACACATAGCACATGCTGACCAAAAAGGGGCGGGGGAATGTC
This sequence comes from Tenrec ecaudatus, assembly GCF_050624435.1. Lineage (NCBI taxonomy): Eukaryota > Metazoa > Chordata > Mammalia > Afrosoricida > Tenrecidae > Tenrec > Tenrec ecaudatus. Next base: position 1,109,887 of record NC_134546.1, read on the forward strand.
CTTACCATATATCACGCCCTAAAGATCGACTCATAAGCTTGCATTTCAGATCATCCAGAGTTTTCCCCTGAGCTAGAGCCATTTATGTAATTTTGTTTTATAGATGGACGTTATGTGTCTGTAGGTCTATTTGATTCCCTGAGCTCCATTTAAAACCTCAAATCTCAGAAATGGATTTGGCAGCTATTTCTTTCCTTCTGGGTGCCACAAAAGAAAATGATGTTTCCCCCAATAAATCAATGACCATATCGCAGTCAAATGCCACGCGCCTTGGTGCTGAGGTGCCACAGTGCAAGGACACGGGCCACTGAGAAGACATCCGAGACGTGGCTCATGGATGCTGTGTGTCAGGTCTGCCTGGCTTTCCTCTCAGAAGGACATCTGAGCACTTGTGTAGGCTGTGCTCATGTGAAGAGAACATATGTCCTCACCAGACCGTCTCCCTCAAATGTTCATAGGAACTTAAACTATAGGATTAAGAAGCAATTTTATTAAATGTCTAGGAGATACACATGTTAGCAAACAACTCCACTACCTGGCTTCACGGTTTTTCACAACGAGGCAATATCAACAACCAACTCACTGCCATAAAGTCCATTTCAACACCTTTTAAAACCCAAACTAGACCGCTGTCAAGACAATTCATCCTTGCGGTCACTCTACAGGACAGAGTAGAACCGCCTCGCTGGTGTCTGAGACTTTAAATCTTTTGGGGATTTAGGTAGAGGCCCGCTCTGCAGGCGTTTGAACTGTGGGGAGTTCAGGGACGCCGATGGAGCCAGTGGAGACTGTCTGCTCACACAGAGGATTTGCCGCCTTGGAAACCCTGTATAAGGCCACTGGGCATCAGAGTAGGAGCCGTGGTGTTTTCAAACCACCGACCCTGTGGTTGGCGGTCCAGTGCTTACCCAACAGAACTTCCAGGGCTGGGCCATAGCCCACCTTACATAGTGATCTGGCTCTCCAGTCCACTGGCTTTCTACTTCACCTTTTTATTACCATGAAAGAAGCACGTCTTGGAAAGGACACTCTTTCCAGCCAAGTGTGCTGCTCAATGGTATGATTACGGTTCTGTTTGGGTCATGTGGGTAGCCATGAAATACACAATAGGGAAAATATCCTAGAAATTCAAAATAGTAAGCTATCATAAAACCATTTCTTAAAAATCTATAAGATGGACTTTAGTTAAAGGTTCCAAAACCCTTGATGCATGTACTTAGGCCATGTTTGTGCTACAACTGAAAACAAAGCTATTGCTTTTCTTTACAAATTGTTGCAGCTATTTATCAGCAGGCTGGGAGAAAACAAGCATACTTATCTCAGCCCAGAAAAAGAATAAACTGAAATCTTCCTAAAGATCAAAGTGCCCACTAAACTTTTAAAAATGATATTTTAAGTGCAATTGGAACTTAATAAATTTAGTCCAGGTTCTTTGGTTTGTTTTACTTAGGTCTTAAACAAACAGAATGCAGCTAATGAGAATGGATGGTTTTGCGGAATATTATCCTTTAAATACCAACTGCCATAGAGCTTTAAGACTGTAAATCTTTATAGGAACAGACAGCCTCTTCTTTGTTGTGCAGAGAAGCTGGTGGGCTTGAACTGCCAGCCACGTGGATCGCATCTCAATGTGTAACCCAGTACACCTCCCAGGCTTTTAATTTATCCTTCATGTATGTGGAAATATGAAAAGAAAAGGAAATATTTGTAAAAGCGTTGAACAGTTTTTATTTCTGTTAGTGCACCACTCCTAATCTTACCTATTTGTAACCACCTTATAGAAATTTATCTGATTATTACTTTGTGTTACTACTTGGATCATAGAGCTGAGCCATTATTACTCATCTTAATTTTATAGCTAGCAAAAATTTTGATTTGCAGCCTATTTTTTGTTCATTTCAATATGTACAGGGTGTTCCAGTCATTCTGGAGAAAACAGATCCTCTTTAGCTGATTGCAAGATTTCTAAAGGACAAAACTGTTTATGGATTTTTGGCAAGTCCCCCAAAGACGTGATGGCTATGAGGCGAAGGCCTCGAGAGAAACAAGCAGCAGGACCACAGGCCTCCCCGCAGCGGCCGTTGTGAGGAGCCGCCCCTCTGCAGGCCAGTCCCCCACACTGTTGGAGAGCATGTGGCACACCTTCGGGAGGGCTGCTTACACTGACGATCTCAGCAACAGTCCTGTATGCCGTTGAAGCCAGTCTGGTCCTGTCCTCCCATATGACGCTCGGCCTGGGCTCTCCTGCGGCTGATGGTCCAGGAGTCATTGCCTTTTGTGCCCAGTACAGGCCTGTCAGGGAAAGACCCTGCACATTTTATTTCATCGCCATCTAGTTCACCTAACACACAAGTCAGCAACTCAGTCATGTGTGAGGAAGAGTTGTGTAATCACCACCACAGTCAATTTTGAAATATTTTCTTCTTTCTTATACTTCTCCCTGTTGGCCACCATTTTCCCAGCCCCTCGGCGCCATCTTTGGTAATAGTAATTCAGCGATTGTCTATAGATTGACCCATCCTGGATTTCACACACAGAAAAACCACACAAAACAAAATCAGGACACAAACAAAAACAGCCCAACAACAATGACAACATAAAGCCGACCCCCCGCTCCCCAAATAACCCCTCAATCTAAAGGAAGGGACACATTAAAACCTGGAACAAGTGTAAAATGCCTCGAAGGAAGACCAAGTGCTGAGATACTACATTTTACGCCAACTCCATCTGCCATCTGGCTTTGCCACGCGCTCTGCCGGCTAGCGAGGGTGTCCACGTCTCTGGACGACGCCCGGAGGCTTACTCCCTTGGGACTCTGCAAATGGGTCTGGGTTTCCACTGTCATCCATTGTCTGCGGCCGACCACCATCTACCCACACTGGAGCCGTGTGAAGAGCCCCGGAGTGTTGACTCTGTCAATGCCATCTCTGCTTCGGGCCCCTAAGCATTTTACAGCTGGGCGTTCAGCTTGTTCGCAGTTTCCAACAGGACTGCCACCATCATCCGTGTAGGTACTTGCGTTTGTGAGCAGTGTTTCTGTAGCAGGTACTTCTAGGCGTAGAAGGGCCCAGGTGGAGGAATGTGTGTATTGTACAGTGTGACAGATACTAACAGACTGCCTTATGAGCAGAAATATACGAGCATACATGTGGGAGGGTGTGGATCTCATATCAGAATAATTTAAAATCCCATGGAGCCAGAAAGCACGTGGGCATAGTGCAGTTTAAGAAAGTGAGCGTTTCAGGATGAAGCTCAAGGCTTGCTGTCCTCTGACTCCTCCCCTTAAAGGTGATGCCTGTCCCTGTTCCCGCGGAGAGTTATAGAAGTTGTTCTTGTTAGTCTCTGTCTAACAACACCTCCCAGTGTGGGCGGTTCTGGGTCTCAGCGGCTCCACGGAAGCACTGCCGACACCGCTGCCATTGCTGTTTGAGCTGGTCGCTGCAGCTCCGGGGTCAGTCGTCTCAGGAAGGGGCTTCCTCTCTCACCAAGCACCATGTCCTTCTCGAAAAACTGGCTGGTTGATGAAATGCCATCCTTGCTTCCGTGGCGTGTTTGGGCAGCCCTTCCTATCAGAGAGTCGTCTTCGTCTCTGACGGTGTGGTACAGTCTATAGCCTGCAGCAACGCGGACGCTCCAGTGCTTGCAAGTCATTGCCCAGGCACGTGCACACGAGCTAAGTAAAAGCACCCTAGCTCGGGCCAGTCCTACGTGAGTCCTCAAATGACAGCTTGGTTTCCAACACTTTACAGAGCTCTTTTGCTCAATAGTCAGTCTCGTTTCTTGTCTGCTGGTTCCATGGATGTTGATCGGACACAATTCGATGGCTCGTTGGACGCTCTGTTTGGCATGACGTGGCTTGTGTGTGGGTCCAGTTGTAAGGATTTTTGTTTGCTTTCTGTTGCGGTGCACTTCATTATGAAGGCCGTCATTTTTAATCTTCATCCACCAGTGCGTCAAGCGCCCCCACTTTCAGCCAGCAAGGTGTGGCATGTGCAAAAGGGAGCTTCCCCAACACAGGTGGTAAACCGCGGCGAAGGACACTCTGTGGTCTCTGATATACTTTGGACCAATCCTGGTGGCCGGACACTGGTGTCAAGGTTGCCTACCCGATGCAGGGAAGTGTGATTTCCGTCTTCCTGGAGTTACAGGGAATACGAAGAGGACTTCCCTAAGAACGCAGAGGGAAAGAAAAGGAAAGGGGGAGGGGTGGACTAGAGCCTCAGACATGTATAAGAAAGAGCAATTGTACATTAAGAAAACACCCCAACCGGTCATAAGTCGAGTATCACCCTATATGTCAACACTAGTCTACAAATTGCTCTTTAGATGCGCGCAGCACATGCGATGACGACAGGAAGATCACAGGCCAGCCAGTGGGAGTCTTGTGTCTTCAGTGGTGGTGGAAGCATCGCATCTCAGTGCTGGCGTGGGTCTCCACGTGGCGCCTCCAGCTCCGCGTAGCTCCGTGTGTCTTGTCAGCAGGAAGACGAAGCAGAGAGAGCTGCATCCGGCCTTCAGTGCACCTCAGCCGCCTCCAAATGAAGTTATCAGGCAGCCTGGCCTGATTGCCAGGCTAGACCCACAGGGCATGATAATTACCAGGAAAAAAATGACCGCTTGGTTTCGTAGAGATGTTTTGGGTGATCTTCATTTCACATGAGCTTGTTACTACACTGTAGGTACGATGGAGCATCAGCCCTTTAGAATGCTGAGCAGAGTTTGTTTTATTTCATGGAAAACACAAGAAACCAGGAGGATTGCATTAGAGGAAAGGAAACCAAAAAAGTGGATGATGTTTAAAAGAAAAGGGAATTTAAGAAGCAAAAAGCAAATTCTCTGCTCACACCATGACTTTCCCCCCTCCCCCATATCTTTATTAAGTTTTAGATTTATTTTTTTTTAATCACCAAACCTCTTAGTGGGCTTCTGTTTAAAGTTGAGCTTGCAGGCCAGGTGGAGCATGCTCGTCTCTGCTGACACTGTAGCTAAAACTTCCTTTGGGTGACAGTGCAAGGTATGTCATGCGGAATAGAATGTCTCATTTATCACTGCTTTTTAGTTTTCAGTTGGCTTTCTAGGGAGCGCATCCAAACAGGGTGAGAATTCTGTAATCACACCTGCAGAAATACAGACAATAGAACTTTGGGTTTCATAATTATCCCTGGGATACTTTCAATGATGGTAGTTGGCGATTTACTCATTTTGCAGGTGAACCTTAACACCATCCATTTGTGGCTCAGGCTTTGGAAACAGTTCCTTCCTCTCCACCTGAGATTGGGGTCACTCCAGGCCACCTTTTCAGCCTGTCTAGTAACCCAGGTTTTTCAGGGACTCTGAGCTCGAATGGCATATTATACTTCGATTGTTGGGGTCCTCGCCACATCACACTCCTGCTAGTTTTTAATATTGTTTTTCCCCTTCCAGTCTAATATTTATCTGAGAGGACTTCCGAGTGTTTGTGGGAAATGGAAACGCAAAATGCTGCCGTGGCTCCGTGAGCTTCGGAAGCCCTTCACGTGCTTGTCAACTGTTGTGTGTGTGCTTCCTGTGTTAGTCGCAAGTAATTCACATGTCAGATAACTCAATAGTGCAGTCACTCCGTTCATATCACAGGGCATTGTGCAATCACCCCGCATCAATTCTAGAGCATCACCCCCCCCCCCCCCCGATCAAATCACCTTTAAGATGACTCCTGCAATCATACTCCATTCTACTGCTCCCTCCCCCGCCTGTCCTCATCAGTCACTCCCCAAGTCCCCTTTCCCTTCCTGTCGCCCGACCCAGTGTCATCCCCATCTCCCCTTGTAGGCCTTACTGTCAGTATGCATCCACTCCTCCTGTGCTTTCCAGCTGCGGGGCCCAACCGTAAACAGAATTGCACGGAGGTGGTCCGGGTCAGAGCAATATAATACACAGACAACACAGCGCACACTGTAGGAAGAAAAGGACCCCCAACAACAGTCACAATGCCAGGGAAGAAATTTCTGTCGTGGAACCTGTGGGAGCGCCTCGCAACCCGACCAAATTTAGGCCGTGTCTACAGGTGGCCCACGGGCCAGTTCAGTCTGGCACCCTCAGGATGACTGGTCTCTGCCTGAGAGCAAGGCTGATGGCCACGCTGGCCGGCGGCCAGAGCGCGTCTTCCCGTGGCTCCGTCCGACCAGATTCTTTGCAGAAGGGTTTGGGCTCCCACCGTGCCCACAGCCCTCCGCAAATTGAGCGTTCGTAATGCTTGCGCTGGTGGTTTTTCCTCACCATTTTCGGATTTGTGATTGTCATCTTTGGATCACACACGCTAGCGTGCTGCCTCCGTGTGTACTTGGTGGACTCCTTCAGCAGCGGCTGCTCGTTCGAACACAGCCTTTAAGACCCCAGCCAGGATCCGACAGCTGGGAACAGGCGCAGTGGTGTCTGAGACTGTCGGCCTGTTCAGAAGTGGAAGGCCTTCAGCCTGCTGGCCTCCAAAACGGAGAACTAATGCGTTCGCGCTGTTCAAGTCACCATGTCTGCAGCAGTCTCCTCTCACAACAGAGCAGGCAGCTCATGCAAACACTCTTCAACGGGTCTCTCTTTTACGAGGTGCCTGTTTGAAATAAGTGGCCGCCTTTAAAATAACATTGACGTGTATACCCGACCACCCACTAGCTCTGAGTCGAGTGAGACTCGGGAACCCTACATAGAGCTTCCAGGACTGCTGATCAGGGTGGGAGTTGATCTTACTGAGGAGCAGCTGGTGGGTTTGAACCACTGACCTGGTGGTTGGCAGCGTGATGCTCAGCCCACCTGGCCACCAGGGACCCGCATGTCGGAGTATATATACATGTTTTGTACGTACATATGTACGTGTGTATATGTCGACAGGCATATCTTGGAGATTCGTTCATTTGTTTCCCTGTGCATAGAAAGTTATGTTTGCACTTCAGTCCGGTAATTGAGGAGTTCAAACCCACCAGTGGCCTGCAGGAGAAGGTGAACCAGTTCGCTCCCATAGAGACGTAGTTTGGGAAACCTCGGCCCATACAGTGGCTCAGAGAGGCCATGGACTTGGTGACGGCGGGTTTGGTAGTCTATTGAGCGTGCAGTGTCATTTTGAAAACACTCTCTGTGTTGCGAGAACTAACAAAATATGACGCAGGTGAGCACACGCTGGAGAAATGGTGCTGGTAGAGGGCCGTGCTCAGAGCAGGCTTGCTCTGTGCCTTCGATTTGTAAAAATCCCAATCTGAAGGCAGCAAAATGAGGTGTGCCTGTCTAGTTGAGGAATCTTCAAGAAGTGAATAAAAAGATGCGATATATCTTTTCTAAATGTGAATCTTTTGTCAAATACCTATATTACAGGTATTTTTTCACACTCTGTAGCTTGCATTTTTATGCTTAATGGGACAGTTTTCATCAGCAACAGTTGGTAATTTAATGATCAGTTTTGCGCCTGGGGCAGCGTCTCTGGATGTGCTGAGAAACTTGCAGAAGCATGCCGACAGACATCGTGCTCTGTCCAGGAGAGGCTGCCCCAGGACTGTCTGCGCCGCACCGTGGGGAGTGCCTGTGCCTCGCAGCGGGCAGCAGTCCACTAGCTCCCGTGCGCCCCGGATTTTAAACCGGATTAAATTGAAAGGCAATGGTTGCCTGTGGCAAGTGGCTGCCATAAGACAGGACAACTCTAGAAATGCGACTGCTTTACCTTTGCATGTAAGACTGTGACCCACGTGTTTTGTGAGGTGGTGGTCAGGATTCACCATTTGTTTTTATGACGTATGTGGCTGACTCAGACTTCCTGCTGAAGCGGACATAACTGGGGTCCGTACACAGGCCTGTTTGCAGGCCCTTCTGTCCCTGAATTCTTGCTTCATGCCCATTCCGTCAGCCCGTGTAGCTCGAAATCGGTAGCACCACGTCCCCACTTTGCCGTACTCCTTCAAAACTGTCTCGACTGATCTGGGTTTTCATGTTTGCTTTCCATATCAGTTTTCGAACGGATTTGTCAATTTCCCAAGCCAACCAACCAACCATGCTGGATCGCATTAATTCAAAAGATCCAAATGGGGTAGAATAGACATCTTAATCACATTCAGTCTCCCAGTCCATGGAAATGATACCTTTCTCAGGAATGGTTTGGAATTTCCCAGTTGAGTTTTACTGTCGATTCGTAGCTGTGTTGTAATTGGTATAGTTTTAATTCCTGCCAGTTGTTTGGCTTATCACTTTTGCCAGTGTGTAGAAATAAATTAATTTTTGCATATTGATTTAAGTCCAACAGCCTTGCATAACCCCTTAATTAATTATAGTAGTATATCTGTAGAGTCTTGCATTTTCTATGTATACTTTTATGTCGACCACAAATAATGATCATTTGATTCATTCTTTTTCAGTCCTTACTGTCTTGTATTTTCCCCCATGTCTTACCGACCAGATCACTCTCACAGTGCAATGTGGAATCAAGGAGTGCTAGCCGGTATTTGTTCTTCCCCCAGTCTTTAAAGGGAGGACTGTGAGTGTTTCTCAGTGTATATGATTTTACTGTAACTTCTATAAAGGAATCCTGGATCACATTAAGGATGGCTATTCTTTGCCAGCAGTTTTTGTCATGAATGCGTGTACATTATTTACCTTCCTTACATAAAAGGCAGCGTACGACAGATGCATCTTCATTTTGAAGTTTACCTCGGAAATAGCTTCCTAAAATTTCACAGGATTTCTTTCATCTTTCAAACAACCTCATAGAATTCTGCCGTGTGATGGAGGCGTCCATGGCCTACCCAGGAGTAGACAGTTTCCAGATCTGGGGCACATTTTCTAGTGCAGTATAAGTATAAATATAGGTGTGGATGGCTCTCTCATGCATGTGTCACGCTGTGCTGTGGAGCTGTGTCTCAGGTGCGTTTTCCGGTGTGTTTCCAGGAACGCGTGTCTGCGGGGAAGCGCACGTGGGCGTGGCTCTGCAGAGGTCGCCGTGCTCCCTGGAGGGGATGTGCCAGCCTGCACTCTCTTCAGTGGGAAATGGGCATGCCTCTTTCCCACGACCTTGCCAACAGGATGGGACTTTGTCAATATGATGGGTGAGAAGTGATGTCTCAGTATAATAGTAATTCATATTTCTTTCCTTTATTCAGAAATCACTTAATTGGAGGCTCTTATAGCTCTTACAACAATCCACACATCCATTGTGTCGAGCACATCTGTACACATGTTGCCATCATCATTTCCAAAACATTTTCTTTATGCTTGAGCCCTTGGTATCAGCCCCTCTTTTTTCCTTCCCTCTCCCACCCTCGTGGACCTATGATAAATTATTGTTATTTTCATATATTGCACCATCCACTGTCTCCCTTTGCCCACATTTCGTTGTTTGTCCCCCTGGGGGAGTGGGGGAGGGAGGTTAATATGTCTATCATTGTAGTTGGTTCCTCCTTTTTACCCCGCACCCCAACCATTCCCCAGTCCTCATGGTATCACTACTGATATTACTGTTCCCGAGGGGTTTATCTGTCCTGGATTCCATGTATCAAGAACTCTTATCTGTGCTAGTGCACATGCTCTGGTTTAGCCGGATTTCTAAGGTAGAACTGGGGTCATGATCATGGGGTGGGGGTGGGGAGGAATCATTCAAGAACTAGAGGAATGTTGTGTGTTCCATTGGTGTTGTGCTGCACCCTGGCTGACTCTTCTCTTCCTTGTGACCCTTCTGTGAGGGGATGTCCAATTGTCTACAGATGGGCTTTGGGTCTCCACTCCGATGCCCATCATTTGCATCAATATATTTGTTTGTTTTGGGTCTTCTGATGCCTGATCCCGTTGACACCTGGTGATCACACAGATTGGTGTGCAGTGGTTTAGACCTTTGAACTGCTAACTGAATGGTCAGTAGTTCATAGCCACCAGGTGCTCCCTGAGAAAAAGATACGGCTGTCTGCATTCATAAAACTTTGGAGCCTCAGAAACCTTAATAGAGATACTAAGTTGGAACGGACTTGATGTTAATAGGTTTTGTTTGTTTGGGTAAATGTGATCAGGAGCGTTGGGGGACAAAGATGTGGCGGTCAGATTCCATAAAGATTGCAGCCTGGGAAACCCTATGGGGCAGTTCTGCTCTATATAGTGGAGTCCACTATACTCTGGAATCAAATCAACAGCTACTGATGTAATTTTTAAAAATCCCAGCATCTCTGGTGATGTAGCGTTGAGTCTCAACCACTCGATTCAAACCTGGCACTTTGACTTATGCACAGGGGCCTGGGAAGGAGCCCCCCCCGGGGGTGGGGTGGCTGTGGGAATGACTCAGGCTTCTAAGGAACCACAGAGTCTGTGGGAGAAAGGTGATGGAGAGTTGGGATCTGGCCTTGACCGTGAGGAGCTTTTCCGCTCGGAGCCTGCCACTGCGTCTTCTGTGTAATGGGAGTACACTTTTTCACCGTTAAGTAGCTGGGTCAGTAGGCAATTCTGAAACAGATGCAAGGTATCAGGGTGGAGTTTGGCACGGTGCGAGGCTCCCCTCAACCCCCCCTCTCTGCAGCCATGCAGAGTGATTGGGGAGGCTGTTCTCCAGTTCCAGTGATGATTCAGGAGTCGCTTTTCAGAAGGCTCAAGGCTCTTCCTGGTGTCTCCTCTTCCACGCACACTGCACACATGGATCCCATGTTGGAAAACACATGCCTGTGACCACACGCTTGGCATGGCTTTCCTGCGTGACTTACTCATCCACTTCCAGGAAGTGAATGTTTGATTCGTTTTCAGTTGGTGCAATGTGTGATGATAAAACAGCTGTGTAACAATCTGTTATCTGCCATCCTCTCTTTTCCAGGTAGTAAGGAATCACAAATTCTTGTTGGGAAAATATTCAAAACAGGGTGATTTAATATACATATAATTAGCATATTGAATATAATAATTGGCCCTACTATTTGCATGCACTTTGGTATTTCTTGCAGCTACCCTCAGAACTGGAGCTTAGGAATGCTATTTAAAGTGCGTGCTTTCAGAAGGCTGTGGATGACAATAGGACCTCCATGCTCCACAGAGCCCGCTTGTGGATTCAGCCGGGTGAAGTCCCTGGGACTGTTGACTCAGGGGAGCAGCTGGCCTTGCTTCCGGAGACAGTGCCTTGGAAAAGTGGATTACTGCAGAGGCAGATTAGTTGACATTTAACATCTTATCATTTGTTTCCCTATTTTGAATTCGTTTTATTTTTCACTATCTTCTGCTTTGTCTTGAGTCAAGATTTGTGTGTGCTTTATTTTGTTGCTGCTTTGTGTGCTTTTCTTTTCTTGCAGTCCAGGATAGGTGAATCGCTAGAGATCAATCGTTTCTGGAGTTCCGGCAGGGGAGGCTGGAGCACAATGGGAGCTGATAATACAGGCACAGGATGCAAAGATGTCCTAAAATGAAGTGAGGTGGTGACTGCTCAGCTCTTTAGTATATTGAGACTGTTGAATTGTGCGCTCTGAGCCATTAAAATGCTTACACGTGTGTGGCTCTTAGCAGCTCAATAGTGGCTCTGGCTTTCTGGAGAATGTATGATGATGATATTCGAATGAAGATGTATCCTCTGCTTTGAGCTGCACCCTTGGAATAAGTGTGAATCTGAAGTAAACTATCGTCCGAAAGCCTTCGGAAGCCTCAGCTCCTTTTGCAAACGCACTTCCGAACCCTCAGTCGTGGACTTTGGATTGCCGGGATTGATACCACGGAGCCTGCCTGGAGAAGCAAGCAACAATGCTCCGTGGAGAATGATGCCTTCCACACGCACACTGTGTCTACTAGCAATTGTTCAAATAAAATGCCCAGCCACAATCAGAGACGACCAGGCTTATGGCTAGGTAAAAGGAATGAAGATCAGCACACGTATCTAGCCTGTGGTCATTTGCTGACCCAGAAAATGAGCGAGAATCGGCTGGAAGCCATCAACGTTTGAAGACATAATGATTGAGAATATTCTACGACTGATATGTAAGAAGGCCAGAGGGCTTCATCAGGATAAATAAAAAGAAACTCATAGCTCATATGTAAGCATAGCTGTGTATCAGGTATATATATATATATATATATATATATATATATATATATATATATATATATATATATATATATATTCAGGGAAAGTACTGCAGAGTCAAAGGAGTAGAGAAGACCTGAACAGCTGTCAGCAAACGAAGCTGGGGCACTCCATAAGACAGCAGTTTGAGGGACCACTGGCTTCTCTACAGGAGCATTTTATTCAAGGGGATAAAATGTTAGAGGGTCAGCTTGTGGTAGAACCCCACCAAAAGAAGTCCTAAAGGATGCCCTTTAGGCAGAAGGGAAATAATCCCAACTGGAAATTCAGAAAAGGTAAATAGAATCAATTTTCATCCTTTGCAGGAGCTCTGTTGCACAAAGCCAGTGAGAGAGATCATGGAGCCAGGGCGTAGGTGAGCTTCTGCTTAGACTCGGGCAATTCTCTCTCACTTGATCAGACATGCTTTTGTTTTGTGTGTGCTTCTGTTTAAAGGTTCCTTGTTTATTATACATTTATTACAGACAATTATTTGTAATAATTATTATACTAAAACACCAGTCAATTCTTCCCCTCCCCCCAGAGGAATTTATTTCAGAGGACAGCACTGAAGCTGCAGCTCAGGGGGAAGGACATGTCTGATCAGAGCATATGGGAGCAAATGAAGGAGGAAGAGAGAGTGGAGCACATCCTGGCCTGCCTAGCCTTGAGGATGACAATCCCACTCAGAGCAGCCAATCCACAGAGAAGACCATATGGCCAGCCTCACTATGAGAAACGACATTCCCCAGTGACCCATAGCCATACGGGGACAACACTGGAGACACAGTGTGGGAATTACACCTGATCTGATTCCACCACGCCGAGGCAAAACACTAAGGGTGTGGAGCAGAACAGCAAGGGGAACAGAGCAACAAAGTCCCCAGGGAATACCAAAAACAGATTTGGGGGCTTGGCGCCCCATTAGCTTCAACCGGAAAATACTCCTAAAGGCCAACAAACAGTCCTTGAACTAACTACAAGCTTTTCTTTCTTCTTGTTGTGTTGTGTTTTTTGTCATTGGCTTGTTCGTGTTATTGTTGTTTTGTTTTATTTTGTTGCTTGGTTTTGCTCTGTCTTGTTTTTGTGCATGTTATTATCTCCACAGGTCTGTTTAAATAAGATAGACTGGATGAACAATCTAGAGGAGAAAACAATGGGACCGGCAGTTCCGGGGGAACATGGGAGAGAGGGAGGTAGGGGGAAAGGTAGTGGTGTTAACAAACCCAGGGACAAGGGAACAACAAGTGATTCAAATCGGTGGTGAGGATGGGGTGGGAGGCCTGGTAGGATGTGACCAAGGATAATGTAAGAGAAATTACTGAAACCCAAATGAAGGCTAAGCATGATAGTGGGACAAGAGGAAAGTAAAAGGAAATAGAGAAAAGAACTAGGAGATAAAGGGCATTTATAGAAGTCTAAATACAGGCATGTACATATGCAAATATATTTATATATGAGGATGGGGAAATAGATCTATGTGCATATATGTATAGATTTAGTCTTAAAGTAGCAGATGGACATTTGGCCTCCACTCAAGTACTCCCTCAATGCAAGAACACTTTGTTCTATTAAACTGGCATTTCATGATGCTCACCTTCCTGACAAAATTGCTGAAGACAAAGCGGGTGCACAAGCAAATGTGGTGAAGAAAGCTGATGGTGCCGGACTATCAAAAGAGATAGTGTATGGGGTCTTAAAGGCTTGACGGTAAACAAGCGGCTATCTAGTTCAGAAGCAACAAAGTCCAAATGGAAGAAGCATACCAGCCTGTGCGATCACGAAGTGTTGAAGGAATCAGGTATCAGGCATCATCAGAACAAAAAATAATATAATTGTGATTGAGGGGAAATGTGGAGTGGAGACCCAAAACCCACCTGTAGGCAATTGGACATCCCCTTACGGAAAGGTCGAGGGGAGGAGATGAGTCTATCAGGGTGTCAAGGTGTAGTGTAGCAATGATGAAACATACAACTTTTCTCTAGATCCTGAATGCTTCCCCTCTTCCCCCAATATCCTGATCCCAATTCTATCTTACAAATCTGGCTAGACCAGAAAATGTACACTGGTACAGATTGGAACAGGAAACACAGGGAATCCAGGGCGAATGATCCCTTCAGGACCGGTGGTGAGAGTGGCAATACCGTGAGGGTGGGGTGGAAAGTAGGGAACCAGTTACAAGGATCTACATATAACCTCCTCCCTGGGGGATGGACAACAGGAAAGTGGGTGAAGGGAGATGTCGGACAGTGTGAGATATGACAAAATAATTTATAAATTATCAAGGGTTTATGAGGGAGGGGGGAACGGGAAGGGAAGGCGAAAAATGAGGAGCTGATGCCAGGGGCTTAAGTGGGGAACAAATGTTTTGAGAATGATGAGGGCAATGAATGTACAAATGTGCTTTACACAATTGATGTATGTATGGATTGTGATAAGAGTTGTATGAGCCCCTAATAAAAAATGATTAAAAACAAAACAAAGCAGCAGTCAAGAATGGTTTCATATGTCTCTCTGACCCTGGGCAAAACAATAAAACAAGAGTTTTATTTTAAGAAATCCATTTTATTGGGGTCTCTTACAGCTCTTATCACAATCCATGCATCCATTGTATCAAACCCATCTGTACATATGTTGTCATCATCATTTTCCAAACATTTGCTTTCTACGTGAACCCTTGATAAATTATTATTGCTTTCACATCTTACACTGTCTTTTATGGTGAATTAGGTGACGGTTTACAGCTGGCAGCATCCATGTTTCCCCAGCAGTTTATCAGACCTCCCAGTGGCTTGTCCTGCCTCCATCGTTCTCCCTGTTTGTAGAGCACATTCTTTCCCTTCACCCCACGGGCCCCGGTTGACCCTCCAGTCTTGTCTCCCCTCATGTCCCTTTCCCGTCCCTGCTAACCATCAAGGTCTGTTTCTTTGCGTGTGAAAGGCACTTCTTGATTTTTTATAACAGTGGTCTCGTATAATATTTTTCCTTTTGTGATTGACTAGTTACACTCAGCAAAATGACCATCAGTGCTATCCATACCAACAGGAGATTCGCTGATTCCTCATTATTCTTCAACCTTCCTGGGTAATACTTTAAAACAATCTTTCAGCCACAACAGTGCTGTCTGCGATGCTTAATGTTTTTACGGCGGTTGTCATCCTCCAAGTACACAGTTTTAGCCACTTTCCGTCTTTTCCACCTCGTCACCGTGCCCAGAGCGGTTACTTCAGGAGGGAGCTCCCCGGCAGGTCAGCAAACGCCCTCCTCCTGCGCGTGGTGGCGTTGATTCCCGGACATTGCAGTCGCGCCCTGTATCATTACACTTCACCGCTGAAACACAGCTAGCCAGGAAGCGTGCGTCCTCTGTAAGGCACACGCCAGCCTTCTTGCCCTTAGCGACCCTAGACAGTCCTGCAGCACTGTGCTTGGTGGACAGGCACGAGAAAGAGATGAAATGTGTCTGACTCCATTATTTTAATATCTCTTATCTCTCGAGCTCTCGGTGGCTTTAATGTAATATTTATATATCTCAACCGTATAATTGTGCTTACTGAACCCATGATTAGTGGTGGGGGGCCGGCACCCCCAACTCATACCACAGTACCAACTCGATTGTGAAACGGACACTTCTTGACAGTGCGGGACTGAAGCAAGAGGGCCAAGTGCTACCTTGTTCATCCTCAACTGGGGCCCCGAGTGTCCGGCATCTGAGATGCTTTGTCTCTGTGCAGATCCACGGACAACCGCAAAAACACGGTGTGTAATTTGAGGGTTTCAAACTGACATTAATAAGTAGGAAAACTCACAAATACCGAATCTGTAGATAATGAGCATGTAAGGTACATCAATGAAGCAGCGCTGATTATACAAAAAGCAATATCTGGTTGAGTTAAAAATACACATGCATTTTAAAACATACACAACAATAGCATTTAAATTGGAAAAGGCTGAATGAAATCGAAGTGCTATTTAATTTTAGGCTCCTTCTGGTAAGAGGGTAAATGTCTCAAGCTTTTACAAGTCTCAGGTAGATGTTGTAATTTCTGGGGTAAACTACCAAAAGAAATTCCTACCAACCTAATACGGGGGTGGGGGTGGGCGCTTCAAAGGTTTGTGGGAAACTTCCATTGTTGTTTCATTCCATTTTCCACGAGTTTTTTAAGCCCTCCTCATATGAAGAACATGAAAGAAATGGGAATCATAGCCCTTCGTCCTGTATACAAGCTTTTATTGAAGATAAGATTTTCCAACCGACTGATCCCGTCTGTGTGGTTCAATTTCTCTCTTAAGGAAGCAGGTGTGCATATGCGAGGGAAGGTGCCTTAAGTTTTACTAATTAAGTTCACAGCATGATGCTAAGGAACTTATCCATCCTCCCTCAGTGGCTTATTGCAAAGACATGCTTCCTCAATCTTGCTGACTTTCTGCATGTCCTAAAATTTTCTTTGCTTTCCTGAGATGGCGCGTTGTTTTCCTTTCGCCCCGGAAAGGGCTGGCGTTTCTACCTCTCTAGAGCCACATCAGCACGCCCTGTGGTAGGACTGCTTAACTCTTTGTGTTCAAGATTGACCACCTCAGCCGCCCATAGGGGCAGGTGTTACTCTGTCCTGTAGGGCCCTCGAGGGTCAGCGTGGACTCAGTTGGAGTGGGCTTTCGCTTCAGGATTCCTCCTACAAGGGAACATTAAAATGTTTGTGGGAGAATTACAAGATCGCATGATCACAGATTCCCGTGAACTTTTCAAAGCCTCCTCATCTGCACCAGAATCAAGACGGGCATTGTGTTTCTGGGCCATCTGCTGCTGTGTTCAAAACGTGAGCGACTCAAATTCAGACTTTCCGTTTTCTCCGTTCCCATCATTTTATATCGAAATGGATCAGTTTTAGATTTGTTTAGTGCTTGATTCCTTTTAAAAAAATCTTTGAGAGGTAAAATTTATTTGCTGATGTAATAGATGAGTATCTTTTCCTTTATTTATTTACTATTTTAGAAATCATTTTATTAGGGGCTCATACAACTCTTATCACAATCCATACATCAATTGCATAAAGCACATTTGTACATTCATTGTCCTCCTCATTCTCAAAACATTGCTCTCCACTTAAGCCCCTGGCATCAGGTCCTCATTTTTTCCCTCCCTCCCCGCTCCCCGAGTATCTTTTCTTTTAAACCTTAGGTAAGATATGTAGGTCCACCCAGACTCTTGCCACTGTGTCTCAGGGCCGTGAGGTTCATGTGCAGTTTTCAGACCTGATAGTCACATATGTGCCCAATCTATAGTCACATATGTGCCCAAGATTGCTCTGCGTATGAGTTACCTTCCTTCCTTGCTTTCTTAATGTATGCATTCCTGTGTGGGCATAAAGTTATTCAGATTTTTTTTTTGCTTGTCTGACAGTTCTTCAGTAACTGCTTGTCCACACGAGGAGGGACGTAGAGGCTTAGAGGTATTTTCCTGTTATGAGTGGAACCTCATTCTTCCAAACTGAGTATGCTATTTGTCTTGCTAATGAGCCCATGAAAGTATATGACATGTTTTACATCTACTCAATTTTTGTGTCTTTTCCTTAAATACTTGTATTGGCATATGTGGTAGCTCCATAATCTGTTGTCAATTTGAGACTTAAGAGTGTAGGGGTGGAGTCTCTCCTGTCAATCAGGTTGCAGCTTGATGACCTCATTTGGAGGCACTAATGAGATAAATAGCTCACTGGAGGCGGGACACACTCTCTCTGCAAGACCTTCCTGCAGACAAGAAACATGGAGCTATGGTAGAGCCGTGGAGCTGAAGGAGCCACATGGAGACCCCTGCCAGCACTGAGATGCTTCTACTGCCACTGGATCCACAAGACTTTCCACCTACTGGCCTGTGATCTTTCTGCATTCAGCATCATTGCAGGGCTGTGTGAGTCTGAAGAGGAGCTTATAGATTGGACATATGGGCTAATACCGGATGTAGGGACTTGGTCTGAACTGGGCTGGAATGTTTCCTCAATATGCAATTGCTCTTGTATGCACATATGAGTGTGTATGCACACGCGAGTGTGTATGCACGTATGAGTGTGTATGCACGTATGAATTTGGTTCGCTGGTCTACCCAGACTAACACAACATGTAATTCACATATCCTATAATCAAGTAGTTCGATCCTAGAAGAAGAGCTGTGTGCTCATCACCACAATCAACTGAGAACCTGTCTTGTTCCTCCAACTCCTCGTTAGCTCCCAGCCTTTCCTGCCCCGCCCAGGCCATTATGACCCCAGGTACAGTCTCCACATGATTTATCCTGGATTTCATAAAGCAGAAAATCATACCCAACAAAAACTAAACAGCAACAAAGACAAACCAAAACAGAAAAACTTAAATCAAAAGGGGGGCAGAAAATATTAACTGAAACATCTTTAAAATGAGTCGAAAGCAAGATGAAATGATAAGGGTCACATTTTAGCCTAACTATATCTGCCATGCTTGATTGTTGCAGTCTCTTTGATGGATAGCAGGCCTGTTTATATCCCTGGGTGTGGTCAGAGAGGTTCACTGGAGACTTAATCGGTGTGGGAACCCTACAAATGGATTTTCGGCTTCCACGGTCATCCAGAGCCTTCTGCAAGCCTTGTGTCAGAACTTAAGCTCTGGTTTTAGATTCGATTCTTTACAATTCTTGCTTCCTCCACGTGGTCTTGGTTGGTGCTCAGTAGCAACGCTACAGACCGGCTAGGACTGGCCTTGTGAGTTTCTGAGACTGGGACTCCTGTGGGGTAGGACCCCCGTCTTTCTCTGGAGAAAGGTGCTGGTGGGTTAGGGCGCCAGAGGAGGTGCTGGTGGGTTAGGGCGCCTGACCACATAAAATACTCAATGCTCGAGGGGTATTTTTATTTCTTAGTAAATGATTTGATGATTACTTATCTACAGACCTCTGCTTTCTTTTTATTTTGAGATAAAGTTCTAAGACTAGTTAAGAAAAAAATCCATATACCTCCGTCCAGATTCCCCAAATGTTCCTATTTTAGTGTATCTACTTCAGTATTTTCTCTCACGTTTCCCATTCCTTCTGCCCTGACTTCCCTCTCCTTCTCTATGTAGAAATACACACAGACACATGCACGCACACACATACATGCACGCACATGTATATACATAAAATGCAATTGTCTGTTAGAGTCTATTTCTCACCACAAAAACTGATAGCTCTAGACCCCTGAATTCTGTGCCCTAAAAGCCAGCACTTTCTCTCGCATAACTACAAATACAACTGAAGAATTGCGAAGTTCATACCTAAACATTACTATTGTCTAACCCACGGGGCCCTGGTGGACCTCTTGGTGAATATGGGGCTGCTGACTGCAAGGTTAGCGGTTCAAACCCAATGAAGAAGTCCTGAGTAGCCAGCGTCAGGGGTAGGCCAGGGGCTGGCTTTGGTTTGTCTGGCTTATCTAGCCCACATGCCAGGTTCATGGTTGACAGCTACCCCCAAATGCCCTTCAGATCCCAGATCATGGGCTCCGTGGGTCAAGTCTGTCGAGTTTTCTTTAGTCTAGAATCTTTCCTCAAATTCAAGCCAATTACATAGTAGAGGGTCTCTTCATTCAGGTGTGTCTGATGCTTCCTTGTGATCTGGTCATGGGGTTTGCAGCCACGTTGTCGTGTGTTTTTCTCAGCGCGGCCATTTGTCCTAATTTGGGTTGCTTGGTGAAGGAGATTTGTCCACCAGATTTCTGTACTGTAGCGTAACTGTAGTGTTCTTTGTGGTTAAGAAATAGCCTGTGTGCAACGGGCCTTTGAGACTGGGTACACAGATTCTCCCATCCGTCCTTTGCACAGGAACTTGACCACAGACGGGCTTTGCTGAGCAGTTCACTCTGATGGCGGCACCAGACCATGTTCCAATCGCTGGTTTTCTTTTGGAAGGAATGCAGATGTCTTATGCTTGACTTCAGAATTCTTGGCGATGCAAAGTTTTGAAAATCAGAGTATGCAGTAACTGTTATTTATCACATACATCTGCCTTCGTTACAAATACTTTTTATAATTGTAGGCTGGCTTGCTAGGCTTTGTTTGCAACGTTAGCTGGAAGTAGCAGCACCGAACGCTAAACACCGCCACCAGAACAGCCTGTTTTCACATTACTTACAGGGGAAACACATCATAAGATCTAGTAATACAGTTTTCCTTGCTTCTGTCCACATTACTCTTCCTGAGTAGGGTTATCAAGATAGGTGCAGGGGGGCATCTGCGTGCTGTTTCTCTGAAGCATCTGGAATACCCTTTTGCCACTGTTGTGGTGACAGTACTTGGTGGACCTTGAGCACACTTGCCCTTGGCCTCAACCTGGCAGTTTGACCCCTAATCTGTGCAAGGTGCTCAGCTAGAAGAAACTGGATTCCATGGATCCACCCACAGAAAGGTTTGAGAAAGGCAGGAACATGAATAACATATGGCTATTTTTATCAACATCCTTTATTGTTTATATCCAACAACCAAGCAGACTACCCAAGCTTGTACTTCTGGTCTAGTCTAGGAAGATGTTCACATAGAGACTATTTTATTTCTACTGTATCAATTTTGCTTCTGTCCTGCGCAACACATTTATTTATTGGGCAGCCCACCTGAGCCTGTGCAGTAATTAGATGGGAGGAGTGTGAGTGTGTGTACATATATGTTTTGTATGAGAATTGACTTTGTGAGATGTAGAATTATCGTGAATTTAATTTTTTGGAGAAAAGCTTTAACTTCAAAAATGTTTTGTGTTAATAAATAGAAAAGTTCTAAGCGTTTAACCACTTGCTGACATCCGCTGGAAGTGGTGTCCGGGCGGCGAGTCTCTTGCTCCGCAGCTGGTGGGGTGTCGCAGTGAGGTTCGGGCCTGTCAAAGGGGGTGAGATGCTGTTTGAAGACCGTTTTCTGGTCAGCAGCAGCCCGCGCTAGTTCTCCCTGGAGTTCTTGCACAGGCCAGTCACCCAGCCGCTGGCGGTTCAGACTTGACTGTCTCAGAGATACCACTCCTTCCCTCACTTGTTAAATAAAGGGACCCAGCGACTTCCAGAGAGTCGGACTCAGTCATCCGTCTTGTCAGGCAGAGTTCCCCAAAGCATCATTAGGGACCGTTGTAGTTGGTCTTATGGCTGGTCTCCTTCCCAGTGCAAATGGGGATTCTGAGCGGATCTTCTATAAAGGACTCTTCTGTACGGCTGTGAGGGTAGCGGGTAACACAGTGATGAGGCACTTGTAAGCGGTTGATTTTCATCCAGTAGACTGTACTTCATCGCAGTAGAGCCAGTTGTCCATGAATACTGACATTGTCAATGGTGGGGACACGGTGGAGGGGCAGAGAGTCAGGAGATCTAATTCTGGTTCCAGGCCGGTGTTTAACTTTCTGTGTGTTCCTGGGCAAGCCCCTGCCTTCTCTGAGTCTATATTATCATTGGCATCTCTAAGAATCCAGACAGCTGTAAAAACCAAAGTCAGTGCCATCAGTGGATTCTGATGCATGGCCACCCTCTGGACAGAGTAGAACTGCCCCTGAGAGTTTCTGAGACTAAACCTTTGTGGGAGTGGAAAGCCTTATCTTTCTCCCTTGGAGCACTGGTGGGTTTGAACTTCCAACCTCACAGTTAGAAGCCCAGTACAGAATCCACTATGCCACCAGACCACCAGAGCTCCTTGAAAGCCTTCCTTACTCAATATATAATGATATATGTTATTTATTTTTTTCACCTCCCAAATTCATAGGATTTTGAGTTCTGGATAGGTGAAAATCACATGCAAAATTCTCAGCTCAAAATCTATGCGTTATTGGCTCCAATTGAAATCCTTCATGTTCATGTCTACACAATGCCAACACAGGTTGACTTTGGGGATTTTAACAATTACTTACAAAGATATGTGGGGTGGTTTCTTTCGTTCATGGCTCCCACGGCTTCTATATCCCTGGTTTTCTGTTTGGTAAGAGGTGATGAGATTTTGCATGTGGTTTGGCTGGCTGGGTTTTAGCTTTGACTTAAAGCAAAAGAGGGAGAGCAAGAACCACAGTCTCCAAGACCCTGGGAAGGGGTTGATTTTAATCAATTATACTCTAATGCCCAGATGAGCCAGCTGAGACGCCAGAATCTGCTGGACATGGTGGAGTCCTGTGAGTCAGGCTGGCTGCAGTGTGCAGCGTCTGGGGTGCTGGGCGGCTTGGATGAATTAGCAGTGATGCCAGGAGACTTGGCCATCATTGCAACTTTGGGTATTGATTGCCATGGAGCCGTGGTGCTCCATCTCCCTCACGCCGCGACCCTCTAATATAGCTCCTCATGTGGTGTGACCCCAACCTTCCAATGATTTTCGTTGCTACTTCATAACTGTCATTTTGCTACTGTTATGAATTGGGTGACCCTGTGGAAGGGTCGTTTGACCCCCAAAGGAGTTGTGACCCACAGGTTGAGAACCACTGCTGTAGAGGCTACTGCAGAGGACCCCTGGCTTGCCTGCCTTCAGTTTCTCTCTCAGCGCCAATAGCATTGAGCGCCGCAGGGCCCAGCTCCCAGACTTAGATGTTAACACCCCACACCTGATCCAGGATGGATGCTTACTTTTGAGAAGCAGATCCTCTCTGCCGTTGAGTGGATGCCGAGTCAGAGCCACGCTGTTGGACGGGAGAGTTCTGTCCTGTGACTCTCCAGACCATGACCTTATGAGAGGAGGATCCCAGCCTTCTCCCAGGAGCAGCTGGTGGTTTCGTGCTGCTGATCTTGTGGTGAGCCCTGTGCCGCCAGCGCTCCCTGAGAAGTCGATAGGGATGCTTAAGTCGATGCAGATCTTAAATAAATGCAGTTTTCATTGTAAAAATAAAACACCAAGAATTATAGACGCGTTCTAAGTACAAGGTCAAAGACCTCCTCCATCTGTACCAACCCTGACTCCCCAGGGCCAGCACGACAGCGGTCTGCCTTTGATCCCTCTGGATTTTTTCTAAGTACACCACTACTCGGGATATGCTCTAGTTTAGTGGCTACATTTTGCTATTGAAATTCAGGATTCCACTACAGTGCTCGCTGTTTGGTGGATTAATAGTTTTGTTGTCTCCATAAGCCTGCAGGTTAAAGGGATCTCTTCAGGAACGTGGGTCAGGGGAGTTACAGAACCCATCATCACAGTCACTCTTTGGCTGCTTAGTTGAGTCTAGCAAGCAGCAAGTATGACCTTGCACACAGACACTGTGAAGATGGTCATGGATTGGTAACAGGAGAAGGCATGTGCAAAGTTTACAAAGGCCCCAGCAGGAAGAGCAGGTAGCAGGGACGGAGGGGAGAGCAGTAGGCGGGAGTCTGTCTAACCCTGAGCTGTTGGTCTGAGATGGACCACTCACGATGCTGGAGAATTGCCTGGGACACCAGTTACCGAGCATTATGGAGACATGGCTCAGTGACTCCACAAGCAGCCATTGCCTAACGTGCACCACGCTCTGTTCTATATGCCCAGACATGAAAATCAACAACATAGACTTGGTCCCTGTCCATGAGATGAGGACATGCTAGTAGGCCACAGATTATGTATAATATATACTGATATATTATGATGTATTCAATATTATTTACACACATATACATATACATATATTCATACATATACAAAGAAAGCAATGCAGATCGATGGCATTAATTAGTGACTGAATTAATTGGGCTGAAACGTCATGTGGAGATCTGGGCCGGAAGAAGAGCAGGAGCACAGGCATCCACGGGGAGCTTAGTGGGTCTGCGCCCAGGAAACCAGCGGGAGCAGCAGAGAGCAGGCCAGGCAGCTGGACTGCTGTGCACGGTGCCGGGTTTTTCCTAACTTCGCACGACGCCATGAGCTGAGTGTTGGGTTGCCATGCGGGGAAGGGAGAGAGGATGCAGGGAAATTGGTTATGGGGCTTTTGGAAAAGTTTAGGCCAGAGATGGTGGAGATTTGGGCGAGATGGGCAATGGGGGTGGGGGAAGGGGGATGGACAGAGAGCAAACACGCTTTAGAGAGAGAGTTGACAGGACTTGCTGGGGAGAAGGAAAGGGTAGGAATGACCGGAACCAAGGGTGATTCCTGGGTTTTGGGTCTGGGCAAGTGAATGAATGATGGAAAGACTGGGAGGGGGGCAGGCGTCAGGTGGGGAGGGGGTAGGAGAGAAACACGAGGCTGGCCCTGTTGGATTTGATATGCCGGCGAGACTTCCAGATGAGGATGCTGCGTGGGCCATCATAGACTTGCACAGGAGTCTTAGGGTCAGTGGAGGGCCAGGACTGGAGAGACCCTGCATAGTCGAGTCAGAGGGCATGTGGTACTTACAACCACAAAGCCAAGGCTGGCTAAGAAGAAACCTGGGCACCTGGAGTCTTAGAGATCATGTAGAGGACCAGGAGCCAGCAATGGATGCTGCGACAGGGGAGAAGTCAGGTGCTGATGGGTCCTAGGAAGAAGAACATGCAAACCATCAGCCAAATCACCATGTGGTTGATCTCCATGAAACGCTGTACAATTACAGTTCAGTCAGCTGTCAAGGCTCTCTAACACCCCAGCCTGACCACTTAGATAAAGTGTCCCTACGTGTTCATCTGGGGTGAGCCTCTGGCAGTGGCCCAGACAGCCATTCCTCAGTCACGCCGTGCCAGCAGAGTCACCGTGGATGGCTCAGGCTGGGGCTTCAGTGACTCAGTAGCCAGTCTCTAAATCATGGCGCATTTTGGGCCTACTGGCCCGCGGGAGTGTGTATCAGTTGCATTTCGAGGGCCCTTACCCAGTTGTTCCCACTGCTAATTGAACAAAGAAGGCGAGTTGAGGAAATTCTGGAGGTGGGGCGCCCTCTGTGAGAACAGGCTCTGCTAAGTACCCTTTCCAGTGTCGCCGCTACGACATACCTTCGGTGAAACGGCAGCCATCACAGACATGCATAGCATGTGTGCATGCATGCAATATATGTGCACGTGTGTACACCATACATGTGCGCATATGCACCGTATATGTGATATACGCATGTGTGTGCACAGTGCATGTGTGTGCCGTATATGTGTGTACATAGCATATGTGTGCACACATGCACCGTATGGGCGTGCATGTATATAGTATATGTACATGTGTGTACTGAATATGTGCGTGCGTGTGCACAGTATGCGCGCGCACCCCCACAGACACACGCAGTTGGGTTGAAGTTGTTCTGCACAGCCACTGTTAATCTGCTGACTGCTGTGTGTGCATACGTCTTTGAGGCTGCCCCAGCTGTTCCCCGGTAGCCAACCACGGCCTGCTCTGACCCCTCGGAGAGTCTCCTCTGCTGCCTCTTCAAGATGAGGCTTAGAGTGAAATCAACGAGGCGGGCAAAACTGACATTTGAATTCCTTTCAGATTTGTAATGAAAAATGTGATCTCTCCTACTCGGTGTTAACGGGGCCCTGTGGGCTAAGCCCACTGATTTGACAGATCTCTCCAGGGCACGCGCTGGCACTAAGCGGTCTGTCTCTCTGATGCCTTCTGCCCCGTGGTCGCCATCACGGCTGCCAGCAGAGAGCCGTTTCCAAGGGACCAGTGGAGCCGCAGTGGGCACTCCACTCCGCGTGGTTGTGCTGCTTCGCTGTGGGATTCCTGCAGCGCCGTGCTCTGTGCTAGGCCGTTACAATGGGCTGATGACGGACAGCTCGCGATCCGTCCTCAGAAAGCTCCCAGTCTAATTGGAGGAACAGTGATGCTCAAAGCCAAGCTCAAAGCAACTTAGTGTGTTCGTGTGCTCTAGAGAACCTACTGAGAAAACCTCCCTGCCGTCGAGTCAGTGCTGACTCACGGTGACCCGGTCGGGCAGGGTCCTATGAGTTCCCGAGACTGTAACTGTTGACAGCGGCAGAAAGGCCCACCTTTCTCCCGAGGAACGTCTGGTGCTTTCGAACTGTGGACCCTGTGGACTGCAGCCAGCACGGTCCGCAAGGTCTGAGAGAACACAACCAATCATTATGTTCACACGCACAGGCTTCAGAATGTTGCTGGAAGAATGGGATTGTTATTGAGGCTCCCTCACATGTGTGAATATATATGTAAATGTGTGGTCATACGTGTAAATGTGTGAACGCCTCGTGACGTGTAAGCTTGTGCCTAGGATCTGCAAGTCAGGAAGTGAAAGAAAGCAGGGACAAGAGAGCCTGGTTTCTGCCAAAGCATCTAGTTACAGTCTGGGGCAGGACCCCCCCTGGGAAGCCTCCCCTTCCAGCCGAGATCCAGCCACGTGATGAAGGGTAATCTGATTTATGCAAACGAGTGGATGTAATCCACTTGAAGACATCATCCCATCATCTAGACGAGCCTTTGCCCAAACCTCCGAGAACCACATGTAAAGTTTATCCTCACAGTTAGTGACGGGGGACAACTCCAAAACCAAAGTCACGGCCGCTCCGTCATAGCGACCTTGCAGTGCAGGGTAGATCTGCCCTGTGCGTTTCCGAGACCCATTCTCAACGGAGGGGAGAGCCTCATCTTTTCTTACCTGCTAAACCTGGCGGCTAGCAGCCCAGCGTGTAAGACCCTGCACCCCAGGCCCCTCGGTGTGAGTGAAGGCAGGTAGAAATGTGTGGGTGGAGAGGTGCTGATTTCAGCCTGTTGGTTTGGGCAAGAACTTGGAAATAGGTGAAAACAGCTGAACCTTGACGGATGAAGGTCTTCTGGGATGGTGGCAATGACAGACATGCTGCAAGGTCAAATCCTACGACGGCATCTCATTCACTTTGTCCCAAGGTCAAGTCTCTGTGAGCTTGGAGTTACCCTTCTGTTCATAAGGATGGTAACAATGTGTTGCCTATCGTGTACTGAGCACTTTTTTTTTCAATTAAAAAAATTTTTTTTAACATTTTATTAGGGACTCATACAACTCTTATCACAATCCATACATACATCAATTGTATAAAGCACAACTGTACATTCTTTTCCATAATCATTTTCAAAGCATTTGCTCTCCATTTAAGCCCTTTGCATCAAGTCCTCTTTTTCCCACTCCCTCCCCGCTTCCCCCTCCCTTATGAGCCCTTGATAATTTTTAAATTATTATTTTTTCATATCTTGCCCTATCCGGCGTCTCCCTTCACCCCCTTTTCTGTTGTCCATCCCCCAGGGAGGAGGTCACATGTAGATCCTTGTAATCGGTTCCCTCTGTCCAACCCACTCACCCTCTACCCTCCCAGTATTGCCCCTCACACCCCTGGTTCTAAAGGTATCATCCACCCTGGATTCCCTGTGCCTCCAGCTCCCCTATGCACCAGTGTACAACCTCTGCTCTATCCAGATTTGCAAGGTAGAATTCGCATCATGGTAGTGGGGGTGGGGGGAAGGAGGAAGCATTTAGGAACTGGAGGAAAGCTGTATTCTTCATCGGTGCTACGTCGCACCCTGACTGACTCATCTCCTCCCTTAGACCCCTCTGCGAGGGGATCTCCAGTGGCCGACAAATGGGCTTTGGGTCTCCACTCTGCACTTCCCCCTTCATTCACTCTGGTAAGATTTTTTTTTATAATGATGCCTTATACCTGGTCCCTTGGGCACCTCGTGATCGCACAGGCTGGTGTGCTTCTTCCATGTGGGCTTTGTTGCTTCTGAGCTAGATGACCGCTTATTCACCTTCAAGCCTTTAAGACCCCAGACGCTATCTCTTTTGATAACCGGGCACCATCAGCTTTCTTCACCACATTTACTTGTTCACCCGCTTTGGCTTCAGCAGTTGTGTCGGGAGGGTGAGCATCATAGAATGCCAATTTAATAGAAGAAAGTATTCATGCATTGAGGGAGTGCTTGAGTAGAGGCCCAAGGTCCTTCCGCCACCTTAATACTAAACCTATAAATATAGGCACATAGATCTATTTCCCCATCCTCATATATATATTTGCATGTACATGTCTTTGTCTAGACCTCTATAAATGCCCTTTACCTCCTAGCTCTTTCCTCTATCTCCCTTGACTGTCCTCCGTCCCCACTTGGGTTACAGCTATACCTCTTCTTTACATAACCTTACCCTTGATCATTCCCTACCAGGCCTCCCACTCCCCCCTCACTACCATTTTGGATCCCATGTTGTTCCCTTGTCCCTGGGTTTGTTAGCACCACTTCCTTACACGCCCCCCCCCCCAGCTCCCCCTATCCCAAGTCCCCCTGGAACTGTCTGTCCCGTTGTTTTTCCTCCAGATAGTTCATCCAGCCTGTCTTATTCAGACAGACCTGTGGAGACAATAACACGCACAAAAACAAGACAGAGGAAAACAAAGCAACAGTATACAACCAGACAACAAAACAACAAACCACTGACAAAGAACAAAACAAAACACATCAAGAAAGAAAAGCTTGTAGTTAGTTCAGGGATCGTTTGTTGGCCCTTAGGAGCGTTTTCCGGTCCAGTCTGTTAGGGCACCACGCCCTGGCCCCAAAGTCCACTTTCAGCATTCCCTGGGGACCTTGCCACTCCATTCCCTTGCTGTTCCGCTGCACTCCCCCAGTGCTTTGCCTCGGTGTGGTGGGATCAGGTCAGGTGCAATTCCCACACTGTCTCCGGTGCTGTCCCCTGTATCGCCCTTGGTCACTGAGGGGCATCATGTCTCATAGTGGGCCCAGCCATGTTGTTCTCTCTGTGGACTAGCTGCTCTACTCAGGAACATCATCCTCACGGCCTGGTGGGCCAGGCTGTGCTCCACTCTCTCCTCCTCCCCCTTCCTCTGCTCCCGTGTGCTCTGATCAGATATGTCCATCTCCCAGAGCTGCAGAATCAATGCCGTCCTTTGAAACAAATTCTTCTGGGGGAGGGGCAGGAATCCACCTAATTTTTGGTGCTGGGGCCAGCCTCCCAGACCTCTCCACTGGTTCCCTACTCCATGACGGAATGTTGCATTCACACCTTGAGGCACTGGGTTGAAGTCTGGTCCCTCCTTCCCTGTGGAGATACAAACAGCACCCTCCCTTGGGTGGGTTAGTGCCCCATGCCCCCCACTCCCCTTTTCTTCCTTATATTCATCCTTTTATTTTCCTTTCCCCTCCTCCTCCACCATTGTGTACCATGTGCATCCCTGGACTTGATCTGGTCTCTGCCATACTACACAGTCCTCACCCCCAAAATGTTTGTATACAGTAGCTTTTTCCTTATGCCCCTTTTGAATTTTTTTAAATACTTACCTCAGCGGGCTCATGTTGTACTTGTCCTTTTGTGCCTGACTTACTTCGCTTAGCATGATTTCCTCCAGTTCTTCCCATGCCGCTATGTACTTCATACGTTCATCACTGCTTTTTAGCGATGCGTAGTACTCCATTGTATGTATGTACCACAGTTTTTTAATCCAATTGTCAGTTAATGGAAATTTGGGTTGCTTCCAGCTCCTTGCAATTGTGAACTGTGCCGCAATGAACATTGGAGCACAGATGTCTGGCTTTGGTTTGTTTCTTGTCTCTTCTGGGTATGTGCCCAGTACGGGGATTGCTGGGTCATATGGTAACTCTATTTCCATCTGTTTTGGATATCGCCAGATTGATTTCCATAGTACTGACCACTTTTGAACATCCCCTCCCTCCCCCGCCCCCCTCACCGGGAGGTAGTAGCAGCCGGGCAGAGGAGACAATGTTACCAACAGAGTTACCTGGGAGAGGCCCAAAGCTCT
Source organism: Tenrec ecaudatus (assembly GCF_050624435.1). Classification (NCBI taxonomy): domain Eukaryota; kingdom Metazoa; phylum Chordata; class Mammalia; order Afrosoricida; family Tenrecidae; genus Tenrec; species Tenrec ecaudatus. The sequence goes on from NC_134546.1 coordinate 1,139,539, forward strand.
ACACCTAGCAGATGGCGAGCCTGGGCTGTACCTCCAGGTCGGTTCCACTGTAGAGTCCCCAGCGTCTGGCTTCTCTGTCACATGACTGTTAAAACTCTTAACTACTAGTCGTTTAAGGCAAGGATATTGACAGAGTCCAGGCAGACCATTCCAGAATTAATCTACCCATGTTATGTTCAAAACGAGTCTTTGAACCAGGAACCTTGCAAAGAACTGAGAGTTAGGTGCTAGCTCAGGCTCCGGATAGGACAGCACTGAAGGGACCACTTGTATCTGTGTCAAAGGTCAAAGGGTAACTTCCTCATGGCGCGTGAGACCCTGGTACTCAGGAGAGTAGGGTCGGTCCCTTGATGATTCCTGCCCATGCTGCCCCAGGAATGGTCTCTGGGTGGGCAGGCTGTGGCTCTCCCTCCAGCACAGGTCCCCAAACTTAAGTGCCTATGGCTCCATTTTCAGAACAACCTTCAGAGACACCCCCTCCCCAGCGTGTCCTACAGCCCATCATCCAGAATGAAATGTAGGTAAACGCCCCCATCAGTCCAGGCCCCCCCTGGGGAGTGGCGGTGCCCGTTTTGGGAGACTGTGTTCTAGAGACTGCTATTCTACTTTGAGACACTGAATCCAAGGCTCTTGGCTCTGCAAGGAAATCCGTCTTTCCGCTCATTTAATATGTGCTGTGGTCCTTTGGGAGGAAGGCAGCAGCCTATCTATGGAAGACAGCCCGGTAGCAGTTCCTGTGAGCTTGCTGAATGCTGCCTCATGGCTGGCTCTGGGGCCTGTGGAGGCTGGCAGTGCCCAGGGTGCATGCCATGCGCCCAGGTGTGCCTCTGGCTTGGTGGCCTGCGCCCAAAAGCCCATGATGCTTTTCCCTCAGCGTGTCCTGTGCACCCTACTCCCCTCTGTCAGCGGCCAGCCATCTGCGGACCTCAGATCCACAGCGGAGCCTGGTCTTTCTCTCGTGGCCCGGTCCCCCACTTCCTTGCTTCCCATCCCAGCAATCACACTGAAGGACTGAGTGTTCCCTGAGCCTGCATCACCAAGGCAGGAAAGGGCTCTGCTCCTATCTAGAGAGGGGCTGCAGATCTAGAGAGAGATTTACGAGGTCATCAGTCGCTGATATCTCTGATTTATATCGTCTAATTTTTCATAACTCCAGGCAGGAGCTGGATCTTTCTGTCCTCTCTAAGCTGCAGTATTGACAGCTGAGAATTCTTTGTTCCTTACAGCTACCAGTGCCTACCTAGTCCACGTGACTCTCCGCGTCTATGTCCTGCCCTTCGAAGAGCGGATGAGCAATACTTCGTGCTTTAAGCGCAGTTTTCACAGAGTTTGCTTCCAGGCCAGTTGCAGTGAAGAAGCACGAGCTTTGGCTCCATTTGGAACCTGCTGCTTTTCACCAGTTTGAGGGTGGCGACCCAGTTACCTCTGAGTCTGCTTCTTATCTGAGACAGTATTTAGTTAGCTAGAACTAAATACAAATAATTGTAATAACTATCAATTATCTTATACTTGGTATGTTACATAATAATTGCATAATATAGCAATATACATTTATATCTATAATAATTATCATTAATAAGATAGAGTGAAATATAAGTAATTAAATTATTAAAAATAGTAAAATGAGAACAATATTACTTACCTCACAGGGTCAATTGCAGAATGCCCCCTAGCACAAAAAAACAAAGCAAAAACTAGAAGACAAGTCCAGATCCACTGCCATCCAGCCAATTCCAACTCAGTAAAATAGTGTCCATCTGTACAGGAGAAGGCAGCCTCCTCTTTCTCCCACTGGGTGGCTGATGGGCTTGAACCACTGGACTTATGGTTAGTAGCCCACCGCCTAAGCCAGTGTCACCAGGGCTCCCTCAGACATGCACAGAGCCTCTTTTTGTCTTGTGCTTTGCTGCTGCGATGAGAAGGCTCCCAGGGGGTCCCTTCTAGAACCGGCTTCCCACACAGCAGCCCGAGTGATGCTTCTCACACACGTACCAATCCCACAGCCCCTCACTCGCAGCCTCCAGCCCTCCCAGTGTCTTCAGGCGAAGCTCAAAGGCCTCACCATCCCTTCCCCCTTCCCATTTGATCTGGCTCCTCGTCCCCTGTCTGGCCTCATTTCTGTCCTGCCAGTTTTGCTCCACCCATCAATGTACCTGTGAATCTCCAAGTGTTTGGATCATTTGCGATTAGGTCAGAGTGGGAAATTGAGAGCTCATTCTCAAAAGAAACAGGGACTGAAATCAGCTTAAAGTGGTTTGTATGAGAGCCCAGGAAAGTTTGCTGCGGCTGTCGAGGCGACTCTGACTCCGAGCGATCCCACGTGCGATGGAAGAATCCCTCCGCGATGGACATATCTGATCACAGCACACGGGAGCAGAGGAAGGGGGAGGAGGAGAGAGTGGAGCACAGCCTGGCCCACCAGGCCGTGAGGATGATGTTCCTGAGTAGAGCAGCTAGTCCACAGAGAGAACAACATGGCTGGGCCCACTATGAGACATGATGCCCCTCAGTGACCAAGGGCGATACAGGGGACAGCACCGGAGACAGTGTGGGAATTGCACCTGACCTGATCCCACCACACCGAGGCAAAGCACTGGGGGAGTGCAGCGGAACAGCAAGGGAATGGAGTGGCATGGTCCCCAGGGAATGCTGAAAGTGGACTTTGGGGCCAGGGCGTGGTGCCCTAACAGACTGGACCGGAAAACGCTCCTAAGGGCCAACAAACGATCCCTGAACTAACTACAAGCTTTTCTTTCTTGATGTGTTTTGTTTTGTTCTTTGTCAGTGGTTTGTTGTTGTTGTTTTGTTGTCTGGTTGTATACTGTTGCTTTGTTTTCCTCTGTCTTGTTTTTGTGCGTGTTATTGTCTCCACAGGTCTGTCTGAATAAGACAGGCTGGATGAACTATCTGGAGGAAAAACAACGGGACAGACAGTTCCAGGGGGACTTGGGATAGGGGGAGCTGGGGGGGGGGTGTAAGGAAGTGGTGTTAACAAACCCAGGGACAAGGGAACAACATGGGATCCAAAATGGTAGTGAGGGGGGAGTGGGAGGCCTGGTAGGGAATGATCAAGGGTAAGGTTATGTAAAGAAGAGGTATAGCTGTAACCCAGGTGGGGACGGAGGACAGTCAAGGGAGATAGAGGAAAGAGCTAGGAGGTAAAGGGCATTTATAGAGGTCTAGACAAAGACATGTACATGCAAATATATATATGAGGATGGGGAAATAGATCTATGTGCCTATATTTATAGGTTTAGTATTAAGGTGGCGGAAGGACCTTGGGCCTCTACTCAAGCACTCCCTCAATGCATGAATACTTTCTTCTATTAAATTGGCATTCTATGATGCTCATCCTCCTGACACAACTGCTGAAGCCAAAGCGGTGAACATGTAAATGTGGTGAAGAAAGCTGATGGTGCCCGGCTATCAAAAGTGATAGCATCTGGGGTCTTAAAGGCTTGAAGGTGAACAAGTGGCCATCTAGCTCAGTAGCAACAAAGCCCACATGGGAGAAACACACCAGCCTGTGTGATCACGAGGTGCCAAAGGAACCAGGTATAAGGCATCATGCAAAAAAAAATGTATATACACACACCATAGTGAATGAAGGGGGAAGTGCAGAATGGAGACCAAAAGCCCGTTTGTCGGCCACTGGAGATCCCCTCATAGAGGGGTTTAGGAGAGGAGACGGGTCAGTCATGGTGCGATGTAGTACCAATGAAGAACACAGCTTTCCCCCAGATCCTGGATGCTTCCTCCCCCCAACTACCATGATCCGAATTCTACCTTGCAGGACTGGATAGGGCAGAGGTTGTTCACTGGTGCATATGGGAGCTCGAGGCACAGGGAATCCAGGGTGGATGATCACTTCAGGACCAGGGGTGTGAGGGGCGATGCTGGGAGAGTGGAGGGTGAGTGGGTTGGAAAGGGGGAACCGATTACAAGGATCCACATGTGACCTCCTCCCTGGGAGATGGACGGCAGAGAAGGGGGGGAAGGGAGATTCCAGATAGAGCAAGATATGACAAAATAACAATCCATAAATTATCAAGGGCTCATGAGGGAGAGGGGAGCAGGGAGGGAGGGAAAAAAAAAAGAGGACCTGATGCACAGGGCTTAAGTGGAGAGCAAATGCTTTGAAAATGATTAGGGCAGTGAATGTACAGATGTGCTTTATATAATTGATGTATGTATATGTATGGATTGTGATAAGAGTTGTATGAGCCCCTAATAAAATGTAAAAAAAAAAAATCCCCTCTCAGCCAGCCTGCCGGCCACTAACCTCCACACTTTCCGCAAGGGAGGGGTGTCACCTGCTCAGTGATGCTCTTATGAAGGCTTCCTCCAGTCCTGAGGCCACAAGCTTCTCTGATGAGCTGCTCCGCCTACAGGTTGAAATGGATGGTGAGAGGATAGAGCCTGATAGCTATGAAGTGTCAGCATGGCTGACTAAAGGCGTTTTAAATCTGGAGAAGGAAAGAGAAGAGAGAGAGAGCAGTTTTCTTCTCTGGGATGATGAGAAGGTGGTACGCTCTCTCTCCACTTGGAACTGAACCACGATTCTGCCCTTGGGGGTTCGCTGCCCATCCAGAGGACAGTTAGGATGCTCCCCCTACCCCCGGCCAAGACCATGGGCAAAATCGGGTCCCAAGGGCTTCTCTCAGGGAAGGAAGCAGAATGTAAACAGACGTGCGATGACACAGGAGCAAAACTAAATATGGGAACTTTACCACCTTTTAGCCTCACCTGAGGAGCCCACATTTCAGAGCGTGTTTGACTTCTGGGCACTGAAACCCAAACCAAAGTACTACGGTCAAGTCCCTTCTGACTCCCGGGCCCCTCTAGAAAAGCCCCTCTGGACAGACCGCCACCTTTCTCTCCCGGAGCAACGGGAGTTTAGACCGCCTACGGTTCGCTCAGCAGCCTGGGGCTTACACAGCTTCCCACGCGGGCGCCTGCCTCTCCGTGTTCAGCACAGGTGTGATGACATGTGAGTAGGTGTGTTGGCTGAAAGAGTCAACAGGAAGGAAAGGCGACTTCCCCACAGATCCATGAGTTTATGTGACAGACATATACATCTCTCACCATCTGTCAGGTCTGTTGCTTCCCGCCTGCCCTGGAGCCCAGCCGCTCACAGGGACCCTCTTCTGCACAGGAGCAGACAGCCTCTCCTTTCTCTCTTGGGGTGGCCGGCAGGTTTGAACAGCTGACCTGGTGGTTACCAGTCCAGCGTCGACTCAGGAGTGCTACCAGACCAGGGCTCTGTCTTTGTTCTTGTAGAATATCCTGAAAAGAAATAAGGCAAAACTCAGAAAAGGTGTGTGTGTTTGTTTGTTTTTTAATAAAAATGAGATGTTTGTAGTGCTTTCAAATAATACAAAACTCCACAATGTGCAATAAGACTTGTTCTCCCCTGACCCTTCTGATTTCCATCCCAACTTTCTGGAGGTCATTTTTGTCAGATGTGTGTGTGTCTGTGGGGATGTCACCTGGACACGCATAGCCAACTGCTTTTAGAGCTTCACAGCTTCCTGTGACTACAGACAATGACAGGACAAACTGTCCTTCAACCCAAATAGTGTAACACCTATTGAAATGCAGCTGGAAATGCATGACTCGTTGGATATGGTAAAGATCGTTTCAGTCTTAGCCACATCTAAACAATTTACTAGAATGGGTTATTAAAAATGGTAGCACTTTTGAAAAGTCAGCAACCAGGGCAAGTTAGTCTTACTTAGGTTTTAGAGGGTGCTGGCCGACATGATGGGGAGCAGTGGTGGTGTCGTGGTCACGTGTGGGCTGCAATCGGTTTGACCTGCAGTTCGAATCCACCAGCAGCTCTGTGGGAGGGAGACTGGCTCTCTCCTCCCAGAAACAGGGACAGTCTTGGACACCCATAGGAGGTCACGGTGAGGCCGACCTGCGTCTTTCTGCGGACACATTTAGATAGCTGGGGGTGGTGGTGTGTGTGGTGTGTGTGTGTGTTGGGGGAGAAGCATTGACTTTCCAACACAGTGTGCTTGCCCTGTGGGGGAGGGGGCAGGGGCTGCAGGGGCATGAGTGGGTAATAAGGCCCCTCACCTGCAGCATTCTTCTTTGATTAACCCTCCCCCCCACCCCCGCCGCAGTTTAGGGCACTGTGTCTATAATCCTGGTGACTGGAGGAAGAATTCCAGGTTAAAAATATGCACAGTGTTTGCCCTTCTCGAGATGAAGAGCACAGATTATGAGTCTCTAGGGAAGCATCCCAAATGTCTTCCCGGGTTTCCAACGGAAGAACTGCAACCTGGCTGTACCTAGAGACTGAGGAGCTGCGGCAGAGTGGAGGAAGACACGGCACAGTCCGTGTGCGTCCTCTGCACAGTCCCTGGGGATTTGCCGACGCTAGACTTGCACGGTTGATGCTTGCCTTGCTCTGGCACGTGGCGTGCTGCTTCGCGAGGACACACGGGCCCTGCCGTTCATTCATTCCTTGGGCAGCCGGGAGGGAGTAATTAGCTCCGGTACCAGGAGTGGTGCGTGAACATGTTAGGAGGTAATTTTCTTATGGAGTTTTCCATGCAGGAGGATAAATTACTGAACAGTACTAGTAAATAACAGCGAGTGTTTACTGGGTGAGGGTGCATTGTGCGTTCTGTGTGGTCAGAGCACTGTAGGCACTGATTGATCCCAGGTCAATTCTGTCTGTCTGTCGTTATCTGCACTTTGTGTGTGAGGGAAGAAAGGGTGTCTTTCTTGCCCAGGGACGCACAGCTAGCGGGTGGGGCCGGTGGCCGAGATGAGCTGATGTGAGCGGTTTCTGGTCCTGACAGTAGGTGTGCGCAGAGCCAGCTCTCTGCACCCACCCTGCCTCGTCTCCTCTGCACCCGGAGAAGGGTACTGGGACACAGAAAGGGGCAGTTTAGGTCAGAGGATGCATCTTGTGTCTGTGTAATAGAAACCTTTTCTTTTCATACACACAGGAATTGAAATATTATCCCCAGGTGGATTTAGGACACACAAATCATCTTTCCCCCAACTTCAATTTACTTAAACTCTTGAAGTACAATTATATCATGGCAGTAACTGATACATTATTGAAGTCAGAAAATCTAGAGTAGGCTATCGTGTTTGTATTTACTGCTAAAGAGCATCTAGCTGCTCTAGCCAAGTGTGTGTTTATAAACACATTATTTAAAAAATGGTTAAGATTAAGTCATCATTGCTGCAGTAATATATTTTAAGCCAACTGTGTTATATCCTATATTAATAAAAATTAGACATGGAATATTAAACATTTAAAATAAACGTACGCCTGTACCAAGGTATCTTCTAACTCGGCAACCACACTTCTGAACATACACTAAATCTGTTACCTTATTTGATGATTTAGATGTAAAACTTTAAAACTAATACCAATGTCATATTATTTCTTATGAAAGGACATATTTTAGAGTCAAATTCATGTTGCAGCAAGCATGTTAGTTGAAAAAGTAGTTAACTCTCCTAAAATGGGGTGATTTTATTTTTTATTTCTCAAGTTCAAGGTTGTTATTAATTCAATAGGATACACTCTCCTTGATTCTCTCTTGAGGCAAACTGAATTGTAGCTATTAATTATCTGTTAACTACTTTGAATATGTTTCCTGCTTCTCGACAGTCTTTGAAACAAGTATAATGAGTGTGTCTAGTCAAGTCATAAGATCTTACAAGTAACTGCAGTGCGTCAACCTGAATTGGTAGAAACCGAGTTCATTCTTGCCAGTAACCCCAGGGCATCAACCTGAGTGGTTGAAAGCCAAGCCCAGTCTTGTCTGCCTCAGGTGCTCCACCATCCTGCCCCTACTTAGAGACCCTCCCACAGCCTCCAGTTTGTCAACCCCTTTGTGATGAAAGGTGTTACCTTCACTAACCAAGAGGTTTGTAGAGAATTAGGATTTTCTCATTAATGGGATTTTTTTCAGTTCTTTGAATACAAAAAAATTTAAAAATCTTATCGTGAATCAGGTTTGAAATTCTACTAAAATGCACCTCCACATTCCTTCCTAAGAAGTTATACACTGAATGTGAGCATAGGGGCTGGCCCGCCACGCCCATGCAGAAGCAAACCAAGAAAGAAAAAGCGAGCGAGGGGCTAGACCCCATACTGACCCACCGAGCCCTGAGGACGACGGACGTCCCTGCACAGAGCTGCTGAGGCACAGCGAGGACTGCAAGATTGACAACAGCTGGAGACACGGTGTCCCCTCGCTGGAGCACACCACAACAGAGGACAACACTGGGGACACACGGCGGGCGGGGAGTGAGTCTGGCCTGACCACACCCACAGAGGGGCAAACCAAGAAGAGAACATAACACATCAGCAACGGGAGCAAAGCAAAGCCATGAGCCCCCTGGGGAGCCCCAAGAATAGACTTCAGGCTGGGGGAGGGGGTTCCAGGACCCTCCCCCCGCCCCCCCCCCCCGGACTAACGGGGAGATACTCGTAAAAGTCAGTGGACAGACTTGGAATGTATGCTTTTTTGTTTTTTCTCTTTTTATTCAGTCTTTTGTTTGGTCTCTGTTGTTGTTTTGCCTGCTCAGATAAGACAGGCATGGGCAGCAAGCCTGAGGAGAAAGCAGTGGGGCAGATGGTTCTGGAGGGACCTGCGGGGAGGAGGCGAGGAGAGGAGTGGCGAGCACACAGTGCCATGGCCCGGGAGTTAAAAGCAACACCAAAGAGGACATGGAGAAACCGGTGGTGTGGGAGCAATAGTAATCTAGCTGAGCGGAATTACTAAGAGACAGAAGAAGGGTGAGCATGATGGTGGGGCAGGAGGAAGGTAAAAGGAAACAGGAAAGATCTAGGAAGCAAAGCTGTGGACAGAGATAGAAACATAGGTGTGCATTTTTGTAATATATTAATTCATAAAAATAGAGGTATTGGCCTAGGGACATATATTTTATGGCAATACATTGAGGAAGTGGACAGACTTTGTGCCTCTGCTCAAGCCCTCCCTCAACGCAAGAACAACCTGGCATCTTGTGATGCTCACCCTCCTGGCATGATCGCTGAAGACAAAATGGGTGTGTAAGAAACTGTGGTGAAGAAAGCTTTTAGTGTCCAGCTAACAAAAGATAGTGTCTGGGGTCTTAAAGGCTTGAAGTTAAACAAGCAGCCATCTTGCAGAGAAACAAACCCAAATGGAAGAAGCACACCAGCCTGTGTGATCATGAGGTATCGATGGCATCAGCTAACAGGAATCAGAAGACCCCAAACAACAATAACAAAACACTGTTGAGAATGAAGGGGGCTGGAGCAGAGACCCCACACCCATCTGTAGACAGTAGGGTACCCTCTCACAGAAGGGTCACGAGGGGATGAGTCAACCAGGGTGAAATGTGGTAGCACTGATGAAACACACAATATTCCTCTGGTTCTTTGAGCCGTCCTCACCCCCACTATCATGACCCCAGTCCTGCCTTTCAGTTCTGGCTAGACCAGAACGTGTACACTGGTCCGGATAAGAGCTCATGACACACGGAATCCAGGTCAGATAAACCCCTCAAGAATAGAAATGGGAATACCGATACATGATAAGTGTATAATTGCCCCTCCCTCAGGGGGATGAACTACAGAAACATGGGTGAAGGGAAACAGCCGTCAGTGTAAGATATGAAATCAATAATAATTTATAATTTGTCAAGGGGTCACAAAGGTGAGAAGAGGGACGGGGGGTGGAGAGGAACTAATATAGGTCTCAAACAGAAAGAAAATGTTTAGAAAATGATGGCGGCGTATGTACAAATATGCTTGATACAATTGATGTATAGGTTGATAGAAGAGCTGTAAGAGCCCCCAATAAAATAATTTTTTAAAAGATCCGTGGGCTCAGACAAGATTGCCATCTGTGCATGGTGGAATGGTGAGTGTCACCCAGAGGAGGAGGGCAGCCCATGACTGCGGCTGTGCCAGGGGGAGGTGGGGCCGAGGGCAGGCTGTGGCTGTGCCAGGGGGAGATGGGGCCGAGGGCAGGCTGCGGCTGTGCCAGGGGGAGGAGGGGCAGCCCGTGTCAAGAGCTGAGCTGCGTAACAAAGCCCACGAATGGTGTCTCTTTGATTGCACCAGAGTCCGCGTTAGATGGCACAGAGTTCGTGTGTATGCATGTCAGCATGCGTACGCTATGTCCACTAGTACCCAATCACTCATAAGCGCCGTCTCATGCTGTGTTGTATTGACGTGGAAAGTGATTTCTTACGATATCCAGGAAATGCTGGTCACTGGCCACATATCTTGTCTCGTGAAAAATAAGGCATTCGTAGTCCACAGCCCCGAGGCCTGTGCGTACTCCTCTTGTTGGGGTGGATGTTGCATAAGGATTTAAGGCTATATAAGCAGGTCCTATGCCCCTCCCTTCTCATCTTTAGGCTAGGTGTTTACTGTCTGCTTTCCTTCAGATAGATATTTATTTAAAATTTAAGAAGAACGATTTCAGCCAGTTTGCAAAGCAAGCATTCTCTTCTCCACACTGCACGTGCTAAGGGTCCCGGCATTGCTGCTCTCTGCACACGTGTTAGCCTGTCTCCATGTCTACTGTGGGTTTCCCATTCCCTGGCACATGGCTTCCTATGCCGCCTGCCTTCTCCTGGTTACGGTGGGCACGTGCTTTCCCTGTGGTTTCACAGCACTGTGTTCTCCCAGGATCTCTCCCTTGGGACGGTGCTGTTTATTTTGGGGGCTGTTATGTGGCTGACAGGTGGTCTTCCAGGGCACAGGGTTTCTTCCGGCTAGGGCTGTGGAGGTTGGGCCAGTCTCTGCCTGACCAGTAAGTCTGGTCTTTTTTGGGAATTGGGTTTTGGGGTTCACATGTTCCCCCGGTGTTGTCCAAGAGTGGTAGCTGGGTACTGTCTAGTCCTTCCGGTTTGGGGTCATGTAGTTCGTTAGTCCTTTAGACTAATCGCCCCCTTAAACCTTTAGTTTTTGTTCCTCTCCTTTGCTCCAGACAGGTGGAGACCAACAGGCATATCTTAGATGGCTTCTCTTAAGCTCTGAAGAACCCAGACACTACTGATCATAGGGTTCAGAACATTTTCTTTTTTTACTATTTTATTGGGGGCTCGTACAGCTCTTATCACAATCCATCCATCCATCCATTGTGTCACGCACATTTGTACACTTGTTGCCATAATTCTCAAAACATTTGCTTTTTACTTGAGCCCTTGGTATCAGCTCCACATTTTCCCCCTCCCTCATGAACCCTTGATAATTTATAAATTGTTATTTTGTCATGTCTTACAGTGTGCAACGTCTCCCTTCACCTACTTTTCTGTTGTTCATCTCCCAGGGAGGAGGTTATATGTAGATCCTTGTAATTGGTTCCCCCTTTGTACCCCACCTTCCCTCCACCCTCCATAGATCACCACTCTCACCACTGGTCATGAGGGGTTCATCTGTCCTGGATTCCTTGCATTTCCAGTTCCTATCTGTACCAGTGTACATTCTCATTCTCTGGTCTAGCCAGATTTGTAAGGTAGAATTGGGATCATGATAGTGGGGGTGGGTTGGGTAGGAAGCATATAGGAACTAGAGGAAAGTTGTATGTTTCATCGTTGCTACACTACACCTTGACTGGCTCGTCTCCTTCCACGACCCTTCTGTAAGGGATGTCCAGTTGCCTACAGATGGGCTTTGGGTCCCCACTCCACCCTCCCCCTCATTCACAATGATTTGATTTTTTGTTCTTTGATGCCTGATACTTGATCCCATCGACACCTTGTGATCACACAGGCTGGTGTGCTTCTTCCATGTGGACTTTGTTACTTCTGAGCTAGATGGCCGCTTGTTTACCTTCAGGCCTTTAAGACCACAGATGCTTTATCTTTTGATAGCTGGGCACCATCAGCTTTCTTCACCACATTTGCTTATGGACCCTCTTTATCTTCAGTGACCGTGTTGGGAAGGTGAGCATCATGGAATGCCTGTTTAATAGAAGAAAGTATTCTTGCATTGAGGGAGTACTTGAGTGGAGCCCCAATGTCCATCTGCTACTTTAATACTAAACCTATACATATATGCACATAGACCCATTTCCCCATCCTCATATATAAATATATTTACATATGTGCATGCCTGTACTTAGACTTCTATAAATGCCCTTTGCCTCCTAGCTCTTTCCTCTATTTCCTTTGACTTTCCTCTTGTCCCACTATCATGCTCAGCCTTCATTTGGGTTTTAGGAATTCCTTGGTTACATTGCCCTTGTTCAAGCCCTACCAGGCAGTAGCATGGAGCAGTAGTAACATTCCCCACTCATGTGCAACAATAGCCACAACCACACCTATATCTACAGGTGGGGGTGCGCCCCTACCCTTTCTTACACCTCTTTAGCGTGTCTGGCTACCTGCTTAGCCATTCGAGAATTATTTTTAATACTATTGTGGCAGGATTTTCTGTGTTGTGGTAATTATTCAAAACAACTCATTACTTACGGGAACACTATGAGTAATTATTGTAGCTGCCCTTTATTCTTGTGTTTCCCTCACTGTCTCCCAGTAATTGTTATTTTTATGACCCGTGTACTAGTATATTATGTTCATATACCATAAGTTATTCATCTCTCTAGATAGCGTTAGGTCTCTATGTAATTAGAGATCTTTTAAATCATATTAAGCACTTTTAAATCAATGACTAAGCAGTCACCTTTATTGCACATAACCCTTTTTTCTTCTGCTGAATTAGGAAACATACTTATAAGTAGAATTATAAAATAAAAGTTATAAATATTAATAAAGCTTTTGCCATATTATAATATTCTCTAAAGTATACTATTTTGCTGTGCGATACCACCAACTGGCAGATGATAACCTGCGTTGCCAGTATCGGTGCTATTTTATTTTACCACTTAGGAGTGTAAAATAGCCTCTGAAGATATTCTGATTATTTTAGCACTCACCAAACCCAACCCACTACCATCAAGTCACTTATGATTCATAGCAGCCCTGTAGCTGAGGCTGGGGATCTTTATGGGAGCAGTCAGCCTCCTCATTCTCTGGCAGAGTGGCTGGTAGATTTGACCACTGGCCTGTGTCTAGCACGTACCCAACTGCACAGCGAACATTAGTGCCGGTGCTGGTTTTCTGTTCATGGCTCTTACAGTGAAGTGTTGTTTAGCCCTTTCACCTTCTTCAGGGTTGTCATTTCCTGAGTTCTCTCTCACGGAGGAGCCCTGCTAATGCCCCCAGCAGGCCCAGGAGCTGTGAATTGTTCTATCACCGTAGAGGAAACTGAGGTGTGGTGAAATCAAATGACCTGGCCAACCCATCTGGGTTGACTAGAGAAACAAATTCATAGAGACACTCATAGGTGTATAAGAAAGAGCTTTATATCCAAGAGTAATTATACATTAAGAAAACATTCCATCCCAGTTCAGATCAAGTCCATAAGTCTGATATTATCCCATATGTCAGAGGTCCATAAATTCCTCTTTAGACTCACACAGCCATGCAATGGCACCGAATGCAGGAAGATCACAGGCCAGTGGGTGCAAAGTACTGTAGATCCAGTGGCAGTGGGAGCACCTTAGCGCTGGCATGGGTCTCTACGTGGCTCCTCCAGGCCAGGGTGCTGACTGCCTCAGGACAGCCCCGTCAGGCGCCTTGTCAGGAGTGTCTCGCAGGGAGTGAGCAATGCCCCGCCTCCAGCGAGCTGTTTAGCTCCTTCACGCCTCCAAATGAAGTCACCAAGCTGTGACCTGATCGACAGGCTACACTCCACCCCTTCACTCTTCAGTCTCAAGTTGACCACAGATGGTGTAACTGCCACAGCCAGCTCAAAGTGGTGAGCAGAGGTTTGGGCTTGGGCCGCAGGAACCCAGTTATAGTACAGGGTTGACACCCGTCACACTTAATACAAGTGTTTCTATTAGCCTTTTCATTTTGTGTTTGTAATTTTTTTTACTGCATAAAGTTTTCTATGTTTATCTTTGAAATTATTCTTTTTCCTGGTGTCTATTGCTTGAATGCTGATTAAGCCATTGTTCTGCTATAGATCTGATGAACATTTTTGCCAGCTATTCTGTAATTGGAATTACAGAATCTAAGTTTTTGTGATTCTGTTGCAATTTAATTCCCCCAATATTTTGTTTAAAATAATCCTTTATTATTTGCATTGGAAATAAAACTTTATAAAACATTGCTCTATATTCCTACCCCCTCCCACCACCACCCCCGTCGCTCTGGTGGGTGATAAGTGCACTATTAAAGTGGGTGAAAGAGTCCATCCTTGCTTTGGGGACACTCTTGCTGGGTCTTCAAAAAAGGCAGAAACGCAGGCTCACCGCCATTGAGCTGGTTCTGACCAGTAGTCAGATTCAGAAGAGGATGTAAACCTAGGGGTACTTATCACAACTGACTTCCGATAGATACGGGCTGAAAGCAGAGAGCACCAGAAAGATGGTTGCTTGTTTTGTAAAACTTTTTGGTTGTGGAATGGCACTCAACTTTGTGGCCCATCGCACACTGCAGTGATACTTTGGTTGTCCAACGTCTCCGAGCTGGGACTTTCCATGACCTGAACAGCAGCGGTGTTTGTAACCCTGCACGGGACGGGAGCGTCACGAGTCGATCCCCCAGGACACAAAGGGCGATGCTTCAGGCTGGACACCGCTCTCGCCCGACAACAGTCAGTGCTGCTTGTTAGCACTGTGTTGCATTTGCATAGCTGATTGTACTTTTATTGCACCGTGCTTTGACATTGAATGCACCACACTTAGTGTGCTTCGATGATTAGGGGGTGCTTCCACAAATAGACCTCTTAGTTAACATCTTTGTGTTCAAGTCCCCCCAAAATGAATTTACCTAAGCGTCATTTGGGGGCATCAGGACCAGTTATTTGGTTTTCCATGATTTCTTACGGAAACAGTACTTTCCATTCTCGAGCGTGTCGGTGTTTGAGCACAAATTTGGAACAGATTGAGTTTGACAAGCCATGTGTCCACCAGGTATCAATTTGTCATCCATGGCAGAGGCAGGACCTGACAATAAGGACATTTGTCATTAAATTTTACAATGTCTGACATACACATCAGCCACAGACCTAAATTATGGCATCCCCACTAGCATTTTTTGCTGAGTAACACATTGGAAAGTAGAGCAGGTCTAGATTCACTCTAAATGGGGAAAGTTAGCACTGCTCCGTGTTACTGTGTGCCGAGTGGGAATGTTACTCTTGCTCTGTGCTACTGTGTGCCAAGTGGGAATGTTACTCCTGCTCCGTGTTGCTGTGTGCTTAGTGGGAATGTTACTATTGCTCCGTATTACTGTGTGCCAAGGGGGAATTCTGCTACTTCTCTGTGTTACTGTGTGCTGAGTGGGAATGTTACTATTGCTCCGTATTACTGTGTGCCGAGTGGGAAATGTTACTACTGCTCCGTGTTACTGTGTGCTGAGTGGGAATGTTACTATTGCTCCATGTTACCGTGTGCCAAGTGGGAATGCTGCTACTTCTACGTGTTAGTGTGCTGAGTGGGAATGTTACTACTGCTGTGTTACTGTGTGCCGAGGGGGAATGTTACTACTGCTCTGTGTTACTGTGTGCTGAGTGGGACTGTTACTACTGCTCCGTGTTACCGTGTGCTGAGTGGGAATGTTACTACTGCTCCGTGTTACTGTGTGCCGAGTGGGAATGTTACTGCTGCTCCGTGTTACTGTGTGCCGAGGGGGAATGTTACTACTGCTCCGTGTTACTGTGTGCTGAGTGGGAATGTTACTATTGCTCGTGTTACCGTGTGCTGAGTGGGAATGTTACTGCTGCTCCGTGTTACTGTGTGCCGAGTGGGGCTGTTACTGCTGCTCCGTGTTACTGTGTGCTGAGTGGGAATGTTACTACTGCTCTGTGTTACCGTGTGCTGAGTGGGAATGTTACTACTGCTCGTGTTACTGTGCGCTGAGTGGGACTGTTACTACTGCTCCGTGTTACTGTGTGCCGAGTGGGACTGTTACTGCTGCTCCGTGTTACTGTGTGCCGAGTGGGACTGTTACTGCTGCTCCGTGTTACTGTGTGCTGAGTGGGAATGTTACTACTGCTCGTGTTACCGTGTGCTGAGTGGGAATGTTACTACTGCTCGTGTTACTGTGTGCTGAGTGGGACTGTTACTGCTGCTCCGTGTTACTGTGTGCTGAGTGAGAATGTTACTACTGCTCATGTTACCGTGTGCTGAGTGGGAATGTTACTATTGCTCGTGTTACCGTGTGCTGAGTGGGAATGTTACTACTGCTCGTGTTACTGTGTGCTGAGTGGGACTGTTACTGCTGCTCCGTGTTACTGTGTGCCGAGTGGGACTGTTACTGCTGCTCCGTGTTACTGTGTGCTGAGTGGGAATGTTACTACTGCTCGTGTTACTGTGTGCTGAGTGGGAATGTTACTATTGCTCGTGTTACCGTGTGCTGAGTGGGAATGTTACTGCTGCTCCGTGTTACTGTGTGCCGAGTGGGACTGTTACTGCTGCTCCGTGTTACTGTGTGCTGAGTGGGAATGTTACTACTGCTCTTGTTACCGTGTGCTGAGTGGGACTGTTACTACTGCTCCGTGTTACTGTGTGCTGAGTGGGAATGTTACTGCTGCTCCATGTTACTGTGTGCCGAGGGGGAATGCTGCTACTGCTCCGTGTTACTGTGTGCTGAGGGGGAATGTTACTACTGCTCTGTGTTACTGTGTGCCGAGGGGGAATGCTGCTACTGCTCCGTGTTACTGTGTGCCGAGGGGGAATGTTACTACTGCTCTGTGTTACTGTGTGCCGAGTGTGAATGTTACTACTGCTCCGTGTAACTATGTGCCGAGTGGGACTGTTACAACTGCTCCGTGTTACTGTGTGCCGAGTGCGAATGTTGCTACTGCTCCGTGTTACTGTGTGCCGAGGGGGAATGTTACTACTGCTCTGTGTTACTGTGTGCTGAGTGGGACTGTTACTACTGCTCCGTGTTACTGTGTGCCGAGGGGGAATGCTACTACTGCTCCGTGTTACTGTGTGCCGAGTGCGAATGTTACTACTGCTCCGTGTTACTGTGTGCCGAGTGGGAATGTTACTACTGCTCGTGTTACCGTGTGCTGAGTGGGAATGTTACTACTGCTTGTGTTACCGTGTGCTGAGTGGGAATGTTACTACTTCTCCGTGTTACTGTGTGCTGAGTGGGAATGTTACTACTGCTCGTGTTACCGTGTGCTGAGTGGGAATGTTACTACTGCTCGTGTTACTGTGTGCTGAGTGGGAATGTTACTACTGCTCGTGTTACCGTGTGCTGAGTGGGAATGTTACTACTTCTCCGTGTTACTGTGTGCCGAGTGGGAATGTTACTGCTGCTCCGTGTTACCATCTGCTCCTCAGGAGGCAAGCTTGAGCACATAGGTGCTGCGATGAGTAGAGTGTGGGCATGGGTACCACCTGCCCATTCCTGCACTCATTTCAGTGGGCATTTCCTGATCGTTTACCAGGCAGGTTGCTATATTCTGTTGCTACACTGTGGTTTTGAATATCTGAGGATGATCAACATGTTTTACTGAAGTCTTTGGACCAATAACACAGAAAGGCAATCAGTAGGGGACCCCTTTGTACAGGACTATCCTCCAGGGACAGCTCCCTGCAGTGCAGACAGTGCGGTTTGCCTTCCTTGGGGAAGGTTTGTCCCCTTTCCTGAATGGGAAGGAAGCGCTACTGAGGTACCGTAGTAGCACATTCACCTGAAACAAGGAAAAGGCCACGCAGGGACCGCTTTGTCTCTCTCCGTCCACGGCCCTGAGCAGCGTTACATTCATGATAATAAGTGTGTGGTGAAGATCTGTGTAAAAAGAACTCAGTCAGAGGTCTGGCAATGTGCACCCTAGTGTCCTCCTTCCCCTGCTGGGAGAATCGGTCCGGGTTTTGCCACAGCCTGCCTTTGGTTTCCTTCCTTTCCATGACCGGAAGGACCGGATGAGATGATACCGATTTTTCCGTTGACCTCTGACTCTGTGAAGGTGTAAGAGGCCTGTCTGACTCACAAAGCCGGCAGTTACCTTGTTGGTGGGTCCTTGTTGCGTGTGCCAAGGCCGGCTCCCCGTGAGAGGTGTGCCTGTGAGTGGATGTCAGAACGCACCCGGACTCCCCAAGGGCATTCTCCTCCTCATTCTCTTTTTCTCAAGTTCAGAGATGTCATTTGTATGTGGGGGAACAGAAGAGTGAATAAATTACAGCGGACGTGGAAAAGCATTTATCTTAAAACTATTATTTCCTTGTCTCTTTCCAACATCTAATACCTCCCCTTATTGCAGTTGTGTCGGGCAGAATGAGAAATGGATCTGACACATTTTTTCTCTTCACGTCCAACCTGTTTCAGCCCTGCCCCTCGGCTGGTGCTCCTTTAAGGCAGTGGTTATGCAGACCCTTGGGCACAACTGTCAAAGAGGAGAATAGAAGAAACATCTCTATGCTGACTGTATTGACAGGGGCTTTCAATAGGATCTCATGACGCAGCGATCCCACCCCTAGGGAATGTCCCCGCTGAAATAGAAACTTATTCCCACAAAAACCCACAGGCAAGTCTGTTTGCGAATATGCACATATGTGTGTGGTTTTAATTGCCCCACTTGGAACCAATTCCAGCCTCTCTCAGTTGGGAACAGATAAGCAAACTGTGGTCCATCCTTTCCCTGTCCCACCCCTGAATCGTGAGCAGGAGCCACGTCGGGTCCCTCGGCACCGTGGATGAGCAGCACTGGGCGCCACAGGCTGCCTGCTGTAGGGTCCCACCCCGTGACGTCTGGGAAAGTCAAGCTACAGGGTCTGAAAACAGCCCCTGGTCGTCAGCAGCTGCAGGCAGAGGCAGGGTGACTGCGCAGGTCCACCTGCGCCTCTTGCAGTAGTGGTACCTATTGCACATTTTAGTAAGCGATTAAGCAGGGCAGAGCTGGTCTCCATCGTGTCGGTGGTCACGTGACTGTGTGACTCTATGTCTGTCACCAAACTGCATCCATGAGATAAGAAGCTTCATGTATGTAAATTACACCTTCATAGAAAACAAACGAGCCCGTTCCAACGAGAAGGATCTGAGAAAGGGCTGCGGAAGCAACAGACAGGCACTCACGTTTCTTTCCCCCCGGGCTCCGGAGGGTGCTTTGTTCTGCACCTGATGCTCGGGTGGGTGTTTTGTTTGGTACCTAATACTCAGTTTAAGCAGAAATACAAGTGTCACAGGAATACAAGACACTGCCCTTGTCCACAGGGGGCTGACATGCTCTTTACTCAGAAATAAAATCCTGAAACTCACCGCCAGGGGGTTGATTCTGATTTGCAGGGAGCCCGTAGGACAGGGCAGAGCTGCCCCTGCGGGTTTCCCAGACTGTAACTCCTTATAGGCGAAGGCGGTCTCCTCTTTCTCCTGCAAAGTGGCGGTGGCCCAACATGTAGTCACCAAGCCATTGGGACACTCCATTAAGAAACTCAGGGTTTTTAGAAAAGACCTGCTACTGGGACACAAAGGAAGCAGCATTTTGTTGATGATTGGTTGCTATCCCACAGCTGAACCACGGAAGGAAATACAGGCGCTATAGACAGGAAGGAGGAAAATACTCGAAACGGCAACTTGTTTTGCACTTAGTTTTTGTTTTTAATGTTGATTCATATTTTTTTACCTGCCCGCATAAGGGCCAAGTAATAAGGCACAGCTTGGCCTTGCTTCTGGACATGTGGTGCGCGTGAGTGGGTCTGGTCTCCGTGTAAACCACGGAGAGCTTCGAGGCCCCACTTGAAAGAGCTTTCGATGGTGAAAGGTCTGTGTGCTTTTGCATGTCCTGTGCACGTCCAGGAAGGAAACCACCCTGAGCGTCCACACACATTGAAACGGAGGGCCCGACAGGAGCGTCCACACACATTGAAATGGAGGGCCCGACAGGTAAGCACCGCTCAAGGGCTGGCCAGCCGCCTCCCAAGCCCCCCAGCACGGAGCCCTCACTGCTGCCTACACAGTCTGCACCCCCTCAGCGGTGGGGGAGTGAGGAGGCAGAGCCCGAGTGTGGAGGGCACTTCCCGGAAGGCACTTCGCGGACACCACTCGGCTAGGGTGGGGCCAGGGCCACCGTCGCCCTTCCCCTCTTCTGTTCCATCCAGAGCTCCAGCCCGAGCTCTTTTTCTCCCTTCTTCCCTGGGCGCCCGGCTCCGTCCCCCCGAGACAGTCCCCTCTCCCTGAACAGAGAAATCTTCCCTCAGTGGTCAGCGGAGCAGCTGATGACGGCCCAGTAGGGGCAGCAGCATCTGGTCGGCCAGAGGGCCGGCCCTGTCTGTTCAGGGGCCGTGTGCATCTAGGCCTGGCCGCTAGCTGCTGTCAGCCCAGTCTGGCTCCCAGAGTCCGCGCACACAGCATAGAACTGGCACACGTGCCCGGGCCCTGCCCTCAGAAGGTCCCCAGGCCTGTCTCCGAGGAGCCTCTGGGTTGGTTCAAAAGGCCGGTCTTCCCGGCCAGTGCCTAACCCTGTGTGCCTGTGTCACCGACGGGACAGGCCCCTGCTGTGCAGACCCAGGCAGGAGAGGCTGGGATGGGGCATGTGCCTCGTGCTAGCTTGTTGCTGCGCCACGAGGGAGCTGGGCTCTAACTGCCCCCTCACTCCTTCCCACAGGCCTCCGTCAGTCCCAGGGCCTTCAGATAATTCAGATAGATGTAAGACAGCAGCTCAGCTTCGCGCACGCTTCTGTCACCTCTTCCTCTGTCCTGAAGAGCAGACCCCTCGTGGGGTAAGTCTTCGCTGGTCACATGCAAGCCCTCTGGTTGCCCGATGAAGAACACCAGTTCTCCCCGCGTCTCCTTTCTGCCAGAAACGTCTGTATGTCTGTCTGTGGTGGCAGGAGGTGGGTAGGAGGCATCTTCGTTGCTCTTAATTCAAAACCTCCTCACTGCGCTTGCAGACTTTCCCACACCCGCTGGCCTGGAGGCTCCCGAGTGCCCAGTGTGCCACCTTCAAGTGAAGCAGAGCCTTGGCCATTGCAGATATTTAGTGAGACCCCATATCCGCCCACCAGTGAATGCGCCTACCTGTCCTGTGGGGATTTCGTCTCTAGGGTCAGCAGGCTCAGGTCAACTAGTGGCCCTCATCTCCATGGGCCAACCGCAAACCTGGCTCAGGACTCGCTGCGCCGGCACAATCGTGTATGAATTTTTTGGCGGCACCAGCTGCCTGTGACCTATCCTTCATGCAACTCCCTTCCAGTTCGTGGCCTTTCCCCCAAATTTACCACACCCTGCTCCATCTGTCCTCAAGCTTTGTCAGCGGTTCTCACTCAGGGACTGATGCTGTTCTTAAAGCAGGCGTGAGCTTTAACGGGGTCTCGGGATGCTATGTGGTGAGAGCCATTGGGTGCACATCACCTCCTGTATCCTTAGGGGGGAGAGAAGCAGAGGCGGGGGAACGTGGAGAGACAGAGCTGTCGTGGCTCCCCAGAAGGAACTCGTGCACCGGAGGGAGGGCATCTCTCATTTGTTTCATCGCTGGGTCCCATTGTCATGTACGCAAAGCCACACGTGAGCAAAACACCGATGTTGACGGCCAGTTTGGCCGTTCAAAACCAGCAACTGCCCTGGGAGGAAGGGGAGACTGCCCCATCAAGACCTGCAGCCTCAACGCCCTGTGTAAGGCTGGGGTGTGCTTGATGGCAGTGAGTTGGGTTTTACTTTGGGGTAACCCCTCACCGACGGTGACCCGTGTTCCATATTGGAGTGAGATGGATTTTCTGGTCCCTGATGAAATCCAGGGACGGGACAGGGTGTTCAGCTTGAGAATGTCATGTTACAAGGAATGGCTTCGGTGGAATCGGCGAGCCCCCTGCTCCCTGGGCTGACTGTGGCTGATAGCGTTGACAGCCAGCCGCCCAACCTTGATGCAGATGCGCTTATCATCTCAAGTCATCAGAAGCATTGGGTACTGGATACAGCTGTCTAGACAAGTGACTCTCATTCCATATGAGAACAGTGCAGGAAACAAGTGTTTCAAAACTTCCGGGGGATTGGTGAGGGCAGGTGTTTGGCACACACCCACCTGATGTATAAATAAAAAATCTGGATATATACCTGTATGATGTCTGTGTCTAGCTAGCTGTCTATCTCTACATCTAATTTTAACCAAAAGAAATGCCCTTGGGAATCAGTCTGCTGGAAATAACTGACGAAGAACACTACCGCTCTGTAGTCTTCCTGGTCTCCCCCTCCCTTCCTGGTCTCTCCCTCCCTTCCTGGTCTCCCCCTCCCTTCCTGGTCTCCCCCTCCCTTCCTGGTCTCTCCCTCCCTTCCTGGTCTCCCCCTCCCTTCCTGGTCTCTCCCTCCCTTCCTGGTCTCCCCCTCCCTTCCTGGTCTCTCCCTCCCTTCCTGGTCTCCCCCTCCCTTCCTGGTCTCCCCCTCCCTTCCTGGTCTCCCCCTCCCTTCCTGGTCTCCCCCTCCCTTCCTGGTCTCCCCCTCCCTTCCTGGTCTCCCCCTCCCTTCCTGGTCTCCCCCTCCCTTCCTGGTCTCCCCCTCCCTTCCTGGTCTCCCCCTCCCTTCCTGGTCTCCCCCTCCCTTCCTGGTCTCCCCCTCCCTTCCTGGTCTCCCCCTCCCTTCCTGGTCTCCCCCTCCCTTCCTGGTCTCCCCCTCCCTTCCTGGTCTCCCCCTCCCTTCCTGGTCTCCCCCTCCTGTGGTGAGTGCTCTCAGAATAGCACAGTGGGGGCACAAGAAAGTAAGTGACCAAATTCTTTAGAGAATCAATTTTGAAAAATCAAAACAAAATTCCAAATCCCCCCCCAAAAAAAACCCAAATGAAAATTACATTTATGTGCCATTTTAAAAGCCTCGAGTATAATGAAAGGTTTTGTGCATGCGTGTTTTCTGTACAGCAGATCCTATTTTAAACCAAAAACAAAACGAGAGTGGCACACATGCGTCTTTTTAAGAGCATTGGCTGGATTGCGGGGTTTGTGTTTTCTGTAAAGTAGCCCTAGTGTAAACGTGCACTATTTTAAAGGGACCTTTGATAATGGTTTTTATCGTGAAAATTGGATATCTTAACCACACACATGATTAAGTGGCACCGAAGGACTGAGTGACAGGGACCCAAGCAGACGAAGCACCACAAGGCTTTGGGGATAGGCATAGACCCTCCTTAGAAGAAACTGTGAACTTTATTGCTGGTGGCGTAGTGGTTACGCATGGGGCTGCTCATGGCAAGGTCGGCACTTTGAAACCACCAGCTGCTCCTTGGGAGAAAGTTACAATCTGAGAACCCACAGAGGCGGTTCTACCTTGTCCTCTAGGGTCACTATGAGTCAGCATTCACTGGATGGCAATGAGTTTGTGTTTGTGTGTTTTGCTGCGTAGCATGACGTGCAGGAGTAAGTGGCTTCGGTGCATGGTTCTTATCCTAACGTGTGTATGCAAGGCACGCGAGATCTTGTTACAAGACAGCGGTTGCAGTGGCTCATGCTAAACATAAGAGTTCTAAGAAGGAGAAATTAAGACGGCCCTGTATGAGACCTCTCTCTAACCCTCTCTGGCTTTTCATAAGGCAAACAGCTGTGCCTTAACAAGGGAAGACACTCCGGAATCAGGCAGACATGGGTTCAAATCCCTGCCCTGCTACTGTGAACTTGGGTAAGTCACTGATCTTCTCAAAGAATCTGTTTCCTTATGAGCAAAATTGGCATAGCAACAGCTGCTATGCCGGTGGTGGTGAGGATTAAACACGGCACGTTAAGCATGTGTCACGGATGTTGGCATGGAGACGGGGCAAGGGGACTGGATTCTGAGAGTAACTCATTAAATGTACATTTGAAGCCAATTTCCAGGGCAAATCTCACCAAGATTTTTCGTGAAAAGTAACATTTGTGTTCAAGAAGAAGGGTATTGGTGAGTCTTGTCTTCCTTGGGGGAGACTTGCCTTTGATTCCTGGGCATGCACCTCGTGGCAGCATCTCCTGTTCATCAGTGGGGTCTTGTGAGCTGCTGTGATGTTGAGCAGGTCAGAGTGGAGCTTCCGGCTTTACCTGGAATCAGGGGCGTGCATGCCCCCAAAAGACATATATGCCTTGGTTAGAAATTAACCTCACTCTCTCTCCTGCCCTCTCATCTCCCACCTCCACATGTAGCACCAAGAGATGCTGAGGTGAATATGCTACCACGAAATGTGTCTTGATTTTTTTATTCTACCTTCTCTTCTATCTCTCTTATTCTCTATGACTTTTGTTACTATAATCGTTATATATCATAACCCTACAGTTGTGCCTGTCGGACCCGTGATACAGTTGTGAGGGGCTGGATTCCCCACAATACGCACATCTGAATATTTGCTCAGGAGGCCGCATTACGCCAATGTTTATTATAATGCACCAGGGAAAACATCTGGATGTGGAGTTTGGTTCCTGGGAAGCTTTTGAAGAACTCATTCACTTTAGTAGTTGTGGAGCTATCTAGACTTCCTGGAAGGGGTGTGTGTGTGTGTGTGGGGTGTGTGGGGTGTGTGGGATGGTGTGTGTGTGTGTGTGGTGTGTGTGTGTGTGAGGTGTGTGTGTGTGGTGTGTGTGTGTGTTGTGTGTGGTGTGTGTGTGGTGTGTGTGTTTGTGTGGGGTGTGTGTGTGGGTGTGTGTGTGTGTGTGGTGTGTGTGGTGTGTGTGGGTGTGTGTGTGTGTGTGTGGTGAGTGTGTGTGTGTGGGGTGTGTGTGTGGTGTGTGTGTGTGTGGGGTGTGTGTATGTGTGTGGGGTGTGTGTGTGTGTGGTGTGTCTGTGTGGGTGTGTGTGTGTGTGGGGGTGTGTGTGTGGGGTGTGTGTGTGGGGTGTGTGTGTGGGGTGTGTGTGGGGGTGTGTGTGTGGGGGTGTGTGGGGGGGGGTGTGTGTGTGGGGGGTGTGTGTGTGGGGTGGGGTGTGTGTGTGGGGTGGGGTGTGTGTGTGGGGGTGTGTGTGTGAGGGGGTGTGTGTGGTGTGTGTGGGGTGTGTGTGTGGGGTGTGTGTGTGGGGGTGTGTGTGTGGGTGTGTGTGTGTGTGTTTGGGGTGTGTGTGGGGGTGTGTGTGTGGTATGTGGGTGGGTGTGGGTGTGTGTGTGGGGGGTGTGTGGGGGTGTGTGTGTGGGGGGGTGTGTGTGTGTGGGGTATGTGTGTGTGTGGGGGGTGTGTGGGGGTGTGTGTGTGGGGGTGTATGTGTTTGGGGTGTGTGTGGGGGTGTGTGTGTGGGGTGTGTGTGTGTGGGTGTGTGTGGGGGGGTGTGTGTGGGGGGGTGTGTGTGGGTGTGTGTGTGTGGGTGTGGGGTGTGTGTGGTGTGTGTGTGTGTGTGTGTGTGGGTGTTAATACTGGTACCTTGTGTCTTTTGAGGAGCACGCTCATTTTGTCCATGAGGTTGGCAGTTGTTGGCAGAATGTGTTGTCATATCTTCCGATCTGTTTTAGCATCTAATAGGATCTATACTGATAGACCCTCCTTCACGCTTGATCCTTGTGTCCTTTCTCTCTGTCGTCCCTCATAAATAACGTTATGAGTGTTTTAACATTTTTATTAATCATGTAAAGAGCTGATGTTTTGCTTACATTGCTCTCCAGTTTTCTATTTCATCGATCTTTGCTGTTTATTACTTCCCCTCCCACCAACTTCTGTATAATGTCCCTTGCAGGGGACACTTTAAAAGTCTCATAGTCCTGTATTTTCAACTATTTTCCCTTGCCAGGATTTAATATTTGAGCAGTGCTGAAAATTTACAACTTTGCAACAGCAATAAGGAACCAAATCAATTGCAGAATGGGCAAAAGATCTGATCAGAAACCTCACCAAAGAAGATATCCAGGTGGCAAAAATTTGTATGAAAAAGTACTCAGAATCATATGTTAGTAGGTGATCGCAAATCAAAGTAAAACGTACTCCTATACGGCTGTTCAGCAGCAGCAAAACCAAACCTGCTGTCATGGTGTTGCTTCTGACTCCTGACGAGCCAGCATGAGTCCAAGAACCCTGCTCCACAGCGTGTCCCCGACTCGGACCTATCAGAAGGGCGTCGTCAGGCCCTTCTGAGGCCTGGCCACAGAAAACAGCCACGGAAGAACCTTGTGAAGGAGGTTCCTTGGCGGACTACGATGCGCCAGCCCCCAGCGGCGGTCCTTCCAGTCGCCTCGTATGTCTGCGAACGTTGTGCTTGAATACGGAAGTCCGTCAAGA
This sequence comes from Tenrec ecaudatus, assembly GCF_050624435.1. Classification (NCBI taxonomy): domain Eukaryota; kingdom Metazoa; phylum Chordata; class Mammalia; order Afrosoricida; family Tenrecidae; genus Tenrec; species Tenrec ecaudatus. Next base: position 1,165,677 of record NC_134546.1, read on the forward strand.
ATACACGCACTTGAAGTGCGCTGCTGGAGAAGTCTGCTGAAAGGACCCCGGAGGACAGGCTTCGTCCCACGTACTCTGGACCCGTCCTGGAGAAGGACTGCACGCGCAGTAACGGGCAGGGACAGTGAGCGAGGAAGGTGCTCGAGGAGATGGAGCGACACAGTGGTTGCGATGCTGGCACAGGACGCGGAGGGGTCGCTGTGAGTCAGAAGAGCTCAGTGGCACTGAGCCACCACCTCTGAGGCAGCTCTCGGAGCTGTAAATGCCAGCCTTGCGGCTTTCTGCTCCCCTAAAGATGTGCAGTCTCAGAAACCCATGGGGGCAGGTCTGCTGTCCTGGAGGGTCGCTGTGAGTCAGAATTGACTTGATGGCAGTGAGTTTGCTTTTAGCCATTAAGAAGGCTAAAATCTCAACACTGCCCAACACTGTGGGGAGCAGCGGGGATGCTCTCATTCACTCTGTGGGAAGACACTCTGGCAGTCTCTTATAAAGCTGAACACAAGCTTATCATCCGAGCTAGCAATGGTACTACCACGTCTTGACCCAAATGGATGGAAATTTATGCCCGTGTAAAAATCTGCATATGTTTATAGCAACTTTAACCTTAATTGCCCCAAATTGGAAATACAATATTTTTCAGTAGGTAAACAGATTAAAACAACCCTAAATGAACTGTGCTACATCCATACAATAGAGTATCCAGAAATAAATATACAAGCGATACAGAAGAGGCTGCAATGCTGGTAAGTGGAAGAAGCCAACTCGCCTGCCAGCTGACGTGCTGTGGAGGTGTGTGTGTTTCTGTGATGCTGGAAGCAGTGCCACTGGTGTTGGAAAAACCAGGATGGTCACTCATGGTGGACAACAGAGCTTCCAGGCTAAGAAGAGAGTAGGCAGAATGGGTGGTCCAGTTCTGAGGGGTTGGCCGCTGAAAACCTGTTATGTTTGGCAGAAGATTGACTCATATGGGGTCAGAAGAGAAGCCCTTCAGGTTGGCAGGCACTCGAAATAGGACTGGGGAACACTGGCCTTCTTAAAGGCGTGTCAACCTCATGGTTTGATGGAGGAAAGCTTTGGAGACGGTGGCAGTTACATAATCCCATGTCAATTTGAAAGTATTGAGTAAAGGGGTGGAGTCTAGCCTGTCAATCAGGTCACAGCCTGATGGATGTCTCTTGTGGACATGGCTTCTCATAAGGATTCTGAGAAATTCCTCTCTCTCTGTTTCACTCTCCTGCGGTTGAGACACTCAAAGAGCTGAAGGAGCCACGTGGAGACCCTTGCCAGCACTGAGGTGTTTCCACTGCCACTCGATCCACAAAAATCTGCACCAACCAGCCTGTAATCTCCCTGCATTTTGCATCATTGCATGTGACTGTATGTGTCTGAAGAAGGATTTATGGAGGAGTATTGGCCATATGGGCTAACATTGGACTTATAGATTTGGTCTGGAATGGGATGGCATGTTTTCTTAATATACCATTACTCTTTGACATAAAGCTCTTTCTTATACATATAGGGTGTCTCTGGACTTGTTTCTCTAGTCAACCCGGCCTAGCACAGGGACCTTCGCGGTGGATGAGCTGTGGGTGAACATGAGCAGAGCTGCAAACATCCATGTATCAGAACATGGAATGCACCCTCTGGATCCAGGGAAATTGAGTCATCACAAGATTGATATCCTGGCCTGAGTAAAGTGAAATGCACGGACATTGGCAGTTTTGAATCAGATAACCACCTGGTTGACTACGCTGGGAATGAGGCATTCGAGAGGAATGGCATCGTGTCCTCAAAAGGCACAATCCAAGACTTACCCTGCAGTGGGACACTGTAGGCGGCGGGATCGTATCTCTACGTCTGCAAGGAAGCTCAACCAATAAAATTAGTATTCACATCTGCACACCAACCTCTAAAATTACTGATGAAGAAACTGAACAATTCTACCAACTTCTTCAACCTGAAATTAAGCAAACATGTCATCAAGATGTATTCATCAGGACTGGCCATTGGAATGTAAAAGTTGGAAACCAAGAGGAAGGATCAGCAGTTGGCGAATACGGCTTTGGTGAAAGAAATAGCTGGCAAGCAGAGGATGAACTGCTGGCCACACAGAGATGTCATCCACGCATGTGAGCCCCGTCCAATGGAACACACAGGAATGGACTACATCTACAGGAAGCCAGCTGTTGTCAGCCAACACACGGTCAAGGGCTGACTGTGTAACAGAGCATCAATTGCTTATATTCAAACTCAGGTCGAAACTGAAGGAAAACAATACAAGTCCACAGGAGCCTAAGTACATCCTTGAGTACATTCCACCGGAATTTAGAGACCGCTCGTGGTAGTTACGTAATCTGGTGGCAATTTGAGGATTGAGAATGTAGGGGTGGAGTCTGGTCTGTCAATCAGGATATAGCCAATGGGACCTCTGTGTGGGCATGGCCCTCTCCTGAGGATTCTGGAAGCTCCTGTAATTTCTCTTTGGAGGTGGGCGATACCTCTCTCTCTCTCTCTCTCTCTCTCTCTCTCTCTCTCTCTCTCTCTCTCTCTCTCTTCCTCCCTCCCTCTCTCTCTCCCCTCCCTCTCTCCCTTTCCCCCTGTCTCTCCCTCTCCCTCTCTCCCTTTCTCCCTCTCCCTCCCTCTCTCCCTCTTCCTCTGTCTCTCCCTCTCTCCCTTTTCCTCCTCTCTCCCCCCTCTCTCCCCCCTCTCTCTCCCTCTCCCTCTCTCTCTCCCTCCCCCCTCTCTCTCTCTCCCTCTCTTCCTCTCCCTCCCTCTCTCTCCCCCTCTCCCTCTCTCCCTCTTCCCTCCCCCCTCTCTCCCTCTCTCCCTTTCTCCTCACTCCCTTGGAGACTCTCTACTGACAAGGCCTCATTCCCTGTAAGACATCCCTGAGGAGAAACCCCATGGCCTCCCCTGATGCAGCCCTGGAGCTGGGAGAGCCACGTGGAGACCCCTGCCAGTGCTGAGGCACTTACAATGCCACTGGATCCACAGGACTTGCCACCACTGGCCTGTGATCTTCCTGCACTTGGCGTCATTGCATGTGTTTCATGAGTCTGAAGAGGACTTTATAGATTGGTGTCAGACATCTGGGCTAATATTGGACTTATGGGCTTGATCTGGACTGGGCTGGGATGTTTTCTCAATATTCAACTACTCTTGTACAAAAATCCCTTTCCTATACACGTCTGAGTGTCTCTATGAGTTTGTTCCTCTATTCTACCTGGGCTAACACACCATCTCAAGAACAAATTTGATGCATTGAGCACCAGAGCATTGTGGAATGACATCAAGAACATTGTACATGCAGAGGGCAAAAACCAAACTAAACTCATTGCCATCCAGTGGGTGCCGACTTACAGTGGCCAGGCTAACTGCCCCTCGGAGTTTCTGAGACTGCCTGATGGTGGGAGTCAAAAGTCCTGTCGTTTTTCCAAGGAGCAGCTGGTAGTTTGGAGCTGTGGATCCCAGCCTGACCACTACTAAAAGTGAAGGAATAAACAAAACAAAATGAATGTCAGAAAAGACTCCGAAACTTGCTCTTGAACATGGAGTTGTTAAAGCAAATTTAAGAAATTAAGTCAACCAACTGAACAGAAAGTTTCAAAGGCAGCTTGAGAAGACAGAATAAAGCATTGTAATGAAATGCGTAAAGAAGGACCTGGAACTAGAAAACCAAAAGGGAAGGCCACACAATATTATCTCAAGCAGAAAGAATTCAAGAAGAGAGAAAAACCAAGCCTCTAGTTACAATATGAAAAGATTCTGTTGGTGAAATATTGAATGGTGCAGGAAGCATCAAAATAAGAAAGACCACATAGTCACTGTAGCACACCACTTACCCAGGCAGAATATGACCAAGAACGGATGGCAACGGGGGAAGAAGTGCAAGCTGCACTGAAGTCTTCAGCAGAACGCAGGCTCCAGTCACTGGCGGCAGCCAGAGCAAGAGAGATGTTTTTAAAAATGGATGCGGAGCTGGAAGCATTCACTAGTCCATTCCAAGAAATTTGGAAGACAGCTGTCTGGCCGACTGGTTAGAAGAGATGACTGAACAGCATGTGGACATTGTCAAACAGTACCACTGTGTGAGGCTGGGGGGACTAGAGAAACAAATCCAGAGACACTCATATGCATGTAAGAGAGAGTTTTATATCAAAGAGTAATTTTATATTAAGAGAACATTCCAGCCCAGCCCAGCCCAGCTTCTTGGAAAACGACAGGGCTTTTTACTCCCACCATCAGGCACAGTCTCAGCCCATGTCTGATACCAGTCTATAAATTCCTCTTCAGACTCACAGAACACATGCAATGACGCTGAATGCAAGAAGATCACAGGCCAGTGGGTGGAAAGTCTGCTGGATCCAGTGGTGGTGGAAGCATCTCAGCACTGGCAGGGGTCTTCACGTGGTTCCCTCAGCTCCAGGGCTCTGGCTCCATCAGCGTTGTTCCATGTGACTTGTCAACAGGAAAGGGAATGCAAAGTGGGTCTGGCCTCCAGTGATCTATTTATCTCTGTGACCCCATCCAAATGAGGTCATCAAGCTGTGACCTGATTGACAGGTTAGGCTCCACCCCTTCCTCAAATTGACACTAGATTATGTAAGTGCCACAGTTACATACAATTAATATCACATGCAAGTAAACTTTTGATAAAGAAATTTCAAAAACAATTACAGAAATACATGGACAGGAAGTTGCCAAAAATTCAAACTGGCTTCGGAAAGACTTGGAGTGAAGGCTGCCCTTGCTGGGGTCAGATGGATCTTGGCTGGCAGCAGGGACTACCAGAGGAGTGGTTTCCTGTAGCTTCTGGCTCTGCAAAGTCATCGAACTCTGTGGATCGTAACAAACTATCAGTAATATGAAGAAGAATGGGAAGCCAAGAACACTTCACTGTGCTCGTGCGGAAGCTGTGCATAGATCAAGAGGCATTTGAGCAGAACAAGGGAAGACTGTGTGGTTTAAAGCCAGGGATGATATATCCTTCGGACTGTATCCTGTCACCATTCTGAGTCACTTTGTATCCCAAGTAAATAATGAGAAACGGAACTAGATGAACTAGATGAATGCGGCATCAGGATCGCAGAAAGATTCATGAACAACCTTTGATGTGCAAAGGACACAGCCTTGAGGGTTTGAAGCACTTGCTGAGGAAGGTCAAAGACAACTGTCTTCAGTGTGGATCACAATTTAGTGTAAAGAAAACAAATCCTCACACTGCACTGTCAGCGAAAAGATGGACGTCATTACGGATCTCACCGAGGCTGCATCCAGTCAGTGCTCATGGAAGCTGCTGCCTAGTATTGCAGGCCCTATGTCTATCCATTTCCTCAAGATTCTTCCTCCCATTGCTGCCTTTCTGCTTTACTGAGCATGATACCCTTTACCAGGAACTGGTCTCTCCTGAGAACATGTCCAAAGTCCTTGAGAAGAATCTCACCATCCTCGGCTCTCAGGAGCATTCTGGTCATCCTTCTTCCAACACAGCTCTGTGTGGCCTTGTGGCAGTCCGTGGCCTTTCTCTATTCTTCGCCAGCACCGTAATCCAAATGTGCCCATTGGTCTTCAGCTTTCCCTATTTAGTGTCCCGCTTTCACCTGCATATGAGACGATTAGGAGCGCCAGGCCTCAGGTGTACCTTAGTCCTCAAAACAGCATCCTTTCTTTGCAATACTTTAAAGCAGTGTTCTCAACCTGTGGGGTTGGCCCCTTTCACAGGGGTCGCTCAATTCATAATAGTAGCAAATTTTCAGTTATGAAGTAGCAACGGAAATAATTTTATGGTGGGAGGTCACCACACATGAGGAACTGCATGGAAGGGTCGCAGCATTAGGAAGGTTGAGAACCACAGCTTTAAAAGGATCCTGTGCAGCAGGTTTATCCAATGCCCCTAGTCAGGCATATCTTGGTTGAAAGCAGAGAACTTCAGAAATATGTTTATTTGTGTTTTATTGACTATGTAAAGGCATTCAACTATGTGGATCATAACAAACCTTTAGAAGAACACGAATTCCACAGCACCCAATGGCATCCTTGCTCTCCGACCCTTGAAGAGGTCTGTGTGGCAGGTTTACCCAATGCAATGGGTTTGATCGCTCGGCAGCTGCTTCCACAAGCACCGACTGTGGATCCAAGGAACATGAAGCCCTTGACAACTTCAATCTTTTCTCTGGTTATCATGATGTTACCCTTGGTCCTGCTGTGAGTGCACTCCATCTGAAGGCTGCAATCGTTGAGCTTCATCAGCAAACGCTGCAAGTCCACCTCACGTTCAGCAAGCAAAGTTGTGTCATCTGCTGTTAATAAGCCTTCCTCCAGTCCTGGTACTGAATTCTTCTTCCTATAATCCAGCTTCTCTGATTATTTGCTCAGCACAGATTGACTAAGAGCGATGAGATGACACAACTCTGATGCTCACCTTTCATGACTGTAAACCACGCAGAGTTCCCTGGTTCTGTTTGCATAACTGCCTCTTGGTCCGTGGGCTGTTTCTCCGTGGGCACAGCTTGGTGTCTGGGATCCCTGCTACTCTCAGGCTCTCCATAGTTTTATTAGTCAACACAGTCGGATGCCTTTGCATGATCAGTAAGACGCAAGCAACCATCTTTCCGGCATTCTCTGCTTTCAGCCAAGACCCTCTGACATCAGCCATGGCATCCCCTAGTTCACGTGCTCTTCTGAGTCCAGCGGAAACCCTGTCATGGGCTGCGGCAACCAGTGTTGTATCATCTTCAGCAAAATTTGGCTTGCTTATTAATGAGATTGTTTTATATTTTGTGAGTTCAGTTGGAAAGGTGAGGTCACCTTGCTTGGGAATGGGCACAAATACAGATCTCTTCCAGTCAGGTGGCCAGGTAGCTGTCTTCTAAACGTCTTGACATGGACGATGAGTGCTTCCAGCGCTTCATCAGCTTGTTGAAACATTTCTTTTGGTATCCTGTCAATTCCAGGAGCCTTGTCTTTGGCAGATGTCTTCCGTGCAGCTTGGGCTTCCTCCTTCGGTGCCATTGATTCTGTAAGTGGTTCCATGTCAGCTAGTTCTTTGGGTACAACGACTCTGTATTCTATCTCCTTTGGATTCTTTCCGTATCGGTCAATCCTTTGCCCACAGAACCTTTCGATATCTTCGCCGACGGCGTGGTTCTTTTTCTTGAGTTCTTTCGGTTTAAGCTCTGCTGAGTGTGTTCTCCTCTTTGGTGTTCGAGCTCTGGGTCATCGCACATACTTTTGCACTTCGTCTACGTGAACTGCCCTTTGAAACGGTCTATTCCGCTCCTGACTTCATCCGTTCTTCCATTTGTTGTAGCTACTCTACAATTAGAGCAAGTTTCAGGGTCTCTTCAGACATCCACATTGATATTTTCTTTCTTTCCTGTCTTTTCAATGCCCTCTTTCCTTTTTCGTGGACGATGGTCTTGATGTCCTTCTCATCACAGCTCACCAGGGCTCTGTCATTAGTGTTCAATGTGTCAAATCTGTTCTTGAGACTCGGTGACATACACTCGTGGTCATATTTTGGCTCTGGTGGACTTGTGTTAACGTCCTTCACCTTCATCCTGAACTTGCATACGAGCAACTGGAGGGCTGTTCCACAGTCCGCCCCGACCTGGTTTTAGCTGCTCTTTTGAGGTTCTCTGCTGTCTCTCCCCACAATGTAGTTGGTTTTATCTTTGTGTGTTCCATCTGGAGAAGTCCGCATCTTAGTGTTGTTGTTGACAAGGGTATTTGCTATGAAGATGTTACGGATCTTGTATAATTGCACCGTGCAAACTTCAGCTTGGCTTCTATCACCAAGGCCGTAGTTTCCAACTACTGTTCGTTTGTCTGTGTTTCCAACATTGGCATTCCATTCACCAATAATTGTCAATGGCTCCTAATTGCATGTTTGATCAATTGCAGACTGAAGAAGTTGGTAGAATTCTTCAATTTCTTCATCACTAACCTGCGTGGTTGGTGCATCCATTTAAGTAAAAGTTGCACTGACTGGATTTTCTTGCATGCACCTACATAGTATCCTGTTACAGACAGCAGTGTACGTCAAGATGGATCTTGAAATTGTCTTTCTCTTATATTTTTTTCTGAAGAAATTTATTTTTGATGGTAAATGTGAGACCATTACTGGACTAGTAGGACTTAGGAAGTTCTGGTTCAAAATGGCCAATCCTCATCCGTTGCAGCTCACGAATGCCTGGAATAGGATCTCTGGGGGCAGAGCAGGGTACCCATGGGGCTGCTGCCCGGTCGGCAGCTTGGAGGGATGAGGCTTTGCACATCCGTAGGGAAGCACAGCCTGGCAAACCCCAGGAGCCCTCCTCCTTTTCCTCCTCCCTTTCCTGCGGCAGTGGGATGGCTGGATGAGAGCAGTGAGTGTGGCTTGGGGTTTGTGGAACGCCTGGGATAGGAATCTTTGTGAATTCCATCTCATGACCCACAATTGCCAATTTTCCCAGATTCATACTTCATACATTCCAAGCCTCAGTTATCGACAGACGCTTAGAGCGGGTCATGACATTGTGAGTTGTGCCCGTCATCCGAGGAAGGTCCCAGAAGCATCACTTCATCCACGTCATGTGGTTGAGTCTGCTTGTGAAACGAGCTCTTCCTCTGTCACCGTTTGAGTACCTTCCCGCCTGCAGGGCTCCTCTTCCGGTGCTGTCTCTGACAGCGTCTGGCTTGCTGTTCATGAGTAGCTGCTCATGAGTCCTGCTGCTATTCTTACAGTGTGCCCTGGCTCACTCCTCAGACGTGGGCAGCCTATTCCTTCTTCGCTGTCCATTCACAGCCTGGGAGTTCTGCTGTAACCTGTTCACCTCAGGTGGCCTGGCTGGTATTTCAAATAGCTTCCAGCATCATCGCCACAGGCAAGTCTCCGCACTAGGACAAACGGACAGACAAGTGGTGGGCTCTTGGAATCAGTGGCCAAAAGATCAAAATGAAAAACTACATTGGGTAGTTTTTTGCATTATTAAAGAGCAAAGATGTCCCCTTAAGGCCTTTGGTCTGCTCCCTCGCCTGCTGGGCTTGGAACTGGAAAGTACCACATGGGCATCCTGAAGAACTATCAAAGCTCTCTTGGAGGAAACAGAGCCCGTGTGCTCCTGAGCCTCTGGAGAGGATGGAAGGACTTCATCTCACCTCCTCTGGACATGTTCTCAGGAGAGACCCGTCCTTTGAGAAGAATGTCATGCTTGGTGAAGTAGAGGGGCAGCCAAGCAGGACTATTTACAGCAAGCTAGATCTGACCCGGGATGGCTGCAGAACAGACTCAAGCTTAAGAACAACGGTGAGGATGGTAAAAGATCCGGCCGTGTTTCCTTCTGTGTGACCGCTGGCGCTCTGTGTAGGAGCGCTAGGAAACCCAGCCACAAGGCGGAGGAAGGCAGTCCTTAAGGATTCTGGCAAAGGCCAACTGGACACTGTAAAACTGAGTGATTCTGAGGACAGGCTGGGATTGGATGGTGCCCGGGAAGAGTGGGAGGGCACAAGGCCTTATTAGGGCAATGTGTTAGACAGGGCTCTCTAGAGAAACAGGACCAGGAAACTTATGAATTTAGATAGATGGATACAAAATCAGAAATAAACAGCTAGTTAGTCTATAGAGCTGTTCAAATGGCTCAGTGTGGCTCACTTCCATGAGAGAGCTAATCCACTGGCAGTCCTTCATGTCACGGGGGCTGCCGGGTGCAAGTCATGGAAGCAGACAGCTGAGTCCTCTGTAGAGCAATTCAGGAAATCCAGCCACAGACAGCAAACAACAAGGTAGGTCATCAACAGTCAGCCAGATGACAGGATTCGACAGTCCCCAGCTCAAGTGACGTATATACCAGTAGTGTGACGAAGCAGGTCTTAAAGCAACCTCAAACTACAGCGATGGGGTCCCCCACAGGTAGTGTAGCTCACAAATTGAGGCCGAGAACCAGCTAAGGGAGCTTCACACTGATCTGATCATGAAAGAGCAAGAGACAAGAAAGGCAAGGTTCACTGAGCCATTTATCTCTACTCCCCTCAATAAACTGCCCTTCAGTTAATCCCATATGTATTCGTTCATTGGCCTGGTTGGCACAATAACCTACCTATCACGAGCAATGCAATCTTTTGTCTTTTGTCTTTTTTTTTTTTTGAGGCTGTAACAGCAGACATGGCATTTAGAAATAGCAGTAGACGACTGGCATTCAGCGTTTATCCAAACCGTCCACTATGGGTCAGAGTTAGTAGCCATAGATCAGGGCTGGTTCACGTGGGCATACGGTGTTTGCAGGACAAATGGGGTGCCGGGAGAGAGGGAGGCATACTGGGACTCTGCACATTCTGCACAGTTTCTCCCTGAACCTATAACTGCCCTGAAAGATAAGATCTCTAAAACCAGACGTTGAATTATATCTTAAAAATTTACAACAGCTTTCAAGAGTGTTGGTATTCTGACAGGTTTGTCATTCTTGCTTAAAAAGGTGTCCCCTAATCCCTGGGCACTGCTCAGATATGAACGAAGGCTGACACACACCCCCACCCCAAGCATTTTTATTAAATGAGTAATTCAGTAAAACCTGAGTAAGTGAAAATGACCTTGTATGACAAGCATTAGGACCATGACATATCATATTTTTCTGTAAGTCCAGCTCTTGGAGAACTACAGTGAGTAAGAGGTTTGGCTCCGTGTCATAAAATCCTAGGGGAATCATTGTAAGAAATGATTCATATTTGCCATTAGCATGAATATTTTGCCTCGGGTTTGAAAGAATATCTTGAGTTCACTCTTTAATTGAGTTAACTTTAGCTTCCATCAATAATCTTGGAGCCGTCCCTCTGAGTTCTTGTCAGCGCATGCATCCCAGCCCCTGAGTCTCCTCCACCTGTGGACTTCCCTCTGGCTTAGCTCCTCAGAAACTCTGCCGAAGGCAGGAAGTGCGTTGGCTCTACCAGCCCCTGCCCAGCTCCTGGAGCCCCTGCCTCCTCCTTTCCAAAACAACTTACTTAGGGGGTCTAGGATGTAGGCTCCCCATGTTGGCTGTGCATCATCCTCCACGTCCCTGCCAGTGGATACAGTGGTACTTTGCCCCTCACTTTGACATCCCCAAAGATTTTCCCAGGCTTCCTGGAGAATCGAGGCTTCGTCCCCATCCAGATCTGAGGCCCCGGAGTTGTCAAGGTTCAGCCACTGAATGAAAGGTTATGGGTTCCGGGCCAGACTGACAGTCGGCCTCCCTGGAGATTACAGCTTGGACTGATGCATTTCCCTAAGGTATTCCTGAGGTGTCTGTCTTAACGTTCATGTAGACGGTTTTTTTTTAATGGGGAGGTGAAAACCCGGAGTAATTCCAACTAGACAGGTTTACCATTTCAGTGGCATGCACAGAGCATTCATTTGTTGACCTGGGAGACAACTAAGGGTTATATTACTGGACTCTGTCGCTTATGCCTGTGGCTTAACATGAACAACTAGGTTTGGACCTTCCTGGAACTGCTCTGTAAGCCCATTTTCCCAGAGGAGGAAGCACTTTTCGGCTTCCAAACTCCTGCCTGTAGCGCCGCACTCTGCATAGCAACTCCCCTTTCACCCTTCCCTGTCCCTTCCTCACTGAGCCCTTCAGGTGTCGATCGCATTGGTGATGGATGTGTATAGGTATGTACTAGATACCAGATTTAAATGTGTAGCTCCAACCTTTTTACTTCATTTTATTTAAATTCACCGTGGTCTGGTACCCCATTGAACAAATCATACTCAATAGCATTGACTTCCCTCCTGTGAATGGACATGGCTCCCCCCACACACTTTTTTTAACTACAGCTATACCACATGGATGTCACAACATAACATTGAGTGAAATTCCCAGAAGGATTCACAGGTCAAGTCCAACACAAACCTGCATAGATGCATAATAAAACCACATATTTAAAAGACTCAAAACCAAACTCGCTGCCATTGAGTTGATGGAGGCTCGCAGTGACCCGGTCACGCAGGGTAAAACTGCTCCTGTGAGTTTCTGAGACTGGAACTCTTTATGGGGGGTAGAAAGCCCGGCTTTTCTCAGGGGGAGTGGCTGCTGGCCTTACATTAACCACTGTGCCACGGGGGGTGGGGGTGGGGAGGTGGGTCTCCTATTTGAAGACAAGGGCATGATAACCACAGAGCCAGGGCAGTGGAGTCTTGATCGGAGGAGGAGGGCGTGTCTGGGAGGCGAGTGGAGGAGCCTTTGGGTCGGGAAGCTGGAACAGCATCTGTGGGCACATGTATGTATACCTGTTGGCTGGATGTGCCTTTTGGGGAATCTTTCTTCATGAAACCAGTCATGTTGATCTCAAATGCAAACGACCTTGAAGGAGGCTTGTTTTCAGTGTTCTGGGCTTTGAAGGCCCATTTTCATGTTCATGTAAATAGACACTTTTGCTGTACAAAAATAACAAGGAACTTAATACTATTTTTCAAAACCACTATCGTAAACCTGCTTTTCAAAAAATGTTATACCTTATTGCTGTGAAAGAGGGGGCTTGGAGTGGAGACCCAAAGCCCATCTGGAGACAATTGGACATCCCCCCTAGGAGGAGCACAAGAAAGGGGCCATTCAACCAGGTTGCAGCAAGCGCCAATGAAATACACATCATTCCTCTATTTCCTGAATGCTTCCTCCCCCCACTGCTACCATGACCTAGCGCTACCTTACAAGTCCAGCTAGACTGGAGTACATGCATTGGTACAGGTAAGAGCTCTTGACACATGGAATTCAGACGGAGAAACCCCTCAGGAATGGTAGTGGGAGCAGCAATATCATGAGGGTAGGGTGATGGTGGGGGCTGGGGGTGGAAAAGGGGAGACAGGAAACCCATCACAAGGTTGGATGTATAGCCCACCCGCAGGGGGGTGAATAACAGAAATGTGGGTGAAGGGAGACAACAGACAGTGTAAGACACGAAATAACAATAATAATATATAATTGATCAAGGACTCATGAGGATGGGAGGGTAAGGGGGGGGGAAGGAGCTGATACCCAGAACTCAAGTAGGAAGAATGATTTGGAAATGTTGGTGGCAACATAGGTACGAGTGTGGTTGTTATAAGCTTTACAAGAGCCCTCCCAGTAGAGTAATTAATTTTATAACGTTAAGCCTGATTGGAAAGCATGAGGTCCTAGGAATTCATCTATTGTGCAGCATCTCCCAGGTGACACTTCTACCTTTAAATCCATATTTTGGAGGGATTATTCATGTAAAGCACAAAAGGAACATTTTGTGATCTTTCTTGCCTGCAGTTTTTTACTGGAGTTATGTGCATGAAGCATGACTAGATCACTGAATGTGTTCTTTGAGCCGTCTTACTCTTATCGAATGTCTGAAATTCTGTGTGCTTATGAATTCACTCAGCATGTATTTCTAAGGCAGCCTCTGTATGCTAGGCACTGTTCTGATCCAGGTGTCATTGGTGAAGGACACAGACAAAATCCCTGCCTGTTTGTAGCGAACATTGGAAAAATGCTAATATTGATCCAATTAAGAGATAAATGAGATAACCTGATTTCAGCTTTTATATTTTCTATGTTATTTTCTTTTTTACTTATAAATAATTGTATTTGTCTTGCTAAAGGGCTGGGCCACTGAGAGCTGCTATTTAATAAGTGACCCCACTGTGCCCAGACCTGTGCTAGGGTTTACAGACAAGAAAGCGGAGGCCCAGAGAGAGAAAATAACTTCTGGACGCCCCATCATCAGTCAACGGTGGAGTAAAGAGCCAAGCCAAGGGCAGGACTATTAGGACTCTGTTAGTCTGGGTTGACTAGAGAAATAAATCCAGAGGCATTTAAATATGTAGAAGAAAGAGGCTTATATACAAGAGCAATTAAACATTAAGAAAATATCCCAGCCCAGTCCAGATCAAGCCCATAAGCCCGATATTAGCTCATATGTCTGAAACCAATCTATAAAGTCCTCTTCACACTTAGAAAACACATGCAATGATGCCAAATGCAGGACCATCACAGGCCAGTGGGTGGCAAGTCTTGTGGATCCAGTGGCGTTGTAAGCATCTCAGCGCTGGCAGGGGTCTCCAGGTGGCTTCTCCAGCTCAGGGCACTAGCGTAGTTCCATGTTTCTTGTCAGCTGCGATGTCTCCCGGGGAGTGAGCTGAGAGGGAGAAAGAGAGTCTTCTGCCTCCCAGGAAGAAATACAGGATTTCCCAGAATCCTCAGGAGAAGACCATGCCCACACAGAGGACTCACTGGCTATGGCCTGATTGACAGACTAGACTCTACCCTTTCACTCTTAATCCTCCCAAATTGACAATTGATTTTATAACTACCACAGTCTCTAAGGTGCTTTCCCATCCCACAGACTGCAGACCAGGAGCTGAAATGAATGAGATTCCAACATGCATTCAGGAAAGATGGTAGCCAAGTCCAGAATGCATGGAGCTGGCAAAGACAAAGATCTGGGTATGTGGGCAGTAGAAATTGAAGATACGAAAATGTAATCTGACTCAATGAAGCATGTACTGAGTGTTGCCTACAGGGAAGGTGCATGTGTGTGGATGAGTGTGCAGAGCTGTGTGTGAGGATGGTCAGATGCTGGTGTGTACGGGTGCATGTGGGGGTGAGTGGGGGGAGGGCTGGGGGCAGCATTGTGTCATAGTTATTAATTAGTCTCCTCATCCTCATGGAGCTGACATAGGTGAGGGACGGGTCCAACCAGGCCCAACTGTAATCTAAGTAGACTGTGATGAGCCCAGGGAAAGGACCGTGAACCACGTGACTGTAGCCCTGGCAGGCGTCTCACCTGCAGCTTTGCAATGGAAGGCACTGGCTTCCGTCGACTTAGCCCTGTGCTAAATCAGGGGCCCGGACACACCCCCCCACGGAAGTAACGGACACTGCTGGGTAAAATGTTTAAAATATATTTTGAGAATCATTTTTGAGCTGACAAGGCAAGGAGCCCCTAGAAGTCCAACAATGCAGTGAAAGTTGAACTCAAGAAGAACAGTCAATAGTCAAGGTCATCTGCGCGCGCATGTGCGGGCACACAGAATGTGCTGCATTGGCAACCTCGAGCTTCCATTCTGATGGCCTTGTGGGTGCAGTAACCGGACATCTGACAGGTGTTGTCCAGGCTGTTCTAACGCATAGCAACCCCATGCTCAACTCATAGCGACTCTAGGTCCGCCCGGTCCTCCATCATCCGTCCATTGTTGCAGCCACTGTGTCCGTGCACCGTGCCATGAAAACTTCCTCTTTTCCCTGCCCCTCCACTTTACCAAGCATGATGCCCTTCTCCAGGGACTGGTCTCTCCTGAAACCTGCCCACAGTCTGAATCCACATTGTAATAGTGAGCTAGGAAAGCAACACTCCAAGAGCCCTAGCTTAAGGAGACACAGTCAGGAAGACGGAGAGGCTCCCAAGGGTTCCCTCGGGAAGATGACCTCTTTTAGTTCCATTTCCCCGTAAGTGTGTGCGCACCCCCTTGTCAAATCTCCCACCAGAAAACTCATAACCACAGTCTGACTCCCAGACAGTCTTGCAGCCCAAATCCACACTGCCTGGAGCCTGCCGGCACCTCCCGCAAGGACCCCAGCTCGGAAGTGTCCCTGGGGCCCAGGAGAACAAGTAAGTCTTTTGGAAGAACACGTTTCTACCTTGAGTCTCAAAGACTTCCACAGATAGCATTTTAAGGACACCAGTAAAAATAAAATAATAAGTTACACATGTATGAAAAGAAGAGGCCATAAATACAAGGTGACAAAAGCAGTTCCACGGATGGTTTAGATTTACTCTCTGTTGTTAAAGCGCTACAAGTTTTCAGTTTCCATTTGAATCCACTCTCACAACGCGGGGCAAATTTATAGTGAAACAGAATAAGAATGAGAGCACAACTGCCCTCCCCTCTTTCTGAGGGGGGAGGACGTGCTCCTCCTCCCCGTCCATCCTGGTCCCCGCTGCTTTGTGCCCTGGGCACAGAGGAGCGCCCTTTGAAAGGGAAAGGATGACATCACTTTGATCCCAGCAGTGGACGAGGGGGCATTTGATGCAGCCTCAGGACCGGGGCTCGGCTCGGGCTCGTTGGTATGCCTCGTGTATGGCTAGCACCATTGCGAAGCCTGCCTTCCACCGTCCAAATCCCTCGGGCAGACCCGCCAGCAGACTAAGACTTGTCTTGGAAAGGACGGGCTGCTGTCTGAAACAGAAGTGGACTGTTCAGAGGTAGCAGCATTTTACCATCTGGCAAAGCCAGTAACACCAGATGGATTCACTAATGACTTCGCTAAAGTATTTAATCGGGCCTTCCTGGAACGCATGACTGGCATATTTAATTATCCTAAATTAACAGGACTTCTGCCAAACATAACCTGCTTTCGTCATGCTCCCGCCTGGAAAGCTCCAGAAAGCTGGGCTCCTCACGCCAACCCCTCTCATTCGCGAGCCTTCTCATTAGCAAACTGTGCCGCTACAGTCTTAAGCATTGTCTCCCTCTTCAAAGAACGAACTGCAAGATTACTCATGCTGCTCAAATTCATTTTATCAGTGGCAATTACAGTGATTCAAACAGCTGGGGGATGATAAATCTGATACAGTTATCAGGCATTCTTCCCTGCTTCCTGCCTGTCGACGACTTCTGAGCTAGCAGATGTCTTCGTGTGTGTGTGTGTGTGTGTGTGTGTGTGTGTGTAGGTGTATGTGACTTTATAAATTTTTATTTCTTGAGAACCAATTTTAAAATGTCTATGATTTTAGTTTTTATTAATTTCATATTGATGTCAAAGGTATACAGACACACCAAACAAAATTACATACGGCCATATAATAAAAATTTTAACTTTCATGTCTATTCATTCTGGTGTTCTGATGCTTGGATTTGTTGATTGTACATATGATTGACTGTAAGATGCATGAGGCGATAGAGTGCATATGCCATTCTTACATTCCGACCTCTTCCCCCAAATTCTTTCATTATTTTTCATTCCTTCAGTATTTACCTTTACAGACTAAGTTCTATTATATACCTTTAGCTTTATAACTTTATAAAACTCACTCCCAGAATGCTTTCCAAAGCGATCGATCTTTTTACTTGCTGCCCCGAGCGTCCCAGTCGCTCCACAGACTCAGCAGCGCTCAGTGCTGTGTCCTTCTCGTTTCAGTTGTCCTCCTGGGTGGGGGAGAGAACTCACTGTGGATTCAGCCTGCATGACCTTCATGACCAAGGGCGTCAGGCACTGCTTCACGTGCCTATTTCTGTCTTCTTGGATGAAGTGTGTGCTTAAACTAGGGTGGCCGTCACATTCTGGAGCTGTATGTCAAGTCAGAACCTTGAACCTTTTTATAAACACTGCGTTTGGAACAAGCGCTCAAATATAATTTTGTGTGAACAAATCAGGCGGGACGAGTGACATTGCGTTGTGTTTGCTTGCTTGTTTGTTTTGTCTTACCTCATGCGTGAAGCTACCTCTTTCTGTGGTCTTATCAATTCTCCTCTTTCCCACTGCACAACATATTTGGAAAGCTCCTGATCCCATCTGACATTAGCAAAGCATGCTTTGCGTTCCTGGCTTGCTGCAGAAGCAAATCAATTTCCTCTCCCAGATAGGGTGATGAAAGGTCTCTCTCTGCGGTGCTGTCTGTTGCTATGGTAACGGAAGAGGAGCTCTTCCCAGGGAACTAGGTTTGCACAAACACAGAGAAAAGCCGGCTTTAAAAAGCTTGATCCCTTTGTTGCTGCCCTGTGTACAGTGAAATAAACGGAACCAATTGAAAGGAAAGATAGAATAGCACATGCAGGTGTGGACAAGGCCTTCTCTAGGTTTTTAATATCGTGATATTGCTGTCATAGGTAGAATAATTTACAAAGTTTTCCTACTGCAGGTTTTCTTAGGAAAGCAAAGAAGGGAGTTAGAGCTGCGGGCACGTAGACCGGAAGCTACTAGCAAGACACTTCCATCAGAGGCAGACCCACCACACTCCTGCTTAGCAAGGCCCACGCGAGCCCCAGGGGGCAAGCAATCTATGCTTGGAGCCACTGCCCACTTGGTTTCCTCCGGGAGAATGCAGTAGTTGGACATTCCGATCAGAAACCAGGACTTCAATGGCACGATGTTCACTGAGCCCGGTTGGTGCAGAGGTTGAAGCACAGGGCTGTGAGCAGAAGGCCAGTGGCTCGAACCACCCAGCCATCAGTGGGAGGAAGCTGTGGGGAGCCTTCCTGCAGACTCGCTGCCGGGGAACCTCTGGCACTTCTGCCTGTTCTGCGGGGATCACTGAGCCGGAACTGACTCGACAGCAACTGGTGTGTTTTTCCTTTTGTCACAAACCCTTTGAATCAGAAGGCCTGTCATGCTTTAATCTGCTGTTTTGTCTCAAAGCTTATTGGAACTGTGACGTCTTAGGCGCAGGGCACCTCTGTGGCCAGAACAAAGAGCGACTTTGAGGAAAGGTGTAAAGGACAGATTTGGTTTATGTGTGGAAGATGTTTTTGAAGCCCCCCATGTATACACACATGCATATTACATGAGTACGTGCATATGTGCATATGCTTATGTAAGCACATTCACACACTTACCATGCAACATGCTTCTGAATTACCGTTTAAATGGTATTTGGGATGAAAACCTGGGTCTGTAAAAACAGCGATATGAGAAGAAGGTAATAGATATTGTGGCCATTACATAATGTCATGTCAGCTTGATAAATAAGTAGAAGGGTGAGTCTTGCCTGTCAATCAGGTCTCAGCCTGATGACGCCTCCTTGTGGACGTGGCCTTCTCGTGAGGATTCTGGGAACTTCATCCCTCTCTCTGCCTTCCTCTTCCTGTGGACACGCCATGCGGAGACTTGCTGAGACCTGAGAGGCCTCTCTCTGTCTGCTTCACCTTCCTGCTGAAGAGCCGCACTTGGGAGCGCTGGAGAGCCATGTGGAGACCCGCGCCATTGCTGAGATGCTTCCACCGCCATGAGTTCCATAAGACGTTGCACCCACTGGTCTGTGATCTTCCTGCATTCTGCTTCATTGCATGTGACCGCATGAGTCTGAAGAAGGATGTATGGACTAGTATTGGACTTATGGGTTAATGTTGGACTTATGAATTTGATCTGGATTGGCTGGATGTTTTCTTACTATACAATTAATCCTTGATATAAAGCTCTCATCTATGAGTGTCTATAGATTTGTTTCTCTGGTCACCCGGTCTCACTCTTGACAGTAGGTTAAAACCTGCTTCTTAAGTACATGTTTCTCCAATGGCACCAGTGCTAAGCCCTCATATGAGTAGGCTTCACAAGTTGGTGGAAAATTACATGATCTTAATTCCATTGCCCATTAACTCATTAAAGCCCCCTTGCATTATGCACCTGAAAGTACAACAAATATAGTTTGTGGGTTTTCCTCCGCTATTATCAGATTTCAAAAGTGCTATTGACAATGCACAATCACCAGAAGCTGGAAGCAACCCAACCGCCCGCCAGTAGAAGAACAGCCAAAGAAACTCTGGCCCCTACACACAATGGAATACTAGACTTCCCTAAATCTCAGTCATGAAACCATGAAGCATCTCATAACACGGAGGACCTGGAAGCCATTAAACTGAGTGGTTAGTCAATCACAAAAGAACAGGTATTGTGTGAGTCCAATACTGTGGTAGGCCGGTTGACTAGAGGAACAAACCCAGCAACACTCATATGTGTAAGAAAGAGCTTTATGTCAAAAAGTAACTGTATATCAGGAAAACATCCCAGCACAGTCCAACGGAAGTCCCTAAGTCCCTCTTCAGACTCACACAGACACATGCAGTGATGCAGAATGCAGGAAGATCACAGGTCACGGGGTAAGCGTCTTGTGGATCCAATGGCAGTGGACATATCACAGGGCTGGCACAGGTCTCAGTGTGGTTCCTCAGTAGGAAGGTGATGGCAGGGGTTGGGGGGGGGTGGTTCCCGGGACCCTCCTTATGAGAAGGCCACGCCACAGGAGGCACCATCAGGCTGGGACCAGATTGATAGGTGAGACTCCACCCTACACTTTTATTATGAAATTGTGTAACTATCACAAATACTATCAGGATAAACACCAAAATGAAGGCAGGCGTTTGCCCCAGGTCATGTAATCTAATCAGGTCACCCAAGCAGGAAGCAGAGCCTGCCTGGAGTCCATAGACCATCTGTTACCTCCTCTCTATGTACATCTTAAAAACCATTTCACCCAAAGAGGCCTCACGTTGTCTGGGCTCAGATTTCCAAGTTGGGGGAAGAGGACTATGTTAGTCCAGGTCTATTAGAGAGACAAATGCATAGACATAACAGTTTTATATAAAAGAGCAATTGTCCTTTGCAAAAATATCCCAGCCAAGTCCAGATCAATTTTATAAGTCTGATATTAGCCCATATGTCCATTACCAATTTATAAATTCCTCCAGACTCATGCAGCACATGCAATGATGCCGAATGCAGGATGATCACAGCCCAGTGGGTAGAAAGTCTTACGGATCCAGTGGTGGTGGAAGCATCTCAGCACTAGTGTGGGTCTCCTTGTGGCTCCTCCAGCTCCAGGGCTATGACTCCATCAGCGTAGCTCCATGTAGCTCTCAACAGGAATGTCAAGCAGAGAGTGTGTGTCCCACCTCCAGGGAGGAAGAGAGAAGTTCCCATAATTCTCAGGAGAAGGCCATGTCCACACAAAGGCCTCATTGGCTATGATCTGATTGACAGGCTAGACTCCAGCTAGACGCTCAGTAGATCATGTAACTACCTCAGGGAGAACACCATTCAGTTGCTCCCATACAAAATTGTGCTAAGATCACCCCAAGTCAACATCATGATAAGCAAACCTTACTGAAAATTCACGTCAAGATGTGGGGAGGGGGACATGTTTGTCTAGGAAAAGGTAGTCACATTTCTGTTGGTAGTTAAACAGAGAGGAGTAACAATCTTTACATAGAACCCAAGGAGAGAAAATGCCCACGACCATGTTTCTAAATGGACACTTTGACCTAGTTTCTAATCCTTGGCAATCCAGGCCATGTGTTACACACGACTGGGACTTAGAGTCTATTATTTCAGGGCACACACCATCCCTTGTAGGTCACACCAGAAGGACTTGATGTGGAAACATCAGTAGGTGAACTGGGCTTCACGTCCAACTCACCTGCAAACCCTTAGACTGAAGGCTGAAACCCCCCCGTGTGGAAAGGAGTGGATGAGTGCACTCTCCAGGTGCGAGCACTGATGGCCGGTGGACTTTGGTTCGGATCTCCTGCTTTGAGGGTGCCCAGTGGGACTACCATTTGTTTAAAATTGAATGCTGTTTGCTTTCTTAAGACATGTGTTAAGCTGGTAGGCATGTTTCTGCCTTTGTCCGTGAGTATTAGTAAAAGTTTTGCTCTCTTACCACTTGTGTCAATAGTGTCTAGTCACTTAAGGGTTTAATCTGTACAAGTCAGCAATTCGTGGTTTGCAGTTCGTAGCTGGCCTTTACGTGTATAATAATTTCCTTTTCTCAACAGTGTTTCAAATTCTATACCGTGGCTAAATTACTATCAGTAGAATTACTCTATGCCTCAGGGAGTGATGATTGGTAATATTCTCTAACGTAAGTTTATAATGCTGTCTCCAAGGTGAATCAGAGACGTATATGAACTGGATATATGAATGGATTTTAGGCTTGCACTTCATTCTAGCCCCTCTTTAAGGACAGTTTGATCTTAGGACATTGCCCTGCTTCCTGCCCGTCCTCATGAAGAGGTTGCTGAAGATTGTGGGTGCTATAGCAGTGTCACTAGGTAGTGCTTGGCTATCACAAAGAATAGAGCCTGGGGTCTTAAAGTCTTGTCATCAAGTAAGCAGCCATCTAAGTGAGGCCTCAACTCAGTCCACGTGGGAAAAGCACACCAAGCTGTGTGGTCCGAGCACTGTGAATGATAGAATGTCAGCCTGGAGGAGAGCACGCTAGCGGAGCTGCAGTTGCGAGCCCCGGGTCTGCAGAGGTGATGATGGCCGTGGAGACTCAGACTCCATTGGCAGGTTCACGTGTAGCCCCCAGTGACCCTCTTTCGACTGCAGTCCAGAGGCGTTATTGGACAGAGAGTATTATAAAGTCAATTGTGGCAGATGGCAGCAGGTTAAACTGTAACATCCTATCATTCCATCTCCTCTTACCCATTTTAAAGCTGTTTCGGTTAAAAAAAGGAGGGGGGGGGATAAGCCTCTGGTGAATCCCTTGTGGCCATGCACCAGGGATGAGATTCACCTTGTTATCATGCAGAGTGCATTGGAGAGTGGATTACTGTAGATAAAGTTAGGTTCAAATTATAAACCTTATCATTTGATCTCCTTCATTGACCTAGTTAACATTTGTTCGTTTCTAATGTTTTCAGCTTTTTTTTGATTGAGGTTCTCCCTGTTTTAATTTGTTGTTATTCGGATTTTTTTTTGGAGGGGAGGGGGTTGGGTATATTTTTCCGTATATGAACTCCAGAGTAGGTAAAGCTATAGAGATAAGAACTGGATTAATGCTTTCTTGGGGGTGCGGCAGGAGAGGTTAGGGGAAATGGGTTAATAAAAACAGGTCCAAGAAAGAAGGGACTTGTTCTAAACTGGATTGTGGTGAGGATTGTGCAGCTGTCTTAAAACTACTGAATCAGATGATAGAAAAGAAAACCAGAAAGTGCTCCTGACGGGCTGCGAGACCCGCATAGCTGTGCGCTGGAAGACACTGGCTGGGCGCGGCCACCCTGTCATCAGGTGGAAGGAAGGGAGCTTCTGGGAAGCGGATGTCACAAAGGACAGCGTGGATACAGCTTGTGTTCTGCTCTGCCTGTGGGTGACATGAGCACAGCTGTGTTGTCACAGCACGAGTCATTCTAAACAGCCCTGTGGCGTGCAAGCCGGAGGAGGGGTGTCAGGGAGAAACAGCCGCTTCCCATGTACTCCAGGGCAGCATCAGGATCAGTGGGGTCCGACGGGCCTGGGAGAGGCCATTGAAGGAACGTTAGGAAAGAGCTTTGATATGAAGGGAAAGAACAATACCCAGGAACCGGGTCAAAGATACTTTAGATACAAGAGGAGATGATTTGGGGTGATGCTGTGTCTTAGTTACCCAGTGCTGCCGTAACACAATGCTGCAAAGTGGGTGGAGGCTGGAAATCAGGGTCCTTGCTAGCCCTGGGCAGTTGGGGTGTATCTGCCTCTGTTCTGCGCTGTCTTCCTCTCCACGGCACACCCACCTTTTTACTTTCACTCTGAGTCTCGGCTCACTCTGGTAGAGACATGATCATCATTTTATGATGGAGAACACCATCCATCATCCCTGTGTTAGGGTTGACGAGAGAAACAAATCCAAACACACTCATGCGTGTGTAATAGAGAGCTTTATATCAAAGTGTTAATAAAGCATCCCAGCTCAGTCCAGGTCAAGTCTGTAAGTCCAATATTACACCAGATGTCCGATACCAGTCTATAAGCTCCTCTTGAGACTCATGCAGCCATGCAATGATGCAGAATGCAGGGAGATCACAGGTCAGTGGGTGGAGTGTCTTGTGGATCCAGTGGTGGTGGAAGCATCTCAGTGCTGGCAGGGGTCTCCGCGTGGCCCCTCCAGCTCCAGGGCTCTAGCATAGCTCCATTTGTCATGTCAGCAGGAAGATGAAGCAGAAAGTGTGTCTGTGACTGGCCTCCAGTGAGCTATTTATCTCCATGCCACCTCCAAATGAGGTAATCAAAGCTGCGACCTGATTGACAGGCTAGACTCTACCCCTTCACAAATTGACACCAGGTTATGTAAGTACCACAATCCCCTGGGGCATGAGGTAACTCTATCGTAGTGTCATTAATTCAGCCAATGGTATAGAATGTATAGCACTATTGAGAAAAGGAGATTATGCAAGTATAGGCCGGCTATGAACTACGATATATGGTTCAACTCTTAAGTGACTGGGCATATTTACACAAACAGTGGGGGCTGGTGAGAGGGCAAAGCTTTGGTGAACACTCAGCCGCAGGCGCAGAGCCATGCCTACCAGACTAACGTGTGTCATAAGAAAGCAAGGAGGGCGTTAAAATTGTGATTGAATGGCAGTTCATAATCTGGTGTCAATTTGAGGATTCAGAGTGAAGAGGTGTCAATCGGGTCATAGCCAATGAGGCCTCTGTGTGAGCATGGTCTTCTCCTGAGGATTCTGGGAATTCCTGTCTTCTTCTTTGGAGACAGGACACACCCTCTGTCTCTGCTCACTGCCTGAGAGACTCTCTGTTGACAAGATACATGGAGACAGGTTTATGGAGCCAGACCTCTGGAGTTGGAGGAGCCACGTGGAGACCCTGCCAATGAGGAGCTGCTTGCAACTCCACTGGATCCACAAGACTTCCCACCCACTGGACTGTGATCTTCCTGCATTCAGTGTCATTGCATGTGTTTCATGAGTCTGAAGAGGACTTTATAGACTGGTATCAGACATAGGGCCTACAAACAGGCTTATGGACTTGATCTTGACTGGGCCAGGATGTTTTCTTAATGTACAATTACTCTTTATATAAAGCTCTTTCTTTTACACGTGTCTATTAATTTGTTTCTCTAGTCTTCCCTGACTAACACACCACCATGCAGAGAATGAACTCTTTGTTTGGCGTGTCTCACGGAGTGCCACGGTGGTGAGCTGCACCTTCCAAGCAGGGCTGGAACCAAAGTCCAACGGCCACCGATTCCATAGCCTTGGGCAGCAGTCATCAGCAACTTCTCACTGGGCGGTCCGGGTGAAGTCCATGGAGCAAGTGATTCCTTGAATCGGCTGCAGGCGAGTTTGAGAGAAAGCCCATTGACTTGGTGGGGTTTCCACAGAGCGTCCTGGTGTGGCCTTGAAGGATGCTGTGCCCTTTGTAACATGCCCGCGGTCTGCGGCACACAGACTGGGTCACTAGGGCTTGGTAGAAACCAGTCACAGTGCCCAGGTAGGAACAGAGTGCCCAAGATGTGCTCTCCTTCGTTAGATGCCGCTCAGGAGGGATTAGGGTTAGGACCCATCCTGCTCAGGCACACTCATTAGCATAACAAAAGGAACCCCTCATTTCCACATAGAAGCCCATTCGCAGGTGTAAGAAAGTTAGGGTGTCTATGTAAACATACATCTCTCAACCAAAGACCAAACTAACTGCCATCGAGTCTCTGCTGACTCATAGGGGCCCCCTGTGGGTTTCTGAGACTGACTGCTTACTAGAGTAGAAAGCCCAATCTTTCTCCCACCTTTCAAATGGTGGTTTCGAACTGCCGACCATGAGGATCCCACTGCATAGCCACCACACCACCAGGGCTCCTGGGCCCTTGAAAAATTTTAATGGCCATAAAATGATATAGAATAACATCCCGATACATACACTCACTGCAATCAAGTTGATTATGACTCATAGTGACCTTATAGGACAAAGCAATGATTCCTGCGGGTTCCTGAACTATAAATCTTTGTGGGAGTAGAACTGTTCGTGTTGTGTCCTGATGCCCGTTGTCAGTGGTAACCGACCTCTCGATGTCCATGAGCTGCCCGGCGTTCTTCAGGTCTGAGTCCTGCTGTGATCATCTCCAGGGATGCTCTGTCATGTAACTGTCATTAACAGATGCAGCCGGCCACACACGGAGACACACCTTCACGCCCTGTCTCTAATTCCGTAATCACCTGCTCATCGGCCAGCTCCTTGGAGGGAAGTGTGTTTTCTACGTATCGATCTGTGGTGCTAGGGATGATCTACCCCTGACCTTCAATGAAGGTTTGGTGAATGGGTGACTGCACTAAACACACCGGTTTGTGTGAATGCAAGTTTTTCATGGACTGTTTCTATCCCTTAAATGGAAAGAAACAAGCCCAGCATTCCATAAGCTTACTGCCATTTCCGGGGCCACCTCGATGCGTCCAGTGCCTGTGTGTGCTGAGTACCTTTCTCATTCCACACCAAGGCGGACTCTACACGTGGTACAACCTGAGGAGCGTGGAAAGCGTCTAGCACCCACCTATTATTTAAAAGCTCTACTTTTAGAGATTTTCTTCTTGGAGAACTTGCTTATAAAGAGCCCTGAGGAGACATTTTCCAGCAAGTTCTTGTCAGATCTCCACCTTGTATTTAAAGGGGTTTATTTTTCTAAGGCACACTGCATCCATGCAGACCTGAGGTGTTGATCATCTCTCTGCAGGAGTTAGGCAGAAATCTGCTCCGCTCCCGCCTGATGCTGATGAAACTTGTATCAACGGCTGATTCTGCGTCAGACACTGTGTTGAATGAGCTACATTGTTTACGTTAATTTTCATCCATCTTCTTCTATAGATGAGGAAGTTGAGGCAGAAGAGATCATGTAACATGGTAGTAAATGTAACAGCTGGTAAAGGCTAGTAAAACCCAGGCGTCTGATTCTCTGGTACCATGTTTATCAGGACCCTTTGTAAAATCAGAGTGTGTGTGTGTGGGTGGGTGGGCGGGATCTACGTTTGTTTACTGTGCAAACTCTGGAAAAACCACACTGAAATCAAGTGATTCCCAACGTAGCAGCCCTGTGCGCGAATCAGAACTAACATTCCACAAGGAAGTAGCTCTGCTGCTGCTGACTGTGCAGACAGTCATCTGTCCGTTTTCTATGCAGGCGATGCGCTCTTTTGGAAAATTATAATAATGGTCATCGCAACACCTTTCCCAGAAAGGCACGGCTTCTTTTCACAAGCCGCTTCAAGCAGCGCGCTGGCTGGGTGTGAGGTGACTGGTGCGGCTCCGCGAAGCCCGCGGCCATATTGACACCGCTCTGTCCCCATGGGACAGCGGAGGGAAATTGCTGCCAGGACCAGAGGCCCGGCCGTTTGTCTTCCTCCCGGTGCCGCCGTGGTTTGTGCAAACTAGAGACGATCGTTTAGAGTGCGTTATCCGTGACGAGAGACCCAGAGATGGCGCTTGACTCAGGGATGTTTTCCTGGTCTGAACTCCTCCCAAGGCTGGCAGGAGCCAGCGCCTTGCAGGCAGGTTTGATCCAACTCCAGGGAAGGAGACTGGCCGAGCAATAATTGTCCTGGGAGACGCTTTTAAACCCACCAAGTACACAGCAAACGAGGCCATCATGGAGCCGCGTATAGCGTTGTCTAACAAGAGAATCACAATCCGCTTGAAATGTGCCTGATTTTCAAGGCACCAGATGGGTAAGAGCTCACTGATGGTTCCTCCTGTCCATCTGTTCACTTCTCTTTGCCGAGGCCGGGCATTTCCTGGAGACCAATCAGGTGATGTACTTGGGCAACGGCTCAGACTTTTCTTTCAAGATAAACGTACTTGGTGATTACAGTGAGGAAATCATTGGGATCCAGATAACCGGTAGCTTGATTCGAGTTCAGTTGGAAGATGTGAAAAGAGGCCCCTTTCTCTCTTTCAGCCTTGCCTTACATCCAGATAAAGCGCTCGTTGCGACTGGCCAGGTTGGGAAGGAGCCCTACATCTGCGTGTGGGATTCCTACAGCGTC
This sequence comes from Tenrec ecaudatus, assembly GCF_050624435.1. Taxonomy (NCBI): domain Eukaryota; kingdom Metazoa; phylum Chordata; class Mammalia; order Afrosoricida; family Tenrecidae; genus Tenrec; species Tenrec ecaudatus. The sequence goes on from NC_134546.1 coordinate 1,193,119, forward strand.
CGGACTGTGTCTATCCTCAAAGACGTCCACACACACGGGGTCGCCTGCCTGGCTTTCGACTCCGACGGACAGGTGCGTATCTGTTGCCATTTCTCTCTTCTTTCGTGGTCGCACAGATCAGCTACAACAGTAAAGCCTGGGGGCGCAGAGAGCCTATCAGCTGACTGGCTCCTCTGCCAGCCTTAGAGAATGCCTCACCCCCTGACCCCTTTCCCAGCACATGGGTCTAACACCCACGCGCGGAGAGGCCCGGTTAGGGTTACCCCATTAAAGGGCACCCCAAAGGCAGTCATGAACCCGGTTCCACCCCTGCTCAGCAATCCCACTTCTCATCTGTTGGAATGAGGGCTCTGTCAAGCATTTCCCAGTTCCCGAGACCCAGCATAAGCCTGGCGCGTTTCCTTACACAAGGCAATGTCACCTCCTAATTACTCACCGAGAAAATGCTCTGGGACTCGTTATCTTGAGATCACGTCTCCCTCTGCTCTCCCTCCTCCCAACTCAAGCAGCTGCGCTTCCTGTTCCTCCATCCTCCCTCAAGTTCCAGATCATCCTGCCATGTCTGACCCAGTTTAAGTGACAAACAGCTTAACTGGTTTCCCCACAGTCAAGTTCTAGCTAACTCGTCTCACCAAGTTAAAAAAGAAGAATGTCAAGGCACTGTTTTAAAAACAAAAAAACCTTAGAAGACCGATGGATGATGTCTGTATTCTGTAACTGGGGATTTCTAGACCAACAACCTATTTAGCTTTACATCCACGATCCCTTTCAAAGGACTCCTTCAAAGACGCTCCACACTTCACTGTGAACCTCCCAAGACGGTGCTCTCTCCTTCCTTTGGCCCCTGACCACTCCCAGCAGAAGAAATCTGTTCATGTTCATAGAGAAGGGCCTGAGGCCCTAAAGACTGGCTCTCCTCCTGAAGGCCCTGTCCTTCCACACCAGCTTCTCCCTGTCCCTGCACCACCCTGTCTTTCTGCCTCCTTCCAGGTTTCTGCCAGGGAATTCCTCCAAGCCAACCTTTGGGACAGTCCAGAACTCATTTCCTAAGTCAGTGCCTTGGAAAGATCCGTGAAGTACGCCTCAAGGTGTGACTAGCTGGGAGTTTTCAGGAAGCTCCGTAGCTCATAGGAGTTGATCTGGTTGGACCCACTTGGCAAACAGTTAACATTTAAGTGGTCGTGTTTTCTGCTATTTTGAGAATGTGTTGACCATTAACCATTCATTTTTCTAGTTAGAACTAGGTCCACTACATACTTAGAACACCGGTATATGTGGTTTTGGTCTACTTCTCTGGAATCTTGCTCAGTTAATCAGGATAGCCCATCCATGGCCCAATATTGCTATGATTGTTGCTTTGGAGTTGGCTCTGCCTTGTGGCAACCTAATGTGTGAAGAAGCAAACTGTCGCCTGATCCTACACCATCTTCATGATTGTATGTTGTTAGAATTCACGGTTTGGGCTATGGTGTCAGTCCCTCTGCCTGAGGGTTTATTTTACTTTCACCGACCTTCTACTGTATCATGTAGAGCTGTATCCTAAGAGAAATGGCTGGATAAGAGTCTTTGTTCGGGTGTCCAGCGAGATGGACTTCTGATTGATGGAAGCATATGTGCTAGAATGCACTTGCAGGGTCGAAACGAACTGTGTGTTTATACGGGTATTTGCTCCACAGCTGCTCATTTGATTTTGTTATCCCGGCAACATTTTTTTTAAATCGGAATTTGTTGTGAAGTGTCCCTAGAAAGTGGAATTCCACCCGGGAAGTCCAGCCTTCTCTTCTTTGCCCATTCTGTGCTGTGTCAGATTCCTGGCTGTTCCGTTCAGGTTTCCTTGTGTCGGAGCAGTGGTGTCGGTGCCCTGCATGGTGTGTACCTGTCCGTCGAGAAGAGCAGTCCTTTATTTGACTCCCAGGATTGAGTCCATGGGCTGTTGGTAGCTATTGCTTCAGGTCTGCCTATTCCCTGAGCTGGACCCCAGTGATGTTTAGCAAACAACAAATAGCCCATCATCTTGCAATCCGTGAAAGGCAATAGAAATGCTTGTCGGGTGACTAGGGGGCCTGTCTTTACAAATGAACGTGGGGCCGCCGTGAGTCAGTGCCGCCTCAGTGGCAGCTGACCACCACAGCATGCCAGTCCCAGAGCCTTACCCAGTGCTACCACGATACGGTTGGCAGAGAGAAATCATGTAAGTGAGCACTATTTTAACAACTTTCTTCAGTTTCACAAGTGTTTAATGCCATGCATAAGGATCTACCATTTTAATAAAATGCATTTTGTATGGCTCTCTCAGCCTAATTCTTTGGGTTCAGATTAGAATTTGTCCAGAAAGAGAAGCAAATAACCAACCTGTAGATTAGATGCAAAATCAAGTGTTAACACATTACCACCAAAAAACACCTACATGGGAGAATTCTAGCAGGATACCATTTGTAAGGAGAGAACGCGATGAAATAGATTGATGTCTGGACAGGAAATAACTTGGTCTGACTCTCTTGACTTTATGAATAGCTAGACGTGGAACCTGGGGAATTCTATTAACACCTTAAAACTCCATTTTCTCACATATGTAGGACTTGAAAGGGTTAGTGGGAAGATTCCATGATCTCTTCACTTTTCCACAAATATTTCGAAGCCTCTTGTGCAGTAGGATGTATGTGACCCAGTCCTCTTTCCTGGTCAAGGTCGCTGTATGTTGGAGCCTGCTGAAGCAATGACTGGGTATTTGCAGGGTTCCCCAGCCCAGCGAGGAGCCCTAGTGGTATAGTGGACGGTTATTGGACTGCACGGTTGGCGGTTCGACTTGGTTAGTTACTCCAAGGGAGAGCGATGAGGCTTTTTGCTCTGAATCCACTGGATGGCATTGGCTCACTCAGGGCCTCACCTTCCAGAACTGTATTATTGCATATGAAGGGTTGTCATTGGCTGATTTTTGGAAATGTATCACGTGGCCTTCCTTCCTCGTCTGGAAGCTCCACTGAAACCTGCCCGCCTTGAGTGGCACACTGGTATCTGAGACACTGGTGGCAGAGCCTCCAGCACCCTTGAACCAAACCCTTCTCGTTGCCACTGTGTTGGTGCCACTCACTGCAGTCCGTGGGGCTGGGTAGACCTGCCCCCTGCTGTGCAAGGGGCTCGACGCGACGGGAGCAGTCTGCCACATGCAGATCACCTGTGGGTGGCAGGCAGAATCTTAGACGCTCTTTGGAAGAGAAGTTAAATCAGAAATTAAAAACCCAGCCTCCTTGTGATTCTAGCCTTGTGATTCCCATTGATTTCAGGAGAGGCCTTCCAAAACTTGGCACTTGGGTTTCCTATGATTTTAGATGTTTGAATTTTTCAGCAATGCTAATAGAAGCCATCTGTTTCGTTTGGGACTTAAGACAGATACGAAGACATCATTTTAGCCCTAAGAAAGCCCGTGCTTAGCACATAGTAGGAGCTCGGTAGCAGATTTCCAGAAGGAGTGACTCGTAGGACATTTCCCAATCGTGTTAAGTATTAAATGACTGTTCTTATTTGTAGCGTTTAGCCTCTGTGGGACTGGACGCCAAAAACACAGTCTGCGTTTGGGACTGGCGGAAGGGGAAACTGCTGGCCTCGGCCACTGGCCACTCTGACCGGGTAAGAAGACCTTGTTGGGAAGAAGACAGTGTTCTAGAACTGATTGTGGTGATGATTGGACAACACTGTCAATGTGATTGAACTATTGAATTGTATGACGTGTGGAATGCCAATAAAACAGTTCTTCTTTTGAAAGTGATTAACAGCAAAACAAAGCAGAGAAAGAACACCTTACCGGGCCATGCCACGCCACGCAGAGTCGTGGCTATGGAGGAATGGCAGAATTGATTTTCTTATTTTCAACATTTTAAGAGGAAAATTGATTATTCCCGAAGAGTCCACTTGAGAACTTAGAATTTCCTATTGATTCACGACTCATAGCCAAATGTGCTAGAATGATCTCTCTGGTGTCTAAGGCTTGTTTTAGTCATTGGTCCTGCTTTTTATTGGTAAAGGGCATTTTTTATGTTGGCAGTCAGCGTCTTCATAAACTCGAACCAGAATTTTAAATCACATGTATAATTTAAAATTAGCCTAGAAATGGAGATAGCTATTAGAACATAATGTCTGGTGCGGTATAATTGTAAGGGCGCGCATTCCAATTTCGGAAGCGTGTAAGATTGTTTTCGGAGTCCTCGTTACAGTGGAGATCAGTGAGGCTCAATGGCGGCGTGCCCATCATTCACATCGGCGTCACTGGGGGCAGTGGTGATGTGTCTAGTCATGGCTGGTAAGGTAGGGATGGAAGCCAGAATGTGTCTATACCTGGTCAGGAATCTCTCTCCCTGGGGTCTTACATAACTGGACTGCTAGGGCTGTTGATTGGCAGGATTTTCCAGTTCAAAGGAACTGACTCTGGATGACTGTCCTACACTGATTTCTAGCTCGCTCTTCTCTCTGCACAATCTAAAGGCCCAGGTGGACCAAGCTCCTCAGTAAACATTTAAGTCACTAGATCTTGCTTGCTGTGAGCTTCACATGACTAGTACATTCGTTTGGAGAGAATTGTGGTTGCTGAGGGCCCACAGTTGCTGCACGTTCGGATGAACTCTACTCCTGGACCAAAGTCGCAGACCGTCCAGGAGGGACCGGTAATAGGACTTTAGTGTTGGGAAAGGGCTGGCAGCGGGCACCGGGGGATTCTAATTCAATTGCTTGACAACACGTGTGATACTAAGTCTTGGCTCTTACTGTGAGTGCTTATCTTGTGACCCCATAAAAAGTTGAATGAGACTAGGTACAAGCCTGGATTTCCAGTGGCCACAAAAAGTCGGCTCGAGACACCGGTCGAGGAGCCGTCTCCAGCTCTCATATCAGCAAACCCACACATAACACAAGTATCGTGGCCAAGTTAGCTTTTAACACTTCCCCCTGTTGTCACTGTCTGTCGTCTGGCCTGAGGGACTGGGCTACAGTGCATCAGAATCCGGGGCCTAGGACAGTGTGAGCACTTTAAACCAAAGAGACCCTTGCTTAGAAAGACAGCTTCCGGCATCACTTGGTGTTATCAAGGCTTTTGCTGTTCTGGTTCAATCTAGTGAATGCGGTTGGGCCTGTCGGATTTCAGTGACCTGGCCCAGTGCTTGGCTGAGGTGTGCACGGTGCATTCTCCAGTTCGGGGTCCATTATAAAAGCGCAGTGCCACTCCATGAGACGGCTGCCGTTGTCATGCCTTATGAAATACTGTGCTTTTAGAACTCTTTGCCCAAGACCCCTCGATCTGTATGTACCCCACACAATTCTGTTCCGCATTACAGAAGCCAATATGAATTATTGGCACCTTTGGAGGAAATGATGATTCTCAATACTATTCTAGAGGCTAAATATGCTATCCCCCGAGGGCTTTAGAGCCTGCCGAATGACCTCAAATCCATTATCTTCATTGACCTTATAACAAAACCGAGGTAGCATCACCCGTTTTAGAGGAAAGGTGGTTACAGGTAGAGGGGGTAAACTTTGCCTGAGGTTTCATAACTGAAGTGGGTGCTTGGGCCCCAAAGGCACTTGGTAGTTGGTACGTGAACAGGGCTCTCTGCCTCTAGGATCGCCCCTTCCTGCCTGGCCAGGGGGTTGTAGAGCCGCCCTGCTACCTGATGAGCCGCCCCCGGGGACTGTCCGCCCATGTGAGGAAGGTAGTACCAGCTGCTCACCCAGATCCGGCCCTGACAACGTACCCAGCCGTTTCTCTCAGCACTTCATACGGCATGGCCCGGTCACCTGCATCAGAATCCCCTGGGGTCTGTGCAAAAAGGCAGTTGACTGGACCTGATCGCAAATCACTAAGTCAGAATCTCTCAAGCGGGCCCTGGGGTGTTTGAAGCAACTGCTCTAGGTGATTTGGTTTTCAAGGAAAACCAGCTTGGAAAATCAGCTCTCCCTGTCCCCATACTGAAGGTAAAATGAATGACAAACTAGTGTTGGTGTTAGATTCTGACCCGTAGCCCCTCGAGGTGCACCAGACCCAAACACTGCCCGGTCCTGCACCGGCCTCACACTGGTTCTGTGTGGGAGCCCGACGGATGCCCGGTGTCCATCCATCTTGTCCAGGGCCTTCCTCTTCTTGTTAAATCATTGAGCCGGGGGCTTGCCCACAGAGGATAACAGTCAATTATATCAACAGATTTGTACATGCACTGCCATCGTCATTTACATAACATTATCTTTACACCGGAGCCTCTTTTTCGATTGTCTTTCCGGTTTTCCAGGTAAATGGAAACCTATCTGTTAATATCACTGCACACTAGGGATTCCTTAAAGAATGAGCACCGCTATAAACAGCTATGTCTCTAGTGGCCGAGAGAACTTAAAGCACCGTCGTGCTGCGGGTCAGAAGGCGGAGCTGACCTGAGAGGGCTGCTGTAGGGAACTGAGTAAGGGCCTGCCAACAGCTTCTGCCTTCCGCTGAAAATGCCTTGAATTCAGGCATTTCCCAGAATCTGGGAGCCAGATGCTGATTACCAGAACCTTCCAACCATCTCACACTGCCCTGACTCTTAAACATCTTACTGAAACAGGGGTGGGGAGCATACCAGCCGTGGGCAGTGGAAGGCCTGAGAAACCATCAGCCCCAGCTCACACGACCAATCACCCCAGAAGACCAGCCACGCTGGCCATCACATGGGGGTGAGCTGATTAGATGCTTGACTGGTGTGGCCGTCGAATCCTGTGATAAACATCCAAGTGGCCCTTGTCAGATGAAAGGTTCCCTGCCCCTGGGCTAAAATGCAACGTTTTAAAATTCTGCCGATTTTGAGCAAAAAGCGAACGCCAAAGTCTTCCAGTGGCCTCGTGGAGAGCTATGGGAATTTGGTTAGGAAGTTACAACGTCTTCAAGTCTGTTTGCTCATCGCAGATGGCCAGAGTGAGGTGTGCAGCGCTGGTTTGTTCTCAGTGGTGAATGATCTGGACTCAGGTGGCAGGTTAGCAGGCAGGAAGCAATAAATCAAGGAACGGTGAGGCAGGTGGTCCTGAACCACGCCCAGAGCCAAGCCCTCCCCTCTGAGTGTTCCCAGTGTTCACATGCAGTCTTGTATCAGAACTGGTCAATGATCAACACAGTAACTTTTCCTATTTTTAACAGATTTTTGATATTTCCTGGGATCCATATCAGCCAAACAGAGTGGTTAGCTGTGGAGTCAAACATATAAAGGTAAAGTCATTTGTTGTGTCAAAAAAAAAAATTCCGGTATCTCAGGTAAGCGTTGGTCTGCTAATGAAGAGGTCAGTGGTTCAAACCCACACGCTGCTCCTCAGGAGCAAGTTAAGGCTCTCTGCTCTCGTAGAGTCACTGCCTCCGAATGCCCATAGAGAGTTGCTCTTAGTTGGAATCAACTTAATGACACTGGGTTTGGCATTTTTTTAATACAAATAATTTAGTATAGAGAGACTGTTTGACTGCATTAAGCTCCACTCCCCACCCCCTTAAGTTTGATCGCTTCTCCTTGGTGGCATGGGGGTTACATATTAGGCTGCCAACCTCAAGATCAGCAGTTTGAAACCATCAGCTGCTCCGGGAGATGGGGGTTTCTAATCCCATCAACAGTTGTTATTGTTGTTGTTGTCAGATGCCCTGGAGCCGGTTCTGATCCATAGGGACCCTGTGCCCCACCGAACGGTGCCCTGGAGCCAGTTCTGATCCATAGGGACCCTGTGCCCCACCGAACGGTGCCCTGGAGCTGGTTCTGACACATAGGGACCCTGTGCCCCACAGAACGGTGCCCTGGGGCCGGTTCTGACCTATAGGGACCCTGTGCCCAACAGAACAGAGCCATGGAGCCGGTTCTGACCCATAGGGACCCTGTGCCCCACAGAACGGAGCCATGGAGCCGGTTCTGACCCATAGGGACCCTGTGCCCAGCAGAAGAGAGCACAGCATGGCCCTGCATCCTCACAACTGCGCTGCTTCCACTCACCAGGCCTTCTGTATGCAACCATGTTTCCAAGGCGTAGGCTGTCCGCTTCGGAGCAAGCAGCCCCTGAAAATCTTCCACATAGCTTCAAAACCAAGAAGAGTTTCAGGTGTGGAACCCGCAGGGGAAGTTCTGCCCTGTCCGATAGGGGCGCTAGGAGTTGGAACTGACTCGATGGCAGTGGATTTTGCTTTGGTTTTTCTCCCTGTGTCTCTGATCCTGAAGGGAACATCCACTCCTTTTCAGCAAGTGAAGACTCAGCAGACAGCCAACGAGGACACTTTATGTTCATTAAATCCTGAACTGATGACCCCTAAGGCTTCTACAGAAATATACGTCATGGAAGAGTTCAGATTTTAATTTGTGGGTTAAGTTCTTACGCTACGGGATGTGCCTCATCTGTCTCCTTCGGCGCAGCTGTCAGATCCAGGACACTGACCTGTGGGATTGGCAGCCCGTGCTTGATTCACAGTACCACCAGGCTGCGTCATAAGGACACAATTAGAGTTAATTTTTCCCCCCATTCCTAAAATCGCAAAAATAGTGGAGATAAGATTGAAACTCAGCCTCTGGCTTCCAGGACAGAGCTCTTTCACTTAGAAATGGTCGCTGCAATGATTTAACTTGGCTTAGCTTTTTCTGAAGGAGCTTTGGTGGCATAGAGGATTATGCATTGAGCTGCTACCTGCAAGGTCAGTGGTTCAAACCCAGCCAATGACACCTTCTGCTTCTGAAACATATTTGTAGACTTGGCAACACCAAGAAGCAGTTCTGCTCTGTCTTACAGGGACACTGTGCTTCACAGTCAACTCGATGGCATTGGCATTTGGGTTGTTGTTTTAAATCTCAAACTAAAACATTTATTTGAGTTCCAAATAGATAAGCTGCTTAATTAAGACAGATATCATGACTCCCTCCTGTTTCTTTCCATCCTTGATTAACTCAATTTTTCTTAACCAGTTATTTCTAAAAGCAGAAACAGAAAATCAGGGACCTCATTTGAAAACACTAAGAAACTTCTATCCTGTTAAATTTGTTCATCATATTTTACCAGACTTAGGTTTTTGTTTTGTTTGTTTCTTTTCTCCTAAGAAAAAAATGGCTACTCCTTAGTTTGTCCCCTGCAGCGGCCTTTGTGTTGCAATGGTGCTGGAAGCTTTGCCACCAGCACTGCAAGTGTCAGCAGGGCCACCACAGTGACCACTTTCACCGGAGCTTCCGGAGAAGACCAGCCTTCTGGGGGATGAACTCCTGAGAACCTGACCAGCAGCAGTGGGAGACTGCCAGGTCACACTCCTCAGACTGCAGGGTGCTCTGAACCCCACGGAGGAAGAAGATCCTCCTCCAGCGAGAGTCCACCTTAACGGGGTGGATGAAGCTCAGTTGTCAGGACCTTCATTTGCTGCTGGGGCTTCACCAAAATTAGAAGAGCCAGCTGCACACATCTCATAGTCACCAGAAAGCAGAATGTACAAAGTATGAATCTAGGAAAATTGGCAACTGGCAATGATGAGATGGGATTCATAGAGATTGGTCTCCTAGGCATTAGTGAACTGCAGTGGATGGGTATTGGCCATTTGGGGTGAGACAACCTTTAGTTCGTTATGCTGGGAAGGACAAGTTCAGGAGGAATGCTATCACATCATCGTCAAAAAGAACATTTCAAGGTCGGTCAGGAGGTGCAATGGTGTTTGGGGTAGGAAAACATCTATATACTTACTAGGAAACCCAGTTAACTTAGACAGTAACCACTAAACCAGTGATCGTGGACAATGCACTCCTCTCTGAAGGCAGAGAACATCGTCGTGTTTTATTGACTTGCAAAGGTAGTCAGCTGTATGGATTGTAGGAAACTAGCGTTGGCATTGTGGAGAACGTGAGTCCCGGAACACTTCGCTGTGCTCCCGAGGAACCTTGCCGTAGACCAGGGTGCGGTCATTCCAACAGAATGAGGGAATACCGCGTGGTTTAACATCTGGAAAGATCTGTGCCAGGATTACATTCTTTCACCGGGCTTATTCAGCCTGTATGCTGAGCAAATGACCTGAGGAGCTGCGTTCTCCGAAGAAGAATGAGGTGTGGGGTTTGGACCAAGGCTCCAAAACCTACAGTATGCAGGTGACACAACCTTGCTTGCTGAAAGTTAGGAGGACCTGAAGCACTTGCTGATGAAGAGAAAGCCTGCAGTCTTCAGAATAGATTGCAGCTCAATATAAAGCAAACGAAAATCCTCACAAGCAACCATTGCCCAGCACCATGATAGACGGAGAAAAGATTGAAGATGTCAAAGATTTTACTGTATTTGACCCACAAGCAGTGCTCAGGGAAGCCCCAATCAAGAAACCCAACAACACATTGCTCTGGGCAGATCTGCTGAGACCTGTTTACCGTGTTGAAGGTCAAAGACGTTTGCTTAAAGAATAAGGTGTGCCTGACCCAAGTCATGGGGTTTTCATTGGTCTCATGAGTGTGGGAAAGCTTCCCAATGACCCGGGAAGCCTGGAGAATAACGGACGCGTGTTAATGGCAGTGCTGGTGAACAGACTGTAAGCGTGGACTGTCAGAAGGACAGAGGGACTACTTGGAAAGGACACCCTGCTCGGTCAGGGAGAGGGCAGTGAAAGAGGAAGATTCTCAGGTAGACGGATTGACGCAGTGGCTGCGACGATGGGTGTGAACACAACAACTTTAGGACTGCAGGCCTGGGCAGTGTTTTGTTCCTTTGTGCACAAGGTCGCCATGAGTCAGCCAACTTGGTGGCACCTAGCAGCAACGTAGCGACCAGCAAAAGCAAGCATTGCATTTCCTCTTACATGTACGGATCTACAAACGTGTGTCTGTGCTTTCTTCCCCTTCTCCCCCTCCTCCTCCTCCTGCTGGTGCTCCTCCTGCTCCACCATCAGCACCACCCACTTCAGCAGGCGTCAACCGATTACTCCCACTGTAGTTTCAATACCCGGTTCCTGCCGCTCCTTCGGCACTTTCTCCCCAAGCTTACTCACATCAACTGAATGACCCGTCACAAGTTGAATGCAAAATTTTTGATGCCCTCCAAGAAAGTACTCACTGTGCAGAGTGTTTGTAGTCAGTTTAAACTCCTTTTGGCTTCGCAAGTCTCCAGTGTTTGCTGACCTGGGGGTCACGGTGACCTGAAGCGAATGCTTGAAAACCAGGCACAGGTGAGCATTGTGCACTTCGGGGGTCTCACCAGGAGGGCTGCCAGCGCCGTGAGTACCGTGGCACCTTCTCGAGCCACACACAGGGCGGACCCCGGGATGGTCTGGGCAGATGTAACCCAAAGTGCCTGCCAGTGCAGACAGAATCTGCATTTCAGTCTGCGAATGGAGCTGAAGAAGGCGAGCAACGTGGCTGTTTGGGGTGAGTCTATGACCCTTGGACGTCAGATGTGCTCTTCACAGGAAGTTATTCTCAAGAAGAGGTAGAATTTCAGGGATTTGTTATGGAAAAATGTTTATGGGCATGCAATCCATGTATCATCCAGATAGTTTGAACGCATTAATGAAAACCTCTTAGCTGCCCTGGCATCAGACCCACCGGTGCCCCTTTAGGGAAACATTTCGTTATTTGAAATGCTTCATGTAGGCATTAACCATCTGAATGGTTGGCAGTGTCAGGAAACCATTGTGTTGGTAAGGTGTGGGGATCACTGCCCTTCTCCGAGGAAACCTAAGGAAACAGAGGCTGCTGAGAGGCAGGGATGGGCATGTTGTCAGGCTACCCCAGTCCCTGGAGAAGGACGTCGTGTGTGGTCGAGGAAAGGTGCAGAGAAGGAGAGGAAGGCCCTGCCGGAGAGGGGCTGATCCCGTGGCTGCAGTAATGAACTTGGGCACAGGACCGGGCAGTGTGGCGTTCTCCTCAATGGCACCTAACAACATTGTTTTTGTGATTGTTTGTCATCGAGAAATATCTAAGCAACCCACGCCAGAGATGCACACCCCACGCTAGAGACGACTAACCAAACAGGTGCCTGTCTGGCTGCTTCTGGCCCGTGGCGACTCCCTGGGATGGAGTGGCTGTCTGCCCTCGGTGTGACAGGGCTGCCACACAGCGCTGGTGGGTCAAACCGCCGCCCTCTCTTTCAGTGGCTGAGCATGCGGCTGTGCCACACCGTCATGGACGCGTCGCTCGCCTTGCGGTCTTCAAGCAGAGGGGGTGTGGCAAGAAAGGCAATGTCCGTCTGCAGTCTCACCATGCACAGCGGGTTCTGGGCTGGCCCCCAGCCGGCAGCTGTCGGCCCAGAGTCGGTTCCGATGCACAGCCTCACTTGACATGTTTAGTGCCCGTCTTTGCCCCAGATCTTTCTATGCTTGTGCCGCCTCCTTTAATGCCTTGCACCAGACTGAGGAGGGCCAAGTAACCACACTCGAGTGGGAGGTTCAGTATGGCCTCCAGCGGCTGTGCCCCTCCCCCTCCCCCTGACTAGGCAAGGTCCCGCAGAACAGCTGGGGTCCTGGTCATCCTGGAGGTGCAGCGTTGCCACGGCCACACTCAGGGGCCGCCTGTCCCTCTCCCACCAGCACAGGCCAAGAGGGCCGCCCCTGTTTCTCCACAGCGCTCTGGCTGACTGTGCTGTGGATCACAGGTGCAGCGACTTCCAGTTCATTTCGCCGTCCTGGCCGCCGGCTTTCCTTGTCTCATGTGAATGGGTAGTCCGAACATGCTCCGCGTTCTGAGAATGGTTCTCAATCATGTTTGCAATGGCTCTTTTCTGTTGGGTTTAAAATTCTCCCAGCAGAAACTAAGATTTCATTATTTTCTTGTGTGTAACGCCCAGGGAATCTGCCCCGGGGCAGGCCGCGTGCACGCACTTTTCTCCACTGTCCGGTGGGAGTGGTGATGCTGTCCGCCTCCGCCAGTTCTCAGGGACGGTGTGAGGACCAATAGCACATGTTTGTGGAGAGCGTGGCTGCACGGCGAGGCCGTACATTAAGACGATGTTGAGCCAGCAGATGGCTTTTGTACAAATGAGGGCCCTCTGCTGCCTTCTGTGAAGCGGGTCAGGGCTGTGCTCTGCGGGCTTCCACAGATTAAACCACACCGCACAAATGGAAGACCCTAGCCAGCCATATACTGACAGGGGCTGGAGCTCACATTCAGAGGCATATGTCTGGGCAACACTTCTGAAATGTACATTAAGTAAAAACTTTTGGTTAGAAATAGATGATTTCAAAATGATTCCAAATATATACAGCAGTAGGTTGTAGATAATCCCGCTTTCCCTTCACACTTTTCTGTATTTCTAAACCTTTCTGAAAGGAATGTATACTAGTTTTATAATTTTACGAAAAACAATGAAATAAAAATGGATGATTCATCCACTTCATTTGGATGCTGAGAACATTGACATAGTCTTTTACACCGTCATTGCACGGTCAGCAAAGTTTTAAAAAGGTGAAACTTGGAAAGCACTGAAACTATTGTTTGGGATTTTATCATGACGCTGCTTGTAGTTGGCTGGAGTGGTTGGCAGTGACAAGTGAGATCGTCCGTGTCAAGTTCATGTACACGACCTATTATAGGTGATGTGAACTAAGCAAATTAAAGCATCGGAGCCCTCTTTTTGGGGTGTATTTATTTTATTCTTCCTTTTCTAGTTTTGGACACTGTGCGGAAACGCCTTGACTGTGAAAAGAGGGATATTTGGCAAAACGGGGGACCTTCAGACCATCCTTTGCCTCGCTTGTGCCAAAGAAGACGTCACCTACTCCGGTGCTTTAAACGGCGACATCTACGTCTGGAAAGGGCTCGCCTTAGTCCGCACCATCCAGGGTGCGCACAGTGTGAGTCCCTGAGGTCGGTCTGTGGGCGGGGCTGTAAGGTGAGATCGCTTTTTCTGATCGCTCAGGATCCAAGGACTTTGCTGGATACTCTCTTCAACAGGAAAGTTTCCAAAATTATTTTTGATCACCTGAAAGAAAAATATGTTTCAAAAGTACCAGCACTGAACTCGTTAGGCTACGGATTAAGTAATGCTTTATTCACCAGCTCGACAGGGACCAATTCAACCCTTTCCTGTGGAGGAGCATCTGCAGGTTGTGCAACGTCTTCAGGTCTGAAGGCACATCTTCAACGGGTGTCTCACAAGCCGACCTGATGCCACCTGATGCCCTCTTCAGTTCGGCCCACACGATGCCCCTGAGCTCTGAGAGCTGTTTCAGGCACTCTGTGTCTGTGAGATGTCTGCTCCTGGCTCACTAGGCTTTACTCGATTCATTCTTGCGAGCAGCAGTGCACACGGGGCGTCTCCCTTGTTGCCTTAGCTTTCCTCATTAGGGTTAGTTGTTACATGAAGGAATTTATATTTTCATATCTGCCCTAAGCAAGGTATTCCTTAATGATTTGTCCTTTCTCACAACCTGCTATCAATGTAGGGATTGTAAAGGAACACTTAAACTAGCTTGTGTGGTTGTTGTTGTGATTATTTCTTAATGCAGCTGAGATGAAGATTATAGTAAGGAGATACAAAGGATTGCTTTGTTTTAAAATCAAGATTCAACTATACTGAATGCTTGGAATGATCACAGCATTGAGTCTTACTGATTGGTAACCAACAGGCTGGAATCTTCAGCATGTACGGCTGTGAAGAAGGTTTTGCCACAGGCGGGCGAGATGGATGTATCCGATTATGGGACACTGATTTCAAACCAATAACCAAAATTGATCTCAGGGAGACAGAACAAGGATATAAAGGTAATTAACACATGTATATACATTAATATACTCATTCAACTCTAAAAGTGTTCAATGCAATGTAAAGTTTGTACTTGTATTTCTTTCTTTGAACTCCACTTTATTCCTGGGGACTAGAGATAGCCCGAGTGATCACTGAAGATTGGAGGGCTAGAGCAAAGTGTGCTGAAGAAAGCACATGGGCCTGGGGTTAAGAGCATGAACTCAGAGTCGGGCCCTGGGTTCAAATCCAAGTTTCATCTGAGATACCTTTGAGGTCATATTTCTTTAACAGGCCTTGGTGCCTCATTTGCCTCCCCTGTAGAATGAGGCTAATCCCCAGCCAAGGTCATTAGAGTGGTGTGGGGATTACACTGCTTGCCAAGGTTGCGGTTAAGGCATGCCCCCAGTCAGCACTCGGTGAGTGTGCACTGGCCTTGCGCTACACTGAGCACCAGAGACCGCACAGCAGTGCTTCGGACATCTTCTGTTTCATTCTGACCATCGACCTGGAGGTGTCGGGAGCCGTCAGACCCGTCCTGAAGCACAGCAAGCACGCGTGGCAGAGGGGAACTGCCTCAGAGAGCTGTCCAGGCTCCCCTCTTGGCAGAGGCAGCTCTCCAAAGCATTCTCTTGCGGTGCGACTGGGTGGGCTTGAACTTCCAGCCTTTCGATTAGCAACTAAGCGCTTCCCCTTGGCCCGACCAGGGCACGTCATCGTATGCCTATGACCCTGAGTTTTTACAGATAAAGAGGTTGAGGGTCAGAGAAATCACAGAGGAAAGCAGGCAGAGGAGCGCTCGTGGAAGCCCCAGTTGCTGTTCTTTGCCTCCCGGGCAAAGCGGGGGGCGTCTGCTCACCTGGCAGGCATGGCAGGCCCTGGAGCCAGCATGGGAAGGGTGCTCTCAGTGGAACGGGGCCCCTCCCTCAGGAGAAGGGAATGCACGCTGGTGCTGGGACACAGAACCTAGAGGCCTGTGTGAGCCGTCGCTCTGTTTCTCCTGAAGCCCTGGAAGCAGCTAGGCTACTGCCGACCTTCTGCCACCAAATCACGTGGCCGCCATGCTAGGATCTCTCTGTGAACCCTGGGTGGCTTTTGGAGGGTCCAGAGAAGAGAGTACAGACTGCGTGTCCGTAGGGTGTTTTCAAATAGACGTCTTTTTAAAATGGAAGAGCGTCTCTGTGTTTCTGTAGAATGCAAAAGAGAAGTGCACTTCCCGTGGCGTGTTCTCTTCTGGAGGCACGGGGTCCTGGCGGAGATCCGTGTGTGAGGACCACGCACTGGGAGGAGGAGCCCTGGGGCCTCGGCAGGCTGCACGTTGGGCTGCTAACCCGAGGTCAGCGGTTGGAAACTACCGGCTCCTCTAGGGAGAAAGTTGAGGCTTTCTACTCCTCTAGAGAGTACAGCCACAGAAACCCACGGGGGTCGCTAAGAGCAGAGCTGACTCGATGGCAGTGAGTTTGGGTTGGGGGATTAGCAGGAGTAGTTGTAGTTGTAGGATTTGGTGTCTGCAGAGGTGCACGCACAGTGACACGGCCCAGGCGCTCAGGTTCTCTTCCCGGAGCATAAGCCAGTGTGGCTGCACCCTGGACAGCCCTTCAGGCAGATCGAAACAAGCCAGCACCTACCAGAACCACACAAAGCCGCTGTAAGTCTTTGACCGGGAGCCCTGAGACATCTCAATCATGGTAAACCGAGAGTAGGCATCTGAGGTCGCTGATTATCAATCAGCCAAGTGGCACCCTGACCATAGCTGGCTAAATGTTGGGGTCGCTCCAGCCAAAATGATGACTCCTTTTGAGCTGCCACTTCACTCAGCTCATCCAAGAGTTGTATCACATAATTAAGACATAAATTGCTAGGTGTGGGCCACATGGACTCTGCTCTGCTTTGCTGGTCCTGAGCCTCTGGTCCTGCCTCTCTAAAGAGCCTTCAGAGACTGCGTCTAAGTGAACAACTGCGTCTGTCACCAGCGTTTGTCTGGACTGCACACAGCTAAGCCCGGAACAAACTGTGCCCACCCAGAGTCAGAGAAGGACGACAGTGGAGGGCACCCTCAATTTTAGGTCAGCTTCAACAGATTCCCCTCCGACCCACCCTGGCCACGATCAGAGAACCCAGGCTAGCCGCTGAGGACACAGCATGTCTCAGGACGTGGGCATGTGGTACCTGCCTTGAAGTTTGCCAGAGAGGAATTGCATGCATTTAAACGGCTGACTCATGGGGCCGGAGCCTGTCAGAGGGGTGTGTGTGCGTGTGTGTGTAAAACGATGGTTTGATGGCTGTTCTCTCTCGAGAAGACGGGGTGTTCTTCTCCGGAAAAAGGGACAGTCTGGGACGCTCACAGGGGCAGGCCCCCTCTTGGTCCGATAGGCGTGCTAGGCATCAGCGTGGACTCCATGCAGGCAGTGAGGGAGCAAGTCCCAGCTCAGGGTGCCAGGACCAGGGGCGGGGCTGAGGAAGGAGCTCCCAGGGGCTTGTGGGAGACTGCTCAGGGTCCCTTCCCCTCACCACCTTCTGGACTCCTGCAATCTTGGCTCTCCGCCAGCTAGCGTCCTTGACCTTCTATTTCACCATCAAGCCATTGCTCGCTCTCTCACTCCTCTCCTGCATCCCATCCTCAATCACCATTTCTTGTGAGTTCATGGGTTTAATGTGCTGTTCAGCTTTCCGAAACTCGCTGAACTGCAAACCCGTCCACGACGCATCTAGCTCAGTCATCTTCCTCCTTGCAGCGGAGTGCTTGCACCGACCGAGTTGTTGTTCACACCATGACAGAGGGACATGAACGTGCCATCGGGCACCCGTCAGAAGGAACGCTGACCCTTAGTCCCAGCCATCGCTGGAAAACAGGATAAAGGCCCAGGGCCGAGAGAGCGGCAGGCTCCGGGCTGGCATGTTGATGGCTACTCCAAACCCCACTCGGCAGCCCAGTGCTGTCCAGGCCCCGAGCGGCCTGCACCCGCATCTTCGTGCTGGAGCAGGGGGGCTTTGCCCTCTGAGGGGCGTCACACCCCCCTCACACTGAGGGGGTGGGGTGGGGGTGGGGAGAGGAAACGATGGAGTCTGCCCGTCCATCTCTGTGGAAGAGACCTCGGACCAGGCCCTCTTTGCCGTGTTCTCTGCGGCCAGCTGCCCTGGCCACTCTGTGATAGGGGTGGGGCTTCTTGGGCAAGTGAAGGCATGCCTCATGCCAGGCCAGGGTAGGGTGACAAACTATGACAAACACGGGATTTGAGGCAGGATAGAAGAGGAACTGATGCCCGAATAGCAATGAGTACAAGGAAGAAAAGTAAGCGCCATGTAAACGGTTGTCAGGCTGGCTGTCCCTTCCGCCAGCCACCTGTCCTTCAGTCCCTGAGCGTCTGCAGTGTGTGGAGAGGAGGCTGATGTGGAAGGAAGGGGAGTACGAAGGTGTCTCGGTCCCACCCCAACCCCAAACAAACAGCCTGGTTTGCCCAGGGCCACAGTCGTCTGCCTGGAAACGTCTGACCGAAAAGAAGAGTGGGAAGCCAGAAGCTGTTTTGTAACTAAGTTGGGAGTGTGAACGTCTTAACATTCCCTTGTAGAAAGAGCAGTACAGTGGACTTCAGAGGTAGATGTACTACAGGTGATCAAGCCACAGTCTCAACAATCCCAACAGTCTCAACATGGGATGGAGGGAATCTGAAGGTGAATGTCAAGTTCTTGAACTTTCAAGCTGGGGCCGCACTGGAGGTCCACAAGTGGGACTCTCTCACCTTATAGAGAACTAGAGTGAGGCTTGGGAACATTCGCCCCAAGCCCGGCATGGGGCCAGGCCTCTGCTCCCTGTCTCACACCGAGCTTCAGCAGTGCCTGTGGAGCCTGACCATTCTGAAGGCGGATTTACAATCTGGTAAAATCATGAAGCTTTAAATGACAGCACTGGGCGGGAGGGGGGGGGGGAGCCAAGAATAATTCCTACAGCAAGTCAACCAAAATGAACCACAGTGATAAAATGCTTAGAGCTAACACTTTTAAATGAATTGTCTAAAGGAATTCAGTAATCATCACATGGGATAAGACGTATCGTTCACTATCCATTTAATTTTAAAAATCATTTTATTAGGGGCGCTAATACAACTCTTATCACAATCCATACATACATCAATTGTGTAAAACACATCTGTACATTCATTTCCCTCACCATTCTCAAAACATTTGCCCTCCATTTAAGCCCCTGGCATCAGGTCCTCATTCTCCCCCCTCCCCACCCCAGCTCCCCGCTGCCTCATGAACCCTTGATAATTTATAAATTATTATTTTGTCATCTCTTGCCCTGTTCAACGTCTCCCTTCACCCACTTTTCTGTTGTCTGTCCCCTAGGGAGGAGGTCACATGTAGATCCTTATAATCGGTTCCCTCTACCCTCCCAGTATCACCACTCACACCACTGATTCTGAAGGGATCATCTGCCCTGGATTCCTTGTGTTTCCAGTTCCTATCTGTACCAGTGTACATCCTCTAGTCTAGCCAGAGTTGTAAGGTAGAATTGGGATTATGATAGTGGGGCAGGAGGAAGCATTTAGGAACTAGAGGAAAGTTGCATTTTTCATCGTTGCTACATCGCACCCTGACTGGCTCGTCTCCTTCCTGAGACCCTTCTGTAAAGGGATGTCCATTGGCCTACAAATGGGCTTTGGGTCTCCACTCCGCACTCCCCCCCTCATTCACTATGATAAGATTTTTTTTTTGTTCTGATGATGCCTGATACCTGATCCCTTTGACACCTCATGATCGCACAGGCTGATGTGCTTCTTCCATGTAGGCTTTGTTGCTTCTGAGCTAGATGGCCACTTGTTTACCTTCAAGCCTTTAAGACCCCAGACGCTATATCTTTTGATAGCCACGCACCATCAGCTTTCTTCGCCACATTTGCTTTGCACCCGTTTGTCTTCAGTGATCATATCAGGGAGGTGAGCACACAATAAGATGAATTTTTGTTCTTTGATGCCTGATACCTGATCCCTTTGGCACCTCGTGATCACACAGGCTGGTGTGCTCCTTCCATGTGGACTTTGTTGCTTCTGAGCTTTTGATAGCCAGGCACCATCAGCTTTCTTCACCACATTTGCTTATTTACCTGCTTTGTCTTCAGCAGTTGTGTTTGGAAGGTGAGCATCATAGAGTGCTAATTTAATAGAAGAAAGTATTCTTGCATTGAGGGAGTACTTGAGTGGAGGCCCAATGTCCTTCTGCTACCTTAATACTAAACCTATAAATATATGCACATAGATCTATTTCCCCATCCTCATATATAAATATATTTGCATATGGACATGCCTTTATTTAGACCTCTACAAATGCCCTTTGCCTTCTAGCTCTTTCCTTTATTTTCTTTGACTTTCCTCTTGTCCCACTATCATGCTCAGTCTTCATTTGGGTTTCAGTAATTTTTCTTGGTTGCATTGCCCTTGATCACACTCTGTTAATAAATATTGAGTATCTGCTCTGCCCTGAGACATGCCTAGGAACTGAATAGGCAAACTCAGACAGCGCTTTCCAGACATTGCTATTGTATTGACGGTCTGCACATGCATCTGTGTCTGTCAGCTGGTTGACCAGGCTCCTCAGGATCCAAGCTGCCCCTCCTGGACTCTCCTTGCCTCCTCTCCCCTCCCTGTTGTAGGCTCATCATCTTCCACACACGTTACTGCAGGGACCTGCTGACCTAGGGCCTCTCATCTTCCACAAACAGTTCTGCAGGGACCTGCTGACCCAGGTCCCCTCATCTTCCACATACAGTACTACACACATTGCCACAGGGACCTGCTAACCCAGGTCCCCTCATCTTCCACACACGTTACTGCAGGAACCTCCTGACTCAGTCCCCTCATCTTCCACAAACAGTACTGCAGGGACCTGCTAACCTAGGGCCCCTCATCTTCCATACACATTACTGCAGAGACCTGCTGACCTAGGGCCCCTCATCTTCCACACACGGTACTGCAGGGACCTCCTGACCCAGGCCCCTCATCTTCCACAAACAGTACTACGCACATTGCCAAAGGGACTTGCTGGCCCAGGGCCCTTGTCCACTACACGGCAGGTAGAGTGTTTGAACCAGATCACATGATCTCTTCCCTGCATTGATTCCCCATTTCCCCCCGAAAAATAGTCTGCATTCCTTTGACCAGGATGCAGTTCCCTCCCACCGTCAGTCCAGCACGCATCACTGTCCCCAGGAACATACGTGGCTGCTTCCCTGTGTCCTTGAGGCTATTGGCCTCATGACCTTGCTTACAACTGCCTCCACTTCTGGGCATTCCTGTCTCCCATCTCCCAGATCTATGGTTGACCTTGAAACAGGCTGGCTGGCTTGTTTATTGTGTCTATCGCCATTGCCCGTTCCCCGAAAGTGAGGGCACTGATAAGTTATTGTAACAGTACTGGCACGTGCAGACACCTGGGAGCCCTTGGCGAATAAATGAATGAGTGAATGAGTGGTGTGCTGCTTGACTGGAGCATAAAGCCCATGGAGGGGGCTGACAAGCAAGCAGGGGAGGAAGTGCCCACATGCTTGACCCCCGAGGGCTGGTGAGATCAGATCAGAGGAGGGGTGGACAGGCAGAGTGAGGGAGGTGGGTGGTCTGGCCAGGCCCCTATTGCAGAGGGCTCTCCCACTGCAGAGTGCAGAGTGGGCCCCGGGGGAGTGAGCTGGGAGGTGTAAACTTCTTGTTCTTCCCCACTCTCCATAGGGCACAGAGGGTCTCTCAGCCCTGCTCCTCCCAACCAGATGGGGTGACACGACCGGAGACAGGTCTGGTTGCCACCAACGGGTGAAGGAGTGTGTAGAGACTGTGCATGCTGCTAAATAGGCGTGGGACGCCCACCTACAACTAACAATCACCCGACCCCAGATGTCAATTGTGCTGGGTTTGGGAAGCATCTGTGAGACCAACTCACATCTGAGGGCATGCATGCCCTTGTCTACCATGGAAGGAAACAAGCACTGCCTTCAGCCCTGCTGATCCTAGGGGCTGACTCTCTGTACATCTTGGCCCACTTCCATCACCTCTAAGCCTCTAGCTGGCATCTCCCTTCCCATCTGCCGCCCTCGTTCCCTTGCTCCCAGTGGCTCAGAGACATCCCTGCAGAGACATGTAACTTGTTGTGCTGACAGTGTGAGAATGGAGGCTGCGCCCCAGGGGTGCATGCGGAGGCACACTGCAAGGAGACAGGTGCGGTACCCAGACTCCTCCTCCCGGGTCCCCAGACCAACGGAGGTCTGGCTCCTACCTCGGAGGAATTCTCTGGGGAACACCCTTCCGGGTGGCTGCTGAAATGGCAGCCTGCATTTGGGTCTTTCCATGTAGGGGCGCGAGGAGTCAGAATGGGCTCTGCTCAGCTATGTGGCTCTATCAGAACCCCTCCTAGGGCCTCGCAGGTGGGAAGCAGGAGCTGTGTCGAGAAACTTTCCAGGTGACCGCTGCCGTAGGTCTCAGCCAGAGAGGCCACAGGTCAAGGGTGCTGTAGCCAAAGTGCAGGGCCAACCCCTGCTGCACCCAGGCGCAGCGGGCTGTGTGGCAGCCTCGGTGTGAACTCATGGACCCGCCAGCAGCCGGGGCGGGGGGTCCCCAATCAGGGCCTGCATGGGGCAGGATGTTTGCACTGAGGAGCTGTGCTGGACCTGACACCCGGCTGCTACTGCCCTGAAACCCCATTTTGTCGTGGGCCACACATCACAAGGCAGCCCTGCCCCCATGCTCTTGCTCCTCTCCCTTGTGTTTCCTTCAGGTCCCAAGGGAGCTCAGCCTTCCTTGGGGCATCTCAGGGTGCAGGGACCACCTGGAGCCCTGAAGCCAGCTCCACAAGGCATAGGGGTGCGGCGGCCACTCCTCAGGCTCAGAAATCCCCTCTGCCCTTCCCACAGCCCTCTCTTCTCCCATGAGCCTCTGCTTTCCGCCCCATAGCCAGGCACGCCTTCATATTTTATCTTTCATATTTCACTGGTGTCCTAGAGCTACTGAAACACAGGTGCCATGATCCTTTAATACAGTTCCTCATATTGTGGTGACCCCCAACCATAAAATTATTTTCATTGCTACTTTATAACTGTAATTTTGCTACTGTTATGAATCAGGCAACCACTGTGAAAGGGTCATTTGCCCCCCCCAAGGGGTCCCGACCCACAGGTTGAGAACCACTGGCTTAGAAGGACAGAACATTTCCCTCTTGCAGTGTGGTTGACCTGGGATGCACATTCAGGGGGTTGGTACGGCCAGCTTTCCCCAAAGGCGGGGCCTTCCTGGTTCCTCCCAGCTGCTGCAGGCTGGATGCTGCTTGACTGAACAGCCACCAGCGACCAATATCCACAGTGGGTGTGCCTGTGTCTTCTAAACTCAGGACAGCCTCATGCTCACTGACAGCGTCTTCTAAGAGCGTGTCTCCAGTGGTGTGAGCCCCGTGCTGTGCTGGGAAAGGGAGCCTCTGCCGGGTGTGTTCTAGAGGCTCCTTCCTGGCGGATCTGCTGGACTCACTGGGCAGCAGGCCGTTCTGGTAAGGACTTGAGCATATCCTTTTGGCAGACAACACTCAGCCCACCATAAAGTTAGGCTCCTTCGGGAGGCAGCCGTCACCTTGGCTCCCCTGGGCTGGGACTGGGTGGCTTGACTCTGTTGTACGTCTGTGGATTTCCAGTGAGGGATGTGGTCTTCATTTCCTCACTTCTTAACAGATTTGGACTGACCTCCCAGGGCTGGCCCCGGGAACAATGACATTGCCCTCCTCCTAAGTGACCTGCAGCTTCCTGGAGGGGCCAGGGGGTGGCGCAGGGGGTGGGGGGCAGTGTTGAACACACAAGTGGGGAAGGGTGGGTCCTGACCCTGAACCCACTGGCCTTGGACTTCCCAACCCACCAGGGTGGAATTTTCCCACATGTGGTCAAGGACCCGCGGCATTCATCCCATCTGGGGACAGAAGCCTGAGTTCCCAGCAGTCAGATTGGCTATCTGAGGTCACCGTCACTCTGGATGGTTTGTTAGCCTGGCACAGCACGGGGCCCGCACACCAGGCTCTGGGAATTGAGCAACAGAGAGTAACGGCCAGGTGCCATTCTGAGCTAACTAGCTAAGGCTCTCAGTGGGCCAGTCAGTGGATATTTCCCAAGTGGATACTTCCCAAGCCTGAGGGCTGGGAACAACTGCTCTTGGCTTTGGAGCCCCAGAGTGGAGACCAAGATTACACTCCAAACCCTTCCTCACTGCCACCTGCCCTTCCATGGGCTGCCCATTCAGAATGAGCAGGTGAGCTTCTTACAAACTCAGCAAACAAGCACCTGGGAAAGATGGGGAGGGAGCTTAACCTGGGCAGTTGGCTGCTGACCATTCTCCTGCTTCAATGCTTGAGGGCATCTTCCGTTCCATTGTATACAGCGTCCAGGTGTTAGGCTGGACCTTCTACAGAAAGGAATTCAGTGACACTCCTCTGTGCTAAGAAAGAGCTTGGTATCCAGAGGTAATTATAGAGCAAGAAGGCATCCCAGCACCGTCCCGCTCAGCCCGTGAGTCAGTCCTCTCCAGACACATGCAGCACAGAATGGCGGCAAACTGAGAAGCAGAGGGATCATGGCCGGTGGGGGCAGCTTCTGGTGGATCCAAGGCTGCTGGAAGCATGGCAGGGAGGCCTAGAGCCCCTGGGCCGGCAGGTTTGGCTCCACCCCTAACCGGGAGTGCCTAGTTGACATCAAGTCATCCAACTACCACAGTCACCCGACTCTGCTGCAGCCACAAGGACAGCAGTGTGCACTGTCCCTCCGTCCTCGCCGTAGGTCAGCGCTGCTGGTGCTCCCTGGCAGCCGCTCCGAAACAGCTATCTGAGCGCACCTGGAAAAATCCAAACAGATTCAGGTGACGGAATGCATGAGAAGAGTGTTCAGGGCTAGAAGACACGGCTGTTTGCAGGGAACAGGAGCCCCAAGCCTCCCCTGAGTGCATCGGGAGCAGGAACTTGAAGGTGTGCAGGGTGGGACGGGTGTGCTCCTCAAGGATGGGAAGGGAGGCCATCCTTACGCACAACTGAGCGGCACACCGCTGGGTCCTGAGTCGTCCTCACGATGGCTCCTTGGCGCCCATGGCTGCAGCCCCGTGTCCGTCCACCTCGTTGCAGGTCTTCTGCCTTTCACTGTGCCTCCTTTCCAGGGCCTGGGCTCCTGCTCACTTGCCCAGGGCACATGAGCTGCATCTGGCCACCGTGCTTCCGAGGAGCACTCTGTTTGGTATTTCCCCGGACCGGTGTGCTGTGCTTCTGGTGGGCTACGGCACTGGCACAAATCTCTGCCGGCACCATAGTGCATTCTTCTCTGTCTTCGTTCTCCAGTGCCCAGCTTTTTTTTTCTTTAACATTTTATTAGGGGCTCATACAACTCTTATCACAATCCACACATATACATACATCAGTTGTATAAAGCACATCTGTACATTCTTTGCCCTAATCATTTTCAAAGCATTTGCTCTCCACTTAAGCCCTCCGCATAAGGTCCTCTTTTTTCCCCCTCCCTCCCCGCTCCCCCCTCCCTCATGAGCCCTTGATAATTTATAGATTGTTATTTTGTTATATCTTGCCCTATCCGGAGTCTCCCTTCCCCCCCCTTCTCTGCCGTCCATCTCCCAGGGAGGAGGTCACATGTGGATCCTTGTAATCAGTTCCCCCTTTCCAACCCACTCACCCTCCACTCTCCCAGCATCGCCCCTCACACCCTTGGTCCTGAAGGTATCGTCCACCCTGGATTCCCTGTGCCTCCAGCTCCCATATATACCAGTGTACAACATCTGCCCTATCCAGTCCTGCAAGGCAGAATTTGGATCATGGTAGTTGGGGGAAGGAAGCATCCAGGATCTGGGGGAAAGCTGTATTCTTCATTGGTACTACATCGCACCCTGACTGACTCATCTCCTCCCCTAAACCCCTCTGTGTGGGGATCCCCAGTGACTGACAAATGGGCTTTGGGTCTCTACTCTGCACTTCCCCCTTCATTCACTCTGGGATATATATATATATATATATATATATATATATATATATATATATATATAAAATTTTGTTTGGATGATGCCTTATACCTGGGTCCCTTTGGCACCTCGTGATCTATATATATATATATATATAAAATTTTGTTTGGATGATGCCTTATACCTGGGTCCCTTTGGCACCTCGTGATCGCACAGGCTGGTGTGTTTCTTCCATGTGGGCTTTGTTGCTTCTGAGCTAGAGGCCGCTTGTTCACCTTCAAGCCTTTAAGACCCCAGACGCTATATCTTTTGATAGCCGGCAGTGCCCAGATTTCACATGCACACAGGCATTGAGTTGAAAATGCCGTTTGGGGTAACAATGGCTTGGAGAGTCATTCTCAAAGTGACCTCCTTGCCTCCTTGCTTTTCCACACTTTCAAGTGGTTTTGTGCAGAAGATTGACTCTAGTGGTGTGGTGGTTACACATTGGGCTGCTAACTGAAAGACGGGCAGTTCGATGCTGCCAGCCAATACTTGGGAGTAAGATGAGGCTTTCTACTCCCATAAAGAGGTACACTACAGGAAACCCACAGGGACAGTGCTCACCTCTCCCGCTGTGTCACTTGGTGGCAGTGAGGAAATACCCGGAGAACTCTTATTTGGGGAGCTGTGAGTGGGTGGCGTAGTGGGAACCGGAACACAGCTGCAGGCAACGTTGCAGAGGGCCTTGTGGAAGGCTTGCTAAAGAACTCAGCCTTGGTCCATACAAAGCGGGCTAGACATCAGTCTTATCAACCTGTGTGCTGAGCAATAATCCTGCTGGAAGAAGAGCCCTGCATTCGGATTAGAGGAGGGCTAATTACAAACCGGCGATGCGCCGACCTTGCCTGTCAAGCGAGGAGAGCGTGGCACTTGCTGATGACGGTGAAGGACTTCGGCCTTCAGTACGGTGACCACTCAGCGTAAGGAAGACCGAGCTCCGCACCACAGGAAACAGCATCATGATGAAGGGAGAAAAGGTTGGAGTTGGCCAGGATTCTGTCTTGCTTGGATCTATAACCAGTGCTCATGGAAGCAGCTGTCACCTGCTAGAGGACATTTGTATTTTGTTTCTCAGTTTTTGCAATTTTAAAATAGTTTTTGTTCAAGAGTTTTCTTGATACTTTACATTATTTTCCCAGAATAAAGTCCCCAAAGTGAAATTTCTGAGTTAAAGAATAAAAATACCTTTGGGATTTATATGGCTCAATCATTAAGGGGCCTTAGGCTATTTCTTAATGGGAGGAGCTTGAGTGACGCCCCTCCTCCCCGCTCATTGCAAGGCTCCGGAACTGCTCCTTCTCAAGTTCCCCCAGGAGATCCCGGAGCTGCCTGCTTTCAGAGAGTGCTCTTGGGTGAAACTAGTCCCCCGCCCGGAGTTTTAGAAGAAGGCTGGCTTGGTTTCTTGTTCATGTGTTTTGTTTTTCCTAACTAAATGCTTTATCTGAGTTACTCCCCCTCACCCACACAAGAGTGGTTTCGTGCCAGTGTCCATGCAGATGTTGGTCCTGTTTTAATCTCAGACTCCCATGTGGTTTAGCATCTGGGCTGGAGGTTCTATTTTGCAATTAGACATGATTAGAATTTTATATTAGAAAATATATTCTAAAGAATTATTCAATAGCTGATGCAGCAAAGAAGAAATCCATTTCATTGGCCAATAAATAGCTATGTCAAGAAATTGTATCCACATAGCTGTTTTTTTTGTTTTGCAGATTAAGCTAGCCTTTCATTGTAGATTTATTTTTCTTTTTCCATATGTACAATAAATACAATAAATTGAGAAATTCCTTGAGATTTCTTTTGCATCCTACCACATTGCCTGTTTGGGTTCACAATAATGTTGTCTCTGGGGGAGTAAGTCAATTTTGCTTGGTACTTCGTGGCGCTTCTCTACATCCTTCCTTCCTTTTGTTTTGTTTTTCTGCCTCATCTGTTGGCTGTGAGGGCAGTAAAGTGAGGTTTCCCGGTGTGATTGTGGCTTTATTAGTGGCTGGCTTCTTTTTGGTTTCACTTTGTTGTCAGGTAACTAGTCTCAGTGACCTCTCTCCAGCTGAGTGCTGGAATGTGTCATGTGGTTTCATGGTTCTCTCATATTTTGCTTCCTGGGGGAGTTCCTCAGTTTGGTCTTGTAGCAAACTACCCACTTACTCTTTCATCGTTTGCATCGTGCTATTCAAATCACCTATCAGAGTTTCATTTCAAAATGCCAGTGTTTAATGGCCACTAATCTCAATTTGATTATTATGGAGGCCACATCCCCCGTGGCGCTCTAATAATTTTAATTATGCTCCTGCTAATGTCTTGTTCATTTTGGCTTTAGTGCATTATTATTTCTTGGTATCAGCTCATCCATTTGTTGAGTCTTGCTTGGTCCTTAGCTTTCATAGCTTTGTCTTTCCTCAGCTATTCAGTGAATCTTGTTTGTGCATGTATCGCTCTGGTTTGTTTGTTTCTGTGGCTATTATAGGTAAAAGCTGTGTCTATTTTCAGGAATCTACCTCCAAGGTAGTCTACCTCCAACATCCATGCAGTCTACTACCTCCACGGGGTACATTGACACACTGGCTGCAACCATGGGCTTCAGCCTGGGAACAATTCTGAGAACGGCTCGAGACTGAGCTGGGTTGTATTATGTTGTTCATTGGGTGACTGTGCGTCAGAACAGACTGGATGGCACCTAACAACAGTGCCAAGGTTGTTGTTTGGGCAGGGAGAGCGTGTAGAACACGTGCTGGGCAGAGTGAGCCAGCAGCTGAATTCCTGGATATGGTGGTCTCTGTGGGCACTCAGGAACCCTGGTGGTGCAGGAAGGTAAGCAGCATTGGCTTGCTAACTTCAAAGTCATCGGTTCCATTATATCAGCTGCTCCTCGGGAGAAAGATGAGGCTTTCTACTCCCATTCAGCCACAGTCTTACACCCCAGAGGAAGCTCCCTGCTGTCCTGTAGAGCTACTGTGAGTAGGAATCAACTCAGCAGCAGTGAGTCTTGTTTTGTTTTATTTTGATGGGAGCACCAGACTGCTGAGTCAGTCTTTCTCGTGAACTAGAAGCCCACCCTCACTCATCTTTGGCTGGCTGCCTGCCTTGGAAGAGGGGAGTGAGACAGTGAGTTGGGGACATGGTCTCCTGCTAGGTGACATTCTTGCTTCAGATTCAGTCAGCCAATTCTGTTAGCTGCTTCAGCAGCCTCCTCCACCATCCACCTTGAGGATTAACGTTCTCCAATATCCTCCCCTTCTTTGCGGAAATCTTCTCTTACAGATATTTCTTGCTTCATCCTGTTTCGAATGACAGTCAATGCACATGGAAGCTGCATTTACGTCTCTAGTGCCTTCTTCCTTTGTCTCCTCCAACCTGGCTCTGTCCTTCTCCCGTTCTTTAAGGGGCTTGGGTCTCCTTCGCCATCATTCTCTCCCATCGAATTGAAATCCTCCAGGCGCCTGTATTGCAATATGCAGTAGTCTGGAAGCAAACTAGCACTATTCTCAAGCATGCCTGTGTTACTTGATTTTGCCTGTGGAGAAACTACTTTTGCTTCCATCAAATCAGAGGTTAATGGACAGCCAGGGCTCCTCCTGGATGGCCATGATCTTACCAGCCAGGTCTGCACACAGCATGGGCCGAGGCGAGGTGGGGTGGAGACCCGGCAGGAGGCTCACGACCCACATAGCTGTTTTAATGCCCCCTTCTCCTCTCCAAGGTGCCCCTGTCTGAATGACAAAGGACAGTCGGCACAATTGTAGTGGACGGTGTACAGGGAGGAAAGCTCAGCTGCCAGCGCATCATCTTACTGATCTATATAACTCACCTATGACATACTTCCAAACCTCAGTCATATTTAAAAGGGCTGTACAACCATTACTCCAGTTAGCTCTAGAACATTTCCTTCCTTCTAGTGCTCATTGTTATTAGCTCCCATTTCCCTCTAACCTCCCCACCCACCACCCCAATAAGCCATCAGTCCAGCAGTTGCTGTCTCTATAGATATACCTGTCCTGGGTTTCAAATACTGGAAAACATGCCCCCCAAAACACATGATCAACTGCAGTAGCAAAATAAATCAGAGAGGAAAACTCCATCAAGAACAAAAGAAAAATTAAGAACTAGAGCAGCTACTAATGGGTCAAAATGGAGATCAAATGATCCGGTATTACCTTCTAACCTGCCCTTGTCTGTCATCGTTTAGCTTACAATACTCTCTGTCTGACAGCAAGGCCGTCCACATCCCGAACTTGCCCAGAAGGAATTCTTGGGAGGCTTGATCCCTGTGGAGACCTTGCAAACGGATTTGGGGTTACCACTGTCATCTGTAGCCTTCTGCAAATCAGGTGTTGACAATGTCAGTGCGGACACCGTTCCCTCAGTCAGATTTGGATTTGTCCCCTAGGCTTTGCCAAGTCCTCCCTCTGAATTGCCTCTGGGTGGACACAACTGGCAGCCTTTCCGTTAGTAACTGAGCCGCAGGGTTGCTGGCTGGCCAGTTAAGCAGGACGAAAGGCCAGGCCCTGCCACTTCCAGCACCCGCGTTTAACGTTAGCCAGGACTGGGACGGCTCCAGGGTGTCTAATGCAGGCAGGTAAATAAACAGGTAAGCCAGGCTCCTGCCAACCCAGCAGGAAGGGAGGGGGCGGTGGGAAAGATCGGCCTGCCTGGAAAGCGGGCATCAACAGTGGGCCTAGAGGGAGTACTACACGCATAGGGAAGATTACGTAAATGCTGAAGCCAACCAAGAGTAACATCCTCCCCGACAACTGTCTGCTGGTATCGTGTGATGGAAATTAAGAGTGTCATTTGCATATTCTGGGGCACAGTGCATCTGCTTATCCAGCAGAAGGAGTCGGTTCTGATCAAGTGCAGGCAAACCTTGCCTACTAGGCTAATGAGTTCTTCTCTGGTGTCACCACATAGCACTTTAATACAATGCTGGCACCCGAAAGATTGAAGCGATTATTTTTCCCAGCGCAAGCCAGAGGGAGATTATTTCAGAGAGGGTGAGCATCTCCTGAAGATGGCTCAGATTCCTCTTAAGCGCAGTGCTATACAGATGGATCCTGCCATAGAAACACAGAGCCAGGTCCGACTGGAAAGCATAGCGGGGCTTTTGCAGGACGGTCGGGGGGGCTAGGGTGGAGGGCATGCCACCCCACCGCTGTGAAGAGTCGAGCAGACCCCCGTGGGGTGTGGCGTGGGCCTCCTCCATCAGGAGCTTTCACAGTGTGCTCTCGTGAGAACCCACCGCATGAGACAGGCAGCGGGCACGCCCCTGCGTTTGGAAGAGGTGCAGTGTGGAGGCTCACATGGGTTCGTGATCGGACATGTCTGTTCTTGGCAGGCCTCTCTATCCGGAGCGTGTGCTGGAAAGCAGACCGTCTGCTGGCGGGGACGCAGGACAGCGAGATATTCGAGGTGATCGTGCGAGAGCGGGACAAGCCCATGCTGATCCTGCAGGGCCACTGCGAGGGGGAGCTCTGGGCCCTGGCCCTGCACCCCAAGAAGCCGCTGGCCGTGACAGGCAGTGACGACCGGTCCGTCAGGTGAGACCACCACCACCCTGCTGACTTCCTTGAGGTAACACATTTATCACCCAAAAAACTCAACGGCCATCGAGGTGATGCCGATGCCGCCGACTCACGGCCAGTGGCTCTGCAGTTCAGGGCAGAACTGGCCCTGTGGTTTCCCAGGAGGCAACTCCATGGGAGCAGCAAGCCTCGTCTTTCTGCTGCGGAGCAGCTGGTGGTTTAGAGAGTGCGACGCAGGGCTCCCGGACTTGCTTCATGAGAGGAGAAACCGCAGGGGAGAACCACAGCCTTTCCTAAAGCAACGCTAAGGTCCTGACTTCAAACCGCCCCATGGCTACATTGTTACTATTTTGCTTTGGCTCTACCTTAAGTGGTGGAAATGCGATTAGAAGTGAAAAGTCACCCACTCGTTACTGATTACCTTGGCTTCTAGCTTTTTCAAGTTGAAGGTGGGGGCTAGGAGCTCACCTGTGGAAGGGCCTCTTTTCCTCTGGTCCGGCCAGCCCTCTGCAGGGGCCTCGCCCGCTTCCTCACCTGGCTTTTAGGAGGCCCGGACTCCCTCCTGGATGTAGATTTCCAAAGCTGCCTGTGGTGCGTAAGGAACTGCTTCTCTTGGAAGTCTCAGGTGGAAGTTGAACATTGTCCTAAATGCTGGTTCCCGTTGTATGAAGACCCCGGGAGCCTTGCCTTTGAGCACAGTACTGGGAAGACGAGGGAAGGAGTCTCCATCTAGGATTCTGCTGACTGCTGGAGGGATCCCATCATAAGCCATTGAAGTTTGAGTTGAAGATTCTCAACGCCGATTTTAGGCTTTGCTGTTTTTGTTAGAGACTGTGAACTCAGCTTTCACGCATAGCCACCCTACGCACTACAGGACGGAACCATGCCTGCCCCCGCTCCGTCTGCCCAGTGGCTACAGCCAGTGCCAACCCTTTTCACTGACCCTCGACTGCACCAAGCACGGTGCCCCTGGAGTCCTGTCCAAGGTCTGAGACACAGCCCTTGCTTCTAAGGAGCATCCTGGCTGCCCCAGGCTGCACTCTCATGGGTTCGTCCTTCGGGCGGTATGGTCCATGGTCTACTTCATCTTTTTCCCCTTCACCAGACCCCAGGGTGTCCATTCTTTTTTGTTCTCCCTTGTCCACTGTCCACCATTCACCTGTCTGTCAGCTTGTCACAGTTACTGCCTCTAGATTCTAGTGGCTACACTCGGACGTGATCAACTACACCACAGCCACTGCCCCTCCCCTGCTCCTGGTCCGTGCGTCTGTGCATCTAATCCAGAGGCAACCATGTGATCGTTTGGCCCATTTCTCACCTCTACAAGCGCTGATGTTTCATCAGCCTAATCCAGACCAGGAAAGACAGCTACAGTTGTCTCCTCATGTGACATCAATGTTTCCTTTGGCTCACGTGTCTCTTTGGTTGCTTCTGTACATGTCTGTCCCCCCTTCCTTTCCCCCCTTATTCTGAGTTTCCCCAGAGCAGCAAAAACAATGCCATTAAGTGATCCAAACACCTGCAAACTCCATTCATCACCCCCTCCCCACCCCCTCCGCCCAGCACCTGGGAGGGACCGCAGCAAGGACCCCACAGTCAGGCTGCTTAAGAACAGCGTTGAGAGCAAAAATTGCAAACATCCTTCAAGGGGCCCTGGCTGCCAGGGCCTAGCCAACGCCGCCGATCCATCAACTCGGCTATTTTTTGTAATATATTTTTATACTGAGTATTGGAATGTAGGATGCGTGTGAGTCAGCATCTTGGGAGAGAACAACTCAGTGGCCTCATAGGGTGAGGCCTGCACCCAGAGACGGACACCGGGGTCGGCAGGGTCGGCGAGAAGGAGGAAGATCCCCGGTGGACAGACTGGGTGACAGCGGCTGCAACAATGCACTCAACGTGGAGGTGGCTGGGATGATGCCGCGGCTGGTGGCGGCAGTCCACCATGTGGCTCCTTGGGTTATCGTGGCCTGGGTTGCAGCCCACTCAGCACCTGACGGCACCAACCACGGCCATGTGCCAAGGCCGCAGCAGCCGTTGCCTGGTTGGCGTCCCTATGGGAGGACAGCAGTGCTCACATTGCTCCTCATGGCACCAGGCTAAAAGCAGCAGGGCAGGACACAGGCCACCTCGCACCTCTGTGCTGAGGGGGGCACTGCCCCCGGGGCGCAGGACGCACTGTACCTCCATTGCAAACCTCAAGATGCTCAGTGCCTGGAGGCAACGACTTTGTGTGTGACGAGAAGGCTGTCTTAAGAAATAAACTAATGGGGGCGGCCTCTGAGGGGACACAGAGAACCGCTGCCCACACGGGGAGGATTTTTCCCCGCCTCCATCGCCGCTAGCCGCTAGGACTCGAGCTCGCCAGCATGTCTGTGGTGCCGCCGGTTGGCCTCGGGGCGTCAACCAGTTCGGCAACAAGTACATCCAGCAGACCAAGCCCCTCACGCTGGAGCGCACCATCAACCTGTATCCGCTTACCAATTACACTTTTGGTACAAAGGAGCCCCTCTATAAGAAGGACAGCTCTGTGGCTGCCCGATTTCAACGCATGAGGGAGGAATTCGATAAAATTGGAATGAGAAGAACTGTGGAAGGAGTTCTGATTGTGCACGAACACCGGCTACCCCGTGTGCTATTGCTGCAGCTCGGAACAACTTTCTTCAAATTACCTGGTGGTGAACTTAATCCAGGAGAAGATGAAGTTGAAGGAAGAAAGAAACTAATGGGCAGAGGTCAGATACCACCATCGTAAATAGCGTGTGAACCCTTTAAAACAAACAAAAAGCCAGACTCGCTGCTATTGAATGGATGCCTATGTATGGAGACCTGAGAGAACAGGGTGCCCTTCCCCTGTGAGTCTTAAATGATCGGTTCTGATTGGTGCCCTTTGAAGGCCTGGGTTAGGTCTCCCAGGAGTGGGGCATGGGAGAACCTCACCGCTGTCAGCTCCTTGTCAGCTGTTCGCACCCCTCGGTCCCCTGTCCCTAGCTGCACTGTTTATGGGTCAGGAGCACGGTGCTGTCACAGCTCCACTAAGAGAAGGCCTTCAGTAAGAGGTGCCAGGGAACCCCACCCTTTGATGCCTGGGGGCGCTGGCAGAGTCGTACCCCGCCACGGTGAATGCCTTCTTCAGCGGTCTCAGTCACCCCTCTTCCCCTCAGATAGGTTTTCTGTCTGAGGAGGCTGTCCAGTGAACTGTGCACGTCAGTAACACAGCTGCTAGAAGCAGGGGAAATAACCCAGTGAGCAAGGTAAGCACGGAATTACTTGTGCTTACTGACCAATCTAGAGTGAACAATGCCTCCTGGTTTCACCAGTGATACCTCGGAGCGAAATCCTTGAGGTGGTGCAAAAGTGTGCAGCTGTTCACTGCAGATTAGGAAGCACACGTAAGCCTGTGCTTATCTTGCACTTAGGTAAACTGGACACTTGACCAGAAAGTACTAGTATGTACACACGCACATGTATGCACACAGCCAGCTCACTGGTCATTAACAACGAGTGGCCTAAGTAAAGAACAATTTCACTTTTCCAAAGAAAAGGAAAGTACGATTTGGCGTGGGTTTGTGTTTAACATCTCCTTGTTCTGTGAGGCTCCAAATCTTCATGGATGTCCACTTCCCGGGGCCCCTGGCAGGCTGGACGAAGGGCCCAGGGCAGAAGCTGAGTCCTCTCTTGCTCGGCCAGCGTGTGGTTGGCAGGTCTTCCTGCTGCAGGCTGACTGACCAGTGACCATGTGCCCCTCTGTCCTTGTGCTCAGACTGTGGAGCCTGGCTGACCGCACCTTGATCGCCCGCTGCAACATGGAGGAAGCAGTCCGCAGCGTCGCCTTCAGCCCCGATGGAGCTCAGCTTGCCCTGGGCATGAAGGACGGCTCTTTCATTGTTCTCCGGGTCAGGCATGTACAATGTTGGCCGCAGCAGCGAGGAATGCGGTCGTTAGCCCTGAAGATGCGCCTGCTCATCGTGCACACTGGATCTTAGCAAACTAATGTCCACTCATCCCTTCTCCATAACCCAGGGACCCAGAGCTCTCTGGAAAGGCACCCTCCGCAGTCACTGAGTTCCGTAACCAGGCACCCAGAGCCCTCTGGAAAGGCACCCTGCTCAGTCACTGAGTTCCGTAACCCAGGCACCAAGAGCCCTCTGGAAAGGCACCCTCCGCAGTCACTGAGTTCCATAACCCAGGCACCCAGAGCCCTCTAGAAAGGCACCCTCCTCAGTCACTGAGTTCCATAACCAGGCACCCAGAGCCCTCTAGAAAGGCACCCTCCTCAGTCACTGAGTTCCATAACCCAGGCACCCAGAGCCCTCTGGAAAGGCACCCTCCGCAGTCACCGAGTCCCATAACCAGGCACCCAGAGCCCTCTGGAAAGGCACCCTCCGCAGTCACTGAGTTCCATAACCAGGCACCCAGAGCCCTCTGGAAAGACACCGTGCTCAGTCACTTACTTCGTTGGCAGCACAGGGGTGGAGGGGAAGCTACGTGGAGTCCATCGGTCCCTTAGTAGGGATCTTCACACGAGAGGTGTTGTGCGGCAAAAAGGGCTGTTAAGACAGCCCTGGGGGGAGGGGGGTGTTATGTGACGTGAAACCTGACATGCTAAAATCCAGTAAACACACACGTGGGGAGACCCCTCCAGTCCCCAGGGCTTGGGGATAGGAGTCAGTGCCCCAGGGTGGTCCCTGGCTGATGTGTGCAGATAAGCAGACTCCTTTGATAGCCAAAAGTTTGGCTGCTGGATCCCACCAAGAGGCACCTTGGAAGGCAGTCCTGGCCGGGCTCTTTCCCAGACCCTCAGCCTTTGAGACCACTGTGACCGCAATTCCACTCGGAAGCTCACGGGGTCGCCACGGGTCACACCTGACCCGACGGCAGCCAGTCCTGGTGCTGCTCGTAAGCTAAGAGGAAGCAAGAAATATGCTTGCAGTGAGCGCCCCCATTCGAGAGTAAAATCTCCTCACTCACAGCCAGCAGTCGTGGAATAGCGCCTAGATAGGCACCGGGCCTCATTCCTCGGGACTGAAGCCATGACCCCTGGGAACGCATCTGAACGCGGTCTTCCTCGCTTGGTTTCTGCACTGTGTCTATAGATACATCTGTGTTCAGTTTCATAAACAGAAAAACATACCCCCAAAATAACAAGTCTAACAACAATAACAGATTAAATGGGGGAAATCTCAATAGAAAAGGAAGTAGAACATATAAAAATTAGAACATATTTTTTAAAGGTAAAAGGGAGATCAGAGGATGAGATGTCCATTTTTAAACCAGCTCTGTCTGCAAGAATCCACTTTCCACTGCGCTCTGCCTGGCAGCAAGGCTGTCCATGTCCCTGGTCCGTGGTCAGGGAGGATTTGCCAGAGGCTTAACCCATTTGTAGTCCCCCACCTTTTTTTTAAATTTAGCTGAAACAACTTTTAAATGGACTGAAATGGAGATCTAATGATGAGACTACATTTTAACCTAACCCTATCTGCCATGATCTACTTTACAGCACCCTCTCTGTGGTAGCAAGGCTGTCCATTTCCCTCAACTGTGGTCAGAGGGCAGTCACCGGAGGCTCAGTCTATGTGTGGACCCTCCAAATGGATTTGAGGCTTCCGCTGTTGCCCACCAAACCAGATGTTCATAATCTAAGCTCGGATACATTTCCTCCTTTGGATTTGAATCACACTGTAATAATTGGATCATACAGGCTGGTGTGCTTCTTCCACATGAACTTCGTTGATGTCAAACTTCTATACTTTTAGTGAAGAATTTAGTAGGAGGAGGAAAATACACAGCTATGGTTAAATGATATACACATTTCCTGCTTAAGATTTTAAAAGGCTGTGTGTGTGTGTGTGTGTGTGTGTGTCTGCTTTGGCACCCTAAAGAATTGTTTTAAGTGTCTATTATTAAATTTTGAAAACTGGCTATAAGTTTTAAATGATGTCATTTTAGATTTTTTGTTTTCTCAGATGTGAATCTGTTATCTGTCCCCTTCTAAATGTTTTCTCTGATGCGTAACATACTATGAAGCGGGGCTTAGGGATTCTGTTTCTAGGTCTGCTACTTATCACGTTGCTTTCCATTCCGGCAGAGACATGACAGAAGTGATTCACATCAAAGATCGTAAAGAAGCCATTCACGAAATGAAGTTCTCCCCAGACGGGTCTTACCTCGCGGTGGGATCCAACGACGGCCCTGTGGACGTCTATGCGGTCTCACAGCGGTACAAGAAAATCGGAGAGTGCGTCCAGTCCCTGAGCTTCATCACCCACATCGACTGGTCTCTGGACAGCAAATACTTGCAAACCAACGACGGGGCAGGAGAACGGCTGTTCTACAAGATGCCGTGTGAGTTGCCCCGGCAGAGGGTCCTTGGGAGAGAAATTCTAAACAGCATACATAAAACATTTACCTTACCTACTCGAGTATAAGCCAACCCGCATATCAGCTGAGGCACCTAATCTTACCACCAAAACTGCATTAAGAAATGTACGGAAAAGCTCAGCTTATATACGAGTGTATATGAACTGAACTTTTCTAGAAAAACTCTGAACCCAAAGAGGATATAGGAGAATGTCCCTGTGATTTCAGGAAGGGGGTATTTCTGAAACCAGACCCCCAAGCTCAGAGACCCCAGCAATCCCAGCAACAGGTGACAGAGCTGCGTGGGCAAGAAAGAATAGTAAACCCGGGCACAATGAGATGGACCATCCCTGCCAACCGAGAGGATGGGCCTCCCTGGGTGTAGATGCTTGCCGTGTCACCGCGGGGAGAACACCTGTGTGACAGGTGGAGGACAGGGAGCAGGCCTGCTGGGGCATAGACGTCCCAGGGGCAGTAGAAAAACGGGCAGTTGACAAGGCCAGCAAGTGGACGAATTAGCTCCCTGATGGATAAATAAAGATCAGTGAGACACCACGTTGCACTATTTTAATCGGCAAACCCAGCCCGCAGTCAGTGTCACAGAGAAACCCCGTGCACTGCTGTGAATTCGAGCCCACGGCTGCCTGCTGCCGCAGCACTGGTAACAGCCAGGAAGGAGACGCGTGTGGGTGCTTATCCGCAGCAGGGCCGCTTGATTTAATGCACTGCAGACTTACAGCACACATCACTTATAAGAAATTAAGCGAGAGCGACGGTGTCAGTAGGACACATCTCAAAATGCCATGCTGAGCAGACAAAAGCCAGTTGAGAATGAGAGTACAGTGTATGGCCTTTCGATAAAATGTCCAGGGCACGAAAATCAATTCTGTATGGATTTTACAAACATGCGCATTCTTTTTAACGCATGCGGTGATGAGCACCGATGTCGAGGTACTGGCTACTTCTAAGCAGAGAGAGAGAGAGAGAGGCGAGACTGGGGAGAAATGCCCAGTGGGTTTTGACTGTCCCTGAAGTCTCTTCTCTCAAAGAGATTCTGTGGACAAAGACCAACCTTCAGGTGTGTAGCGGACGGGTGGTGTACACCCATGTCCAACACAATCGTCTGTTCTTTCCTGTGCGTTTGAAGTATTTCGTCTTTAATATAGGAATGTCTGAAAGACCAGGAGCCTTCGGGAAGTTTGTGAGGAAATCCCATTCTCTCTGAGGCCCGTTTCCCCAGGAACTTCTTGACGTCTCCTCATAACTGTACGGTCGACTTCTCAGGGAGGGGACGTGAATGACTGTTGAGTCCATTGGAGTCTGAGACATGGGCCGTTCTTCCCCGCTCCTCGCCCACCTCCGCGTTCACGATTCTCCTCTCAAAGTTTAACTGAATGAGTGAGGTGATATACAGAAGTGTCCTCCTGTGACTGCCTTACGCACGCATTCTGCCGCAGGAGGCGGAAGCCGGTGGACGCAGGTGAACTTGATCGTCCGTGGGTGTCTGCTAGCAGGACACTGTACTCCCATCGCCATCAAGATGTCGGGGGGGAGGGGGGGTGACAGTTTCTGCAGGTGACCAGGTTTCTGCCAGCACCAAAAGCAACAGGGCTTTCGATCGAAGCTGGGTGTGTCCTTGAGGCACCCCAGCAGCTTCCAGGGCCAAGACACTGCCTGCGCACGCAAGAGCACATGCAGAGGGCTCTCCGACTCTCTTCCCCAGTGGGGCATGTTCACTCCATGATGTCTGTGCTGTTCATTATCTAAAAGAGCTTAAGTCCGCTCATCTTATTGAGGGAACGTCAGCATCTAACAGCCCCAGCCTCCTTGCTGTGGTGGTTACACATTCCGCGGCCAACCACAAGGTCCGCCGTTTGAGCCCCTCAGCCGCTCTGAGGGACAAAGAGTTGGCTCTGCCCCGGTCAAGAGTCATGGTTTCAGAAACCCAGAGGGCAGTTCGAGTTTGTCCTAGAGGACTGTGCAGAGTCCTGACCGGTTCGCTCTGATTTGGAAGCCGCCTTGAGTGTGAAAGTCGAAAGTTCAGAGTCAATCTAGCCAAACGTGCTCAGGTGTGGTGAAATGTGCAATCACACGCACAACTTAAGGCCTCCCTGTTAATAAAATAAAGCGCTTATATCTAAGTAATCGAGGGCAAGTACGCTTCTGCAGTCTGAGACACATTTAGTACAACGATCATTTTCTCTCTGTTCTCCTTTTCCATTCGGAACATGCACCTGCTTTAAGCGCTGCTGCAGCAGAAAACCCCAAACTGGTGACCAGGTTCAGGCCGTGGAGTCGGCTGTGACTCGGAGCCTGGGGGCAGTGGAGCAAAGCACCACCCACTCATGGATTAGAGCCCCAGAGTTCTTGGTTTCTGGGGGTTTTCAGCAAGCTCCTCTCTAGACATCTGTGTGATTTCAGCTTGGGATACACTTTTTGACTTAAATACAATCTTATGTTAAGATTTGTTGATTGTTTTCAGCTGGGAAGCCTTTAACAAGCACAGAAGAGATCAAAGGCATTCTCTGGGCCTCCTGGACGTGTGTGAAGGGGCCCGAAGTGAGCGGGATTTGGCCAAAATACACTGACGTCACAGACATCAACTCAGTGGATGCCAATTCCAGGAGCTCGGTGCTGGTGTCGGGAGACGACTTTGGCCTGGTGAAGCTGTTCAGGTTCCCGTGTCTCAGAAAAGGTACGGCCCAAAGAGACGCTGCCGGGGTGGCCGTTGAATCTAGAATGTATACCGGGCCCTGTGAAGGCGGGTCTGTTTCTGTGGACCACGCAGTCCATCTTGTAGATTTGTGGCGACTGCCGAGAGCTTGAGTCGACTGGGTTGCTGACCTCTGCTTTGACCGGATGTCCTGAAAGGGGGACGTGTCAACACGTGTGACTCCACCCACCGCCAGGGCTTATCTGCGGCCTTTTGCTGTTTGCATCTCAAACACGTGTTTCCTGTATTTTCACCTAAAGAAATACTCATGCTCTAAATGCTCCCTCCCCACCCTCAGCGTCACCATTGAGATTCTTTCAGGCGTCACAGCTCACAGGGACAGGCAGACCGGACCCTCCCGATGCAGGTCAAGTACAATCTGAATGTGCTCAACCCAACGACAGGCGCTGATTTCCCAAACCGGGAGTGATGTGGCTGGTGACGTGCGGGGAGACCTTAGGTTCAAAAGAACCCTCCCCGCACCCACTTTTGAGGCAGCTCTGGGCTTTGTGGACTTTCACGGTGTGACTCGCGGAATGGCCTGTCCTCCTGGGCCTTGGCAAGTCCACATGCAGGGAATCCACAGGGACACACTGCCGCCCCAAAGCACTTGCACTGGAGTAACTTGGTTTGAGCTGGGATGGGACCGAAAACATAATCAGAACGTTCTTCTCGTTGAAGCGGCGGCTTTGAGGCAGTGGCAGTGATGGTCCGACGTGGACTAGTCCCCACACCGCTCTGCTTGCCAAAGTGGCCTTCGCTCTTGAGTGATGGAGACACAGTCCCAAATTCCAGGCACCCCAAATTCCAGGCGCCCCAAATTCCAGGCGCCTCTCTCCCTCGTGGGGGAGAGGGCATTTGGTTAGACTGATGTCAGAGTCTTGTACCTGCAGAAGGTGAACCAGGCAACCAGAATGTACCTGATCCTTCAGAACTCAGAGGGAAATATCCTTGGGTCAGAAGCACTCGTATATATTTTTTTCTTTCATTTTTGGTTGTGATTTGCATATGACCTAAATACACCGACACCAACTCCGAGGGCGGTCCCTAACACCCTTCCAGCAGTCCGCAGGGCCAAAATTCCTCATTTCTGTTTGTGTAAAGGTTTATAGGGCAGATCCATTTTCCGTTGAGCAGTTCATACACATTCTGTGTCCAGTCACTGAGTGCAGGTCCTGCAATATCCCAGCACGTGTCCCACCTCCTCTCTGGGTTTCCCTTCCTTCCCTGCTCATCCGTCTTGCCTTCCCGTCTGTCTTGGGGTAAATGTTGCCCTTTGGCCTTGGATGCCATGTTATTTTAAGGCAGCGGTTCTCAACCTCTGGGTCGCCACCCCCTTGGGGGTCGAACAACCCTTTCACAGGGGTCGCCCAATTCATAACAGGAGCAAAATGACAGTGATGAAGTAGCAACGAAAACAATGTTATGGTTGGGGGGTCCCCACCACATGAGGAGCTGTATGAAATGGTCGCGGCCTGAGGAAGGTTGGGAACCACTGTTCTCAGGAGTATTTGCCTCCCGCGTGTGGTTGCTTACCTTGTAGACACGCCTTTTATTTGGCTGACCACTGCACCGTGGGTGAGGTCAGTACCCGACTGGGAGGGTGACTAAGGGCCTGTGCTCTGCCAATCTGTATCTAACCAGTTACCTGGTAGTCTTGATGGTTTTGAGTTGTGTTCCACATTTTACCCCACTCTCTCCGGGGCTTTCCACTGTGACCCCATTCCGAGCAGCAGCCAGGCATCATCTCGTTCTTCTGACCTCAGGGTCGTGAGAGCTGCGGGCCACGTGTCCCAGTGGTTGGCCCACTGGGCCGTGTGTCTCTCTGCGTCGCCCATGTCCTCACGCTTCCTTGCTCCGACGAGGAGTGCCTTAGGCCATGCATGAGCTTGAAGACCTCAGTCAACACTCACCAGGGTAGGACGTAGACTGATTTCCCGGTCGACCATGTGACACCAATGACCTCGCTCATCCGGAACCCCCAAGCCTAACAAGCCCTGGTGCTCAGTGACAGTTAAGACGTTTTCATCACTTTGCACCCCATAAACTCTATACAGTCACGGACATCTGCACAGCATAGGTAAATGATACACCCGTAGAACTGTCCTCCCCCTTGCTCCCACACCTATATGCCTATGCCTGCGTCGACTGTAAATCACAGTAACTGTAGGATTGCCTGCCCCAGCGGTTCTCAGCCTGTGGGTCTCAACCCCCTGGAGGGCCGAACAACCCTTTCACAGGGGTCACCTAAGACCATTGGAAAACATATTTCCCATGGTCTTAGGAATTGAGATACCGCTTCTCGATTGGTCTCCAGATGGGTCCACCCACATGCAGATACACCCACATATGACTGCCCAGTGTGAAGACTGTTACCCATGCTACACCATGCTTCAAGACAAAAGTTCAATGATTTATCATTAGGAATAAATATTTTACAATATATAATTATATATTGTTTTGTGACGAGTCACTATGTTTTAATTATG
Organism: Tenrec ecaudatus; assembly: GCF_050624435.1. Lineage (NCBI taxonomy): Eukaryota > Metazoa > Chordata > Mammalia > Afrosoricida > Tenrecidae > Tenrec > Tenrec ecaudatus. The sequence goes on from NC_134546.1 coordinate 1,235,879, forward strand.
TTCAATTTATAACGATGAAAATAATCCTGCATATCAGATATTTACATCATGATTCATAACTAGCAAAATGGCAGTGATGAAGTAGCAACGAAACCAATGTTATGGTTGTGGGTCACCACCACACGAGGCACTGTGTGAAAGGGGCGCGGCCTGAGGGAGGTGGGGCATCTCTGTAACCACGGAGCAGCAGGTACTGTTTGAAGCCAGCCCAACTATGTCTGTAGCCAGGGTGTTTAAGATGAAGACCCCAGTTCACTCCCTACTGGAACAACCGAGAGCACTTTTGGAGAGTTTGAGGTCTTTGCTTGTACGATGTAAAGCTGACAATGACTATCTAGGGTCTCTCAAGATTTTAAATGGATTTTAAGGTTTTACACTTTCTAATATATCCAAAGGTTTTAGTCCTCAACTTGAATAGGAACGAAAGAAAGCAATTTTTTTGCATAACTAACTTCTTGTTTTAACATTTTATTAGGCGCTCATACAAGACTTAACACAGTCCATACATACATCAATTGTCTAACTTCTGTGCTTGAAAATATCTTCCCAGGAGCCAAATTCCGCAAGTATGTGGGCCACTCGGCACACGTCACCAACGTCCGCTGGTCTCACGACTTCCAGTGGGTGCTAAGCACAGGAGGGGCGGACCACTCAGTCTTCCAGTGGAGATTCATCCCAGAGGGCGTCACCAACGACATGCTAGAGGCCACGCCCCACGGTAAAGCCCACGCTACGTTTTCAACATCTGTTGGTTTTTCCATGAAAAGGTCAAAGACTAACATCTACTCTGGAGGCCAAGGGTTGAAGCTCTTTGGAAAAGGTCATGCTTATAGTTAAGGCAGGCCAGACATCAGAAGGAAGGTGGGAAGGAATTTTTAAAAATAGGAAGGGCAATTTCTGGAGAGGAGCGTGTGTCAGCGAGATGATTTCTTGAAAAGAGTTTGCTTCACTACTGAAAACAAGTGAAGGTGTTTCTATGAAGGACATGTCTGGAGACAGCCCGAGAGCCTGCATTTTAGAGTCCACAGGACAGTGGTCAGGGGTGACGTGTCTGTGGTCAGGCTGTGGGTCTTAGCGTTGGGTGGTCTCGAGAACGGGGCTGGAGAATGATTCTGGGTTGGGGCCGCCACGTTCCCGTCAGTGGACCTCTGCGGCTTGTATGCATATTCCTCATGGGGTCAGCGGTGTCAGGAGCCGTGAAGTCTGCCCTGACACCTAGAGCAGGACGCCCTCCACACACCCTGCCATCGGAGCCCCCGCCTCGCACTGACCCCAGCGGAGGGTGGGGGGGAGGATGGAACTAGCCTGCTCCTTGCCGCCTCCCAGGCTGTAATCCTGCAGCAGGAGACAGCGCATCTGTCTCCCTCAGAGTGGCTGGTGGGTTTGAACTGCTGCCCTGGTGCTTAACACAGATCATGACCCACTGGGCGCTGACCCTCCTTCAAAGTGTGGTTTCTTCAAAGCACAGGTTTCTTTGTCTCTCTTCAAAGCATGGCTTGAAGCAAGCCCAGGAGCCAACAACAGAGTGTGGCTGAAAGTTCATTTTTCCAAGGGGAGTGGCCATAAGGCCCTTCACTGACCCGGCGGGGGCAGGGTGGGGGGGCGGTGAGGCTGAGTTGAGCATCACCAAAAAGACAAGACAGAAACTAACCAAACAGATTTAGATTTTTAAAAAATGTTTTCAGAACCTATATGGAATGCAAGCTATGATATAGTGATTTTCTGTTTACCTAATGGTCTCTTTAACTGTTTAGAGTCTGAGGAGTTTCGCTTCTTTCTCGTGGGTTCTGTCTGCAGAAGGCGGCACTGATTCTCACAGTGAAGAATCGGATTCAGATTTATCAGACGTGCCAGAGTTGGATTCCGACATTGAGCAAGAAACGCAAATCAATTATGATCGCCAGGTCAGTCTGCGGGAGCGATTTGAACCCCTCCAGTCACCTCGGTGTGTCGTTGGACCTGGCCATGACACCGCACACAAATGGCTGCCGAAGACACAAATACGGAGAATCTCCCAGTTCCTGCCTTTCAATGCAGGTTACTAGGCAGCGTTTATCTAGGGAGGTTTCAACGCTGGATCCGTCCCATCTGGGAGGTTCTGCCTCCTAGTAGCTCTGACTTCAGAGTTCTTCCTTTCTCTCTCTCTCTCTCTCTCTCTCTCTCTCTCTCTCTCTCTCTCTCTCTCTCTCTCTCTCTCTCTCTCTTTTTCTTTCAGAAACACTTGCAGTAAGCTAGAGGGGGTGCATTTTCTTAGCAGATCCGTGAAACCTAGGTGGTCCTGGTATCTCTCTCCACACCCCAACAGCCATTCTCAGTTACAGTAGAATCCTGGCCACAGTGTGCCTGGTTTCTCCGGGCAGAGGCCCCTCTGGCAGACAAATCAGGCGACTACATCCACATTGGGTCTTAGGTTTTGTAACAGACAGTGCGTTCCAGAAAAGAGCCCTCATGCAGGGGCACCAGGGCACATGGCACCAGGCTATGGTGTAACCCCCAGACCAAAAAGCCAGGGCCATTGAGTCGATAGCAACGCATTGTGAGCCTGCAGGCCGCGGTGGGCCTCTGAGACTGTCACTCTCAGAGAGGAGCAGGCGTCAAAGGAAGCGACTGGTTCGGAACTCCAGCCCCTACTCACTCTGCTGCTCGTAGCCTGACAGCTGAGGGAATGAAACCTAGGTAGAGGAGCCGTTTTCTGCATTGAGACATGTGGATTTAACAAAATGGCCTTCTCAAAAGAGAGGAAAGGCCACTCTATTGAAGTCCCGGCCTAGCGTTCTCTTCCAGGCTGGTATTTCCAGAGCTTCTCATATGGGTCTACTTTATGGTCAGAATGTTCCTGCGACCCGGGAGCACTCGGCAGACAGAGGGCTAAGGTCCACAGGGGTTAGCAGACTCGTTCACCTAAAGCCACAGACATGGCACAGCCAGGATTCACAGCCAGACGGTCGCTCGCGGATGCACTGGCCTCGCCAAACGCTTAGTCGGCGCCCATCCAGGTCAACCCAGCTCACAGCAACCCTCAGACCAGAGGGATCGACCCCTCGGGGTCCCCACGGCTCTAAACCGTTCCCATTTTCAGAGCGGCTGCTGTGCTCGCACTGAGGACCCAATGCAGAGTTCAGGGTGCTGCTGGAGCACTGCCACCGAGACCACGCTGACAGACCCCGCTGTGGTGTCCCAGACCTCAGCCATGAGTGGGAGTAGAAAGCCCAGTGTTCCTCCTGCGGAGCTGCTAGGGGTTTGGAACTGCTGACTGTGAGGACAGTAGCCCAGTGCGTAGCCACTGCCCCATCAGGGCTCACAGTGGTACAGTAGCTGACTTTGTTCACGTAAAGATTTAACCAGATAACAAAGTTTTATGAGTTTTACAAACATGTTTTGAGCACATGAAAACTTTGTTTCATGAAGGTGAGACATTATTAATTGGTTGCATTTCACTTTGAATGTGTTGACGTTTCCTGAGAGTGGAGTATAAAGACACGATAGGCAGCAGATGGATCTTGTGTATACTTATGTTAAATGGTAGCCAATTTCCATCAGCATCACATTTTGGGTGAAAGGTTAGACCAAGACCATCTTCTGCTTAGAGTATGAGTCATCAGAATACCTGAGGTCATGAGAGGAGAATTACTCCAGAGGAAAAAGTTATAATAATTAATTCCAAAGAAAAAACTGCAATACTTAATGAGATCTACATTTTACAAATACCAGAATCATCAAGAGAGTTAATTCATTAGAAAATTATTTTTAAAAAGAAGAAAATTATTTTTAAATGTTGTATTTATATTTTTATCTATAATATTATAACAAATAATATTATAAATATTACTAATCTTTTTCCAGATGTGAATTACCTAAGAAACATAGTAACCAAAGCAAAGCCACTACCGTTGAATCTATTCTAACTCATAGCGACCCTATAGGACTTAAAGACGTTTTCTTTCTCACAGAGGCCTGAGAGAATGATCAATGAAAGATGAGCCAACATTCCCGTTAGGATGAAATCCCGTACAGGAACTGCCCCTGTAGGGGACCTGGCAGCCATATCTGTCTCCTGTGCAGCAGCAGGGGGTGTTGAACCTCCCACCTGGTGGGTAGCAACCCATCTCTTGACCTGTTACCCATAAGAATAAGAAAGCGCTTCTTTACAATCCTCTTCACGGAAAGGCCATCTCGTGTTGGTTTTGTTCACGAGAAGAAACCCACGCCGCATGTTCTGGAAGCTGAAGCAGGCCTGGCCTTCTGAGAGCATCAAAACAAGGTTGTGAGGTTTCTGAAATCTCAAGATAGGCTCTGCTTCCCTTCCAGGTTTACAAAGAAGATCTCCCTCAGCTGAAGCAGCAACACAAGGAGAAGTCCCGCGCAGTGCCCTTCCTCAAGCGAGAGAAGGCTCCTGAGGACAGCTTGAAACTCCAGTTCATACACGGGTAGGTGGCCTGCTTGCACCCTGACCAGGGCTCCCTCTGGCTCAGCCGAGCCTGACAGCAGCCCGTGACAAGACCCAGGTGGCCCCGCGCCTCGGTCCTCTCACACCGTGTCTTCAGCATGGCTCATGCTTTCACGGTGACTCTGTCCAGGGTGCTCCAGTTGGTATTCTGTGGCTGTGACAGTCCCTGGACGTCTCAGACCTCATGTGCCTCCGTGGCACACGTGTTGTGCATGCGGTGTGCCAATTCTCTTCTTCCTCCGCCCCGACGTAGCCCCCGCTCCATCCCATGGCTCCACACCAGGGCGGTAGTTTCTTCGAGCATTTATTCTTTGACTCCTGCAAACTTCTACACCCTCGCACATCCTCATTGGCTATAGCTAACCGTTTGCACCATGGCGTTTCATTTTTGTGGCGAGTATAGAACCCGGTACATTCTGAACACAGGAGTTATCTGAGCGGACCCAGTGGGACCCAAGTGTCAGAGAGACGGACGCTTCTCCATGGCGCACCTTTAAACACCACGAACAAGGGCTTCCGGGGCAGGAGGATATGTTGCTTCATTCGCATTTCTCCTGGCGCGTCTTCTTCCATTCCATTCTTCACAATGTTTTACCTGGATGTGATATTTTTATGTTTGATGGTCTTTTCTCAACTGCTCTATTATACCTCTGCAAGAAAAAAAGTCTCTGAGTTGAATTTAAAATTATCTATTATCGCCATAACACTAACTCTGCTGGACAGGATGGTAGTCCCCAGCCAACCATGATGTCTCAGTATTTGCAGTGTTGGTCATCTGAGTGGAGATGTGCTGAAAGCGGCAAGTGGGTGATGTGTGGGGCTGTGAACTAACTACAAGCTCAGTGCTTCAAGCCCACCAATCACTCCACACGAGAGAGATGAGGCTTTCTGCTTCTGTAGAGACTCACAGACCAGAAGCCCACAGGGGCAGTTCTAGTCTGTCCTAGTGGGTCTCTGTGTATCAAAATGGATTCGATGGAAGTTAGGCTTTTTTTTTTTTTTTTAGTGAGTGTAAAATAGATGCCAGATTTCCAAGGCTTGGTGTGAAAAAATGTGAATTTTTTCATTAAAAATGTTTTATGTGGATTACATGTTGAAATGATAATATTTTAGATAGCTCACCACCATCAAGTCGATGTCCACCCATAGTGACCCTGTAGGACAAGGAAAACTGCCACCAATGAATTTCTGAGACTGTAACTCTTTATGGGAATAGAAAGCCTTATCTTCCTTCCTAGGAGTGGTAGGTGGTTTCAAACTGCTGACCTTGCAGATTTCAGCCCAATGTATACCCACTATGCCATTGGGGCTCCATAGATTTTAGATATACTGAGTTAAAATGCTACTCAAATAAGCTTCATTGGTTCCTTTATATTTTTTAATGTAGAAGACTTTAGATTATATATACGACTCACATATTTTTTTCCAAATCATTTTATTGGGGACTCATACAGCTCTTACCACAATTGTCAAGCACATCTGTACGTTTGTTGCCATCATCATTCTCAAAACCTTTTCTTCCTACTTGAGCCCTTGATTTCGGCTCATTTTGCCTGCCTTCCGTACACTCCTTCCCTCATGAATTCTTGATCATTTATCATCTTTTTTTCATGTCTTATACCAACCACTATCTCCCTTTACTCACTTTTCTGTTGTTTGTTCCCCTGGGAGGGGGTTATATGTCGATCATTATGATCAGTTCCTCCTCTCTCCTTCCACCTTTCCCTTCCCCTCCTGGTATTGCTACTCTCATTATTGGTCCTGTGGGGTTTATCTGTCCTGGATTCCCTGTATTTCCAGCTCTGATCTGAACCAGTGTGCATGCTCTGGTCTAGCCAGATTTGTAAGGTAGAATTAGGACATGATAGTTGGGGGTTGGGGAAGAAGAAGCATTAAAGAACTTGAGGATAGTTGTATGTTTCATCAGTGCCACACTGCACCCTGACTGACTCGTCTCCTCCCCATGACCCTTCTGTGAGGGGATGTCCAATTGTCTACAGATGGACTTTGGGTCTCCACTCTACACTCCCCTAATTCACAGTGATATGATTTTTTTGTTCTGGGTCTTTGATGCCTGATCCCATTGACACCTCATTATCACACAGGCTGTGTGCTTCTTCCATGTGGCTTCGTTACTTCTCAGCTTGATGGCCACTTGTTTATTTTTAAGCCTTTAAGACCCCAGACGCTATATCTTTTGATAGCCGCACACCATCAGCTTTCTTCACCACATTTGCTTATGCACCCAATTGTCTTCAACGATCATGTCGGGAAGATAAGCATCATAGAATGCCAGGTTATTCGAACACAGTGTTCTTACATTGAGTGAGTACTTGAGTAGAGGCCCAATGTCCACCTTAATACCAAACCTACAAATATATGAACATAGATCTATTTCCCCATTGTCATAGATGAATATATTTACATATGTACATGCCTGTATTTAGACCTCTATAAGTGCCCTTTGCCCCCTAGTGCTTTCTTTTATTTTCTTTTATTGTCCTTTTGTCCTGCTATCATGTTCAGCCTTCATTTGGGTTTCAGTAATTCCTCTCGGTTATATTACCCTTGATCACATCCCACCAGGCGTCCTCGCCATCGATTTTAGATCACTTGTTGTTCCCTTGTCCCTGGGTTTAACACCCACTTCTTTTCCTTGGCCTCCACCTCTCCTGTGCTCCCCCCCCCAACTATTCGTCCCATTGTTTTCTCCCTCAGATTGTTTATCCCTCCTATCTTATCAAGATAGACATGCAGAGACAATAAGCACAAACACAAGACAGAGCAAAAGAAAACAACAACCAAAAAACCAAGGATGGAAAAAAGAAAGAAAGCCTATAAAAAGTTCCAGGTCTGTTTGTTGAGCTCAAGAGTGTTTTCCAGTCAGCAACTCGCATATTTCTATTGATTAAAAAACAAAACATCCCCACTGCTGTCGCGTGGGTGCCGACTCATAGCAGCACTGGCAGGGCGGGTAGACCTGGACGGTCACTCTCCAGGAGCAGGAAGCCCCGCTGCCTCCCCAGGAGTGGCAGGTGCTTTCCGAATGCTGACCCTTTGGATGGAAACCCGGCTTGGAACCACTAGCCACCCTGGCTCCCTGAGAGTGCTACTCTAAACACTAACCACTTTTTCTAGATTTCATTATTGCAGTTATTTGTATTATATGATTGGTCAGATCAATATAAATATATTATAAATTCTGTTAAGTAATTCAACAGGAAACTTTGTTGGAAATGATTTTAATAATACGGACGTTTTTAAAAGATCATTTTATCGAGGGTGGTTAGAGCTCAGATAACATTCCACACATTGGTTGTATCGAGCATTGATGTTGCCCTCGTCCTGAACATGGGCGTTTTTGATGAGATCAGGCCTCTGTGCATATAACTGTGTGTCCATATGTGCACACACGCATACGTCGTCACTTTCTGCTCCACTGGGTCAGAGTGAGCACCACGGCCGTCCCCGGGTTCCCTTCTTAGGAGGTGCGGTGGGTGCACATTGGGCTGCTCCTCATAGGTCACCAGTTCGAAACCACCAGCTGCTCCTCAGGACACAGGTGGGCTCTCTGCCCCAGAAAGAGCGGCATGTTGGAAGCTGCAAGGAGCAGTTCCACTGTGTCCTCCAGGGCCGCCCTGCAAGTGGGCATCCGCTCGGTGGAGTGATGTGGGTTTTGTTGGAAGCACGGAGAGCCGTCACTCGTTAGCACTGACGGAGGTGAGAATGGAAGCTCTTCTGGGCTCTCAGTGCTGATTAGAATCCACGAATCACGCTTTTATTTTGATACACCATAGTCAGTCATTTAGCCGACCGGTCAATTAAGTCTCACCCATCTTGTCCCCAGTGAGAAGTGGGAATCCCTTGACTGGCAAAGGGAGGAGGCCTTTGCCGGGGCTTAGAGTCCACGTTCTGCATCTGCAGGTTGGCTGGGAGGGGTCCCTGGGCCAGGCTCCCAGGAGGTTCTGCACCCCGTGGTGATCGCCACCGTAAGACTCAGCAGCCACTGTGAAAGGGGAGGCAGGGGGGGTCCTACTGCACCCCACCCACAGCACCCTCAGACTGACTATTGTTTTAGGGAGTGCCTGCACTAGCTAGGGATCCAGAAATGGGTTCTGTGAAGACAGTGGGGATGGTGTGCCCCTTACCAAGTCACCACCGGCCCTCGGAGGGCCTCGCAGAGAGGTGCCTGCAGAGAGGGTCCCCGCCCCCTCCTGCCTCCTGCCTCCGCTGACTCCTGACCGTGCACCGGTGCTCTGTTTAACGGCCGTCCGTCTTGGGCGTGTGTGTCCTGCAGTTACAGGGGCTACGACTGTAGGAACAATCTCTTCTACACACAAGCCGGGGAGGTGGTCTACCACATCGCCGCCGTGGCTGTGGTGTACAACAGACAGCAGCACTCCCAGAGGCTGTACCTGGGCCACGACGATGACATCCTCTGCCTGACCAGCCACCCGGTGAAGGACTACGTGGCCACCGGGCAGGTAGGTGTCTGTCATCGCGGGCAAAGCCGTTCGTTTTCAATCCAGCTTGCCATTTAGGAAGCAAGGCATGCCTGGTAGACTGAGGCAGGGGACAAGGGGCAGAAGAGTCCGTGAGGACGGGAGATCCCACCAGCGTGGTCCGCACTGCCGGGAAGCATCAGGGGCCTAGCGAAGTCTATCATAGGCTGCGTTCCACCGACAGTCTGCCTGTCTGCTCATCACTGTCCAGAGCACCTAGCATGCTGTTAAGCGTGTGCTGCATGAACCACTGTTAATACACTGTAGAGTTCCGGGTGGTACAAGCGGTCCCCGGGCCTGGCTGCTAACCGAGTGTGGGAAAGTCCAGTCCACCAGAGGCACTCTGAAGAAAGACCTGGCCATTCACCTTTGCAAAATGAGTGATGGGGAAGGCCGGCAGAGCTCGGTGCCAGCCTCGGTTCTCTTACTGGGCCAAGCTGGCTGTCCTGCTGACAACATCTAGTGTCTAGTTCACTGTGGAACAGCAAGCCACGCGAGTCAGGCTCGTGTGCCGAGGAATGCCAGCCTTGTAGCTGAGTTATCTTGACAGTGCCCATGCTGTGGATTCGAGTCTGCAACTGGAAGGTTTGCCAGGAGGACAAGTCAGTTTAGAACACAAAGAATCGAAAAAAGAAAACAAAGAATCTGTTCCGCTCAGGTTTGCTGTCTCCCAGGAAAGCAGTGAGTTTGCAGAGGGTGCTGCTGGTAGGTGCCGGCAAGTCAATAGTGTTTTTAATCCTATCTGTTAATTTGTGTTGTATATTTTTACATCCAAGATTTTACTTTTAGATCATTCTTTTCTCTAAGGTTAGATTACATTTTTATTCACTTTCCTCTTGGACTTGTAACTGGAATCTCTAACCGGCAAATTCTAACTTTAAAAGGGAGCACAAAACAGCAAGCCTCTTCACGGGTAGCCTGGAGCGATGACTCCGTAGGCACGAGAAGCAATGTTGTCGCTCGTGGCGGTGGTGGCGGGCCGTTTCCGACTCACAGTGACCCCGCGTACAAGGGCTGGAGACGTGCCCAGTCCTCCACCATCCTCACAGCGGCTCTTGTGCCACCCATTGATGCAGCCACCATGTCAACCCATCTTGTCAAAGGTGCCCTGATACTTACAGTCATTAGGAAAGTAAATTCTACTGCAACACCGCTACCACAGAGAGCACCCATCTACCACGATGGCTAACATTAAAAAGACTAACTCCCCCAAGTGTTGGTAAGGATACAGAACTGGCATTTAAGGGGTCGGAGTCTTCTAGATGGGGTCGTAATCCAGGTGTATCCTGAAACCCATGGATGAGCTGGAATGCTGGAAAGGATCAGTCTCCAGAAAGGCACATTTGTGGGGAGAAGGGTCTGTAGCTTTTATGTTGCTCATAGAGGGTTGTAATTGTCCAAAAGATAAGAGCTGATGCTGGATACCTTTCGCATCCAAATGAAAACGCGATCCAGCCTGCGTTCAATGGCATTAGTGAGTTTGATGAGTCATTGACCAGTGTTTTGCTCTCACAAACAGAAATGCTTGGCTGGTGTCTATTTAATAAACTCCTTTAGAAAGGAAACACAGAGCCCGTGACTGCTGCCTCTATGCAGTCACCCCCCGGAGACACACTGCCCTCGGCCCTGCACTGGGTGGAAGGCAAGCCAGTGGCAGACCAGCATGCCAGGGGCGCGCTCAGGAGGCCTGGGTCCCAGATTCTGCTCAGCTCTGTGCGTAGATCTGTGGCCCAGTTCCCCTTTGGGAGTCATCCTATCCCCGCAGATGCGTGTCCCCCTCTACGTGAGGAGGACCACTTTACGACGATGACTTCTCCCTGTTGTTGGGAATGGGTGTGATTCCCCAGCCCCTGCCTGGAGTCGATTCTGACTGGTCACTCACGATTACTGAGTGCATTCCCGCCCATAGTGACCCCTAAGGACAGAGTGGAACCTCCTCTGTGGGTTTCCACGGCTGTCGCTCGTGATGGGCGTAGAGAGCCTCCTCCTTGTTCCTCAGGAGGGGCTGGTGGCTTTGAACAGCTGACCTTGCAGCCCAATGCGTAGCTCACTATTCCACAAGAGCGCCTTTCGGATGCATAGTAACCACAGCAAGGGCTTTTTTCATAGGAGCAGAGAGCCTCATTTTCCTCCTGTCGAGAGGCTGGTAGTTTTGAACCAGCAGCCCTTTGATTGACAATTCAGTGCTTAGCTGATGGCTCCCCCAAGACTCTCTCTACCCCACTGCCACAGAGTTGATTCCGACTCACGCCCATGGAAAATGGATGGAAAGACACTGACATCTTCCCATTAGTATTTGAAGTCCCCTGTGTCCACCTATATCCCTCTAAGCCGTTCTCAACCTGTGGGGTCGTGGCCCCCTTGGGCGTCAAATGACCCTTTCACAGGGCTTGCTCAGTTCAAAGCAATAGCAACGTGACAGTGATGAAGTAGCAAGGAAAATAATGTTATGGTTGGGGGGTCACCACCACAGGAGGAACTGCATTGAAGGGTCACGCATGAGGAAGGTCAAGAACAACTGCTCTAAGAGAACTCACTTTACTGGCAGACAGTGAGGCCGACAGACTGCCATTTCCCTGGGGGAGCTTCCCAGGGGCCAGGCCTTCCTGAGGTGGGTGGGACCATGGAGATGGGCACCAGAGCCCTGTGGGTGGTGCCAGCACAGCAGATGATTCCTGGGCTGAGTCTAATCTGTGGGGTTGACACGGCAGAACAAAGGGCAGCAGCAAAGCCCGTGGGGGTCTGCGTCTTCTTGACCCATGGCCGACCGGCCCTGCTCCCGCCCACCTTGATGGCAGGATGGGCCATGGCACGTTCTCTGTGCCTCCATTTCTCGTGTGGAAACGAGCGGGCCGGATGACGGGGCTCTGAGGCTCCTCTCCTCTCCAAATCACATGCGTCTCGGTGCTGGGGAGCACCTGACTCTGAAGAGCTAACCCAACGTGACGCTGATGTACAAGCAGCTGACGCCAGCCTCCTCTTGTCCCAGGTTGGAAGGGATGCGGCCATTCACGTGTGGGACACGCAGACGCTGAAGTGCCTGTCGCTCTTGAAAGGGCAGCACCAGCGAGGGGTGTGCGCGCTCGACTTCTCAGGTGAGCTTCTCAGGCTTTCCGCCATGGGCGCGCCCGTGCCAGCACTGGGCGGGTGGTATGGAGGGGGCTGTCTGCTTCCCCTCTTTATCTGTGTTCCATCTGGAATGGAGGGCCCCCCGCCTTATGGGTGAAGTAGTCCTGTCTGCTACTCAGTACGTGCGTAGACTGGCCCTCGGAAAGGCTGCAGAACCTCCGTGGAAAGAGGTGGGAGGAGACGATGATGGAATTTTTCCACGGATTTTTTGAAGCCCCGTTGTACATGGGAATGCCTCATCAGAGAGAAAACGTGGCCTTTAGACGATGCCCTGCCGTGTGACCCCTCGCTGTCTGCCAGTGGGTGCAGTCTGCCTCAGGCGGACCCTGCAGGACAAAGCAGAATGCCCGTGCGTGTCAGAGGCTGTCCTTCTTTACGGGAACACAGCACCTTATGGTTCGTCCACAGAGAGGTGGGGAGTTTTGAACCGCTGACCTGGTGGGCAGCCCGGTGTGTGCTCAGCTGTCTTAGTGACTTAAGGCTGCCGTAACAGCCATACCGCAAGGGTGGGGGCTTAACAAACGGATGCCTTTCCCTGAGGCCAGGAGGCTACAGGGCCCAGTTCAGGATGTCAGCTCTAGAGGAAACCTGTCTCTCTCTGTGGTCCTCGTTTCTTTGAACTTCTGTTCCTGGATGCCTTCCTGTGGCTTGGCGCCTCTTTTTCCACCTCTGCCTCCTTCGCTTGCTCCTTTGAGCTCCTTCACATCTCAGAGATGGACACAAGACGCTCCCTGCACTCGCTCTGCCTCGTGAACATGACACAGACAGCCCCTTGCCCAATGGGGTTATCCCAGACAAAGAGGTGAGGGTGTACAATGCATGTGGAACACAAGTCCCTCTGTAACGCTCCCCGCCCTTGTCCTGTCTCCCAAGTCATCTCCCAGCTCTCCCCATGTTCTGCCTTTGCTTGGGCGATCCGACACCCTGAGCAGCTTTGCTGTTGGCAGTGTGCCACGCCGAGGCCTGGCGGTGACTCCGAATGTCCCTTTCGCCTGAATACGTGCTTTCGAGCGCAAACATGCCGAGCTGGGGAGGACTTTACGGGAACATCGGGGAGTGGGGAATAAGATTTCATGTTGAAAAAAATAGGACTGACGTTTTCATTGACTTCACTTAAAACTTGGAAAAACAGTACCCCTCAAACATTAGGGGGTGCGCATCCTTCTTTGCCGAGTGAGACTGGCCAGCAGCCAGTGCAGGGGGTGGATCAGGGCTTCCGCTGGAGCTCAAGAATGAGCACCTGTTACTGGGGCTCTTGCCACATGCCATACGTCCATTGTATCAAGCATATCTGTACATAGGTGGCCATCATCATTTCAAAAACATTTTCTACTTGAGTCCTTAGTATAGAGATTTTTAATTAGACCACTTGTTGAAACTCAGTTTGTAGACAGAAATTCTAAACTTCCTATAGAGCACCGATATGTGTGTCGGTGCTTAGCCTCATTTAAGTGTTGCATGCATATGCCGTGTGTGTGTGTGTGTGTGAGTGAGTGCTAAGCCTATTTAAGTGTTGCATACATATGCCGTGTGTGTGTGTGTGTGTGTGTGTGTCGGGGCTTAGCCTCATTTAAGTGTTGCATGCATATGCCGTGTGTGTGTGAGAGTGCTAAGCCTATTTAAGTGTTGCATACATATGCCGTGTGTGTGTGTGTGTGTGTTGGGGCTTAGCCTCATTTAAGTGTTGCATACATATGCCGTGTGTGTGTGAGACAGAGTGCTAAGCCTATTTAAATGTTTCATCGGTACGCTGTGTGTAGCATTAGTCACTGACTGCCCTGCCTTCACAGCCTCCACCTCTGAGTCTTCACTCGCCCGCTCCTTGTCCAAGGCCCGGCTCGCACTCATCTGCGTCGGCGCCGTACTCTCTCTGAGTTCAAGCCCATCTCTCTCCGTCCTCCCCACCTCCAGTCACCAGGGACTCTCTTGGCAGGACATTCCCGGCCTCTGTGATCTGGCCTTGCCTTGCCCTGGCATTAAGTTGTACTTATGAACCTTTTCATGCTCCTGCGGAGCCCTGGTGGGGGAGTACTTACTCATGGGGCTGCTAACTCCAAGGTCAGCAGCTGGAGATCACCAGTTGCTCTGGGGGAGAAGGAAGAGCTACAATCTCGGGCCCCCCAGGGGCAGGTCTACTCTGTGCAGAGTCACTGTGAGTCCGGGTGGCCTCAATGACTGTGGGTCTGTGGGAGTTTAATTGGGCCTCTAGGAACTCCTGCCTCCCCTTTTTGCCTGTGTGCCTTTGCTCAGACTGACCTCGGGCGTCTGGTCAAGTCCGCCCAGTGTTTAGGCCCCCACCAAACGCTGTGTCCATCCTTCCAGGTGGATCTAACCTGAGCTTCCCACGTCCCTCAGCCTGCTGTTGTCCTTGCTCTCAAGGCCCCAGCAGAGCCCACGTGTGGCTGCCTGTGGCTGCCCCTCAGATGCCCTTCACACCCAGTTCCCTCCCTGGGCAGCAGGACTGTCCCTCTGTCACTCACTGCTGTGGCCATGAATGTGACTTAGAAAATGAAGGTGTGGAGATGTGGCTAGTGCCCGTGATCTGTGTCTCACTAACACTACAACCTCGCACACTAGACCAGGCCACAGTTTGGCCTTGACCTCGTCCCTGGCCAGGGCACATGGTGCAGTCTTGACCTCGTCCCTGGCCAGGGCACATGGTGCAGTCTTGTGCCATGCTTGCTGGTCATTTAGTAGCACGTAGCTGCTCGCATGCTGCCCACTACGATACAGACGTGAGTCGTGACCTCTGTGGTAGAAGTTATCGATCTCATCTGTGAGTTACTGAATTAATAAAAGTGAGACTACATTGGTGAGGCTGGCAAAGGGAGTGGGTAAGAAAACAGAGAGAGAGAGTCACTCTGCACCCGGCCTGCTGGTTTATACAACATTTGCACAACGCCGATGTAACATGCCCGATAAGCCGTGGCAACCAGCACCGTGGTGGCATAGTGGTTACGATTTGGGCTCCTGCACTGTTTGCGTGTTGTCAGGAGAGACCCTCCCTGGAGAAGGAAGGACATCGTGCTTGGTGAAGGAGAGGGCAGGGAGAAAGAGATGGACGGACCCCGTGCTGCGGCGAGGGGCTCACACAGGAGGGCAATTGTGAGGATGGTGCCTGCCAGTGGGAGCGGACTCTGTGGCACCCGACAGCCACCACTTCAGCGGCACGAGACCGAGGCCGCACCGAAGAACACGTCATTATTTCTTCACTGCTACCCGGGTGCAAGCACCCATGGGAACCGGAGGAGGCCACGCGATCTGAGAATATGCCACCTGGGACACCCCTGGGCCACTCCGCTTGGTGCTGCCAGATCGCTGGGCGTCAGAAACCACTTGGCAGCAATGCGTGTGCGTTGGATTCACTTCCTGGTTTTCCGATGTAGAAGAATCAACTTTAAAAATGAACCCGTGTTGTCGAAATACGTCAGAGGGAGAAGTTAGGGAGCCTGAGTGGCACAGTGGTTAAGTCGGGCTGCGACTTCACAGCGGGCACTTGGAAACCAGCAGCCCCTCTGGGGGTGAAAGACAAGGCGCTCTTCCCCTAAAGAGTGACCGTCTCAGCAACTCACGGGGCAGTGCGACCCTGCACCTCCCTGCTCGCCTGCCCTTCCCACTCCCCAGAAGTGCAGAGGTCACTGAACAAAATAGCCCCTGGGAGACGGTCCCCTGCCCTGGAACAGCCCCCAACCACACACTTCCCAGAGTCTGCCTTTGAGACTCTGAAGACCTCTCCACTGAGCCACGTAGCACCCCGTTTTTGTCTCGCAGGTAGGCCTATATAGCGCATCAGCATCCCTTGGTCCACCTGTCCCTTGTCAGTCTGTGTCATTGGATGAGGCCCGGGGTGGGGGGAAGTCACAGAAACCTCGTGATAGTGTAGGATGGCAGCCTTGTTTTCTTGGAGAGCAGAGCAGAGCTGCCCTGGAAATAGGAAGCAGTCGAGCGATGTGTAAGCTAGACAACCAGTAAGCAATTGTGCATTGGGATACAGACGACTGTTCACAGATGGCTCTCCTCAAGCCAGCAGCACTGGTAGCAACAACCAAAGATTTCTAATCAAGTACCTTCCTTACAGCCTGGTCCCTGGCCCTGGCTTACGTGAGCAAGAAAGAATGAACTCACTGGACCGAGCTTTCACTCTGTGGATTGGTTACCAGGGCCCAGGGGAAAAGGAGCTCTGGCATCCTATGGATCTATGCTGGGCTGCTAACCACAAGGTCAGCAGTTCGAAACCACCAGCAGTCACTCAGGGCCAAAGAGGAGGCTCCCTACTCCTGCCCAGAGTGATAGTCTCAGACACCTACAGGGCTGGTTCTACCCGGTCCCAGTGGAAATCGACACGGCAGCGAGAGGTCGGGGCAGGGACCCCTCCCTGTGAGTCTGCAGTCAGCGCAGTGCTTCCGCACGAACCGGACTCTCGATCAGAAAGCAGAAAGCTCAGCCACGTAAATATTGCTCGGACGAAGGGTCACCCGCCTATTTTCCACAGCCCCCATGGAATAGTACTGCTCTCCACGGGGGTACCTCAACCTGATTTCGCTGTGTGCCGTCCAGCAAAGCCTGGACTACATTCTTCTTGGAGGATAGCACCTGCACTTTAGAGAGAAGTGTTTATCATTTTATCATTTCCACCCCACCCCCCAATTTTATGCTTTTTGGTGACCTCAGGGCACACGGCTGCTCCTGGGCCGGTGCTTTTATACCAGACATGCCACCGGCCCACCCGCCTGTGCTCACAGTCCTGCCCCTCCTGGGGCCTCCAACTGGGGCAGGTGGGCTGTAATTTCTATGGAAGTCAATTTCCAGAATGTTTCCTGAGGATCCACGGGGTGGATTCAAACTGCCAGCCTTGCAGGACCAGGCTCCTTGGTAGTGTGCCCAGGGCCGTGTGAGAGTTATGGAGCCCAGGGCTGTGTGAGAGTTAGGGAGCCCGGGGCTGTGTGAGAGTTAGGGAGCCCAGGGCTGTGTGAGAGTTAGGGAGCCCGGTGCTGTGTGAGAGTTAGGGAGCCCAGGGCTGTGTGAGAGTTAGGGAGCCCAGGGCTGTGTGAAAGTTAGGGATCCCAGGGCTGTGAGAGAGTTAGGGAGCCCAGGGCTGTGTGAAAGTTATGGAGCCCAGGGCTGTGAGAATTAGGGAGCCCAGGGCTGTGAGAGTTATGGAGCCCAGGGCTGTGAGAGTTAGGGAGCCCAGGGCTGTGAGAATTAGGGAGCCCAGGGCTGTGAGAGAGTTATGGAGCCCAGGGCTGTGAGAGTTAGGGAGCCCAGGGCTGTGAGAGTTAGGGAGCCCAGGTGGTGCAGGGTGTCACGAGTCGGGCGTCACGAGGTGTTCCCTTGGGGCAGCAGTTTGAAACCGCCAGCAGCTCTTGGAGAAAGACTGGGCTTTCTACTTCCCTCAGCAGTGACCGTGCTGGGGACCTGAAGGGGTCACAGTGAGGCAGCAGTGAGTTGGGAGTGTGTTTCTTTTGGCACGTTGGTGGTAGGTATGATCAAGTTGGTTCCTGTGCACAACTGAATGAAACAGACCCAGCCTGGGCGTCCTCCCCCTTGTCCCCAGGCTGGAGGCCATTGTTGCGGCCACCGTGTCAGTCCAGCCTGTCGAGGGCCTTCCTCTCTTTCGTTGCCTCTGGACCAAGCAGGAGGCCCTCCTCCAGGACTGTCCCTCCTGACAGCGTGTGTGAAGTACATGCGATTAAACCTTGCCATCTCGTCTCTGAGGCGCACTCTGACCGTGCTGCTTCTGAGACAGACCGTTTTTCCTGCTAGCAGTCTGGTGCTCTCAGGACCTTGTCCTGTTTCCAGCTCCTGCGTCACTTCAACTCAGTGACTCAGACTGAATAACTGAGGTTGGTGGAGGATTGCTCCAGGGTACTGCCCTTCCCTTTCCCTCCCTTTTCCTCCAGGAAAGAAGCAGGCCACCTTCGCCAGTCAGCTGAGGGAGGTCCCTGATGCTCACGGGTTGGACATTGCTTAGAACTTGGGCCGCAGTTGCCAGATTCCATTAATGAAAATACAGGAAGCCTACTTAACTATGAATGTCAGCTAAAGAGCAAGTGATTTTACACTGGGAGCAATGTAATAATATAAGGTCATGGCGCATGTAATCGAAGTACCAGTGTGCGATATAATTATCAACACTGCTCTGGACCCTGTTCTTATCTGGAATTCGAACCTAGTAGGGCTTTCATTTTTCCCCCTGGCAACCCTAACTTGAGGCTGAACCTGTCCACCTTTGAGGATAGCAGATGAGACCTCAAGTGCACGGGGAAGAGCGGCTGGTCAGCTCCTAGTTTCTTCACCCCAACGGCTGCCCTCAAGCCAGAGAGGAAAAAGCAAAACAAAGCAAACACGTTGATTTCAAGCTGTTTACAGTTGACCGCTTCCCTGGTCTCGTGAGGCAGTGGGGAACTGCTGGGAAGGGTGGCCACTGGCACCCGGCGGTCGCTCCCAGAGGATCGAGAGGCACCAGTCTGCTTCTAAACAGATGTGCAGCCTTGCCACCCAGCAGGGTCTTTCCCCTCAGCGGCAGGGTCACTGTGAATCAGGGAAGAAAGCGCTGCCGGTCAACCCTGACTCACAGCGGCCCTGCAGGGACAGCCTCCTCCACGCTAGAGAAATAAACAAATTACAGCCGATGACAAAAACACCCCAACCCAATGCCAAGAGTCCATGCCACTCAGAGCAGCCCTGTAGGACAGGGTTCCCAAAGCTGTGGTTTTCACCGAGGCTAACTGATGCGAATGCCTCCTTTGGGGCAGCGCTTGGCTTAGAACCAGGTGAGTGTCTAACCATGTTGTCGCCCACACTCTTAAAGAAGTGATGGGTATCACTACATGTGGCTATATGGAGCCTTCGTGGCATAGTGGTTACATGTCAGTGGTTATATGTAAGGTCGGCAGTTCAAAACCACCAGCCGCTCTGCAGGAGAGAGACACGCTTTTATTCATGTAGAGTTCAAGCCTCGGGGACTGCAGGGCTGCCGTGAGTCAGCACTGACGACATGGCCATAAAGAACATGTCATCGTAAGGGGAAATGTCCACAATGTCCTGGGTGAAGAGTTAAGATAGGAGTGCATTCAGTCGTGTCTGGGGTCCTCGCTTTTTAGACAGCAAGCAGCCCTCTAGTGATCGGCGGACGGTGGCAGAGACTGGCGCAGTCCAGAGCTGAGATTCTGAGTACCCAGCTGGGAGACAGTGGCAGCCCAGATCCCATTTACAGGGTTCCCACAGGGCTGGAGCCTCCAGAGGGATGTGAATCGCCCTGCTATTGGACAGTGGACTGGGGAGTGGCTGAGCATGATGTAGTTGGGCTAAAATGTAGCCCCTATCGCGCATTCTCCCCTTTCGATCCGTGGTAAATTTGCTCTGGCTTTTAGTATTTGCTGCTTTCTGTGGGCTGCAGCCTCCCTGGGTCGCACTGGGCACTTGTTGTGGGGAACCTTGTGTGGTTCTCACCAGTGAAGCTCAGAACAGACAAGTGCATGGAGCGGGCGGACTGAGCATCTCTGGCGTCATGGTAGGAGAAGTAGAGGGGAAAAGGGAGCTAATAAGAGTACCAGCCTGAAGAAAGGCGCTAACACTGGGGGGTTGTTGCACAACTTCTTCTATCATGTTTAAACCTTTCAAATGTATGCTATGAGGATGCTATGTCATTAAAGCTGTGGAAAATGGGGGGGGGGGCGGATGGTGCATTCAGATGCTCTTATTTTTGACACCACGTTAATGCAGAGACAGAAACTGGCAGAATGTACACCCAGTGTAGGAAGCTGGCTTTACTTTATTTTTCTTTACCCATATTTTCTACGTGTCACATAACAAACCTAACACTTGTGAAGGAAGAAACACTAGGAAATTAAATCTTTTCCATCGTAAAGTGAGTTTTTGAAAATATTCTTGAAGTTAAATTTAGTTTCTGAAATCTTGGCAGAATAAACTGGACCCATTTTCCTTCCTTCCTTCCTTCCTTCCTTCTTTCCTTCCTTCCTTCCTTCTTTCCTTCCTTCCTTCCTTCTTTCCTTCCTTCCTTCCTTCCTTCTTTCCTTCCTTCCTTCCTTCCTTCCTTCTTTCCTTCCTTCCTTCTTTCCTTCCTTCCTTCCTTCCTTTCTTCCTTCCTTCCTTCCTTCCTTCCTTCCTTCCTTCCTTCCTTCCTTCCTTCCTTCCGTCCTTCCGTGCTGAGAATAGAATCAGAGACATAAAGCCAAAAGTCTTTTCCAGGAAATGTCATGAGATTTGTCTGTGATGGAACCCACGGGGACATGCACACACTTACCTACCAGTCAGGCACCCCGTAGTCCTGGCGGGCCCTCGATTAGCAGGTGGGCTGCAGGGTATATATCCTTCTGTGGGGCCCCAGGAGGACGGGTGGGTGTCATGTCCCTGAGCCCGAGCAAGCATTTAAGGTCCACGGCTTGCCCTTCTGTCCCCCTAGAAAACGTCTCCTGACATTTGCCTTGTCTTCTCACAGCCGACGGGAAATGCCTGGCCTCGGTCGGTGTAGGAGACGGCCACAGCATCGTGCTCTGGGACTGGAAGAGAGGAGAAAAAGTGGCCACCACTAGGTAAGGCAGCCGGATCTGGGGCCGTGCTGGCTGGTGGCACGTAGCTGGCAGGAGCCACTGTCCTCGTGTCTTCTTTTTATTAGAGTCATTTTATTGGAGGCTCATATAGCTCTTATCACAATCCTATAGGACAGCATAGAACCATCCTTGTAGGTTTCTGAAACTGTACATCTTTGCCTCATCTTTCTCCCCAAGAGCAAATGGTGAGTTTGAACTGCTGACCTTGCAGTTGGCAGCTCAGCACGAAGCCTCCTACACTGCCAGGGCCCATTGGGAGCTCTGAGTTGGACTAGACTCAGGGGCGGGGAGCTCTACCGATGTCACTTGGAGGACTCCCAACACGTGACGGTGGTACACAGTCATACAGAAGACCGCAGAAGAACGGGTGCGTTTGAATTCCAGGAGAGCAATCGGGTCTGTCTTGGACGGAGTCCAGCCAGAATATCCTAGAAACAAGGGTGGGGAGGCGTGGTCAAGGACAGGCTCAGCCAGGATGGGCAAGACCCCGCGAGAGGGACTGGCACCGTGGGGACAAGGGCGGACCCGGGCGTGGCAGGCAGCAGCTAGGACGGAGGACGATGGGCGGTGCCTCTCCTGCTGTGCACTGGGCTGCGATGGCCGGGCCTCCACAGCACCGAACAGCCACCACCAGAGCAGGTCAGCTTCGCTGCAGGCTTTCCTGAAAAGCCAAATCACTTCCTTTAAAAAATGAAAAATTATCTCTTTGAAAAATGGGATGTATTATTGTCTTGGTTTTCAGAATTATACATATCACTATAAAGAAACCCTAAAAGTGAAATGAAATGAAGCTCTCCAATACCCAGACAGACCTATGATAAACATTTTAGAATATACTCTTGGAGTGTTTTATTCATCTATGAGACTACAGAGTCCATTCTACTTTATAACTATCTTTCTCTATTTCCACTAACCAGTATATCATTTGAGTCTCTTCTGATGCATATTACCTGACTGACAGCCATTTACAATATGTTTGGAGACAGTCTAAATCAAGCATTCACTGTGTTCTTTAAAAATGACTACCACAGCAGATAAGAGCTCTCGACACACAGAATCCAGGACAGGTGATCCCTCAGGAACAGCAGTGGGAGTCGCGATATCATGAGGGGAGGGAAATACTGGGGACGGGGGCTCATCACAAGGTTGGATGTATAGCCCACCCCCCAGGCAGACAAATAATAGGAATGTGGGTGAAAGGAGACAACGGACAGTGTAAGGCACGAAATAACTCCAATAATATATCATTGATCAAGGATTCATGAGGGTAGGAGGGAGGGGAAAAAAGAGGAGCTGATACCAAGGGCTCAAGTAGAAAGAAATTGTGGAAATGCTGATGGCAGCCTATGTACAGTGCGCTTAATACTATTGAATGGTGGATTGTTACAAGATTGGTAAGAGCCCCAATAAAATGATGAATTTAAAATAAATAAATGGCTTACACGCACACACACTCATGGAGACAGCAAAGTCGCACGCAGGCCTGGACTCCTGGGAAAATACAAACATGCTGAATGGATGATGGGGAGTCAGTCAGCATCCGTCCCCGCCATGGTTCCTGTGAGACACGTCCTTCTCCCGTGTGCTGGCTTGTAGGGCGCACATCACCCTACATCAGCGCCTCTCAACCTTTGGAGGTTGGACAACCCTTTCACAGGGGTCACCCAATTCGTAACAGTAACAACATTACAGTGATGAAGTAGCAACGAGAATAATTTTCTGGTTGTGGCTCACCACAACATGAGGAGCTGTACGAAAGAGTCGCGGCAATGGGAAGGTTGGGAACCGCTGCGCTACGTGCTCCATCGCTTATCTCAGACATGAGGGATTGCCCTTCAAGGGAGGACCGAGTCGTCTCCTTTCTTATTCTCTTAGTTGAGGACTGACCCCTTCGTTGCCTT
Source organism: Tenrec ecaudatus (assembly GCF_050624435.1). Lineage (NCBI taxonomy): Eukaryota > Metazoa > Chordata > Mammalia > Afrosoricida > Tenrecidae > Tenrec > Tenrec ecaudatus. Next base: position 1,258,431 of record NC_134546.1, read on the forward strand.
TTGTCTTTCTCACACACACTCACACTCAGAGTGCGTGAGTTATAGGCACCTGTCTTTCTCAGGAAATGGGACAAGGGAAGCTAACCAAGGTACCAGTGAGAGTTGTTCGTGTAGATGTTGACACTAGCCAAATTCCCGTGGCATCCTTGGCTGGCTTAGCACGTTAGCCAGCACACCGGTGGTTCTGCGACACCGAGAACTAGGAGAAAATTAGCTTCCCTCAATAAACATTCCCCACATCTAATGCCGGGCATCGCACACACGTAAGCACACAACACAATGCTCCTTTCTTTTAGAGGTTGTCTGTTGCAGTCCCTGTCCATGCTGTTTTCCTCCAGGGCTGTCTAAATGAGATAGTAATGATTTGGAATCTGGGGATCTTCTTCCAATCAAGAAATCCTTGGAGCTGTCCCATATTTCATAGTTCTCTGATTCGCCTTCCTCTTTGTGTAAACACGTTTTCTCTTTCACCAAAATCCCAGCTGTCCGTCCTAATTACTCTCAGATGCATGTGTATCTTGGCTTTGGTGCCAACACTTGGCTTTGGTGCCAACACCCTGTGCCACTTTGAACGGGGCAGAGAGGAAGTACGGAATCCACTGCTGTCTCCTCTGCCTGCCTCTCGCAGGAGGCCCAGACTTGTGTGGCCATGATGGGCTCAGAGACTGTACTCTGTGATTCCCTTCTCTTTAGATTTCAAAGTTCCACGGAGTGGAGGAAATAGCCTATAGAATGTCGTTGTTACATCAGCCAACTCTCGGAGGATCACTGGCCTACAACTCTTCCATCCCATGCCCTCCCTTTTTAAAGCAATGTAAAATAAATTCAAAACCTCACGTCGCATGTACATACTTCACTGGGTGTTCCTAACGGACACAGGTGTATTACAGTTTTCAACCCCCCATTATCACAATTGACAAAGCAACTGTAGCGTCTCTCTGTCGTGGTGCTCAGTTTGTATTATTTTACATAGTTTCACAGACCAGAGGTGGTTTGTTCAAACGGGCTCCAAACAAGGCCCTTGCTTTTCAGTAGGCCTCTTCTATTTCTATTTATTTATTTTTGTGCTATCAGACCCCATTTATTTATTTATCATTTTATTGGGGCTCAGACAGCTCTCATCACAATCCAACACGCATCCATTGTGTGAAGCACATTTGTACAATTGTTGCCATCATCATTCTCGCGACATTTTCTTTCTACTTGAGCCCTTGACATCAGCTCCTCATTTTCCCCTCCCTCACCCACCCTCCCTCCCTTCCTCACAAACCCTTGATCATTTATAAATTATTATTCGAAGCCTCTTTTATTCTGTAGCGATTCCTTCTCCCACTTTTTTGTGTCTTTCAAACCTTCCACATCTGGGCTGAACTCACGACCTCCTCACAGAAACATTTCCTGCATTCCCCAACATTCCTGTTAAATGGTATTTTAATCCATGAGTTTTAAGAGGTCTGTGTTAATTTTTTGTTTATTTATTGAAATTGCTATCGTGATACATAATCTATGGACCACACTCTACCCATTTAAAGTGTCCAATGCACCAGTCAGTCTCTGATTTTACGGTGATGCGGCCATACCCTCTCTAATTCCAGCACATGCCACTCTCCTCAAGAGGGACTCCCTGCCCCTCAGCCCTCCCCCCAGCCCCACCCTCTGCCCGGATGCACCCACCAGACACTCACCCCGACCTGGCTCCCCGGAAGCCGCGATCCAGACGCTCCTTTGTGAGTGGCTGTTCTCACGTGGTTATCTTTTCGAGGGCCATCCTTGTGACGTGGATTAGGACTTGGTTTCTGTTTCTCGCCCCAAATAGTCCATCGTATGGAGTCTGCTTTAAAAATTGCTCATCAGGTGGTGGGCCTGAGGGCTCTTGCTAGTTTGGGGCTACCCTGGTGCTGTCAGCACTTAGGCACTAATTTGGGGTGGCTATTGGTCTGAATTTCCCTTGGGGCTGTGTCTGGCAGAGAAAGTGCTGAGTGCTGAGGTAACCCTGTGCTCGACCTGGGGAACTGCCAAACGGTCTTCCACAGCAGCTGCCCGCTTTCCCTCTGCCCGGCAGTGCCCGGGGTCCAGTTCCTCACATGCTCCCACTCGGCGCACCCAGGCATTCATCCTCGCCGTCCAGGGGGCTGTGAGGGAGACCTGGGGGAGCGCCTGCCTTCCACCCATCCTGGGAAAGTTTCCCCGGAGAGAGCTTCACGGCCAGAGCCTTTGCTCATGCCGAGACCTGACCAGGTAGTCAACCAGAGGTCATTTCCGGTCATTCGCTCTGTGTCTTAGGGAGACTTCTTTCAGTAATTAGAATTTCTCTAAAATACAATTCCCGCAGAATCGAGTCCTTTGGATTGCTAGCTTCTCACCTGTAACTTGCAGTCGTAGAACAGCCAACCTAGAGAACCACTTGAGCGCCTACCATGCAGGTTTGCTCCTCTGTCTCCATGACTGTGTGCCGGGCGTACAGCGCGCCGAGCTCATGGCGCTCACACGCAGTGTGCATGCAGTGCACCGAGCTCATGGCGCTCACACGCAGTATGCATGCAGTGCACCGAGCTCATGGCGCTCACACGCAGTGTGCATGGGAAACGAATGCGCCAGGGTGTGTGCACTTTGCCAAAATGCGTACTGGGTGCGTCACCTGCATGAAGTCACGTGACCCATATGTGTTGGTAGTCACCTGGTGGCTTTCTGGGCTTACGACTGGACACTTGGTTCTGCGGCCAGTTCTTGCTGCTTTGGGGCAGGGTGGTGCCGGCTGACGCTCCCCTGTGCCTCTCCCACTGTGGTCTCCGCTTGTGTCTCTTACAAAGCTTCCCAGCCAGTCGTCTGGCCGGCCTGGGACAAAGGAACCCCGGCGGTCTCTTTTCCTGGGACCCAGTGTGTTTATAAGCCAGGCAGGGAGGACCCTCATGCCGGGGTCTTCCTCAACCAAAGCCAGCGTGGTCTCTATGTCGTTGCTGCTGATTCTGGGTCACGGGGTGTTGCTTGTCATCCTCCTGTGTGCTCTGCACAGTTCCTGTTAGTCGGATGCCTTGATACTTGTTGTTTTCAACTTATAAAAAGTCCTCTCTGCCATCATACTTCTTAGCAGCTTATTTTATGTATGAAGGTCACCAATTCTTTATATAAATTTTATATACTGCTACTTTGCTGAATTATTTTTCCTGTCGTAGCTTTTCCAGTAGTTTCTTTGGGACTTCTAGGCACACAGTTACATTATGCACAGTGGGGAGTAAGTTCACCCCTTCCAATTCAGCTCTTATGCCTGAAATATTTTTATCTTGTTTTTATCTTGCCTTGGTTCAGTGCAACATTAAGTAATAGTGGAGACAGTCTTGTTCCTGGCATTGGGGTTAAGACACACACATAAAACATACAACACACACCAAAATACAACATCCCACAGACATGCACACATACGTCCAGCATACAGCACACCCTACACAAACAGTGGGCCCGGTACTTTCTGCTTTTAAGAAAAGGGTGGTAGCACTGTAGACACTGAAGCCCCAATAGGTGAATGACCCCGGCTCCTTCGTGGCAGGGAATGAAGAATGCTGTGGACGTCTGAGGGACCTGCCCGAAGTACCCGCTAACCCCTCGTTTACTGAGCACCCATTGAACGTTGCTTCGCTTGTTTTAATCGTGAACGAGCAGACAGCTGACCGTTTGGCCCCACCAGCCACTGTGCAAGGGAGCGCGAGGCAGTCTGCTGGCTAGAGACTTTCCAGCCTCGGAGACCCTGTCAAGAAGCCCGCCTGTCCTGTGGGGCTGCTGTAACCGGCTCTCCTCTCGAGGCAGCCCAGCGGCACTGAGTGCTGGAGTCATGTTGAATCACTCTTGAATTTGGTCATTGTGTTTCCTATTTAATTCCGTTTGCTGGCATTTTATTTGGGAACTTTGTATCTAGCTTCATAAGGGAGATGATTACTCCCGTGGTGTTATTTTTTGTCGGTTGCTCTTTTTTTACATAATGAGATTTCATATCCTGATATGCCAAAGGAATCCTTTAAGATCAGGAAATGCTCAGCTCCCATGAGGTGAGTCTGTACTCGAAAGCCAAGGCTTTGCTGGCACCGCAGCTGCCAGGTCTATAGGTCCAGGTCTACCGTCCGTCCTGCCTGACAGGTCGTTCTCTTCCATTCCTTGGCCCAGACGTTTAAAGGTTCTCCATGCAGGGCGCTCTGAAGGGCCTGGGACCTGTAGATTGCACCCATTCGCTCTGCATGGCCAGGACATTGCTGGTCGAAACCCAGGTGAACCTAAAGTGATGTGCTCCCCGGCGAGAGTGTTCACGTTCGAAGCTTCTCCTTGGGTGGCTGCCCCGCCCTGCCCCTCTCTGCACAAGAGCAGGGCACCCCCATAATTACTCACATGATGCTGGTCCTCTTTAACTGTCTTGTCAGGGTGTTTCAGTCCTACCTGGCTACATGTTGGTAGCAATATGAAGGTAAGAAGAAATGGCTGGAGCATGGCGAGCATGTAAAGGGAGAAACCAGGATGCACTCCCCCAGTGTGTGCAGCCACGCTATCGCGTATTGTCCTGTGAGGCGGCGTGAGGAGAGTGGGAGCAGAGGGAGGCTGGCAGAACTCCCCCCTGGCTCCCAGGTGACCGCGCACCGGCGCCCCTGTCTGTTTCTTTCAGAGGACACAAGGATAAAATCTTCGTCATCAAGTGTGACCCGCATCATGCCGACAAGCTGGTGACGGTTGGAGTGAAGCACATCAAGTTCTGGCAGCAAGCAGGTACTGTGGCTTGCGCGCACCCTCTCTTTGGTCAGTGAACTTTCCCCGGGTCTATCAGAAAACCCACCGCCGTGGTCTGCCTCACAGCCCCACTAGATGGCTGAGTGCCCCTGCTGTGGGGCTTGGGAACGTGGGAGGGTGCCACGCGTAGTCACAGACACCCCGAAAGCTCCGGGAAGTAGTCTGCTGTGGAAATCATTGTTTCATACTGGGTTATCTGTTCTGAAAGCAGGGGTTCTATTAAGCTATTGAGCAGGAAGTCAAACAAGCACTTAAGTTTGGTAGACAGGTTTTTCTATATGGTGAAGATCCCTCCGTTAACTATCAAATTTATCACGTGGCTTAAACCTGGACTCTGTCCACAGTGGGCAGTCAGTCGAAATGGGAGGCTTCCAAAAGTTCATGGACCACACCGTGATCTTTGCATTTCCTTTCCCTACCCGCCGCGCGAAGCCTCCGGGTCCTTGTGGGTTATCCCATTGGCAGGAAGGGTGGGAACGCAAGCACGAGGACACTTTGGAAGGCATCTCTCCTCCGCACTCAGAAGTCCAACCATCCCCTGCAATCACTCCCGAGTTCTTCCTGACAGCGCTGGTACCAAGCCCAACTTGCGCTGGACATGATCATTCCAGGGCCTCTGCTTGTAAAGAAAGGCGAGCGGTGCCCAGCCTGTCCGCAGGGCCAGTGTATAGGAGTGACAGTCAGGGAAGGACCAGCCTCCGAGTGGCCGATGTGAGGCCCTGCCCCGGATTCGTGCGTCTCACTCCAGAATGGCTGCGATGAATGTGGAAGCAGGACAGGCAAAGTTGACGCGGTGTCACTGTTGTTTTTTGTTGTCTGTTTGTTTTTAATAAAACAGGCATCTTATTTATGTAGCAAGGATTCTAGAAAAAGAGGACAAATTAAGCCTTGATGTCAAGCCACAAACAAGATGTTTTATTTAAGTTTGAAAAGCTACAGATGATAAGTCATCTTGTTCCATTCAACCTCCCCTAGATGTGTTTGAGTAGGTGTCTTCAAACTATGGCCGCAGGCCACAGGCAGCCAACCGAGGACATTTATCCGGCCTGCTGGGTGTTTTTGCCCCGTTTGTTTTTTACTTCAAAATGAGATATGTTCAGTGTGCATAGGAATTTGTACTTAGTTTTTTTTAAATTGTAGTCTGGCCCACCAACGGTCTGAAGGACAGTGAACTGGCCTCCTATTTAAAAAGTTTGAGGACCCCTGTGTTAGTGGGTATTTCCGAAGTCTGAGTGACCAGCGGGTCCCACGTGGCCCTCCTGCTCTATCCTGTGATCAGGGTGTGTCTTTCCAGGGAGCCGCTCTCCTCTCTGCGGAACAGAGCCCGCGGGCAACCCTCTCTGCACGTGTCCTGTTGGGCAGTGCCATGTGTCAGGCCCTCTGCCCACCAAACCCTCCACTCGTAGGAGGCTGGAACCAGGAACTCATGTTCCCGCCTTTCTGTCTGGCAGGGAGCCCTGCGCCCCCCACAAGCTGGGTCCACCAAACTAGGAGGCGTGAACCACCCTCAATGCTGTTGGCTCTGTTTCCTGTTGGATGTGTCCATCTCCGTGCACACACGGCGGATGGTCACAGTGACTCTCGGTCCTCTCCAGGTGGGGGTCTCACTTCTAAAAGAGGGACGTTTGGAAGCGTCGGGAAATTGGAGACGATGCTGTGTGTCTCTTATGGGCGGGTAGAAGACCTCGTGTTCTCGGGAGCAGCGACAGGGGACATATTTATTTGGAAAGATGTTCTGCTGCTGAAGACGGTGAAGGCTCACGATGGGCCTGTGTTTGCTATGTACGCGCTGGATAAGGTATGGCATAGTTTCCAGGATTCCGTTCTGAAAACAAAGGGTTGGGAAGTGCTTGGGAATGTCCCTGGAGAAGAGAAAGGGGAGGGGCACAGGCATTCGTGCATTTGCTCTTCCGTCTCATATTCTCTCTCTGGGCCACGCGGCTCTCATCGTCTCTCTGTGGACCACATCTCTGTGGACCCCATGTGTATCTCTGTAGACCATGTGTCTCTCATTGTCTCCCTGTGGACCGCACCTCTCTCATCGTCTCTGTGGACCCCATGTCTCTATTTCTGTGGACCCCATGTCTCTATCTGTGAACCATATTTCTCTGTGGACCCCATGTGTCTCATCGTCTCTCTGTAGACCGCATCTCTCTCATCATCTCTCTGTGGACCACATCTCTCTCATTGTCTCTCTGTGGACCCCATGTGTCTCATTGTCTCTCTGTGGACCGCATCTCTCTCATCGTCTCTCTGTGGACCGCATCTCTCTACCTTTTCAGACTCCCTCTTCCTGGCTTTTGCTGCTCAGAGCCCCATAGGAAGCATGTGGATAAACGTAGACACAGAGGTAGGAGTTTGAACTGCCTCACTCCTTGGTAGTCCCACAGTCAGAGACCCGCAAGTGCTGGGTCCTTGGATCAATCACTGCTGCACACATCAGTTTGACCAAAACCCCCGCTCGGACTGGGCGAGCCAGGTCGACAGGGCCGCTCCAACGAGCCAGCCTCGCCCACATTTGTCTCCGTCGGCCAGGCCCTGGTTCCGCACAAAGATGCCCTCACCGTCAGCGCTGTCCAAACACTCTCTCCAGCCAATTTGTCATCTGCTGCCCCTGCTGCAGGTGCATCTGTACTCTTTGACCCCTGGGTCAAAGCTAACACCCCTAGCTTAACCACGCATCAGTGTTGCTCACCTGTCCCACGCAAGGCTTTCATCCCACCAACCAAATGTTGTCTCAGGTGGCTTTTGTGGGAAGGTTGTGTGGGACGTAAACTGTGACCATTAGGAAAAGTGCCCAGAAGCTCTGTTTAAACTCAGTTTCATTCCGGGTAAATTGAGTGGCAAAATTGCAGGCTATCATTGCATTTACATTTAATTTGGAAATTGAATCTCTCTGGGTGCCAAGTCTGTAATATGAATAAGGACATTTAATATTTAAAAAGTCAAAATATTATTTCCTTATGGACTTCATTGTATTTCTTCTTTCCAAATAAGAATGGTTGGTCCTCATGATAGATTGCCAAAGAGGATTTTATTTTTTTTCCTAATGAGGGCATTTGGTATCTATAATAAGTTGCCAAAAAAGAAAGCTGGGAAGACCAATAAGTCATTAGCCTTCATGTGAAGATAATGATGTTCAGCCAAAGTGTCCAATATGTTAAGCTTTTCATGTTCCAGGTTTTGTGGACATTTAATGTGGATTTTCACCGTGTGGGCGTGAAGGTAGCCTGAGCCATTGATAGCAGGATAATTCCACCCTGTGACACACCTGAGTCACTCTCAGTGCATCGCGGCACAGTCTCGTGGGAGTGACTGTTCAGGTGTCCAGGTGACTCCTCGTGGTGCTGGTGGCACAGGAGAACCTTAGCCAGGCTTGGCAACAGAGATGAGGGAGGCTGGACTCGCCCACAGAAGCCCACCTCCTACTTAGAGAAGTGGGCACGGAGACAACAGGCCACCATCTAGTGGCAGCCAGAGCAATGAGAGTGTGCGCAGTCCCACAAGAGAAATGTGTGTGTGTGTGGGGGGGGGGGGGTTCCGTCCCAGAGCCTCAGAAAGGACACAGACACAGCTGCCCCACCTCCAAGGCCGGCACCATGCTGGGCGCGTCTCTCATTCTTGCCGTGTGTCCCCTCGCAGGGCTTCGTGACCGGGGGCAAGGACGGCATTGTGGAGCTCTGGGACGACGTGTTTGAGAGGTGCCTGAAGACGTACGCCATTAAGAGAGCAGCGCTGTCCACCAGCTCAAAAGGTGCCGAGCCCCCGACTCGAAGGGTGGGGCCGCAGCACTCAGACACTGGGGACACCACTTCCTAGCCTCCTCCTGCACTTAGAGAAAGCTCCCGGCCCTGGTAGAAATGGGGAAATGGTCTAGCGCTCGGGAAACAGGAAAACCGAACGTATACTGGGAACCTCAGCCTTCTGTTTCTCCTTCCACCAAATGCGGTTCCATCCCTTCCCCTGTCCTCTCCACTCCCATCAGGTTTGCTCTTAGAGGACAATCCTTCGATCCGTGCCATCACTCTGGGACATGGACACATCCTGGTGGGGACCAAAAATGGAGAGATCCTGGAGATTGACAAGAGTGGCCCGATGACACTGCTGGTTCAGGTACTGTCCAGACCCCAGCGGACAGGACAGCAGAAGGGGAGGCCAGGGGTGCGCTCAGGGCCCACACTCAGGGACGGCCCACTCACATCGCTGTGCGGCATATCGCTCACGGCTGCCTCAAAATTATACCAGCAATAGGCTTCTGACCGTGCCAGGACAGGGCCCTGCCCTCCAGTCCAGCAGGGCCACACACACAAGACACTGACACCGCATGGGCAAGAGCAAACAGTGACGGCAAGAGCATCAGGCACTGACCCGGGGTGAACTGGTGCCCAACCCTGCCCACCCCCCTGAGTACCTCACTGAAAATCAGAGAAGAGCCCACGTAGGTCTGAAAGGAGGCCTGCTGTTCACCCTTCTCAAATGCCCATGTCCTCCTGTCTGCCACTGGGCAGGCTCGCCAAGGGGCCCCTGGTAAGGACCGCTCTAGGTTGTGTGCTATCAGCTCATGCTAAGTGCCTGGTAGCTGTGTTCTCTCTTCCCCTCGCCCTCTCCCTCTCCCTCTCCCTCTCTCTCTGTCTCTCAATGGCTTCTTTCCTTGACCGGGGCCAGCCCCCTCTGCGGACCAGCCTTGAACTCCACTGCCGACTACAGGACAGCACTGGGTTGACGTTAGGGTTAAGCTGCCGTGGCTACAGCTCCTGAGGCAGGACTGCTTGACACACAGCCCCTGGGCAGTATTCGCCCAGGCCTCTGCGAGCAGCTTCTTGGCCTCAGGGACACCACTCTACACCGCAGATGTCTGCCACGGCAGAGGCGGGCCACTTGCTCTGCTCAGGACCCCACTGCGGCTACTTCCTCCTCACGGGCTCCTCGCTCCTGTGGCAGCTCCGCTCTGTGGACCGAGTCCCTTCCCTGTGGGCCGGCTCACCCACCTCCACCATCTGCTGGTCTTCTGGTCCCATCGCTCCAATGGCCGCTGCTGCTTCTCTGTGGCTCAGCCCAGCTGGGCTTGGGCTTCAGCATCAGCAGCTCGGGGACAGCCCTCTCTAGGAGGGTCTCAGCTACGTATGGACCCTGTGTCCAAAGGACACCCTCTTCTCTGGGCATTTGTTCCTCCCGAGGTCCCCCGGCCTCTGTGACGTTAGTACTTGTATCGGAACACTCCGTGTCGGTTTTAGGGCACCGCTTTGACAAACAGGCCAGTCCCTTAAATGGATCGATCATAAACTGACCGATCCTGTTAGATGGCTCTTTGAGTGTGACAGCAAGCCCACTCATCCCCACAGACCATGTACCCAGACATAAGCTGATCGGTCCACTGCAGACTGTTCACGTGAAGCGCAGAGCAGCCAGACCTTTGCGGGATTGGGGTCATTCCAGACCCAGAGCCAGAAAGGCCTCATGAGAGAACACCCCTTCACATAGATTGTCACACGTTCAGCTGCCTAAAATAACACATCCTCATGCCCTCTGACGTCCCGTGGGCCGGGGCTCCGCATTTCCTGTCACATGGGGCTCCCCTGCACGGTCTCTCGCGTCCTCAATGCTTGTCACGGAGAGAGGAGGGGACACCGCAGCCCTACAGCACATCACCAAGGGCTCGCATGCATGTAGTCCTGTCATTGGAAACAAGACAGGTCACACCACACTCAGGGGATATGAAAGCCAGGAGGATCATGGGCCTTTGTCCATCACAACCCACCCTCTGCCCCCCCCAAGACCTTGGCACATGCAAAAGGCACCCCCCCACACACATACATTCACACACATACATACATGCACACAATACATACACAAACACACACCCATACACACACACACCAAGAACCTCACCCCATCACAGCATCTTCGCACAGCTCCCTTCGCATGCTGCTGTGGCGCCCAGCCACAGCTTCCCTTCGTGTGTCCATCTGTAAAGCTAAAGGTCGGATCATCTGCTCCCCACATGCCAAGTGCAAGTGCGGCCGTAAGATCCTTCTGGACTCGGGCCTCATTCCAGTCTCGGCCTTGACTCACATGCAAACTCCACAGCCGCCCCGGCCCCTCTGCTCCCTGAAGATGAAAGGGAAGGTCAGCAGGGCCACACAGAGCAAAGGCCGGCTCAGCCCTGCATGGCAGGGTGACGGTGCCCAGGTGCACAGGTGACCTGGCTCCACGAGGTGAGGGGTGGGTCTTACCTGTGCGGGGAAGGTGGCATGGGAGGAGCCAGCCTCAGTGTGCGCAGACGTTGGAGTAACAAGCAGATGCACACGTTATTTGAGTTGTGGCAGTTCTTCGGACCCAGGCGAAGCTCCCTGAGTCCACAGACTTGGTCCATGCGGCAGCTGGCTGTCTTAGGGCGACACCCCAAGGTCTCACAGAGAGCACCCCTCAGAGGCCGTCCCTAGCGCAGGCCTGTGCGGACATCAGGACACACGCAGTGTGCAGATCTGAGCTCCCCTTCAGGCAGCCCGAATCCATTTAAAAGTGTGAATGAAAAGCAAGCTCAAAAGCCCTGTCATGGGTCCTGCCGGGTGGTGGGACTGAAGCTGGGGCTCAGAAGCCCCTGGATGCGCGGCTGCCTTGTCCCCCAGCCGCACCTGGCTCTGCTCTGCCCCGTTCCAAGGCCCTCCTCCTGCGGGCCAGTCAACACTGCGTTGTGTCTCATCCCAAAGGCTGTCATGCCAGAGATGCTCGAAGCGACACGACAAAATCTCAGTGCTTGGGTTTTTGCGGCTTTACAAAGGACCCGGGTGTAATTGAACTGGTTCTATTTAAATACGTTTGAAACCTGCATTTTTTTGGGTGGGGAGGGGGCAATTCTCCACAATTCTATCATTTCTATTTGTTCCTAGTGTTCCAGTAACAAGGCTAGCCGTGTATTGAGCACCTACTAGGTGTCAGGCAATACTGTTGTACAAAATCTTTTTCTCAGCTCCACAGCAGTGGATGCTATTTTAAAGACAGACTCGGAGCCTAGTTAAGGGCCCACAGCTTCTCACTGATAACCGGCAGGTGCCAGGCGTTTTCCCTAGTGTGTCCAGAGCAGACAGTTGCCCGTGGTTTCTTAATGTGAGTGCTACAGAGAGGCCGGGCAGGCAGCCTGGCGCCCTGAGCACAGGGCTGGCGATGGAGGCAGTAGATCCGTCAAACCCAGTGTCCACGACACCAGTCTCTTCCTGTCTGCTCAGCCTCCTCGTCCCCTTCCCCTTTACATTCTGGCCCCACTGGCCTTTCCTCCCAGGGATGGCTGCTTCCGGTTGCCTTCCAGGAGAGCTCCACTCACAGGGACCCTGCGTGGCAGAATAGACTGTCCCCAGGGTATCTAAGCTGTCATCTGTACGGAAGCTGATGGTCAGGGCTTCCACCCTAGGCCTCTGGCCAAATTCCACAGCTCCTCTTGGGCCTGCTCCACAGTGCAGTGTGAGGTATGGTGGGGTGGGGGGGGGCAGGGGGTGGTACCTGGCACTCTCCCAGGGCTCAGAGTCCTACTCTGAGGGAGAAGAGACTCTCTCTCCCTGGGAGAGCTGGAGAAACATTAGAGGCAACCGTGATTAAGACCATTCATTATGTGTCAATCATTGTAGTCTGTTCCCCCTTCCTCCCCTCCTCTCCCTACCTTCCCGTTACCCTCCTGGTATTGCTACTACCATACCTGTCTCTGGATTCTGTATGTCGTGAGCCCTTATCTCTCATCTGTACCTGTGCACATGCTCTGGTCTATCCCAGAGTGAAAGGTGGGACTAAGGTCATGATAGTGGACCGTGGGGGAAGGGAGACAGCGGTCTGTGTGAGATATGGAAATAATAATAATTTAAACTTTATCAAAGGGTCATGAGGGTGGGAGCAGGGAGAGGGAAAAAAGAGAAGCTGATACCAAGGACTCAATCGAGAGTAAATGTCTAGAAAAGAATGATGGCATCGTATGTACAAATATGCCTGATATAATTGGAGTATGGATTGTTTTAAGAGCTGAAAGAGCCCCCAGTAAAATGATCTTTTAATAAAATCAAACAAAACAAGGAAGCAAACAAATAAAAAAGACCACTTATTGCCCGACTGTCGAGAAGATTTCTAGATACTTTTCTGACTTTGGGCAGTCCAGTCACATCGGGACTAACCCGCTCTCTAGCTTTCTGGCAGTTACGAGGGTATGTTCCCCTGGTCTACCGCATAGCAACCTGGCGTTTTGTTTTTGTTTTTGAGAAATGGTGACATAGCGTGTCCTCTAGGCTTGGGAGAAACGGGAGCCTTTAAGCACAGGGTGCAGTCTTCAGAAAAGTGATCTGGTTTTCCTTAAAGGGACTCTTTGTTAAAATAGACTGCATTGTGGTTTGGGGGCTGAGTCTACACTGCCGTCCGCTCTGTTAGGGGCCCCAGTGGTGCACTGGGGCGAGCGCTGGGCTGCTACAGCAAGGTCAGTGGTTGGAGCCCGCCATCCACTCGAAGGGAGGGAGGCAGGCAGTTCACTCCCGCAGGTCGGCAGCCATGGACGCCTTTGGAGCCATTCTGCTCTGTCCCTTGGCAGCATCAGTGCCCCAGCATGCTCATTGCTTCCATTCTGGTTGTCCTATGTACATCCATCTAGCTTCCCTACCCCCTGGCCTTGTCATCCTGGGTCCATGGTAAATGCTTACTATTTGGTTTCATTTCCGCTGACTTTTAGAGGACTGCAGTTCTCCACAGGCGACACTGTTTAGTTTACATGCCGTTCTGTCATTTGGCTGAGAGGGGACCTCTAGGCGTGGTCTGGGTTCAAAGTCAAAAGGACATGCCAGGGCGGGGTACTTCCAGCCTCCCTCACCCACGACCTCCTCCTACGCAATCTGACACAGGCTTTAAAGTGCCCCGCACTGCATGGGGTTAGTCTGGGTAGACTAGAGAGAAACAAAACTTCTAGACACTCCTATATGCATACGAGAAAACTTTATATATAAGAGCAATTGAGAACTGAGAAAACATTCCAGCCCAGTCCAGATCAAGTCCATAAGTCTGATATTACCCTGTATGTCAATACAAGTCCATAAATTCTTCTTCAGACTCATGCAGCCATGCAATGACATGAAGGCAGGAAGACCACAGGCCAGTGGGTGGAAAGTCTTGGATCTGGTGGTGGTGTACGCATTTCAGTGCTGGCAGGGGACTCCACATGGCTCCTTCAGCTCCCATGTGGAGCTGGATGCATCAAGGTAGCTCCATGGGGCTCCTCAGCAGGAATATCTCGCAGGGACTGAGTGTGTGTCCCGCCTCCAGTGAGCTATTTATCTCCTTAGTGTCTCCAAATGAGGTCATCAAAGTGTGAAGTGATTGACAGGCTAAACTCCACCCCTTTGCTCTTAAGTCTCAAGTTGACCACAGATCATGTAACTACCACAGACCACCCCTCGTCAACTTGACACTCTCACACAACTTGTTAGCAATGTATAATTTTCACACAAACAGTAATAAAATCATATCTGTGCCTAACGGTATAAAACTAAACTGCACACAATTCCATCTGTGCCGCCTTCATTTAAACATAGCATTCTGTAAGTGAACAAAACAGAAATATCCTATGCCTAACAATTGCAGTTAAGTGACACCTGCATCTTAACCCTATAATCCTATGAATATATTCCCCTACCTATGAAAGTTGGTAAGCCATCCACTTCATGCCTTTATCCTCCCCATTTTGGGGATCCAATTTCTTTATTGCTCACATCAACCCAGTGCTCTGAGGAGACAGTCATAATTTTTGACGTGAAGAATCTTCATTCCAGTTGGAACCTTGTGAGTCCACATCCATAAGCAGAGTCAAGTCAAGACAGGCTGTCCATAAAGTCTGTAGCAACATGCACCAGTTCACAGGCTCAAAAATCTCTTCACCTGGTCTGGTTTTGGTCAACTCAATGTGGTCTGCTTTAGACCATGGCCCCATCACAAATTCTCAACAGCCCTAGCCCCCTCACGCTAGGTCATGGACTTCAGAACAGTCAACCTGTTCTCATCTTCTCTTTTTCCTGTAAACCAAGTCCATGGGTGTCAGTGGCCAGACTCAACCCGTCTCTCTATTGCTGCATCTCTCCCACTTCCACTCAACAAGTGGATCCAGGGGTCACCTAGCAAGCATTTCAGCCTGTCCACAGGCTCCCTTTAACGTTCAGTCCCAGAGAGGGGTTTTCTTCATGGTTCCAGATCTGAAACACCCCTTCTGCCAAATCACCTTCTTGCTCTAACAGCTTCTGAGTTAGACCTGAGTCGCCCCTTTCTCTCTGCAAAGCCCCTGCCCCTAAGGCGTTGGTTCCAGCAATACACACCTTTCGTAGGCTAATGGAAGAGTGTTCTCTTTTTTTTTTTGCTTTGCTAAGCAAAGCCTTTTTATCATTAGCTGTTTATTAATTCCATAAAGAATTAGCCAGGCATGTTTCACTGCTGTTTCTTGTTGGCACTCCTCCATTGAGTGATGCATGATGAGAATCAAGACGGGACTCTGCCAGTGAGGTGGTCCCTGCATAGCATGGCTTTATCCCAGTTACTCCAAGCCGGCTGAGTGTGTTGGTGATAAAATGCAGTCAGCATGAAGAGGCCCCATGCAGATTAAGCATCTTTTGGATTGGGCACCTAGTTGAAGCACTCTGTGAGTGAATGTTGAGACTGAACTGCACGTAGGTGTTTGGGACGAAAAGTTGGCTCAAAGGCTGTGCATTGCAGGTGCATCCCAGTAATGAGAACACTGCTGCCAGTTCTGCTGATGTTGAAGGAAGTGGCTGGGTCATTGTGCTCAGGCTGTGTGACTAGGCGGCACATGGACCCTGCGCTTAGACAGCGCCTAAGAGCAGATCAGAGCAGGGCACTTCCCTCTTCACCCAGCAGTTTCCAAAGGGGAAGACAGGTGTCCAACCAAACTCTCTATGCAGTGCCCACGTCTTCGCCTCCCAAATGAGCACCTTAGTGTCAGGAGGGCCCGTGTGAGATTCAAGTTCAAGTGAATGAGAATGGTGTGTGGGGGTAGCCATTGTGTCCCAAGGAAGCCCACGCTGTGTTCGTTTACATCTGAACCTGTAGGGGGCTGTTCTCGGGCGGAATGTGCAGCACCAGGCTGAGAAGGACCAGAGATAAGCTCATGGTGTCCCGCTTCCTCTCCCCAGGGACACATGGAAGGAGAAGTCTGGGGGCTGGCAGCCCACCCACTCCTGCCCATCTGTGCCACCGTGAGCGACGATAAAACGCTCCGGATCTGGGAACTGTCGTCCCAGCACCGCATGCTTGCGGTACGGAAGCTCAAGAAAGGTGAGTGACATCCGCTCGCCCTACAAATACCAGAAGGCGTCGATTCGTTCGCGCATTCCATGAAGACTTCTTGTGGTGGTAGTTGACTGCTGGAGCACCTGACCGCAGGGACCCAGGCCAGTGCTCATCTTCCCTGAGCTGCACACACCACACGTCTGCCAGCTGGGGGCAGTGTGTCCTTCCTCTTCCCCTGGAGAGTGGAAACAGGCGCCTCAGGAAGAACACTGCGTTTCTATTTTTGTCTGGCTGACTCCAGAAACCATCTTGTTCCTGGAAATCGAGGATGAGCTCCGTGGAGACAAAAAGGATCTAGGACGGGTCAAGAGCGGATGTAAATCGACGCGGAACGAAGATCTGTCTGTCTTGGAAGGACGGCCAGAGTGCTCTTTATGACGAGGGCGATGAGACTGGATCTCACGTACTTTGGACACACTATCGGGAGAGAGCAGCAGGCCTTAGAGAAGGGCATCGTGCTGGGCACAGTGCAGGGGCAGCGGGGCCGAGGAAGGCCCGCGACGAGATGAGTGGGCACAGGGGCTGCAGCACAGGCTTGAGCAGCCACTGTGAGGATGGCCCAGGACCAGCTGGGCTTTGCTCTGTTGTAATGGGGTCACTTTGGGTTGTAGCCAACCCGGCGGCATGGCACACAACAACACAAATGTCATGGATATGTGCTCCCTCACCCCCTCCCTGCCACTCAGCCCTGCTGACTCCATCCTCTAGGGCGGGTAGACCTGCCCCTGTGGGTTTCCAAGGATGTAACAGTAGAGAGTCCCATCTTTCTCCCAAAGTGTATGTACACACACACATACAACTACCCACACCCCCAGCCATCAAGTGGATACCGACTCATAGTGACCTTGCCCCTGTGGGTTTCTGACCTTGAAGCCGTTTACAGGAGACAACAGCCTATCTTTCCCCCAGAGTGCCTGGTGGGCTTGAACCACTGACCTCGAGCCTTGGTCTATGCATTTGAACACAAAGCCACTAAGAGGCACAAACTCAGAAAATACTCCAGGTGCTTTCTCTGTGTCGACACTGCGGATTCTGAGAACAGCAGAATCATCAGTGAGATAGTTCATGTTTATTGTGCCAACCTGGCCGATAAACACAGGTGGGGCTAATTGAAGGGCGTAGAGATAAATGGCCTCGCCTTTCGAGTTCTCGGGTCAGTTGCTTTGTGATGGTCAGACCAGGCTGTAGCTGCCTTAGCCAGTTCCCTGCTTCAACTGGCAAGACTCACTTCCTATGAAACACCCCTGAGGAGAAGCCACATGGGCCTACCCTGACGCAGCCCCCTGCCAGCACTGAGGTGCTTACACGTTCACTGATTCCACTTTCCTCCTGCAGTCGGCATCATTTCATGTGTTTTCTGAGATGGAGGAGGACTTTGTGGATTGGTGTCAAACATACGGGTTAATGTTGGACTTGTGTGCTTGGGCAGCACTGGGTTGGGATGTTTTCTTGATGCGCACTTACCCTTTATATAAAACTCTCTCTTAGTCGTGAGTTTCTGTGGATTTGTTTCTCTCAAGTACCCACACTAGCCCAATCAGAGATGGACACGATTTGAGCAAAATCCCAAAACAGAGGATCCGTTAAGTTTGGGTAATTTGAGGTGAGGCTGCACAGGGGACTGTTCATCAAGTGGTCGGTGGGGCGGAGGGAAATGAGCAAGCATGATGGAGCACGAAGCACTTAATGATCACTGTGTGTCACGAGCAGCCCCGAGGACAAGAGGAGGGACCCCAACCCTCTCCCCTCACTCCTCCCTGACCTCCCCTCCAGCCTCCTGCCCACACTCCCTTTCACCAACTACAAGAGAGGGGACCAGGCGAGCCGTGCGAGTGCTGTGCGGACCAGCCTCCGTGCCTCGGGCTGGGGACAGAGGGAGGAGCGGGATCAGAGGGACAAGTGGAAGATGGGGCACTAGGCATGGGGCTGGAGGTGGGTGGATCCATCTCCGACTGACGTGAGAGGTACAGGTTCCGTGTCTGAAGGAATGCTTAAGACAGGATGAGCTCGGGCTCTGGCCTGAACACCGAGGTAGCGGTGTATGGGGAGTTTATTACAGGGTCAGAGCACAGAAAGCACGCCAGGGCAGCAGCACCTCGGGGTGAAGCACCACTGCACGGTGCTTCTTCACGCTCCACCCACTTGCTGTCAGGAGAGGCCATCCCTGGAGAAGGACATAGGGCGTGGTCACACGGAGGGGCGGGGAGAAAGAGGAAGGCCCTGGTGAGACGGCTGTGAAGATGGCACTGGACCAGGCGGGTTTGGTTGTTTGTAGGTTCTCTACGAATCGGAACCACCTGGAGCAGTGGTCCCCAACCTTCCTCATGTCGCGACCCTTCAATACAGTTCCTCATGTGGTGGTGACCCCCAGCCATAACATTAATTTCATTGCTATTTCATCACTGTCATGTGGCTACTGATGTGAATCAGGCCACCCCTGTGAAGTGGTCGTTCAACACTTAAAGGGGTCACAACCCACACGTTGAGAACTGCTGGCCTAGAGGGACCTAACAACCACAGTATTGACATCAGCAACGAGAAGAGACGTTTTCATGACCTCTCTGGGATTAGCAAGCAGGCTTCGAGAATTTCAGAAGTTGACACAAAGTTGCGCAAGAGGGACTGGTGAAATGGATTTGAACCGACTAGGGCTCCAGCGAGCACACTCGGAGTGCCCAGCATGCAGGGCGCTGCTTCCCTCTGCCAGTCTCTTCTCCTGGCACCAGACTTCTGAGCTTGGTGGGCCGGGAAACAGGATTCAAACTCAGGCCTGACTTCAAAACTGATCAACTTAACCGGGCCCAGATTGAAAGATGTTGACCGGTCGTTTGTTGTAGGGAAATGACACACCAGGTGTCTGTTGAATGTGGAGAATTTGAATGTCGGTCAGTGGTCTGTTCAATCGGCTCAACAGGTTGCAAAGACAGCGACAGGCATGTCTTGGACAGAAAGCCTGCTCATCTCAGTGGTGCCGCCAGTCACGGGGTAATGAGTCCGAGTCTCACGTTAACTTTGAAAAGTGCCCTGGTGGGCCAGACTGGTTACCCTAGTCTTGAAGAAGACACCCCTCAAAGGCAGTCTTGTCTTTCTAGTCTTTCCGGACTAGCACTCTGCTGAACTCTTCAGGGGTAGATAAATGTTTGCCAAGTGAATCGATGAAGATACGGGTGTGAGAATAGCTTTCTGCACACCACACCATGACTACTGCGCAGAGGGGGTGATATGATTTGAAATGCCTGCCTTAATGTCGAGTCCCTGGGCTGCGTTTACTAATGTCTTCACAATAAGAATGAGTGTGGGGGGCTGTATATTTTAAATGAGATTCCTACTCAACATTAACCCCCTAGATGTCTGTAATCTTCCCCCAGAAATGCCCATTCCACTGCCATGAGTTGATCCGACTCTCGGACAGAGGGGAGCTGTTCCCCAGGGTGACCATGGCTATAAGTCCCTACGAAAGTGAACTGCCTGATCTTTCTCCGGCAGATGGAGGCTGGTGGCTTTGAACCCCCAACTCTTCATCTCAGCAGCTCAGTGCTGAACCCCTGCACGAGCAGCGCTCCTTCCCACACCTAACGGAGCAGTGGAAATCACCACCCCTGCAGCCTCGTCAGCATGGTGTTTCCATGACGGAGAGACAGGCAGAGAATCACGCCCCCTTATCCACACAAACAGTCCAACGACCCAGGCCTCTCCTCTCTGCCTAAGGCTCGACACCCAGCCAATGGTTCCTGGAAATCTGATCCCACAGCTCCCCCCCCCCCACCTCGCCTCTCAAAAGCAAACATACTCTCCTGCTCCTTCTCGTAGTTCATTCATTCCACTGTCTCCCGAGAACCTCTGTTTCCTGGAAAATAAGAAATGAATGGGTAAAATGTACGACAGTTGTGAAAAATGTATTTTCTTACATTACAGTCATTTTCCTTGGATTTGGGAAGACACTGCTGCTGCTGTTGTTGTTGTTGTCAGCTGCAGTCTAGTAGCTCTGTCCCATAACAACCTTGTGCCTCACAGAATAAATCACCGCTGGGCCCTGAGCCATCCTCACAATCGTCCGTCTGCCTGAACCCATCGTCTCAGGCACGGTGCCCATCTACCTCCTTGAGGCCCTTCCTCTGCTTCACTGCCCCTCCACTTTGCCAAGTGCGATGCCCTTCTCCAGGGACTGGTCTCTCCTGACAGCGTGTCCGAAGTATGGAAGACAAAGTCTGGAGGCTCCCTCCCCTGGTGCTCACAGTGCCGTGCTCAGTAAAAGCTATAGTTGCGTGCCCCTGTGCCAGTTTGGTTGGCCTGCCTGCAGGGCGCAGGTCCTCACCGTGCCTCTTGGCTTTCTTTTAGGTGGACGATGCTGTGCCTTCTCCCCCGATGGGAAAGCCCTAGCCGTGGGTCTGAACGACGGCAGTTTCCTGGTCGTGAATGCCGACACCGTGGAAGACATGGTCTCCTTCCACCACAGAAGAGAAATGATCTCAGATATTAAATTCTCAAAAGGTGAAGGTGACCGCAGGTGTTTGTAAAAACAAAACAAAACTCTGAAGAGCGGGCTCTTTTAAAACGCACCCTGCCCCTTTCCCAGCTGTAAAACGAGGACGGCGGCCCCCTCATGAGAAGTCCGGGGCTAACGCGCGTGCTTGTCTTCGCAGACACAGGGAAATACCTCGCCGTGGCGTCCCACGATCACTTTGTGGACATTTACAATGTTCTCACCAGCAAGCGGGTCGGCATCTGCAAAGGCGCGTCCAGCTACATCACCCACATCGACTGGGACTCCAGTGGTAATGCTCCCCGGCACTCGGGCGGTCCAGCTCCAGGTTTCCAGGCAGGGCCAGCCTCCAGGCTGTTTCTAAAGAGCGGCAGCTGAGCTGGGGGACACCAGGGGGGAGGGCGGAGTGTGGCAAATAAGTGACCGTCACACTACAGCCCCAAGAGCGCTGCTGTGAATTCCCATCCTCCACTGCCGTGATCACTGGCTCAGGCCTCTGGGCTTCACGATAGCCGAGGGTATCCGATGCCACCACCTGGACTCACCTGCAGCCTCACCTGCAGCGTCTTCTCGTAACCACCCTCTCTCTGCACCAGAGCCCCGCCCTTTGGAACACAGTCCAGGAAGCCTGAAGGCCACAAGCTGTAGTCAGCTCACCTCAGGTTTCTCTGCTCCCCAGACTCCGCACCGCCCTCAGGTCCAACCCCCAGTGCCATGGGGTCGCTTCATTTATTAGTGTAGCAATTCTAGCTCCTGCCGTGGCCAGGGAGTGTGGGAGACACAGGCATGGGTGAACCGGGCTCCCACTGCCCACACGGTGGGTGACGTAGTGAGGCAGCACAAGGGCACGCCAGGGTAAGACGTGGGCAAAAGGCTGGTGCGCCGGCAGGGAGCGGAGCTTGGGCGCAGGACCCAGGGCAGAGCATCAGCACCGTAGGCTGCATCACTTTCATTTTTGTAGTGTCATCGAATGTATATCATACAGTTTAACCCGCGTACAATTCAGTGGCCTTGCTGGTATTCTCAATGTCGGACAAGCATCGTACTCTTGACTTCTAAAATGCTATCACTCCAAAACCCAGACCGTTCACTGGGTACCCAACAAAGAGCAACTCGCTCCTCTTCCCACCCTTGAGCCCTGGAAGTGCCTGACTCCAGTTCTGTCTCTAGGCCTGTGCCGTCTGAGGTGTTCCTGTAAGTGGCAGCCATGTAACAGTTGCCTTCTGCTGTCTGGTTCCTTCCACCTACGTAATCTTGTCAAGGCTCCTCTGTTCCTGCAGGCCCCAGACATGGTTTCTTCTCTATGGCTGGTAACACTTCGCTGTGGGAGCGTGCCTTCTTTCTTTCAACCCCTCTTCAGCGGGCTCTCCCCCGTGCAATGGCTCTGATGCATGCTGCAGCGGGCACTGGTGTAGCGGTAGCTTGTGGATCCCCTGCTGTCCCGTCGCTTGGTCATATCCCTGTGAGTGGAATTGCTGGGTCGTGAGGTATTAACAATGTGAGGAGCGGTCACTGTGGTCCACAGCAGCTGCACCATTTACGGTCCCACCAGAGGTGCACCTGGTGGTGTAGAGGTTACATGTTGCGTTGTGATCCACATGGTCAGCAGTTCAAAGCCACCAGCATCTCTGAGAGAGAAAGACTGGGTTTTCTACTCCCATAAGCAGTTACAGTCTCCGAACCCCACAGGGGTCGCTATGAGGCAGCACTGAGTGAGCCTAACCAGGAGCCCCGGTGGGGCAGTTACTCATTGGGCTGCTAACCACAGTTCAAAACCACCAGCTGCTCCGTGGGAGAAAGACCGGGCTTTCTACACCCTAAGCAGTGACAGTCTGGGGAAACCCACAGGGGGTTGCTGAGTCAGCATTGACTTGGTGAGGGTAGGTAAAGTACTATCTCACCATGCAGTTCCCTAATAGGTAACCACCCTGTGACCATTGACCATTTGGATATCTTTGGAGAAACACCTATCCTGGTCCTTGCCCTTTTGAAAATTAGATTGCTTGTCATTTTGTTGCTAAGTTGTACGCGTTCTCTGTGTATGTGGAATATTGAATTTTTATCAGCTACACACAAGGAGGACTTCAAAACGCTTGTGGAAATGGGAATTAATAGATAATTTTTTCTTAATTTCTCAACACGAGATCCATCAGGTTCAAGACCCTTGGATAAGGGCGGTTCCAGACGGTTAGCCCGTCCCTAAGGAGCCGGGCATCCTGGCAGTGCGGACTCTGTTGCAGTTTTAACTGAAGAAAGTGGGGTGCCTTTTAACGGTTCTTTAGGAAGTCGGGAGCCAAGTCAGGCCTGTATGGGGATGCCTACTGACTTCCTGTGGAAACTCGTGCAAAGTGTCCTTGTGACGAGAAGACTGAGCAGAGCCGAGTGGTGGTGGAGAAGCTCCGTCTGGCCAGTTTCCCTGGGGAGGCTCGGTTAAGGCTTTGGCTAACTTCCTAAAGACGCTCTCGGACAAGACGCTCTTGCCTCTTGACCTTCAGAATACCAGCAGGGAAGATACCTTGAGCATCCCGGACACACTTGGGTGACCTCTGCTCCTGCTTTGCTTTGCTGAGGCCACTCCACCCTTGATGGCACTTTGTCCTCGGGGTCAGGCTGCTGAGGCCGTGTGTCCTCCCCTATCCCGGCTCTCCGTCCTGTCTGTGGAACATCTCCCCTGGAGGCTCGACTCTTTGTCTGCAGTTGATTTGGGTGCGTGTGCAGGGTGGGCACCCATTCAGCAGGAAGCCTGCTCCACTTTAATCCTTCAGTCAGAATCGCATGAGCGGGGGGCATGGAGGCGTCTATGGCGTTGGCTCTTGTTTCTGCCATCAAGCCTCAGCCCCTTCAGTCAGACCAAGAACAAACCCATGTGAGTGGCTTCCCAATGGACGTCTCTTGGGCATCATGCTCCCCTTCCTAGAGCGCGTTGTCTGCTTGTAAACCACTGATTAGGAGGAGAGGCACTATCCCCCTCACCCCAAACCTGCTGCAGCGGCTCAGTGATTTTAACCAGCCTCCCATTCTAGCATCGGCCATGCACTGCCCGTCTGTTCTTGCTTCCCCTTTAGCAGAATGCATGCTGCTCTCGCAGGCTCTCTGTCCAAACTGGTGGCTTGTCCGTCAAACGAAATCCTGTGTCCACATGTTCCAGCAAGTCAGTGCAAGTTTGCTTGTTTGGTGGGGAGGGTGGTGCCAAAATGGCGAATGGCTGCTGCATGGTTTTTCCACGCTGTACATTTTCCATGGACGCTTTGAAACCCATGATATGGGTCCCAGGTGTTGCCCTTTCAGCCTGTTGCTAAGCGTCCTTGAGGCACAATTCCACTCACCCCCCATTCTGATGAAGTCCAAAGTGTGCGTTGCCTGTGTCTTTGGTGTCTCTCCTTGGTCAGCCCTCAGCCCCATTCCGGGGCCTGGCTGCCAAGAGCAGGCAAGGAAGGACAGGCAGAATCCCGTCTTTCAGGGACGTTTCAGTCCACTGTGGTAGAAAACCACCCCGACAGATGTGAGCAGGGAGTAGGGAACTTTCGCAGGAGTGACCTGAGAGGAAAAGGTTCATTTGAAAGACGAGCTGAGTCCCAGGTGGAGGTGTTGAGGCAGATCATTCTAGACAAAAGGAACAGGGGTACAAACAGGAACATGGAGTGTTTCCACAATAGTGACTCACGCTGTGGGGTAGGAGGTGGGAAACGACATGGAGGGGCACAACTTTGCCTGTAGGCAACAGGTAACTCTAGAGAGGGGTGTTCCCTGCCATCGTGGAGAGGGAGAAGGAGCCCAGAGTTGAGCACCGAAAATAAGCCAGGAGAGAGAGGTCTTCCAGAGATGCCAGATACTTTATTTCACATGCTTCTCAGAGTCGTGGCCATAGACCAGGGCTGGATAAGCAGTTGTGGCCGTGTGCTTGATGAACTGGATTTTGAGCTTGATGAAGCTTTTCGGCCTGAGGCAGTTTATACAGTACAATAGATAAGATGAACCTATGTGATTGATTGTAAGAAGTGCTGTCTAAACAAAAGCAAAGGGACATCAGATAAGTCCTGCTCACTTTTATGTCAGGGCAATGCCTGGGAGAGGCTGACAGTGTGGGCCCACGTTTATGGCCGAGCTGGACACTGGGGCCTGAGCATTATCTGGGAGGCGGCGAAGTCGAGGAGCTGGGTGGAAACGGCTGCTTCTTGAAGCCCATCTTTGTATTCCCTATTGTCTAGAGGAAGTCATTCTCCCCCTGGCAGCCTTAGACATGCCTTCTTGACAGGCTGAGTGCAGGCAGGCCAGCTTTCTTTCTATTAAGGTGACCAGATTTTAACATTGGTAAAGCGGGACACCACTGATAAAACACATATCCTGGCGAAATAGCCACGTGGCAGCTGAAACCTGTGTACCCTGCTTGTCGTGCATTCTTTCCAAATATCGGAACTTTTTAAAAATGCCGCAGGACACAGGAAAAATTGTTAAAAATCAGGACTGTCCCACCAAAAGCGGGGCATCTGGTCACCTTATTCTAGGTGAAACACCAAAAACAAACAAAGATAACTGCCACGGGGTCGAGTTTGACTCAAAGCAGCCCTATGAGATGAAGTGGAACTGCCACCTTTGAGTTTCAGAGATCGCACGTCTTTGTGGAGGGAGAAAGCTTCATCTTTTTCCACGGAGCAAGTGACAGATTCAAACTGCTAGGCTCGCGGTTAGGAGCCCCCAGAATAACCCACGGCACCACCAGGTCTCTCGAGGTGGTATAGAGTAAGACCAAGAGGGGCCGGTCTCCAGAGGACACCATGCCTGATAAAGTAGAGGGTCATTGAAAAAGAGGTAGGCTCTCAGCAAGGTGGACTGACTTGGTGGCTACAATGGTGAGGATGGCCCAGGGCTGGGCAGTGTGTCCTCCTCTTGCACTTTGGGTCTCTGTGAGTCAGGAATGACTGCATGACCCCCCAAAACAGAACAACACACACAGCACCTAGCACAGAACCTGGCATCTCTAACCCTAACCCAGAACCTGACATCTCACCCCTAACTAGTAGAGGTTAAAACTCATCAGTATATTAAGACACGAAAGACCAAGAGAACGTGGTTAAGATGTGCTTGGAGGAGCACATGCATGGGCCCCGTGTGGGTGCTAGGGGGGGACAGAGAAGGAAGCTCTACTTGGAAAGGGCGAGGTCTTGGCCGGGCTCAGTGGGGCCTCCATGGAGGGGACTGGGCGGGGGCTGAATAAAGGCCTGCAACGTCGTCAAGCTGTCACCTTGGAGCGAGACAGGCAACCCCCCTTCTTATGTGATTCTCCCCCGGACCACCACAACCTGCCGGCATGCCAGGCTGTGGTGATCGGCATGTTGTGGTGCTGCGAGTCCGGCCGTGGTGTTTCAACACTGCAGTGGTCATTCATGATGTGTAGATTTCAGCAGAGCTTCCAGACCAAGACAGAGTAGGGAGAAAGGCGTGGTGATAATTAGCCAACAGCACCCTGTCCCACAGAGTACTGGAAGGCGAGGTCCCCCACCCCTGACGTCGGAAGTCGCCGTGGTTACAATAAGGATCTCAGCATTCTAGGGAGCCTGAAGAGGGCGTGGGACAAGTGTTTCATTGTGCTGCAGTACCCATGGCCGCCAGCAGGGGCACTGACCCCACCGCTTATACGGCTCCCTAAGGCCGGCCTCAAGCTCCAACCAGAGCTAAAAGGAAAAACCTCACTGCTGTCCATTCACAGCGACCCTGTAAGTGACCCTGCAGGACGCGGTAGACTGCCCCTGTGGGTTTCTGAGACTGTAACTCTTTCCAGGAGTAGAAAGCCTCCTGTCCCTCCCATGGAGCGGCTGGTGGTTTCAAACTGCTGACCTGAGGTGAGAGGGTGGAAAGGGGGCTGAGAATCAGGTCTTTGAAAAGCCATCTCCCCTTCTGTCGGAAGAGGGTTTGGAGCCGATGGCGTCTGCGGGTTGGAGCTTGGGACGCTTTTGGCTTGGGGGAGCAATCCTGCCACCCCGGCAATGGAATCGGGTGTGCTTGTAAATTGCCCCCGTTTTACCCCAGGGACTTAGCCCTGAGCCACGTGTCCTGTCCACAGTCCTGTCCTCCTGAGATGTCTGACCTCGAGACACCCCCGCTGCCCCACGGCCAGCCCGGCTTTCAGCAGGGGCCTCCAGGGCCTGTGGAGGGAGAACTCGTCGTTTCCGAGCAGGGAAACCTGCTCGTTTACTGGTCCTGTCAATAAGAGGCAGAGACGGGCCCGGCCTTCAGCCCAGCAGCCACTCTGTGTCCAGGTCCACAGAGCAGGGTCAAGGCCACTCAGGGATGGAACCTCTGAGCGGAGTGCTGGAGAGAGAGCGTGGTGCGTGACGCGGCTCGTGCTCTCTAACTGCCCATTGACCCTGTCCGGGCGGTGACTCGGGGAAGTTGACCAGGGAGCGACGGGCTGATCCGTTCCCCTTGCCATCACACGCGGCCCGAACGGTTCAGTATATTTATTCCGATTTTGGAATTATCCTAACTTCTAAAAGTGCTCGTCAATAAGGGCAACATATGTGAAGTCATGTTCCGTGAGCCCTAGAACGTTTTATGCCTCCGGATACGTCTGCTTGTAACAGGACATCTGTCTCTTTAAATTCTGTCACTCCGCGTGAACAGGCATTCCAAGTGGATAAAAAGTGTGAAGAGTCTGAAGGAACAGGGTTGCCGTTATTTAGGGACAGTTATCCGTGTCCCCGGAGTATCTAAGTGGTTATATTTTACTAAGCAGCAGGCTGGGGGGAAGAGTGGTGTCCCAGATATTTTTTCTAATTTTTTTTCCCATTGAAATAAAAGCAACGAAGAAAAATGGGGGCGGGATAGCATTCACCTAATTTGACCACTGGAACATGAGTGTACCTGATTTTCATCGTTCTTATTCTTGGTTGCAAGAAACAGAAACCCACTCAAGCCAACGTAGGTTAAAAAAATAATAAGAACAGTAAAAGGTAAATTTGCCGGAAAGATGAAGGCTTGTCTTCCAGAACCCAAGGATAAAGAGCAGCGGTCCTGGGGAACTGGCTTCAAGAACGGCCTGGAAGATCCAGACGCCACGCAGACAGTGCCTCGCCTGCTCTGGGCCGTTCTCTCATGTCAGGGTCTGCTTGCGGGAGCCCGTGTGACTAAATGGGTTAAGCAAGAAGCCGCTAACAGAATGATCAGTGCTTCAAACCCACCGACTGCTCTAGAGAAAGAGGAGCAGCCACAGAAACCCTGGGGGAAGCGAGCCATCCAGCGGGCGCGCGCTAAGATCCCCCAGGGCTGGAATGAACTCGCCGGCCAGGAGCCAGTGTCTGCTTTGGGCCCCTCTCTTGCAAGGCAGGCTTCCCCGAATCCCGTGTGGCCTCCTCTGTCTGGGCTGCCACCAAATGCTACCCTTGGTCCCAAAGCCCACAGCCCCTCTCAGTGAGACAACACAGATCCCCACAGGGAGAGAATTGGCTCACCCACCCCCAATCTGGGCGACTGTCTGCCTGCAGAGCACAAACATGGTGGCAGGGGGCTGCCCATCCTGGGTTGTGGAGTGGTGCTGGGGACGGAGGCAGCGCAGGGCAGTCGCAGCCCACAGTGATGTCCACGGTGCTGCCCAGCACTCTGCGTCACTTGCTCTGAAGAAATACTGCAGTGGTCGTAAAGCACCGTGCTGTTTTAACAGTTTGTGCAGTTCAGAGAAGTGGCCTCGCGGACACGGCTGTCGGGGTCTTCGAGGAATGGCAGCCCTCTGAGCTCTGCCAGCAGCCCCTGGCCCCAGATGACCTAGAGAAACCACATGGGAAATGTTTTCATCAACTCCGTCGGTCTCCTCCCGGCAGCCTTTCTATTGCAGTCACTCTAGGTAGTCCTGAAAAGATAATGACTTAGCAGATGTAGTTAGAAAAGTAGCATCGATTACCCGTTTCCTCTCTTAATGCTAAATAGCAAAGCTGATTTAACGCCTCATTTTCTTTTCTCACAAGCACACGGACAGCTATACAGTCAGAGAGCCTTGGTGGTGCGGAAGTTAAGCGCTCACCTCACTGGCAGTTGGAACACACCGACTACTCCACAGAGCAAAGATGCAGCTGTCTGTCTGCTTTGGCAAAGGTTATTGGTGGCGTTTGTAGGTGCCATCTATCCTGATCTGACTGGTGGTGTGCGTGCACATGGCAGAACACAATGCTGCCCGGGCCTGTGTCCTCGCCTTGCTTGTTGTTGCCTTTGGACCTGCGTTCTGACTGTGGTCATCAGGCTCGCTGACCCTCTGTCTTCCCGAGCGTGACGTCCGTCTCCAGGGATGGGTCCCTCCCCATGGCATGCCCACGGTGTGTGAGAGGACGCCTTCGTATCCTTGCTTCTAGAGAGCCTCTGCCTGGGCTTCCTCCCACACAGTCCTGTGTGTCCTCCGGGCAGTCTGTGACGGCCCCACAAGTCAACAACACCGATTCCTAGCTGGTCTTTCCTTATTTATTGCCTTTGCACACATGAGGCGATTGACAGCCATGGCCTAGGCCAGGTGCAGCTTACTCTTCAAAGTGACGTCTGTGTTCTGAACGCGTTCAGGAGGTCTTTGTCAGCAGATTTGCCCAGTGCAACAGCTGATTTGAGTTCTTGGCCTCCATGCCTGTGATCACTGATTGTGAGCCCCAGTAAATGAGAGAATTGACAAGTTCAAGTTTTCCCGTGTGTCATGGATTTGCCTCCATGTATTACTGGTGCAGCTGTGAGGCCTTTTGTTTCCCTTTGTGTTTAGACGTGATCCTCACTAACCTTCATACTGATCTTCATCAGTCAGTGCTTCAAGTCGCTTCCCTTTCTCGAGCAAGCAAGGCTGTGTCCTCTGCACACCACAGGTTGATAACTAGTCTCCCTTCAATCTCGATGTCTGTTCTCTCCAGCACACCGTTGAATAAAGATGGAGACAGATGCACCCTAAAAAGCCCCTCCTGATTTAAACCACGGGCACCCCTTGTCCTGTTCCAGGCTGCCTAAGTCTGTGTACAGGCTCGAGCTGAGCACAGTTAAGGATTCTGGAAGGTTCCCTTTTTCAGATCATCAGTCATAATTTGTTACGATCCCCACAGTTGATTGCCTTTGCTTAGTTAGTGAGACACAGCTCACCATCTTTGTTATATACTTTGACAGCCCAGTCCGTCTGATCAGTAGTCATAGACCCTGGTTCCATGTCCTCTGCTGAATATGGCTTCAATTTCTAGCAGTTCCCTGTTGATGTACTGTTGAAACCATTTTTAAATTGTCCTCAACAATTCTGTTTACGTGTGATATTAAGGATGCTCTATAATTTCTGCCTTCTGTCAGCTCACTTTCTTTAGAATTCACACAGACATGGAGCTCTTCCAGTCAGCTGTCCAGGGAACTGTCTTTCAAGGCTCTTGGCATGGAAGCATGGGTGCTTACGGTGCTGCACCTATTGGTTGAAACATTGCAGTCAGTGTTGCACAATTCCTGGAGCCTTAATTTTTGGCTGATGCTTTCAGTGAAGCCTCGATGTCTTCCTTTTATGCCCGCTGGTCGTTGATCATGTGCCGCTTCTGGAAGTGGCTGCACATCGACCAGTTCTTTCTGACACAGCTCTGTGCGTTCCTTCCATCTTCTGATGCTTCCCGGATTGGTCCTCCTCCGCCCATGGACTCGGTAAATAACGACCCAGCGGCCTGCGTGCTTTCTGCTGTCCTCTCAGCTTGGGGGTGCTGCATACCTTCTGCACAGATTTTTAAAAAATCATGTTACTGGGGCTCTTACAACTCTTCTCACAACCCATACACACGTCCATTGTGTCAACCACATTTGTACATCTGTTGCCATCATCACTCTCAAAACGTTTTCTTTGTACTTGAGCCTTTGGTATCAGCTCCTCATTTTTCCTCTCCCTCCCTCTTGTACCCTTCCTTGATCATTTATAAAAATTTTTTTCATGTTTTACACTGACCACTGTCTCCCTTCACCCACTTTTCTGTTGTTTGTCCCCTTGGGAGGGGGGTCATATGTTGATCACTGTGATCAGTTTCTCCCTTTATCCCCCCCCCCTACCTTCCCCTTCCCCTCCTGGTATTACTACTCTCATTGTTGGCCCTGAGGGGTTTATCTGTCCTGGATTCCCTGTGTTTCCAGCTCTGATCTGTACCAGTGTACATGTTCTGGTCTAGCGGGATTTGTAAGGTAGAAGTGGGGTCATGATAGTGGGGGGAGGAGGCATTAAAGAACGAGAGCAGTGCTTCTCAACCTTCCTAATGCCGTGACCCTTTAACACAGTTCCTCATGTTGTGGTGACCCCCCAACCATAACATTATTTTTGTTGCTACTTCATAACTGTAATTTTGCTACTGTTATGAATCGAGCAACCGCTGTGAAAGGGTCGGTTGACCCCCAAAGGGGTCGCGACCCACAGGTTGAGAACTGCTAAACTAGAGGAAAGTGTGTGTTTCATCGGTGCTGTGCTGCACCCTGACTGGCTCGTCCCATCCTGTGACCCTCCTGTGAGGGGATGTCCACTCGCACTGTGTGATTGTTTGTTCTGGGTGTCTGAGTGCATGGATCTTTAACATCCTCACTTACGTCTAACCTCTTCCTTTAGTCCGCACTCTGGGACGTTCAAGGGCAAGTTCTGGAGTCTCTTCCGGCACCACTTTGTTCTTTTCTAATCGTTTGCCTTCTCCATCCAAAATGAACTTGATGCAAACTCACCAGTTCTTCAGTGACTTGTGGTCACTGGGTCTGATTTTTCTCTCCTAGATGAAGAGTTTTAATTCATTTGGGATACACTCAAGGTCATACGTTGGCCTTGGTGGACTTGTCCGAACACCTTGAACTCGCATATGAAAAGGTAGCCGTCTGTCTGACAGGGGCACCTGCCCCTGTTCTGAGCAGTGGAATTGCGCGTCCCAGGCTCTCTTCCACTTCCACAGCCAATTTCACCCCGTGTCTCTCCCCCGGTGAGCTCCACGCACACAGTGCTGGCCATGCTGCCGACGAAGACGTTTACAATGAAGGAGTTGTTGGCCCTGCAGAATTCTGTCCTGTAATCTCCAGCCTTGTTTCTTGGCCATATTTTCCAACGACTGATCCTTCCTCTTTGATTCCAGTTTTCGCATTCCAGTCAAGAGTAATAATAGGTACATCTTGATTACATGTTTGATCAACTTCACACCTTCGAAGTTAGTAAAAATCTTCAGTGTCTTCATCTTTGGCCTTAGGGGTGGTGTGTGGAATTGGATTAACAGTTGCATTAATTGCACCTGGCTGTCGACACATGGAAATTAAGCTATCGTTGACAACCACGTGCTTCTGGCTGGAGCTTGAAGTAGCCTTCATAATGATGATTCCCAGCATGGCTGACCACATGGCTGCCCAACGCAGAATGGCCAAGGCCAGGCCATTTCAGCTCACGAAATGCCCACAGCATCGGTCTCTATGCATTCAATTTCATCTTTGACAAGTTCAAATGTTCCTGGATCCATACTTAGTACATCCCACTTTTCCATTATTAACGGTTGCTTATGGCTGCTTTCCCCTCATTTTAAATCATGTCACACCACCACACAAAAGCCCCCCAACTTCACTTCATCCCCGCCAGTGCAGCCAGCTCGGTGGCGAGGACCACGCTCTTTGCTGGAGGTGTTCTGAGCAACCTCCACCCACGGGGCAGTGGACGGCCGCCCGTGCTGCTATTCTAAGGCTTTCACTGGCCCCGCTCTTTCCACGTAGCCTGCTAAGTCCTTCTTCTGGCCTCGTAGTCTGGAAGTGCCGCCGACACGGTCCACCATGGGCAGGCGACTGTGCCAGTCCTGGAGTCCTGATGGCAGACCCTCCAGCCTCACAACTGTGCCAGCGGGGTGTGAGCCCCCACGGCACAGCGAGTGACGCCCCTGCACTCACACAGCCTGGGGATCCAAGCAGGGCCCTCTCGCCCCGTCCTGGAGGCTCTTCGAGTCTGAAAAGAAGCACAGGGGACACGGCTTCACACCTGCTGCTCCTCGGAGCCACGGCCACGCTCATTCGTCACGCTGACCGCCAGATGAGGAATGCCGAACTTGACACACGAGCAGATCTCGTTTTCTGACCCATCACTTAGAAATGTACCCAGTACTCCTGAAGGTTAGCCGAGTTTATTTCATTTGCACTTTAGAGCTGTGGAACATGGTAGAAGCCACAGCATTATCGTAGTGAGATTCCATGAAGGACCTTACAAGATTCTAAGGCCGCAGGAGACCTTTCCCTGAAGGGCCCTGGAGGCTCAACTGTTTATCGATGAAGTGTTATGGGCTCTGGGATTTGATTCCGTGCAATCCAGAGCGAGTCGGGGAGCTGGCTAGCGGGCACCTAGGGGGTCTTCCTGCTCTTGCTCCACTCTCCTAGGTGTCTGAGAGTTTCACTTAAAATCATGGGGAAATGCCAGAATGTGGAGACCTGAGTCATTTAGCCTTCATGCCATAAAGGTTTGCCGCCGTGGTATGAGGGGACTAGGAGGTCTGAGTGTTTTCCACCCGTAATTAAACGAGTCCAAGATTACACGTTTTCAGCAGGCCAAAGACTATTTTTGTTCAACATTTTGTCTGGGGCAAGCCTTGATGTCTTTTCAAATTTTAAAGTAACACGGGAATGGACATTGATAGCTTATTTTATCTCATCTCTCTGTTTGTAAACTTTAAAGGACAGATTTAACCGTCGTATCTGAGTTGACGCCAGTGTTCCCCACGTGAATCTCACTTCCAGGGCCATAAATCTCGCTTTTACTTCAGAGGCAACCAGGAAAAAGAGCCAAAATGGAATCTTGTCAGGCTTCAGAAAACTGCAGCTAATTTTAGTTTCTTAGCTAGAGTAAAATACCATGCGTGAGCCCCTCTGTACGCTGAAGGATGTTTAAGGTTGGCTTTTATGAGATCCATATTCTTGAAATTAAGGAGCCCTGGTGGTGCAGTGGTTATGCATTTGGCCGCTAACTGCAAGGACGGAAGTTAAAACCACTAGCTAGCTGTTCCTCTGGAGAAAGTGCATTCTAAGCCCATGGAGTCTGACACGCACAGGGCACTGCTTTCCTGCTCGAGAGAGTCACTATGAGTTGGCATTGACTCGATGGCGGTGAGTTTGATTTGGGGAGTTTGGGTATTCATGAAATTCTGAAGCCCTGGTGGCAGAGTGGACTATGAATTGGGCTACTGATCCCAAGGTCAGTACTTCAAACCCAGCAGCTGTTGTGTGGGAGGAAGTTGAGGCAACGCCTGTTTCTCCTAAATATTTTCGTCAGAAACCCTACGGAGCAATCCTACTCTCCTTTAGGGGCGCCGTTTGTTCGAGTTTACATTCTAAACACCATAGCTTTGGGGTCTGTGCCGTCTCATGCAAGGAGACCTCGTGGAGCAGTGGGGAAGCACGTGACTGCCTAGCTGGGAGGTCAGTGGTTTGAGCCCACGTGCCGCTCTGTAGGAGGACGATGGGGTGATCTGCTTCCATAAAGATTTGCAACTCGGCATGCCCACAGGGCAGCTCCACTCTGCCCTCCACAGCGCTGCTGCTTCAGAGCCAAGAACACGCGTCGCCCCACGGGGCTGCCTGTGCGATGATTCAGCAAGGGCTCAGGCAATCCATGACTGACGGAAAGGAACGGAGACAGCTCAGTGTGTCATTTTATACTTAGAAGTAAAGGCAGGGTTTAATGCTCTCTTTCTCTCTCTCAAAACAGGAAAATTACTACAAGTTAACTCGGGGGCCAAAGAGCAACTCTTTTTCGAAGCCCCAAGAGGCAAGCGGCGTATAATTCGACCTTCAGAGGTAACCACCTTGCGCAAGCACGTTGAGCCCTGTCCTGAAGATTGTGCGTGTGTGTTTCGCTCCGTGGATCCGTTCTAGCGCCATCCTTTCCTAAATCCATTTGCTTTCCCTGGTTTCCCAGTGGCTGCGGGCGGGTGGACTTCCTGTGCCGCCCATGTCGCGATGCAGCGCTGGCCTTCGGCTGGGCTGTTTTCTGCAAAGATTTTGATGAACATTAGGAACCTGTTCTCACGATATTTATTGCCTGTGTCAGCAACGTATGTAACTCTACAACAGTAAGAGAAGAGGTTCCCTGTGACAGAAGCGACTGTCCACAGTCGAGGGACGGTCCTGACCGGTCAAACTGCCCTTTCCCCTGCTTCCGTAGCATGTCGTAATTGTTGGCGCACAACAAAGCCTCGTGACTAAAGGAGGGAAGCTGCCTGACCAGGCACTAAAGAGGGCCTTTGGGTCCCTGGGGACAATCGGACTCATAAATTGGCCATGTCCCCTTTGACGAAAGAAAGGAAAGCATTCCTCCTTTGGAGGAATGGAGGTTAAGAGTCATCTGCTGCCGGGCAGCCCTGCCGAAGATCTGATGGAGAAAGTGACCACATCCCTCTCTTGTCGCCTCCTCCACCAGGACAATGAGCTCCCAGACCGTGACGGGCTCTCTGAGCCACGCGGCCAAGTTCAGAATGCTCGCAATATTGCTGAAGGGGCATCAGGCGTGGCGTTCCTGAAACCTGTTTACGAATTAACTGGTCTCACTTCCCAATTTCAGTGGATTTGCCTCAGATCAGCT
Organism: Tenrec ecaudatus; assembly: GCF_050624435.1. Taxonomy (NCBI): domain Eukaryota; kingdom Metazoa; phylum Chordata; class Mammalia; order Afrosoricida; family Tenrecidae; genus Tenrec; species Tenrec ecaudatus. The sequence goes on from NC_134546.1 coordinate 1,293,551, forward strand.
CATCCAGTCCTAACTCTGCTCTGCGGAGAAACTTCTGCAGCCCTGAGTAAAGGGATGTTCGTAGTAGCCCCGTTTACTAACTGCGCGGGGCGCACTTACATACCATCATTCCCGTCCTCTAGATAGATTCACGGGGGGGGGGGGGGGGCTTTGTTCAGAGCCTGAATCTCCAAGCGAGGCAGAGCAGAGGCGCCGCGTCCCCAGGCTGGAGGGCCCGCCATTGGACGGACACAGCGCCTCCGCTCCGGGTTGGGAAGTGGGAAAGGCGTGTGCTGATTCTCTGCCTCTCTTCGGAAGATGGAGAAACTCCAGTGGGACTCGTGGACCTGCGTCCTAGGCTCCACCTGCGAGGGGATCTGGCCAGCACACAGCGACGTGACCGTCGTGAATGCCGCCACGCTCACCAAAGACGGCTCGCTCCTAGCCACCGGGGATGACTTTGGCTTCATTAAGCTGTTCTCGTATCCCGTCAAGGTAATGTGGCACGCGTGTGTCTATCCTGGCTCAGCCTCATTGAGCCCCCGACCCTAGCAGTCATTTCCCAGGGGGGTGTCGCGGTGTCGAAGGCCTAAGCTGTCCCGGCACTCTGTGGCAGCAGGGTTGTCTGTTGCGTGAAAAGCCTCCTGACATGTTGTTGGCTCGTTTGCATCAGATGCCGACAGCTGCCATTTCTCCAGGAAGGCCCTTCTGTGGTCATCTAGCCCAACAAGTCGCAACCTCTCACCCCAGTGCGCTTCCACACTCCCAGTGGTTGGGAGCGTACTACCGCACAAAGCAGCCTTTGCTCTGCACCGACCTGAAATCTCGCTGAGTCAGCCGTAGTTGTTCTTCCTCCCGAGCCATTACTGAATAGTCCTGCTCCCGTCAATACAGGGCTACCCTGCTTGTCGCCAGCCTTCACCCCGGTCCCTGCAGTCAGTTCCCTGTGCTGGGGCATCCTTACTCTTACCGTGAGGCGGCACCGCATCTGTCTTGTCAATTCTGCCTTAAACCACAGTCGGAGCTTCAGATGTAACCAGGACAACTCAGTACACAGTGAGGCTGTTCTCGATTTCCTGTTTGCTTTAAGTCCATCCCACGTGACCATCTCACTGTGCCCCACTCTCTAGGCCACTGATGTTCTAGAGTATGCAGGTACAGCTTCCCATCTGTACCAAGGCAATTGAGTATTGTTTACTTCATCATTGCTTCATCCTGTCAACATTGAAAAAACATTCTAGCGATGCCAGGAGGGAAAGGGGAAAGTGGGGGGATAAAGGGGGAACCGATCACAATGATCTACATATAACCCCCTCCCAGCGGGACAGACAACAGAAAAGTGGGTGAAGGGAGACAGTGGTTGGTATAAGACAAGGGAAAATTTTTTATAAATTACCAAGGGTTTATGAGGGAGGGAGGGTAACTGTGTTAGTCTGGGTAAACTAGGGAAACAAAGCCACAGAAACTCATATGTATAAGAGAGAGTTCTATATAAAGGGTAAATTTACATTAAGAAAGCATCCCAACCCAGTGCTGTCCAAGTCCATAAGTCCAACATTAACCCATATGTCTGACACCAATCCACAAAGTCTTGCTCAATCTCACAAAACAGACGCAATGACACCGACTGCAGGAGGAAATCTGAATCAGTGAGCATGAAAGCATCTCAGTGCTGGCAGGGGTCTCCACACGGCTGCTCCAGCACCCAGGGCTGCATCAGGGTAGGTCCATGTGGCTTCTCTTCAGGGGTGTCTTGCAGGAAATGAGCCTTGTCAGCGGAAGCAGGGAACTGGTTAAGGCAGCTGCACCCTGGTCCAACCATCAGAAAACAAGAGAACCAAGAACTCGAAAGACGAGGCTCACTGAGCCGTTTATCTCTCCGCCTTTCAGTTAACCACACATGTGTTTATAGGCCAGGTTGGCAAAATAAACCTTAACTATCTCAGTGAGGGAGGGGTGGTAGAAATGAGCTGATACCAAGGGCTCAAGTAGAAATAAAATATTTTGAAAATTATGATGTCAACATGTATACAAATGTGCATTGACACAATGGATTTGTGTATGGATTGTGACAGGAGCTGTACAAGCCCCCAATAAAATAATTTTTTTAAATACTCTTTCAAAATATTCTTTCAACAGCATGTCATCTACTAGGTTCTACCTGAATCACAAGCATGAGTTCCAAACCACTGAAAGAAAGATTAGACCGTCTGAAAACCACTCCCGGGAGCCCCTGCTCTCTTCACTGCCCCGGTCATTTAGCTACACTTGGTTGCAGTCCTCCAATAATCAACACTCACTTAACTCTCTCTGACTCGATGCCCGGGGAGTTCACGTTTCCTGTGCCTGGCCCAACACAGCAGCATAAAGACTCGCCCAGGGCCGCCTTGCTGAGAGCCGATGGGCTGTGTCTCTAGAGCTAATGAGTCAGCCATTAACGGATAGGATAGGACGTCAGCCTTGCGTGAACCCTGTGACCACTCAGTAATCTCTACATGCTTCTCAGCTTCTGTGTAATCATTCACCCTGGAATTTTCCAGGGATTGCATCAGTCCTGGGATCAATATTTGCCAGAGCCTGCTTATTTTCCCTTTGGGGAGAGGAGCGTTTGTGTGCTGAATGCCGGCTCCCGCTTTCCAAGGCCTTCCAGCTGTTCCTGGCATCATCGCCCAGGACGCTTTCGAAAGCATGTAAATGACCTCCGTTTTGCCCTTTCCAATTTAAAGAGGAGAAAAGCACATCTGCTTTTTGTCCATGTTAAACCGTCAAATTCAGGGAATGCTCCTACTTTCCTGTTGCTCTTCCGGCCCTACGTCTGTCGTCCACATCCTTTTCCATGGTCTGGGTGTTTTACTTTAGCGTTCCTGAAACTAAAGGTCTGTGTGGGACTTGTGTTCATCCCTGTGTGTTTGCTGCCCCCCCCCCCCCATGATTTAAACAGGTGCAGTGACAACAGGGACCTAGCCGTCCTTCGGCAGCCGCTCTGGTCCCTACAGGTCCCCTTCCTTGCTCAAGAGGTGTGTGCACAAGTACGGTGCTCCTGATCCCCGTTGCATAGGCTCCCAGACTTATTTGGCCTGCCGCCTCCTTTTCAGAAAAAAAATTATTCATACCCTTGCCCCCCAACACACACGCACCAGTAGTTCAAACACTTGTTTATCATCTCAGATAAAAAGTGCCGACCTGGATCACTCCTGAGCCCCGGGAGCAGCATCGCCCACGCTGAGCCACACTGGAGAGGAACGCTCTTAGGCTTTGCCTAAGATCCTGTAGTCAGTCAGGTCGTGGTTTTGTTTTGTTTTTATAATGGTCTTGAGGATTTTCTATGTATAAAATCATATCATCTACATATAGAGACCATTTTACTTCTTTGCCCCTTATTGAGTGAAAGAAAAGGTTTTTACTCCTACAAAGAGTTACAGTCTCAGAAACCCACAGGGGCAGTTCTACCCTGTCCTACGGGGTCTCCATGAGTCAGAATCCGCATGATAGTGGTGAGGGGATGTGGGGTGGTGTGTGTGTGTGTGTGTGTGTGTGTGTGTGTGTGTGTGTGTGTGTGTGTGTTGCCCAGTTGGATGCCTCTGATTTCACTTTCGTGCCTGTTCTAACAGGGCTTACAAGACAGTGTTGAATGGGAGTGGTGAGACAAGGCCCTCCTAGTCTGGTTCCTCTTCTCAATGAGCGTGCTTTCAATCTCTAGTGTGAATAATACTGCTTACTGGCTTTGTATACATGCCTTTAATTATTTTGAGGAATTTTCCTTCTATACCTGTTTTGCTGAGTTTTTAAAAAATCAAGAATGGGTGTTTTCTGTTTCATCAAAAATGTGGCTCTTCTCCTTTATCTTATTGATGTGGTAGATTAAGCTCATTGCTTCTCAGATCGTGAACCCCCTTTGAATACCTCACCAAATCCACTTAACTGCCATCAGGTCGATTTCAACTCATAGCCCCTGTCATTCTCGGGAGCAGGCAACCTCCTCGCTCTGCTGAGGATCCCTGGGCGGTTGGCACGCCACTGTGCACCCGACGGGGCCACTCGGGATGTCTCTCTAATGTTGAACATCTTGCATCCATGGTGTGAGTCTCCTTTGGTCATGATGGATCATTTTTCTTTTTATAAGTTGTTGAATCCTATTGGCTAGAATTTTGCGACCATATTTATGAAGGCAATCCATTTACACCTCTCTTCCTCGGGGATGGCTGTTCCTGGGTTTTGACACCGGCTCGTCTGCGTGTCGCATAGATGGGGTTGCGGGTATCCCATCCTTTATTATGAGAATTGGTGCCAGTTCGTCTCTGAATATGTGATAGAATTTGCCAATGAAGCCACTTGATTTTCTTTGGTATTTTTTTCTGTTTTGTTTTCTTTACAATCTCTTCGAGTTTGTCTATTCAAATTTTCTACCTCAGATAGTTTGGGCAGGTAAAATGTCTCTAGACATTTGCCTATTTCTCATTAAAAAACCAACACTGACCCCATGGGATCAATTCTGACTCACAGCTGTCCTATAGGACAGCATGGAGCTGCTCCCGTGGGTTTCCAAGACTAGCTCTTTAGAGGAGGAGGAGAAGGCCTCTGCTTTCTCCCAAGAAGTGGCTGGTGGTTTTGAATTGCTGGCCTTGTGGTTAGTCACCCAGTGGGCGACCCACTACACCTCCAGGGCTCTTGCGCTTCTCAGTAGATTCTCCATGTGTGGCGTACGTTCTTCGTCGCATTCTGTTAGCATTTTTATTTCAGTCAGGTCTGCTGGCATATCATCTATTTCACTTCCTCTTCGTGTTGTTCCACCTTTCCCTCCTTCTCTCTGTGAAATCCGGCAGCACTGTCTCAATTTTATTAGCCCTTTCCAGGAACCAACTTCTAGTCTTGTCGATTCTTTCCATTGTTTCTATTTTCGGTGTCATTTATTCCTGCTGAAATCCTTATCATTTCCCATTTTGTGGTGATTGTGTGTCCCCAGCCCCATGGTTGGCAGTTCAAAACTGTCAGCAGCTCTGCAGGAGAAAGGCTGGGCTTTCTACTCCCATCAACAATATAGGCTTGGAAGCCCACAGGAAATCCCTATGAGCCAGCATCAACTCGATGGCAGGGAGTTCTTGTTTAGTGCCTGCTGTGTGGCAGAAAGACAAGACAGTCTGCTCTTGTGAAGGTGCACAGGCTCGGAGCCCTGTGGAGCAGTCCACTCTGTCCTTTGTATTGCTCATCACTGTGCAATGTCTTCCTGGACTCTTTTGCCTTAAAGTCTTGTTGTTTTTTTAAAGAAATTGATATCGCTCCCGCTCCTGTTTCATTGCAATTTTTCTAGCCTTTGATTTTAGCTTATTTTTTTCGTGTTGAAGATACATCTTTTGTGTACTGCATATTGGTGCATCCTGTTTTCATGTCCATTCAACTACTCTTTATTCAGTATACTTATTAATAGGTATGAATTTATGGCTGTCACTTTGGTGGTATGTGTGTGTGTGTGGTGTGTGTGTGTGACTGGTGATCTGTTTGTTGGCTGTCACTCTGGTGTGTGTGTGGTGTGTATGTATATGTGGTGTGTGTGTGTGTGTGGTGTGTGTGTGTGTGTGTGTGTGTGGTGTGTGTGTGTGACTGGTGATCTGTTTGTTGGCTGTCACTCTGGTGTGTTTGTGGTGTGTGTGTGGTGTGTGTGTGTGTGTGTGTGTGTGTGTGTGTGAGAGACTGGTGATCTGTTTGTTGGCTGTCACTCTGGTGTGTGGTGTGTGTGTGTGTGTGTGTGTGTGTGGTGTGTGTGACTGGTGAGCTCCTTGTTGAATGTATTTTTCTGCAAAGAGTTCTTCATTATAGGTTGTCTAGTCATTTTCTTTGTTGCTTTTTTAAGCGTTTGAGATAAGACTTCACAGTTTTATTCTTTTTTTAATTTTAGTGAGAAATTATGTTCCTTTTCTTTGATGTCACCTGCAATTTGTTATTATCTTCCAAATTAAAGCAGTCCGTTCTGTCTTGGTGGCGCCTTGTAGTTCTCCTTTTGCTCTGTCGCTGTCGTTTACAGATGGACACCTCTGCTGCCCTGCTCTCCATCTTGTAGGCTCGTGTGTTTGTTTTTGATACTTCTACAGCTGTGCTGATTTCGGAGCCCGGCTGTCATGCGCCTCCCATTTGAGTCTTGTCTGCTGTTGCTGGCTCGCTAGCTGAAACACCTGCCTTAGCATTTCTTGCAAGCCCGGTCTGGTTTTCACAGATGGCCCTAATTTCGGTTATCAGGGAAGGTCATGATTTCGGCATTGTCTTTAAGGACCATATTGCTAGATGGATCATTGTTCTTTCAAGGTCTGATGACCGCGTACAGCATCTTTTGCATTTGTGTTACTGGACTCCTTTCCAGGGAACGTTTGTTTCGGGAAGTATTATTCTGATATGTATTAGGGTTTCTTTAAGAGAAGCCCTAATTGGGGTGTGTTGATCTTCCTGACTGCATATTTTCTCATGTTTCTTGCAATTAGGGAAGTTTTCTTTTGCAGTGAAGTAGAATCACAGGCTCTCTGCCCATAGTTTGTGCAACTCCCACCCAGTCAAATAAGGGGTAGAGGATGGGTCAGTTCTGCTGGTCTACTCTAACTCAGGATTGGTCCGTTCTGCTGGTCTGCTACGTGTAAAAGTCAGCAATCTCAGAATCGGGAAGAGAATCCTTCAGCCATCGAGGAAGAAGAACCACTGGTGGGGCAGAGGAGCGTCAGCAGAGGCACCAGAAGCTGAGACCATGAGACACGGTAATGGGCTCCCTGCCCACGGATTGACGCGAGCTGAGAGCCTTTGGGCGAGAGGCTGGCCTCTAGTGGGGGCCTTTGGGCATCTATTAGCACTCAAGGAGCTTTGTCACGCTTACCCAAGAGGGCAGAGGCCAAGGGGCCGAGGCTGAGGATCAGAGAAATGTGCCTGCTGCATAACTGAGAAGAGGTGCTGCTACCATTTACAAGAGGGCTGTATCCTAAGGTTTTCTGATCCTGACTTGTTACCTTAAACTCCCACGATCGCGAGTATTGCCTGTGTGACCACGGAAGTGGATTATCAAAGCCCAAAGAGAAGGAGAGAGCACTAGGAAAGACGTTGATGTTGGAATAGCATTGAGGACGTGTGGTGACAGGTGTGGCTAGATTGGGTCACTGGCTCCCAAATGACCTCTGGTTGTGGGATAGGGGTACCACTGTGATCCTGGGCACGCACAGCTGATTGTCTGGTTCCTGTTCTCATTGGAAGGCTGGTGGCAATAACTTTAAATGCCCACCCAGGGCCAGTTGGAAGTCACTCCCCTTGTTCGTGGTTTCTGTTTGGTCTCTTCCTCTTATTGGTATCCCAGCTACTCCTTTATCCATTCCTTTGATGCCCTGGGTCCCAGGACTGTTAGATTTGTTTCACTTGGTCTCTTGAGTCTAATATAGACAGTAGGGACAGTAGATTTGCCTAGTCTGCCACTTAGAGCCTTTACCGGTTTATGGGCTTCTACAAGTAAAACATATGTACAGTAAATACAGACACACTTGCCCTATTTGATGAGTTTTCATAAACTTACACCCAAACATCATCATGCCCCCTTTTCACATTGCCAACCAAACCCTGTGCGGCGGGCGGGGGGGGTGCTGTTGGTTTCAGGTTGGACTGCTAGTCATTCTAGTCGAAACCGGTGGAAGCCCACCAGCTGGTCTGCAAAAGAAAGATGAGGGGCTGTGTTCTCCCAGAAAGATGTAACACTTCAGAAACCTGGTACAGACAGGGTGACTGTGAGTCAGAACTGACTCAATGGCCATGAGTTGGTTTGGTCTGCGGTGAGAAAGAGCTCGATGGCGCCTGGATCGGGTGCAGACACCAAGTAGATATCGGGCCCCCACTAGAGGCAGTGTTGTTGTTGAGTGCTATCGAGTTCGTGGCAACTCGCAGTGGCCCGTGTACAACAGACTGAAGCACCCCTGGTGCCCACCGTCCCCCAGCTGTTGTGATGCTGGATTGTCACGGCCCCTGTGTCGCATCCCTTGTTGCAGGTCCTCCTCTCCTTCGTTGCCCATCTCCTTCACCAAGCACAACGTCCTCTCCCAGGCCTGCTCTTTCCTGCGGGAGACGCAGTCTGCGCCCCCTTGCTGCTGTCCTTCTCCCAGGACGGGGTGTTGATTCTGTTGGCAAGAGTCTTCGCCAGCTCCATCGTCCCAGTGCCTCGATGCCTCTGGCTCGTCCTCATTCGGAGCCCCACCCCCACATGCCTATAAGGCACTTGAAAACACAATGGATGGGGTCAGGCACACCTCAGTCCTGAAAGTGGCCACCTTGCTTGGCAGCACTGTAGAGAGGTCTTGTGCAGCAGCTGACCCACTGCAGTGTGACATTCGATGTCGTGACGGCCACTTCTGCAAGCTTCGATTGTGGATCTAAGCTGAGGAAATCCTTGACATCAGTCTTTGCTCTATTGATCTTAATGGCCCCTGTTGGTCCAGTTGTGAGGATTTTGATCTTGACGTTGGATCCGTACTGAGGGCTGCAATCTGATCTTCATCAGCAAGGGCTTCAGGTTGTCCTCACTCTCAGCAAGCAGGGTGGCATCATCTGCACATCACAGGCTGTTCAAAAGCATTCCCCCAATTCTAGTGTCACATTTTTCTTCAAAATAACCAGCTTCTCGGGTTATGTACTCAGCATAAAGATTGAATACGTGTCGTGAGAGGATACAACCCTTGTGGGGTACCAGCCCCCACAATAGAATGGGTCCAAGGGGCTGTTGTGTCATTGAGGGGTAAAATGAAAGACATCAGACGAGATCAAGCCTGCAAGTGCTGACCTCCGGGAGCGCCATGACTTCAGGAGAGAGAGAATATTCTGTTTACAACCAAGCCCCCTAATATAGGTAAACACATAGGTAACAAAGTGGGGTGTACCCTAACCCTAAAGGTCCCTGAGTACACAGGAGGAGTGGCCTAACTCCAGTGCCTGGGGCAGGTAAGGGGGAGTGGCTCAAAGCTGAGAGAGCAATAGCACGTGTCTGCTCCTATAGCTAAACTGCTGGCTACATAGCAATCAGCCGAGTGCTTATAAGAGGTGACTTTAATGTAGCACTAATATGGGAGGAGGATGTAGTAGGGAACAATATTAATGATGAGAATGTGATTGGGCCTCACCTCCAACTCACAAGGGTGAAGGCCTCCCTCCACCCCAGGAAACCAGCCTGCCGGGCTCCTTAACATCTGAGAATAAAGGGTTTGCCAGTCTCTTTCTTCTGGGCAGCAGCTGGGCCTTCCCTGGAGCAGAGGCCGTGCTTTCCACCTGCAAGGTCTGGAGGCCCCTCTGCTGGAAGAGTCACGGCTGCATTGAGTAGCTGCAGCCGCCCAGAGCCTGCTTCCCTTTCTCTGCCTCTGACGGCCTCCCCCCACCCCCAAGATTCCATTTTGTGTGCTTCCCTCCGATCCCTTGCAGACATTCGGCATTCCCTCTTAGGAATGTTGTGAAAGGTATTTCACAAGGTCTTTGACTCTCTCCCCCTCAAAAGACTTGCTTGTGTTTGTGGTGGATCTGGCAGGGGTGGGAGGACGGGAGCTCCTTAGCCCTCTGCTCCCACACCTTCTGGGGCCCACAAGAGCACACCACCCTGGGCTGCACATGGAAAAGCCCCAGAGGGCCTCCTGGAAATGCCCATAGCCCCTTGAGCTTGAGAGCTCTGCTCGAGGAGGGAGTATTTCCAGGTGCTGTGCTGTGGGGATCAGCTCCCCCTGGGGCACAGCTGACCAGGGCGACCTCAAAGTCGCACATTTCCTGGGTCACTGCCTTCCTGGGTCACCGTCCTATGCCTGCTTCCTTCCGCCTCAGTCCTGGGTTTAGGTTGTCCTCGCCCTCTGGAAGCCTCTGATCAGTTATTTACCCAAGTTTTCATCTGCGACACCCACGGGAGAGTTTCCACCTTGCCGGAGGGAGTGGCCTCTGTAAAGGTCTCCCGCTGGAGCTGTTTCTGCCAGGCTGTGGCTCAGTGCTCGGACGTGGAAGCTAGTGTCCAGTGCCAACTCTGGCCCTGGCCCATCGGGCCTGCCCTGGCGCTGGCTCCCTCCCACCCTGCCTCCATCCTCCCTGCCTGGAGATGAGGTGTCCACGGCGCCTGCACACACCACTCTGGAAAGCTTCCAGAGCTCACCAGTGCACTGGGTCGACCCTTACCTGGTTTTATCTGTGGTCATTTTGTTTGCCGTCAATGTTAATGTCTTTGTTATAAAGCGGTGGCTTGGACTTTTCAGGTTGGACAGTGTATCCAGAGCCCCTGGCTAAAGCTCTTGTGTTTCTTTCAAACCCCCACTTGCTCTGACATCGCCAGGCCTGTGGTACAAACGCCACTGGAGGGGGGGGGTGCGCGGGGAGGGGGTGCTGGAGAGATGCTTGTGATGTCAGCTGTTATCCAGATTCACAACCAGGACGTCACCGCAGACGCCTGTGGGACAACACACTCGGCACTTCAGAGAACTGGAAAAAAGCGTTCATGTGACCGTTTTGTTGGGGGTCAGGGAGCCGAACCCCACTCCCTGTGTGAGGACACGCCCATGTGTGCCTCGGGGGAAACGCCTGCCCGCCCGCCCCGTGCCCTGTGTGTGTGCATGGCTGTTCCCAAGGCCTCGTGTCGCACTGCGTGTTTGCAGTGCCTTCTGGCACAGTGGTGGCCAGCATCCTGCTGTCCCGCGGGCTTGTCACACACCAGCTGCCTTCCTAGACAGACGGTCCCGTCTGGGAGCGCTGTGCCCTGCGGAAGTTGGAGTACCAGCACCACAGCCACAGGCACGGCCCTGCGGTGGGACGACTCCATTAGCTGAAAACTCGGGGGACCCATCGCCTTGGAGTTGATTCCAACACGTGTGCCGGTGTGTCTGAGACTGAGCGCCAGTCTCCCCAGGCTGCTGACAGCAGGCTCTGCGCTGGTCACTGAGTGCAAACCACAAGCTTGGGCCAGGGCCTTTTGCTATTAGTTGCCTTTGTGTCGGTTCATGGGGACCCACACGTGCAGTGGACAACTGCCTCCCACATGTGTGGTGTAGGACCGTCTCAGGGAGCCCAAACGTGTGGTGGACAACTGCCTCCCACATGTGTGGTGTAGGACTGTCTCAGGGAGCCCACACGTGCAGTGGACAACTGCCTCCCACGTGTGTGGTGTAGGACTGTCTCAGGGACCCACACGTGCAGTGGACAACTGCCTCCCACATGTGTGGTGTAGGACCGTCTCAGGGAGCCCACACGTGTGGTGGACAACTGCCTCCCACGTGTGTGGTATAGGACTGTCTCAGGGAGCCCACACGTGCAGTGGACAACTGCCTCCCACGTGTGTGGTATAGGACTGTCTCAGGGAGCCCACACGTGCAGTGGACAACTGCCTCCCACGTGTGTGGTGTAGGACCGTCTCAGGGAGCCCACACGTGCAGTGGACAGTTGGCTCAGAGGCTGCGACCTTAGGAAGGCAGGTTCCGACCTCCTTCTGGGTTTGGATAGCCAGCCTTTCCATTCCCGGTCCAGCTGCTGACTGCGTGTCGTGCAAGGACTCCTTACACTGCCTGAGGTCCCCGGAGCAGGTCCCGTAGTCTCACATTTGATGCACACTTTACGACGCCTGTGTGCTGAGGACTACCTTTACAGAGGACCGGTTAGCCAGGGTCAGGCACAGCTTTAGAACAAAAGGCGCCCAGGCGTGCTCCCCTAAGACGTGTGTTCCGTAAGCCTGCAAGGCGACGGCCAGTCCCCGGGAGGAGCCCCTGAGGAAGCAGGTCCCGGTTTGTGTTGCAGGGCCAGCACGCCAGGTTCAAGAAGTACGTGGGGCACAGCGCCCACGTGACCAACGTCAGGTGGCTGCACAACGACTCGGTGCTGCTCACAGTCGGCGGGGCCGACACGGCCCTGATGATCTGGACTCGGGAGTTTGTGGGGACCCAGGAGAGCAAGCTGGTGGACAGCGAGGAGTCAGACACGGATGCGGAGGAGGACGGAGGTGAGCCCCGCCCGCACCCTCTCCCCTGCCCCTCCCCGGGCAGCCACTTCAAACCCGCCCACTCGGATCTCTCTGTGGTTGGAGGCTACGACAGCGACGTCGCCCGTGAGAAGGCCATCGATTACACCACCAAGATCTACGCTGTGAGCATCAGGGACATGCAGGGCACCAAGCCGCACCAGCAGCTGAAAGAAGCCTCCGTGGAAGAGAGGTAGGGTGCTGCGCGTGCACGAGAGAGAGAGAGAGAGAGAGAGAGAGAGAGAGAGAGAGAGAGAGAGAGAGAGAGAGAGAGAGAGAGGAAGACCAGGCCTCTAACTGCACCAGAGGGCCTTGTCCTTTTCCCTCCTCGGTAGCCAGATGGGCCTCTCTGCCCCCACAAATGGTGACAGCCTCCGAGCACACAGGACCTGCTCTACCCTGTCCTGTAGGGTCGCTGGGTGTCGGCAGGGGCTCGAGCGATGGCACTGAGTTTGGTTTCTGGTGGGGTCTAAGTAGAGTTGACCGGCACATGTCTGCTGGGCAGAATTGCCCACTGACCCCGGTGGGTGGCAAGGTGAGTCGCACTTTGTAGAAGCCGGCTGTGGATCCTGACTTGGGTGCACATGACATGTGGTTCGGCTTGGCCAGCAAGGATCTCAGGAGAGCCCCAGGACCATCGGGAGGGGGCGAGCTGAGAGGAAAGGGGAGCTTGCTGGCCGGCGGGAGGGAGGGCAGGCTCCCCAGGTCACACAGGAATCCTGGGAGCCATGGAAATGCCCTGTGCCCTGTAACCTGCTTACAGTCGGTCTGGTAGTTAGGCAACGCCAGGCCCACAGGAACAGATGGTGCTGCCATGCTCGCGCTGCTTACAAAGAGGGTTTCGTGCTTACAAAGAGACCTTTTGATACGCCATTCGAACGAGGGATAGGCACATTCTCCTTTCTTTGAAGGAATAAACCCTCTTATTGATGGCCATTTCTTACTGTGCATATGTGAACTCTGGGAGGGTCGATACTGAATAAAAACTCTGGAATCTGAAGAGAATCCGCAGGTCCCAAATGTTCTCACCCTCAGCTGTAGATTCTCACACTGAGGTGGGTTCACTGCTCACAGTGTGCGCTGCCCTGGGCCTGGAGTGCGCGCTGCCCCGGGCCTGGAGTGCGCGCTGCCCCGGGCCTGGAGTGTGCGCTACCCTTGGCCTGGAGTGCGCTGCCCCGGGCCTGGAGTGTGCGCTACCCTTGGCCTGGAGTGCGCTGCCCCGGGCCTGGAGTGTGCGCTACCCTTGGCCTGGAGTGCGCTGCCCCGGGCCTGAAGTGCGCTGCCCCGGGCCTGGGGTGCGCGCTGCCCCGGGCCTGGAGTGCGCTGCCCCTGGCCTGGGGTGCGCTGCCCCGGGCCTGGGGTGCGCTGCCCCGGGCCTGGAGTGTGTGCTGTGTGATTACTGCCTCCTTCACGCTTCCTCAGCGCTCGCTGCCTCATCATCAGGCCGATCCAGGGCCGACTCGCAGCGACCCTACAGAACTCACAGCGCCGCCCCTGTGGGTTTCTGAAACCGGACGTCTTCACTGGCGCTGGAAGCCTCGTCTTCCTGCAGTACAGGCTGGTGGTTTCGAACTCCTGACCTTGCAGTTAGCAGCCCAACGCATCGTCCACTATGCCAGCAGGGCTCCTTTGCCTCTCTCTGGTCGGGGGAAGTTAGGCACAAGAAACCAAAGTGTCCGTTACTCTAGCAAGATGTCCGTGCTAGAGATTAAAGTGAGCTGGATTCGATGGTGGGTGAGCCCCCAGACCCGCAGCCCGCCCGCATGCCTCTGCTGGGTGTTCACAGGAGCACTGGGAGTTCGCTTTCAACCGAAACAAGAGCAATGAGGGAGATCTGTCTGCAGTGCGGCTCTCTGTGGCCATCAGAGTTGGTGACCGTTCCCAGGAGAAAACGATGTAAAAGAACTTAGCTCTAAATTTCAGGAAAACTGCCCCAAAGTACTTCAGTACATGATGAATTGACCTCCCACCCAAATAATCCACTCAAAAACTTGGCTTGGATTAAGCATTCTTTGGGGAGAAGGGGGGTGTTGCCTAACACTTCCGACTTCACGAGGTCTTATGTAATGACTTGCCTTGGCTTTTGTTCCAAGGACGTTCTGGCTGATTTCCCAGCCCGGTGGTGCTTTCTGCTATGATCCAAACCAGCCCCTGAGACAGAGCCCTCTAGCCAGATTCCTCGTTCTTAACCACTGCGCTGCCTTCTCACCTAAAACTGGCTCCTCGTACTGTTTCTGAAGGCACTCACTCGGTGGCACCCTGGGTGCACGCTGGGCTGCTCATTGTAGAGTTGGCAGTTCAAAGCCAGCAGCTTCTCCTCAGGAGGAAGACGGGGCTCTCTGCTGCTGTCCTCCTGTCCTGTAGTGCTCCATGAGATGGAAGAGACTCCACGGTAGTGTTTGTTCGTTTTTGTTTTACATGTGCCTCCTTCACTCTTGGTTCTCTCTGGGCGAGTCTGCAAATCTTGCCTGCCTGACTTAGGAAGAGGCGGAGCAGAAAGGGTGCAGAGGGCCCCCAGAAACCTTGTGTGCCTTCAAAGTCGGAATTCTGAAGCTGCCTCATTTTCTTTTTTTTTTTTAATGGAAGTGGAATTATTTATTAACACTTTAATTTCTAAGTCTTCTGATTATTTGTGAATTTCATCAAAGATCATCTAGATTTTATCTTCTATGAATTGTCTCTTTGTGTCTTTGTTGTAGAAGAAGTTTTTACAAGTTCTTTATAAATTCTAGATGCTAATTATCAGTTATATGTGTCTAGGTTAGCTGCCTCATTTTCTATGGGACATTTACCATAGCTGGGCATTTCCAGGGTTGCCCCTCCCTTCTTACAAAAAGAAAACACAAACAAGAAAGATGCCGCTGGTACCCTGAGCAGTTCCTGTCCCCCGGTTGCTATGTGGTGAATGGCAGCTCAGAGCAACCGCTGACCGTGGCAGCGAGCAGGCTTCCCGGGAGGCGGGGCCCCCTCTTCCTCTTTCTTATCCGGCAGCTCATGGTGCCAACCGCCTCTCATCAGCCACGGAGCCAGACAGGCTCCTTACGAGGTGGTAGAGGCAGGCATTTCAGTGTTTTGAACAACATCATGCACAGTGGGGTGTAGTTAAGAATATGTGCCATTTAAATACGGGGCTCAGAGGACTAAGCAAGCCTTTTCTCTGAAGAGCCCGGGCTCACTTAGAAAGCCCAGACAACACAGTCCCCACAGGGGCTGTCAGCAGGAAAGCGGGCCAGCTGCACGGCATGCTGGGAGCAGAGCAGCCCACACCCGGCAGGGGTGACTAGCAAGGAGGGTCTGACACAGCCGCTCCATGGGAGCCAGGCCTCGCCAGTCCGTCTAGGGATGCCGGACTCCAGAAATCCGGGACTGTAGGCAGCCTCTAAACCACAGAAGCAAGAAAGCGGGGGCCAGGCAAGGTGGGGCGTCCAGAGATTTGTGAGGAAGCTGGGTACGAGATGGACGGTGGGGTAGGACTCGATGTTGGGGCCGGCAGGACAACAGGCCAGGCAGCCACGCCTCTGTCCTCAGCTGGGCACACAACAGGGCTCTCTGGACTGTGGTGCCCGGGGGTGGGAGAGGCAGGTAGCGACAGTGGCCACCAGGAGCCTGGGGCTCGAGAACAGTCATCCTGTCAGTCAATGGTGGCAGAACCTAGCCCTGCTGACCACTGGGCGCCACACTGTCTTGGACAGCCGGCTCTTCCAGGCCTTGACTTCACTGTGCCCTGGGGTTCTGACCTGCAAACCACTATCCGCACCATGAATCAGCCCCGACTCAGAGCAACCCTGTGGGACGGGAGGGCTGTCCTGTGGGAGCAGAAAGCCTGGTCTTTCTCTCGCGGAGCAGTAGATGGTTTAGAACTGCTGGCCTTGCTGAGAGCAGCCCAGCGTCATATCCGCTCTCCTGCAAGTACCTGAGTATGTGTTTTTGGAACCTGGGCCAGCGGGCTCGTCAGTAAGATCAGTGGGCACTAAGCACTCAGGCCTGAAAACCCCGCTTGGAGGGACCTGGTTGCCTAGCCCCAGTGTTCCAGGCAGGCCCAGCTTCCTCCCCACCTCTGAGGGCAGTCAGAAACACCATGAAAGCAGCATCTGTCACAGGGAGGACAAAGGCCCGGTAGGCAGCTGCAGGTTCCGTGGCAGACCCTGGTTAAGCAATTGAACTTGTAATTGACAAAGTCGTCAGTCAGACGCTGCTGGTGGGCTTGCACATCACTTTGAGGCTTCTTTCCATGCTGCTTGGTGCATCTTTAATACATGGTGCATTCTGATCCTTACAGGGGTCTCCCAGGATTCTGGTCACCTGCTTCTGCTATGCATGTCCCCGGGACCTGGCCACACTAACGAACCGTGTGTGGTCAGTCCTGCTGCTCCTCTGCACCTTGTGGCAGGTGTGGGGCTGATGAAAGCCATGGCACCCTCTCAGAATTCAGAACCTGTGCTTCCAGACTCCCCCAGGACCCCCGGGGCCTGCCTTTATCCACAGCGCCCTGCATGTGGTCCTGGTCAGAGCCCCCCGCTTCCCCCCAGCCTCCCTGTGTTCTGAGCCCCGACACGGAGGGCCTCCTTGTGCTCAGCCTGCAGGGTCCTCATCCCATGTGGGCTCCCAGTGGTGACTGTTCTCATCATCCGTAAAGGTGACGTGATGACGTGACAACCCACTGCCGTCCAGTCAATTCCCGCTCATCACCACCCGCTACAGAGTTCCCAAGGCTGGGGGAAGACTGTCTTCCTCTTTGTCGCTGCTCCCCTACTTTACCAAGTACGATGTCCTTCCCAGTGCGTCTTTCTCCCGATACCATGTCCAGAGCATGGGCGACAGTCTCACTAGCCGCACTTCTAAGGAATGTTCTGGTTGTACTTCCGCCACTACAGTTCATTCTTTCGGCGATCCGTCGCATATCCAATAGTCTTTGCCTTATGAGCCCTGTTGGGCTGCTAACCATAAGATCAGCAGTTCAAAACCACCAGCCACTTTCTACTCCCACTAACCCTTACCGTCACACACACCCACAGGGGCAGTCCTACCCTGCCCCGTAGGGTCGCTCTGAGTTGGCAGTGAGGCCCTCTGATGTAAATGTGCCCATTCTTGCCCGCCTCCCCCCAGAGCTTGCCGGCATAGGGCCCGTCGGGAGTGCTCCCGGCCTCACGTGACTCCTTCGCTCCTGATGCTTCCCATGGACCCTCTCCCTGGATTTGCCCAAAGCCACGCATTCTTGATTTCTTGAGGGCTGCCGTTGAGAGTCGACTTTGTTCTGCTTGTCAGGGTGTTGTTTGTTGGTCTCTTCACACTGTATGACTGAAGACAGCAGTCTTTGTTCTTCGCCAGGAAGTGCTGCCAGGCCTGAGGGTTTTCAGCAAGCCAGGTGGGTCATCTGCCTGTCATCGATGGCCAATGAGCTTACCTCTGCTGCCGATGCCAAAACTTTATTAATCTTTCTTTTGATGTGTTGATTCTCGGCTAGCGACATATAGGACATCTAGTATCTGAGATAGAGTTTCATGAAATTGGTTGATAATTAAAGGAAGAACCTAAGTCTTTGAAATTCGACCTTCACTCTCTGTGTGCCTTGAAAGGGAGTCCTTGAGGAGACAGATGTCAGCAGGGGTGAGAGCCAGTGGGACTGGGGCCCCACCAGAGTAGCAACCCATAAGGGAAAGGCCAGGTGGACAATAGCCTTGTCGGAGAGGACCGCCTGCTGGGCTGAGAGCTGAAGGAGAGGGCTGGCAGTAACCCATCTGAGTCCGGCAGGTGAGGAAGTGTCGGGGCATAAAGGCCCCATCCTCTCTCCTTTCTCCCTCTGAGCTTCCACCGGTGTCTCCCGTGATCCCGTCAGAAGCTACAGGACAAGAGCGCCCATGGATCATCCCTGGGGACCAGCTCCACAGGACACCGAGCGAGATGGAGGAGAGGGAAGAGGAGGTCTGCAGGGGCACCCATAAAACAATCAGGATCACCCTCACCTCATTGTTTGGGCTTTCTTTTTTTATTGGTTTATTTGGGTTTTGTCTTCCCAGTGGAGGTGTCGTGGTTATGGAATTGGGCTGCGATCTGCAAGGTCAGCAGTTCAAAACCGCCCGCCAGTCCTCAGGAGAAAGATAGGGTTTTCTATTCCAGAGGCTTCATCCGTGCAGGGACCCTGCACAGGGATTTTGGACTCTGCTGTCATCCTTCTGGAAAAGCCAGATGTTGATAGTCTCCGCTCTGCCACCATTCCCTCCGGCAGCCGTGGGTTTCATGTTGAACACTCCGGACCGCACAGACGGGCGTGCTTCTACGGTGTGGACTTGGGTGACGCCACGCTGCGAGGACGGTTTGAAGACCAGCCTGTAAGACTTCAGGGGCTCTTCTCTGTGATGGCCGGGCCCCATCTAGCTGCTTCACCACACTGCGACAGCACCATATGGCCAGGGATTGTTTCGCGAGGGCGAGTGTCCAGTGGGGCCATGTCTAAGAACTAGTTGTCTTTAGGGGTGGCCTACACTTAAGTGTGAGCCCAGATCCACTCCTGTGTCTGTGATTTACATATGGCTCTGGTTCACGTTATAGACAGGGAACGTGATCGATAGATAACCCATCCTCCTGGGCGTGAGGTCATTCTATTGATAGTGCCATGCACGTAGCTAATGGTATAGAATTTAAAACACTGTAGAGAAAAGGAAATTATACGTGTATAGGCCAGCTTCAGACCTCAGTACATGAATCGTTGGTTTGTACAAAGTAAGCACTTCAGTAACTGGACACCGTTTACACGAACAGTTGTAAACAGTTGGTGATAGGGCAAAACTTTCAAAGACCCACATTCAGAAAGGCAGAACCATGCCTAGCAGACTAATACCTGCTTCACGGTCTTTAGAAAGGGCGCAGTCATGCCCCCAGTGTGCGATGTGGTTGGATGTCTTCCTACTGCAGCCTGGGGGGCCAGGTTCGGTCGTTTATTTGTGACTGTCCCATCGCCTCTCCTCCTGCGCTGTTACTATTAACCGTCTGCACAGCGGATGATAATAGTAGAAACTCTCACTTTATGTATTCAGGTGGAACGTGCACTGAGGCAAAAACGTGGCTCTATCAGGGCACGATGCAGAGTACACACAGGTTTAACTCTCTGGTGGATAGTGGCTTACAGCCATCTGCCCGTCCTTATTTTTCTACCGAGACACGGTGGTTAGGACACGGCCGCTTTCACGCAGCGCCGAGCCAACGTGCTCTGGGTCTCCAAGCCTCATTGCCGACTATGGACACGGCATTTGGGGCTTTAATGATCTTTTCTATCCATCTTTGTGACATTGTTTTACTTTTACACCCTCTGACTGAAGGAAGGAGAGATTCAACCTACTCCCCACACCTCGCCTCGTAAACTGTGCCATTTATAGCCACAAATCGAAATCCCCAAGTGACCCGGAGTACACTCTTTCCTCCCTCAGGAAGGCCTTGAGCTTCTGCCCGGCTGTTTACTTCTCTCAAGCCAGGAAAGGCATTCCTTTAAAAAAAGAGTCTGCAGTAGAAAAGTTGATTTTCTCACTTCAATTTTACAGTTGTGACGGTCAGTGTGACTTACCTGTGAACTGGGCTCACTGTGGACATTGGGGGTTACGCCTCGGGCTCTAGCCACAAGGTTAGCAGTTTGAAACCACCAGCCGCTCTGCGGAATAAAGCTGAGGCTGTCGACTCTTGTGAAGATGCTCTGCCTCAGACACCCACAGAGGCCGCTTCGCTCCGTGCCGTAGGTCTCTGGATCCAAACTGACTCAACGCAAGAATTTAACCTTTGTAGGTCTTCGGGGGTGTTTTCTTAAAGATATCTTAAACGTGGTAGCTCTGGTTACTAGTTTTTAGATACAGGGGGCTTCAAAAATTCCATTCTCTTTTAATTCTACTTTTCCACAAAAATTGTAAACCCCCTTGTACACATGCACCCCTCGTGGATCACCATGGTCGGGTTCCAAAGAGCAGGCTGTTACTTGAAGGTCAACATTGTCCTCCTGTTGCTGTCGAGGCAAAAAATAGATGTGTGCCCCAGATTCTACCAGCTGAGAAAACGGGGTGCGGGTCACACCTGACCCCTCTGGCTACACAAGGGAGAAGAAGAATCCACCGCCACCCTGCCCAAGGATGGTTCCCAGGAGAAAGAAGTCAGACGCTCCCCCACCCTCTGACACCAACTGCCTCTCCCAAGGCCCTCTCCTCCCCTTCCAGGTCAATCCAGTGCTCCGTCCGCACAGGGAGCACTCTCAGCCAGTGCTCAGTGCCACGTGGCTCGTTGGGAAAGCTAACAGTTTCCCAGGGAATCATCCAAAAGCAGAAGGGACACGGTGGTTTAGCGCACAGCACCTTTTCTCTGCCATGCTGGCAGGCATGGCCGTGACCTCTGCCCACATGCTCCCTTAGCCGCTGCCTCTCAGGCAAGGCTGCAAAGGCTCCTTTGTGCTGATTGATGGCCCAGATGCACCTCAGTCTGCAAACCAGCTTCCCGCCCGAGGCGCTCCCCTTGATTTGGTCTGGGCTAGGAAGTGTGCCACTTTGCCTATGACCTTGGCACCGCTCCTCTACTCTATCTCGGGTCTGCGTGCGTCAGCCTCTGCTGCCTCTGCTACTTCGGCCAGGGATCTAGCACTCACTCCACCGGCAATCTCTGGTCTGATTTCTCAGGTGACTCACTCTGAGATCCAGCAGGTTGGCAAAACTGGCAGTTCAAAACCACCAGCCGTTCTCTGAACTTTCTACTCCCTTAGACAGCTGCCGTCTAGGAAACCAAAGGGTCGACATGCTTTGGCATCTACTTGGTGGGAGAAAGAGAGAGAGAGAGAGAGAGAGAGAGAGAGAGAGAGAGAGAGAGATCTCTCATGCCCTCGCCCAGGCATTGAGTGGGAGTTACAAAGATTATGGAGGGAAGAATCGTACCAAGTAACCCCATTTCCCCAGACTTGTCTAGGTAACATGTACACACGATCATACCTTCTAGTAATATGTTTTGAGAAGAAACTTTTTTATACATGTTTATCGATCAAGTTTTAGATCTTAGTTTAAGCTCTATATAATCAGTAAGATATTAAGATGTTTATGTAATAAATAAACCTGCAGAAGTTAAAGCCTGCCAAAGGTGGGAACCTGTCAGAGAATGAAAACTTAAATATAAACCACCACATGGTGAGCGCCGGAAATACAGTGACTACACCGTGTGAAGGGGGGAGAAGTGTGAGACTCAGAAACACAACGCAGTTCTCACAGATTCTAGTTTTCACAGGCCTCACTGTATTTATTGATGGACGGGTGTGTGGATGGATAGATGAATAGATAGAGGTTGTTTTTAAACAACAACAAACTGGCTCATACACTTGTGGCGGCCTAGGAAGTCCACCCATTTGTGAAGCCAAGAACCAGGTTGGGGATTCCATAGGCTTCTGTACCCCAATCTGTAGGTCAGGTGGTAGGAGGAGCGAAGGATTTCTGGTGAATTTATCAGCTGGAGGTGGAACATGTCTCACGGAGAGACTCCATTGTAGCTCTTAGAACCTGCAACCAGTGGGTTGAGGCCAACCCCATTATTAGATTGGAAGGTGATCACTTTACTTAAGGCCCATGATCCAATCATACGTGGTGACTTCCCAACAGGACCTGGACTAGTATGTGACCAGTTGGGCCTCACAGCTGGGCACGCGGACCGTAAGAACGATCGCAAGGCACAGGGGACCAGGGCACTCCCCTGGCTGCCGTAGACGTCCTGTCATGGGTGGGTGAGCCCCGGGCACAGGAGCATGCGACCCCGGCCGGTCCTGCACCCCCACACAGTGTCCCTGTGCCGGAGCCCATGGTTGCAGCCGTGGGGTCCATCCAGCTCCCTGGGGGGCTCCCTCCCATCGCTGCCCCTCCACTTTACCTAGTGGGAGGCCCTCGTTGTCCTGTTGAGGAGGCAGGACGTCTTCGCAGGAAGGGGCAATCGGGTGTGGCCCCTTTAAACCATGCTAGTGGGCGGGTGGGTTTGGAGGGCCAGGGTCCCCTGAGGGTGCGCTCCAAGCACAGTACCCTCCTCTCTAATCAGCCCTTCCAAACCCCACTCTTGGGGTGTTCCCCTCATGTTTGCCATCTTCTGCCTCTCCGAGTTCCTGTCACTTATCAACTTCCATTCTCCAAGGGGCTCCAGCCCCAGCCCCAGCCCCCACTGTGGTTGTGGGTCACATCAGCCCCCGAGCCCCTAGCTCACTCAGGGACATAACCTTGGGATGGCCGTGCCTCGTGTGCCTGATCCTCGCCCCCAGTAAGACGCCCAGTGCCCATGGCTATCTTGCCAACTACCCCTGGGCCTTCTTACCACTCTGTCGTCCCACTCCTGTCTTCAGTTCATTCTCTCTGCAGTTGGTCGGTCGGGCGTCTCTTCCTCCCCGGTGCAGCCCCTCACCCCTCTGCTCTTGGCGATGACCTTTCTGGTTGCCTTCATTGGGGAAGGAGAAGCCCTTGTAAGCACACCCCGTCCTGACCCAGCTCTCTCCTCTTCCTTTCCCCAGGGGTCATCCTCTCCTCCTTCCTGTCCCTCAGAGGACCATGCTCCCTCAGCGGCGGCTGACCCAGCCCCCCATCCACTCCCCACCCTGCTCCCTGGCCGCCTCCATTCTCCTCTCTCGGGTCTGCAGTCTCGATCTCGGCCACGTCCCGCCCACACCGACCTCCATTCTCCTCTCGCTCAGCTCCCTGACCGTCTCTGGTCTGATCTCGCTCACTTTCCGTCCTACTTTCCCCCTCCCACCTTCCTCCTCCAGACTCCTCAGAGCCTCTCCTGTTTGGATCCTCGCTTTGTAAGCATCTCATCTCTCAAGGCGGGGGCTCTTTCGATGTGGTGGTCACTGTGTGTGCATAAGAGGGTCTTCTGCCACCAAGTCGACCCCTCTCTGTCTGCCATTTATTTTATAGTTTCGTTGGCACATAATCCACGTATCACAGGTTTTGACAGTTAACCATATCAAAGGGTAATCGTACAATCGTTATCTCGATCAATGGTAGAACTTTTTCTTCTTTTTAATTTTTTTCATGTTTTAATCACTTTTAAAATGGGCT
Source organism: Tenrec ecaudatus (assembly GCF_050624435.1). Lineage (NCBI taxonomy): Eukaryota > Metazoa > Chordata > Mammalia > Afrosoricida > Tenrecidae > Tenrec > Tenrec ecaudatus. The sequence continues at coordinate 1,316,558 of NC_134546.1, forward strand.
AGTCCGTCCTAGCGCTCCCGCCCCCTCTTTCCGTCTTTGTCTTCTCTCTCTCCACTCTGTGGGCCTGCTGGCTGTCTCGTGCCAACCCTTCTGTCTCCCAGAGCACCTCTGCCACACGGAGACAGACTGCAAGCCAGATAGGTGGTTCTCTAAGGCCACGATAGAAAAGTTCAAACAAACAGTGGAATTCACTTTATTAAGCCTAATACACCAATGATACAATCCTTACAGTACATAGTCCATATAAAAGTATTGAATTTTTTATAGTCTTTAACCTCCCTGGCGATAATCGCAAGTGTGGCTCGGGGTACATGTTACTGTGAGAAGCAGTAACCCCGAGCCGCACTCGGGGTTACACTGCAGAGAAGTCGCTTATCTGCTCCCAGGTGTCCTCCGCTGTGATCGCAGAGCCATCTGACTCCTCTCTGACTCCTCGTTCCCTTCCATTCTCTGCGTGCAGTGTCACTGTGCAGGCACGGAAGTGGACGGGAAATTCAAACCTGCAAGTGTAAAAGAGACATAAACACACACAAACAGTGATACAGTGTAACCTGTGAGGATTACATTGTATCAAAGCAAATCACCTCAGATTTGTCCCTAGATGTCTCCAGTGCCTTGCCTGCCCTTTCACTGTCATTTGGAAAATTTTTTGCCTGGAAATTTTTTGTCCATGGCATCCAAAAAGTGTCACTTTAGCACAAGAGGAGTTTTAGACCAGATAAATGACAGCGACAGTGATTTAGAATTACTCAGAGAATTTTGTATTAAAGATGATCATACCTAGAATGTCTACTAGAGATACTAAAATGAGTAATTTCTTAAGAATTACAGGCCTATAATATAAAACAACAAAATTTATGCAAAACAATGTACCACTTTGGGTACAAAATTACTGACATAATTGGACTGCCAGGGAGGTTAAAACTAGGTTTAGGATCTTCAGAATCCAGTGTGCAGCTTACAGTGACAGCACATCTGAGTTTGGAGTGGCCACGGCTCAAATGCCCAGCAGTGCACGGCCGGTGACTGCCCTGTTGGAAAGCTTAGCTCTCCTCTCCCTCGCTTTTTTGAGACAAGCTCTTAGGGTCCACCTCCCATCCCCCCAAGTATTCCTTCTTGGTGCCCCACCTCTGCATCCTCCCCCAGCCACTCTCGCCAGTTGGTCCTTAGGATTTCACTTTTCTTTCCTCTTTTCCACCTACACCCGATCTCTGATTAAGCTCACATCCCACCCATCACCTGACAATCTCCCCCCCTTCACCCCTTCCCTCCCAGGTGGACCCCCAACCCACAGATGTCCACATCTTATTGTACCCAAACTAGATGCCCACCTTCCCCATGAGTCTTCTCCTCGGGCCATGGTGCCACATGGCGTTAGCTCGGACTGCATGTCCTCCTGCACCCCTCCAGCCAATCAGTCTCCAGGCCTCATGAAGCTGTTCTGACGTCCACAGGCAGCGCTCAGCCTTCCCCGCTCGCCCTTGGAGAACCGCAGCAGTTTCTCCACTCCTTGCCCCATGTACTCCCAGTGCCCCCTCCCCATCCTCCGCGCCTCCATCCTCCGCCCAGATCACGTGCTGCTCCCCTCAGATGGCCAACTCTGGACCCACCCCCACTGTGAAAGGAGTCTTCAGGACGGCGGGCTTTCTTTGTGCGCTGGTTCTCCTGCCTGCCCACCTGCTCTCAACTCCACTCTGCCGTCGCGTAGCTCCAGAGATGGTCCCGGGAGACACCGAAGCACCTTGAACAGAATCCAGTGCCTCTTCCGTTGGGGGCAGAGTACCAGGGCTTTGGAGACTGTTCCTAAACTTGGACCTCACCTAGAGCAATAGCTCAGAATCTCTCTCCCTCGTTAAAACCTGTCGATCTTTGGAAGTCAGATGAACGTCAAGGTGTTTTAACCCAGAGGAACACACAAGTGCAGGAACAGAGTTCTGTCCAGATCAGGCAGATCCCACAGCCCTGAAGTCCTTCCCTGGTGGGGTCCATCTTGTTGGCAGACAATTTTGAAACAGCCTTCGGGCTGTGGACTGGGTCCCACCTAAAACCAGGGCCCAGGGTCGCTGCCTTTCCCAACAAAGGGTGAGGACTTGGAGCAGCATCTGGCACAAGTGGGGAGAGGGCAAGGGCATTTTAAACATCATCTGACTACGTAAACTGGAAGCTGCTTCAGACACACATGTCTTGGCTAAGTGGAGCTGAGTCTCTCCACAGCCAGCCCACTCTTTATCAAGATTGTGCAGAAGGGCTTTCTCGTGCAGGCTTTTTTTTCTGGACACACACGTACACACGTCCCGCCGGCTCTCATGTTGTATCTCCTTGGCTTGTGACTGGCTTTCAACTTCCTCCTCCGTCATTCCAGAAGCCTTGGCTCTGAACACTCTCCTGTGTCGCTCACGTCACCCCATATACTGCTCCACCTGCCTCTGCCAGCCAGCATCTCAGGGAGGGATAAGAGGGGCAAAAGCCAGGCAGTGGTCACCCCTCAGGCCTCTGGGAGGTGAGAGCCTGTGTCCTGAAAACACTTCACCCAGTGGCTGGAGAGTAGGCTGACAGCAGTTTGGTCCTGCCCACAGAATGTGCTGGCCATTCTGTTCAGAGGGACAGGGCTTACTGGGCCGGTGGGGGGCGGGAGGGGGGGCGGGTTGTCAGCAGCCTTCAGCCCCACAGCAGGAGCAGGGCTGCCCCATGACTCAACGCCGAGCCACATACTTGAGTCCAGGGCCCCTCCTTGGGTTTCCTCCTCCACCTTCTTCTCCTTCTCCTTCTCCTCCACCTCCTGCAGAACGTCTCCTGGTCTCATGCCTGTCGGCTCCCTCTCTCCTGATGACCCGCTCCTGTGCCCTGCCAGGTGCCGTCCTGCAGCCTGCTGCCCACTGGTCTGCCCAAGTCCCTTCAAAAGCCTGCAGTCTCCCCAGGAAGTCCCTATGTCTCCCTGCTCCTCCCACTACCCCGTCCCCAACCCTGCAGCCCCCAGCTCTCAACCTTCAGGGCCTCCTTGCCAATCCTCAGTGGCGCTCCCCCCTCCCATCATGTGCCAACTGGGCACAACCAGCTAGATACCATTACTGGGATGAAAAAGGAGACAGTGTCCCCATGCCTGGGGCTCGTTCCCACCTCGGCAGGGCTTTTCGGACTCATTGCCATTGGCGTCTGAATCCGGGCAGATTTAGATCCGGTGAAAACTGGGAAAGCCTCCCTCCCGAGCTTGGCTGAGTTTGACATTTTTGGCAGCTCTTCCCACGTCTGAGGTTGTGAGTGCTGTTTATAGCCTCCTGAAAAGAAACCTTTAATACTTGTATTGTGTTTTAACTTGCTTTCCTATGGAGGCAGGGAATTGTCAAGTAAGTATGCACTCGGGGGCCGCCAGGGGTCCGGTGCCCACAGGCACTGAGCATCATGCAGAATATACGGCGGCACACACCGGGGCCCTGGCCATCGCTGAATTAACTGCAATGCAGGTCCCTTCCTTCTGCCCTCCTCCCCTTCTGAAGCAATGCAGCCGCCAAACGTGTGCTTGTGAATGTCCACTGAATTGCTCAGAGGTGCCTTTACTTCTCCGTTTCTGAACTAAAGCCCAAGTGGAAAAATACAATGAGAAAAGCACCCTGCGAGCTCTGTGTGTATCTATATACAACCTGATGTATATAGAAGAGCCTCGTGTCCATGTGTGTATGCATCTCCTACCCACGTGCACGGTGTGAGAGCCCCATAGGATGCAGCCTTTGGTATAATACCACGTATTATACAGCCTGTGTGTGTCTGGAAACGGAGCCCTGTGCTTAGTCTCCACACCATACTGTACAGTCCTGCCGGAACTCTAGTGTGCCCCCTGCCCTCCTATCAGACCCTGGCTTGCCCCCGTCCCACCCCTCCACATCCGAAGGGAAAAGAAGAGGCCCACAGATTTCAGGTGAAAGCCCCACTGAGAGACGAGAGAGCAGATGTCCCAGGAGCGATCATTAATGCAAAGGAAGTATCTCATGGCAAGAGCCCGCCCCCCCAGTGTGCCCCATTTGGCGGCAGTGACGTCAGCCGGGGGCAGTGTTTCTATGGAGATGGAGCTCCCCATTCTTGCACGGTGACTGTGATGCCCTGTGGTCCATTATCTTAGCATCACATAGCCTGCTTGGGTTGAGGGTTTCTGAGACAATAAGGCCCCCGTTCTCTTCCCCCCATGCTCTCAAATGCTCGCATGCACACGCACACACACTTGTGCACACATGTGCAAAGACACACATGTACACACACGCATGCACACATGCCAGGCCGCACACAAATTCTCAAGGCCACACACATGCCAGGCTGTACACACACATACACACACATACACACATGCAAGAACACATACTCAGGGACACACAGGCATGCACACACACAAATGCACATACATGCAAGGACACATACGTGAGCATGCACACACACATGCCAGGCTGCACACACACAAGGACATGCACATACACATGCATACACATATGCAAGGACACACAGGCATGCACACACATGCCAGGACACACATGCGAGCATGCACACACACATGCCAGGCTGCACACACACAAGGACACGCACATACACATATGCAAGGACACACAGGCATGCACACACACAAATGCACACGCATGCAAGGACACATGCATGATGGAGCACGCACACACACACACGGCACACCAGCAGGCAAGAAACGCTCCGATCATTTGCCTCCATTAGCAAGGAGCCAGCCTTGACTGGGAATCCACACCCCCTGCAGGATGTCTGTCCAGGCCCAGGTTGTTGCCTTCTGACAAAGACCCTCTCTAAGGAGCCGAGGCCGGGCACAGTCTGTAGGCGTATTAGTGCAGAGCTTGTCCAAGACACCCACCCTGGAAGGGGCTTTCTGGACGCGCAGATGGGCGCACCCCATGATGTTTGTGTCCGCCTATACCAGCATGTCGTGAAGCATGTATGTGCCACACAGGACGCCTGCTGCTGGGGCAGCTGTGCATGAGGGGGGTGCTGACACCACTCCAACATGTACTGAGTGTCTCCCTTGCCTTTGTTTGCTGCTTCCAAGGGGATCCAGGTAATCTAACCTCTTTGCTTCTCCTCAGAAGGATCACTCCTGGCCGGGGGGCTGGCTTCCCTCCACCCAGCCTAGAGCTCCTGGTCTCTGAGCAGCCTGACCCTAGAGAGCCCATCACCCATTACTGAGAACCAGCCTCATCAGAGAGGAACCCACCAGGACTTAATTAAATGTGGGAAGGTGACCAAACCTCCCCAAGACTGACCCCGAAGCCTGGGACGGAATGAGAGTGAGAGGCACTAGTGCCTTCCCCTCTTGCCCACCCAACCCATCACCCTTGCTGTGTGCGACAGAAAGCCTCTCGCCTCTGCCCCAGGACACGTAGAGCCTGGACCCAGGGACCCAGCTGACACCGGGCATCTCGCCCCTGGACCCAGGGACCCATCTCACACCCGGTCATCTGGACCCAGGGACCCAGATCACACCCAGGCATCTCGCCCCTAGACTCAGGGACCCATCTCACACCTGGGCATCTCTCCCTTGGACCCAGGGACCCATCTCACACCCAGGCATCTCTCCCCTGGACTCAGGGACCTGCCTCACCCCTGGGCATCTCTCCCCTGGACTCAGGGACCTGCCTCACACCCGGGCATCTCACCCCTGGACCCAGGGACCCATCTCACCCCTGGGCATCGCTCCCCTGGACTCAGGGACACGCTTGGTAGCTGTGGGACTTGGAGCAGTGCTGCCCAGCTCCTCCTCCTGCCGAGCCCTCTGTAGTTCCAAAAGAAGCGCCCGTGGGATCCCCGCAGCATACAGGTGCCGGAAGGGTCCTGGGTCCCCTGAGTCTGGGGTGTCCAGGCCTGGTGGAGTGGGCCATTCCTGTCAGGGGTGACTTTCCTGGTGGCAGGGGACAGGACAGAATCAACCCAGGTGCGGGATCTCCTCCGCCTGCAGTTCAACACGGTGCTTTCTTCGGCCGCTCTGTCCCAGGCCCCCGGTCAGCCGAGCAGCTCCGCAGCCGGAGAAGCTACAGAGGAACAGCATCGCCAAGAAGAAGCAGCTGGTTGAGGTAAGGACCGGAGAGCCTTGGCCTTCGCCTGACAGGAAACCCACCTGGTGCCTCACAGACACTCCATGCAAGCCCACAGAGATCGTGCCTGCCTCTTGTCCCCACGCCCTTCTGCATGCTCATGCCCCACACCCCCATCCCAGTGACCAGAACCACATCAGGGAACCATAGTCCTCCCCCACCCCAAAGCCCACACCGGGTCCTGTTGATGCTATTCTGAAATGAATGTAGCATCAAACCCGCCCCCCCCCCCACCTTTCCAATGCTGGGCCCTCAGCATCCCTGGCGTGGACAAGAAAGAGGGGGAGACAGAGAAAGACACAGCGAGGAAGGGGTCCTGTTGCCCCACTGTCTCCAATGCTCCGTGGGCAGGCAGTCACCATACCCCTATCTATTAATTTCATACCAGCCGCACAGCCTCCTGTCAACATCCCCACTGTGCAGGCTGGTATGGTACTTCCTTGTAGGCTTTGTTGTTTCTTAGCTAGATGGCCGCCTGATTGTCTCCAAGCCTTTAAGACCCCTGATGCTATACCATTTGATAGCCGGGCACCATCAGTTTTGTTTGCTTAGGTCCAGTTCCCAAGCTTTAACCCCTCCCCTGCCAAGCTCATCCGCTGAGATTCTCCACTGCCACTCCCACCTGAAACCCTTTATGGTCTCTGAGGCTCTGCTGTGGACTTGCCAGCCCTGTATTTGTGTCTCCCCTGCTTAGAAGACCCTACCCATGTGCAGTCCCTCTGGTGCTCTACCCAATAGCCCCTGTCCCACGCTACTGCCGCCCCGCCCCACTACACTTACAGGCTCACCAAGAACCAGAAAACCCACCTTTGAGAATTATATTGAATCCAAAACCAAATCAAGCCCTCCCCACCCCCATCGATTCTGACTCAGTGACCCTGTAGGACATATTATGACCCTCCATGGGGGTCCCGAAGCTCCTGGGGTCCCAAAGCTTCCAGCTTTATGGAAACAGACGGCCGGGTGTTTCTCCCATGGGTGCCGAGGGGGGTCGCAGCACCAACCTTTTAGCCGGCCGCCCCACACGGAGCCTGCTGCCACACCACAGGGTGTATGTATTGAGGAGCTGCATCCTGGACACAGCACAGGCCAGGAAAGACATGATGCAGGCACGGGGAAGCCACCCTGCACCGAGATGGCCACTCCCCAGCCCACCGAGGCCACGTGGGTCTGTTGCCCGAGGTTCCCTGTTCCCCAAGTCAGATTGAGAGGTGTGGCCCTCCTGTGGGACCAGGGCCGCCGCGGCGCTTGGGTTGACCGCTTGCAGTGAACCCAGCCATGCCTATCAGCATCCCAGCTTCCTCGGGGAGACACTCTGGCCACCCCGGGTGGGGTCAGTCCCCAGAACCTATTATAGTCCTTGTTTGTGGACAGTTCCTCGGGAGAGAGGCTGAGGGGCTGGGTTCAGGGTGGATGGGGGCTTTCCAAGGCTGGGTTTTTAAAGAGGAGAGCATCAGCCGGGCAACCTCCTGTCCTGTGGACTAAATGGATGAGTAGTTGGGACCCCAGGGCGCAGGAGGAAGTGTCAGGGGTGCCCGCGTGACACGACAGGTCTTGATGAGAACGCGCCATGGTGCCCAGCCGGTTTGATCTGGTTCAGCCATCCGTTTGCTTTGGAGAGCAGACAGACGGGCAGAAGCAGAAATTAGGGAGGGAATCCCGTCTGCCAGCACCGAGCCTGGAGCTCAGGGGGCTCAGGGGCTCGGGGGCTCGACCGTGCCGTGGAGGGCCTAGCACTGGTCTTCGTCACCTCAGGGGAGACGGGAGGAGAGAGGCTGTCAACGCAGACCAATATGGCGTTCCTCTTGCTCTTTTAAAGCCAGCGTCGGGCCACAGAATGAGCATGGCCCAGCGCCCGTTTCTGCTCTGCTAACCCCGGGTGCACTTAGGGGAGGCCATCTGAGCCCCCTCAGCCCACCCCGAGGCAGCACCACTCTGGGGCTTATCCTGGGCACCAAGCAGTCGGTGGAGTTGACCTAGAAACCCCTCGCCTCTTAGGGCACCGGTGGAAGGGCTGTGCCCCGCCCCACCCCGCCTCCCGGTCAAGAAGCAAACGGTCCCTGTGGGTGCTCGTCCCCCAGCACCAGCCCTCGGGGTGCGCAGCCTGCCCGAGCCCCCCTGAGGCCCGCTGTGGTCGTTGTGTGGGTGCAGGAGCTGGCGCTAGAGCACGTGTTTGGCTACCGAGGATCCGACTGCCGCAACAACCTGCATTACCTTAACGACGGCGCCGACATCATCTTCCACACGGCCGCGGCCGGTGTTGTGCAGAACCTCTCCACAGGTGACCCAGGGGGCAGGGGCGGGGGGGCGACACCCCACGCTGGCCTCCTTTCTCTTCAGGTGCCCGAGCCATCACCTAGCCCAACCCAAGCTTCCCACACCCTCCACCCTGGTCTCCCTAGAAGTGAGGGGTCATGGGACGGCCTCTCCGACCGGGAAGGACAGACAGAAGGCGGAAGGAGGGGCAGGGGGGGTCCTTTAGCGATGGGGACCAAGGGCGAAGCCGAGGGACGGGGTTTAAATTCATTTTCCAGTGATCCATCTTTCTGCCACCTTAATGGCCACCAGCGGGCGGTGGTCCTGACGTCTGGCCATATCTATCATGAGAATGGTGCCGACTTAACAGAAATGCCCCCAAGTGCCTCAATACTGTGATGACTCATAGTTTAAAAAGTTAACAAGAATTTCCACACACACAAAAAAAGACAGAGCTCATTTAACTGACCAGGGAGCCCGAGTTCCGATCCCACAGTCTTCCCTTGCTGGTGGCCGTGCGAGCCCACTGTGCTGCGAGAGGTGCTCTAAGGGGTGAGGGTCTGTCCGCCCGGTGCCTTGGGGCTCGGGAGACGCTGCACCGGCCTCCGGGGCTGGACGCTGCTGCACTCGCACTGTGCTTTGGGCCTCACGGGCAGGAGGCTGCAGTGGAGCTGGTGGCAGGAGATAGCAGCAATTCTCCCGGGCCTTGAAAACGTGTGTGGGGGGCGGGGGGAGTGGGGGTGAATAGGGAATGGGATTTTTTTTCTTCCAGTAAGTGATCTGTGATCTCAGGGATGATTTGGAAAGTGAGAATTTAGAGATTTCCTACAAACCATTTCCAGCAATCCCTCCTGAAGCTGGCGGTCACTGTCCCCCATTTCCCTCTCTCCTAGGGAGCCAGAGCTTCTACCTGGAGCACACAGACGACATCCTCTGCCTCTCAGTGAACCAGCACCCCAAGTACAGAAATGTGGTGGCCACCAGCCAGATAGGTAGGAGGGGCCCCAGAGCTGCTCCCAGTTGAGCAGGGGCACGGGCTTATGAGCAGGGACAGGGGCAGAGTGGGTCACTCCCTGACACCCACTTATTGGTGTTGACATTCCTCTCAAGTTTTAAGAGGAGGGTGGTGATGGTGGTGTGTGTGGGTGTGTGTGTGTGGGGGGTGTCTCCCGAGTTGATTCTGAGGAATCAAAGTCAGCCAGACGACCCCAATAATAAGTGGGCATCCCCATTCCTGTGGGCACGTGAGAATGTGTCTCAGACCTACGGGTCAGACACAGAGCGCCCGATCTGGAGAAGTCTGGTGGCTGTGTGGACAGAGAGTGGGCACAATGCCTTGACGCCGTCCGATCAGCGTCCGCACGCAGGTGCCTGGCCTCCCTGTGCCCTAGGAAGCCAGCACACTGCAGTGTTCACGCTGGGACTTCCCGGCACCGGTGTGGCGTGCCCCGCGGAGAGGCACGTGACCCACCTTAGCTATTGCTTCCCTTTGCCGCATCCTCATTGCCGTCATGACGCAGAGGACATGACGGGCACCCCAGGGCAGGCTGCATCAACATCTGCACAGCAGCACTGGGCCGCCAGCGTCGGGTCTGCTGGTTGTATCTGCCTGGGTGGCAGGTGCAAGTCATTGACCTCACTGGTTTCCTGTGTTGAAACCCACCGTGTGTGTGTGTGTGTGTGTGTGTGTCTCTCTCTCTCTCTCTCTCTCTCTCTCTCTCTCTCTCTCTCTCTCTCTCTCTCTCTCTCTCTCGGACGGGGCCAGCCACCCTCGGTCTCCACTGGCCTAAGCACAGCCCACGAGCCTGGGCTCTCCATCCACCGGCCAGGCCAGGCAGCAGTCTCTCACGCCCAGCCTCTGGAAGGAGGGCTCTGCGTACTTGCCTCTGAAGCCCCTTCCATGGGCCTGGCTGCCCTTCAGGCTCTGCTCTGTCTGCCTCCCTCGCTCAGGGACCACACCTTCCATCCACATCTGGGACGCCATGACCAAGCACACCCTGTCCATGCTGCGGTGCTCCCACGCCAAGGGGGTCAATTACATCAACTTCAGTGCCACTGGGAAGCTCCTGGTGTCGGTGGGAGTGGACCCCGAGCACACTATCACTGCCTGGCGCTGGCAGGAAGGTAAGGAGTTGGAGCCCCTGCCCTGCAGCTGAGCAGGGTCTCACCTGCAATCTGCCTCACTGCAGAGCCCACTCTGACCCCACTGCCTGGGCCCCTGGAACCAGGGCTGTTGGGGTCCTATAGAAGCCCTTCCTTAGCTGCTGCCACCAGGAGAAAGTCTGTAGGGCAGAGGGGCAAGTGGGGGGTGTCCTGTCAGCGAACGCTCTCCAGCTCCCCCCTCAGACCCAGGGGGGTAGCTTCCCCCACCCCTGCCTTCCAGGCCCAGTTGTCCCCATCCTCCACCTTCCTTCGGGGACCCCTGGATCAGGCAGCGGTCTTATCATCCGCAACACCATCTAACAGGAGCTGTGGCCTCAGGAAGGGACATTTTGTTTTGAGTCTTAAGTTGTAAAGTTCTTCAACGTGGGGGTTATTTTACAATTCAGGTTTACTGGTGCTTTCTGCTTGTGATGTGTTTTCTTCCCTTCAGGTATACAGTTACTGTATTCAGTCATCTGCTTTATTTTCATGTCGTAGAATTTCTTTTCTACACACACACACACACACACAGAGAGAGAGAGAGAGAGAGAGAGAGAGAGAGAGAGAGAGAGAGAGAGATGAGCTATTACAAAACTCAGTCCTTTAATAATGTAGACATGCAACCTTCTGAGTACAGCCTCGAGGCAGGCACCACCCCCCCCCCCCAGTGTAAACACAGTTCCAATTAGTGAGAACATTAATGAGGTCTGGCTCTGGGTCTGCAGCCCGTATCCAGGGCATGCCAAGCCGGGAGCCCACAGAGGGCCACTTCTCCAAGCCCCACTTCCCAGATCCCAGTGCTCAGCCTCAGCCAGCGCAGGGGGAGTGGGGACCACACTGAACCCCTGAGTGGGGACCACACTGCGCTGATGGCCGGTGGATTCTCTGAAGTGTTTCTGGCAAACCACATGTCCTCACTGTCGTTGCTGGTCACCAGTGGACTGTGTCTGCAGGGCACCTGCTCCCTTATCTTGGGAATGCAGGTCCTGGCTCTGTGATCTTGAGCAGGATCAGCCCGGAGGCATAGGGGAGCTTCTTCAGGGTCAGGTTCCTCCCTGGGTCGGGAGGACTAGAGAACCATGGTGTCTGGGGAGCATCCACCCAGAGAGAATCCTCCCTGAGCACCCTGACAGCCTGCGCTTGAGTCCTTGCCGGGAGGGGCCACTCAGCATTGCAGAAGGCGCCCACCCACTGATGGGAAGCTCTCCCTTCCAGCCCGCGCGTAGGTTGGGCCCATAACTTGCCTCTGCTGTGACGTCTATCACCTGTGGTTCTAACTCTCCTCTCTACAGCAGCCCAAGCCAAGTCTACTTCTGGAAGAAAGTTTCGCATTGACCTCCTGTCGGTCTTGCCTTTTCCTGCTCAGGCTCCTTCTCTGCTCTTCCTCCATCTCACCATCTGGTCGCTTCCTGCCCTGCCAGCGCCTCTGGCTCACTCTGGACACTCAAGCAAGGGTTGGCAGAAGTAGGCCCTTGTGACTCTTTCTAGACCTAATGATCTTCTGCTTTGAACTTCTCCTTCGCTGCTGGAAGCCACTTTGAAAGAAATGGAAAGGAGACTTTGAGGTTGGCTGTTGAGACTTTGCTGTAGCCGTTAGGTGCCGTGAGTCGGTCAGACTCAGCGTTGTCAGGGACACAACAAACAGAAGGAAGCGCTGCCCGGTCCTGCACCACCCGCACAATTGTTCCTGTGGCTGGGCCCTTTTCTCCTCTTGGTTGCTGCCCCTCTGCTTGACCAGACATGATGTCCATTTCCAGGGGCTGGTCTCTCCTGACAAACTGTCCAAAGGATGTGAGAGGATGTCCTCTAAGGAGCATCCTGGCTGTACTTCTGCCAAGACAGATGTGTTTATTCTTTTGGCAGTCCAGGGTACTCTCGATATTCTTTGCCATCGCCATAATGCAAATGCGTCGATTCTTCTTTGATCTGCCTTACTCCATGTCCAACTTTCACACATACACGAAGACACCAGGTGCACCTGAGGCCTCAAAGTAACATCCTTGATTCCCAGCCCTTCAAAGAGGCCCTGTGCAGCCGATTTACCCAGTGCAGCGTGTCATCGGTCTCCTGGCTCGGCTTCTGTGAGCACTGGTGGTGGATCCAAATAAGGTGACATCCTTGACACCCGCTGTCAGCTCCTGACCGCACTGTCTTCTGACACTGTCGCTGACGTGGTTCTACTTCCAGAGGCATTAATGGGACACATGGGTCCCAAGGGACCCCTGGTGTTGGGGTGGGTGAAATGGGAGCCATTTCTTCAGATTCACACATGCGTCTCAGCAAGGTTTACATACAGCTGTGTTATCCTTGGAGAAGACATTCTTCCTTCTTCATTTGTTAAGGAATTTTTAATATAATGTTAAGGGCAGCCTATGGGTGAGAATGAACAACATAAACTGGAGGAGGAGAGGAGGCGGGTGGTCATCTTCTGTTCAGGTTACAACCAGGAAAGCCCTCAGGGTCAATTTCAGTCTGTCACTGCTGATCCAGGAGTTGAAGATGACCCCACAGCTCCCGACACCAACAAGTGTTCTTGCTACCGACACGTGAGGAAACTGCGCAGAAAGAGCAACTTGTGCCGGTTTGTTCTGCACGTAAACAATGGAAGTGCACTTAGAGGATGGTTAAATAAGACCCAAGGGACAATCGACAGATAAACCAAACAGGTGCAGTCTAACGGGTAAAGAGTGCCTGCCTATAACACGTGCTCTTTACATATCTATCTGCAGGGCATCAATGGACAGCAGCAATGCAAAGACTAGACAGCAATACTCTTTCTCACGGCCATCGAGCGGATTCCGACTCACAGCACCCTACAGGACAGGGTCCAACCACCCTGTGGGTTCCCGAGACTGTAGCTCCCTAGGGAAGGAGGTCGCCTCCTCTTTCTCCCTAGGAGTGGCTGGTGGCTTTAAACTGCTCACCTTACAGTTAGCCCAATGCTACCAGGGCCCCCGCAGGGGAGTGTGGGGGCAGTGAGTCCTGGTCCCAGCTCTGGGGAAGAGCAGGTTGTACAGCCTCAACGAATCGTAGTCGCTCATGTAGCAATTGCCCGAACGTGTTCTCAACAATAACAAAAACAAAATTTTACATAAAGGGGAAAGCTAGTAGATGTGAAAAGGAGCATTTTAAAAATGAAAACTTAGAAAATTAAAAGAAACGTGGGAACGTTTGAAAAATTAAACGAAAGCCCTGGACTCAGAGATCAATGAAGAGGGGCACTTGCGGCTCCCCGTGGGGGTGGGGTGAACTCTGGAAGCCACTTGGAAGCAGGAAGTGGGGGGGGGGGCTTGGCACTTTTCCCTATCAGTCATGGAGTCCATTCTGACTCATGACCCCACAGGGTAGGGTCGACCTGCCCCTGCGGGTGCCTCAGTGTAGCTCTAAGAGACTCGAGATTCTCCCTTGGATCGGCTGCTGGTTTTGAACCGCTGGCCTGGCAGTTATCAGCCAGCGGAACCTGGGCTTTTTGATCTCGGGGAGCTCTGTTGGCTCTGATGGCTACGGGCCCCGGGCTGTGGGAAACCAGCGGCTCCTTGGAACCGACTGGATAGCAGTGAGTGGGTTCTCCTTTCCTGTCTGCAAGATTCCAGCTCCTGCTTCCTTCACAGATGCAGGTGTGTGTGTGAGGTGTGTATGTGTGGAGTGGGGCTTGCATCGTGTGTGTGTGGGGGGGGGGCTTGCATCCCGTGTGTGTGTGTGTGTGTGTGTGTGTGTGTGTGAGTGAGAGAGAGAGAGCGAGAGAGAGAGAGAGAGAGAGAGAGAGAGTGGGGGCTTGCATCCTGTGGGGGTGGGTGTCGGTGGGGGTGGGGGTTCTGTGATGGCGGGACTGCACTGAGTCCTCCGGGAGGGGAGGCAAAGGCCTTGGAGGCAGCAGAGCGAAGGAGGATCCCTCCCCACCACACCCTCTCCCCCTCACTGGTGCCAGGATCACCTGTGTGTGTGACCCCCTCCCCGCCACGCCCTCTCTCCCTCACAGGTGCCAAGATCGCCAGCCGAGGGGGCCACCTGGAGCGCATCTTCGTGGTAGAATTCCGCCCGGACTCGGACACGCAGTTCGTGTCCGTCGGGGTCAAGCACATGAAGTTCTGGACGCTGGCGGGCAGCGCGCTGCTCTACAAGAAAGGGGTCATCGGCTCCCTGGAGGCCGGGAAGATGCAGACGATGCTCTCGGTGGCCTTCGGCGCTGTGAGTCCCTGCGGAGAGCGGGAGGGGGGGGCGGGTTGGGGGGGACTGGACACAGGGGCGGTGACACAAGGGGGCACGCAAGCTGCGTAGCCACTCCTCCCCTTCCTGCGCCCAGCAGCCTCCAATTTCCTCTGGGAGCAAGAGCAGCCTGCTACAGGTGCGCTTCCTGAATTAGCAGCAAGCACAGAGGACGCCAGTGCCGACGTTGGGCCGCCCACCAGCCAGAGACCCCACCCTGCCCGGCCCCTCTCCTGCTCCCCACACAGCCCTGATCTCCCTGCGTGCATGTGGGCGGTGAGGGGCCCTCTGCCCTTTGGGGGTCATTTGGCTCCCCGTCCAGGGTGGGCCTGTCGCCTCACTGAGGAAACCCGAGGAGGGTGCAGGAAGCAGCAGCTGTCTTTAATACGGATCCGGGCTCCGTGGGGAGGCAAAAGGTACCTCACAACTCTTGCTTCGAGGCCTGTGTAAAGGCGAAACAGGTACAGGGAGGAAGACGGACATAACTGACAGGACAAGGGAGAGCAGAAACAGAAATAGCTTTATTGGGGGGAGGGGAGGGAGCTCCAGGATGAGGTTCCTAGGCCAACAGGTCAGGGAAGTGCTCAGCAGCTGCTGGCAGGGATTTTAAAGGGGTGGTGAGGAATGTAGGGCAATTAGCATATGGGGTCTGGAAACTGGAAGAAGTGCTTGTGGACTCCTTGAGGCTTTCTTTGAACTTGGAACATCTGGTTTCACTGGTTATCTTAATGGCGGTTATCTTATCTGGCTGCTGCTGACCTTTGGGTTGGGCCAGGAAGGACGTGCAGGGCCTGGACCTGCTTCAGCTTAGTCCAAACAGGGGCTGCCTAGTTCAGACCCGACCCAAACATTCCAAACTACTTAATATTGGAAATGGGGAGACATTTTCTGTCTTAACTGCTGAGATAGGGCGAAGAAGGGGGGCATTAAGAGTTGGAAGGTTTGGGGGCTCGGGCGGTTCGGCAGTGGACTGTAATGGTGAAGAAGCTGATCGAAGGTCAGGTTGGAGATAGCTTTCATCCGTTCCTGCAAGAATCTAAACACACCAAGAGCTAAAAGCAAAAGTACACAGATTATCATCAGAGGCCTGATGAGGGGCATAACCCAGGCCAGGGCAGGACTTTGAATCCATGCGAAGCTGGTGGTGCTGCACTGACGTTTCCTGGTTTTATCGGCCATGGTGCGGAGTGCCTTCACATTTTAACTATGCCCGATTCATTAATATAACAACAGTCTTTATTTAGAAGCATGCATGCTCCTCTTTTATCTGCTGTTGATAAGTCAAGAGCTTGGCCGTTTTATAGAGTGACTTGTGCTAAGGATGTTAACTGCCTTTGGAGAGAGACAAGAGAGTTATCAGTTTGATATTCTTTGCAATGGGCGATGGCTACTTTTGCTGGCAGCTGAAGACCCTGTAAGAGATTAGCTATTAATTTACCATTTATTATGGGGGATCCTTTGGTGGTCAGAAATCCCCGAAGCCTTCCAGACTTGGTCAAGTGAAAGGACAGCATATGCAGCCTGCCGTTGCCCCTGAGCATCTACGACAGAACTGCCATCAAGAAACAAAGTTAGATCCGGGTTAGGATAAGGTTGATCAGTGTCTGGGTCGGGAAGTGACTGCTAAGTTCCAGTGAGTCTTGGAGCTGAGGCAAGAGGGTCCTGGGTTTAAAGAGGGAGCCTGGCGCAGAGTTTTGTTAGGGTTTTCGATAAACATGCGATTGATTTTCTACAAGTGGCTTGGAGACAGCAAAGACAGGACTAGGTGTGAGAGGAGGTCCTGCAGCCTGTGGGATAGGCTTTCCCCGGGTTAACTTTGGGGCTCTTTCAGTGAGGGCGGTGGCTGCCGCCAGGGCCCAGAGGCAGGGTTGCCCACCCTGACTGTCATATCTAGTTGCTTAGGCAGACAAGCTGTAGGGGATAGAGCGGGCCCCAGGGGCTGAGCCAGGACTCCGACTGCTGTACCTTGTTTTTTGCCTGTGTAGAGTAAAAAAGCTTTGGCAGGGTTTGGAAGACGCAGGGGTTGGGGTGAAGGTGGGCGTGTTGTGTCAGAGTTTGTTAAAGGCAGCTTTGACTTAGAGTTAAACTCTGAGTGGTGGGGGTGGGGCACAGGCTTAAACAGATAGCAGCTGAAGGAGATAGGTGTGTCTTGAGGGAGAGAGAAGTTAAGGGAGTTGGGCTGTGTCTGCTTTAGATCTGTTTTAGGAGGGACTGCAGGTAAAGGCAAAGGAATGTTGACAAGCTGGGTTAAGAGGGATGGTGAAAAAGGTATAGTGGAAGAGGGAATGTGGGATAAAAGCGTATAGGGGTTGGGAGCTACCGGGTGTTTGGGGATAACAGCTTCGTTAATGAGGTGCAGGTCCTGGACCAAGCGATAAGTACCACTTGGTTTCTTCCTGGTAAGATTGGAGTGTTGCAGGGAGAGTGGGTAGGAGTAATGAGGTTGTTAGGAAGGAGGCATTGTATGATGGATTAACATCGGGAAGCAACGACGTCTGTAGGGCTAGTTATTCCAGGTTGGGTGAAAGAAGGGGAAGGATCAGAGGTGCTGTAAGACCAAAGTAAGATGTAAGGAGGTTCCTAACTAATTAAAAATGTCTCTTCCCAACAGAGGGACCAGGCACAAAGGGATTCTAAGGAGGAATGAGTAAAGGGCTAGTACACCTGGGGCAGGTAGGCTTGCCATCAATATCCTTGACCAAGACTGAGGAAGGATTGCTTAGCCCAGAAAATGAGGGCAGGTCAGAAAAGAGAGCGTCCGTGTAAGAAGGAAATTTATTCACCGGTACCTTGAGCAATACCCCAGGCTTGGCGAGGGTGATGTGGGTCCAGTCAGGGTCTCCTCAGACTTTGACCAATCACAGCAGGGCCAACGGTGGGTCACGAATTGGAAGGACAGTCTCCCCACATGGAGACGCAAAGGGCCTGTCGCTTTCCCAAGGACAGTCGACTTTCAGTGTCCACTTTGACCACACGCTGGGCAGGGTTTGGTTGGAGCTCCAGCCTGGGGCACTTCTGTGACCAGTGCCCTTCTCCGCACCTGAAGCAGGCACCAGGTGGTGGTCGTTGTTCCACACCCTTGCCCCACGCTGCCCTTCTGAGGAGGGTGGGGGATGGCCAGCCGCAGGGCTGTTAAGGCTTAGGTTTGAAATTTACCTTCTGCCAGAACCAGGCATCCATCACAGGCTGACTCTGCCTGCTCCTCGCGGCTGTTAAAAACCTTAAATGCCATATTCGCTAAATCTCAGACTGGGGTTTGGGGACCTTTTTCCCGCTTTTTAAGCTTCTAATGTAAAGCTTCAGTGAAGCAGCTTAAAAGGTGGCTGGATTTTCCTCAGGTTTTTCAGTGACCTTACGATTATTGACTTCTATATGGGAAATGGCCCGAAGCCACGGGATACACTGAAGCATTTTATTACAGTGGGCATGCCTGTCCCCACCTGCTTGATTGTCAATTTGATAACTCTAACCAGGTTTTTGTCTGGGAACCGCCTAGGTCAGGGTCGGTCAAATGAGCCTGGTTGGGGTGCTGCTGAACAGGGAGAAAAATGCGTTCCCTCTTATCTGCAGTTACGGTGGAGGAAAGGATGACAGAAATATCATGCCAGGACAAAGCATAAACTTGAGTTAAATATCGAAACTCCTTAATGTAGGTGGTGGGGTCATTATAAAGGAGCCTAAACACATTCCAATCTGAGATAAATCAGTGAGAGAAGGGAACATGATCCAGACCCCTCTCTCAGTCCCGGCCACTTTCCGGAGTGGACAAAGGACAAGGGGATTCTGAGTTGCACGTGCTTGCTAACGGTGGGCGCGTGCAGGCTCGGGTTCCTCCAGCGAGGCGGGTAGATCAGGAGAAGAGGACATGGGGGGAGGTTGTGGCTGTTAGGTAAACTGAGGCATGAAACGAGAAGAGACGGACCATACGCGCCGAGGACTGATTAAAAGCAGGCTTTATTGGAGACAAGCGGACGGGTTCAACAGCCCACAGTAAAGTGAAGCTGTGGAAGCCGTGTCTCCACACCTCCCCCCACCCCCGTTGAAGCTTCTAGAGAGTTAGGCACTTTCCACTGACGTAAGGTGCGGTTTTGCTCAGTGGGCGTGCATGCCTGTTTGCTCGTTGCACCAGGTCAGCCTGTCTGGTTCCAGGAACAATGGAATGGGCGTCTGTGCCCCTAGAGGGTGCAGCTGCTCCCAGAACTCGCCCGTCTCTGGGAACCTCAGTCTGGGGGAGGGGTATCCTTGCTTTTACCAGACAGTGGCCAGAATAGGGAGAGCTGTGAGTAGGAGGGGAGGGGAGACAAGGTGTTCAGGCAGGTTGGAAAAGGCAGACACCAGAGGGGGTCCAGGAGCAGGAATTTTCTTTAGTCAAGAGGACTTGGGAAGGGGAGCTCAGGGGAAAGGCAGCCTGGACGTACAGACTCTCAGACTGTTTGTGAGTTTACTGGCAGAAATTGGCAGAGATTTCAGAGGATATTGAAATCAAAAGTGGGACGATTAAAGTTGTTACTTCCCAGAGCTTTCTGACCCCTCCCTCTTGCTTGTGGACTCCTCCTGGTGGCTTTCTTTGACCTGGGAACATCTGGTTTCACTGGTTATCTTATCTGGTGCCATCTGCTGCTAACCTTGGGGATGTTCAGGGAACAGGGCTGCCTAGTTCGAACCGGCCCAAACAGACTGAATATTTAAATTGGGTGATATATGAAGTGTATGCTAAGAAAACTATTTTTAAAAAGGAAAGAAAGCCCCTCCCCCACCAATTACACTGAATTTCAAAGCCAAGTGGTTTCTACCCTGTGGCTCTTAAGCAAATGGCCTGGTTTCCCCGCCCCACTCGGACAGCCTGATGCTGCCACACAGAGCGGGGAGGCTGGGGGGAACCCCCCTGAAGCTGGCAGGCGTCCTTCTGTTTACAGAACAACCTCACGTTCACGGGCGCCATCAACGGGGACGTCTACGTCTGGAAGGACCACTTCCTGGTCCGGCTGGTGGCCAAGGCACACACTGGGCCCGTCTTCACCATGTACACAACCCTGCGAGACGGGCTCATCGTCACTGGGGGCAAGGAGAGACCGTAAGCTGGGCTTGCGCTGCAGACAGACCTGCCTGGGGAAGGGGGACCCGGCATCTCCTACCCTGTGTGGACCAGGGAGATGGGTCTGCACCCATCTCAAAGCTCCGGGGAGTCAGAAGTAGAGAGCTTGGTACCTGGTAGTTACACCCCCCCCCCCCCCGGGCTGGCGCCCTACAGGCCTCACAGTTCACAGTGCTCCTCCTCGCAGTCCTTGGGGGACGGGAGCAGAGAGAGGAGGGAGAACGAAAGCCCAGGGAACCAGAGAGGAGCTCAGGAGAGACGTTCTCATGGTCATGTGGGCTCATTAATAAAAACGCAGCTGAATTGGAAGGTTGAGGTTAGGCGCTGGGCTGCTAACTGCAAGGCCAGCAGTTGGAGACCATCAGCCATCCCTTGTGAGAAGAGGCCTTCCACTCCCATAAAGCGTCACAGTCCTGGAAGCCCACGGGCTGTGCACCCTGCTTTGCGGGGTTGCCTTGAGTCCAGCAGTGAGTTTGGTTTGAGGAAATGGGTGGGTCTTGGGGTTGGGATCGCAGGTGCTGAGAAGGGCCACACAGAAGGGTCCTTCCCGTGGGGTTCCGGGTTGAGGGCCTAAGAGGAGGGTCTTAGGACAGGGCTCACCCTAGGTCACGCTGCAACTGAGGTCCAGGTGCCTCAGAAGCCAGCCCCAGGGCTTGTTTTTGAAAGCTCTCAGCCTCGAAAACCCAGAGGCAGTTGTGCTCTGCACACACGGATCACCAGGAGTCGGACAGGGCTGCGCAGCACCCACCCCACCCCCACCTCCCTGAGTGCCCCTGCTCTTTTCCAGGACCAAAGAGGGCGGGGCAGTGAAGCTGTGGGACCAGGAGATGAAGCGCTGCCGGGCCTTCCAGCTGGAGACTGGGCAGCTGGTGGAGTGTGTGCGCTCCGTGTGCCGCAGCAAAGTGAGCGCTCCCTAGCCACCCGCCACCCCCCACCCCCCACAAGACTGGCCAGCTGCACCCTGGGGCAGGGCCGGGGTGGGGCCAGGGGCTCCAGCTTCCCTGCACGGCTGCCTCCCAATACTGCTTTGTTTCATCCTTAAAATGAGTCTGAGAAGGTACTCAGGTAGGTAGGGGCGGCAGACAGAACGGATTGAAACTGTTGCCCCATCTGTACGGGCTGGAGGCGGAGGTGGGCTAGTGATGACCCTTCCAGCACCCAGGGCTGCTAGCCACAAAGCAGTTCAAAACCACGTGTCCCCTCCAAGGAGCAAGACGAGGCTTTCTACTCCCAAGAAGACTGGCATCCCTGGAAACCTGCAGAGGCAGTTTTGCTCCGTCCCATAGAGTTGCTCTTGCCCCTGGCATGCCTCACTGTACAGACGCGGCTGCGGTCCTCACATGACGCGGCACATGGCTTCTCACAGAGGGAGGGCCCCCAAACCTGCTGACTCACCACCTTTGGTATCGAATCCTGCCTTGGCTGCCCTTAATCCAACCATAGAACATCAAAAACTAACAGGAAGCTTGCTCAGGCCCTGCTTGCTTTCTCTCTCTCTCTCTTTCACTCTCACTCTCTCACCTCTCTTCCCCCAGGAGATGAGATTCTGGAGCACTTTAAAACTCTTATTTAAAGCTTTGTGGTGGTGGTTTTGAATTTATATCAGTGCAGGAATTTAAGAACTACCACTCTATATGATCAGCGTCTTGTGGGGAGGGGTGACAGGGAGCACTCTGACCGCAAGGCCGTGCGTTGTGAAAGTGGGCATGACGGGTGGCTGGACTCGTGAGAGAGGGAACGAGGCAGGAGGGTGTTGTTAAGGATGGGTGACCAGAGGTTCAATGCAAAGCACCTGTTGTGACACTCACCCCGCACCCCCAGACTTTCCCCTAAATAGCTTTAACTGCGTTTTGGCGACAACAGGGGAAAATCTTGGTGGGGACCAAAGATGGAGAGATCATTGAAGTTGGTGAAAAAAACGCTGCTTCTAACATCCTGATTGATGGGCATATGGAGGGGGAGATCTGGGGCCTCGCCACACACCCCTCCAAGGATATCTTCATCTCTGCCAGCAACGACGGCACCGCACGCATCTGGGACCTGGTAGACAAGGTGAGAGGCAGCTCAGCGTGGGCGGGAGGAGTCCAGCGGGGGGGTGGGGGGGCGGTACTGATCACAAAGCCAGTGCTCCCCACTCTGATGGATTCGTGGTACAGGGAGTGATTATTGGCATGTCATGAACCGTAATGAAAAAATGGACAAAACATGAAGAAGAAAGAAAATCAGGTTCACAAGTGGAAAAACAAAACAAAAACAACGTAAAATGCCGCATGTTCCCGAGTGGGTTAATATAATTCCTCCCCAAACCCTTACGAGGCTCCCCTTGGGAGTGTGGCAAAAGCAAGTTTGAGGTTTCGAGTCAGCTGGAGTGAATACACAAAACAGCAAGTAGTGGGGGGGGGGGACACGTGGGGTGGAGATGGTAGGAAAGGCAAATTCATGTTACCAGACCTGATAGTACAATGTGTGTTAAGCCAGACTCATCAAAGCACGGGGCTTCGTATCAACGTGGCTAGTCAGTATCTTGGCTGTAGAAGCCATGCAGAAACCTAAGAGGGATGTCCCCGCCTGAGTGAATGTGTACTCATTGCCCTGCTGTGTGTGTAGGATTAACACTCCACTGCTGCAGCGCAGGTGGAGCAGCTCTGGGGAGTGAGTGGTGGGTTAAGCGCTGGGCTGTAAACCACAGGGTTGGTAGTTCAAACCTGCGGGTCACTTGACAGGAAAGATGGAAGTCTGCTCCAGTAGAGACCAAGGAGCAGCTCGGCTGGGTCTGCAGGGGTGCTGGTGTGTCAGTCAGCTTTGCAGCAGTGGGGGTGGGGTAGTTTGGGGGTACGCCAGGTTCTGCACACACCGTACTGTGCCTGTACCTCCCAGAGAGGCCATCTGGCTCAGCACCACCCTGCAGAGCAGAGCAGAGCAGGAGACCCTAACAGAAGCACATCGCTTCTCCAGCGGAGAGTCTGATGGGGTCACCTGCCCATACTTGTGGTTAGCAGCCCAGCCAAGCACTTAGCTCCGCACCACCCGTTCTGCTCAGAGCAGCTTGAGCGGCAAATGTTCTAGGGTGGGGGTGAAGGGTCAGATAGGTACCCTCTGAGCCCCGGAGGGCCAGGCAATGTCTTTGAGGCAGCCGCAGACAACGCTCACACACAGGAGTATGCGGATAGGGCAGGTGTGGCCTTCCATCCAAGGCTGCCCAGCTCTTGTTCAGGAAAGAGGCAGAGCTGTAACTCCCTGTCAGTCTGTTCCCGAGTCCTGGCTCGGTGGCTGGCTAGTGGGGTGAACTTGGGCAAACCACTTGTTTCTCAGGGTTCTCGTTTGGAAAGAAAATATATCAGTATTGGAGGCTTAACTGCCTCCAGCTTAGCTACCCAGGGACATTTATATAGGCAGCGTCAGAGGGCCCAGTAAGCAAGGTCTACTCACTGCCATCCAGTCAGTTCTGACTTGAGACAAGCAAGGGAGGCCCAGGCTGGCTTGTGCTTACTGCAGTGAACTGGCTCACATGTTTTCACCGTATCAAAGACGTGAAAGTAAGCACAGCAGGCTCACATGTACCTTGTGTGTACTGAGTACTGAGCACCTCAGGCTTGAGAGACCAGTGGCCCAGGGCTCAGGTCAGCTGGCTCTGTGTCACTGCAGAAGCTGCTGAGCAAGGTCAGCCTGGGCCATGCGGCCAGGTGTGCGGCGTACAGCCCCGACGGGGAGATGGTGGCCATCGGCATGAAGAACGGCGAGTTTGTCGTCTTGTTGGTGAACAGTCTGAAAGTCTGGGGGAAGAAGCGAGACCGGAGATCGGCCATCCAGGACATCAGGTACCTGAGTGGTCTTGGGAGAAAGACGGGGCTTGCTACTCCCTTCTCACAGGGCCGTTCTTCCGAGTCAGCGTCTACCTGATAGCAGTGAGTTTTTCTGCGCTGAAGAGTGGTCTGGGCTGCGAAGGGCGGGGTGCTCACGTTCCCGGTACTGAGGGCCGGGGCTGGACAAGGCGTGCAGTGGTCAGCCCATCTCTTTGAGCAGCCAGCTTGGAAGGCAGACCTCTTATACAAGAGGCCTTCTCAGTCCCGGCTTTCTTGTTTCCATTTGAGCGTGGTGAAAACCACTTGTCAGATGCTACAAAGAGCCACACGCTCCCATTTCCCCGCTCTGCCACCTGCCAAGGAGCCCTGGGGTGGGGGTGAGGGTGGTATCGGGCCCCAGGCTAACCACACAGTGAATGGTTTGGAACCACTAGCCTCTCATGTGGAGAAAGGCCTTCTACTCCATGAGCTTCCCGGTGTCAGCCCCATGGGCAACTCCACTCTGTTCTGTGGGGACGCTCTGAGCCCAGCACCACCTTCAGGAAAGCGTTAGGTCCACAGCCGCGTGCCGTGAGGTGTGAGCTCACTGCCTTTGAGCCCTGGTGGCCTTTCCTAGAGCAGACCACGTGCCCGACTGGACTAGCTCTGGGGTTGCCTTTTCCAGAATCAGCCCAGACAACCGATTCGTGGCCGTCGGTTCTTCTGAGCACACGGTCGACTTCTATGACCTCACCCAGGGCACGAGCTTGAACCGCACTGGCTACTGCAAAGACATCCCGAGCTTTGTCATCCAGATGGACTTCTCTGCAGACAGCAAGTATATCCAGGTATGCTTCATGCTGACGGGGACCCAGGGTCCCCTGCAGTAGCGGGAACGATTGACTCACTTCATGGAGTGGTACCGTGAGCCTGGCACGGTGCCAATGGACCCTTCACAGAAACACGGGGTAAATATTGCTCACACACCCGATGTTATTAATGAAAATAACAGAGGCTAGGAGAACATAAGGGAGCTGATGACATGGAATTTAAAATAGCAAAGAGCAGAAAAATGCAAGCTCGATGGTCTACCATTCTCCCCTTTAAAGTTGACTTACCTCCCGTGGCTGAGACTGGGGTGCTGACCACACAGTCAGTAGTCTGAAACCACCAACTGCTTCCCCAGAAACAGATGAGTCTTTCTGCTCCATGTAGTTACAGCCTCAGAACCCTCCCCCTAGGGGCAGTTCTACCATGTACTCAGGTGGCCTCTAGTCAGAATCCACTCGATGGCAGTTGATGGTGGTTTTCAGAGTTCTACACACCATGCCTGCAGCTCCTATGATTCATTTTCTGTCTCCATACTCCACTGGCTAGCAGGTCTCCCCCACATTTGGTAACTAGCCACTAGATGACAGACCTTGAGTGAGAGCTGGCCCCAGGGCTGGAGCACTGCCAACAGGTGGGGAGCAACAGAGAAGCGCCCCTCTTGCGACTTCAGGGCAAAAAACTAGAATGGCCATTTCTGTCACACTGAGCAAACACAGGTAGCAAAGCCTTTGTGAGCTGGTCTGGAGTGGGACCACCACTGTGAAAGGGGCCCTGACTGTTCATTCATTCACTGTGAACCGGGCACCATGGTTCACCAGCCTCTGGGCAGGCAGAGGGGGCCTGGCCCCTGCCTCGCCTGGAGCTTGCACTGTTAACGGTGAGACAGTGAGGAGACCATCAGACGATAAACCTATAAATCACAACTCGTGACTCAGTGCCGCAGAGGAGAAGTACCGGGTCTTGACAGCACCTGACAGCAAGCTGGATGTAGATTCACTTCCTCTCTGTGCATCTGCCGTTGAAGAAGTTCCTGTCTGAAGGGTGTGTGGGAGGGAGGGAGCCAGCAAAGGGGTGGAAATGCTGTCTCACACCATCTGCCAGGGGCTGGAGGTGGGAACAGCCGCTCATTGAGGAGCAGGGTGGCTGGGTGGAGGGCCCTTCAGGGAGTGAAGCCATGGGAGGTGTCAGGCAGTGGGCGTCTTCTGGCACAGGTCTCTGATTGGAGGATCAGTGGTCAGATCCTCCTAGAACAGTGGTTCTCAACCTTCCTACCCAACCCTTTCATACAGTTCCTCGTGTTGGAGTGACCCCCAACCATAACATCATTTTCATTGCTACTTCATAACTCATTTTGCTACTGTTATGAATCAGGCAACCCCCCCCAAAGGGGTCGCGACCCACAGGTTGAGAACCGCTGCCCTAGAAGGTGCAAAGATCATCAGATCCACCCCTCCAAAATCACCTGTCCCAGAGGAATCCTGCCATGCTTCGATCTGAGAGTCTTGGGTCCCTGTCGAAAATGGGACTCACGTCTGTCA
Organism: Tenrec ecaudatus; assembly: GCF_050624435.1. Taxonomy (NCBI): domain Eukaryota; kingdom Metazoa; phylum Chordata; class Mammalia; order Afrosoricida; family Tenrecidae; genus Tenrec; species Tenrec ecaudatus. Next base: position 1,342,500 of record NC_134546.1, read on the forward strand.
GAATCATCGGCAGTGGCCCACCCAGCCTCTGTCTGGATTCTGCTGAGAATATCTGCTTATCTCACATGTGCTCAGGTCCAACTGATGGACCAGCTGTGAGAACCGTGAGGGGCTGGATAGGGAAGGTCTGCCCGGGAGAACTCTTCCTGCAGGAGGGAGCCTTCCACCCAAGCTCGTCCCTGGAGCTGGGCTAGGGGACAGAAGGGTCTGGGTGGCAAAGGCTGATGTTCTGAGCAAACACCCCAAACATGGGCTGCCTTCCACTTTCAGGTGTCAACAGGTGCCTACACACGCCAGGTGCACGAGGTTCCCCTGGGGAAGCAGGTCACAGATGCCCTGGTCATTGAGAAGATCACCTGGGCCTCCTGGACAAGGTGAGGGGAGACAAACCGCTTCCTGGGGAACAGGTCATGAGGGAGTCTCTTGCCTGTGACTGTCCGGAGAGTATCTGAAGATGCTCAAAACGGAGGGGGTTTCTTTCTGACCTGCCTTTTTTCAATGCACAGTCTTTCCTCCAGGTCCTGGGGGCCGACGCAGCCAAGCGCAGGAGCTGCTCTAAGTCTCCGTCACTGGGAAGAGGGTGGGGCGGGCTAGAAGCGCCAGCAAACAGGATAAGCACGACCTTGGCCAGTTTCATCCAGCCACGTGCTTGTCCTTCACTCCTCTTTAAACACGCAGAACTCCAGGGGAGGCGAAGGAGGCATAGACGGGCATCAGCGCGAGGGGGAAGAAAGGTGGAGGGGCAGGGGCACACGAACCCCCTCCCTGAGTATTCATGACTTCCTAACCTGCTTCCCTGCTGAGCAGCATTCTGGGAGATGAAGTCATTGGAATCTGGCCCAGAAACGCAGACAAGGCGGATGTCAATTGTGCGTGCGTGAGCCACGCTGGCCTGAACATCGTCACGGGGGACGACTTCGGGCTGGTGAAGCTCTTCGATTTTCCATGCACCGAGAAATTTGTGAGTCATCCTGCCACCTCCCTAGCTCACTGCAGAGGGGTGGCCCTCTGTGACAGATGTCTGATGACAGCCCATTTGGGGGCTTGTCAGTGCCTAACCTGTCCATCTCCAGGGGGAGGGGGGTGCTGGGCGGTGGGGGCGGGTCTTAGCAGGGGCCTTTCCTCTTGCTCACAGGCCAAACACAAGCGCTACTTTGGCCACTCGGCTCACGTGACAAACATCCGCTTCTCTCATGACGACAAGTACGTGGTCAGCACTGGAGGAGACGACTGCAGGTACCCCGCCCCCCAGTCCGGGACACAGAGGGGCTGAGGTAACAGTAAACCCAGCGGGACAAGGTTGAGCCAGGTGTAATGTTTTTCCAGAGTGGGCTATGAAGCAGAGGGTAGGTGAGCTCGGGGGAGGGAGGGCTGAGTGAGGCCCAGGCAGGTTAGAGGGAGTTGTGATAAATGACCAGATTTTAACATTGGTAAAATGAGACACCATTGATAAAACTCATATCCTGGTGAAATAACCACATGGCAGCCGAAAACTGTATACCCTAGTTTGTCGTGCATTCTTTCCAAAAATCGGGACTTGGGAAAAAAAATTGTTAAAGATCAGCGTCAGACCACTGGGCACACTGCAGGTTGGTCACCTTGTGGAACCAGCAGAGCCGTGTAATCCCGGCTTGACAACAGTGATGAGGCGGCTCTGGGCAGGAAGCCTCCTCAGTCAGGTCTTCCTTGACCCCTGGGCCAGCGCTGCTTTGGCCCAAGTGCTGTTACAGGTGAACGGGCACATGGTTCCCCTTTGGCAGGCTGGTGGGTGGGCCTGGGGGACTCTCCCAGTAACCAGGCTCCCCACAATCCTGTCAGCTGCTGCCTTCAGCTCCTATACCCCGGGCACATCTCAGTGTGTGAGCACTGGTTTCTAAGCCCAAGCAAACTCTTGGAGTGGGGGGAACGAGGCTTGGTGCATCCTGGCTGATTTTTAGTAATCTGAGTTAGGCTGTGGATAATGTCAGCAGGCCACTTCCCACCCAAACTCAGTGCGTGCGGTGGCACCACTCCAGAAGAGGGGCAGCCACCTAGCCAGCCAGGGAAGAGACGGGCCAAGGAGGCAACCTTCAAAAGCAGGGCGCCTGGGCCCAGGCAGGCCTGAGTGCGTGCGCTGGTTCCTGGCTCTGGGCTGGGCACTAGAAGGGCACTCCTACTCAAGTGGAGCTGATAACACCTCTTCAGCAGTAACAAGGGGCTGAGTGTGGAATAGGTGGCCCAAAGCCCTGGCTGACCACATTCAGCATGTACATCGGCTTGCTGAATGGCCAGCAAGTGGGCACCCAGGTTTCATGTTGTATCACCTGAGCCTCATTCCCGAGTCCTTGGCAAGGTTGGCTTTTAACACTCCATACGCTGCGGAGTCTAGCCATGCAGTGACGGACTGCTCTGCTTTTTCAGTGTCTTTGTGTGGCGATGTTTGTGAACACCTGAAACCTCTTGTACTATTGCTGCCGCTGCTGCCCAGCAAGGACCGAGGAGGCGTCCAGGCCCGCCGTTGCAGGTGTGCGAGACTGCAGCTACTTCGGGGCTCCACTCGGAAGCTGTGGCACCAGGAAGGAAGGTCAAGTTCTAAGACATCAAGACCACTTGCCGTTGTTCTTGAGACTCAAATCTTTACATACTGACTAAATCGACCTATCCGATAGTAGCCCACTGACAAAATTGAACGCCTCAGTTACCCTTACCAATATGTAGCTTTTTGTTTACATCAAAACTTTTACAAAAGATGTTTTGCTATTATGTTTCTATATACTTTCAGGATGCCCATCTTTTTACAAATAAGCAAACTGAACAAGACAGTTCAGGTTTGATGCCCAGAAGTATAACAGCCTCTGCTCGCCACATTTAGCTTTCAAAAACCAAATGAGCCACGTAGAAACCAGTTGAGAAACTTAATTTTGTAAACGTTTCATTTGCAGAGTTTTTATCCATGAAGTGCCTTCGAAAGTTCCCAGGCGTGTGGGCTGCTGTCTCACCTCCCACAAATGATCTGCTTTCTACCTATGGTGCTAACACTCCGAAACTGAGGAGGACCGTGGGGCCCTTAGCAGGTGTGGCGTCTGTCCCCCGTGTCCCGTTGTATGTCGAGGCTTCCAAAATCAAGGACATGAGTTACCTGCTTGGGAAATCCTGGGTACAGGAAGGTGAGCAGCAAGGAACTTTTAAATTCAGGAGGGAGGGGCTACAATGGGTTTTCATTCAATTTTGTGCCAAATCTACAATATCCAACACAAAACTCAAAATTAAACCTCTGCTACACAATAGAAGCCAATCACAATTCACAAAAATGGTCCAGCTTAAGACTCGCTTAGTCTTAGAAAGCAGTCACAGTGGGTCGGCCTGAGGTGGCCCCCACCCCACAGCTGCTGGCTTGACTGCGTTCACTTATTTCAGGTGGACTATGGTCAAGCCCAAAGAACCTTCGCTGCAGAAGCCATTCCTGAGCCCCAGCTTTCTTTGATAAAAAGTATCAAAATAGAGCTCCTCCCAGCTTGCTCTGCATGGGCCCCGGTAAGCAGAAGACACCCCCCCACCCCCATACTTCCCACTGGGCCTACTCCCATGCGGAATGCCAAGTGGTAAAGGCTGGTGACCAGTCTGGAGCTGCAGCTAAGGCTTCCAGTTAGTCGTTTAGAAAAAAGGTGAGAAGCGTTTGCCGTGACAGAACAACCAGCCACCGAAGTGCTTCAGCATGCTGAACGGATGAGCTCGTTCACAGCTACACGTTTCTAATGCCTTACCTTGAGCCCCACGCAGTCTGTTTCCTGTAACCATGCCACTGGTGATGCTGTGTATAGCCATGTCTGTCTATGTTGTACTACTGAGCTTTCATACCGATTGATGTCGCACCGAAATAACCACGAACTGACAATGGTAATATGTATAACTATTTAAGAGCAATAGTGTGTGTCACAACAACCTAAATCTTATTTATAAGGTATGGCATTATGTATGTTCATAAATCCTGCACTGTATCCTACTCTGTTAAAATACTGGTGCATGAATGTACTTTCAATGATCAAAGCATAAAAGATACATAAGAACATTCTGGTATGTGTCCAGTACAATTTGATTATGTAAGCTTTGTCGGTGTGTCCCGAGGAAGCGCACACACTCACTGGCGTCGAGGCCCGGCCTCCCCGGGGGTGGGTGCTTTGAGTCGGCAACAGCTTCACGACACCAGCATTCTTTACGCCTATAAGCTTTATTGATGCTTTGCTTTGACAGGTCACAATGCATTCCACAGATTTAGTTCAGTACAGCTGAAACCACAATGGTGTAAGTCTTCAATTTATAATTTCTTGCATAACAACATTTGATATTTGCAAACAAGGTTTTTGGAAGCATGAAGTTCAGTCCACAGAGGGGAGTTGGTGACAGGACGGGTGGCACACAGGGACGTCTATGCTGACGAGTCCTACAAGGGTGGCGTGTTTCATATGGAAACAGAAGCAAATGCTCCCACAAAGGGCAGCTCTTGTGCTGCCTGTGTGCTCTGAACACAGACAGCCCAGAACTCGCAGACAGCAAGCACGTGGGGCCACTGGAGGGGGAAGGGCTGTCAAACACTAGATATAGATATATAAAGAATCTATATTTACTTATATTGGCAATTAATATAACAGTGTAATTCACAAGACACCTAGAACATACCAGAAAGGCAAGCTTCTTCTGATTCCCACACTCCGGGTATGATCTCGTCTAAACCTCTCATTTCAGGAACTCTGCATCCACCTACACGGACCATGCGCAGTGCACAAACTGTGAAAGGGGCTTGTTTTTTCCCAGCTCCACTTTCTCTGCAACTTCCCCAAAGACAGCCTGTGACAGTGTGACACACAGCTTCCTCAAATCTCTCGCCAGTGCCTCCCTCCCACAGGCAAGACAAAGTAACACGACGGATTGAATCCACACGGAGCAGCTCACAATGCTTGCGATGCAGGGCACAGCGCAGTCAAAGCAGGTGGGCTCCTCACTGGACCTGGGAAACTGCATGGCAATGTCCAGGCGTCCTCCCCCCGGCATCCAAAGAGCATCCCTGGGAAGATGAAGCCCTAGTGCCGAGCGCGCTGGACTCTCAGTCGGCTTTGCGCTTCAATCCAGGGATTTTCGCTTGGATTCTGCAAATGGGAAGGCAGGGGAGAACAGTCAGCGTGTGCCTGGACGTCCCTTCTTCGAGAAGGGCCTGAGATGCCCGGTTTTCCCCGGCAGCACTGACGAGTGTGCTTGGGCCTCATGGAGACGTGCTACTCTCCAAGGTCCAGCCCCATACCCGAGACACCAAAAACTTACTTAGCCACAGCGTCTTTAACATTGCTCCTCGCAAGTCCGAGGTAATGATCTATCTGAGCCTGGAAAAGAGGGAGAGGGGCGTGAGAAAAGCGCCACCGCTCAAGCCGAGTGCGAGCCATTTCTGGTTCCACACTGCGCTCAAAAGGCCATCACGTTTCCCACGTGCCCAAGGCCGTGGCAAGTTGCACGGATGCTTGTGTCGATCCCACACAAAAAAACAGGCTCCGTAACCTTACGTCAGTAGAAGTCAAGACATTACCTGATGCCGCTCATAAATAACAGGCACGCTGAAGAGTGAAATCAGGGCTGGAAAAGAACATACACAACTTTACCAAAGGACTCACGCTTGAGGGAATGAACATCCAAAGCTCGCCGAGCTCCTAACAGACAAAATCCACAAGCTGCTGCTGGATCTATCTGCCGTGGAGAACCAGACCCGGCTTTGCACCCCAGCCGCAGCGTTAGGAAAGCTGGCTACATTTCCGCGGCTACCACCAGAGAAAGCTCCCCTGTTCCTAGTCCCCGTGGCTCTTTGGTGCAGTCTTCGTGACTGAAGTATTAATAACCCTAACGTGAGCACTTTACTTACAGGGACCACAACCATACTTCCTCCTTTGTCCTTCCAAGAAAGAATTCTCCCCCACAAAATGGCTTTAAGCTACTGAGCCCCGTCGCTTAGCGCACTTACCTAAAATCAGGAGGGTCAGACCATTGAACAAGGCACCGACGTACGTGAGCAGCCACATCAACACTGCAAACTGGAAGGAGACCACATTAGCCGGTGCAGACACACGGTCCCCCAAGCACGGGCATTCACTAGACTTCCCAATGAAGGCACCCCACATTACCTGCCACCCCACTGGGGAGCCTTGACCCTGGAAGCCTGCTAGAGTAATACAAACATTTTACTCCTCAGTTCAGAATTTTAGATCGCAAATGGATATGATAGACTTGATCTCATCTGCTCTGAACCACGTGGGAATTCTGTTTTGTCTCACATGAGAGAAGGCACCAAAGGGAGACCTCATGCCCCTCCCTTTCAGCTCTAACGTCACTTCCCTTTCTGACAGCCAAACCGGAAAGTATCACGAGCCTTGGGGATTGCACTAAAGCCTGAGTGGGTAAAATGTAAAAGTCCTAACCAATTAAGAACTTGAGATAATGAACTGAGTAATTCCGACACTGAAATCTCAGACAGGCGATACTGGGGCTGGATCAGAAAAACCAGGCTTTGAGCACCGAGCGACCTGTGTCACCCCTACGGCTGTCCCTGGCCATGGCACTGCCCACACCTTGATCCGGGTGGTCGCAGCCAAAAGGAAGCCGGGGAGTGCGGTTGCTCCAACTCCGCCTCTCGAAGCTCAAGTAGCTGTTGCTCCTCTTTGTGTGACAGACACGCTGTGGGCACTGCGCACTGCACACCTATCAGGTGCCTTCCCTGCGAAAGCCACCGTAACAGCTGCAGGCACAGCAAAGTGCTGTCACCTTGCCAAGGTCACACTGCCCTCTTCTCCTGGGGGCGGGGCCTGGGGATAAGCTCTCAATCAAGCATGTCTCTACAGGCAGCTGGGAAAGACTTTGCTTCTTAGAAAAGTGACTTCTCATGGTGGGGGGGTGGGGAGTCAATTTCCTCCATCATTATTTCCTAGTTTATTGGAGAAATGACCAGACCAGAGAATTCCTAAATTTTTGTCAGGCTCTTCAATTCTGTGACATCAACGCCAGCCTGGGCTTTAGGACCACAGGAGAACAGCGCCAGCTCCCTCTCAGCCCTGTGGGTTCGTAAACGCTGGGGGGAGGGGGAGGGCCCCGCAAAGGCAGGACCAGCAGACTTCTCTGCCCTCTTATGGGCCACACAGGGCCTCTCATCACGATATTCTTGGTTGGGGGTGTTTTCACAAGCTTGTAAAGGCCATTCTCGGCTCTAAGGCTATACAGGAAGCGGCTGCAGCCTGCTGACCCTTCATCTAAAGCACACAGTTCTCTTCTGTCTCACGCTTTCGGCAAGACTGATGGACTGCTGCTTCCAGCAGGCTCCTGAGCACCAAGGGCAGCATCGAAACTCTAGTCCTCGCACACTCGGGTCAGGACTCCTCCAGCAGCTGTCAGGGCCACAAATAGCACTGCTCAGGTTACCCCACACCACTGGCTGTCGCTCATGCTAAGGAAAATGTCAGGCCCGCTGGCCAGTGGCACCTGCCGGTGGACATTCCAGTCTCTGCAGCAGGCTTTGAAGTGGGCTCCTCTCCCCTCTCCCAGTCTGACTCCTGAAGAAGCTAAACAGAACGTCTGCATGGGCAAAGTGACAGCTCCCCTCCTGTACCAACCACACGTCTAAGGACAAAGAACCAACGTGCCCCATTTCAGAAGAAATGGACACCTTACCACGACACAGCTAGACACTTCACACACTCAGGTGGAAAAAGGTCTTCCTGTGGTCAGTGCAGTCACCAAGAGGATCACCACACTACAAATCCACGCAGAAAGAAGCCCAAGACTTCACGCCTGGGCCCTCGACGGAGCTCAAGTGCCATTTGTCTCTGGAAGGGGCCCACAGGCGGAATGCACGTGGGAGCTGGTGAGGGAAGTGCCCTCTCCCCAGCCCCCGCCAGGGACCGGACACAGCTGCTGTCCAGCGACCACCCCAGGCTACATGTTGCCCAATTTCCCCATTTTAAATGAAAAGCTATAAAGTCACATTTGTGTGGGATGGGCTATTTAATGTATAGCCAAGTTTGAAACATGTAAAACTTGGGCGGCTGGAAACAAAATCATGGAGAAGGATGCCTAGAGATTGCTCCATCAGACCAGAGAGGTGGCCTAAGAACTAGCTTCTCCTGATGAAACGGTCCTACGCCTTCAGGGAGAGGTCGCTGGAGACAGGGCGCTACAGCAAAGTGGTGATGAGAGCAGATGGTGCCCGGCAACCAATCAGATCGTGTCTGAGGTCTGACTCAGGTTTGTGTTCAAACAAACAGCCATCTAAGGGAGGCATCACGTCCACACAGAAGAAGTGCAGCAGCCTGTGTGATCCACAGATGATGCTAATGAAAGGGAAAGCGTCAGTGCTTAAATGGTGAGTCCCCAATCTGTAGAGGGTTGTGGGGGACAGTGGGAGCCCCCAATCCATCAGCAGAGCATCTAGTCAGATTAAACCTCTGGCGATCTGCTCTAGCCACAGGTGAGGGACTTTGCTACGAGACAGAGATTCCTATAAACTTGATCGTGGTGGACTGAACCATGGCGTAACAGGATGCTTGGCCAGCTGACCTCTCTCTTATCCAGCCTGCATGTGCTCCAGGCTCTTGGGTCCATCTGACTGGAGTCTGTACTGCAAAGCCTCAGGAGAGCCGCCTTCCTCAGTGGGGTCCAAACAAGGACACGGGCAGCTCTCACATTGGCCCTAACTTCCCTGCACATGTCTGTAGGCTACAGTTTAGGCATGGCGAGTGTGGGGGTCCAGCTCCTCGCCCCTCTGGGAGCAGAAGACCACCCCACCGGAGGAAGAGACCAGCGTGAGCGGCAGGTATAATGAATGGCGGCATGCTCGTCTTTCATCCAGGGAACTGGGGATACACTGAGCGGCACATCACACACTGTATTGAAAGTTCTGCAGACTCATTAGATGAAGGGGCGCATTTATCTTAAGCGACACTTACAAAAATAACAGAAATCCTCTGGTGACTCTGACCACTTCGCAGCTGTGGGGCCCTCCGGAAGTAGTCACAAGCTTCTGTGACTCTCCCCACTCCCTCCCCTCGAGGATCCGTGATGAAAGGAAGCTCTCAACACGAGCAAATCAGAGCCGACTGACTGCGCCAGAGCCTGAGGACAAGGGTTCGTGCTCTCTGGGTCAGCTGTTTCTGGAGCTCCGACCCTGTCTCTGTTCAGTTCAGAGTTGAGATTTATGTTCTGGAATGTTCTAGAAATTTTCTAACAATAATTTATATGTGATAATTTTACCCTGGAAGTCACAGAATTGCTTTCATCAGAACGGTCGCTACCATTTCAAAGCCTTATTACAGAAAACCAGAGCCTTGACCTGAGCGCCTGGTCTCAAGTCCTTAGTAAGGGACTTGGGGCAGGGGGAGGTGGGAGTGGTTTTCAGAGGGCAGGAACTGTCTAAGGATGCTCAGGAGTCTTACTCAGAGTATCCCAAGTCCCCAAGCTGAGCCCAGTAGAGACTGTTAAAGGGCGAGGCAGAATAAATACACTTACCTTCAGAGAATCAACGAGATCATCCACTAAGAAGAGGCGTCGGAGTTCTTGCACGGTGCAGTTCACATGGCTGAGAGCAGAATTGCTGTATTTCTGAACCAGCTCCTCAGATACAGCGACGTCTGACTCCAGATACGCCCTAGGGGGACAGACCACAGCCTACCTGTCACTGATGGGAACGTCTTTTCCCCACTTACCAACCAGCAGTTACATGTGCCCACTCCACTGGTGCCCGGTCAAGTCCGTGAGAGCAATACCACCAGCAAGGCGACTCCTCACCCACCCTTTCCTGGTCCAATCAGTAAGGAAACATGCTGTGCAGCCAGACGTATCTGTCCTGAATCTGAGCTTCTGACACGTGCTTGGTTGGGTACCTCTGGGAAACTAGCCCTCTCTCTAAACCGGGTTCTCTCCTTTAGAAAGCAGAGGTAATGATGGAGATTCAACGAGTGAGGTACGAGGAGCATTCGCAGTAAAAGGTAGTTATAACTCGGTGCTTGGTTTTTTCTTTAAGTTGCTCTTAAGAAAGGGCTTCAAGTCTTCTGAAAGAAGATTCTACATGTTTCTAAATCCCACACTTTCTCAACTCATCAGGCTATAAAACAGCCGCCAAAAGTACCCATTTAAATGGCCCAATCTACACCGATGAGACAGCAGGACCAGTCACGGCTTTGAAGGGCACAGCAGCCTATGGGAGTGGCGGGGCAGCCAGGCGGCGTAGGCACCCAGTACATTGTTCTATGAGCTGGTGCTCGCAAGAAGCCACTTTCGCCTGGCAGAAAAGAACCACGTCACAAGGCGGAAGCGCCTCTCCAACCTGACGTACTTCCTCCTTCCTCCATTTCTCAGTGACCTACACCGGGAAGAACCGTCTTTGTACAACCCCATTTACCAGAGCTCCACTGGGGCAACAGGCTCCAAATAAAAACCAAACACCGCCACCGGTCTCTGCCGACTCATAGCGACCCTATAGGGCAGGACAGAACTGCTCCTGTGAAGTTTCCAAGACAGTAACTGACTGCTTAAGGGAGTAGACAACGGGATCTTTCTTGCTCCAAACAGGACCCCCCCCATTCATTCACAATACCCTTACTCTAGCTGAAGCTCCCACCACTTATAGTCTAGTAGTCTCTGAGCTACCCTATGATCTGTCTGCATCCTAACCCATCCCTTCGGCCAAAGTCAAAACAAGTAATACAACAAACATATTGCCAAAGTGAGCCTCCATACAAGGCGGAGTACAACTGCCCCACAGGGTTTCCCACGGTCCCTCTCTACTAGCCACTGAACCACGCGGGCTCGCGCTCCCTCAGTCAGTGTTAGGTGACTATGTGTGCACTCTCCTAGAGAGCTTTCAAAGGAGCCCGGGGCACTGTCGCGCCAGTGCTGGACTGCCAACCGTGGAGTCAGTTCAAACCTACCAGCCCTGCCACAGGACAGAGCCAAGGACGTCTGCTCCCTCCCGTAAAGACCCACCCTTGCGAGACCCCAACCTGTCCGTCCTGAGTAAGAATGCTCTCAGTGGGATTGGGTGGGTGTTGTTTTTACAGTGTTGTCTGCATTGAACTCCGGCAGGAGTGAGATCTGCTGGGACTAAGCTAGGCAAAAGGCATTTCACCTCCCTAACCAAGGTGCCAACTCTGTGAAACTGAGCACAGACCTACCGCTGTGCCTTGCAATTCAATGAGTCCGTCTGCTATGTCCTATGAGGGAGGCCACAACGATTCGAAATCTGATTTGACAGAAATGGGTTTGGTTCGGGTTTGAGGAGTACCCCCAGACTCACCGACACAACTGTGACTCTAGGGTTTCAATTCGTCAGCCACTGGCCCACAGCTCTCCCCACATCCTCTTACCTACACCCCTACTATCCTCTCACTCTAACACAGCTTGTCTGCTTGTTCTCTCGGCACTTCCCAGAGCCAGTCCTCAATGTACAGTTGTGTCTGTTTATATACTCCTGCTGTTAATGCATACACTATTAAGGACTAGAAATAAATCTTACTAGTAAATCAAACAGTGTGCAATACTTTTAGACAAATATTACTTATTAATAAACAAATATCAAGTTATTACTACCAAGCAAAAAATGCTCATCTTACCAGCCCTTAGAAGGGCAGTATTGTACTCAGGCCACTTGAGAAACACAGAAAACTAGTTGGTAGTGAAATAATAACCATTCTTTACAAGAAGCAAAATAACTCAGCAGGTTCCTTCTTAATGCTTGACAGTCAATTAGAGGTTACCATTAATATTAATTGGCCAGTGATCTCAGTAGGTGTATTATTCATGGTTGAAGGTGCTCACAATCTACCTGGAGTAAAATGCAGTTTGTATACAGCACAATGAGAGAATATTCAAAGCCTGCGGTTAGTGCAAGACATAGACGAAGGCTTTTCCAGGTAATTCTGGGCCCGAGTTGGGGAAATCTTCATCAAAGGGCTGCAGATCCAAGCAGAGCGCCTAGATCAGGAGCCACAGAGGGCAACATAAAAATGGGCACAAGACTCCAGAGGTTAAGTGAGAAACAGACAAAAGCATTTAGACTTCATCCTACAAAGCACAAAGAGCTTCTTCACTTAGCAAAGAGCCAGGAAAGGGATGCTTTAGAACAATTCGTCAGACAACAGCTGTCCAGTGTTAAGTCTTCTGAGCTAGCCAGAAGCCAATTTGGAACAACTGGAATGCACATGGGCAAACCTTCTACAAAGCACCACAATAAAACTACTAAAAAAACTAACGAATTAAAGATATTCTGATTAAAAAGGAGAGACAGTAACAATTTTAGGCTCTGAAGTCCATAGTCTGTCATAATTACTTAACTCTGGCTAAATGAATGAGCATGACCATGTTCCAATAAAACTTTATTTATAAAACAAGTCACTGACAGGATTTAGCCTGTGGCCCTACATTTACCGACTCCTAGTCTAGACTGAGGAGAGGTAGTGAAGAAAGATAAATTTCAGTGACCTTTAAAAAAAAAAATGAAATAAAAACAAAGATGGCATCAAAGCCAGGATGAGAGCCATGTCACTGACAGAAGGACAGGTTTGAAGAAGAGTTCATTTAAATATATGATATGTTCGTGATTGCTGGGGGAGGGGTGGGGGTCAAGGGAAGTGACTGCTAGTGGAGTTTCTATCTGGGGTGATAAAATGTTATGGAATTAGTGGTGATAGTGGTACAACTCTATGAATATATTAGAAAATGCCCATTTGTGTCCCTTCAAAGGCTGAATGTTACAGTGTGAGGTATCTACCAGGAGGCAAACCATGCCAAGAGGACAGACGCTGACAGCTGAGAGTAGGAGGTGCCGGGAGAAGGTTTGAGTAAAGGATCAGGAAAGGAAATGGAGCAGAGACTTGGGTGTGAAGGAGAAGCATGCGGACGCAGGCAGGCTCGTGGAGAGAGAAGGGTCTGGTTTCTGAGAGCTGTTAAGAGCACAGGACAGACGTGGGAAACAACCCTCACGGTCCTAAAGGATCATGTTGACAAAGACAATATCCATTGTACGCGATTCTAAGAAACAAATACTCCTAACAGGTCGAAGAGCTGGGCTAATGAGCACACACCCCAGTCTTCACCACGAGCCTCTGGTACATCTCAAAAGCAAGTGCTTCAAAGATAGGGGCCTGGTAGCTGCCAATAAAACTTTATAAAGCAAGTCACAGGATTTGGCCCATGGCCTGTGGTTTACTGACTCCTGATTATTGAGCATCTTAAGCCTGACAGATGTCAAGCCCCAAACTTCATATGGTACTTGAGATGCTTCAGTGATAAAGACAGCTTTTTAGTAAAAATTTGCTTGCAGTTATCTTTAAGGACCCAAACTGCATGCCAGTAGGGCTCTCTGTACTGGAGGCTGAAGTCTCCATCCCATTCCTGTTGACACCTCCTATTGCCGCCAGCATATCTCACCTGAATGGGTGACCTTCATCTGACTTCTGGATGGCTTGGATCACGCCCTTATAGATCCTAAAGCCGATGGTCAATGAGAGCAGCACCAGGGAAATGTAGGCCACCACACTCACAATGCTGAACACCGTCAGCGAGAGCAGCAGGAACAAGCTGGCGCCAAACACCACGCCAGTCTTCTTGATGTCTCTCCAGTAGAGGAGGTCGACAACTGGAAACAGAAAAGCAGACATGTGCAGTCAGAACACTACTGTGCTCATGTGGATGTGCTCTGCCTACAAAATTAAAAAGCTTAGATAAGGTAACACCCAAACCTAGAATATTAAAGGAGCACTATCATCATGAGCTGAGTTTTAAATCTACTCTAGGTTGTGTATCTGCAGCACCCACTTCAATTTTTTAAACCATGACATGTTTCATTCAAATCTATAACCTGAATATCCAAGTAATTTTGGCTGTACAAGACTGTTAAACGCCTTAAGCCCAGCTGACTTCAAGTCCCAAACAACGTGTGACTGGGGGAAAATCACTAGAGGTGTGGGCTTCACACAGGAAGTGACTGCTCCAGGGAAAAAAACACACCCAGAAATAATCACCAATTTAGAAATTGATGAGAAGTGACTTTAAAATTACACCTGTGGTTTAAACGACCAACAAAAACCTCAAAGAAACTATAACCTAAGCTGGTTATCATAAAACATTTCCTACAAAGCAAGATAGCCTTAAGATTACCTAAAGTCACTTTCTTCTAATTGCAGATGAAAACAATGCCATAGACATTAAGAATCAAAGGGAAAATGTGCTGCACTATTACATAATGCCTATTAATAGTAAGGGATCAACAAAAGCCAAGTTTGTCCTGAGCCCGTGGTCGCAGGGCCAAAGTGGGGATCAACTAGACAGGGGCCCGAGCCTAGAGGGTTCCCCGGTGTGCCCAAGGGCCCTGCAATCCACCACCTATATGGAACTGGTCTCTAACCTGAGGGAGCAGCCAGAAGAAACCACAGGTAAACTCGTCAGGAGAACTTTTCAGTCCTGTCACTCTTAATAAAAGCCACGTTTCTAGGGGTTCCTCCCCTCAGTTCTCCTAAGGCTTAAGTGACTTTCCTTTATTGTCCAGGGGTGGGGTTGGGGGGCGAATGCTATTTAGTAAGATGCCACTCCCCAGGCATCCTTTCCATTTCCCTCTAGAAGTGAGGCGGGAGAAGGGGAGAAAGGGCTTATTCATAGATAACTTATTCTCTTTTTCTTTATCAGTCTTTAGAGTTAAGGCCATCCACAAAACATTTTTTAAAAAAGTAATGGACATTATTAAAACTTTGGAAACATATTCCTACAGCTTTTCATGCTGACATAGATGCTATATCACTATGGTAAAAAATAGACATTAAAAACAAGTTTGAAACTCCGAATGCTTGTTATGCCGGCTGGATGGTCTAGCTGTTCTCCAGGTTGGTGGTCTACATCCCCCAAGGTTGCAAGGCCCCTAATTATGGCAAACCTGGCCGGGCACCCACCCCCGGTATTAGCCCTTCCAGCCAAGCCAGTGCAGGCCCAGCACTGTCACATGACCACATTGGGATGATACATGCCTGAGCAAGCCTCAAACATCATATAAAAAGGATCACACACCATGACCACATCGGATTTGTTCCAGGAATGCAAGGTTGGCTCACCATACAAAAAATCAGTCAATGCAACACATACATGAAACAGTAAAGAACAAAAACCATGCAATCGTCACAAGAGAGGCATTTGAAAAGACCCAACCCCCGCTCTTTGTGATTAAAAACAAACACAAAACTCAACAAACTTGCAATAAAAAGAAAACTATTCGCTTACTCATCAAAATAAACATATCCTTAACATCATATTTAATGGTTAAAAATTTCCTCTATCAAATCAGAAGAAAGAAAAGGATATGCACTCTCATACCACTTCTAATCAACATTATAGTCGGCGTACAGGGCAAGAAAAAGAAATCACAGGTATCTGGATTAGAAGGGAAGAAGCGGATGTGTATCGAGGGAAACCTAAGAATGCACTAACTAAAGCCACTAGAACTAATAAATGCATTCAAAGTTGCAAGAAGCAAGCACAATCAACAAAATTCAACTCTATTTCTATATCCCAGCAACGAAGAAACGAAAAGCAAATACGAAAGCTCCTATTGTGAGTACCCAGTTACGAGTACAAGATCAGAAACAAAGTTAACACAAAGTACAAAATATGTAAACTGAAAAACTCTAAGTAAGTGGAAAGACATTCCACTTCCATGAATTGGAATGCTTATTGAAACTAATCTCCATGATACTGCAATGGTGGAAACATGCTATCAGGCGTCTGTCAAAACCCAAAGGTCTACACCACAGAGGAATCCCAGTGTACTCTAGGAGCATAGTTACTAGAAATGTATCCACAGTGCAACACAGATGGCCGACGGGAGCAAGAGGAATGGATGTGCGACACCACACCGCAGGGATTGCAATGAACAACACGACACAGAATGTGTTTGAACTGTTGAACGCAGGCTGATCTACTCTGTAAACCATCACCGAGTTTAGAAAAAAGGGTCTGTTTTTCCCAAAGATTACACTTTTGGAGTCTTAAAAAATAGCTGACAAATTTTGAGTTGACCCAGCAGACCACGTCAGAAGTCAGTGTTCTTTCTGAGTAGATCTCTTTGAAAGCACCCCAGTCAGTCCAGTGTATGTGCTGCCGCAGCAAGCACGCGTCCTAGTGAGTCCAGTGTATGGGCTGCCGCAGAGCGCGCGCCCTAGTGAGCCCAGTGTATGCGCTGTTGCAGCAAGCACGCGCCCTAGTGAGCCCAGTGTATGCGCTGCCGCAACGAGCGCGCGCCCTAGTGAGCCCAATGTATGCGCTGCCGCAGCAAGCACACGCCCTAGTGAGTCCAGTGCATGTGCTGCCGCAGAGCGCGCACCCTAGTGAGCCCAGTGTATGCGCTGCCACAGCAAGCACGGGCGCCCTAGTGAGTCCAGTACATGCGCTGCCGCAGAGCGCGCACCCTAGTGAGCCCAGTGTATGCGCTGTTGCAGCAAGCGCGCGCCCTAGTGAGCCCAGTGTATGCGCTGTTGCAGCAAGCGCGCGCCCTAGTGAGCCCAATGTATGCGCTGCCGCAGCAAGCGCGCGCCCTAGTGAGCCCAATGTATGCGCTGCCGCAGCAAGCACACGCCCTAGTGAGTCCAGTCCATGTGCTGCCGCAGAGCGCGCACCCTAGTGAGCCCAGTGTATGCGCTGCCACAGCAAGCACGGGCGCCCTAGTGAGTCCAGTGCATGCGCTGCCGCAGAGAGCGCGCGCCCTAGTGAGCCCAGTGTATGCGCTGCCACAGCAAGCACGGGCGCCCTAGTGAGTCCAGTGCATGCGCTGCCGCAGCGAGCACACGCCCTAGTGAGCCCAGTGTATGGGCTGCCGCAGCGAGCAAGTGCCCTTGTGAGTCCAGTGTATGTCCCCATTTTGAAAGTAGTGAAGCAGTTAAGAGAGTTGGTTGGGGTGAGGAATGATAGAAAAATTACTTTTAAACCAGTAAATTTTATAAGGAATCCCCCAAGATAACTAAGCAAAAAGCATCTCTTAAAAAAAAATTCCCATTAAAATATATGGGCCCCAGCCTGTCCCGACTAGATCACTGAGGACAAAGTGGGTGCATAAGCAAAAGTTGCGAACAAAGCTGATGGTGCCCGGCTATCAAATGGTATAGCGTCAAGGGTCTTAAAGGCTTGAAGACAATCAGGCAGCCATCTAGCTAAAAAACAACAAAGCCTACAAGGAAGAAGTGCACCAGCCTACCCCGACACGAAAGCCGAAGACAAAGCCGGTGCATGGGCAAGTGCCGTGAGAAAGCTGATGGTGCCCAGTTGTCAAAATATGTAGAATCTGGGGTCCCATAGGCTGGAAGATAAACAAGGGGCCATCTGAGAAACAACAAAGCCCACATGGAAAATGCACACCAACCTGTGAGATCACAAGGCATCGAAGGGATCAGGTATCAGGCATCAAAGACAAAAAAAAAAAATCATAGCATTGTGAATGAGGGGGAGTGCATAGTGGGGACCCAGGGCCCATCTGGGAGAAATTGGACATTCCCTTGCAGAAGGGCTGTGTGGAGGTGATGAACCAGAGTGCAGTGTAGCAACAATAAAACATACAATTTTCCTATAGTTCTTGAATGCTTCCCCGCCCCCCCTCCCACTATCATGATCCCAATTCTACCTTACATAACCAGCTGGACCAGAAGATGTACACTGGCATGGATAGGAAATGGAACTACGGGGAATCGAGGACAGATGAGCCTCTCAGGAACAGTGGTGAGAGTGGCAATATGGGGAAGGTGGAGGGAGGGTGAGGGAGAAAGGGGAAACAGATGACAAGGTCTACATGTAACCTCCTTACTGGAGGATGGACAGCGGAGAACTGGGCCAGGGAGACGTCGGATGGTGTAAGATATGATACAATAATATTTATAAATTATCAAGAGTTCAGGGGGAGGGGGAGCAGGGAGGGAAGGGAAAATTGAGGAGCTGATACCATGGGCTCAAGTAGAAAACAGGTGTTTTGAAAATGATGATGGTAACATATGTACAAATGTGCTGGACACAAATGACGTATGTACGGATTGTGAAAAGAGCTGTATGAGCCCCTAACAAAATGATTTCTAAAAAACATGGGCCAAACATAAAGGTATGATGTTAAGTCAATGTTCGGGTTCACTTCCCAAAGTCCTAAGCCTACCCCCTGGCTAGAACCTTAATGCTACTCCTGAAAACACGAGACACTTGAACAAAGAGTGACCTTTCCTTACATTATTGGAATTGAAAAGGGCTCCCTGTGCTGTTTTGTCATTTTCATTATCTCCCGTTCTCAAGTACACCTGACACTGTGATGGTATTTGCAGTCACTTCCTCTGCACGCGAAAGCTGGACATTGAATAAGGAAGCCCCAAGAAGAATCGATACGTTGGAATTAGGGTGCTGGCTGGCAGAGAATATTCAGAGTACCACAGACTGCCAAAAGAACCCGCAAATGTGTTCAGGGAGAAGTACAGCCAGACTACGCCCTGGAAGTACTTTGGACAGGTCATCAGGGTGAAGGAGAGGATCCGCGCGGGAGAGGGGAAGGCCCGCGATGCGGTGGATGGGCTGACGGTGTGGCTGGGGTAGGGCTGGGTGGTGCTTCCTGCTGTGGTACACAGGGTCGCTGCGAGTCAGAATCCACACCGCACAACACAGTGATCAACACACCGGGGAGAACAGGGCTGTCAATGAGCCCCTGCAGCGATGAAGTCATAGACGGAAAAAAGCAGAAATGAGAAAATATCCATTCAACAAACCACTTAGAATTGAGTCCAAGCTCCTCTTATTAATAAGTTCACCACCCATGCCTACCCCATTCTGTAAATGTCTGGCCAGATGAGATCATGCTATTCTGCACATTCTTCCACTTAATGAGCAGTTCCACGGGGCTGGTGAGGATCACGTTCAAGAACCGTTGTGTTGTGAACTGCGCTAACAAAGCCAACAGTCCAACAAGCACTGAAACCCAACCGGCAAAAAGATTAAACAAGATTCCCCTCAAACGACCAAATACCACGACCTGCCCGACGTGACATGACCTGCCCGACGTGACATGACCTGCCCGACATAAGGACATAGCTTAGCTGTGATCACAACCTGAATTTTGTTAACAAACTGAAATGAACTTACTGTCGTTAACTGTCCATTTTAAAGTCTTAAGCAATTTCTTCCTCCCACAGTTTCCTCATGAAATTGGGGTTCTCCTAGTCCAACGCCTAACCTGACCAACTCAGATGGAAGGAGAAAGCACCGAGGCCCAAGACGGGGGTGTCTGCTGTGGTCTGGGGCCGAGGGGTGGGTGCAGCCCCGCAGCAGCCCAGGCACACGTACAACCCAAGGAAAACCCTGCCCAGGCCTGCGCCGTCCTCACCACGGTCCCTGCCACCGTGCACTTCATCTTGCCGATGGTCTTCCTCTTTTAGAGGTGACCAAGCTCACCAAGGCACAAGCAGTAGTGTAAAATTAGCAACTATGAAACTCACTCATCTCTCTCAACACACACGATATAAATCAGCTTCACCCATGTTGAAACTCAAAAACAGAAAAGTTAGAATAAATCATTCATGTCTCAGAAAACTGCCAAGAACAGAGACGGATTCCTACGCATTAGCTAAATAAACTTACCAACAAACACCCTTCAGCTTAAGATTCTAGTGGAAGCAGACACTGTGAACACACTCAGTGAGCAGAAGAATTATGTTCACTGTCAATGTGATTGAGCTTATATATCAAGCATGGATTTGGTAAAATGTTATGTTTTATAAATGCCCCACAACGTGTTTTAGGCTTTCCCTGATTCTATGAAAACCTCTCCCAGGTATTGTTTCGCTTTGCATTACATCCCCAATTCCCTGTCATTAAACCTGTCTCATCCCCAAGCCTCAAAGACGATTACTTGAAATCCAAGTTGTCCAACTCCCAATTTGGCATCATATCTATCAGCTTTAGCTGTTCCTATTGATAGCAAAACACTATCACTGCCAACATTGAACTCTGCCCAGGAACGTCATGCCCCTGAGTCCCTCCCCCCCTTCTCTACCTATGCCAAATGTCAAGTATTCTTTCCTAGAGTCAGTCTCTCAAAACCTTCCTTGTCCTTCCTATTTCAGGCCAAGTTCAAGCTCTCTTGCTTTAAATCTGGGCCTGATGACAACCATCTGAGCTGGTCTGCCTCTTGGTTCTTCCTCCTCTGAGCTGACCTTGGAAATGGGACCACTTTCTGTTTTCACACTTCCAAACGGCAAGTCTCATGCCTTCCGCGATCTGGCCAGGGCATCTCATTATAAAACCTGAGAACCTTCTCACTGCAGGAAAACCAGCAAACTGCAAACGAGGAGCGGGACAGGATGAATTTCTTATTCTAGTACAAATCAAAACAGGACCAGAACCTGGCTAAAAAAGCTTTGGCCAGTGTTTCCCAAATTTCCTCGACTTGAACACGAGTAACATCAGGTACCCAGATCTGGGACCCCACCCTTGTGCATTCAGATTCGGAACTCTTCAATGTGCACTTGAAAGGGGGAAACCAATCGCTTCTCTGGGTGCGTTGCTGGTGAACGTGGACACAGCAAACAGCTAACAATGTCTGCGTGTGTGATTCCGCGACACTGGTCACATTTTCGCCAGGTTGTCAGCCTTCTCGTGTCCATGAATCTAGCTGCTTTCTCGTCTTTGGTCTACGGAAGGGGTCGGCACACCTGAGGGAAGAGTCAATTGTGTCCCTCAAAACAATTTAAAGTTATCCAAGCACCACAAAGATGTTTTTACAAAGAAATGAACATCACCATGCATTTTCTCAATTTTACTTCAGAGCCAGATGTATGTAATGTCCTGAGAGCAGCACATGGTGTAGAGCCAGTTTGCCGGCCCAGCTCTACGGTCAATGTGGCAATCAGGTTTCGATGAGATGTACTCACAGGGGTGCAGCACTCAGAGACAGTGCTTAGTTTAGGGACCACTCCTGTCATTTGACTGACAGGGGGACCACAGTGAGTGCTTTGAGTCCTGGGTCTGAAGGACACCCCAGGGTCCTGGGGTGCAGGAGGGAGTCCTTGCATCTTACCAAACCAATGAATCTGTTTGTTTTTTCCATTGGAATTTCCCCCCATTCTATCCAGGACCATCAGCTGTATCCTCAGTCAGAATGGAGGTACTGATGGCTGGACACCATCTAGTTCTTCTGGTCTCAGGTAGGCAATGGGCTCCCAGATCTTAGATGGCTCAAAAGCTTTTAAGACACCAGCTTTTGGCACGAAAGCCAAAGCCAAGAAGGCGGGGATGATGAGGTGGGTGAGTGCAGGATGTAGAATATACTCTTTATGGGCGGGGCCGTGCCACCTGACTGAGTTGGCCCGCAGACTATGGTGCTGCGCTTCAAACCCGGTCCACCATCCCATGTGGCATTTGGTCACGCTCAGGAAGTATCTGTAACTATGCCCTACGTATTTTAGATATAAAATATGAGCAGCAGAAATGTGTGCGCACAAGGAGGCTTCAAAAAGTTCATGGGAACATTCCATTATATTTTAATAGTTTTTTTCTATGAGTTTGTTGATGTCCCTCATACATTTATTTGCCTGCAGAAATGCTTGTTTCTGTGCATTCTTGTATACTTGTACACATCTACCTGTACATATGTTAACATATGTCGAGTTATATAACCAAACACATTTTTTGGTTATAAAACCGTGTGCGTGTATTGTAGCTTTTCCCCGAATCATCCATCCCCTGTTCTGGAGTACGTCTTAGTGTCAACTTTTACTCTGGGCCAAGGGGTGCTAGCTTCACCTTGACTCCGTACGGCTTTCCCAGCACACACTGAGCTAAGTGTCCGCCACCCAGAGCACGGGCAATCTCTGCAGAACCGGAGGCTGCTCATCTGCAGAGGCACTGGAGAGAACCTAGATCTTCCAATATAAATACTCTGATCTTGGCGTTAAACTCAATTCCTTGTCTCTGTCATCTTATTCAGAGCTTACATCTTTCTCCTGTCATTCTAACACCCGGTCCTTGTTACTTCAACTCTTCAAAATCTAGTGACTTTGAATCAACGCTTTTCACATGGCAATTATCAAATACTGTGCCGATTTAGTCAGTCTTAAGAGTTTTTCTGCTAAGGAACAAATATTCCCTTCAGTCATAGACAACCCTTGAATACATAAAGAAGATATACTTACAAATTCCTGGCAGTTTGACAAGGAAAAACACTCTTAAAAAATAGTCTTTGTAAAACACTGAAATCCATTTCTCTCGCTTCTAGCCCTGCTATAAGGATGGTGCTTGGGGGAGGTGGAAACAAATGAACTATTTTTAGAAAACACCATCTGGAGCCTAAATTAAGTTCTTTCCTCTACTGTTCCACGTTTTCCATATAATGAGAAAATCTCATTCCATGCCAGCTTCAGCTTCTCGGTGAGTTCTAACTTAAATCTTATTCTATAACCCACAGTTAATGATTGAAAACAAATCTAAAACATAACTTCTCCAGTGAATCAGAAAAATAGGTTACGTTAGTCTTACATAGCAGGAAAGTCAAAGCCACGTTCTACCAAATATTAGGCCATTCCACTTACATACCAAGTGAGGCTCCCCAGAGACATTCAAGAGTAAATTTGATTTTATATTTGGTTTCTAATAAATCTCTAGTCTAATATGGGCTACATATTGACTTTTGGTTTCTCATGTCTCAACATATTCTCTAAATTACTTCACTACACAACCTTAAATTTCTCAAAGAACTTAAGGTATTATTAAATAATTAATTTAGAACCAAAATAGGGGGACAGGGGACCTAGATGTGTTATCTCCTACTATCAGTTTTACCTATCAAAAACCAAAGTGTATTAATTAATTAATTTAACTTTCACTTTCTAACACTAATGACCAGGAGGATGAAAAACAAACAAAAAAACAAAAACCACCTTCTCTCTTCACTAAATTCACAAGCAAAGGAACCGTACTGGTACACCGTACTGGTACAATCTCAATTATTCTGAGCCTGAAATTGTAACGATAAAATCTTTCCAATACCTCAATATGAACTGAATCTTAATCTCTTAATCTTCCCACGTTTCTCTATTGAATGATTGTTCAAAAGAATGTGAGGCAATGTTGTGATTAGTTTCACATGGCTAACAAGCCTGCTCTGAAAGGAAATAACATTTAGACAAAACTATAAAGCTTCAATGTATCAAGACAAGAGGGGAAAAAACCTTGGGTGGAATATCTACCACAATTAGTCAGAAACAGCTTTAATAGTGTTTAAAACACTTGGAAGTAATCGCCATTGGATGGACAGCCTCCCTCCTTTCACAATGGCACACATTACTGTTAAAATTAAAATGTTCTTAAAAAGTCATCGCCGTCAACATCCTATTGCTTGCCGGCTTAAATTCTTACACAATGACCCACTGGGGCCTGAGACGGCCTGGGCTTCTAAGGGGGAAGCGGGAGATAAGATCACTGGTTATGATTACAAGGACAAAGGTTACGGTTTAAATATAGACTTGCACACAACACAACGACTTCGAGAGATATGAAAATATCATCTTAAAAAGGTAAGAGTTGTACGAGCCCCCAATAAAATTATTTCAGAGGAATTTTGTAATAATTTTAAAGGTTTGAGTCAGATTTCCCAAGGAGAAAATAAGCTTATTGCAAAAGGCAGTACCTTGCTGCCTACAAACCTTTGGATAGAATTTCAACTACAAGTCACCTTTGTTTTTAAATAGAGAAAGCATGTCAAAATACATAAACCGCCATGGAGATTTATAACGTCAACGAGATCAACTAAATGCAACCTCTTAGAACTATGCTGCTTAAAGTGTTGACAACTGGAGAACTACCAGAAGCCACAGGGCCGGAGATGAGGCCACTCAAAGGGCAAGCAGACCAGCAGGCTCTGCCCCATCCGTGTACACACACACACACACACACACACACACACACACACACACACACACACGAATAGCTACACCAGCACTGTGCCTCCAGCCAACAGGCTACATTTTCACCCAAAGAGAGCTCAACTGCAAAGCAATTCACAGAAAGGCATTACTGATCGCAGACTGAAAAGCAGAAGAAATTAAAAATAGATGTACCCTTATCCTTCCAGTTTTTCTTCTGACCGTCCATCTCTTGTCGGGATCTGCCCTCCAGCCGCAATGATCAATTATGCATACCAACAGAGGTTATAACTCAACAATCTACTCCCGGAGAGCAGCAAGATCCATGTCCTCGCTAGCTGGAAGCCTGCAGTCGCCGCAGCACAACTGCAGCAGGGCTGGAGTCACCTGACGCCTTCCCTTCTGGGTGTGGAGGCTGACGCAGTGCAACCCGTAACTAGGCTACTAATCCTCGGGCACTTCGGGCTCCCTCTAGCTGTTGACTGTTCGAGTCCTGTGCTGTGGCTTACCCCACGTGGGGCTGCATTTGCAGGGGAGAGGCAGGCTACAGGGGAGGGCTGTTCTCTCAAAGAGCCACCACTGAATCTATCAGTAATGCCCTTAAATCCATGCACATTTCTGACAGACGGTTGATTATGCTGTTGGTTTCCTGTTTCACTCACAACTCTACAACCAGGGTTACTTGATGAGGTAAAGAGCGGACTGATCCAAAGAGGGGCAACAGTTTACATTTCAAGCCTGGGAAGTGCAGTCTCTTCCCTCTTTCCCTTTCAGGTTATTAAGGCAGAGCGCATTCAGCATCTTGCACCCTTATGGGGTAGGTGAGGAGGACCACTAAGTCAAATTACAAGTGTTTTGCAGACGATAAGCTTACGCCACACACACAAAAAAAGGAAACCGAAAAGAAAGCCTGTTCAATGCCAGCAATCCCACCGTTTTCCTGCAATGCTTTTTCCTTTTTCACCATTACAAAACCCACGCCCAACAACCACACACACACACGGTCTAAGTCATCACCTGTCCTAACTGAATCTTTCAATACACATTTAATCAGACACCAATGCAAGTTCTATTAACAGGTGCTCAGCTTAAGGAGAAGTGTTCATGGGCTAATTATATCATTTGCTTTTGGAAAATAATCTAAGAGCAAACTAACATTTTACTGATAACCACCAACAGAAACCTCTTTGTACAGCATCATTTCTAAAGCATTTTCTTCAGCTTTTCCAATGCAAAAAACTGCCTTTATAAATGTTCCACAGCAGCTACTCAATCAAAATCTTGTAAAATCTGACATGACTAAAACCAGTACACTTAGTGTGCATATAAAAACACACTCTTTTAAAAGACTGCACAGCTAGACTCAAACAGGGAGACTATTTTCTGGAACCTGGTAGAACACTGTGTGGGCTGAGAAAGACTGAAGTGGCTTGGGAGCCGGTGACTCATCTCTTCCCTGCCCGCCTCCTCAACGCCAAGCATAAGTTGAGCAAAGGAATTTTAACAGTCCAATATGCTCAGCTGAAGAGCTAATGTTTAATTTCCAACTGATTCATCAGATCCTTGCATAACCTGATACTTGAGAGCCAGCCACATACCATGCCTGAACTGCCTGGGCCTCTCCGGGCAGCCGTTTGAAATTCTAGACTACGGAGAGAGCACTCCAACTCTGTGACAGGGTTCCTAGTAGTAAATCCCTTAAAACCGAGACCCCACAAAAACTGGACCCTTACAAAGTAACACTCCAAGTACCCAAAGACTACCTTCACATCGAAGATCACGACTCTAATAAATGAGAAGACTTCTTGAGATGGGGTGGAGCTGTTAGTATTTATAGCACTCTCGTCTTGTATGGTACCCCAGTTTAAACATGAAGAACAAAAATCCTCGGTGAGTGGCCATCAAAACACACCCACTCACCTAGGCACACCACATAATCAATGCCCGTCGTTGAAAGGCCCAAGCAGGTGCCCTCGGGTCTACCTTATCCTGTCTTTGGTGCCGTCACGTTGATCCCAAATCCACAGAGCTGTTCCAAGGCTCTGCCCTCCGTGGGAGCAGACTCCACATCCCCGCCCCCCAGGGCAGCCAAGTGCTTAAGCAATGCACCACAAGAACTCCTAGAACCTTCCATGGCTGTCTGCCGTGATTCCATTTCGAACCCCGGCCAGAATTCCCCCACGGCATTTTCTAAGTGCTGATCACCACAGGACCAGAGCCTGCGGGGGTGGTTCAAACTGCGAGCCTCTCCGTCGGCAGCTGAGTGCTTCATCCTTGAGCCACCAGGAATCCTTCTCCCCCAGAGTCCTGACTGACAGTGATCCTATCGGACAATCTGCTCTACAGGAGCAGATGCTTTCCCTGCACTGAGGCTGGGGGGTTCGGATCACCAACAGCCGAGCACTGACCCCACCTTCGGCTGCACAGCTCCCTCTCTATCTGACCCAGCAACCGCCCGACCTGTCCTCTCCAGCGACCTGTCCTCTCCAGCGTCTTTGCAATTCACGCTACCAAGTGTAGGAGGGAAACCACGTCAGGGAAATCAATTGCCATTTTAATTCTCTCTCAGGAAATCTGGGAACTATAGTTAAGTTGGGTAAAGGCTAAGCAATTCACTTTTGGTTAAGCAGAAATTACTTAAACTCTGACATAGACAAATGTGCTAAAACTCTAAAGCCATATTGTCTATGTGCACATGAAATGAGTTAGCTCGCTCTCTGGCATAAGAGGGCAACATGTAAGCACCGGCCATTCTGTTACGATACAAGTTCTGGCTCTCTTCTAAGTGCTGCCGTTCTCTTACAAATACTATGATAAAGAAAGCCATCAAACCACAAGATGAGGCTTTGCAAGACGAACCGAAGCTCACATACAAAAAGCGACTCGGGCCAATAATTAATACACCTTTCTCACCAGAAGCACTCCCCATACATATACACAAAATGCTATGCTAAGGAGATCCGTGCACACAGCTGCAGGGGCTATTTCACATTCCTTGGAAGGGCCAGCGATGGCTGGATGGCAGGGGCAGGTTGGGTTCCATATGAAATCCAGGTGAGCAGTGAAATGAAGAACACACATCTTAAAAGTACTATCTTTGCTGACCTTGTTTTCCTTCAAATGCTGAACACCGTTTTAAGAATTAAAAATTCTTGTGAGGGCAATTTTCATACAGAGCAAATCTCCAGCTTCTTAAAAGGTGTTTTATTTATGGGAGAAATTTACTTGCCTTTAAAAGCAAATACTACAGACACTGCCGAAGAAGGGGCCACAGAGCCCCCTTAGCTATCAATGTCATCAGTAAATAAAAATATCTTCTGAACTCTGAAATCTGGGGGTGGGGGTAGTGATTTTACCTTTTCTAAACTCCAAATCAGATATAAACCGTTCAAAACCCATACTTCGACCCTTCACATTCTTCAGTGTCCCTGTTTGCAGACTCACTCCATAGGTATGACATACAACAATGACAAAAACTCCCCACAAATGCCCCAATTCCTTTCCAAAGAGTAAAATTACCTATATACCTACTTCTTCACCTCTCCAATCAACAGTCATTAATTATTTCCTCAGTGCATATATCTCAACAGTGGGGAAATATTAAATCCATTTCCACTAAAATTAATGTCCCTGAGAGAGAGAGAGAGAGAGAGAGAGAGAGAGAGAGAGAGAGAAGGTGCGGGCTAGTAACTAAAAGTCAGGATGGATTTCAAGTAGACAGAGTTATTCTGGAATAAGCGTGTCGAAATCTGCTCTGCCCCCTCTCAACCTGTCATTCCATTTTCCAACGATTCCCTTGCCTGGATTTCTGAATCGAAGAAAGACAACTTTCTGTTTTGCTTTGCTTTACCATCTTTGCATTTGAAAGGAAAATACAGTGGAAAAGCGAACCAATTTGGAATAAAAGTGTGACTCTCTAAGTCGGGGGCTGTATATACTATTAATAGCTATTGCTTTTGTTTATATGTCTTACAATCCCAGAGAAATTTTAATAACAGTTATAGCCACACTAACTCGCTTTAAAACATCAGTACTCTGATCTAAACAAAGAAAATTAAACATACATCCCATTTCTGAAAACGACCGCACAATTAACAAGGCCCATCATGTGCTTTACTACACTGCTCTCTATGGACTAAACTGCAGCGCTTCCTAACTACAGCGCTGACCTCAGATGAATGGAGAAAGGTGTGAACCTAGAAATGTGATAACACTGATTTTTAAAAGAATTAACATCTCAAATTGCATCAACAATTAACTTGACATACGCTGCTACAAATGAGTATTAAAGTTCATAGGGTAGAATATTGAAAAGATGCTTTTCAATGAGAACTAAATAACAGTAGTTTCTTATAGCAGAAACAAAACATATAGGCATTCCAAAGATTTCAAAGCATTTTAAAATTCAGAATTCAGCCACACCGAGGCAAAACACTAATGGGGTACAAGAGAACAGCAAGGGAATGGAGCGGCGAGGTCCCCAGGGAATGCTGAAGGTGGACTTTGGGGCCAGGGCGTGGTGCTCCACTAGACTAGACTGGAAAACACTCTGACTACAAGCTTTTCTTTCTTGTTGTGTTTTGTTTTGTCATTGGTTTGTTGTTTTGTTGTATATTGTTGCTTGGTTTTGCTCTGTCTTGTTTTTGTGCATCTCCGCAGGTCTGTCTAAATAAAATAGGCTGGATGAATAATCTGGAGGAGAAAACGACGGGACCGACAATTCCAGGGGACATGGGAGAGAGGGAGGTGGGGGGAAAGGTAGTGGTGTTAACAAACCCAGGGACAAGGGAGCAAGTGATCCAAATAGGTCATTTGGAGGTGTAGGAGGCCTGGTAGGGCATGATCAAGGGTAATGTAACCAAGAGGAATTACTGAAACCCCAATAAAGATTGAGCATGACAGTGGGACAAGAGGAAAGTCAAAGGAACTAGAGGAAAGAGCTAGGAGGCAAAGGGCATTTACAGAGATCTAAATAAAGGTATGCACATATGCAAATATATATCTATATATGACGGGGAAATAGACCTATGTGCATTTATTTAAGGTTTAGCATTAAGATAGCAGAAGAACATTCACTGGGCCCCACTAACGTACTCCCTCAATGCAAGAATACATTCTTCTATTAAATTGGTGTTCTATGATCTCACCTTCCCGACACAACCACTGAATACAAAGCGGGTGAATAAGCAAACATGGTGAAGAAAGCTGATGGTGCCTGGCTATCAAAAGATAACAGCGTCTGGGGTGCTAAAAGATTGAAGGTAAACAAGTGGCCATCTAGCTCAGAAGCAACAAAGTCCACATGGAAGAAGCATACCAGCCTGTGTAATCGCAGGGTGACGAAGAGATCAGTTATCAGGCATTAAAGAACAAAAAATCATATCGTGTGCTCACCTCCCTGATACGATCGCTGAAGACAAAGCGGGTGCATAAGCAAATATGATAAAGAAAGCTGATGGTGCCCGGCTATCAAAATATATAACATCTGGGGTTTTAAAGGCTTGAAGATAAACAAGCAGCCATCTAGCTCAGAAGCAACAAAGCCCACATGGAAGAAGCACACCAGACTATACGATCACGAGGTGTCGAAGGGATCAGATATCAGGCATCATCAGAACAAAAAAATCTTATTATGGTGAATGACGAGGGGGTAGGGGGGTGGGGGGAGTGTGGAGTGGTCCAAAGCCCATTTGTAGGCCACTGGACTGGACATCTCTTTACAGAAGGGTCTGGGGGAGGAGACGAGCCAGTCAGGGTAAGATGGATGCTGACACAACTTTCCTCTATTTCCTTAATGCTTCCTCCTCCCCCACTATCATAATCCCAATTCTACATTACAAATCTGGCTAGACCAGAGGATGTACACTGGTACAGATAGGAACTGGAAACAGGGAATCCAGGGTGGATGATCCCTTCAGAAACAGTGGTGTGAGTGACAATACTGGGAGAGTAGAGGGGGTAGGTTGGAAAGGGGGAATCAATTACAAGGATCTACATATGACCTCCTCCCTGGGGGACGGACAACAGAAAAGTGGGTGAAGGGAGACGTCCGACAGGGCAAGCTATGAAATATAATAATTTGTAAATTATCAAGGGTTCATGAGGGAGGGGAGCGGGGAGGAGGGAAGGGAAAAATGAGGACCTGATGCCAGGGGCTTAAGTGGAAAGCAAATGTTTTGAGAATGATAAGGGCAATGAATGTACAAGTGTGCTTGACACAATTGATGTACGTATGGATTGTGATAAGAGTTGTATGAGCCCCTAATAAAATGATTTTTAAATATTCAGAATTCAAACATTACTAAATGAGACCTTTCATGGAAATGTCCATTAAAGTACAGAGGTTTAAGAGTTTCATACCATAGTGCTTTTGTAAATCAGTGGCATCAATGCTTAACCCAGATCAAAGGGTCAAACTACAGAATCATTAAAAAAGTTATCACTTATTAGTATGAAATATCCACAAATCACTAAATCTGGCGCACCCTGCCATCGTCCTGGCTGTACACAGGTTCCTTTCTCCAACCCTAGATGGCACCAACACCCCGTCTACGGCAGGCTTCCAGCCTGCAGCCAGCACCCAGACAGAGGTCCACGCTCCAGTCACTCTTCCCTGAGACTGTTGTCTGACCTTAGGGAGCTAAGGAGCCCAGGTGGCATAATGGGTTTACATATTAAGTGGCATAGTGGGTTTACATATTAGAGTGCTAACCACAAGGTCACTGATTCAAAGCCACCGGTTGCCCAGTAGGAAAAAGATGAGGCAATCTGAATCTGTGAAGAGTTGACCTCTCAGAAACCTGAAAGGGCGGTACACAAAGGGTAGTTCTGTCTTATAGGGCACTAGCAATTTGAATCAACTAGAAGGCAGTGGGTTTTGTTAACTTCCTTTTACTTTACTAGGTAAATGCTTACTACCATCTTAATCAAAGTCTGATATAATACTATCAAAGTATTCTAAATATGCTAACTAAAAATACCAATAGTCTATAATGCTTTATGTCAGAAAGCTAAGAGGCTTTTATATAGGTCATTTCTTAAATTAATACAAGCAAAATTCCTTAACTCATATATGTCAGCAAAAGAAAAGTTTTTAATCATTAACCAATTTAAGTATATATGTGACAGAATTTGTAATTCTTTACACCTATATAGATAGGCTCTTTTAAGGGAGTTCTTTATTGTGGCCCTAGTGCTACACTACAATTTAATCCTGGTATATCACATCGTTTGGGTATAATGAATAAATAATGAACTTATGCAATTGGCTTATACTTTATTCATCAATAGTTCCAATAGGTTAGTAAGATGATCTACACTGATTATGAGCTGAAAATATTCTATGCAGTAATAGCAAACCAAACAACTAATTACTACCATTTTAAGACCTCAATGGTTCAAGAAGGCATTAACTCCTGCTAATTCCATTCTGTATCAATGGCCTAGCACACCAGCATAAACAGGTAGCAACCCCCCCCATAGTTTCCACATGGCAGCAATGGAATGTGACCCTAGTTCTGATGTTGAACATACAGAAGATCACAGGAGTGTAAACTAGGAAGATATACAATACTGATAATAAATCCATGTATATATAAATAAAATGAGTGTCAATTGGTGCTGTACAAGTATCCGAACATTAAAAAAATCATTTTATAGCCCTTGTGGTCAAGACTGGGTCAAGTAAGACTCCTCAGTAGATCCCACACCTGCAGGGAATTTGGATGGAGAGCAGGATGTTTGTTCACTGACTGCAAAGGAGTGGAGTCTGAGAGAAGGCTCCATGAGTTAGCAGGAAACCACCTTGACCAAATGACACCCTAGGGTAACACACCACAAAGGCCAATATCTACATATCATCTCCGCTATGAATCTCCACGTTCAATCTAATCACCAAGAAACACTTCAGAAAGGTTAATGTCAGGCCCAGAATAAAACCGAACGAGCCAGGCTGCAAAAGCAGATGCCCTCACTTCAACCGAGACCAGTGGCTCTCCACTTCCTCATGCCACGACCCTTTCATGCAGCTCCTGTGTGGTGACCCCCAACCACAACATGATCTTCACTGCAACCACATCACTGTCCTTTTGTACTGTGAGGAATCGGGCGGCCCCTGTGAACAGGTCACTCGACCCCTCCCCCCCACGGGGTCTGACTCACAGGTGAGAACAGCTGTCCTAGAGTAAGGGCTCTAGTAGAAAGCTTTTCATTGCCAGGTGGGTGCCAATATTTTCTGAAAAGTGATTTGGGAAGCTGTGTACTAGAGGGAGAAAATATGGAACAGAATGTGATTAAGCCAGCCAATAAAAATGGGAGTATGGATGGCAGATTAGAATAAATTATTTTATCAATGTGAATTTATGTAAGAGATTAGTTCTATTTTAATAATGAGTTGGGGGTGGGGAGAGGATGTATTTATATATCCATGGAGCCCTGGTGGAGGAGTGGTTACATGCGGGGCTGCTAACTACAAGGTCAGCAGTTCGAAACCACCACCACTCCATGGGTCAAAGACCAGACTTTTAGTCTGGGAAGTTAAGAGTCTCAGAAACTCCCAGGGACGGTTCTCACCTGTTCTATAGGATCTACGCATCGGAATAAAGTCGATGGCAGCGAGGTTGGTTTTTATACATCAATAATTAGCTAGAGAAGTAAATACAATTTTAAGAGAATGAGATCAGTGTTAGCAGGTTAATCAAAAGAAGGGCTACTTCTTTGTATCAATTTTTATTTTTGCAACTCTTCTTTAAGTTTGAAGATACTTCCAAACATAGTGAATTAGCAATTAACAAACACTTGTAAATGATAGCATTTTAAAAATTCTGCTTAATGCCAATCGTAGATAATTCAACATCGACTCTATCATTAACTCCTCTTTCACACTGGCTGGCCCTTCAGTTATAAAGCGAACCTCCTGGCCAGAAAGATGGGCCTGACCCCTCTGTCGTGACGGTGGGTTCTTTGCTTAGAGTTACCCAAGGCCACTCCACAAATTGATGCTCTGTTGTGTGCGACTCTGCCTCCCTGCCCTTCGGGGCTTGATCACTCAAAGTTCACACCATAACATCTGTGAATCCATTCCTCCCCTCTCTGCCACTCAGTCACACTACAGAAAGGATCCCTAATCAAGACGGTCATGATCCTTGGCCATAATGCATTTCATTCTTTCCTTAGACGTTCCCTACCTCATTCTTTACATGGTCGTGGCACACTTCAGCAATTAGGATATTATCTTAGACCCTTATTTATTAAACAAGTGAAAAACTGAAAAATGAAGGCGTCAGTAATAATCACAAAACACATTTAAATGAAAGCAGAACCAGAGTACCCAAAGCCCCAATATTTCGTCACAGACATAAGCAGAATGCTGAACCTACTCGTTAAAAACACCTCCAAAAGACATGACGTGGCCACAGAAAGGCAAAATGGACACTGACAGATATACGCTGGAAAAGAAAAACCCAGCACTTACAACTTCAGAATTACAAGTAGAGTGGGTTAGAAACCGTTTGATACAGACACCCTATCAAGCGTGGAGTGGAGGAAGACAAACATTTTATAATGGCATGAGGCGTAACATTTTAAAATGAGACAAATATTTTTTGTGACAAGTCATAAAAAACAAAACAAAATTGGAAGTACCAAAATCTGTATCCTCACCTGTGCATAATCAGGCCCTCTTCCTAATATTAAGTCACATTCTACCCACAAAATATCATCTAATAAGAACAAATTCAAAACAATAAATTATCCGAAAATTTAATCTTTTATTTATTATTTAATACTTAAACCAAAACCAAACTCAATGACATGGCTGGGTAGATTCCAACTCACAGCAACCCTGTAGGACAGGCAGGACTGCCCTGTGGATTCACGAGACCGTAACTCTTTACAAGAATAGAAAAGCCTCATCTTTCTCCCACAGAGCAGCCAGTGGTTTGAACTGCTGACCTTGCGGTTAGCAGCCCAACAGCTCACCACTATGCCACCACTTAGCAGTGCTTTGATGTTTAAGATGTATATCCTGCAGTAAGCTGCAGACAGAGGAAATGAAACACATTAGAAATATAAAATCCCAGACACCTGAAAAGAGAGCCTCCCTTAAAGGCTGGTGACTCAGTCTTGAAAGAAAGGCCTGGCGATTGGCTGCCCCACCACCGCAGTCCACAGCCCTGAAAACACAGGCTCAGCTGGACTTGCCTGCATCTGGTTGGGTGTTTGCTGTTGTTTGTTATGTTCTGACAATCGGCTATTCAACTATGAACCATCGGACTTCCTAGCACTGGAGGTGACCACGCACTGGGGTAGACGTGTGGGCTAGTGGCCCATTCCCTCGCACTCTCTCGGGAAGACGGGGAAGCACCTGCATCTGCACGACAGCAGTTCCCTTGGTGCATCTCCACCAGCCAAGGGCGAGATGCAGGAGGGTGCGCCTGCATCTGAGTCTCCCCTCTCCTCCTAACTTTCCAAAACTCCTGGTGACAAACTACAGCAACTCACCTGCTCTGAACAAATGCCGGCTACAATGGGGCCAAAGAAACCACGAAATTGCAAGGACCTCTCTACCTCCCTCCTCCTATTTAAAAAAACAAGAAAGGAAACTGGACCCATGCGTGGTGTTAAGACAAGAACTCACACCACCACCACCCTTGTTTGTGCCACACTCCACTGGGCTTTCGTTTCATTGATTTTGTAGAATACAAATATTTGATGAATCCGAAGAATTCTCTTCCCTAATGAGATGCTATTTGATATCATTTTTCCAAAACAAAGGGGTATGGATAAGAATTTTCTCAGAGAAAAGCTAAGTATTTCCTAAAGAGAAATTCATCCAGTGCCAAGAAACCTTCTAAACTAAATAGAACGTTAAGTACAGGTGCCAAGAGCCCTGGGTTTAGCAAAATTCACCCAGCAGACT
The DNA here is from genome assembly GCF_050624435.1 of Tenrec ecaudatus. Lineage (NCBI taxonomy): Eukaryota > Metazoa > Chordata > Mammalia > Afrosoricida > Tenrecidae > Tenrec > Tenrec ecaudatus. Next base: position 1,377,342 of record NC_134546.1, read on the forward strand.
TGTGAGATGCCCGAGTGGCCCCATCTACCTGGTGTGTGTGGGGTGGGGGTGGAATCGGTAGAGGGAAGGGGCAGGTATTACCAGATCGCACCACTGCTTGTGCCGGGTCCTCAGGACACTAGCATCCTGCTGCTCACCTTCTACAGGACGCCCCCTCCCTCAACCATTTCACACCAGGCTGCCAGAACCCCTCCATTCCACGGGAACTCTCCACATCTTCATACAACATTCCTTCCGGCCCCTCCCTAGCTCACACATGGCTTCCCTGCTTTCTCCTCCCCACATCCCTGCAATGAGGGAGCCACAAGGTCTTCGTGTTGCCTCCAAGAGGATATGCCATCTTCCTGGAATAAGTCTTGGCTATTCCTCTACTGTTGCCATCCACCACCCATTACTGAAGACTCTCAACCTAGAGTCTTCACCTTTCTCCTCGTCCCGAGCAATCCACTCTCTTGATCTCCTGGTGATCCTGACCTCAACCCTAGCAACTTCCACCCCACTCATAAAGGATGCTGCCGCCAGCCATGACCACAGTCCAGAGAAATTGTAAGTCATGGGAACTGCTGCACCTCAAATTCCAAATCAACACCCACACACACACATCATACAAGTCTTATCACCTGGCCTTCCACATTTTTATTCCCATTACTCTTGGTTCTTAGCCCTAATTTGGACCTTGAGTTTTCTGACCTCTTTTCCTCCAATTAGCTCCCTCTGCTCATTACATCCCTTCAACTCAGGCCAGCAAGTCCATGACTTCAAACCATTCCCCCTTGCAATTATCCGGAACACCCTTGGTTCCTTCCCTTGTGACTCTTAAGCAAAATCCAACCTTGAATTAATACAACCACTTGCTTTCCCCTGAACCCATCCATACCCAGGCTTTGGCTACCAAGAAGTCAGCTTGCCATAGGAAGGACAGAACTCATATGGACTCAACGTAATCTCTCCTTGTTTCCCTTGTCAGAAGGAATTTCAGCGCTGCCCCACGCATACACACGAGTTAATTCTCAGCAAATGATCAAACGTGCTGCTTTAATGGATAAACACAGAGATCAAGCAATTCCATCAATTTCCAGCAACAAAATCCTCAGAGTATCGACACTCACCCTTCCCACTCACTAGTCAAAGCAGTCTCCCTCCACACCAGCACTCTAACTCTGGGTCTCATTCCTGATCCGCTAACACCTCCGGCCACTTTCGCATCCATCTTGGCAGCCGTGGGCTCTTCTCCTGCTAACTTTCTCTCCTATCTTCTCAGTTAAACTTGTCCACATTTAGGGCCCATTTTTAGTCCTATTCATTGCTCGGTCCTATTCATTGCTTGGTCTTTGCCCATTCACCTACAATCCTGCAACTACTCTTACTCCTATCAGCCGCTTCCTCCTTCGGGCTGAAGCCTCTCAAGCCTCGTGGCGACCTCGCTAGCATCTCGGCCTCGTGGCGACCTCGCTAGCATCTCGGCCTCGTGGCGACCTCGCTAGCATCTCGGCCTCGTGGCGACCTCGCTAGCATCTCGGCCTCGTGGCGACCTCGCTAGCATCTCGGCCTCGTGGCGACCTCGCTAGCATCTCGGCCTCGTGGCGACCTCGCTAGCATCTCGGCCTCGTGGCGACCTCGCTAGCATCTCGGCCTCGTGGCGACCTCGCTAGCATCTCGGCCTCGTGGCGACCTCGCTAGCATCTCGGCCTCGTGGCGACCTCGCTAGCATCTCGGCCTCGTGGCGACCTCGCTAGCATCTCGGCCTCGTGGCGACCTCGCTAGCATCTCGGCCTCGTGGCGACCTCGCTAGCATCTCGGCCTCGTGGCGACCTCGCTAGCATCTCGGCCTCGTGGCGACCTCGCTAGCATCTCGGCCTCGTGGCGACCTCGCTAGCATCTCGGCCTCGTGGCGACCTCGCTAGCATCTCGGCCTCGTGGCGACCTCGCTAGCATCTCGGCCTCGTGGCGACCTCGCTAGCATCTCGGCCTCGTGGCGACCTCGCTAGCATCTCGGCCTCGTGGCGACCTCGCTAGCATCTCGCCAGGTGGGCCACTCCTTTCATTCTTAGACCTTGCCCTGCACCTGGCTCTCCCTTGCTGACAATCAGGTCTTAGCCTGCTACTTCACCTCCGAGTCCACGGTGAACACACACAGCTCAGCTCTCACTAAAGAACTGCAGACACTTAATAGCCAAAGCGTCGTCGTGCCTCTCAAAACCTGAAGGTACTAACAGCAAGTCAATTCCCACTCGCATGACCCTCCAAGTCGGGTTAGAACTGCTGCCTAAGGCTCGAGAGGCTATACATTTATACAGGGGTAGGCTGCCTCATTTTTTCGCCCCCAGAGCAGCTTTGTGGTTAGGAGCCCAACATATAACCCACTACACAACCAGGATTCCGGATGTCTTGTAGGTACCTCAAAACCAACACATTCAAAAGGGAATTCTCTAACTTTCCCCCTCGAGCGCACTTCCTGGTCCGTTTCAATTTCTTGCACTTCCATCCTGGTGCGGTCGGCACAGGTCAGGAACCCAGGTTTCTGGAGGTCGATTACCTTTCGTCTCCACGCCCACTCAACAACCTGACTGCCTTGGTGTTCAAAACCTCCTCCTCTCTCCTTCTTGCACTAATCCCTAAATTGGACTCTCTGCTACTAGGCCTATCCATCTCCAATCCAAAGGAACCTAAGTATATTTGGTGGAAACTCAGTAACCAGTCAATATTTTAATGAAGAATGCTACATAAAAGGCTCACGTGCAGATCAGGTATGTGGGAAAGGTAAAAACACACAGAGAATATCAAGAATTAGTACTTTCCAGAGAAGTGTACAATAATATACCTAAACTTACTTTTCAAATGTCTGCTATGACTCAATATGCCTCTTATAACTTCCTTATACTGAAAAGCACTCAAATATTCAATATTAAAACATTAGAAAATGTCACAAATCATCTTTTTAAATGCAGAGTGGAATAATTTCTAATAAAACATATGAAAATATTTTGTTAATGATACTTACTCTGTGTTATCAAGAAACACTGAGTTTTAAAAAAGCCAATTCTAATTTTAAAATATTGTCTAGCTCCATGATGCAATATAAAAGTCACCAATAAACTACTATAAGAAAGGTTAAAAAAAAGCACTAAAACCTTCAACTGAGGCTGTGGGGGAAAATCGTCTTGTTGCAATATAGTTCACACTGTAAGTGCAGCACACTGTATAAAACACCACTGCAGTGCACTCACAATATGCCAAAAGGTGAGCAAAACGTTACAAGACAGCATATGGAATGATTACCTGAAGTCTTACTCAGCTCTGCTGAAAGCAGAGCGGAAGGCGAGCTGGCCTTTGTCCCGCTCTCAGAAGGACGTGTTTTCGCAGCTTCTCCCTCGAGGACTTTCGCTCTGAGCACACTGCCCACTTCTGGCCGGGCGGCCACAGCAGGACCGTCTGGAGGCAGCAAGGACACCTTGGATACATGGGACGCATCTTTGCAGGGGCGACTCTGGTCCTCGGCTTGAGGCCACACACTCTTGACAGAGAGGGCCCGGGGTAGCTCTGTGCTGGGCACAGCCGCAGCTGCCTTCTGGACATCAGCCACCTCGCTCCTATAGGATCCTTCTAGGTCAGGATACTCTCTAGCCAGCTGCGGAGGGAAATCGGTTGTAGAACTGGCAAATGTGGGGAAGTCATCAATAATCTCAATAGGAGATGAATCTGAAAATGTCTCACTTTCCCTTGCGTCAGCCTCCTGAGCAATACACGGGCCACCCGTGGGAGACACTGTCGTACTGAGCGCCTCCACCTGCAAAGGGATTTTCTCCCTTTGGGCCAATGCGGCACCCTCTGCGGAGGGCCTGGGCTGGACTGATTCCAGATATGGCTTTCCCCCCTCTGGTGGCGAAGCTCTGAATCTCCCCTCGCTCTCGCGTTCTGCCAGGGATGCAGGGGAAAGGTCTGAGAGGTTTTCTTCCCCAAGCATCACGGCTTCATCTTGCTTTTCAGGAACTTCAGGGATGGAATCGTCACTAAATAAGTCAACGGGCTCAGAATCGGGAGAGGACTCTTCGACATGCTCAGAAGGGTCAGGCCCTGGCTGCACAATGTCTGCCATTTCTGAGTAAGTGGGGAAAGTGAGAGCTGGCTCAGAGGGGAGCTTCGTTCCCTTAATTAAATCGCATGCAATAGAGATATAAGGAGCTTCCGTTTCTGGACCAGCCGCCTGGGTACCGGCAAGCTCTCCTCGTTCTTCCTGTGTTCCAGCTACTGTTTGCAGCAAGACGTTCACAGCCTCTTCATAAGGTGGGGGGTTCTCAGACTCGGGCTCACTATCCTCACAAGTCCCTGAGTGTGGGTCCTCTAATGGCGAGGAGCCAGGCTGCACGGAGGCAGAGCCGGCACCGGGAACAAGGGAACTCAGCGGCGCTTCCATGACAATGTCAGGCAGCACCGGGGAGGGTGTCGCTTCCGATCCTTCAAAGGACGGGCACAGCTGCGTCCCCGGGGGCAGTGAGTCCTGCAGCACTTCGGAGGCTCGGACCAGGTCCACCTTGGCCTCGTGGGCCACCTTTGCACCTGCAGCGTCATTCAGTTCACTCTCGCATGCCTCCTGCACCAAGTCTGGGGTCAGACCTTCAGGCATGGTGGCCGTGGCCGCGGCCGCATGGGACCGGTTCTCCGTTTTGGCGTCATCTGCCTCGGGACCCGGAGCTGCAGCAAGGAAAGGGTTTGACATTTGCACGTGGGTGTTCTTTGCGGTCACAATCTGGGCCTTTTTTTCTTCTATTTTCTTTTCATCCGTCTTATTTTCTACATTGCTACCTTCCACCAAGGGGCAGCCCTGTGCTGCGGCCCGGCCTGGAGGAGCACAGGCGATGTACGTGGCGTCGGGCGTGCCGGGGAAAGACACGTCCTCGAGGCTGCTCCCGCTTTCTCTTCCGGGACTGATGCGCTCCAGCCTGTCGGGGACAAAGCCCTTGCTGTCCACTTGGTCTTCCAGCGTGGCCGCCATCCTCGCCCCAGGGTCCCTGTCTCTGACTTCCCACACTTGCCCAAACGGTTTGAAGTCTGCATACTCCTCCGGCACGGGGACTCGTGGAAAGCCTCCTTTGTCACCACTGCCCTGGGTTTTGTCCGCAGACAGGACTCTGTCCTCGTTAGCTGGCTCAGAGGTGGCCCCGGGGAGCGCTTGTTGATCATGAAGGGTACTGTTACTAACTACTAAATGTTCATCATCATCATCATCGCTCCTCTTCCCGATGGCGTCCTCCCTAGGGGGTGTGCCTGCCACAGCAGCCCCGGCTCCAGGAGAATCACGGAAGGAGGAACCCATCTGTGAGTACTCCAACTCTGAAAACTCTGGAAAATCTCTGCTTAAAAATGGATTGTTTGCCTTCTCCGAGAACTCCTGAGAAGCTTCGGCTGCAGATTCTTGATGCAGTACTGCTGACACCTTACCGAGAGAGTCCTGTTCTTTAAAAGCAGGAGCGGAGAGAGGAGACAGAGAAGGAAGGGAAGCGGCACATTCAAGCAGGACAGATGGGAAATCCTCATGGCCAGCCGGGACAGTGTTAGCCGGTGGCTGCTCCTTCAAGTCCATATTTTTGTCTGTGATCATGGACAGAAAGGAAAGTTAGAGAACGCCAGTTTTCTCAGTTAATGCAAGTTTTATGATAGCTATAAAACAGCGTTAGTAAAACTTCAGCGTTAACTAAAATGAAAAGTTAATAGCGCTTAATTAATAAATAACTACCGAGAGGATTGTTGTCAGTAAGCGTGTCACTGAGGCAATGGAATGCTGGGCAGAGACAGACCTCAGGGCTGAGAAACATCTCAAGTGTTATCAATTGAGGAAAGCTACTTCTACTAGTTTCAGAGGGAGAGAAATCTAATAGCATAGAAAAGGAAAAGCATTCAATAATTAAATGCCAGAGATGGGCATTCACTTACGTAAGAGCCATTTAACTATAAGCAAATACACTGTATTTGGAAAAAATTAACTGTCATTGTGTAAATGTAAAGTAAGGGTCCAAGAAATCATCACATACTTTCTTTCAATGGTTCATTTCTGCCCATTTCTCCCTTGGACATAGCATGTAAAGACATAGCTTATAAAATGCAAATTAAGTTAAAGATTCTTCAAGAGACAAACATTCTTGGAGCCATGCTACTCTTGAGTAAATTCACACAACCGCACAGAGCTCAGGACGCTGCAGCGCTGCGTGAGTCTGCACGGAGGCCAAGGCACAGCAGAAAGAACTTGCCTGCAGAGGAGCGCATCGCAGGCTCAGATGAAGCAGGAAGAGCAAAGAGTGTCTCATCTGAAAAACAAACAGAACACAAGCTCAGCAGAAAAGAAGACAAAGTGGCAAGGAGGCTCAAGGCAAGAGGAGCAAGCAAGGGTTCAGTTTGTAGTGAATTAAAACAAAACTGTATCCACACAGAAAGCCAAGAGGAAAAGGAAGTTAGAAAAAGTAGTAGTACGAATTCAGAAGAAACCCACCACATATGTACTATAAAACTGACTAAATGCTAGTCATAAAACCTCTCATTTACCAAAGGGTAGCCACAAAAATGGCTTTAGGACACTAGTCTTAACAGCCCACGCCCTTAACTCACGGATTCTAGATAGTCCGGGTTTACCCAAAAACACAAAGCATGCATTTGAATAAAACCACTAACTACTTTGTTTAACCTTTTGAAACTGACATGTGCTCAATTCAGAGGAAAAGTGTCAGAGAATGCTGCCCTTCTGACATTCCAGGCTGTCGCTGGCAGTCCATGTGTGGTGTGCTGTGACGACAGGAGGCCTACTGCCAACTGTCCAAGGATACCAATGAACAGAAGGAAGACATTATGTCTAATATTAACATCACTGGCAGGTCTACTTCAGTAAGCCACTCAACTCTACACTCGAGTACTTTCACTGGTCCCAGTGCTACTGCTCAAAGTGGTGTTGCTACACTGTAACCGCTTCAAAAGTAACTGGGGGACTTTAGTTCCCAGGATAAGTTACAGCCAGCTCAGACTAGCCCTTAAATGCTTATGCAAATTTGTCCTCACTTGGATACTCAACTCCCATGAAGCTTACTCCTCACAATCACCTTCACTTGCCCCACGTGCAGCTTTGGAAGCATTGAAAGGCTTCCAGACTTTTCATACAGTAAAAACCAGAAAAAAGAAAAAAACAAAACACTGTCAGGGAGTTAATCCTGCCTCAACGTGTCTGTCCCCAGTAGGCCAAGGTAGAACTGCCTCTGAGTTTGTGAGACTTAACTCTTTACTGGAGTAGAAAGCCCCGTCTTTCTCCCTTGGAGTGGCAGGTGGTTTCTAATTTCGGTCCTTGAGGACTGCAGCCTAATGCGTAACCACGACACTGCCTGGTCTCTTAAAGTTAAGACTGAATGTAAACCACATACACTTGTTCCAGCAGTTCTGATGGCCTTGTCTGCCAACGATAAGGTCAGCAGTCTGAAACACCAGCCTCTTAATGAGATGGAGATGAAGCGCTCTGTCCCCATGAAGGTTTACAACTGTGAGTCAGAATCAACTTGAAGGCAATGGGTGGGTTCTACTGGTTCCAAGTGACCCACAGATTCGTGAGGACACAGGAATCAATCTCCAGAACCTGGGGCCTGGCAATATGCACAGGAGCCCTGGTGTGGTGGTCGTGCATCGATGGGGCTGCTAACACACGGTCAGTAGTGTGAAACCACCAGCCCATCTGCCTCTGGGAGAAATACAAGGCTTTCTGCTTCCCTAAAGTGGTTACACAACCAGAAACCCAGAGGTTGGAATGACTCAATGGCAGTGGGTCTGAGATTTTAGCCTAGAAACACACCTGGTAACTGGGAATGTCAGGTAATTCCGTTGACATTATGGGCTGTCTTCTGTCATACTTACTTTGTACCTGCAGTTGGAAGATGTTAAGCAACTATGCTTTAGACCAGTGAAAGGTCTCTCTCAAAAGGCCATCTGGCATAGCCTGAGGACAGACAAGAGTTACAAAGACGGAGCCCTTCCCACCCCAGTCAATCCAAAGCAGAGGGGCCACAAACTACAACTGCTCCTTAGGGCTTCTGGGATTGTAAATTTTTATGAGTTTGAACGGCACTCTTGAAATTGGCAGCCCAATGCTTAACCACAGCACCACATGGCTCCTTCAGGGAGAGGGCCTAATACAAGATGTGAACAGGTCACACCAACAATCTGAGGATGCCACAGGGCTAGGCCTTGTCTCGGGCTGCACACGAGGCCGCAAGGCCGATGGGAGCCGGGCCAACTCACAGCAGCTCCCCGACCCCAGAAACACGGGTGGGAGCGTCATACCTCCTACCAGACTGACTATAATAAGGTCTATGAGATTTCCTAAAATATACACATGGGTATACTCTTTAAAGATGGCTTTTCATTGTGATCTTTGTCAAGCTACCAAAGGGGACAAAGCATGCCTTCCAGCTAAACTAACTAAAAGCATGCATAAAACTGAGATTTTGGGGTCAGAGGGCAGGAGCAATCAATTACACCACTGACCCATCTAATTAAAAACAATCAATTCATAAAAAGCAAAACCATTTCTTTTTCACCTAGACAATATAGTTAAAGCCATCAATTCAGAGGCCAATCTACTCGAAAGTGAACTAAAAAAAATCACATTGGAAGGAGAAATCGACTACATCAAAATTGAGCCCAAAAATTTAAGAATTGTTAAATGTCATTTATTCCTATCTAGTATCATGGTCTCTCCCACATTAAACATTGTATCCTGGCACTTGGCTTTTCAGAAAAGTGGCAAATTGGTATTTCAAATATTCCTCAATTATAAAAGCATGACTTAATTTTCTAAAATGGGATTCATTCCAGACTTAACCACAATACAAACAGCATATTAAATTTCTAACATCCTTTAGAGAAAAATCCAGAAGCAGCACTCGCTTCTTTGAGCCCTGAAGAAGATAGCTGTTCAGGTTCCTCTTGGCATTCATGCAGGATGGAAAACCTGCCTGGGGTCAACTCCAGGTTGTCACTTAAATGCATCACTGAGTCTTGCTACCTTTCTTCCCTCCTTGCCTGTGCAGGGCGTTAGTGCCGCTGGTGGCTGCTCCGAGTCCAGTCTGGCTCCCAACGGCCCCCAGGTGAAATCAGCAGCGGGGAGAAGAGGAAACAAACAGCAGCTCGCCAGTCACAAGCTGGGAAGACTCAACAAGAGTGGAATCCAAAGCCTTCACTTGCTAAGTCCATGCTCTGCAACCATTCCACAACACTTCCGTCCCTAGACTTTAACATTTGTCATTTTGAAATGATGAAATTAGGGACATTAGAAGAAATCATTTGAGTCAGTACTAAATTCTAACACTAAAAACACCTAAAATTATTTCTATTTTGAAAAACAGACTTTACATTAACTTTCCTTTTACTAGGAAAATCCAGGTAGTCACAAATGAGTAAGCTATTTCCTAATAAAGGATGTTATAGTATGCAAAAAGCACAGTATTCTAAATTCCTACCATATGTTATATACTCAAATTTCCTTACTGGGCTCACAATTCCCCTCTAAGATCCTTTCATAATGCCAAAATCTATCTACTGAATGAAATAAAAAAGTTAATTAGATTCACTTGTCATTTTAACAGCCCACCCCCCAAAAACAGTAATCGTACTGTGACTTATTTATGGCCACAATAAGTAAAGCTACTTATTAGAAAACATAGCAGCATATCCGCCCCCCCCCCCAAAGTTTTCACTAACGAGCAGGTAGAAAGGAAGTCAGACGTGGCCAATAAGTCCTCCCACTCGACTGATGTCGGGAGGACAGGGCCAAGGCGGTCCTTCCCCCGCCGGGCACAGGCTCCGGAGAGCGGGCGTTGGGAAGGAGTAATAAACGCCTGAGGACCCTCTCACTGGGCATGCTCCAATTCCGCACCTCCCCCCACCAGGTGGGCTTGATTCAGCCAATAGGGTCAACCAATACCTTTAACCACGCCTCCCAAGCCAAAGGGGGCCCCTTCCGCCCCCTGTCCCCCCACCCCCCTCCCTCGCTCTCTGGCCTCAGGCCACCACGCATGGCCGAGCAGTCCCGAGGTTGCCCCCCCCCCCCCCCCCCCCCCCCGTGTTCAGCTGTGGCCCCAGCGTGGCTTACGAACGGCTTGGCATGCTTCCCTGAACCAGCGTGTGCTCTTTTAAGCCTGTAAACCGTGAAACTTCCGTCCTTCATAAAAACTCACCTGGATCACAAACCAGGCTACACTGTGAATTCTTTGTCCTGCGAAGCCAAGAACCGAGATATTACCCACCCGAGAAACCTAACATTGCCATCAAATAAATATTTCTACAAGAACAATGCAGCAGATTAGCCACGAAATTATATCTACACCCCTTAGTTTGAGCAAGTGCTCCACATATGGTCCCAATTTAATATTTAAATTGATCTCAATAATCCCTCTCACATGTCAATAGCAATCAATTATTCTTACCACGTGTTCCCCCACCACCTGCATCTCTGAATGTCAACAGAAAACGTCCAATTCACCTTATCCCAACTTTTCTTCTGAAAACACATCTACCTCACTTTGTTAATATTCTACTACATTTCCATCAACTAACCTCAGGGAAGTATGTAACTTATTCAAAGTCACAGAGTTGCTACCTATTAGCAAAGTTGGAAAACTAAAATTTAACTCTGGTTTTATAATCACATAGAGACTTATTTCCATATCACCAGATTGGGCTTTCTACTCCGGTCAACAGTTACAGTCTGGGAACCCCACAGGAGGTACACTGTGCGTTTGGTTTGGTAGGTGGCTGGGTGCACTCCAAGGACTAGAAGAGAAGAACAGACAAAGGCAATGTGGTCTGCACCCCTAAATGATCTATTCTTATCTAATGTTTTAAGAAAAAGTTCTCCTCTTCTTCCAACCTACTCTCATTGGCCAGGAAATTAACTGTGTGTCAGAACTGTATCCACCCTCAAAATAAGCCGACTCACTGCCATCAAGTCAATTCCAGCTCACAGGGGGCAGGACAGGGCAGAATGAGCCCTGCGGGTTTCGGAGAGGATACATCTTTATGAGAGCAGACAGCCTCATCTTTTTCCTGCACGGAGCCGGTGCGTTCCAGTTGTTGGCCTTGTTGACAGACCAACCAGTAGTGTCCCCCAATGCGTCCATGCTAAGACGCAACCTTCCTCTATGTGCAGAGGTCAAACTGCAGCAAGATGACATGGCAGTCATTCTACACCAACTCAGAAATCCCGGGTGGCCTACGAAGCTTGCAGGAGTTACATTAAGGTCGGTAAACGCAATGAGATAAGAGGCATGTGATAATGATCATGATCAATAAAACAAAATCAACACAAAAAACACTGAAAGTGTATGCAAAACACACAAAGAAAAACAACCAAGGGAGATATAACTAATACTCAGCTATCGTTAACTGATAAGACACGCATGCACAAACGTACCTAATCAGCAAGGTTTAGGTAATTTAGATAATAAACGGGTGTAGGGATCCTAGCTAACCCCAAGGTCAACAGGTCAACTTCACCAACTGCCCTTCAAGAGGAGGATGCCGCTCCCTGCTCTAGTAAAAATGCACAGCCCTACTACCCTCAAGGGGCTGTTCTCTTCTGGTCTTACAGGGTTGCCACGATTCAGAATCAACTTGAAGGTAATGGGGGTTGTTTTGGTTTTTGTCAGTGAAGCACTGGTCGTGGCGTGCAGATGGTTCTAAGGCTAGAAACTAGAGAACCGATACTTCAAACACTGACAGTGCCACCCACAGCGAGCAGGTTTCAAAGCACTCCCGGAGGAAGACAGGTGAGGAAGAATGCCTTGGAACCCTATGAATCACATAGAACACTACGGTGGTGGACGATGGTGTAGGCTGACAGACGTTTCAGTTCCACACAGGTCTCCAGGAGTTAGAGTCCCGGATGAAAGCCACCACTCATTCTCTTCCAGTGCCCATGGAGCGTTCACCAGGAGAAACCGCTTCTTGGGCAAGAGAAGAAGTCTGAATAAACAGCAAAGGACTGAAAATCATAGCTAGGATATCCTAGGCTAGCTAAGAGACAAAGAGCCAAAACACCAACGTTAGTGAGAACTCCATTCCATTGCTTAAGCGTGTAAGGTCCTCGGAGAACTAAATACAAAGTCACTTTGGGACCAGCAATGCCACTCCCAGGCACACGCCCCAAAGACCTCCACACCAATGTTGACTGCAACTCCAGTCACCAGGACATGTGTGCACACAGGGACCAGTGCTCAGTAAGAAATGAAATCTTGAGACATGCCACAGTATGAATGGAGTTTGACACATTATGCTAATCAAATTATGTCCATTGTCAAATGTGGGGGGAGGTCAGATGCTTACAGGCATCCTCCCTGAGGGGGATCAGTTGCCAGACTGCAGTGGGCCCTGCTGCCTGCTGTGAAGGACAATGGACAGGCCTGCAGTCAATGATTTGGTTGCAGTAGGTGGAGTTCACACCCTACTGATAATGGTTCCTATGGAGATCCAGAGAACAGGTCAAAATTAAGCTGCCATCCTAAATGTAGGATCCTTCCATCTTGTCACTTGTATACCCCCAATCCCTCCTCTTCCTATTGCGTGTATGTCCCTAGAACACCCCCTCACTGCTGTATAACCTATAGTGCAACCCCTTCCTGGGACGCATGTCTACCTGTAATTAGTGGGCTTGCACGCCCCCAAAGGGATATAGGCCTGGGTTAGCAATAGAGGCCTGGCCTCACTCTCTCGGCACCTCCCTTGACCTCTCCTCGGCTCCCTCTCCTCCTCCGGTTTCCCTTTCCCCTCTCTCCACGTGGACTACCAATGTGTGACTCCATTGTTTGACTTTCTTCTATCTCTCGTGCTCTTGATGACTTTAATATAATATTTACATGTCTCAACCATACAATTGTGCTTACTGAACCCGTGGTTAGTGGTGGAGGGCTGGTACCCCCTAACTCATACCACAGTCGAAAGGAAAAATAAGATATGATCTCATCTATCCCTACACATAGTAAGTATATCACAGGCAAATGTACAGAGACCAAGTCAACGAGAGAGGCGAGGAAGGGGTTCCGTAATGGAGATACACAGGGATTATAGATGCTCGGTGTTGCCAGTGTCTGTGAGACAGACCCTGTAAAAAGTGAAACTGGCACTGCAGTGTGATCTTAGGTTTGCAGTGATGGCCCACTTGGCTGCTTAGGCTGCTGCCAAACCAAATGCCTCAAGGGGGTCCGTTTCCTGAGCTGGAGGTTTCCAGTTCAATAAATCAGGTGGGGAATGCTTATCAGGTCAATGGCAGAAGATCAATGTCCATCAAATACTCTAAGGTCAGCAATCCCACCCCCACCCCGCCCAAAGGGGGTGAGAAATGGGCAAAAGCTGAGCTCAGACGAAAACGTTGGTTGAACGGCAGGTTTCTCGCTGTCCAGAAGCTGACTCTGGATCAATTCCTGGTCAATGCAACTCCTGCACAGCGAGCGGGAGCTTGCATGTTGTGTAACTCAGTGCGCTCCCAGACTAAAGCAAACCAGGGAGAAGGGTTTGTGAGCTGCTTCCACCAATCACAACAGTGTGTTCCACAACTAACCGCGTGAGCGACCCCGAACCAGGCAGCAAGCAACATGCCTACAAAAAAAACACAAAAAACTCTCAACTGCAAATTAAACAAACAATTTGCTAAACTATCTTCCAAACTATTGGGCTGATAAAACATATGGGCAGAAAGACAGGACTTGTGCTCTCATCAACAGTTACAGTCTCGGAACCGCTCGGGCCAGTTCTACCCTGTCCTGTAAGAGGTCACTGTGAGTCAGCATCGGCTCCAGGGGAGTGATGTCTGGTTCTTGGTTGGGTTTTCTTTTCACATTAACACATTGTTGGTGGAGTATAGGTTGGAACAATCTCTCTGTGGGAAAATCTGCCCTCATCTATTGAAATTTCAAACCACATACTCTTCTGAATCATCAAGTCTATTTGTATGAATTTACTGTATAACATATTTTGTTTTTTAAGTTTACAAAAAGTATATTCATAGAAAAATAATTTATAACAGAAAAGGTAAAAGATCACCTAAACAAAACATCAATAAGGAAATGATTAAATAAAATACATTTTTAAATTCTCTGCAGTCATTGAAAAGTCATTCAGTACAGACTGATCACTAAGATACACTGTCGTGAAAAGCAGAATTCAGTACAGACTGATCACTAAGGTACACTGTCGTGAAAAGCTGAGCAGAGGACAGCTGCTTCTCTCCCAGAAGAGCAGGTAATGTCGTCTGTTTTCTTTAGCAACATACTGCTTGGGCATAACTATAGTACAATATACTATGATGAGGTAAGCACTGAACAGTTAAGACAGGTAATTTAAATATAAAATTAACAAATTCTCCTTGTGTTGAGAAAGATGCTAGCATCAGTCTGAGAAGACCTTCTAAAAAAAAAACCACACTGCCATCGAGTGACTCGCAGCTACATTCTAGGACAGAACGAAACGGCCCCTTTGTGTTTCTAAAACTTTCAAATATAGGGGAGCAGAAATGCCTCATCTTTCTCCCACAGAACGGCTGGTGGATTTGAACAGAAGACCCTGTGGCTAGCAGCTCCTTATGAACTCAGCATCAGTCAAGTTGGGTTCCTTCCAATGTGCACGTCTCTGCCCTACATGAGCTAGCCACAAAGGTCATGTTCATCCATTTAGAACAATGGTTCTCAACCTTCCTAATGCCATGACCCATTAATACAATTCCTCATATTGTAACCCCGCCAACCATACAATATTTTTCATTGCTACTTCATCAGTCATTTTGCTACTGTTAGGAATTGGGTGACCCCTGTGAAAGGGTCGTTCAACCCCCAAAGGGGTCCAACCCACAGGTTGAGAACCACTGATTTAGAGGCAGCTGATAAACCACAGTTCTGAGATTACAGTTCCTATCCCTATTGCTGTAGCATCAGGAGGGACCCTTCCAAGAGTCTGTATTTAGAAACAGGAACAGGAAATCTCCCAAAATACTTCTTCGTCTTGCACCACTTACAATCCCAAAATGAGAAATCAGACCTCATATGATTTGGACATGGGGTGACCAGCACAGCACATAAAGGTGGTCCCCGAATTACAAATGAATTCCATTCCTAACTTAATTAGGAATTCAACTGTATGTAAGTCGGAGGAGGGAAGTGTAGTCCTTATCAGTTAGTCAGATGTTTGGCTAGTATATATTATATCATGTACAATGTGTAAAGAAACACTTGCAGACATACAACATTCCTAATTCCCTACTACAGGAATAATAAAGATAATGTTTGATATGTGTCACTATGTAGCATCCGTTTATTATGAAACACTGCATGTGCTTCAAATGTGTAACACAGCAGGCTTTCCAGGGCCTGGACTCACGGGCACAATGTGGTCAGGTGCTGCCCTGTGTAATGTACCTACAATACTTCACTCTCATGAGATTCAAGGGTCTAGAGAAGAATTGAAAAATACGGCCCACTGGTTCGTACTCTGTCTTGAGCTAAGGAGGCCTGACTGGACTGCTACTGCAAAGTCCTAAGTTCAAACCCATCCACTTCTCCAAAGAACAGGGGGATGGGTGCTCCTGTAAAGAGTTACTGCCTCCGAAGCCCCAAGTGGGCTCCTGAGGAGGTGGATTTGCCTCCACAGCAGAGAGCTATCATGGGTTAGAAAAAGCCCACCTAAACTGGGACTCTCAGTCAGCAGTGTTTCAAATAAGTTGCTTTTATTGTATGATCAAAGTAACTATCCATAAAACAGAGCCAATTATAGATGATGTGCTCCATTTTAGAAACGTTTTATATATTATTAAAAAAAACTTCCAAATTTACATGGATATCGTGCAGAGTAGTCTATTTACTAAAAACCGCCTAAAGTGGAGAATTTATCAAAGGTTGCACACAATCATCTCATTTTATGGAGTTGAGGAAGCTTGTGAATGAATAAACAGAACCATAGATCTGACACTGAGCTTCCTGTGAGCTGATGTGAAACTTGATCCACTTGCCTACAAGGAGCACACCCCAACTTTTCTGCTTAGCCAGAAAATTAGAAATGTTAAACAAGAGGAATCAATTTGCACCTCTAAGGTCATCATCTTTTTCTTGCTGTCCTTTCCTAAATAAAATTTTTAACAAGGCCTGACATCTTTTTCTTTGTGCGGCCTTTCCTGGGACTGACCTATCACTGATTAGTTGAACTTTATATTATGAATGCCACTGAAGATTTAAACGGTCTCAAAATCTCTCAGTTTCTACTACATGCTCCAATGCCAACATATATAGTAAATGCTTTTATAATTTCTTAAAAACCTAACAATTTCTCAGCTACAAGCCACAGTTGTAAGCACAAAAAAAAATCTACACAAAACCCCATAGCCATGAACATGAAATGCTAACTCCTTCACTTTTTATCCACAGACCCCAGGCTAAAAGCCTAGTAACCTAACCATAAAAATAAAGAACAGCAGTCAATCAAAATAGAATTTCTAAAAAAAATTAAAAAGAAATAGAATCTCTAACCAATTTAGAAAAACTGTACTGCTTCCTATCATCTCTTACATTTTTCCCTTCGAGACCATTTGCACTGAACAAACCAGTGACGAGCAGACACATTTTTCCCTGCGCAATGTTTGCGTGAGTGGCCTGTGTTTCTTTGCCGTGGGTATGTTACATGTGGGAAATACAGTAGTTCAAGTTCCTTCTTGCCGCTCTCAAACCTATGCAAACACATTCTGAAGAGCTCGCTTGCTTCTCTTTCCCACCGATCATGAGCACAGGCAGGTCTGGCTTTGTCTCACTGGGCTTCGCCGAGACTGCCCTTTTCAGGAGTGGAAGGTTCCCACACACCACATCCAGGGTCTCTGTCTCCAGCAGCAAGTGCTCAGTCCGTGCCTCTGAATCACACTTTGGTAATTTTCATCATCTCTCACACTTGCTCATAGTGCTACTGCACATTCACTACAGGCATTGTGTAAACATAACTTGTACATTTACTCCACCAACCAACTCCTAAGAGAGCCCACAGGGCAGGGTAAGAGGGCCTCCGTGAATTTCCAGCCTGTGACTTAACGGGAACACTCAGGAGACCCTATTTATTGTGACATCCACTCTATTGCACTGGAACTGAGTCTGCCTGTGCGCACACAGGCCACTTCCTCAGCACTTCTCTCTGACACCCTGTCTCAGCTCAACACACCTTCAACGGCTTCCTGGTGGCCCAAAGCTGTTAACTCAGAAAAAGGGTAAAAATTAATGAAGTAACTTTATTTTTCAGAAAAAAAACAAACAAAGATGCTCTGGTTTGATAATATAAACTACCAAAAAGGTTCAACTGTGGATTAACAGAACATGGATTAAAGACCTCACAGATTTTAAATCTAAATTCTAAATGTTGGTTTGGACATGTCCTGAAACAAAGTCACACTGATGTAAGGTTTGTACATCTCTCAAATCTACTTCTGCCCAAAATCTTTTCTTACCTTGAAGTCAAGTGTTTCTGGAGAAAAATGGCCACTGGGTGAAAGGCTGCCTTTCTTCCTATTTCAGAGTTCACTGTATTGTAATGCGCTCCAGGCACAGCTCCCAACAGCATACAGCAAAACTACCATTTACCGACTGATGGAAATCAAAACGTGCCCATGGCAATAAGCAGAGCACGAGTGTTTGCTGTACCAGGTATGTCAGCCAGGCTAGTTTCCCACCCTGTGTCTACACTAATTCCTCACAATCCGTTTGATCTTCAAAGACATATTTGGGTACAAAAGAAGAGCCACTTGTTGGGCTGCTGATCACAAGGTCAGCAGTTCGAAACCACCAGTCGGTCTCTTGGGAGAAAGACTTTTTACTCCCTTAAAGATTTAGTCTCAGAAATCCACAGCGGTAGTTGTACTCTGTTCTACAGGGTCAGGATCAACCCGTGGTAGGGAGTTTTAACTTTACTCTGGTGAAGTCTGTGGTCCCTTTGAATCTTTCAAAAATGTTTTAGTTCCAAAATCACAGTAAAGTGATGTTGGCCTATTCTTAAAGTAAGTAATGGCCAGCTGTGTACCCTGGCCTGTGTTGGGCACCCAGGATCTGAACAAGCAGTCTGCCCTCCCTTTATACCCCCCACCCCAGTTTTACTCAGGACTTTTTTATAGATTCTCAAACTTTCCAAGAGCCTTTGCTCTAGGAGTTGTTTGGAACAGGTCACACGCCCTAATTAATCAGGCTCTGAGCCATCACTGTTTATTGGACTCACAACATTTAGCACTCTTCTGAGCTTCTTCCTAATGTATTTATGATCTGTATTGCTGGCCCCTGCCCCACCCCCACCCTTTTCAGGACAGCTCTGTGTCTGGTTCCTGTCACAGCTTCATTGCTTAGGGGTTTAGTTGTCTCTTGTCAAGTAATAGATAATCTGTTGTATGAATGAACAGGTGGTGGTAAGTCTACACTCACTGAAATGATTCTCTATGACCACAGAGGCAAAGCCCCTGCACTAAGACAGGAGCTAAAGTCTCCAAATGTGCATCAATGCAGAATTAGGGAGAGGCCCAGAATAGGCCCTCTTCTGTCTCCTAAATTCCAACAGCACAGATCCTAGGAGAACGCTTTCAACCTCCAGAAATCGCCACTTTCCAAAGACCAGAACTCTTCATTTCATTAGAGATCCAAGGTACCAAGTTGGCCTGCTTTCATCAATCATGGCACTTCCTTTGTGCCAATTCCTAATTAATTACCGTACATCTTTCTGCCATCACCTCCCTTGCCCTGAAATGCGTCCTTCTGATGCAGAGAACGCAGGGGCCCACTACTTCCCATCTTCTAGGGGCTAGAGAGAGAGCTTCGAGCAGTGCCGTCAACCCGGGACCGCTACTGCTCAGAACCAAGTCCCACTCGGGCATATTCTCCCGTGGTGGAACAGGCATGAAAAAAACCCTCCTGTGACTGGCTTCCTTTTTCAGAAAAGGACCCACTTCCACAATTCTGCAGAGCTGTGAAGATTTCCTGATTCTTGACCTTTTGCAGAAAGGTCCCAAGAGTGGGTACTTTCCAGTCCTCAAGTAAAGGTCTGAAAACACTTCAGTAAGCCTCGTGATAAAGCTGCCACAAATTCAATTAGCCCGGTTCCTATCTTTGATAAAAACAACAAACCAAAACCCCACAGGCTGCCTCTTCTCTTAAGAACGTCAACCATTTAGCCTTTTTCATTCTCCCACTCTCGGATTCCAGGCCGCTGCCCCGGGGCTGAACGCGTGCACACCAGCGAGGCCTTGGCCAGCCGCGCCCCCCACTTCACCGCGCCCTGCCCGGGCCCACCCGCGGGCGCCGCTCGGCGGCCGGAGTCGCCGCCCCGCGCGGGGGGAGGGTGGGGGGCGGCAGGGCCCGCCCAGAAGCCGCGCCCCCGCGCCCCGCCGCTGGGGGCGCTCTGCCTCCACCGCAGTGGGCGCGCGCGGCCGCTCCTTCCTCCCGCGGGCCGGCTCCCCGCCGCGCAGGAGGGCGGGTCGGGAGGCGCCCCTACACCAGGGACGGGGCCCGGCTGTAAGCCTACAGACCCGCGGCACCTGCTCCCGGGAAACCCCCACTCGGGGAGGCAAACCCACCCGCTGCCAGCGAGTCGGAAACCGGAGGGTTTGCAAAGCCCTCCTCTCTAAGGGGCCACTGTCACATCCTTTCCCCGCACAGCGGCTAGGGCGTTGTAACCGCCAGGCTTTCCGTTAGCAGCCGACTGCTTAACCCCTGCCGCCACCAGAGCCCCTGTGCAGACTGACAAAACCCCAACCACGACCGTCGAGTCGATTCCGACTCAGACAAAAGCCACTACTAGCAGCCCGGGGCGCCCCGGCCGCACCTCGGACGCACACCGACTGCGGGCGGGTGCCCAGCTTCCGGGACGTGGAGCGGGAGACGTCGGGGGCGCACGTGTTCCCCGAAACCCAGAGACAATGAAGCAGCCCCACCCTGCTCCGGGCCTCCCACCCGGGGAGGCGCCTTCACCCCGAGGTCCCCAGACAAAGCCCCCGGGGAGTGGGAGGCGGCGGCGGGTTCGGGCTGCAACAAAGAGGGGAGGGCGCGGGGGTGGGGGGGCGCGGGTGGGGGTGGGGACGCGGCACTCACCCGAGGAGCCCCTGCGCTTGGGCGCGGCCGGCGTGGAGGGGGGCGCGGCGGGGGCCGGGGCGGGCAGGGTCCACTCGGGCTCAGCCTGGGGGCTCACGCCGGCCGGGGGCGGCGGGGGCGGCCGGGCCGGGGGCTCGTCGTCCTCGGAGGGTGCGGGTGCGGCGGCAGCGGGCAGGGACGGCGCGGGCGCGCTGGGCGGCGCGGGGCTCGGGTCCCAGGGCGACCGCCGCTCCGGGGTAACGGAGGGCGCGGCCGGCAGCGGCCCCCGGGGCGCGGGGGGCACGAAGTCATTCCCGGAGTCCAGCAGGGGCGCGGGGGCGCTGGGCACCGGGGCCGCCGACAGCCCGGCGGCGGGCTTCCTCTCCAGGACCTCCAGCTCCTCCAGGTCCTCGTCCTCCTCGTCCTCCTCCTCGTCCTCCTCCTCGTCGTCCTCCGGCTCCGCCACGAACTGGTACTTGAACTGAGGCTGCGGCAGCGGCGGGCTGTCCGAGGACGAGGAGACCAGGGCCGACTGGTCCAGGTCTTCCATGGCGGGCGGCTCCGGGATGCTGCTGTGACTGCAGCCGCAGGGCGCTGCTCCTCCGGGTGGCGGGCGGTTGTGGGGGGTGGGGCGGGCTGAGAGGGGCCGGGCCGCTCGAGCCGAGGGACCTGCAGTGGCGACGACTCTCGGAACAATGAGAAAGAACGCTCCTCCTGCCTCCGCGCCCGTGATGCGCCACCCGCCCCGTCCCCAGCCGCCGCCGCCGCCGCCCAGACCGGCGCAGGAGAGAGGCCAGCCGACTCTCCGCCCAGTTTGCGTGACTCACCCTCCCCGACCGGGAGCGGCCGGGACTGGCGCGGGAGAGAGCGAGCCAATCGGCTACGGGATGAACGTGATGGGCGGGCGGCCGGCCCAACAAAAAGGGAGAGAGAGACGTGGGTGGGTGGGGCTTATTGCAGTGCCTCTCTCCTACCGGTGGGATTGCGCTGTGGGCGGGGCTTGCGCCTGAAGGCCCCACCCTCCATCTTGGTGGTCGGGGCTCTGGGTGGGGCCTTGGCCTGGCCGGGTCAGTGTGGTGTTGAGATCCGGCGAGAGGGGGCAGGCGGTGGGCCCGGCGGGCTTCTGGCGCGCCGCCACCGGAAGGGCGTTATCCTGGAGGGAGGGCGAGGTTGGAAACTTTCCTCCCAGAAAAGGAAGAACCAGCTAACGGGACTGTGAAGTAGGCCTTCCGATTTTTAAAGAGTTTGAAATAAGAGATTATGGGGTTTTTCCAAACTTAAATTCCCAAACTGCATCACTGCCACTACTACCACCAATAGCTTGTGCGCGTGTGCGCATGTCAGGTTGAAGGGCACGCTCAGGCGAGGTGCAGCCCTGGAATGAGGTGGGCACGCTGAGAACAGGATCTGGGGGTCTGTTGGAAAGGCTCGGTGCTGGACTTTCACGTGATGGCAGGATGAGTCACCCCAAAAGAGGGGGAAGGGAAGACAAGGAAGTGGAAACAAAGCTTCCTTGGACGGCGATTCTGGTTCACATTACATTGAGTCACCTTGGGCTCATCAGTCAACATTTCAGATGACTCAGGCGTTCTGGGAGTGGACATGCCACATTGCACATGACCCCCAATCCACTTTTGCCAGAACTGGAGAGTTTAAAGAAAGTGGTTGCTGAGCAAAAAAGCACCGCACAGACGCCAAGATGGTGACCAACCCATAGCGCCTCTAGGAAAACACAGTAAAACTCACTGCCATTGAGTCAATTCTGATTCACGGTGACCCTGTAGGACAGGCTGAAACGGCCTTTGGGTTTTCGAGGTTGTAGCTTTTAGGGAGCAGGAAACCTCTTCTTTCTCCCGTGGAGCTGCTGGTAGTTTCAAACTGCGGGCCTTGCGGTTAGCAGCCCAACGCGAAACCCACGGTCCGGCCACCAGGGTACCTTCCGAAATACAGATAAGGCTCACAATGTATTTCTACTGGGCAGTGTGTCAGCTAATGAGTAAGGAAATTTACTTGCTACTTGGAATCACAGAGTATTTAAGCAAAGGGTTAGCTCTATTTAATATTATCCTAAGCTTAATATGGGAATTCAAAAAGAAAGAGACAAATTCCTGGTAATGTCACCTTATCAGGTTAATTATCCACAATCCGTTCAAGAACTAGCACATTAATCCACAAAGATAAACTGGCTCTACTTACTAAATGGTTGTGCGTTGTCTGAGCTTTAAATTTCGAATTTTGAAAAGAATAGAGAAAGCACTGGTGTAGTCTTAGGCGTGGGAGTGGCTAGCAAATGTCTATCTTCACCTTAAAATGTCTTTCCTGAAAACTTTTACTGGCTAATTTTGCAGATGAGTCATGAACGCTAAATTAAAACATGATTCTTACAAATGATCACTCAAACAGTCATGCTTGAAGTATTTGCCCCAAGCATTTCTCAAAAATTATCCACAATATGCATGATTTCCAATTAATTGAAAAATACACTAGCAAAATATTCATGGTATAAACTTTATTAAGTCATAGTTTAGCTATTAGCGATTCCATCTTCTTCATACTGTTTTTCCTAATATGGTATGGTATATTGAAAACCTTAATGGGAAGTTATACAAGAGTTCATATATTATCTATAAGTTACTTAAGTGGCATTTTTGCATTCATTTGTCTGCTACTCCTAAAATGGTTTCAAAGGAATATTTTTAATTTATTAAAAATTATGTAAAAGAATGAATGAAGCAGGTTACAGAAACATGGTAGTGTTGCAACTTTAATAGCAAATAGCAATCTGAGGTGATAATGTAAGCACTCTCTTTTAGTGAAAAAAAAGTGGTATATGATTGATCTGACTTCTAAAAATGAATATTTGATGTATGAATAAGAGTAAGGAATTTGCCTGTATTCATAGGATGATCAATGATGCCTAAAAAAGGTGTGGCAGTTGCATCATCTCCTGTCAACTTGAACAAAGGTCATAGCCAATGAGGTCTCTGTGTGGACATGGCCTTCTGAGACTTCTAGGAACTCCTGTCTTCCTCCCTAGAGGCAGAACACACTGTCTCTGCTTCTTCCTGTGGTCAAGCCAGATGGAGCTATGCTGATGGAGCCAGAGTCCTGGAGCTGAAGGAGCCATGTGGAGACCCACACCATCACTGAGATGCTTCCACCACCATTGAATCCACAAGACTTTCCATGCACTGGCCTGTCTGTCATCTACCTGGATTCAGTGTCATTGCATGTGTTGCGTGAGTCTGAAGAGGAACTTATAGAATTGTATTGGACATATGGGTTAATATTGGACTTACGGACTTGAGCTGGACTGGGCTGTGTGATGTTTTCGTAATATACAATTACTCTTTGATATAAAACTCTCAGACACATATGAGTCTTCTGGATTTGTTTTGCTAGTCAGTCCAGACTAGCACAGGGGAATGCTGCTGCCCCACATTATAACCGAAGTATTACTTTAACTAATAAAATTCTTGTGGGCATTTGGAAACACTTAAGGCTCAAAGAGTTGTGGGGATGGCGCCTGCACATAAGGTTGCTATGAATTGGAACTGATTCAAATGCACCTAACAACAAAGGAAAAATACGAATGTTAGCTCTTAGTAAGAGTTTCAAAGTAACTGTAGGGTAATTATCGGTGGAGTTATCAGAAGTAGAGCATTTAAAGTTCCAGATAACTTCCTGTGAGGAACTAGTCCCATTCTCTCTCGTTCTCCCTCCCTCCCTCAGCTTTTACTGTGGACTGGTGTGGAAGGTTCACAGAGCAGATGGCTAGTTTCACACTCAACAATACGTACCGTACATTTCACTCATAGCACCGCGCTGCCCTCCCCTCCTCCTTGTGTTTCCTGTTCTCATTCCGCCTCCTTTCCTAACCCTTCTGAACTTGGTCCTTGGGGAACTATTCTCTCACTCCACGAGATCTGTTCAGCCTGGTAGATTTGTAGACTCTCAGAGTTGGAAGGGCTCTGAGAAGTCAGCTTGACCAATCTCCTTCCATTACAAGAATTTCCTTCAGAGGATTTTTAAGGGTTGATCATCTGTGGTAGATTAAAAATGGCCACAAACTCTTTGCAGTAAGTCCAACTATGTTAGTTAGGTTTGCTGTGCCAACCTGGCCAATAGGAAGATGTGGGATTAATCAGGTTGCAGTTTGATTGGCGTGCAAAGAGATAAGGTTCACCTCCCTCTCTCTTGCTCTCTGGTGGTCTGAGCATGCTGGAGCAGGCTGCTGCTTTAACTAGTTCTCTGCCTCAACCTGTGAGCTACACTCCCTGTGGGCCAGGCCAACCCATGGATCGTGTCTAGAGCTTGAGGCTCCTTCAAGACCTGCTTTGCCACACTGCTGTTGTGTACATGACATCGCTTGAGCTTGAGGCTGGTGGATCCTGTCGCCCTGCATTGCTTGTGTTTGATATCTCCCCGAGGCCTGCTGCTTCTGTAAGTTCCCAAAGCTACTGACCATTGGTGACCCTGCTGCTTGCTGCCTGTGGACTGACACTGCCTGCCTTGCCCCAGGGAGGACTCTGCCCTCTGCTTCCTTGACCTTGGACCTGGCAGCCCAGTGAGTTGAAGAACTTCCAGTCTATCTATCTATCTATCTATCTATCTATCTATCTATCTATCTATCTATCTATCTATCTATCTATCTAAAATCATGTGTCCTGGTTTTGTTTCTCCAAAGAACCCTGCCTAATACACCAACCAAGAGATGGAGTCTGTTTCCCCACCTCTCCTGAGCAGGGTTGTGATTTATGTGATGCCTGGCATGCCCTGAAGTAAGTTTGAAGCCTAAGCACCAGGGATACTGGTTGCAGCTTCCACTTATATCCTCTTGAGATGCAAAAGCCCTGTGAAAATCCGAGGCTCTTTACCAGAGTTTGCTATGAGGCTGCACAGGTTTTAGCAGAGCTTTGAGACAAAGGTGGCATGGAAGAAAGGCCTGGTCCTCTTTTTCTGGAAATCAGCGAATCAAAACCTTATGATTACAACATTCATTGCTGATCTGCAATTGATCAGGGGAGGGCTTAGGGCTGGACAGCATTTCACTTCCTCATTTTGGGGTCACCAAGAGCTCGAGGTGATCCCAAGGGAGCTAGTGACATTCATTATGGAGGATGGAAACCACAGGGACAAGAGGCCTCTCCTTCTGAGCCGTTCAGCTGATGTCTCAGAAACGTGGGTGAGGCCAGCTCCGACGTCCAATGAACCCGCAGAATCATGAAAATGATGACTCATTGTTGCTTTACTCCACAATGCTGTGGGGTGGTTTGTTACACAGCAAACACCAATTGAAAGCCATCCATTTGGTGCCTAACTCCTTCATACCAGAAATACTTACAGGGGATTTACTATGTTCAGTCTGGGTACAGCATTGAATAAAACACACACATATGCTGGAACAGAAACAGAACATTTCAGTGCGAGGAGATTCACTTCTTAGGAAACAAGCCCATTTATTTTCTATGGAAAATAAATATGCAGCACTATGCAGAAAGTGCTGAATGGATAGCTGGTATATATCCAAACCCAAAGCAAGCCTGCTGTCATCAAGACATTTACAGAGCACAGTGACCCTTCAGGGAGTTCTGAGGCTGTAAATCCTTATGCAGATAGACTAGTCTTTCTCCTAACAAGAGCCTGGTGGTTTTGAACCATTCACCTTGTGGTAAGCAGTCCAATGCTTACCCAATATAAACTGAAAAAGCTCACCACCATATAGTCGGTTCCAGGTCATAAGGGCCCTAAAGGACAAAGTAGAACTTGCACTGTGGATGTTTGCGGCTGTGACGCTTCACACTTGATCTGAGCCAAAAGGCTGAGAAGCAACGAGGCTGTAACTGTGGGGATGGACAGCTTCATCACTCTCCCTCAGCGCAGCTGGTGGCTTTGAACTGCTTATTTTGTGGTTAGCAGCCCCAACTGGAAATCCATTAGGCCATCAGAGTTCATTTACCCAATAAAAAACAGGCTAATTGTCCTCTAAAGAGGTTAGAGGCCAAGGATGCATATTCCTGTCTGTTATGGGACGTGGACCCCAGTATGGGTTCAACCAACATAGAAGCATTGACAGTTCTGAAACTCAGATGTTTTGCCTTCGTAAAACAACTTGTCTCTGCAGCATCGTTAGATTAATCTCCACCCTTCTATTCAGGATTCTGAAGTGTAAAGCTAACAACTTACTATCTCATTTTTTTCCTACCAGCTAGCAGGGATTTTCAGTTTTAAGCTGTCTTTTTGTGAAGTGCAGTTTGTGTTTTTTGGTTAACATCTCTCATAAAAACAGGATTATCAATGTTATAAGGTCGGCTTCTTCAGCCACTCTCACTAGACACTAACAATTAGTGTTAACCCTAAAATAAAATCTTTAAGTCCAAAAAGAAACTCACATAATAGGCAAGTAAAAACCATAATTAAAGTTGAATCTGATCTTTCTCCTTTAACCTTTTTAGGTCTTGTGCATTAATAATGCATTTCCCTCGGCTGTTTAAATATACATCACTTGCCTGGTCAAATTTATTTTGATCTAGCAGAAAAAGTGTTCTTTATCTAGCAGAAAATTAATTTTGACCCAGCAGTACAAAGCCAAGCATAACAAATCCTGAACCACTTCATAGAAATTAAAAAAATATATGTCTACATTTAAACAATTTAAAAGCCACAGAGAAGATTCCACAAAAATATCTAACTCGTTCATTCTACTCTAGAGGCGCTATCCGAACACCTAGAAATGGAAGTACGAATGACCTGTCTTCTCTTCAAGGGAGACAGAAACCAGGTGGTTGCTATCTTTAAAATAAGCACATTTTCATTTACTTAACAAATATTTACCATAATGTCAAAGATAAGAATCTATGTCACACAGGAACACACACAAACACGTGGGGCTGGGGTGGGGGAGGTGGTTAGAAAGTTCATGGGAAAAATGCCATTCTCTTTTCATTCCATTTTTCTTTTTTTAAAATCATTTTATTAGGGGCTCATACAACTCTTATCACAATCCATTTGTACATTCATTGCCCTCATCATTCTCAAAACATTTGCTCTTCCCTTAAGCCCCTGGCATCAGATCCTCATTCCCCCCCCCATGAGTCCTTGATAATTTATAAATTCTTATTTTGTCATATCTTGCCCTGTCTGACGTCTCCCTTCACCCACTTTTCTGTTGTCCATCCCCCAGGGAGGAGTTCACATATAGATCCTTAAAATCAGTTCCCCCTTTCCAACCCATCTTCCCTATGCCCTCCCAGTATCACCACTCACACCATCTGCCCTGGATTCCCTGTGTTTCCAGTTCCAATCTGTACCAGTGTGCATCCTCTGGTCTAGCCAGACTTGCAAGGTAGGATTCGGATCATGATGGGGGTGGAGGGG
This sequence comes from Tenrec ecaudatus, assembly GCF_050624435.1. Taxonomy (NCBI): domain Eukaryota; kingdom Metazoa; phylum Chordata; class Mammalia; order Afrosoricida; family Tenrecidae; genus Tenrec; species Tenrec ecaudatus. Next base: position 1,404,812 of record NC_134546.1, read on the forward strand.
AAGCATTTAGGAACTAGAGGAAAGTTGTATTTTTCATCGTTGCTACATCGCACCCTGACTGGCTCGTCTCCTCCCCAAGAACCTTCTGCAAGGGGATGTCAAGTGGCCTACAAATGGGCTTTGGTTCCACACTCCACACTCCCCGCTCATTCACTATGGTAAGATTTTTTGTTCTAATGATGCCTGATACCTGATCCCTTCAACACCTTGTGATTGCACAGGCTGGTGTGCTTCTTCCATGTGGGCTTTGCTGCTTCTGAGCTAGATGGTCGCCCATTCACCTTCAAGCCTTCAAGACCCCAGATGCTATATCTTTTGATAGTCGGGCACCATCAGCTTTCTTTGCCACATTTGCTTATGCACCCATTTGTCTTCAGCGATTGTATCAGGGAGGTGAGCATACAACGATATGGTTTTTTGTTCTTTGATGCCTGATAACTAATCCCTTCAGCACCTCGTGATCACACAGGCTGGCGTGCTTCTTCCATGTGGGCTTTGTTACTTCTGAGCCAGATGGTCTTGTTTACCTTCAAGCCTTTAAGACTCCAGATGCTTTATCTTTTGATAGCCGGGCACCATCAGCTTTCTTCGCATTTGATTGTTCATCCTCTTTGTCTTCAGTGGTTGTCTAGGGAAGGTGAGCATCATAGCATGCCAATTTAATAGAAGAAAGTATTCTTGCATTGAGGGAGTACTTGAGTGGGGCCCAATGTCCATCTGCTACCTTAATACTAAACCTATAAATATATGCACATAGATCTATTTCCCCATCCTCATATATAAATATATTTGCATATGTACATGTCTTTATCTAGACCTCTATAAATGCCCTTTGCCTCCCAGATCTTTCCTCTATTTCCTTTGACTTTCCTCCTGTCCCACTATGATGCTCAGTCCCCACCAGGGTTTCAGCAATTCCTCTTGGCTACATTACCCTTGAACATCCCCAACCAGGTCTCCCACACCCTCCTCACCACTGATTTGGATCACTTGTTCCCTTGTCCCTGGGTTTATTTACACCACTACCTTTCCCCCCACATCCCCCTCCCCCATGTCCCCGCAGAACTGTTGGTCCCGTTGTTTTCTCTTCCAATTGTTCATCCAGCCTATGTTATTTAGACAGACCTGCGGAGATAATAACATGCACAAAAACAAGACAGAGCAAAACCAAGCAACAATATACAACAACAAACCAATGACAAAAACAAAACAAAACACAAGAAAGAGAAGCTTGTAGTTAGTTCAAGGACTGTTTGCTGTTGCCCCCTGGGAGTCTTTTCACATAAGAATATGCTCAGACCTATCACCAGAAACTATGAAGAAGAAGAGAGAGGGGAGTAACATATTCCAAAATTTGAAGGAAAACAATGCAAACCCAAGAATACTCTACCTAGCCAAATTATCCATCAAGATAGGTGGAGAAGTAAGAGTCTTCCCAGACAGGGAAAAACTCAAAGAATACATTAGAAGAAACCCAGCCCTACAAAAGATCCTCCCCGACCCAGTATGGGCAGAAGAACACTCACCAAGCATAAATAAGAGACCGTCACATAGAACAACCTCACCCAGAGGGCAAAAAAGAGAAAACAGACCTCAAGATAGCATTGACTTAAAGATGGAAAGACTTCAAAGGCTGCTGAGGTAAGGTTTTAAAAAAAATTCAAAAGGGGCATTGGGAAAAAGCTACAGTATACAAACATTCCTGGGGTGAGGACCAGGTAATATGGCAGGGACCAGAACAAACACAGGGATACACATGGTAGACAACTAAAAAAGGAGGTGGAGAAAGGAAAATAATAATAATAATAAAGAAAAGGGTAGCGGGGTAACAGGGCACTAACCCACCCAAGGGGAGGGTATTGTTAGTGTCTCCACAGGGAAAGAGGGACCAGACTTCAACCCAGTGCTCCAAGATGTGAATGCAACATGCCGGCGTGGAGTAGGGAACCAGTGGAGAGGCCTGGGGGGCCGACCCCAACCCCAACTACTAAATGGACACCTGCCCCTCCCCGCAGAAGAATTTATTTCAAAGGACAGCACTGAATCTGCAGCTCTGGGAGAGGGACATATCTGATCAGAGCACATAGGAGCGGATGAAAGGGGAGGAGGAGAGAGTGGAGCACATCCTGGCCCACCAGGCCATGGGTGGATGTTCCCAATTAGAGCAACCAGTCAACTGAGAGGACCACATGGCCGGCCCCACTATGAGACATGATGCCCCTCACTGACCCATAGCCCTATAGAGGACAACACCAGAGACACAGTGTGGAAATTGTACCTGATCTGATCCCGCCACACCGAGGCAAAACATTCAAGTGGTGAAACAGAACAGCAAGGGAATGGAGTGGCGAGGTCCCCAGGGAATGCTGAAAGTGGACTTTGGGCCCAGGGTGTGGTACCCTAACAGACTGGACTGGAAAACACTCCTAAAGGCCAACAAACAATGCTTCATTCCATTTTTCAGTGAACTTTTTGAAGCCCCTTTGTATACACATATTCACACACATATTCCCATCAGTCCAGGGAAGCTTCAAAACACAAATCGATAGTGGATCTTTTGAGGTGGCAAAGAAGGGAAGGGCATCCTCAGGGCCAGGGGCAGTGAGGCTCCCATACGGCACCCCGCAGGCTCAGGTGGCCCCGTGAGCAGCTAGTATCCCTTGCTAGTGCTCATTTCGGATACTGCAGGGAGCAGCTGCCTATTTTGCTCCAGACCAGGTAAACTGCCCTTACTGAGCGCCCATCCTGCCAGGAGTTAGCATTTGAAGGGGAACACATTTACCATGGGGAGCAAAGACACTGTGGGCTTGGGAGAGACAAACGCTGCCATGACTGGAAGCAGCCGCGCTGACATCTAGGAAAACGCGAGAGTGTTTGCCACAGAGTCGCTGCTTCCCTAGATCCTGGGAGTCTGACGCTGGCTTCCCAGCAGAGAAGGAGGAGCTGATTGGAGAAAAGGCCAGAACGGAGCTCAAAGGAGGAAGGGCCTTGGCTGCAGGCTGCAAGGAACAGGACTGTCTTAGTGTCTTTAAGCAGAAGGTAGATAAGATGATCTAGGGGGACGGGTATGTGCTGGAGTAATTAGCATGTAATACGATACTTCTGGTAACGTCACAGCTTGGTGGCTGCTGCTGCGACCTCCGTGAGAGGTAATGGGACATGTAGTTTAGGCAGTGTTGAGCTCTGACACTAATGGACTGGAAATAGGGGGAAACGGATTTGAAAAACACTGCCAGCACGTTGCTTCTGACAGACTCCAGCTGCCCCGGGAGGCTTCCTTCCGAGGCAGCACGTCTCCACAGGGGCAGAAAGCCTCGTCCTCATCCTGCAGAGCAGTTGGTGGGTTCAAACTGCTGACCTTTTGACTAGCAGCTCTCAGGCCACCAAAAGTCCTCGGTGAAAAACCACGTCAGAATGTGAACTGGTGCCTCAGAAAGCACAGGCTGTTGGTAAAGAAGAAAGGAAAGCTGGTTTTAAAGTTCAAGTGTGTGACGAGGTGAAGACGTTAGGACTGAATGCACGGTCTGGGTGAGTAACGGCGGCGGGAATACGGGCTCTTGCCACCAGGGCTCCAGTCCAGGCACATGGGCTTTCCCACACGGAACGTGTTTAAACATGTCTCTGTGATCGGTGGATGACTGCAGACAAGTTCTCTCAGTCACACGCTTATCTCAGTCTCATTAAGGACAAATTGGGGGGCGAGGATGAATCAGAACAGTGGCTTTCAAGGGGACCTGCTGGGCCAGATAAATTTCAGGCAAGGACATTAGCACAGGATATAGCCACTGTGTTAGGGGATCCCCAAGGGGTACTCATGAAAGACGCTCCCAGAGAACGCAGCACGAGCATGAGGACTTGCAGGGACGCTGCACCATGAGGGAGCGGCCGGGGGAGTTACACCGAGGAGGGTTATAGTTTCGGGCTCAACAGGAAGGACGGTAACCGCACTCTTAACATTTGTATGTGGAAAACGACAACAGTCAAGGCATCAAAGATGAACCTGTACCATCTTTAAATGAACTGCTACGACTTCTTTTTCATTTTAGAGTCACCATGCAGATGGGAAGTTTATACCTTTCCCTAAGAAGAAACCCCCCAATCTTTCTTTTAAGAGCACTCGTGTCACAGAGAGGAAAACGCAGCACTTTTCCTTTCCCTTTGCAAAGAAAGACCCGTGCACACACGGGGCGTTTGGCTGGGATCCGCCCCGACCTCCTCTTCCAGACCCCTGGCCCCGGCCGCGCTCAGGAAACTACTGTCTTCTCAGACCCGGGGCGTTCCCTGTCCACAGAAGGTGGGAGTCCACCTGCACCTGTGTCAGATGGAGGCCTTGTTCGTGTTCACCATGGGAATTCCATAAACTCTGAAGAGAATTTCATAACTCTGGTGAGGATGTCTGCAACAGCCTGCACTTGCACATCCAGAATAAACTCTGTCACGTCCCACACCACAGCCTCTGGACAAGTGTTCTTCCCTTGACCCCAAACTCAAACCAAACTCCCTGCTGGCCATGTCGTCCCATAGCCACCCTAGAGGCAGGACACACCCGTCCCTGTGAGTTACTGAGACCGTAACTGCTCCCAGGAGTAGAGAGATCGTAGCACATAGTGTAACCACTCCACCACCACGTCTCCTCCGCCCTTGAGCTCAAACTCAAAACCACACTCGCTGACCCCTGTGGGGTCTAGTCTTTACTGGAGTAGAAAGTCCAGTCTTTGTCTTTCGGAGCTCTGGTGGTTTCCAACAGCTGACCATGCGGATTGCGACCCAGCAAGTAACTGCTAGCCAGTGGGGCTCCACTTGAACTAGAATGAGCATCATCAAGGTTGCAGAGTCTCCAGGTAGTGGCACAAAATCCTCGGTGTCTCTGGAACTTGGACAATAGTCCCTGCTTGAATAACTGTCTCGGTGCCACAGCCAGCCTCTCTTGGTGACATATGGCCATCTCTCCGGGATGACACGGACTCTCAGAGCAGAGGGCTTTCATAACTGTCCCGCACACAAGATCCTGGACCTTGCCCTCCCACCCCACTGCTGGTTCACACCGGGTCAGGAGCAGCAGAGGAGGAGGACCTTTTAACTGACAACGGGCCCCTGAAAGAACTCATGTTGAGATGAGCAGCATACCACTCATCACCCCATCCTCCACGGCCTCCTCTTGCCCAGCTCAGACTTGGTGGAGGGCCTGCCACCAGTCTCAAAGGATGGCTTGCTGGCTAGTCTGCCATTCAAAGACGCCCCAGCTGTATCTTTGGCAGCAACCTTCGCATCTGCAGCTTCTCAAAAGTGATCAAACAATGGTTCTGTACTTAGTTGGATCCCGGCCTTCCATTCTTTCATTGAAACAACTTCAACTGCGTGGCCTGATTTCCCAAAATATGGCGTCCAGGATCTTTCATTGATCTGTGCCTTGGAGCCTCTTACAACCAGCTTCCCAGGACCATCTGCTTCTGCCTTTCTGAGACATTGTCTCTGTTCACTCACTCCCAGGGACCTCTGTATCAACATTGCTCATTTACTTACTCTCAGATAGCTTGCTGCATGCATGACATAAACAGTGAGGAAAGTAGGGCTCAATCCCTTCTCAGAAAATAAATGCCCAGGGTACTACCTCCCAGGTCAAGAAACACAAGTCTGACAGCACGCTCAAAATGCCCCCTTGTTTGTGGGCCTGTCTCACCTCCCCCACCCCAGCCTTCAACCATGTTTCCTGTTTCTGTCCTTCGCAGCAGTGGTCCCATACCGCGCGTCTTCATAAGATTGACTAACTTTGCTGAGCCTCTGATTTCCCAAATTTGTCCACATCACGAGATATCGGAGAGTTTCATCAGTTTCAGAGATGCCTAATATCCCACTGTATGTATGTACCAGAGCTTGTTTGCCCACTCCTCCACACACAGGCATTTTGACTGTTTCCATCTTTTTGCTACTGTAGGTAGCACTGCGATAAATACGGCAGTTCAATTATCTCTGTGTCTTGTTCTTTATTTCCTTAGAGTTTGAACAGGGGCATTCACAGCTCTGTGTGTTTTGTTTTGTTTCTTTAGGGTTTTGTTTTTTACCAAGTAGAGAGATTGCTGGGTCCTACGGGATTTCCATTTCCATGTGTTTACAGAAGCAGGCACTGCGTTTTAAGCTCATTGAACCTGAGTTGGTTGAAAGACATTGGAATAGAAATCAACAGGAAGCAGTTTGGAAAACCAAGGCTGGAGTTTAGGATAAATCTCTATTCTGGAGCACAGGTTCCCAAACTTGGGAGCGATGCCTCACGGGTTTGGTGAGGACGGGTTTGGGGGGACGGTCGGGTGGCTTGAGGGCATGGTCAAGCAGGCCATGAATGCTGTCTGCTCCTCACAGGCAAGGCCTAGGACAGAACCCCCAGAAACACTGCGTGGTAACGTTTCCAGGGAGATGTGAACAACTGCAAGTCCATTATTTCCTTTCCAAGTGAAACGGAACAAAGCAAAACAAAAACTGCCTTCAGTTCTTCTGAACGAATCTAGTCGTTTCGTTTTTAAATCGGGGCTTCTATCTGCTCCAGCCATCGTACGTATTCATCTCAAAATAGGATTCCAGCAAGAGCTCGGCATAATTACAGTTGACACTAAGTAATCTATGGTAATAAGCACCGCACCAATCATTTGAGCTCACAGATGATCCTTAAACCCTCATTAAGCTGGTAGCTCCAATCTCTTAGCCAAATTGCCTGGTGGAGTTTTTCCTCATCTTGTAACCCACATATGAAGGAAGATTCCAAAGAGAAGGGAGGTAGTTAAAAGAAAAGTGAAAAGAGATTATGCAAGCACCATTAAATGACATCAACGAGATAATCAAGGACTGTTTACTGTGCTGCTTGGATTTCTGAGTTGCAAGTTAGGACTTAAAACAACAATAACAGCAGTTATAAATCACTCGTTTCATCTGTTTTCTACGCCTTTTTTACACAGTGCCCCGGGCCTCACTGATCACTGCAATGCCCTAGCATATTACTCAGCTTGCATATTTTTTAGAACTCAAAGTCCTTTATTTCTAAAACGTTTCTGTGAACTAGCACTCCCAGTTTATCTTGCTTTTATTGTTTGCATTGAATGGATTTTTTTCTGTCAGGTGATAAAAGCCAAGTCCCTTCTAAGCCATAAAGGCTGTTTTCTCTAATGAGTTCAATCTTGTTGCTCATGCTCACTTCCTTTCTGTCCTAACCCCCCTGAAAATGTGAGCAAAGCAATAAAAGTGGCGTTGGCCAACAAGGTTAAAGGAACAATAGAGAAGACAACAGTGGAGGAAATATTTCATCTCGTTTTTGGAAGCTACAGAGTGGGCAGGGTTACAGAACAACTGTCTCAGGGCCAGAATGCGGGGGAGGAGGACGCTGGTCTGGGTCTGGGACAAGACAAAATCGACACGCCTTTATGCCAAGCCCCCCCTGGGTACACTGGAGACTCCACTCCTTCAGTCAACAACCACGCACACTGCCTGTTGGCACCACCCGCGGACACCTTAGTGGCATGTAGTGACAGTTAGGTGCCAATGAACCCGGGCAGCAGAAACACCACCCTCCAGCCCTGCGCCCGCTGCACGACTGTCCTTGCGTTTGAGCCCACTGTCACAGCAGCCACTGTGCCCACCCATCTCCCTGAGCCTCTCCTTCTTCCAATGACCCCTTACCTTGCCAAGCAGAATGTCCTTCTCCAGGACCTGGTCCCTCCTGTTCACATGTCCACAGCATGTGAGACCACTGGCCATCCTGTCTGTTCCAGGAGCGCTCCTTCCAAGAGGGGTTTGCTGGTTCTCCTGGCAGTCCGTGGCGCTGCATTCTTCTTTGTCAGCACCGTGATTTCAGTGCCTCCACTCCTCTCAGGGGCCCTGCGGTGGAGTGGTTGCCTGTTTGGCTGTGATCCACGTGGCTGTGTGAAAGCGCCAGCAGCTCCGTGGGACCAAGACTGGGCTTTCGACTCCCGTCAACGGATACAGCCTGAGAAGCCTGCGAGTCAGCCCCGACTCGATGGCAGGGCCTTTGGGGTTTTGGAGGATGCTTCTCCTGCCCCCCTATTCATCGTCCAGCTGACACGTGCAGATGAGGTGGCTGAAAATACCACGGTTTGTTTTTGGGTCAGGAGCACCTGAGTCCTCACAATGACATCCTTGTTCTTAAATAATCTGAGCAGTTGGAACAAATCATCTGAGAAGTTGGACTACGCTTTGGGTAATCCAACTTCTCTGATGCTTCGCTTGGCATGCAGGCTGAGAGGGTGTGGTGAGAGGATACACCCCAACCCACACCCTTCTGGACTTTAAACGAGGCAGCACCCCCTTGTTCGGCCCTTACCACTGCCTCTTGATCCCAGAGCAGGCTCCCGAGGAGCACGATGAAGTGTTCTTGAGATGATCCATACAAAGTCAATGTTCAAACACATGATGAACTAAAGTCCCTAGTCGGATGTTCCTTCAAAGTCATTACTTTTGTTCTTGTTGTTTAAACCTTTCATTTGTCTTTTGTGGGAGGCATGGGAGGCATGGGAGGCTAACCGCTTGGTGGCTGACCACATGGTCAGTGGTTCAAACCCAGCAATGACAGGGGTTGGGAAAGCAGACATGAGAACCGTAATTGGTGAGCTGATTGGCTATATATTAAAAATAAGAATAAACTGATGACAGTGACTCAGCCAAATATATTATTAAAAATCTTTTAAATGGACAATTCTGTATCCAGAGTTACTATTATTGAAACAAAAAATGAAGATACCCCTAAAAGGCCTGGTTAATATGTAAAATTTTTCACCACTGATATGAGTCATATATGGCTTCAATCATTTCCTTTCCCTCTTTTAAGTGACATATTTGAATCAGTCAAGTTACGTTTTTTAAGAAGCTCCGTGACAAGGTGGACTGACCCAGTGGCTGCAACACGGGGCTCAGACGTGACAATTGTGAGTGGGGGGAGGCCGGGCAGTGCTTCCTTCTGTTGCGCACAAGGACACGGGACGCGGAACTGACTCAACATCGTCTATCAGCAACAACAACAACACACACATAAAGAGAGGGGGGCATTAATTGGCAAACATGATGTATTAGAGCTTTAAAAACAACACGCCTATATTTTCTAAAAGACTAGAAGATATTTTAGGGTTTTAACTTGGGTTTTCTAGAGAATCAAACCCAGTGAAGTAGATAGATAGAGATTTATTTCAAGGAAATGGCTTATGCAGTTGTAGACAATAACAAATCCCAAGTCCATGGGTCACACATCAACCTGAAGGCTACAGGGTCCAATCAATCTCATGAACTGGCAGTACAGTTGGCCACTGACTCGAGCCCCAAGAACCAGCGCTCAGATGATGAGAGCCTGATGTAGGGGCATAGCAAGCAAGCAGCCAGCAAACTTTACCAGAATGTCAATACACATTGGATACAGGTCATACCCAAAGGAAATTCCCTCCCAATTGATTGACTACTCATATGAGATGTCATAATGGAGATGATTACATTATATGAGATCACACAATGAAGGGTGATTACGTCATTGTATAACTTCCAGATGACATCATAAGTACCAAACCACAGAGTCATGGTCTAGACAAGTTAACATGTAACATTAACCATCGCACTTAGTAAATGAGGTATGTACCCAAATATCATACACACGTGAAAAAGATAGCTCTCATTTTTTATTTTAGAAATTATTGGATTTCTAAAGATCTAGCAATCAAAATAAAATATGTGAACTTGATATATGTTGCTTTATAATATTTATACAATCTCTTTTAAGACACTATTTTCAAATTCTAAGGCAACTAAAACACACACACACAAGAAAGAAAAGATGTCTTTTTCCAATATAGTTTTGACACTATCTTTGAGATCAGCCAAACAACTGACTCCAAGAGTAAAGACTCAAAGGAAAAGGCTCAGTACAAGGATCCATTTCTAAGTAAGCAACCATGGTACATATTTGGAACAGCATTTGCTGAAAACAGAAATATTTCTTTCAGAATCATGAATCCTAAATGGGAAATTTTCATAAGGAAAAGTTAAATATGAACACACTGAACAAGAAATATAATAGATTTAAGGGTATTTTTTCAAGATCATTGGAATGCAATTGAATACTTGTGGTGAAATGAAATGACTTCTGTGTCTCTTCCAGCCACAGTCCTCTTAATGCCCATCAAGTGACTGGGTGGTAACATGCACATAAAGTGTAGAGGACTCTAACTCAGGGACTGGTCACTCCGTCATTCTTCTGGGTAGAAAAGGAAATAGGCTATTTTTTCTTTCTTTTTTCCCCATGTATATCTATATAAGATAGGCAGGACAAACAATCCCAAGAAGAATACAACAGGACTGTTGGTTCCAGGGGAGACAGACATTGGGGCGGAGGGAGGGAAAAAGGATGGGGGAACCAACAAACCCAGGGACAAGGTACAACAAGAGAACTAAAAATCCATGGTGGGGAGGGTGTAGAATGCCTGGTGAGGTTCGATCAAGTGCAATGTAGCCAAGAGGAAGTACAGAAAGCTGAATGAAGGTCAAACATGATAGTGGGACTGGAGGAAAGTAAAATGAAATAGATGAAAGAACCAGGAGTCAAAAAGAACATTTATAGAGGTATAAACATAGTCATGTACATATGTAAATATATTAACATATAACGATAAAGATATAGGTTTATGTACATATATTTATATGTTAAGTATTGAGGTACCAGACAGACATTGGGTCTCTATTCAAGTCCTCCCTCAATGGAAGAACACTTTGTTCTAATAACCTGGCATTCTGTGATGCTCACCTTCCCACCAGGATCGCTGAAGACAAAATGGGTGCAAAAGCAAAGGTGGTGAAGAAAGCTGATCATGCCCACCTATTACAACATATAGCGTCTGGGGTCTTAAAGGCTTGAAGATAAACAAGCAGTCATCTAGCTAAGAAGCAACAAAACCCACATGGGTGCATGCCAACTCACGTGATCACGAGATATTGAAGGGATCAGGCATTAGGCATCAGAAGACACAAACAAACAACCGTTTGGATGCAAACTACGGGAGCTTGCAGTGAAGACCCAAAGCCCGTCTGTAGACACTTGGCCATCCCCTCACAGAAGGGTCACAGGAAGGGACAAGCCAGCCAGGGTGCAGTAGAGCGAACGAAACACACAACTTGCCTCTAGTTCTTGAATCCTTCCCCTCCCCACTATCATGACCCCAGTTCTACCTTATAAATCAGGCTAGACAAGGACATGTACACAGTTACAGAAAAGAGCTGGAAACACAGGGAATCCAGAACAGATAAACCCCTCAGGACCAATAATGAGAGTAGAGATACGAGGGTAGTGGAAGGTGGGGGAAGAAAGGGGGAAAAACGGGGGACCGATTGCAATGATCAATCTACAATCCCACCCCCACCCCCGGGGGATAAACAACAAAAACATGGGTGAAGGGAGACAGTGGATGGTATACAGTATGAAAATAATTTATAAATTATCAAGGGTTTGCAAGGGGGGAAGAGGAGGAGGGAGGGAAAATAGAGGATCTGATACCAACGGCTCAAGTAGAAAGAAAATGTTTTGGAAATGATGATGGCAACAGATGTACAAATGTGCTTGATACAATTAATGTACGGTTATAAGAGCTGTAAGAGCCCCCAATAAAATTATTTATAAATATTAAAATAATAATAAAAATTTTAACAATTATAAAACCAAGCTGGGTCTGTTACTTGAACTGAGGATACACATTTGGGAACAAGGGGCTGGCTGTGTTCACCTTGTGCGTTCAAAGGCAGGGAAACCAGTGTGCATAGAGGGGAGACGTGAAGCAGATGAGCACAGGAGGCTGGACACACGGTAGCTGTTGCTTGTCTCGGATGGCAGCTTTCCGGTTCAAGTCCCTCATGAAACCTGCCTGTGCTTTCTGCCTCCCCGTGGGGCTCTCATCTTCAAATTAATTCCATTCTGTGTGTGCACTGGCTCATACTCGATTTCCATTTCCCACTTGCCAAACGAATCTTGATCAATGAAGCCACTGTGTTCGTCTGCATAGACTAGAGAAACAAATCCATGGACACATGTGTGTATAAGAAAGAGATTTCTATACAAGAGCAATTGAACGTTGAGAAAGCATCCCAGCCCAGTCCAGATCAAATCCATAAGTCCGATATTAACCCATATGTCCAATACCAATCTATAAAGTCCTCTTCAGACTCACGAAACACAGGCAATGACAGAAGATCACAGGCCAGTCGATAGAAAGTCCTTGGATCCAGTGTCATTGGAACATCTCAGCAGTATCAGGGTCTCTGCATCAGGGTGGGTCCAAATGTCTTGTCAGCTGCTATGTCTCCCACCTCCAAAGAGGAAATACTGGAATTCCCAGAATCCTTAGCGGAAGGCTATGCCCACACAGAAGCCTCATTGGCTAAGACCTCATTGACATAGACTCCACCCCTACCCACCCAATCCTCAAATTGACAATTATATAACTACCACAGCCACCAAACCAAGAACCCAAACCCATTGCCTGCCACCAAGTCAATTCAAACTCAAGGCTGTAAATCTTCATAGGACAGACAACCTCATCTTGCTCTCATTGAGTGGCTGGTGGTTTTGAACCACCAATCTTGCAAATCATAGCCCAACACTGAACCCACGTGCCACCAGATACCATTATATTATCTGTGCATCTCTGATTTTTGTTGATAATGGCCTATAGAAGGCAGGTAAGGGTCAGACTTCTCTGGTTAACATTATATAGTTCAAACCTTCAAATTGTGCAACTGTATTTCTTAATTAAAAAAACATTTAACTTTAAAACCGTTGTTAAAGTAAGCTCTGAAATATAGCAATTATATTTTCTAAGTAAAAGTTGAGGAAACTACACTGAATACAGAGTAAGCTACCAGACCATCCAAATTTTAAAACACAGGTCAGGGACCTTAGCTAGAAGTTTCCACCCATGGAGGCTGAGAGGTCTTGCCAGAAGATGTGCGGCTTGAGGAGACAGCAGTGGTTCCGTAGCAGAACCCCCACCCCTCACCCCATGTGTGAGGGCAGGTTGGCCCCTGGCCCGTGTGCCCTTGGAGGCTTGCGTGTTACTGAGAGGAGAGCAGGTGTCAGCAGAGCTTCCAGAGGAAGATGAACTAGAAAAAAGGCCTGGTGATCTACTTCGAAAATCCACGGAAGAAAATCCAGTGGGTCTGTAGTAGTTACATGATCTGGTGTCAATTTGAGGATTAAGAGTGAAGGGGTGGACTTTAGCCTGTCAAGCAGATCGCAGCTGGGTGACCTCATTTGGAGGTGCTAAGGAGATAAATAGCTCGCTGGAGGCGGGACACAGGCTCACTCCCTGAGAGACCATCTACTGACAAGACACATGGAGCTCTGCTGATGGCAGCGGGAGCCCTGAAGCTGGAGGAGCCACGTGGAGACCCACGCCAACACTGAGAAACTTCTCCCGCCACTGGAGCCACAAGACTACCCACCCACCAGCCTGTGTTCTTCCTGCATCCGGCCTCATTGCATGTATTTCGTGAGTCTGAAGAGGACTTTACAGATTGGAATCGGACATATGGACTTGATCTGGATAGGGCTGGGATGTTTGTTAATATTCAATTGCTCTTGTATATAAACCTCTTTCTTATACACATATGAGTGTCTATGAATATTGTTTCTCTAGTCCACCCAGACTCACACAGGGCCACAATCATCTATCTTCCGTGGATGGAAGAGATGGGACAGGACCGGGCAGCATTGTCTTTCACAGTGCCTGGGCTCACCGGTCGGCAGTTAACAAAGTGAGAAGCATGAACAAAGTACATGACTTCAGCTCCCATCTTGGACCCTTTTGGACCTTGAAAATTCTTGACCCCTGTTCCTGGGGGGCCAGCGGGGGCGGCAGCGGCGTATTACAAGCATAAAAGAATCCATGCACCCTTAGAAGCTCATTCACGGATGCCATCACGTACCCCACCCCACCCCCCAGTTCCCCATGCGCATTCCTCCTTTCTTAACCCTCTGAACTTGGTCCTTGGGTAAAGGCTGCCTTCGGATCTCAAAAGAGCCTGTGGCTGAGGGGCCCTGTGTTGGGCTGCTGACCTTGTGGTCAGCCACTCCGAGGAAGAGAGAGGGGCCTTCTGCCCACTGAAGAGTTTCACCCTCAGGGACCCTGTCCTCCCGGCTGCTATGAGTCAGAATTGACTTGATGGCTGGGAATGTTTGCATTTGGTTTGGGGTTAATCTCAAAGTGGCTGGTTATTCTAAAGTGCGTAGTATGATCACTATTCCCCGTCTAGAACTGTCTGTTGTTTGGCTGAAAACAGAGCCAAGGGGTGAGTTCATTTCCAGACTGAAGCTGATTCAAAGCCAAAGCCTTGGGGCTCCACCAGGTGCTACCGGACCAGGAATCCTGGTCTGGGAGCTTTTTTAAAGAACTGAGAAACAGAATGTGGGTAGGTTGGGTGACATGAGGTGAACAGGTAACAGTGTAGGCAGAGTACAGGAGCGGGTAGAGCACGTGGGAGGCGGGGGCAGGCAGACGTCTCAGGACCCTGGATCCGGGGTTTGGGGTCGCAAATTGTATGCAAAGCACCCAGCACAGCATCTGGCTACTGGGCGCTCAATTAGAAGGCATAGACTCTGTGTGTTCAGGGTGACACCACCGGGTGTGTGAAGGTCTGGAAGCAGAACACCAGGTCTGTCTTCTGAGGAGTCTCTGGTGGAGTTTGAAGCACACCAGCCCTTGCACTAAGCATCAACTTGCCAACAAATACTTGTTAGTCCGGGTGGACTAGAGAAACAAATCCAGGGAAACTCATATATGCATGAGAGAACTTTATATCCAAGAGCAATTGTGCATTAAGAAAACATCACAGTCCGGTCCAGGTTAAGTCCATAAATCCTCTATTAGTGCATATATCCATTACTAATCTATAAATTCTTCTTCAGACTCACACAGCACATACAATGATACCAAATGCAGGAAGTTCACAGGCCAGTGGGTGGAAAGTCTTGTGGATCCAGTAGTAGTGGAAGCATCTCAGCACTGGCGAGGGTCTCCACATGGCTCCTCCAGCTCCAAGGCTCTTGTGTAGCTCTGTGTGTTTTGTCATCAGGAATAGGAAGCAAAGAATGTGTGTGTCCCACCTTCCAGTGAGCTATTTATCACATAGAGCCTACGAGGTCATCAAGCTGCAACCTGATTGACAGGCTAAACTCCACTTCTTTGTTCTTAATAGTCTCAAGTTAGCACCAGATTATGTAACTACCACAAATACCAACAATGGCATTGATATGATTCTTATTTCAGGAACAGGCTATACAGTTGCATGGGCAACCTCCAGCACCAGTTGCTGTCCATTTCATTGGGCCTCCTGGTGACCCCTAAGTGTCAGCATAACCCTGCTCTGTAGGATTTCCTGATTGTTTCAGAAGTAGATTGCCCGGTCTGTCTTCCAACATACCCCGGGCTGGACTCAAGCTTCCAAGTGGGTGAGCACTTCACCCTCTGTGCCACCACCCAAAGCGAGGCCCATGCTAGGGGCCGGGAATGTCGAGTAGACCAGTTTGGACTTTAGAAGCCGGTGTGCCCTTCTAATCAGGGAAAGGCCTCGATTTGGTGCAATTCCTTGGAAAGTGGGGAGCGGCCAGCCTACAGGAAGTGAGGAGAGCTCTGGAAGTCAGAGTAACTCCGTGCGTTTCACACCGAGGTAAAGGGCCCGTTTGCCGGGGGCTCAGAAAGCATTCCTGACAGGCTTCTGAGAATGCGTAGGGGTCTGCAGTGAGCAGGCACTGAGAGGCGATGGTGGATCTAGACTGCTTTGAGGACACTGAGCTTCTGCTGCAGGTGATGGACAGAGTGGTGCTGCCAGGGTGACGTCTGATCTGCACCTTCAACGCTGAATCTGTGATGTGTTGGAACACCCAGTGTTTGGTTTTATATATATACTTACAACAGCTAAAATGATTTAGGCTTGGTTTTGAATTTTTAAAAACGTAGATCCTGGGGTAATGGCATGATCTGCGAGGGCTGAAAGAGAATGGCGATTTTAAATGTATTGCAGTATTATTATTACTGCAATGTGTGATGTGACTAGATTAACCTGTCTTATAGAGTCTATGAACCTTGCACTGTGCGAATGTTTTTCTGGGTGTAGGGTACAAATATTCTCCATGAATCTGCCCACAATTCACACCCAAACTAAGCTGAGATGTGATGTGGGAGAGATCAGGGGTTTCTCCACAGCCACGAACAGCTTTTAGCTGAACGTGTAGGCGGAGGTGTGTTAAATGTACCACACAGACTGGCAGACTCAGGTTTTGCCCATTCAGAGGAGTTTCCATGCCAGGCATGCCAGCTCCCAACCACTTCCAGCCCTGTCTAGACTTTTCACAGCTCTGCTCTGGAGATAAGACTTATCATGAGGTCTCACAGTGGAATCCAGACCCCTTAAAGTGTACCCATGACTTTCAGGAGCTAGCTTTCCTGTTTGCTGGAGAGAGAAGAGGAGGGAACAGGGGGAGGGGAAAGAGGGAGAGAAGGGAAGAAGGAGCGAGGAAGAGAAACAGGGAGAGGGAGAGAGAAAACCGTCACAGAAATAAATGAATGTATTCAAAATCACCTCCGCAGCCGATTTCAGCCAACCATAGGATAGCTCATTAGTTCTCCTTGACACATTGTCCCGAAAGGTAATTGCTCCAAAGGTTAAAGTTTTAGTATGATCTATAAAGAATGTAGGACAAGGAATCAGTACCAGTTCCAGAAGCTGAACACGTTTCAGTGGAGCTTCCAGACTGAAGAACGAGGAAGGAAGCTCCGACAATCAGCTTCTTAAAATTAGCCACTGGCAGCACAGGGCTCAATGGAGTCAACTCCTGTCTCCATCCCGTCCTTCACACAGTTGCCATAGGCTGGGTGGGGGTGGGGTCGCTCAAAGCAGCTCACAGCAATCCCGGATTGATTTCTACTTACAGAGGTGACCTTGAGGAAGTCGTTCATCTTTATTCTGTCTACTGCAAGTTTTTGTTTCAGTAATAAATGAAAAATTCTTCTAAAGCTCTTTGTCAGTATAAAGCACCATAGAGAGGTTACTACTGTTGAATCTTTATTTTTCTTTCACATGTTAATCTTGACTCTCCTAGAACAAAATGATTTCTACTTAACTAGTTTTCTCCGTCTTCTTTATTTAACACATATAACAGGGATTTAATTAATACATTTAATTAACTAAAGATGCTGTATTAGGCAGGGTTCTCTAGAGAAACAAAACCAGGACCCTTATGATTTTATATATATATGAATAGGTTTGTACAGCAAGAAGGGATATAACAGCTAATTAGTCCACACAGCAGTACAGAGGACTCACTTCCGTGGAACAGTTTATATACTGGAAGTCCTTCAACTCACTGGGCTGCCAGGTCCACGGTCAAGGAAGCAGATAACAGAGTCCTCCTTTGGGCAAAGCAAGCAGATTGCCCGCAGGCAGCAAGCAGCGGTGTGGATCACCAACAGTCAGTAGCTTGGGAGCTTATTAAAACAGGCCTGGATGGGACATCCGACGCAAGCAATGTAGGGTGGCAGGATCCACCAGCCTCAAGCTCCAGCGATGCACGCACTAGCGTCCCGGCAAAGCAGATCTCGAAGGAGCCTCAAGTTCTAGCCGCTGGGCTCTAGCGACACAATCCACACCCATAGGTAGTGAAGCTCACGGGTTGAGGCAGAGAACTAGCTAAAGCAGTAGATGCTCCAGCAGGCTCAGATCACCAGAGAGCAAGGGGGGGGGCAGGCCTTGCAGAGCCATCATCTCTGCTACTATGCAGTCAAACTGCGGCCTGATTCACACGTTCCTATGGGCCAGGTTGGCACAAGAAACCTAACTATCAGAGATGCAGGTGAAACTCTTTCTAAAATGTAGTTGGTTTTAATACATAAAAGGACTATTATTTCCTCAAGCAGTGTTGAGTTCAGTTTCGTCTAAAGAGCTTTCCTATACATGCATATTTTCCTTTCATCGCTAGTATTTTAAATTATATACCATTATTTAGATTAATAATTTATTATTAGAATACCAAATGTCCTCTTTAGGTTACTTATATTATCTCTTAAGAAGCTGACAGTGTTCTCTGTAAAGTAGACTAGAGATAAAGATTTTAATTTACTTTTAGCTTACACTTAATCATAAGCCCTAATCTAGGAACAATGAAGTTTTATGATGGGGCCTGGCTCAAAATTTTCCCTTACAAAGTAATCACTGAAGATACAAGTGCTATAGTAAAGTGTGAAGAAATATAATGGAGCCCAGCTATCAGAAAAAATATCGTCTAGGTTCTTAAAGGCCTGGCTTAAAGCAAGCAAACATCAAGGTGAGGTTATCAGCTGAGTCTACATGAAAGAGTGCACCAGCCTGTATAATCTAAGGATTGTTAATAATACAAATCCTTGATCAGAGACGGGAATTGTATTACAGCTTAAGTTCTGAGAAGCTGGGTTGCAAAAGGCTATGGATGACAGAGAAAGCCTAAAATCCATTTGTAGATTAAGCCTCCATTGAATTCTCTTTGACCACAGACCAGGGATATGAATAGTCTTGTCCTCAGATAGAGTGTATTGGAAAGTGGATAGCTTCCACCCACTGACCAGTCACTGGACAAACAATCTCCTTGGGGACTTATGTGGCTGTGTCCCTGAGGGAGATCACCGTATTGGGGGTCAGATGATCAGGAATCACATGGCCCCTGGACCAATAGTGTAAGCTCTTCCAGCTTACATAATACACGCGAGTGCCCCAATCCCACTCAGGACTCCCATCAGTCACTACGTTATAACGATCTGCTGCCAACCATGTGTTAGGTCTTTTCTGACTTCCATGTCTTTTTACAACTATGAACCCCAGCAAACCCTTGGCATCACCGTGGCCCCAGTCTAATGGTCTCCCTCATCTAGATGATCTGTCTTTTGCCCCATTTAAGACTTCTTAATTGTTTTCTTTATTAAAAGAAAGAAAGAAGAAGAAGTAAAGAAAAGATCAAAGTGGATGTCAGAAGAGAGTCTGAAACTTGCTCGTGGACACAGAGTAGTAAAGGGGTGGATGGGTGATATGCTTCTGAAAGTTCGAATTATACACCAGACTCCTCGATGGAGTAGTTAATTATACACCAAACCCGATGGAGAGCTTACCCACCATACCACGGGGTCACTGTGAGCTGGAACCCACTGGCTGGCCACTGGCAGTCAGCAAATGGGCGCCTTGCTATCTTACGGTAGCAGTGAGAGGCGGAAGAAAAATGGTGAAAAGGTGACAACATAGTTACTTGTACTCCTAAAAATTTCTTGAAGGGGAAAGTAGAGAATTTAGTTGGATTTTAAAAAATCACTTTATTGGGGGCTCATATCGCTCTTATCACAATTCATATATACATACATTGTGTCAAGCACATTTGTACATATGTTGCCATCATCCTTTTCAAAAAATTTTCTTTCTACTTGAGTCCTTGGTATCAGCTCATATTCCCCCCTCCCTCCCTCCCTCATGAACCCTTGATAATTTATAAAATATTTTTTCATGTCTTATACTGACCGATGTCTCCCTTCACCCACTTTTCTGTTGTCTATCTCCCAGGAGGGGGCTACAGGTAGAGCATTGTGATCGGTCCCCACTTTCTCCCCAATCTTCCCCTTCCCTTCCTGGTATCACTACTCTCATTATTGGTCCTGAGGGGTTTATCTGTCCTGGATTCCCTGTGTTTCCAGCTCTTATCTGTACCAGAGTTCATGTTCTGGTCTAGCTGCATTTGTCAGGTAGAATTGAGGTTATGATCGTGGGGGAGAGGAAGCATTAAAGAACTAGAGGAAAGCTGTATGTTTCATCGGTGTTATACTGCATTAGAGCTGAGTGTGATGATCTATATACAAACCTTTTAAAAAGCAATTTAATGATGTTAATGTATAATATGTGAGTATTATATCAAGAAAACTAGTTTAAAAAAGGAAAACCAAGCTTGACCAATGTTACCATAGGTGAAAGAAGAGTTTTTGACTAGGGAGCATTGGGTTTATGTTAATTGTGGTAGAAAGATTTGTAAAAGACATCAGTAATGGTTGTACAACATGACAAGTATGATTAAGGGCACTGAATTGTACATGAGGAGGCTTTGAATGGGAGAATGCTTTCTTGTGTATGCTTTTGCCACAATTAAAATAATTACATGAATACCAATGAGTACAAAGAAGAAAATATTCTAATTGTGGTGATGATTATACAACTCTTATTTTTATCCCATTGTCAGAAACACATATATATTATTAAAAGTTCATTTTATTGGGGGCTGTTAACAATGCTTCTTGATATGATTGAATTATTGAATTTGTGACATGTGGACAAAGTGACACAAAAACTGTTCATAAAAAAAGAAGCTAAGACTGGATAAGTGCCCTCATTCACTTACAAGATGCTAAGACAGAGATAAGAGTTTTCTTGTTGATCTTTGTGTAACCAGAGAGCCAAGGAATTGCCACGTAAGACCCAGTGCCTCGAATGTTCACTTCAAATTGTGGATTTTGTTAAACATGAATTATTTTCCTACATAATTTTTCTTCTTAAGATGAATCACACACAAAATTTTTTTAAATCACAAAACAACAACAACAAAAGATGATTCACTTCTCTGGAAGTGGTTTCATACCAATTGTATTCATATTACCTCATTATTAAATGACTAGATCTAATTTTTCCATTGGAAATGCATTATATTGTGTAGGAAACTCAAAATTAGTCAGCAAGCCTATGCTGAAAGAATGCAAACGAAAGCGCAGCTCTAAGAGTGGCTGGGGTTTTACCGACTGCTGTTGTTCAGTTCTCACCGTGCGCCTTCTCTACCCAGCATGCCGCAGGCAGGGTGCTTCCACAACACAGCCCTCCCCTGCGCTGCCCTCAGACCAGGTAAACAGCGTCAGCAGAGCATCGCTTTTGAGTCACGCCATAGTTTCTTTACCTTCCTATAATGAAAAGATATTTTTTTCAAATCTCCTTCATAACTTTTGTATTTTAGCGACCAGCCTTCTAGAACTATTTGCTACTGCAATAAGTGTGTGACACTTCTTCTTTAAGGACATCCATTAAAGGGCTGGCTACACAAGCCTATTCACACACATAAGCTACAATGCTCCTTTCCTTAGGAACCTACCACAGAACATCAGCGAAGACGTCCACCAGGATGCATGTCAAAAAGGTCCATCACCGCTTCATTCATCATGTTTAAATGGGAAAAACAGGCCAAATGCCCAGCAGCCATAGAATGGATTTTGACATTCCAAGGATAAACTACGGTCCAGCAATGTTAAAAGGCACAGGCGTCTATTGCACAATAGGAGTTAGAGAGAGAAAATCGATACTGAATAAAGACACAACAAGTTACATACCATTTCACCCCGCCAACATGTGGTTAAGAAGCGGGAATGTCTGGGGTCCGATCCCAGTGCTGTCGCTGTGTGTCTGACATGGAAGAGCTGACTGACCTCAATTCTTCTTTAGCGCAACGTGGGAAAACCAGTATCTGTCCTAAAGGGCGGCTTTGTTTGAAGGATCCACTTGCTAATGCAAGAAAGTACAAAGCACCACCCAAGTGTAACCATTAATGCTTCCACATGAGGAGAGGCCGTAGCTCAAATTTGCTTTGAAGAGATCATGTTAGTGAGCTCTAGTTGCGACTTATGTTCCCCTAGATCCGTGTGTGGCTCTCCAAACTTCTGACCTGACGATCCCTTTACACTCTGTTTGCACGTGGGTTTTTAGCTAATTATATTCACTTTATTAGAAATTCAAAGGAAAGGATTTAAAGCTATTATTTAGGTGTTCATTTAAAAATCATTTTATTAGGGGCTCATACAACTCTTATCACAATCCATACACACATCAACTGTGTAAAGTGCATTTGTACATTCATTGCCCTCATCATTCTCAAAACATTTGCTCTCCACCTAAGCCCCTGGCATCAGCTCCTATTTTTCCCCTCCCTCCCTGCTCCCCCTCCCTCATGAGCCCTTGATAACTTATAGATTATTAGTTTGTCCTATCTTGCCCTGTCCGACGTCTCCCCTCACCCACTCTTCTGCTGTCCGTCCCCAGGGAGGAGGCCACATGCAGATCCTTGCAATCGGTTCCCCCTCCCCCCGCCTCAGTTATTCATTTTAAGATGACATCAAGAAGCTCGTTACATGTTAACATAAACAACGTTTTTACGAAAAATAGCAGTACTTCGTAAAACAAAACAAGTGAGTAGAAAGGCATTGTTTCATGTTTGGCTAAGTGTCTTTAAAGTCTAACTCAGTTCAGTTCTGTCTGCATCTGCACTCGGGCTATCAGTGCCTTGGCTGAATTCTATGGAGCAGGTTTCCCTTATAGCGCTGCGTCGCTGGAAAAGGAGGCGGGTCTTCATCGCCCTTTAGATAATTGCTGGCCGTTTCTTAACGGTTACTTGGGTGTGGAATCTGAAGCCTCTCAATAAACGTTTCCAACCCAGCACCATCAAAATCCACTGGCCTCTCGTGCGCGCAGAATGGCTCCTTGTCCCTCCAGTGATCTGGTGGCGTCATTCATTGATCACACCGAGAAGGTCAGCACATTGAGCTATCGAGATCGTCCAGGCGTTGGCTCTTTCATTACACAGGATGGAAACAGTCGTGCTCATGGTGATCCCCATCAGAGCGGTCTCTCGGGACCGGGACGCTGTCACGCTCGTGGCGGTTTTCCCAAAGTTGATTTTTTTGCTTGGAAACTGGACTTTCATCCTTCGCAACAGCTCCTGCTGGGTTTTGTTTCTGTCGCTCATGAGACGACAGATGGCTTCATTTACTTGTGGGACAAGGTCTGCCAACACCACCGCTATCCTTTCAAGTAACAACGGTATTTTTTAAAACCATGTAAAAGGTGGCGAGTTCAACTGCAACTCACACCATTGCTTCAAAGCTTCCCCTGAAGACAACCGTTGTGCTTCTGTCCTCCGGCAGGAAGGGACGGACAGTCCTCCGTGTGTCGTTCCCACCTTGTCACACAGAATCCTTAAAAGATGGACACGCAAGGGTGAAGATTTCGTACAAGGATTCGTTTTCAGTGGTTCCTCCCGGACTCTGTTCTCCATTTAAGGAAACCAACCTTTCTTTTTACAGCAATTGCCTGCCTGCGCCCCCCCACTCCTTGCTCCGGCACCCCTGCCTCGGTGGTGCAAAGGCAGCAGCTGTTTGCGCATCATCAGGGCAAACAGCGAGAGAGACCGGCCCAGCACTCTGCAGTAAAAATGGGGGACATGACGTCTTCCTGTTAAGGCAGAGCGAGCCTGGAGCTTGCAGTCTTTCTGAAGTCTAGGGGACCTGCAGGGCCTGGGGCAGACTTGGAGGCGGGTGATGGGAGAATAAACCAGCTGAAGATGGTTGAGAGAGTGCCCCTCGGCCACAGCCGACCCTCCTGGCTGGTGGTGTTGTGTCCTAAGGTACCACCCAGTTGGTTCCCAAGCCATCCAGCAGAATGAAACATGCCCACGTCATCCCCACAACCACTGTGATCTTTGAGCCCCTGTGTTGCAGCCACCGTGACCATCCACCTCCGGAAGGTCCTGCTCCTCTTCGCGGTCCCTCCGTTTCCCCCAGCGCGCTCTCCCTTCCCGAGGACTGGTCTCTTGCAGTCCAAAGTGTGTGTGTGGCACCAAGACCTTGCCATGCTCGCTTCTGCAGCAGCCTGGCTGGTCTCCAAGACGCGTCTGCTTCTCCTGCCAGTCCACAGCACTTTCAATAGTCTTTGCCAGCACCAAGAGTCAAGTGCATCAACCCATCTAACTAGACGGATTGAACTAGCCATGGTTAGCCCAAGCATGTTCACAAACCCAATTACCCCAGTGCTGCCTTTCTCTTCCTCAGCACCGATGTGCGCGCCACACCTCCAATCCATGCCGATATTCTCCCCGAAATAAAACGTACTCTCCTGTCCCATCTCCCCTCAACCAAGAAGTCCCTATAATGCCAGACCGAACAACCTAAACCGACTGCCCCCCGCCCACTCTCACAGAACAGACCTGCTCCTTAGGGCGTCCACGCAGTGCTCTGTACAAAAGTAGACAGCCGTCTATGTCTCCCAGGAGATGGGCTGCACCCACCAACTTTTAACCACTACACTGCCAGAGCTCCTTCAATACTCGAAGAGTTCCTCCTAATGAGTAAATGTAACTGTTTTGGGCTAAGGACAAACTGAAAATATCTGCAGGGCCAGAGAGGACTAGCTGAGGTTTGATGCTTCACTATTAACGGAGGGACAATGTACAGGCCTTGAATGTAGAGTCTACTGGTTAATCC
This sequence comes from Tenrec ecaudatus, assembly GCF_050624435.1. Taxonomy (NCBI): domain Eukaryota; kingdom Metazoa; phylum Chordata; class Mammalia; order Afrosoricida; family Tenrecidae; genus Tenrec; species Tenrec ecaudatus. Next base: position 1,429,138 of record NC_134546.1, read on the forward strand.
TGTCTCTGAAAGTAGAGTAGTGTATTCTACATCTAGAAAAGTTAGCCTGTGAGTTTTCTCTAAGGTACTGCAGGAGTCTCCTGTCTCCTCCACCCAATCATTCTTCCAACAACAATAGCAGACGCTCTGAGATAGGCCCTTCCCAGGAGAGGCCCACGCAACATTCCGGTGGCGCCTCTGTGGCCCACAGCTCCACCCGTCACAGTCTGCCCAGGCTCCGTGTCCTCCCTCAGGAGCAAGGCAAGGGGCAGAGTGCAGTTACGCCACAGCAGCTTGAAGGCAAAGGGGAAGGCTGGCAGGGAAACAGACACGGGAATCCACGGGGGGACCGCGGGGAGCAGGGCAGAGGGTAAAGAGGAGGGAGCACTAGGTGCCGGGCACAGAGGGAGCCCAGGATTTGAATGATCTTCTCAAAACGTTAACCACCTGGAGCAGAAACCGTCTATGTGACAGTTGAGGGCATGCATGCTGGCCAACGTTACCCCGAGCAGAGCTGGGGTTTTCCATCCCGGCACTATTGAGGCTAAGACAGACAGTGCGGAGGGGGAGGCAAGGTGGGGGGGCAGCATTCTGTGCACTGCAAGATGCTGAGCAGCATCCGCTTACATCTCCCCATCACCGGCCCGAACCATCGACAGCGTGCCCTCTCCAGGCATTGCCAGATGTTCCGAGGTGGCACTGGGCATGGGAAAGCTGGTGATTTCCCAGCTTTGTGAACTCAGCACACAACTCTCCATATCTGCCAAGGACGAGCCGCCACTCGGATTCTTTGTTTGGTTGTGATGGCACTCCAGACTCAGCTCAGGCTGGGTCCCTGGGGCTGCGTTGAATTCGGCCCGGCTTCAATGGTCGCGTACGGGCACCTGCCGTGTGATGGACACAAGAGCCCGCTCAGAGGCCGTGACTGCTCTGCGCTCAACTCCTCGGTCTCATCTTTGCTCAATGGGAGCACCACCCTGCTTGCATGGTGTCTATAAGGCAAGGGGGTGGGGACCTTTCTTCCGGCCAAGGGCCATATGGATATTTATTACACCATCGATGGGCCATCATACGCAATGATCCATGTGACAATTGGCCGGAATGCACTTGCCCCTAACGTGGTGGCTGGAACTGCTTCTCCAGTGAGGCGGTGACTTTAGCTGGTGTTATGGCGTGCACCCCACCCGCCCCACACCCTCACCCCTGTAATTAAGGGCCTAGTGTAAGGAGCTCACTAAGTGCTGCCCAAGGTTCAGAAAACATCTAACGAGACACGATGAAAGCGTTGTGGTCTCTGCGAAACCTGGAGGCACGTGAGCAATCAGCCTTCAGTCTGTGCTGTATCGGTTCTCTACCTCCAGCTGCCTGTCCGCCCTGACCACGGAGACCACAGAGACCCCGCCATTTCCCGTGGCCTGCGCAGAGAGCCAAGGCGATCTGATTTTATGGGGGAGACACTGCCCACAGTCACTGGCTTCAGAGACCCCCTTCTGAACAAACCCTAACCCGCAAGCTTCCCGAAGACTGCTGATCTGAGTGTGGAGCTCGTTTGAGAGTCTGTGGATTTCGTAGTGAAAATGGGATGGAGTTATAAAAGTTAAGCCCAAATGTCTTTGTGAGGAAGGTGGGCCCCAGTGACGGAGGCCCCAGGAGACACTCGGGTTCCGGAAGAAAGAAGGTGCCCAGAGCGGACCGAGACGGGCACAAAGGGAGGCTGCTCAGCTCAACTTTAACTATTGTCCAGAGTGCAAGAAAGTACAGTCCAGCCTCTCTCTCGGCTTCCTGCTCTCAAGGGCCCCACTGTTAATGTGCATGAACAACCCGGGCACCCTGCTGTGGGCGTGCCACCGTTTGTGCCCGCCGCCTGTGTTGATGGGAATGTGAGCTGTTTCCAGGGCTGCCCACCTTCTTTTCCTAAAGTTATTATACAGCACGAAAAAATATCATTGGAGAAAATCCTTGTTTATCTATGAGTTTTTCCTTAAGAGACATCCTTGGTTGTGAAATTTCTGGATCAAAGGTTATACACATGTCCAAGTTTTCATTTTTGATAATAAATTTTTTTCCTCTCTTTAGTTATCATGGTACCGTCTTTGTGTTTCTAGATTTTTATAAGTCACTCGGCATTTAAAGTGCATGTTGAATGCCACTGGGCATTCAACACTCAGAAAATCCCCAGATCTGAGGGCCCAGCCATAACCTTCTTTGTCTCCTTGTCAGAGGTCCGTGTGCTCCTTGCTCCCTGGGGTGAGCGAGCTGAGCTCAAGCCACCAGGAGTGTCTTCTTCAATGACCTCTTCCCTTGTTCTCCCCCAATGCAATTACCTAATTGTCCAGTTTTATTAGGCAATTCTCTTAAGAGGACAGGCTGGGCTTTGCAGCTTACCCAAACAAGACGATTTTTATAGGCACAAAGGCCTTTTTCCTATGACATGGATTACTCTGCATAAACGGGGAGGGCCTCTCTTCACTGCGGAGGCTCGCCTTGAACTCAACTCATTATTTTGTCCTCTCTGTAAATATAAAGCAACCACAAGCATTCATTTCATCACCCAGTGTGCATCTGCCCTCCTTGGCGATTTGCAAGAGTGTGTGCAAACAGCTCTATAAACAGCCTAACCATGCAGTCGCATGGCGTTGGGCTGTGACTCAGAAGAAACAGCAGCAATGGTTTCTCTTGTGGGTGTTGTCCAGGGAGCCAGAGCAAGACAACAGGGAGGTACGTTTATGCGGATGGCTGGTGGCTGCTCCAATACCTGCTAGGAAAGTTATTGGAGCGTCAACAAACATGCCAACATGCCATGTGTGTGCGTATAACTGCAGGACGAGATGCAAAATCCCAGGGCCCCATGAGGTGCCCCTTTAAAACCCAGCCTCCAGGACACCGTAGTACTCACTCACACCACTGGCTTGGGCACATTTGCTGACTCAAAGCCCTGAGCAGTGTCACCTACGGTCCAAGTCGCAGATGCCGAGCACCGAGAGGCGATCAAAAGAAGGGGCACGACTCTTCACTTAGAGATGAAGAGACTAGGTACCGTGTTTAGGTGACCCCGATGACAACGGCACCCCTGGGCCCCAGGTCTTCCCTCACCCCACCCTCCCAAGCCCCAATGACATCTGGAGCACCCCCAGCTGCCCTAGTCAGAGACCAGCTTGAACGATTTCCAAGATGACATAAAAGCGACAGCCTGTCACAGGCTCATTGGTCGGCTGGAGATTGGTGGAACCCATAGTCAGTCACCCGTCAGGTCTGCAACGGAACATTCTCGCCCGTTCAGTTTTCAGCCAAACTAAACACAGGTGTATCAGGTAACAAGCACACCAGTGAGATGTGAGCACTTTAGACTCGTTGCCGTCTGAGATCAAGGGGGCCGCATCTGCCCAAGGACAACGTTCGGCAGGGTCGGGGAAGAAGGAGGAGCCCGACGAGGCTGCGGACACGGGAGAGGGGGTGAGGGGGTGAGGGGGAGGTGGGGTGAGGGGCAATGCATTGAGGGCGCTGCAGTGAATGACATGAAGCAAGAGGTATGTGAACTCCTAGACGTAACAGTCATGGAACTCACAACACATACTTTTGTTTTGTTTTGTTCATTAACACACTCTCACTCGGCGCCGCTCAGCTGAGCCTGACTCGTGGCTCCCCTGTAAGACAGGGGAGAGCTGCTCCCGTGGGTGCCAAGACTGTAACTTTTTTGGGGCCTAGGAAGCCTCCCGAGGAGCTGACTGGTGGATTCCAACTGCTGACTTTGCAGTTAGCAGCCCAGTGCCTAACCACTTCTCCACCAGGACTCATTTTAAAAAGTAGAGAGAACAATGGCTCCTAGAACCAATCAACACTGGGCAGCATCTAAGTAAGCACAGTCCACGGGGCCTGTGGCTGTGTCTTCCCTCTCCAGCACTCGTGTCCCCAAGGTGAGGCGCTGTCATCTCTCATGGGCTTCACGGACTAGCCGGGACTTGGCAGTGATCCTGGAACTAGCTCATAGATGGCTGTCATGAATCACAAAGATTGCAACATCAAGGTAGGCATAGTATTTTAGTCTCATGATTCTTAACCTGAAAGGATATCCCAGCTCGCGTACATAAAAGAGGCAAGGAAACAGTAAGACTAAGTCAAAATTCTTGTTACTAAATATCTTTTGAAACCTGATCTGTAGGAAACATCAGCCTTTTTACCTGTCTCCCTTTCTTCCATGATTATTGAGAACATGAAAGTATGAATAAAAAATAATTTCTAAAACTACCGATACTCGAGCCAGCAAACCTTTTAAGAAGCCATGAGTGGGGCAAGTCCAGGTAAGGAGCCGGGGAGCCTACTTAAAATGGTATCTCAGAGATGGGACTCAGAAACAGAAAGGAGCTGTGAGCCCACGAGATTCCATCAGGGAGTTGAGGGTTTGGCACTTGATTGATCTGAAAGGCAAAGACAGAGGAGATGGCGAACAGAGTGACAAGCCAGGAAGCAATGACCCATCTCGTCCTCAAGGAGGCCAAAGGTCAGAGCAGCTCACAAAGCAGTCACACGGATGGCCAATCTGTGTATGGGAAGACGCTCCCTGTCCCACAGGGTCCCTGCTGTTGGCAGGAGCTGCCGAGTCAGCGCCGACTCAGCAACCAGCAACCGTAAACAGCAGGATTCAACACTGCCCTGGCCTAACCCAACCTCATGATCGATCGTTGCCAGATTTGAGGTCCTTGTTCAGAGCCACGGAGCCTCTTCTTCTTGTCCATGATGCTCTACTTTCTCGAACATACTGTCCTTTTCCAGGGACCAAGCTCTCTCTCCCAATAATTAGTCCAAAGCACATGAGACAAAATCTCACCATTCTCACTTCTCAGGAGCCTTCTGGCTGCACCTCCTCCAAGCCAGACTTGATTGTTCTGTTGTCGGTCCGTGGTTCTTTCTATGTTGTTCACTCCTGCGTACTTCCTTAAACGAACTGAAAATGCGTGTGTAAACCACACACACACACACACACAGACACAGCGCAGGAATATTTATAGCAGATGTATGCATAATTGCCAAAGGAAAATCACAGTATCTTTGCTTCGGCGAGTGAATAAATAAATTGGTGCATGCATACGATGGAATATCTTTCTGACACAAAAAGGAAACCTAAATACATACTGTTAAGTCAGCCTGGCATATACACAGCCTACGCAGCATAGGCTAGAGGATCCCAGCACAATGGCATTCAGAGAGAGGCCAGACAATAGAGAAAGTAGAGAGAGTAGGGGCCGGGGGCTCAGCAGGAAGCGAGCAAATGACGGAGCAAGGTCGGCAGTTCAAAGTCACCAATCGCTCCACAGGGAAAGACAAGGCTTTCTATTCCCATTAGTAGTGCCAGTCTCAAAAATCCATGGGGGCAGTTCCACCTCGTCCTGTAAGCTCACCCCATTCAGAATCAACCCCACGGCAGTGAGTCTGGTTGGGTGTTCAGCGTGTGCTGGGTGCTCTGCTTTGCCTGGGTCATTGCTATCGAGTCAGCTTGGACTAGTGGTGTCTTAAGCGCAAGCATGTCGGTGGCAGTTACAGCATCTGTGTCGACTTGAGACTATGAAGAGGGAAGGGGTGGAGTTCAGCCTGTCAGTCAGGTCGCAGCTCGATGACCTCTTTTGGAGGTGCAAAGGAGATCAATAGATCACTAGAGATGAGACATACGGACACTCCCTGGGAGACATTCCAGCTGACAAGACACGTGGAGCTATGCTGGTGCCCCGAGCTGGAAGAACCACGTGGAGACCCCTGCCAATGCTGACATACTCCCACTGCCACTGGATCCACAAGATCTACCACCCTCTGGCCTGTGGTCTTCCTGCATTCAGTGTCATTGCATGTGCTTCATGAGTCTGAAGAGGATTTCATAGATTGGTATCAGACATATGGGCTAATATTGGACTTAAGGACTTGATCTGGACTGGGCTGGGATGTTTTCTCAACATTCAATTGCTCTTGGATATAAAGCTCTTTCTTATACACATATAAGTGTCTCTATGAATTTGTTTCTCTAGTCTACCTGAACTAACACTTTGTCCTTAAGCACAAGGCAGCATGTCACTCCATCTTCCTGCGACTTCCTGGCCCTCTGCTTGACCATACACTGGGGTTTCCTCATGTGTCCACAGAAGTCGGCTGAAATATGAACTATTCTGCTAGGCGTTTGCTATGTGCTATCTCCCTTAACCTGTGGCCCACACCACCGCCACCCACTGCCATTGAGTTCATCTGTCTCATCGCCACCCTGTAGGACAGAGTAGATCTGCTCCTAAGGTTCCAGTGCTGTAAATCTTTATGGGAGCAGCTGGTGAGCTTAATGGCCAGCTTTGCCGTTGGCAGCCCAGTGTTCAAGCCACTCTAGCCCCAGGGCTCCTTTTCAGAGTCCGCTCAGTGTACAGAGTGTGGCCCCGTCTCACAGTACCACTGCTGAGGGACTGGCCCTAGGCCATTCAGCTGGGACATGGCATTTCTGAGATTCAAACTGATGTCTAGACTCTAGGTCTCCAAAATGTGTGTGCTACTCACTATACCTAGCTGCATTATTTATCTAAGTAACTAGATCACAACACTGGCAACAGAGCAGTGAGTTCGTAAGTCAATTAGATCAACAAGATGGGTAAGCAGCCATTAAAAACGACGTCTCCATATCTATGTGAATGGGGGGCAGGGCAGAGTGGAAAGCCAAAGCCCATCTGTAGACAATTGGACATCCCCTTACAGAAGGGTCGCAAGGAAGAGATGAGTCAGTCAGGGTGCAGTATAGCACCAATGAAGCATACAACTTTCCTAGTTCTTTAATACTTCCTCCCCCCACCCCTCTCATGACCCCAATTCTACCTTAAAAATCCAGCTAGACCAAAGCATGTACACAGGTACAGATTAGAGCTGGAAACACAGGGAATCCAGGACAGATAAGCCCCTCAGAACCAATAATGAGAGTAGCAATACCAGGTGGGGGGAGAAAAGGGGAACCGATCACAATGATCGACATATAACCCACTCCCGGGGGAAACAGACAACAGAAAAGTGAATGAAGGGAGACAGCATGTCAGACATGGAAAAAAAATTATACATTATCAAGGGTTCATGAGGGAGGGGAGAAAAATGAGGAGCTGACATCAAGGGCTCAAGTAGAAAGAAAATGTTTCGAAAATGATGATGGCAAAAAATGTGCAAATGTGCTTGACACAATGGATGAACTGTGATACAAGCTGTACGAGTCCCCAATAAAATGATTTTTTTAAAAAGAGATGTCTCCAGCAATTTTTTACAGCACAGAAAAATGCTTGTGTAGACATAACCAATAAGAGCAAATGCGGATTTATATATGCAGTATGATCTAAACTATACCAACTACAAACTTCAAACCAAACTCACTGCCATTGAGTCGATTGCAACTCCTGGTTACCCCATACTCACACACACTTATATACATTGGAGAAAAATCTCCAATGTCTAAAGTTAACTTCTCTTAAATAATACAAAATTACAAGGAATTATGAGAGGGAAAGGTATGCTTTCACACACAATCTAGAGAACACATTTCACTCAGGTACTGTGGGATACAGAAGAGCTTTTCCCCAGGTTGTCCCCCAAATATATGCCAAACCTAAGATGCTGCATGCAGCACATATTCAATGACTGTATACTCAGAGCTCAGCAGCCTAGAGGTCATCTCCTTGAGGGTTATCAGTCATCCAGGGCAATCAGACTCCATAGACTGTCCCACCCTAAGTAGGGCACACTCCCTGCTGGTTAGGACAGTAGATTGTTTCCCAAAGGCGAGCCCAGAGACAAGGTCAGGCCAACTCAAGGAGGACCAAGGCTAGGCTGCTCTCCTGAATCTAGGGTGCGTCCATCTTGTCACATGTGTACTGAGTGCCGCCCCTTCCGATTGTGTGTACACCCCTAACTTGTCCCCCTCCAACTGATGTATGCCGATTGTACAACTCCTTTCCCTTCGGATGTAATGGGGGGGCGGGGGCGGGGCTTGCACATCACTGAAAGTGGGTACATCCGTGATTGGAAATACAGTCCAGCTCTCTGCGTGGACCTGGCTGCTGAGATCATGGCTGTCCGGGAGGTGAGCAATTGCTTGCTTTGTATCTTTAATTTTACCCTTCAATTACACCACTGCCCCTAGATCCATTTGACTGTGGGGCTGGTCTCCCACAAGGTAGGAAGAATCCACTTGTTAAACAGGAACGAGATCATTCTTTTTTCCCCAACAGCAAATAATCCCCACCCCCTCCTGCCTTTCCCTTACCAAGTCATTTACTAATCTACATGGGAAAAAAGTTAACTTGAAATTTGGATCTTAAAAAAAAAAAGGACCTGATGCAAAGGGCTTAAGTGGAGAGCACATGCTTTGAATATGATGAGGGCAAAGAATGTACAGATGTGTTTTACACAACTGATGTATGTGTGGATTGTGATAAGAGTTGTATGAGTCCCTAATAAAATGTTTTTTTAAAAAAGACACAAGAAGATTATAAAACAGCTAATAAATTGAAAGCCTTAGAAGACAAAAAAAGAGAGATTTGGATCTTATCCCGACCCATTTGATCATTTGATACACATTATTATAATCCCGCCTGCTGCCAACATGAGACATTGTGAGATGCATCCACTGGTTGAGTCGCAGCACACTGAAGTTGTGACTCCTTCAGGCTTACACAATACATCCTTGAATACTCATTGTGTGACACAACAAGTTATTATTGTGGCTCTCACTTGACCAAGAATAAATCCAGAGAGAACTTGGACATATTTACAAACTTGTCAGGTCTCCTGACCTTGAGGTCCTTGCCCCTACGGATCCGTCACAGGCTGAACTTCTCACGTGCTCTACACTAGCAGGCCTTTTATTACCCCCAGCACATCACTATTCCGGGCACACACAGAGCCTGTCTTATTCTCCAGTATGTAAAAAGAGAAAGAACGCGCCGCCATGGGTCACTGCTGATGCATAGCAACCTCCTGTGAGTTTCCAAGGCTGTGGCTGCTGACGGGGAGAGAGCCCAGTCTGTCTCCCAAGGAGCTGCTGGTGGCTGTGAATGCGGGTCACAGCCCAGCGTGTAACCACTGCAGCCCCCAGGGCGCCTCACTGCCCGCACACACATCGGGCTGCTTCGTTTGTGTTGCTCCTTTTAATACAATTGTTGGTGACATGCATAACATGTTCCGCAGGCTGTACAGTGACGGCTAAATGAATTTTCACAAAGCGAGCGGATGTGGTTGGCTGCCGGGGAGCCGCTGCCCACTCTGGATGACCCCTGCAGGTCAGGGTGTTCTGTGGCCCTTGGGGAGCTGACCCCCGAGGCGCCACGTGAGGGCTTACCACTACTCACAGCCTTCCTATGACAGGAGCTACCAGGGCGCTCCCCAGGGTCTCATAACTTAATAACACCCAGGGAGCCCTGGTGGGGTAGTGGTGACGGTTACGGAAAGGTCGGCACCTCAGGAGAAAGACAGGCCTTTCTACTCCCGTAAAGAGGTACAGTCTCGGAAACCCACAGCGGAGTTCTATGCTGCTCTCTGGGGTCCCTGGGAACTGAATTGACTCCATAGCGGGGACGGTGTTTTAACAGTCTCGGTGCTACCCTGTCCTATTGCGTCACTGTGAGTCAGTCTAGATTTGATGGAAGTGAGTTTGGTGTTTTTGGTGAGACTGGCAAAGAGATAAGGACAAAATTCCTCTTCTGTAAATCGCTGTCCTTCTCAAGCCCCGCACTCTGAATTCAAGCTCTCAGACAGCATGTAAGCGGTAGCGGGGTGCAGCACGCAGTGCTTTACATGAGTTACGTAATTTAGCAGATGATTCTGAGCATCTTTAGGGCTCCAGGTATCAGTTCTGAGCTGTGGACACAACAGTGACTAGATCAGAGGAGGTCCCGCCTTCCTGAATCTGCCACAGATAAGCAACAGGTAAACCAACAGGTAAGTGTTTGCTAGTGACAAGCCAGAAAGAAAACACTGTAGAGCATTGCAGTGAAGGGTCACTGGGGCGGGAATGTCTGAGATGCAGTAGTCAAGGAAGGAGAGGTTACGTTGGGCTGCTGACCTACAAGGTTGGCAGTTGGAAACCACCAGCCACTCGGCGGGATCAAGAGGAGGCATTCCACTCCTGGAAAAAGTTAGTCTTGGAAGTCCACAGGGGCAGTGCCATGAATTGGAATCCACTCGAAGGCAGGGATTCCGAGTTGGGTTTCGTGAGTCAAAGGCAGCTTTCTGGGGTGGAGATATGTGAGCGGACTGATGCAAGAATCAGGGGGTAATTCTGGGGCAGAGAACCAAGATGCAGTTCACCTTTCAAAGACCTGACCAGTGCCTTTGAGTTAAAAACAGAATAAAAACAAAATCACTGGCCTCCAGTAGAGGCCTACTGGACTCAAAGCAACCCCAGAGGGCGGGGTAGAACTGCCCGTGAGTGTCCGTGACTGTCAGCTGTTTACGGGAGCAGAAAGCCAGGCCTCTGTCCCGCGGAGGAGAGCAGAGTGGCGGGAGGTTCCGGATCCGAGCCCAGCACACAACCACCACAGCACGGGGGCTCCGGACTTGGAGTTGGGTTACGCAAAGACTAGAGTAATAGAGTAGCGGAGACAGCCCTGAGTGTGGTTAAATGATGGCAGGACGGAGTCGTGCGTTCATCAATGGCACCAGCGGTTGAGCTGCTGAGACTTGTCTTTATTGCAACTGAAGCAAAGATTTTCCACAAATCAAATCACTCTCATGGACCAATGAATGAGAACCCAATATAGTTCCCACTCTCGTGGACCAATGAATGAGAATCCAATATAGTTCCCACTCTCGTGGACCAATGAATGAGAATCCAATATAGTTCCCACTCTCGTGGACCAATGAATGAGAATCCAGTATAGTTTCCACTCTCATTGACCAATGAATGAGAATCCAGTATAGTTCCCATTCTCATTGACCAATGAATGAGAACCCAATATAGTTCCCACTCTCATGGACCAAAGAATGAGAATCCAGTATAGTTCCCACTCTCGTGGACCAATGAATGAGAATCCAGTATAGTTCCCACTCTCGTGGACCAATGAATGAGAATCCAGTATAGTTCCCACTCTCGTGGACCAATGAATGAGAATCCAGTATAGTTCCCACTCTCGTGGACCAATGAATGAGAATCCAGTATAGTTCCCACTCTCGTGGACCAATGAATGAGAATCCAGTATAGTTCCCACTCTCGTGGACCAATGAATGAGAATCCAGTATAGTTCCCACTCTCGTGGACCAATGAATGAGAATCCAGTATAGTTCCCATTCTCTTGGACCAATGAATGAGAATCCAATATAGTTCCTACTCTCGTGGACCAATGAATGAGAATCCAGTATAGTTCCCACTCTCGTGGACCAATGAATGAGAATCCAGTATAGTTCCCACTCTCGTGGACCAATGAATGAGAATCCAATATAGTTCCCACTCTCATGGACCAATGAATGAGAATCCAATATAGTTTCCACTATCATTGACCAAAGAATGAGAATCCAATATAGTTCCCATTCTCTTGGACCAAGGAGATCCTGACAGGGTCTCAATAGTAGATTGTACTCCCATACACCACATATAAAAAAGCTTTTACTTCTCTGCTTTATCAATATCATCCCAGCTCTTCTGATACTTTCAGAGAACACCTTTCCACACATAGTTTGTGCTACCCGCTCTTGAATTCCATGCCTGAATAAGCCACAGCTAGTAGACTGACTTTATTGTTGATTGATTGAGTTTATTTTTTTCAGTGTTAGTATGCTGAAGGAGAAGTATGAGACACAGAGTAAAAAAATTCACCATAAGAAGCTTCAGATGTTGAATGCCAATGGAATACCAAGACCTCCCCTTGTACAGGGAGTCTCCAACACAGGATGGGGGTCTGTTCTGACGACCACTCCCACAGACCTGGTCTGGACCTAAGTCAAATACCCCCCCCTTTTTTTTTTAGTGATTATCATTTTCCTTATAAATCCGATCTTTATTTCTCTTTGAGGGTTGGAAGCACTACATCTGAGAATGATCCCCAAACCAAAAGCTGACATCGAGTCAAGACTGACTCAGAGTGACCCCCTGTGGGTTTCCAAGTAGCCCAACTCATGACCACTATACCACCAGGGCATCATTTTGGGGATAATATCAGAAAATTACATGCAGCAACATTATAGATAGTATACAGTACGTCAAAATGTACAAGGGGGCAAAAGGGGGGGGGGAAGCTGGTTTACTGTAGCTTCAACTGAAGGACTATCTGTATTTCCTAATTCAGCTAATCATATCATCCCCCATCTCCCAAGTCATTGGCTTAATTATTGTAATTCACATTTTACATTAGTACAGTACATTTGCTGTCATAAATAAGGAACGTTGACACATTAACTCAAGCCCACACTTGGTTCATGCGCTCCACGTTTTCACCTAATGCCTTTCCCACCCCAGTTTCATCTAGAACACATTGCTTTTAATTTAGGTCTCCTTATGCTAGTTTTGGCTGGGGCAGTTTCTCAGACTTTCCATGTTTTGGATGGCCTGGGTGGCTTTAGGAGTAAAGGTCCATGTGTTAGTCTAGGTACTTTAGAGAAACAAGTCCACAGAAACTCATTTATAAGAGAGAGTTTTATATAAAGGGTAAGTGCACATCAAGAAAACATCCCAACCCAGACCACAAGTCCAACATTAACCCATATGTCCGACACCAATCCACAAAGTCCTCCTCCATCTCACAAAACACACACTATGATGCTGACTGCAGGAGGAAAGCCAAATCAGTGAACATGTAAGCATCTCAGCACTGGCAGGGGTCTCCACATGTCTGTTCCAGCACCCAGGGCTGCATCGGGGTAGGTCCATGCAGCCTCTCCTTGGGGGTGTCTTGCAGGAAGTGAGCCCTGCCAGCTGAAGCAGGGAACTGGCCAAGCCAACTGCAACCTGGTCTGACCATCACAAAACAAGAGACCTGAGAACTCGAAAGGCGAGGCTCACCGAGCCATTTATCCCTCTGCCCTTCAGTTAATCCCACATGTGTTTATCAGCCAGGTTGGCACAATAAACTAACTACCTCAGTCAGGTGTTTTGCAGAATGCCCCTCAATTGGGATTTATCTGGTGTTTTTCTTGTGGTTTAAAAGGGGTTACTATGGGCTTGAAGGAAAAAGACCACATTTTCATCAAAGGTACCTGCTGTCAACTTGACTTATCATTGTTGCTGAGCTTGAGCCCCTAACATTTCAAATCTTTTGTGTTTGATTTTGTTTATCTTGACATTATACTTTTAAAAAAATACTCAAAGGGAATTTTCATAAAAAATTGGCCTATTATATATGTTTTTCAACAACCATTTTCAGTAAAATGATCTATTTTCAACATATTCTGTGATCCCCAAAATATATTTTTAAAAGTGTTCACTGTAAAAAACTCTGCTGATTTCTATATGTTACATTCTATATAATATACATTACAGAAATCTTTTTTTTCACACCAACAGCCTTACATCATTTATTGTTAAACTTGATTAGGAAGCAAAAAACCAAGGAATAAACCAGATTATTTGCCAATAGAAGTTCAAGTCATCAGATGGGGACAAAATTTGAGCCTGGAAAAAATGCGGCCATGCGTGCCACCCTTCAGGGGGCTCCTTACAGCCCCAGCTTGGTTCTTCTCCAATGTCTTCTCTTGGAGTTGTACCTGATTTTATTACCGGTTTTCATTCGAATCCATTGGGGAATGGGCCGATTCTGCTTCTGTTTCTTGGCCAGGAATCTCTTGATCCTGAAAGTCTCATGAGACCACTTGGTGAAGTCGGAGCACCACCACACTCGGGGTGGCAGAGAAGTCGAGAGAGGGAGGAGAGCTACAGAAATCTTATTACGTATTTTTTTCTCTTTTTGATGTTTGTCATTTCTTCAAATTCTGAGCTGTGAATTTGTCATACATATTCAAAAAAGGGTTCATGTAAAAGTTATTTTTGCTTCTCTTGAGTTCTGTATCAAATCATCATTGGGTTTCTGTTTTGTCCTGTTTGTTTGCTATACACAGACTTGATGTTTTAGAACAGTTTTAGGTTTACATACAAATGTCAATCCTTGAGCACAACCATCAGAGGTGTGACTATTGGTCTCTCACTGCCTGGAGGGAAGGAGGGTGATGGAAATAGAAGACACGTGGGTGGAAACAAGGTTGCCCTAGACTCAGAGACCAGGAGGAAGAGAGTCTTCACAATCCTGAGACCAGAAGAAATTAGATGGTGCCCAGCTACCACTATGTTGCTCTGAAAGAGACCACAATATAAAGTGCTAGATAGATTGAGGAAGAGGTGGCACAAAATTATTTGGAAGGTCACCCTTACTGGTCTGATAGAGACCAGTGTGACCCTCAAGACCATGGCCCTTGGCCACCCTTCAGGTCTAGAAATTGACTTGCTCCCCTGGCTCAGTTTTCAGCCAAACAATGAACAAGCCAATAGGCGGACCGAAAACACCGGAGAGGAACCCAGTCCTTAGAATCATAACCATTTGAGAGCATAAGGGCAGCATTTACTAAAAGACCAACTTCGGAAGGGTTGGAAAAGGAGGAGGGAAGGAAACATGAAACGCAGGAAGGAGGTGGAATGAGAGATGCTGCAATAAGATGAAACAAAATGCATATGAAACAAAATGCATTGAATGGAAAGTGGCTCAGCCTTGTAAATGCTCACTCGGTTCACAACAAAAATAGCAATGGAAACAAGATAACATTAGGTTTGGGTAAAAAGGAAAGAAAGTTGAACATCAGGTACAGAACCTTCCCCAGGCTCCCTCTCTCTTCCCCCACTTCCCATTTCCCCCTCTAATTCACATCTAACAGAGCATTTGTTAACATGGGTGAGCCCATTTCCCCATCATTTTATTTCTTATCTTGTCTACTTCACCTGCTGGCTTCTGTCTCCGAGGACACGCCCCACAGCGTCACCCCACAGCCTCGACTCTGAAGTCAGTCTTTCCCAGGTCGGTGCTCCGCCACGCTATCTAAGTGGGCTTTCTCCACCAAACTTCTAATCACATGCTTTCTCAGGTCAAACGATCCTGCTCACGAAGAAATCCTTTTAGTTAGAAGGCAGGGGTGGGCTGTTCAGCGTGACGTTTGGCCTGATCAGGATCTGACTAGAAATTCCCTTCCATTTCACCTCGTGCCTGACAGGCTGTGAGCTGGGGCAGGGCCCAGCATTCCCTCGCTCACCCTCGCTCGTCTCTTCACCCGGGTCCATCAAGTGTCTGTTCTGTGCCAGCACTTTCCTGGGCCCTGGGCTAGAAAAACGGTGAAGAAAGGGCTCCCTGTCCTCGATGGGTGTGGTGAGGCTAGAGAAACAGACACCATCCACGGGTCCTGGTGAGGTAGATGGTAGGGATTGACTTGAGTGAGTGTACAAGCACAGGGCAGCCCTCGCTGTGGCTCCGGGACCCGGGAGAGGTGACTCACAGGGATCTAAGTCTGAGCACCGACTTGAAGAAACGGGAAAGCTCCCTAAGTGGGCGAGAGGCCCAGAGAAGGGCCAGGCAGAGGGCACAGGATGTGCTCAGTAAGGCATGGCGTGAAGCAGCGTCATACGGCACTGTGCAAAGATAAAAGGCTAGGCTGTGTGTAAACAGATGAAGGAATTCATAGTTTAACCCACAGGCAGTGTTTCCAGTCATGGGCCTTGAAGTCAATTTAGTGAGTCTCTGACTTTTTTTGTTGTTTGTTTATAAAATAGAAAAGAGAGAGAAACAGTTTTGTGGAAATTGTGTTTCTGTTTCTGGGTACACACACACACACACACACACACACACACACACACAAGTCCTCAGTTTCTATATAAATGGTATTTCTTCCTGGAAACTGCCTTTAAATAAGTTTGCTTGTTTATTTATTTTTAAGGGAGTCTTGCAAAGATGGGAAGTAAGGCTATGTTTTAGAAAAGTGTTTCTCAAACTTTACTGATAAAAAAAAATAATTTGACCCCAAGACAGACTCATAGCGTTTTTGCAGGAGAGAGGGCCCAAGAATCTGCGTTTGTAACATGTATTCCCCACCCCAACACCAAACTCACTGCCATCGAGTCCACGCCAATTCACAGTCTCCCACAGGACAGGGTAGAACTGCCCCTGTGAGTTTCTGAGACAGGAACTGTTTTTTAAATTGTATTAAATAAATCATTTTATTGGGGGCTTTTACATATATTATAACCATATACCAGTGATCTTAAGCAGACATGCACAATTATTGCCAGCAACAATTTCTAAGCATTATTTTTCTTCTTGAGTTTTTTATATCAGCTCCTCTTTTTTCCCTCCCTTCCCTACCCTGCCACCCCTGCCACCCCTTAATACATTATATATTATTATGATTTATACCTATCTTACACTGCCCATTGTATCCCTGAGGGGGTTATTCTCAGGTCATTGCTATCCCCTCCCCTCCCCTTCCCCTATCCTCCTGGAATTGTTGCTCCCATTACTGTTGCTGGGGGGTGGGGGTTGTGAGATTGTAACTTGACAGGAGTAGAAAGCCCTGCCTTTCTTTCCTGCAGAGTCTGGTGGTTTCAAACGACTGACCTTGTGGATTACAGCCCAACCCTTAACCACTAGGGTCCCCTAGCATGCCCTCGGGGGAATTTGGGGAGCCCAGCCAAGAAGAGAAGACAGCTTGGAATGAGAAGGCACTGGGAGCCCAGAGAGCAGTTAGAGATGGCAAGACGCAAAGCCAGAAACAGCATGGAGAAAGGAGGGGCAGCAGTTGAGGGAAGCTTAGGGGTAACTTAGATGTGGAGGCGCAGGACATGGCCAGACCTTGAAACCTCGTGACTTGAGCACTTATATGGACATTAGGAATATAGATGACAAAGGAGGTTTAGGGAAAAGGTAGTAAGTTAGTTTGTGAGCATGATGGATTTAAGGTAAAATTGTTCATGGAGATCAGGGTTTACCATTCCATTGCTCACACTAGGGTGCAATAAATGTTTGCGATATAGCAATGAAGATTTTAAAACAATTCATTAATAAGGATTCCTGAACCATTAACATGGGAAAAGTCTCCAAGGAGGTGGGAGGGGTCTGCAGGGCCAAGGGGGACTTCCTGTGACTGCCACTACTCGTGTCTCCTCCTCAACCTAGGCCCTTGGTCATGGCCTTTACTTCTGAGGGGGCCCTTCCCCCATTCCGATCTCTGCCTAACAGGCTGCTATCAGAGGCATCTCTGTGTTCCATTCTCCAAGGAAGGGTGCAGTCCTGTGCAGTGTACGCAATCACGTTGTACTCTCCTCTAACAAATCTCCTATCTCATTGGATTGGGTGGTCGTGGTGGTGTCAGGTGCTGTCCAGGCTGACTCAGGTATAACAGCAGAACACTGCCCAGCCCCGCTCCATCTCTCAGCCCCGGCTGTTTAAGCCCATTGTGGCAACCACTGGAACAGTCCATCTCATTGAGGGCTAGATCGGGGGCACAATTAATGTTTTTGACATGGCAATGAAGATTTTAAAACAATTCATTAATTGGGACATATAATTCTAGTGCTTAAAATGCAAATGAATCTGTTCAAATAATAGCTACTAAGCTCTTAGAAATTATTGCTGATGGTATTTGCAGACACAGGGCCATCTGGTTTCTGTCTTCCTCTTTCTAGCTCGGAGTTCTCACGTGGCCTGTTAGCAATAGCCACTCAAGTGCATCTCAGTGAGAGATCAAATTCACCATAGCTTAATATCTAAAACGTTTGGACAAAACTACTCATGTATTCTTTGACCAGAAATAGTGAGTACCTTGTGTAACCCCCAAACGAGGAGATGTTGGTGATCTTTAAGCACATGCCATTGACACCCAACTTCAGTAACACTGGCCAGCAGGCATTTCAGTGCCTCAGCTGTTGTATCTGTTTCTGGGCAGAGTTGGCCTGAATTCAAAAACAGCACCTGTTTTCCCCACTCAGCTTCAGGTTTTGAGATACAGAGGTTATGCCGTATCCCACTCTGCAGTCTAGTCACCCACACACACCTGAATATGCTAAGGTACTGTTATCTCTCCGGAGAAGGAGAAAGTGCCTGCTGGTTTTATTTAAAGTCGCTTGTGTTGTGATAAATACTTAGGTCAACTTATAGTCCACATGCTGTCTTTTGATCCAAAGATATATTTGATCAGTGCAAATTACATGAATTTTGGGATTTCTCCCAAGTATCAACCACCTTTCTTAGCAACTGGATAGCAAGCAGTTCCAATTTGGTATCTCTAAAAGGGGCCAGAAATGAGAGTTACTGTACAATAAGTAAGAAGGCCTGAGGGTTTGACTGCTCACCACAAGGTCATCTGTTCGAGCCCCCAGCCACTCTGCAAGAGAAAGGTGAGACTTTCTGCTCCCATCAAGATCTACAGCTTCAGAAACCACAGGAGAAGTTCCACACTGACCTTTAGGACCACTATGCGTCTAATCGACTGGCTGATGTGAGTTTGGTATAATAAATAGATTAAAATGTTCTGAAACCCCAAATGGTCTGTCTGTCCAAGTTCAAACTCCTTTATTATAAGATGACATAACTTCTCCACCTGTGCACAGAAACTCTTAAAAATTAGAATTTTTCTTAAAAAGAAGCTTGGTATCAACCTAACTTCTGAAACATTTAGCATGAATTATCCATTGACTTCTATGTATTAAAATATATTTCAAAAATGTTTACTGCATAATTTGAGGGAGAAAATTGAGCTCTTCAACTTATTTATGGAAATTGCTCTGAAGTCTTACATTTTCGACACCTTCATTGCCCCTCACACTTTCCATGTGCCCTTTCAATTTTCTTTAATTTTCACTTTTCAGGCTAAGTTCTGACTTTCCAGTATCCAACTTGTAGTCTCTGTATGTCTCGCACAGCCCCCCAGACTAAAAGAAACACCCACTGCCGTCCCATTGATTCTAACTCCTGGTGACCCTCCAGGACAGAGGAGCACTGCCCCTGGGTTGTCCAAGCCTTTACATCTTCTCAAGGCTGCAGTGACTGGTGGGTTCGAATACCGACAGCAGCATGTGTAACCAACTAGGCACCATGCGCCAACATAGAGCTTCCTTGGCAAGTTCCTCAAGACCTAACCCACTTTCAAACATTTCTTACCTTTTTTTCTCTTATCCTCTAATTTGTGATTCTGAATTCTTCACATATTTAAAAACTAAGATGATAAACAATAAACTAGTATAATTTAATAGCTGAAAATATAATGAAATACCATAGTTAAGAGATAAGATCTGGTGTGGTCTATCCAATACAGTTTTGTAAATTATTGCCCCAAATTAGGCCTAAAAACCAAGTCACCAAGGTGATTTTTTTTCTTTTAGTCAGGCTGTGTAATTACCAATTTGGGGCTGATTTTGTTTTATCCCTACCTCCCATCTCACTATAGTTATTTTGAACTAAATCCCAGAGAGTATGATGAAGAAAGGACCTTCTTGGTGAAGAAAGGACCTTGATCTATATATAACATATAAACAATAAATACTAAAATTATATATTATATGATCAAATATAGACATTTTAATAATTTTTAATATAGCCAGGGATCCAATGTTCAGATTATCAATTTTCCCATAAATGTAATTTTAAAAAGAAGCTTTACAATATTGAGACGCTGGTGATGTGGTGGTTACAGGTTGGGCTGTAATCTGTAGGGTCAGCAGTTCGGAACCACCAGGCATGCCAAAGGAGAAATAAAGATGGGCTTTCTGTGAAAGACCATGAAAAGTCAACATCTTGGAACCCACGTGGCCGTTCTACCCTGTCCTGTGGGGCCACTATGAGAGGGCATCACCTCGATGGCAGTGAGCTTGGGTTGGTTTCTGATGTAGTGAGAATACTTGGTATGGCTCTTTCTTTGTAACTTCACTCAGTCGTTGTGCAAATAATACCTAGAGGGATTGGACAGTTTCGTCATTCCACTTGGTATAAAGGGAGCCACTGCAGAAGCAGGAACAGAGAATCCCAGAACCCGCAGGAACAGCAGCCAGCCTTGCTCAGGATCCCTGTGTGGAGAAGCAGCAGTAGCAGAGACTGTGGGGAAGGAAGCATGTGGGGGAACAGAGCCCCTGAGATGGAAAGTTGCAGGCTTCCTAGCCCACAGAAAGAGCAAAGCTGAGTGCCATCAGGCAGGAGGAGCAGGGTGCCATTTGGGCTTTTATCAGCCAGGGCTAGGACCTCTGTAACCTTGCTCAAGCAGGCCAGAGGCCAAGGTGTCATGTGGCTGAGAGGCTGAGGACCAGCGAGAGATATCCTGCCAGCATGGCTGAGAAACATCACTGCAGACAAAAGGACTGTATCCTTAGCGTTTGTTTATCCTGACTTGTAACTGTTAAGTTCCCTAATAAAGCTCCATCATTGTGAGTTCTGTGTGGCTGAGCAATGAATGAGTGAAGCAGACAGAGGAAGGGAGTGCTGTGAGAGAGAGAGAGAGAGAGAGAGAGAGAGAGAGAGAGAGAGAGAGAGAGAGAGAGAGAGAGAGAGAGAGTAGGCGTGAGGATAAAGGCTGGGGGCAGACCTGGCCTCTGCCTCTCAGAAGTCAGCCTTGGCTGGTGTGGAGTCCGTCAGATACTCCTTTTCCCTGATGTAGCTGAAGGAGGCAAACCTGGCCTCCATGCCTCAGCTCCAAATGCAGCCCATGCCCCACAGTGAGCTAACACACCAGTTAGCCTCTTTTAGTCCGCCTATAGGTTTTTGTGGGTGTTTTTCTAATCTAATTGCAGAAGAAAAAAAGTCATTTGTTCCGTGGAGTTTCCCACAGGGAAGTTTCCCACATGGAGGGTTGTTTGTTTGTTTTTTGCTGTTTGCATCCCATAAAAAATAAACCCTCTGGTAGTGGGGAAACAGGGCACTAACCCACCCACGGGGAGGGTATTGTTTATGTCTCCACAGGAAAGGGAGAGAGGGACCAGGCCTCCACCTGCTGCACCACACCTTGAGGGCAACCTACCTGCATAAAGCAGCTAACTAATAGAGAGGTCTGTGGGCCAGCCTAATCCCAGCCACACTGACCTCCTCACCAGAAGAATGCATCACAGAGGATAGCACTGGAGATACAGCCCGCGGAGAGGCACAGGGATGCCAGACTGCACAAGAACTAGCTCGAAGGGGAAAGACAGAGTGGACCATAGCCTGGCCCATCAAGCCCCAAGAACTACACTCGTGCTCGGAGCAGCCAGTGCACACAGAGGGCCATAGGGCGGGCCCCACTCTGAGACAACATCCCCCCACTGGCTCATAAAACGATCCAGGTCAGCACTGCACATAGAGTGCTGGAATTGTGCACACACCCCCAACACCTGGAGCAAAACACGAAGGAAGCACAACAGAGCAGCAAAGGGAACAAATCAACCAATACCCCAAGGAATCCTGAAACTAGACTCCGGACTTGGCAGGCAGGGCTTGCACCTCATCAAACTCCATCGGAAGACATTCATAAGGGTCAGCAGACAGACCTGGACTTATTTATAACCTTTTCTTTTTTCTCTTCTTCTTTTTTTAATGTCTATCTCTATAAGATAGGCAGGATAAACAATCCTGAGGGAAAAACAAGGAAATGATGGTTCCAGGAGGACATGGGATATGGGGCGGTGAGGAAAAGGAAGCAGGGAGCCAACCAACCCAGGGACAAGGGAACGACAAGTGATCTAAGATCGATGGTGAGGAGGGCTTAGAATGCCCGGAGGGGTTTGATCAAGTGCAATGTAGCTGAGAGGAATTACTGAGAGCCAAATGAAGGTCGAAAATGATAGTGGGACAGAAAGAAAGTAAAAGGAAATAGAGGAAAGAACTAGGAGGCAAAACACAGTTATAGAGGTATAAATATAGGCATGGATATATATAATATATATGTAAATATATATGTAAATATATAGTATATAATGGTATTATATATAAATATATAATATATGTAAATATATAATATATATAATATATAATGGTCTTTGTACACATACTTATATGTTAAGTATTAAGGTAGCAGATGGACATTGGCCCTCTATTCAAGTCCTCCCTCAATGCAAGAACTTTGTTCTAACAACCTGGAATTCTGTGATGCTCACCTTCCCAATACAATCACTGAAGACAAAATGGGTGCATAAGCAAATGTGGTGCAGAAAGTTGATGGTGCCCAGCTATCAGAAGATATAGTGACTGGGGTCTTAAAGGCTTGAATGTAAACAAGTGGCCATCTAGCAGGGAAGCAACAAAGCCCACGTGGAAGAAGCACACCGGCCTGTGTGGTCACGAGGTGTCGACTGTGGGAAACTAACACTGAGGAAAATATGACTAGAGCGCTGTTCCCTAACTTATAATAGAAGGGACCTAGAAAGCTAGTATTCCATGGTAGGAAAACCACCACTTTGGTAAGTTAGAGTCCAAGTACATTATCCTGCATTAAATATATTCCCACAGATTCTCCCCTAACAGCTATGCTGCCTTAACGTGAGCACATGGTTGATTCTGTCTCCCTGTAGACGCAGACATTCTTGTTATCTCCTCCTGCTGCACCACCCATCCCCTCATGCCTTCTCCCAATGCAGGTAACAGGTTTCTTCACCTGTGAGCTCAGGGACTTTACTATGGTTACCACCCACCTTGTGACCTATGTGACTACTGAATATGCATAACTTATGGCTACCTATAAAGGCCCCAAAACAGTAAAGACTCGCTCTCTTCCCCCATCTCCACGTGGACAACCAAGAGGGGCAGAGGTGAGCATGTTACCATGAAATGTCTGACTCCTTTATTGTTATCTTCTCTCCTATTCTCTATGACTTTACTATAATCTTTACATATTATAACCATACAGTTGTGCCTGTGCTCCACCTGCCCCATGGTTGTTAGAGGCAGGTTTACTCAACAGTTGACAGGATCAGGTATCAGGTATCAGGCATCAGAAGACCCAAAACAAACAATCATATCCATGTGAACACGGCGGTGTCAGAATGGAGATCCAAAGACCATCTGTAGACAATTGGACACCCCCTCACAAAAGGGTCACAAGGGAGGGATGAGTCAGCCAGGGTGCAGTATAGCATCAATGAAACAAACAACATTCCTCTAGTTCTTTAATGCTTCCTGCCCTCTTTCCCCCACTATCATGACCCAGTTCTACCTTACAAATCCTGCGAGACCAGAGCATGTACACTGGTACAGATAAGGGCTCTAAACACACAGAATCTGGGCCAGATGAACCCCTCACGAACAGTTATGGGAGTGTCAATAGCATGAGGTAGGGGGAAGATGAGGGGAGAAGGGGGAGAAAGGGGAACCAATTGCAATGACTGATGTATAACTCCCCAACCCCCAGGGGGACCAACAACAGAAACGTGGGCAAAGGGAGACCGTGGATGCTGTACGATACAAAATCAGTACTAATTTATCATTTATCAAGGGTTCACAAGGGTGGGAGGATAGGAGAAAGAGATAAAAAAGAAGAGCTGATACCAAGGGCTCAAGTAGAAAGAAAATGTTTTGGGAATGATGATGTCAACATGTGTACAAATGTGCTTGATCCAATTGATGTATGGATTGTGATGAGAGCTGTAAGAGCCCCCAATAAAGTGATTTATTAAAAAGAAAAGGAACACTGGGTGATGACTCATTCTTACTCACTGACACCATGATGCCTGGGCCAGCTCACGGTGGCCCACAGAACACGGTAAAACTGCCCCTGAGGGCTTCCGAGACTGTAACTCTCTATGGGGCTAGAAAGAAGTGGTGTAGTGATTAGGTGTTGTATTTCAAAACACATGGTTGGCCAGTTCGAAACCACCAGGAGCTCTGCAGGAGAAAGCCCGGGCTTTCTATCCCCTTAAACAATGACAGTCTCAGAAACCCACAGTATTGACTCAATGGCAGGGAGTTTGGCTTTGAGACCCCTCACAAAGGTTTGTGGTTTCAAACTGCACACCTCATGGTTCTCAGCCCAACATGTCACCATGACGCCACCAGGGCTCAGTGAGCCCTTTATGGTGTTACCAAGGCTGTAAATGATTACAGGAGCAGACAGCTCCACCTTTCTCCTACAGAGCAGCCAGTGGGTTTGAACGACTGACCTGGGAGGCAACTTCCACCAATTGCCAGCAGGGCTCCACAGTGTAGCATGCATGACATGTTCTCTGTCTCTGTACTTTCTGAAATTGGTAGCTGGACTTACAGTCTTAATGACATTCAGGTTTGTTTTTATGGCAAGACCTCGTGGTGTGTCTTCTTCCTGTTTCTGATTGTTAGTCAGTAAACATCCCAGCGCAGTCCAGATCAAGCCCATAAGTCTGATATTCGCCCGTATGTCCGATACCAGTCTACAAGTTCCTCTTCAGACTCGCACAACACATGCAATGGCACCAAATGCAGGGAGAGCACAGGCCAGCGGGTAGAAAGCCTTGTGGAGCCAGTGGCGGTGGAAGCATCTCAGCGCTGGTGTGGGTCTCCATGTGGCTCCTCTAGCTCCAGGGCTCTGGTTTCATCTGCACAGCTCCATGTGGCTTGTCAGCAGGAATGTGGAGCCAAGCCGAGAAAGTGTATCTGGCTTTCAGTGACCTATTTATCTCCTTCGTGCCTCCAGATGAGGTCATCCAGCTGCAACCTGATTGACAAGCTTCACTCCACCCCCTTGCAAGTTGACAGGAGATTTTATAACTGCCACATTCTGTTAGTAGAGCCAAGCGATCACTGA
Source organism: Tenrec ecaudatus (assembly GCF_050624435.1). Lineage (NCBI taxonomy): Eukaryota > Metazoa > Chordata > Mammalia > Afrosoricida > Tenrecidae > Tenrec > Tenrec ecaudatus. Next base: position 1,453,813 of record NC_134546.1, read on the forward strand.
TGCTTGGTGCTGATATCCATTAGTTCATGGGGGACTGAAGAATGGTGATCTTCTGATTCGATCACTTCTTCATTTAGCAGCTACGAGACCTTCATAGAAAGGAGCTTTGTCTGAGGTGCCACATAGTGAAAAGCACGCCAAACCAAGTCTGTCGTTGCCCCACCAGGCGGGACTGGAACTGTCTCCTCGGTTTCCAAGGCCGCAATCCTTACAGAGGTGGGCTGACCACCTTTCCCCGACAGAGCAGCTGGTGCTTCTAACCACTGACCTCAGCCGCTGAGCACTTGCCTCTAAATGACCAGAGTGGCTGCCACTTAGCTGCTCAACGATAAAGTCCACAAAGAAAAGGCTAAATAGACACTAGATCCAATTTGCCAGTTTTCTAAATAATGAATTGCTTCACAATCATCTTCCAAATGTGATGGATTTTTAAGCAGAATCGTTGAGGCCTATATCAAATATGTAGGCCTTTCCAGGAGCCCTGGCAGAGTTGTGGTTACTAGTTGCACCGTGGTCCTCAAGGTCCACAGTTCCAAACCACCAGCCGCTCCTTGGGAGGAAGACTGGGCTTTCTACTCCAGTAAACAGTTATGATGTCAGGAACTCACAGGGCAGTTCTACCCTGTCCTATAGAGTGGCTATGAGTCAGCATCGACACAAAGGCAGTGGGTTTGACTTTGTTGGTTGGTGTGTTTCCAGTCTGGTGATGCCCCATCGAAGCTCAAACGAGCATCACTTCTCTGGCCCAAGGGAGCCCCTTTCAGGTAGTTCTCAAGTCCTTTTGGAAGAAGACGGTAGTCTTTTATAGCTCTGTGTGCATTTCCTGTCCCAGACTTTGGACGAGACACTTCTCCAAGGAACTTGGTTCCATGGGCCATGGAGTTTCAGTTGGATGCTCTCTGCTCTTGGGTTGCTTGGACATTACATTTGAAGTTAAGGACTTCTTACACCTACCAGGGACTTTGCACGTGAGCTCTGGGGGCAGATTGTCCGGGTTTGGATGACAGCTCTGCTGCTTATGAGGCATGTGACACTGAGTCAGCTAGTAAACTTATCTGTGCCTTGTGGTGGTTGTTGTTGTTAGGTGCCAACGGGTTGGTTCCGACCCATAGCCAGCGTATGCACAACAGAAGGAAACGCTGCCCGGTCCCACGCCGTCCTCTGTGTCCTAGTGGTGTCCTCTGTGATGCCATGGGAACCAGAACAGAACTGAACCTGATAGGGTTTGGGTAGAGTCTAAATGAGGGATTTATGTGAAGAGCTTAGAATGGGGCCTAGGGCTTTGGACGCGGTGAGGGTTGGCTATTATTATCCTCATTAGGATCCTCTTTCCAGCCTTGTCATTGTTGAGGGTCAGCGGATGGTACATTTTATTCATATCTAGCTGAGTCAGTGTTGAGCTAATGGAGGGAGGGAGAGAGAGTAGCACGCTGACTTAGTGTAACCAACTGAAGTCCTGTCTGCAGCTGCTGTGCACTGTTCTAAATAAGTCAACCCTCACACACATTAGAACATTTCCGAGAAAAGAATCCAGACTCAACACTGCTAATGGCATTCCGAAGGTCCCCAACACCCAGATACTCCCTGCTCTAAAAAGAGAGCTTTTACTGGGGCTTGGGTGAGAGTTTAGAGACTTCCTGACTTTTCATATTCATCTGGAAAGGGATGAATTGGCAAGAACCTCGTTGGGTGTGGTCCAACCCGGAGTTAAAGGCTTGCCTCTTACCAGTAGCACTGCTGGTGTTGCCAGGGCACATTGACACGGTCTTTGCGAGGTGAGCCAGGTAGCTATTATGTTGGCATTCTCCAAAGCTCTCACTCCCTCTAATTAGGTGGGTATTGCTGTAAGACACACCACAAATCACACAGACCGAGCATGATCCTGTCTGGAAGTCCAGCCTCATTATTAAAATTCAATCCCTTCAGCTTCTTGCAATACAACTCTTCTTGTAGGAATTAGAAGAGTTCAAGGTTGCTGCCACTCAACCAACGTGGCCGTGGGATGCGTGCTGGGCTCCTGACCTAAAGGATAGGCCCACTGTGAATCAGAAACAACTTGATGGCAGGGGTGGGGCGGGCACTCAGCCGCTCCAGAATCACAATATTGAGAGGGAAGTAGCAGGCAGTGAGTTCTTTACCTGGTGGGCCATTCACAACAACAACAGCAAAGCAAACAGCAAGTCAAGTGGGACTCACAGTGACCCTGCGGGACAGAATAGAACTGCCCCTCTAAGTTCCTGGGAGTGGAAAGCTCCATCTGTCTCCCACTGAGAGGCTGGAGGCTTTGAACTGCAGACCTTGAAGATTGCAGCCCAATGCACAACCACTATGGCACCAGGCCCCCTTGGAGGCCCAACAGGTTCCAGCAAAGCCTCCAGGTACTTCCTCTGCAAACCGAGACCCCAATAGAGCAGTAACATGGCCCACCTCTGGTGTGGCTGGGCAGTGGGTTCTTTAACACGAGAACTGTGCAGTCTTCTGCGGTCATCTCACTGACATGCAGTTGTACTCTCGTTGCATCAGCTGCTACGGGTCTGGGCCAGGAATTCCCAGGATGCACTGGAGTCAAGCATTGCTTAAACAAAAACTCACTTGTTTGACTTTTTGTTTTCGTTTTTCTCTGACTTGATAGCAATCTTAAGACATGTATGTCTTTGTTTTTATATTTCTGTGTGTCATGAAGATGATTGATATTTAAAATACTTTAAAAAATAATATCGGCGATGGGAACTCTCTGTACTTCCTAAAGGAGTCCTGGTGAGGCGGTTGTTAAGCACTCAGGCTGCCAAACAAACAGTGGGCAGTCCAAAGACACCGGCAGCTCCAGGCAGACAGACTGGCCATGTCCTCCCATCAGATCCCAGCCTTGGAAACCCTGCGGGCAGTTCTCTGCGGTGCTCTGTGGTGTTGAGTCAGAATTGACATGAACCGCAGCTGGGATCTGCATTTTCTATGAAAATGTTTCATAGACCTAAAGGTGCTCTAAAAATAGCTTACTTTAAAACAACATTAATAACTATAATAACAGTATGAGAAATACTTGTCTAGAGGTGGGGGTTGTTGTTTGGTGCGCTGCAGTGAGGTCCCACCCACAGCAATACTGCCAGCGACGGAAGGAAGCCCTGCCCTGCGCTGTCCTCGCCACTGTGCTGGGTGGAACCCCCCTGTGGCAGCCACCACGTCCATCCAGCTTCTTAAGAGCCGTCTTCTTTCTCATGAAGCATGGCGCCCTGGTCCCGGATCGAGCTCGCCTGACCACATGCCCAAATAGGTGCGACTAAGTCTCCCGGCGCTCATTTCTCCGGAGCATTCTGGCTGCGCGCCTCCAACCCGGATGTGCCTGTGGTTCTGGCAGTCAGGGAACTTCCAGTGCCCCCCGGCACCGTCAGTCAGATGCGTCTCTTCTCCAGTCTCCTTCTGCCTTGTCAACAGGGTTAGCTGGATACACGAGGGTGGACGTACGAATGGGGACCAGTCAGTCTCTATTATCAAGTGAACCCTTAGCTACTGATACAGAAAAAGAGCACAAACAATTTCAAAGCAGTGTTAAGGAAGGATCCTATTTTAGTAAAATAAATATTATATATGTTAGCATAGCCATAGAAAACAATCTATGAATATGATTGCTAAGAAAACTTCCAAGTTGCTAATCTGTGTTAACTCCAGGAGTAAGATTATAATTGGGTTTTGTATGCATTTTTGTAGTCTCTGCACTTTTTAATGAATATATATGACTTTTGTCATCAGAAAATAATTTTTTTAGTTCATGTTTATTATGGGTAGAATTGTGTCCCCCTCAAACATGTATTCTAAATCCTGGTCTCAGTGCCTGCAGTTAGGGAGTCCTGGTGCAGTAGTGTGCTATGTGCTGGCCTGTTAGCCACAAGGTCAGCGGTTTGAGGCCACCAGCTGCTCCTCGGGAGAAGAGGCTGTCCCCTTAAATATTCACAGCCTTGGAAGCCGATGAATCAGAAGGGCCTAGATGGCAGCAGACTCGAAACAAATACAAAAACCATGGCAATGGAGTCCATTCCAACCACATAGAACAGAGTGAGCTGATCACCCCCGTGGGGCTGCAAAGCAATGAAAGTTCACAGATGCCGAACACCCGACACTTCCCCCCTGGAGTGGCCAGGGGTTCCGAACCGATGGCTTCTGGTTAACAGCCCAATTTGCAGCCCATTCTACCACCAAGGCGCCTTAAAACCTGTGGTTCTAGCTCCCATCTGGGAATAAGTTGTCTGTGTTGTATTAACTAGACAAGATGAGTGGAAGGTGTGTCTGGAATCAGTCTTTTTTGAGACGAAAAGAAAATTAATAGCAAGGGAGATAGTGGAAGGGGCAGAAAACTGCTGCCAGTCCACATGGAGGTCTCCCAAGGAACCCGGGAATAAGCAGGAGAGGTGGGACCTTCCACCAGAGTCCACAGAGAGAAAGCCTATCCCTGGAACTGGGTCCGGGACTCAGACCTCCAACCTCCCGTTTCAGGGTACAGTAGTGACCCTAAATTTCAAGTATAATTTAAGGAGAGCATGTATTAAATCTTAAACAGGGAAAGACAAGACAAAGAAAAAGGCACATCATCCAGTCCATTAGTATGAGGTCGTAATGGTGTCCTGGGGTGTTTACAGAGAATCAGAGACTTAACTAGAACTCAAGAGGACCAAGGAAACTGTCACAGACGCATGATTGAGGACAGATTATACTGGCCACCAGAAATGGCCAGGAGGCTATGATTGGGACATATCTTATAAAAATGAAAGGGTAAGACACAAGGCCTAGTCAGGAAAGCTAACAAGATTGGCCCAAGACATCCTAACCAAAGCCATCGGGTCTCTGTGACCCGGTGTGGTCATCTCCCTTACAGAATTACCCAGTCAAGTCCCCACGGGAGACTGTCCCCACCCCCAGGGCTGGTCTGGAGGGGTAATCCACTTCCTGATACACTTGGCCTGAGGGAAAGACTGCTTTATGGTTAAAGGTCAGCAGGAATTCAAAAGCCCAAAACCAAACTCACTGCCATCAAATTGATGCCAACTCATAGTGACCCTATAGGACAGGGTAGAACTGTCCCTGTGGATTTCTGAGACCATCATTCTTTTTAAATTATTATTAAAGATCCTTTTATTGGGGGCTCTTGCAACAATCTGTGCATCAGTTGTATCAAGATTTCTACATATGTTGCCATCATTCTTTTCAAGACATTTACTTCCTAGAGAGTCTGTGGTATCAGCTCTTCTTTTTCCCCTCCCCCCACCCCACCCTCATGACCCCTTGATAAATTATAAATCATTATTGTTTTCATATCTCACACCGACTGCTGTCTCCCTTCCCCCATGGTTTCTGTTCTTCTCCTTGGAGGGGATGGTGTGTGGTTATGTGTCAATCATTGAGATCAGTTCCCCCTTCCTCCCCTCCTCTCACCTTCCCTCTACCCTTCTGGCATCGCTAATCCCATTCCTGTTCCTGGATTCCATGTGTCCTGAGCTCTTATCTGTACCCATGTACATACTCTGGTCTAGCCAGAACTGAAAGGCAGGACTGGGGTCATGAAAGTGGGGGGTGAGGAAGCCTGAAGGAACCAGAGGGATAGTGTGTGTTTCACTGGAGCTATACTGCGTGCGCCCTGGCTGGCCGACCCCTTCCCTGTGACCCTCTGTGAGAGCATGTCCCATCGCTGCCACTGTCATTCTTGATGGGGCAGACCGACTTGTCGTTCTCCCAGGGAGTGGGTTCACACTACGGACCTTAAGTCGGCAGCCCGACATGTAACCACAAGGCCACCCAGGCTCTCTCAATGGAGGCTTAATCCCACAAGGACTCTGGAAACTAATTTGGGGCTTTCACGGTTTGCCTCCTGCAAACCTCGTGCTCGGAATGTAGCTCGGATACGCTAAGCTGTAAGGGAATAGACTTGGGCATTTCTGTTGTAGCAGAAAAATTACTGCCCTAAATAATTAGGGCAGTGTTGCCCTAACTCACTTAGATTACGGAAAGGATACAGTGCCAGTTATAATAATGATCTTAGTGATGTTTTACAATAGCTTCTCCAGTGAGCTGTATAATGTTAGTGAACTTCTGTGAATGTAGAAACCCCAACCCCTCTGCCACCTGGTTGACTCTGATTCATAGCAACCCGTAGAAGAGAGTGGAACTGCACCTTGGAGTTCCCTAGATTGTGAATCTTTGCAGGAGACAACCTCATCTTTCTCTTGGGGAGCGGCTGATAGATTTGAGCCTCAGACCTTAAGACAGCAACCTAACCCTTAACCAACTTTGTCAGCAAGGCCACTTCTGAATGTAGAGATTATTATAGATGTGTAGTAGAGCTTAAATTCTGAGCCTCCCATTTTCAGAAGTCTGTGGGTAACAGTCTCTTCAGACATCCGCTTTGATCTTGTTCCTTTTGCTTTCTTCATGAATGATGTCCTTGATCTTGTCCCGCAGCTCAGCAGGTCTTCTATAGTTAATGTTGAGTGGATCAAATCTGGTCTTGAGATGGTCTCTAAATCCAGGTGGAGAGACTCAAGGTCGTATTTTGACTCTCGTGAACTTGTTTTAATTTTCTTCAGCTTCAACCCGAATTTATATACAAGCAATTGATGGTCAGCTCCACAGTCAGCCCCTGGGCTCCTTTCAGCTGCTGATATTAAGCTTCTACCCACTTTCAACAGATGTATTGAATATTTTTAAACGTCTTATTAGGGGTTCATACAACTCTTATCACAATCCATACATACCAGATGTATTGGATATTGAAAGCACCATGGACTGTCAAAAGAACAAACAAATCTCTCGTGGAAGCACAGCCAGAATAGCCTAAGAAGCAAAGATGGCAAAGACTCCGGCTCACATACTTTGGACGTGCTATCAAGGGAGAGCCGTCCCTGGAGGGGATCACCCTCCACAAGATGGATTGACATGGTGGCTGTAATGATGTGCTCAAACATGACGAGGGATTCTGGGGATAACACCGACGAGGAGGGTTTCGTTCTGTTGCACTCAGGGTGGCTGTGGGTCGGAACTGACTACCAAGCTTCAACTGAATTCCTTCTGCGAGGAGCCTTGGTGGTGAAGTGGTTCCCATTGGGCTGCTGACCACAAGGTCAGCAGTTCTAAACTACCAGCCATAGAGCACGAGAATGATGGGGCTTTCTACTCCTTTAAAGAGCTTCTACACAGAAACTCACAGGGACAGTTCTAGCCTGTATAGCATCAAGATGAGTCGGTGTAGACTCAGTGGCAAGGAGGGTGGTTTGGGAAATTCCTTCTGACCACTGACCAGGGAGGCCAACAGTCTTGTCCTCAGGCAAAGTGCATTGGAGAGTGGATTACCTCCACCCCTCCCACAGCCAGTCCTGGGAAGGGCAATCTTCTGGGTCCCTTAAGGGCTTGCCTAGGTGTGCCCTTGATGCAGATCACCTTGTGGTTGTTTTTAGGTCCCATCAAGTCTGTTACAACCCTTAGTGACCTTAGGCAAGACAGAATGAAACACCACCCAGTCCTGCGCCATCACACCATTGTCCCTGGGCTCGAGCCCATTGCTGCAACCACAGTGCCAATCCCTCTCCGGGAGGGCCTTCCTCTCTGTGCTGCCCTTCCACGTTACCAAGCATGATGTCCTTCTCCGGGTACTGGTCTCTCCTGACAGCACGTCCAACGTAGGCAGGACAGTCTCCCCATCCTTACCACTAAGGAGCACTCTGGCCGTACTTCTCCCCAAACAGATCAATATGTCCTTTTAGCAGCCCATGGTACTTTCAATATTTTTTCTCCAATACCAAAATTTAAAGGCATCAATTCTTCGTTTGTCTTATTCAAATTCCATGTGCATATGAGGGAACTAAAAAAAATCAAACATGTCTTGGGTCAGGCACATCTTAGTCTTCAAAGTAACACCCTTGCTTTTCAACACTTCAGGAGGGCTTGTGCAGCAGACTGACCTAATGCAGCACAGCTGTTTGTCTCTTGACTCCTGCTTCCATGAGCACTGATTATGGATCCAACCAAGTTGAAATCCTTTTTAACTTCAACCTTTTCTCCATTTTCTCATGATGTAGACTATTGGTCCAGTAGTGAATATTTCGGTCTACTTGACATTGAGTGGTAATCCAAATTGAAGGCCGCAATCTTGATCTTCTGCAGCAAGTGCTGGGGGTCAAGGAGTCATGCGTCATGCCCTCTGGGGCCTGCCTCGGCCGCCTCGGCCAACAGACCCTGGGCCCATCTTGTAAGGTCTTCTGTGGAACATCATCGACATGTCTGACTCATGGCTCCGCTCCTGATTCTATAGTCTGACCTCTACTTGTGAGGTACCAATTTGTCACTACTCACGCTTCGGGGACAGTTCCCTTTCCTCCCCACGTCATTTCTAAAGCTCTGTATCTCAGCAAAGCCTTGGGCGTCCTTATGAGCAGTCTGCCTCATCTGGAGGATATGATGTTTTTGTCATTGTCTTATCGTTGTGCAGTTTGAAACCCAACAATGTCTTCCTGAAACACACAGTACAATACCTGGTGCACGGACAGTCAGTAAACTCAGTCTTCATTGAATACCCAAACTAATTTCATGAATGAATGAGGGGGCTTCAAAAGGTGTGTAGAAAAATTCCACTATCTTTTAATCCCATTTTCTCATGACATTTTGGAAGTTCCCTTATATTCACATATATTCAAAATTAAATGTAAAACTTTGATATCTTCAGAACAACCCACCCATGCCTTTGTTGACTGAGTGTTTATTTTGTGTTCCTAGTCTTTGCCAGGCAGATCTGTGTACTGGGGTTCCAAAGGGGAGAGCTACTTCCTGCCCCATCTGGGGGTCTCAACAAGCCCAGTTTATATCCTGGGGCACGTTACCAATTTGCTAGAATTTGCATGCCAGCAACTAACAAGCAAATCATTAAACTGTGCTTCTCTTCCCGTTTCTATTGCTAGAGGGAATTTTTTCCTTTGCTGAGAGCTCAGAGGATAGATCAATTAGAACAGTTTATATTTGGGAGCGTATTTAAATTTCACAAAAATTATCACCAATCCCAGGACACAGTATCCTATTTGCTTACACCTAACGCAGATATGAAACGAAAGAAGCACCAACAGACGAGAGAGCGGATGGCTCTTCCCTCTCCACACTTCTGGGAGACCCCCCACTGGTCCCCACGCCCGGCTGCTGGCAGGAGCGCAGCTGGTCAAACCCTGGGGGTGGCACTTCCATTGTAGATGTGACATCTGCACCCAGGGACCTTCTCCAAGTCTGGGTCCTTCTTTTCACTTACAGCGACGCCTGTGGCAGCTGGAGCTCCAGGGGCATCGTGTCTGGGAAGTGCCCCTGGGGCCGGAGCAGGACTCCCACTGTGCTCCCGCTCCGTTCTAGGAAGATAAGGTAGAACCGAGGAAGATGGAAGCCGTGTGAGCTGGAAGCGAGTCGGAGAAACAACACTCCACTTCTTTCTACCAAGAACCTGGCTGAAGGGAGGCAGCTGTGCCCAACCCCGACAAGCAGGAGACTCTGGGACCCCGAAAAATCAGACAGACAGGCTCACGGAGCTCTGTCTCTTTCCCACCTTCCTTGCACAGCTTCCGGCTCCCCCACATTCACTCTACCAACTTAGCAAGTCTATTGTAGAAAAGAATGCACGCCAGCTTCCTATAAGATGAGATCATTTTATTTCCCAACCTTCTGACCAAATCCCCAAACATGCCAGGACCAGCCTTTTCATTGGCCCGCGACCCTGCTCCTTTGGGCGCCGGCATTTCTGCTGTTGGGTTGTGTATGTGTGTTGCATGCAAACACTTAGCAATAGCGAGCGGTCACAGTAACATGTTTCTAAGAAGCTCCTCTGTTTTCCTACCCTCACTGCCTCCCTGATCACTGATCTCAGCTCAAATGCCTGGGTCTGAACCCCTGATTTGGGAGGGAACTCCCCCTCCTCTGAAAGCCTAGCTGCTCTCCGGGGCCCTCCTCCTCTTCCTCGCACAGAGCCACCTCTGCATCTCTCTCTGACTGCACCGCACTGCAGGCCCCTGGAGACCTGAGGCTGAGCCCGGTCCATCTGTCTCTCCCAGTCCTCATCCGACCCCCTGCAACCTCGTGAAGAGAAAGGGAGTCGTCCTGGACACCAGGCCCAGTCACGCCTCAGGTCCGTCTCACTGAGGGGACAGCGGGACCTCACAGGGAACACGCTGTTGGACTTGTGTGGGCCAGGGTGAGTTTCTCTCACAACCGGGCGGGTGTTTGTAGACAAGGTTATGACCTTCAGGCTGAGCAGATACCACTGGGGGCAGGAATGTCAGCTGGGCTCTGAGCAGATAATTCACCACTCCCAGCACAGGGCAGGCCTTGGGCTCTGGCCCAGGCCCTGTGTGTAAACTTCAGGGATGTCCGCACCACTCTTTGGACACACAGGGATTCTCCAGCCCAGATTTCTCAACCTTGGCCAATTAGGATTACGAAACAGAACATCTGAGATAGTGCTGCATGACTCTGGTACAGACCAACGTACACTAGACTCTGGTCAACCTCACTGTGCCTTTGAAGGCAGAGCCTTAGCAATCAAACGAGCCTTTCCTGCCAAGCTAATTTCAGTTCTAATATGAACTTCAGGGCAATATGGTGGAGCATTTATTGGCCCGTCTCAGCATGCCCCTCCGGTTCTCGGCCACAGAGCACTTAGTAAGCGGAGTGCACAGGTCCAGTGTCCAATGGACGCCGGCGCTGCCTGACAGCTTTAAAACACCAGGTTCGCGGACGACGGCGGTCTACAGTGGGAGCTCTTGGGACTTGAGTCTGGACGTAAATTCATACACCACGTGAGTTCTTTACGTTGCTTCTCCACTGCTTACTGATCACTAGACCAGCAACGAGGCTGCTCAGGTAAGTCTGGGGCAAAGCCAGCGAGAGGCCATTTGCCCTGCACAGGCATGTGGCTGAGAACAGATTGACTAGTGTGTAGGAGGTGCTTACATGAAGGGTGAGGGAACTTGCCTGGGCACTGACCAGAAGTAGCCACTCAGAAGTGGGCCATCTGATTTAAACTAGAGCCTGTGAGTCCTACATCACTGGGTGACCATCTGTGGCTGTAACGCAGGTTGAATGATCAAGGGCCACACCTCAACCACCAAGAAGACAGGTTGTCAAAGCCCCAGAACCAACTCTGTCACCTGTTTTGTCCCGCAGTTGTGTACCGAACCCAATCACGATCCTGTCCCCATTTCTGTCGTCCCACATGGATCTGAGGAAGTCTCTCTTACTAACAACCTGAGTTATGCAGACAACACAACCTGGCTTCTTAAAAACCAAGAAGGATCTGAAACACTTGTTGACAAGATCAAGTATGGCAGCCTTCAGTGTAGATAAAAACCCAATCGATGGCAGTCGGTCAGTCTGGAGCAGAGGAAAGATTAAAGTGTCAGGGCTTGCATTTTTCTTGCATCGTGGAAGCAGCGGTGAGGAAATCAAAGGACATGCTGCATCTGGAAACTCTGCTGCCCAAGACCTCTTACGGGGTCGAGGAGCAGGGATGTCACCTTGAAGACGGAGGTGAGCTTAACTCAAGCCGTGCTATTTTCAGTTGCTTCCTGTTGTGGTTGTCAGGTGCCGTTGAGTCGGTTCGGACCCACAGGGATCTTATGCACAACATCGCGAAGCACTGCCCCGTCCTGCGCCATCCTCACGACGGTTCCTGGGCCTGGGCCCAGCGTTGCAGCCAGTGAGTGTCCATCCATCTCATCGAGGGCTTCCTCTGTTCTGCTGCCCCTCTACGTTACCAAGAATGATGGCTTCTCCAGGGACTGGTCTCCCTGACTACGTGTCCAAGGTATGTGAGATAGCTTCACCGTCCTCGCCTCTCGGGAGCTCGCTGTCCGTGCTTCTTCCAAGACAGATCAGATCGTCTGTCCTTTTGGCAGTCCATTGCTTGCTTGCTTGCTTTTTCTTTTCATTTTATTGGGGACTCATACAGCTCTTATCACAATCCATCCATACATCCCTTGTGTTAAGCACATTTGTTCACTTGCTGCCATCATCACTCTCAAACATTTTCTTTCTATTTGAGCCCTTGGTAGCAGCTCGTTTGTTCCCTCCCTCCTCCACTTCTCCCCTTCACAAACCCTTGGTAATTTATGAATTGTTATTATTTTTTCATGTCTTACACTAACCTCTGTGTCTCTTCACCCACTTTTCTATCGTTCATCCCCCTGCCAGGGAGAGGGAGGTTATATGTCGATCATTGCGATCGGTTCCCCCTTTCCCCCCCACTTTCTCCTTAGCCTCCTGGTATCGCTACTCTCATGGTTTGTCCTGAGGGGGTTATCTGTCCTGGATTCCCTGTGTTTCCAGTTCCTATCTGTACCAGTGTACATGCTCTGGTCTAGCCAGATTTGTAAAGTAGAATTGGGGTCCTGAGAGTACAGAAGAGAAAGCATTAAAGAACTAGAGGAAAGTTGTGTGTTTCACCGGTGCTATACTGCACACTGACTGGTTTGTCTCTTCCTTGTGACCCTTCTGTAAGGGAATGTCCAATTGTCTACAGATAGGCTTTGGGTCTCCACTCCACACTCTCCCTCATTCACATTAGTGTGATTTTTTGTTCTGGGTCTTTGATGGTTGATACCTGATCCCATCAACACCTCATGATCGCACAGGCTGGTGTGCTTCTCCCACGTGGGCTTTGTTGCTTCTGAGCCAGAGGGCCGCTTGTTTACCTTCAAGACCCCAGGTGCTGTATCTTGTGATAGCCGGGCAGTCCATGGTCCTTTCAATGTTCATCTCCAACACCACAATTCAAATTCATTGATTCTTCTTCTGTCTTCCTTATTCTATGTCCATTTCACATTCATAGGAAGCAATTGAGCACACCATGGTCTGGCTCAGGAAAATCTTACAGCTCCAAGTAACCCCTTGCTTCTCAAGACTCTAAAGAGACAGACTTGCCCGATGCAGCTCAGCTTTTGTTCTCTGAACTGCTGCCTCCACACCAGACAAAATCGTGGACAGTGTCAATCTTTGCTCCATTTCTCATGATGTTACCTGTTGGTCCAGGTGTGAGGATTTGGGTCTTCTTTACATTCAGTTGTTGGCCATCCTGAAGGCTGCAGTCCTTGATCTTCATCAGCATGTGCTTCAAAACCGCCTCACTTTCAGGAAGCAAGGCTGTGCCATCTGCATCGTGCAGATCGTAAACAAGCCTCCCTCCAGTCCCGATGCCACATTCGGCTTCATATAATCCAGCTTCTCTGATGATTTGTTTGGCATACAGATTGAATAAGTGTGGTGAGAGGACACCACCCTGACACACACACCTTTCCTGATTTTAAACCATGCAACACGCCCTTGTTCTGTTCCCACAACTGCCCCTTGATCCATGCACAAGCCCCGCAAGAGCACAATGAAGTGCTTCAGACCCCTCTCCTCTCGAGGCAATCCATGGTGTGCTGTGATCCTCCACGCAGCCTCCTAAGCATGTGACAGTTGGGCCATGAGGACGGGAGACCACAGTCGAGTGGGTGCATTTGAAGTGTGGCACTGACCAAGAAGACTGAAATGGCCCTGGACTGCTAGAGGAATAAATAAATCTGTCTTGTAAGAGGTTCAGCCAACATGCTCCTTAGAAACGAAGATGGAGAGACGTCCTCATGGTGGACATGTTATCAGGAGAAACGGACGTCCTGCGTGGTAAAGAACAGGGGCAGCACAAGCGAGGGCGGCTGGGAATGAGAACCGACAGGGAGAACGTGGAACACTCTGCTGCTCACAAGTCAATATGAGTCCGACCCGGCTGCTATGGCGACAGTGACATTGCTTAAATCAAGCAGGGCAAGCACAAAGCAGAGGGGATTAAATTACAATGAGAAACAAAACGATACATTAAAATGACACATTAAGAATGTGTTAGACGCATTCAAAATTCACTAAGCAGGACTTTGATGTCTAAGATGCCAACCCACAATGGAGGAAGCAGCCAACGGGCGCCTGAGGAGGGCAGGCCCCTGAGCAGCCTGAGGCCTTCCATCATAGATGCACAGATGGGGAAATGCCAAGGCTGCTAGCAAATCCCTCAAAGGCAGCCGCCGCTAGCTCCGCTGACGGCAGCTGTGCTTTCTGAGCACGCTGTGGAAGAACTGACAGCGCAGCGTCCTGCGGCGAGGTGGGCCTTGACCAGGAAAGGGCGAGCCCGGCTTTGCCAGGAGTCTTCATCCTGGGACTGGGTGCCCTCTGAAATGATTCCTGTGACTCTTCACGAGCCAGTCTCTCCATGCGAGAACGTGGGACTTTCTGCTCCCGTCGCGGACGCCCACACGGGCAGTGCTACCCCGTCCTGTAGGGTTGTTGTGAGTCAGCACTGACTCAATGGCAGCCAGCTTGGTTTTGTGGTTTATGCCACAACTCTTCTGCCAATACCCTTTTTGAAAAGACTCATGAGCGGGATGGACATTTTGCCAGTCTGTGGGAGGGCAAGGGGCCGTGGCTGGGCTCAGAGGATGTGGTGGGCAGAGCCTCCCACAGCACGCGGTGTCGCCTGGCAGACGGGGACCGGTCTGCAAATATCTGGGACTGAGGAACTCTCCCAGTGGAAGGTGAGGCTGGGGAGAGCTTCTGCTGCTTGCCAGGGAGCCACTGCTCCCCCCTCGAGGAGAGCCGGTGAGACATTGAGGTCTGGTGATGTCAGGGAGGAATACTAAGTAGTGGAATACAGTGCATTTAAAACAATCTAGAATCTCAATTTCAGAAGTTCTCTCTCATCAGTTTAAAGCACAACTGTCATTAGGTGGGGGCAGGATCGGGGGCAGAAGACCCCTGCGCTGCATCTTTTCTCTTCTGACCTTCCGTTTTCCTAGGATGGCAGCTATTTACTCAAGGTCATCATTGAGTCCAAAGAAGCAGACCAGCCAGAAATAACTTCTGACATCCTGGAGCCAGTAAAGGCCTAAAAGGTTCTTGCTGATTCATGAAGAAATGTCCTGAGCAGCATGTCCTGAGGGCTTATCAATAACGCAGAGCAATGCCAATCTACCCCAAAGGCATACCCGTCCATTTGGGGGTTTGTTTGTTTTATTCTTTAAATAAGCACCAAATATGCTCACTCCAGAAATAAAATCAAGCCAACCTCAAATCAGGAGAGGTACAGATGATAACATAAATATCACCCCGCTGTTTTCACTCACTTGCCTGATGAATCCTTCCAGAAATGTGCTCGGTGCTGGCAAAGTTGCTTGTTAAAATTTTCCAGTCACTTTTAAGAGTCCATGGCTATACTTGCAAGAAAGAAACCCCTTCCCCTCAGCCGCCTCTTTCACGACTTGACAACAGGGAGGACAGGGATGATAGGACAGGGACGATGAAGCGCCGGCCACGGGGAGATGCACACGAAGGGAAGAGCTACCATCAGAGCTGGTCTCACTCCACCTCGGGAACTGCCTGCACCTTCCCCTTGCGAACCCGCGGCTCCCCTCCTTCTTCCTCCTTCTTCCCTGAGCTCCGCCTACATGGGGGTTCAGGGAGGGCGCTCCATCCAGGCCCACAGAGGTCTCCCTAAAGGACCCTCTGGGGCGTGTCTGGGCTTAAAAAGAGGGTGTCCCCACTGGGAAGTCTGGGAGGTCTCAGCAAAATCCAAGCCTGTTGAGAGGCCGGGGTGTGGGAAGCTGTGCGCAGCCACCCTGTCTTTACCCTGACAAATCACGCAGACCGTCCCCAAAATCCCCTCAGAAAGAAGATTCCCCAGGCCACCGCCTCCCATCCTGCCCGCTGCGGCCCTTGTTCTCATGGTAACAGCTGGTCTGGTCTGCAGTGACTCAGCAAGCCGGAGTCTGGCTCTCAGCTGCATACAACTCTCCAGACCACAAGCGGCTGTCTGCGATGGGGCCCTGGGGACCCTGCTCTGCTGGGGAGGCAGGAAAGGCAGCCATGGTAGGGAAGAGCCTTCCCATTAAGTGCCGCTGAAACAAACATCTGGGGTGGGTACAGGTGGGGGAGATGCCTCCGGGCTTCCAGGCCGGCCTCACCAGCTCCCTGGTGCTTGTGCGGTGCTGCTGCTGACAGGTAAGATGCATCACCAAGCCAGTGACTGGACAATGACCAGATGCTAGAAGCTTCATTGATTCACCTCCACCCCCACCCCACGTAATCCTGGACGGTCGACAGCAAATCCTGGTTTTAATGCAGAGAAAACTGGGCCTCCAGAGCCTGAAGGCACCGGTGAGGAAATCTGATTGGAGCCCAAATCCATGGAGGTAAGGGTCAGGGCTCCCGGTCACTTCAGCATCACCTGTCTCTAGGAAAGCTGTTTGTTACATCTCTAGTCTCCCGCATTCAAGCGGGGGTTAGGGATCCCCAAAACCAAGCCAACGCCAACTCACAGTGACCCTATCAAACAAGGTTCCTGAGACAGTCACTGTTGGTGAGAGTGGAGAGCCTCATCTTTCTTCTGCAGTGGCTGCTGTTTTTGAACCACGGACCTTGTGGTCAGCGGCCCAGTGTATTAACCAAGACACCCCCAGAGTTCAAGAAGCTCCAAATTGACCCCTGGGCTTTTCATAGACTCGTATCCCCCCAGCAACACCCCACAGGCACTCAGAGCCAGGCTGCGTCTGCAGCTGCAGCCACCCTGGGATCGGGTGGCTCCCGGCACGGCCTGCTTCTGCTGGCTTCAGGCCCAGGCTTGCAGTTGGCTGTCTTTCTGAAAACAGACTCCCAAAGGGATAAACCCTGAATGCTCAGGGAGAGCCCTGCAAGTGCACGACCCAGTAAACGGCAGTGCAAGTGGTGAGGAAAAGGCGAACTAGCAGATAATCCCCGATTCTTACTCCACGAGGGAAGCCCAGCTGTCCTCTGCCCGAGTCCACCAGCGCTGTTCCAGCTTGGCGACCAGATTTTACCATCGGTAAAGCGGGACACCAGCGGGACACCACTGATAAAACTCATATCCTGGCGAAATAGCCACGTGGCAGCTGAAACCCGTGTACCCTAGCTTGTCGTACATTCTTTCCAAACAATCGGGACTTTTTAAAAACGCCCCAGGACGCAGGAAAAATTGTTAAAAATCGGGACTGTCCCACCAAAAGTGGGACGTCTGGCTTGCCGGCTGATTTCTCCCACTGGCCCCGATGGAGTCTGGGAAGCAGTGAAAGAGCACCAAGTGAGAGGGGAGGCGACACTCTGATACGCTAGGAGATGGTGCATTGGTCTCTGGACCCATGGAGCCGGACCCAGCACTGGGACTGAAGAGTAGATCCCGATTTAGGATGGCCCTGTAGGGTGAGCACAGCTTCCCCGAGGCTTCCCAAAGCCATCGTCTCCAGGGAAGCACATACCCCGTCTTTCTGCGGCAGAGCAGCTGGAGGGTCCAAACAACCACCTTGCAGTTAACAGCCAACTGCTTCAGATCCTGTGCCTGCCACCAGGACTCCCAGAACAAATCCTCACTGCCACCTCGTTGATGTCGACTCATGGCCCCTCTATAGGGCAGGGTGGGACGGCTCCCGGGGGTTTCTGAACCAGCATCTCTTTACGGGAATAGAAAGCCTCATCTTCCTCCCAAGAAGAGGCTGGTGGTGGTGAACTGCTGACCTTGGGATCAGCAGCCCAAAGCATAACCATTCCACCGCCAGAGCTTCCTCAGAACAAATGATAAAGAACCTAACCTTGTGCCAAAATGCTGTGGCAGCCAGTCATTCAGGGAAGGTCCACGGGTGCAGAGCTGAGAGGAGACCCAGGGAGATGAGGAGGGTGGTGTGACTCACTTGGAGGGGAAGTCTCTGCCCTGCACTGTAGCTAACCAGGAAAAACAAAATCTCACTGCCAGCAGACAGCCTCATCTTTCTCCCACAGATCAGCTGGTGGTTTTGAACCCCTGACTTCCCAGTTAACAGTCCAATGCTTACCCAGGACTCCGGAGCTTCATCTAGAAAATTACCTAGGTGACATGGTCCTGCAGACCCTCCAACCCAAAATCAATGGAGCCCAGGATCAGAAGGCAGAGGAGCCTCCTCCCAACAGTCTGGTGTCCAGGCTGGGCCTTGGTCACTGCCAGCCTCCCCACCCCCCAGCCAAACTGAGGTCAACACCTGGCCTCTGAGTTGGACTGTGAAAGAAGCTCTTCTTGGCCAGGCCTGTTGAGCCCGTGAACTAGCCCCAAGCTTCTGTGGGAAGCCGCTGTTTTTTTTGATGGTGTTAAATACTCATCTAGCAAGTACAGGAAAACAGAGCTGGGTTTCTTTCTCCGAGTCAAGAGTTTGGAATTGTCTGCCCTCTCGCTGCTCAGTCATAAGACAGGCACATCTGGCACAGTGTCACTTTTTCATCCGGGGATTTTGGCAGATGACGGTGCTGGTTTGTTCCGCCTGCCTCTCCTGTGAACTGTGAATTAATCTGCAGCTCTGCTTTGCAGTCTGAATGGTGAGTCAGCACAGGGAGAAAACGCACTTCTCCAGGCAGGCCCAAAGCCCGCTCAGGACTGACGTATCCTCGGTCAGGTGTCCCCAGAGAGCTCTGAACAAACACTAGCAGCCTGCTATGACTCTGCTTTTGAAAAGCGGCCCTGCCACTGTCGCCACTGAAGCATCACAGGTGCAGAAGCGGATCAGGTGCAAGGCTCGGAGGAGTGGCAGCAGCCCCCTGTCAGTCCCCGGGAGCCCAAGTGTGGATCAGCAAATCCTGATTCGTGGAGGCCCCACGTGGACCAGAGTAGAAGTGGCCCCCATGGAGCTTCCAAGGGATGATGGTTCCAAAGCAGGTCACCGACCTTTCTCCCAAGGCACCAGCTGATTAAAAAACTAAAACCAGAGAGGGAGGGATAGAAAGAAGAGCTGATACCAAGGGCTCAAGTAGAAAGAAAATGTTTTGAAAAGGATGACGGCAACATATGTACAAATGTGCTTGATACAACTGATGTATGGATTGTGATACGAGCTGTAAGAGCCCTAATAAAATGATTTATTAAAAAATACCTAGAACCAAACTCACCATCATCTGGTAGTTCCAGCTCATGGCAACTCTAGGGGTTCAGAGCAGCACCGCCCCCGTGGGCTGCCAGGCTTCCATCTTTACAGGAGCAGAAAAGAGGGCTGGTGGGTTCGAACTACTGACCTTCTGGCTATCGTTAGCCCAACCTGTAGCCCACTGTACTACAGTAAGGACAGTTTAAGCCTGTTCAATGCCACTCACACCAGGCTAACCCACAACCCTCCGAACGTTGGGGTGAAAGCAGCCAGGGCTAGGGAGAGGGCGAAACATTCCCTTCAGCCCACTTGATTTTCCAAATGATGTTTTGTTGGCTGGTTGAACTGTGTGGTGTAGATCAGTGTTTTATGCCTGCTATGAAAAGGAACCACAAGTCAGTGGGTGAAAACAACACAAGCAAATGTATCCTCCCGCGATTCTGTAGGAAGAGGCTGGACATGGGCCTCACTGAGCTATAATCGATGGGTCAGCGGGTCTGCATCCCCTCTGTTTCCTGGGTCTTTCCCCAAATTCTAGATGTCCCTTGATGCTCTTTGGCTCGGGTTCCCTTTACTCCATCTTCACAACCAGCAGCCTCTCGCATCACCCTGGCCCCCATTCTCTCCTGCCTCCCTCTTCCTCTTGTAAGCACCCTTGTGAAGATGGGGCCCGCTGGGACCATCCAGGATGAGCTCGCCACCCCAACGTCCAGACCTCCGTCACAACTGCATAGTCCCTTTCACCATGGAAGGGGACATCCACATATCCCCCAGACTGTCCAAGGACATCACTGGGGGGGGGGCATGATTCTTTCTGTTGTGTTGTAAGGAGTCTTTAGACATCCGAGAAGAATGAAATAATATCCCTATCACAAAATTTGGGAGAAGACATCCTATCTCAAGCAGGCAGTGTTCCCACCCAGGAGAGTGCAGGCTGCTCCCGAGAGCCCCTGGGTTTTCTGCCCAAGGTCCCCACGTGCCTGAAACCTCCAGAAGAAGTTGGGCAAAGCTCATGCCTCCTTCCCGTGCTGTAAGTTGGCAGGGGGAAGTGTCAACTACGCAGGCTGCCCTCCAGGAAAGTCATTGGTGGTGTGAATGGTCAGGAAGCTTGGCTGCTAACAACAGGATGGGGGGTCTGAGTTCACCCCAGGCACCTCAGACAAAAGGCGTAACAACCACGTCTGAAAGGTCAGCCAGGAGAGAACACGCTGGGCCACCCCCGGGGTTGTGCTTGCTGCTCCAAGATCCCAGCTCAGTGAGGCTAGCGGCTGAGGGCAAGGCAGTGCTTTGTAAGGCGCCCACTAAAGCCTGCTGCCTCTCTCCCAGGGTGGCTGCTGACCCCGGCTGACAGGAGGCGGGGCCATTCTCCAGCTCCATGGCCAGCCTTAGTCTCCATCAGCTGGTCAGGGACGGTCCTGAGACTGCTCTGGGTGTGCTACGTGCAACGTGGGAGACTCGAGACACACATCAAGAATTGCCAAGCCACAGGGCTGCACTGCTGGTGGTCGTCGTCGCTGCCCATGAGCATTCACCCGCTCACAGTTGAGTGGACACACGTGTTGCGACAGAGAAAAGGCCACAGCAATGGCATGAATCTGCGGTAGCAGCCGAGGCTTCTGTTATAACCAAACCCCCTGAACTCTCCTAGCGCACAGGGCTTCCTGCTCAGTGTCCCTAGGCCTCCCCGGGCCGACTCCCCTCTCGAGCCGTGTCTGCTGTCCTCCTGGCCTCTCCTCCACGCCCATCCCTCAGCTGATTACTCTCGGCCAAAATTCAAGTCGGATCCGAAAGGAGCCTCACAGGAGATCCAGACCCACAGCATCAAGCTGGGCTTCTTGGGGAAGGTTCTTCCGAGAAGCTCAACAGGGGCAAAGGGAAGACCGCACTTCACAGAGGACATGGCCACAGAGGTTTGTATGCACCGCGTTTCTGTATATCATGTTACGGAGGGAAGTTTTGCTGTTCAGATAAAACCACCACCACACACACGCACACACACACTCACACTCACTATCTGGGTCAAGTGGAATGTCCATCAAACCAGGAGCATGCTAGTGGCTTCTGAAGCATGTAATCAGCCACCAGCGCAGACAGGAAGGGACAGAAGGGTTGCTTCTCACAGGAGCAGGGCAGGAGACTGCTCTCCATGCCGAGGAGGGCACGGCCGGCCGGTCTGTCCCTCCGGTCTGTCCCTCGCTGCTGCTTGCTCCCATCATTACACACCTTCAGCCAGCAAGCCGGGACCCCTGCCAATTTGTCTGGAAGCAAACAGCCTGATTCCTCTCCTGCCTCAACTCTGGGTTCTGTTTCCTCGGATGCTACCCTCAATGCGAAGCAGAAGCTAAAATTAGAAGCTGAGGTGCTAGCAAGGCTGTTCCTGTGGGGAGAAGGCAGAGAGAAGTCACAAGGAAGGGTCCTGATAGGCTGCCTGGGGCCCCTGCCTCAGCTGTCACAGACAGCAGCATAGGGAAGAAAGACCAGGAGGGAGGTGGAGGTGGGAGTCTCTGTAGAATGCTGAGAATCCTTCTGCCTTTGGGGTTCCCGGAGAGCATCCTGCAGGAGCCCTGGAAGGCACTGGCTTGCTTACAGCAAGGTTGGCAGTTCAAACCCATCAGCTGTGGTACAGGAGCAGGTGAGGCTTTCTGCTCCTACGGAGACTTGCAGCTTCAGAAGTCCTGTGTAAGCTGCTGTGACTTGGGACCAACTGGATGGTGGTAGGTGAAAAATGCCCAGACCTGTTTCTCTAAATGAGTTATTTTGTTAGTCATCAAAGATGTTCTTTATGAACTGCAGGCAACTTTTCTGTGATGATTCAAAGCACATTTCAGTGTCCACACCGGGGGCTACCTGCTGTGCCTCTGTGCTGTTCTGGAGTGCAAAAGAGGCACCGGATCCCAAACATCAGCTAAGGAGAGCATCTCTTAAGTTTGCAACAGGAGACAAGCCAGAGGTGCATCATCTGGACGCAGAAGGCTGTCAGCACAGGGTTGTGATTGTGTCAAAGGGTTGAGGCATGGTGTCAGGGGTGGGGTGGGGGAGACAAAGGACACTGTCACAAAGCATGATGGCAGATGGATATGTCATAGTCACAAGGGCCACAAAAGCAGGATGGAACCGTGATAGGGACACAGGCATTATGTCAACAGAAGAGCTTTCAAGATTGGTTCAGGACCTTCTGACGAAGGCAGTGGGAGGTGACTCATGACCAAGGGGCTCTAGCACCCCAATTTCCATTAAGGGCACACTCAGGCAAGTCCTCAAAGGCTATGCTGCTGCTACTGCTGCTCCTCCCTGGACTGAATAGGGGAGTGAAAGCAATAATCCAGTCACTCACTGAGTTGGTCCAGGTAGAACAGAGAAACAAATCCATAGATACTCAGATGTGTATAAGAAAGAGCTTTATATACAAGAGCAATTGAACACTGAAAAACAGCCCAGCCCAGTCCAGATCAAGTCCATAGGTCCCATATATCAGATACCAATCTACAAAGTCCCGTTCAGATTCACGAAACACACGCAATGACGCCAAATGCAGGAATATCACAGGCCAGTGGGGTGGGCAGTCTTGTGGATGCAGTGGTGGTAGAAGCATCTCAGCGCTGGCAGGGATCTCCACGTGGCTCCTCCAGTTCCCAGGGCATGGGGTCTATCAGCATAGTGCCATGTGTCTTGTCAGTAGAGTGACTCTCAGGGAATGAGCTGAGAGAGAGTGTGTCTCGTGCCTCCAAGGAGGAAAATACCGGAGTTCCCAGAATCCTCAAGAGAAGGCCATGCCCACACAGAGGTCTCAATGGCTATGACCTGATTGACATACTAGACTCCACCCCTGCATTCTTAATCTCTCAAGTCCCAAATTGACACCAGATTATGTAACTACCACACTCATACATTCTGCCTGAAGGCACAGCTGTTCCCACTGCTGGTGATGGTCAGAAGGAATTCAGTGGAGACTCGATTCATGTGAGACTTCCAAGTGGATCTGGGGCTCCCACTGCCAACTACAGCCGTCTGCAGACTCAGTGCTCAGAAACCTCAACTCCAACATGATGCTTGAAAGTGCTATGTTCACCAGGGTCCGGCTGTAAATAGGTTTAACCCCGTAAGCTGGCAGGGGAGTTGCAGTCGAAATGAATGTGTCGGAAAAGCTTTGAAGGAAGCCAAGAGACCCTCATTGAAGGACAGGGAGCTTAGGTGTGATTCCAGGTTGGTTTCACCCCTCAAACAAGAAACAGAGACTTCTGAACATAAGCACAAAGGTGTAAACGTGGAAAGACATGTAATAATGACAGATTGTGTGTTTTTTACAATGACGGGTTTATAGGTTACTTTTTCATAGAGTGATCCTCTAAAGAAACAAAAACTACTGCCATGAAAAGGATTCAGACCCTAGTGTGTCACACCCTGTATAGTGTGTCACACCCTGTATAGTGTGTCACACCCTGTATAGTGTGTCACACCCTGTATAGTGTTTCAGACCCTATATAGTGTTTCTGAGACTGTAAATCCCTATGAGGAGCTTCCACACAGCTTTATCTTTCTCCTGAGGAGCCACTGGTGGGTTTTGAACTGCTGACCTTGCAGTTAGCAACCTGATGCTTACTCCCCAGCACCACCAGGGCTCTCTGGGTGGGGTTATCCATAAGCAGTTCATTTCCACCCACAGGCGCCTAGGAAGAAGGGCCTGGTGGTCAACTTCTGAAAACCCTCCACATGGGGTCACCAGGAGCCAGAGGGACCGACAGGCGCAGGTCATTTCCGTTGCTCTTGTTTTCCATGGGACTTAGGGGATTCCTTGTTACAGCGAATCCCGCATCGAATCCCGCATCCTCTGAACGGAGCAAACAGACCCCCGAAAGGACAAAACTTCCATTCAGCCACCGGGGGAGCTGTGGAAGCACAGGGTGGGGAGAACAAGTGGGGAGCAAAAGAAACACGTCCCCAGGGGCTTTGTAGGAGCACTTGTAGGTGGGGCACCACTAAGAGCAGGACAGGCCGTGTCCACGCTGCCTCCGGGTCCGCGCTGGGGTCCCGGCCGTTGAGAAACTGCGGCCAGAGTGTGGCCAGCTGCCATCACGCGGGGTTTCTCCTGCTCTCAGCTGGGCACACCACCTCTGCCTGGCATTTCCCAGAGCACCACGCTGTGGGCGTCTCCAGAATTGGGAAAGGTGCCAGCGCTGGTAGCAGGCAGGCCCTCGCCGAGTGGGCTGTGTGAGGTCCGGGCTGGCCCGTGGCGGCGGCTGAGAGCTGAAAAACTGAAGGCTTCCCACGCCCACTGGGTGAGCCGGGCCTGCCTCACCTGCTGGGTGGGTGGGGCTGAGCCGCAGGACCACACCTCAGAGGAAGACAGCCCAGCATGAAGGTTCTCAGAAAGACAGCGAGCCTTCCTGGACGTCATTTCCACTTTCTGGCTGCCTTCCAGCAGGTTCCCACCATCCCTGGCTCATGGGGAAGTAACATCTGGTGGGGACCCTATCCATCTGGAGAGACTGGGGCCCAGGCTCTGGTCCTGCTCCCTTACACACACCCCACCCTCCACACACACCTCCTTCCCCAGCCTGGATCTGGCCACCCCCTCTGCTTGTCCTCTTTCCATGGCTAAGCAGCCGTTAACGAGCTCGGCTCTCTCCGGATTAACTTGGAGGTGTTTAAATAAAAGTCCCATGCTTTTGCCGTGTTGCCAAACCTTCCCCAGTCCCTGTGTCTAGCTCAGTGAAGGTCTCTGCGTGCTCGTTGAGAGTACAGAGCTGTTATTATTAGGGCAGCCTGGAGGGAGTCATGCCATTGGGGCCGGGCTCCGGAGGGCTGTGTGGGAGGTGTGTCGACAGCTGCCGGGAGGAACGCTTGTGTGTTGTGGGCAGCCCGGCACAGAGGTGAAGGCAAGCGTGGGGCTTCTGATCCCACCCCCGTGACTTCTGCAGACCTTGCATCCAACTGGGGCAGTCCCCAGGGTCTCTGCTCAGGGGTGACCCAACCCACAGGAAGACCCAGGAGCCCAGGAGAGCTGGGGAAACGCCCATGGGGTCACAGAGCCAGACTCCCCAGAAGAAGACCGGAGCCTAGGATACCTTCCCCTGGGATGGGACCCCGGGCTCAGGCCCAGCTGTCATCCTGCACACTGGGTAGCTGCATGTGCTGCGCCTTCTTTCAGTCATCCACCCACTGACTCACCCCCAAGTCCCGCACTTCTTGGACAGACGCTGCTGCAGGCCAGAGCAGCGGCTCAGAGCCAAATGACCGCTGCCAGGGATGTTACCGTCTGGCAGAAAATGCCAGCCACAAGCCTGGGTGCCATCTCAGAGGGGAATTCGGGGCAAAATCTGAATCCATCGCAAGGAACTACCTTTCTCTAGAAACTGTCACCAGAGATACTGTGAAGCCCGGGTTCTCAGGGACTCACGGAAGTCAGCCTAAGGCTGTCACGGCTATCTTTGCTTCTGCAGATAATGAAATTGTTCGTTACTATCTAGCCATCTGCCTCTCGAACATAAAACTCTGGGGGAGAATCATTAAAACTGGAGAGAGCCTGAATTGTGAGAACCTCAACGGAGGGGCCCCTGGGTCCAGTGAAGTCAGTAGGAGCAGCCACCACGTGATGCTCACCTGCCACTGTTCTTCTTTGACGCGACCGTGACACCATGGCGGCACCAGGGTCTCCTCCCAAGGAGAGCAGCCCCTCGTGACCTTACACAACCAGCCTCGGGTCACTTAAACGGGCGGGAGAAGTCCAGACAGCTCAACCTCTAGTTACAAAACAGTGGGATCAAAAGTGCCACCGACTGTCCCTTACAGCAACCAGGTGAAGCTACAGCATAAAAGGTCGGCCTCGTCCTTCCTCTGTGAGAACCCTGGAAGGCCCCCATCTCACTGGCCATCAAGGTAGACAAGGGCTTGTCCAGTTCTTCATTTCTTCTGCCCGCCCACTCTGTTCGACCCCACGCCCTGCACTGCCGCTTCTCCTTGGGCACACCAAGCACAGGCCTTCCTGGGGCCGTGCCGAACGCTCTCCTTCCAAGTGCCCACGAGGCTCCCTGGCCGTCCCGCCTTCTCCAGGGGCCGCCTCGTGCTGGCTTGTGAGTGGCGCCTTTGCTGGGCATGCCAAGTCTCTTGGTTGTGTTTTACTAGATGCGTGTTCTTTCTTTCTTTCTCTTCACAGGTCGAATCGCCCTCTGAGACGACAGTATGTGGCTAATTGTCTGCCTCCATGAGTAGACATGCCCTCCATGTTCTCTTTTTCTCTAACCTTTAAACTCTAGTGCCCACCACCACAGAGCCCAACGAGAGTAGAAGCAAGGCAAATAGTTATCAAATGAGCAAAGCCATGACCAAGCGACACGTTACTCTGGAAAGGATGGGACTTCGATAAATGATTTGGGGACGTTGAGCATTCCATGGGCCAAACCAGTAACTCTTGCTCTTAAGCATACATCACACTAAGGAAAACCCAAAATGGATTAAGTGCTCAGATTGAAAAGTAAATCCTTAAAGCTTTCCTCTAGGAGACTGCCTTTCTCTTTTCAAGATAGGAAGGGACTTCTTAGTTGGGAGGCAGAAGTCACAACCACATGGAAACACAGATGCGTGTGACTGCAGATCTCCAGGCCTTTCTTCAAGGGCTCCTCTGGGTGGGCGTGCACCCCACCTTTCGGTTAGCAGCCGAGCGTGTTGAGTATGTGCACACCGCCAAGGGAACACTTAGTTCACAATAAAACACACCCGTTGCTTAAAAAGAAAGAAGTGCCTGCCCAGGCTTGTGCCGCGGGGCACCTGTAACTGGTGGGTTTGGACGACATCTTTCTGTGAACGGCTGAGCTCTTACCCACTGAGCCACCAGGGCTCCTGGTCCGGATCCATCCAGTGGGTCGCTGCCGCCCGTGTCCAGTCAGCGTGTTTGACGCAGGCCCTTTGTGAAGGAGGCCTGGTGGCACAGAGCTTAGGAGCTGAGCTGCTAACTGCAAGGTCGACAATTTGAAACTGCCCACTGCCCTGTGGGAGAAAGGGGAGGCTTTCTGTTCCCACACAGAGTCAGAGACCCACAGGGCTGTTCCCCTCGGTCCTGTGACCAGACGTCCGCTTTTGGTGGGACAGTCCCTATGTTTAACCATTTTTCCTGCATCCTGCGGTGTTTTTAAAAAGTCCCGATTTTTGGAAAGCATACACGACAAGCTAGGGTATATGGTTTTCGGCTGCCGTGTGGTATTTCGCCGGGGTATGAGTTTTTTCAATGCTGTCCCGCTGGTGTCCCGCCTTACCAGTGTTAAAATCTGGTCACCTTATGACCTCTCTGGTCGCTCGCTGTGAGTCAGAACCAACGGAAGGGCAGTTTTTTAGTTCAGTTGTTTGGGCGGGTGGTTCACATCTAGGCTGCATCTAAGGCCCTGCAACGCTGCCATGAGTAAGGCCTCCAGGTTGCTAGCCTGGAAATGCTTGCCCAATGGCGTCCCTGTTCACAAAGGGCATCTCTGCCCTTTGTCCTTAAACTGAAGCAAACCTGGGTCAGACCTTGTGCTTTTATGTGACCATTGAAAATCATGGGGGGGAGGGGAGGGGTGAATGAGGAGAGTAACAGAATCAGATTTCTTTCAGAGATGTCGGTCGCAAACTGGGGAAGTTGTTCCCAAGGGCATGGTCCTCGGAATGTCTGATCCCCCAAACTCTTGCTGTCTGGCCAGTCCAGAGCTAAGCCCCTGGTATGCATGGTCTCCTTGACAGCCCGTAACTCTAAAGTGGATTTCAGTTTCACCTGGTTTGCAGAAGACACGGAGGCTCAGCGAGGCAAAGTGCTTGCTGGAAACCACAGAGCGAGTGACAACACAGGAGCTCATCCTGAAGAGCAGGGCAGCCGATGGACGCGCCCAAGTGTTAGCCAGGGCAACGGAAAACAGCGCGGTCAGGGAGTGCTCAGCCGGCTGAAGCAGAGATGGTGGGAGCCAGCCCGACATCCTAGAGCCCCCCACTTGTCTTCATTGTTCAAAGAAAAACAAGCCTTCGATTCCTTACAGTGTGTAGGATGCTATTTTTAGCAAGTTTTAAAACACGCAGGACAATGTGACATGCTGTTTATGAACACAAATGCATTAGTATACGTGTCCAAACATTCAGGGGAGAGGGAGAAATCAATGGAGGCATTGAGGCGGTGTGGATACGCATTTATAATGTACCCATTCTAAGCCAGGAGACCGGACTACACTATTCATATATTTCCCTCTTGTTCCTTTGTTGATAGGATACTGTAACGCCTTTTATACATTGAAACAGCTCATAATAACCCCCCCCCCTTTTAAAGCAAATTGTTTATTGTTGAGAAAGCTTATAGTAGCATAGAAATAACCCATCGCTTAAACCTGTAGTCGCCGTCTGCCCTGAGATCAATTCTGGCTGAAGCAACCCTATGGCCGAGGGGAGTCGGGGCTCAGAGACTGTAAATCCTCAGGTGGACAGACAGCCTCGTCTTGCTCCTAAGGAGTGGCCCTGGGCTTGAACTCTGCCCTTGCAGTTCTCGGCCTAACTCTGAGCCCAAGGCGCCTACAGTTCCTGACAAGTGTATTTGAGTTGGCATTTATTCTGATCCTTCCTCTAATCGGGGAAGTCCCCAGCCCGGCTGGTACAAACAGTGAAGCACCAGGCGACTACCTGAAAAGTTGGCATTGGAGCCCACCAGAGATCACTGGAGAGATCGCAGCCACGAAGACCCAGCATATGTGCAGGCACCGTGACCCAAACCGACTCAACCAGAACCAACTGAGCTCTAAGCTGCGGCGTCCGCGGGGGCGTGGAGAGAAGCGTGCGCATGACTGGATGCGTGCAGGTTTTAACCCAGGGCTGGGTTCCTTTCTTTTTTTAAAAAATCATTTTATTGGGGGCTCTTTCCACACTCTATCCATCCATCTATTGTGTCAAGCACATTTTGTACATTTGCTGCCATCATCATTCTCAAAACATTTGCCTTCTGCTTGAGCAGGGCTGGGTTCTTCCAGGGAAAGACGAAGTGGGTACAAAGGGTGGTCCGTGTGGCAGACCTTTACGCTCTTCCGATGGCAGCTGCTCGGATTATCCTGAAATACAGACCCAAGGTGCCCACGGGGTTCGACGTATTGGTCTCTAGTTGCCCGGCTTCATCTATCCATCACTTCCTGATTCTGTGACAACCTCCCCGCACAGAGGACCCAGGAAAGTGCCCACAACCTGCCTACCCCTAAGGCCTCTGGAGCCTCCAGGGACGTCCTAGCTCCTGTGGGCTGTGACTGACCCAGCTTTCTCTTCCTAAGACCTGACTGTAAATGTGCTTGGAGCTGCATTTCTGCACAAGGGAGCTTGGAAAGCAGAAGCAGCTCGAGGCGAAGGATCACCGCCTCAAGGGCCCCTGTACTTGAGCTGAAATTCTGAGCATCCTGTTTGCAGAAGGCTACAGATGACAGCCCCAAACCCACGTGCAGAGCCCCATGGATTAACCTTCCACTGAATCCCTCTGTCCAGTAATGAGGGCCGAGAGCAGGGTTGCCCCCAGACAGAGTGCCTTGGGAAGTGGATGGCCCCGCCCCGCCCCAGCCAGCCCCGGGAAGGGCACCTCGGTGGCATTAAGTATATGCACAGGGCTGTGCACCATCACCACCCTCCAGTTTCAGGACGCCCTTGTCATCTTGAAAGGAAACTGTGCCCACGAGCCAATCATGCTACACTGCCCAGCCCAGGACAACTTAGGCTTCAAGTTGGCCTGGTTTGGTTTAGAGGAGGGTACTGCAGACGGTCTGGCCTGACTGGATCCTAGTCCTTCTGTTTGTGTACGTAAAATCTGGCCCCTGGATGTGTGCTAAATACAAACAAAGCCCAACACTTGCTCTCTCTGCAGTCTTCACTTGTGTAACTCAGTGACCAGCTTTTCCCCTATTCGTTCCAATGAACCCACGGAAAGATGTTTGTGAGTCAATTAGGAAAGCTGAACAGAGCACGATGACATATTTTAAAGACTTACTCTTAATTGTGTTGTGTGTTGTGGGAAGCAGAAAGATTTCTCCCAAGTTGTCTCCCCCAAATACATGCCAAACTTAGCTGCTTGCTACCCGTGCCAATTGACTGTACACTTGGACGTCAACAGAAGTAGGTCAGGGGTTATTCTCCCTAAGGGTTATCTGCCATCCAGAGCAAGCAGTCACCACTGTTCATCCCACAACAAGTAGGACCCACTCCCTTCTGACAAGGATAGTAGTTGACTGTTTCCTTGTAGGAGACCCTGAGAGGTCAAGCCCACCCAAGGGTGGCCAAGGTTAGGCCACCATCATGAATCTAGGGTCCACCCATCTTGTCAAATGTATACCCCTAGTCCCACCCCTTCCTATCATGTGTACACCCCTAGCTCACCCTTTTCCTGCTACACCTATGCCCACTGTATATCGCTCCCCTATTGCTTGTATGCCTATTGTACTGCCCCTTCCTATGACGTGTGGTTACCTGTAATCATGTCCCCCTCAGTAGATATAACCCTTGGTTAGCAATAAACAGGGTCCTCGAGCCTCCTGCCGGGTCTCCAGCTGGCTGCCGGTCTCCTCCCCACCTTGCCTCAGCCTACGCTGTGCGCGGACCTGGATGGTAAGACCATGGACACCCAGGAGGTGAGCATGCTACCCTGAAACGTGTCTGATTTCTTTGACTCTCTCCTACATCTCACGCTCTCTAGGACTTCATCATCCTCTTTCTGTCTCTTAACCGTACAAGTGCGCCTTCCGGACCAGTGAGGATTTGCTGGGGGCCCTCCTCCCCACCCCCAGTGTGTGCTTGTGGTATTTTGTTGTTGTTGGTTTTGCTTTTAAAATCTCTGTGAGATCTGTGATATTGGCTGAGTACAATAATATTCCACTGGGAAGGTGCTTTGAAACCTCCAACAAGACTAAGTAAGGAGTGAGGAGGACTGAGATAAACAAGAACTCTGGAACGTTGTGGTTGCTGAGCCCGTGACATGTAAGTCCAAGGAGAGATGTTGTGTAAGATGCAAAATCTCAACACGTGCATAGTGTAAAGAAAGCAATACCAAGAAATTTAAGTGCAAAATTATTTTATATATTGTATGTGCTAAAATAACCCTGTGGGGCCAACAAGAATAGAGATACCAGGAGGATTAGGGGAGGGAGGGGGCAAAAGGGGGACTGGATCACAAGGATCAACATATAACCCCCTCACAGGGGGTGAACAACAGAAAAGTGGGTGAATAGTGACAGAGGACGATGTAAGATATGAAAATAATCTATAACTTATCAAGGGTTCATGAGGGAGGGAGAGGGGAAATGAGGAGCTGATATCAGGGGCTCAAGTAGAAAGAAAATGCTTTGAAATGATGGCAGCATATGTGCAAATGTGCTCAACACAATGGATAAATGTATGGAGTGTGGTAAGAGATGTAAGAGCCTCTACTAAAAGTAGTTAATAAAAAATAATAAAATAACATAGCTATCCGAGTAAAGGTGTACTATTAAAGTCAATTGTGCCCGTTTCATTTTTTTAAACCAATTTCAAGGTATAGTTGAAATTCAACAAACTGCACATGTTCAAAGCAGACAACCCGGTGTTTTGACAGATGTGTACACCGGGAAGCTTCCTCAGAAACTGAGGTCATGAGCGTATTCAACACCCCTAAAGCTGCCTTGTGTCTACTGGCAACCCCTCATTCCCACTCCTCCCAGCGACCTCCCCTTCCCACCCCGCCGCTCTGCCTTTGGTCACGGGAGTAGCTCAGATGTTTCAGAATGTTATCTAAGTGAAATCACACAGCACCTGTTCTTCGTTTCCCCACGCTCCTCACTCAACATCAATTGCTGAGATTCACCATGCCGTGCATGTAGCAGCAGCTCCTTCCCGTTCGTAACTGAGTCACGTTCCATTAGCAGCCCTGGTGGTGTGGAGGGTGACTCATAGGGCTGCTAACTGCAAAGTTGGCAGTTCGAAACCACCAGCAACTCCTTGGGACAAAGAGGCTTTCTACTTCTGTGAAGAGTTCCAGTCTCAGAAGCCCACAGGATCCATTGTACGCGGTCCTGTTAGGGCACTGTGAGTCGGCACTGACTCGATGGCAGTGAGTCTGATTTTTCTGGTTAGTGCTGTGGCAGGAGCCCTGGAAGTGCAGTGGGTTATGCATTGGGCTGCTAGCCACAAGGTCAGCAGTTCGAAACCAGCAGCAGCTTCTCCGGAGAGGGATTCAGAGTTCTGCTTCTGTAATCACAGACCTAGGGACCCACAGGAGCAGTTCTGCTGTGTCCTCTCTGGTCACGAGTTCGATGGCAGTGAGTTGGGTGGGGGGGCGTGCAGGGGTTAGTGCTATTGCAGATAAAATAGCTATGAATACTCCTTTACCAATTACTCTGACTTTTATTTATTTTTTTAAAACATTTTATTGGGGGCTTGCACAACTCTTATCACAATCCATCCATCCATTGAGTCAAGCACATTTGTACACTTGTTGCTATCAACATCTTAAAACATTTTTTCTACTTGAGCCCTTAGCGTGTTTGGGTATGTATCTAGTGGCGAGTACAGGCCTAGGTTATTGCTTCCGGCAGCTGCCTTGGCGAGTTTAACTGGACAAACTGGTTCTGTGAAACAGACACAGATCCCAGGGCTATTGCCACCCCCCACCCCCGCTGCCCCCCAGGCTGCCCTTTGATCAGGGCACTTTGGAGGAGGACACAGCAGTTGCTCTGGGTGCCATCACGTTGATTTTCAAGTCGCCCAGTGTGAAAGGTCCCAGGGGCTTTTCCCGAGGGTCTAATTATGTCCTCTGGTCACTTGGACTTTCAACTGCTGGGTGTGTTCCCAAATTGCCAACTTCCCTGACAACAGCTGAGATCTTTAACTGTAGGCCATCAAGGATCCTTGAAGTGAAATCCCATTAAAAACCCACTGGCTTCCACTGGGCTCCGATGCATAGGGACCCTGTAGGACAGCAGGGATTCCAGGGCCAGATCTGTGGTAGCTGCATAATTTCAGGTCAACGTGAAGGTCTATAAAGCTAGGGGTGGTATCCAACCTGTCAATCAGGTCACAGACTGATGGCGCCTCCTTGTGGGCGTGGCCTTCTCATAAGGAGGGCCCTGGGAACCTCCCTCCCCCTCTCCACCTTCACCTTCCTGCTGGGTGACCCCGATTGCTGCCAGAGCCCAGGGATGTAAGCTACCACCACCATTGGATCCACTCAACTTTGTACCCACCAGCCTGTGATCTTCCTGCATTCAGCATCATGCCTTGTGGCTGTGTGAGTCTGAAGAGGGACTTGTGGACTAGTCCTGGACTCATGACTATATATCATGACTTCTTGATAGAAAGCTCTTTTTTGTACCTGCATGAGTGTCTCTGGATTTGTTTCTCTAGTCCACCTGGTCTCTAACACGGCATCTTTCTCCCTCAAAGCAGCTCCTGGGTCGACACAACCGACCTGACCTTTCCGTTATTAGCGGCGCAGTTAACAGCTGTGCCACCGGGGATGCTTGGCGCATTAACAGTTACCTGGAATTTAATAAGTAGTCAGAGAGATGCATAAAAGATTCCTGGCAACGCAGTGACAAAAGCTCTTACTGCTGCCTGGGGAGTGGAGAAGGCTCCCAGGGAGATGATATGTGAACTGGATCTTAGAGGAGGAAGGACAGAGGAGTGAGGGGAAGGCACTCTGAGACAGGAGAAAGCACTGAAATACCCCAGGCCGAGGCGGGTCCAGGGACAGCGGTGAGGTGCAGCTGAGGCTGGCTATGGCCGGTTCAGAGGCCTGGCCCTGTCCTCCGGGTGGTGATGACACTGCAGAGCCCGGAGGCAGTCAGTCCAGAGCTGCACTGGGACAGAGGAAGGCACAAAAGGGAGGGGGGCATGCAGGAACAGTCCGTGGGCACACACAGCAGGGCTTAACTTCTGGAGAGTTGACCAGCACACGAGGCAGGAATCACTGCCGTCTGGTCCCCATCTTGCTCGCCTGGGCCGGGTGTGGATCAGGACATCGGGATTCCACTGGCTGGTTTCTGAGCTTAAGTCACCCTGCCTTCCTTCCTAGTCCCTCTCAGCCTGGATGCTCTGCCGAAACCTGCCGTCATGAAGGGTCAGCGGTGCACTCGGTTGGAAGTGAAAGCAGTTTCGTTGCAAACAGAGTGGCAGATGGGAGGGTGCTCCCGTGTTCTGTATCGCAAGACAAGAGTAAAGTTGCTATCGGGTCGAAGAGACAAGGGCCTGCCTGCTCCCAGGCACAGGGGGCACATGCCCAAAGGTTGCAAGGATGCTCAACCGAAGTCTTTCTGACTGTTACCTCCTCTATTTTCTAGCTCCTAGAAGATGCCGACCCAGGCAGTCTCCTTGGATCAAGCTGGATGAAACCAAACACCCTTTAACCAGCAACTCCTGACA
Organism: Tenrec ecaudatus; assembly: GCF_050624435.1. NCBI lineage: Eukaryota > Metazoa > Chordata > Mammalia > Afrosoricida > Tenrecidae > Tenrec > Tenrec ecaudatus. Next base: position 1,488,114 of record NC_134546.1, read on the forward strand.
CAGGCAAGAATCTGGGCCCTGGACCTCTTTGGGCTAAGAGCAGTTCACTTCTCACAGGCAGTGCAGTTGGTGCTTCCGAGCAGCCGGGCAAGCATTTGAGACCGAGCTGTGGTTTCATTAAAAATGGGGTTCAATGTAGATTTGGGGCAAAGCCCTGCTGGTCATGCTGAGCGTCTTGATCTCAGATTGCTGACACAAACAAATCCCCTCAGCCCTGTCACAACACACAAGCCTACTCCAACAGACATGTGGTGCTGGGGCCAGATGTCTCACGTGGGTCTCCTGCATGGACGGCAGAGTTCTACCACTGGCCCGTCAGAGCACCCACCACCCCACACAAAGCAAAACAAGCTCCCTGACATCGAGTCTGTGCCAACCCGCAGTGACCCTGTGGGACAGAGGAGCACCGCCCATGCGTTTCAGAGACGGCCACTCGACCGGAGCGGCATGACTCAACTTCCCTCTGAGGAGCAGCTGGTGGTGCCCCACTTCTGCCCAGGAGGCTGGCCGCCCAGGGCAGAGCCCACCCTGCCACCGGGCGTGTACATCTCCACCAGATGTTTCCCCTGTGCCCTGCCCTCCACCACACACACACACACACACACAAGTTCCTTCAGGCCTCCTCCAGCTGTGCCCAGCACACACTGGGCACCCCGCACCTCCACTGCAGGATGACTCCTTCCAGGCAGGGTCGAAGCCTTTTTGTTCTGGGGACTGGGCTGCTGGAGATCTACGTGTTGTTAGCCAAGGCGCTGCCCAGTGAGCTGACAGGGAGTCCAGCAGTGAGAGGCGCTCCTGGGACAGGGCCTTTCCACCCCTCTGACCGGGCCAAAGAAGGGCAGAGGACGCGTCTGCAGAGAAGCCTCTAGAGCAGTGGTTCTCAACATGTGGGTCGCGACCCCTTTGGGGTCAACCGACCCTTTCACAGGGGTCGCGTGATTCATAACAATAGCAACGTGACAGTGATGAAGCAGCAACAAAAATAACTTTATGGTTGGGGGGTCACCACAACCTGAGGAACTGTATGAACGGGTCGCGGCATGAGGAAGGCTGAGAACCCCTGCTCTAAAGACTAAAAAAGTCCTGGGGCTTATTTGAGGAAGGGGCCTCACAGTGGGGAGATTGGAGAAAAATGGTAGGATGCCCCTCCCCTTAATACATTAATAATTAAGACAGAGTAGCTCAAAGCACCTGTGGAGAACAACGTACAAACATGACTAGTCAGAGAGCAAATCTGCGCAGGACTTGCTGTGCTGTCCCACGCTGCCGAGTCAGCCCGACTCAGAAGGACCAGACCGCTGTCTGTCCTGCGACGGCCTCACAGTTGTTGCCACGTTTGGGCCCACGGACACAGCCCCTGTGCCAAACCCTCTCACTGAATGCCTTCCTCTTTTTGCTGCCCTCCACTGCCAAGCCTGGGGACTAGTTCCCGCTGATAAGATGTCCAAAAAGATGAAGTCTTAGTCCTTTCTTCTGCAGCACGTACTGGGCTACACTTCTTCCAAGACAGACTTGGGTCTTTGTTTCTGTTTTATTGGCACATAATTTACATGTCACATAATTTAACATATGAAGGAGAATTGTACAATCATCACCATGGCAACGTTAGCACATCCCCCACCCCCACCCCCCACCACAGTTTAAACGCCCTGATAGATAATGAGCTGTGCATTACAGTCAATGGTGCGCTCTTCCGGCAGCCTGTGGCATATTTGATACTCTCTTTGCCAACACCATACCCATTGGTGTCCATTGCTCTTCATCCTTCCTTATGTTCTGTCCGGCCTCCACAGCATAGGAGGGCACTGGCCGTCCCACAGTCGGAGTCAGGGGCACCTCCATCCTCAAAGCAACATCTCTGCTTCTTTGCACAGAAATTGTCCAGCGAGGGTCCCTTGCGTTCACATACTATCCTCAGCATCGTCATCGAGGTACACACGACACCACAGTCTTCTCTGTCGCCTGTCCTTGTCTTCAGCTGTTGACACGCTGGCCTCAGGCGTGAAGGCATTGGGGAGGACATCAGCCATTCAGGATGGTGGCTGGGGCCTGGAGCCGGCTTCCTGCTCTGCACGACGCGTGGGGATTTCTCGGAGGGTTGATTCAGTGGCTCTGGGGCAGGGTTCAACATTCCGCATCTCTCACTGCTCCCAGATGGATGGTGGCGGCGAGCAGCAGGGACCACAGAGATGAAGGCGACGGCACAGGCTATCACACTCAGAAGGCGAAGCCACCTCCGCGGCTGTCCATTTGGTCGCACCTGTCGGAGTGCCAGTTCTCAGTGGCTGGGGTTTTGGCGCTAGATGAGCAGGCCTTTCTTTTGAGGTGCCCTAAATGACCCTAGAATGACCAACAGCTTCCGTTTGCATCCCGCAGGATCTCTGGGGCATTTAGGAAAGGCTCCCCAAACACCATGGACCACGTTTGGATGGACAGAGGCCAGAGGGGGGTGGTCAGGGCCATGGACTGAAGCCACGGAGGCCTGGTTAAGCTCACAGGTGGAGAGGACCATGGGGAAGGGCCATAGACATGCTGGGACAGACAGTTCCTAGAGCCAAGGGCCAGGAATGAAAAGGTGAGGCATTGTAGGAAGCCTTAGATGCTTGCAATTTCCCTCAGGCTTGGAACTGAATTCTAAAGGAAGAGTGGGCTGGACTTAGTTCTTGGGTCAGGTTTCGCTGACACGTCCAGGAAAGGAGGGGAGTAAGAGCAGCCCTCCATAAAGAGGGGGGAGCAGTAGATCCTTTCTCTACCGTCTTCCTTTAAGAGATGCATGTGGTCAGGTCTTCCCCGCGCCCCTGCCCTCCCTCCTCTCCCTCCTCTCCCTCCTCTCCCCATCAGCCTCCCTCTGAGACCTCGCTCCCCACCCCTTGGAAAAGGAAGGCGGAGTCTCCAATGACCCAGGTTCTAGAGAGCGTTTCTTCCAGCCCTGGTCGTGGCAGCAACTGCGCAGCACATGATAACACAGGGGAGGGGGCGCCCACATTAATCTCCTGGAGGCAAATGATAAGCTGGCAGGTTTGGCTCCGGGGAAGGACATAAAAGCCCATACAAGGCCAAATGGGTCTCGGGACCAGAGCCTGGTACGGATGCAAATTAAAATAAAAACTATCTCAACAGCAGCACAATGGCACCATTCACGCCCCTTCATTAGCAGCCGGCTGTCTGGGGCCACTGCCCTGCAAAGACAGCTTCCCTTTCTGCCCCCTTCTAACGACTACCCAAATCCGTCAACAAGGGAAGAGAAGGGCAAAAGCCGTTTTAATGGATGCATCTCCGGGAAGCAGTGGTTGGGAAGGTTCATTTTGTGTGTGCAAATCAAAAAACAAATGGGATCTGTCAGACCAGCTACCAGCGGCCCTCCCGCCAGCTAAGGGGTGGTGTAGGAAGGAGCTGGCAATTCCAGAGACATCAAATTCCTCTTCTCAGAACTTGTCACCGCTGCAATAGTGGCCCCAGGGCACATGCCCCCTCCCAGGTCTCCCAGCGGCCAGAACCAGGCTTGACTAGGCAGACAGAACAATCTGCCCAAAGTCAAAGTCAATTCCGACTCCGAGAGACCCTGCAGGAAAGAGGAGAAGCTTCCATCCGGTTTCCAAGGCTGCTATCGTGAGGGAGGCAGGTGCTGGTGGGAGGTCTTCCACCCTCGGAGTGGCTAGTGGGTCCACACTGCCCATCGTCCTCTGGGTGAGCAGCAGGCACTGCATGACTGCCAGCCGTTAACCAGAGCTCAGACTTCCCGGTGTGAAGGGCACGGCCACCTGGAGACCTAGGATTCTCTGCATAAGGAACGAGCCCATTCATTCTATTTTCATGAACTTTGAACTTTGACCATCCACACTGGGTGGTCACCAGGGTGAGGAGCCAAGGGATTACCACAATCCACCAGCTGCCGAATGTTCCAGGGGCCACTGGATTGGCATGCCTTAGATACCTGTCTTCTCCAAGTGACGGAGCTGCCCACCCACACCTCTCCCACATTGCCCTGGTCTCCGGCCACCCGACCTCCACAGTGGTGTGTCCTCGCTCAGGCTCACCCTCTCACTCCGTTCTCTTCAGGCCTGCATCGCATAGCTGCACGAGCTTCCTCCCTCTAATAGGAGGTACAATTAATATGAAGTCACATTTAATATGAGGTGCGGCAGTTACACCGTCTGCTGTCAATTTGAGACTTAAGAGTGAAGGGGTGGAGTTTAGTCTGACAATCAGGTCGCAGCTGGATCACCTTATATGGAGGCGCTAAGGAGATAAACAACTCACCGGAGACAGGACACAGGCTCACATCCTGGGAGACATTCCTGTTGAGAAGACACATGGAGCTACACTAGCGCCCTGGAGCTGGAGGAGCCACGTGGAGACCTCTGCCAGCGCAGAGATGCTTCCACGACTGCTGGATCCACAAGACTTTCCACCCCCTGGCTTGTGATCTTCCCGCATTCAGCGTCATTGCATGTGTTGTGTGAGTCTGAAGAGGACTTTATACATTGGTACTGGGTATATGGGCTAATATTGGACTTAAGGATTGGATCTGGACTAGGCTGGAATGTTTTTTCAATATTCTATTGCTCTTGCATGTAACGCTCTTTCTTATGAGCCTCCCTGGAGTGTTTCTCTAGTCCACCCGCACTGACACGTGAGGTCGTATTTAATAGGAGGCAACAAGCCCTGCTCTGCTCAATGCACAGGCTGTGTGTACACTCAAGAGAAACGGAACCATGAGAAAGCCACCAGCTTGGCTTAAGGGCCTTGGCAGAACCACCTGTGGGAGGTGACAGCACTGAGCCATCTGCGATGGCCAAACAGCCTGTTTGTTATGAAGTGAGACACTCTCTCCCTCTCCACCAATCCTTCCATAGGGCACATCGGGGTTTTTATACATCAACCAAAATGAACCCCCAGCCTGTTAAAATGGTGGAAACCAAAACAATCAAAGTAGTCTCCCCAACTCAGTCCTCTTGGGACTGCCTCGGGGAACCTCATTTGCAGGGGCCTGAGTTGCACCCTGGGCTCCTCCAGACTCAGGCGGAAGGGTCCGGAGACGAGAGGTCGCCTCGTCCTAATCTTGCATTGGCTTGCTCTTGATCCGCCGGGTAGACCGGGGACTGTTTGCAGCCTTTTTGCAGTGACCACAGTCAACTGGGACACGCCTCTTCTCGTCCATTTGTGCGAAGGGGTGGAAGAGGGGGTGCTGAGAGCCCCATGACCAGGCTGCCTTTCCCTCTGCCCCCAACCCCCAGTGGGGCAGTTACCAGGCTGTGTGACTGTCTCCCTTCTTCTGGACTGAGAATGATGAATGTGGTGTTATCGGCCATGGAAAGGCGGCTACGCACTGATTGTGGGAGGTGGGGGTGGGGATGGGGGTGTCGTAAGAGCACCCCACCCAGATCTGTTCACCCAGCATTTCCAAGCCCTGTTGCAGACCATGCAGAAAAGTAATGGCGTGCAGCTGAGTCGGCCAGCTCCAGTTGGTCTTCACGTGTTTTGTGAATAAAACTCACATCGCCAGTGGGTCACACGGAGGAGAGTTAGGAAGTGGGGGCATCACAAGGAGCCTCTATGCAGACCTGTGAGAGTCATGGGACCAATGGAGACTGGAGTCATTCAGTCAGCAAAGTAGGCCATTTGGCCAGAGTAGGTGTGTTGGTCCAGGTGGACTAAAGAAACAAATTCATAGACACTCATATGTGTGTAAGAGGGAACTTTGTATAAAGAGTAATTGTATATGAAGAAACATCCCAGCACAGTCCAGATCAAGTCCATATGTCTGATATTAGCCTATATATCTGATACCAGTCTGTAAATTCCTCTTCAGACTCATGAAACACAAGCAATGACACAGAGCGCAGAAAAATCACAGGCCAGTGAGTGGAAAGTCTTGTGGATTCAGTGGTCATGGAAGCATCACAGTGTTGGCGTGGGTCTCCATGTGGATCCTCTGGCTCCCAGGCTCTGGCTTCCAACAGCATAGCTCCATGTGTCTAATCCACAGGGATGTCTCGCAGGGAGTGAGCATGTGTCCTGCCTCCAGTGAGTCATTTATCTCCTTAGCACGTTTAAATGAGGTCATCAAGCTGCGACCTGACTGAAAGGCTAAACTCCACCCCTTCACTCTTAATAGTCTCAAGTTGACAACAGATTATGTAATTACCGCAGTAGGCAAGAAGGGGATCTGCCTCCGCTGAGGCCCCACTTGGTGGCTGGAATGACATAGAATGACAATGTCACAGGGACAGAGTCATGACATCAACTTCTCTGTACACTCAGCCATTCCTCCCATCTCCCCCCCAGCCCTCCTGGTAGACTGTAGGTAACCCAGATACCCCTCCCTGGGTCTGAGAAAGGCAGCGGGGTGGACTGGGCCCCTGGGAACTCTTCCAGGGGTCTGTGGGCCCCAAGCATTGCCACTGAGACCACATGAATGGGCGCACTGCCCTGGTCAGTATGTGAACACACGGCTTCAAATGTCACGCTCCTCTGCTGCTATGAATGCTGGCCTGGGAGAACAGCAGGAGAGCATGCTCCCCAACAGCCAACAGTGCTCGACATACGGAGCAGCAAAAGGGACATAAATCCTAAATGTTCCTGCCTCTAAGGGAGGGACAGGAGAAACTACAGAGCGAACTACCTGCCCTGATTTCAAAGGAAAAAAAGCTTCAGTTTTTAATGTCACCTCCCTCCATGAAGTCCCTGCCAAATGGGTAGATCAGTGGAGCCAGCGTTGGTCCCCCACAGCCATTGGACGCCTGGGGTGGGGGATGTCTCTGTCAAACGTAGGTGTGTCGCTTGCCTTGGTTTCCAGGCCTCGAGAGGATGGCTGACAGGTCACTCTTAAATGCAGGAGTGTCACCTGCCTTGGTCTTCAGGCCTCGAGTCCACTAACGGGTGAAAGTCAAACTTCCCCTACACAGCTAAAGAAAGGAGAAGGGAAATGTGTCCTGAGAAAACTCTGGGCATGATTCTGGGCCTGGGTTTTCACTCTCCGTGAGCGTGCTCCGGGCACGGACCCTCAGCTAGGTGCCGGGTGTGGGCGGCCGACTGGGACACAGCCCTGTCCACGGTGTGATCCTCCCGGAGCACGGAGGGGATGAGTGATGTCAAACTGACTGGGATAGAAGTGCTCATCGGGTTGACTTGTAGCCACCCTATTTGAAGGAACCCCTGGGACCCCCTGGGCGGTCATTGCCACAGGAGCAATTCACCAGGTCTTTCTTCCAGGGAAGCCCTGCTGGGTTCAAGTCCCTAGCCCTGACAAAGGGCCTGTTGGAGAGCGCTGTCACCAAGGGCTGCACCAAGAAGCGGCAGGAGGCCTGCACGTTCTCTCAGCGCTCGCAGAAGGAATTGATGCAACCATGGTTCTGGTTTGAACGGCTCAGTCCCAGTGGATTCTCTCGGCGGAGTCATGCCCCATTAGCACACAAGGGTTGCACTCCCCCCTCGTCTGCACGGCCCACTCTACTCTTCCTCGGTCACATTTCAAGTGCCTTTGGACCCTCTCCGGGCAGTCTCTCTGACACTGCTCTGCTTCTTCTCAGTGTCCCACGGCTACTTCCCCAAAGCGGGCAGCCCACTCCTTCATCAGAGTCCTTTCTTAGTCTGGAAGCTCTGCCGAAACCGGTTTGTCTCGTGCGACCCTGCCGGCACTTTAAACACTGGTGGCATCGCTTCCAGGACACACAAGCCAGCACAGTATGACAGACGGACAAGGGTGGGATCCAACTCCCTTTCTCAGATGACAAACCCAGTCCCACATCAAGAGAGCTTCCCCTCAGCTCCCATGAGAGGTAACAGGGAGAGGAGCAGGGATCGGCCTACCACCACGGAAGAACTGGCAGCAGAGGGCATCCCTGGGCCAGAGCCCTTTCAGTACATCAAGAAGGACTGATGCCAAGACAGGTGGAGCTGGCCAAGAGACCTAGGAAAGGACCTTCTCTGAGCCCACAGCTAGAGAGAGAGAGAGAGAGAGAGAGAGAGAGAGAGAGAGAGAGAGAGAGAGAGAGAGAGAGAGAGAGAGAGAGAGAGAGAGAGAGAGAGAGAGAGAGAGAGAGAGAGAAACACAACGGTGTAATTGGCCCCTGGAATTTGGCCTCCTGGACTGCGCGCACCACTTAGCTGTCAGTGGTGGCTGTGTGTGACAATGCAAGAAGCTATGTCAGTGGCATTTCAATTGCCAACAGGATCACCCAAAGTGAACAGGTTTCCACCGAGCTTCCAGACGCAGAACAGACAAGGAAGAAGGCACTGGCTCCCCACTTCAGAAGAAGGGACCCCTGAAAACCTTGCACTGCAGACACCGGAGGCCTGCGGATTGGAAGCAGAACATTGTCAGAGATGTTCCGGAGGGTGGCCCATCGGGTCAGAAGAGACTGGCAACGTGACAGAGGAGGAGCTGCTTTCTCCGAGCAGAGCCCACCGTGGCGATGTGAATGGAGTGGAGCCTGCAGGATCTGCATTTGCTGCTGGGGCTCAACGCAGGGTGCGGAGAAGCAGCTGAGAACCCCACTAATAATGCAGGCTGCAACGTACGAATGATGAATCTAGGGGATTGGAAGTCGTCAAAAAACGACACGGGGCACACAAAGATCTACATCCTGTGTGTTAATGAGCAGAAAGGGACGGGCTGGGGCCACTTTGAATCAGAACATCATGTGGCTTACTAGGCTGGGAAGGACACACAAAGAGGAAAGGCGTGGCAGTCATGGTCAAAGAGGCATTTCGAGGTCTATCTGCAAATGCAAGCCTGCCTCTGGTTGGATCATACCTGTTTGCCTTCAAGGCAACCCAGCCAATGCAGCTTCCATTCAAATCTATGTACCAGCCAAGAAAGCCAGCAATGACAAAAAAGCAATGAATTCTACTAATGTCTTCAGTCTGCAATTGATCAAATGTTGTGGTAGTTATATAATTTGGTGTCAATTTGAGGATTAAGTGTGGAGGGGTGGAGTCTAGCCTGTCAATCCCGCGATAGACAATGAGACTTCTGTGTGGGCCTGGCCTTCTCCACAGAATTCTGGGAACTGCTGTATTTTCTTCCTTGGAGGTGGGAGACACTTCTCTCTCTCTGCTCACTCCCTTGGAGACACTCTACTGACAAGACACATGGTGCTACGCCCTGGGAGCTGGAGAAGCCACATGGACCTACCCTGATGCAGCCAGGACCCTGGAGCTGGAGAAGCCACGTGGAGACCCCTGCCAGTGCTGAGATGCTTACACCACCACTGGATCTACAAGATTTCCCACCCACTGGCCTGTGATCGTCCTGCATTCGGCATAATTGCATGTGTTTCTTGAGTCTGAAGAGGACTGGGCTGGGATGTTTTCTTAGTGCATAGTTGCTCTTGTATATAAAGCTCTTTCTTATACACATATGAATGTCCATGAATTCGTTTCTCTGGTCTACCCATACTAACACAGATGTGCAATCAAAGTGCATTGATAATGATCGGTGATTGTAATGCAAAAGTTGGAAACAAAGAAGAAAGAGTAGTTTGAAAAGTATGGTCTTGGTCACAGAAATGAAGCTCAAGTTTGCAGGATAGAATTTTGAAAGACCAATGACTTTTTCATAGCAAATATCTTTTTCAACAACAACACAAGTGACTATACACATGGACTTCTCCAGATGGAATACACAAAAATAAAACTGAGTACATCAGCGGCTAAAACCAGGTCACTAGCTGGCTGTGGAACAGACCATCAATTGCTCATATGTAAGTTCAAGTTAAAGCTGAAGGAAATTAAAACAAGTTCATGAGAACCAAAACACAACCTTGGGTCTAGCCCACCTGATTTCAAGAATATCTCAAGAACAGACTGCATGCATTGAACACCAATGACAAAAGAGCTACTGAGCTGTGGGGAGGACGTCAAGAACATAATTTGTGAAGAAAAGAAGAGGTCATTAAAAGACAGGAAAGACCAAAGTGGATGTCAGAAAGGACTCTGAAACGTGCTCTAACTGTGGAGTAGCGAAAGCAAATGGAAGAAGTGACTCCAAAGAGCTGAATGTAAAATTTCAAAGGGCAGTTCAAGAAGACAAAGTCAACACTGTAATGAAATGTGCAGAGACCGAGAACTTCAGGAAACCACAGGGAAGACGACGCTCAGCATAGGGAACGAATCCCCAGAGTCAGTCACTGTAGCAAAGAGAACCATCGACGTTCCACTGTCTCAGGAGGTAGCAGATGAGCAAGAACCAGTGGTGCTGAACCAAGCTGCACTGAAAGCATGAGCCCAAAGCAAGGCTCCAGAAATGGATGTAACATCAATTGAAATGTCTCAAAAAGCTGATGAGGCACTGGAAGCACTCACTCATCTATGCCAAGAAATTTGGACGACAGCTACTTGGCCAACTGACTGGAAGCGATCAATATTTGTACCCGTTCCAAAGAAAGGTGACCCAACAGAATGCTCAAATGAGGTTTTCTACTCCTGTAAGGAGCCAGAGTCTCGGAAAAGCACAGAGGGCATTCTGCCCTTTCCTATAGGGTCACTATGAGTCAGAACTGACTCGATGGCCGTGAGTTTGGATTCTGAATTATCGTGTAAATAAAATGTTGCTGAATATCATTCAATAAAGGTTGTAGCAGTACATTTACAGGGAGCCGCCAGAGGGTCAAGGCCAGATTCAGAAGAAGCCATGGAACAAGGGATAACATTGCTGCTGTCAGATGGATCTTAGCTGAAAATACAGAATACCAGAAAGATGTTTACTTGTGTTTTATTGACTATGCCAAGGCATCCAACTGTGTGGATCAGAACCACCTATGGATAGCCTTGAGAAGAATGGGAATTCTCATGGATCAAGAGGTCGTTTTGCAAAGAGAACAAGGAAATACTGCCTGGCTTGCCATCAGAAAGGGGTGCATCTGGGTTGTATCCTCTCACCATCCTTATTCCATCTGTATGCCGGGCAAATCATCAGAGAAGCTGGACTCTATGGAGAAGAACTTGGCATTCCGTTTGGAGGAAGGCTTATTAACAACCTGAGCTACACAGAGAGTGAGGTGGACTTGAAACACTTGCTGATGCAGATACAAAGCCTCAGCCTCAGTGTGGAACACAACTTAATGTAAAGAAAGCCAACATACTCACACCTGGACCAATCGGTAACATCATGGAGAAGAGGTGGAAGTTGCGGAGGATTTTGTCTTACTTAGATGCGCAATCAATGCTGATGGAAGCAGCAGTCAGGAGAGCAGAAGGCGGATCGTGTCGGGGAAATCTGTTGCACACGGACCTCCTTAGAGAACGAAGGGCAAGGCTGTTACTCTGACGGCGCCTGTCCAAACCACGGCATTTCCAATCGCCTCATATGCATGTGAGAACCACACGGAATAAGGAAGCCCATGGAAGAACCCACGCGCTCCAACTGTGGTGCCGGCAAAGAATATTGAGAGTACCAGGGACTGACACAAGGACTCACCAAACCATCCTGGAAGAAGTACGGCCAGAATGCTCCTTGAGGCAAGGATGGCCGGGCTTCATCCTCAACTTGACAAGACCAGTCCCGAAAAGGGACATCGTACTTGTCAAGTTCAGGAGCAGCAAGAAAAGGAAGCTCCTCAGCCAGTTGAAGGGACTCAGTGGCTACAACCATGGGCTGGAGCACAGAGCGACTGGGCCCTGCAGGGGGTGTGGCGAGGGGCTGCTTTGAGTCACAGCCATCTCCCTGGCATCCAACAACCATCACCAACCGAGAGAGGGTTAATTTTCGTCTGCTTTGTTGCGGCCTCTCCATATGCTCCAGCGCTTCATCATCAGCGTGAGTTTCACATGCTGAGAAAGTGCTTAGCTCGGGAGGCTGGATACCGCTTATCCAGGCTCAGGCCCCTTACAGAGAGGGTGTCCTGATTGCTCATTGCGCTCCTCGTGGAGGCTGGGGGTTTATATCCTCTTTTCCCATGAGGTCTGGACTGAATCATCCCCTCTGTCAGAACATGTGCCTTCGACGACTCCCAGAAGGGGAACAACATGCAAACCAATGCTCGGTGAACCTGCACGCTGATTGGAGGGTGCTCCCTGGGTTCTATGTGGGTGATTAATGGGCGTGAGAATAACTGGGGACAGTCATCTTGACCTCTAACTGGAAACACTTTTCTCTGTGGGGCATGCTCGCCAGTGCTAAGGGAAAGAAGGCCTGTTCGGTAAAGAAATGGGAAGACAAATGACAGGGAGGGAGGGAGGGGGAGGGGGAGAGGGAGAGGGAGAGGGAGAGGGAGAGGGAGAGGGAGAGGGAGAGGAGTTCGACACAGAGAGCTGTCAGAGCCAAGGCAGGGAGGCATGGAAATGAAGGGGTTCCTCTGTTGAAGGAACTCATGGCTGCTGCAAATGGTTAAGCACCCCACTATTCGCAGGAATACTGGGAGTTTGAAACCCGTCCTCGACAGTCACCTTGGAAGGTGGGGATGGGATGGCTTTCTGAAAGGCCATGCCTTGAAAACCCTGGGGAGAAATTCTACTCTAGTCATGGGTTGAAATCATCTTCACGGCAGCTGGCACGACTACTAATGTGTTGGTGGTTTTTTTGCAGATAACCTGTACACTATATAGTTTTTCCAACTGTGCAGACCCTCCATGGGTACAGGTTGTTTTCATACCCGCACTATACCTGATTTTTCTATGTGCAGATGGCTTCAATTGACACTAAGGCGGCAAGATTAAAGTATGAAACCAGCAGACCTAACACAGCCTAATGGTTACATTTCACTGAAGCCCATCTGGTAGGTTTCTCATGTTCAGCTGTTAGCTAATCTGCTACAATTATCAAAGTTCTAGAAGTAAAAGCACAGTTTTGATTGTTTCCTAATTACTGGGGACTAAAAACTTGATCCCTGACTTCTTGATCATAGGATCTGTCATGATTATAAAATTATCATCAAAATAACATTCTCAGACTAGTTTCATCTACCTTAGCAAGTGATTACAGATAATAAGCAAAACTATGTGATTTATCTGTAATAAGGGAGAATGAGTGCATGAGGCCAAAATTCACTTCTGAAAGAGTCACAAGACATGCCAGTGCATGCCCGGGCATGCTAGGCCAGACCTGCTTCACTTACTGTCACCGTCTCCACATTTACGTGTGGACAGCTTATTGGCAAAAACACAGCACAAAGAAGGAGAGTTCCAGACCCTTCACTGCGCTCACGTGGAAGCTGCACACGGACCAAGAGGCAGTCATTTGAACGGAGAACAGGAGACACTGCACGGCTTAAGATCAGGAAAGATGTGTCTCTGGTTGTATTCTGTCACCAGCTTCTTTGATCTGAATGCTGAACAAATAATCCAAGAAGGCAGACTACATGAAGAAGAACACAGCACAGGATTGGAGAACCATTGATCAGCAACCTGAGATATTTAAATAACACAACCTGGGTTGCTACAGACGTGAAGCACTTGCTGATGAAAATCAAGAGTTGCAGTCTTCAGTGCAGATTACTTTGGGGGGAGGTCAGACGCTGACAGACACCCTCCCTGAGGGCAGTCAGTCTCCAGACTACAGGGTAGGCCTCGCTCTGCTCCCTGCTACTGGGGACAATAAACTATTTCTCCCTGAGGCCTGCGACCAAGCCAAGCGTTCACACCCTACCAATAATGGTCTTTATCAGTTGAGTCAGGGGACAGGCCAAACTGGCTCTGTGACATCCAAAGTTAAGTTGCCATCCTATATCTATGATCCGCCCATCTTGTCACATGTATGCCCCCAATCCCTCCTCTCCCTATTGCATGTATGTCCCTAGACCACCCCCTCTCATTACTGTATTACCTATAGCACAACCCCTTTCTGTGATGTTTGTACTCACCTGTAATTAGGGGGCTTGCATGTCCCCAGATAATATAAAAAGCCTGGGCTAGCATTAAAATATCTCTCTCCCTCCACGTGGACCATCAAGCAGGGCTGAGGTGTGCATGCTACCATGAATCGTGTCTGACTCCATTTATTTCAATACTTCACTTCTATCTCTCATGCTCTCTATAACTTTACTATGATCTTTACTTATTATCGCTGTACAATTGCGCCTACTGGACCCGTAATGATGTGTTAGGGGCTGGCTTCCTCTGACAGATTACAATGTTAAGAAAACCCAAATCCTCACAACTAGTAGACAGCACCATGATAAACAGAGCAAAGATCAACGTTGACAAGGGCGTCGTTCTACCTGGCTCCACAGCCAATGCTCACGGAAGCAGCAGTCAAGAAATCAAACAATGCTGCATTGGCAGCTCTTCTGCAAAAGTCCTTTCAATTGTTGAAGAGCAAGGATGTCACTTTGAAGACCAAGGTGCACCTGACCCCAGCCATGGTGTCGTCAACCACTTCATATACATGTGACAATTGGACAATAAAAGGGAAAACTGAAGAAGAATTGAAGCCTTGGGTGTTGGTGAAGAATATTGAAAGCAAGAAGACATTTTATTGAAAGTAAGAACAAATAAATCTGTCTTGGAAGAAGTGCTGCCAGACTGCTCCTTAGAAGTAAGGAGGACAAGATTTGGTCTCATGCACTCTGGACATATGACCAGGAGAGACCAGTCTCCTGGGAGTGGACATCACGGTTGTCAAGTAGAGAGGCGGGGAGCAAGAGGAAGACCTTCAGCCAGATGGCTGGACACAGGGGCAGCAACAATGAGCTCAAACATACGAATGGTGAGCCTGGCATGGGACTGGGCAGTATTTCTTTCTGTAGCACACAGGCGCAATTGTAGTAGGAACCGACGCACAGCACCTGAGGACAACAATTTCTGTTTGACCAGAGCCCAGGGTGTGTACAGATGCACATTAGCTCAGGCTTTCTCAAACTCGAGTGGCCGTCGATCCCCTGGGGTCTTGATAAAGACCGAGTACTAGAACCCACCCCAGAGGTTCTGAGTCCTTAGGGATGGGGTAGCCTGAGAATGTTTATTTCTAACAAAGTCCCCAGGTGATGCTGAGGTTGCTGGTCCAGAGGTCAACTTTGGAAACCAACAGGAAGTGTTTGGAAGCGAGTGAGTGACTGGACTTGAGTGTTTACTGTCCTCGATTAGCAGTGGGAAGAGCCCTCAGGAGCTTACACCGTGGCTGTAACACGGGGCTCCCGCAGAAGGAAAGTTGTGGGAACAGCACAGGAACAGGCAGAGCTTCATTCTGCTGCGCATCAGGTCACTACGATTGGAACTGACTTCAGAACACACAACAACAGCATTCGGTGATCGGCTACCCATGAAAGAAGCCTGTAAGGGTAGGATTTGGTTCAGACGATGGGTTCTGTAGTGAGCATCTGATGAAAGCATGTCACTTTTCACCTGGTTGGCTTTGGGGCACTGAGGGAGCTGAATAAAAATAAAGCACATCACCAACACCTAGAGAAAGAAGCACTTGCGGAACGTGAGGACGGTATCTGTAGCATAGGCCGCTGCTGCGGCTCAGTGCCATTGAGTTGTTTCCAGCTCAGAGACCCCGCGGACTGCGGGTGCGGCCGTACCCCAGGTACAATGGCTCGGTCCTGCACCGTCCTCACCTTTGTCTGTTTCAGCCCGTTGTTGCAGCCAACGTGCCAGCCCGTCTGGTGGAGAGTCTTCCCTCCTTCGCTGACCTTCTCTCTGAGCAAGCAGCATGCCTTTTCCAGCGACGGGTCTCTCCTGACAACATGGACGCACACACTAGACAATCTCAGTGTCCGTTTTCCTTTCTGTATTTCTTTTTGCTTCCACGTTGCATTTGTCATTTCATTTGCGGTTTGGGTGAACATTTAGAGAACAGAGGGCTTTTCCAGTCAACGATTCAGAGGCATTTTGTTTCGTGACATTGACTGGAACCCCCACAAGGTAGCTGTGATCTTCCCACTTCCGCCCTGTCCTTCGAGGGTCCCTTATTTGCAAGGCACTGATGACGTCCCTCAGCGATGTCTTCACTAGCAGCACAGGGAGAGATGGGAGCTTTTCCTTTCCCACTCCTCGTCTTCGGGGGGTGAAGCAGGAAACCCCTGACTGTGAGATTTAGCCTAAAACCTTCTGTGCGTCACTCCTGTCGCAGAAACGGCAGCTTGGAGAAGACCACAAGGTCTTAGCAGGACGGAGGGAAAACTGACACGACCCTTAAGCTCAATGTCAATGTCGTTTCCCCCAGGCTAACCCTTAAGAAAGATGCATCCTTGACTAAGATGGACACCAGCTTCCAGGCACACTGGACGGAGGGAAGGAGGAAGCTTTCACCAGGTGTAGTGATGGGCACAAGGCGGCCTTAAATCCTGGCCTATTGTCCTGGTAGGTGGGAGAGAGCTGTCACCACACACCCAGAAGTATTCTTCACAGTGGGAGCTTAACTCATCACCTTGGCACTCCGAGTGCGGTCTCAATCCAACTGAGAGACCCTGATCTAGCAATTGGAGGGGCTGAGTTCTCGTCCTGGTTCTGCTGCTACTCTGTGAATTGGGGCAGGACCTTGGCCTCTAAGGACCTCAGACTCTTTATGTGGGGAAAGAGAGCATATGAACCCAGTTATCTGGATGACCCTGGGTGGTCAGCCTTCTTCAACCAGCCTCGTGGAATCGATGTGTCCTGAGGGACAGGCATGGCCCCGTCCACCTGGACAGCTGTTTCACAGGAACTTAACGAAGGTCAGTCAGTATCCTGGTGCTGTTTCCCGTTTTCCTCAGGGTTAAAAACAAAAGGCTCTCTTTGAACGACTGGCCTCTTCTTCCTTTCCCTCTGTACGTCTCAGACTCGCCATGGTTCCACTTCTCCACTTTGATCAGGAAAATAAACTAAGTTTCTACCGTGGCGCTCCTGAGGCGGCTTTGAGGCGCACCGGTGGCACAGTGGGTATGAGCTGCCTGCGACCGGCATGGCACGGAAACCAGCCGCCTCCCCTTGGGAGAAGGACGGGCGTCTCCTCCCCAAGCAGACGCCGTCTCGGGAACTCGCAGAGACGGTTCTACTCCGTCCTACAGGGTCACTAGGAGTCGGCATCGACTTGATGGCAGAGAGTCTGGTGGGGGTCTTAGTGCAAATGTCTAACATACTCTGCAACTAACCCAAGGTTGGTGGTTCAAATGCACCAAGAGGCATCTCAGAAGAAAGGTCTAGTAATCTGTTGCCCAAAACTCACCCGCTGAGCTCCTGTAGAGCATGCTTCTGCTCTGACACACAAAGGGTCGCTGGGAGTTGCAGTCACCTCTATGAAATCAATCTGTTGTTGGAATAACTCAGTCACATCTGTTTTATTTTTTTTTTAAGGGTTCAACTTTAGTCACAAAGTTTTCATCTTTTTTCCTCAGAAAGTCTCAGGAGACTCTCAGGAAAATACCATGTAATCGCTACATTTTACAGTGGGTGCCAACTCCATTGAGTCTTGACATAAACTCCGCCTCCTGTGCATGGTTTTTGATGATCCTAGAACTGTCCGAAGTGTTGCTCTCGGGCAGACTGTGTGTGAAAGACGGTTGTGACCCCTCCAGGAGCCCAACAGGGACAGTCTTGCCCTCAGAGACTTGCCCACGTTTTCCCGTGATGGAACTGGGGTGTTAGAGGGTCCCACAGCTACACCTGTAAGCTTTTCTTATCTATATTAGTGTACGCAGCCCAGTCCTGGGCCCTCCCGGATGCCCTGGTCCTACCAGCTGTGCTTTGCCACCGTCATGATTGGGTAACCGTCCCGTTGTTCTCCGGGTTCCACGCCCTAGTTCGCCACATGGCTACAAGTCCCTGGAAGTCACCAGGGGGATGAGACCCCTCATGTTGAAGAGCTCCCTCAACTAGATGGTTTGCCGTTGTCTGTGCCTTACGTATGTTTATTTGAGACGTTGTAAAGGATTCTGCACAGAATATGTTTGCATATGGTCTGTTCTGATGTTTTGGGAAGACTTTCTGAGAAAGTAGATGCATGGTCATTACCTTGCCTTCTCTGGGATCTGTTGTCACACTTTGACCACAGAAGGTAGTATCTGACAAGGGATGTACGGAGCAACGTACTCTCTTCTTTGAAAAGCAAAGCCCAGAAGTGCAGGGCCATGGAGCTCGTTGACCTGTGGGAAGATGTGAACAGGAGAGGCGAGCAGGCTCCGGCCGGCTTCTGCATGCTCACATGAGCAGCAGCACACAGGAGAAAAGAGGCTGGAGGCCTGAGAGCGGGGAGGGTGGAAACGGCATGTGAAGAGATCCGATCTATGGAGGTCTAAAGGGGAAAAGGAGAGAAAGAAGTACAAATGGGGAGCTGCGTGACACTCGCTCTGCTGAGCCTTCGGCAAGCTCAGCAGAGAGCCCGGGGTGGGGTGGGGTGAGGCGGGGAGCTCGATATACACCAGTCCGAGAAGGATCTGGGATATCTAAGCCGACGACTCTGTTCTCCAACGACAGGCAAGGGCTGCACCAGCCAAATGTCTGAACTTAGTATCCACATGAGGGCCCTAGTCTCAGCGGTTAGTTGCGGCTGCCTTTGGAGAAGGTTCCGGTGGTCATGCTGGTGGCCCATCGGGAACCAGATCACTTTGGGATTGGAAGAAGAGGTGAAGAGAATTCACCTTCTGAGGACAGTGTCCACACACTCCCCAAAAGTCTCTCTCACATTAAATGAAGTTAGAATGAATACACTCATGAAGGGGAAGCAGTCACAGTGGGGGAGGTGCCTCGGGGAACTGCCCAGAATCAACTCAGAAAGTGTCCGCCTCACAGACTAGTCTCCTTCTTGAGCAGCGGTTCTCAACCTTCCTGATGCCGCAACCCTTTCATACCGTTCCTCATGCTGTGGTGACCCCCAACCATGAAATTATTTTCATTGCTTACTTTGTAACTGTAATTTTGCTACTGTTACGAATTGGGCAACCTCTGTGAAAGGGGTCGCGACCCACAGGTTGAGAACCGCTGCTCTAGAGTCTAACCTGTGAGCCCATGAAGACGAGAACCTGCGCTTGCTCCTCTAGTTCACTCTTCTGGAACCTTCCACGTGGTAGGTGCTCAACAGTTGTTTGAGGAGTAACTGGATGAATGGAAAGTTGGTCGGATGAAGGATTGATGGCAGGGTGAATAAAGGAAACAAGACTACTAATTTGACCATTGTAAGGAGGAATGTACTCAGCCCAACTAAAAGACGGCCGGGCGTGAATGAGGATAGCAATGCTCTACCCTGAGTCAACCTGGATGGATGAAGACCCTCATGGCGACTGAAGGCTTGAGACACGTGCACTGGAGCAACCATATGATGCCTAGTTAATGTTTCTCACAGACCCAAGGAGGAGGTCATATTCAGAGTGTCCTGCTACACAAAGTGCAAACTGACCATTGCACCTCCCAGTAAGATGCTGCGAAACACAGCTAAAAACAAAACAAAAAACCCCAACTTGCTGCCATGGAGTCCCTGCTGTCTCACAGCTATAGACACACATTTTCCCGATGCTTCCACTGCCACTGGATCCACCAGACTCTACCCACTGCCTGCGATCTTCCTGCATTCGGCACCATTGCACAGCTTCGTGAATCTGAAGAGGAATCGTGAGACTGGTTTTGGAGATATGGGCTAATATTGGATTCACAGACTTGATCTGGACTGGGCTGCTTTCTTACTATGCAATTGCTCTTTGACATATATATATCTGAGTCTCCCTGGATTTGCTTCTCGGGTCTACCTGGACTAACACTAGGTTATAATCTAGGTCACTGAGTTACGGCAGCATCACACAGTCTGTGTGGTGCTGCTTGTCACAGTCATAAAAATAAGGCTTCTAAGACACCAAATACGTAACATTTTAGAAACCAAGGCCATGTTAGCAAACTGCTTCCTGTCTGTCTTTCACTTCAAGGAGTGACTCAGAGACCACAGAAAGGTGCTCTTCAGCACCGATCCTTCCCGAACGCTGGAATGCCGCCACAGACCAGACCCGGCTTCTGGATGGGTGCCGTGTTGTCTGCATCCTCGTCCAAACCAACAAGATCAAGGTGGCGGTGGGGAGAGGTCACTATGAAGTTGGGCAGTGGGGAGGGCGGACATTGCAGCGGTGGTGGCGGTGGTTACATAATACAGCTAGCTCTCAAGACTTCTGAATGTGTATACGAAACTCCTCTGACGAGCTAATGATAGACCCTGGAGAATTCCGCTCCCAGCAATACTTTAATGTCACGAGCAGCTACGCCCCACAAAGTAACAGCTAATTCCCCAAGGGGGTGCCCAATAGCCCGGCGGCTGAAACAGCCGCCCGTGCCCACACACAAACCAACACTGATGACCAGCCAACGGCACTTTCAGGGTGGTGAGCACGTGGATAATTGTGTTGGGGGGCAGGTGCTAGAGCCAGTGTCTGCGTCTCCGCGCGGCAGAGGCCCGGGGAGCAGGTGAGGGCCATGCAGGCTGGCCGGGCTGGGAGTCAGGGAAGCTGTTTGCAAGCTGCTCTCGTTAAGCAAGTTGCAGCACGACCAAAGACAGCTTCGGAGCCTGAATAAACAGGCACCACCACACCCTCGCTCTGAAAGCGTCCAAAAGGACAGGTTTGCAGCCGCAAAATAAGCTGGGACAAAGGTGGCAGCCCCGGGTGAGCAATATGGCCAGAGAATTGCACCTGCTGGGCCTTGGTGGCTCCAGGAGACTAAGGGACCCTCCTGCTGGTTTTCCTCTGTGCTCCCCAAATCCCTCTCAGCTGGGGGCGGGGCTGGCCACATACCCAGGGAAAAGAGTCTGTGTGCCTTGTGTCTGGGGTGAAAACAGGCCCACACCAACCACTTTCCTTTCCTGGATTTCCAGTTCCTTCCTGTGGCCGCGGACCAACCACTGTGGCACTGCTGACTTCTCCCGCAGAGTCCAGACCTTGGCCATGGACATCTGCTAGGAGCAGCCGTGAGCCGGCAAGGTGTCATGGAAAGGTGGAGGGAGGTTCTACAGCACGGGGCCCCTGATCTGCCATCCTGGCTCTACCCCTTCGCAGCAGGCTTGCTGTTGGCTTCTGGCTCCAGGTTCCCGATAAGGCGGAGTAGGCTGTCCTCCCGGGGAACATCCCAGGCGGCCGTCTTTCGCTTGCAGAGTGGAGGTTGGCGTGTGGCGGTTGTGGTGTTCAAGCTGCGGACCTTGTGGTCCCACACGTGACCACTCTACCACCAGAGCTACTATGATTCGTCCCTGATAAATGCTCATGGGGGCCGATTGCTAGGTGAGAAAGACTGGCAGGAAAGTAAGCAACAAGAAATCATGTCCTGGAAAACTGGAATGGACTCTGGGCACAAGGAACAGAGTTTAGAGCCCCTTGGGGTCCTCCAGAGAGGACCACATCCCGGTCTCCTGGGAGGCATTCGAGTATCGGAAGAGTCTGTAGTCTCTGTAAGTAAGCGCTTCACACCCTTGTGACCCGCAGCAGGCATGTGCTGTCCTGTTTCAGCCAGTGAGCGAGACCGGGAACAAAAGACCAACCGTCTTTGAGCGAGTCAGGGGCGCCACCCAGAATGAGCCCGAGGCTGACTCAGTCCTGGACCTGCACTTCTTAAACGAGAGATCCCTAGCCAAATATGCCTAAAATATATGTATGTATGTCTCTATGTCTTGCCACAGAGCTGGGTCCGATGTCTGGCAAGCTGCAGGTAGCGAGCAGGTAATCTCACCTGGACTAGTCTCCCACAGACATGCTCTGAGCCCATCCTGCTCCAGGCTCCCCTCTCTCGGCTGTGCCTGGTTCTTGGAGAAGGGCGCAGGAGCACACACCCACAGGACACGACTCTCCACAGTGTCACCTAGACCCCACCAACAGTGGGCCACCACGCTGGCCTCCGGGGGACATTGACTGCCAGGCCGGGTGAAAGTGCTCAGTCCTCTGGCAGTAAGCCCCTGTGGTCAACTCCATGACGAGACCCAGATGTAATCCACCACTACAATCAATGATGCAACCAACCACCTCGGGTGGAGCAGCGGTTGTGGTGGAGCACAGTCCCTTTGATGAGCTCCCAGTCTGTGCCACCAGAAGACAGACAGGTGGGGCCTGTCCTTTTTTAACCAGACTCTAAGAAAGCTGGTCACTTCTGCTGGGTTGCGATCTCACACCTGCCTGCCCACCTTGGATTCATTCCATTTTGCATCCACCAGCCTGTGGTCTTCCTGCTCCATCTTCTGCTTCCAGCCAGGTTTGTCAGCCACTGCCGCTGTGGGAGTGAGCAGAAGCCTCCACCTTACCTCTGACCCGAGGACTTAACCCAGGCGCCTACCACCGTGTGAGCCATTTCTTGATGTAAGTTCCTTTCTATATTCATTTACACATATACATGTAACTGCCACTGGTGCTGCGTCCCGATGGAACCCAGCCTAACCCAGCAGCAGGTCTTCTCTGGGTACCGCCTAACCCTCCCGTCCTGCTTCTCTGCCCGCCTCAAGAGTTCCTGGGAGCACACTTGTCCACCAGCAGACAAGTTCAGAAGAGGTGCAACCACCGAGGTCAAGAACGGGCAAAAGAAGCTTCTTGGTAAGAAAAGTTCTAACTTTTCTACGGGTAAAGTTGGCTCATGTTAAATGCACACTGGAACATGCTGGTTTTAATAAAGGAATTTGAACTCTGAACGACCTATTTTGGGCTTCAGAACATTTGAAAAAAAAGAGAGCGGGCAAAATCACATCTCAGGGGCTTATTGCTCCAAAGGGACTGTCAGCTCCATCAGAGGGAAGCTGGTCCCCAGGACTTAATGTTGGCTTTGGTTTACATGCTGTGCAGATTAGTCTTCGTCCACAGCCTCCTTTGCCCCTCCTACCACCCCAACCTGGTCTGCCTACCCTTGGTAGCCTCCCAGAATCAGACTCTGTGGTCAAACAGCTGCAGGAAAGCATTGACGAATTCTCTCTTCTCCTTCTAAGGGCAGCTCACCCTTTCACTAGAGCTGAAGCGGGAGTCTGGGATCCCTTGTGTCTGCAGCTGGGGGCACGCTGGTGTGAGGGTCGGGCAACAGTACAGGAGGCTTGCACACACAGACGCTGGCGACATGCCCGGCAGAGTGACTTGGGATGAACCCACGGTCATGGAGGTCAACCAACCCTGTGGGACAGAGCAGAGTTGCCCCTACAGGACTTCTTTCCAGAAGCACATTGTCTTCTGCCAAGGACCCAAGGTGGGTTTGAACCTTTGACCTTTTGATGGTGTAATGGTTACAAGTTGGGCTGCCATCCCCCTTGTTGGCAGTTTGAAAACACCAGCAGCTCCGAGGGAGAAAGACTGGGCTTTGCACTCTCCCGTAACCAGTGACAGTCTCAGAAGCCCCCAGGGGATCACTGTGAGTCAGCACTGATTTGATGGCAGTGAGTGTGGTTGGTTTGGCCAAGCACTTAACCGCCAGGATTCCTGAGTTGAGCCTCGCAGACAGAAGAAGGCATCTGTTGATGAACAAACGATCCTTTTATGGCACTCCTATGTCCTTATTAAATGTCTTGCTATTCTTTCATTGTACCTACAAGTGATAACACAGCAACGTTTTTATTAATCACTTTGGGCAAAACAAATTCATGGACATGCATATGGCACAAGGAAGAGCTTGACATAGAAGAGCAATTGACTATTGAGAAAACAGCCCAGCCAGTCCAGATCAAGTCCACAAATCTGATTTTAGTCCATATGTCCAGTACCAGTCTATACATTTCTTTTCAGACTCATGCAACACAAGCAATGATGTTGAGTGCATAAAGATCACAGGCCAGTGGGTGGAAAGCCTTGTGGATCCAGTGACAGTGGAAGCATCTTAGGGCTGGTGTGGGTCTCCATGTGACTCCTCCAGCTCCAGACTCTGACTGCCATCAGCACAGTTCCAAGTGTCTTATCAGCAGGAATGTCTCTCTGGGAGTTTGTGTCCTGCCTCCAGCAAGCTATTTATCTCCTTAGTACCTCCAAATGATGTCATCAGCTGCGACCTGACAGGCTAAACTCCACTCCTTCACTCTTAAGTCTCAAATTGACAACAGATTATGTAACTGCAACACTATTCAACAATTTCTTCACTTAAATTCAATGACATTGGCGATGTCCTTCATGCTGAGTGACATTCTCATTGTGTCCACCCAAGGTGAACTCTGTCCGGTGAACTCTGTCCCTGGGCCCTCCCTCGTCTGTGCTGTTGAGGACCTGCTGCCCATCTGATCTCACGGAGGCCATGTTTCAAAGGATACAGCACCTAAGAGTGACGCCTTTACTTTCTAGGCCGACCTGCTCTATGGTTGAAAGGTGGATAGTGTCAGGGAATAGTTTCAGCTCCAGTTTTAAAGAGGATCTCGGATCTGGAGGAGGAAACAATAGGACTAGCAGTTCCGGGGGGACATGGGAGAGGGAGAGGTGGGGGAAAAGGCAGTGATGTTATCAAACCCAGGGACAAGAGAACAACAAGTGATCCAAATCGGTGGTGAGAAGGGTGTGGGAGACCTGGTAGGGTGTGATCAAGGGTAATGTAACCAAGAGGAATTACTGAAACCCAAATGAAGACTGAGCATGATAGTGGGACAAGAGGAAAGTCAAAGGAAATAGAGGAAAGATCTGGGAGGCAAAGGGCATTTATAGAGGTCTAAATAAAGGCATGTACATATGCAAATATATTCATATTTGAGGATGAGGAAATAGATCTATGTGCATATATTTATAGGTTTAGTGTTAAGGTAGCAGAGGGACATTGGGCCTCCACTTAAATATTCCCTCAATGCACGAATACTTTCTTCTATTAAACTGGCATTCCATGGTGCTTACCTTCCCAACACGATTGCTGAAGACAAAGCGGGTGAATAAGCAAATGTGGTGAAGAAAGCTGATGGTGCCTGGCTGTCAAATGATATAGCATCTGGGGTCCTAAAAGCTTGAAGGCAAACAAGCAGCCATCTAGCTCAGAAGTAACAAAACCCACATGGAAGAAGCACACCAGCCTGTGTGATCACGAGGTGCTGAAGGGATCAGTTATCGGGCACCAAAGAACAAAAAATCGTATCATTGTGTGCTCACCTCCCTGATACGATTGCTGAAGACAAATGGGCACATCAGCAAATGTGGTGAGAAAGCTGATGGTGCCCGGCTATCAAAAGTTATAGCATCTGGGGTCTTAAAGGCTTGAAGGTAAACAAGCAGCCATCTAGCTCAGAAGTAATAAAGCCCACATGGAAGAAGCACATCAGCCTGTGTGATCAAGCGGTATCGAAGGGATCAGGTATCAGACATCATCAGAACAAAAAATCTTACTATAGTGAATGGGGGCGGGAGGGGGGGGTGGAGTGGAGACCAAAGCTCATTTGTAGGCCACTGGACATCCTCTTACAGAAGGGTCTAGGGGAGGAGACGAGCCAGTCAGGGTGTGATGTAGCAACGATGACCCATACAAATTGCCTCTCATTCCTAAATGCTTCCTCCTCCCCAACTTTCATGATGCCAATTCTACCTCACAAATCTGGCTAGACCAGAGGATGTACACTGGTACAGATAGGAACTGGAAACACAGGGAATCCAGGGTGGATGATCCCTTCAGGACCAGTGGTGTGAGTGGCAATACTGGGAGGGTGGGTTGGAAAGGGGGAACCGATTACAAGGATCTACATGTGGCCTCCTCCCTGAGGGATGGACAACAGAAAAGTGGGTGAAGGGAGGCTTTGGACAGGGCAAGATATGACAAAATAATAATTTATAAATTATCAAGGGTTCATGAGGGAGTGGGGAGAGGGGAGGGAGGTGAAAAAATGAGGACCTGATGCCAGGGGCTTAGGTGAAGAGCAAATGTTTTGAGAATGATGAGGGCAATGAATGTACAAATGTGCTTGACACAATTGATGCATGTATGGATTGTGATGAGTTGTATGAGCCCCTAATAAAACAGCAAATAAATAAATAGGATCTTGGGCCAGAATAATAAAATAGATAGATAAATAGATGGATGATAGGATCTCGGGCCAGTAGCCTCGGGGATTGTTACAGCTTCAACAGTAAGCCTACATTCTTTGAAAATTAGACATTCTGGTCCACATTTCTCTCCCTTCCTACCAGGTGCCATCTCTTGTGACCCAGAATGTACCAACTTTTATCCATAAACACTCATATTAAATTCCCAGAAACCCACTGCTGATGTATGAGGCTCTTACATGGTGTCTGCGGCTGTGACTCTTTATGGAAACCGACAGCCTCAACTTTCACCTGCGGAGCGACTGCTGGGTTTGAACGGCCCACTTCGCAGTTAGCCACCTCACAGTTGAACTTACCTAACAAACAGCAGCACCAGGGCCCCTCCTTTGAGGAAGTTTTTGGCAAGTAGGCACGTTAGGGGGGGGGGAATGTCTGGACCCCAACGATCTTTCTAAGCCGTGTTTGCTGCTCAGATGGCACAGGGCCCCAGCAAGGGTCATCCCACTTCAGAAACCAAAGCCGCTTCCAGCTACACCTTTAAAAAAACCAAAGGCATCTACCAACTGGGAACGGTTCTTGGGGCCAGTGAGATTTGGCTGCTTGGGTCAGAGACAATAAAAATGTAACAAAGAAGAGGAGTCTCAGCCCGGGCTGCAGAGATGGCTCCTAGGTTGCGTTCTTTTGCATATATATATATATATATATATATATATATATATATATATATATATATATATATATATATATATATATATATATATATGCCTCATTTAGACTCAAGTCCTATGGGTGCCATTAGACTGAAGTAATTTGCCAGAACCTAAACCAGGAGGCTGGCCAAGGTGAAAAGGGGACCCGGTATCAAAGCGTTGCCTCAGGATGACGGCCTCGGGATGGCGGCCTCGGGATGGCGGCCTCGGGATGGCGGCCTCGGGATGGCGGCCTCGGGATGGCGGCCTCGGGATGGCGGCCTCGGGATGGCGGCCTCGGGATGGCGGCCTCGGGATGGCGGCCTCGGGATGGCGGCCTCGGGATGGCGGCCTCGGGATGGCGGCCTCGGGATGGCGGCCTCGGGATGACGGCCTCGGGATGACGGCCTCGGGATGACGGCCTCGGGATGACGGCCTCGGGATGACGGCCTCGGGATGACGGCCTCGGGATGACGGCCTCGGGATGACGGCCTCGGGATGACGGCCTCGGGATGACGGCCTCGGGATGACGGCCTCGGGATGACGGCCTCGGGATGACGGCCTCGGGATGACGGCCAGGCTGCTTCCAAGTCAGACCGGGCACTAACCAGTGAAAGATGCCAACATGGAGGCAGAATCTAAGTGAGTGGTTTGCAATTAGAGGCCGGGCCAAAAAGCAGAAGAGGTTCAGAAGCCCCGGTGGGTGTGTGGTCCGTCCAAAGGCATGTACTCGCGCCCGGCTGGGCTGCCCATATACTGACAGGAAACAGCAGGTCCCTGTCTCTTCCAGAGGAGAGCCTGCCTCTACGACGATGCTCTCAAGCTCAGCACTGGCATGCCCACGTGGAGATGGTTGGATTCCTCACTGTGGCACTCCCCTCACAAAGCCCCCATCCAAAATGCATCCTAACAAGGAGGGGGGTGCAGAAGAGGAAGAAGCACTACAACTGTCTTCTTCATCTGCTTCCCACTGACGGTTCAGAAACCAGAAGACCAGATCCACAGCCATCCTCCCCACGTTCCCACACCCACCCCACCCCGTGACTGCGCAATGAGCCCCGTGTCATCCATGTGCTCGCTGCTGCCTGCCTCTCCCTCGTAGCTCTTGAGTCCCCCAGATGCACCGATTTTACCTGCTCTTTGTATCTCCCACTGAGGAAGAGGCGCTGCTCTACTGTCCCCCAGAGTAGACACTGGTGGTCTCAGTGGGCTGCTCCCAAGGGCTCTGAGCAAGAACTCCTGAGGTTAGCAAGGGCGGATGGACCCCCCTCTCTCTGGGCTCCACTGTGCTGTCTTCGTCTTCCATTTCGCATGAAGATCATGCTCCTGAAATCCCCACCGCAAGGAGCCCTGGTGGTGTAATACTGATTACGAGTCAGACAGCTGCCAGAGGTCAACAGTTCAAAAGCACCAACTGCCCCGCAGGACAAAGACAGAGACCCACAGGCCAGTTCAATTCTATCCGATTGGGTCGCTATAAGTTGGAATCAACTTGATGGCGTTGAGTGACCCTCCCCCCAACCACACCCAAGCCACCCAAACCCAAAAATACTAGGAAGAGAGGAGAATCCCCCCAATAGGCCTCCTCCAAGTCCGTGTCCATCCTTGGGGTGTTGAGAAGGTGAGAGCCCCCACCTATGCCTCTCAGTGATTCCCACAGCCATCAGCAGAGGAGGACGGGCCCCAGCCGGGCCCATGTTGATGACCTCATCCAAGTCCTGCCAATCTCACCAGTGTAGTGGACACCAGTCCGTGGGCACGGTGTGAGCATGTCCTCCGCTGTGGGACCCTCTTGTGTTTCTCATGGCAGAATCACAAGAGGGAGGGAGAGCTGCTGCCCTTCTGTTCTCCCCTGGCTTCTGCTTCTCATCATATGCCCAGTGGGAAATCCTATCAGGAGATTCTAAATGGAAAACAAAGCACCACCCCCATATACAAGAGAGAGCTGCTCCACTGGGTAATATCAATTTCAGACCAACTGAGTGCAGAAGGAGGGGCGGGAGGGAGCCCTTCCAGCAGAAGAGTGAATCAAAATAACCAAATAAAATAAAAAACTGAAGAGGTGCACAGATTGTTCTAATAAACAGAAAGAAACAGAGGCAGGCCATTGCCTTCGTTGATACTCAGCCTCATGAAGAGATCACTGAAGATACGCAAAGTGTGAAGACACCAGATGGTGCCTGGCTATTAAATAATGTCTGAGGTCTTAAAGGCTCATCTTAAAGCAAGCAGCCATCTACGTGAGGTATCAACTAAGTCCACATGGATGGAGGACACAAGGTATGTGATCCAAGAATTGTGAAGAGTAAAATTCAAATCAAGAGGGGGTGGCGGTTACAAAATTGTCAATTTGACAGGATTATGAGTGAAGGGGTGGAGTCTACTCTGTCAATTGGATCACAGCCAATGAGGCTTCTGTGTGGGCATGACCTTCTCCTGAGAATTCTGGGAAATCTGGTATTTCCTCCTTGGAGGTAGGAGAAACTCTGCTCACACCCTGGGAGACATAGGAGCTAACAAGTTCATGGACCCACCCAGGTGCAGAGAACCCTGCCGGCGCTGAGATGTTTCCACTGACACTGGATCCAAAGACTTCCCACCCACTGGCCTGTGAGCTTCTACATTCGGCGTCATTGCATGTGTTTCGTAAGTCTGAAGAGGCCTTTATAGATTGGTATCGGACATATGGGCTAATATCAGACTTATGGACTTGATCTGGACTGGGCTGGCTTGCATATAAACCTCTCCCTTATATACATATGCGTCTTTATGAATCTGTTTCTCTAGTCTACCCAGACTAACACAGAGGGACTGGCAGCAGAGTTTAATTATGAACACCTGACTTGCAGAAGGCTATGGATGGCAGTGGGAGCCTAAAATCCATTTTCAGGGTCCCCACATGAAAAAGCCTCTGATCAATCTTCTCTATTAATAGTCTAAGGATGTGAATAGTCTTGCTGTCAGGCAGAGAGCATGATAAAGTTAATCATGGTCGATATGGTTAGGTTAACATGTAGCACTTGAGCATTTGATCTCTTTTTCAATTATTTCCAGCTTTTAATATTCTCTTTTCGATGGAGGTTTTTCTGTTTTATTTTGTCATAGTGATGGGTTGGTTTTGTGCCGTTGTTCCTGTTTCTTGTTCTGAATGTGTTTCTGTATATGAAGTCCCAGATCAATAAATCAATAGAGACAGGAACTGGATTAACAATTACCTAAGGGCCCTGCAGGGGAGGTTGTGTGGGAAATGAGAAGCCGACAACAGCCATTACAAGGAAGAAGAAAATGTTCTAAGACTGTGCCGATGGCTGCACAACTCCTCTCCCTATGACTGGACTGTAAAATGGTATCAAGCATGGGGTACGTGCCAATAAAACTATTTTTAAAAAAGGAAGAGTCAGGCTGAAGGGCAGAGAGAGTCCACCCCACTGCAACTCTGGAGGCGTTTTCTCCAGACAAGCTGGCCCGGCTCATCATCCCTGGCCCAGGGAGCCGCTGGCTGTGTTATCGCTAAGCAAACAGAAAGCAGTCTCCCATCAGCCCCAGGCTGACCCAGCACTGGCTACCGGCTGCAGGGACCATCCCTCTGGGTCCACACGCCCTGCACCAGACACCACAGTGGCCGATACAGCTGCCAGATAGGAAAGACTTGCTCCGGTCCCTCCGGCCAGAACACACGGCAACACCTGGATTCAGCTCCTCCATCCCAGCTCAGAACCATGGGACCTTGGGTCAAGGCAGGAAGGGAGGGCACCTGTGAGCCTCCCTCGGGTTCATTTCAGCCTTTTCAAGAGGGAGTGGGCACGCAGACCCCCATCCACCTCCCCACCCGCCCTATTATTCCGAAGGATGCCCAGGATCCTGCCCACACTGTCCACTGGCCCTTGTCCTCCATGATGCTGCCCGAGGGCTATTCACGCCCACTCCATTCTGCCAGCATCTCTGACGATGGGCGGGGTTATACAAAAAAAGCCCCACCCAATTCAGCCAAAGAGGGAGGATGGGTGGGTAACAAGGCTTCCTGTTTTAGGGACCCTCAGTCTTCAGTCAGCACAACCTGGGCCTCTGGCCAGTGTGACCCTGGAGAGAGGAAGAGCAAGGAGTGAGGGGGCAACCTCACCAGAGAGGCTCAGGGGCTCTGGGGAGAGCTGGCCTCAGTCCCTCTGAGCTCACACTAGAGCAAAGGTACAGTGAGTGGCTGAGTCCCCTACTCCTACCCCCCATCCCCACGGGGCTATGAACCCACTAGAGAGGGGGTGGGCTGTGCTGTCCCTTACTTTCACGAAGCTCTGAATGTCAACGACCCAAACACAACCACCCAGAGGAAGTGACCATGAGAAATGTCTTCATCTACCAGAAAATGAGACCAAAGCCTCCTCCGTAACCGATCACGGCCCCTGTGATACTTGTAGCTTGTATCCACTGGGCTGAGCCAGGGTTCCCAGAAGTTTGGTACTTAAGACCCAGCAACCCCCTTGATGAGCTCCTCTCAGGGGTGCAGCCTGACACCAAGAAACACAGGAAAACCCTGCTTCCTTTCTGCTGGCTCTGGCTCCTGCATCTAACCCAATTTGAGCATGAACCAACGGCCTGCCTTACTGCCTGCCAGTCCTGGAAGTAGTCTGTGGCCTGTCATCCTGCCCGCTGACCTTGAGTTTATTCGCCTCTGCTAGGTAGCCAGAGTAAGGGCAGGGGGTTGTCCCCCACCCCATGCCTGCGCAGACCCCCAAGACTAGAGGAGGGTGGAAAGGAAATCAGGTGACCATGGGACACCTATGAAGACCCATAACTGAGGATGCTCCATTTCAAGCCCCCAAGCCAGGTGGGAGGGACGCCTGGGCGGTCCAAACTAGGCCCAGGGCCATCTCATCACCCAGGCGAGCTTAACACAGCTAATGGGGTCAACCAATACCTTCAACGCCGCCTTCCCCAGCCAGGGCGTGGGTGAGAAGGGCCCCATGTGTGGGTGTGCTGTCCCACGAGGCGGCTTGTGTCCAGTGGGGACCCCAACGTGGCTTCTGCGCCCCTTGGCACTTCTCTGAAATCATGTGTACTCTTTTGGGAGTGTAAACCCTGAAACTTCTCCCCTCCTCCATCAAAACCCACTTGCATTACAACACGGGCTTCAGCGTGAATTCTTTTTCACGTGAAGCCAAGCACCAAGGTCGTACCCACTCGAGAAGCCTTATGTACCAACCTTGGATTCGCCTCCGCAGCCAAAAGCCTGCCGTCTTTCTGCCGATCTCGGGTGCACGGGCGCCAACAGCTTCACGGGCAGCCCCAGCTTCCTTCACATCCGACCCACAAGCGTGGGCCTTTCCTGCTTCCTGTAGGTCTGTCGCTCCTCTGGCCCCGACTTCTACTGCATGTTTGGTGTTTGCTTCACAGGGTCAACCAGAAAGCACTGCGGAGAGTGTTGTGACCATGACTGTTGGGGGGCCTCCCCTTCTGTTTTGGCTCAGCAGGCCCCCGTCTAGACGGCAACAAGATGCCCATGGCTGTGTGAGCCCCTGGTTGTGGCCGCTGGGTAAACACCCCTTGTTGAGACATTTCTCTTGTCCAGGGACCCTCTGCTTTACCAACATGGTGCCGTTTCCCAGGGGCTGGCCTCCTGGGGATAGATCCGCAATGCTTGAGATGGAGCTATGCTTGAGGGGCTCAACTCACGTTCTTCTCCAATGCTCTCTGAGGGGCCTGAAGGGGCAAGGTTCCCCAGGGAATGACTGTCGCATAGCATGGCCCCGCTAGCCGTGAAGAATATGCGGGCGCGCTGCCAGCATGGGAAGAGGCTTCTGGCACCACCTCCCTGCTCCCCTCCTCACTCGTGCTGTCCCTTCTCCTGAAAGGGCTTCCCAGGACTCTCCATGACCCCTGTGTCCTTCACGAGAAACCTCTCCATGACCCCTGTGTCCTTCACGAGAAACCTCTCCATGGCCCCCTGTGTCCTTCACGAGAAACCTCTCCATGACCCCCTGTGTCCTTCACGAGAAACCTCTCCATGTGACCCCCGAGGATCCCCAACAGTTACCATAATCCAAGCCGGCTTCTGGCCCGAGACAAGTACATTACTGGTGACCCTGCCCACGGCCACCCGCCGCTCCGCTTGCAGACACGCTGCAGGAGGCTTTGCTCGGAGTAAGCCTGGGGGTGTGAGCCGATCCCCTCAGCAGTCCTTGTCCCACGTGCCTTCCTTTGAGCAAGCACTCTGTGATCCAGCGCGCGCCAACAGGCCTCCCACATGCAAGTCTCTGGACTGGCAACACATTGTGCTGGGGAGGGGCTGTGAGGACGGACAGGGAAGACGGTCACAGCATTTTTGGAAATCTCCTGGGAAGAAAGACGTCCCTTTTGCGTAATCATCCCAGCGTCCAGCTATTGCCTGAGGGCTTACCAGAGATTTGTAAAGACAAGTCTGGCTGTCGGCCTTATTCTCACCTGATAAAAAAAACTGTTGTGGGTTTTCAATCATGTATTTTACTTAATTTGTTTTTGTTGTTGGAAATCTACACTGCAGATCACACACCAGATCGACAACAGCTGCTGCCTCATCCCGAGTTTCGAGTCTCACTTTGTGGGCTTCAGGTGGCCCTGAGCAGTCTTGCTTTAAGATAAGAATCATCTTCGGCTTGGCTCCTCCCAGCACACATTCCCTCGAGACTGAAGCAATTTCAGGAGCTGAAGCCAAAGTGCTGCACTTGGCAAATTAAGACTGTGAATGTGCGCTCTCTCAGGCCTTTTCCAACCAGGCCGTAAGACGTCCGACCGGGCTAAGCTGTGGGGCCTGGCTGACGGGCCGGGGCAGCAGCTTCCGGAGAACGAATCGAGATGTTCCAAGTTACAATCTGTGTGGGCCGGGGCCGGGGCAGCATAATGCAGTGTGACTACAGGGAGCAATCTAAAAGTCAATATGTGAACAAGCAGCCGGCGCAGCAGCTAGGAAAACAGCCAACCAATGGGCTCTCAACCCCCTGGGATTCGGGCACCACCACCACCTTGCTCCCCAGTAGCACAAAGCAATGAACTTTCAACCCAAAGCAATGCCCGAACCACGGAGAGAAAGGAAATCCCCGGAACCCGGGAGGTGTTGGTGAACTCCTCTGGAGCCGTCACAAGAAGGTCCCGGGTCAAGCTCACCACCGTCGGTGCCGTCCATTGGCTGCCCCGCTCTCAGGTGCTGCTGCATGCGCCCGAGTCCGGGGCCAGCCAGCCTCCGAGTGAGCCGCCGCCTGGTCCGGGCAACGCCCCATCACTGTGGCTGGGTGCGCACCTGTGAGGCTCTTCGGGCGGGAAATACCTCGGTTCTTGGCTTTGCCCAAGGAAGAATTCGTGCTGAAGCCTGGTTTGTGATCCAGGTGGCTTTCATCAAGGAGAGAAGAAGTCTCAGGGTTACAGTCTCAGACTACACACTATTTCCCGCTGGGCCCACAACTGCACACGGGCAACCTGGCGGGACTGCTCTCCCACACGCGGTAGCCTGAGGCCAGAAGGACCTCAGCGCTGCCAAGCAGGCGCAGGAGTAGGGTCCCAGGGGAGAGGGCAGAAAGCTGAAGAAAGCAAGGGGCTGGGTGTCCCGCTGCTGAGATAGTTAAAGCCTCTGGCTGGGGAGGCATAGTTGATGGTATTGGTTGACCCACTGGCTGAATTAAGTCCACCTGGGTGAGGTCATGAGCCTGGGCCTAGTTTGGGCCGCCCAGGTCTGAGAGAGAGAGTGGGGGTGGGGGTGGGGGAGGGGGAGGGGGGGAATCGGAGCATGCCCAATTAATTAGTCCTTATGGCTGGCTAAGGCTCCCCTGGTTTTTCTTCCCAACCTCCTGGAGGGGGCCTTCAGGCCCGGAGAGGGACAAGCCCCTTGTTGTAGGCACCCAGTCAATCCATCTTGTTGAAGGTACTCTTTCTCTCTGCCCCTCGACTCCACCAAGCATGTCTCCTGGATCTGATCCCGCCTGATCGCAGGTCCAGAGTCTGCGAGGCGGCCAGCATGGCCCTCATTAAATCGTGACAGTGAGGAGGAACGAGCTGCTGTGCCTGCCCGGCTACCAAGGCTTTCGCTCTGACTCGGCCTAGGCCGGTCTCCAGTGCCTGTCATCCAGTGATGGTGGGGGCTGGCTGCTGCTCGGGCGGTTCCGATGCGTGGCGGCCCACGCACAACAGAAGGAACCACTGCCCAGTCCCGTGGCCTCTCCATGACCATCAGCTTGCTCAGGTCCACTCTGTGTCCGCCATTGCAACTGTGAATGCCTCCCACCCTACGGACAGTAAACGACTGCGACTCACGGTTTCCCGCGTCGGCTGCTTTTCAGAAGTAGCCCGAGAGGTCGTTCTTCCCAGCAGCTCTGTAGCAACCTGTGCACCGTGGTGGCCCTGCTGGTTGCTGAAACGCTAGTCTTCTCACAGTGTCAGATCTGGATGACCAGGAGATGGGATCAAAGGAGAGCGGCACAGAAGCACCAGCTCTTAGTGGCAAGAGCCAACTGAGCATTTCCTCTCCTGAGTCCCAGGCCTCCACGGGAACCGTCGGGGCTGGTGCTGCCCTGGTGACCACAAGGGTCTTGGCTGTGTCACCTCCTCCACCAGGACCCCCTCCCTGAGAGCTAGGAGTTGAGCTCCACTTGAAAACTACCCGGGTGTCCCAAGACTCCATTTCACACCAAGGCCTTTGGTGACACTTTCCATGCAGGTCAAGGTCAGCTGGACCAGGGTTGGTTCCATTAGAACAGCAGTTCTCAAGCTGTGGGTCGCAACCCCTTTGGGGGTCAAATGACCCTTTCACAGGGGTCGCCTAATACATCCTGCATAGCAGATATTTACATTATGATTCATAACTAGCAAAATTAGTTATGAAGTAACAATGAAAATAATTTTATGGTTGGGTGGTCACCACCACATGAGGAACTGTTAAAGGGTCACGGCATTAGGAAGGCTAAGAACCACTGTATTAGAGGAGCCAGGCCCCACTGGGTGCCTGCCAACTTGGGTTAGCAGGAAGTGAATGCTAGAGGCTAGTCAGGTGATGTATTAGCTGAAGAAATGACCACCACAATGCTATAAACCCAGAGGCTATGGGTCCTGGGCACAGGGGCAGCGTGTGCGTACCTAGAGCCAGAGTGTGCCATGGCCCCTGTGGGCTCCGAGGGTCCTCTGCTCACACAGAGCCCTCCTGAAGCAACCCAGGCCCAAAGGCCATGTGAGCAGGGTGAGATCGGGGTGCTGGCCTCCCCTGCAGCCGGTGCTCCTCCATACCACCTGACAAGCATCCTGCATCCTTTCATGGCCCCTGCCAATCTTGGAGAACGGAGGTTACGTGAAAATATATAGCCCACCCCCCAGGGGGACGAATCACAGAGAGGCGGGTGAAGGGAACAACGGACAGTGTCAGACACAAAATAACAACCATAATCTATAACTGATCGAGGTTTCACGAGTCGGCAGGCGGTGGGTAAGGTAGGGTGAAAAAGAGGAGCTGATACCAAGGGCTCAAGTAGGAAGAAAATGTTTTTGAAAAGTTGAATGGCACCCTATGTACAAGTGTGCTTAATACGATTGAATGATGGATTGTCATAAGATTTGTAAGAGGCCCCACCACCCAGTAAATTGATTAATTAAAAAACAACAACCTCCGCCCCCCCCCCCCAAAAAAAAGCCCTTACAAGGCAAGCCTTGTGTGCGGGGAAGAGGGCACAATGGCCCTGCCAGTTCTCCACAGAAAGTCTACAGAAGGCAGGGAAGCCAGCCAGCCCTGCCGTGTGGTGGGTGTGCGGTTGCAGAAAGAAAGCGGCCACACGGGGACTCGGGCCGGGGAGGGCCATGTTCTGAGCAGACGCGGTCAGCATTGACCATGGCGCACCTGCTGTGTCACTTTCTGCCCCCCAGACGGCCGCCCTGGGGTGTTGCTCTTGGTCTGGGCACCTAGAAGTGGGCACAGGGGTTAGCAGCCGAGAAAATGAAATCGCCTAGGCTGGGGGTGGCCTCACTGAATGAGGACGTACGAGACCTGTGTGGATGGCTCCCCCATGTCCCCCTGCCCCCTCCCGATCTACTGTCCTCCCCCTAGTGGCTCAGCACAGACTCGGTGTCCCCTCCCCCATGGGCAGGACACCGAGGGCACAGAGGCCTGTCTGTGCTCAGTGAAATATTTATCTGCTGATAAGCCCTCACCTCCAGATCCAATGGTTGTCTAGAGGGCCCATGCATGGCCAGCCTCCTGCTGCCCTTCCCTGGAGGGGACACTCATGCAGTTTGACACAAGCCACAGTGAAGCTCTGTCCACTTCTCAAGGACTGAGAACAACGGGGGGGAGGGGCGGGGAGACTCCCTTCCTCCACAATGGCTTCCTTGAACCCACTCCCACAGAGCCCAACATTTTTCTTCTCTGCCATGGGACCTAGGGGTCCCCAGCTCAAGGAAGTGGATGGAAGGCCTAGGGATGCAAGGAGTCCCTGGCCAGTGACTAGCGCCCCTTTGACCTCAGGCTCACCCAGTCCTGATGCCTGGTCACAATATACAGGCAGGGTAGATTCTGTACGGGCAACACCCAGCAGGCACAGGGTGTCGGGTGTCAGGTGCCAGAACCTCTCCTGAGATCAGAGCCCTCCTTCTGCATGCATGCTACTGTCTTCCCCCTAGTCTGCAGCCGCCCCCCACCCTGCGGAGACCCGGGACCAAACCTCCCACCCAGGCTCCCGGCTCCTGTGACTCGTATGGTCTAGTCCCTCTGTTGCACCCAGTGTGGTTGCAGGGCACCCAGCCCTGGCCCGGATGCCCTCGGGGCCCCTTGGTTGGCACTGACCTCTCCCCAGACAGGTTCTCACGGGCAGGTTGGCTGCCCCTGCCGCTGGCTTAGGCAAGAAGGCAGTGACGGTTGGGATGGGACCCAGTGGAGCATGTGCAGGAGGCGGCCAGGCATTCACACTATATCCTAACCACCGAACTACTTGCTTCACAGACTGTCCTGGCTGCAGTCGGAGCCTGGTGGCGCAGTGGGGAGGCGCTGGGCTGCTAAATGCCATGTCAGGACCACCAGCCCCTGTGCAGGAGCAAGATGGGGCTTTCTACTCCTGGGAAGAGGTGCCATCTCAGACCCCCGGGGGCAATTCTAGCCTGTCCTGTAGACTCACTGTGAGTCAGCACTGACTCCAGTGCAGTGAGTTTGGTTCCAGGTCAGGGAGCCC
Source organism: Tenrec ecaudatus (assembly GCF_050624435.1). Classification (NCBI taxonomy): domain Eukaryota; kingdom Metazoa; phylum Chordata; class Mammalia; order Afrosoricida; family Tenrecidae; genus Tenrec; species Tenrec ecaudatus. The sequence goes on from NC_134546.1 coordinate 1,525,764, forward strand.
TGGCAGCATAGTGGTTACAAGTTTATTAGGCTGTTCCCCGCAAGGTCAGCAGTTTGAAACCACCAGCCGCTTTTCCAGAGAGGACGAGGCTTTCTGTTCCCATACAGAATTACTCTCAGAAGCCCACTCGGGGCCCGTTCTGTTCTGCTCTCGTGGGTCGTCGTGTGCTGGGATGGACAGGTGGCGGTGGACTGGGCTTGGCGGGATCCTACTCCCTTCCTCTCAGACCATCAGCCTGCACACGCAGCCTCGTGGGGCATGAGCAGCTCTTTGCAGGGCACCTGGATGAAGCGTGTAGGAGCCGAGGGAAAGTGTGCAGGGAGCGTGTGGTACAAACCACGCCGACTGTTGTCCAGCCTGCTCACGACGGGGCTTTCTCCTGAGGCCCTTCAGTGAGAACATGTCCCTCCGACGGACTTCACCGTGCAAGTCCTCCTCACGGCTGCCCAGTCCTTCGAGCCGCCCCGCGGGTCTCCGGGGCCCGAAATCCTTTAAGGGCCAGAAAGCTGCAGACCAGCTGGCAGTTCAGATTGCTGCCCAGCTGCTTGCTGGTTGCTTGTTGCTTTGTGGGCCACCCCACCTTATTTGGCAGGTCCTGGCCCTCTCCGTCAGGCTCACCTCCATGGTTTCGGCCCCCAAGAGGACAACCTTTCAGAAAGGAGTCATCCGAGGCCCCCCTGGCTGGTAGACATCAAGATTGGCCAATGGGAGGCCCTCCTGCGGGAAGGGCAGGCAGAGGACTTCTACTTTGTGCCCTGGAGCACGACAGGCCTGTGCTCCCCCGAGACCCCTCCTCCTGGGCGCTCACTGCACCAGGCCTGCTTTCCTTGCCCTTTTTGCCCTCTGACCTGTAGGGAGGTCATCTGGTCCTACCTACAAGCCTCCGTGCCCCGACATCCCTTGTTCGTCTGTTTTTAAGAGTCTCTCTGTGTGAACCATCTGGGATGCATTGTTTTTCCTGCCAGGCCTCTGACATCTCCCTGCATCTCATCAGCTGACAGCGCCAGCCATGTCTCGCCAGCCCAGTGCTGATCACGTTGTCTTTGTGGCTGAGCCTCCACACTGCAAGCAAAGCCAGCTCTCCCCTCAGCCCCTGGCCCCCTTTGACACGCGTCTATGGGGCAGCTTAGCGTGGGCTGCCAGCAAGCTGACATCAGGGTGGAAGAACACAGAGGTTCCACAGGCCTCTTCTGGAATCTACCGATTCTGCTGACCCACTGGGTTTGGCAAGAGCAACTTCAGTTTCAAGACGCTTAAATCACTTCTTTGTTCTTTCCGCTGTGTGACCAGGGCGCCACGAAGCCTCTGGGAAATGCCGCTGGGCTGGACATTCGCCTTCCTTTCTTTCCTTTGCTCCATTTCGGAGGGGCCGCACCTAGGTGCTGGGGGGACGCGGCCACGCTTGTTCATGGGCTCAGGCTGCAGGAGATCTACAGAGGACCCCTGATGTACTACAGTGAGCGCCCCCCTGATAGCACCCAGCACCTCCATGGAAGAGACCAGGAGGAGAACTCAAAACCCCTGCCATCAAGTCAGTGCCAGCCCACCGTGGCCCTGCCAGGCTGTAATTTGTTACAAAGGCAGAGCATCTCATCCTTCTCCTGAGGCGCAGCTGGTGGTCCCAACTCTGACCTTGTGGTTAAAAGCCCCATGGGAAGCTCACTACATCAGGAAGGCAGTTTAGGCAACTGGACACCCCCTTAGGGAAGGGTCGCTGGGCGGAGCCGAGCCAGTCAGGGTGCAGGGTAGCAATGATGAAACATACAACTTTCCTCAAGTTCCTAAATGCTTCCTCCCCCAACTATCATGATCCCAATTCTACCTTACAAATCTGGCTAGACCAGACGATGTACACAGGTACAGATAGGAACTGGAAACACAGGGAATCCAGGACAGATAAACCCCTCAGGACCAGTGGTGAGAGTGACCATACCAGGAGGGTAGAGGGAAGGTGGGGGAGAGAGGGGGAATCAATTACAATGATCTACCCATGACCCCCTCCTAGGGGGATGGGCTACAAAAAAGTGGGTAAAGGGAGACATTGGTCAGCTTAAGACATGAAAAAATAATAATTTATAAATGAAGAGGGTTGACAAGGGAGGGAGTGGAGGGGAAAAATGAGAAGCTAATACCAAGGGCTCAAGTAGAAAGAAAATGTTTTGAGAATGACGATGCAACAGATGTACAAATGTGCTTGGCACAGCGGATGGGTGTATGGATTGTGATACGAGTTGTACGAGCCCCCAGTAAAACGATTAAAAAGAAGAATGCAGCCGAGGACACGCCCTCTTCTGTCAAGTCGCCGTGTGTCGGAGTCCGTGTATGTCCCACAACTGACGCACGCCCCTTCCTCCTTCTCTGACAACATTTTCCCCTCTCGAACTCGCTTCAGGGGCTACCTCCCATGGGGAGCCTCAGTCTCCCCCTCATTTGCCCTTTCGTCCCTCCAGCTCTGGGTCTGGTCTACCCAGTGCCCGGCCGTGACTCCAACCCCTCACTCGTCACTCACAGTGCAGGGGGACCCTGGGACCCGAGGACAATGGTGACCTAACACCGCCTTGGCCCTCGAGGCCTCCCGTGCAGTGAGGGAGGAAAGCCAGCAAACAGACCGCACCGCCTGAGCCCGGTGCCCAGTCACGTTCAGGGGTGTCCCAGGAACCGTGCGCAGGGAGGCCAGGGCGGGCGCTGGCTCCACCTCTGACGGTGAGTTTCCAGGAGGAGGATCAAGTTCCCAGCTAGCCTACTTCCCACACCTCAGAGGAAAGAGGTTCCCTACCTAGGTGAGGACACCTGAGTGACAGCACACAAACACGCAGCTCTGCTTAGCCCTCTACCCAGGTGGGGCCACCTTCCCACCTGCCGTTCCCCTCCAGCCCTGTCACGGGGACTCCATGACGCCAGGAAGGCAGGGCTCCTCCAGCACCCACGGGGTTGCAGGAGCTCACCTGGTGTGGTCACCGCTGAGGAGATGGCCATCTGCCCGTCGAGCCACGGGCCTCATCTCCGGGCACCTGGTCTGCCTGGCTCACAAAGCACGGTGTGGGGGACCATGTGGAAAGGATCATTTCTGTGGCTTGGCATTCACTCCTGGTCCGGGGTGGAGAGAGCGTGGAGGGAAGTGAGTTACTAAAGGCCCAAGTACCTGCCCCACCTAGAGGACACTGCCAGAGGCCACCCCAGTTCAGACCAGCTGATGTCTTGTCTAGACTGCCTCGGGGCGCTTCTTCCCCCTCGCCTCAACCCTGCTCCCTTCCTTTCCCTCCCAGTGTTCTCACCAAGAGCCCTCGCCAGCCACGCCCAAACCAAAGCCGCCACCCCTGTGCCTGTTCATCTCACTCCAAAACCTGGGTCATCAAGTCCAGGCCGACCAGTCGTCCTACTCATGGGGACCCTATAAAGGGGTCCAAGACAGTTCGTCTTTGTAGGAGCAGCAGCCGCATCCTTCTCTCCAGCAGAAGCCGGTGGATTTGAACCTCCAACCTTGCGGTCAAGTGGCCCTAACCTACAGCTCCAGCAGGGCTCATTCCTTAGTGAACAGCACATACTGATCTTTCTCTCAGAGCCGGCTTCCAGGGGGAACCCAACCCGGCACAGAGCGAGTCTCTGCCAGGGGACAGCTACGTGTGTCTTTATATTTAGAGCGCGGTTCTCAGCCTTCCTCACGCTGCCACCCTTTCATACAGTTCCTCAGGTGGTGGTGACCCCTCCCCAACCATAGCGTTGTTTTTGTTGCTACTTTATAACTGTCATTTTGCTACTGTGATGAATCGGCATGTAAATATCTGATATGCAGAATGCATTTTCATTGCTACAAATTGAACTAATTAAAGCATAGTGATGAATCACAAACATAATATGGAATTCTATATTGTGAAATATTTATTTCTAATGAGAAATAAGTGAAATTTTGTCTTGAAGTATGGTGTAGTATGGGTAAGTCTTCACGCCGGGTACTCGTATGTGGGCGAATCTGCACGTAGGCGGACCTGCCTGGTACTCGTATGTGGGTGAATCTGCACGTAGGCGGACCTGCCTGGAGGCGGATAGAGGAATAGTGTCTCAGTTCCCAAGACCATCAGAAATATATTCTCCGATGTTCTTATGCAACCCCTGTGAAAGGGTCGTTCGACCCCCAGGTTAGAGAACTGCTGATTTAGATAGTAATGAGACTTGGTGACACTGTGGTTAAAGCACCCGGTTGCTAAGCAAAGTGTCATTGGCTTGAATTCGGCACTCTGCAGGAGAAAGACGTGCAGTCTGCTTCCATAAAGATGTGTGGCCTTGGAAACCCACCCTCAGGGGAGCAGCTCTACTCTGTCCCAGAGTCACTAAGGGCTGGAATCCAGGGTTGGTCGGTTGGTGGGGAGGGGTCTTCTTTAGAGGAAGACATTAAGGCCCTGTCTAGTGACAGGATGTCACCTGCTGGCCAGCCACACTGTGTGTCCTGAGCAGCGGGACTGGAAAGACCAGTCCACGCCCTGGCCAGCCAGCCAGCCAGCCACCCATTCAGCCCATCCGGAGAGACTCTAAATAAAGACTCAAACCATCTGGTGCTGGGGCCAAGGGCATCCTTCTATAGCCACACAGCCTAGCAACCAGGTCAAGTGCACGGTGGCGGTGGGCTTACACAGAGGTGGACAGATAGATCTGTGTGTTTCCCTGTTCAGTGCCTTTGGGATCCATCTTCAGTATTTTCCTCAGGGAAATAGCTTTTCTGCAAAGGGCTTATTTTGAATTTTCTCCCCCCGCCCCAAGGCCACAAAGAGCCCCTTAAAGTGCCCTGGGTTTATGCTGGTGGGCACGGCTTGGCCCACTTTATCATCCCCCGAGCACTCAGTGTGCTGAGAGACCAGCAGCCGCAAGCCACCAAAGGCACCTTCCCTGGCTTCCACCCTTCAGGAGAGGCATTCCACGGCCCAGGGACCTTGGCAGCCTTCTGATGAGCTTGGAAGCTGGAGGAGGGAGAGGGATGGGGAGGGAGGGAAGTTCAGCCCCTTGGGATGGAGAAGTCACAGCACCCTAGGGAGCAGGCCGCCCGCCCGCAGCTCTCGGCTCCATGTGGAGGCAGGTAGCTCAGGCTGAGAGAGAAATCGGAGCGTCTAATTACACTTCTCTTCTGCCATGTTTGAGTCCCTAAGCTATTTCGATATCTCGGCGATTGGTTGAAAGTTAGCTAAGCTCTTGGTTTATTTGTTTGTTTCCTCGCTCTTAGCCCAGGATGCTTCCGGAGTAAGGATTTGTGCTCCACAACTCACCACTGCTGAGTCAAAGCCGGCGCCTAGTGACCCCCTAGGGTGCCGCAGTACAGCCCTGTGGGTTCCCAAAACTAAACCTTTGGGGGAGTAGAAAGCCTCAGCTTGCTCCCTGGAGATCTGGTGGTTTTGAATGGCTGACCTCGTGGTCAGCAGCTCAGTGCAAAACCGGCCACCCACCAGGGCTTCTAATGACGCGTGTGGGAGAGGACAGTGAAGGAGAGCCACTCACTCGTGTTTGCCATCTCGGACATGTGTGTCTGTGCACTGATGGGACCCCGGGTTCTCAACCAGGGCAATGCTGTCTCCCGGGGACACTGTTCAGTGTCTGCAGACATTCAGGGTTGTCAAGTGCTGCCGACATCTAGTGGGTAAGGTCAGGATGCTCAGAGACAGAGAGGATGAAGGTGATTTGGTGTGAAACATCAGTAGTGCCCAGGGTAAGAAACACTACTGTGTTTGCCCATAATCCCATGTCCTCCTCCAGGTCTGTGCTTCCTGGAGCACGTCAGACACCATGCCTGCTCCCACTCTGGACCTGCAACCGGCTGGAGGGATGGCCCGCCCTGGGAACAACCATCTTGTTTGTGACGGCAGCGGAGCTGAGGAGCAAAGACGTGACACCCCCACTGTCCGGTCAAACGAAGAGCAGCCTTGACCTCGACCCACGCACTCTCCAAAAGCCCGTGTCCTGTGGAGGTCTTAGAAAACAAGAAATTCCCACATCAGGGACATGCCCAGAGGCACAAAGACACGCATCCCTTTTAACCTAGGTGACGGACAGTGGCTAACCACACTGTGAAGGTTCTCTCTGTAGTTAGTTTGGAGACCGTCTCTGTGATGCTGGGAAGTCAGATTCCCCACACATGGACACTGACTTGATCAGCCTGGGAAACTCTCATGCCTGTTTCTTGACGGGCTGTGCTGCAGGGTCAGCAGTACGAAACCACCAGCCGATGCGCAGGAAGAAGGTGAGACTTTTCTCCACTCAGGCTTCCCAACCCTATGGGGGCAGACCCCGGGTCCCGTGTGGTTGCCATGAGTCAGAATGGACCCTGGCCGTGAGCAGGGTTTGGTTTGGGGTTGCTAACGTTCCTAGACTACAGGCAGGGCACGCCCACGGTTTCCAAAGCCAGAGGGAGGGCAGTAGCTGCAGCTTTCAGGCAGGGTGCTCCTACCATGAGGCCTTTGAAGTGGCCAGGGGAGAAGCCCTTACGTGAAGACAACAAGCCCGACTCGCCCTGGCCAGCCCTCGCTCGTCTCCCACTTCAGTGGCGCGGTTCAAAAGAAGGAAGAGATGTGCCGGGATTTTCACATGCTGCTTTTCCAGTCATTCTTTCTTTCAAAGCCACATTCCTGACTACAAATGCCCAGGAGTGGTCCTTGAGTTGCCCACGCTTTTCATCTGAAATATTGCCATTGAAACAAAGGTATCACTCCCTGCTGCCTCCGCACCCCGAAAGCAATGCCAGGAACTCGAGCGGAGCTGACGGCCGTGCCGGCATCTCTGCCACCAGCTCCTGAACCAGACTGGCACTGACGTCGTCACTGGGTGCGTGGAGTTGGTGAAAGCGAATGGCCACATCTCTCTTCCGCAGAGCAGCTCGTGAGTCTGCGTGGACTCTGAGTCATAGGGACCCTGTGGGACGGAGAAGAGCTGCTCTTCCCAAGCTCGGCTCCTAAGGCTGTAAGTCTTTATAGCTGCTGACCACCACCTCTTCCACCGGCAAAGCTGATGGTTTGAACTGCTGACCTTGTGGTTAGCATAGCAGCCGCATGCGTACCCTGCTGGGTCATCTGAGTTCTTAAGTAACTTCTCTCAAAAAACCAAACTCACTGCCAAAGAGTCCATTCTGATTCACAGTGACTCTGTAGGACAGAAACTCCTGTGGGTTTCTGAGACTGTCACTCTTTACCAGAGTAGAAACCTACGTCTTTCTCTTGTGGATTTGAACTATTGGCCTTGCGGTTAGCAACCCAACATTAACCACCACACCACCGGGCTCCTAGAGTCTAGTAAATCCAAACAAAGGTCTTTGGATAAGCAATCTAGAGGAGAAAACAACGGGATCGATGGTTCTGGAGAGACATAGGAGGGGGGGGGGAAAGGAAGTGGTGTTAGCAAACCCAGGGACAAGGAAACAAGTGATCCAAAATCAGTGGTGAGAAGAGTGTAGGAGGCCTGGTAGGGTTTGATCCAGGGCAATGTAACTGAGAGGAATTATTGAAACCCAAATGAAGACTGAGCATGATAGTGGGGCAAGAGGAAAGTCAAAGCAAATAGAGGAAAGAACTAGGAGGCAAAGGGCATTTATAGAGGTCTAAATACAGGCATGTACATATGTAAATATATTTATATATAATGATGGGGAATAGATCTATGCACATATATTTATAGATTTAGTAATAAGGTAGCAGGTAGACATTGGACCTCCACTCAGGTACTCCCTCAATGCAAGAACACTTTGTTCTATTAAACTGGCATTCCATGATGCTCACCTTCCTGATACGACTGCTGAAGACAAATGGGTGCATAAGCAAATGTGGTGAAGAAAGCTGATGGTGCCTGGCTATCAAAAGATATAATATCTGGGGTTTTAAAGGCTTGAAGGTAAATAAGCAGCCATCTAGTTGAGAAGCAACAAAGCCCACATGGAAGAAACACACCAGCCTGTGTGATCACAAGGTGTTGAAGGGATCAGGTATAAGGCATCAAAGAATAAAACATCATATCATTGTGAATGAGGGGAAATGCAGATTAGGGACGCAAAGTCCATCTATAGGCAACTGGACATCCCTACAGAAGGGTCACGGGGAGGAGAGGAGCCAGTCAGGGTGAGTGCACTTGGTTCTCTTCTCAGACTGAACAACTCACTCCCTCGACTCTGTATCTGCTTCAGGTCCATATGGTCAAAGTGTGTCCCAATTTTCTAAACGTTTCTCAAAGTCAGCTTTAAGGAGAGTTTGGGCTGAGCTGAGTATAATGGACGTGTTTGTGGTGCCTGCTGTGACCAGGCTCCAGAGAAGATGGGGCTGTCTGCTCACAAAAGACTGACAGCCTTGGAAACCCACAAGGGGGCCCCACTCTGTCCACCAGGGCCACTGTGCCAGAACCGACGGGTGGCTGTGGTGGCTATTAGCCTGAAGACAGGCAGACACCCCTGCTCAGCAAACCTAACAGGCGCCAGACAGCGCGACTCGGAGTGGTTGACGCTTTCCATGGGGCATTCCCAGGAAGGTCTCCTTAAAATGGACTATCACGGATGTGATCATTTGATTTATGACATTTCATTTACAAAACGTGCATTTTATGGGCTTTTTATTGTTAGTAAGGGCAACTGTAATGCTGCTGTTGACGTCTAGTTTGTGAAGCGCGTGGGATTAGACGGGTGCCTTTTCTCTGGAACCTGCAAGGTCTTTACGACGGCTTTCCCTAGAAGCATGGGCTGGCTCCCAGCTTAGAAAACATGACCGTGCTCAGGATAGACCTAGAGACGCACAGCCAGAAGGGAGGGGCGGGGAGAAGACTGGCACTCACAAACGTGTCCTCCTCTCCACAAGGAACAAAGCCCCTGGGCAAAGGGCACTCAGGAAGTGCCACCCTGGTGCCAAGCTTAACACCAGGTGGCTCTGGAGTAGGCTGCTCAAACCCAGAAGCCATTCCTAAGGAGAAAGATGAGGCTGTCTGCACCAGTCAAGATGTGCAGTCTTGGAAACCTCGAGAGGTTCACTATGAATCAGGATCAACTTGATGACAGTGGCTTGGGTTGGGGTTTGAGTTTATCATTATTGATTATTCTTAGGAAACAGGGCCTCTGCACTGTAACCTGGGGCAAAGACAAGGTCGCTGAGCCTCCCTGCCAATCTTTCCCCACGCTCATGATCGAGCTTTGTGCCGGGACATAACTGCTCCTGGATGCTATGGTCAGGAAGTGACCGCTATACTTACCCCAGTGGGGATGGGAAAAATGCTGTGTCATGGTTCACTTGACAAACAGCTCTTTGGAATGGTCAAGGCCTGTGACTGTAAACCCTTGGCCGTGAACGCTGAGCAAATTGGCAGAGATTTTTCCTAACGGCCCTAGGGAGGACTGCACATGCTTTTCACACGTGTTTGTGATGGAAAATGGACATTCTGTGTACAACCAAAGAACTGGAAGGTGGCCTGTCCTCTACGCATGCTAAGCACCAACCCAACTAAACCCGCCCCGATTGATGGCAATGACTTTGGAATCAGCCCAAGAAAAGAAGGTAGCAGAACAGAGTTCATACAACTGTTGTCTGGGTGAAAAAACAAAGGTGGCTTCTCCTCCATGCCATCTGCACATTACGGCACCTGGGATCTTAGAGGTAGAGGCGTGAGCTCCAGGGAGGACTGGAGGCACATGCTGGGAATAAGACCTACAGTCAGCGTGGCGACACAGTTCTCTACTGGCAATCCCCCACAGCCACACTGGGGCTTGTAATAAAGAGCTAGCTGACTGCACAGAGAAAGGGATCCATGTAGGGAAGTGTATCTTAGTTGTCTCTCTTTTTTTTAAGTGATATTTTTACAGTTTCATTTCTTTTTCTTCTTCACCATGTTCTAACAAGTGTCTTTTATTTTTGGAATCATTTCAATGACATGTAATGGTTTAAACATTTTAAAAACAGTTGAGCAATCACCACCACAATCAATTTTACAGCATTTTCTTCATTTGTGGATCTACTATTACTGTTAGATCTCTCAGGGTAGAGATAGACCTTGGTCCTTGGCTCCGCGCAAGAAAGAATTCATGCCGAGGCTTGGTTTGTGATAAGAGAACATGAAATATTTTGAGCTGCTGATAAAGGTGTCTTGGTGGAGTAGCGGGGTACCCACTGGGCTCCTAACTTAAAGGTCAGCAGTTCAGAACCACCAGGTGTTCTGCAGGAGAACGATGAGACTTTCAACTCCCTGAAGACTGACAGTCTCAGAACCCCAAAGGGATCATTCTACCCCATCCTAGAGGTTCACTGTGAGTGGGAACCACCTCAATAGCAGGGAGTTTGGGATTTTCATTGCTTTTAGGCATTCTGACAACCATAATTTAAAAGAACCGTTTCATAATCTTGCACACCATCTATTTCAAACAGACCCCAGGCCTCCCTGTGCCTAACTCTGATGCCCTTCTGTGGGGGAAGGGCCAGCCCCCACCACTAATCATGGGTTCAGTAAGCACAATTGTACGGTTGAGATACATAAATATTATATTAAATTCATAGAAAGCATGAAAGATAAGAGATATTGAAATAATGGAGTCGGACACATTGAAATAATGGAGCATGCTAACCTCAGCCCCACTTGGTGGTCCACATGGAGATGGGAGACCAGAGGGCAGGAGAGAGGTGGAGGGGGGGAGGAAGGACAAGGGGAAAGGGAACAGGGGAGAGAGGACCAGAGAGGAGAGGGGGAACCGACGAGAGGCAAAGAGGGCTTCTGGATTGCTAACCAAGGCCTATATATCTTTGGGGGGCATGTAAGCCCACCAGTTACAGGTAAAGACATATGTCACAGGAAGGGGTGGAACTACCAAGGCCTATCTATCTTTGGGGGCGTCCAAGCCCACCAGTTACAGGTAAAGACAGGTTGCACTGTAGGTTATATAGCAGTGAGAGGGGGACAATCTAGGGATGTACACGCAATAGGAAGAGGAGGGATTGGGGGTATCCATGTGACAAGAGGATTCTAGATTCAGGATGGCAGCCTAACTTTGGATGTCACTGAGCAGGTCTGACCTGCTCTCTGGATCTCCATGGACACCATTATCAGTAGTGTAAACCCCACCCACAGGGACCAGACTAATGGTAGGAAGCCTTAGGCAGAAGTAGTCCATTGTCCTTAGGAGCAGGGAGCGGGTCCTACCTGTGGTGGGACCAGACAGTAGTCTAGCAACTGACAGTAGTCTAGCAACTGACAGTAGTCTAGCAAGGTAACTTGACCATCATTTACCACTGGCTGCAAGCAGTGTCCTAACTCTAACATATATTTGGGGGATCTTTCTGTTTCCCCACACTCTTCTCTCACTTACAGCAGCTGCCAGAGCTCTGCAGATCCTGGAGAGTGGATCTAAGTCAGGGAGAGAAAGACACAGATTCCCATGGTAGAAAGGCTTGTTAATTAACAATACAAGGCAAAGGAAATACCTTCACAAACAAGAAAAGAGAAATGGAAGGAATTCTCTAGGGACTAGTGCTGTCTGTGGGGCTGCCAGACAGTGGGCTGGAAGCTTCTGCGGACTCCACGGATGCACAGGTCAGGCAGCAGGCTGCTGGCTCGTATCCCTCAAACCAGAGGTCAGAGGTGATGAGAGGAACGCAGAGCCCAGAGAGCGGGCTTTCTGCCAGAGTATTTTTACAGATTTGGTGCAGGCCTCGCCGCCAAGGAAAGACCTGTCCGACTGACGGGCTGCTGACACCTTTACAAGTGGAGGATTGCCTCTACTCGTTGCACCACTGCGAATCTGACCGACTCAGAGCGCATGGCACCAGGGCGAGTTCCCCGAGCGAGTTCTCAGCTGAGAGAGACAGCATCGATCGTTAAAGAGACAGCAGGGATGGCACGGGCCACGCAGGCAGAGAAGCAAACGGCGTGTTGGAAGCCTGTGACAGGAAAAACGGCGAAGGCAAATGTTTGGTTTCGAGAAAGCAAGCAGCACGGTGGGAGGCACAGCTGCAAAGGCAGCTGGAATCTTCATGATGCAGATCTTTTTAGTTCACCTCGAGGATTTCCTACGTGACCTTCAAAAGCAATGGGATGAGCCAACCACCCTTTGTGCCGTGGAGAAAAGGAGAGTGCTCAGCTTCACTCATGAAGCACCTTTGCCAAAGCAATGGAGCCCAGAGCCAGTGCAGCCTTTACAGCCAACTTGGATTTAGGAAAGGAGGGAAAAAGGATCAAATTAAATACCGCCACAAGGGAACAGCCTGGCTAGGCTGTGGGTAACGGGACAGTTATTCCCCAGGATGTCCCCACGTAACACATGCCAAACTTAAGGTGCTGACTAGACACTTGGAGGTCAACTGCTTAAAGGTTATCCGCCATCTGGAGCCATCAGACCCTCTAGTCCAGGGGGCCTCACACTACAGCCTGCGCGGGCCACATGCGGCCCCCGAGCACATTTATCTGGCCCGCCGGGTGTTTTTGTCTCGTTTTGGTTTTACTTCAAAGTAAGATATGTGCAGTGTGCATAGGAATTTGTGCAGTTTTTTTTGAAACTATAGTCCGGCCCTCCAACGGGTCTGAGGGACAGTGAGCTGGCCCCGTTTAAAAAGTTTGAGGCCCCTGCAAGTAGTCTGTCACCGTAGTTGAGCCCGCTCCCTTCTCATAAAGACAATGGATGGTTCCCCTGTAGAAGGCCCGAAAGACCCAAGGTCACGTCAACTCAGGGAGGACCAAGGTTAGGCTGCCATCTTGACTTCAGAGCCCACCCATCTCGCTACCTGCATGTCTTCCAGTCACGTTTGCCTCTAGTCTAGTGTCTCCCCTTCCTATTGTGTGTCTACCCCTAGCTCATCCCCTTCCTGTCACACAGATGCCTGTTACACCACCCCTTCCTCTTAGGCATGTGGTTACCTGTAATTAGGGGGGCTTTCAACGCCCCCTCTGAGTGTGTATAAGCCTGGGTCTGAAATCGATTCTCTCTCTGCTCAGATCTGGCTGCTGAAGTCATGGCTGTCCTGGAGGTGAGCAACCACATGCGTTATCTCGGTTGAGGTCTCTTTAATACCCTTCAATGGCACAACTGCCTCTTACACCCATTCAGTTGTTGGGACTGTTTCCACACCAGACAAATTCAGAACGCATGGCAAGCAATGCAGTGCCAACGGTCCGTCCGCACCAAGAGAGCAGCGTGAAGGGAGGAGAGGAGGCTCACTCCAGGCGAAGACGCAGAGCGAGTTCGAGCTAGGCTTGTGCAGATGCGGGCTGACACGACTCGAGCAGCTAGTGAAATCCCAACAGGGACTGGACCTTAGATGGCACCAAGGAAGTATTGTTAGTAACTTTTCAAATTTTGTTCTCTGGACAGCAAAGGCTACAGGGGCCAGGTGGTGCCGTGCATGTGAGCCCTGGTGGCGTACTGGGTTACATGTTGGGCTGCTTATCATGGTCAGCGGTTCTAAACCAGCAGTCTCTCTGAGGGAGAAAGATGAGGTTTTCTACTCCCATAAAGAGTTACAGTCTCGGGAATCCAGAAGCTGCCTACCTTGTTCTATAGAATCTCTTAGAGTCAGACGGACTGGGGGGAAGTGAGCTTATATATTATTGCTGATGTGAAGTGTTATGCAGGTCAGGAGGCATGGGGGAATCATGCGCTCCTTCTCAGAGTTGTGAATTTTAGAGCTGGGAAGGACGAGAGGGATGAATGAGTGGAAGCAAGTTCACCTTCACTGTGAAGGATGGGCTACCAGACAGGCAGTGGGAGGGCTTGTCTGGGACCCAGGCTCCTGGCTTACAAGGCCCTGCATGCTTCCCAGCATAGCTTCTGGGGCCACGTTCATGGCGGCCAAGCCGCATGCTGCCCACAGCCCAACTCTTCCTTTGTCCCCTCGGACTGCTGGCTCTGCCTCCCATTTCCACTCCCATCTCCGAGCACTTTGTTGACATTCACTGTCAAGTTTAACTCTCCTCAGGAAAGCTGCCGAAGGTGATGAATGCTGACACAAAAGGATAATGGGTGGAGGGGGAAAAAACACATTAAAAAATACTTTTACCGGGGGATCTTAAGTCTCTTATCACAATCTATACATTCCTCCAGTATGTCAGGCACATTTGTACAGATGCCCTGTCATCATGTTCAATGCATTCTCTTCCCACTTGAGCCCCCGATATCAGCTCCCCATTTCTTCCCCCTCCCTCCTCCATCCACCCTCCCTCACGAGCCCTTGATAAGTTATAGATCATTATTTTCATATCTTACATCATCCTCCATCGCCCCTCACTCACTTTTCCATGGTTCATCTCCCTGGGAGGGGGTTCTAGTTTGATCCTTGTGATTGATTCCCCTTCTCCCCCCACCCTCCCCTAATCCTCCTGGTATCTCTACTCTCCTTGTTGGTCCTGAGGGGGTTATCTATCCTGCATTCCCTGTGTTTCAGGATCTTATCTGTAGCAGTGGGCATGCTCTGGTCTAATCTGATCTGTAAGGTAGAACTGAGGTCATGATAGTGGGGGAAGGAAGCATTAAGGAGCTACAGGAAAGTTGTGCGTTTCATTGGTGCTGTACTGAACCCTGTCTCATCTCTTCCCTGTGACCCCTCTGTGAGGGGATGTCCAATTGTCTACAGATGGGCATTGGGTTTCCACTCCATGCCCTGCCCCCCACCATCCCCTTCACCTTGGGTATGGTTTTGTTCTGGGTCTTAGATGCCTGATACCTGATCCCATCGACACCTCATGGCCACACAGGCTGGTGTGCTTCTTCCATGTGGGCTTTGTTGCTTCTGAGCTATTTGGTCACTTATTTAGCTTCAAGCCTGAAGAAAGCTGATGGTGCCTGGCTATCAAAAACCCTTATTTCAAAACTAAGTCAAAATCAAGAGATGCTGTCCCCAGCTCTTTCCAGATTTAAGCACCTACTTCATTCTCTTGTGTTCCACAGACGTAGTTTTCAACCGCCTCCTATCCGTGATATAGGCCCCAATGGAGAAGGGCTTCCAAGGCCAGTGTTCACCCTTCACCTCCCCCCCAAATAAAAGGTAACGTGAAGGTCAGAAATCAAAATACTATTAGTAACATATTACTAAATTACGTACATGTATTACGGCAGCAAAAAACCCAAGTGTTCAGAAGTGGCTTAACTATCTAGTACTGAGTTCAGCATTACACAGGGAGAGAAGAGAAAAAAAACCCTGAAAATCAGCTACTACCCTTCTGGATTTGTAAAGTAAGCCAGGAAACCCTGATGGGACTGTGGTCAGAGAGCTTACAACACGAGCAGGCAATAAGGTTTATCAATACCCCGAATACTGCAGAGAACAGAAGGGCACCACACTGCTGCACGGACACCTGGGAGTTGGTCTGTCAGACCGAGTGGAAGAAGACGTGTGTGCAGGGGGTGAGCAGCCGAGCAGCCACTGCCCAGAGGACACTGCGCAGCGTGCTGCTGCAGCTGCAGTTGGGTTAGGATTAAGCACCTGATCATTGCTTCTCCTTGCTGACCCATTTAAAATGTGTCCTGCTGTCTGATATTTGCCACTTTCTTCTCGACTGAGAATTTTCTGTTTTAGTTTATTGCTGTTCGCTCTTCGCTGTTTGGGGGGAATTTTTTTGGTATGTGTTTATATGAAATTCATAAACTATGTATGTTTTGTGTATATGAAATACACAAAGTATTTTCTGAAATACACAAAATATGAAATTTATGTATGAAGGACCAGTACATATATAGACAATAACTGGGTTGATGGTTTATTGGGGCTTGTGGCAGGAGAGACCAGGAAAAATGGGGTGCTTAATAATAAGTACAAGAAGAGGAAAACGTTCCAAAATTGATTGTGGTAGTGATTGTACAACTCTTCTTAATATGACTGAACTATTGGATTGTATGATGTTAATTATATGCCAGTAAAACCATTGGGCGGGGGAGGGGGGCATCTCAGGGGCCTACACCGAGCTCCGCCTTTCTGCCTCACACCCCCACTGCACACGTCCCCGTCCCTGAGCCTCACACCCCCACTGCACACGTCCCGTCCCTGAGCCTCACGCCCCCACTGCACACGTCCCCGTCCCTGAGCCTCACACCCCCACTGCACACGTCCCGTCATTGAGCCTCACACCCCCAACTGCACACGTCCCTATCCCTGAGCCTCACACCCCCACTGCACACGTCCCCATCCCTGAGCCTCACTCCCACTGCACACGTCCCCGTCCCTGAGCCTCACACCTCCACTGCACACGTCCCCGTCCCTGTCCTCACGCCCCCACTGCACACGTCCCCGTCCCTGAGTCTCACACCCCCACTGCACACGTCCCGTCCCTGAGCCTCACACCCCCACTGCACACGTCCCCGTCCCTGAGCCTCACACCCCCACTGCACACGTCCCCGTCCCTGAGCCTCACACCCCCACTGCACACGTCCCCGTCCCTGAGCCTCACACCCCCACTGCACACGTCCCCGTCCCTGAGCCTCACACCCCCACTGCACACGTCCCCGTCCCTGTCCTCATGCCCCCACTGCACACGTCCCCGTCCCTGAGTCTCACACCCCCACTGCACACGTCCCGTCCCTGAGCCTCACACCCCCACTGCACACGTCCCTGTCCCTGAGCCTCACACCCACACTGCGCATGTCCCCATCAATGAGCCTCACACTCCCACTGCACACGTCCCCGTCCCTGAGCCTCACACCCCCACTGCACACGTCCCCGTCCCTGAGCCTCACACCCCCACTGCACACATCCCCGTCCCTGAGCCTCACACTCCCACTGCACACGTCCCCGTCCCTGAGCCTCACACCCCCACTGCACACGTCCCCGTCCCTGAGCCTCACGCCCCCACTGCACACGTCCCCGTCCCTGAGACTCACACCCCCACTGCACACGTCCCCGTCCCTGAGCCTCACACCCCCACTGCACACGTCCCCGTCCCTGAGCCTGACACCCCCACTGCACACGTCCCCGTCCCTGAGCCTCACACCCCCACTGCACACGTCCCCGTCCCTGAGCCTCACGCCCCCACTGCACACGTCCCCGTTCCTGAGCCTCACGCTCCCACTGCACACGTCCCCGTCCCTGAGCCTCACACCCCCACTGCACACGTCCCCGTCCCTGAGCCTCACGCCCCCACTGCACACGTCCCCGTTCCTGAGCCTCACACTCCCACTGTACACGTCCCCGTCCCTGAGCCTCACACCCCCACTGCACACGTCCCGTCCCTGAGCCTCACGCCCCAATGCACACGTCCCCGTCCCTGAGCCTCACACCCCCAACTGCACATGTCCCCGTCCCTGAGCCTCACACCCCCACTGCACACGTCCCCGTCCCTGAGCCTCACACCCCCACTGCACACATCCCCGTCCCTGAGCCTCACACTCCCACTGCACACGTCCCCGTCCCTGAGCCTCACACCCCCACTGCATACGTCCCCGTCCCTGAGCCTCACGCCCCCACTGCACACGTCCCCGTCCCTGAGCCTCACACCCCCACTGCACACGTCCCCGTCCCTGAGCCTCACGCCCCCACTGCACACATCCCCGTCCCTGAGCCTCACACTCCCACTGCACACGTCCCCGTCCCTGAGCCTCACACCCCCACTGCACACGTCCCCGTCCCTGAGCCTCACGCCCCCACTGCACACGTCCCCGTTCCTGAGCCTCACACTCCCACTGCACACGTCCCCGTCCCTGAGCCTCACACCCCCACTGCACACGTCCCCGTCCCTGAGCCTCACGCCCCCACTGCACACGTCCCCGTTCCTGAGCCTCACACTCCCACTGTACACGTCCCCGTCCCTGAGCCTCACACCCCCACTGCACACGTCCCGTCACTGAGCCTCACGCCCCAATGCACACGTCCCCGTCCCTGAGCCTCACACCCCCAACTGCACACGTCCCCGTCCCTGAGCCTCACACCCCCACTGCACACGTCCCGTCACTGAGCCTCACACTCCCACTGCACACGTCCCCGTCCCTGAGCCTCACACTCCCACTGCACACGTCCCGTCACTGAGCCTCACGCCCCCACTACACACGTCCCTGTCCCTGAGCCTCACACCCTCACTGCACACGTCCCCATCCCTGAGCCTCACACTCCCACTGCACACGTCCCCGTCCCTGAGCCTCACACCCCCAACTGCACACGTCCCCATCCCTGAGCCTTACACCCCCACTGCACACGTCCCGTCACTGAGCCTCACACTCCCACTGCACACGTCCCATCACTGAGCCTCACACCCCCACTGCACACGTCCCCGTCCCTGAGCCTCACACCCCCACTGCACACGTCCTGTCACTGAGCCTCACACTCCTACTGCACACGTCCCCGTCCCTGAGCCTCACACTCCCACTGCACACGTCCCGTCACTGAGCCTCACGCCCCCACTGCACACGTCCCCGTCCCTGAGCCTCACACCCCCAACTGCACATGTCCCCGTCCCTGAGCCTCACACCCCCACTGCACCCGTCCCGTCACTGAGCCTCACGCCCCCACTGCACACATCCCCATCCCTGAGCCTCACGTCCCCACTGCACACGTCCCCATCAATGAGCCTCACACTCCCACTGCACACGTCCCCGTCCCTGAGCCTCACGCCCCCACTGCACACGTCCCCATCAATGAGCCTCACACTCCCACTGCACACGTCCCCATCAATGAGCCTCACACTCCCACTGCACACGTCCCCGTCCCTGAGCCTCACGCCCCAATGCACACGTCCCCGTCCCTGAGCCTCATGCCCCCAACTGCACACGTCCCCATCAATGAGCCTCACAGCAGCCCTTGGAGCAAGTCTCACTGCCCAGCACACACTGTACAAATGTGTCAGAGGACGACCAGAACGGAGCAAGACTCCAAGCTCACCTTCTTTCCATTCCGAAATTAAAAAGACACACCATCCCTTTAAGTCTAGGAGGAGATGCGCTCTGCCCTTTGCTCCCATTTTACTTCAGGAAGCTCCTTTTCCGCTCGGTCTCCACCCGCTGGGCTGGAAGTGCACTCGTGCCCCGCCCACCATGAACTGCTGTGACTGGAGCATCTGCCCAGTGGCACAGAACTCTGAGTTCTCACTCAGATTCTTGGACCCCCTTCTGAAGCAGCGCCCTGCCTGCTGGCGCCCCATGTAAATCGATAGGCTCTTGCTCCCTCAGAACAGGCCAGACGCCCCTTTCACACAGTGGCTGAGCCTCTGCTGTGTGCATTTGCCAGTGGCCCTTCTGGAAGCACACCATTGCTGTAGGCTCGCTGCGGAGTCCTGCCTTGAAATAGCATTTTAGTTGTTTGGGTTTTTTGAACCTAAAACCAGGCGTGTGCACTGGGTATTTGGGAAGGCAGTCTAAAGGGCAGGCTACCACCCACACGCTCCTGGGTTCCTGCTGCCAGACGGAATCACCCTCGCGCAAGACATGTGGACACCATTCTGGGCCCTTATCTAGAAATGCCTGCCCTGAGTTTCACACAAACTTGTTGTATCATGGCCATTTCAAAAAGAAGAACTTATATAAAATACCGGGGGAGCAGGGGGAATCCAAATGTCAACCTAACGAGCAAACCGCAACTTGCTCCTGAAGGCTTCAAGCTCCGTTTATTTACAACTCGGTTTTACCAAGAACAGCTTGCAGAAGCAACATACGGAAAATGTTATGCAAGCTCCCCCCACTGGCCTCAGGCGGGAACTACCACAAGACGTGCTCCATTAAGTTGACTGTGTCGTCCTCAGCAGAAATTTCCGTGACTCCAGCCTGAGCCCGAAGAATGGACATGATGTCATCGGACAGCTTGCTGAAGCCGTGCTGAGAACATAGATCTGCCAATTCTTGCCATCTTTCCAGGGAGCCCAGTGGATTGTTTAGCACAAGATGTTCCACTGCATCTGAGGGGAAATACAGCGTGACTAGCAGGGCACTGGTGTGCTAAGTCAGTGACATTCACCGAGTGGCCCTGCTTTAGGAGGCAGGTTGTGTGGCTGCTGTCAGGGCCATTGAGTCGGCTCCGACCCACAGCGACCCTGTGTCCCACAGAACAAATTGCTGCCCGGCCCGCACTATCCTCACAACAGTTCCCATGTCAACTTGGCCATGATTCAACTATTAAGCATCATTTCGGGAGGTCACTATGAAACGGCACCTGATTCCCATAAATTTACGGATCTAACACGGGGAGCATGTGGTCTGGCTCAGTTCAGACGCTACCATTTCACATATCCCCCCCTCATGTCCATCTTGGTCATGCAGCAGATTCTGAAGGCTGTGAGACGAGGAATTCAGGGGGTGAGCGAGTGGATGCAGCCTTCTTTAGTCTACCAGGCACAGGGAACTATCGAATAACTGAGGTCACTTGGTTCAGGAACCATGACCCTTCAAAGCCACCTGAAAGCCCTGGTCCTGCCGACCCGTGAATTCAGGAAAGTCCCTGAATGCAAACATCATAATAATAAGGCTTCAATAATCAGTGTTTCTCTAAAGGAAGTGGATGGAGATCTCTTTTGCTAGCTTCTTATTTCCAATAGAAAAGTATTTGTGATATTATTTATAGAACTCTGATGACAAAAAGTGGTAAAAGCAATCGGTGGTCGTGAAGCAAGAAATCAGTCGTCCTAACCCACCAGCGACTCGAAGAGAAAGCGGGAGACCTGCCTCCATCCTACAGGGACAGCCCTGCAAACACAGCACACGGCAGCAGCACATGGCAACAGCAACAACGGCAACAGCACACGGCAACAGCAGCACACGGCAACAGCAACAACGGCAGCAGCACAATGCAGCAGCACACGGCAGCAGCACACGGCAGCAGCACACGGCAACAGCAACAACGGCAGCAGCACACGGCAGCAGCACACGGCAGCAGCACCCGGCAGCAGCACACGGCAGCAGCAACAACGGCAGCAGCACATGGTAGCAGCACACGGCAGCAGCACACGGCAGCAGCAACAATGGCAGCAGCACATGGCAGCAGCAACAACGGCAGCAGCACACGGCAGCAGCACACGGCAGCAGCACACGGCAGCAGCACCCGGCAGCAGCACCCGGCAGCAACAACGGCAGCAGCAACACACGGCAGCAGCAACACACGGCAGCAACAACGGCAGCAGCACATGGCAGCAGCAACAACGGCAGCAACAACGGCAGCAGCACACTGCAGCAACAACGGCAGCAGCACACAGCAACGGCAGCTTGCTTTACAAAATCAGCTGTCTGTCTATCTCTGTCTATCGTGACTCGGGAATACCTCTAGATGCAGTGGGGGAAGGGAAGGGAACCCAAGGTGTAAGACCTCACTGCACAGTTAGATTCCGAGTGACTATCAAGCCAATATGCATATATTTGGTTTAGGAATAAACACATATCATTACATCCAAATAACATTTAAAACAAATGTAAAGAGATTGTTAATTATAAGTGGCATATCTACTCTGTGTTTTAGGGTCACAGTGAGACCACATTGATTCAGTGGCAGTGAGCTTGGTTTGGGTTGTATTATACACATAGCTATCATAACTATACATCGCCTATTTAGCTGTTATATGCACCTATTACCATTTTTATATCTCCTTCAGGCTTTATAAAGTTTGTCTCTTGATTTGAATTCCATTAATACACATTTGCCAACAGGCTATTATTTATATATTAATCTTTACAGTTATTCTGTTTTGTTTTAACCAGCTTCTTTGTTTCTAACACTTTCACCCACGTACAGTTCACATGGCATACATGTCAGCAGTTCATCATGTCAGTACACATCCATGTCAGCGCTTCATCCATGTCAACGCTTCATCCATGTTAGTATTCATTCATGTCAGAAGTTCAACCATGTCAGCGCTTCACGCATGTCAACGGTTCATCCAGGTCAGTATTCATCCATGTCAGCAGTTCATCCATGTCAGTATTCACCATGTCAGCAGTCCATCCATGTCAGTATTCATCCTTGTCAGAGGTTTATCCATGTCAGCGCTTCATCCATGTCAGTTCTTCATCCATGTCAGTATTCATCAATGTCAGTATTCATACATATCAATATTTATCCATGTCAGTATTAATACATATCAGTATTTATACTTGTCAGTATTCATCCATGTCAGCAGTTCATCCAGGTCAGTATTCATCCACCTCTGCAGTTCATCCATGTCAGAGCTTCACCCATGTCAGTTCATCCATGCCAGTAGTTCGTCCATGTCAGCAGTTCATCCATGTCAGTTCATCCATGCCAGTAGTTCATCCGTGTCTGTAGTTCATCCATGCCAGTAGTTCATCCATGTCATCAGTCCATCCATGTCAGTATTCATCCATGTCAGTATTCATCCATGTCAGCGCTTCATCCATGTCAGCGCTTCATCCATGTCAGCGCTTCATCCATGTCAGTATTCACCATGTCAGCAGTCCATCCATGTCAGTATTCATCAATGTCAGTATTAATACATATCAGTATTTATACTTGTCAGTATTCATCCATGTCAGCAGTTCATCCAGGTCAGTATTCATCCACGTCTGCAGTTCATCCATGTCAGCACTTCATCCATGCCAGCAGTTCATCCATGTCTGCAGTAGTTCATCCATGTCAGCAGTTCATCCATGTCAGCGCTTCATCCATGTCAGCAGTTCATCCAGGTCAGCAGTTCATCCAGGTCAGCAGTTCATCCAGGTCAGTATTCATCCACGTCTGCAGTTCATCCACGTCTGCAGTTCATCCGCGCCAGCACTTCGTCCGCGCCAGCACTTCGTCCGCGCCAGCGGTCCGTCCGCGTCAGCGGTCGGTCCACGTCAGCAGTCCATCACACTCAGAGCAGCTGTGCGGCCATCACTATGGCCGTTAGTTCCAGGACGTTTCTTCTTCCTTGTCCTCGTGGTTGTGAGCTCCCCGTTTCCCACCTGCATCCCCTGTAAGGTCCCTTTGAATCTATTGGTTCAGTTGTTGTCTCTATAGGGTTTCCTAATCTGGGTTTCACATACAGAAAATCAAGGCAGAATACAAATAAATGGCCCCAAAACAATGAAATAAGGAAACCTTAATTGATAACAAGCAGAAAATATTAAAAACTGGCAATCAGACGTTGGACAAGAGGGAGATCAAAGACGAGCTGTCACATTTTGGCCTCACTGCCACTGCAGTCATCTGCCCCACGTGTAGTCCCCTACATACCCTGTTCCTAGATTGTATCTTAGATAACATTACACAACTGCCATTTCTTCCGTAACTTTTTGCTTTACTTACCTTTCCCACCTCTATTTAGTTCTTGAAGTAACTTGATACCAACTTTTTTCATATCTGCAGAGAACAGATGAAGTATGGCAAGATCCAGAGATAAATACGGTGGTTTCCCATTCCATTCTTTCGTGAGACTTAGAATGACATCAATTTGAGGACATAAACGAATGAGCTGCAACAGGTCATCTGAAACAAACAGGTCATAGAAACTGAAACCTCAACAGCCTACTGGGAACCAGATCATGCCTGTCCTTCGGGATCAGCCCTCCCTACCCAATCTTTCCACGCCCCCCATGACTAACTCCAACCTAAACTCGCAGTGCGGTGCCCAACAACAGCAACAAGACATGCCAACTACAGCCAAATGAAAACCACCCGTCACAGAGCCGCAGCGACCACCACCCACACCCACACAACCTCCACCCAAGGATAAGCCTAAAAAGAGTGGCAACAGGAACGCTGAACTCTGATCTTTGAAATTTCGGTTTCTGCCTCTGGAAAATGCCAGAATTGTGGGTCATGGCTAGAGTTCCCTGTAATACTACAGTGTGTTTATTTATAACGTGTTGCTCATCTCTGAGTCAACTTCTAGGGAGCATACTGTCTGTGTTTCTGTGCATTGCATCAGAAAGAGGCCTGCTGATGCTGTTTTAAATATCACAGATTGAGAAGCTCCAAAAAAGAGTCTACAAGGCCATTAGCTAGTTCAGTCATCTCTAAGTAGAGCCACATGAAGTGGTAACACTTGACCATTTGTGGGCTGCAAAAAGAGCTTTCTTATGGTTCAATCTACTCCTTCACCACTGAATCATTTAAAGCTATATTTATGACTTAAACGAGAGTAAGTAAAAAGTATTACCTCAAAATTATAGACACATGTATTAAACAAAAATACCCATGAAATTATCATTTATCAACTTAGCTTCCAATCTAACCACTTCTGACAGCATTGTTTCCATCTCTAACCTTCCTTGAAGAATTCTAAGCTCTTTGCTTCACACCATGTGTGGTAGTTACATAATCTGTTGTCAATTAGAGGCTTAAGAGTGAAGGGATGTGGTTTAGCCTGTCAATCAAGTCACAGCTTGATTACCTCATTTGGAGGTGCTAAGGAAATAAATAGCGTGCTGGAGGCGGGACACATGTTCACTCCCTCTCAGGCATACTTGCTGATGAGACACATGGCTACACTAGCGCCCTAGAGCTGACAGAGCCACATGGAGACCCTGCCAGCACTGAGATACCTCCACCGCCACTGGATCCACAAGACTTTCCACCCACTGGCCTGTGATTTCCTGTATTGGGTGTCATTGCATGTGTTTCATGTATCTTAAGAAGAATTTATAGATTAGTATTGGACATAAGGGCTAAAATCGGACTTATAAACTTGATCTGGACTGGGCTGGAATGTTTTCTCGATGTACAACTGCTCTTGTACATAAAGCTCCCTCATACACATGAGTGTCTATGAATTCATTTATCTAGTCTAATATACCATGTCAAAACAGCATCCTCAAAGGACTCCGATTATGTTCCTTGTCAATGTTCTTTGAGTTTAGAAAACAAAAAGAAATCTAATAGAAAAGATGAGGGCTATAGGATGGATAAGGTTTCCCAAGAAAATTCTCACAGGGGGTCCTTGGTGCCCTCAAGGAACAAGGAGGTGCACTGTCATGTTTGAAAACAACTTCTCAGTTCAACTTTCCTGACTTCCAATTTTCTGAAAACTCCTTCATAATGAGTCACCACGATCATCCAGTGTCTTTCAAGAAAACCTGTCAAGATTGTTGTGGTTAGATGCCATGGAGCCAGTTCTGATTCATGGCGACTCTGTGAACAACAGAACCAAACACTGGCGTGGCCCCTCGCCATGCTCACAGCTGTCCTATGTTTGAGTCCGCTGTTGCAGTTAGTGTGTCAATCCATGGTGTCGAGGGCTTTCCTGTTTCACTGCTTCTCTGCTTTACCAAGCATGATGTCCTTCTCCAGGGACCCGTCTCTCCTGACCACGTGGACAAAGTACGTGAGACAAAGTCTAGCCATCCTTGCCTCTAAGGAACATTCTGACTGTACTTCCGTACTTCTTCCAAGACAGACGTGTTTGTTCTTTTGGCAGTCTGCGATACTTTCAATATTCTGCGCCAACACCATAATTCAAACACATTGATTCTCTTCCATCCTTCCTTAATCGATCCCCAAGGTTCACATAGAGAGGAAGCAATTGAATAGCCAATGGCCTGGGTCAGGCATACTTTAGTCCTCCAAGTGATATTGTTGCTTTTCAACAGAAAGAGGTCTGGTTCAGCAGATCTACCCAATGCAATGTGTCATTTGAGCTCGACTGCTGCTTCCATAAGTGTTGATTGTGGATCCAAACTAGACGAAATCCTTGTCAACTTCAATTTTCTCTCCTTTTCATGTTAACTATTGGTCCAGGTGTGAGGATTTTGGTCTTCTTTACATTACGCTGTAGTGCATACTGAAGCCTGCAGTCCTTGATCTTTGTCAGCAAATGTGTCAAGTCCTCCTCACTTCCAGCAACAAGGCTGCGTCATCTGCATGTCACAGTTGTTAATAAGCCTTCCTCCTGACCCTGACGCCACTCACTTCTTCGTAGCGTCCAGCTTCTCTGACCATTCGCTCACAATCACTTGTCTGACAGCTTGTGGTGGTTGTGTGTTGCTGTGATGCTTGTGTTAGTCCGGGTAGACTAGAGAAACAAATCTATGGACACACATATGTGTATAAGAAAGAGCTTTATATACAAGAGGAATTGAACATTGAGAAAACATCCCAGCCCTGTCCAGGTCAAGTCCATAAGTCCGATATTAGCCCATATGTTTGACATCAATCTATAAAGTCCTCTTCAGACTCACGAAACACATGCAATGATGCCAAATGCTGGAAGATCACAGGCCAGTGGGTGAAAAGTCTTGTAGCCCCAGTGGCGTTGTAAGCATCTCAGCACTGGCAGGGGTCTCCATGTGGCTTCTCCAGGTCCAGGGTTCTGACTGCATCAGGGTAGGTCCATGTGGCTTCTCTTCAGTGATGTCTCACAGGGAGTGAGCAGAGTCTCCCCAAAGGAGTGAGTAGAGAGAGAGAAGTGTCTTCTGCCTCCAAGGAGGAACTAATACAGGAATTCCCAGAATCCTCAGGGGAAGGCCATGCTCACACAGAGGCCTCATTGGCTATGACAGACTAGACTCCACCCATTCACTCTTAGTCCTCCCAAGTGCCAAACTGACACCCGGTTATGTACTACCACAGTCACTCAAAGTGAACAGATTGCAGCAGAATTTCCAGACTAAGAACCGATGATGAAGAAAACCCAGCAGTCTACTTCAGAGGACCTAGTGGCTGAAAATTTTATGCATACCATGGACACACTATCAGGTAATACTCAGGGCCTCTCAAGTTCAAGTGTTTTTAAAAAATCTTTTATGTAGCATATTACAATGTACCCATTAATTATCTTTAAAACTTCTTATGTCCTAGACTGTCCAGTTTACTAAATATTTATGCACTGAAGAAAAACTATTATCTGAATGTCCAACCTGAAAGTCAATTGCTTACAGCTGTTTCCATTTGAACTTGTGAGTGAAATGACCGCTTATCATATAGATAGGAAGACAGATAGACAGATGGATGCCTGGTGGTGTGGTGGTGAAGCATTTGGCTGCTCACCAAAAGGTTGGCAGTTTGAACACAGCAGCTGCTCCATTGCCTGCTATTATAAGTGACCTTAAATTAAAACCCATAATCAAATGTATGCAAATACGTAGCATTTTGACTTCTGTGGGGTTTTTGTTGGTTTGTTGTTTTTTTATAAGCCATTTTATTGGGGGGTCTTACAGCTCTTATAACCCGTATACCAATTGTATCAAGCACATGTGTGCATATGTTGCTGCCATCCTTTCAAAGCATTTCTTTCTCTGGGAGCCCTGGAGCGGCTTTGGGTCTCACTTACTGGTGGTAAGCTCCTTGGACTGATGTATGTACTCCATGGCCTCGTGAATCTGACCGAGTTTACACAGGCAGAGAAGATTTTTTTGGTGCAGGCCACATCCAATGTAGATCATTTGAGCTAAAGCCACACATTTGGCCTTGTTGTATGGGTCCTGCTCCCCATAATCAAAAATCACGTCCCCGACTTCCTCAGTAAGAAGCAGCCTAGAGAAAGCACATCAGCGTCCGTGAGCAAGTGGACGAGGCTCTGAGCACGCACAGTCTCAACGCGGTCAGGACCTGGGCTTCCTCGGCCTGCAAGGACTCCAGAGCGTTAAGCAACTGATCAGCATATCTGTGACTTACCAACAAGGACATCACACCATCAGAGTGTGTAGATATTCTGGTGACACTGAGCATACGTTTTTAAAAAAACGACAAAGAAGATTGAAACTGCTCTGAAAAGACGGTGGGATTGAAAGTTCAAGGAAAACAAACATCTCTCATATTGGTGTTCTCAGCATTTATCTTGGTTCTAAACCAGAGACCTTATTTAGTGTTGGTTAAAGATGACAACTGATTTCAGAATTAGTGAGGAATCTTGCAAGCTCTTGAACTAAAAGAGAAATAATGAAAGTGTGACATCACTGCTAGTTTTTCAATTTGCCAGAGACTTATAAGAAGCAACAGGAAATATATGTGATCAACATCTTTAGTAAATATGGAAATGCAAATTAAAAATCACAATGAGATACCACTAAACCCCTAATAAAATGTCCAAAATTAAAAAGAAAGATCACACTATTGTTGCGCAGGACAGTAAGAAACCATAACTTCAAACACTGTTGGTAAAACTGTACCTTTATACATCGTTACTTTCCTTGGGAAACCTTTGTGGTAGTTTTTCTAAAAAGTGACACATATCTATCAGATGGTGCAGCCTTACATTCCTGCGTATTTACCCAAGATAGGTAGAAGCATTTGTCTATGCAAACAAAAGGAGGGAAGCAACAGGAAAGGGAAAATCATCCGAACAGAGGGGTTCTTTTAAAGCGTTCAACTGGAAAAATACTAATCATAACAATAAAGTAGTTGAGTAGCTTTCACCGGTCTTACTATTTTGATGCACCGCTCTCTAATGCACAGACAACTCCTATGGACCATCGGCCCGGTCTAGCCCAGTGACTTCACCTAGAAACTAGCAGCAAAAGCCAAGATAACAGTTGGACATTATTAAAGGTCTCACTTCTAATAATTGATTATATAAAAATTATGCCCTGGCTGTATGTTTCATTAGTAGCCACAGAAAAGTGGGAGTGGTGTAACACTGGCGTCTGTGCACATGCAACGAAACGCTGATACAGGTAAAATGAAATCCTGAAACCCCTACAAAATGTCTCCGTACGGAAATCTTCTACCAAGGAAAATAATGTCCTATGGGTTTGTTGGGTGGGCCACAGAGAAACGGGTCCACAATGAGAAGGAAGCTTCTATGCAGATCTCAATTACTTAGTAAGCAATTCTCTGACATGTACGCATTAAAAAATTAAATCATCAGGTATGAGTTAATCTAATTTAGACTACACACAAAAAAAGAACACATAAATAAAAGACAAAATACGAAGAGCTGTCAGAGATACTAAAATTGGCATGTTACTGCAGTATTGACATCTTTTTAAAAAGGAAAACACTCTCATCAAGTCACTTCTGGCTCACACCGCCTGCTGGGTAGCTCAGAAGGCTCCGCAGAGGTTCTAAAGCCACAATCTTTTAAAGGAGCCAAAAGTCGCATCCCTCTCCCCTGAGGCAGCTGGCGGTTCACACTGGTGGCCTTGAGGTGAGCAGTCCAGTGGGTAAGCGGCAACACCAGGGCTCCTTTTGCCACCATTACACAGACAAAGATGATTTCCTTTCAAATAGCAATGTTCGGTAGCTAGATCGGGGACAAGAGGCAGGGGGTGTCCCTCCCTCCCATGCCTGCGAAGGCTCCCTAGAGGGGGTTGGAAGGGAATCAGGTGACCACTTAACACCAATGAAGATCCCTGGACTGACATGCTCCAATTCAGACCCCAAGCCAGATGGGTGGTTTACCTGGGTGGCCCAAATGAGGTCCAGCACATCACCCAGGTGGGCTTAATTCAGCCAATGGAGTCAACCAATACCTTCAACCACGCCTCTCCAGCCAGAGGTTCGAAATACCGTGGCGGTGGGAAGGCCGTTCTCTTTTTACCCTGCTCCTGCACCCACTCATACGGTGCCACGCCCTCTCTGGCCTCAGTGCTGCACGTGAGGGTGTGCTGCTCCTCGAGGTTGCCCGGGTCCAGTTGTGGATGCCGCTCGGCTACTGCGTGATTCAGCACGCTCCCTGAAATAGCGTGTACTCTTTTGAGACTGTAAGACGTGGGACTTCTCTTGTCCTTCATAGAAAACTCACTGGGGCTCAGTAGACAGCATATGTCTAGAAGAGTGGAGGCAGCATATGTGCACACATGCCTGATGCAACTCATGTATGGATGGTGACAAGAGTCCCCAATAAAATGATCTTTAAAAAGAAACTCACTTGAATTACAAATGGGCTTCAGTGTGAATTCTTTCTCATGCAAGCCAAGAGCCAATGTCTCACCCACTTGAGAAACCTCACATTGTGTTGCCGTGTGACTCAGACACAGAGTTTACGGGATTCAACCCAGCCTTTGGAAGCTGTTGGTACCTGAGAGCCAACTCAGCAGCAGCCCACCGTGGGACCACATGTAACGTATGGCAGGAGCCTCTTACCCTGTCCCGTGTGCCAGCATTCCTACCCTCCTATGCGCTTCCTGCTTCTATGTTGCGCTGCCTGGTGTCTGCCGTTCTGCTCCTCCGGTGCAATCCTTGTCTCCCATGCCTCCCAGCCTCGCTTCCTGTGGTGAGGTGGAAAACTGCAGCCTGCAGTTTGGGGGGAGTCCAGTCCCCACAGTCCTTTGCTTTTCAGTGGTCTGCTCCGTGGTCCTGCCAGCAAAACTGCCACGCGTGGGCAAGTGCACGTGTGCACACATAAAACCCTGTTGGTCTCGGCAGGATTCTGGTTCCCCTTGCTTGCTCCCTGCTGATCCCCAACCCTGCCACATGCTGTGGCCGCCACTTTTCTTGCAGAGCAGCCAAACACGTGGGCCTCCACTGACCCTGAACAAGATGGCACCACCCAGTGTCTGCTGCCATCTTGTTGCCAGGCAACTGAGCACGTGGACTTCTGATCTCTGCAAGATGTCACGTATCCAACCATGGTGGGGGGGAGGGGTGATGGACAGACTTAGTGGCTAGCCCTGCCCAGTTCCCATGGATGCCCTTCCTCACCCTTGTTTTCTCTTGTTTACGAAAAAGCAGCTTAGTCCTGGTGTTCTGCTTTGGCTTTAAGCTCGTGTGTTGTTTCGGTTTTCCTTTGCCAAGCCTCGGTAAAAGGAAGCCAGGCCACTGAGTAACGGCTAACCTTGCTGTCAGGAAGGCTTTTCAGCACCACTGCCTCCGGGCCATGCAGGTTCCTGGTATGTGTCCAGCCAAGGATCCCAATTTCCTTCGAATGTACCCTGAGCCTAGGGACCGGTCTCACCTCCTCTTCAAAGGCTGCAGAAAGGCCATCATGCAGCGGTTGCCTTTGAAAACTACTGGAAGGCCACTCCCACCAGCGGTCACGTCGTCAGAGATTCCAGTGAATTACTCCTGCCAGGAATGCCCTCCGTCAGCCCTGCACGGTCATCCAAGCCAGTGGCCCACCAATCCCTCGCTTGTGGTTGAGAAGTCGGTCGGGGCCCAGTCTGCTGGCGGAGACTAGGCCCCCCGACCCCTTCCTCGAGCAGGGCACTGTGGAGTCTCAGGTCTCACAGAGCATAGATGTGGCTCATGCTGGGACCCCAGTGAGGACCCTGGGGCACCACGCCCTCATGCCTTCACTGCTGATTTTGTGTTCGATATGGGGATTAGAGGATCAGTGCGGAAAGGAAGCTCATCCTTTGCATTGCATCCTGTCTAACTGGGATAGATTTAACCCGCAGACGATGGAGGAACAGAAGTTAATCTCATTCTGCAACACCATCTGGCCTCAGTATATTCTAAGTGATGGGGAATCCTGGCCAAAGAATGGCACACCTTCCCTTCCGACCCTGATTCAGCTAGAACGTTTCTGCAAAGGGATGAGAAAGTGGGAGGAGTTCCCTTATGTCAAAGCTTTTTCCTCTTGAGAAGCAGTAAAGACCTCATTCCAAATGTACCAAGGACTTCTAAGGACCGCCCAGCCACACCACCCTCGGTCCCTGAACATGTAGATGCTGGGAAAACAGGTAGCCTGTCAAAGTCCTACCCTTAATAGAGGCAGCTGGGGAGTTGGGTCCCCAGGCCATTCACAAGCCTTTCACCCTAACTGAACTCAGGAGGATTAAGTGTGACCTTGGTAGTTACTCAGACAGCCCCGGGCAGCACAGAGAGACCTTCCAGCACCTCACCGTGGCCCATGACTTGACTTGGGAGGATGCAATGGTCATACCGGGGCAGATTATGACCGACTTTGAGGCAGAGCGAGTGCTGAAGGGAGCGAAGATGTTTGCGGAAGGTTTACATGTGATGAATGGTAAGTATCCAATAGGAGAACCAGCCTTGTCCTCTACTGACCCCTCCTGGGATTATAATGATCCCCAGCGCAGGCGGGCACGGGAACATTTTCTGGTGTGTATCAGAAGTGGACTAAGGTCAGGGTGGAAAAAGGCCACCAATTACGCCAAAGTGACAGCTAGTCACCAGGGCCCTAATGAAAGCCCTGCAAGTGTCTTAGAGCAGCTGAACGAAGCCCCGAGGGATCACACCACTGCAGACAGAGACTCGGGAAGGGCAAGTCCTACTCAGGGACAGCTTTCTCACACAGGCCACACCAGGCATTCGGAAAAGCTCCAGGAGTTAGTGCAGCAGCCTGAAGGAGTTACCCTTGAAGAGATGGTCCCTAGTGCTAACGCCACCTTTACACTCGGGACAGGAAGGGGAAGTGCAGCTCAGGAGGAGAGAAGAACGAATATGAAGCATGCGCAGGTACTGGCCACCGTTGCCAACCACCACCCATCGACTGCCTCCCAGGTTTCCAAGACCCCTGAATAAGGCACTAGGCGCCATGTGTGTCCGCGCCTGGGCCACTGGGTGAGGGATTGCCCTAACAGAATACCTGCTCCAGGGCCATGCTGCCACTGCCAGCAAACTGGCCACTGGCCAGCACTCGGTCCTACAGGCGACAAGCAGGAGGGGAAGCACCTGCAGGCTGGTGTGCAGCTGCTAACTAAGGACTGAAACAGCCCAGCCTGAAGGGCCAGGCAGCAAAAGAGAGCCATGGCTAGTCTGCAGCCGCAGGTGAACATCAACGTGGCAGCTATGTCAGTAGATTTCCTCCTAGGTGCTGGGGCCAGCTACATACACTGTCCTTACCTCCTTCCCTGGAACCCTGGCACCCGCACTTGCACCGTCCTGGGAGTGTCAGGAAAACTGTAGTCAAACACTTTACTGAACCCTTAAGGTGCCTCTGGGGCCACTTTACTTCTCTCGGAGCTTCCTGGTAGTCCCTGAGTGTCCAGCCACTCTTCTAGGCTGAGATAGATTATTTAAGCTACCTAGCTACATAGTCACAGGGTTTCACCCTAGTCCCACTTCAGCTTCCCAAATGGTCCTTACTGCAGGGGAGCTGCAAAGCCCACACAGCAACAGTGGGAAAGTGCTATAAATCCTGAAGTCTGTGACACGGGAGTCCACAGCAGAGCTAAACATGCAACCCTGTAAAAATTTTCCTTAAAACCTCCACCCAGTTTTCCCACCAGCGGCAGTACTCTTTGAAACCTGAAGCCATCAAAGGATTACAACCCCTTATTAATAAATTCCTCCGGCATGGACTTTTGGTCCCTGTTAACTCCCCTGTGTCACCCCAATATTACCAATCAAAAAGAATGACAGGTCTTATCAGCCAGTTCAAAACCTCAGGAAAATAAATGAAGCAGTGATCCCACTGCACCCAGTAGTACCAAACCGCTATACACTCCTAGGGGAAATTCCTAGCTCCACACAGTGGGACAACGTCCTAAACTTAAAGGATGACTTTTTCTGCATGCCGCTTGTATTGGACAGGGTTCTCTAGAGAGACAAACCAGATTGCTAGTAATTATATATAAATATATTTATAAAGATAGATATATAATTCAAGAAATGAACCGCTAAATTATATAGAGATAGATAATACAAGAAATTAATAGTTAAATTATATAGCAGTGAGACACTAGCAGTCCTTTAAGGTTTGAGAGCTGCCAGTTGCCAGTCCCCTCTCTAGAGAGAGCTGGGCTATATATCCCCAGGCAGCAAACAGCAAGGCAGGTCCCCAACTGTCATCAACTGTTGGTCCCCAGCTCCAGAGATGAACATTCCAATCGTGTGGGCTTAAAGGGACCTCAACTTACAGCGACACAGTCCACAGGCTAGGCATCCCACAGGTAGTGTACCCCTTTAAACTGAGGCACAGAACAAGCAAGGTGAGGCTCACCGAGCCATTTATCCCTCTGCCCTTCAGTTAATCCTACTTGTGTTTATCGGCCAGGCTGGCACAATAAACTATAGTAATCCACCCCTTGCCAGCCTGGCACCTGTACACAATTCTTTACCCATACATACTTATATAATTTCCAGATATTAATGAAATCACACTTATACTTATCATCAATCATCTATCATACATATAAATGAAAACACACTGAGTCAAATTATATCTGATATAACATACTTGAACAAAGGAAATATATGCAATAATCACATACAAAGAAAATACATTGACACTGCTGGACCCACAGAGCCAGTTCCTTTTTGCTTTTGAGTGGAAATTAGAACAGGGGCAGTCACACCAATTTTCCTGGACTGTGTTGCCAATGGCCTTCCAAGATAGCCCCCATTTGTTTGGACAAGCCCTAAACCGGACCTAGCTGGTCTTACTCTAGAAGGGGCACCGTCCTACAGTATGTAGACGACCTCCTCATCTGCTCCGCCACTCGGGAACAGTCCATCGTTCACACAGTACAAGTCTAGACTTCTTAGCAGAAAGAGACTACAGAGTCTCCAGGGCCAAGGCCCAGCTAGTGCAACAGGACTAGTCTTATCAAAAGGAAAGAAAGGGCTCTCCTTAGAATGAGCAAGGGCAATTGTGGAGCTGCCTGAGCCAGAAACAGAGACAGCTAAGAGTGATGTGGAATCTGGATTCCCAACTACGGACTCCTAGCCAAACCCCTATATGAGAGCCTGAAAGGGAAAGTGACTTTGAACCACACCTGTGGGGCACAGAGCAAAGGGATGCAGTGGACCAATTAAGGCTCTTCTGCTCCAAGCTCCAGCACTGGATCTCCCAGACTCTATGAAAAAGTTTTCTTGTATGCTCATGAGAGAAGGGGGGCAGCTCTGGGATTACTAATCCAGAAGCTAGGACCCCAGCCTCAGCCAGTGGCATATTTATCAAAGAGGTTAGATCTTACTTCAGCCAGCTGGCCATCTTGTCTACGAGCAGTAGCTGCCATGGCCCTCAGCCTAAGAAGCAGTGAACATCACCACAGAAGGAACTTCAGAGGTCCTGACTAACCATAGCTCCTCCGAAGCGCTACAAGCCAAAGGACGTTAGAGGTCCTGACTAACCATAGCTCCTCCGAAGCGCTACAAGCCAAAGGACGTTGGAGGTCCTGACTGACCATAGCTCCTCCGAAGCGCTACAAGCCAAAGGACGTTAGAGGTCCTGACTAACCATAGCTCCTCCAAAGCGCTACAAGCCAAAGGCTATAACTGGCTTTCTGATAGCTGCCTATTAAAGTTCCAAATCCTCTCTTTTTAAAATTTAAAAAAATATTTTTCCAAATTCTTCTTATAGAGAACCCTGAGGTCACCGTCCAGACCCATAGCATCCTCAGTCCAACCACGTTACTCCCTGACCCTAGCCCCCTCCACTCCTGCCTTAGCTACTGTCTACTAATAGCTTGCCTCAGTGAGCCAGACCTAAAAGAGCATCCGCTTGCTGTGGCAGCTTTGTGACTGATGGAGTGTACAGGGTCGGCTATGCCACTGTTCCCTGGGTCACATCATTGAAGCCCATCCCCTGCCCCTGGGAGCTGCAGCCCAGCTGGCTAAACCCATGCCGTGCCACAGCGCCTCGAGCTAGCAGAGGGAACGAAAGTAATGCTGTATACTGATTCTAGATGTGGGTTTTCAGTTCTCCACTCCCACTCCTCAATCTGGCAGGGAAGAGGATATCTTCTCACCCAGGGAAGGCTCATTAAGTACAGGGGCCAGATCAGGACACTCTTAGAGGCTGTCCAAAACCCTGAGGAAGTGGCAGCAGTGCACTGCAGAGGGAACCAGAAGGGCGACTCAGAAGTCGCCATGGGCAACTGAGCAGCTGACAGGGCAGGCAGACAGGCAGCCTTGAGCACAACCTCCCTAGCCTCCATAAATCCCCTAATTCCCCAAAACAAGCTTCCTCTACCAGATTTCTCTCCAGAAGACACGGAGCAGGCCAAGACTTAAGAATTCTGCTTGCAACCTGATGGATGGTGGGAGAAAGCAACAAGCTCCTACTGCTACAAAGGTTACAGTGGAAAGTCACGAAAGCTGTCCACCCCACCACCTATCTTAGCTATAAACCCTCTTTGACCCTGCTCCCTCAGCAGTTCTGTGGGGCCAACTTATTCTCAACTCTCAGGTCAGTAACGTCTCACTGTCCCACCTGCCAAACCAGCAGTCCCCAAAGGGCACTTAGAAATCAACTTGCTCAGCCTGTCCAGCGCAAAGGATCCTACCCTGGGAAAGACTGGCAGATCAATTTTACCCAGGTTCCAGCCATCCAAGGACTCAAGTATCTTCTAGTGTTCATAGACTCCTTTAGCAGGTGGATTGAAGCATGTCCCACGCCCACTGAGAAGGCTCACCAAGTGGTTAAGATTCCTTTAGGAAGTAATTCTTCGATTTGGGCTTCCTAAATCACTGCAGAGTGATAACGGGTCTGCCCTCATCTCCCAGATCTCTCAGGCAGTCTCCCAACACTTGGGAATAACCTATCGTCTCCACTGTGCCAGGAGACCATAGTCCTCAGGGAAGTAATGAGAATTAATCAACACTTAAAGCTAACCCTCAGCAGACTGACACAAGAAAATCAGATGATCTGAAAAGATGCACATCCAATAGCTCTGCTATGTCTCCGAATCGCCCCAGGGCAAGCTACGTGTTTGAGCCCCTATTGAAGTGTATAGGGGTGACCTTTCCTTGCAACTGAGCCAGCCATAGGTGCTGACAGCTTTAATACGACAATATGCCACAGAGTAGCCCAAAGTCAGGAGGCATTCCATCAGCATGGGCTCATCCAGGCTCAAGGGGAGGATGCCTGCCTGGAGACCGAGTTCTGATAAAAACATGGAAGGACAGGTTCCCCAATTCCAAGCTCCAGCCAGTCTGGAAGGGTCCCTTCCCAGGAATTCTCTCTACCCCCACTGCTGTTGTTAAAGTCCCAGGGCAAAGTGCTTGGATCCTCCATTCATGGGTGAAACCATGGAAGCCGTTGCAACCAGGCCCGAGGAGCAGAGCAAACAAAGTCTTCCTGTGAGCCGTTGGACATGCTCAAGATGGTATTTCACCACCACCCCGAGACAGCTAAGTGCTCCACAGAAAACCTTACTTCAGACCCACTACAGTCTTTAAGCCAGGAAATGCTTTCACACTACGCTTGCCAGTCCTCAGCTTTCTTTTCTAAACTTCCAGTGACACAAACCACACTTCCAAGGACACTGCTACCTCACAGCTTTGTCCCTGCCTGACCTAAACGGTTCACCTGTTTGGTTTCTTCCACAATTCGTCAGGTGTGTTGATGTTTACACGTGCTCCCGGCCTGTCTGGCCCGGTATTGCTTTTTCCCTCCCAGTAGTGTGATGCTGGCCCACCTCGGTCTGGCTTTATTGCTCAGTCCCCATCCCCCATAAAGGGGTCAGGGGTGGTCTAAGGATCTGCCGGACTCAGTACCCTGGGCTCGTTGTGTGGCTCCTCGTTACTCTATGCATGCTGAGTAAACACCTTCTAATTGGTCAACTGCAGTCAGGACTGGAAATAGTGCTCAAATAAAGTACTGATGAAAACCTCTTTAAAAACTTTAAAGCAGAATTTTTTTAACCTAAACCCCAAAAGCCATTGCCATCAGAGTTCATTCCAATTCACAGGGACCCAAAAAGAGAGTTTTCAAAGCTGTTCATTTTCACAGAAGCAGACAGCCACATCTTTTTCTGTCCAAGTGGATGAGGTGTTCCCACTGTCAACCTTATAGTTAGCAGCCAGGCACTATGGTCCCAGGGCCCAGGGCTCTGTTTCTTTGTTAACTAAATATTAAAATTAGGCCAAAAGCTTAATTTTGCTTACCTTTCCTGGGTGACCCAGTGTATAACCAAATCTAACCGTTTTTCCGATAATCCACACTTGACGCCCTCCAGGGTCAGAAGCGCATCCACAGGACGCTTATACGCTTGGCTTGTGTTAAAGAGCGCCTCAAAAAACAACAGCAGTGGAAGAGGCTGTCCTTTAATTCTTCCAACAGCTGTAGAAGAAGAAATGCTTTGAGTTGCACATGTTATGTAGCTGGCTTTTTATTCCGCTGTCTTCACTTTTCTGTCTACAAACCCATGTCCCATGTGTTTAAAGGGCCAAAATGTTCTCTGGAGGCAGTAGCAGCCATGCACACTGTTTTGGACAATTTTCAGATACTAGAAGATTCTACCTAAATGGTTAACAACTGTGGAAATACTGTCTTGAGTCCAGTGCCCTCATGCTAGTCTCCACGACATCCTTTCTTTCCCTCAGGGATGAGCACGAGGTTCTCTGGTTATGTAAGAGGGAAGTGTGGGGGGAGAGGCAGTGTGACCTGGACTCAGCATCTCACTGCCACATGGCACCCCCAGCCCCACCCCGTCTACCCACAGGTCAAAGGGCGGCGCCTCATCAGCAACCCATCTTTGTCATCACCAGTCAAGTCCAGCAAGGTTGACACTTCTCCCTTGCAGCTAAGGATCTTTCCACATCATTGGTTTCTGGTAAAGGGATAGGCGCTGCTTGTCTGGCTCAGGTTCAGACGACACACTTTTCTCCTCTGCCGTCAGAATTACACAGACCCGAAGGATAGCTGAAAACGTGGACCGAGTCTTAGGAAAGCCCCAGCATCCCGGGAGGGGCAGAGGTATTTCAGGTCTTCTCGAACAATTTAATCCCTCAATACGCTGGTTCCTGACTGTTCTGGTAAAACAGTTTTACAATACTAAACCCAAAAGGTACAGTTTTATTTTTAATCCACATATATACACACAAAACATAGTTGGGGTCTGAACCTCAATCTTGCGTGTCTGCCTACTATGCATCAGAGCAAACCCAGAGGCACCTAACACAACACAATAGCAACGAGTACAACAATGAAGAAAATGCTCTAAAACTGCTGGGAGTGGTAACTGTACAACTCTTCTTGATGTGACTGAACTACTGAATTGCATGATGTGTGAATTACAATTCAATAAAACTTTTTAAAGGGAAGGGCAAGATGGGAGGAGGCCTGAAACAAGAAATGGGAGTAACGGTACCAGGAGGGTGGGGGAAGGTGGGGAGAGAAGGAGAGAAAAGGGGAACTGATCGCAATGATCAACACATAACCACACCCACCCACTCCAGGGGGACAAACAACAGAAACCGTGGGGAAAGGGAGACAGTGGTCGGTGTAAGATATGAAAATAATAATTTATCAATGGGTCATCACTCAATAGAAAGTAAATATTTAAAAAATAATGAAAACGTGTACAAATACACTTGATACAATTGATGTACGGATTGTTATAGGAGCTGTAAACAGCCCCCAATAAAATGATCTTTTTGGAAAAAAAAGATCTTTTAATAAAAAAAAGGAAGGGCACAGCAACGTGAACACTTCATAAAATATTAGATATGGACTGACTCATAAACAAAAAGCAAATAAATAATTTATAGGTGGGAGGATATAAATAAAATGTTAACTATAGATATAGTTTTTTCTAAGTACGCTTTGATTTATTTCATTAACAGGACTATAGATCCTACTCTTTCAGGGTGCAACTTGGCTGGGCTAGGTTTCCAAACTAAGAATTGGGCTTCAGTCTGTTCCATGCGATTTCTCACACTCCTTTAACACATGGCTACTTTGAGTTATTCTTCTCGTAATAGGTTGAAGAAGCAACGAAACGATGCCAAGCCAAATTTTACAACTGTATTTACGGTTTCTGCTCGCATAATATCTACCTAGACCCCATGAGTCAATGAGGCAGAGAAAATATACTTTGCCTCCTCTACTTGGATGTGCTAGAAAGTCAAATGGCAAAGATATTAAAGAATTCACAAACACCGAATAGCAAGTTGACAGGTTTGAATTCAACCATGTAAACAATCACATTAAAATAGTCTAGATATTCCAGTTAAAAGGCAAAAATGGTCACACTGAATTTAGCACAAAGCCAGAGTAGGGGATCCAAGCGTCTGGTCCCTAAAAGGAACCCACTTTAAACACTGCAGTGCTGTGAATTCCTTAAGGCCCTTCTAGCCATAGCCTTTGTAACTCCCACCAAATAATTGGGTAGGACTAAGCGTCTATGAGGTGCCTTAGATAGGCAGGCAATGCTGAAAATAAGGTGCATGGAGCCCGAATGTGGGAATTGCTCAGCTTTGCTATCCCATGAGGTTTAAAGGGAACCATCTCCGAGTGGAAAGGGGAATCTCACAACCACCAAGGAAGAAGAGCATGTCCTTTGGACCCAGGATCCCTTCTCTGAGCCTCGTCAATCCAGGAGACAGACTGCTGTGACACTGGAGACAGGAGGACATGGTGAGGGGTAGCAAAATCACTGCTGATGTCAAATGGATCATGGCTGAAAGCAGAGAACACCAGAAAGATGTTTCCTTGTGCTTTATTGACTATGTCAGGGAACTGAACCGTGTGGATCATACCAAATATGGATAGGCATGAGAATGGGGATTCCAAAACATTTCATTATGTATGTGGCGCAAGACGGAGTTGTGTGAACAGACCAAGGTTTAAAATAAGAAAAGGTATGAGGCAAGGTTGTATCCTCTCACCACACTTACTCAATCTGTATACTGAGCACAAAATCGGAGAAGCTGGATTATAAGAAGAACACAACATGAGGGCTGGAGGAAGGCTTATTAATGACTTGCGGTATCCTGATGACCTTGCTTGCTGAAGGGAGGAGGGCTTGAGACACTTGCTGATGAAGAGCAAGGCTTGCAACCTTCAGTGTGGACAACAACTCAGTGTAAAGACCAAAATCCTTACAACTGAATAGGTAACATCACGATAAATGGGGGAAAGACTGAAGTTGTCGTGGATTTTGTCTTACTTGGACCAACAATCCATGCTCATGGAAGCAGCAGTCAAGAAATCAAAGGCATGTTGTATTAGGTAAATCCATTGCTCTTTACCATGTTGAAAAGCAAAGCGTTAAAAACAAGCATCTTTGAAGACTAAGGTGCACCTAACTCAAGCCCTGGTATTTTCAATTGCCTAATATGCATTTGAAAGTGGGCCGTTGAGTAAGAAAACCTGAAGAAGAATCTACGTGTTTGAACTGTGTAGCTAGCAAAGAATATTGAGAGTTTCACAGACTGCCAAAAGGACAAACAATACTGTCTTGGAAAAAGTACAGCCAGAATGCTCCTTAGAGGCAGGGCTGGGGAGACTTCATCTTACACACCTGGCCATGTTGTCAGTGGAGACCAGTCCCTAGAGAAGGACATCATGCTTGGTAAAGCAAGAGGGGCAGCGAAAAAGAGGTCAACTAGATGGACTCACACAATGGCTTCAACAACGGACCCCAACTTAAGGACAATTTTGAGGATGGCACAGAGTTTCACCCTGTTGTCACTCTGAGTCAAACCTGACCCAGTGGCAGCAGCAGCAGCAGCAGCAGCAGCAGCATCGATAGAGAGTGAGTGGCAGCAGAACCAAGAGGCTGGTCTGAGACAGCATGATGGGTCTCCTCGGTGACAGCGGAAAAGCTGAGTGTTTGGGAGCTGAGATTTACAGGTGGCGTGGGGTGCCTCTGGGCACTTACTTGGCAGAGCTAAAGAGCTTTGTAACACTTGTTCAAGCAAGACAGAGGCAGAGCTAAGAGGCCAAGGGCCAGAGAGAGGCATGCCTATGGGTCTGGCTGAGAAGTTTTCCTGGTTGATGAACTGTATCCTGAGTATTCCTGAACCTGAATTGTAACCTGTTACTTCCCTAATAAGCCCCATAATTGTGAGAATTATCTATGAACTCTGTGTAGGAGGAATGGCTGTTGTAGGACTTGGTGAAACAGTTTGGATAATGGAAATTTATCTGACCTCTGCCTGATAAGAA
Source organism: Tenrec ecaudatus (assembly GCF_050624435.1). Classification (NCBI taxonomy): domain Eukaryota; kingdom Metazoa; phylum Chordata; class Mammalia; order Afrosoricida; family Tenrecidae; genus Tenrec; species Tenrec ecaudatus. Next base: position 1,567,269 of record NC_134546.1, read on the forward strand.
TCAGACTTGGGCAGCTGATGCAAATGATCTTGATTCTCCTCCCACCCATGGGAGAATTCTCCTGCCTCAACCTTTGTGAAGTTAGAGGAGGCCAGACAATACCACCATGACACTATTACAAAGACGCAAACATCACATAAAGATGCAATGAGATTAAAGGTAAAATAATGGGAAAAGGTATACCACACCAATGCAAATCAAATTTTTTAAAAAGACTTATCTCAAGACTTACTACATGTCAAACAAGAGGCCATTGAACAGGAAAGCAACAAAGCCCACATGGAGGAAGCACACCAGCCTGTATGATCATAGGTGTCGAAGGGAATAGGCATCAGAAGTTCAAAAACAAGTAATCAAATTGATGTAAAGAAATGTGGACAAAGTGGAGACCCAAAGCCCACCTGCAAGATAATTGGACAGGCCCTCACAGAGGGGGCACATTCCCATTGGGGAATGAGGAATTCAACAGCAGTATAGCACTGATGAAACACACAACTATCCTCTTGTTCTTCAATATTTCCTCCCCTTATTATTAAAGGCTTATGTTTCACCTCACTAAAACTGTTAGACCTATGTATGTTCATGTGTATAATTAGATTGCTCGATGCAGGAATGCCAGGAGGATGACCCTTCAGAGAGAGCAGCGGGAGTAATGATTCCCTGAGGATATGGGAAGGCAGGGAGGGAAAGGGAAGGAAGGGGAGTTGATAACAGTGATCACTACAGTCACACTCAGGAGGAGTGAATAACAGAATTGTAGGTGAATGGATATACTGGACAGGGTAAGATATGGATATATATAATAGAATAATAATATATAACAATAACAAAAAGGGTTCCTGGGGGGAAGGGTGGGGGAGGCAGGGGATAAAGGGGAGCTGATAGCAAAGAGTTCCAGAAGAAAGACAATGTTTTTAAACACTGTAGCAGTGATTGTACAATTATGCTTGATCTATTTGAATGGAATATTTGAATTATGGAATGTTATAACATCTGTAAGCGCTTCCAATAAAATGATGAATAAAATTTTTTAACTTACTACAAGGCTCAGTAATCAAGATAATGTGGTATTGGCATAAGGATAGACAACCAGATCAATGGAATAGTACACATAGTACAAAAAGAAGCCACAAGGTTTATGGACACCTGATTTTTTTTTTTTTACAAAGAAGCCTAGACAACTCAATGGAAAAAGAATAGTCTATCCAACAAATGGTTCTGGGAAAACTGGATCTCCATATGCAATAAAATATATTTGGACCCCTATCTAACATCATACACAAAAATTAACTCAAACTAGATCACAAATCTGAATGTTAAGAACTCATAGCAGGAACTAGGATTAAGTCTGGGATTAGGCAAATATTTCTGAAATATAACAGCAAAGTAACAGCAGAAAGATTAGTAAACTGCACTTAATCAAAATTTAAAATGTTTGTGTTTTGAAAAATACCCCTGAAAAAGTGAACAGATAACCCACAGACTGAGAAAGAATATTGGCAAGCATATATCCTGTAAAAGATTTGTTTCCAGAAAGGTAACGAGCTCATGCAATTCAATAACATGAGCTTAAGCAAGAGACACAGACATATGTCATGTACAGACTGACCAGCAAGCTCATCACAGCATTATTTATAAATGTCCCACCGTGGAAACCACCCAAAGCCCATCAACAGGCGGCTACTAAACAACATGTGCTGTTCATATATTACTGACACCTAAAAAGGAACACACCTCTGACACATGCTACACGTGAACAGACCTCAAGAACATGTCAGTCATAAAGACCACACACTGGATAATCCAACCCACTGGATAATCCAACCCCTATGAATATCCAGCAGCAGGCAAATATATGCAAACTAGAATCAGATCAGGGTTTGACAAAGAAGGGAGAAGTGGTGAATGAAGAGGTCACTGCTAGGTTAGAAAATTTCTTCCTAGAATGATGACAATTATCTAAAATTAGACTATAGTATCGGGTGTATAATATTGTGGTTATATAAAAAGCAATGAATTTTCAGCAATTCTTATCAAGAATTAAAATCAACTAATAAAATATACACTATGTTAATAGTCTAAAGGAAAGCAAAACACATGATCATCTCAATGAATGAAGAAAAGGCATTTGTCAAATCTAATATCCAATTCTGATCAGAATTCTTACCAAGCAGCAATAGAAGGAAACTCCTTCAACCTCATAAAGGACAGCTACTAAAATCTTACAGCAACATCATATTTAATGGTAAAAGGCTAAATATTTTCTCTTAAAGATGAAGAACAAGGCAAAGGTCTCACTTGTTACCACTTCTACTAAGATTATAAAGGAGGATTTATCCAGGAAAATAAGGCAAGAAAATAAATAACATATAGATTGGAAAGTAAAAGTATTATTATTAACCATAACATAATTATCTATGTAGAAAATTCCAAGGAAGCCACAACAAAAGTTTAGAACAGATAAACAAGCTTAGTGAGGTCATACGATATATAATCAATATATAAAAACTCAAGTGTGTTTATGTAGGCCAGCAACAAACTATTTTGAATTTATTTTATTAGAATTTTTTTTAATTACAGTAACATAAAATCTATAATATACCTATGGATAAAAGTGATAAAAATGTCTAAAACCTAGGCACTTTTAAGATATATTAAAAATTAATTTAGGGAAAAGTTTACATAACAAATTTGGTTCGCATTTAATAATTTTTATGCAAGTTGTGTGCCATTGGTTACACTTTGTGTGAGGTGTAAGCTATGTCTTTGCTTCCATTCTGCTTGTTCTGTTTCCTTGGATCTAGCTTCCCTTCCCCTCATTGTCCTCTTGCCTTTGTTTTGGGGTACATTTTGACCATTTGTTCTCATATAGCTAGTAATTGTTTGAGGGTGGTACTGTCTACTTTGTGAACTAAGATCTTATTTGGATGAAGTGTGACCCACAGAGAGAGCTTCAAATTACATGTCCAGCGGGTATCTTAAGCCATGATCTTGGGGGTTCCTTTTGTCTCTTTTTGTCCTTGGAAAGGAATCTGAATTTTCTTCGACATTTTCCATCCAGTCTAACCTTGTGCTGGGTGGGGTTCTGTAGAGAAGCAAAACCAGTGCATATGTATGTGGCTTCCAGCCGCAGAAGTGGGTAAACCCAGTCTGGTTTCACGTTTGTGGTTCAGATGTTAAGCTGGAGGCTTCTCCTGACTCATGACGCTTCAGGAATGGATGACTTTTTCAGGGTGGCAGAAACACCATAGGCGGCAGAGGCAGACAAATCCAAAGTCAACAGGTCAGGCTGTGACTGGAGAGGCCAATCGAAGGTTGACTCGTCAGATGGCTGCTGATGGCCCCCAGGGCTGGCCGGCAACATGGCAGGAAGTCAGCCCAAATCCAAAGAACCAGAGGCAGGTAACCCAGATGTAGAATCCAGATGCAACAAGAAGCAGGCAAGCTTTAGGAAATAGACCACAGCTCTAAGAAAATCTCCTTCAATTGCATCAGGCCTGTGACCTGGTGGTGGTGGTTGTTGCTAGGTGCCACCGAGCTAGTTCCAATTCCTAGGAACGTTGTATAGCAAAACCAAACACTGCCTGCTCCTGGGCCATCCTCACAACTGTTCTTACGTTTGAACCCATAGTTGCAGCCATTGTGTCAACCCATCCTGTTGAGAGACTTCATCTTTTTAGCTGCCTTCTACTTTACCAAGCATGATGTGCTTTTCCAGGGGCGGGCTTCTCCAATGACCTGCCCAAAGCACATGAGACAAAGCTTTGCCATTCTCGCTCCTATGGAGCATTCTGGGTGCTCTTCTTCTGAGACAGATTTGCTGGCTTTTCTGCCAGTCCATGGGACTCTTGATATTTTTTTCATCAGCACCACAGTCCAAACGCATCATTCGTTCCCAGCTTTCCCTAGTCAATGTCCAACATCCACACATGTGAGGCAATTGAAAATACCATGGATTAGTGCTCAAAGTGAAATCCTTGCTTTTCAACACTTTGATGAGGTCTCTGCAACAGATGTACCCAGTACAACGCGTCTTTGAATCGCTTGACTGCCGCTTCCATGAGAAGTGACTGTGGACCCCAGCAGGACAAAATCCTTGATGATTTCAACCTTTTCTCCATGTATCATGATGTTACCTCTTGGTGCAGTTCTGGGGTTTTGGGTTTGCTTTACATTGAGTTGTCATCATATGAAGACGCAGTCCTTGATCGTCATCAGCAAGTGCTCCAAGCCCTCCTCACTCCAGCAAGCGAGCTGTGCGTGTGCACGGCATGGGCTGTTAATAAGCGGCCTCCACACCTGGTGCTGCCGTGTCTTCACGCAGTCCAGCTCCCTTGATGGCTTTCTCAGCACACACACTGAGTGAGTGTCGTGAGGGCATACCGCCCTGACGCACACCTTTCTTGATTTTAAACCAGGCAGGATCCCTTTGTTCTGTTCTCACACCTGCCTCTTGATCCAGATGACACCATGAAGTGTTCTGGTACTCCCATGGTTCGCAAGGCCATCCCCACAGTCTATGTGGCATGTTGTACTCCGCCCTCGCAGTGGATCCCGTCAGTGGCTTCCATTATGTCAGAGCACATCAAGGTGGATTACTACTGTATATAATCGTGTATAAGCCGAGTTTTTCAGCACAAAAAATGTGCTGAAAAACTGGGGGGTCGGCTTATACACGGATCAGTGGTACCCCAGCGAGGTGTAACATCTCGCAGGTGATTGCCGTTCCTACGCTGTTTATTCAAAGCCCCGCTGACACTGCAAGGCTTTGAATCTTTGTTTACTCACATCTAACCAAACAGAGCCGTCCTATGCCGTGGGCGTTCCATAGTGATTCACTCACGCTGGCAGCTGAACTGGTAAGGATGTCTCCGTCTCTCCCCTCTGCTCTCTGTGCTAATTCACAGCCTGCATTTCCCACCCTAGGCTTATACTCGAGTCAATCAGTTTTTCTGGTTTCCCAGGTAATAATTAGGTACCTCGGCTTATACTCGGGTCGGCTTATATTCGAGTATATACAGTAGGTCTCAACTCCCAAAGCACTGAGCATCTGGCCCAGCCAAGTTGACACAAAACCTCACTCCGACAATCGTGAACGTTCTCACTTTCCCCTGGTCAGCACTGTCAGCATTTGCATCTCAGCAGCATCTAGTCTGTTTGGTTGTGTCCTAGGTCAGAGGAGCTTGCAGTCGCACCCGCTATTGTTTCAAGGACTGGTTTCTTTGATCCTCTGATGTCCATCATGCTCTTCTGCATCATAAAAGTAAAAACCAATCGTTTTATCTTAAGACGGTGGCTTGCAAGCTTTCTAGACCCCCATGTGCTACTCACAAAAGTTGACTGTAGAACATCATCACTGTGAACTATGTGATACCCATCAGCTAAGATCCGCTGAGACTATGGCTAAGAGAAAAATTAAAAGGTCTAAATAAATGGAGACAGTTTGTGTTCATTGGTCAGAAAACCCAATCCTGTTCACTGTCAATTCTCTCCCCAAACGCTCTATCTACTTAAGGTAATCCCAATCAAAATCCCAGGAACTGTTTTTGTAGAAATAATGAAAATGGACAGTAATCGTGACTGAACAACATGATGAACATACTTAATGTCACTGAATTGTAGATGTAAAAGTGGTTGAAAGCGGCAAATTTTACACAACAAAAAGAGAAAGAATATGGATTAAGAATGACAGAATGGATGGTGAAATAGATCTATGTGCCTATATTTATAGGTTTAGTATTAGGGTGACGGAAGGACCTTGGGCCTCTACTCAAGCACTTTCGATGCATGAATACTTTCTTCTATTAAATTGGCATTCTATGATGCTCACCCTCCCGACACAACAGCTGAAGCCAAAGTGGGTGAACAAGCAAATGTGGTGAAGAAAGCTGATGGTGCCCGGCTATCAAAAGATATAGCATCTGGGGTCTTAAAGGCTTGAAGATAAACAAGCAGCCATCTAGCTCAGAAGCAACAAAGCCCACATGGATGAAGCATACCAGCCTGTGTGATCACGAGGTGTCGAAGGGAGCAGGTATAAGGCAACATCAGAAAAAAAAATCTTACCATAGTGAACGAAGGGGGAAGTACAGAGTGGAGACCCAAAGCCCATTTGTCGGCCACTGGAGATCCCCTTGCAGAGGGGTCTAGGGGAGAAGATGACTCAGTCATGGTGCAATGTAGCACCGATGAAGAATATGGCTTTCCTCCAGTTCCTAAATGCTTCCTCCCCGCAACTACCATGGTCTGAATTCTACCTTGCAAGTCTGGATCGAGCAGAGCATGTACACTGGTGCAGATAGGAGCTGGAGGCACAGGGAATCCAGGGTGGATGATACCTTCCGAACCAGGGGTGTGAGACGCAATACTGGAAGGGTAGAGGGTGAGTGGGTTGGAAAGAGGGAACTGATTACAAGGATCTACATGTGACCTCCTCCCTGGGTGACAGACAACAGAAAAGGGGGTGACGTCAGACAAGGCAAGATACAACAAAATAATAATTTATAAATTATCAAGGGCTCATGAGAGAGGGGTGAGTAGGGAGGAAGGGGAAATAAAAAGAGGACCTGATGCAAAGGTCTTACGTGGAGAGCAAATGCTTTGAAAATGATGAGGGCAAAGAATGTACAGATGTGCTTTACACAATTGATGTATGTATGGATTGTGATAAAAGTTGTATGAGTCCCTAATAAAATTTTTTTAAAAAAAGAATGACAGAATGTTAACATTCATTAAATCTAGATTCTAAGTACATGAGTATCATATTCTTTATACAGGTAATATTCTGTCTATATAAAAGATTTCAAAGTTTATGTTTAAAAAGATAGAATGAAATATCTTAATTTTGTAGCAAAGGAAAACAAGTAAATGATGGAGACAGAGCTGGAGCATATAGCTTTGTCTCCAAATCAGTATTATTTATATGGTAGCAGGAAAAAGAAAGCATAACTCTTATCTATTAGTAAAGAGGGGTATCCCCCCAAAACGGATTTCCCCCCAACTCACCCCCAAGGCTGTGTATTTAAATTTTTTTTTTAAAAAACACCTTATCACCTTCAAAGTACTCTCCATTACACGTAATACATTTGTTAAATCTGAGATTACATCTTTGGAAACATTTTCAAACTCATCTGTTGGGATAGTTGACAGCACCTCCCTTATTTTTTCTTCACCTCTCCTACATCATCAAATTTCTGTCCTTTCATGTCCCTTTGCATTCACCAAAACAAAAAGAAGTCACACTGAGTGAGGTCAGATGAGTAATGTGCATGGGGCAAGAGGCATGCTGTTTCTTTGCCCAAAATTGGTGCACTGAGATGGCTGCATGAGCACTGTTAGGGTGTTAAAACCAGTCCCCGTCTACCACAAGTCAGGCCTTACTGTCACAGTTAGCCAATCTTCTCAGAGCCTCTCAAGAGAAAGCTTGATTAACAGTCTGACCCGCTGGAACATCTGAGAGTCAACACTGTCATCCTTTTGCAAAGTTGACGGATGTCCACAACAAGGTTTGACATCAATCAACATTTCACCTTTCTGACACAGGACAACGACTAGTACACCGGAGTCCCCACAGCACTGTCCTCGTAAGCTGTGTTCAACACCACAACAGTTTCTGTGGCATATTTCCAGAGCAGGAAACCATACACTAGTCTCTTAGATCGGCCATCACTAAAAACGAGGTTCAAGAGTAACTGCTTTTATGAAAAAATTCACTGTGACAAAAAAGAACCTTCCTAGGCAATGCCACTGTGCGCACTAAGAGCAAATATGCTCAATGCTTGCCTGGCGGGAGAAAATGCGAACGACGGAAGCTCTACTCCACCCATCACAATTCTAGGGGTTTTGGGGTACATCCTCGTATGTGAGTGTGTGTGTGCGGGTAGAGAAATGTTTACCTTTAAATTTAGCCATTGTACCAATGTTTCGAAGAATTCTTCTAGGACTGTTTGCTGCAAAATAAGCTGCTTTTCCATATTTTCCAAGTGCCATTAATTCATTGAACCTACAGCCAATGCATTTTATCATGCATTACAAAGCAACGCAAAAAAAGAAAGCTGGTTAGAAATGTGTAATTCCAGCTAAATGTAGTTACATAACAAGTTAGAAGTGAGTCATTTACTCTGTAATATGTACTTTCAATTCCTTCCAAACATCCTGTCTGTTTTTGTTGCAGTTATAATGGTTTTGGAGCCTAACTATAAAACTCAAACCTGCTGGCTATGAACCTGATCCTATCCTTTATTCTTATATCCTATCCTGCAGTCTTAGGGAGCTCTGGTAGCACAGTGGTTACGTGTGTGTTGGGCTGCTAACTGCAAGGTCAGGAGTTCGAAATCACCAGGTGTCCCTCAGGAGAAAGGAGCTTTCTCCTCCTGTAAAGAGTTACAGTCTCAGAACTGGATGGTGGCCCGCTACTACTCCCAACTTCTCTGAAAGGGGGTCACATTACAAGATTCTGGGCAAAGAGAAAAATGTAGAACAGAAGTTAACATCGCAAAAAAAGAGTAGCCTGACTGTTCAACAGATACTGATGGAACCACAAAGACTAGGACCCTTAGTCCCCTTCAGATCTAGAACTGAACTCACCCAGTGTTCGAATAATTAACCACTTAAGATAAAAAGGGCAACATTTACCCAGGGAAGAGTCCAGAGAGTTAGGTAGGAAAGGGAAAGGAAACAGGGAGAGGAAGTGGGATAAGTCAGGTTACATGGAGAGATTGCAATGGGTGAGTTGAAGCAAAATGTGAATTGTTGACAATGACGCTGACTATCTGCTGTGTAAACCTTTCCCCAATTTATTACACACACACAAAAAAGGTTACAGTCTCAGAAACTCAGAGGCAGTTCTGCCCTGTCTTATGGGGTAGCTGTGAGTCAGCATGGGCTTGTGGCAGGGAGTTTGGTTTGGGTTTTGAATCCAGCAAGTAGTTTTAGGGCAAGTCACCGAGAATAGAATGAAAGGTTATGAGGTGAATTTACAACTGCTCAGATTTCTTTTCTCTCATATCACCCCCAAATGAGAAGGGGCTCGGGGAGAAGCAGGGCAGCCTGCCTGGAGGCTCATCGAAGGAGGAAACACTAACTGATGCCAGAATGGAGATCAAGAGGTGCTCCTGCTGCTCAGAGTCACGCACTGCCCTTCCACGCAGCAGCGGGCTCCCGCTTCAATGCTGGGCCAGCACAGGGAGAACGCTGAACGTTCACGTAACTAAACCTCCCTCTTCTTTCTCTGGCAGACGGTTTCCACAGCAGCCGACTCTGTTAATGGCGCTATGGCAAGCAGGGTCCACAGAAATGGGCCACTCCAATGAGAAAGCCACTCCGGCTACAGTAAGCAACACATTAAAATTCTGAAGTCACCAAGGCTGTCTCCCTCCCACCCGAATTTGGTCGATTTAGAGAAGCATGGGAATAAGAAAGTAACCTAGATGAAAACCGCTTAACATGTGAGACTAGGAATAATACTTAATATTAACTATTGACTGGTCTCATAATAAATTAACTTCTGATACAGTCTTAGAGTTCTTCGAGCCTCTATTACTTACTTACAATAAGTTCATGTGTTTTAATTCACTGTTATTGAGTCTGACTTACGGGGAGAGAGTATACAGGACAGAGTGGAACTCCCCTTGTGGGTTTCCAAAACTGCAACTTGATGCGCATGGAAAGCCTCAACTTTCTCCTGAGGAGTGCCTGGTGGTTTCAAACTGCTGGCCTGGAGGTTAGCAGCCCCACAGGTACCCCACTATATCACCAAGGCTCCCTAATAGGTACCAGGGAGAGCTCTAGGCCTTCCTCGGAGGCCATGGGCCAGAAATAATGAGGGGAGTACTGCTGGGCATGGCGATCTGAATCAGGCAGGCATATTCTCACACTACTTGGAACAGCAAGTGGAAGACTGGGGAAGAGGAGAAACATATACACAAAGCTTGTCTGAATCACCCCATTGCCCTAGCCCTTCATGAATACCTTCCCGACTACCAATCTGGCATTTTTAAACAAGGAATCTATTTTTTAATGAAATTTTAGTATTTTTCCCTAAATGTATCTACTAGGGTAGAATTTTAAAGATACTAAGTAAATGCTAACTATGATCATTTTAACATGGAAAATCAAGGCTCTTAAATTTCTTTGCCTCTCAATGTAGTCAAGTAGAATTTCGGCCTCTTTGGCCTTGCTTGGATCCTCTTCAAGTAACTCCTCAGCAATGACTTGATCACCTGTAAGTGTTAAAAGCAGCACCATGAGAAGATAGTTAAGGACCATTATCAATACTCCACCCCATTACTCTTTGTGTTCCGTCAAGTAGGAGTCATAGCAACCCTAGAGGAAAGAGTGGCGCTGCCCCATAGGTTTCCAAAGCTGTAAATCTTTCCAGAAGCAGGCAGCTTCCTCTTTATTGCACAGAGCAGCTGGTGGGTACCAACCGCAGACCATGAGTAGCAGCTGGTCGTTTTTTTGTGTTTGTGCTTGTTTTTAATCACTTTTAAAAACAACTCTTATTACAGCCATACATGCATCCATTGTACGTAAAGCACATTTGTACAGTTGTATATTTGTTGCACTCATCATTCTCAGAACATTTGCTTTCTACTTGAGCCCTTGGTATCAGCTCATTTTCCCCCTCCCTCCCTGCTTACACCCTCCCTCATGAACCCTTTATAATTTACAAATTACTTTATCATCTCTTACACTGTCCAATGTCTCCCTCCACCCATTTTTATCTTGTCCGTTCCCCAGGAAGGAGATTATATGTAGATCCTTATAACTGTTTCCCCATTTCTACCCAACCTAACCTATACCCTCTGGTATTGCCACTCTCACCACTGGTCCTGAAGGGATCTTTTCTGTATTCCGTGTTTCAGGTTCCTATCTGTACCAGTGTACATCCTCTGGTCTAGCCAGATATGTAAAATAGAATTGGAATCATGATAGTGGGGGGGGCATTTAAGAACTAGAGGAAACTTGTATGTTTCATTGTTGCTACACTACACCCTGACTAGCTTGTCTCCTCCCCACGACCCTTCTGTAAGGGGATGGATGCCCAGTTGCCTACAGATGGGCTTTGGGTCCCCAATCTGCACTCCCCTTCAATCACAATGATACAATATCTTGTTCTTTGATGCCTGATATCTGATCCATTCAACACCTCATGGTCATATGTGGGCTTTGTTGCTTCTCAGCTAGATGGCCACTTGATTACCTTCAAGCCTTTAAAATGCTATATCTTTTGATAGCCGGGCACCATCAGCTATCTTCACCACATTTGCTTATGCACACACTTGTCTTCCGTGATCTTGTTGGGAGGTGAGCATCATGGAATACCACGTTAATAGAACAAAGTGTTCCTGCATGAGGGAGTACTTGAGTGGAGGTCCAATGTCCATCTGCTACCTTAATATTAAACCTATAAATATATGTACATAGATCTATTTCCACATCCTCATATAAAAATATATTTACATATGTACATGCCTGTATTCAGACCTCCATAAATGCCCTTTGCCTCCTAGTTCTTTCCTCTATTTCTTTTTACTTTCCTCTTGTCCCACTATCATGCTCAGCCTTCATTTGTGTTTCAGTAATTTCTCTCGGATACATTGCCCTTGATCAATCCCTACCAGGCCTCTTACACCCTTCCTGTCACTAATTTTGGATCACTTCTTGTTCCCTTGTGCCTGGGGTGGTCAACACCACCTCCTTTCCCTCCATTCCTCCTCCCCCATGTCCCCCGGGAACCATCAGTCCCATTGTTTTCTACTCCAGACTGTTTATCGAGCCTATCTTATCTATATAGACCTGCAGAGATAATAATATGCACAAAAAAACAAGACAGAGAAAAACAAAGCGACAAAAAACAAAACAATATCAAGCCAATGACAATAAATAAATAATGAAACATTTTTTTCTTTTTTTGTGGAGTGGAGTGAGTGGATGGAGTGGGTGGAGTGAGGGAGTGAATGAGTGGGTGGAGTGAGTGGGTGGAGTGAGTGAGTAGAGTGAGTGAGTGGAGTGAGTTAGTGAGTGGTGTGAGTCAATAATGAAATTTTTAAAAAGAAAAAACTGTAAATAGTTCAAGGTTTGTTTGTTGAACTCTAGGAGTGTCCTCCAGTTGAGTCCGATGGGGTGCCATGCCCTGGCCCCAAAGTCTATCCTTGGCACTTCCTTGAGACTTCCTTGCTCTGTTCCCCTTGCTGTTCTACTGCATGCCCTTAGCGTTTTGCCTCGGTGTGGTGGGGTCAGAGCAGGTGCAATCCTGACACTGTGTCTCCATTGCTGTCCCCCGTAGGGCCATGGGTCAGTGAGGGACATCATGTCTCATAGTGGGGCCAGTCAAATGGTCCTCTCTGTGCACTGGCTGTTCTGAGCAGGAATATCGTCCTCAAGGCTTGGTGGGCCAGGATGTGCTCCACTCTCTTCCTCCCCCTTCATTTGCTCCCGTGTGCTCTGATCAGACATGTCCCTCTCCCCTAGTTGCAGCTTCAGTGCTGTCCTTCAAAGTACATTCTTTGGGGGGAGGGGCAGCTGATAGTTTTAACATCTGCGCCACCAGACCTCTTCAATATCCACAGAGTTCCATTTCTCCCTGTTCTCAGGGACACTTTCAGTGAGTCTTTCTTGGGCTTCCCAAGTCTAGGAGGGGGTACCCCTCAAAAAAAAAAAAGCAACAGAAAAAAAGCTCCGCTGGGCAGAGCTTTCTTTCTTATTTCAGAGCTTTCCTGGTACGCATTGTTCCCTGCCAGGTGGGCATCAGGCAACTCTCTCTGAGTCAGGGCACCCTCTGGCATCACGTGGGAAGGGTCTCTCTTGTCACAGTGAATTTTTTCGTAAAAGCAGTATCTCTCAAATGTTGTTTTTTTGTGATGGCCGATTTAAGAGAACAGCGTGTGGTCTCTTATAATTTTGTTTCCTGCTCAGGAAAAATGCTGCTGAAACTGTTGTGATGTTGAACACAGCTTACAAGGACAGCACTATGGGAAAAACTCAAGTGTGCAAGTGGTTCCCTCATTTTAAAAAAGGTGAAATGTCGACTGATGACAAAATCTCATTCTGGATGTCTGTCAACATCCCGAATGGACGAAATGTCAACAAAATCCATGCTATTGTGCTAAAAGACTGACAATAGGCCATTGAAGAATTGGGGAGGTTATCTGGACAATCTTGGAGCTCAGCTCGGCGAATTTTAATGGAAGATTTGCGAATGAGATGGGTCGCTGTGAAATTTGAGGCTCAGGTTCTGACTGACCAGCACAAAGAGCATCGAGTGGAAACATGCCGTGCTTTAAAAGAACGGCTCCTGAGCAGCCCAGACGGGTTTTCCAAGGTCATGACTGGTGTCGGGACATGGTGCTGTTCTTATGACCCCGAAAGCAAACAACAATCAAGCCAGTGGAAGACGCCATCCTCACCTTTCCCCCAAAAAGCTCATCAAGTGAAATCAAAGATCAAAATGATGCGCATTTGGGTTTGTTTGTTTATGTGAGAGGGATAGTGTGTTTGGAGTTCATTCTACCTGGTCAGACTGTTAATCAAGCTTTCTATGTACAGGTTCTGAAAAGATCGAGTAACAGTGTTTGACAAAAAAAGCTTGATTTGTGGCAGAAGAGGGGACTGGTTTTTGCCACCACAACAATGCATTTGCTCAGTCAGCCAGCTCAGTGTGCCCGTTAATGGCAAAAACAGCATGTCTCTCTTGCTCCACACACCTTACTCATCTGACCTCGCTTTGTGCAACTTTCTTTTCCACAAACGAAGAGGGACATGAAAGGACAGTGATTTGACGATGTAGAAGAGGTGAAGAAAAAAGTGAAGGAGGTACTATCCAAACAGATGAGTTTGAAAAATGTTTCCAAGAATTAAATCACAGATTTTAAAAATGTATTAAGTGTAATAGTCAGTACTTTGGAGGTGGTGAGGTTGTTTTGTAAAAAAAAATTTTAAAAAAATTTAAAAAAAAATTTTTAATACATCGTTTTAAAAATAATTCTGTTTTTTTATGAGTGCCCCTCAAAAAAGCAGCCTCTACTGGAGGCTGCTGCAGGAGAAGCCCCGGGCGACAGAGACCTAGCAAATCCAGGCAAGGAGAGACCTACTTCAAATCCAGGCGAGGAGAGACCTACTCTTTGGCTCTGTGAGGCACACACAAATAAGCCCTCCATTATCGGCGCCCTTAAGAGCCACAACCTACCAGACAGCACTCTGGTCTTCTGCATCTGCTCCAGGAAGTCCTGGAAAGAGCTGCTCCTGTCTGAGTGAACCCAGGACGCAAGTGCCTGTGAAGCGATCTGAATCCTCTGGTGACTATAAAACAGCAAGAGCACCATGTGAGCCTGCGCCCGGTGATGGAGCTGGAGCATCAACACAAATAAGAGATGCCAACTGCAAAACCCATCACCAACTCCCATACTGGAGCAACAACTCCTTGTTGTGGCTTTCAGCTACGTCTCTCCGTCGTAACAGCACAGTCATTTCCTCATCCAAATCAGCCTTCTTCTGAGCTGGTATGTACCTCAGCAACATCGCTTTTTTTATTTCTGTATGCTTATCTGCAAGTTTTTTTAGGTGCTCAGTGAGAGTGTCCAGACTGACAGATTCTTGGACAGTCAGGCCTATGGGACAGAGAGCAAATGACACAGCCATTAGTGGGATCTGCGCAAACAGCAGATCTTAGAGGCAATTTCCAAAGTTCAGAAATAATTCAGAAAGGGTAGCACCGTCAGCTGACCAACAAGAAGCACATAGCCTACAGTCTTAACTGACAGCCAGTTAAGCCCATCACCAATGACTGTTCTGAGAACACATAAACCTGAAATCTTTAGTTACATCTCTATACATCTAGACAGACAGACAGACTGATAGACATCTAGAGTCCTGGTGGCATAGTGGCTGCTCACGGGTCTGCGGTCTGCAAGGTCAGCTGTTCGAAAGCAATGTGCTCCTTTCTATCCGTAAAGAGTCTCAGAAACTCACAGGGCAGCTCTGCACTGTCCTCTATGGTTCCTATGAGTCAGCCAGTGAGTTCTAAGTGTCTATAGACACACCTGAGCTCATATACAGGAGCTTTTGGAGCAGGCATTTTTGCCTGCTGGTGAGCAAGAAAGGATCACAGATTTGACAAATGTATTACGTGTAATGGAGAGTACTTTGAAGGTGATGAGGTTGTTTTATTAAAAAATGTGGGGGGAAATCTGGTTTTGGGGGGTACTCCCTTATACTCTTATCACTACATCCTGCAAACCTTTAAGGATTAGTGTTCCTCAGTCACACCAAGAGCCTTTGCCTAACAGTTCCGAATTCTAGTCAGCCAAAATTGTTCTAAATAAATCTCCCATCAATTACTACCACAGCAGCTAACCCCAGGGAAATATTTATTCTCCCCAACACAAAGCTGATAAACACTTACCAAATCCTCAGTGATCTCTCCCGGTCTGTCTTAATTCAATTCACATATTCTTTCACATCAAATACCTTCCTCCCTTCTACTCTTGGGTCATTATCGCCCTGACACACACACACAGAGAAATTACCCAGAGCTTCTTTGGTTGGTCATAGTTGGTTCATCACTTTGTCAACTATTCTGTACTTACCTGCAAGTGTCTTATCTATAGTTTGCTGGCCACGATTGTATTTTTTAAAAGTACGTCTAGTTCTTTCCACTAAATGCAAACTAACCTTTGACCCCCATTGGCAATCCTGGTGTGCTGGGTCAAGTGGGGGGGGGGTTAACTAAGACGTCAGCAGTGCAAACCACCAGTCATGCTGTGGAGAAAGGCTGGCACCTGCCTCATCAACTCTCCAGCCCTGGTCGCTATGAGTCGGGTCAATTCATCGGCAGTGGGGAGTGGGAGTGTTTGTAGAGCATTTGGCTGCTAGTGGAAAGGCCTGTGGCTTAAAGCCATCAGCTGCTCGGCAAGAGCAAGGAGTGGAGTCTGCTCGAGGCCAGCCTTGGAAAGGCAACAGGCAGTTCTTCCCACTCTGACCTCTAAAGTCATCGTGGACTGGGATCTGCTGGGGGCATAACGGCAGTAAGTGCAGCCCATTACCTCCGGAAATAGCCTCTTCCCTTCACCCCTCTCCCGAACATTCCCACTTTCTGATCCCGCCACTGGTTACACCAAACAGAAGCAAACTCACTGCCATCGAGTCGATTCTGACCAATGGTCACCCTACAGGACAGGGTAGAACTGCCCTTGTGGGTTTCCCAGGCTGTCACTCTCTCTTTTCTTTTTAACTGTAACTTTGAAGGGAGTAGAAAGCCTCAACTTGCTCCCACAGAGTGGCTGGTGCGGGCCTTAGAGTTAGTCGCCCAACACGTAACCACTACGCTACCAGGCCTCCTTGCCTCCGGATAAGGGCAAGGAGAAAAACATCTACTCACTCCTGGTTATAATCCATACAGATTTTGAATAGAATAATGTTTCCTGGATGAATAATTGGTGGTTATCCAATCAGCAAGGCAAGCAAGCATGAGATTATTTACTAATCTGCAGTGAATATTTTCACCTGGGTTTCGGTGATCACTACAGATTACTGGGTAAGCACAAGTAAACCCGTGTTTCCTTGCTCACAGGACAATCTGACACTATTCACTCTCACCATGCAAACCTCTCAACTCCTGCGTGACTCCAGATGTACTCCAGTTCCTGAGGGTGTGAAACCAGATAGTCAGCCATTCCCCAGCACGCAGCACATGCAGGCCTTCCTTTCCCACCTGTCTTCCTGAGCTGGGGAGCGTAGCACGGACTGCTGCCTCTCCCTGGCTTCTGAATCAGGGGGTCAGAAGTGGAGGCCGAGGATGTGCATTTCTGACGGGTTCCCAGGTAACCCAGGAGCCACAGAGGCATTAACGTCCGCGCTATCCCATACAGCCAGGCTCTAACCTGCTCGTGTCTTCGAATCTGCCTGGAGTAACATCTGAAGTTGCCTGTACAGCCCACGACTGGTAAGTGCACACTTAACCACACACCGACATCCATTTCTGTCATACGTCATCATTGGAATAGCTCTCACTATTTTAAACAAATATCATACCTGGAATGGGACTTGAAGGACCTTTGGAGAAAGAACAATCGTCTACGTCTTTCTTTTCGTACTCTGCTCTAAGCTGCTTCATGGTCTCGATCTGCATTTGGATCCTTGAGGAATTGTTTTCAATAACCCTTATTCTGAAAAACAGAGATGCTGTCTTCTATTTCCGTCAACTAATTAAAGTCCTAGATCAAAACACCATGAGTTTAAATCATGCCTTTATTTCGGCTGATTATCATTTAAAAGTTTGCTGACTCAGGAAGTTCCCTGAGAAGGCTGACTAATCTCAGTGTGAAGAGCAGCTTTCATTCTGAGAACCAACACAGTCTCATACCCCCTTGGGAATGTGTACATGTTAAACCCAATAATTTGATCACTGAGTATTATATTTATTTGCTTAGTCAAACATTACCTATGCAATTTAAAAACTATTTTCATAAAAGGTCCACGGGAAAATTCCATTATGTATTTTTGAGTCGCGGGGAATAACTTTATTTGTAATTTCATGCTTCAGATTATTATGCATGCACTAAATACTGAATAAACTTGTCTTTAGGATAGCAATACTCAATGACATTATTCCATCTGGGTTTATTTGGAGAGTGTCGATATTCTGTTTATAAACATCTGAAGAGCGCCACACCAGAAAATAGGGTCTTTGAAAACCAGAATTTTAAAATACCCACCAGAACAGTTTTCTTTTAAATTGCTATTATCTTATCAGTTAGCACTTGCCTCTAAAGGTGGGGAAACCTACTCCCTCCGTACTCAGTGTGAGAAACGAGTGACACCTGAGGGTGCACCTATTCCCAATAGCACAGATGCACAGCAGTGCGCAAGCAACTCTCCTCGGGCCCTCGGTTCGACTAGACAAGGGAGGCGGGTACGGTTCCCTTCCGGCCTACGAGGCCACCACTGTTTTGAGAGCCCTTGTAGTGGTTTCCCATGGTCACTGTTGCTGTTACAAACTATCGCTAACTTGCTGACTTAAAGCAACACAATGTACTCATCCCCAGTCCAGAGGCCCCCATTTTGTGGCTTCCCTCACAAGCTTGGCTTACGGACGAAAGGCCAGCTTCAAAGCAGAGTCGACTGTACACATGCGCAAGCTAACAGCCGGGCTGAATTTTTTTTCCAAGAAGAATGATCAGGCTCTGTCCATCCCTTCATAGGCAGAGTATGACGTAGCAAAATGGGGGTCTGTCACATTAAATCACCTCTGAAATGCAAGCTATTTGAGACACCCCAAAATAAAAAACCGAACTCACTGCCAAGGAGTCCGTTCTGGCTGGAATCCTGTATCCTGTAGAGAGTTTCCAAGGCTTTATGCTGCAAATCTCCATGGGCGATGACAGCCTCCCCTTTCTCTGCAGAGCTGCTGGTGGGTTTGAACCACTGGCTTTATGGTCAGCTGTCCCACACTTACCCACCAGCATCACCAGGGCTCCAGCTGACATCAAACACCCAATGTTTCCGACCTTCAGGAGGTTTTGCTGGGATGGGGAGAAAGCAGTCTGTGTGGAGGGATGACTGACAGATCCAACTAGGCTTCAGGTATCGCCTCCACAGAGAAGCACGAACTACAAAGCAGGCAGAAAACATCTGTCTTACTCAGCTCCCCGAACCCTTGGTAACCCCCGTTTTAGAAGGCTTGTGATGGGCTCGTCCCTTGCGGTGAGGGGCAGTCACACTCTCGAAAGGGCATGAAAGTCTTTTGTTTTTTAGGCAGCAAGGAAGATGCAACATGGGAAGGGAAAAACCGTCTGGGCCAGAGGCTGGGCATCTTTTCCTGTGTTTGGTGGCCACTCAGACATCCTCTTTGGTGAATGGCACGATCCCTGGTGGCGTAGTGGTTAATCATTGAGCTACTAACTACAAGGCCGACCAGCCGGAACCACCAGCCACTCCACGGGAGGCAGCACTCCCGCGGGTCAGTCTCAGACGCGCAGAGAGGCCGCTCTGCTGGTGCCCTGACAGGGGCCCTGTGAGTCGGAGGGACTCCTGGCAGCGAGTCCAGCCCTTTGTTCCTTGTCTTTTTCTTCATGTGTTCTTTCTACAGTGCCTTTGCCCCGTCTCTGCCACGGGTATCCTCTCCCAGCTTGTAGCTTGGGGTTTTGCCCTCTGAATGGTGTCTTTTGATGGACCGAAGGTTGTTTTCATCATGTTTAAGTTACCAAGTGCCTTTTCATAACCCAAAGCATCCATTAACCCTGTGTGCTCCCTCAGCAGTGTTTGCCACGCTCCTTGGTATAGGTGTGCAGGCTCCGCTCAGTCAGTGCATCCCTTCCTGTCACCAGAAGGCCCCTCCCTTCCCCTCCGAGCCCTTGTAGCCACCAGAGAATGTGGGTTCCTGAGCACACACCTCTTCGTGTCCCTTGACAAACGTAAGACCACGCCATGCGTGCACTTTTGTGATGGACTTGTGATGTCCAGACTCATCCAGAAGGGACGCTGGCTTTTGTTGTCTGTCCTCTTATCAGGGGTGATGTCAAAATGAGGCTAAATTCAAACATAGGAGAGGCACAGCCATTCCTACCTTATGCTATGATAATGGGGGGGGGTGCTAATATTGAGTTAGATCCCCTCTGATATCTGGGATATTTTTACCAAAGTCATCTGCATTGGGAATTTCATGTATGAACATATTTTCTGCTTCTTTAAATGAGTTTTAGATTAATCTGGTTTCTTTCTTTAGTCAGGTTGGGTAAAATGTAATTTTTCCAAAGTTGCCTATTTCACATAATTCTCTAGTTTTCACTCAATTATTAAGACACTCCTTTTTTAATATATGCAGTAAGCAAAATTTTATATTCTGGTATCTATTTCCACCCTTTTATTGTGATCAATTTTACAGAGATTTTACAAACATAGAAGTCTTTTCAAAGAATTGGTTCAGGAGATTACCTTTTAGTTAGTTTTATTTTTATCTTAATCATTTCTTCCCTTATATTTTTGTCAGGTTTGTTTTGTTGTTCTCTAACTTCATTTTTTACACTACATGAATCTTACAACACCTTAACGTCATCCTCCATCTTACCAACTTTATCTTATGGTCCTATATTTCTATTTTAGTAGGTTATTGTTTAATACATTATGTCTGGCCATTTTGAGTCAGAAAGTCACACGGCTTCCTCTGCCGAGTGCACAGTGGAAGGAAGGGCACTGCACCAGCATCAAGGTCTTTCTTGAGAACACTGCTGTCGGGGACAGGACAACGTCTCTCCACACACAACCTCGCCGTTAGGCACATCCGTGCACCAACCCCTAACGCGACTGACACAGAGCCTGGCAAGTCTACCAACATCCTTCTGTCGGAAATTGATCAAACATGCCATCAAGATGCATTGATAACTATTGGCGATTAGAATGAAAAAGTTGGTCTTGGTGATAGGAATGAAGCTGGGATCACACTGTCTTTTGGCTTTCTTTTTTTTAACACAGTAAACATAACCCACTGCCAAAAGGGTCACCATATGTAAGTAACATGCACATTTTATGGTCTTCCTGGTCATTCTAGTATCTGAAATCTTTGCGTTTATTTTTGCTTTGTGTTGTTTGCTGGTTGTTGCTCGTGATATCATTGTCTTATAAGCTGAGCTATTTTTTCCTGTGGATTACTCCTTTCCCTTCTTAACAATTACTTATGCGAACTCCTCCAGAATGACTTACAATGCTTTGCCATGGGAAAGCAGTTGTCGGGGGCACTTTAAGCGGCAAGACTCCATTTTTAGAGATGGTCTAAGAGATGTGACCGTGGCGAGAAGGCCACACACAGGCCCGGTTGCCGCCAACATGCCTCAGGTTCTACGTTTTGTTGCTGCTCTTGTTCTGGTGAGGTGGCCGGTTCACCTGCAAGCAGTCTCAGCTTTCTCAGAAAAAGGCTTTGCTGTGGACTCCGCCCTGTAAGCAGACCCTGGGCTTTCTCTCTAGTTCCCCAGGCCACATGGGGCACAATTTAAGACCTGTCCTCAGATCCAGAGCAGTCGTAGAGCTCTGCTCATCTTTTGAGTTTTCTAGATTTTGGCGCGATCGTTTCTTATCTCGCCAGCTTCCTGGCACTTTGAGGAGCTTTCCTTTCTTGTTTTATGGAGCATTCCCCCCCGGAGGACAGTCTGCTGCAGCATCTAGCTGTCATATTACCAGACAGAACAATTCAACTTCATACAATTTTCTAGGGGGATCTGAAACTATCTTTCCCCCATGTCTGGCCAACATAACAAAATGAAACGCTTAGGAACCACGAATGAGTATGTCACGCTCTCCCAGCCCGCGCTAACCGCTGTGTACCGTAAGATGGGTGCTATGGTTCAGGGGTAACCTGACAAGGTTCTGTTAAATCCATGCAGGAAGCTATCTGGGCGACTTCCTGTCTCCCTGATTTTATAATATACCAATGTGCCTTCAGTTATTTTTTACATGAAACACAGTGTAAGATTACACAGCAATATAGTAATTTCAAATTGACGGGCGAGGTTAACACAGAACACATGGCTTAAAATGGAAAACTGCAACTTAAAATCTGGGGAACCCTGATTAGCTGTGCTGGGTAGTTGATCTCATCAAGCAGCAGCGGTCACTTTGGGGCTAATGGCTAGGGTACTTACTTTGCCTCGAGCTGAGTCATTCTTTTCCTGTGATAGACCAAGGTTGTGGGCTCTGCTGCCATGACTTTAAGTTTTCCATGGACATAAAATGCGGTGCTTCGGCCTTTCTTGATGGTCTCAATAAAGGTGTCATATTCCTTTTTGATTGAAGTAAGAATGGATTTGTATGCAGTGACATACTCTATTACCTGAAAGATGATTTTGCTGCCAATGATATTGAACATTTTTCTAAAAGATTATGGATCACAAGCCTTGCAAACAGTACTATAGATAACTTTAAAATAAAGCCTGATTAGCAACTAGAAGTGTACAAGTTTATAAACGTGCGCTTTCACTTGGCACTCAAACATGACTGGCCACTCAAGACAGCACTGACTGAGCCCAGGCTCTTTGTGGACTGTTACCTGTGAGATTAACCAAAGACCATGTTTTGCTCCTCTTGGTACGAACACAGACATCGGCTAAAACGAATACCAGCTCTAGTTTCCCCAATTCTAGATTCCATACAGATCCTCCTTCTCTGACTTCATTCAGGCCTTGGACTCCTGGTTCCCTTCACGTCCCTATTAGCTCAGACTGGCTCATCTGTAAGCCGCAGTTCCCACACTGAAGCCCTCCTATCACAATACAGCCCGGTCATTCCTGACGGTGCTTCAGTGCAGGCCATCTCTGGAATGAGCAGAAGAAACCAGGCACCTGCACGAGGGAAAGGGATTCTAGGGTCCAAGGACCTGATTCTGTCTTATATGCTTCTTTATTTTTGGTTAATCTCATGCATGTACTGCCCATTCAAAAATAAGTAATTAAAAACTTTAATTATTTTTTAAACCAAAATGTTATGGGCATAAATAAATAATTTATAGTTTCCAAATTCTGCACAGGTTCAACAGGACTTCAGAGAAAGTAATGTTTGTATGGAATTTCCATACCCAAAACCAAACCCACTGCCACCGCAATGGACACTGGCAGAGATGGGAATGGCATGTTATCATATGGTAACATGTTGCAAGACCAGCAGCTTCTCCGTCACAAACATTTTTTTCCACAATATAAACGAAGACAGTAAGTATGGGCCTCACAAGATGGACTTCACAGGAATCAAACCAATTACGTCTGTGGCAAGAGGCGAACGGGGCGCTCAGGTCATCAGGCGAGCAAGAACAGGCGCGGACTACAGAGCAGACCTCCAAATGCTAACGCTGACGCTACAAAACAGCAGCAGAAGTCCATGAGAATCAAAGGGTGACCTTGACTATCTCCTACCTGAGCTTATAGGAAGTCTCAAAACCAGACTTCACACATTGAACACCAATGACTCAAGCATAGAATCACATCAAGGACATGAAGAAAACAGAAGGTCATTAAAAAGAAAGATAGACAGAAAGAAAGAAAGAGAAAGGGCAAAAATGAATGTCAGAAGAGATTCTGAAATTTTTTCTTGAATGTAGAAATTAAAGCAAATAGAAGAAATGTTAAAGTAAAAAATGTCGAACAGAAACATTCAAAGTGTAGCTCAAAAAGACTAAGTAGTTCTAAGGAGTCAAGATGGAATCCAGGTAGAATCACCTGCCCAGTGCTCCTGCTGCTTGACCAGAGAATTATGAGACAGGCATGGGAAGCAAGTTCAAGGAGAAAGCAACGGGACCAAGGATTCCGGAGGGACTTTGGGGTGGGAGAAGGTGGGGGCAGGGAGAAGTGGGCAAACAACACCATGGACAGGGAAACAGTTAGGAGATTAAAATCAATGAGGAGGGTGTAGAGATCCTGGAGGAGTTGGGATAACAGCAATCTAGCTGAGAAGAATTACTAAAAGGCAGAAGAAGGGCAAGCATCACAGTGGGGCAGGCGGAAAGTAAAGGAAACAGGAAAGATCTAGGAAGCAAAGCTATGGATAGAGGTATAAACATAGATGTGTATCTATGCAAACACACTAATTCACAAAAATAAAGGTATTAACATATGTACATATACTTATATGGCAATACATTGAAGTAGTGGACGGAATTTGGGCCTCTGCTCAAGCCCTGCCTCACACAAGAACACTTTGGTCTAACAATTTGGCATTCTGTGACGCCAACCCACCCTCTGGTACAATTACTGAAGACAAAAATGGGTGCACAAGCAAATGTGGTGAAGAAAGCTGATGGTACCTGGCTATCAAAAGATATAGATAGCGTCTATGATCTTAAAGGCTTAAAGTTAAACAAGTGGACATCTAGCAGAGAAGCAACAAAGCCCACATGGAAGAAGCACACCAGCCTGTGTGATCACGAGGTGTTGAAGGGATCATCAGAACAAAAAATCATATCATCATTGTGAATGAGGGGGAGTGCAGAGTAGAGCTCCAAAGCCCATGTGTAGACAACTGGACATAAGGGTCACAGGGAAGAGATGAGCCAGTACGGTGCAGTGTAGTAACGCTGAAACATACAACTTTCCTCTAGTTCCTAAATGCTTCCTTCCCCCTCCCCCACTAGCATGATCCCAATTCTACCTTACAAATCTGGCTAAACCAGAGAATGTACACTGGTACAGACAGCAACTGGAAATACAGGGAATCCAAGGCAGATGATCCCTTCAGGACCAGTGGTGAGAGTAGTGATACCTGGAGAGTGGTAGGGTGGAAAGGGGGAACTGATTACAAGGACCTACATGTGGAGGGTAGAGGGAGGCTGGGTTGGAAAGAGGGAACCAATTACAAGGATCTACATGTGACCTCCTCCCTGGGGGACGGACAACAGAAAAGTGGGTGAACGGAGACACAGAACAGTGTAAGATATGATAAAAATAATAATTTATAAATTATCAAGGGTTCATGAGGGAGGGAGGAATGGAGAGGGAGGGGAAAAATGAGGAGCTGATACCAGGGGCTTAAGTGGAGACCAAATGTTTTGAGAACAATGAGGGCAATGAATGTACAAATGTACTTTACACAATTGATGTATGTATGGATTGTGATAAGAGTTGTATGAGCCCCTAATAAAACTATTTTTAAAAAAGAATTAGTGCCTTTGAATTATGGTGCTGTTGAAGAATATTAAATATACTACGGACAGACAAGAACACACACACCTGTGTTGGAAGAAGTACAGCCAGAATGCTCCTTAGAGACAAAGATGGTGAGACTTTGTTTCATGTACTTTGGGTCATCAGAAAAGGCCCGTCCCTGGGGAAGGGCTTGGCAAAGTGGAGGGTCAGTACAGAAGAGGAAGACCCTCGACAAGATGCACTGGCACAGAGGCCCGACGATGGGGTCCAACATCACGGCAGTGGTGAGGCTGGCGCAGGAGCGGGCAGTGCCTCAGGACCACTGGGAGCCAGAACCCATTCGACGGGCCCTCACAGCAACAATGCATCCTTCTCCCAAAAGCTGGAATTACGGTGTTTACTCATGTTATAGCCCTTTAGTGTTCCCAGAACCCTTGCTGATTTCCTATTAGCTGGGCAGTATCTAGGAAAAGTTATCCAGGATGACTTCTGATCCATCAAGAAATGGTACAAGATGAATGACCGTGGTCAAGTGCCAGAACAGGGTACTGGAAGTAGGAGAGAGTGACTTTCTTTTTGATCTATCCTCACTGCCTTGCTACCCAAACCAGAAGGATAGCAATCAGGAGCCTTACATAAGGCAAGCTACGCGTCCTGCTGCTTCCGGACACCCTTCACTGCAGGGCTCTAGCACTCCCAGACCACTCGGGTGAAATAACGGCAGAAAACAGACTGGGAGAGGCACTAAGGCAGCTACACGCCGGTCTGGGAAAGAAACAGATTTCAGAAGAATGCGTTTTTGGACACTCTTAGTCCAAGCTGGCTACAACAGGTGAAAATGCAGCTGGCAGGCAATTTAGAACATTCCATCCAAAAATCATGTTTCCATCTTTTCTGGAAGTCTCTGATATGGTCCCCTCATCTCCGAGGGCAGTTCTCTGCTAGGGCTGCACACAGGGCCGCACACAGGGCTGCACACAGGGCTGCACACAGGGCCGCACACAGGGCCGCACACAGGGCTGCACACAGGGCTGGTTCTTCTATTTCCCCCGTCCTCCCGCGTTCTCATCGAGCACGCAGCTCACTCACTCTGAACACCTTCTGAGACCCCATGAAATCCAAGAAAAACACAGCTATTTATACCAGGCCCAGGCTGAGGGAGAAGATAGGTGGCATCCACTGCGGCTTAACTTACAGATGGATTGGACTGTTTGTACAACCTGCTGCCCAGAGTGTAAAACGTCAGCTACTCTCCAAAGCAAGCTGTTCCCGTGTGGCAAGAGAAGCTCATTTTCCTCACCTCGGCCACCTTTCCTCATTACGTTCTTGGCTCTTCTTACCACCCCCACAGCTCTAGGCAAACGAGTCTTCTCAGACCCTCCACCCTGCGGCACGGTTGTCCAATTCTAAGTCTCTCTTCCTTTAAAAATCACTATCTATCGATCTATCAACCGATAGATCGATCTTCAAATTCCTTTTGGAATTTATCTAGGAGTGGAATTGCTGGGGATATGATCATTCTGTTTGACTTTTCAAGGAAACACCAAATCAAACCCTGTATGATTTTTAATACCCCATTTGGCATCTGCCTTCTGTTTAAAAGCTTCCAGTTAAGCAAACTGATGTTTTCATCTTCCGTCCAAGTGGATTCTTCTCAAAGGGAAGGAATATCAGACAAGGCACTCATTCAGAGATTACTAACATGCTGTCCAATAACATGAAAAAGTTCTGAAATGTCAGAATAGGGCATACAAAGAAAAGTGTGTCCCTGTGATGTTAACCTTCTTCCTCAGCTAATTCACCCAAATCTTAAACATAATTCTTCATATTTAAGGAACCTAGTCAGGATATTTTACTTAAGTATTCATCTAAGACATTGCTTGCTCACTCAAACTCAAGGAAGCAGAATTAATCATGACAACACATGAAATGAAGCCAGACTGTTCATGTATTGGCTCCAAACACCAGGTTTTCTGGAGAAGTTAAAAGATTGCACCTCTGTCTGACAGCTCCAGACACTGCCAGCATGGCTGGCATCTCACTGGCACGCACAGCTCATTCCTTCTGCTCACCTTCGGCGAGCATGAGGCCTACATTTCTTTATTCAGAAGAGGCATAAAACTCAGACTGTGCAGGACTGAATTTAAGCAAGAGGCTCAGTTTCTGGTCTGTCTGTGCCTACTTTATGTAACACTGATGGTTGACTGAAGTCTTAAGGGAGGTAATGATTTCCTTCAAGTCACGAGGAAGGGATGTGTAATTCACTTCATTCCTGCAGGGCATCTTCTAGGAGAGTTTTTAAAAGGTGAGTGAAAAGTAGGTTAGGCTGGTAAACTGTCAAAATGGCAAAGATATTTCTATAACTTCATCAGCAAAATAAAATGTTAAGTCTCAGCATCTTCTAAATCTGCTCTCCTTATTTCCAGTGTTGACTCCTATCTCAACCTACCTCTCTACACCTCAGCTCTACAAGGGGCCTCGTTTGAGCAGCTAAACAGGATTTCCATGAAACCACAAGAAAGCCTAATTCCCAACAAAGCAGAAGGATGTCAGAGGGCACAGCCAGGCTGTTGTTATGAACAGATGGCCTGCTCCAAGTTTTAGCTCCAACTCATTAAAACCAACCCCACTGCCATCAAGACAATTCAACCTCACAGCAACCTTACAGAAGAGCTTAGAACTGCCCGGTGGAGCTTCCAAGGCTGTACCTGTCATGGACAGACTGCCACACCTTCCTCCGGCAGAGAGGCAGCCAGGTGGAGCTAGCGTTGCACTCCCTCATTTAGCCCTTGAATGGTCTTCTCAGAACTGACAAATGGCATAAAAGAAATACGGTCCAGCAAGCAGCACCATGACTAAGGCTGGCATGTTCCCTGTCCAGGGAGGCCATCTCTACCCACTAGGAACTCCCAGTGTCTTAAGAGCAGGACGCTACCTTATCGAACACGTTTCGGTATATGATGTAATGCTCCTCAGCAGGGCCGTCGTCACCACAGCCCACTCTTGTCGTTTCTGTCATTACGTATCTGTGCACACTTTCCAGAAACTCCTTGTCACAGCGACTGATGATAGGTGGGAGGGCGGCGTGTTTCCTCATTTGGGGGGCTGACATTGTCACAGTCTGCACACTTGTTCACTGGAGAAGTTATGGCTGGACTTGTTTGCGACAAGCCACTGCTGTGGCAAGCCTGAAGGAGGGGGAAAAGGTCACCCATTAATCTAGAGCTTTAATAAGACTAAGTCAGATGTTGATCTCAAAGTGTGTGTTTCAGAAAAGAAAAAAAACCTCGTGGTTTTCTCGCTAAACATCCATCTAAGGACGAAAAGGTTTAGTATTTGGTTTACCTGATGAGAAACTCATTGGTAGATGTCTCGGTAACCCAAGAAAGGTCACTATTTCTCCACGTCATGACCTGCTTGGCTGACCCACGGTCACCCAGCACCCACGAGCCACAGAGAACTGGGAAATGTTTTACTTGTTTCCACTCTGGTGAAAATCTAGACACCCACTCACTGCCACAATGCCCACCTTCCCACGTCAGCGATGTAGATTATACTTTTCGTGTGCCGCCCTTATTCCTACATGGGAAAAATATCTTACCACTATTAATAAATAAATCAATGCTCACCAAGCAAAAATTAATTTTTATGATACCCTTTAATTTCCATTGTTCATGTGAAAGTATAACAGATAAGTACAGGTAAGGCACACATGCACCAACCATGTCAGGGATAACAAGCAATACTTCCGGGTACACTTCCCAAGCAGCCACATTTCCCAGCTGTCTTAGAAGAATCGCTACCTTGGCTACAAAAGATGGTTCCTGAGAGCTCGTCACACAACGCCCACAGAACGCCGGCTTGTTTTACAATGCCTGGCGAGGCGGAACATTGTAATTAAAATGTCCCACCGTCACCACCTCAGGTGTACAATTCAACACCACTGGTCACACAACACGCTGAGCAACCACCTCCACGGTGCTGGCTGTCTGGTGCTGCTGTCCCAAAGGTGCAAGAGGTGGTTTGAACAAACACAGTTTGTTACAAGTCCAAAGTCGGGCTCCTGGCTCGAGGGAACTGTCCTCATGCCTTGGGTTTGTCTCCTCGTTCCTGGGAGGTCTCCATGAATCTTCTCCCACCCTTCCTCTGCTGAGTTGTGTAGTCACTTTCCATATCTCAAAAAGAGATGGAGTAAGAATACACTGCACGCTAACTTTGTTTTGTAACATAAACAGAACCCATTCCCAAATGGGCTTCTACCCACAGGCAGCATGCACTGTCACCCAATCAACTCCACATCACAGTGGCCCCGCAGGCTATCAAAAAATAGGGCCCTCTGGCTTTCCGAGGCTGTCCATCTTTACGGGAGCAGAAAGCTTCTCCTAAGGAGCGGCTCAAGTTTTCACCAGTTGGTCTTGTGGTTAAAGTGGGCAGCAGTGACGCTAAGGCTGTCAGCATCGCCATCGCCTCTAAGCCTTCTCCATCCCTTCCCTACCTAGCTTAGCGTGACACCTCACCTTCTCAAGGCACCTCACAGAAACCTCCCCCTTCTCATCACTGTTTGTGGGGGCCTCAGGCAACCGTGGGGGTGGGGGGCTTTGGGAGGGGAAAGTAAGGGTTCCTTTTAGACATAATTTATTTCTGTCCCAAAGTTTATTAACGTGAGATTCATTTATTCATCCTTTCTGACATTCTTCAGCTTCTCGCGTGACTTCACGTCTGCCCCCCCCTCTCTCTAGCTCTCCCTTTCCTACTTTCGACTATTCTCTCTCCACTCTGTCTTCCAGTCTACACACACACACACACACACGGAATATAAAAGCCATCTATGAAAGATGGGAGTCAGCTGTGTGGAAGTAAGAAAGCCAAGTGTGGGAGACTGCGAGTAAGAAAACCGAGAGGATGCTGTTGTTTGTGAAGCAGGGAGACCAAGTCCTGGGACCTTGCCACAGGGACCTGCAAAGGGAAACAAAGCTGGGTGCAAAGCGGGGGCTGGGCTGAGGGGGCAAGTCCCCAGGCCTTCCAGGGAGGAGGGCCCCACCTGCAGGTCAGGGAGCATCTCTGCAGGCTAGGAAAAGGGCTCTTTCTCGAGCAGGCTTGGCAACCAACAGAAGCTATGGGTTAGACTGTGGCCCCCAGTGGCTCTGAAGCTGAAGAGACAGCCTGGCCTACAGAAACTGAGGCTTTGAGTGAACTAGGAAAGCACCAGAGGGTTGAGGGTAGAGGGGGGACCTTTGCTGGCATGTTTCAACAATCGTCGCCTCTGCGGGCTCCAGGAGACAGGAATCATGAGGCCGCTGCAGAAGGATGATGGTGCTTTGCATCAGGACAGCTACAGTGAAGATGGTTAGAAATCCTTCACAGATATTTCCAGAACAAAGCCTAAAGATGTTCTGAAGGGTTCAATGAGAAGATCCCAAGACAACTGTAAGTTTTCTGGCCTTAGTAATTAGGAGGATGATAATCGCCATTCATAGGCGGAAACAGTACATTTCACGAGAAAAGGGGCTTGGAGCTGGCCTACTAGATACGTGGAGCAGCCAGTGCAAAGCGCAGGTAAGAGGTCTGAGTGAGAGATACAAATCTACAAGTCACCTGTACAGAAGTACTCAAGAATGGAGAGGCGTGTTTCAAAGATGAAGTGAACCATCGTGTCAAATGCTGGTAACGCATCAAACAAGATGAACTGGCGCTAGCCAATCTGGAGGTCATCAGCGACCACGGCCAGAACACGGGCTATTTCACTAAACCGATGGGGACAAGAAGGGGTGGGTTTGAAAGTCAGCTGAAGGGGGGAAAAAATGGAGACAATGGGTGTAAATAACTATCAAGGCGTTTCCTTGTAAAGAGTGTGACAAGAGGAGGAAATGAATTCTTCAGAGGTGCTAAAATATGGGATAGGAATGTCAATAATCAAACTGTAAAGCCAGTCATGAGGGTGGACAGCCGGGGCAGCAGAAGCCTGATGTCCGATCTAGGCACTGGGTCTTCAACAGTGAGGCACAAGGAAGCTGGTCAGAGTCTGAAGTGGAATGTGGGCAGTCCTTTCCCCCTTTTGGGGTGAGGCGTCTGCAGACACGTATGAGGGTGGGCTGGAAACGGGAAAAGTCGGGAGGCAGGATAGGGCAGCGGCAGTACACTGCAGCGGGCACTGCAGCGGGGCTGAACCGGGCTGTGGGACTCCACGCTGAGGCACGTCGAAGAAATGCCTGGGTCCCTTCAGCCAGATGAGCCAGTGGAACCCCCCGGAGTGCAGCTGTGCTCTGACGCACAGGCGGTGACCGTGGGCGAGGGGTGGGGTGGGTGCAGATGGACGTCGGGGGCCGCCCCCCACCCCGCGCCGGGCAAGGGCCTTCCTTTCCTCCGGCTCCTCAGCACGGCCAACGCCCACACTCGCCGACTTTGAAAGAACCGTCCTGCGGGCTCCTTCCCCGCGAAGCTTTAATTCCCGAGATCTTCAGCCTGTTACGTGGCGCCGTAACAACGGACGTAGGCTAGAAGACTGGAGAGCTGACGTGTGGAGCGGAGCTGGGAGGCGAGAAACACCGACACAATCCCAGTTCAAGAGCTCACCTAGCCTTGCGGTTGCTTGGCCGTTGGCTCCCCGTCCCTAAAAACCTCTCTCGGTTTTAAGTAAACGGTCGTCTCGCGACCCACACCCTCTCCTGTCGCTTAATCTTCGCTCCTCGTCACTTCCAGCTCAGTGCCACCGTCCGCCGCGGCTCACCTGGCTGCCTGGCTCCCAACACGGACGGGCTCCAGCGCCGCGCGGTGGTAACCAGGACGCCCAGGGCCATCACATGGCATCCTGGGAGTAGTAGTCCTGCTCGGAAGAAGGCAGCCGGAAACTACAACTCCCAGAAGACATTTTCACTTCCTCCCTCCGCCCAGAGCCCTCCGAAAGCCCCTCCTAGCCACGTCGCTTCTGGAGCGAAAGCCTTTCAAATCCATTTTTAAAGTCGCTGACATCTACTACCTCGAGAGAGTCCCGAAGGTTCGAGTGAGGAGTTGGCCCAGTCAGAGTGAGGAGAAACGCGGCTCGTGACTCCGGCCGGCGCTGGGCCAGACCGCCCGCGACGGCAGTCAGGCGCGTGGCGCGGCCGCCTAAGGGGCGGGGCCTCCGGCCAGGGCGCCGGGAAACCCCGTGGGCCGGCGCGGGCCCTTCCTTTCTGATCCGCCATCTGCGGTGAGTGAACTCCTCCGGCCGCTCTCTGCTCAGCGGCCACCCCGCCTCCGTCGTGCGTCCCCGGCTCTAACCCGTCTTCCCCTCGCACCCAGGTGGGGCCGCCGCCAGGATGCAGATCTTCGTGAAGACCCTCACGGGGAAGACCATCACTCTCGAGGTTCGGGACCGGCAGTGTGGGGAGCCCGGGGCCTGCGTGAAGTCCGGGTGGCACAGGGCCGGCACGCGCGTCTCGGGTTTGCGGAGCGAAGTCGGGCTGTCGACGAAGGGCAGGATTCGGCGTGGGGCCCGGGGTTGGGCGGCCGCCGCCGGGTCGCGGCGAGGCGGAGCACGTGTGGCCGCGCCGCCGCCCAGGGCCTGGAGGGAGCGGGCCCGCGGCCCGTGGTCACTGCGCTTTTCTCCCTTCGCAGGTCGAGCCCTCGGATACGATAGAGAATGTGAAGGCCAAGATCCAGGACAAGGAGGGTAAGCCGGGGGGCCGGCCGGCGTGCAGGGCCGCGCGATGAGCGCCGCCGACTCCCGGGAAGAGGGCCTGCGGAGCCTCGCGGCCTGGGTGGAAGTCGCGCCCCGCGCGTGTCATTCTGTGGATCGGATCGATGCGTTCCTAAAGTCCCCGTACTACCGTGCTTCCTCAGTGAAGTCGATAGGCCGTGTAGTGTAGCAGTGATGGCCGCAATAGCGTGGTGTAATGCTCCATGGATTTTAGGGCTCTATCTTGTAATAATCTTTGATTGTTAATTTTTCCTCTCATTAGGAATTCCTCCCGATCAGCAACGGCTGATCTTTGCTGGCAAGCAGCTGGAAGATGGACGTACCTTGTCTGACTACAACATTCAGAAGGTAGGCTTGGGGAAGCAGTCGTTTTTAAATGAGAATCGGTGTGATTTGACACAAGTGAAAGAGATTCTGAACCGTTCATTTAGTAAGATTCCTGTGACTCCCTACACTCAAACTTGAGCTTCACTCCTGTAGTATATTGATAGTTGTATTCTGTGGTGGTCTTTAATGTCCCTGCCATTAAAACAACCAAGTTTCTTTGGTTATTGTAGCTTGGGTTTGCACTACACTCAAGTGGCAATGTGTATTCTGTTTTGTCCATTTAGGACACGAATGGCAGCACAAGCCTTTTTTAAAAATCTGTTTCACCCTCTTCTGTGAACAGGAGTCCACTCTTCACCTTGTGCTGAGACTTCGTGGTGGTGCTAAGAAGAGGAAGAAGAAGTCTTACACCACTCCCAAGAAGAACAAGCATAAGAGAAAGAAGGTTAAGCTGGCCGTCTTAAAATACTATAAGGTGAGCCGCTTCGAGGTGTTAGAATATCAGCAAAGCTTTTGCTTATTTGGGAATGTAATCACTAATAATATGTTTCATGGGATAGCTAGACTCAACAAGCAATATTACCCGTATATTGAGAAACAAGTTATTTGCTTAGCATGAATGCTACTTGATTTTGAACCTTGTTCAGTGTAGTAAAAGTTTCTTTGTGAGATTCACCAAAACTGCATGTTCCAATCAAGGTTGGAAATCAGATCTGTGTTGGGGTCTCAGCTTCACTGCCACACACAGCCTTGGTCCTCTGGACTTTCAACATTCAGATTTCAGGTGCTTTCATCTTTTACTGCTTGATTAGAGGGTGTTTGTCTTAATGGCAACTTTGCCTGTTTCAGGTGGATGAAAATGGCAAAATCAGCCGCCTTCGTCGCGAGTGCCCTTCAGACGAGTGTGGTGCTGGGGTTTTCATGGCCAGCCACTTCGACAGGCATTACTGCGGCAAGTGCTGTCTGACCTACTGCTTCAACAAGCCAGAAGACAAGTAACTGTACTTGTGAATAAAGGTCATGAACATTTCGTGGTTGTGTTTTACTTAATTTTTCAGTCCTATTCAAGGGTGGTGTTGTGACATCCTTTGATGAAGTCTCCCTGTGTGCCCTTTGTTTTTTATATTAAGAAATTACCAGCATTTTAGCAGGAGAGTCGTGGTGTTCGAGACATGTTCACTGAATGAGTTGGTTTGTATTTGTTAGTCAACTAAATGCCAGTGGCCCCCCTAGGTTGATGACAACCAGTAATGTCCTTAAAGGCAGGGAGTAGAGATGCCCTATTCACAAATGTTCATTTGTTCTGTTGCATAAGTAGTTGTGAATTCTCAGTTCCTGCATGGTTTGGGTTGGCCCCAAGCAGTACAGGGACTCTATTTTGTGCTAACAGAATCACAAGCAGTATTTGGTAGTTTTTGCCCACTAATCACTTCCAGGGGAAAGATGGGGCAGTCCTATAGGGTTGCTAGTCAGAATTGACTCCGCAGCAACGGGGTGTGGGCTTTGCCCCGGAAGTCTTTATAGAGGTTACACTTAGTGCACAGAGAGGCTGGCCAGGATTGCAACCCGCACACCACAGGCGGAAACAATGCACTGTCAGGCATTTTCAGTTCATTGCTCTGGGGTTCTTAAACTCCAGGGACTGATCTCCCATCCGTCCTCAAGTACAAGGAATCTTCCATCTCACTTTGTCTGGCTACATCCAAGATTATTTTTTGTTCTGACAGTCCAAGGCACTTTAAATCAATTGGGGGGGGCACTTTAAGTATTACTAGTTAAGGTTTAATACATAATCTTTGCGGCGCTATAATCCAAATGCATCCATTCTCCAGTGTCGTGTGCATGGGAGGCCAGTGCAGGAG
Organism: Tenrec ecaudatus; assembly: GCF_050624435.1. Taxonomy (NCBI): domain Eukaryota; kingdom Metazoa; phylum Chordata; class Mammalia; order Afrosoricida; family Tenrecidae; genus Tenrec; species Tenrec ecaudatus. Next base: position 1,601,753 of record NC_134546.1, read on the forward strand.
ACCGGCTTGGTCAGGCTCTCCTTGGGCCTCAATGTAAAGAGCGTCTGGTGCGACTCATTGGGCCATTGCAACATGGCACTTGAGTTTTTTGACTGATAGTGGCTCTAAGCAAGTTGAAATTCTTTTTAACTTTTGGGCAAGATCATAAAAACTCACACAAATCAACATTTCAAAATCTGCACATTGTCCTCTGCTTCCAGGGACACTTGGCATTGAGACAGTTTTGGTTTTATTGTGTTGTTACCTCTTGGTCCAGTTGTGAGGATTTTGGCTTTAACATTGAGTTGGAACACATACATACTGAAATGGATACTACCACTCTAAACTTGGGTTTATTAACCTCCCTGGCCGTCTAATTATTTCAGTAATTTTATACCCAAGCAGTACATTGTTTTGCATAAAATTGTTTTATATTGTAGGCCTGTAATTAGGAAATAACTTTTAATCTCTAGTAGACATTCCAGGTATGATAAACCTAATACACAACATTTACCCTGAGCCACACTTGGGATTACCGTCAGGGAGGTTCAAGTTGATAACTGATGTATAATTCCACTTCATTACATTGTGGCTCCACTGCATGACTTCTAGTTGGAGACTTCCCAAGTCAGGCCTGTCTGTAGCACAGTATTTTCTGGTGTATATTACTACTTGGTAGAACAATGTGAATAGACATAAATAAGCATGAGCCGTTAACATTTTTCTTTTTTAATTTAAAATCCTGGATCCCAAGAAGTTTTGGCTAGAACTTCTTTTTCTTCATAACAAACCATCTCATCTCCCACTTTAAATTCTATGTTTTCTTCATCCAAACTGAGACCACAATCCATACCAGTTTTGATGACTGAAACGTCATCTTTATGGTGTTTCAGTGAGGTTAAGGAACCTTAAGGAAGAAAAGAAAAACCTTTAAAAGTTCTGATCTTTTCACAAATACTGAATATCTATATATCCCGATATTGAAAGAATACTGAAATCCTAGCAAATTTTATAAAATATATGTCCTAAATTTTTTGAAGTTCAATGTCAAATACTAGAAGATTATAATTCATAATCATTCTATTAAGTCTTGTCCTTCATATTAAAAAGATGGGATTGTGTAAAAGAAAATGAAGTTTACTATAAAAATTTGGTACTAAAAGATCATTTTACCTCCTAAAGGTAGGTGGGACAGAGGAATTGTCTTGACTTGAAGCTTGGAGAAACTAAGATAAAGGGCAGGATGTAGGCAAAAGAAGTAAGGAAAATATCAAATGTGAAGACAATTTGTAAGCAATTTTTAAAGGTTTACAGAATCAGACTGGAAAATGGATCATCTTAAATGAAGCATCAGCGTGACGACAGGAAGGCTACCATATGACCCGCTAAGATTTGGGGAGTGGGGGATTTCAGGAAGTGACTGATAACGGGCCACGGTTGCTAGGGTGAGTAAGGATTAATGTGTCAGTGTGGTGCAGAAGGAAACAATTGTAATCAATAGATGTCAAAATTAATGTCAAAATAAGCACTCTGATTTTGCTTACCCTTCCAAATGACATGTCCATTACGGATTAATTTAAATTTCTTTCTCTTTTCCAACTGTCCTTTCTGAACTCTGCAGCCAGCCACAGGAACCTTTTTCTTCCCTTCTGTCACTGAGAAGGTAGCTAGGACAGAAGCCTCACCTTTAGGAAGAAGAACAGAAAACTAAGGAAGAGAAATGCATCACTTCTGGCATTCCAAAGTACAAAAATTAAAGGTGTATATAACAGTGACCCCAAAAGTCGCTGCTGAGGCTGCTTGCATACAACCAAACACTGCCATTTGGTTCCTTGGTTGGAGGTGTCATGTGGTTTCATGTTAGTGCTTCGAGGTTCCCGGGGTCTTCAAACGGCTTCATCTGGAGCAGCGGAGATAGCAATGGGGGGGCCCATCCCCTCCATCAACAACTGCCTCCCTTGCCATGAGACCAGAAGAACAGAGTGGTGGTGAACTACTACCATGGAACACTTTGACCAAAGATCCTGCAAAAGAATTTCCATCAAAAGGAAAGAAAGTGCAAAGCAGCATTTCAAGTTCTTGAGAAATCCAGATGTCTGGAGCCAAAAGGCGGGATGAACTGTCAGAGCCACTGTCCTGCAGGGTCTCGAACCAGGGTCAGACAGCCATGTGCAGAGTCCTTATTCAGACCGCAGTTTGAACGTGGACCGTGAGTTAGACGGTAATGTTGTGTGCACGCTAAACTTTTAGAGTTGAATCACTGTGCTGTGGTCCTATAAAAGAATGTCTTTGCTTTTGAAAATACAAGGATTTAGAGGCAAGGAGTAGAGTGTCTCAAACTTACTGAGATGATCCAGGAATGTAGATGCATCTATACAGGGAAATGGTAAATGGGGCAAATATAGACAAAAGATGAACTGGGTAAAAGCTATGGGGGTTCTTTGTATTATCCTTGCAATTTTTTTTAAAGCTTTAAAAAAATAATAATAAATATTCAAACAACTCCAGAGATGAGAAAAACAGATAATTCAATTCAATCAAATTGAAATGTTTAGCCTTTAATCTGACCAAAGAATATTTTAAAATATTTAATATTTACCACCCTGCCTCAGAGTTGATTTCTCTGCCATGCTTTTGGTCAAAATGTAGCTGTTTTTGCCCCTGTTTGTTCATGTCTGTCTGGATAGGAAGAACTGGAGGGTAAGTGCCTGAGGCTTTGCCTCTATAACCTTGGGCCTTAGCCCAGAGCAGGTATTTATAATATATCACTCAGTTACCCTGAATAATTCACCCGGGGAGTGAGTTTTTCTTACTCATAGGATAGGATGTAGGAAGAGACTTGATAAAGAGTTTCTGTAAATGTTTCTTTAATGCTCGGGACCGTCTCCGACGACATTCTTTCAGAGAGGCGTTGAGTGAACACTCACCTACTGGGTGCTCTTCCACAATGCAGGGCAGTCTGATACTCAGCTCTTCCTGTAAATCTTCAACAAGCCGGTAAATTACTTTGTGAAGTTTAATCTTGACTTGTTTCTTTGCAGCTGACTGCTGGATAGCATTGCTGGCGTTCACATTGAAGCCATATATAACACCTGACAGAAATCAAATCAGGAAGTTGCACAAATAACTACATTAGCAAGGTTTATCTTTCCAGCACTTTCCAAGCTAGTTTGAATTTTTCATCAAAACTAACTTTAAAAGTAATGCAAACAGAATTTTATAAACTTTTAAAATAGTGGTTTTGTGAGGAAAATTTATCATCGCGTCACTTAGGAAATATTATTTCAAGTGCCCTGATATAAAAAGGAGTATGCTACGCAAATACCTTAGAGGGGAAAGACAAAGTAAAGTACTCTTGCCTTAAACGAAACAAATTTTAAAATTATTCCAAACAGGTTAAAAGATCACAATCTTGAAAAACAGCCATTAAAGTGCTATGACTAAGAAACTATCCAGTATGCTGTTTACAGAATGTACCAGAGAGCAAAGCTGCTGCATAAGTACTTTGAATCTTTAAGCATTTTCCAAAATAGAGGTGACATCTTAATCAAAGCATAGAGTACCCCCTTCCTAAATAACTGATGACTCATTCCAGAATGCTTGGGCGTTCGCTGGCACTAGACCTCTTCCGAGTGACAGCCACGAATCTCCTTTCCTCTATCACCAGTGTGATGAATAACGACAGGCCTTCTTGCCTGCTAGGTTTAAAGGAGCTTTTGATCTAAGAAAAATGTGATTTGCAAATTATGGATAAAAACAGGCAGAAGTAAAAGATGGAGAAAGTTTCTAAATAAGTGGTTAGATATGTTAAAGTATCCTAACATCTACTAGAGAACCAGTGGGGTTCAGGTGGGAAACTAGGAGGAGGAGGACAGAGACAATAGTACTGCCTACAAAGAAAATCTGAGCAGCACTACTGGGGCTTGAAGCAGTCCCCAGTTTGGCTACCACAGCCACATAGACACAAGACTGCTCATCCTCTCTCACTCAGCTCGGGGCTGGCTGGGACTGCAGGCAGCCATGCTGGTGGGAGTCAATGCCGGGTGAATGAGCAAGTAGCAAAAGAGAAGCCAACGGTCCAGACCGTGGCCTAGGAAGCAGTTAAACAAGTTGGAACGAGAGTCCTTACCACCAAAAGTTTCGGCCAGGTTAACGTCATTTTCAGTGATATCACCCACTCCAAAATGTACTAGGTCTAGTTTACACTCGTGTGAAGCATCATAGGTATCCACAAGGTCCAAAATGGCTTCAACAGAACCGTCAACATCACCTGAAGGAGCAAAGGTCAAGCCTGAAGTAAGAGGATGCCCAGAGCGCACTCTTCTTTAGAGCCACCCAGAAGGTAACCCTGAGTACTCAGCTCACCTCCCCTTAGGCTTACCATGACAGAGACCTACCCAGTGTTCACCTACAACACAATCATCAGGAAAATCACCCCAAAAAACCCAAACACCTTGTGAGAAATACATACTCCAAGAAATGAGGTATAAAATGAAATCCTTTTTAAAAATACCTTTAATAATTATAGGAAGTACATTTGAATCTCTTTCTACTTTCTCTTTTGGCCTGAAGACTTTGTGCTCTTTTTTAGCCTGGTACTTTAAATACGACCTCTCCTTCCAGTGCAAGCTGCCATACTGATCACGGTCTTTTCGATGTCCTTCCTGATGTTCCTTTCGCTTTTCTTCTATTACTTTCAGATCATCTTTAGTTTTCTCTTGTTCCTGCTCATACTTCCTCCAGTCGACAACTTCACGTGCCCTTGTCTTTCACAGGGGAAAAAGTCTGCATAACTTAACGGAACAGAAGCCAACAAACTTTGTTTCTTCCCTCTATGAACTGAGCCTGACCCACATAGGAAACTACTAATCTTATGGGTCAAGAAACAAGAAATTTTATTTTATTTCAAATTTTATTTGAAATAATTGAAATTATTTCATTTAAAAATCTTACATAAAATTTAAAAATTAATAACCAAATTCTAAAGTGCTACTAGTAGCCTCCCTTAGTCCCTACAGTCTAATTGTTTATTAATATACTGGTTCAGTGAAACATTTTAGAGTGATATTTAGAAGCATTATTAACAGTAAGAAAAACTCACTGCCATCAAGTCGATGCCAACTCATAGCAACCCTATAGGGCGGAGTAGAACTGCCCTTGTGAGTTCCTGAGATCCTACCTACTTACAGAGGCTGGTTTCAAGCTGCAGACCTGGCAGGTCGAAGCTCAACGCTTGACCACTACGCCACCGGGGCTCCTCCAAAAGCATTATAGCATGCCTAATATAGGGACTCAAGTGTGACGTACCTCAGACTCTACTTCAAGGATTTCATCCCCCGCCGAAGGAAGGTCCTTCCAGCCTATGATTCCCACAGGCATGCTGGGGCAGGCCTCCCTAAGGACTTCACCATTTTCATCAAACATCGAGCGCACTTTTGCCCAGCACTTCCCAGCAACCAGAATCGAGCCTTTTCTCAAAGTTCCTCTTTGAATTATAGCTGTAGTAACCGGACTAAAATGGAAATGAAAGCATATATTTATTCTTAAGATCCTAATCAGAACGTAACCGCATTTCTTCTGTAAAGCAAAGGTATCTTTATAAAGTTTTACAATTTACATGGATACAGACAGGGTTCATCTCATCACTTCTCCGTCTACAGTTTTTTTATCTCACACACACACACACACACACACACACACACACACACACTTCACTTCTGAGATTACAGTTGCTAGGGAGGGGCCAGGAGGCAGAGTGTCCTGACGGAATCCTTCATTCCTTTTCCATATCCAAGTTTTTATGCGGCGAGAAGTACCATTTCCAAGATTCCCTGTGTATGATATTACTGGGGAAGGTCAGGAAGAACCTAGACCATCGAAAAGGCAGCAGATCTGTTAGTCTCTGACGAGTTGTGGATGCAGCCAAGTCAGTGAGGGAGAAACCCAACCACAGGGAACTGTTTACATCATCCAAATGTGGCTACAAGGTGGATACAAGGCAACCAACGCGAGCTACTGGGGCACCCACCATTCTGTGCTCTGTGCTAGAACAATGAAGTGCTTTCCCAAACGAACGCTTTGAAACACTGCATTTGGACGAACAAGGGCATGCAATAAGTACACTCCATTATTACAAGTCACAAAATCCATGGAGCAAAATGATGAAAGTTGTAAGGGTGTGGCTGGCGGGGAGTAGGGGGAAGAGGAGAGTTGACAGCATTGACAATTATACAGCCCCACCCGATGGACTGAACAAAGAACTGTATGGGGAGGAAGAGAGCATCTGGAATGAGTAAGGTATGTCAATTAAAACATTATTCAAGAGGGGAAAAAAGAAAGAAAACGTCATATAAACTAAACAACAACAAAAAGAACCAAGCATCCTCAAGGTCTTACCCTCTTCCTTTGTCTGTGAAAGACTCCACTACTGTTCCTTCCACTGGCCCCGAGGGATCTGCTTTCAGCTCTAACATTTCTGCAAGTGCAATGGTTGCTTCTGCTAAGGCCGTGAGATTACTGCCCTGGAACAACAACACAGGGAGCAACGTCACCTCTAAACTGAAGCACCAGGATCAGAACACCTCTGGAAACTTTAAAACAACGAATTTCCCACTTCAAAAAGAAAACAAAAAAACCAACCGACACGAAAACTTGGCCCAGGTACACGTCTTGCAAGAACACGTGCTATTTTCAAGGAGGGCTGCTGGTGGTGCTGCTAATTCTCTTTCACGAACACATGCTGCATTATCCTTTCTCCTAAGTCTGATTCTCCAATTTTGCTTTCTTCCTCTCATTAACTTTCTTCATGTTATGTTACATTGGAAGGCCTAGACAACTGAAAAGCTTGCGCATCTATGACCTCCTCTGATCCACTAAGAACCCTGGGCAGCTGACAATCGAGGATTACTTATCCGTCATCAATGAGCAAGGAGCGAAAGCACTGCCTCTACACCACCGGCTGCGAAGCCTTGAAAATCCATTCACCCACCTCGTCCACCTGCCCCAACTACGACGAAGAGGCCAAATCAGAGGGATGGCTTTTCACGGTCCATATGCGCTACGTTCTCCAAAGCGACAAGAGCGCTCAGGTGACCGCTGGTGGTGACGGGGCTGCACGCACATCAGATGTCCCTGTTCTTACTCCACCCACATCACCAAGAGATGGCCCAGTTACAGAAGAGGAAGCAAGGACAGCTGGACAAGCCAACTGAACACTTGACCCAGCTACTTGTTCCCACCGCAAAAGGCTGCTCCAGAAAGCCGAGTGCACAGTTTCCGTAGGTAACGCAGGCCTCTCCCCTTACTTCCCTGACACGCCCGCCCAACTCATTCGGCCTACAATTTCTTTTTACAAAACACTTTATTGTGCTTTCAGTAAAAGTTCATACGACAAATGAGATTCCCAGTCAACAACTTCTATATAATTTGTCTGTGAGCTCTGGCAGCAAGCCTCAAAGTCCACAGTTCGAAACCACCGGGTGCCCCTCGGGGGGAAAGCAGGCTTTCTACTGTCATCAAGAGTTACGGTCTCAGAAACCCGCCGGGCGGCTCTTCCCGCCCTATGGGGTCATCGAGGCAGCATGGACTGTATGGTGGTGAGTTTTGTGTTGATGCCATTTGCCCAGTGTCCCTGGCGGCATTCTTCGCAGCATGTCAACGTTCTCATCACTGCTGTTCACATCGTTCCATTTCCAACTGTCTAGTCTCCCTGCCTGCCTCTGCAGTGCTGACACAGATGATTGTTTAAAGGGAGTGATTTCCTCCTGAGAGGACATCGCGGGTTTGGTTCACTCCCAGTTTAGCAGGATCTCAAAGACAATAGTTTTGAGTCCTCCAGTCGCAGGCAGCCCCATGACTCGGGCATTTGAAGAATGTGAGCTGTTTCACAGTCTTCTCCGGTTTTGTTGGGATCTGTGTACTGTGGCCCTCATCGAAACAGCCCACAACGGTAAAAACAAACACACAAAAAACAGCCCACGGCGGTAGCCAGGCATCACCTAGTTCTGCTCGCAGTCAGTGAAATTGTGCTTTATGTCAACTCGAAGTCCTGCCAACGACGTTCTTTGCTGAGTCTTCCTCTTTGACTTGAGACACACAGAGACCAGTAGTTGTACCTTAAATGGCCACTCAAGCTTCTATGACTTCAGACACAACTCACCAAGCTAAGATGTGGGCCATGAATTTTATGTATTGTACTATCCCATTGACCACAGGGTCCCCGAGACTCTGACCCCGAACCTTTAGACCCCACAGACCAATGCTTTGAGCTGTCTGGTTAAGGCTAGGAAGTCTGTGTGTTTGTGGCCCCTATGTGCTTTCTGCCTGCGCAAACACAGAGGAATGGCTAGCCTACCGTCTTTAGCCTGCCATTGCCCTGTTCCCAAACCATTCACCGTCTATTCTATACATTCTGTGTCTCATAAAACGAAACTCATTGGACTTAAGAGCTGACTCCCAGCTGTGTGACGATATGCTGGTCTCTGACCTTTCTGAGCCTAACCCCAAATCTGTCAAGGACAAGGATAGCCGTCATGCCTGGTAATTTACAAAATCACGACAGAGCTAAAGTATGTCGGGAGACTCTGAAAATAATGTGATCTGTGCGAGGGGCACAGTGCTACCTGCCGGGCACGTCTGTCTGTGAGGTGCCCGCACTTACCGTGCGCGCAGAGATGTCCACCGCTTGAACGTCGCCCCCATAGTCCTCGCACACCACTTCATACGCCAGCAGCTCCTTCCTCACTCTTTCCGGATCAGCCTCAGCTTTGTCACATTTGTTGATGGCAAGGACGATGGGAACTGAGAAAGACCGATTGAAGACGACCCGTCAGTGCCCGGTACTCACGGAGAGACCAGCCTGCCCTCACCTTCTCTTTCCTCAGTGGCCGTACTTACCCGAAAAAACCTCGAAGACCTAGTTAACATCAATGACCAGACCCTATTCTGGTCCCTAGAGGGAAATAGAGAATCCAGAGGCTAAACAGGTGATGCTGAGCAGACTCTGCATGAAGAACAGTCACCTAAGATTAAAGGGCAGTATCTGGGCTCCCCTGAAACGTGAGAGCTGGTACGTGGCCACTCTGCTGATGTCTCCCAGAGGACCACCGGTCAGGGTGTGACCCACCCTCATGCCATCATCCACTCCTTCTTCCTAGAAGCTAGCCACTCATTTTTCCCGACATCAGATCCTGGCGAGAACTAGGTTTCATGACTGCACATTTTCTTTTTTTTTTTTTTTTTGCACATTTTCTTTTCAGGTACACAGGGATTATTTGTGCAGCGAGCTCGGGGGTCAACATGGCACTGCAGAGTTCCCAGTGGTGCCATCTTTACAGGGGCAGCAGCCTGCTCTCTCTCCCACCGTGGGCGGACGTGGGTTCAGAATTCTGTGGTTCCTCCTTTTGCATGTTTGACATTTCCAAGATAAAGCGTCCTTTTTTCCAGTTGTTTGAGACTGTCACCTCCTTCTACCACCACCTTGACTACGTGTCAAACAGAGAGAGCTGTGGGGTCGGTTACGGGCCTGTGGGAAAGGGACTGACCCACCTGTACCGTGCTCCGCTGAACAGGTCTGACCGTCTGCGCACATCGGCACGCACAGCCGCTACACGCACACACCGTGAAAGCAAACCAAGCACGCAGACAGACACCAGCCACCCGCGCCGCCTCGTGCACACACTCGGGTACCTTGAGCATCCCGAGCATGCCTGATGGACTCCACGGTCTGCTTCATGACCCCGTCGTCCGCGGCGACAACCAGTATGACGATGTCGGTGACGTGTGCACCTCGGGCTCTCATTGCTGAGAAGGCAGCGTGCCCCGGCGTGTCGAGGAAGGTGATCTTCTCCCCAGAAGGCAGAGAGACTGTGTGAACAGAAGCCCCCCACAACAAGGCTCATACGTGCCTTCTTTACACAAGCGTGTGGCACTGAGTGCAATCGACAGTCCTCTACAAGAACTGTATTCCTGCTCTTCCTTCTAACCAGCTCACCGCAGGGCCTCCTGGGAGAACACACTAGGGAGAGCGTAAAGCTTTTCTTCTTTTCCCCGGACAGTTTTGAACTAAAAGTCTTCACCTTTCTAAAACATACGGTATCCACCTTCACCCACGTGCTGACTGAGCTGGTCCTGGACAAAGAAGGACTGACAACCATGCGGCAGCTGTCACCCTGACAGACTGCTGCTGTGAGACTGCCCTGCCCAGAGCCACAGACAAGCAGGGAAGGGGATGGCTGGCAGGTCAGGATTTAGAGTCCCACAGTCGTGGGTTTGAGTCCCGGTTTTGCCACTTACAAGCTGTGTGCGTTAGGCAGCCGCTGTAGCCTGGGAGGCCCCGGGCAGAGCGGACCAGTGCCAAGTGCAGGGCTACGATGGACAAGTCGTAGCAGGCACTCCTTCACTTCCACACTGCTATCACCTAAACTCACTGCCATACAGACACTCCAGCTCATTTTATGAACGTAACCAATAAACGGATGGAACAGAAGACAACTGCCTTCTTACAGCGTGTCCGAAACCACTGTTCACACCACCCACGGGACATTTCATCCACTCACTGGCTAGTTAAGCTTCTGAGACCGTCCTGAGTGGGCACAGCGCACGTGCGGCCAGGTGAGCTGCGCTCCTACCGAGAAAGGCGCCCAGGTGCTGTGTGATGCCTCCGGCCTCCCCCGCTGCAACTTGAGTCTTTCGAAGCTTGTCCAGTAAGGTCGTTTTCCCGTGATCAACGTGGCCCATGATGGTGACAACTGGAGGCCTCGGGGTTAATAAAGCTGGATCTGCTGGGGGCCTCCAATTAACAGGAAAAGGTCATGTGTTAAATATCAAAAACACTGGATAGCCTGAGAATTGGTTCAGTTCTTTCTGTGACGTGCTATTAACAATGAAACCAAGCGTTCAGCTTTGGTTAGGTGTGACTATTTCCATCTTCCTATGGAGAGAAGACTAGGGTAATGACAGCGTATTGTTACAGCCTCAGAAAGCTGTTTCCGTGGCAATGGTAGGACTGTGCCACATTTTAAATTCCAGAATTAATATCCACTGGGCAGACTGGGAACAAGGGTCCTTAGAGTTTACTGCAATGGCCTGAAGGCTCCCTGACGACGTGTGCACTTTGGAGAAGAGCTGATCTTACTCTGTTCACGCACTGTTTATTACAAAAGGAAGTCTCCATTAAAAAGCGTGAACCAGGTGCAGTGTAGCACCAACACCCAACATTCCTCTGATTCTTCAATGCTTCCTCTCCCCCCACTATCAGGACCCCAGTTTTACCTCACAGATCCTGCAAGACTGGATTATGTGCATCGGGACAGAGAAGAACTTTCAACACACTGAAGCTTGGGCAGATAAACCCCTCAGTAATAGTAATGGGAGTAGCGACAGCATGAGGGTAGGTTTAGGAAGTGTCGGGAGAGGGGTGGTGGAATCGATAGAAATGATGGATGTATAACCACTACCACCACCCCAGAGAGACAAACAACAAAAACACGAGTGAAGGGATTCGGCAGACAGGGAAGGATATGAACACACACACACACACACACACACACACATGTAAAATGTATCAAGGATTCACGAGAGTGGGAAGGAAAAATAAGGGCTGAGAATGTAAGGGCTCAAGTAGAAAGATAATGTTTTGGAAATGGCGGCAATGGATGCACAAGTTTGCTTGACAGAGTTGGTGTGTGGATTGTGAGGATATCTGCTAGAGCCGACAGACCCGAGGGCCCTCACCCAGCACACGCGTGGCTTCACCTTCTCACGGCGTCCTTGTTCTCCCGGACCTTGTCTTGCTTCAGTTTGCTCCACTTCAGCTTCATGCCTGCCTTCTTGATCACTTCCTTGATGCAGACTTCGTCTAAGGGCGAGGTGGCTTCCAGCGCATCCACGTCAACAGCAGTGTTCAGCAAGGCTTCGTATACACAATCTGCTCAAGAGAAAAGAACACCTTTCAGGGTCGTGATGGAAAGGCTCACGAAAATGATAAACGTTAGCAAATGCTTGTGGGAAAGTACGCACGTAGAATCACTATAAACACTGTTTCTCCAATGATAACAGATCACAGAACAACTGGAAAGAAAAGCCAAGCCCTTTATGATACGCACTATTAACTGACATTTCTATAAATTCATTTATATCTGAAAACAAGGATAATGCAGAGACAGTGAAGTACCTCGCAAACTACTAGTAAAATGCTAAGTTGTCGGGTGTAAAGATTTAGTCCTGAGTCCACTGGACTATATATCATAGTCCATCCTTTGAAAACCTGTAGTTAGATAAGGCATGCAAATACAAACACATATGAGTTATATGTGTGTGTGTGTGTGTGTGTGTGTACACAAGAACCAAAAACCAAACTGCCTGCCAGCTCGGAGCAACCCCACAGGGCAGAGAACTGCCCCTTAGGGATCCCAAGGTTAAGCCTTCACAGGAGCAGCCAGCCTCATCTTTCTTCCATGGAGCTGCTGATGAGTCTGAACCGCCGACTCTGCGGTTGGTGGCCTAATCCTTAGCCCACTGTGCTACCAGGGCTCCTCACGCCTACGCGGGCAGATATGCAAATAGTGTCTGTCTCAATGCGCGCGCGCGCGCGCGCGCGCGCACGCGCGCACACACACACACACACACACACACACACACAATTCACTCCGGTGGTTATGTCTTTTTCAGTGGCAAAAAAGGTTTGAAATACATGAAAATAGTTACTTATCCTTGGAATTTTTATTTCGTTTGTCAAATGTCCCTGGGGATCAGTCAATGTGGCCACAATGGCAACAAGGCGCTCCAGACATAAACACACGTAGAGGAGACAGGCAGAAGGCACCCGCAGCCAAGCAGCAGCATCCGGCTGAAGGCGCCGCGTCGCACCCCACTCGCACGCCCGCTCCCACCCAGGGTGTGCTGCGGGACGGGCACCCCTCGCTCTCCCAGGGCACACCAACTACGGGAGGGGCCCCCTCCGCAGTGCGCGTGCTCGCACTGTGCGTGGCTTCTGCGACGGGGCGAAGCCACGGAACCCAGACCGCGCAGGGTGGTTCCACAGACCTCCCCGACAGAGGGGCAGCAGGCTCCAATGAGCTCCAGAACACAGGTCACGGTGACACGCAATAGAGGAACTACAAGTTTGTACTCAGTTGTGCACGGTGTGTTTAACCAACCGGTCAGAAAATGCCCTAGAAGGTGGCACGGAGCACTCCGAGGCTGGGGTGAGCCTGTCCTCGCACCCCCTGCGCCTGGCGCTCAGTACTGCCACAGAACCGTTCCTGCGAAGTCCACGGCCGCCCCAAGGAAAACAGTTTAAGTACAACCCGGTTTCTAGGGAGAAATGCTCAGTGAACTACGACGCTCCTTCAAAGCTGAGTACAATGTTTAGTTGTTTCTAATAAACACGTGGTGTGTTATGAGGATCACACACGTTAGCACATACATGGTCCTGGTATATATAACAGCTCAATAAATGTGAGTCATTATATTGTTCCTTTCTCTCTGAAGGCAGCCTCCCTTGTGACTATGTATTTTATTTCCAGAGTAAACTATTTTTGTTGAATTTTAATAGCAGATTAAAAAGAAAGTATACAATTTACTATAATCCTAAATTTATATGAAGTAATTCAATGGAACAATTAAATAATTTTTAAATAGTATAATTAAAAGTTACAGGTTTTATTATAAATACTTATCTGCTAGTTTGCAGATTCATAAAAATGAACGGGGGGAAATAGAAAAACGGGTAGAAATAAGCATAGGTATAGTCTTTGGATTTATGCCACAGACCCATACAATTTCTGACAAAGAAAAGCTCACTCAAATTTAAAAAACATTTTTCATATTTACTGAAAGCAAAATATTAGAGAACTATATTTGCCAAAGAACCAAGAAAGTAGATTTGTGATCTAAAGTAAAAAACACTGGGGCGATTTGAATGACCTGGGAGCAAGAGTGTGCCCACAGATATGCAGGTCTGACGAGCACTGAACACAGTGATCACCTTTGCTGCATCACAGCCATCCAGGCGGGGGAGCAGAGGGGGCAAAGGTCGGAAAGCTTCCCAGGCATAACCAAACACCTGAGGGGATGAGTCACTGGGCCTGGGCACCAGGGGATATTAAGACCAATTGATGCTCAGTGTCCTACCTTAATGAGTAAGAGCTCATGAACAGCCATCTAAGTGGCACTGGTGTCTGAAGTAAAGAAGAGTGAAGAAAAGTAAAGTTGGGTCCAGACTGGCCCACTCCCACACTTGATGAACCATTTTCTCGATATAAATGACTCTCGCTACAGAGACACATCCATAGGCGTCCTGGTTTGCTCCCTGAGGAACCCGACTAACAGGCCCCGCCTGGAGGGCCTGCGGAAGGGCGCTCCTCTGCAGGGGAACCATCCACGAGGTCAAACAAAGTGGACATGAATCGCTAGGCGGAAAACGGATGAGCTCTGTAAACCTTCACCCAAGTCACATTAAAAATGTTGTACATGAGAATGAGCACACCTTGGTTATAAGGTCAGTCACTACACACAAACACCAAGTCTTCCGCGGTCCACGGTCCAGTTTTCCTCACCTATGTCTTTGTCCATGGCCCTGGCCATCTCCTCGACGGTCATTCCGAGCCAAGCCTCCACCTCCTTTCTAGATTTGGTCAGGGAGGACGGAGGTTTCCGTGGCTTTCCTTCCTAGGAAGTGTTGTCGGGCACACAAAGAAAGGAGGAGAGAACAATTGGGGAATGTCTACAGCCACGGCTCCTATTTCCAACAGCTAACACTCCTCTAAGAAGTTATAGCTAAGACCACAAATTTTAAAACCATATATTTAATTCACTGTTGGCACCTTGATATTTAAGAAATCAAATTCATCAGCAGTACCAAACAACTAACCGGAACTTCGTCCCCCAACAAAGACCAACTGCCTAGAGCAGCAGTTCTCAACCTGGGGATCACAACCCCTTTGGGGGTCAATGACCCTTTCACAGGGGTCATAACCCGATTCATAACAGTAGCAACATGACAGTTATGAAGTAGTAACTAAAATAATTTTATGTTTGGGGGTCACCACAACGTGAGGAACTGTGTTAAAGGGCTGCGGCATGAGGAAGGTTGAGAATCACTGGCCTAGAGTATAGCACTAAAATAAAGATTTCATAAAGATTCTTTACAGAAAAAAACACTCAGAACAGGTTTCTACTTCTGGCTCAAGATACGGTCACTTTAAACAAACAAACAACAACAATGTAGCTAATAGCAACTCTCACTGTGGGGCATGCACGCTCCTGCGATGCACCCGGACATCTGCGCTCACCTTCTTTGTTACCAGAAGCCTGTACTGAGAGAAAGCAGCCCTGAGGAGAGCGCCTCTTTGCCAGGGTGGGGGGAACAGGGGCGCTGTCCACGCTGGGTACCCGGATGAACACACGCGCTTCCACTGCACCGATGTCCTTCCTTGTCCCAGGCTGGGCAGCTGCCTAAAGACTGTGTGAAATCGCAGCAGGTTTTCCAACTTTAAAATCTTCTGGTTCATGTTTCTCTATTAAGTGCACTTTAAAAAGAAAAGAAAAAGCTGGGTTATTCAAATCAAGTTAACAAATACTGTTAGTGTTAACAGGTGAGGCGTGATGGCCGGGACGAGCAGTACGGCAAAGAGCAAGCCTGGGCGCCTGCCCTGAAAGGACTCACAGCGCAGTCGCCAACAGGATTCCATGTGAGTGCGCTCTGGATATTAGCGACGGACAGCGCGAAGCTCTGCCGTGACAGGACTGAAAGCTACTGACAGGGATTGCAAACATTCCTTTTTCACTGTTGCAGCATCAACTAGCCAAAGCACAACTAGAGTGTGTTTCTAAGACGCAAATTTGAACTCAACACTCCTCTGAACAATGCCCTCAGTGGGTCCCTATTATCGCAGGTGATGTTCAAGGCCAGAGCATGGCATGTGCAGTCATCACTGCACGGTGCAGGGGCAGTGAATTATTTAAGGTGACAATCCAGCCAAAGTCTCTAACTCCCACCAGACAGCCTTTCCCTGCATGGCTCTGGTAAGAAGGTGGGGGAAGATACTGAGAGGATTCACCTGTGAGTAACTGGGAAGTGATTCCCAGCAAGGCCATCCTGCTGCATATAGAGGAAGCCCTCTAGAGGCAGGGGGAGGAATCACATTACCAGCCAAGAGCTAGGAGTGGAGGAAGTCTGGAGACCTAAGATCCCCACGCAGTGAAGCTACGGGGTCCAGAAGACAGCTATGGCCTCAGAGGAGCAGCAGCAGGACAAGGGACTGAGCGTGGAACAGAGTGGTGGACTCCCCAACCCACGGGACCAGTAAAGGCGAGGGCTCTGTGCAGAGGCGGGCTTGCAGAGTGAGGGGCTTCTGGGCACTTAGCTGGGGAAGCTGGGCTCGCTGACCCACTGAAGAGCTGAGTGCCTTCAGGAGGAGGCTTACTGGAATGGGGTGCCTCTGGGCACTGAATTCAGAGAGCCGGTTTGCTAACCAGCGAGCTTGAGCTGAATGCCTTCCGGTGGAGTGGTGTGCCCCTTTGGGCATCTATTGGCAAACCTGGAAGAACTCTGTAACATGCCCTGATAGACAATTCAACCCTTAGTATTTTTCACAGGCATGACCACTTGCTAACATGCTTAATAATCCCTTTAATCGTGAATTTTGTCTGTGTAGCCATTAAAACATATGATTCAAACCCAGAGACTCCTGATTGAGACAACTCACAGGGACTTCAAATCATTTGTGGAAAATCCCTATCTTTTAATTCAGCTTTCCAGGAACTTCCTGAAGCCTCCCGGTGTTCCTTCTGTTACCTCACTTACTCTCTCACCATGCTCGTCTTCCCCCCCTGTAACTGCCCAGCCTTTGCTGCTCTGTCCCAAATGTAACTGAGTTGTGTGCCAACGACCTTCTGAACCTTTGCATAGACTCCCTCCTCGTGAACTGTCTTCCAGCCTCAACACTTCCCCTCTCTCCAAGCTGCACTCTACCCCCAAAAGACCCTTCCCCGTGGGCAAGAATGATGCCTTTAGAAAGTTTGCACTGAAAGAAGACAGTGTGAAAGGGAAACTGAGGAGAACTCAACGGCAATTCAGCTCTTTTCCTCCCCGGGTCTGCAGTCATCGGGCTGCAGTTCTCGGGCTTTGCTGTGCAGGTGTCCAGAGCAGGGGCAGCTGAAATAGCGAGAGAAGCCTGTGCTTAATCTTCAGCAAACGCTCCCTGAGCATCACAGGCATCGTGCTTGAAGCTTTGATTCAAAGCTCAAAAGTCCTTTCTTTCCAAGTTCGCTGTCTTCCTACTCTTCCAGTGTAAGGATCCCAGACACCCCGAAACAGGGGCTGTTCCAACCTAGGGTAGCATTTTCACTGCATTAATATGCATAAGTCTTACATCAATGATGGAGACGCTGAGATTTCCTTTTTAAAAAATTTTTTTTGAGATTTCCTTTTTAATCCAAAGTAAAAAATTAGTCTTTCAAATTCTTCAATAATATAAACCTGCTTCTACTCACCATTCAGAATAACCTCACTTAACATTTAATACATACATTTTCAAGCCTATTCTGTATCTCCTTTACTTACTACAATGGAATCATACTATATTTTCTATTTTAAAACTTTCTTCCCTAAATAAAATATTGTGAAACTTGTTTTATATTAATCATCATTATTTTTCAGTTATATATAAAAAATTATAGACTATTTTAGAGTGATTAATCAAAGCAAGGCTATCGTCAACAAAGTACTTTGTACATTGTCTTAATTTTTAAAACGGTTTTTCTCATAATGTAGTCTTCTATAATACTGTTTTTTGTTTTTCTGCTAGATTTGTTTTCTTTTTAATTGCTCAGAAATAATAGTCCTTTTCTGCACCCAAAGAAACCAAAGCTTTAGGACAGGTGAGTTTTCCTGGATAGCTGAACATTAAATTAACCAATCTTTCCAAAACGTATTTTGTTCTCCTGATGCAGCACAAAGGGTATGCTGAATATAGTTAACTAGATAGATATGGATAAAAAGACAGAAAAGATAACTGAAGGGCCACAGTTTCGTGGAGCCAGTACCTGACGGGGCAACAAAAGGACGCTGGTGTGACGCTGGGACCGGCTCTGACACGCATCTGCTTATTTTATCTTCAGTAAACAAGTCACTCGCTGCCCATGGGCCTCCTTTTTCTGATCACTAAAAAAGAAAAAGGCGTGTGACCATCTGTCCTCGCTATGACAAGACTATGATAGGGAAATTAAATAAAGTATATGCAATGCTATTATCTACTATTTTCGAAACTGTGTCACATAAGATCTGAAAGAACAAAATTTAACCAGGAAATGGAAAGATTTTTACTTTGAAAACTGTAAAACATTGCTTAAAAAAGTGAAAGAAAACCTAAATAAGTGGAAAGACATCTTGCGTTTGTGTCTTGGAAGGGGTAATATTGGTAAGATGTCATCGTTACCCAAAATCATCTATGACTTCAATGCAGTCCCCATCAACGTTTGAACAGCCTTCTCTGCAGAGACGGGCGCTCTCAAAGTGATATGAAATGGCAAAGGTCTGCCAATAGCCACGGAGACCTTAAGAATAAATAGGGATTCACATATTCCGGTTTCAAAACATACCACAAAGCTACAGTAATCAAAAACAGCTTGGTAATGGTAGAATTGAGAATCCAGAAATTAAATCATATACCTATGATCAACTTTTTTTTCCAACAACGGTGCTAAATCCATTCAATGAGGCAAAGATGATTCTTTTAATATATGGCACTGTAAAAACTGGATTTCTACAAGCAAAAGAATGAAGCAGGATCCACACCTCACACCACTTACAAAAACTAATTCAAAATCGATGAGGGCCCTAAATGTGAGAAACAAAATCATGATACTTCGGAGAAAACATACTGATTTGGAACCTGGTTGTCAACAGTAGAGTCTTAGAGGTGACACCAAAAGCAAGAGCAGCAAAAGATAAAACAGATCTCATGAAATTAAAAAAATTTGTTCACCAAAAGATTTTATCAAAAAAAAAAAAAGATTTCATCAGCAAAGTAAAGAGACAAACTACAGATTGGGAGGAAAAGAAGGGGAGCTTGTGTCTGGCCAAGGTTAAATATCCAGAATATATCAAGAAGGCCTGCAACCGAACAGCAAAAAGGCCAACAGCCCATTGAGTAAAGGCCAACAAGCACACAGAAAGATGCTCAAAAGCACTCATCATCAACAGACACACCTCCAACCAATCAATTACGGCTCTGGCAACCCCAGGGCTGCTGGGTGGAATTAACTGCGCTGGTGATTTTCTCCACTGTAATACTGGAGGCCGAAGATCAGCAGATCTTTCTTCCACGGCTCCTTGGGGTGGGTTTGAATGGAAACATTCAGGTTAGCAGGCAGGGACCACCTGTTTGGACCACCCAGTCTTCCTTGGCCATTGCTTAGATGCGAATAAAGCTAAGAGAAACCACTTCACTCCCTCGGGACGGCCACCATTTAAAAGGGGCATTCAAAATATGAAAAAGGACAGTGCAGGTGCTGACGAAAGTGGGATCCTCATCCGTGGCTGGTAGCAAGGCAGGGGTGCAGCCACTTTGGAAAAGTTTGACACCTCTTCAAATTCCGTAGTGATTCCAACCCAAGCACAGGGGCCCACAGAAAACGAAAACATAAGGGTGTGTCCTGCGGGCGTGACAGCGGCGGGCGCTCAGAACAGCCAGAGGTGGAGGCCCCAATGCTCATCAACAGATAATGGATGAATAGTGTCAAGCAGATACAAGGGAGTCTTAGCGCTCAGAGAAAGGGAGTCCTGACACGTGCTAGGGCAGGGACGAACCTTGGAAACAGGCTGGGAAAGAGGGCAAATACTGTGACTTCACTTTTACGTGAAATCAGCCAGTGTCCACAGACCCAAGCTGCATTAGGAGGAGTGCTCAGGACAAGGATTCTTCAGAAACCCCTTTAAAAATGAATCTGAAACCAGGCTGAACAAGGCTGCAGAAGCGGACTAGCCAAAGTACAAATAGGTAACTGAAGCAGAAATGAGAAAAACGCATTGGGGGCGATAACCCACATGCCCGAACTGGAAAGGATGCGTTTTTCTTTAGTCCTCGCGCCTCATCTTGCAGAAAGTTCTGAGAGGTCAAAAAAGCCGTCCCCCACGTTCTGTCGCCGGAAAGGCAGTCCGCGCTAGACCGCAGGGGTCCCGGCTCCCAGCCCCGTGGCCTTTCGCTCCTAGGACGTTTTTGTCAAAGAATCGCGGGGGGTGGGGGGGTGTAGTTTCGTCAGCGGAAATGTATGAAGGTGAGAGTCGGAGGTTTCAGAATTTATCTGAGAGCAAAGGGTCACTGTGGGGAGAGAAAAAAAAAAAAGCAAATCGGCGGCACCGAGCGCGCGGACCTGGGCTTGGCAGGACAGACTGGGGGACCGCGCTGGCCCCGCACCTTGTGGGAGAGCGAGCATGCTTGCGTGAACGCATCCGGGCAGGAGGCGTGACATTCGGGAACTCACGACACCTGTGCCCCTGACACTTGACTCCACACCACGTGCGCCCCCAGGGCGACGCTACTCACTTCGCTCTTAGACAACGCCTGCCGGCATCGCAGACCCCAGGCCGGGCGGAGAGCACCCTGCGGATCAGAGAACGGCCCGCCCCGACCTGCTCCCGCCGGACTTCCGCTCTCACCGGAAGCGAGTCTTCCCCGAAGTCAGAAGTCCCGCCTCCGTCGCTGTAGCGACCGACACATCGCTACCGGAACTGAGCCTGTTTCCGCTGTCCTGACGGACTTCCGGTGGGGCCGAAGCCGGAACCCCGTGACCGCTCAGACTCGGCGACCTGTCTTTGAACGCCTTTGCGCGTCCTTTGCCTGCAGTTAAAGTGGCTGCTACCCCGAGGCTCGCGGGGCTGGAAGCCTGCACGCGCGCGAAGTGTAAATGGGTGTGGAAGGAGCGCTAGGTGCACACTTACCCCCGGGAAGCAGGGAGCCCTGGTGACGGGTGACTTACGCAGTGGGCTGCTGTCCCCGGGGTCGGTTCGGACTAGCAGCTCGGCTGGAGAAGGTGGCTGTACTCTCGGAAGCCCCGGGGCGGGGACAGCTCTGTCCCGTCCCAGGAGTCGAATCGACTCCGAACAACTACTTCATAGCACCTTTACCACACCCACCGCCACCCGACTCCGCCTTTTCCCCGCCCGGGGGCTGACCGGCACTCACTCCTGGTGGCTTCCGAGGACTCGCGGAGCACTGTCTCCTCTACGCCCGGTTCCGAGCCTGCTAGCCGCCAGGGAGCGGACAGCCCCGGCTTTCCCCAGGCAGCAGCGGTGGCTTCACAGGGCGGCCTGGCTAGCTGCCCGGCGCCTAACCATTGTGCCAGCAGAGCGCCTTCCACTGGGCTGTGGTGGCTGTGAGGTGCCACAACAATGTTTAAATGAGCTTTCAAACTATGTACCGTCGCCGTGAGGGTTTGCTGTTGGATTATTACAGTCGTGTCCGCTCCACGGCTTTTCTAGAACTTAATCGAAAGTTGCGTCTTTTTCCCCATCTTCGCCACCACCTCTTCTCAAAAGTAACATGGCTGCAATCCTTGATCTTTATTAGCAAGAGCTTCAAGCCCTCCTTACAGTCAACCAGCAAGTTTGTGTCATCTGGATATCCCAAGTTGTGACTAAGCCTTCTTCGAATCCTACTGCTGCATGCTTCTTCATGTAGTCCCGCGTTCCTGAGGATTGCTCCGTATTCAGACTGAATCAGGATCGCGAGAGGCTATGGAGCCCTGGTTGTACGGTGCTTAAGTGCTGGGCGGTGATCGGCCCCACAGGCAGTTCAAAATAGCCAAGCTACTCTGTGGGAGAGAGACTGGGCTTTGTCCTCCCGTGAAAAGTGACAGTCTCGGACACCACAGTGGTTCACGATGAGTCAGCAGGGACTTGACTGGGAGAGAGGGAGAGGACAGAGCTCTGGCCAGCACCTTTCCTGCCTTTCTTCGTGTTCTTTCTTACATTCAAGACAGTTCAAAGAGACAGCTGTCAACATGTACTCATATCAGCAGTTACCACGAATGCACACACCTGCCAAGGGGCTTCCCCCTAGGACCTGGCTTACCTAAATAGGTGAACCAAACCAGGAGCAGTATGTGACATAAGGTCTCAATGTATGGCTTTAATTATATTTTTAGTAAAATGTGAGTGAATACTTTCCATGTACCAGTTAATTGAATGCAATAAATTATAGAAAATTTCTCTTCTTGGCCAGAACAGAAATTCCCAAGTAGTTCCCATAAATTGACTCCAATCAAACTTAACTATTCTGAAATGCTAGAAAACACCCCTCACCAAAAGCACCTTGCCCCCATAACCCCCTTACATAAGGCTGTAACCACAGCAGCCAGAGCCACCTTGGTCTCCCTCAGATCTGCTAGTGGGTTTGAACCACCAGCCTTTTTTATCTAGCAGTGTGGACGAGCATTCACCATGCCCAGGGAGAGCGCATCGGGCAAGCCTAGTCAGTGCCAGGGCCTGTGCAGGTCAGCAGGCCCACACCACGCACCGGGTTTCTCGGCACGTCCCGGGCTGACCTGGCTGCTTTGACCGGTCAAAGCAAACAAAAGAAAAGGAAACTCGCAAACCCCGCCAAACCTGGGGTACCAGCCCCCACAGGCGAGCGGGTCCAAGGCGCAGCGGTGTGTCATTGAGGAGTAACATTAAAGAGCCAACACACAAGATGAAGCACACAGGTGCTCACCTCCCGGACAGCCATGATCCCAGCAGCGAAGTCCGTGCAGAGAGAGAGTATATATTCCCAATCACGCACTATATACACTTAAGGGATGTGCAAGCCCCCCTGATTACATCATCACAGGAAGGAGTTGTACCATCGGCATACACACAACAGCAGGGGGATGAGCTAGGGGTGTACACGCAATAGGAAGGGGAGGCACTAGGGGTACACGTGACAAGATGGGTGGACAAAGTCAGGATGGCAGCCTAATCTTCATCCTCCTTGAGTTGGCTTGCCCTTGTCTTTGGTAGGTTCTGACTGAGAGCGACTTGAGGGACAGCAGAAGAAAACATTGCAAGAATTCAGAAAGTGTCCCTAAGGCCCCAAATCACTGTGTTCTCCACAGGTCAAGACACTGACCTTCTTTCGCTCCTGCGCACAGTGTGTGCTCTGCCCGAGACGGTCCCCCCCCCCCCACCCCCTTGGCCATGCATCTTTGCCATGCCTGGCCAAGTCCATGCATGGCCATGCTTTGCCATGCCGGTCCACCCCCCACCCCCACCCCCTTGGTCCTCTCAGTTCCCATGCATCTTTGGCATCTTACTTGATGTCTCATGTCCACAGAGGAGCTTTCCTTGACCCATGGTCACTCTCTTAAATGAGGTGAGTCTCCGTCTCATAGCACCACATACTTGTCTGGTTTGATTTTTCAGAGGTTGGGGCTGGCAGGAAAATCACCCCATTACATTATTGACGTTTCCTCCCTTCTCCCCAGATGCGGCGGACCGGAGACGTGTGCAGTTCTGGGGACTGAAGGAAGGTCGTTGGACTCTGGGCTGTCACCCTCCACTCTGCTCCTGAAGCCACGGTGCGTGGGGAGTGGTAGAGGGACATTTCCTCACATGGCCCTTCCCCCACGTCTCTGTAGCTCCCACCGAATGATTGGGCGGCACTGGGCGCCTAGGGCATGTGTTGTACTCACGGAAGGGTCTGGCCAGTTTTTGATCCTGCCCCCTGGCTAGCAGGACAAGCCTTCTTTGAAGCAGGAGCAGAGAAAGCCCAGGAGCATCAGAACACGTTCCGGATCTGTGTTTGAAGTGGTGCAGGCTCACAGCACAGAGAACGGGGGCTGAGACCCTGGGCTACCTGCTCCTCATCTGCCCCGAGTCAGAGCAGCCGGTGGGTAAGATCCAAGGGACTGCCTGTGTGGAGAGGCTGAGGACCGAGACTTGGTTGCTGATGGAGCGAAGCGCTGCTGTGGATGGATTCTGACTTGTGATAAGCTCTTCACTTCCCCAATAAACCCCCAAAATGGTGAGGATTGTCTGTGAGTTGTGTGTGGCCATTGTCTTGATAAAGGTTCTATTTGCATAGATTGTTTTTGCCTTTCTAGAGAATCCAGCGCCAAGACACATGTCCTCTTAGGACCAGGCTTCTTCCTGGAGTGCCTGGTCATGGTACTGCTGTGATCCTGTTTTGCATTTGCTTCAGAAACCAGTTACCTGGAGGAACCAAGCCAGTGCCTGGGATCTCGACAGTGCTTCTCACACTAATGCCTGAGACAACAAACACTCTGTATGCATTTCTTTGCATTTGGACAAAACCTCCTCTCTTAGATTTGCACATTGTAGATTCCATGTTCTGAGTTCTGTTCTGAGATGCATTGGGCACATCCGCTGCACAAGACTTCTTTAAAGTATTGAAGAGCAAAGATGTCGCTTTGAAGGCTAAGGTGTCCCTGACTGTGCTAGGCCGGGTTGACTAGAGAAACAAATTCATGTGTGTAAGAGAGCTTTATATCAAAGAGTAGTCGTATGTCAAGAAAGCATCCCAGCCCAGGCCAGTTCAAGTCCATAAGTCTGACATTAGCCCCTATGTCCCATACCAGTCTATAAATTCTTCTTCAACTCACGCAGCCAGACAATGATGCGGAAGGCAGGAAGATCACAGGTCAGTGGGTGGAAAGTCTTGTGGATCCAGTGGCTGTGGAAGCATCGCAGCACTGGTGTGAGTCTGCACTGGTTCCTCCAGCTCCATGGCTCGGGCTCCATCAGCTTAGCTCCATGTGGCTTGTCAACAGGAATGTCTAGCAGGGAGAGGGTGTCTGGCCTCCAGTGGACTATTTATCTCCTTCGCCCCTCCAAATGAGGCCATCAAGCTGTGACCTCATTGACAGGCTGGATTCCACCCCTTACTCAGGCTGACAGATTATGTCACTGCCACACTGACCCAAAGCCATGGCATTGTCATTCGCCTCAGATGCATGTGAAACTTGCATGAAGAAAAGTTGCTGGAAGAATAACGGATGCCCTTGGGTTAGGGTGTCAGCAAAGAATGTGGTGTGAACTGCCAAAAGAATGAAACCTGTCTTGGAAGAAGTATGGTCACAATGCTCCTTCGACCGTGAGAATGACAACACTTCATCTCATGCACTTTGGACAGATTAGTAGGAGAGACTAGTCCCTGTGAAAGGACATTGAAAAAGTGGAATATTGCCAAGGCGATGCAGTGACACATGGTGGATGCAACAAAGGGCTCCGAGGGACAATGGTGAGCCTGGTGCCGGCTGGGTGGCGTTCTGTTCCACTTGCCCAGGGTCTTCCTGAGCCGGAGCTGCCCCCAGGGCCTCTGCCAACCACCGAGCTCTCAGTTGGCCTGCATGCTTGCAGCTTGAGTCCAGCCAGGGTAGCCTGGGAATGAAGCTTTTCCCGGGTCCACTCCCTTAAGGTCGACTCTACTCTGAGGAGACAGGTCATGCCCAGTTGAATCTTGAGTACCTCCAACCCGAAGAAGGGAGGACTCTTCACGGTGCTGCTGGGGACCGAGCATCGAGCTCACTGCAAGGACAGAGGTTCAAACTTACCAGCCACTCTGTGGAGAGAGAGGAGGCCGTCTGCTCCAAAGGGTCCCTATCGGCCAGAATCCACTAGACTACAGTGGGTTTCTTCTCCACCCCGGCAGGTTCATCTTCTGGCCATGCATCAGACCTTGTTCTGTTGGTACTGATAAGGTTCTCATTGGCCAGTTTTAAAAAGTTCGCCTGTTAATTTAGAACACTTTCACCTACGTGCATGTCGTACATTTCAATGGTGCACTCACATTCCTGAGAACGTGCAACCTTCCCCACACTCAGCCCCATCATGGGTCCTCTTCCTTGTCCTGCCAATCTCCCGCCCCCGCCATTGGGCACCTTTGAATCCAACTTTTAAAATGTGGATTGCCAGGTCCTGCTGCCTAGTCCTTCGCCTGAAGCTCTGCTGAAGCGTGACCACCGTTTGCAATGGCAGTGGCACAGCCTCCAGCCTCACGCCAAACCCACGCTGCCACCGCTCCACAGACCAACCCGTGGTGAGACGAGGACTTTTATAAACTCGCTTTCCTCAAGTGAGGACAGCAAAGGATGGTCATACTAGGCTGTGGGTATATATTTTCTCAGAACAAAATCAAGCCACAACTTTGTTGCGTTTGTAAGTGGCCATCAAGTTGATTAATTCATAGACTCATAATTTATTTTTTCTACTTATTAAATTGTGAGAATTTCACTACTTTTTGAATATTGAGAATGTAACTTTAAAAAAATAATTTTATTGGGGGCTCCTACAATTCTTATCACAATCCATACATCCATCCATTGTGTCAAGCACATATGTACATTTGTTGCCATCGTCATTCTCAAAACATTTGCCTTCTACTTGAGCCCTTAATATTGGCTCCTCATTTTCCCCCTCCCAAGAATGTAACTCTATATAAAATTCTCTTGGATGGTTTACGTGTAAATAAAGCAGGTTTATATACAAGCCCCTTTGTGGTTAGAAATGAACTCAACATAAAATTCTCTAGAACGATTTATGTGATGTGTAAATGAAACAGATAGATTTGTATAGGAGCCCCCTTGTCACTGGATATTCCTGGTACTTCAGCACAATGGCTCGTGGGACCATTTGTGCAGGAGCCGGCCTTGGCTGTTACAAGAGGCTCGCCTCATTATCAGTGGTCCAGATCTTAATGACCTGGATGTAATGTGCTTTCCTCACTACATTTTCTTTTCTTTGAAAAAAAAAATCATTTTATTGGGGGCTCATACAGCTCTTATCATGATTCATGCATCCATCCATCGTGTCAAGCACATTTGTACATTTGTTGCCATCATCATTCTCAAAACATTTCTTTCTACTTGAGCCCTTGATATCAGCTCCTCATTTTTCCCCTCCCTCCCTCATGAGCCCTTATTTATAAATTATTATTTTGTCATGTCTTACACTGTCCGATGTCTCCCTTCCCCCGCTTTTCTGTTGCCCGTCCCCCAGGGAGGGGACGAGATGTAGATCCCTGCGATCGGTTCCCATCCCCACAAGGTTTTCCACAGCTGGCGTTTCCGTAGCTGGAGTCTTTCCACGGGCATCGTCTTAGGTACTGCCTTCTCCCAGCACGCCTTCCTGCTGATAGTTAGGCGGAGCCGGGCAGAGGGAGGGGAGGCGAGGATGGCAGGCACCTTACACAAAACACAAAGAAGAGGGGAGACCTGCTTCCCTCTCCAGCACAAAGAAGGGAGAAGAGTGGTGGGTAAGGCAGGTTTGCGCATTTCTCCCCCCATGGAAGAGACCCTAGATAGTGCAGAGGATGGTGGAAGAAAGGTAGGATGCTCACGACATCCCCATGAGGAATGAATGGACTCAGGTTTGGGGTCTGGAGACAAGAAGACAGCATGAGGTCTGGCTGCTGCGGTGTGGGCACGCACAGACCTGGAACAAGGAGGTACATCACAGATAATGAGACAGTGGGCGAGGACTGGCCAGAAAGCCAGCCAACAGTGGTAGGCCTGCCATTAGTGGAATGAGAGGCTCTGCCCTACATTCTACCCAGCCTCTTTGACTAGGTAAGAGCCTTTGAACTTCTCCAAAGTATCTCCTTCAAAAAACTTACACTTTCTGTTCAGACCTTTTCTGGCTCTGGCCTGAACCTTTGTCCCGTCCCTGAAATCTCCCTTGTGAGCGGGACAAGAACTGAGGAGGAGTGGAGTGTCTCCAAACCTCAAGCAGCCTCCAGGGAACACTGTCTAGTCTTAGTGCCTCTCTTTCAGACTCCCCAAAGCATTCCCATCCTGCCACTGGGCATCTTGTCTTCTGTGACTCTTTCAGTCTTCCTAGCTAGATTTTAACATCTGTGAGGGCAGGAACTATGCCTTTAAACAATGGCACATATAATCCACACTGCACTCAGAATGGCTCCAAGATAGGTTTCATGGATCCGTCTTACCATTGTGTTGGCCTTAAAGCGGGCCATCTTGGAAGCAGGAATTGAATATCTAAGGATCACCAAGACAGAAAAGTCATGGGCAGAAAGCACCTGAGATCCTCGTGTGGATAAGTGGCAGTGGCACCAGTGGCCACTGCACTGAGACCATGAGACTGAGCGACAGGCTTCCCAGACCATGGAAAGAGCACAGCTGAGTGTCCTCGGATAGGAGTCTGGTTTGCAGAGCGGGGTGAGCTTTGGGCATCTAGAGTATGAAAGGAGCTTGGGAACACTTGCTTGAGCAGAGCCAGTGCCAAGTGACTGAGATTGAGAGAGGTGCTCACGATAAAAGAACTGTATTTGTAATGTTTTCGAATCTGACTTGTAACCTGTTAACATCCTGATAAACCCCATGCTTATGGGGGGAGGGGGGATTAGGAAAAGGATTTAAGATGCAGATTGCAGTAAGCATGTTTTCTTTCATCTCACCTTCTATTTAGGTATGCACAGCTTTCTAGGATAATGTTCAACTTACCTGTAAATGGAAAAGACACCATCAAGAGGGGTGACTTACTTAGGGAACCCTGGTGACTTAGTGGGTTCCACGTTAAGCTGCTAACCACAAAGTATGCAGTGTGAACTCGCCAGGTGCTTCCAGGGAAAAATGAGGCTTCTGGTCCTAGAATGGTTTATAGCCCCTGTAAGAATGGTACACAGCAGTGGTTCTCAACTTGTGGGTCATGACCCCCCTTTGGGGGTTGAACGACCCTTTCACAGGGGTCGCCCAATTCTTAACAGTAGCAAAATGACAGTGATGACGTAGCAACGAAAGTAATTTTATGGTTGGGGTTCACAACAGGAGGATCTGTATGAAAGGGTCTCAGCATTAAGAAGGTTGAGAACCACTGCTATATAGGGTGGCTGGATGTCTGAACTGACTTGGTACCAGTAAGTTTGGGTTTGAGCATGTATATAGATATGAAGTAGAAACCTTGAAGAATTCCAAAGTGATTCAAGGAATTCACAGTAATCACGCTCAGCTGCTACACACGAGGTCGGCGGCAGTTAGAGCCCGCCAGTCACTCTGAGAGAAAGATGAAGCTCTACTCCCATAAAGAGCTACAGCCTCCGACACCCACGGGGGCGGTTCTTCTACTCTGGTCCTACAGGGTTGGAGTCCACGTGATGGCAGCTGGTGTGGGTTGTTGGGGTTATGAGGCTTAGGTTGCTTGCCAGGTAGTTGGAGATTAACAACCACAAAAATTAACTTTCAAAGAGGTTAAAAATGTGGAATTGCGAAAACTAAATTGAAGTCTTAGAAGAATAGAATCCCGAAGCCACGTGGTCACGGTGTGGGTGGCTCCCTGACACCCAAGGCGGCAGCTCTGACTCTCAGCAAGGCCGGGCGTAGTTCTGCAGAGGGGCAGGCGGGCTCCAGCCGTCCGTGCCGAGCGCTCGACCGCCGCTGTGAGCCCCCAGAGCTCTCACCGGGTAGGTTTACCGGGGAGGCGGGTGGGACACAGGGCTCTCCCGGAGGGCCCGGGAAGGTAATGAGCACGCGCGCCCGCCAGGCCCCCGACGCTCGGGGCAACGCTCGCTTCCGGAGGACGCCGCCCTTCCGGCCGCCCAGGCACTTCCGCCTACGCCTGCGTCGTCGGCGCAGCGGCCGGAAGTCGCGCCCCGCCCCCGCCTCTGGGGACGTCACCGCCTGCCAGGACGGCAGCAGCATGGCGGGCGCCGGGTTGCGGGCGGAGCTGGAGCGGCGGCTGGGCGCCCTGGACATCCGCACGGAGGTGGTGGAGCACCCGGAGGTGAGCGCCCCGCAGTGCGGCCCCGAGAGGCCGCCCAGGCCGTGTCCCCAGGGGCAGCGCGCCGTGCAGATTCGGCTCTAGGGCACTTCCTGGGTTTCGGAGGACGAAGGGCCACCCAACGGGGACCGTTCAGGATGTGGACGCACTGAGCGCAAACTCACGGCTGCTTCTTGATTCGATGGCGCTGCACGTCGAGAACTAGTGCAGCACGTGGCGAAGAACCTGGTGTGGGACGTGGGCCAGGTTCAGCGGCGGGAGTGTGTCAGGCACCGCACATTTTCTCAACCGGATACCGACGCGGGCACTGAGGTCCCGGTGTTTGGCATTTTTGCCTTCCTGGTCAGTTTGATCTCAAATCTGTTTTTGCATCATGGACACAAAAGCACCATACGTTTTAACCGGGTGAAGTACACGGGTGTGTGCGTTTGTTGCTCCTGCGTGGAACGGATAGTTTGTGCAGGGACCGAGTTCCCGCATGGCTAGCGATAATCGTCCTAGGTGAGCTTTCTGTGCCATTTCCTGTAGTCCAACATTTTAAAGTAGACATTACTTCCAAGGAGCTGTTATTTCTTTTGCCCAAGGCCTTACAGCTGTTGTGTAGCTAGGTTCCGAGTCCACCACTTTATGAGGAGTCTTAAGCTTCACGTTGTGCCCCTCTCTCTCCAGTTCTCAGATGTGCCCATGTCTGAGTTCTTCCAGATGTAACAGAGGGTCTCGGTCTTGTTTCATTTGCTACAGAATGTCACCTAAATGACAGATTAAAATATTCCAGGTGACTTGTACCTTGATCATTAAGCAGAATACTGACCACTGTGCAGTGTGGTCCTAAGGACTCACCCCCACCTCCCCAGTCCCCATGGAGGATAAACACACCTCAGGTTTGTTTGGAACCAACACTGCCCCTTCCCCAGGTGCTGGCGCCGGCATCAAAACACTATGTGGTGGGTCACTCCACGGGGACGTCATCTAATGCAATCTCTTTCCTTGGACATGACGTAAGATCCCAACACGGGCTTTGATAGTGGCCCATGTGGTGGAGGTGACTCCAGCAGAGCCCCAGGTGTCTTGTTTAGCCCACACAGGGTTACCCGCTGTTTTTTTAAAAATAGTTTTATTAGGGGCTCATGTAACCCATCACAATCCATACATACATCAGTTGTGTAAAGCATATTTGGACATTCATTGCCCTCATCATTCTCAAAACATTTGCTCTCCACTTAAGCCCCTGGCATCAGCTCATTTTTCTTTGCTCCCCACTCCCTTATGACCACTCGATAATTTATAAATTACTGTCATATCTTGCCCTGTCCAACATCTCCGTTCACCCACTTTTCTGTTGTCTGTCCCCCAGGGAGGAGGTCACATGTAGATCCTTGTAATTGGTTCCCTCTTTCCAACCCAGCCTCCCTCTACCCTCCACATGTAGATCCTTGTAATTGGTTCCCTTTCCAACCCACCTGCCCTCTACCCTCCCAGTATCACCACTGGTCCTGAAGGGATCATCCGCCCTGGATTCCCTGTGCCTCCTATCTATACCAGTGTACATCCTCTGGTCTAGCCAGACTTGCAAGGTAGAAGTGGGATCATGACAGTGGGGGAGGAAGCACTTAGGAACTGGAGGAAAGTTTTGTTTCATTATTGCAACATGGCACCAACTGGCTCATCTCTTCCCCGAGACTACCTGCTGTTTTAAAATGAAAACTGTTTTCATGTTTTAAACTGAAGTTTTGGGTTAACCACTGACACAAATCATCTGGATACTGTTTAAAAAAAAAACAAACAAAACGACGAGAATCTGACACCAGAGGCACAGGTAGGGCTGCTCCTTCCAACAGGTCTCCTGGGTTTTTCTTACATTCATCCCATTTCATGTAGACATGTATGGTCCCTGCGGAACTGGGGACAAAACTTCTGTCATGCATTCAGGCCATTTGAAATGGCTTTCTTTGGCTAAATTAGCATATGACTTCTAATACATTATATATTTGAAGGGTATTTTCCAAGGATATTTGAATACTGTTTTGGTCAAGTCTGTTACCCTATGGGTGACAGGAAATATGCTCCTGTATATAGGGGTCTCCAGTATTCCACACACACACGTCTACCTAGGAGTACATCAGAACTACGATAATTACAGTATAAAATGTCAGCAAGTGAGGATTTGGATGCCATCTGTCTATCTGTGGTCAACAAGAGTTGCTGGCTCACTCTCCAATCTGATAGGCTCCATGGGAATTTTTTTAAAGGAACTCAAAAAAATGACCTCTATTTTACAGAGCTGAGTGCCCTAAAGGATTTGACTTTAATCAAAACCATATTTTTATGCCTGTGGTAATTGTTTAACTGTTCTATAACAAGGGTTTGTAACTTGGGCTAGAGCTTGAGTCAGCTTGCAGAATTGACATCTTTTCTCTCCCCATTTTACACACCTGGCCAAACACCTGAATTTGAGTCTCCCAAAAGCATTGACTTTTTGCTTTTTTTGGCTTAAAGGAAGTATTCTGGCCGTCGTGATTACATAATTTGTAAAGTAGAAGCTGTTATCTGGTCTAGGAATCGGGTGCTGCTGTCAACTTACAAGACCTTCCCACCCTCACAGAAAAGAGAAGGAAATGGAGGAGCTGGCTTAAGGGGAGCCCTCTAGGAACCTGACGGGGCATTAAAAACAGTATGAGCTCGCCTCCCCCTACGGCTCTCCCGCATGCACTCTGCTGTCTTCAGTAACGACACTGCTCATGGTGTGCTGTTTTACAGGTGTTCACGGTCGAAGAAATGATGCCTCACATCCAACATTTGAAAGGAGCACACAGCAAGAACTTATTTCTCAAAGACAAAAAGAAAAAAGGCTACTGGCTGGTGACAGTTCTTCATGACAGACAAGTTAATTTAAATGATCTTGCGAAGGAGTTAGGTGTTGGAAGTGGAAATCTGAGGTTTGCTGATGAAGCGGCCATGCTGGAGAAACTGAAAGTTGGCCAAGGCTGTGCCACCCCACTGGCGCTCTTCTGCGATAGTGGAGAGGTGAAATTTGTTCTCGATTCTGCCTTTCTGGAAGGTGGACACAAAAAGGTGTTCTTTCATCCCATGACCAACGCTGCGACCATGGGACTGAGCCCTGAAGACCTCCTCATGTTTGTGAAGCAAACAGGACATGACCCCATAGTAATAAACTTTGATAAAAACTAATACTCAAGAAACCCCTAATGCTTGTGTTCAGATTGGTTTCTAATTTACATCAAGTATTAAAATGACGAGAACATTAGGTGCCCTTTGGTGACTCTTGCATCAGGGAGTAGTTCATCTTGAAGGAACTGTTTTAGGAAGAAAATGCATGGAGGCAGTTTTAGTGCTCAGCACCCCCCCTGGTCTTCCTCCAACAGTGATTCGCAGGGGCAGTGGGTGATGCCACCCTGGGGGTGCTGCCGAGATGATGGGGGGGGGGGCAAGGCAAATGCAAAACAGATACAAGATAAGACTCCATCCTGGATTCTGGGCTAGAATACAAACGTTTGTTTTGGGCCAGGGCAAGACACAGGTAAATTTTCTGGAAAAGGATGTGATATCAGTTTGAAGTAATTCCTTAAATAATTTATACTATTTCTAATTACTAGCTGCTTTGTATCTCTGGGGTATTTCTTATACTTGAAAAACTACAAAACCATGTATAAAATCATATACACGATAGTCTAGCTGTAGGCGAAAAATGAAAGAGAAGATAAAAAGGCCAGACCCGCTGGCACCAAGTCAACTCGGCTCACAGGGACCCAACACAGTCTTTATAGGAACAGATGGCTTGAGTGGCTAGTGGGTTTGAACCATCGACCTCTGGGGTTAGCAGCCCAACTCTTACTTGGCACCAGGGCCCCTTTAAGAGGAATATGGTAAGAGAGTATTTGTTGTTTAGTCATCGTTTAGGAGGTGGGGGCTAAAGAGTCGTTTTACTTTTTATAAAACTTTAAATTGTACGCAAAAGCTCTCTCTAGTGTTTTTTTAAAACTCTTCAGTGAAAAGCTAATCTGTTGGATAACAAACCTTAAAGATTAAATGTGTGCTTGACACACAATAGTTGTATGGATTGTGATAAGAGTTGTTTGAGCCCCCAATAAAATGATTTTTAAAAGATTAAAAATGATTTTTATAGTTATTAAACTAACATTTTACAAGTAAGCAACAGAATATACACTATATCATTAAAAATAATTTTAGTCTCTACAGAGTTTGGAAATGTGAATCTGTGTAAGTCTTTAACTACATTGAAGTTTTCACTCCCCCCCCTGTCAAATACGGCAAGAATATACAGACCCAGGAAGATGGAGGGTTATATAAGAACTTCTTCAAAACAACCAGGCAATGTAGAGAATCTTGAAAGCACATTTTACGTTTGACCACTCAAAAAAGTAATTCCCACCTGGTAGAAATATGTTAAAGCAAAAGTAAAAACAACAGGTTATTCCATTGTACAGATCAGAAACTGCAGGCAGAAAAAATTGTGGTAATTTAAAAAACTTTCCCCATAATTGATAACCTTATTTGTAGATTCCATATTAGTTTATATCTACTCAGTATTGTTTCTCAGGGGAAGAAAAGCATTGCTTAGCTTGTGTGTTGAAAGTGAAGGCACTAGTCAATAGAATGCTGGGAGGTGAGGAGCCCAGATCTTATCTGGTCTAG
Source organism: Tenrec ecaudatus (assembly GCF_050624435.1). Classification (NCBI taxonomy): domain Eukaryota; kingdom Metazoa; phylum Chordata; class Mammalia; order Afrosoricida; family Tenrecidae; genus Tenrec; species Tenrec ecaudatus. The sequence goes on from NC_134546.1 coordinate 1,636,140, forward strand.
CTGTGCTTCCCAGGAAGACTGATTGGCCCCCAAACACAGGTCAGTAGCCAACCCTACGGTCATGCTGTCTGTAAACGTGAGAATGTCAGGTGAGTGAGTGGAAGAAGCGCTGCTGAAGCCTCTTCTAGGACTGACAGCATGGAAGACTTGCTTCTCTTTTCACTCAAACCGCCAGGCCTCATCCGAAAATGAGGACAGTTAAGATTATCTTAAAAGGATTGTGCAAAGTAATGAGCTGTGTCTGGAAATAGCTTTTCGGGGAGGGGAGGAATAACAATACATTCGGCTAAAATTGTTGTAATTTGAAAATGATTACTAACAACGTGTTATTAAAAAATCCACCGTTTTATTTCTTTTCATATCAGTTTGATAACTGAATGTTAAACGCAATGACCTTTCTTAGGTAAAACAATGTTAAGAACTAAAATGGAAAGTAAAGTGTCTTGAACAAAGGCAAGCCAAGCACACAGAAGGGAGTTATCTTTGTTCCAGCTGGGTTTCTGTGGCTCTCAGGTATCAAGTCTTCAACAGAATATGTCCAACTCCAAATGTCTCATCTGCATTCGTTTTAAAAGAAATGCTACAGCTTTTATATTTGATTTGGTATTTAATAACAGGTGTAAGTACAATGACAAAAATTGAAAAAGAGAAAGCTCAGGAAAAAAAAAGGCAATTTAAAATCAGATCTTGTTAAAGGTGTTTTAAGTGCAACTTTATCCATAAGCATTCCTGTAAGGCATTTTCATTGTCCAAATATCTCAACAAGTACAGCGAGGTTTTTATTATAAACGGGCTCCTTTCGTATTAGTCAAGACTTAAGAGAAAAAAAATACATCTTGGGACTAAGCTGAAAATAGCACAAACATAAATCCACCACTTTCCTCAAAAGCAACGTAAAATACAAGTCATTTAGTGTACATAATTACTCTCCGTTGCAATCCCAGATTTGGTACAATCTCATCTTCCTCATTTCCTGATAGGAACCGTGAAGACAGTACGCTGTGACAACTTCGTTGGTGAGGGGACTACAGTTCAGCGCTTGCACAGTGACTGACAACGGCCTGGGCACCAGGCCTGCGGGACAGGCGCCACCCACAGCCTGTCCGTCCACTCTTTGGTAACCACTGCTTCACACTTGCCTTCGCCAGCTGGCTCTGTCCATTTGCTTGGCCAGAGAAGTTTATCCTAAAGAGTGGCTTTCTACAAAGTGTTGCTTCAAAAAGGAATTACTTAAGAGAAAATATCCATGTGGTTATTATTTAGTCCCTTCTTGGACTGGTGTGAAGAAGCAATGATAATCGAGAATATTCATTTTGTGATCTCAAAAGTATTCCTTGGTTGACTGTCTCCTCGCCCTTTTCCAACATCGTCCTTTTCCGATTCAGTCTTTCATAGGCTGCCCTACGCATGTTCTACTTGAGGCTAAAAGATGCTTCTAAAATCAGCAGGCTCCCCTACATTAGTGTACTGGAGAGGTTAGGATACCCCTTCACCTACTCATCAAATTCCAATGCTCACTAATTGTCCTGGGATGTGTCCTAGTTGTGCAAATTAGATGCTAGTTAATATATAAATCTAGCTTACCTACTTACTGTAATTAGGTAAAACATTTCTACATTTAATTTCTATTCACCAAAAAAAAAAGTACTTTTTTTTTTTTTAAACATGCAAACTTACAAGCTCTCCAGACCGGCATGATGCCCCACTACCAATTTGATATTTGTAACCAGGGAGTTAGGATGAAGAGAGATGTTCAAGGTCTAGAGAATAGGTCTTAAATGTCTTTTGTGAAATATTTGTATTTTAGTAAAACTTCTTTGTATTTACATTTACATAGCACCTTTCATCCAAGAGTTTCAAAGTGATTTAACTTTATAGCATCATATGGTGGTGAAAGCTAAGTAAAGGTGGCATTAAGTCAACCCAAGCTCTCTCTCTGCCTCTCATGAAGTTCCTGGTCATCTAGACTCGTTGCATCTTTCTCTTTTTAATGGAGGGTTTTCCCAACTAGACCATGACTACCACACTGCTACCACTGGTTTATTGGGAGTGACACTCACACATCCTGTCTCATGGCTACTGGATAATCATAAAACAGTTCCTGAATGACACACATGGGATTCAGAGGGTTTCAAAATGAGCGTTAGAGCTGGTAACGAGAGCCTAAGAAGTGCACTGTTAACAACCAAAACCAGTATCTGTCACTGCACACCTTTTAAGATTACGCCGAGGTTTGCTAAAGACTGAATCTGCATTATTAAGTATCAATGCATTTTTTGATTTCATAAGAAAATAAAATTGTGATATAAAATTGGAACTACTAAAAAATCCATGTTTCCCTGGGTTAACAAAATCTACATTGTTGTGCTTCTTCCAAATGTTTAAGGTAACAAATACATACAAACATTTCAAAAGTACCAATAGTTATCAACTTTAATGTGAGATTATAAAGAAAACCAAAAATTTTTCTCAATAAATGATAACCTTAATAATAAATGAGTTCCTGGCAAAATGCAGAGCATTGTAAATTATTTACACTATTATCCTGCTATAAGAAAACTTAAGAAACAGTCAGCTCCCAAGTTAAAAAAAAAAAATCAAACACACAGTATTCAATACCAAAGAGGGGAAATGAATTAGGGTTTAACAGTTTTTGTTTCTGTTTCCCCCCTTGGGAATGCCGTTTGCTGGAAAACCACCTTATTTAAAAAGTTCCAGAAAAACACTCTTTAATTTTGTGGAATGCTTAATGTTGCTTAGTGAGGAATATGAAAAGCTAATTAGTATCACTGTAAATTTCTCGTAACTCCTATCTCAGTAAGGGTTTCTCAGCTTTACCTTACAAACGGAATTTCTTTTGGAGTGCATCAAAATAATTGGCTTTTTTAATCGCACCAACACATGCAATCTGCTAACCAAATGAGGCTCTGACATGCCAAAACAACTTTCTGTCTCTTGCTATTTAGGTACATTCCACAAAATACTACAGCATTTAATTTAGATTTACACAACTAAATAACAATGGCTAGATTTGGGCCAATACTTAGCAGAAGTGTTAAGCAAACATGGATAAATTCATAAACAAACGATGAAACAAAGAAGCAGGCTGTTCATGGAGTACTTCTTGAAACCATAAAACACTAGGTCCTTAGCAAAAGGACGTCCTTTATTCAGCAGATCGTAACAGTACGTGTGCAGACACCATGTCCTGGAACCTACACTGTTTGGCAGTGGATTCCCGTAGGCTCCTTGATTCAAGGAAGGAAGGAAGCAAGGTTTGTATTCTTTCCTGCTCTATTCACGAAGGATTGTTAAAAGTCTTTTTAAATATTTTTAAAATGATTCCTACAGTTGGCTGTCTTGTGACTTCAGAAATAAAGGCTTCACACTGAGAAACTGAAGGACACTTTTCTCTCTGTATTTAGTTGGAAGGCAGAAAGAAGAGAGAAAAATATAAGAAAAGCTTGAAGATAAGAGATAAAATACAGAGTAGACACTGTAAGAACAGCATGCACCAAGTATTTCTAAGGAAACGAGAAAGTGACAGGGAATGAGATACATTTGCTCTTGGCTCTCTGCAGAAGGCGCGCTCAGCTCATTCTCATCTGTTGCTAAGAAAACTGTACCAAAGTAGTATTTCTACTCCCCCAAATGACTTTGAACTTATAAAAAAAAAAGGAATCCCTAAAACATTATTCACTAATGAAATGGAGTTTTAATCAAGAAGGAAAAGAAAAACAATTCTCTAAGGTTTGGTCCCTGCACAGGCAAGCAAAACCTATGGCAACCAACTATAGTCTCGCTTTACTACAAAGTAGAAGAGGAAGTCAGTAAGGGAGCAAGCAGTATTTACATCTGTTAATGCAATGCGCACTTGGTTCTCATTCTCACTTCGGTTAGTTTGTATAAATGAGACTAAGCTCATTTGCATTTTAAGCCGGAAACTCACCACTTGGCCCACACGTCATGTAGTGAGCAACAGAATTAGGAGCTTTGTTGCTCCCTAGACCTGCTTTTTGAAATTCTGCTTTCTTGTACTGTGTCCACATCTGCAGGAGAAAAGCATTTCATGTTACTTAATCAAAGGTTAGTATACAATTCATGAAGATAAACGAATGAGCAATCACTGAAATACAACAAGGGAAAGGAACCTGTCTCTGCCTGGGGAAATCGATGACTCAAATAGCCATCGCATTTCTTAGAGGGGGATAGTTTGATTTTATACTTAACAAAAGGCTGGCCTGTTGAAAACAACCCTATTTGTTACATTCCACCTCCCACCCCCACGGGGCAGATTTACAATGTTTTCTTACTAAATCAGTGGTTCTCAACCTTCCTCATGCCACGACCCTTTCTTACAGTTCTTCATGTTATGGTGACCCCCAACCGTAAAATTATTTTTGTTGCCACTTCATCACCGTCGTTTTGCTACTGTTATGAATCGTTCGACCCCCGAGCCACAGGTTGAGAACCGCCGCACTAAATGGTCACATTGAGTCTTCAAATTTGCATGCAGCAGCAGGAGCACCCACAAGGAAATATTATTTACTGCTAAAACTGGGGCTGGAGGAGTATTTGCTAGGCAGCTAATGTACTTCATTGCATGGACTACAGCTAACACTGGCTGAGGAGACTCCATGCCAGCAAAGCCTCACAAATGACGTGGTGCAACTGGGCCAGGAAGACAAAGGCTGCTCAGTATCTTGTTTGTATAATTAGAGCACTAGAGCTTCGACTTTTATTTTTAATTAAAAAGTCTTCTGTGATGTCTTAAGTGCAGCTGCTTCATGGAATCAGAATGGTTCCATTCGATTTCATTTATGGACAGGGCTACGTTGCTTTTTTCACAGCAAGGGAGACCCGGGTTCTACCTGCCCTCTAAGGAGTCCACGTGCAATTCCACAGCTGAGAAACGCGTGCTGTCGTGGAGAATTCGATGACTCCATAGCAGAGGATGGTTTCTGGTGGAAGTCAGTGTTTATTCTCAGACCACCCTCCAGACCCAAGACATGGTCTCTGTTTATCCTACATACAGTGTCTACATTCTTCTGGAAAACACTGCATGTATAACCACAGCTACTTGAGGAGGAAACATTTATTTCCTTTATGTAAGTTTCATTTTGTAAAAGAATCACATGGCACATGACATAATAATAGCGGGTGATTTTTTGATACACTGTGAAAGAATAAACTTAATGTTTTTAAGTGTTATCAAAAAACGGGGAGGGGGAGAAAGCAATTATGGAGTTACTGTGAAACTTTGACTCAATATAGAAAAAAACTCAGAATGACCACCATTAAATTACTGCACTAGTGTCTCCTACGGCCTCCAGGTGCTCTCACCCAGGCTTACTCTTGAATGCTGTGACCCACTTATGAGAAGAGGACAGAGGGGTTTCCAATTTTTCGGAGGAGATTAGCAACGAAAGCATTTGAACAGCTAGGACTGTATGCAAATGGACAATGTTGACTGATGCACTTGCACAGAAAATGTCTCAGCCAGCATGGAAAATGTGAAATAGGCCAGACTCTGCTCATTTGATGCCCTGTCCCTGAAACGTGTTCAGCAAGAGCTGCGATGTGGAAGGTAGCCAGATGGAGACCACGTCTTTAAAGGCTCTTGCACAGGCACACGAAGAAGGCTGGCTGAATCCACAATGGACACATTTAATTAGGCAAGAGGAATTTCATTAAACCAAAGCAAAGAAAGACTTTCCATAGATTTTGTGGTTTGGAGTCTAATTCATAATCAATAATATATATGAAAACAATCTCTTCCTCATTTAGGGAGTCAATATTTCAAAACAGCCTTCCAGACAGCAGGCTGAGTTACTCAGTGATGTTTAGAAACAGAGCTAAGACGCACTCCTCCGGACTAGACAAAGCAGGGGCAGGCGGGAGTTTTTGGAAGCATTCTGGGAGTTAAAGACTCAAGTTCAGCTGACCTTGTTGTCAAAATGCTATGGTCCCAAAACGAGAATTTAAAAGTTTATGACAACTGGAGGTCGGAGCTAAATGCTTTCTGTATCTTATGGTTACATTTGACTTAAGTTGTAATTTTACATTTCAGCACAATGTTCTCATTTGCACAAATTCTATTTAAGGGCACAGATAATTTAGCAATAAAGCAGTAAGAGAAGCGACAGCCCTCACAAAACTATTACTTTTACATTCTTTTTGAACTAAAGTTCTGAAGTCTAAAAGACTAGGCCCATTTTGTAAAATGGCTATCCTTTTTCAATAGAAGTAAAAATACAAATCTCCAACACACTGAATATGATTTTATTTTTTAACTCTGTATGTAAAAAAAGTAAAAGTACTGTGTTAACTGATTCCCGTAAAAAGAGTCATTTTGAAGAAATGATAGTACTTGAGCTCTTGTGTTTATCACATGGAAGAAAAGTGGAGAGGAGAAACAGAATTAATACAAATGCTCCCAGTTACTCTACAAATTACATTTAAACTTGGGTTTGTTTGCTTTTAAGAAAACACTATGCTTAGAGTACTAGCAGTCTTTTCAATCCCAACAATGCTTTATAAATACAGGTTAAGTAATGTGCTATACGGAGCATTAACTGAATTATTCACTGTCAAGACAAAGGCAAAACACAATGACATCCTGTACATCCACTCTGTACTAGCTCTGCTCATGTGCAAGATGAACTACATGTTCAGGGAAGATAGAAGAACAAGAGTGAGGGGAAGAGGGAAAAAGGGAGGGCGAGAGGAAGAGAAGATGATGGGGGGTGGGAGAAGGAGAGCACATTCGCTTTTGAAAGCAACAGATCAAATATGATCTGTAAGTTCATGCAACAGTTCTAACATGCTTCTGGATATCAAAGCTAACCACCTCTTATCTGGCAACGAAACAACATAAAAAAACAGAAGAGGAACACACATTGGTAAGGCTCCTAACAGCATGCAGAAAACAATCAATGCGATGACTCCTTCATGCAGGTTTGGCATGGTTACAAATTCACATTTACATACAGACATGCTGTCATGTACAGTGGAACGCCATGCCGCAATTTCAACGTACAAACACAAGCCCAGCCAACACCACTTCTCTTAGCAGTCCTTCAAATCAGATGAGTGAAGCAGTCAGTATTACCCTGGGTGGTTTTATCATACACAACCATATTCATACCAGAGAGTTTGATTGTCCTCTGAAACCAACAAGGCAGCTTCCGTATCACCAGGATGAAGGCATGCAGGAATGCTACGAGCATCACTATGCAGAGAAACCTGGGGGGTACTGTTACTCGGGTCCTGATGCTCAGGAAACGGCTTGTTATCTTTCTGTGCCGTTGTATTCATAGAGGCAAAAGCTTGATCAGTTACTTTCGTGCTTGGTCTCGGGGGGAACCCACTTATATTACTCACTAATTCTGTATTCAGGGATAAAAATGGCTGAGATGTGTGAGTCACAGTAAATGACCCTGAGTTATCTTTATTTGGTACTCCAAATGAGTCACTAGACATACTAATGGTGGCAAAAGTTGGGTTTGGAAAATGTGACCTTTCTGTCCCTGAGTTTCTAGCCTGGGCACACAGAGACTCAGAGCAGAATGCTGGCATGTCTGCCGGTAAATCACTAGGCACACAGGCGCCTACAGCGGGTGTTAGCCCGTGAAGTACACGAGGGGGCCCCTGGTGGACACAGTACTCACTAGATGCTGCGGTCATGCTGCTATCCGCAGTGGCTGGGGCGGAATCAACTGACATAGGGAGTCTACTGTCCTTGGTCAGAAAGCCGTGGACGCTGACCCTTCGGGTGGTTCCTTCAGCGGTTGAGATGACGCTGCTTGCCCGAGGGAGCGTCGCGTATGGGTTGCTACTCTCTTTTGATTGTCGTGGCACAGCAGTTTCTTTTACTGACTTGGCCTTCCCTTGGGCGCCCGGGCTAGGTTTGCCTGGAGGGCTAAGGAAGTGAGTATCTTCAGTCTTTCGAGAACAAGGTCTCACAAAATGTTCAGGCTTAGTTGTCCGTCTGTCATAGAGGTCCCTGGGGGTTCTTCCACTTACAGACCTGGCCAGACCACAGCTAACTGGTTTGTCTTTTCCCAAAAAGTCAGAAGAGACAGACAAACTTTTCATGACTTCATCTAAAAGATTCTCTTGACTTGAGGATTTTATCTGTGTAAAAACAAAAATCAAAGCAGGCAAGTGAACACAGCCATGTCACCACATTCTGGTTTTTCTAGGATGTAACACATAACATTTCCAATATCTCCGAACACTCCTCAACTCAAGACAGCTCAGTGCAGACACACAGAAATGGAACGGGTAGTGTTCACTAAGGTAGGCTTGTCACACAAGAAACGAACCTGTATTGAGGTAAGTTTGTTGCTTTCTTCCAAAAACTGCTGTAGAGTGACAACTTCACTTCCAGGAGAGCCAATTTTCATCCTGTGATGTGCTCGACTATCCAGTGTCTCAGGTGTTCTGTGCTGGAGCATGGGGCTGGACCTGGTCTGCCTCTTCAAGTACTGGATAGGACTGCTACCCCTGCTGGACCACGCTTCATGATCGTGAAGCAGGCTAAATTCCCCACTGCTGTGGCTTGGTGGGCGGCTGTGGCTGTTAACTGCACCTGCTTTTGGAGTAAGTGATGTTTTGAGAGTTCATAAATAGAAACAAGATAAATGCTACTTAAGTAGATAACATTTGTTGGCTGGGTTCTTATTACATGAATAGCCAAACTCAATCTTTTGTTTAGAAATGCTTAGCAAACCATGTTAATCTTTCACAGATCTAGCAACTTCCTTATTTTGTCCAATCATGTCAACTCCACCAGGGCAAAGGCTGGCTTTTGCCACCCCCTCTCCCCTAGGGCCTAAACAGAGTCTCATACAAAGCAGGCACTTAGTACATTTGATCAGTAAATGAACGAATGAATAAACGATTAAAATTAGATTGTTGAACGTTCAGGTGTAAATAACTAATTCTAAAACACATCACAACTTAGAATATGAATGCTTGTAAGAATTTTAAATTATTTCCCAAAGTAAAAAACAAAAGCAATTCTAAATGCTAAAAACTCTATTGATCTTTTGCTTTCCTTCCTTTCTGGAAGGCTTATCTGTTTGTTCATCCTACATGAACGGCCTTAGGTTTTTTAAAATTGAAATAGGCATAGAAGTCAAATGGAAATGTGATATAATTACTTAACAAATTCCACTAAGAATATAAAATTAAATGTTTAATGCAAGAGTGCTTCAAAAACTTCATGGAAAAACCCCATTACCTTTCTAATTTCATAGTCCCAAGAACTTTAGAAGCTCTTTTGTATTTTATTCAGTTGTTTTATGCCAGAGTGATCCAACTGTCCCTATCCCGCAGCCTGGGTGAGGTGGCTACCCAGCCTGAGAGTCTGTGCGCAGTGGCTGCAGGGCACTCTGTGGCACCATGCTGCTTCTAAGAGTGCCAGATTGTTGTGAGGGCAACAGCCTACTGTCGCCCAATCACAGGCCGGCTGTAAAGTCAAGTTACATTTTATAGAAGTACGTTTTTCTGAAAAATTTCAAACCACTTCATATTTTCAGGAGTTATTTTCCTACAGGCTACAATAACATGATTATAAAAATGAATAAATAACCTTCCCCCACCCCCTCAGATCATTGTAACAAAGTCATAGCAATAATGACAAGTTAAATTACAGCTGAAATCACTTTATAATTGAAGGAAGCATATTCACACACTTCTTGTTCAAAACACAGACACACACAACTGTCCTCTCTATTTGTGAAAAGTCTCCCTTTTTCATTGGAAAAACCAAGCTAACGGATTTTTTAAAATACATCTGCTGTGGGAGTTCAACTGCACATGCATCAAAACAAAAGGAAGGCAAGCCATTTTCATGTTACAACAGAGAAAGTAAAATAAAGATCTATAAATATTTTTACAGGAGAAAGATCACAGTAAAAATATTTTCTGTTACATGAAAAAGTGAGATCAAAGTAAGTGCTCCTGTCTTCACATTTGTGCACATTGAAACACACTTGTATTACAATGTGAAAAGCATTAATGTTCTAAGGAATGTTCTCAACCTTCCTAAGGCCGCAACCCTTTCATACATGTCCTCATCCAACCCTTTCATACACGTCCTCATCCTGTGGTGACCGACTCCCCAACCATAGAATTATTTTCATTGCTACTCATCACTGTAAGTTTGCTACTATTATGACAGGGTTGTTCGACCCCCAGGTTGAGAACCGCTGTTTTAAGGAATTATGTCTCAAGCACAGATGATATAGAGTTCGTGCTTTATCCCAAGTGCCACCGTGAAGCACTAGCAATGGATGGAGTGCATCAGTCATGCACCCACAGCATACCTTTGACTTCATGGAGGGAAGCATTATTATTGCTATTGCTAGTGGATGTTCTGCCACTATCAAGGCTGGCTGGTCTTGAAGCTAAGTGGAAAAATCAGGAGACAGTGTGATAAGCATCCAGCTGACGACTTGGACTCTTACATGGTGATCACAGAATGCTTGGAGGAAGCCTTCATGCGAACGTTCACAGGCTGAGCATGCCCACAGAGCTAACCCTCACAAACGAGAAGCAAAGGCCGTCTCAGGTCGTTGGCTTAGTATGGCAGTACAGAAGAGAACACTCCTGAGACAGCAGCTGAGGTTCAGAGCAAAGATGACAAAGAGCACTTTAGATGGGAAAAGGAAACTAGACGGTCACCAAGGTGGCTTCCGTTCTAACAGAGAGACACATGCACAACAAACCCAAACAAAAACCTCGTCATCAGGTCACTTACAACAGGTGGGACAAGGGACCCTGCACATTGCCGGCGTGTCACGGGCAGGAGGGACACCTGCACAATGACTGTCCTGCGCTCCTGTCCGTACAAGGTTAACAACTGCACAGTTAATGCTGCCCTGTCGCTCTTACGACCCACTGATACAAGGACCACTTCTCCCATGCTCTCCCACTGTTGGTAAGAATTTTGTTTGGTAAGGTTTGATTTGCCAGATAGAAATTTTAAAATCTGAAATAGTCAACATTGTAGAATATTTAGTTTCTTAATATCCATCTTTTATCAGCTATCAATTTTAAACCAAGGGTGAAATTTAACTCTCTCATCCTCTGCTTTGAGAATATACGGCAACAAAATCACCATTGGGTATTGTGCAGGCACACTTTATAAATGACCGTGACTACAAAAGAGAAACACACAGATGAAGCGGGATCCTTAAAAGAGGGCTAGAAAGAGAATTAGGTTTGAAAAATGGCAGCAGTAACTGGGAGATGCAAGTTAGAAACACATGCTTGCTAGCAATGTCAAATTGACCTACACAGTGCAAGCATCTTAGCATTCCCATTTTGCATCCAATGCCTACTCTCTGGCATTCAAATCTTACCATGAACTCTTGATCCCGTGCTGGAATCATCACTGATACCTTGTGGACTTATATCTTCAAAGGATGTGGTATCTACACAAAATAGTAAAGTGGATATAAACATATTTTTATAACCAAAGTATCCATCACAAAATTCTATAGACATGGGCTATGGACTACTTTCTTTTTGGATCATGTGCAATACATATCTCTTGGTGTAACATATATCAGAGACTCAACTAGAAAATGGAACTGAGGAGCCAAGTAGCTCTGATGAAAGGTGACTGGTTAGGGAAAGCCCCCGAAGCCTTAAGCCACCCCAGAGTCTGCAAAGCAAAGAGCCCGCGCTGTCGCATGAGGTTCTCTGTGTGAGGCTGCCGTGCTGGTACGTTTCTTTAAAACGCTTCTCTTGCTTCCTCCTTTCTTGTTCTTTACCTGGTTTACCTCTCTTTTTATTGTTAGTGCATTAGCTGCGTATTACGAATGGAGGCCTAGGAGAGATTTTAGTCATTGTGTATAACCTCTTAAATTTAAAACATTTTGAGAGTCCTTCCAAATAAAATCCAGATTATGTTTTGGTCAGTACTTCAGGTTGTTGCTTTAGAAAAATACACAGAGAAGAGTCAAATTAAACTTCCTGTTGCCAACAGTTATATCATAGTGCACAGAGCAGACGGCCTATACCTTTATTATTAACCAACTGCGTGGAGCTGAAGCCTGCAGAAGAGCTGACAGTTGAAAAGTTGATGGCTGTCGCAGAGAAGGCCATAGCTCCCAGTTCTTGTCTCCTTTTACCCGCTGCAATATCACCGGGAACCTCCAAATGTTCCGAACTACCTGCCCACTGTCCTCCTGCTAGGACCATGGACTGCACCAGGTCATTCATGGCTGGGATGCAAATGAAAGCAAATGAGTCAGCATGGTTCATGTGTTTGCTCTTACATCGCTTCTGTACTACAAATGATCTAGTTTTTGTCTATGGATTAATGAACATGAGAATCAAAAACTATAACCACAAGGTCATTTGACGTATGACATGCATTCAGCTGAATAAAGTGAGTAGGCTACCAGAAGATACATTTCAGTTAAGGACTTCCTATCCCCGTTTCCACCCCCACCCCCCTTTTAAAAACAAAAAGCATTTTACTGTACACAACTGCCATGCTTTTGCGCAGCAAAGTGCAATACAATTAGAAGCCTTCAACCGTGAGTTCATGGTGACAAAAATGGAATGAATAACGGTAAGATGGTGAGCAATTCTTATTGAGCATCATTACTGAACATGATCAAGAGTCCTTGGTCAGAGCAGGTTACTTTAGAAATTCCTCATCTTTTATGAAGCAAGTGACAAGTATGCCACTCAGTAAAAACCTGGAAGAGATGACAGCGCCAGTGACAGGCATTCACTGTGATTATGTCTTTACCCATTTCACTTAAAAACAGAGAAAACTCTTCAGTATTACTGTAGAAAGAATGACAACCATTTTCAAGAGTTATTGGCCATTTTATTTGTTTATTTTATCTGGTTCATATAAAATAAATTCCTAAGGCTAAGGACTTTGCTTTATTTTCCTTAAGTAAATTTCTTTGGGGGAAAAAATCTCTATGGCACATAAAATGATGGGCTTCTCCTGCCAACTGTTAGAAGGCACTGGGAACTTAAAAGTTATTACACGTATGACCACACACATGCACGTATATGCACATGTGTATATATCAGGAAGCATACACATAATGCAAACTCCGTGCTGGCTTTTGAAAAACTTGCTACAGCTCCTTGAATTACAGGCAGACTGCACTTCACACAGAGTAAGAACCGGGGCACAGCCCTGAGAAAGGTTAGTGCGGATTAGTCACGGAAGCCAGGTGGGCATTTGAGAGAAGCTGAACTGTCATAAAGTCTTACACATGGAACGACGGTAGCAGGCCTTCCTTTTGTCTTTATCCTTCGGTCTGTTCCTCAAAAAGGGCAGTCTTTTCAGGGCAACCACTTTAATGTCAGAGCATGAGGAAAACAAACAGGGAGATGAAAGAAAAAAGGGAGAAGAACAGATGGGCGTTAAATGTTGAAATTAAGGACAGAAATGAATGTCTGAGTCTCAGCTATGTCGCTATGCAAAAGCTATTGTCCTCCTGCTGCTGAACGATAATGACCTATGTGCTCTGCTACTTTAAATGCTCGAAACAGCACTCAGCCAATGACGAGGAACAGACACTCTGAAAGCTTGGCATGACTGCAGTCATTTAAAAATAACAACGGATTCGAGTCACTCCTGGAGGGAACACTTTTCTAGTTAAGTTGTTAGTCTACCCCTTTAAAATTAATATCATGATGAAACTGTACAAAGCTTTTCAAGCCTCTATTTCCTTTTAACTTTTAAAATTATAAGGCTTTTAGGAAAAAGTACATTCTACTAGAATATTTTAATAATACACTTCAACAAAAATCATACTGTCCACAGCTGTTTAAAATAATTTAAAGAAACTTGTTTAAAAATAAGAAACTTAAGATGTTTTTTTCCTTAAACTGTAATAAAAACCCAGTAACTTCTTCATTTTAATTCAATTCTGGTGTATTATCTTACACACACTCGTTTCTTCGTAGAGTTCTTCCAAAGATTAAGAAGGGCACGAGCCTGGGTGAGGGAAGGGGGGAATTCAGGAATATTTTGGCAGCCCTGACCTCCAGCAGGACCAAAGGGTGCGGGAAGCGTGTCCAACGAGAAAGCATCTATGGAGCACATGTGAAGGGCTTTGTGGGTGCGCTTACTGGGGGAATCTAAGGGAACCCTAGAAAATTGTCAACAGAAAATTAGGTGTCTACTAAAAATGAAAGCATACTAGTCACTAGCCACTCTTAAACCACATTTTAAACTACATTTTAAACAAGATTTAGATGCAAAAAGCTGTTACACCTTTTTGGAAATGCAATTTAGGAGTTAGGAAATCAATATGCATAAAGGCTGAAACACTTACACAGCCTTGATAGCTGTGCTCCCAACAGACGGACAAGGACAGTCCATCAGTCCATCAGAGTGTGGGCATTGGAAAGGCAGCTTTCCAAGCTAGTTATGTGATTGCTACTAGGCACCTTCATGATTCATTTAAGCTTTTAATTTGACCGATTTGTCCCCTAGCTTCTGATAAACACAGCTGTTTTCAATGGTTAAAACGACATGAACTGAAAACAATGTAAAAATGGACACTTATCTAAAATAAAGCTGAATGGTTGTCGCATGCACGTGTTGCCTGGTTTAGACTTTTTTTCCCTTTTTTCTTTCAACTGTGATCCAGACTGCTTTACTGACAGACAGACACTCTTCCAAAATGGAAGGATAAAAGGAGTTTTAGATTTCCTAGTGATGGAAAAGAATCTCTGGACAGTGTTGGACTGCTAACCAGAAGGTCAGCAATTCAAATCCACCAGCTGCTCTGTGGGAGACAGAAAAGGTGGTCGGCTCCTGTACCTTGTACAGCCTCAGGGGCCTTATGCAGCGTCCCTATGAGTCATAATTCACTCGACGACAGTTGGTTTGGGCCTGAGTTTTGGTTTAGTTTATAGCAGTTAGTTTATAGACAAAAAAGATCCTTTTCCCAAACCCACCATGAAAATTAGGGGAGCACTAGTAGTAGTGTTGGGTTTGGGGTTTCCTCATTTTTAGATTTCTCAGACTGATCTGTAGCCGGAATGAAGAGAATCACTTCCTTTCCGACCGTGTTCTGGGAGTTTCAGCAGAGTATCCAAAGGTGGCAAAGTTTATCCTTGAAGGGTCACAGCTCCAAGCAAGTCCTTGTAGTGCTTTTCTAGCGTTTTGGGAACCAAATTAAATTATCCTCTGATTAAAAAACAAAAAACATTAAACGTGCCCGTTATAATTTCTCATTTAATAGGTACTGTGTACTTGATACCTAAAAGCAGGCAATACTATTAACTAGTCTGCCACCTTTAGAGGGCAATTATACTCAGAGGTTTCAGTAGGTTTAGCGGGAAAGACGAGACTTCAGAAGACGTAGATAATATTAATTTTATGAGGAACCAGAGAATGAAACTGTTTCATGAAGACTAATTTAAACTTATGTATTTGTGGGCTGCTTACCTATGGACTTCAGTTTCTAGGAGCCTTAGCAGCACAGCTGTTAAGCACGTGGCTGCTAACGGAAACATCCGTGCTTTGAGCCTGCTGGGGGAAGCCTTAGGGGTGGCTCCTACTCTGTCCTAAAGGGCTGCTAGGTGGTGGACTGACATCGTCAGCACACACAGAAGAGCTGCATCCTGACACAGACTATCCACGCCTTATCTCCTAGAGAAGAAAACACTCTGTCTTTTCAAAGATCATGAGGTCAAACCACTGTGCATAGTTTTTGATTGCGTTGCTTTGGATGTAGCCCTAATGAAGAGCTTGATATTTATTTCAAAAGAATGGCAGTGATATATACAACTATAAATTTTTTTAAACCGTGACTAGTGATAGTGTAAGTTAATGTCTGTTTGGATCTTTTATAAAATTAATAGTCAATTCCTGGACATCTTCAAATGCTTAGTGTCCAATTATTTTCTGTGTAGTTTAAAATACATCTATGTATAGTATACAGAGTGCTCTAAATACAAAATATAGAAGCTGATGAGGTTGTATACTCTTGTATTAGAGATTTTACAGTCACAGGGAATCTTTTTTAAATGCCATGAATCAGACTATTCTCCCAAAGAACTGTTTCAGCTCCTTAGGAGAGCCCTCTATGGAGGTGTCTAGAGCGACACCACAGCCCACGTGGGGAGTAAGCACTCACTGCTGCTTTTCTTGGTCCCCAGCGTCTGGCCATCTTCCAACGAGTTGGAACCCACAGAGGAGCTGTCCTGGCTGTCCTGGTGGGGGAGCTGGAGAAAGCCTTCACTGGAGTCCGAGCGCGTGGGGGTTAAAGTCAGAGATTTCTGACGCTCCCGGTTCAGCTCCTTCTTAGACTTGATCAATTTTCTCATTTTTAGGGTAATCCAGTTGCCTCTCCTAAGAGAATAATTTTTAAAAAGCAAAAAAAAAAAAAAACACACCATAAAACCACATTAGTGTAAAATTCAGCCTATAAATCCGCTACAAAATTAAAAGCCTTTATATGTAACTTTCATAGTAAAAATTAGTAAAATTTGGTTAATGGTACCTTCTAGGAGGTGATGGATCATAAAATTTGTATTGATCCATGATTTTTTCTTCTAATTTCTCCTTTTGACGTCTTAACTCATTTAACTTGTCACTACAAAATAAAATGTCGTTTTAGGGCACGCATCAGACTTTGTGTTGCTATGAATAATCAATTGTTCTTTTATATGGCCTACTGTCTTCTCAAGACATAAATACATACAGATACCAAGACCTGAAAGTTCATAAGGGAGTAAACAATGAGATATTTTGTTTCTTTTTCCTTAAATTTAGAATTTAGTTAAATGAAGGGATCTAAGATATAAAGTTTAAATCCATCAAGATAATTTGGTTAAAAGAGAATTCTGCACAAACACATCATGACAGTAATCCTTTCTCAACATTTTTTGTGGTTATTAAATAAACCCATAACATTTGTGTCATGGATTGAATGTGTCCTCCCAAAATATGTATGTATCCACTTGGCTGGGCCAGGATTCTCGCAGGTTTGGCTACAGGTAATAGTGTAATCCAGCAGTTCTGTAGCAGCCCCCTGTGATCCATCAGTTAGAGGGTTAAAGGTGCAGCACCGATGAGCCTGCCACAGCCCAGGGCAATGTAAGAGGAGTGACCCTGGGGCATGGCCTTCAACACCTTTTCTCATGGAGAAAAAGCAAGCAGGGTAGATCAGAGGGATCTGCCAAGACTACCAAGGAAGAAAAGCCAGGAGTGGAGAGCATCCCGTGAACCTGAGTCCCCTGCACTTAGGACTTGGGAGCCAGCTGCAGGGGAAGATGGATGTGAAGACCCATGTGTCTAAGGAATGCTAGGCCACAGATGCCAAGAGGACACAAAGACACCGCCCCCTCCCCCCACCCTGCCGGCTTCCTTAGAGCCAGCACGCTGAATGTGAACTTCCAGCCTGCCCACTGGGAAAGAACTAATGTTTGCTACGCCATCCACTGTGGTGTTTCTACTGTAGCAGCACTAGATAACTAAGACAACCAGCAGCCACTATTCCTTTACATTTGAATCTTTAATATTTCAAGTAATTTTTTGAATCATGGTTTACTATGATTCATACAAGCAAACAAATAAAGTAGGTATTTGTGCTGCTTATAAGTATAGGTTTTATAATAATCTTGCATCACATCTTTATGCAAATATCCCCCCCTTAGTAAAATTATTTAGACTTAATTTATTTGCCAGAAGATGGTGTCCTGCCTCTAGCATTTCATGAGTATACTAACTTCACAACATGCTAGTCTATTTTTAGTGTCTTGGTAGATTACTAGTCAGTAGGATGGTGGCTCGAACCCACCCAGAGGTAACTAGGAATACAGGCCTGGTGACCTGCTTTTCAAAGCCTGTAGAGTACATTCACTTCGTACACATGGGCTCGTCAGGAGTCAGAAATGACTCAACGGCAACGAACACGGGCTCTGTTGCAAGTACAGAAACATAACAGACTATCAGGAGAGGAGGTCCCTGGAGAAGGACACTGTGCTTCGTAAAGAATGAGGTCCTCGACAAGATGGTCTCTGGCACAGGAGCCACCGTGAAGGTGGAACAGGACTGGGCAGTGTTTTGTTCTGTTGTGCATTGGGTCGCAGCCGACTCAACGGTGCCTAACAATAACTCCACCACCACCACCACCACCTTACCAGTCATCTTTGGGATCTCCTCCTCCTCTCTTCCACACTAAGATCATTCTTCTCCTGATATGTGCTGTATGTCTATGACCTCCTACACAGACTTCTAAAGAAATGCTTGTTTTACATGTTTTCTTGAATGATGTCTCATGGGCCCCGACTCAAGTACTCCCTCAACACAAGAACACTGTTCTAACAATTCAGCAGTCTGAGATGCCCTCCTTCCTGGCACGCAGAAGACAATGGGTGCACAAGCAAATGTGGTGAAGAAAGCTGATGGTGCCCAGCTATCAAAAGATATTATCATCTGGGGTCTTAAAGGCCTGAATATAAACAAGCTGCCATCTAGTTGAGAAACAACAAAGCCCACATGGAAGAAGCACACCAGCCTGTCCCGACATGATTGCTGAAAACAAACTGGGTGCATAAAGCTGATGGCGCCTAGCTATCAAAAGATATAGTCTGGGGTCCTATAGGCTTGAAGATAAACAGGTGGCCATTTAGCTGAGAAGCAACATGGAAGAAGCACACCACCCTGTGAGATCAAGAGGTATCGAAGGGATCAGGGAATCTGGCATCAAAGACCAAAAAAATCATAGCATTGTGAATGAGGGGGAATAGGGAGTGGGGACTTAGGGGCCCATCTGTGGGCAATTGGACATCCCCTTGCAGAAGGACCACAGGGAGGAAACGAGCCGGTCAGGGTGCAGTGTAGCAATGATGAAACATACAATTTTCCTCTAGATCTTGAATGTTTCCTTTCCTCCACTATCATGATCCCAATTCTACCTTGCACATCTGGCCAGACCGGAGGATGGACACTGGTACAGGTGGGAACTGGAAACACAGGGAATCCAGGACAGATGAACCCCTCAAGACCAGTGATGAGAATGGTGACACGGGGAGGGTGGAGGGAAGGTGAGGGAGAAAGGGGGAACAGATTACAAGGATCTACATATATCCTCCTCCCTGGGGGACACACAGCAGAGAAGTGGGTGAAGAGTGATGTCAGATGGTGTAAGATATGACAAAACAATAATAATTGATAAATCATCAAGGGTTCATAGGGGAGGGGGGATCAGGCAAAGAGGTGAAAAGTGAGGAGCTGATACCAAGGGCTCAAGTAGAAAGCGAATGTTTTGAAGATGAGGGAAACTAATGTACAAAAGTACTTGACACAATGGATGTATGTGTGGATTGTGATAAGATTTGTATTAGACCCCAATAAAATGATTTAATCATTAAAAAAAAATGATGTCTCAAATCAGTAAAACTAGCATCAAGGTGTGTCGACAACTGAGTCTCAGGGATAAATGATGGAATAACCTTTTAAAGTGTAAAAGTACTTACATGTACTGTCTTTGTTCTACATGAAAGAGATCCTTGCTTTCCATATTCTGCTCCAACAGTGTTCTGTTCTGTAGCATTAAAGTCTGAATTTGATCTAACAGATGTCGATTTTCTTCTTCTAAGTTTCCTTTAAGTTGGCTTAGCAACTGTTTAAATACAAACATTTTGTAAAGAAGGTCAATAGTTAGACTTAACATAAATCACCCTGCACATCTGGAAAACAAAGTTCTTCCCTGAGATTTGTGTTCTTGGAACAATTAGTTACATGTTGATTAGAACATGAGTGATAACTATTGGCAGTCATAATGACAGTGAATGCCCTTCATTACATACTGAGCAGGTTTTTGGTTTTTTCTTTCCCCTTGCTTGTTTCCATAGAGGCCTGGGAAAGAGCCTGGTGGATGAGGAGTAGCAAGAGGCCGATACCTATGACAAACATGTTGCCAGAGGCCCAGGCCACATGTGCATGAGATATAGTCTAGGAATGGAGAACAGATGATTACATTTGAGTGAAGTTTGATTGCAGTCTGTAACTTTCACCACACGGCTTTTTTCTGCATGGGGTAAGATACTGATAGGATGTGCCCATGAGCCATCCCACTGAGTATAAAATGAGTCCAGAGAAGCAGGGGCTATGATCTCGTCACTGGCAAGAGCCAGGAGTGGAGGGCTTCCTCTGGCCCCAACATCTGGCTTATCCTGGCCTGACTCCGGACTCTGGAATGAAGAACACCCACCCCCATGTAAGACATGTCCTGAGACTTTCTTGGGCTCCGTGGGGGCACTGCAGCGACTCAAAGAACCCAGAGACCCGACTCGATAGAGGCGTGCCGGAAAGATGGAGCAGGTCATCACCTTGTAACTGTTGAACTGTGGGAACTCTTTCAACCTCCAACTCTTTGCAACTAGTTTGGTATTGATTATTTTTAAAGAAATTATTAACAAAAAGGCATCGCAACAAATTTAAGCGACACACTATTAAACAGACCTTTTCTACATACCACTAAGAAAACATTTTGAAAATACGAAATAAGATGAATACCTGTTTCAATGATGAAATGGAGTAATCAACTGCCCTAATAATTTACAATTTTGAAATACATAGCCCTTCACTACTTCACCTGAAAAATCTCTCTACCAAGGGCACAACCATAAAGATAAAATTTAATACAACCAACAATGAAATATTGTTGTTTTATTGTTTATTAGGTCATACATATATCTAATGTACAAATTACTGACAAATTCATAATTTAAAAGCCTGCTGTGGATGGATGTTTTGGTTAATAGAAAAATCAATCATGCTGGTGGTTATAAATAAATGTGGAAAAAATTAAAAAGGCAAGTGAACCTTTGTGCAATTTTCTGAGAGTCCACAAGATGGGGATGTTTACTCAGGAGAGCAGAAAAATAAAGCAAGATGTTTTATCTGCATTCAAAAAGATGGATTTTGGCAGGGTACTTGCTTGGTCTTTAAGTGTTTGCTTAAAGATTGCTACGAATTGCAGTTGTGGGAATACTTAACCAGACAACACGCTGACTGACCAAATAAACAGCAGAGGGATAGGCAGGACAGCTCTTCACGTCCCCTTGGAAAAACCGGTGCTCTTGAACTGTTACCCTGAGGAGTCCCGGTCAATGCGAAACCACCAGGTCACCAGGGTGCCTATATGACTGATCACGGAGGAGGCTATTACACCACTCATGCAGCATTCTGGTCAGGAATGTATGACTTGGACCTCAATACCAGAGAATACCACAAAAATCCAAAATGAAAAAACACCATATACAATAACTGGCTTATAAGATTTTTTAAAAATCCATATAATAAAATACAAAGACTAAGCAAATTTCTGATTAAAGAAGACTACACAAACATTACAGTTAACTAAATGTAAAAAGTGGCCCTAGACTGGAAAGGGCAAGAGAATTACAAAAAGCCCTTATAGAGATAATTTTAAAATGGGAACATGAATGTTATATAAATGTCAACTTCCCTAAGCATTGACAAATGATATTGTGGTTGTCTAAGACAATGGTCTTGTTCTTATGAAAGGCACCCCAAAGCAGTCAGTATCAATACATCTATGTAACAGACTTTCAAAGTGCTCTGGGGAAAAAACAGAGCATATATAACGAGTGAGATTTATTTATACAGCAGATGTGATAAAATATTAGTGAATCTAGGTAAGATTGAAGACAAGAGCAGCCTCTCAGTAGTCATTGAGATGAAGCATTCTGTGTGTGCATTAAGTAAGTGTGGTGAAGGCGGCTGATGGTGCCCGGCTATCGAGGTATAGCGTCTGGGGTCTTAAAGGCTTGAAAGTACACAAGCGGCCGTCTAGCCCAGAAGCAACAAAGCCCACATGGAAGCAGCACACCAACATGTGTGATTATGAAGGGCCAAGGGGACCAGGTTTTAAGCACCAAAGGCGGGGGGGGGGGGGGGGGAAAGAAATCATATCATCGTGAATGAGGGGAGCACATGATGGGGACCCAATGCCCATCTGTAGACAACTGGACATCCCTTGCAGAGGGGTAGTGGGGAAGAGATGAGTCACTCAGGGTACAGTGTAGCAACAATGAAACTCACAACCTTTCTCTAGTTCTTAAACACGTCCTCCCCCCAACTTTCATGATCCCAATTCTACCTTGCAAACCTGGTTAGATCAGAGGATGCACAGCGGTGCAGATGGGATCTGGAAATACAGGGAATCTAGGACAGATGAACCCCTCAGGACCAGCAGTAAGAGTGGCAATACTGGTAGAGAAGGGGGGGTAGAAAGGGGGAACCGATCACAAGGATCTACATATAACCTCCTCTCTGGGGGATGGGCAACAGAAAAGTGGGTGAAGGGAGACGCCAGGCAGTGTAAGATAAGATAAAAAATTTTAAGTTATTAAGGGTTCATGAGGGAGGGAGGAGAGAGGGGGAAGGAAAAAAGGAAAATGAGCTGATTCCAGGAACCCAAGCAGAAAGCGAACTTTGAGAATGATGAGGGCAACGAATGCATACGTGTGCTTTACACAATTGATGTTATGTATGGATTGTGATGTGTTGTATAAGCCCAAATAAAATGATTAAAAAAAAGAAAAGATCAAGCATTCTGCTTCCGTAAAGATCTGCAACTCTGGCCACCCTATATGGACTACAGGGCCTCCCGAGGCCGGAATGGAGTCAATGGCATTGGGTGGTGGTGGGGAGCCGTCTTACAGACCAATGGCTATCTCATTTTAGGCGGCTCTCTTAAATGTCTGACAAGTCTGCTTGGTGGTCTATTGTTTGTCCAACCAGGATTCTAATATCATGCTGTATTTCGATAACTCCTCTAAGCATGGACCTTTTCTATGCTCTGCTCCATATCAGGTCAACCTCCAACAGCGTCAAACGTCTGGTTTTCCATGTGTATGGTGGAACTGCCGGTGTCAGAACTAAGGAGAGGTCTGAGTTTACTTCTCTCTCTCTGCGATAGAACTGTATGACGGCCATGATCATCAGAACCCAGAAGAAATAATGTTGCATGACTTGTGAGGTTTTTATCTGGTTCTCTTTTCCCTGGAGCCCAGACACCATATATTGTGGTAAAGTCCAAAGGAGGCCATGGGAGAGGATCAATGATGTTTCCACCTGTTTGCCAGCATCTACCTGATGAGGGAGTGGCAGGGACTGCAGATGATTTCAGCTTTCCATTCTCCCAGCAGGGACCCCGTGGAGGCAAGACAGAGCATCCTACTGTCCTTGTTGAATTCCCAGCCAACAGAATTAGTGGGCAGTAGGTACCAGAAGGTGCTGATGGCTAAGTGCATGTTGTAAATGACTGTTTCATCCCACTCCATTTTCGGGATGTTGTGTTACACAGTTGTAGTAATGGGAGCACTGGGTTTCACTTATCACGTCTGTGTCTAGCCAATGCAATAGAAACTCAGGACGGCCATGGCTTTGTGTCTCTTTAGTTCAGCTGTGTAAATCAGGAAACGATATTTCATAAAGATCTGCTTCATAAACAAGTACATCATCTTGACATAGCAAGGAAAATTAATGGTGAACAAAGTTAAAATTAACGATAAAAGAATTTTTATCTAAGTTATATTTCAATTATCCCTGACCAAGTCTTTTAGAAAACACCCACTAACTGCTCCCACATACAGCCACTGTCATTGTACTGTGGTTTGCTCTTAGAAAGGCCTTGGTGAGTGAAGAAAGCAGTGGCGATTTCAGTTGACAAAGCTCACCTCACACTGGTTATTCAGCTTGGTAGAGGTGATATCCAACTGTTGGTATTGTTCCTTTAGCTTAGAAAATTCAGCCTCTAATCTTGTTTGTTCCAGTTTGGAATTATTTAGAAGACTCTTCAAATTTTTATGGTCAGTTTGTAAAACTTCAGTTTCTTTCAAAAGCTGACTATATGTATGAGTCAACCTATAATTAAAAAACACAATGGAGTAAAATGTAGAGTCTGTCAGTAGCTTTCATTTTAACTTACACAGTATTAAATCTGACACACACACATGTGTGCACAACATAAAAAGATTATTTTACCAGTTACCAAACTGATTAAGATCAGTTTCTATTCTGTAAAATGTACTTAAAAAAAAAAAAAAAAAGAACAAATTTTTTTCCTGAGTACTTTTCTCTTGAAAAGAATTCTTTCGGTCTCAAAATGCTTTATTTATTTATTTATTTGGTCTCAAAATGTTTTAAGGAGGTGGAGACGACATTGACAGTTTTTTTTGTTTTTTTTAAAACCGTTATCAGGGGAGAGCGCGAACGCAGTCCCCCACTACCACAAATTATGCAGTTGAGTTTCCCACATTTGGGGAAATCGCAGGGGTCAGCACATCCGGAGTGCAATGGATAAGCCTGGCCCTGGGAAAACCACCTTAGTGATCATGGTATCTCCCCTGCCAGGTAAGTATGACATTGACAGTTTTAACATATAAAATTTAAATAGAAAAAAATCCAATGTGAGACACAGATCAAGATGATTACTCAATGCAGTCTGAATTACTATGTGCACAGCTTTCTCGGCTATAATTGTGTACATGTTTAGGCTACTCAAAAACTTTCTGAAAAGTTTCTAAAAATGTAGCTTTAGCATTTATAGAGACAAACAGTTGAGGAGTTTTGCTATCCCAGGGTGTCCATTAAGAAATAACTGTCCCCCCCCCCAAAAATAACTGTCCTATGATAACATGAGACCATTACCACACAAGATAGTTACAAAGAAGTACACGTCCATCAGTCTAGCAATTTCAAAAGACAAGAAGTGGTTTATCAGATTAGTGAAAAGCAAGATAGAAAAATCAGGTCCCGTTAAATTCTGTGTCAACAAAGCAAGCAAATATATCAAGATGCAGGAATGTTATCATAAAATACAACTTAAAAACATACTCAGTTGAATAAAACAAAGTACTAAGAGAAAACAGAGAGCAAGGTTCTTTCCTGAGCAGTCCATAACTTGCTAAGGAATTTTCCTGCTGTCCTTTTTAGCTGTGAAAGAAATTATACAAATAGTCTATTCCACTTCTTCAAATTCTAAGGACAATTTATGTTTGGCACTGCACACAGAGGCAGTCCATGGCCTCTATGGGGCATCTAGACAAACACACAGTTAGGTGTTACCGGTCATGTTCTCCGCACAGCCTCTTGTATTCTACAGCCACCGCCTCATGGGTTTTGTTTTCAAGCAGCATTTTTTCCTGTTCTACTTTGAGCATTTTTTCCAAATCTTCCAGTTGTCCTTTCTGTTTTAGCAACTGATTGTAACTGGGGAAAAGAGATAGTGTATATTTAAGAAAAAGTATTTTAGAAACTGTAGAAACAAAATTAATAAATATCATACAAAATGTGCCCACTTATAAACTATCTACATAAATTTCTTCTCAGACCTTTATAACACAACCAACGTATTGCGCTATCTGGAGAACAGTGGTTTTAAGTTAATAACGTAAGACGTGATGAATTACCGATCTTCGAGATCCTTGTGCTCCGCCTCAAGGTTTTTGTGGGCCACCTTCAGAGTGCCGTGTTTCGCGATGAGGGACTCATACTCCGAAGCTTGTCGCTCATGAAGAAGCGCCAGCTTCTCGTGGTCTTTGACGAGAGACTCATAGAGAGACTTCAGGTCTTCTCTTTCTTTGGTTACAGATTCATGTTCATTTTCTAAGGAAGACTGCTGGATCTGGAGCTGTGCGTTCTGGTTCATAAGTGAGGTACTTTGAGAATTAAGGGTTGAATTTTCAACCTATGAGGATGGATATTGTCATCAGACATGTTCTTTCATAAGACAAAATATAACAATGCATAAACTAGAGGAAGTTCTAATTAAATCATGTCATACGTGTTCACAGTACACTAGGAAAAGTTGGATTTTAGCTTATAAAAGATTAACTTTTTGATTTGCTTTAAAATGTGTGTTGTATACACACACACACACACACACACACACACACACACACAGGCTTAAATTTATTTGAAATAAAGGTTAAACAGCCACATATGCAAAAGTACAGAGTTACAAATATAGCTTATCATTTTCTAGAATTTGCAGGTTAATAGACTGAAAAATTACTTTTGAAAACTGAAGCTTTTCCCAAGAGTTTAAATGAAATTACTATTTGCATTACGACTTGGAAAAGGATTACAGAAAGAACTTTAAGATTCAGAGAGATTTCTTTTGATCTTTAGGAAGTTTCCAAGAACAGCATTTTTCTCTATCAGACTGTTCTACTTAAAGACACTGGCAATTACGAACTATTAAGTCAACAGACAGCATTCTCAGTGGTGGAAATAATTTGGAGAGGAATAATATAAATAATGGTTTTACAACATGAGAATAATCAATGGCACTGATTTTACACACATATAAGTTGTTGAATTGGAGAATGTTTTGCTGTATATTTATGCCACAATTAAAAAAATGTTCTAAAATTGATCATGGTGATGACGGCACAACTGCTCTGGACAGGAGTCAACTGTTGAACTGTCCGATATGCAGATCCAGTGCTATCCCCCAGTGCCTTCTCTGATGAGAACCGCACCGTGAACCCCGCTCTAGAGTCTCTACTCCATGACAAGGACATGACTGAAGCGAGGAGGGAAAGATCAAAGTACGTGTAAGCAAAACTGTATTTTATTCTACTTGTTGAAGGAATTAATGTTTAAGAGGCTCTGCCATTTAAATGATGCTAAAATTTGAACGCTTGGCAAGGTACTAATTACAAATATTTTAACTTATCTTCACTTAGTAAATATACTAACGCTCTTCTGTCTAGTCTCCCCAGTTTAACAGCATACCCCCCCAAGTAGTACATCACTACCTGGAGCTTGGCATTCTGTGTCTGCAGCGTGGTATTCTGCTCCTGTAACGACGTGGTCTGTCTCTGAAGTGCGAGGATCTGGGCCTGCACGTTACTGCTCTGGGTCTCCAGCTGCCGAAGCTGGGCTTTCAACGCTTGCTTCTCCGCTTGTAATGTTGCATTCTTAGTGAAGAAAACATACATTAAAGATAAAAGTAATGTCAAACATGCTTCCATTAAAGAATATGGAATTTTATATAAGCATTTATCATTCTAACCTAAAAAACCCCCAAACAAACCAATAACCATTAAAGCGGAAAAAAAAACCCCAACAAACCAACCTCAACAGACCCTCTATCCCAAATTGTGAAATATGTTTAATCTTATATGTATATGAAAAGCAATAAAATTAGAACTTTAAAGGCTTGAAAGGTAAACAAGCGGCCATCTAGATCAGAAGCAACAAAGTCCACGTGGAAGAAACACACCAGCCTGTGTGACCACGAGGTGTCGAAGGGATCTGGTATTAGGCATCAAAGAACAAAAAATCATATCATTGTGAATGAGGGAGAGTGTAGATTGGGGACCCCAAAGTCCATCTATAGGCAATTGCACACCCCCTTACAGAAGGGTCTTGGGGAGAACATGAGCCAGTCAGGGTGGTGTAGCAATGAAGAAACATACAACTTTCCTCTAGTTCTTAAATGCACCCCCCCACCATCATGATTCCAATTCTACCTTACAAATCAGGCCAGACCAAAGGATGTACACTGGTACATACAGCAACTGGAATCACAGGGAATCTAGGACAGATCCCCTCAGGACCAGTGGTGAGAATGGCAATACAGGAGGGTGGAGGGAAGGTGGGGTAGAAAGGGGGAACCAATTATAAGGATTTACATATAACCTCCTTTGTGGGGGACAGACAACAGAAAAGTGGGTGAAGTTAGACAATTGGACAGTGTATGATATGATAAAATAATAATTTATAAATTATCAAGGGTTCATGAGGGAGTGGGTAGCAGAGAGGGAGGGGAAAAATGAGGAGCTGATACCAAAGGCTCAAGTAGAAAGCAAATGCTTTGAGAATGATGGGCGCACCAACTGTACAAACGTGCTTGACATACAGTGGATAGATGTATAGATTGTGATGAATTGTACGAGCCCCCAATAAAATGACTTTAAAAATTGTTATAGCGTCTGGGGTCTTAAAGGCTTGAAGATAAACAAGGGGCCATTCTAGCTGAGAAGCAACAAAGTGGAAGAAGCACACGAGCCTGTGTGATCATGAGGTGTCAATGGGCCAGGTATCAGGCATCCAAGATCCGGATTAAAATCTTATCAATGTAAATGAGGGGGAGGGCAGAGTGGAGATCCAAAGCCCATCTGTTGACAATTGTACATTCCCATACAGAAGGGTCACAAGGAAGAGAGGAGCCAGTCAGGGTGCAGTACAGCACCGTTGAAACAAACAATTTTCCTCTAGTTCTTTAATGCTTCTTCCCCGCCAACTATCATGACCCCAAATCTACCTTACAAGTCGGAATAGACCAGAGCATGCACACTGCTACAGGTAAGAGCCAGCAACACGGGACTACGGGATAGATAAACCCCTCAGGGAAAACAATGATAACGCAGTTATCAGGATTAGGGGAGGGGAGGGGAGAAAAGGGGAACTGATCACAAGGATCAACCTAGAACCCCCTTCCAGGGGGATGAATAATGGAAAAGTGGGTACGGGGTGATGGAGGATGATATAAGATATGGAAAAAATAATCTATAACTTATCAAGGGTTTGTGAGGGAGGTCGGACGGGAGAGGGAGGGGGAACAAAATTGAGGAGCTGCTATCAGAGGCTCAAGTGGGAAGAGAATGCTTTGAAAATGATGATAGCAGCAATAAGTGAAAATGTACTTGACCCACTGGAAGAATGTAAGGATTGTGATAACAGATGTTAAGAGCCCCCAATAAAAGTATTTTAAAAAAAGCAAGAGCTAGAAACATAGGGAATCTAGGACAGATTACCCCTCAGGACCAATACTGTGAGTAGCCAAACCAGGAGGACGGTAAGGGGAAGGTGGGGACAGAAAGGGGGAAACCATCACAATGATTTATGTATAACCCCCTCCCAGGGGGATGGATGTGGTAGTTATATAATTGTCAATTTGAGGGGATTGCAAGTGAAGGGGTAGAGTCTAGTCTGTCATAGTCTGTCAATCAGATCATAGCCAATGAGGCTTCTGTGTGGGCATGGCCTTCTGAGATTTCTGGGAAATCTCGTATTTCCTCCTTGGAGGTGGGAGACAGCAGCTGACAAGACACATGGACCCACCCGGATGCAGACACTCCTGACAGCACTAAGATGTCCAAAAATTTTCTACCCACTGGCCTGTGATCTTCTACATTCGGCGTCATCGCATGTGTTTCATGAGTCTGAGAGGGATTTATAGACTGGCATCGGACATATGGGCTAATATCGGATTTGTGAACTTGGTCTGTCTGGACTGGGATGTTTTCTCAATGTTCAATTGCTCTTGTAAATAAATCTCTTTCTTATACACTTATGTGTGTCCCTGGATTTGTTTCTCTAGTCTCCCCAGACTAACACAACGGACAACAGAAAAGTGGGTGAAGGTAGACATCGGTCAGTGTAAAACATGAAAAAAAGAAATTGTAAATTATCATGGGTTCACGAGGGAGGGAAGGGTGGGAAAGGGAGGCAAAAAATGAGGGCTCAAGTAGAAAGAAAATGTTTAGGAAATGATGATGGCAACAGATGTACAAATGTGCTTGTGATAAGAGCTGTATGAGTCCCCAATAAAATGATTTTTAAAAACCGTAAAACACAAAAACTAAGGATTTTAAAATTATAAATGTTTAGAATCAAATTGGCTTGAATTTTAAAGTATGATACAATAATATCAATTAAAGCTAAACACACATATGCATACAGATACACAGACATCAATATGTATATATTCTGTCATGTCCAGCTATTCTATCCCCGGGAATTCACCACACTGTAAATAGGTCTATATATGGCTTTTTCATTGAAGTAAAACTTGAAAATAACTTAAATATCTGTATCTGAGACTTTAAAAGTAATGATAAAACAATACACTTAATGAATTTCAAAATGATAGTTATACATAATATTCAGTAACTTTTTAAAACGCTTTATTTGCTAAAATAGAGATTTCTATAATATAGATGTAAATGAGAATATTTGCAATTGTTAGACGTAAGAGCTTTGTTCACTTATAGAATGTTATATTTAAATAAGGGTGGCACATACTGAATTGCATGCATTTTAGTTTTATCCTGTTAGGTACAAATATGATTTTATTACTGTTGGTGTGAAAATTTCCTATGGCTAACGAGTTGTATGAAAGTGTCAAACTGACATGGGGTGGTTCTGTGGTACAGAATCATTTGTCAATTTGAGAGGATTGAGTGAAGGGGTGGAGTCTAGCTTGTCAACCAGGTGATAGCCAATGAGACCTCTGTGCGGGCATGGCCTTCCCCTAAGAATTCTGGCAACTCCTGTATTCCTCCTTGGAGGCAGGAGACTCTGTCTCTCTGCTGACTCCCTGAGAGACTCTACTAAGAAGACACTGGAATTACACTAGTGGCCTGAGCTGGAGAAGCCATGAAGGGACCCCTGCCAGTGAGACTTCCCACCCACGGGCCTGTGATCGTCCTGCATTTGGCATCATTGCATGTGTTCCATGAGTCTGAGGAGGAATTTATAGATTGGTACCGGGCATATGGGCTAATGTCGGATTTATGGCCTTGACTTGCACTGGGCTATGATGTTTTCTCAATAATCAATTGCTCTAGTATAAAAACCTCTTTATTATACCCTAGTGATGTCTATGAATTTGTTTCTCTAGTCTACCCAGACTAACACAACATTCTATATATTACACAGGTATAAATTTGAAAAGGCATTGTTTTGGAGGAAAATGCACAAGAAAATGTTAACAATGGTTATTTTGTATGAGGAGTGCAAATCAAAGTTGTGACAAAACAACTGTTGGCTTCATGGCTTAAAGTTATTAAATGAAGTATCATTGTGTTTTAGTAAACTACGTAATCATTAAAGCTTTAATAAAGTATCTGTACTATTTTTTTTTTACCAAATGATCCATATTTATTGATTGGGACCTAGAAGAAATTTTACACCTTACTACATTACTAAAGATTTTGCTAAAAATAAAAATATGGAACGCTTCACAAATTTGCGTGTCATCCTTGCGCAGGGGCCATGCTAATCTTCTCTGTATCATTCCAATTTTAGTGTATGTGCCGCCGAAGCAAGCACTAACTTTTATGTTAAAAAATACAATTACCACCCAAATTATTTCATTAGTTACCTTGGAAGTTCCTTGAGCTCACTCAAGCTGGAAGGAGATTTGATGAACTATTTGCTCACTGTTTATGTCAAATTATCTTGAACTCACTCAGTGAATCTTTACTAAGTGCCTACTGTCTACCATGCACGTTTACCTATGAGGTGTAGCGGCGAGAAACACAGGCTGGCTGCTTCCAGGGAGCTTTCCTCTTAATAGGCAAACAATAAACAAGCTGATATAATGTAACATGGCAGCGTGATCCTGACTGGTTTGGGCTGGGAAGAGCTCCTTTCCTAGTAGAAAGGGGTCAGGAAAGAACTTGGAAGGTCACCCTGTAGTCTAGGCAGGAGAAACCAAGAGAAAGACCCCGAGGCAGAAACAGACTGAAGCATACCAATCAAGCTGGCATTAGCTTCCTTAAGTGCCAGGCACTAATCTGAGTGTTTCCCAGGTGTCAGAAGGGGATGGCGGAGGAGTGGAGTGGTATGGTTAAGAGGGCAGATACACATTACGGCAGGGGCAACACCAGAGATGATCTTACAGGACACAGAAACGAAGGCAGATTTTTATCTAACTGAGATGGACAGAACTTAAAAGATTGTAAGTAGGAAAGAGACTGTTTTAGACTGGACCCAGAGTGGGAAGCGGGAGGCCAGTCAGGAGGACACAGGAGTCCAGGGGCGCATGAGGGCACCTCTCATTAGCGTGGAAGCAGGAGAGATGGAAAGAAGCAGAAAGGTTTGGGTTGTATTTTCAAGATAGAGTTGACAGCTTGCTGATGGACACATGAGAGAAAAAAGAGTATTAAATTATTAGTTGTTCAGTCTTTTTGAAAGTATATTTTTATTATAAACCAGTCAACAAAGTATAAAATGAACAAAGCTCACCAACCAAATTAGGTAAATTGCTATTTCTATCCCAAACAATCCTTTAAGTCTAAATAACCAAGTTTCTACTAGAATGTTAAATACTTACGTTCCTTTCGACTTCAATGAGCCTGTCTTTCACTTTCAGTAGCTCTCGCGTCGTTTCCTGGGTTTCCCGCTCCCACTTGTGAGCCTCCCCAGACACTGGTGGGGAGCTCTGCACCATCCTTTCCTCGTCTTGTCTCTGCTTGAGAGCCTCATAATTTTTTTTCACCTGAAATATTTAAAGTAATTTACTGAGCAGGTAAAAATCACCAGTTTTATTTCTACACTGGTCCTTGGACTGTGAGGCAAACTTCATTTAAAATTGTGATGATCTGTGGCATGGTCATCCACTATGATCAGCTTATGCTTCCTAAAGTGCCGATGGTTTCCTCCCACAATATAGTCTGTACTTTCACAACCTATTGTTTGTGGCAAAAGTTCAAAGAATAAATCAATTGGACATGTTACTAAAAACTAGCAGCTTTTGTAGAATTATCTCTAGCCAATTTGGGAACCACACAGACTTCCCTATGTAAAGGACAAACGATACACACATCTTCCCCTTTAAAAAGATTATGTCACTAGGAATGAGCAATGTTCATACATTAATGACTTTATCCTTAACCACATGACTACTGTATTTTATAAGGAATGAGCAATTCAAGAATCCATCTCATTCAGGGTTTTCTAATATTATAATAAAATTCTACTTATAAAGCCAGATAAAAACTAGCAGCTTATTGATCATACTGCTGCTGCTTTTAAAGTGGTGTGACTCCCCAATTCTGTTTGAGAACACTGGTTGGAACCAAGGTGTCGATCCATCTCGTTGAGGACCTTCCTCTTTCAATGCCCGACTCTGGCAAACATGGCGTCCTTGTCCAGGGCCCGACCCCCCTCCTGACATGTCCAGACTATGTTTAGAAACAGACATTCTGACTGCGTCAGTCGTTGGTTCTTCTGGCAGGCCATGGAAATCTTCTCTATTTTCTGCCAACACCTTAATTCAAAGGCACCAATTCTTCTCAATCTTTTTATAATACCAATATTATCATAACAAATTTAATAATTCCCATTTAATTTATTATTATACTTATCCTGAACCACTACTTTATCCTAGGAGATGTATACATCTGGATTTACCAAGAATGTTATATTAAGCCAAGGATAAACATATCTAAAATAGTTCACTGTTTAAGGCAAACTTTATAAAAGTTTATATATAAACCAATATTGCTACTATTTAGCTAGACAGTAATGAGGTGAAACTAAAGAATAAAGATGCACAGGGAATCCAGGGTGGATGATACCTTCAGGACCAGGGGTGTGAGGGGCGATGCTGGGAGAGCGGAGGGTGAGTGGTTTGGAAAGGGGGAACTAATTACAAGGATCTACATATGACCTCCTCCCTGGGAGATGGATGGCAGAGAAGGGGAGGAAGGGAGACTCCAGATAGGGCAAGATATGACAAAATAACAATCTATAAATTATCAAGGGCTCATGAGGGAGGGGGGAGCGGGGAGGCAGGGAAAAAAAAAGAGGACCTGATGCAAAGGGCTTAAGTGGAGAGCAAATGCTTTGAAAATGATTAGGGCAAAGAATGTACGGATGTGCTTTATACAATTGATGTATGTATATGTATGGATTGTGATAAGAGTTGTATGAGCCCCTAATAAAATGTTTAAAAGATTTGAAATAAAAAAAAGAATAAAGATGCATATAATTAAAAATTTAAAGCTTGGCAAGTAATCCTGATTTTCCACATTTTATAGCTTAGCATCCCAATAACAAGATACATGACATAACTATATACTGTTTTGCATTAATTTCTCATCACTCGTTTTTATTACTTTCACCAAAAATAAGTCTATTCTAAAACTTTATATAAACTTAATCTTACAGTGTGCAATCTTTTTTTCAGCTGTGATCTCAGTTGTGCAAGTGGCTAACAGAACACCATAATACTGACACAGCAACATGAGTTTATTCAACTGCCAGTTGAACTTTTATTATGAAGTCAGCTGTTGTAAAAATTCATTCATGTTTCCGTGTGCTACCCCAGTAGTGATTTTGGAAATTCTAGGTTTTACTCTGTCCTACAGATGTGCTATGCATCAAAACGGACTTGATGGCAGTGGGAATGATATATTTGTATGCGTCTTCTAAAACAGACATAAACCTTACTGAGATTTTAGTTTGGGATTATGTTGAAACATCAGATGAACTTGATACCAAGTCTTGTAAATTAGGAACATGACATTCCTGTTTCTAAGGGTTCTCGTTGCATCGTACATGCTTCTTTGTGCTTATCCTGGATACTTGCTGTGACTTTAGAGTATTCTAAGTTGTATTCTTTTAAATCCCATCTCTGTTCATTACTATATATTCATTTCTACGTATTGGACTTTATCCTGTGGTCTTGATAAAATTCACTTCGGCTGTAGAGGTTTTCCTATGAATTTCATAGAATTTTCTACACATATTGTCATGTCCTAAGTGAACAAAGACTTTTTTGCAGCTCCCTTTCTGATCTGTATACCTTTTATGTCCATATGTTCCTGTAAAGGTTAAGCTGTCTTCTAGAAGTACTGAGATTAACATTTTTGTTTTGTTCTTGGTTCAAGGCAGAGTTAACTAGTTTTTTTGCCCTTCAGGAGGGCATTCTCTGTAGACTGTTCATAGACAAACCCCCCTCATAACTGGTTCTTGCTCTTCCTTGAGTAGGCAGTGAGATTTCCTACATCAATTGATATATCCATATGGTTTCAATCTTTTAATATGTTCCAATGCATTGATTTTTCAAAGGTAAAACTACAGTATATTCCGCCAGGGGGTGGGGTGAAGGGGAAGAAGAAGAACCCACTTGACAATGAGTATTATTTTTTATGTACTGCTAGATTCAAATGTGCTAATATTTTGTTAGGGATTTTTAAGTTTATGTATATGGAACATATATGTAGTTTTCTTTTCTTGTGTTTGTGCTGGTTTGGGTATGTCTGTCCCATCAAATGAATTTGGGAAGTATAACCTACTCTCTTACTTTCTAAAATAATGTCAGACTGGTGTTATACATGACAGAATTCACCAGGAAAATCATGTAGGTCTAGATTTTTCTTCACAAGAAAGGTTTTTCATTATTAACTCAATTTCTTTTTGTATCAGTTTATCTTTTTTGTACTGCCGCTCCCTTGCCATTCTTTCAGTGTCTGAGGTGACATCCTCTCAGACACTCCTGGTTATTAGGTTAAGTTGAGTGTTCTTTTTCATGCACCCTAGCTGCTGACAGTTGCTCTCTAGTCGATTCTGTCCACGGCAGCACCACATGTGTCGGGGGACAGGACCCAGCCTCAGGATCTCCTGAATGGGACCTTTGCGAAGCAGGTCTCCAGGCCAGTCTTCAGAGGTGCCTCTGAGTGGGTTTAAAGGGCCAGCTTTTCAGCCTGTAGTCAAGCACTTAATCACATGTATCAACCTGGTTATGGATTTAAACATTTCATATTATAAATCTTACATATTTTGTCCAAGTTGCAATGTCATATTTATAGCTATCAAAATTTTGCCTAGATTCTCAACACAAACCGTGCCTGAGTGAAGCATTAGTTATCATTACTGAGAGAGCCCGCGCTTTCAGTTCCACAATTCCAGTATGCTCTACCTTGGAACATAACACATATACAGGAAACAGGATTGCACATAAGGTTTCAAAAGTATATGGAAATATAGGATTGAAATGTAACCTTATTCCTCAACATAGGGTCCATCAAGGTCAAGACACTTTCGTAAGCAATGATACCAGCCCTTTAATCCATCCCTAAAGATCTGCAGGCCCTGGGAATTTAACCCTGCCACTGCAGCCTGAAGAGAAATTACTGACTGAAGAAAAACGGATGCATCTTAAAGATGCTCTAAGATTAGAAAACAAAAAAAAATCAGAGGCACCTGGACTAAGAAGGTAAGGTATGGCACACTTGATACTGCTGCACGGAAAGGGCACATGAGCAGGAGCACGGCCACAGCGGAGCAGCACTCGCTGGTGGGCTTTGATGAACACTCAAAAGCAGCAGCTGGTACTGCTCTCTGGTACTTCAGAAAGTCAGGAAGAAGAACGCAGCCCCCAGACTGCTGCCACGAGCTCTGCCCTCGACGGACCACTTCTCCTTCTTGGTCGACCCTGGCTCTTCTTCAGGATGTGGTAAATGTGTCAGAGCCACCTTTCCTCTCCTGTTAAAATGCTACCAAGAAATGCTCCGGCACCTGGATCCCACCTGGTGAAGACTCTGGGGGAAAGCTCTGCTCTGGTCAGCAACTATCTGGGTGTTAGCTTTAACGAGCAGAAAGGGAGCTCGACTTGAAGTGTCTCGCCAGCACGGGTTAGCCGTGAGCTGCGGACAGATGGTGTTGGCTATTGATTCTGCTGTAGAGGAGGGCAGGGACACGACTGCTCACGCTTGATCGCGGTGGACACTCTGCCTTTGTGCACCATCTTCAACAGGTCTCAGAACTTCTTAACACGAAGTCATCCAGTGACAAAGTGCTGAGCTGGAGGGACAGAGTCCATATAAACTTTCTGGAAAGCACCAGACTCTCTGACATTCTTCCATCCAACTATCATCAGAAACGTGGTGTTCGTTATTGCTTCAGTTTTAGCAGAGTTCATGCTGCTCTCAGATGAGCGCTTACCCTCCTGAGCACTTCAAAATAAAGATCTGGTTCAGACACCTTACGACAAGCTAGTTTGAGTTTACTTTGGTGGAAAACTGTGCATGTGCATTTCACAATACGTTATTTCCTCAGGATCTTTTATAGCTCTCCGCACAGCACAGCTGTAGGATTAAACCCTTCTCGACTTTATAAACATACGAAATAGTACTGAGAACAAGGTTTGCAGTTTTATTTTCTGTTTAATATAAAAAGGTAATGCCAAAGATTTACAAGAAAAGTACTTACTGTTTTAAGTTCTTGGCGTAACTGCTGATTATAATTTGTGGATTCTTCTAATCGAGCCTCTAAAGCTGCAATTTTTTCTTCTTTTATTTCAAGAGATTTCTTTAGAGTGGATTCTAATTTCGATTCCAAAAGTTTGTACCTATTATCCAAGTGTAAAAGTAACATGGGTAATCACTGGATGTCAGAACATCATTTAAAAGATTATTTGTGAACATAGATGACAATGTCAATATCACATACATAAATAGGTCTTATAATCGTGTTTTTTAAAGGCAGATTGATTTACCCCCTTCTCCTTGTCCTCATCTTTATAATGCATCCCTGCACAAGAACTAACAAAAATTACTTAGTAAACTGAGTTCTAGGTTACAGCCTGGGCTATCAGGAGGAACAATTAACAAAACAAATATCTGGAAGTTCTAAGTCCCCAATTATTCTTTTCAGTTTTACTAGAACAGAATCAATACAGAGTCAGAGGAGCTGATCCCAAGGGCTCCATGGAAAGTAAATGTCTAGAAAAGAACGATGGAATGTATGTGCGAATATGTTGGATACAATTGATGGTTTGTAACAAGAATTTTAAGAGCCCCCAATAAAATGATTTTAACAAAAAGAAAGGATAGATTCGGTATATAATAGCATTTGCCAATGATATACTGAGTAACGGTTTGTACAAAGACCTTTAACAAGCACTTGACACTCCCCGAGATGGCTTTTCTTCTTCATGGTAGAGTCAATTTCAGATTCTCATAATTCCATAAATCACAAATTCTTATACTTAAGGACCCTGGTAACACAACTAAATAAAAACCTACCGTTAAAGGACATTTTACCACATGGTTTCTTATTGTAATTCATTTTCATGCATTTATTTTCTGCTCAACCCAATTTTAACCTTACAGAGGACAAACCTTACTCATTTTGACATCTGTTCTAAACATTTTAAAAGCATGTACTGAATCTAATTTTTGAGCTTGTAATAACTAGCGCTCCAGAGAGAAATGTCCCATAAGGAGGAATGTGGATACCGACAGGCAGATGGGAATGCTCAGCACAGAATGAGCGCATGACTGCTGAGGACATACGCCTAGAAAGTAACTGCACTGAAGGAGAATCCGAGGAAGAAAAAGTAAACCCTGCTGGGGAATGAATTCTGACTGAGCAGCCCTGGGGTCTGAGCGTAACTCCCCACGAGGCTCCCAGGCTGTACACCTTAGAGTGGCAGGCCGTCACACCTTCACCTGTGGAACAGCTGGTGAGTTCAAACTGCTGGCCTTTGCATTAGTGCCTTAACCATTTCACCACTATGGTTCTTTTGACAGGAAAAAACTATTGAAAGAGATAGAAAAGAGTGATCACATAGCATACGCTTTATAATTCTATCACTAAGTTGAATAATTAAATGCCTATTTAAACAGCCAGTTCCAGAACAAGGCCACATATTCCATAGTGGCGTGGCTCACTCACTCACACTACCACCACGGGACAGAGCAGTCCTGCCCCAGTGGGACAATTACTCTTCACAGAAGCCCTCTAATGGCCTAGTGGGTTATGTGCTGGACTGCTAACCTGAAGGCCAGCAGTACAAAACCACCAGCCACTATGCAGATGAGGCTTTCTACTCCCATTGAAATGTATAGTCCTGGAAACACAAAGGGTCACTCTGAGTCTGAACAGACTTGAAGGCAGTGAGTTTTTAAAAAACTCTTTACAGGATCAGAAAGTCTCATCCTAGTAGCCCCATGCATAACC
The DNA here is from genome assembly GCF_050624435.1 of Tenrec ecaudatus. NCBI lineage: Eukaryota > Metazoa > Chordata > Mammalia > Afrosoricida > Tenrecidae > Tenrec > Tenrec ecaudatus. The sequence continues at coordinate 1,674,889 of NC_134546.1, forward strand.
CATTAGCCACCAGGGCTCCTTGTATCTTCAAAGGGTGGAGAAACTGATATATACTTGGAAAGATGGAAAGGTTAGACGAATAAAGGAATTAGGAACCCAGTTTGAAATTAGAGGGGAAGAGGCTAAAATGGTAATTTATGACTATGAATTTTTATTTTTCCTCTTAATAATTTTATTAGGGGCTCATACAACTCTTATCATAATCCATACATACATCAATTGTACTCTTATCATAATCCATACATACATCAATACTTATACACAAAATGAATAAATCTGGCTACTTCCACCTTTTGATATATACACAGAAACAACAAGCAAAAACTGAACAGACAAGTAAGTACAAGACATGAATACTTTTAGTTAAATTGACTGTGTATTTAACAGAGGGAGATGCCATTAAATTCCTTCATTTATTTTCATAATTACAACTCCAAAGCTTCTGTTATTTGGGTAGAATTCTTTTCTCCCCAATTTAAGCATTTTAGTTTTGTTACCTTGCATTGCTATTAGATTAATTTAATCATTTATCTACTTGATTCCTACATTTTCCTTAAAATTCTCTATAAAGGAGGAAAGGGACCAGAAACAATGGTTAAAAAACATAATAGGGGGGACTTTTTTTCCCCCCTGCCAACATAGTGGGTTTAGATTTAATATAGCAGTTCTTATTATGAGGGTGTTAATCAGTTAATATAAAGGCTTGCTTTTTTAAAACAATAAGCCTCTTCTCCATTTCCATGTTCAGTATAAAGTTTTAAAGACATAAATCACTTTTACTTTTCAATATTAGAAACGTGAATAGAATGTTCTAAACATTTTTCCTCCAAAGAAATAAAAATTTCAACTTTTGATTAAATTTACATGTGACTATAACATTAACTTTGGGTAAAACAAAACACAAACCCAGTGAAACAAGAGGCTGTAATTAAGACCAAACACGACTGCTTTCCCAGGATTCTGGACAAGGGCTTCCCTTTCATTTCATGTGCCCCGAGACTTGTCAAGCCAGGTCCAGCCATGTTATTTCTTTCACGTCCTTTCTCATCAGCAAATACAAACATAAAGCCTGTACTGTCCAGTACATCTTCATGTGACAAGAACACGTCCCCCCACTGAACATACGTCAATCTGTTCCTATTTAGAGGAAAACATCTAGAAGGCAAAGCTACCCTATTAACTAGCTACTTCCTTGGGAACGCTCCAACAGCGAAGGTCAGTTTTAGCAATTTCAATAGCACAAAGGTTTGTCGCGGTCAGGTCTCACTCCAGATGCCCTTCAGAGACACAGCCGCCCATTTCTCGTTCGCGCACACACCGCTGGACAAGCACAGATGCCTGCAATGCTGAGAACCACTCCTAACCAGAGAGCAATCGCATCTCCTGCTTCCACCACAAAAGCAGTGAAATCAGGACCAACACCGTGTAGAAGCTGAGGGCATGATGCTGGAATCTTCCAGTGGCTGATCTCAAGGCAGATGGTTCCAAAGAAATGGAGGGGTATCTATATGCAATTCTATCTGGTTTTACACCCCCCGTTCTAGGAACTCAGGTGCAGAAGCTAAGAGGTCCCACATGACACTGTCTACTTCCTGGAAGCAGCCATGACAGGAACCAATAGGGGGGATTTTAAAAGGTCATGGAAAAATCAAAATGGGAAGATATTGGAATTTTTCTACTATTCTAAAGCCCCCTCATAGCCGTTTCCTATGGCCACGAGATACTTGTACAACAGCAGTCAAGACAGAGCTGTTTGTCAAAGTTACTACCCACCTGTCATCAGTACTCTGCTCATCTTGTAAGAGACGCTCTTTATTTAGCCCTATTTTTTCAAGCTCATGGGTTAATTTCTCAAGATCATTGTTCATTTGTTGAGTCTTCAATTTTTCGCTTACCAAATCCTTATTTGAAAGAAAATGCAAAAGTCATGTAAGTATCAGGAACACAAATAATCTAACAACTCAACCAAGACCCCAACGGCTTCCATTCTAGAAATACATACAAGGGGAATTTAAAAAGTTCATGGAAAAATTCCATTCTCTTTCATTTTTTCCAGGAACCTTTTGAAGCATCACCCTCATATAACTCAAACCAGTAAAGATAGAAATATTAAACCTTTACTATTAAAGAGTGATTAAACAACAAAATCATGACCTAGTTATTAAGCATACGTTCCGTTCTTCCTTCCATCAATACTTTTTTTTAATGCAAAGGTAAAACATGTAGAAACTCTTCATCTGTGACTAATCATTTTTAGGTTTGTGTGTGCTGGGTGGTGGTGGTGGGGTACATATCCATCCACTCCTTAATAATGAACTAGAACTTCAATATGCGTTTCTTCCCTTGATTGTCTACTGGACAAATCTCACTGCTTTCCATCACACGCCCCCTTTCTCCCAGTGTAGGAAGTCCCAAGATCATGATCAGAAATAACTAAGGGATACTGAAGTTCAGGGATAAAGCAACACAAGGGAAAATGAAAATTCTTATGTCCCCTTGTCCTTGATTCTAGGGCTCACTCACCAAAGGTTGGCAGTTCAAACCTACTCGTAGGCACCTCAAAAGAAAGCTGAAACACTGTGGAACAAGTGCAGGTCTGCAATCCACGGGGTGACAATGAGTTGGAAATGACAGGGGTAAGTGGTGTGGTTTTCTGGGCAGTCTTCTAGTAAACATGCAGACTGTTCAATGGGACTTCCTGCCAGCAAGTGGATGCTTTGTATCATCTAGAGCAGGGGTCCTGAAACTTTTTAAACAGGGGCCCAGTTTACTGTCCCTCAGATCCGTTTGGAGGACTGGATTATAGTTAAAAAAACAAAACAACTATGAACAAATTCCTATGCACACTGCACATGTTATTTTGAAGTTAAAAAAAATGAGGCAAAAACACTTGGTGGGCCGGATAAATGTCCTTGGTGGGCCGCAGTTTGAAGACGCCTGATCTATAGCACAGCATCACCACTATCTGTCAGCTTGTCATGCTACGGTGGTTTGCTTCTTGCTGGATGCTATGCCACCAGTATTTCAAATCGCAGCAGGATCGCCCAAGGTGGAACAAGTTTCACCAAGCCTTCCGGAGTAAGATCAGACTACAAAGACAAAACAGACCATCTACTCCTGAGGGATGAGTCACTGTAAACCTTGTGAACAGCAGTGAAATATGGTCAGATTTAATGCCCGACGAAGAGTCCTTCAGGTTGAAGGCCTCAAAATACAACAGGGGAAGAGGTGACTCCTTCAAGTAGAGTTGTTCAACATGATAGGGATGGAAAAACTTAAGGGGACAGAGCCTGACTTTTGCAGACAGGGCAAAACTCAAAATAAACAGCTGCATACACCCATTATAGATTAGAAGGTGGGATGTATGAAGTATGAATCTAGGAAAACTGGAAATCACCAGAAATGAATTGGAACGCATAAACATCAACACCCAGGCATTAGTGAACTGAAATGGACTATGTTGACCATTCTGTATCAGTCATAATGCTTACTAGGCCAGGAACAACAAATTCAAGAGGAATAATAACACAATCGTCACCAAAAGCATTTCAATATCTATTTTGTAGTATAAGCTGCCTGTGAAAGGATAATTATCTGGATACATTTCAACAACATAAATGGGGACTGAACACGTGCATCTTACAAATGCACAGGAATCAAATGGACTGCACCGACAAGAAGTGATGAGAGAAGCTTAGCCGCCAAACCTGGGCCAGGGGCTGCCTGTGGAACAAGCAGTTAGTTACTTAGGTTACAGTTGAAGAAAATTAAAACAAGTCCATGAGATCCAAATGATGACATTTAGTACATCCCACTCGAATGTATCTAGAACATAAAACAAACACGAGATTTTAAGCATTACCACGAATGAGAGAAGACCTGATGAGCCGTAAGGTGTCATTAAGAACACCTATGTGAAGAATAAGGCCATTGCAAAGAAATTAAAGGAGAACCTGAAACTTGCTCTTAAAGCAAATGGCAGATACGATGAAGTAAAAAAGCTAATCAGAAAAAGCCAGAGGGCAGCTTGAGAAGACACAGGTGTACACAGAAGCACACACTGATCTGCAGTTACAAAGTCAGGAACGATGAAGAACACGCTCAGCACCTCTCTCTCAAGCTGCCCAGACTGAAGGAAGGAAAGCATCAGGCCCTAAGCTGTTACATTCAAAGATTCTACGGGCAAAATACTGGAAGACTGCAGGAAGCAGTGGACGAGGGAAGGCAAACACAGTCACTGTACCAAAAGGATTTGTTGACATTCAGTCATTTCAAGAGACAGCAGAGGATCAAAAATCAGTGGTGCTGAAGGAACAAGTGCAGGTGCAGCAAAGGCATTAGCCGTAAACACGGTCCCAGGAACTGGTGGAATAGCAGCAGAAATGTCTATGCCAGGAAACTGGGAAGACAGCTAGTTGGCCAAGCAACGGGAAGAATGAGATCCCTATTTGTCCCCATGCCAACGAAAGGTAACCCGAGATAATGCAGAAACCAACTAACAATAAATATCAAGTCAAATGTTACTAAAGACCATTCAACAATGTTTGAGATTCTCAGATCCAGATGTAGAACAAGGGATATCATTGCTGATGTCAGCTGGATCTGGAATGAAAACAGACCCACTGTGTGCATCATAATAAAGTATAGATAACATTAAAAGAAAGGGGTATTCTAGAGATCTCGCTGCACTTATATGGAACCTGTGCACAGATCAAAAACAACAAGAGAATACGACACATGGTTTGAAGTCAGGAAAAGTGTGGCTAAGGGTTGTTTTCTCTTACCACACTTGTTCCATCTGTACGCTGAGCAAGTAACACAAGAAGGTAGCCTAATGTAACTGCAGCATTAAGATTAGAGGAAGATTTGTTAACAACCTTTGCTATGACACAACCTTGCTTGCTGCATGCAAAGAGGACTTGAAGCATCTGCTGATGAAGAGCAAAGATTGCAACCTTCAGTATAGACGACGACTCAATGTAAAGAAAATTCAACTAGGTATTCAGTGAAAGTCTTATTCACATATTTTAGTAATAACTTGAAATAAAAGTTTAAAATCATAATATATTCAGATACCACCTGTAAACCTTATTACCGTAAAAATAAACAAAACAGAATTTGCAGGTCTCTTGTTTAATGAAATAAAACTGCCAGGGAGTCCACTCCAATGCACAGCAATTCCATGGGCAATTTAAAAAAATGATTTCTACTTCTAACGCCAACTTCCTCTCTACACTCCAATTTCCTACTGTAAACGAAGATAAAAATTAGGGGCGGATTCTGATAAAACGTTAGGATTATGGAAGAGCGTAGCCACTGCGCTTACCTCTCGCAGTGTCACGAGCGTTTTCACATCGATAGTCGCTCTTTTCACCAGCTCCTTGTTTTCTTTCTCCAGTTCTTTCAGGCGGGCGCAGGACTCTTTACACACCGCAATTTCTTTGAATAGGGTTTTGTTTTCTTTTTCCAAATTTCCAATTTTCACATTATTTTCTTCTAGTGTGGTATCCTTTATTTCTGCTTGTTGTCTGAGCCTCTTATTTTCCTTCTCCAGTTGTTTCTTATCCTTTTCCAGTTGAGATGTCTCTTGTTCTAGTGACTTATTTTCTTTTTCTAGCTGCTCTAGTCTTTTGCTAGATATTTTCAACTCTTCCAGGCTTTTCTGCAGTGTTTGATTTTCCATCTCTAGGTCCTGTAGCTCACTCTCTAACTGCTGGATTTTCTTGTTACTGTTCTCCACAGCTTTCTGCAGCCTCTGATTCTCTGTATCTAAACCCTGGTAGCTAACCTCTAAGCGCTCTGTTTTCTTGAATGATGCTTTCATGAGGTCCAGCCCCTTCCTCAGCTGCTCCTTCTCACTTTCCAGCTCCTTGTTCTCCAGCTGTAGCTGGGCCGCTCTCATGCCCGCACACTTCAGGGACTCCACGCTCCGGCGCAATTCCAAGTTTTCCTCATCCAGTTGGGAATTCTCTTTTTCCAGGGATTCTAACTGAAAAGTCAGATTTTTAAAGCTATCCAATGTTTTTTTTAATTTCCTGTTTTCTCTTTCTAGTTCTGAGTTTTCTTGTTCTAAGGCTTCAGTTTTTTCACAAGTAATTTTTAAATTATTTATCTTTTTCTGCAACAATTCATTTTCTTTTTCAAGATGATGTAACTCATTCTCAAGTTCTTCTGCTCGTTCTCCTTTTTCTTTGTAATGTTCCAGTTCTTTTCTAATTTGTCTTTTTTCAAATTCAATCTTGCTCAGCTTGCTACTTGTTTCTTTGATGGACTCATGGAGAATTTTGTTTTCTTTTTCAATGTCTTTCACCCTTGCTTCGGCACTTATCTGGGAGCGCTGCCGCAGGGAGGACACTGTTTGATTCAGATGTTCATTTTCCTGTTCTAGTATTTTAATCTAATTCAAAGAAGAGAGGAGAAAGTTAGAATCCATTCATTGAGTAAAAATATTTTAAATGACACAGTTTTCCCTTGAAAACTAACAGGGAAAGCCGAGCATGAAAGAGTGCCACCATGCCTATTGACTTTCAATTCCGTCAAATGTTTACTGATAAGCTGACGGCCTCACACTGCCAGAATGCTCACGTCCAGGTCAGAATCTAAAGAAGTGGTTATGGCACAACGACTTAACATGAATCAGCAGTCAACAGCAGTATGCTTCACATTCAAATCCGAACATAGGCAAAACACGCAAACCCTCAAGGACGTAGCTTTTACTTTCATTTATCTCTGCAAAGCCTGTACATGAGTCCTCAATAAATCTTTGCTTTAGTTATATGTGTGCACTAATTTTTAGAATTTAGTAATTGTCAAAAATAACAAAACCACCTAGTATATTTGAGAACTGATGCAATTTATAGTGTAGGCTAACATAAAGGTTTTCAAAGCTTAGTGTGTGAAACAGTCTCAAGGAGCTTACAAATGGGTACATTAATGCTTACTTAGCTCTAGAATTTATAGGTCTATAGGTCTCGGGAAATCTGCATTTTTACTACCATACTGAAAGGTAAATCTGATATAGGCGGCCTGAGTAGTAACTTGACAATATAAAATACATAAAGCAGAGAACACTTCTAATAAATCAATAGAATTTTTTTTTAATGGCAAGTCACCCAATCCTTCCAGTTTTGAGTTTCTTCTGAAACAGATCTGACAGCATCTCTGAGGTTTCCTGCCACAGGATCTCTTGGTAGTAGAGTCAGAGTGCAGCTGGATAACTCTGTGATTCTACGCAGAGACTCTCTATCTATCTGTGGCCTACTTCACAGACTTGAAAGAAGTGGTATTGAAAATGCTATGTTAGGGGAAAAATAAAAAGAGGACCTGATGCAAAGGGCTTAAGTGGAGAGCAGATGCTTTGAAAATGATCAGGGCAAAGAATGTACGGATGTGCTTTATACAACTGATGTATGTCTATGTATGGATTGTGGTAAGAGTTGTATGAGCCCCTAATAAAATGTTTACAAAAAAAAAAAGAAAATGCTATGTTGCTGTGGGGTGTTACCAAGTAAATTCTGTCACCTGGTTCTTTGAGATTTTTATGAGATTATTAAGTAGGCAGGCAATTTTTAAAAATTCTAAGCTTTTTCTTAAACTCTGAAATACACGGGATAGACATGAGGTAAAAACTGCTCTATTGTTAGATGGCACTAAGTCTGTTCTGATTTATTGTGGGCCTGTGTGGAACAAACAAAACACAACCCCTTCCCTGCATCATCCCCATAATTGTTATGCTTTAGCCCACTGATGCTGCTACTGTGTCAATATTCACCGATCCTCTACTTTACCAAACATGATGTCCAAATTCAAGGACTGGCTGCTCCTGATAACATGCCCCAAGTACATGAGATAAAAATCACACTATCCTTGCTTTAACTAGTGCTCTGGCTGTACTTTTTCCAAAACAGATTTATTTGTTCTTCTGGTAGTCCATGGTACTTTCAATTTTCTTCATTAGTCCATAATGCAAATGCAACAATTCGTCAGCCGTCTTCCTTCTTTATTGTTCCACTTTCGCATGCAGACGAGATTGAAATACCAGGTTTGGGTCAGGCACATCTTCCTCTTCGCAGTGACATCCTAGCTCTTCAACACCCTACAGAGGTCTTGTGCAGATTTTCCCAGTGTCATCTGTCCTTTAACTTCTTGATGGCTGATTCCAGGACCAAGGACTGTGGATCCAGCAAACGAAACCCTTGACAACTTCAATTCTATCTCCACCTATCTTCATGTCTAGTGGTTCAGTTGTGAAGACTTGGGTTTTGTTTATGTTGAGTTGCCATCCCCACTGTAAAGTTGCAGTCGTTGATTTCTAAAAGCAAGCGCTCCAAGTTTCTCCCATTTCTCGCACAGCATAGGCTAGTAAGCCTTCCTCCAATTCTGATGCCCACGCCCACTTTTTTCATTTGGTCCCCACGCAGATCGTCAAGCATGGTAAAATGATGCAATTTTGACACACCCTTTCTGAATTTAAACCATTAGTATTCTTGTTCTTCTCTGATGGACTCTTTTCCATATACAAGTTCTACATGAATAATTTAGTGTTCTAGAACTGCCATTAAGTGCAATGCTATCTGTAGTTTATGATCCACACAGATAAATGCCTTCTCATATTACACATGCACACACATGCACTCGCGTGAGCGCATGCACACACCTTTCTGGGAGGTTCTTGTCAGCAATGATCTCCCTCATGCCATGCCCTTTCCTGAATCTTTCTTGATTTTCTAGGAGTTGCCTCTTGGTGTCCTACTGCAACCATTGTTGAGTGATCTTCAGCAAAATTTTACTTGTGTATGATACAAATGACATTGTTAGATAATTTTTGCATCCTCTTCGGTCTTTGTTCTTTGGAACGGCCACAAATATGGATTTCTTGTCAGACAAGTGAGGATTTCCAATGCTTGCTGAAATATTTCAATTGGTATTCCATCAATTCCTGTAACCTTGTTTTTGGTTACAGGAATTGCCTACAGTACAGTTTGGACTTCTTCCTTCAATACAATTGGTTCTTAATTATATGCTTGAAATGGGAATGTCAATTAATTCTTTTTGGTACAGAGACTGTGTATTCTTTCCATCTTCTTTTACTGCTTCCTGCATCATTCAGTATTTTACTCATGGATATCTTCTGTGGTAGTTCCATAATCTGTTGTCAATTTGAGACAAGAGTGAAGTGAAGGAGTTAAGCCTGTCAATCAGATTGCAGCTGGATGGCCTCATTTGGAGAGGCTATGGAGATCAATAGCTCACTGCAGGTGGAACACTCCTCACTTTCTGAAACATTTACTGACAACCAGCCTGATGGAGCTACACTGATGTAGCCAGAGCCCTGCGAGACTTCCACAGTCACTGGACCCACAAGGCTTTCCACCCAGTGGCCTGTGATCTTCCTGCCTTTGGCATTATTGCATGTCTGCGTGAGTCTTAAGAAGAATTTATGGTCTAGTATTGGGCATATGGACTAATATTGGACTTACGGACTTTATCTGGACTGAGCTTGGATGTTTTCTTAATGTACAATTGCTCTTGTATATTCAGCTCTTTCTTATACATGAGTGTCTATAAATTTGTTTCTCTAGTCTAACCAGACTAACACACCTTCAATATTAAGAATGGGGAATTTTAATTTTCTCTTCAATTCTTGCAGCTGAGGAGATGTGCTAAGCTGTGCTTTCTTTGGGGCTTTCAAACTTCAGTCTTTACACATCACATTGTGATACTCGTATTGTCTTCTTGAGTTAATCCTTTGAAAATTTCCCCCCTCAATATTTTCTGTTTATTGGTCCAGTGATGAGGATTTTAGTTTTCTTTTTTCTTTTTAACATTTTATTAGGGACTCATACAACTCTTATCACAATCCATACATATACATACATCAATTATATAAAGCACATCTGTACATTCTTTGCCCTAATCATCCTCAAAGCATTTGCTCTCCACTTAAGCCCTTTGCATCAGGTCCTCTTTTTCAGCTCTTTGATTTAATAATTTCTCAAATTTGTTTACCTATATAATGCTCAAGAGAAAGTTTCAAAGTGTCCTCTGATATTCGCTTTAGTCTGTGCTTTCTTCTTTGTTTTTAATGACCTTCTTCTTTCTACATGTATGATGCTCTTGATGTCCTCCCACAGCTCATTGGGTCTTCTGTCATTAGTGCTCAGTGTCAAATCTGTACTTGAAATGTTCTTGAAATTCAGGTGTGATATACTCATCATCGTATTATTGTTGGACTTAATTTCACTTTCTTTAGCTTCAACCTGAATGAAGTTGCATATAAACAATTGTCTGTTCCACAGTCAGCCCCTGGCCTTGTTTTGGCTGATACTGAGTTACTGCTAACTTAAACTGCTTTCGTGACTTTAAAAATCTTAAAAATTCTAAAATAATTTCTTTCAATGTAATAAGCATTTTGTTTAAAATAGCACTTTAAAAAAATTAAAAATGCCTATTTTTTATACTTATTTACCTGTCTCTCTGAATTTTCTCTAAGTGTTTCTATTGTTTTTTCAAGCTGAGCTTTTTCCTTCATTAGATCCTTGCTTAAATTCTGACAATTCTGAAGACTTTGCTTCTCTTGAATGATCTCATTCTCAAGAATATGAACCTAGAAAAAATTAAATCACAAAAGCAATGTCATTAAGTACTTTTACCAACATGCAAAACAAGGAATATCAGTGAGTACAAAATAAAATGTAGTTTTAATATCCTACTGGTAAACTGGAGAAATGAAAACATATTGATCAAATGTTTGGTGTTTTAAAGTAATTATTCATTTTTTAAAGGTATGACAATGTTACTGTTCTTGTTTTAAAAATTTATTCCCTTGAGGGAGGGGGGAAAGGGGAGGGAGGAGAAAAAAAAAAGAGGACCTGATGCAAGGGGCTTAAGTGGAGAGCAAATGCCTTGAGAATGATTGGGGCAGGGAATGTATGGATGTGCTTTATACACATTGATGTATGTATATGTATGGATTGTGAAAAGAGTTGTATGAGTCCCTAATAAAATGTAAAAAAAGAAAAGAGGAGAAAAAAAATGTATTCCTTATTTGTTGGGGGATCTACATGGAAATAGTCAAGGATGAAATGACAGGATGTTTACGATTTGCATCAAAACTATCTAGTGGTGTTGGGGAGAACAGGCAGGAGTAGAAATTAAATATTAGCTCTATGTTAATAACTGCTGAAGCTGAGTAAACAATACATAGGAGGTCATTCTTCCTACAACATTCACATGTGTGGAAAAAATTATGTTAAAACAAACATTACTGAGGGTACCTTTAAAAAACAAAATAATAAATATTCTACCACAATCCTACTTACATTTATTTTCACACATACATTAAACATTAAAATTTTTACTTACCTTTTTATTAAGCCTTTGATTTTCCTTTTCAATTTTGAGGATTTTAGATGTGTTGCCTTCTACAGAATCCCTACTACTCCGAAGCTCTTCCACGGTTTTTGTCAAACTTTGATTTTCCATCTCCAATTTCAATAACTTACTTGATGTGAGCTCATTTACCTCATGGCCCAGGGATTTCTGCGGTGCTGTGATATTGAAAAACACACGATTGGTAAGACTCCATACTCTTTACTACTTAAAACATTGTGTGTAAACATGTGTCACCTAGTCCTTAGCTTCGTAAAGCAAATAAAATTATGAGATAGACACAGGAAAAAAATAAGGTAAGAGAAAGTTAAACCTGCAATTTTCATGAGTACATAAGCAAGATGTTTAAAGCACAGAATAAAGACTTGGGTTCCAGCCCTAGAAGATTTCTCATGGAGCAGCGAATGCCCAAGTCACTTTCACATCAGTGAGACTTAGGTTGTTCATGTAAATACAGTAGCGCCTCACACTGACACTGTGTGTATTGAGTAAGTAAGAGGCTATCCTGTGCGACACTGCAGAACCGTTACAGGAGGGCAGTGTGAAGAGCGCACACACTAATGTGCCTCTGACTGGCTGTGCTGAGGACGTCTCCTGATGCTGACGTTCAAGAAGCACATGGACTCCATAAGTGCCGAGGAAATCCTCTTTCTATAGAGATTTCAGCATTACATGCCATTACATGCTCTCAACACAAAAACCTGGTCTCTAGTTCTGGAAGTGTTCTCTTCACAACATCAGTAAGCTAAAAGAAATTATTAAGAAGAAATTAGACCAGGTCCATTGAAAATTTTGATGACATAATAGTATTAACAAGTTAATGTATAATTTACTTCAAAATCTTAGATATTTCAGTAGATAAAAGAAGGATTTCTCTATTTTTAAGCATGTTTGAAAATCTCCATCATGAAGAGCAAAGTACCACATATAAAAACATTGATCTCTACATGGATATATCTTCTAAATTAGTAAAAATAATTCAGTAAACATTTTACAGTAAAATACCTCCCAGAGTTTAAGTGTCAATTTTTATTTCCAGCTTTTGTTTTAGTTCATATAGTGCTAATCTTTTATAAAATGCTGACATACTGCAGTAGTCATTTTTTTTCCTTTAAAAATAATTCTTTTTAATTGGGGGTTCTTACAGATCTTATAACAATCCATAATTTAATTGTATCAAGTACACTTGTACATATGTTGCCATCATTTCAAAATATTTTCTACCTGACCCCTTGGTTAATCCCTTTTTTGTTCTGTCACTTTTTTATTGCCAAATCAGAATGACAATCTTGGATAACCAATGAGGGTGTTCTACTCTGTGGTAGAATAGACTCATTAGCACACAATAAACATTCATGACTACGCTACAGTACATGATATACATTAGGAACACTCCTTACTAGGTGCATAAGGCCACACTACACAGAATCTTCAGTGACGCTAGAATACATCTTTAATAACATGGGAAAGTGCTATCTTAGCTGGAAAAAAGTAATCTGAATTGTATATACACATTAACCCGATGGTGTTTAAGATTGTCATCAAATTTTCTGAAATGTAAAAATTATTTAAGAAATTAACTAGTGAAAAAAAAAAGAAATTAACTAGTGATTTTTATTTTTTCACACTTTTGCATATTTTCTACAAAGAAGACATTTGTATGATTTTTTAAAGGCATAAAAAAATTCACCAATTAATAGGAATACCTAGATGTACAGCCCCAACTATGATCCATTATAAAACAACTGTGATGTAAAGGTAACATTTGGAATACTTCCTAAAGAGTATTGACAAATTTAATCTCCACACCAACCAAGGGAGGACTTAACTATTAGTCTCCACTTAACAGGTAAGAAATTGTTTGGAGAGCAATTACTTTGAGAATGATGAGGGCAATGAATGTACAAATGTGCTTTACACAAATGATGTATGTATGGATTGTGATAAGAGTTGAATGAGCCCCTAAGAAAACAATTAAAAAAAGAAATTGTTAACTAACTGAATAATTTTAATTATTCTTATAGAAACCATTTCCTTAAATGAGGTACTTTTAAAAATAAGACATTTTATATGGGATAATATAGTACCCCCAAAGTTACATTTATCCGGGGCCTTTTATTATCTCCAGGGAATGAGTGGGCTGCAGTAGCTAGTAGGTAACATTCTATCATGGGAATTAGCATGTAGACCGACGAAAACTCACACTCTACCAACACTGCCACCACGGAATCACTCTGACTCACAGAAACCCTGTCTGTGGAACAAGGTTCAAAGGGCACCTGTGAGTTTCTGGACCATCACCCTTTATGGGAGAAAAATGCCTGGAGGTTTTGAACTGCTAATCTCGCACTTAACAGCCCACTATGTAACCACCTGCTTTGCAGGCACATGCCGTAAATTGCCTCAATTCCCTTTATTCTAACAACACACGCACATGTTGGCTTCCTAACTAGGTTTTGCTCATACACAAAGCGCAGGCTCACCCATTAACATGAGCTCACTGTTTTGCTGACAGATGCGTATACTTCTCTCAAAATAAAATGATTAAAGTAGCAGTCTAGGGCCTTTGTGAGACTAACATGATGTACTGCCCAAATAGCTAGTCAAATCTTTTACTGCACGCCTGGCACTGAGTTCAAACCCAACAAGGCAGCTGGTTTTCTGAGGTATTTCCAGGCAAGGGAAATGCAGAACTGAAATAAAATGTCCAGAAACTTACTCAATTCGTCTTAACTTATTCAGTCATCCATTCACATCAAACATTTGCAATACCTTCAGAAAGTTCACTAGTTCTGGATATCTGTTCCAGCTCCCAGCCAAGATGTAATGATTCATCCATACTTTGCTTTTGTGCCATTTCCAAAGTCATATTTTCTTCCATCAATTCTTCAATTTTTTTCCTATCCATATCACGTTCCTGTTATTGGCATAGGCAGGGGAGTACGAAGAGAAAGTAAAAACAAGAAATGGTCACACACTTTTCAAGCTAATATTTTACTACTTAGAAATTTAATTTTTTCAGAAGTCAATCTGAGCTCCTTAAAAATGTCATAGTTTTAAAGAAATACTTATTATAGGTGCCTAGTATCCTTTTGGGGACACTGTGAAAATCTTCCTTCTTAAGACACTATCGTGTTTTGGTGATATAGTAAAAGAATTCTAACCCATCATTTTGGGTATATATGTTTATATGTGCATTTTTAAGGTATGAGCGAGCACACATTTAACTTACAGCCTGCCCCATCCTCCCCCAAAGATAGAAGACAAAATAAATCATCCACATCCAATAAAAACAGACATTTCTACAATCCTATATTATTGCAGATAACTTCTTTAGCTCTCTCCTCTCTGCTAGAGCCACAAGGATACGAGTCACCCTTGCAGTTATGCAGAAGTCAGCTTACTCTTAGACATTTTCCTCAGAGGCCACAAGCTTGATCTACCTCATAATACGTACCATCTCCATATCATGCAGTTTAGCCTTTAATTGTAAATTCTCCTTTTCTAGTTCATGTAATTTATCAGAACGAGCTCGAGTTCCTTCTAGTTGGTCTTCCAACATGGTTTTAGTTTCCAATAAAACCTGATTGTCTTCTTTTAATTCCTGTAAGTATTTCAAATAGACTTATCATAAACACATTAATATAGCTTCATTTTAAGCTATAGGACATAAAAACTTAATCATAAAACACTAAGTTGTCTTTATCCATAACCCTATGCAAGAGCAGAGCTTCTGAGTAACAAAAATTGTCATGCTTTCCTAGTTCATTAAGCTATTATGTAAACAAAATATTCAGTACTTCCATTAAAAAGTATAATACTATATTTTCCACAAGGTATTGTCAAGGTATATTTAAGCTTCTTATAAGGTACTAAGTACATGTAGTTGTTCGGACACTTGTGACATACATCTCCACTAAATCTAGGCTTAATTTCCTGACTGAAATAGACTCAGAGGTTTCTTCCTAGTTACAACTGTACCTTGAAGAAGAATTTGAGGTTTTGTAGTAAGCACCAAAACTTGGACGAGAACTCACATGCATCAAATACCAAAGCTCTATCAAGAAACATTTTACATAAGCACCTTGAGAAAATGCTTAAAATCTCCACATATGGCTTCAAGCTATGTGTTTACAAGCCTATCGTGCTAAACTATAAGCCTGTGGCTCATACACTAAGGCAGAGATAAATTCTATTCAGACAGTACGTGGTGAGGGGAATCACTTGGAGTGACTCCTCTAGCAAATGGCAGGGTGAGCACTTGTGGAGGGCTAAGTGGGGCTAAGGGTGGGTATGAGGCATCTCAGAAGCTGGCGAGGATCCCAGGACTATCAAGGAGGAAGAGTCATCAATGGAAGTGCTCCCTAAAGTGCTGGAGCTGAGACCAGAAGCACCAAAGGCTGTGACACACAGACCATCAGACAGAGCAAAGACAGCGTGAGGAGATCAGCGGCTGAGGCAAGAAGACCCAGACAGAGCCGAGGGGCAAGTGTGAGACTGTGAGGATGAACAGCAGGCAAGCTTCCTGGTCCGCATGACTGAGAGGCTAAGGAAGAGAGACACACAGACCCACACTTGGTTTCTTCCTGAGAGGCACAGCTGTAAACCAAATACCATACCCTTCATGTTTTATGGTCCTGACGCGTGATCAGCTATTAAGTTCCCTAATAACCCACCATAATTTTGAGGATTGTCTGGGAGTGCTGAGGGGCCACTGCAAGGCTGTTTTAGAATGCATAAAGAAGGATGGAGGGTGAAGGCATGTCTGGCCTTTGCCTTGTTGCCACTGGTCCTGGGCTGGTGTGGAAATACATTCTCTTTTGTGTAGTCAGAGGGGATCAGATGTGGCCCCTACGCCACATCTCATAGTGGCAATACTGTAATGAACATATACATTAAAGAATTTATACGCACTCTACCTTATTAATAATCTATTGGCCCTATTTTCTGGTCACTATCCAAGGAGAGAATACAAGGATGTTTACTTGTGTTTTACGGACTATTGTGTGGATCCTAACAAACAACAGAGAGCCTTGAGAAGAATGGGAATTCAAACACACTTCACTGTGCTCATAAGGAACCGGCACAGTGGGCAGGGGCAGTTACACAAAGAGAACAAGGGAATCCTGCATGCTGTACAATCAGAGCAGGTATGCATGCAGGTGTGTCCTCTCACCATATTTGCTGAAATCTGTCCGCTGAGCAAATCCTCAGAGGAGCTGGATTATGTGATGAAGCGTGCAGCATCAAGACGGGAGGAAGGCTTATTAACCAACTCCTGTATGCAGATACACAACCTTGCTGGTCGAAGCGAAAAGACTTGAAATTATTTGCTGATGAAGATGAAGGATTGTAACTTTCAGTATGGATTACAACTTAGTGTGAAGAAAACCAAAATCCTCACAACTGGACCAATAGTTAACATGATAAATCAAGAAAAGATTGGGGTTGTCAAGGATTGGTTGATCCACCGTCAATGCTCATGGAAGCAGTAGTCAAGAGATCCAATGACATGTCACACTGGGTCAATTTGTCGCACAAGAGCTCTTTAGAGTTTGAAAAGCAAAGATAATACTTTAAGGCAAAGGTTCTCACCTGTGGGTCCAGTGCGACCCCTTTGGGGGTCGAATGGCCCTTTCACAGGGGTCGCCCGATTCATAACAGTAGCAAAATTACAGTTATGAAGTAGCAACGAAAATAAATTTTTGGTTGGGGGGGGTGGTGTTCGCCACAACATGAGGAACTGTATTAAAGGGTCGCGGCATTAGGAAGGTTGAGAATCACTGCTTTAAGGACTAAGCTGTGCCTGACACAAACCTTGGTATGTTCCACTACCTTATATGCATGGGAAAGTTGAACATTGACTAAGGAAGACCAAAGAGGATACGATGCATTTGAATTATGGTGCTAGCAGAGACTACTGAAAGGTCCACAAACTGACAAAAGAAATGGCAGATCTGTCTTGGAAAAAGCTCAGGTAAAATGCTCCTTCAAGGCAAGGCTGGTGAGACTGGTCTCAGTGTATTTTGGACATGTTTTCAGGAGAGACCAGTCCCTAGAGAAGGACATCCTGCTTGGTAAAATAAAGGAGCAATGAAAAAGAGGAAGGTCCTTGACAAGACAGATGATCCATACACAATGGCTGTTAACAATGGGCTTAAACATAAGAACAATTGTGAGGATGACGAAGGACCAGGCAACGTTTTGCTATGTTCTGCACAGGGTCGCTTTATGAGTCAAAACTAACAACATCCCTGCTACAATGTCCCAACTACTTTCTCTTGCACCATTCTCATTATATATACCTTCTCTATCCCCACACTGAAACTGCCCACAATCCCTTCTGGAGACAGAAAACAAGGACATTTTTTAAAGGGATACAAGGTTTGTTGCATTCTTGTTTCCAAACTCAACTTCAAGTAACATTAATCTGGAACCATCCAGCAAGAACTTTTTTCCCAATCTGTTTACACATGTATACATGTCCATGTATATATTTTATTGATCCTAACTTGCTAAGTTTAACAGCCATCAAAAGTATTTTTGCTTTGACATTGAGGACAAGTTTGAGATGATAAAGACAAATAATTTTACTTTGATTATGGGAGAAGGGCTTTAAATGTCTGTATGGCCTGTGGTGCTAACGGCATGAAAGAGGAACCCCAAAAGTTCAATGCAATCACTGTTGTTAAAAATCTAAACCACAGTCTAAGCAATATGCTGACTGTGTCAAGTTGAATAGAGTCCTCCCAAATGTATGTTAGAATCCCAATCCTTCTATGCATGGAGAGTAGTTCTAGTGGCACAGTAATTAAGTGCTTAGCTGCCAGGTGAAAGGTCAGTCGTTCTAATTCATCCAGCAGCTCTGGTAAAGAAGGTCATCTGCTCCCAGAGGTGACAGCCTTAAGAACCCTATAGGGCAAGCAGTACCCCACCGTCCTGTAGGGTCTCTAAGTATCAGAATCAGCTCAATGGAACACACAACATATATGTGTATGTGATTCCATCTGGGGCCTCTGTTTATGTGAATGAGGACATATTGGTGTAGAGTATATCTTCAACCTACTTACTTTGCAATATAAATATAGATCAGGCAAAGAAGCAAGGAAGCCGGAAAACAGAGTCCGAGCGGATGCCAAGGAATGCCAAGAAGAAGCTGAGACAAAGATTTTTCCCTCCAGGGTGGAGCGAGAGAGCTCTGCCTTCCTTTAGAACACGCATCCTAAATTCAGATTTCCAGCCTCCTAAATTGTGAGAAAATAAATGTCTGTCCACTAAAGTCCTTTATGTGTGGTATTTATTTAGAGTAGCACTAAATGACCAAGGCACTGACTCATCTTTTCAGAAACACAGGAGTATATGCAGTCTGTTCAGCACACCAAGTTTCCTCACATTCACTTCAAAAATAACAACTGCTGTTTAAATTAGGCCACATACCTCCACTCTTGCCTTATAAAACTCAATATCATGCAGCCTCTCTCTGTATCTGCTGGCTTCACTTTCTAGCTTATCCACTCTGATAGCTTTTTCTCGAAGTGCATCCAATTCATCTCGGTACATTCTGGCAGAACGAGCATCCGAAAGCAGATTCATGTTCTAAATATAAAAAGTTAATGTAAGATTGTCTTTTATTTTAAAATGGAGATTCATTGGCTGTAGTTTCTAAAAAAATGTATACTTTAATAGGGTGAATCTTATGGTATGTAAACTTTATCTCAATAACATGTTTTAAAAATGAGGCTACAGAGTAAAATGTTAGTCAAAGAGGGAAAATGTCTGATTCCACTCATGTGAAAAACTGATAACAGGTAAACATAGAGAGCAATGTCTATTTGTGATGACCAGCGATGGAAGGAGGGGAAGAAGGAACCATTCCCCAGGGGCACAGAGCTTCTGGGAAGGGCAGTGCAGTGTGAAAATGAAGAGGTGATGGCTACACACCTTGACCAAGGGACACTATTATCAACAAAGTGTGCACGGACCTAAAGTTGGGAGGCCAAACTTTTCGCTGTATCCCTATATGAAAGAGCTTTAAAATCTTAAAGGAAACATGAATTAAAAGGTAATGAAATGTGTCCATATATTTTTTTATGCCTCCATGTATACAAAATTTAAAAAATTTTCTTCTTTAAAAATGGGGAGGTACAAAGTCTTTTCATCAAAAATCTAAAGTACTTTACACGCACACACACGTTTCTATAGTTTTTATACAATGTATTCTTCCAAAATATTAGGGCATTTTCCAATTAAACCTTACTTAACATAACCTGTTTCAAGTATTTGATGGTGACAAAGTTATTTGAAAATGTAGGATAATAATTATTTAAATTATTATTTAAAAGAAGAAAAGTTAAGTCAAGCTGTCTAAAAAAAATAAAAATAAATTAAAAAAAGTCAAGCTGTCATTGGAACGTATCAGTTAGCTTGGAGACACAGTCTACCCAGATACATTGTAACAAACTAAACTTTTGCTCAGATTATTAAATGCTTCCAAGTTAAAATGATCACTACATTTCTCAATGCCATCTGAGACAGGAATTAAAAGTCAAAAACCTTTCTGTCATCACTTTACAATAGACCAGTGTGGTCCAGGGACTTCAGGCAGTCTCTGAACTCCTTTCTAAGAGAGCAGGACATTAAGTGCCTTTTTCAATTTTATTTCACTCCTCAGGTTCCAGCAGGCTTTCCAGAGGCTACTTGGCATATGATGTCACAAAAGACTGAATACAGAATCAAAGATGAGAACAGCTGTCGTAAGAACTCTGAAAAACTTCAAAATAGTACTACTTCTCTAAACTTTTTGTTTTGTGCAAAACGATAGCTATTAAGTTAAATCACTTTTTATGTTAAAGTGGTAATATTTTCAAGTGAATTTAAAAAAATTTAATTCTTAGTTTTAATTTTGAATACAGCAAATACAAAACTACAAAGCAATCCTTATTAATTTTTAAAAGTTTGGAGTATACGCACTGCAGCTTTAAGACCACAGAAGCCAAAAAGAGAACTTGGAACATTCTCAGTCTTCAGAAGCTCCTCAGAATCTCAGCAGAGCTAGAAGAAGAAGTCTGGATGGCACATCAGTTGAGCACCCACTGCTAACTTTCCAAAAGGTTGGTGGCAAACGTACTTGTTCTGAAGCCTAAAGTCCTGGCTGATCCTTTAAATCAGAGCCTAGAAAGCTCTATGGCTCAGTTCTACTTTGCCATATCGGATCACTCGGAGTCAACAACAGACTGGATGGCAGCCAGCAACGCAGTCTGAATGGCACTGATACAGGAAGAAGTCTGGAGACTTTGCATTGATAAAAAATAAAAAGGCTGGGGGGTGGGGCTGGAAGGGGAGATGAGGTGATACCAAGGGCTCAAATAGAAAGTAAATGTTTATAAAATAGTGATGGCAACACATGTATAAATATGCTTGGTACACATGATGTATGATTACACACGCTGTAAGAGCCCCAAATAAAATGATCTTATATTTTAAAAAAAGTTAACGATTTTGATTTCTAGTTTTGGCTGTTATTATCAAACCACCATTGAAAACCTATCCAGTAACTTCAAATTTGCTATATAAAGCATAAAGGTTACATAGTACAAGGAGAAACATCTATTTCCAATTATGTGGGGGATCCTATATAATAAATAAAGTCCCAGGCACAAACCTCCTGTTGTAGCCTTTTTAGTTCTATTTCCATTTGCTCAAGTTCTTGTTTACAGTCCAGCAACTGCTCGGTCTTTTCTTCCCTTAAACACAAAAATAAATTGAAAACAACAATAAGCTTGCTACTTTTTGAAAACTATGATTGCCACCTGCAGTAATACAAGCATATTATCATCACTAACTATCTAGTTGAACATACTATTAGTTACATATGTTCCTAGCAGAGCACTGGTGATACAATGAGTTAAGCATTGCTAATCAAAGGTTGGCAATTCAACCCAGGCACTTTATGGAAGAAATAACAGGCAGTCATAGTCCTGCAAAGATTTAACCTTGGAAATGCTAAGGAGCAGTGCTCCTCTGTCCCACAGGGTCATTATGAATCCAAACGGACTGAACAGTAGGTGGGGTTACGGTCTCAATTACATAGGCTTTCACAGCATTTTCAACAGTTAGACTTTCTGATTGCATGCATACAGCTCCCTCACAATGATCACATTTTAAAAAGAAATACAAACATAACTTTTTGGTGATCTCTAACAAGAAAATCTGATTTCTTAGAGGTTTACAAGCTGTTGGAACCTACTAGTCACCAGAAAATAATTTAGAAAATATCTAACACCAGAAATTAATAAGTAGGAGAATTAAATAAACAACCTCTACATCAGTGGTTCTCAACCTTCCTAATGCCACGACCCTTTAATACAGTTCCTCATATTGTGGTGACCCAACCATAAAATTATTCTTGTTGCTACTTCATAACTACGTTGTTGCTACTGCTATGAACCAAGCGACCCCTGTGAAAGGGTCATTCGACCCCCAAAGGGGTTGTGACCCACAGGTTGAGAACCGTTGCTCTAGATGACTGGCTTCACATCCACATTGGTAAACTGTCATTCACAACCAGATCATTTCTAAATTACAGAGAAAAACGTGCAGTGCCACAATAAGGTAAGTGTCAGGCAGAAGTGGGAGTTAGGGTAGGTAGGTGAGGCCCTAAGAGCTGGTGAAAACACTCAAGGATGCTATGAGAGCCAGACCCTCCTTCCCCGCTCCTACTCCCCTGCTCCTACTCCCCTTCGGTGGCCTTCAGGCCCAGGTACAGAAGATTAACTGTTACAGATAACTTTGAACACTGTTGCTTAGCTCCGGACCTGCAGACAACAAAGCTGCAGTGGAAAATCCCCCAGCTACTCCCTCCTCCCAGACCCAGGCTCTGAAATGCTCCACCTGGCACCTGGACAGTGTGCCTGCGTGACCCTCAGGAGTTCAGGATGCTCCCGTTGCTTTCTGTGCTCTCCCTTCCCTCTCGGGAGACTCTGAAATAAACCTGTAAAATGATTTTCTACATTTGCTTTCTTTCTTTCCGTCACCAAATCAACCTCACATTTGGTGCCGAAACCCCAGAAATGGTGAAGAAAATTAAAATCCGTCAACAGGCCTGTGGGTACTGAGGCAGTCCCGAGGCAGGAACCAGGCTGGAGTTACCAGACCAATACCCAGGCAGGCCAGGCCGGCCGAGCCCACAAAGATAAAATGTTCCAGTGTGTGTTGGCCGGCCTCCAGGCAATTTCTCACAAAGCAGTAAATTTTGGTAAACTCAGGGAAATGACTCAAGGCCGGATGAAAATCTAGCAGCATTTTAAAATCATCTGACTAAAGCCCTTACCCAATACACCTGTCTAGACCCAACATCACCAGCAGGGCCCCATGTCCTCATCACACATTTCATTACTCAATCAGCTACAGACATCAGAAAAAAGTTTTAAAAGGCCAAAGACAGCCAGGACCTGATAAATAAGGCCTTTAAAGTCTTTAATACCAGAGTGGAGCAGGCAGAGGCTGACAGGGAATCCTGAAATTGCTAGAAGACAAACTTACAGTACCAAGCCTTGATTGCAGCCCTAAGGCCCTTGGCAACCAAGATGACATCGGCATCTTTCGCAGGCCTGGGGAACAACTGTTTCTGACCACCCCCAGGAGTCTGCTTCAAGTGTGGTCAGCACTTACTCATTTTAAACTTCCTTTCTTGCTATGTGCAGGTGGGGGAGGGCAGTGAATTAATTATTTAATGTAGGTCTTCTAGCCAATGTCTCTAACTCCCATCAAACAACCTTTTCTTGAATGGATCTGGTAAGAAGGTGGGGGAAGATACTGGTAAGATTCACCTGTGAGTAATTGTGAACAGATCCCCAGCAATGACATCCTGCTGCAGAAAAATTAAGCCCTCTTAAGCCAGGGTGGGGTGGGTGTGTCATATTACCAGCCAAGAGGTGGAGCAAGGAGTAGGGGTCTCTAGACCTGAGATCCCTGCGCGGTGAAGCTCCTGGATCCAGAAACTGCTGAAACACAGAGGACTGGCAGCAGAACCAGGAGCCAGAGCCTGGAAGCACAGGATGGCCCACCGAGCAAGTAATGCTGAGAGCTTCTGTGCAGGAGGTGGGCTTGTGGAGTGAGGGGCCTTTGGGCAATTAATTGGGGAAGCTGGGCTCACTGACCCACTGAAGTGGAGCTGAGTGCCTTTAGGCTGAGGCTTACTGCAATGGGGTGCCTCTGGGCATTTAATTCAGGGAGCTGGGCTTGCTAACTAGCGACCTTGAGCTGAATGCCTTCCAGTTGAGGCTTACAGTGGAGTGGTGTGGCCCTTTGGGCATTTATTAGAAAACCTGAAAGAACTTTGTAAAATGCCTTGAAATCAGACAACTCAGTCCTGAGCCTTTCTCACTGGCATTACAACTTAACTTCCTTAATAAACTTTTTAGTTGTGAATTTTGTCTGCGAGTTCTGTGTAGCCACGGCAATTGATATTAGAAACTAAAAGTAAAATACAGAACACTAATTAGGGTAACACACCACACTCCTTATACCTACTGCAGTTCCACACATACTGCTCTTAGAATTTACAGTCGAGTCTTTTCAACCTCGCTAATGCCCAACACCAGCTGAAACATAACTATCTCTCTCAGAGATCTTTCGTGACACCAATATCCCAAATCAGTAAAGGAGCAAAACTGCTTTGAGTCTCAACTGTAAATTGCCTGTACAGCTTTCTACCACAGCACCAATTTCACTTTGTTTCTAATCTGCTTGAAGTTTATCTCCTAACCCAACAATGAATGACAAACAGCACATTTTCACAATGGGCAAAGGACTCGGCATCTCTATCATCAAAACCATAATGACATACCACTTTACATCATGAAGATGACCATAATGAAGAGATGGACAGTGGTAACCTGTGCTGGCAAGGGTGTAGAGAACTGAAACCTTCACACAATGTTGGCAATTCCTCAAAAAGGTAAACACAGAGTTACCATATGATCAGCAGCGCCTCACTTAGGTATACACCCAAGAGAAATGAAAACATAGGCCTACACAAAATACACTTTAATCCAAAATCTATTATAAGAGATGAGGAAAGACATCGTGTACTGATAAAATCCATTATGAAAATATAACACGCACAAATACATATGCACTCAATACTAAAACATAAAACAAACACTGAAAGAACTCAAGGAACAGTAGACATCTCTGTAATAATAGCAAGAGACTTTAACACGCCATTATTGACACTGGATAAAACTTGCTGCAAGGTAGTCGCGAGGCACCAGAGACCAAACCAGTCGAATTAGAGCAAACAGGTTTTATTGGGGAAAAAAACCCAGCCTGGGCAAAGTCCCACGGTCCAGTGTCTGGGCCGGGGGAGTTGCACCCCAGGCTACAGGGGTGGTGCTTATATTGCCATAGAACATGTGACTGGGCTGTTTTGAGACCGTATAAGGTAAAGTAGTCAGGGATTAGGAGATACAGGTATGTCTGGACTTCTAGAATGTAAGGTGTCTTCCTGGTTCCGGGTGTATTCGTGTGTGCCAAGTGCGGAGCGGTGGGTCAAGAACAAAGCAGGCACTGAGTCAAACGGGCCGTGAACCAAATGGGCTGTGAGTAAAAGAAAAAAACTTGCAAAGCTGCTGACAGGTTACATAGCCAGCTATGGTCAGCTCCGCAGGTGTGTGTGGGAGATTCAAGAGTACTTGCTGCTAGTTGTGTCAGCCAGCTCTGGTCAGCTCTGCATGATTGGGGGAGATTCAAGGTCATTTGCTGCTAGAAGCTGGCCTGGCATTGATCCGGCCATACACTTATGAACCCCCCCCCCCAAAAAAAAAATCAATGTTAAACAGTTAGAGGTCAACTTGACTGGGCCATGCTTCTCAGTGGTTTGGCAGTTATGACACAGTCAACCCCCTATGGTGACCTCTAACAGAATAATCAGTCACCTTCAGGATGAGCTCTGCCATGAGCAGCCAATCAATGGAAAGGGAGTTCCCTCAAGTGTGTGGCCTACTTCTAATACACGTAGACTTGGGGTGGAACTACAGCTTTTTGCTGGATCTGGATCTTGCATCTGGCTCATCATGACATGTGACCTCTAGTTCCTTGCATTTGAGCTAGGGGCCTGTCAAAGTTGGACACTGAGTAAGAAAGAGCAAAGAAAAAACAATGTACTTGAACTACAGTGCTGGTGAAGAAAGTACCATGTACTGCCGGAAGAACAAAGAGAGGAAAGGATGGTGAGAGTTCATCTCTCACATACTCTGGACATGTATCAGGAGAGACTAGTCCCTGGAGAAGGACATCGTGGCTAGAAAAGTGGAGGAGCAGCAGAAAAGAAGACAGCTTTCGAAGAGAAGGACTGACACGGGCTGAGCCATGGGCTCAAACAGAGCAACGATTGTGAGGATGGCACAGGACAGGGTGGTATTTTGTTCTGTTGTTCCACAGGGTCACTATGAGTTGGCACCGACGTGACGGCACCTGGCAAGTGTTCTTGATAAGGTTTCTAACTGGGGGAGACTTACCCTACCTCTGAGAGAGACCTAGTGTTTTCTAGGGTCACTGGTAAAGTCACATGGTCTTGGAACACTGGACCTTTTGCATGAGTGTTAATATAAACGCAAACCCAAGTACAACCAATGGCATGCCACCAGTGAAGGTTGACAATACCCTACCTGTGTATTACATTATCAGTTCTAGACTGGAAGGCTGCTGATGGAACTTTGCGTTTTTCCCTTTATCTATAAATCAGAAAAATTTACAGAACTGTATGCTGAGTTTCACTGTAGACCTCACAAGGTGAACTAAAATGACAATGTTAATTCAGAAGCAAGGAATGACCTGGATTTGCGGTTATCTGGTTTGTGTAGCTTTACAGTGTACGTGCAGTATTAACAAAATCAATAACGTTTATGGTTTTTGTTTGTGTACAGGTTCTACCCCTAAACCTACATTCATTAGTTACTGAACCTCTATAAGCTTGCATTGAAACTACAACAGAATTGTTGTACGAATTTTTAAAAATACATATATAGTGAAACACATGTTTTTCTGAAGGAAATCAAAGGCAAATTTCTCATCGTTCTTGCTGCCTATTGTAGCAGCATTTGAGGGAGGATCTTTTTATACATTTATATTTGCAACAGATTTAAAAATAAACGAGGTTTCAAAACCCCCTTGTCTTTTGGGTTGTTTTAAATTCTTAAGCCATTTACCAAGTTTTGGGGCCAAGTTCTGTAGGATAAGTTAAACTTAAATTGTTCCTATTAACCATTATGAGTGTATTTCTTTAAGCACAGTTTTGTTGAAATAAAGTTTTTAAAATGTCATCTACTTACATAATGAACTATTAGTCATAGAAAGAAATGATGTCCTGATACATGCTACAACACGCATGGACCTTGAACACATGCCCATGACAGAGGCTACATGATTCATTTATATAAAACATTTAGAATAAGCAAATCCACAGAAATAGAATATAGGTCAATGTTTAGCAGGAGCTGAAGGCAGGATGGGATGAGAGGAAATTGGTAATGGGTACAGAGTTTCTTTTTGGGGTGATAGAAATTTTTGAGGATAAGTAGTGGTGAATATAATAAAATATAATTAGACTTCAAAAAGATGAATTTCTGATTTGGAAATTATCTAAAAAACTGTCATTATTTTTTCTTTTAAAGGATACTTAAATGTTTGCATTAGGGATAAACTCTTTTGGACACAAAACCTGTGGAGGCAGAAAGAGTGTTGAAAGGGAATCTCCCATATTGTTGGGGATCCCTGGGTGGTACAAAGGATTACGACGTGTTCGTTGCTAACCAAGACTTGGAGGTTCAAGTCCGGTTAGAGGATCTTTGGGAGAAAGGCTTAGTGATCTCCTTTGGAAAAACCACCCACTGGAAACTCTATGGAGCAAAGTTATACCCTGACACTCACATGGTCAACAGGACTTGAAGTCGACTGAAGGGCAACTGGTGGCTGGATAGTATTAACCACTGCTAAGAGTAAAACATAGAAGGTTTTCCTCCTTCCACGGAAACTTATTCTTATACTCTGCTTATTTATTCATCAAGCACCACAAACCACCCAGGACTGTGAATACTACAAATGTCTATGCTCTCATTAGATTTCCACCATGATCTCTGTCCTCCACTCACTCGAATCAAAATCAATCTGTCTCAACTAAAAAAGGGTTAGAAGTGTGAATCCTAGAAACTTAAAAAGGAACACATTTTCTAAGGACAAGAGAGATATATTATTTGAGGAAATGCTCATGACTAGGAATTCTTCCTGTACTTCGCGTGTTATTGCTCACACCGTATCCATGTACATTTTCCTATCAGCATAAAAGTTATTTCAAATTTTAACACCCAGGAACAAGTAAATTTTATTTAAAAATCAAATTCTAATATAGTGCAAAATGTTAAATGAATTCACAGCCATCACTGCTGTTCTAATTGCATGCTTTATCTAAAGACTAGAGAAGATTGTGCTAAATTATATGGAACAAACTAGTCTGTGCTGCTTGGGCCATCCGTTAACTGCCAGTCAAACTAATAACAGCAATCTCTTTCCTAATTCCCCGGTGCAGCTGTTTACAGAATGTCCTGGGCGTGTTCACGTCAATGGATACATAATAACGCATGAAACCTCCATCTTTCTGTTTTCAATTTTTCCTACAAACTTTAATATTTTCTTCTACCTTTTAGATTAATCTACTCTGTTAAACTGCTTTACATAATCAGTAAATAAATTTAATCCTATTGTGGCCTTAACAGTTTAAAACCTAGACCCTAATGCTCAAATTCCATGATAAACAACCTCCCCTGAAAATTCCTTTGTTCTTTCAAAACTGTAATACTTTAAAAATCTCAAACAGAGTAGTGGTTTCTTTATATGCAGCTCACCAGTAATGTCTACAGGACATTTACTCGGACTTTTCTGTAATGATCTTTGAAAGTTAAATAACTACAACTATCAATAATAACTAAATCTGAAATTTACCTTTACTAAGCATGTTATTCAGGCATTTCAATTAATCAATGCAGAAGATACACACTTAAAACTAATTGCTGTTTTTAAAAGAATCCTTGTGTATGCCCATCATTCCCTACTTATAGAAGAACCAAACTTAATGATGTATGCCGATAGTAGTCTCCAGATTTCAGATTATAAGGACTATAAAGAACATTTTAAGGGAAGCCCAATTTTCCAGGAAAGGAGATTATTTTGTTAAAGGAAGACGATTTCTAAAAAGAGAGGAAGAAGATAAATCCAAAAATAAAGGGCATCCTTTAATTGGCAAAGATTTACATTAGGAAAACCTCTGTCAGTCTCCTTATTTTTCTCATTTTGACAAATATAGGTAAAAACTTTGCAAATGCTAGCAACTTAGAACCACAAATCTATATTCCATAAACCAAAAAATTATGTAATCTCTGTGACCATTTTAATTCAGTGATTCTTGAAAGCCAATAACTTACAGTTCCTGTCTAAGCCTTCTTATCTTGGCCTTAGCATCCGCCAGTTCCACTGACAGATGCTGTCGACTTTCCGTCCGCTTCATGCCCGGAGAACCACAGGGGGACTGTGCAGAAGAGGAAGCGTGGGGTAGAGAATGCAGACCGTCTCGCTCTTCAGAGAGTTCAATTATCGTCTATGGAATTACAGAAATAAACACAGAGCTATTCTTAGTACGGTACATATCTGAGCACTAAACACAGCACCAATGTTCACTCGATCCAGTATTGTACTAGACTCGAGGCTCAACAGAAAAGGAAGCCCTCCACAAGATGGAGTGGCAATGGGGGCAACATGAAGACGACGACGACGCAGGCACAGGACGGGACGGGGGCCGTTCTCTAGCGCGCAGCCTCACTGTGAGCTGGGACTGACTCAATAGCACCCAACAGCAACACGAAGTACACTCTAATAACCAACAATTTGTTGCTCAGTATCTCAACTTTGTCACATTTAGCTATTAGTTTTAAAAATTCCATTCAACACTTCATGGATGAGCTTAAAATGTAACACTAGAACACATTTAATATTTCCACTCGCAAGTTTTTAAACACAATAATCACTACATCAGATTGGAAAGATATAAAAAACTTGAAACAGAAAAAGAAAATAACCCAAGGCTACTTAAGCAAGAGCAATTTGCCTAAAACTGTGCTGTCCGATATCATATCCAGTAGCACAAGTGAATATTTCATTTTGAACAGTTAAAAATTTCCTATTCTCACTAGCCACATTTTAAGTGCTCAACAGCCATATGTTGCTATTGGCTACTACACTGGGCAGTTCAGAAATACTTCTTTTCCATCACTGCCTAATTGAACAGTATCCCATCAGCACTGTAAATAAGAATACCACAGGGACGTCAGGAGGTATTTAGTCCAATTGTTTAATTCTGCAGGTAAGGGTAACAAGTCACAGATTTAGTTTGCCCATGATCACATGACTAGTTAATAACATGCTCCAAGTGCAGGCTAATCTCTCGACTGCTATCTTACAAAACCGCTCCAATGTGCTTCCCACCTTAAACCTCCTGCAATTGGTTTCCTTTATTCTTTTTTCAGACTCTCCAGGGAGCTCAAACCTCTTCTCCCTTCGAACTTTAAGAGTTATTTAAACCAGTTATGTACTTTACCCAGTGATAATCCTCAATTCACCTAATTTCCCTTTGTTTTATTGGTAAATTCTTATTCCATACTAGTTTCTGTTTTTATTTCAAATCCCTCAGGCAAACAGGAACTGTCTTCTACACCAATTTCAAATGTCCTATTACTGCAGATGGAGTTACAACATTGGGAGCTACATCCTTGTGCTCAAAACCAACTCATCACCCACTATTTTACTGTCTTCACTGTTCTTTTAAAACCATCTGCCAGACTATTTCTTATCCTTAGTATGTATTTCAGCAATCCTAACAAGGCCTGCCGTATTTTCTTGTCTGCAACTGTTTCAGAGACTTCAGTGTTCATGCTGATAGCCACAGAACTGGACTCCCAGCAATTCCTGTTCTCGGAACAACTCCACCTCTACTCGCTCCACACGCACTGAAAAAAACCTTTCTCCAGAATAAGTACCAACTCCCTTCTTGTGCCACACTTCCTCCTGTCACATCCATGCCAAGGTACCTGTGGAGTCTATTTCCCATGCCTGGACCTTCCATTGCTCAATCTCTCTCCGTTTTCCCCCAGGAAACTTTCCCTGATGACTGGAGTTCTTAGCTTGGAACAACAAACAGTCCTTTAAATGTCACTCTTAACTTGGATTTACACTGCCATGCCATTCTGTTAAGGACCTCCCAGCTAAAGAATTTTTCAACCCAATTTCATCGAGTACTATATCTACATTAGAGATAGATAGTGAGTCTGTTTTAGACAAAACAGAAGATTCAAGCAGATTATTAAGTAAACATTACATGACTAATGAGAGTGCCAGATTTAAAATTCAAATATGGTTCCAAAACTAAATCATGTTTATTTCTCTTCTGAAAGACAATTATTACATAGCCTTATACTGTGGGTGTGTGTGTGCGCGTGTGCATGTGTGTGGTGACTCTGGCATGATTATTTTTCACGCAGTGATTCAGGATAAAAGCCACGATTTCTTTTTTATTCTGTTCTCCCATCCCATGAAAAATTTAAATTTTTTGCTATCCATACTCAATTAAGCTCTTTCCATTGCCATCATCCTTTTATTGAAACCTTCTCGGTTTCCTTGTAAATGTCCTACGAAGCCATTTACTGCAAGCATCGAACAGAAACTGCCACCCTCACTCGAGTCAAACAAGGTCTCCTCCAATTTGCCAAAGCAGCAAACCACCTGCCAGTAACTTCGCTATTCTTATCCATTTGCTTCCAATGTACATTTAGTTTCTAACCTAACATTTTCATTTCTTCCTTCCGATTAGCCTTTCTCCCACTAAATTTTTTTCCTATCTTGAAAAAAAAAATCACATTCCCCTTTAGCTCTTTTCCTTTCTCAGTGTCCTTGAAGAGTAGCTTCTGTGTCCAGACACACCACTCACTTCATGCTGTCACAGTGTGTGTCTACCCCAAGTCTGTCAGTATTCTCACCATGCTCCACAGCAGCCCAGACGCCTTGTCCTTCAATCGATTCTCATCTGTGCATTTTCTCACTGTCCTAATTATGCTCGAGCGTGCTTTCTACGTGTCTTTTCTTCTTCTTGACTGTAGGCCTTCCTTGCTGCCTACGCTCATTACTCTAACAGTGGGCAGTCTCGCTCACTTCCAGGCTCGCTTTCTTTCCTCCCTATTTCCAGTCTACTCAGCCTACCACAAACATACATCTGCCTTAAACATCACTCCTATTAGCTCTTGGCTACAATATTTCTGTTATTTCCTACTATATCAGACCAAAACTTTTCCCAAGCATTTAGTCAATTAAGAGATACTGTAACAGTGAATACGGTAATGCTACTGAATCTTACATGTAAACATGGCAAACCTTTCGCTGTATTACCATATACACACATGCACACACACAGCTGATATGACAGATGCCTAAATAGGGGAGCAAGGGGTTTTCAAAAAGTTTGCTAAAAAAAAGTAATCCCTTTTTAGTACCATTTTCCCCACAAACTTTTTTGCAATCCCCTCGTATAAGTAAATCTAATGAGAAATTAAAATAAAATATTTAGGCTAACTTTTAGAGCTTTACACATGATATGGTCAACTGTTT
This sequence comes from Tenrec ecaudatus, assembly GCF_050624435.1. Taxonomy (NCBI): domain Eukaryota; kingdom Metazoa; phylum Chordata; class Mammalia; order Afrosoricida; family Tenrecidae; genus Tenrec; species Tenrec ecaudatus. Next base: position 1,706,986 of record NC_134546.1, read on the forward strand.
ATATATAAACACATCATCATTCAGCTAACACATAAACCTTTACAAATATGCTGTATAAAATATATTACTTAGAAGCCTTCCCACTCATGAAATATCCACATGCATGTTGAGCAGTGATCATTATCATCTAGATATATTTTTAGGCACTTAACAGTTTTCCAGCTATCAATCTCACTTCACAATCACTTGAGATACAGCAGCCACTAGAAACACGTCCCCTAAGTTTTAAACACTCAGTTTCTTACCATTAGGACAGCTTGTTCTTTCCTTTTTATCAGAGAAGCAAATATAATTAGTTTTTTAAAGATGTGCATGTCTTTGTTTTCACAATGACTTAATATATTCTTTGCAAAGTTATTTCTGACACATAAACTACAAGGTAATACACCCAAGAATAACATTTTAACCGAGTTCATTTCTTCGCCCCTCCTCAGCTTTGACTGAAGTCATCAAGTGTTCTCTCGAAGCACACCAGACCACCACTGGCCAACTGCGTTTCTGGTCACTGAACATCCGGTGGATGCTGTTCTACTCGACACGGCCGGTGTAGTCATGCACCGGAATCCACTCCACAGGCACCAAGTTCATTCTGGATTTTTTTTTTTGAGGGGGCGCTGTTTCTAGTAGAACTATTGCAATGCTAAAACAATCACCTTATGAGATATGTGATCACAAATCAATTACAAGGCAGCAGGGCTGTGCAGTTGTCCTCCAGCAGCAACATCCATTCCTTGAACTGGCCACGTCTAGTTCCACCCCACTGCTTAAGCACCCGTCTTGTGTTCTTCACCCCCGACGCCCACTGTACCACTGGGACCGGACACACAGCCTCACCTTCACTAGGACAGCCTGTTCTGCTTCACTTCACTACTGCGCACTGAAACCAGCACACAATAAATACTTAATAGAACATTTGCTTAACATGCTAATTAGCATTTGATTTTATGCTAGCTCATATTTTTCTCTGGCAAGTAATAGGGCACTTTTTAAACAAACCAGATACATTCTTTGTTTTTGTAAATCATTGTATTGGGGGCTCATACAACTCTTATCACAATCCATACATACATCCGTTGTGTCAAGCACATTTGTGTATCTGTTGCCATCATCCTCCTCAAAACATTTTTTCTACTCGAGTCCTTGAAATCAGCTCATTTTCTCCGCTCCCCCTCCTCTCCTCTCCTCCCTCCTGAACCCTTGATAATTTATAAATTATTTTTTCATGTCTTACACTGTCCGATGTCTCCCTCCACCTACTCTTCTCTTGTCCGTCCCCCAGGGAGGGGGTTATATGTAGATCTCCCCCACCTTCCCTTCTCCCCTGGTATTGCTACTCTCATTATTGGTCCTGAGGGGTTTATCTGTCCTGGATTCCCTGTGTTTCCAGATCTTATCTGTATCAGTGTATAACTTCTGGTATTTGGAAGGTAGAACTGGGATCATGATAGCTGGCGGGGGGGCGGGGCAGAGGGAGCCACTAATATTTTCATTCAATTTTTCCAAGAACATTTTTTTTAAGGGGAGAGCGCGAACGCAGACCCCACTACCACAAATTATGCAGTTGAGTTTCCCACATTTGGGGAAATCGCAGGGGTCAGCACCTCCGGAGTGCAATGGATAAGCTTCACCCTGGGAAAACCACCTTCCTGATCATGGTGTCTCCCCTGCCAGGTTAAGAATTCGAAGAACATTTTAAAGCTTCCTCATATATACTAAAGAATGAACACAAAAAGTTAAACTGCTACTAAGACAAACATTCATGTGACCTAATAATTCCACTTCTGGAGTCCAGGTGGCACAGTGGTTGCACAGGCTAACATAACAGCAAGGTCAGCAAGTCAAAGCCATCAGCTAGCTACTCCCTGTTGCACAGGAGGAAGACCAGGCTCTCGACACCTGCAGAGTCAGTGTCGGAAAGCCACAGGGCAGTTCTCTGTCCTGCAGTGTCACTACAAGTTGGAATCGACTCGATGGCAGTTGAGTTCCTTTTTGAAATTTACGTTCAAAGTTCATTATTTTAAAAAGAATCAAAGATGTACTCAGTATAACCAAAGACCTAGGTCAAGAGGGGCACAAGCATTAGCTTCAGACCCAGCACGTTACTTCTTTGAGCTTACGCCTCTCCATTGATCTAGTGGGGGTCACTGTGAATATTTAATTTAAAATTGTAATAAAATGATAGCACAAAACCTCTCATCAGCAGCAAAGATCACAAACGGAACAAAGCAGCCTCACTGCTGTCAGGTTTCCAAGGCTGCAAGTCTTCACCGGCTTCCCTCTTCTCCCTCCCGACAGGGATGACAGAGAGCTGTGCTCATTAACGTCTCGGTATGACTTGTAATAAAAGCTAGGTTCTACAAGATGGCGAACGCAGTGAAAAGACACTAGCATACAAACAAGATAGGGTATATGAGGTAAAAAACAAAACAGGGCTTGCTTTTTTTTTTTTAACTAATCTAGTGAATATTTTAAGTGTCTCCCTCCCCTCCCTCTCCAAATGTGAAACTATTCATTGATTAGTAAGATTAGTACTTAAGTACTATTCTGCACTTACCTTGCATACTTGGTACTAAGTCCCTATCAGGGGTAATAAATTAAAAGAGAGGCTTTGATTCTGTAAGAAGATCCTGTGGGGTTGTCATAGATACAGATGCCAGCCTCACCTAGCTGCAGAATCTCTGAGAGGTGAAAACACAAAACTGTTGACTACAGATTTTGCTTTCTGGGAAACTCAAACCATTGGAGAGACGTTTTTCTATTTACCATCTTCCCCTTCTGCCCTATTATTTTTAACTGGATGCTTTAAAATATTTACTTATTTCCTGTATTTCCTACTTTTTTAATACCTAAAGAACTAGAAATTTCCATCAGAAAAGAATAGATTTCACATTGTTTCTTCAGAGACATTAAAGTTTGGTTCAGAAAAAAAATTTTTCTTTATAAATTTCTCTATGTAAGCTTTCCTTGGTCCCAAGAGTAATCAAAAAAATTCTCTAGTAGTAAGCTCAAAACTGCCTCCCTGTATAAATAGAATAACTGATCAGAGCTATACATCCCCTTCAATGCTAGGGCCCTTTGGGTCTGTCAGTAAGAAAATATTACTCACCACCACCAAATGCACTGAAGTCTAGACTCCGCTACAATTATACACAGCTTTCAGAGAGCACACGGAAACGGTGCAACTTGATTCTTTTTGAAACAGCAAGTTAACTGTGCAAATGAGCTTATTAATAATTCTTTTTAAAAAATCACACCTCAATATATGGATCACAAAAATTTGAGACCTTTTGTAGGAAATTTTATTCAGAACATCTGTTATTCTCCTTTTATTAACACTTACTTTTCTTCTCTTAAAATGTGGCAATAAAACTAAGAAATTAACCTTAAGCAAATTCTTACGCTTGAAGGCAATGGTTTTTCCACTTACATCAACTATATTTTCAGCTTCACACTTCTGAACTCTTGCCAGAGCTGTGCAGATGACTTGAAAAACACTCAGGAAAAAAAAGTCAGAATAATATTTCAAAGAAAAATGAAAGGAGAAAAAAAATCTAATAGCATTATTTTAAAGCTACCAATTTAAGACTTTCATAGTTCCTTTCTGGTTTTGTGTTCTACAAAAAAAAAGAGGCAAAGCATTGTATTACTTGTTTCTTAAGAAACAGAATACTTCAATTCATCAAGAAAAGCTCTCAAACCACTATTGTCTTTGAAAAGCAGGTTTTCACATATACTGAAAGAAATTTACAAACCTCTGAGTGTTCATCTCTCTCATTTATAAGTCTCTTTAGATGCAATGCCATATTTTTCAAGAGTGGTTCCATGTCTTCCTGGGCCATATCAGTCACTTCCATCCATTGTAAATCGAACACATTTTCCTGATTATGTGTTACCTTTAGAAAAGCAAACAAAAAGGGGGAGCAGGGAGGGAGGGGCAATAAATGAGCTGATACCAAGGGCTCAAGCAAAAAGCAAATGTTTTGAGAATGATGATGGCAACAAATGTACAAATGTGCTTGACACAATGGATGGATGTATGGATTGTGATAAGAGTTGTACGAGCCCCCAATAAAACGACTAAAAAAAAAAAAAGCAAAAAAAATAAAACAACAAAAAGAGTTAACACTTAATAACTTTTTTCAGTATAATAACATGAACCCCAAATATGACCACTAAAAACATCTGGAATTAATGATGAAAATACTAAAATGATTTTTCACAAAATATAATTTTTAAATGAATTGACATTTTCCAGTCAATAAAAAATATTTAATTCAAGGCATTCTATTCTAAAGGAAAGTCACATGGATATGCCTGACAGCTGCATTTACAAAACCAACCAATCTTTTATCATTCTCAATACATTTGATTTCTTAGAGAACATTCAGATAATCTACAAAAGAAAAACTCTGCATCTTCCCCGTCAACAGTCCATATAAAATATCCATTTAAATTAATTTGTGCTTGAATTCAAAAGTAAATAGAGAAAAGAATTTTCACTGAAACGATTTTTACAAGAATGGAGAAGTTATACAAGTGAAATATTTCTTACTTTCCATTTCTCACCATTACTCTTATATTTTTTTTCTTTCACAGTGATCAAAAATAAGCAATTCAAAGAGTGGTGGGAAATATATTAATTAACAATATTTAGCATTTCTTCAGAATGAAATAAACCACAAAACTAGCATAGCCAAATCAGCGATTCAAACCAGTTCAGTCTGGTTCACTCATGACCGCTAAAGCAACATTGCAATGGACCTTAATTTTTAAAATGTAGGTGAATCAAACATTAGTAAGGAATGGCAAGAGTTACTGGTCAAAGGCTTGCTAGAGACTTAATTTCCTGCTCCCACTTAAAAAGAAAGGCTGTTTTCTCTCTGTACAGCAAGCAGCCAGGTATCTCAGTCCACGGAATGAAAAACAATGGTGCCCAGCTCAAAGATGCTCTCGGTGGGCTGGGCCACCATCCAATGAGTCCAGAGTCAAGCACCAGACTCCTGAAAGGACTCATTACACCTCTCATTCTCAGGCTTCACACCCTGTATCTTTCCCCATTCCAGAAAGCATTCTGGATCACTCAGATTTTAAAAATTCAGGCCTACACCAGTTTCCCTTTGTGTGCCCTGAACCAGATCGAAGCCCTAAAACACACACGCACAGAGAGGGAAGGCGCTCCACCAATAAAAACTCTGCCAGGAGGTTCCAAAAAGTTTGTGGGAAAATCCTATGGTCTTTTAATTCAATTGTTCCATGAACTTCTCGAGGCTCCTGCCTATCTGGTCAGATACTAATGTTTACTGTGTCAGAACACAGTCTTCTAACTAGAAAAAAGGCTAAACACTACACAATTCCGCTATATAAAAGGCCTTTTTGCATTTTTCTTAGTTTTCTTTTTACTCAAGATTAAATGCCCAAAGTCAAATGGAGAAAATACCACTTTTGAAACCAATCTTAGCAAATATATTAATTTCAATTATCACACAGATTTAAATTTCTGTATGAACATTCAAAAACATGAATGTATTTATAGTTCAATTAATATCATGAAATTCTGTTAGTTGATCCATTCAAAAGAAAATAATACTGCACTACAGCTTTGAATTGCAGGCAGTGTTCCACTTTCCACTTTTTAATTTACTGTAAGTGTCATCCTGTGTTAACACATACTTCACTCCTCAAATACCTTCTCCCTACATCCCTACAGTTCCAGGCTAACAGCAAATCTGCAGTTACATCTGCTCTGTGCCATACAAAGCATGACTCATTCAAGACACTATCTCTAAAGTGATGGTGCAATCTGTCAAGAGGATCATTTCTATTTAGTCATGACTTGTTCTTCCCTGGTGGTGTAGCAGTTATGTATTAGGCTACGATCTGCAGGTCAGCAGTTCGAAACCACCAATGGCTCTTTGGGAGAAAGACAGTCTTGAAAACCCACATGGGGCAGTTCTACCAGTATGGACTCCACAACACTGAGTGCATTTTGAGGTATCCTATGACTTCAAACATTTTGGGAGATAGACACCACATCCTTAATAAAAATAAAAAGTATATAAAAGTTGTATACAGGTTACCTCTTGAATATGTGCGGCAACTGCTGCTTTTGTATCAAAATCTAATCCTTGAATCCTTTCAATAAATTCTTCCTTTTTTTGACACTAAAAAAAGTGAATACGATGATCATTCACATTTTACAAGACACAGCCCTTAAAAGGTTGTAAAAACTAAAAACTCATCAGGATAAAAATCTTGGCTATGTTTTGAACAGTAGAGTGAGGGTTTATTTTGCATTGCATCTTAAACAGTCTAACATACTTACCTCATGAATAGACAATAGTTTAGAAATAGGTATTTTCAAAAGCACTATTTTTATGCTGGAAAGTTCTAACGCAAGAAATCATTACACAACCCAGCTGAGGGCAGTACAATATTATTATACTAACTTTACAAATAGAGAAGTAAAGAATCAAGAACTTGTTTCAGGGAGAACCAGTTACTTGCCAAAAAACACAGAGTGAGTCAGTGGCAGAACTCGGAATACAGCCAAAATGCTCAGGCAGCCCCTGGCTGTCACCAAACAACATAGTCTTTCTTCTTGGAGAAAAAAAAACTTGAAGCAATTTTTACTTTGTGTTTACAATTCATTCTTACATCTTCAGTCTATCAATCTTAATGAAAGAAACCCACTTTTGTGGCCCAGTTAAACATATACAAGATAATACAAAAAACATTTTGTTTTTGAAATAATATAAAGTGAATGGGGATAAACTTTAAGAATGTATATACACATACTCAAGCACTAAGTGGAATGAAGGCAGCAATTCTTTGTTGTGCAATTTTTTAAGCTCTATACAAATTCAAAGTATCAAAATCCAAACCTAATGTTTTTTCTGTAGTCAGTACTAACAGTTTGCCATGCAGCTAAGCCTCTGCTTCCACCGTCATCTCTGAACTCACACAATATAATTGCTGGTATCACTGTGTTCCTGCAACTACCCCATGAGAAGTGAATACAAAATAGACAGCACTGCCTTGTCCTGCTGCCTTGCATCTCATGGGCTGATTACTGAACCACAAGTGAAGACAATATACTCAAAAGGGAAAACTGGCTCTTTGATCATTTAGAAACTTAGGAGAGCTGTCTGATAATCTAAACATTATAAAAAATTCCAATACTATTTCTGTTGCCATAAATTCAATTAATTAAACACATTTTCATCAGCAAGAAAGGCCTATATCTTGTTAAAACATTATTATTATTATTAAGATGATATAATAATGTTTAAAAACCCAATTACTAAGAACATTTAATTCCTATCAGTAAAAGCCAGAGTTTTGGAGGGTGGGGGGATGGAGTGAAAATGAGTGCACTTAGTATTTGGCAGGTCTAATAAATATCAAGAATATTTCTGACTGTGTAAATTTTTAGCCTAACCAACCTTTCCTGTATGTTAACCACAAATTTATTATCTAATTCTTCTAAAAGGTTCCCCTACAGTTTTCTCGCTCACTAAGACTTACACAATGGCAGGTTCATAAAGACTACCACTCACTGAGTACCCCCATTCTGCTCCCAGATGTCCCTGCTCAGTCTGAGCTGAGCAAAGACACACCCCTGTTCTAAGCCCCAAACCACTGCTTTATTCCCTTTCTGTTGTCAAAAGTTCTCCATTAGCACAACCGCAACACAAATTGTTGAGAACTCCTCACCCGTGCTTAAAATACCCACAATGTAGACCAAATCTCAGATATTTAAAGTAAAAGTTTGAGAAATTCTGGCAGTATTTTTAATAACTAGGGTAGGCTTCCTTAAATAACAGAGAATACAGTAGCTAAGACTGTTCAAAGGCAGGAGACACCGTCAAGGAAAAGAAGGAAACAAAAATGATTCACTCTTCAGTAGTCACTAGTTGCATGTGGCTCCTGATACTGGAAAGAGGACAGGGGCAGAGACACTGACATTTAGAATTGTATTTCATTACGTTGCTATCGCTGCAGGCTGTGGAGTCCGTTTCCCACTCCCAGGGACACCAGGCACAACAGAGTGAAACACCACCCGTCCTGAGCCATCCTCACCATGGCTGTTGAGCCCCTTGTTGCAGTCACTGGGTTATTTCATCTTGTCCAGGGTCGTCTTGTTTTCTGCTGACCCCTAGCAACCGATATCCCTATTTAATCATAATTCATCTCAAAGTAGGACCTCTGGTGGTGTGGTGGTCATAAAATCAGCTGCTAACTAAAGGGTTAGGTGTTCAAACCCACCAGCTGCACTGCAGGAGGATGATATGGCAGGCCCTACCCTGAAGATTACATCCTTGGAAATCTAGGGCCGGTCCATTATGAACCACAGGGTTGTCATGAGACCGAATCAACAACAGTAAGGAGTTATGTTTAAATGTAAAACAGCCACAGGAGGCGGTGGGCTAAATAGCTCTAGAGCACAGAAAAAGTCTAGTGTCAAAATAGACATGTCAGTCATCTTCATTCCAGGTAGCTGTGCAGATCTCCTGTGAAGTCTAATTAATCATGAAAAAATTGTTTTTCACTTAAACTCTCTTACCTCCCTATCAAGATTAAAGTATAATGGATACAAAGTCATTTCCAGATCAATTATAGCAACTGATTCCTAAACAGATTTCTATGACAGCTCAAGAACAGGATATGGAACCTGGGAGACTGGAAAAAGTAAGCTTGGGGGGAGGGAGGGCAGGTGGAGGGAGCTGTATTTAAAATTGTAATCTTGGAAGCCAGAGACATTAAATTCTTAAATTTATTTTCAAGTTTTCACTGCCACCTACGAAAGGCCCTCTGGTGCATGGAGGAGCAAGCAGCTAGAAGCCAAGCCAACCCAAGTTCATTGCCACCCATGACATTCAGACAGAAGGAATGGTCGCTCTGAATTTCTTGGGGTGCAAATCTTTATGAGAGCAGACAGCCTCACCTTTCTCCTTCTGAGCAGCTGGAAGGTTTAAACTACAGGCTACCCATCAAATCTGTAACCCACGATGGCATAGGTGTTTTTAAGAAAATTACATCCACTACATAACTCTACTTCGTTAATAACGTGAAACGACGGACGCTGTTTTAAACATGAACACAAACGTCATTCAGGTACAGAACCATCACGGTAGACTATCTGCAAAACATCCCCTCGCAGAGCTGGAAAAGCTAGGCTTGCTAACTCTCCAGTCTGTTAGAAGGAAGAGCATTAATAAGGGACTTCAAGAAATTCGTGGAAAATTCTGTTGTTTAATTCCATTTTCCATCCATTTTTTGAGGTCCCCTAGTATCTAGAACTCTGTTGTGTGAGTTATACAACATAGTAAGGTAGGAGTGAAGTGGCTTAGATTTTAGCCTTTTGTTGTTCTTACAGCTAGGAATAACACTTTATTTTAAAATATTTTTGAGGCTTTGCCTAGAAAACAAAGGATTATTTTCAAGCTTTGAAAACTAATGAGATTTGTTTTGCCAAATTTTAGTACTTGTGCCCTCCCCCTTTCTAAATGGAAATGTCTACCTGTGCCTGGCCTGTACCATTACACGTTGAAAGCAGGCAATTTGTACTACAGGTTTCATAGCCCACAGATGGAGAGAAATTTTGCCCTAGGATATACAAAATATACCCATGTTTGATCTAGATAATATTAAATGAGATTTGGGGGGATGTGCTAGGGTAAATATAGTTATGCACATCAGAAGAAGCTAGAGCATGAATTTTGAAAAGTTATGTATTGAATTGTATCCCTTCCAATTATCTGTTGAGTCCTGTTTGGATGTGATCGTATTTGGAAATAGGTGGTTTCTTTTATTATATTACTGAGGCACTAAACCTACCCACTTATGAGTCAGACAAAGGCCACAATAGACAGAGTGATGCACAGGGAGAAGAGGAAGACAGAGGATGGAGACAGACACATCTATGAGGGCTGCTGGCAGCTGCTAGAAGCTGAAATAAACAAGAGGACCTCCACTCAGAACCACACCCTGAAGTCAAGACTCCTAGCCCTCTGAACTGTGAAAAAACAAATACCTGTACAACAAGAGCATTTATTTGTGCTGTACTGACATCAGGCCTTAAGTAAGTAACTGAAACAAATTTTAAAATAAAACTTTGAAAAAAAAAAAAAGAAACTTTGGAGAAATACTTACCTGAACTGCACAACCCAGTAAAAGTAAAAGCAGCTTTTTAACTTCTTCTGTGCCTTGTTCTGAAATAAAAACAACAACTAAGTACAGCATATTACTCCATTTTAATTCTCTTCCTTGCTACCTTGGGGGGGAAAGTCTTACAGATAAGATTCACAACAGTGTAACCGAAGAATGCAGTTTCTAAGGAAACACATTAAGGACTATGAGGCAGCAGATGTGTGAGTGTTTGTATGCACCATGGTGGTGAAGCAGATAAAGCAGACAAGGCTCTCCGTTTCGAAGAGCGGCGTAGATCAGACAGGTAGCTTCTGTGTAATCGAATCATTCCCTTTCCGTAAAGTTATATTAGGCTGCTCCTACAGAATCCTAATTACAAATTCATCTCCTTTCCCTAAAGAAGTATACTATACCCGTCTACCAAATTAAACACTGCTGAGATAAAGATATGCCACAAACTCAGCCACGATGGTTAACAGGTGTGGCACCTTTTAAGCCTATCGAGGTTTCTAAAATACAGAACTTAAACAAGTCACCTAGCCGTGAAACACAAGTGTCTTTCTAGGGCATTAATTCACGAAGTTCAAAACTTTACTGTCCGCTACAGCGAGGTTAGTAAAATCTAGGCACACAAGCTAGATAAAGCTAACGTCTGTCACAGAACCACAGTACATACAGGTCTGTTCAACAGCATTCAACTTGAATTTTCTTAAAGCACAGCTAACTCAAAATAAGGAACTTCACCACCAGGTCAACCACAGGTCAAGTTGAAGACAAAGTCCAAATGCTCTTTTCAAACATTTCTTCCTACTTTTCATTAAACAATCCATTTTCTAGCAAGGTTGAACGACACTAACTACCATTCCACAAATATACATACACTCCCCTGCCTTAACTTCTGCTACTACTCTGATCTCACCACCCCCAAGTGAGTGGATCACAAGCCGAGGCACCTTCTAACAGCTCTGTGTAATCTTCCATGGTCTCCAACCTGCACTCAGCTGCCAACTCGAAGCAGAGTGAATGGCTCTGTGTTTTACACACTGTAACATTCTGTACAAGGGGACCTGTTGGCACAGTGGTTAACCACTCAATAACTGCTCGTTAGTTTGAACTAACAGCTGCCCCGTTGCAGAAAAGACCTGTCTGCGCCTGTAAAGCTTAAAACCCAAGAAACTTCATGGCACAGTTCTCCTCTTACCTGTACAGTCACTATGAGTCAGAACCACCTCGAGGGCACACAGCACACATTGTCTGCACCTCTATTTTGCACTACCTCCTACACAGCGATGTCCACTAGTCTGCAGGATCACGGACTCAACCCCGATGTAACTCCAGAATAAGGGCTACTGCCTCACATCTCTGGTCCCTGTAGCTCCTTGGTGAGTACTTAGTAACTGCAGGTAGGATCGGAAACATTTACACCTCAGGGTATTTTTAAAGATTATTTGAACTCCTAATTCATTCCATCTACTTGTTATCTTCCCCTATAAAAATAATTGCTGCATTTTAGCTTTTATTTGGGTTCTATTTTTGCTTGTTTTGACTAAAGATGGGGAACAAGCGTTGGACAAAGGACAGCAGATTCAGATTATCACTGCCTAGTCCATCGCTGAAACTGTTAGGTGGCTGCTAATCTCCGTAACTGGTCAAAACTCTGAATATGTCACTGTTAAACAACAAATCTTTTCCCCCATAAATGTACATATCATACAATTCAATAGTTCAATCAGATTAAGAGTCACACAATCATCACCACAACCAGTTTTCAATTTTTTTCTTCCACTCATTGTTATTAGCTCACCATTTCCCCTCAACCTCCCCTGCCACACCCCCAAGTACTCATTAATCCAGTTAACTGTAAAGGACAAACATTTGAAGAAAATAATTTAACTGATCCAAGAAATGGCTTCTCATCTTTAGTAATATTAAGTTTAATATTACTAAATAATATTTAGATTATTTAGTATAAATTAATATATATAAATCAGTTAAACCTTAAAACAATTTTCACAATGGTAGGTAGTAGTATATAAAAATAAACCTGGAAACTTTAAAAATTATTCATTTTGATGAAAATTTATTCCTTTTTTATCACTTTTAAGATTCATTACAGAGATGTATCCATTTGGTATAGCAGGAAATATTACATGATATAAACTGTATTTACTCCCACCTACAATTTAATAGTCAACTCTTTTCTCTATAACATGGAATATCATCTCCAACTTCCCCTTTAGAGTTGTGAAAAACAATCAACACGCTTTAAGAAGAATGTGCTCTTCTTAAACATTCTATACCTAACTCACTTAGCAATGATCTCATTACAACACTCTGCATTTACAACAGTACACAAATCCACTACCTGACTATTCTACAGATCATGACATATAACTGGTAAAACACACCAAGGTGCAAGGTGAAGAGCAACACTGGCTGTAAGAGTTCGGGTTCTTTGTTAACTTGCTTGGTTGGCCCTGAACCTCAGTGGTTTGGCAGTTATATAATGATATGATTTGGCAGTTATTCAGTGGTGTAGTCATCTTCCACCTTAGGATTTGGTAAGATCATTCTCCATTTTTGCATAAAGTCAAATTTCACATGGGCAGCAGCCTGGTCTTTGATGGCTAACCGTCTCTACAGGATGGGTGGGTGTAGTATATTACATAACAACAAGACACTGTTATCACCTTATGACTATTTTAATACTTACCAGAGAAGGGATTTTTGCCGATGATTAAGACATTTGGCAATGACATCATGATCAACTGCTGTAAATTCTCCTGTACAAAGATACTCATGGTTTTTATATGGTAAATGTTGACTTTGTCATAACTATAAATTAGTTATAACTAAATTATAACTATAGGTTATACTTTAATGTTTGTGCACTTTTGTGTACTTTTTTGTAGATACGCCTCGCTTCAATAGAATGATTGTAAATAAAGGGGGGGAAAGATATGTAAGCACTTACATCTATTGTAACTTTAAAAACATTAACAAAAACTGCAATATCAAACAAATTTTAAATAATGTATATAAAATGACCTCAAAAAATAAGTGTCCACCTTGAATTAGTATCGTATTTAATATTTGAAATCTGAGTTCTATGTGCCTCACTTAAGATATCAAACAAATATCCATACTGTTCTTTGTTATTCTGCCCTGAAGAAACTAAAACATGTCTACTGATATTAAAATTAAGAGTTACTTTATGAGAAAGCCCATCTTATGAGCATCTCGTCAAAGTGAGCTCCTCCACAGTAAATGATGATGTCACTACTCTGTATGCACTAGGAGCCTTGGTGGCATAGTGAGTTACATGTTGACCTTGCCACTGCAAGGTCAACAGTTCAAACCATCTGATCTTTGGAAGAATGATCAGATTTATAGGTTCAGAAACCCAAAGGGGCAATTCTGTTCTGGTCCCATAGTGTAGTTATGAGTCAGAATCCACTTGACGGCAGTGAGCTACAGAGATCTATAATATTTATCGCCTTAAATACTATCATACTTTTAATGAGAATTTATGTACATTCTGATACTATAGGATAAGAAATAACAATGCTTTCCAATTACTCCTTTAGGTATTACATAAAATATGCACCTTTTGTTTGTACACCACCTCATCCTGAGGAAATAAAGGAGATTGTTCTCTCTCTCTGCCATTACAACCACCGGCTACAGAGTCTGGAATGAATTAGCCTACAAGATTGATGGTTTCCATGGAATATTACAGAATCTTTCTAAGATTATAGCAGTAACTAATAGTTTCTTTATAATATGACTTCCAACTATCTGTTCATATATATTTTAGAATAAGCAACTATTTTAAAGAAATATTTTTTAATACTATGAAAAGGAAACGTGCTGCTGTTTAAAGTTGTCTAATTGTAGCTCCACTGAAGCATATTCCAGTAGCCAAGAGTGACATGATACCACGTGCTAGTTAGACTTAGCCACATATTGAAATGCCTTATGGTAACATACACAAGGTTTAAAATGTGCTTTTACTCAGTAGTTCAAACCACCAGTACTCGGTTGGTTATGACGCAATGGTCTTATAACTAACTACACAAACAGAGCAGAACTATGCCTTAGGGTTCCTGAGACTTCTCCTGATAGCTTTTATTCTTTTAAAGAAGTGCATACACAGGCAGACAGACGTGTGTGAAGAGGAGCACTGATGGCACAGAAGTTATGCAATGTACTGCTAATTGCAAGGTCACCAGTTTGAAACCACCAGGTGTTCTGCAGGGCAAAAAACAAAGTTCTCTACTCACATAAAGAGTTAGTATCGTCGAGGCTAGAGTCATGCTTGGGCACTGGTTATTGCCTTGGTGTGCTAGAGCCCTCGCAGAGTAAGTGCTGACCTTATTCACTGGCTGTGCGTCTCGTGGCACAGTCAGTCACCAGGTTAGCGACATGCCTCAGGTTGATACCTAGGCAAGCTTGGTTAACAGTGTGTGCAATTTCTATAAACTACTGTGAAGTTAGAGTTCCCATTTTGGGCCTATGAAATGAGATGGGGCCTTGCCTCCACATATTAGCTGCTTGTTAAAAAGCTGGTCATAACACTACACTCCTGTGTAACCACTGTGGGGCCCACTGATTTGGTGATGAGCCTAGTTTCTTGATTGGGTGAACCAAATGGTGGTTTTTTTTCTCCCCAGAAAAAAAAAAGTTAGTATCACATCAGACAAGGGCACAGAAGAGGGGATCAAAAAGTCAAGCACAAATCGAAATATCAAGATATACCTGACTTAAAAAAAAACACAAAGGAGTCATACGAGGAAAACTGACACTATTACAAGAAACCAAGAGTGACCTCAACAAATGGAAGAATATCCCATGCTCGTGGATTGGAAGACTCAATATAGTAAAGATGTCAGTTCTGCCAAAGGCACTATATAAGTTTAATGCTATCTTAATGCAAATCCTATCGTCTTTCTTCAAAGAATTGGGAAAACTGATTACCAACTTCATATGGAGAAGGAAGAAGCCCAGAATTAGCAGAGAACTCCTCAAGAAGAAGGAGAAAGTGGGAGGGCTTGCTTTACCTGACTTTAGCATGTATTATACAGCCACTGTGGTCAAAACAGCATAGTATTGGTACAATGACAGATATTCAGACCAATGGAAAAGAACTGAAAACCCAGAAATAAATCATCAGCATACAGATCTTTGATAAGGGCTGAAAAAAAAATCAAATGGGAAGCAGATGCCCTCTTCAACAAGTAGAGCTAGAAAAAATGGAAATCTACCTGCAGAAAAATGAAGCAAGATCCTTATCTCACTCCATGCACAAGAATAAACTCAAGGTGGATCACAGACCTCGAGGTAAAACCCCGAACTATTGGGGCCATCAGCGAGGGAACTGGGACAAACCTGAGAACTTTGGCGCAAGGAATAGACTGACTATCGGGAATAGGGTAGGACACAAACACAGAGGAGGCACAAATTTACAAGTGGGATCTACTGAAGACAAAACACCTGTGTACATTGAAAGAATTCACCAGGAGAGTAATAAGAGATCCCATGGACTCGGAAAACATCTTTAACAATAATGCATCAGAAAAAGGCCTTATTACTAAAATCTACAGTACTCTCTTAGTTTCCAGAAAGAAAAAAAACTAATTGACCACTGAGGAGGCACTGTGGCAAAGGACCTGAACAGAAGTTTCACACAGGCAGAAATCCAAATGGCCAATAAACATATGAGGAAATGTTCCTGATCATTAGCCATAAGAGAAATGCAAATTAAAACAACGAGATACCACCTAACACCCTCAAAGAGAGCACAATTCAAAAAAGCTAAAAGCAACAAGTATTAGAGGGGCTGTGGGAAGATAGGCACTCTCTTCCACTGCTGGTGGACCTGAAGGTATATACAGCCACTGTGGAAATCAATTTGGCAATATCTGAAACAGATGGAAATAGAGCTACTATCTGACCCAGCAATCCCCCTACTGGGCATATACCCAGAAGAGGAAAGACAAACCACGGCCAGACATGTGTGCTCCACTATTTATTGTGGCACAGTTCACAAATGCAAGGAGTTGGAAAAGAGCCAAATATGCATCACCAGACAAATAGATTAAAGAAATGTGGTACATACATACAATGGAGTACTACGCATCTCTAAAAAGCAACGATGAACTCATGAAGGACATCACTGTATGCTAGAAACTAAAGGAAATTAGGCTAAGCAAAGTAAGCCAAGCACAAAGGACAAGTACAACATGAGTCTGCTGAGGTAAGCTTAAAAATGCAAATGAGGATAGGGAAAAGGTTACTGTATACATACATTCCTGGGGTGAAGTCCAGGTAGTATGGGAGGGGCCAGACCCAATTCAGGGATACATATGGTACCCAACTAAAAAGGAGGGGGAAAGGAAGGAAGGAAGGAAGGAAGGAAGGAAGGAAGGAAGGAAGGAAGGAAGGAAGGAAGGAAGGAAGGATGGACGGATAGATCGGTAGTGGGGAAACAAGGCACTAAGCCACCCAAGGGGAGGGTGTTGTTTCTATCTTCACAGGAGAGAGGGAGAGGGACCAAACATCAACCTGGAGTGCCAAGAAGTGAATGCAACCTACCGGAAACCTTTAAGAGTGGTCTTCGGCACCCACTCCCCTCCCTAAAGAAGAATTCACTTCATAAGACAACACTGAAGCTACAGCTCAGGGAGAGGGGTGCATCTGATCACAGCACACAGAGCAAAGGAAGAGGGAAGGAGAGTGAGTGGAACACATCCTGGCCCACCAAGCCCCGAGGACCATATACCTGCTCAGAGTAGCTAATGCACAGAGAGGACCATAGGGCCAGCCCCACTCCGAGACACAACGTCCCTCACTGACCCATAGTGCTACGAGGGACAACACTGGAGGCACAGTGCAGGAACTGTGCCTGATCTGACCTCACCACACCAGGATGTAACGCTAAGTGCATGTAACTGAACATCAAGGGGAGCAAAGCAATTAAGTTCCCGGGGAATACTAAAAAAATAGTCTTTGGGGCCAGGGTGTGGCACCCCATCAGACTCGACCAGAAAACATTCTTAAAGGCCAACAAACAGACCTAAACTATTTACAGGGTTTCCTTTTTTTGTTATTGGTATTTTTTCCTTCTGTTGTTTTGTTTCGCTGTCTTGTTTTTGTGCTTATTGTTGTCTCTGCATATCTATCTAGATAAGATGGGAGGGATAAACAATCAGGAGAAGCAAACAATGGGACCAACGGTTGGGGGGATATGGGAGAAGGGGAGGTGGGCAGGAGGATGTGGGTGTTAACAAACCCAGGGACAAGGGAACAACAAATGATCTAAAATCGATGGCAAGGAGGGAATAGGAAGCCTGGTAGGGCTTGATCAAGGGCAATGTAGCCAAGAGGAATGACAGAAATCCAAGTGAAGGCTGAACATGAGAGTCACACAAGAGAAAAGTAAAAGGAAATAAAGGAAGGAACTAGGAGACTAAGGGCAACTTATAGAGGTCTAAATACTGGCATGTACATATGTAAACATATTTATATATAATGATAGGGAAATAGATCTACGTAGATATATTTCAAGTATTAAGGTATCAGACAGACATTAGGCCTCTACTCAAAGTACTCCCTCAACACAATTACACTTTGTTCTAATAACCTAGCATTCTGTGATGCTCAGCTTCCTGACATGAGATCACTGAAGGGAAAATTGGGTCCCTACGAAAATGTGATGAAGAAAGCTGATGGTGCCCAGCTATCAAAAGACAGAGCATCTCGAGTCCAAAAGGATTGAAGACAAACAAGTGGCCATCTAGCTGTAAAGCAACAAAGTCCACATGGAAGAAGCACACCAGCCTGTGTGATCATGAGGTGTCGATGGGATCAGGTTATCAGACATCAAAGACACAGAACAAAAAAACTTATCAATGTGAATGAGGGGGAGTGCAGAGGTGCAACCCAAAGCCCATCTGTAGACAAGTGGACACCCCTTACAGAAAGGTCACAAGAAAGAGACGAACCAGTGAGGGTGCAGTACAGAAACGATGAAACATACAACTTTCCTCTAATTCTTGAATGCTTCCTGCCCATCACTATCATGATCCCAATTCTACCTTATAAATGCGGGTAAACCAGAACACATACACAGGTATAGATAAGTGATGGAAACACAGGAAATCTAGAACAGATAAACCCTTCAGGACCAATAATGAGAGTACAGATACCAGGAGGGGAAGGGGAAGGGAAAGGTGGGAGAAAGGGGAATCAGATCACAATGATCTACATATAACCTTCTCCTTGGGGAACGGACAACAGAAAATCAGGGAAAGGGAAATACCGGTTAGTGTAAGACATGAAAAAGTAATAAATTTATCAATTATCAAGGATTAGTGGGGGAGGGGAGAAACTGAGGAGTGGATACCAAGGGCTCAAGTAGAAAGAAAATGTTCTGAAAATGATGATGGCAACAAATATACAAATGTGCTTGACACAATGTATGTATGTATGTATGTATGTATGTATGTATGTATTTTGAAAAGAGCTGTATGAGTCTCCAATAAAATGATTCAAAAAATTAAAAAATAAAACACATGATTTTTTTTTTTTAAGTATCAGAACAGAAAACCGACTACAATGTTCGAAGTATAACCCTGCCCCCTTACCTCCCGGGGACAAACAGAAAGTTGTCCAAACAGAGACAGTAGACAGTGTAAGATATGAAAATAATAATTTATAATTTACCAGGGGTCTATGAGGTGTGAGGGTAAGGGAGGGAGGGGTAAAAATGGGGAGCCGATACTAAGGATTCAAACAGAAAGAGTTGAAAAATTATGATGGCAACATATATACAAATGTGTTTGATACAACTGATATATGGATTGTGTAAGAGCTGTAAGTGTGTCTCAGAAACCCAGAGGGGCAGTGCTACCCTGGCCTATGGGGTTGCTAACGGCTACAATGGGCTCAATGGCAGTGAGATGTACACACTTACCAAGCAGTCACTGTCCTATTACATAAGTGGAGATTTTAAAAATCAAAGCAAGCACTTTTAAATTCTCTCAAATTAAGAAATGCTTGTGTTAATTCAAAAACTTTCCAGAGTAAAGATAGTAATAGTCTTTGACACCACGTATTCTAGTGTGAGATGAGTCACAACTGACGACTTCATCAACTAGGAACCATCGGCACATTCACAAGCCAGTCTGGCTTATTGGTTTAGTGGGCCCCGACCCTTTTGGGAGTCGAATGACCCTTTCACAGGGGCCATCTACTACATCCAGCATATCAGATATTTGCATTACAATTCATAACAGCAGCAAAATTACGGTTATGAAGTAGCAATGAAAATAATGCTATGGTTGGAGGGTCACCACAACCTGAGGAATGGTATTAAAGGGTCACAGCATTCGGAAGGTTGAGAATCACTGCTCTAAAACATTCTAAGAGAACACATTAAGTCATAAGCACCGCTGTCCAAGTAAAGGCCAATCTTCAATACACACACCCCTTTCTGTCCTTCCTCAGCTGGCTCCCCACCTACCTGACAGCCTCAGCCTCTTTGCCACAAAGAAGAAAGCAGTATGATAGCCCTTCATACCACACGGCATCTCTAATGACTTCACGTGCTGATAAAATTTGATCTTTACAATATAGACTTTAAATGTTTTTGGACCACTCAGATTACCATAATAAACTGCCAACTTCAAAATCCATTTTCAGTTCATCTAAAAATGTACTCTAGTACGAGTGGAATTTGAATGTCTGGTAGAATATAAATGCCTAGGCTTAAATGTCAGCTCTGTGATTGACTTATATATGTGACCTCTGTGGGGAGGGTAGACAATGAAACAATAAATAGAAGTAGTATTAAAAATGATTATGATCATTAAGCATTGAAGCTAATGGGAAAAGTTTACCTTTATTTTAATTTCTAATTGTTCATTTTAAGTTATGTTAGGTAACTGTGACACAACTAAGTGTGATTTAAAAACAAACACAAGCAAACATTTCAAATTCTCTATTTAGTTCTCCTGGTGGGTTACGCATTAGGCTGCTTACTAAGGAAGGACCAGCAACTCAAACCCAGCAGCTGCTCTGCAGGAGAAAAGACCAGGCTTTCTGCTCCCACAGACTTAAAGCCTCAGAAACACACAGGAGCAGTTAGTTCTACTCTGTGCTACAGAGTAGCCCGGAGTTAGAATCGACCAGATGGCAATGAGTTTAGTTTGATTATTCAAATTGGGAGAATCCTGGTATCGGATTTTAGCTTGGCTGCCCGGAAAGACTGGCAGTTCAAACACAAGAGCCGTGATGTGGAAAAAGACGCATCAGTCTACTTCCACAAAGATTACAGCTTTAGAAATTCTGTTGGGCAGTTAGCCATACTGGGTCCTACAGAGCCTCTATGAGCCAGCACAGCCTGACAGAAAGTGAGTTTCTTTGTTGAGTTTTTCAAATCAAAGAGAAAGCCTCCATAACATTTCATCAGAGCACTAAGTTAGATAGCACTCATTTCTGACAAAGGTCTGGGTTCACTTTCCTATCCTAAACTGCAGTCAGCAATAAAATCCCATGACTAAAACCACACATTTTTGTAGGTTAAATATGGTTCAATGACAATACCTTGAGAGGTTCACCAAATCTGTTTTTAAAATTCAATTCTCATTTGCATTTGTCACACTATAAATTTTTCCCTACATCTGTGTTACTAATGAAAATAGAACTATTTTACCATATTGTAAGAGTCTAAAGAAACAAATTAAATGATTGGAAATCAAAAGAAGAAAGATCTGCTCAAAGCATCAAAACCTAATGAGACATAAAGCAATTGTTATAAACCAGACATAGGGTCTGGTTTTCCCTGCTACTGAATTTTATTAGTAATCCACATGTCACTTATTTTAACAGATGCTGAGGAAAAATCTAAAAAGTATCTGCCTTCCGTAGTAACTAGAATAATGGTACTAGATCCGATTTTATTAGTGACATTATTTCATGCAAAAAGTTTCTAATAAATTTAGATTTCCTCGTTTTAAAGTGTTTTTCCCCCTTTTAGACCTCAAATGATGTAGAACAGCAATGGCAGTTGAAGAATTGTTTTGGTTTTTAAATTTTTCATTTAGTACTTAAACTCCATGCAATTTAATCAAGTCCAACACTAACTCCCAACAGAGGGATAAAATGAACTAATATGTTACATGTAAACTATGCCAGTATGAAATTTACTCTCACCCTCACTTGCAAGTGAAAGATGGAACTTGAGTACAGAACTGACACACTGGAATTACGGGGCTAGTCAAAACTATAGAAAGGGTCATGGACCATCAAAAGAACAAACAAATCTGTTTTGGAAGAGGTACAGTCAGAATGGTTCCTAGAATCCAGGATGGCAAGACTTTACCTTCGGACATGTTATCATGAGAGACTAGTCCCTGGAAAAAAGGGCATCAGGCTTGGTAGAGGGTTGGTGAAGAAGAGGAAGACCCTCAATCAGATTTACGGACACAGTGGCTACAACAATGGACTCCAACCACACATGGTGAGGCCGGCGCAGGACCGGGTGGGGTGCTACTCTGCCAGGGCCACCATAACAGCATGGAACCGAGAATCACTCACAGGAATAAAAGTAGCTTCATAAAAATCACACCTAGTTAACCTACCTAGCACATTTAACTTATTTTCTGCTATAAAAGTTTTAAATACTTATTCTTAAGATGAAGAGATGCTATTTGGAAAGGTCTGAACATAATAAAGTTTATGTACATATTCTCTGGTAATCTAATGTTCTCACATGACTACCACATTGTTCTTATGTTATTTTGGTCAGTTTCTTACTTTTCTATATTTTCTAACTGCTAGAACATTAAGTTATATATAAGTCATGCCCTGTTCCGAGTCTACATGGAAGAAGCACATGAGCCTTTGTGACACAAGGACTGTAAAAATTATTACCCAAATCTGAAGAAGGGAATGGTAGCTGAGTTCACATTGTGGACACCTGGTTTGCAGGTTATGGATGACAGTGGAAGCCCACAATCCATTTGCAGGTTGCAAACATCGATTAAGTCTCCAGCAAACCTCTGTGATCTTAATTGAGGAGTATGAATAGCCCTGTCACCAGAGAGCACTGAAAGTCCATTATGCAAGACAAATGCTAAAATGTAATATATTATTTGATTTCCCCTGACGCATTTTAAAGTTCTTTCATTAAAAAAAAAAAAAAGGTAAAGGGGAAATACACACGGATGAAGCCCCTGGAGAATTTCTTCTGACCATGGACCAGTGGTGTGAATTGCCTTGCTAACATGCAGAATCCCCAGGAAAGCAGATCACCGAAGATGCACTTAGGCTGAAAGTTAGTACCTTATAGTTGATCTCCATTATGATTCATTTAAATTTGTTTTAGTTTTTAATATTTCCTGCTTTCCTTTCAATTGAGGCTTGTATGTTTTACTGAGTTATTCTTCTAAGTTTTGGGGTATTTTTCCTGTTTTTCAAAATGTCTTCCAGTATATGAAATCCCGGATAAGCATATCTATAGAGACAGTAACAGTAACTGCATTAATGGCCCCTTGAGTGTACGGCCGGGGAAAGGGTAGGGAAGAGCTAATAGTGATGGGTACAAGAAGGAAGAAAAAGTTCTAAAACTATTATGGTGATGATGGTATAACTCTTCTAGATGTAACTGGATTATTTGTATATGTGAACTGTATATGAATAAAATTGTGGAAGGAAAAAAGTTAAAAATGTTGTGCACTATTACCCCTAATAAAATGTAAAAAATAACAAAAAAAAAACCATATGGCTCTTAAGTTTATCTACCACGACTGAAAAGAGATACAAAAATAGCTACCACCCGACTTAAACAAATCTCGTAGGGCATCCTGTCAATTTTCTTTTCATGTTGGGAATCATTTGTAAGATGATTCTGGTTTTTTTTCTTTTCTTTTTAAAATCATTTTATTGGGGCTCGTACAACTCATATCACAATCCATACATCCATCCATTGGCACATTTGTTGCCATCATTCTTAAAATAAATGCTTTCTACTTGAGCCCTTGGTATCAGCTCATTTTTTCTCCCTCCTCCACAACACCCTCCATCACGAACCCATGATAATTTAATAATTATTATTTTTGTCATGCTTTACACTGTCTGACATCTCCCTTCACCCACTTTTCTGTTATCTGTCCCCAAAGAAGGGGGTGATATAGAAGTCATTGTGATCAGTTCCCTCTTTCTACCACACCTCCCCCTTACCCTCCTAGTATCTCCACTCTCATTATTGGTTCTGAGGGGTTATCTGCCCTGGAATCTCTGTTTTTGCAGTTCTTATCTATACCAGTGTATACATACTCTGGCCTAGTCGGATTTGTAAGGTAGAACTGGGATCACGATAGTGGGGTGGAAGCAAGCATTAAAGAACTAGAGGAAAGCTGTATTTTTCATCGGTGCTATAATGCACCCTGACTAGCTCGTCTGCTGCCCAAAACCCTTCTGTAAGGGGATGTCCAGTTGCCTGCAGATGTGCTTTGGGTCCCACTCTGCACCCCCCTCAGTCACAATGATATGATTTTTTGTTCTTTGATGCCTGATACATGATCCCATCGACACCTCGTGTTCACACAGGCTGGTGTGTTTCTTCCACGTAGGCTTTGTTCCTTCTCAGCTAGATGATGGCCTCTTGTTTACCTTCAAGCCTTTAAGACCCCGGATGCTTTATCTTTTAATAGCCGGGCACCATCAGCTTTCTTCACATTTGCTTATTCACCCGCTTTGTCTTCAGCAATCAAGTTGGGAAGGTGAGCATCATGGAATGTCAGTTTAATAGAACAAAGTGTTCATGCATTGAGGGAGTACTTGAGTAGAAGCCCAATGCCCATCTGTTACCTTAATACTAAATCTATAAATGTATGTACATACAGCTATTTCCCCATCATCATATATATATGCACATATGTACATGCCTATATTTTGACCTCTATAAATACCCTCTGTGTCCTAGTTCTTTCCTCTATTTCCTATGACTTTCCTCTTTTCCCACTATCATGCTCAGCCTTCATTTGGGATTCAGTAATTCCTCTTGGTTACATTGCCCTTGATCAAGCCCACCAGGCCTCCTACACTCTCCTCCTCACAGTTGATTTTGGATCACTTGTTGTTCCCCTATCCCTGGGTTTGTTAACACCTACTTCCTCCAGCCCATCTCCCCCTCTCCCATGCTCTCCCCCACCGTCAGTCCCGTTTTCTCCTCCAGATTGTTTATCCTGCCTATCCTATCTAGATAGACCTGCAGAGATAATAAAATGCACACAAAAAACACGACAGAGCAAAGCAAAGCAACAAAACAAGAAAAAAATACCAATGACCAAAATAAAAGAGAAAAGCCTGTAAATAGTTCAAGGTCTGTTTGTTGACCTTTAGGAGTGTTTTCTGGTCAATTCTGATTGGGTGCCATGGCCTGACACCAAAGTATTTTTGGAATTCCCAAGGACTTCATTGCTTTCTTCCTTTGCTGTTCTGTTGCACGCCCTTAGTGTTTTGCCTCAGTGTGGTGGAGTCAGATCAGATGCAGTTGCCACACTGTGTTTCCAGTGTTGTCCCCATGTAGGGCAATGGGTCAGTGAGGGATGTCATGTCTCGTACTAGGGCCAGCCATATAGTATACTCTTTGTGCATTGGCTGTTCTGGGCAGGAATATTATCCTCAAGGGTTGGTTGGCCAGGATGTGTTCCACTCCCTCCCCCTTCATTTGCTCTTATGTGCTCTGATCAGATGCACCCCTCTCCCTGAGCTGTAGCTTCAGTGCTGCCCTATGAAGTGAATTCCTCTGGATGGAGGGGGATAGGTGTCAATGTAGTTAGGATTAGAGCCAGCCCCAAAGACCACTCTTAATGGTTCCTGGTAGATTGTCCTGTTGACTTTTCTCTAGTTCTCTTATCAATCATAAGTCTTTCTTCCTGTTCCATGCATGCATTTATTACTACGAAACTTCCTCTGATAACTGCCATTGCTGTGACACGTAAGTTTTGGTACATTGTGTTCTCATTCTCGTTGGGTTTCTAGAAATTTCCTAATTTCATCTCTGATCTGGGCTAGTACACACTCCTCCTTTTGCAATAGAGTTATTCATCCTCCAATTGTTTGCTCGTTTTTTTCATCTTCCTTTTGTTGATTTCCAGCCTATGGCACAGTGGTCAGAGAGAGAGTTCTGTATGATAACAATATGCTTAAATTTAATCTTAGAATATTTGCCATGTGAGCTTGAAAAGAATGTGAATTTTTTTGTTATTTAGATAAAGAGCTCTATAAATATCTATTATATCAAATTGTCTAGTTGTAGTGTTTAGATCTCTAGCCACCTTGTTGAGTTTCTTTCCCTGTGATCTATCTTTCTCATAGAACGGTGTATGAAGTCACCTACTGTAATTGTTGAGCCTGTGATTTCTTTTCTCATCTTTTGGAGCATTTGGTTGACTATTCAGCAGGTCTTTCATTCTGGGAATATATGTTTAAAATGCTTAGTGGTTCTTTATCTACCATTCCCTGTAAGATGACCCTGGACGTATAAGACACCATGAAAATATTGAAGACATAAATTTTTCTATTTTAACCTGCCCAAATTCACTTTTCCTTAGTGCATGTCAGAAGGAATCCTGGTGACATGATGGTTTAAACATTCAGCTGCAAACCAAAAGGTCAGAGGTTCAACTCAGCAGATTTGTGGCCTTGAGAACTCTATGAGGCAAATCATACCACACTCAATCTGAGTGGGAACCAGCTTAAGGGCAAAGGGTGGAAAATCATTATAATCCAAGTGTACTTAAATAATGCACCTCAAACTCTCTATTTGATTGGTTGTATGATTAAGAAATTGGTTGTATGTATAAGAAATATTTTAAATCATTTTTATAAAGACTTCTGGAAAACAAACAGGATTTCCAACAGGTGAAGAGAGTTAAATTATTTGATTTCATGAACTTGAAGTCTCATCTAGTAAACCATGAATGCTATGTCTATCTTGATAATAAACTCACTGCCATCGAGTCAAACAAAACTTCTCATAGCAACCCGACATAGGGTTTTTGAGGCTGTAAATATTTGTGGGAACAAACGCCTCACCTTTCTCCTGTAGTGCATTTGATGGATTCAAACCACTGGCCTTGTAGTTAGCATCCAATGCTTACTGGACAGCATCAGCAGGTTATCTTTTTGACAATATATGAGAATTTTTAAAATTTACTTATTTAATTCTGTCTCAAGATAACTGATCTATTTTTAAGACTAATTAAAAGTGTGTTAGAATATTTTATGGAAAAAAACATGAAATATTTTGGGGCTGAGGCGGCAAGCTGGCTCAACAGAAAGCACACTAGGGAGTGACAAGGGAGGGATCTAAGCCCTCAGTAAGGCTGTAGGAGTTCCTGAGTGACAAAAATGGCTAATTACTTGACCCCAGTGAAAAACCGACACTGTAAAGTCACCCAACAGCAACTAACAGTAATTTTTTCCCGTAGGTCTCTTAAGTAAGATGGACAAAAGTTTAAATTATGATGAAGTTGTATTAAAACAAAAAACTCTTTTGCCCTGGAGTCGATTCTTACCCCCCAAGGCTACAAGATGGAGTAGACTTGCCCCTCCGAGTTTCTAAGGCTGTAAATCTCTATGAAAGCACTCTGCGTAATCTTCCTTCCAGAAAGCATCTGTAGGTTCAAACTCCAAACAGTACTGTACCCCCAGGGCTTGTCTGATAAACACAGACGTGTCTATTACCCAAAAATATCCAATAAAATATTCCAAAAAACCTTAGCACACCTGAGAAAACTCTATTATTGATTACCACCTTTGTTAAAAAGCATGCAATACGAGGTTGGCGATCCTGACAGCTGCAGATAGTGCTATGTAATCTGTCATGACCCTGAACTAGTCCATTGGTATTCAAGACTCATGAGAAGAACAGGGTATAACCGACCCTGCAACAAACAAGGAAATATTTATGAATGTGTCTAAATCAAATGGTGACAAGGACAAAAATCATCCATTTAAATATCATCTAAGCTGGCGTTTCTCAATCTTGGTACTAATAATAGTTTAATCTGAATAACCTTGTTGCTGTCCAAAATTCCAATCAGTGGTTTAAAACAGAATATTTACTACTGATGAGAAGTAGGCAATTTTGTAAACTAGAGAGAGTATCTGGAAAAACATATTCAGAATGAAACACCAAGCTTGGCAACGTAAAAGAAAGCTTACTGAAATGGAGGATGAGCCAGAAAGCCCAACATACAGGGTAAGTCTAAAAGCACTGCTACAAAAGCATACTCACTACCTTCATGACATGAAAATATCAAGATGTCAAGCTAACGATCTCAACATATCCTCTATCTAAGTCCATACCTTTCCAAACAAGGCTTCCATTTCTCTAACCCTTTCCTGAAGAAGTCTGTATCCTGTGAGTCATGCCAAAACAGTACTCTTGGCTTCCACAAGGAACTCAAAGCATGCTCTTTTAAACACTGCTTAAGTTTGGAGACAAAGTTTGAAGGGGCAAGATCAGGGGCATAGGGAGAGTGGGCACAGGGTTCTTAGGACAGATGAGCAAGTGCATGGTCACAACAAAAAGTAACTCCTTCTATGCAATTTTCCTAGCCGCCTTCTCCCCGATGCCCTTTTCAATTTTCCTCAACTTCTCTCTAGTACGTGAGCGATCATCCTGTGTCCCCAGAAAAAAATCTACTGGGATTACCCCTCCTGAGTCCCCCACAAAAACCGTCGCCAGGATCTCTGAGAAGACCTCGTTTCCTCAAATTGAACTGGCCCAGAAGATCCCTTCAGAGGTCACTGTTTTTGCTTAAGTTTTATTGGCATGTAATTCACGTATAATACAATTTAATGTCATAGTAAGTAGGGTTACGCAGGGATCACCACATTCAATTTCAGAACACTGTCTTCTCGGACTCGTTGTTAGCTTCCCGTTTCCCCACAACCTCCCCTGCCATGCCCTTGGGTAATTAATAATCCGGGTACTGTTTCAAGAGATAATCTATCTTGGATTTCACATAGAGAAAATCACACAGAACACAAATAGGAAGCGAGCAAAAAGAAAAAGCCAACAACATGATATACAAAACAGAAAAAGACTTCAATGGAGATGCAGAAAACATTAAAACTGAAAAAGCTTAAAAATAAGTCAAAATGTTAAGTCAAATAATAAGCTGTTACATTTTAACCTAACTACATCTGCCACAAGAGACTTCACAATGCTCTCTGCTGAGCACGGCTACTCACATGCCTGGACTACGGTCAGAGAGGAGTCACCAGAGGCTCAATCCATGTGGGGCCCTGCTTCCACTGGCCTTCAGCAAACTGGCTATTCAGAATTTAAGTTTTGATATGTTCCCTCCAGATTCGAAGTTTATTACTTGTAATCCTTGTGTCACACTGGCTGGTGTACTTCTTCCTTGTAGACTTAAATTGATGCCTCACTTAAATGGCTACTGCTTATTTTAAGACAATTCTTCAAGACCCACAAGCACTATTAGTTCTGAGAGCCAGGCATCACCTGATTTCTTCACCACACTTTGCCTATACCACTCAGAACTTCAGTGATCTCTGATTGTCTTTGGGGCCAGAGTTAAGGGTGAGCCCCAAATCCATTCATATATGTATGGTTTATGTATGTCTCTGGTTCAGTCATGATAAATCATGATAAAAAGACATCATTATATCATTTTATGATAGAGAACATTATAAATCACCCCTCTGGGTAAGGTAGATAAGGCAAAATCTATTAATTGTGTTATTCATTTAGCCAATGGTACATAACTTAAAATGCTACCAAGAAAAGGCTGGCTTTACAAAGCACAATACATTAATTGTTCACTTATACAGATTAAACTCTAAAGTGACTGTTTAATCATATAGACAATGGAGATTGATGAAAGGGGAAAAAATTCAGTAACACTCATTCACAAAGGTAAAGCCATGCCTCCCAGACTAAGACACATCATAAAAAGTAAGGAAATCATTGAAACAGTAACTGTATGGTACTCTTGGTTCACCATTCATTGAGCACACACCAAGCAAAACATCCAAAATGATGTCTGAAGTCCCTGTTTGAACTGGACCTGTTTGAAAAGCACAGAGTGTGTTAATGAGAACCTACCTGTCTGCAGCCATCCCCTAAGCAAGACATGTTTTAAAGGGTTTTATTTGGAATAAACCTGTGTGTGAATGAGTGAGACCCTAACAGTAATACGTATGGCTTTTCTTCATGTAATGATTAAGAAGAGCTGAAGATCAGAATGACAGAGTAAGGAAGAAAATACTAGAAGAAGCTACATTAAAAATAGCCAAGTCATTTCGTTAAGGAATGAAGACTACTGTAATAGGTAGGTTTGATGTGCCAACCTAGCCAATAAACAGATGTGGGATTAATAAGGTTGCAGTTTAATTGAAGGGCAAGGAGATAAATGGCTCCGCGAGAGTCACTTTTCTGTCTCTTTCTCTCTGATGATTAGGCCAGTGTGCAGCTACCTTAGCTAGTTCTCTGCCTCTACTTGCAAGCTACACTACCTGTGAGACACCCAACCTGTGGCCTGTGTCACTGTAGTTTGAGGTTCCATCAAGACTTGCTTTGCCACACTACTAATGTATACATCACTTTAGCTGGGGAATGTCAGACCCTGTCAGCTGGCTGACTGTTGGTGACCTTCGCTGCTGTTTGCTACCTGTGGCCATACTCCCTATATTGCTTTACAGAAGACTCAGCTGTCTGCTTCCTTGACTTGCACCCAGCAGCCTTTGTGAGTTGAACTGAGCCATTTGTACTGCTCTATGGATTAATTAGCTGTTTATTTTTTATGTTGTACATTTATTCTTTCTATCTATCTATCTATCTATCTATCTATCTATCTATCTATCTATCTATATCCTAAATCTTAAGTGTCCTGGTTTTGTTTTTCTAGAGAACCCTGTCTAACACAAAGACATTTATGTAGAGCAACACATATAAAATCCTGCTGGGATCTGTAAATTGAGTTTTCATTAGAAATAAATCCCTATTTCTTTCTTTTAAAAAAAATGCCAAGAAGGGGAGGGGGGAAGACTGTTAAGTAAAATATCAATAAAAATTTAAGACTGATAGCTGACTTTTCCGGCGTAAAGAGAAATTCAGATATAAATATATTAAATCTTCATTTTTCAACCTAGAACTACTTACCCAGCAAAATTATATTTTAAGAACAAGGATAAAATAAAAGTATTTTTCAGAAACACAGTGTTGAAAACATGCATGAGTAGAAAGAGGAAAGGAAAATATGTAGCTTTAGCTGACAAAACGCTGACTTTATTTACTTAATAGTACATTTAATATCACATTTATGTGATTGATAAAGACAGAATGGATGGAAGCCCAAAATACATTTGCAGGAGCTACACAGAAACTAAACTCCTGTGATTTCCCTCTAACTCAGTGGTTCTCAACCTTCCTAATGCTACCACCCTTTAATACAGTTCCTCGTGTTGTAGTAAGCCCCCAACGATAAAATTATTTTCACTGCTACTTCATAACTGTAATTTTGCTACTGTTATGAATCGGGCAACCCCTGTGAAAGGGTCGTTTGACCTCCAAAGGAGTTGCGACCCACAGGTTGAGAACCGCTGCTCTAACCATAATTGAGGGTGGCCAGCCAACTATATGGGATTAAATGATAAATCTAATTGACTGGTTAAAACCTTGTCATTTGATTTCCCTTTTGAGACACTGTGCACTTGATCCTGGTTTTTATTATTTTGTGTTGACCCCCCGCCCCCACAATTATTAGGGTTTATCTCTGTTGTGTTTTGTGATTGTTGGTAGTCTTGTTGACTCCACTAAGTATTTTTCTATGGTTTTCAGTATATGAAACCCAGAATAGTTGAACTTACAGGGTCAATAACTGGAATAAGGGTTGCTGAGGGGTATGGCATAGGAGTGGGGGCAGCTGCTATCAAGGAGTTCAAGTGGAACACTTTTTGAAACTGACTATGGGCAGTGATTATACAATATTGCTTGATGTGAGTGAACCATGGAAAGGTATGATAACTCGATTAGCTCCTAATAAAATGGTTTGGAAAAGAAAAAAAAGAATGAAAATAAAAGATAAAAATAGCATTTAAGTCCTAAAGGGGCAATGACTGTAAGTAAAGCACCCTAAGGTCACAGTACTAATCTATAAACTGGTAATGCTCTTGGTAACGTCTGGCCTTTGTCATGTTAAATACGAAAGGTATCATTTCTGGAGTAGTTTCCAAGTAAACAAAAAAATTTAAACTAGTAGAGAAAATAAAGTCTCCAAACTCAGCAGTCACTATACAACTATTACTGATAAAAGTTTTAATTCTTTAAAAGTATTTAAAACATTTTAAATCATTGCACCCAATCCAGTAACAGCTAGTTTCAAAGCATATAAAGTAAAACCTGACAAATCTAGCACCATAATGGAAGGTTTCAACCCTTTCTCCATAACTGATAGCTCAATAGTAAAATTAATAAAAATGAAAACGAATTGAACAACACAAGTAAGAAACATGTCTGCTCTAATTCTGTACCCCAACAACTGGAGAAGGCATATGAGTTTCAAGCAAATAGAAATTTTAATGAAAACATTAGATTCTAGATAAAGAAAAATAATTATTTAGATAAAAAAATTAGTATCATCCAGATCATATTACTTGACCAAGAACAAAAATGATGACTTGGAAAATACTATATATTTATAAACATTAAGCATGGTTCTAAATAATTCATAAGTGAAAAGGAATAGTAGAAATGAGAAAATATTTTAAAATAAACATTTAAAAAAAGAACACAATATATTAAAATTTTTTCAACCACGTGACTAGACTGGAAAACACTCGTAAAGGCCAACAAACAGACCCTTAACTATTTATAGGCTTTTCAATTTTTGTCAATAACTTTCTTTTCGTTGTTGTTTATTTTTTGTTGTTTTGACTTCCTTTGTTGTTTTGTTTGGCTTTGCCTGGTTTTTGTGCTTATTAATATCACTGAATATCTATCTAGATAGGGTAGGCAGGATAAGCAATTCAGACAATAAGAACAGGCCCGATGGTTCCATGGGAATATGGGAGAAGGGGAGGTGGGAGAAAGGAAAGGAAAGGGGAACCAACCAAGGGACAAGGAAACAACATGTGAACTAAAATCAATGGAGAGAAGAATGTAGGATGCCTAGTGGGGCTTAATCAAGGGCAAGGTAGAAGCGAGGAATTACTATACCCAAACGAAGGCCGAACATGATAGTGGGACAAGAGGAAAGTAAAAGGAAATAGAGGAAAGAACCAGGAGGCAAAGGATATTTATAGAGGTCTAAATATAGGCATGTACACATGTAAATATATTTATATATAACAAGAGGGGAATAATCTATGTACTTATATATGTTAAGAATTAAGGTTCCAAAAAAAAAAAAAAAGAAGGTTCCAGATGGACATTGGGCCTCGACTCAAGTACTCCTTCAACACAAGAACATTTGTTCTAATAATCTGGCATTTTGTGATGCTCACCTTACCTACACAATCGCTGAAGACAAAATGGATGTATTAGAAAATGTGGTGAAGAAAACTGATGTTGCCCAGCTATCAAAAGATATAGCGTCTGGGGTCATAAAGATTTGAAGATAAACAAGCGGCCAACTAGCTAAGAAGCAACAAAGCCTACATGGAAGAAGCACACCAGCCTGTGTGATTATGAGGTGTCAATGGGATCAAGCATCAGACATCGAAGACCCAGAACAAAATCATAACCAATGTCAATGGGGGAGGGGGTATTGGAGTGGAGATCTAAAGCCCATCTGTAGACAAATGGATATCCCCTCTCAGAAGGGTCACCAGAAGAGATGAGCCAGTCAGGGTGCAGTATAGCACCAACGAAACAGAACTTTCCTCTAGTTCCTTAATGCTTCCTTCTCCCCACTATCATGATCTCAATTCTACTTTACAAACCAGATTAGACCAAAACATGTACACTCCTACAGATCAGAGCCTGCAACACAGGGAATCCAGGATAGACAAACCCCTCAGAGACAACAATGAGAATAGAGATACCAGGAGAATAAGGGGAAGGTGGGAGGAGAAAGGGGGAATAGATCACAAGGATCAACATATAACCCCCTCACTGGGGGATTATCAACAAAAAAGTGGGTGAAGGGCAACAGAGGACGATGTAAGATATGAAAATAATAATCTATAACTTATGAAGGGTTCATGAGGGAGGGGGATATGAGGAGCTGATATCAAAGACTCAAATAGAAAGAAAATGCTTGCCCCTCATCCCGGGAAACGGGGCGCGGCCGGAAAGGCGGCCGTCCCCACGCCCGTCACGCACCGCACGTTCGTGGGGAGCCTGGTGCTAAACCATTCGTAGACGACCTGCTTCTGGGTTGGGGTTTCGTAAGTAGCAGAGCAGCTCCCTCGCTGCGATCTATTGAAAGTCAGCCCTCGACACAAGGGTTTGCAAAAAAATAAATAAATAAATAAATTTTTAAAAATTAAAAAAAAAAAGAAAATGCTTTGAAAATGATGATGGGAACATATGTACAAATGTGCTTGACACAATGGATGATTGTATGGATGGTAATAAGAGACGTAAGAGCCCCCAATAAATTAAAAAGCAAACGACTCCTACAATGACAATAAAACAGAAAAACCACAATTCAAAAGAAAGTAGAAGATAACAGAAAGCAGAAAAAACTTAAAATGGGTAAAGGTAAAAACAAATAATAATACATTAAATTTTAACCTAACTATATCTGTAGGAATTCCGTTTCCAATGCACACCTGGCTGAGGGCAGGATGGTTCACATCACCAATCAACGGTCTAAGATAATTCAATGGAAGCTTAAACCATGTGGGCTTTTACTGCCAGCCCTAGCCTTCTGCAAGGCAGGTGCTCAGAATTTAAGCTCTAATACAACTCCCTCCTCCTGCTCTTATTATTTACCATACTTGGATTACGCGGGACTGGTGTGCTCCTTCTGTGACATCTCACTTAGATGATTGCTTGTTTTACTGCTATTCTGTTTGATACCCTGGGCCATCTGATTTCTCTACCACACTTTGCTACAGTACCTGTTTATCTTCAGTCACACTTTCATGAGAGCAAAACCCTGAGCTGGGCCACATTTTAAGAATGAATTATTCTTAAATTAGGCCTTATGATTCAGTGTGAGTTCAAAATTCATTGGTGTATCTAAAGTTTATTTATATCCCTGGACACTAGGGGCATAATTAACTTGTTAAAAAATAATTTAAGTAACACCTATGCAGATATGTGGTAAGTCTATTTTTAAAATTTATTTAAAACATTTTATTAGGGACTCATACAACTCTTATCGCAATCCATACATACATCAATTGTGTAAAGCACATTTGTACATTCTTTGCCCTCATCAATTTCAAAGCATTTGCTCTCCACGTAAGTCCTTTGCATCAGGTCCTCTTTTTGTTTCCCCTCCCTCCCCGCTCCCCCCTCCCTCATGAGCCCTTGATAATTTATAAATTATTATTTTGTCATATCTTGCCCTGTCCGGCGTCTCCCTTCACCCCCTTTTCTGTTGTCCACTCCCAGGAAGGAGGTCACATGTAGATCCTTGTTATCAGTTCCCTCTTTCCAACCAACTCACCCTCTACCCTCCCAGTATCGCCACTCACACCCCTGGTCCTGAAGGTATCATCCGCCCTGGATTCCCTGTGTCTCCAGCTCCTATCTGTACCAGTATACATCCTCTGCTTTATCCAGACTTGCAAGGTAGAATTCTGATCATGATATTTGTGGGGGAGGAAGCATTTAGGAACTGGAGGAAAGCTGTATTCTTCATCGGTGCTACATCGCACCCTGACTGACTCATCTTCTCCCCTAGACCCCTCTGCAAGGGGGATCTCCAGTGGCCAACAAATGGGCTTTGGGTCTCCACTCTGCACTTCCCCCTTCATTCACTATGGTAAGATTTTTTTTTTTTCTGATGATGCCTTATACCTGATCCCTTCGACAACTCGTGATCACTCAGGCTGGTATGCTTCTTCCATGTGGGCTTTGTTGCTTCTGAGCTAGATGGCCGCTTGTTTACCTGCAAGCTTTTAAGACCCCAGACGCTATCTCTTTTGATAGCCGGGCACCATCAGCTTTCTTTGTAGTAAATCTATTAATAATATCATGAACCTAGGCAATGATGCAGATTTTATAGTACTATGTTTATATATATGAAAGCTTTTTAGACTAAAATGCATGGGGTATTCATTTATACAGGCTAAAACTTAACTGAACACTGTTTAAGAAAGCAATGAGGGTTAGACACAAAAGTAAAAACTTCAATCCCACTCATTCACCAAGACAAAACTACATCGTCAGGGCTAAGACATGTCACCAAAAAACAGAGAAAGTAAGAAAATAGAAAGCAGATGATAACCTTAAACTGTCACTTACTGAGCAACCTCAAAAGCAAGACATGTATACCAAAGTTCATCAGCATACCAAAATATATGCAATAGAGTGATTCTTGGAGGTAAATTAATATCCTTAAAACTGCTCACCTTTATAAACTAAATTATACATTCACTTATGCTTTAAAAAAAGACGGAATTAAAATATGCTCTTCTAAGGCATAATTTAAAGATGCTTAACAAAATATAAATCTCGTGAACTTGAGAACTATTTAATCAATAAAATAGAAAATTTGCTTGAATCTTTACTATCTCATAGGAAATAAGGTATTGTATGCATTGCTCTACCCAAACAAATGGAGCTCGCTACTGCTGCTGTGTGACAGAGTTGAATCTGACGCATAGTGGGTTTCCAAGGCTGTGCTCGTTATGGAGCTGGCTGCTGCTGCTTTCTCCCACTGGTCCACCTTTCGGTGAGCAGTCAAAAGCATAAACACTGTGCCACAGGGCTCCTCTTAATGGACTAGTACCTGGTATATAATAAGCATTTAATATTTGTTTGATGAGTAAGTAACATAAACTTATGAATACAGTTACTAAATATTCAATTTTAAAAACATAGCACTTACCTGGTAATATATTTTTATCTGTCTGACCAAAATGGATAGATTATGAATTCTGAGTGATGCATCATTGTTGACCTTTTGATTTACTCTCTGACTTTCCAATTTAGGATTACTGCAAGAAATTGAAGAATATATATACATTAATCCAAAATCACATAAAATATTTAAAATGTTCAGTTAGATATTGACAATCACTTTAGTACTTTTATCTTAAAGCAAATTATGTACTCATCTTCACAAATAGATGATCCAAAAGGATGACTACGGCACAGATCTGGGTACCTGATGCTCCTAACCACGCAGCTGCTGTCAAGTCAACTGGGACTCATGGCAGTACTACATGAGCCTGAGGAGAACTGCGCGCCACAGGGTTTTCAGTGGTTGATGGTTCAAAGTAGATTGCCAAGCCTTCTTGCAAGGTGCCTCTACCTGGGCTCAAAACACCAACCTTTCAGCTAGGACCTGGGTGCATTAACCATTTGCTTCACCCAGGGACTTTAAGGCAGTGGCAAAATAAATCTGAAATTCAAGTAACAAGAGCTTGGTGTTTCCTCTCCATATTCCAGGGATGAAACCTCATTTCTTTTACATCTGTATTTTCATCACTCAACATGAATTCATTTAAGTCAAGAATTAAAATATGGACTACGACCAAACAAATGCTATTTCTTTTTACTGGGTCCAACACAAAACAAGTCATCGCTACTGAGCAGTCTTTCCCCTGTGGGTCTGAACTGGCAAGCCTGGGTTGGCAGTGAGTGCTCTACCACAGCTCCACCAAGGCCCCTCCTTACTGAGAAGGTAATGAATGCCCCAGGGGAAAAGAAGTCATGCAGTAGGTAGCATGCGTGGCTGCTTTTATGTTGCTAAACCTGGCCAAGTCATTGAGAGCAAACAGCGAGAGTACTCTTAAGACAAAGTAAACTGAAACAGAAAGGCAGCCAAAGGTAGAACTGAGTAGACCTGCCCCATAGGATTTCCAAAGCTTCCTCTTTCTCCTGTGGAGGAGCAAGTGGTAGATCTGAGTACACCCCAATACATAACTCACTGCCCCATCAGGGCTCCTTTCTCCATGGAGTGAGAGAAAGAAATACTTAGATATTCATACTAAAACTTGTAAGCTCACAGCAGTACCTCTGATTCTAAAATGGACTCATTCTTGTTTTTTCTTTTCCCTGACACTTTGAAAACTCTTGTTTGCATTGTTCCTACTAGACTCACTTATCTGACTAATCCCCTGTGTGAAACCAGTCAATATCCCCATATACCCTCACCAATTTCTCATCCAAGTGGAAGCCATCCTCATCCATCACCGTCCTTCTCTATGTTTGTTCAAGCCAACTCGCCACACTTGGCCCACCTGCCTCTATGACACCCTCTTTACCTGGCTGCCTCAGATTCTGCAGGGATGCCTTCCTCAGCCATATCCTCACCTCTACTCCCATCTGATTCTTTCCCTTGTATGTATTAATGTGGTGAATTACACTGTTAAATCTCATGCTGAATTGTCTTCAAATCCTGAAGTATTCACTTCACTGCTTTTAAAATTCACTTTTTCATTAGACTAAGTCTCCTGAGAGCAAGGAGCCTTTTGAATTCATATCTTTACCTCCAATACCTACCTTATTTGGAATAAACAATGTTTTAAAATTTTAGAGTTTTTAATAAGAGGTATGAAAGTTTCCAAGCCAACAACCCACCTGCAGTCTGGAATAAACACTCCTTACCAATATTTGTGTCCCAAAGATCAGCTGAATTAACAGAACCCTGAACTACAACTGGAGAACTGCAGAACATGGCACAACAGTGGAGGCTTATCTGAGCTGTGTCTGATTTATGTTTGGTGTAAGTTAAGGGAAATAAGGGCTCAAGTCAGGACAGCGGAGGCAAGTGAAGCCTACACAGGGAAGTGGGTCTCTGAGGGAAAAGCACCAACCAAAATGATTTACAAAAGCCAGGAGACTACACACTGCAGGGGTCAGATACATGTGTCAGTCTGACCAGCACGCCCCCACACGTAAATACCAGAATGCTGAAAGCAAAGCCTTCTTTTCTATAATCAACTCTGGTACACTCTAAACAAAAAACACTTCTGTAATCATGCAATTCACATAGCATACATTCAAGTTTAGTGATAAAAAGGCTACCTGTTCGTTTACCATCACAATCAACTTTAGAGCATCCTCCTCTTTCTTGTACTCTGTATTGGTTCCTCATTTCCCCCCAACCTCCCCTGCTATATCCAAGAAATCATTAATCTTGTTACTGTCTCTAGAGATTTACCTATCCTGGATTTCATTAACAGAAAATCATTACCCAAAACCAAAACACCAAATAACAATAACTAAACATAGGAGAGAAAACCTTGATGAAAAAGTTCAAAACTAGAATCAATTTAAAATGGGTGAAAAGGGAGCTGGAATGATCCGGTGCATGTTTAGCAGTAAGAACAAATCCTCGTTGAGTGTCTGAAGTGTTAGTACTACTGATGATAAAAGCTCCATTTGCTGGAGCCACTCTTGTACAGAAAAGTATACTTGTAATTGGAGAACAAATTCAGAAATAACCCTGGTTAACAAAAATGTTAGCAATACCTATGATCTAACTCCACTATCACTGAGTCGATTCAGTTTCATAGGGACCCTACAGTGGTTCTCAACCTTCCGAATGCCACGACCCTTTAATACCATTCCTCCTGTTGTGGTGACCCTCCAACCATAAAATTATTTTCATTGCTACTTCATAACTGTAATTTTGCTACTGTTATGAATCTGGTGACCCCTGTGAAAGGGTTGTTCGACCCCCAAAGGGTAGTGACCCACAGGTAGAGAACTGCTGGTATAGACACAAATATTCCACTGGGTTTCTGAGGCTGACGGAAAATCTTCACGGAAGCTGAAAGCCTCATCTTTTTTTTTTTTTTTTACATTTTATTAGGGGCTCATACAACTCTTATCACAATCCATACATATACATACATCAATTGTATAAAGCACATCTGTACATTCTTTGCCCTAATCATTTTCAAAGCATCTGCTCTCCACTTAAGCCCTTTGCATCAGGTCCTTTTTTTTTTTTTCTTTTTCCCCTCCCTCCCCGCTACCCCCTCCCTCATGAGCCACTGATAATTTATAGATTGTTATTTTGTCATATCTTGCCCTATCCGGAGTCTCCCTTTCGCCCTTCTCTGCTGTCCATCTCCCATGGAGGAGGTCACATGTGGATCCTTGTTATCAGTTCCCCCTTTCCAACCCACTCACCCTCCACTCTCCCAGCATCTCCTCTCACACCCCTGGTGCTGAAGGTATCGTCTACCCTGGATTCCCTGTGCCTCCAGCTCCCATATGCACCAGTGTACAACCTCTGCCCTATCCAGTCCTGAAAGGCAGAATTTGGATCATGGTAGTTGGGGGGAGGCAGCATCCAGGATCTGGGGGAAAGCTGTGTTCTTCATCGGTACTACCTCGCACCCTGACTGACCCATCTCCTCTCCTAAACTCCTCTAAGAGGGGATCTCCAGTGGCCGACAAATGGGCCTTGGGTCTCCACTCTGCACTTCCCCCTTCAATTCACTATGGTATACACACACACGCACACACAAACACACACACACACACACACACATATTCTTTTTTTTTTTTACATGATGCCTTATACCTGGTCCCTCTGGCACCTCATGATCGCACAGGCTGGTG
This sequence comes from Tenrec ecaudatus, assembly GCF_050624435.1. NCBI lineage: Eukaryota > Metazoa > Chordata > Mammalia > Afrosoricida > Tenrecidae > Tenrec > Tenrec ecaudatus. The sequence continues at coordinate 1,746,875 of NC_134546.1, forward strand.
TGCTTCTTCCATGTGGGCTTTGTTGCTTCTGAGCTAGATGGCCGCTTGTTCACCTTCAAGCCTTTAAGACCCCATACACTATCTCTTTCGATAGTCGGGCACCATCGGCTTTCTTCGCCACATTTGCTTATGCACCCGTTTGTCTTCGGCGATCGTATCATGGAGGTGTGTAGCCAATTATGATTTTTTGTTCTTTGATGAAAGCCTCATCTTTCCCAGAGTGGCTGATGGGCTAGAACTGTTGACCTTGTGGTTAGAAACCCAATTAATCATCATTCAATGCACCACCAGGGGGGCTCCTTTGCAATCATAGATCTTCAGTAAATAGTTTTCCTCTCTCACTGTCTATTCTAGCTCTGTATTTCTATTTTCTGTACTCCACATTTAAATTCCTTCAAGTCCCTCTCACCTAGGACTATCTCCTGCTCATTCACCTGGAGAGTTTTTGAGCTTACCTAGTTTCATTATAAATCACACAACAGAAGTCCAACACAATAACTAGTCCAAGATCTTAGTTTTTTCCTTTAATCTCTTCCAGCCTGTTTTGTTATAGGATCATTCAGAGAAAGGATGATAAAAGAGTTCAACAATGTGATCTATAAAACTAATTATGTGATAAATCATGATAATTCATTGCTGAAGGTATTCCAAATTGTGGAGCAAGCAATCAAATGATAGATGAATGTCCTCCTCCCACCCATTTCATTACAGGTATGTTTTATTACAAACCTAGATATTGAAATCTTAGATCTCTGAAGAATTTTACCACCACCAAAAATTACATAAGCTAAAAATAACCTTGCACATTGTGTCCATTATTAAAAGACCTACTCTTAAAAAAAAGAACTACTCTATAAGTTGAGATACATCATATTCTAATAAACATGCTGATTTCCTTCTCATTTGAACAAGTTTCATAACATTATTATATGTTTTATAAGATAAATCTTTGTCCCTCCTACAGAGTTGTTACTCTGTTTCTCTGTTCTTTGTGATGTTTTTAAACCAATTTTACATTTACGCCCAGCATTGCTCACAGGGCATCTGGATTCAGCTCCCAGGAAGGCCCATATTTTCCTCTGCATAAAAACTCTTCTTCTAGCAAGTAGTCAGCTCCCAGACTTAAAAGGTTTTGTTTGCTCAAAAATCATTTCTCAATTTATAGTAAAATAACTATTTCTAAGTTTTCTAGGCATTTTTCCACTCTTTGAGGAAGACTACTTTTAACAATGAAGACAATTCAGAGTATAGAAAATATTTAGTTTTTCTGTACTAAATATGTTGGAAATTATTTGAGAAATTTGAAGAAAAATAAAAAACACAATTTAGAGTATTTTTTTTTAATTTAAAGTACTCCAATACCTGAAACAAACTTCTCATTCAACAGGAAGCCCAAAGATAGGAAAACAGAACATTCCTGGATTCTTTTATAAAAACCATGGTGCTTCACAGGCCTCTGTGCTATGATGACCAGATCTGGGGGGTTCTATGGTCTGCTAGGAAATCCAATAAAATAGAGGAGCTCCTAGTAGAACTAGTAATGGCTAAGCACCCAAAGCCTCTAGCTTCAGTCTCTAATCTCCAGTTGTGATTTTAACACACAGAACTGAAACTTCCCTGCGTCTGTAGCATCACTAGATAGTGCATCACAGTCCATTACCCTAGGGTAACCCTGCGGACTCTGGGTATGGACCCAGAGAGCAATAACCGCACAATTAGAAGGCAGGTTTCCCACTTGAGGCACTCCCAATCTGAGTCAGGGTCATACTGACATCTGTTAGAAACGTGGGGAAAAGGCCCTTTCACCCCAGGATTAGATTTTGTTATGTGAGAGGTTCGCCCTCAAGCAAAAGTGCTGAAAAACTTTGAGCTCCATCCTCATGATGATAAAAGAATATTTAAAGGCAAGTTTGATTTTAGATGATGTAACTGTACAATACCCTGTAACTTCGGGAAAAAGAACATGCTTAAAAAAAAGAAAGAAAATACAATGATGGCACACTACCTGGGACGGAGGTAACAATACTATTGTTACAACACAAAATACTATCAATTTAACTAAGTTCATAATAAATATATTAGGGGGACAAGGCAAGAAACAGAAATGGGAGCATGAAAAAGGCCTAAACATCATCTACTATCAGGAAGACAGTGGACGATGTCCACAGGGACCAATACCAAGGTGAGCAAGTATGGCGCTTGATACATGGCTAACAAAGGTAAAGCTTTACTGTGGAGACCAGAGCTGAGGTGTGGGGAAGGATGAGGGCAAAGGATGACTGTCTTCCACTGTGAACCTTTTCAGTATTAACCAACCTTTGGAACCTTATAACCATTTCTTAAATAGGAAAAACACAATAAAGATCATTTGATTTGTGAAGCCTCTCTCAATTTATTCACTAACTTCTAGGGGGAAAGATCAGTAAGTGTGTCCGTTTACTTAGCTGAAGTACATTTAACTAGGCTAGACAAGTTAAATTGAATTTTAAGGAATTTTAAGCCAGAAAACATCTGTGAGACTAAGCATAAGAACGCCAGAAAATAAATATAAAAGCCACCTCTGTAAATATGTACTTTTCCCAAAAGACAAAGAACTACCACCATCTGTATAATTTCAAGTTTATTGCTTATACAATAAAAGTTATACTACAGTAACAAATTATAGTATGACTTGCAGAATTATTTTCCCAATTGTAGCCTATTAAGTATTTCCCCTTTCACTCATGTTTAATATTTAAAATGCCTAACCAAAATTAATTCAGAGAAAGATGACAGGAAAGTTATCACAAATTCAGATAGAATCACAATGAATGGACTTTTGATTAAGCTCATTTGAAAGCATCTATTCCCCCCACTCCCCTAAAGCATATACTTTCAGAAGGGTCTTTTTCTACAAAAATGAGCTACTGAGTGATACTCATGTGACACATGAAATGTGAGCAGATACCTTTTAAATCATATATAACTGTTTCCAAGACAACACAATCTCAAATCAACCATTTCCTTTTATAAGATGAAAACCACACATGCTTTCGTGGCAAACAGCCTAGCGATACAGCTCAAATCTGTGCAGCCAGAAATGAAATGCGGTGTGGCAGTAAAAGATGACCTCAAGCAATTTCACATTTATAAATGACCTACTTATGACGAGTCACATTAATTTCAATTACAGTAATAAACAGACAAGAACATTATCTATCATTGCATACAGGACTTTTTAAATTAGAGGAAAAGATTAGAGAAAAGCTAAACTACGCATGTTTGCAACACCGATACTAAAATTTGGTGCTTTTACAACCAGATAGGTCTTTACTTATTTATTGACTAAGATCTAGAAACAGAAATCTGATAGTTTTAATGGCGTTCTGCTCTTCTTTCCAGACTGCAAACCTGTTGTGTGTCTTTTTGTAGCATCTGTTCAGTGTTACTGCTTAACCACTAACATGTGCTCACATTTTTCATCATGCCGTTCTAACTCAAAAGTAAATGTATATATAGTGTTTTGGTTTTTAAGTTTTTGTAATTGAGCTATGTATTCTATAGAGTAACATATAACATTTGCACATCACTATGAAACACTTGAGATAACTAAGTGGTTTGTGTTTCTATTTTAAAATATGCATGTGCCAGAATGTTTACTTTAGAATATTTCTTACTGTAATCATCATGGGCTATCCAATAGTGAGACATCTCGTTTCAAGTATAATCAGGGAAATCAGTGACTTAAAAACAACACTACCTCTCTATGCCAATAAAACTAAAAACAAAAATAACCACCCAAACCTGACAACAGTACCTCTCCAACTTCATCTTTCCCCTTTCTTACAAACACCCCACTACTATGCACCATAGCTAACAATATAACTTAATTTTTCACCTATTACACGAAGTTTCCCAAAGTAAGCTATATGGGTCTCTGGGGTGCTGGGACAATCCAGTGGGGGAGCAGCAAAAGCGGACACCTATGCTTTACCCTGGATTAGTACAAAAGTTTTTAATTGCCAGGGGTGTTCTGGGTAATTTTTTTTTCCCTGAAAAGGGGGAAATAGGACAAAAATGTTTGGAAACCCAGGTACTATAGAGTCGCTATGAATCAGAAATGACTCAATGAGAGTGACTGGCTGAATATTTTCACATATTATTAACTAATTCCATCGCTGCATTAGGCACATCAATTGCTGTGTTTGGTATGGAGGCCTCAGAGCGGGCCTGGCATTATGCTCGTCAGCGTTTTCCTAAAGGAACAGAACTTCCCTTAACATACGGTGATCAGTGACATGACCAGTGACCCAAATGCACGACTGTTTATAGCACCAAGGGACATCTTCACTGATCTGAGGGGGAACCTTTACCCATTATTCTCACACATTAAGATGGGATCATGAAGTTTGTTTTACTGAGTCTTTGTTCCAATTCCAGTCAGTCCTATAAATTCAAGAAATTCCAAATGGGGCTGATTCATAGTCAAGTGATTTCCTTTGATCAGCGACAAACTTAACGATTACAGCTTTCACTCCCACACTATCAATTGAATAGCGCACAGATTTTTAACTGAGGGTCCTTAGACCCTCCATTGTAAGGTACTGTTAGTGGGTTTTGACTCCTTGCAATCCTATGTACAACAGAATAAAACACTGCTCCACCCTGCACTGAGCTCCAACTGTTCCAGTGTTTGAGTCCCGTGTTATAGCTACCATGCCAATCCATCTTCCAAGAGGCAGTTAAAAAAAATCAAATCGTACTGCATTGGGCAAAAGTACTGCAAAAGACCTCTTAGTGTTAAAAAGCTAAGATGTCACTAAGGTGTGCCTGACCCAAAAGTCATAGTATTTCTAATTGCCTCATATGTATGTGAAAGCTGGATAATAAAGGAGGAAAGCTGAAGAAGTGGTGCCTTTGAATTATGGTGTTGGCAAAGAATATAAAGTATGTCATGGACCGCAGAAGAACGTCTTGGAAGAGTACAGCCAGAGAAGGCCAGCCAGCATGCTCGGTAAAGCAGGCAGTGAAAAAGAAGGAGACATTCTGTAAGCTGGACTGACACACTGGCTGGACCGATGGCCTCAAACGTAAGACCCATGGTGAGGATGGGGCCGGGCAGTGTGTTGTTCTTTTTGTACCCAAAGGGTCGCTTTGAGTCAAAATCAGTTAAACAGCACTTAACAAACACCACCCACCTACTTACCTACCTATCTAACCACACCAAGATACTTACCTATGCACATAGGTAGGTAGATCACTATTATCTACATAGCTAGCTAAATAAGATAGGAGACTGAGTCAAAAAGTATTGCTACTGGGGATTCCAATTCATACATGTGCAGGTTCAACCCCAACAAAACATGTTTAAATCCCCCTCTACTGTCAGTGGATGGCCACAGACAAGTTCTTGACAACCACCACCAAGAAAAAAAGGAAATAACTGTTCTCAATAAGAAGACCACTCCCCCAGTTCCTTAGCCATGTAATGCCGTAAATTAAACATCTTATCCAATGAAGCGACCCTTAAGGTAACATTTCCCAAAGTGGGCAATACCATCTCCTGGGGGGCACTGAAAACAATCCAGGAGGGCTATAAAAGCATATATGTACAGTTTATCCTGGATTATGGGCTACAGTACAAAAGTTTTTCATTGCCAGGGGTACACTAATTTCTTCTTTAAAGGAGGCTTGGAAACCTATGACTTCAGTTATGTAAGAGATCTTGTCACAGAATGTTAAAACATATGCTTCCTATATGGTCTATAATTAACCTCTTTGTCTCCAGATAACCCGTTTCTACTAAGTCCCAAGAAAAGTATCCCACTTCAGCAAGACTACAGGTTCCGATCTCCAGAGCTGGCCAGCCAAAAGGACAGTCACTACCTACAGCTGACCTCAGAAAAAAAGAACTTTGGTCAAGGAACAAAAAGTCCCCAGGACATCCATAAGCAGGTCAGCACTTACAAGTGAGATGTCAACAAGCAATTCTCTACCCAAGAATCATCACCCTGCCCCTAAAGCATATTCGTAACCATCCCTCAGAAATCAGGTCGGTATTCATAATCCCCTAATTGACTTTCTGGTGAATACAGGTCAAACTGCAATTGCCCTTCTTTGAAGGGCTTGCCTTGGTGACTACTCCTGGGCCCTGCCTTCCTGCTTGATCAACCTAAGTTCTCACCTTTCACATCCCTGCCTCTGTTTCTCACTCTGGCCAACCAAGCCTGGTTTGCTAGAAATGATAATGGGAAGTTCGAATATTTTTCAGAGCTTTATTAGAAGAATAAGTCACTTAAGAAAGTTTCATTTAAAAATTTTTTCCTGAAGAACCATTAAGGTATTTCAAAGTGATTTTTTAAATACATAGATTGTATTACCAAACCAATGTCAGTGAGTTAATTCCAACTCATAGCAATCTTAAAGGGCAGAGTACACTGCTCCATAGGTTTTCCTCAACTGTCAATCTATAAGGGAGTAGAGAGCCTCATCTTTCTCCCATGGAGCAGCTAGTGGATATGAACTGCTAACCTTGCCATTAGTAGCCCAATGATTAACCTCATTATGCCACTGAGACTACTCCTGTTAAGTTACAATTACCAGTCTTCCTCCCTTCTTGCCCAGTTTTATTCTTTAACTTAAGCATTGTTGCAATCAGCTATTTATTCTTTAATTATCCAGTTTATTTAATTCAAAATACTTAAATCCAGCTTTAGTGGGAATTAAGAGATTCTAACTTCATAAATTATCAAGGTCTACATAAGTATAGACAAGAGCTGGAAACACAGGGAATCAGGACAGATAAACCCCTCACGACTAATAATGAGAATAGTGATACCAGAAGAATAAGGAGAAGGTGGAGGGAGAAAGGGGGAAGTGATCACAATGATCTACATATGACCTCCTCCCAGGGGGATGGACAACAGAAAAGTGGGTAAAGGGAGACGTCGGACAGTGTAAGATATGACAAAATAATAATTTATGAATTATCAAATGTTCATGAGGGAGGGGGAATAAGGGGGGGGGAACGAGGAGCTGATGCCAGAGGCTTAAGTAGAGAGCAAATGTTTTGAGAATGATGAGGGTAACACGAATGTACAAATGTGCTTGACACAATTGATGTATGTATGGATTGTGATAAGAGTTGTATGAGTCCCCAATGATTTAAAAAGCATGCATACTTTTTCATAATATGCATTGTCTACGAACCTTTTACAGACCCTCCATATATAGAAAACTCCAACAACTCAAAAACAAAAGACAACCCATTCTAGAAATGAGCAAAGAACATGAATAGATATTTCATCCAACAAGACATCCAGGCAGCTAACAAACATATGAAAAGATCTTTGTGATCATGCAAATCAAAACTACAATGAGGTACCACCTCACCTCACCTCTGCAAAACAGCACTGATCAAAAAACAAAACAAAAACCAATAGCGGTGAGGTTCTGGGGAAATTGAAACGTATGCACCGCTGGTGGGACTGTCAAATGGTGCCACCACTACAGAAACGGCACTTCCCTAAAAAACTAGAAATAGAAATATCTCATGACCCAACCATCCCACTTCTAGACATGTATCCCAAAGATTCAAGAGCAGTGACATGAACAGCCATTGGCCCACCCATGCTCACCAAAGCATCAAGTACAACAGCAAAAAACCAGAATCTATCTAAGTGCCCATCAATGGAAAAATCGATAAACTGTAACACAAACATAATGGAATAAAATGTAACAGTAAAGAACAATGATGATGTACAAAACATAGCAGATGAATTTGTAAGACACTATGCTGAGTGAATTACATCAACTGCAAAAGGGCAATCCTTTCATGAAAAGTCAAAATTATACATAAACAGAAAACCACCTTCTTTGATGATTTATCAGGGATGGGAGAGGGAATACACAGAACAAACTCAAATTCAATAAGAAACAACAACACTAACTGGACTGATGGCGATTAGCAGAACCCCTGAAACTACTGCCCAAGGACACCTTTTTAACCTTGAGTTGAATCCACTCTGAAGGTCACCTTTCAGCCAAATAATGAGCCTGTAAGCTAAACAATAACCAAAAAAACCCATGAGGAATGCGCACCTTTATGTAAACAAATGGTCAACATTTACACAAAACCCAGAAAGAGGGGCAAGAAACTGGATGGGTGGGACATGGGAACAGGTGAGGTAGAAAGGGTGATAGTGCTGACATCACAGGGATGTCACAGAACAAGCTGTGTATGAATTGTTGAATGGAGGATTACACAGTAAATCTATAATGCAATACAATATTCTTAATGGGGGAAATAATAGTGGATCCTAACGGAGAGATCACCAAGATCTTTCTGAAAGAGAAAAGCTAGAAATTAGTCTTCCTTTCATTCTAGCATGTGAGGATAACAGCTCCCCTTAACTGACACACACACACCCTGCCCCTTATATAACCTCCGTCTTCTTTTTTTTAACCAAGCTTCCCATAACTTTCTACAACTGAACTGAGATGCAGACATCACTATGGGCTGTCCAAGGTGAAACCATCAGTCCGCTCTGGACAACAAAGGCACCATGCTGGACACCATGAGGAAAGTCACTGGGAACCCAACTGCAAGCACTCGTTAGTATATAACATAGAAAACCATGGATCGTGACATGGAATTTTCTCTACTGCATAACCTCAAGGCAAGCCTAAGAAAGTTGGGGGAAATAACCAATAAAAGTAGTGAAAACAAGTAAGGGATGGAATTAGAAGATGAACCAAAAACTAAAAGCAAATTCTACAATGTTAAAATTGGAGGATATCTTCAAAATATTTTAAATAAAATTATAGAAAGCTTTCACGTATTCTTTCAACCTTTACAGAAAACTTAACCCATACTAGAGACTCTGCCAATGCTAGCGACAAATGCTAGGTATGATAGGAGGCTTTGGTGATCTTGAGTACAAAATCTCTAGCCTCTAAAACCTAACAGTCTGGTAGTCGAATGCTACGGGGCCACTGGAGACAAACAAGTAACTGCCAAATTACTCCTTAGGGAGTTGTAAGATTATAAGAATCAGCACTATGCTGGCTCCTATGAGGCAGCCAGAGGTCAAATAAATGTTCTCCAACTCCACCACCATTTCTGATAGCAGCCACCCCTCTGTACCACTCTTCCTCTCTCTGGCACAGCCAGAGATAAGTCACTGAAACAATCTAATTGTAATAATAATTTTAACACCAGAGAAAGATAAAAATAAAGGACATATAAACAGAATGCGGACATTCAAAGTATAAGGTTTAAGAGGTTTCAACATCTCAAAGGGAACCTGGTTACTATTCTAGAAAACGAATGCTCATTCTCATCCAGCAGGAAACTGTAGAACAGCAAGTTCAATGCTGTCAACTGCGAGCTCCATTTTTTAAGGGTCTCTCCACTCAGCTCTCAGTCACGTCTGTAAGCTCTGGAACCCTCCTGGCCTGGTGGGTCACTGACACTCTGGAGGCCAGGGAGAGTTGAGGCTTTCTGCTCCCATAAAGATTTACAGTATGGGGAAAACCACTGGGGTAGTTCTACTCTGTTCTATAGGGTTGCCCTGCATCAGAAGAGACTCAGCGGCGGTGAGTTTGGTTTCGAGTTTGCCACCATACAAGTCTGTTCGTGTCTTCCCTGCTTTTGGTAACTTTGCAGTCACTGTTACCTTTACTGGCTCCATGACCCAAGCTACCCACCACCACACCAGCACTTGTAGGTCAGCTTACTCACCCCCATTGTTGTGCTGGGTCTTCAAGGCTATGATCATGACCCCCACGACAGACCCCTTTTTTGGATCTAGAGGGAGATTTCCAGGGAACCTTGGGAATTCAGTGGTTAAGTGCATGTGCATGGCGGCTGTTTCATAAATGGTATGGGAGGCCGCATCTCACTGCCTCTGGCTTCCCCAGTGCCATGAAACAGAGGTCAGTCAGACATGCCTCCAACCTTCAACTTTTTTCGCCTATTCTGACACCAACCATTACTTTTCTGCTGGGTTCAATAATTCATTGCAATGCCCACATAAAACTCACAGACAATATTCATGAAGGAGTTTACTGGGGAAGTTCACAGGTGGTCACAAGTCAAGACCATAGAACATTAAGGATGCAGTCTTGAGCCATGGCAGCACCTCTCCTTGGCTCCCTGGTTCTCTAGCTCAGTGGTCCATGAATCCTGCCTGCTGCTCTTGCACACAGTCGCATGGTCTTGGTGCTGTTCCTCTGTTCTGTCCCCCACTTTCCAGCTGGCTCCTTTGCTCTGTTCCAATGGTCTTCATGCCTTGGTGCCTCTGATCTCAGCCTTTGCCACTTCAGACAAAAGTGCTGTCAAAAGTGCTCCCCCTAGAGTCTCTTCTTAGTAAGCACCTGGGATTTCTGTGGTCCTAACTTCTGAGATGGCTCATTCTTATGTAGAGGCATGGTTTTTGACTTTCAGTAGAAAACGTTCCCAAGGAAACAAAAGGAGATGACTTGAATCACACCCTCTACTAAGGAGGAGACTCAGCATAATCCTTACTTTACTCCTTTCCATGAGCATAGTAGAGAACACCCTCCAAAGAGGGGCTATAGCCACAGGCATACCTAGGCTAAAATTGACAATACATTGCCTAAGGGATTCAGGCTATTAGAGCCATATTAGTGGATTATGTATCACATGCTAACCAAAATGTCAGCAGTTTGAACCCAACAGGACAAAGGATTACACTTTGGGCATCCCATAAGGCAGTTCTACTATAATAATTAAAATAAAAATTAAAAGGTATCAAGAGCTAGTATTTATTGAATACGACATATGTTAGGCATTTGTACAAATATCTTATTTGGTTCTTAATTAGTTTTTTATCCCAGTTTATAAGTATGAAACCTGAGGTTAAAAATAATAAAGCTATATAGATTTGACTGCAACAGAGGTTTTATAAAATTAAGTTGTGAGCAATTTTGACTTCTTTGAGGAAACAGTAATGGGTTAGTTCGATGTAACACCAGATGAAAATAACAGCAACCAGTAATGGGGGATACAGAAGTCAATGAAACAGAAAACAGCAAGGGGTGTGAGGGGCGAGGCTGGGAGAGTGGAGGGTGAGTGGGTTGGAAAGGGGTAACTGATTAAAAGGATCCACATGTGACCTCCTCCCTGGGAGATGGACGGCAGAGAAGGGGGGGAAGGGAGACTCCAGATAGGGCAAAATAACAATCTGTGGATTATCAAGGGCTCATGAGGGAGGGGGGAGTGGGGAGGGAGGGGGAAAAAAAAGAGGACCTGATGCAGAGAGCTTAAGTGGAGAACAAATGCTTTGAGAGTGATTAGGGTAAAGAATGTACAGATGTGCTTTATACAATTGATGTATGTATATGTGTGGATTGTGATAAGAGTTGTATGAGCCCCTAATAAAATGTAAAAAAAGAAAAGAAAAAAAATGATTAGGACAAAAAAAAAACACAGAAAACAGATCCTGTGCCTGCCTTTACACAGTTACTGTACATACTTGTGTAGAAGCCGATCGGAATATCAGCCAAGGCACCTAATCTTACCACAAAAACTGCATAAAAATGTGCTGGAAAACTTGGCTTTTACACACGAGTATATACCGTATTTCTAGTTCCTTTTTCTTTCTCCTCTTCCTCCCCCTGCCCCCCATCGCAGAAAGAAACATTTATCTCCCAACTTATAGATGTAGAAATTGAGATGCGAAGGATTTTTTTTATCATTTTATTGGGGGCTCGTACAATTCTTATCACAATCCATACATCCATCCATTGTGTCAAGAACAAATGTACATTTGTTGCCATCATCATTCTCAACGGAAGATTCTTAAAGGACAGAGTTTTGAAGTAATACAACTAGAACTGAACCCAAGTTGATTTGACCCAGAGTCCAAATCCAGCCACCTTTACCACATAGCCTCTTATTCATTCATTCACTCATTCACTCATTCAACAAAAGTGTATTAAGAACCTACTGTATGTAAACCACTATGCCAGGAATCCAAAGGAAAGATATACAGCCTGGCACTAAAAAACTAAACAAAACACCTTCCAGGCAAGGCAATAGTCAAAGCCAACCAAGAAATGTCCAATCCAGAGATGGGCACAAAACACGAATAGAAAATTTACACCAGACAGCATCCCGGCAGCCAACAACCATCTGAATAAATGTTGTTCATTAGCATAGCAGTAAGAGAAATGCAAACTAAAACAACGAGATAGCACCTCTCACACTGAAACATTTAGTAAAATTCAAAAGAACAGAAAATAATCAATGTGCAGAGGCTGTGGAGAGACTGGAAGGCTCTTACATTACTGGTGGGATTGTAGGATTGTACAACCATCATGGAAAAAAGTATGGCACTTCCTTAAACAAATGCAAACACAAATACCTTCTGATCCAACAATGTCCCTACTGGGGATATACCCTAAAGAAATAAAAGATACAACACAGACAGACATATGCACACCTGTGTTTACAATAGCACAATCATTGAAACAACCAAAAACTCCAATGATGCATCGACAAAAAACAATGAGGCTCTCAATTACCACAACACATGGACAAAACTAGAGAACACTAAGCTTAGCAGAGTCAGTCAATCTTATATAGACAGGTATTTAATGACACCACTATTACATTATTACAAAGAAAAGTGCTTTTTATACCAAAAGTAAGACTTTGAAGACTGCAAGGAGACTAGGCATGGGCAGGGGACAGGGATAGGAAACTATAGAGGGAGGGAGGGAGGGAGGATAGCAGGGGAAACAGAAAGAGCCACGGTTACAGGGGCGTTTACCGGGCTATTACTCGGATGTCACTTGTTGGGACGGGTTGTGCAACTACAAGAGGGAAAGGGCGAGCAAAGGCTCCGTCTTAAAAGCCCTCCAGATCCCACAGCCCTCAGATCTAAATCGAGGTCTCAGTGGCTAAAGAGGAAGGAAAAGTACAACTTAGTTTTTAGTAATGAACAAGTTCATCACAAACATATGGAAAAACTGCTCTGACTTAAAAGGTCACTTTGTGAGTCAGAACTGGCTTGACAGCAATGGGTTTTTGGGGTGCTTTCCTTTTTGCAAGCCCCAAGGAAAAAAGACCCATCAAGAATGACTGAATTATTAACCTAAGAGTCAGGGACACGTCTGAAAACTATGTAGGTTAAACAACAGAACTTGGTAATAAATTAGCAATTTTGATTGTATTGCATGTTTTTTTTAATAAACAAAAACAATGAGGCCCAATGAGAAGTGTTGTAATTACATCAAAATCCATAGTTTCGCCATCCTCGGTAAGAGATTATGTATTTTGTAAGTCACTCTAGGATTATTAGCATAGAATCAGAGCATAATGTATTTTGGAAATTTTAAGCATTGATAAGACAAAGGAACAAAGCTCAGCACACCAAAATGGCGAACTTCCTCTATAAAGTGGATGGGCTTTTAGGTGCCTTTAACGAAGCCGATTCTCCAGATATACGTAAGCACAAGTTGGATGGCCATGTTTCAAGGGGTTCATTTCAGAGATTTTCATAGTAGATGATTTCCTAAAGGCCCCAAGAACTCAAGATTCAATACACAGAAAACCCATGAGTATAATTAACAAGTACTAAAGCACAGAAATCTATAGCTATCTAATGGAGATCAATCATGGAGAACAATGCCAGATACAGTTCTGACAGTATAATCAAGTCTCTCAGTATCTTAAACCTTAACATATCCTATTTCCAATGACTTAGATATTATGAATAGTATACCTTTTAGAATTATGAAATTATGTCACCAATTTCTTACTAACAGCAAGTAATACTCAAAATTGGTTATAACTGAGGAATATCTCAACAGAAATTTATTACTTCTGTTTCACCTTCCTCAAGCCCTTATGCCTGACCATTAACAGTGAGGGGTAAAAGTTCATTTGCTTGGAGTAGGCAAATGCCCTGCAGCATGCAGAAGAGCTGGCCTATCCATCATTCCAGATTTCTAAATAGCTTCCTCTCCCTAGTAAAAAAGAGGATTGATGCCAGGGGTACAAAGGTTCTCCGATACAGGGAACTACTTCGTGAAATCCAGGATTCCTCTTCAAACACAGTGAATCCCAAGTTAATGAAGGGACTCCAAAATTATAAGACAGTCAGTAAACGAACAGTGTCATGATATCCAACTCTTCACTTTCGGATTCACCAAGAGCCACAAAGTTAATCAATAGTCTTATTTGTAGTAAACACTTTTAAAATTTTATCCTAAGGGTCAGAAAACAAAATTCAGTGTCACATCTCAAAACCGTCATGTAAGATTAAACAGGCAAAAGCATAGCTATCTGAAGTGATTTCTACCTCTGATGGAGCTGGATTAACAGGGTAAAATTTACCCTTAGGCCTAAAACAAGTTGGGGGGTGTGTGAAGCAAAGATATGTAAATTTTTCAAGACACCGAACACCAAAGGGAACCAAAGTACAGAGGTCCCTGACAGACAGGAAACAAGCATGTGAACCCTACTGATGCCCCAGCATATTGTCCTTAAAGAGTTTCCAGGCTGTCGAGCAGGGAATAGGAACTCAGGCAGAGTAGTCTTCCTGAGTTGAGAAGCTAGCACTCAGTCGAGAGACAGCAAGGGAGCTAAACAAATAGGAGTGAGTGTCTTAAGAAAAGACTCACAGACCTACAGAGGATATTCCTTGTGTCTTCACCTGAGTGCAAGCCGTCCCAGGTTTATGAACAAGATCAGTCCTTAGGTGTCTGTAAGTCAAGTTTGTAGGTAAGGAGAAACAAGTGCAGATCATCCTCATTTAGCTTTACCAGCGTGCATGCAATAAAAGGCTCAAGGCCTTTTTAGTGTTTTACAACTTGCATACGCAGAAAGTGGAGGGAATTGTGATAAAGAATTTGCTGGTGGCGTAGTGGATTATCACCACCAAGGTCATCAGTTCAAAACCATCAGCCACCTCTCCTGAAAAAAAAAAAAGAGGTTTTCTGCAAAAATTTACACCATCGGGAAGTTACACCGGCAGTTCTACTCGTTCTTTAAGGGCGTTCTGTTGGAAACCAAGTCAATGGCTATGAGCTTGGTTTGGTTTGACTTTTTTCGGAAGGGTTGGTTCAAGAGCAGGGTTGGTTCAATCATTTCAAAGTGACAGCAACCTTCCATTATGTAAGGCAAGCACAAGCTGTCCATTCACAGCTCCATAACCCCGAGGGGTTCTGTGTTTACAAATATATACCATGAGGAAACTAACCGAGGGTAGGGAAAATGTCACGCCATGGGGGTGGGGGGACTGGGATAATAAAGCAGGGGATTGGCTGCAAAAGCAGACACCTACATTTTAGCCTGGAGATGGGCTATAGTACAAACATTTTTAATTCCAGGGGAGCAGCGAATAAATTTTTTTTTGAAAAGGGAGTGGTAGGCTAAGAAAGTTTGGGAACCTCTAGCTTAGAGGAATCACCTACAGCACACAGAGGGACCAGCAGTAGTCCCTGTCCTCACCAGCAAGAATTATGCTTCAATATGGGCTAAAATCAGCACCACACTGAATGCTGTCCTAGCAACACTATGATGATCGCAGAACAAAGCTCATGAGTTATTTACAAAAATACAAGATCTAGTACCAACAAGGTAAACTTCCTAATGACAGGCATACAAAGCAGGAAAAACGATCTACAATAAGAAAACATAATCCCAATTACAATTCACCCAGAAAGACAGGGAGACATGGGCAATAAGAGGTTTTGTAACTGTGTTCCACACATCCAAGGAGCTAGAAGTCAGGCAGACATGGAAAATATTTTAAAAGTCTAGATTTCCAGAAATGAAATTTAATGTTGGAAAATGAAAAATATGCTGGAAAAGATTAACAGTGGCTTAAACACTGCAGGAAAAAGATTTACCTAAAACGAAGAGGCCAAGTGGTGTAATAGCTAAAAGAGACTGGATGCCAACCAAAATGTCGGTGCTTCAAAATCAGGAGAAAATTGGCAATCTACTTCTAAAGAGCTAAAGATCTGCTTCCAAGGCCTGGAGAACCCTGTGAGGCAGCTCAACCCGGCCCGTGCGGGCATAAGTAGAACTACTGACTCAATGACAAAAGTTGTTTTGCCAAATGAAATGAAGAGGGGAAAAGGTACGGGAAAAAACGATCTGAGCCTAATCGACATGTAACTGTGGACTTTCAAGGAGCAGGAAGGGACAACATATTTGAAGAAATAATGGTCAAAATTTCTCCCAGTCTGGTGAAGAAAGTGGATGGTGCCAGCTACCAATCAAAATACTGTCTGGGATCTTAAAGGCTTGTATTCAACCAAGCAACCATCTAAGTGTGAATCCAGCTAAGTCCTCACAGAAGCAGCATACCAGGCTTGTGTGATCCAAAGATGACAATTACAAAATTCGAATATGGTGAAATTATGAACACCCTATTTGAAGAAGGCTAGGGAGGGCAGTGGAGGAGCCATCAGCAGAGGATCCAGTTAGACCAAGCTGCTGGGAAGTCTGCTCCAGCCAAGGCAAGACTCTCAAAACAGTCTTACTCTCAGGCAGAGACCATTGTAATCCTGATTATGGGGGATAGAACTCAGTACCAGGCCAGTTGTCCTCCCTGTAGACGTGACCTGAATCAATACGGAGTGCAAGTATTTCTTAGATGGCCCGTGACAAATTTCTTCCCTGGTTTTTTGAATGTCGATAGGGGTCTTTTCCCTCTTATGCATGCATCATTTGTATTTTTGCCTTTATACACCTTAGTGAGACTTGTCTTCACTATTTTGTGTTGGTTTTCCCAGCTGTGAAGCACAGGAGGACTGGATGTTTATGATAATAACTGTAACAAGTTGTTATAGGGAGTGCAGGGGTGGGGGTGGGGAGGGAAGGGATTTCTGGAGTGAACGGTGGAGAGGGAGAAAGCACTAGAACTGACAGTGACTGCACAACTCAGTTTGAAAGTGATGTGACCATGGGGGAGGGGGAGACAAGGAAGGGCTCTAAGACAGATGTGGTGGTGATTATGCAACTCCCCTTATGTGATTGAATGACTGAACAGTTCAATTGTATATGTGAATTATGTGCCAATAAAACTGTTGGGGGGGGGGAAGGAAAAAAAATTTCCAAAATTGATAAAAATCACAAACACACAGATCTGTAATACTCAATGAACCCAAGAAAATGACAGGTTACTTCACTTAGAAATGATTCTCACTCACAAATTCTACAACCAACTGTAATCTAGAAATTATGTCAACCTAACACTCCCCTTTAGCCTAACTTATTAGTTGAAGTGACACTTTGGGAGAGTATATCAAATCACACATTAATCTAACTGCTTATTAACAAAAATCCTAACCATCTAAAAACAGCCTTTAAAAAAAATTTAAACAATGTTTCTTTTCTTATCCTCTCAATGAATAATGAGATACTCATTAAGGTATATCTGTGTTGGTCTTAATTTAGCAAAAAAAACTAAAACATATGGATATTTCCTAATGGTCTTTTTCTTTAGTTTATGCACATCATTCAGAACAGAATTAGGACACTGAAAAACTTTTAAAGAAACTGAGAGGTGGAACTGAAAACACAGAAGCAGAGTTGAGGTTTGGAAAAGTCAATCTTCCCCAAAAAACCCAACCTAGCAACCACTATTTCAAAATACACTTTTTTTTTAAAAGTGTAAAACTGTAGTCAAAGTGAAGTGTCTTGTTTTTAGCACTTTGACTAAAAAAAATATATATGTTGGCTAAAACAAAATCAAAGCAGAGAACTGAAAACATTTCCCCGTTTTTGTGCACACCTATTTTCTAGAGTTCAGCACACAAATACACACATTTCTGTCTAAAAACAGGCAAGTGAGGAGGCAGAGAAGAACAAGTTGTGAGGATCTACGTAATGGCTACCCTTCCTGTCATGTTTCCCTTGAAATAGAAGTCAATTTCGTTATTCTACCATTTTACTTAGGAAATAGTGGGATATTTCAAAGGCAAAAAATAGTCCTATGGAAGGGCTGCTAAAATATCACACACACATACTATCTCTGTAAAGAATTCATTTCTACGTTCCTTTTTTCTTAAGGAAAAGTAAAAACATTTACATGCATTTGAGTAACATATTTCTTTGAGTGCCTATGCAAATAAGACACTTAGGGGAAATGTGCAGTAGAGTGTAATACTTCCCCACAGGCTCACAGTGACATGAAAAAATGGCACACAAATCTTTGAGCACAGACTGAGAAGTACCCAGTGCAACAGTGCTTTAGAAATTTGACTTCTGCCCTTTTTTAAACAGAAAAAATAATTTCCAAGGAAGATTGTCCATAGCCTTGGAATACTGGAAGATTCCCACCCTGAGAAGGCAAACAGGTGAAACAATAATCCTTTGCAATTTGGAGAAGCACGGTTTGCAAAGGATTTGATTCCTAAGGGCTGGGAGACGGAAGTTGTTACAGAGACAGCAGTGATCCTATTGTTAGAACTGGTCAAATTGTGAGAACTGGAAATTGTATGTGTAAAATTAGCAGAGCCAAACAGCAGTGGGTCTCGAGTAACATATACTGAGATTAAACACTGCCCTAAATTCTTATATGAGAAACAAAATGAAGGGTTCCAAACAACTCTTGTAAATTAGAATCTATTTTCAAGAGAAGCCAGCGTAAACACACATCATTTTGAGCACAATTGTATGTAATATGCAGAATTTGACAACCCGTATTCAAGTAGTTAGAATGCATGTATGTTCCAATACCTCTAACAATAAAGCATGGACCAGTTCTTATTTCACTGATTCAACTACCAGTATGACTTCAATAGTCAACTCCCAGGTCAAAAGCATACAAACCCCATAATGTAAAATCAAAGATAAAGCTATGCCTAAATAATCATTATTTAGTTGTGATCCAGGTTTCAGTCACCAGCATTTCAAAACCTCTAAGAATACCTTAAAGTGATCTACCAAAATATTAATCAAGCTAATAATTTACAGTGAAGCACCTAACCACACTTCGAGTTATGATAGACATCTAAATGACTGCCCACAGCAAGTCCTCCTCACCAACCAGAACTATTGTCTGCAATCTTCTCGCTTCAAAATCTGTCCTGACTTCACCGGTTTTAAAATTGGGGCCATTTATTTTTAGGCGCAGAGGTTAATAAGCATTTCTGTATCAAATGCATGCAACTTCACAGTAAAGCTCTCCTCCCTCCCCTTACAAAGCTAGACTTTTATTCTCTTTCCCATTTTTTTGCCAAATTGTCAAAAAGGACACACTAGGGTCTAGAATTCAGTGCTGAAGGCTGTAAGCGGATGAATAATTAGAAGTTCCATTATTTTTAACAGGTAAAATGACTGGGTTGTGGTCAGAAAGCTGGGAATACAAGACTGTATTCACGCCTTTCAAGGTTCAAGTCCCCAACCACCTGGACTTTTCATGGGCTTAAGACGGGGAAAAAGTCTCCAAATTCACAATACGCGTTTTCTCCCCCCACCCCACCCCACCCCACCCGGCAAGAGTCGTGTAGCGGGGCACTTACATTTGCAGCATGACCTGGTTCAAGAACACCCCATCCACCAGGGCCACATAGTCATCCAGGTTGGTGCCGTTTCCCGCGGCCGGAGGTCCAAACGTCTTCACCTGGAACCGAGAAGGGAAGGGCCGTCAGGTCGGCGTGAACGCCCCCTCCACCTCGGCGCCACCAGGAGCGCAGCAAAGTACACAATAAAGGGCACCCCCACTCACCCAAGTGACCAGCGGGCTGGTCATGAACTGCTCCAGCAGCGGGGTGAAAATCTCGCTCTCCATTTTACAGCTGAGGTGTTTGAAGAAGGGGGGGAGGAACCACCAACCCCGCCCCCCACACAAAAAATCACGCGTAGGGAATTTGGCCGCTAAACGTGGGAGCGGTGAAAATCAATAGCAGCGCCTCTGCGCAAGCGAAGACAATCCCATGGTGGAGGGGAGAGCGGCTCCCCTCAACAAACAGCCAAGGCCAAGGGGGACGCGGCTCCGACGGCCGCCGGGGCGGCGCGCGGCGCTGGAAAGGTCTCTCCCGGGCGCGGAGGGGCAGAGCGCGGGCATCGGGGGCGGAGGAAGGGGAGGCGGCCGGACAAAAAGCCCGAGCGGGCTGCCGGCCCCGGGGGGCAGGGGGACCACGCGCCCCGGGAAGCGGCTCGGCGGCGGCTGCCGAGGGGCTCCGCCTGGGCGGCCGCGGCTCGGCACGTTCCACGCCGCGCGGCGCCAAGCCTCCCGCCCGCCGCCTCAGCCGCGACCGGCTCGGCTCGCCCCTTGCCCGCGGGCAGTCGCCATCCCTCCACCGCCGCCCGCCGGGGCGTGGGGGCCCGAATGCGCGTCCCTCGCGCCCGGCGTCCGAACCCGCCCTCCAAGCAGGCTTTCCGTTCGCCTCCGAGCCGCGCTGGCACCGAAATCAGCGCCGCGCTCCGGCCTCCGCCGCCGCCCTCTCTGGAGGCGCGGGGGCAACGGCCGCGGCACCGCAGTGCCGCATCACACCCCGCCCGCGCCGCCCAACCACGGCCGCGAGCCCGCCGTCCAAAGCGGCGCGCCGGCTCCCTCCGCGGCTATATCCTTCCGCCGACTCCCCACCCTTCCCGCGCCGCTGCCTCTGGATGGGGGAAGAAAACCGCTGCATGGGCGCGCCCCCGCGCGCGCGCCCGAGCCCGCCGCCGCCCAGATGCTGGCGGCGGGCGCGCTCCCGCGGCAGCTGCTGCGGTGCCGGGCGCCGGGCTCGCGCTCGGCGCTGCCGCGGGGGCCTGGGGACGCGGCTGGGGGGCCGAGCGAGGGGTCCGTCTGTCTGCGGGCTCCCGCCGGAGGATGGGGGTGTCCTCCCCAGGCGCCCTCTTTGATGTGCGATGAGGCGAGGGAACGAAATTCTTTTAGCAAGAGGGATGCAAGCAGCCTTTCCGGAGCCTTTGATTTGCTCTATGAAGCGTGCTTTCGGCAGCAAAATGGAATAAGAAAACTCAGTGCAGCAAATGGCAGAACACACGCACACACAACTTCATCCACAAACTTTGCTCTCTTTTCTCTCTTCCTTCTCTTGCTTTCTTTTAAATCTAGTCCACGTTCCTCAAAGATACAAGTAAGATGTCGGATTTTAAATAACCAGAGCTGTCTTTCAACATGTTGGTCACTCCCTGACCAGGGCAAACTTGATTCAGACATGACTGTTCGCCTATTTGGTCTTTCACCAAAAAAGAAAGGTAGGGAAATAAAAATAAAAAGGAGCCATTTAGAAAGTCTTCCAAATCGGGTGGCAAATATTTAGTCATAAATCTCTCTGCTGTGCTCCTCCCAAATCAAACGATACTCTTCATCTGCACAGAAAGTAAAGGCCTTTTCCAGAGCATGAAATAGGCATATGAGATGACTTTTATTTTTAGGAGAATAAATACAGCTTTTTAACGCGTAACTGTGTTTATATTACCATAAATATCTACTTCAAGGTACTCTATGATATTTAAATTGGCAGAAAACATTGCTCCTCGGAACACTGATTTAAGAAACAGCACAAATACCTAACTGGGTAATTCAGTGCCCGGGCTCTGGGATCTTCCGGCCTGGCTCTAATCCAAATATTGCACAGCTGTGTGGGTCTAGGCCCATCAGCAAACCTCTCCCCACTTCATCTCCGTCACCTGTGGAGCAATGAGAACAATAGAGCCTGTAGCAACTGCTCTAGAGATGTTACCAGTGAGACTTGCATCCCGATGGCCCCAAATGAAGATGCTCTGGGTGGGTGAGCGACTGGAATTCTTGCCCACTTCAATTGCTTCACAAGGCATCAGCATTAAAGTTGGGATACATTTTCTCATTCTATACGGCACTTTGCCAAGTGGGATGCCGAATCGGACCAGTACACGGGCCTTGCTGAACAATACATTTCTGTCTGCTGTGGGGAGCCTTTCTTCAATGATCTGGTGGCCAGCACGCCTGGAGGAGGTCAGGGAGCAAGAAGGAAGTGCTGCTTTTAGGAGGAGCCCGGGTCCACTTTGCCGGGTTATCAGAACAACGTTGTCGGTCACACGCACAGCCAGGAAGGGTCCCTGCCTATAGTGGGGCTTATCTTATCACACACGGCTTTTAAAACCTATGAAGTGCAACAGTTCAGGGCATTTTTGAACAGCGGTTACTGAAGTGTCGATGCGGGAATTAGACATTTAGATAGCGCAGCTTATCCAGTTTACATTTAGTATCCAGTCCTCACAGAAATCTGCATTCCCACTAGATCCAGATGCTTCCTGGCTTTCTTTAGGTTTTACACACACACACACACACACACACTCAACAAAGAAACATGAGGAGTTAATTGTTGAAACAGGAAGCTTTAGAGCAGACTGAGGTCTGGAGGAACTTAGTAAAGACCTATCAGTTCACAATTCCCTAGTTCACCAACAGCCTCGGAAATACTTACTAATATCTCGTGAGTGTGATCAGGAGCTTCTCTGTCTGGCAATCTTTTGTACATTATGTACATTTTAATGGTCTTTGAATGACAATCGTCTCCAAGATGAAATCCCAAACTTACTATCGTCCTGTCGCTCCGGAAGAGATTTCTCCAGACTTCTGCAAGGTAATTATATTTTGTACCTCATGGTCATTTATTTGTGTGGAATGCATCCTTTCTTGGAATGTCAAATCCATCAGAGAAAGACTTTGGGAAAATCATACCCATATGCCTGTCAGGCTAAGTTCTTCATTCACTTCTCTTCTCCTCAGAGGCTAAGTGGCAAGCAAGGACCATGGTCCCTTTGGACATTGCTAGATTGCGTCTCCCTATGTGTCTAGGTTGAGGCTCCCCTGCGGGTTGCGCATACATGATATTGCCACATCACCCAAAGTACCGTGTCTACCGCTGTCTTCATCCACAGCGTCAGGGGAATCACACCAAACCAGGCTCTACCCTGACAGATCTTTAAAATTCAGGCTTATAAAGTTCATCATACGTATCAACTAGCACAACAAAAAGGATCGCAACTGCATCAGCAGAATGGCACCAGGAGTTCATCATAGAGTGAAAGTGGAATCACTCCAAAGGCCCATCAGCCAATAAACGAATGAATAAAGCGTGGAGATCTGCACCAGGAAATCTATGTTGGCAGTCTAAGACAATGAAGTCCAGGTACCTGCATGCTACACCGTGGAGGAGCAGACTGCATATTATGCTCTCCTGCTTCATAATTAACCAGAACATTTTTACAGAGAAAATACACTAGCGGTTGCCACCTGGAGTTGGGGGGGTTAGGGAAATTGGAGGACAGAGGACACGACAATGGGGTGTGGGGTTTTATTTGGGGACGATGAAAAGATAACAACATTGACGGTGATGACGGGTGCACAACTGTGAATAAGCTAAATCCCATTAAACTCCACATTTTCAATGGGTGGCCTGAACATGAGTTACGCCTCAATGAAGCTGGGGTTTTGTGTTGCTGTGCCTCAAGGAATGGCGCCACTCTCCCCACCATCTCGGAGTCCTGGAGGAGCACTCGGGACAGGCTTCTAACTATGTTCCCAGGACCACGTGGGCTAGCTACGGACAGGGCATCCAGCACCAGCATGAGTATGACACTCTTCTTAAAGTTGAAGGTGTGCAAACTGACAACAGCAACTCAGAAGATGAAGTTGAATGTGACACCCTGCCACTGATGTCCCTCTTCACACAATGTGTACCTGCTCCAGGGTTTCATGTCTCCTATTGAGATTTTTCTCTGTCGTTGGTGTTGCATTTGGCCATTTGTTTGTTTGTTTTTGTTGATTTTGTGTGCTCTCTGTGTATAAAACACAGATTAAGAAAACCTATAGAGACCACACTGGAGGAATCCATTCACAGGCACCTGGCTAGGGAGGCTGGAGGGAAGTGAGGCATTAATCACGACAAGCCCAAGGAAGAAGACATGTCCTGGGATCGATAGCGGTGATGGTCGCACAACTCATGAATGTGATTGAACTCTTGAAATGTATTGTATGCAAATTGTATATCGGTGAGACTGTTAGAAATAAACAAACTAATTATTTTTTAAAGATTAAGTAGAAACTGCAGAGAGCCATGGAGTCTGTTCATGGGGAAAGGGGCATCGGAAGAGGAGGATGTGAGTAAGCCATTGGAAGAGTGGAGGCGATGTCACTGAATTGGACAGCTATCCCCTCAGGAGCTGGGGGACTACTGTATGTTCTGAGACATATCTTCAAAACAACAACACCAACACAAAAGGAGTTATTTTTAAATTGAAGGTATGAAACGGAATCCTATTTAGGCAAGACATGTGCTTGTGTGTGCAAAGCAAGAAGCCAATGATCCACCAAACAACGCAGGCAGGCGTAGTCTGGAGAAAGGTGAGCCCCACCTGGAAGCCATCCTTCTGGTGCAGCCAATGGCTGTGCCCTCAGCATTTGAATATGTTAAAATGAAACAACAGCAGAAAAGTTAAGAGCCCCTCAGACACAGTTTAAAGACATACCATCAAGAAATGCAATCTCAGAGTACATGGGAGAGGGGGAGGTGGGGGGTAAGGAAGTGGTGTTGACAAACCCAGGGACAAGGGAACAACAAGGGATCCAAATTGATGGTGAGGTGGGAGTGGCAGGCCTGGTAGGGAATGATCAAGGGTAAGGTAACGAAGAGGTATAACTGTAACCCAGGTGGGGACGGAGCATGATAGTGGGACAGGAGGAAAGTCAAGGGAAATAGAGGAAAGAGCTAGGAAGCAAAGGGCATTTATAGAGGTCTAGACAAAGACATGTACATATGCAAATATATATATGAGGATGGGGAAATAGATCTATGTGCCTATATTTATAGGTTTAGTGTTAAGGTGGCAGAAGAACCTGGGGCCTCTACTCAAGCACTCCCTCAATGCATGAATCCTTTCTTCTATTAAATTGGCACTCTATGATGCTCACCTTCCCGACACAACCACTGAAACCAAAGCGGGTGAACAAGCAAATGTGGTGAAGAAAGCTGATGGCACCTGGCTATCAAAAGAGATAGTGTCTGGGGTCTTAAAGACTTGAAGATAAACAAGCGGCCATCTAGCTTAGAAGCAACAAAACCCACATGTGATCATGATGTGTCAAAGGGATCAGGTATAAAGCATCATCAGAAGAAAAAATTTTACCATAGTGAATGAAGGGTAAGTGCAGAGTGGAGACCCAAAGCCCATTTGTCAGGTGCTGGAGATCCCCTCGCAGAGGGGTCTAAGGAAGGAGATGAGTCAGTCAGGGTACGAAGTAGCACCAATGAAGAATACAGCTTTCCTCCAGTTCCTAAATGCTTCCTTCCCCCAACTACCATGATCCGAATTCTACCTTGCAAGACTGGATAGAGCAGAGGATGTACACTGGTGCAGATAGGAGCTGGAGGCACAGGGAATCCAGGGTGGATGATACATTCAGGACCAGGGGTGTGAGTGGCGATACTGGGAGGGTAGAGGGTGAGTTGGTTGGAAAGAGGGAACTGATAACAAGGATCTACATGTGACCTCCTTCCTGGGAGTGGACAACAGAAAAGGGGGTGAAGGGAGACGCCGGACAGGGCAAGATATGACAAAATAATAATTTATAAATTATCAAGGGCTCATGAGGGAGGTGGGAGTGAGGAGGGAGGGGGAAAAAAGAGGACCTGATGCAAAGGGCTTAAGTGGAGAGCAAATACTTTGAAAGTGATTAGGGCAAAGAATGTACAAATGTGCTTTACACAATTGATGTATGTATGGATTGTGATAAGAGTTGCATGAATCCCTAATGTTTAAAAAAAGAAAAAGAAACGCAATCTCTTTTAGAACCCCGTGATTCCTCTGGCTAAACTCTTGAACAAAAGTTTAAAGTCCCTTAAGAAGGTATATATTTTAATCACTCAACAGCTTTTAAGGGAAATACAATACAGTGAGAAAGAGTAAGAGAACGATTGAGTGGGTTGCTAACAGCTTTGAGCATAAATTTCTTCAGCTGTAAAATGGGTGTGTCAATATTTTCCTGACTGCAGTTCACAATTATGGCGATAGCTAAATGAAAAAGCACCCTGAATCCCAATATGTGAGTTTTCTTTTCTCCTAATCCTATTAAAAGTGACTGTCAAAATAAACCCCTCAGGACCAATATTGAGAGTAGCAATACCATGAGGGTAGGGGAAAGGTGGGGGGAGAAGAGGGAAAAAGGTAAACCCATCGCAACGATAGACATACAACCCCTCCTCCAGTGGGATGAACAACAGAAACGTGGGTGAAGGGAGACAGTGGATGGTGTGAAATATGAAAATAAAAATCATTTATAAATTATCAAGGGTTCACGAGGGTGGGAGGGAGGAGGAAAAAAGAGGAGCTGATCCCAAGGGCTCAAGTGGAAAGAAGATGTTTTGGAAATGATGATGGAAACATATGCATATACCACTGATGTATGGAATGATTCCACTGATGTATGGAATGATACCACTGATGTATGGAATGCTCTAAGAGCTGTAAGTGCCCCAGTATAATGATTTATTTTTTAAAAGACTGTCAAAAGCTGTTGGGCATAAAGTTTCTCAAGACTTGCACACTAGTGACAGAGACCTGATGAGTGGTGGGATGGCCTCAAGAACATCACACATGAAGAACGTGAAGGGCCATGAAAAGAAGGCAACGGAACGGAACGGAAGAAGAGATCAAAGTGGACGTCAGAAGAGATTGAAACTCGCTCTTGATTACAGCATAGCTCAAGTAGATGGAAGAAATGATGACGGAAACAGAAAATTTCAAAGGGCAGCTTGAGAAGACACGGTATTGTAGTAACACGTGTAAAGACCTGGAGTTAGAAAACATAAAGAACAACATGTTCACCATAGTTTAAGCAAAAAAGAACTGAAGAAAATCCCAAGCCTCAGGCAAATATCGAATGAGTCAAAACACATCAAAGGAAGATGGACAGCATCAGTAGTCACGGTACCAAAAAGAACTGGTCCACAGTCAACCATTTCAAGAGGCAGCATATGATCAAGGACCGATAGTACTGAAGGAAGACGTCCAAGCTGCACCGAAGGCGTTAGCAAAACCAGACGTCAGGAATTGACCGAATACCCATAGAAATGTTTCAACATGCTGATGAAGCACTGGAAGCACTCACCTATGCCAAGAAATTTGGAAGACAGCCACCTGGCCAAATGATTGTATTTGTACCCATTCAAAAAAAAGGTGACCCAAGCGAATGCAGATTATAGAACAATATCATTAATATCACATGCAAGTAAAATGTTGCTAAGGATCATTCAATAATGGTTACAGCAGCACATCAATCAGGAGCTGCCAGAAAGTCAAGCCATCAGAAGAAAATGCGACAAGAGGCATTGTTGGTGATGTCAGATGAACCTTGGTTGAAGTCCCAGAATCCCAGAGAAGTGGTCACTTGTACTTTATTGACTGCAAAGGCATTCAGCTGTGTGGATCGGTGCTAGGGTGGGTTCTCTAGAAATGATTTCTATCATCAAGTGGTACATGGAGTTGTAGAAGTGGGTGTAGCCAATGGGTCAGAAGTACTCTGGTGGCTTCTCCTGACTCGTGTACCTGCGGGGGCTAGAGGAACAGCAAACCGAACCACCACAGGCTGATTCAGGATGCACAGCTGCTGTGGTCAGCTTGCTACTGGCTCCTGAGATCAGCAGGCCATGTAACTGGAGGCTGATGTCCCAGATGCTGGATCCAGAGTCAGCAGAAGTGGCTCAGCTTCCACACAGCATCAGTCTGCAGGGGTAGGGGATTATTTAGTGTGGCTCGTCTAGCCTAAGTCTCTAACGCCCACTGAATGACCTTTCCCTGCCAGGTGTGGTAAACCGGTGGGGAAAGATACTGATAGGATTCACCTGTGAGTCATTACAAAGAGTCCCCTCAAGTGCCATCCTGCTTGTATACACGGAGCCCTCTGAGAAGCAGGAAGTCAAACCAAGTTCACTGCCATGGAGTTGATACTGACCTATAGCCCCTGTGAGTCTCCCAGACGGAGACTCTATGGGAGTAGAATATCCTGCCTGTCTTTCTCTCTTGGAGAACTGCTGGTTTTGAACTGCTGACCTTGCAGGTTGAACTCCAACTCACAACCACTATGTGTAACAACCACACCACCAGGGCTCGTTGAGAAGCAGGAGGAGGAATATTATTAAAAAGCAAGAACCAGGAGGGCATCATCTGGACCCAAGACCAAGATAACGGCACATTGACGCTCCTGGATCCAAAGGACTGCTATACCATCTCAGGAACAACCACAGAACCAGCAGCCAGAGCCTGCAACAGAGTGATGGGAATTCCCAACCCACAGAGCAAGTTAACTTTGAGTGCGCTTGTGCAGGAGGCTGGCTAGCGGCCTGGTTGTCTCTGGGCACTTAATTCAGGAAGTTGGGCTTGCTGCCTACAGAGTGAGCCCAATGCCTTTGAGCGGAGGCTTACAGCAGAGTGGTGTGCCCCTTTGGGCATTTATTAGTAGGCCTGAAACTTTGTAACGTGTCCTGGTAAACAACGACCAGGAGTATTTCTCACTGGCTTTGCAATTTGTTGACTTCCTTATAAACCCTTTAATCAAGAATTTTGTCTGTGAGTTTCTGTGTAGCTATTTCAGTGGGTGTTAGAACACCACGACATACATGAGAGAACATTAGCTAACGAGCACACAGTCTACAGCAGGAGTGGGCCACACCCTGAACAAAATCTTCCTCAATTGTATGAAGGCTGACCAGTTTAACCGCTGGGCTGCTTCACAGAAGATTCCATCCTGGAGCTGACCACTCGGTGTTAGATCCTGTCATTGAGATCCCGGCCAGACAAGCTGACATCAACTGTAACTGTCACAACCTAGTGTAAAGACGGCTACAGGGAGGGGTCTAGTATAATAGGTGTGATTAGCTAACTGTGGAACGTTGGGTGAGGCAGGTCTCCCTTTTGGAACTCAGTGTCTTCTTTGGTATAATGAGAAGGGCAGTCTCGATGAGCTCTAAGGCATTTACATGATTAAAATGCTATTACATCCAAGAAGAAAATTGGCTCCACCTTCTTAGGAGTGATGTTCACAAGTGGGCAAGTCGAGAACAGGGTATAATAATGGACGTTTCCTATGTTTTTAGAGCTGGTGACTACAACTTAAAAGACAAGGAGGAAAGCTTGGAAAAATATGCAAACAATATATATTTTTATTTCTCTAATATCATATAATGAATTATTTTCCTTTCTTATCATTTTGATAGAATAATTATCTCAGATTTGCTGGACCTTTTTCTTTATGATTTTTTTAATGTCACCAACTAAAGTTTTCTTTACATATCACCATCTACAGGATGATCTAATGAGTTAACATGGTGACGTAGTCGGAGCTCCTACGAAGCACAAGTGTGTTTGACAAGCAGAGTTGCATTACCCCATAGGCGAGGGGTGAAAGGCCTACTTGTGCTTCTCACTCATTGGGAGAGAACAATTTCACATACGGCTAGCATCTGCTTCTCCAATGCCACGCAGCGCTTTCCTACTGAATCAACGCTTCTTTTCAAATGTGTAATCGGGCAGACTGGGTACTCTGAGTACATGGGAAACTGTGCACAGCAGATTAATGAGCAAGCATGTGTTTTCTTTACTGGTAACCCACCCTCTCCCAGGTCCCAGACCACTATGTCTTATGAGTTTTCACTTCCCTTTGAATAGCTTG
The DNA here is from genome assembly GCF_050624435.1 of Tenrec ecaudatus. Lineage (NCBI taxonomy): Eukaryota > Metazoa > Chordata > Mammalia > Afrosoricida > Tenrecidae > Tenrec > Tenrec ecaudatus. The sequence goes on from NC_134546.1 coordinate 1,776,499, forward strand.
CCTAACTTCTCTTTGAGCTTAGCTGTTCTTGTTGACAATTATCCCTGCATATAGGATGTCACTCTCTGTAGTCGTTATATAACCGTTTCTCGGAATGGTGATTAAGGGTGTTGGGGTGGAGTCTAGTCTGTCAATCAAGGTATAGCCAATGAGGCCTCTATGTGGGCATGACCTTCTTTTGAGGATTTTGGGAACTCCTGTATTTCCTCTTTGGAGGCGGGAATGTATCTCTCTCTCTCTTCCCACCCCCCCCCATTCCCTTCAAGATATTTCCGAGATGAAGCCACATGAAACTACCCTGAGGTAGTCAGAGAGCCTTGGAGCTGAGGGAACCACGTGGAGACCCCTGCCAGCGCTGAGATGCTTCACTGCCATTGGATCCACAAGCCTTCCCACCTACTGGCCTGTGATCTTCCTACATTCGGCGTCATTGCATGTGTTGCGTGAGTCTGAAGAAGACTCTATAGATTGATATCAGATATATGAGCTAATATTGGACTTATGGACTTGATCTGGACTGGGCTGGGATGCTTTCTCAATATTCAATTGCTCTTGTATATGAAGTCCTTTCCTATACACATATGCGTGTTCATGAATTTGTTTCTCTAACCTACCCAGACTAACACACCATCCTAATTTTCTGTGAACTAGAAAAACACGGACTGTGCTAATAGTTTGAGAAATTAGTAGTCTTTGAGGGAGAACCCGCTGGATTTGTTAGGTTTCTGGGATGGTTTTTCCTCAGTTCTTGCTTCTCAACGTTGAAAGAATTCACAGGACAGAAGCACTTCCGTAAATCCAAGTAATTTTACAAGGGAAAGGAAAGTTTTCTGGTAGTGCAGTCTCAGAGAACACGCGCTCTGTCTGGAAAGCATGCAAGGCCACCTGGAGGGGGTGTGGGAGAGCTCACGACTGAAGATGGCCGCGTCAGGGTAGAGTGGACAGTGGGAAAGAGGTTGGAACATAGAGTTCACAGGACCAAAACAGGGGTCCCAGAACCCAAAAGGGAAGAGGTTAGTGTGAACCCTGCACACACGGGAGAGATGCCACCATCCCTCCCACCTGACAGAGAAAGGCCTGCCCTCAGTCTCTGCTATTTGTCCCCTTCTACCCCCACTTGGGAGGGGGCTTTGGTTGAGGGTATTGGGCGTTCTTAGTGGCTGAGTTCAGGCACACCTGTTATGTGAGGTCGGTGCCTAATGTGTATGCCCAGGTTGACCCTCATGTGCAGTTAGGTGACCTTGGTTTGAGTATGCCCAGCTTTGAATTGTCCCCATAGGTGTCTAATGTGGACCTGAATTCTTTCAAACCCCTTGGCCATCTAATTTTCCTTTAGCTAGGCATTCAGTGGAGACAACACCCTTTATCCCTAATCTTCCTCCCTATCAGATTCACCTGAATTATGTAGGTGAGTTTGTGACGGTGACAGTTACATAATCTCCTGTGAACTTGAGTGTAGGGGTGGAGTCTAGCCTGTCAATCAGGTCATAGCCAGTGATGCCTCTGTGTGGGCATGACTTCTCCTGAGGACTCTGGGACTTCTTCTCTGCCTCCTTGGAGGCACGAGACACACTCTCTCTGCTTCACATTCTGGTGACGAGCCACATGGAGCTATGCTGGTGGCAGCCAGAGCCCTGGAGCTGGAGAAGCCACATGGAGACCCAGGTCAGCACTGAGATGCTTCCACAAGACTTTTCACCCATCGAAACATGTTTCATTTTTTATAATTAAATAGTTTATTGGCATATGCTCTACCTCTCATACAATTCAATCACTCAATCATATTAATAAGAATTGTGCAATCATCCCCACAATCAATTTCAGAACATTTTCTTCTTGTGCTCATTGTTAGCTCCCCAGTTTGCTGCAACCTCCGCTGCCATTCCCTTAGGTAATTGCTAATTCAGCCACTGTCTCGATCATGGATTTCACATACAGAAATCATACAAAATACAAACAGGAGGGGAAAGGCCAGCAACAATGCCTGGGCAAAACTGAGGAAGACCTTAGTGAAAAGAAAGCAGAAAACAGAAAAATGGTGGCTTCAAATGGGTCAACAGGGAGACCACATAATCAGGTGTTTCATTTGAACCCAACTGCATCTGCCACAATTGGCGTGACGATGTTCTCTGAGAGCAAGGCTGCTCACTTCCCTGCCTATGGCCAGAGGGGAGTCACTGGCGTCTTCCTCCACGTGGGGTCCCTGCAATGAGGTTTTGGGCTTCCAATGTCACCAAAGCCTTCTGCACGCCAGGTGTTCACACTGGAAGTTCTGACACCACTCCCTCCAGATGTGGATCTTATTATTCGCAATCCTGGGGTCACACAGGCTGGTGCGCTTCTTGCATGTGGTCTTAGTTGACACCTCCCTTAGATGGCTGCCCATTTTAATGCAAGCCTTTAAGACCCCAGACCCGATTCTGTCTCAGAGCTGGACACCATCTGGTCTTTTTAACCACACTTTGCTATAGCGCCCATATGTTCAGTGATCTCTTCATGAGCGCGAATGTCACATAAGGCCAAACGTTTCAGATTGTAAAAATACTCTTTTCCTATTATAAAAATAAGTTTATGGTCATATTTGGAAAAATCAACACCACATAATGGAGAAAACACCTTAATTGCCAATAATTTCTCTCACATAAAGGCTGATATGCACATTTGGTTCATAGGACTTAGAAAAAAATCATATCACTCTCATATAGCTATTACATGCAAGACTACATATAATAACATCAATTTGAACATGTCTGTCAGTTTGAATCCACCAGGATATGGAATTCAAATGCATTTTTGTGACCATGTTTATCATGTACTACCACACAATGAGATGGATTGATGGGCACCTCATAGTGCAGAGCAGTGAATTATTTAATGTGGTTCTTCTACCCGAAATCCCTAACTCCACCAAACCACCTTTTCCGGCATGGCTCTGGTAAGAAGGTGGAGGAAGAAACCCTTAGGATCCACCTGTGAGTAGCTGCAAATAGGATCCTTGGAGAACCACCTTGCTGTGTATAAATGAGCTCTCTGAGAAGCAGGAGGGTAGATCTCATTACCAAAGAGAGGTAGGAGTGAACCACATCCTCTGGACCCAGGATTCCTGTGCGGTGAACTACCTGGATCTCTATGACAGCTACACCATCAGAGGAGCCGCCGCCGCAGCAGCACAGGAGCCAGAGCATGGAACAGAGGGAAGGGCTTGCCAGTCCGCGCAGTAAATTAAGATGAATGCCTTTTGGCCAGAGGCTAGTTTGCCTGTGGATGCTTCTGGGCACTTACTTGGGGAAGTTGGGCTTGCCGGCCCATGGAAGTGGAGCTAAGTGCCTTTGGGCTAAGGCGTCCAGTCCAGTGGTATGCCCCTTTGGGCATTTATTAGCAGACCCAAAACTTAGTAATGTGTCCTGGTAAACAACTGCCCTGGGCATTTCTCACTGATTTTACAACTTTTTAACTTCCTTGATAAACCTTTCATTAAGAATTTTGGCTGAGTTTCTGGGTAGCCAATGCAATGGATCTTAGAACCCAAGGTAGTAAACAGAGAACAGTAATTCAGACAATCCACATACCAAATGATTTTGAGGATGAGGTAGAACTAGGCAGCATTTTGTTTTGTTGTACATAGTTTATATTAGTACCTTAACGATGACAGCATGTGCAGAATAGCCAGTTTATCATTTTTTTAAACAGCAAACCCCACTTCCTCATAATCGTATCTAAAATTTTACTATTAAATCTCACAAAAGAGTTCACATGCATTCGCTAGATTTGAAGTAAAATTAGGTTTCCAAAAAACTCCAAACTCACTGCCATCGAGTCAATGCTGACTGATAGTGACCCCGGGGCGTTTCTGAGACTGTAACTGTTTATGGGAGTAGAAAGCCCAGCCTTTCTCCTGTGAAGCTGCTAGTGGTTTTGAACTGCCCACCTTGTGGAGGGCAGCCCAACTTTTAGCCAGGACACCACCAGGGCTCCTAAAACTAGGATTAGGAGTTCTATATTTGTCGATGTATTCTCAATTTCCTCATTAATCAATAGTTATATTGAGTTTCTATATGTTGAGCATACAAAATACCAAGCAGATTATATCTACATGAGACCAAAAGAAATCACGTGGTAAAAAGTTCATTCAATAACCCGGTTCAGAGGTCAGCGAACTTTTTTCTCTAACAACGTTTGAGCTTTAGAAAGCACACGATCTCTGTCATAACCACTCACTGTGGCAATGTCCCTGAAGCAGCACAACCCACTCGCTCATAAAGAAGGAAGTGGTGATGTTCTCGTGAAGCCTTTTGCACAAGCAGCGGCAGTGTTGTCGTTTGCCCAGCACTGAACTGTACAAATACATTAGGCTCAGATAGAAGGGACTCCTTTGCAGTGAGTTCATTAACTATAAATTGCTAACTGCCTAACTACATCGTATGTATCTTCTGGAAGCACAGAAGAGGTCGTCCGAAAGTTTCTTGGAAGATGAATTTCATCTCCGATGTAGTTCAGATTCTTTTCTAACTTAAAAAATAGTTTTTTCCCCTCTCAAGTGTTGCCAGGAAGCAGAGGGCACACTTGAAGGCAATTTGGCGACAGGCTTATTTAGAGAAGTGCGGGCAGTTAAGTGACTCACAGGGGTGGGAGGCACCAGGCAGGATCGAGCAGAGAGCTGCTATCACTGCTCCTGCTAACATCCTGAATGATCCAGTTAGTGTCCTGGAGGAGAGGTCACAGGGCAGGAGTGGTGTCTATGGAGGACGGTGTCCAAATCATGGTGTGGACGCAAGGCAGATATATACCACAAGCTCTCTTGTACAGCACCAAAAGCAGACAGGAAAGGTCTCAGTCCAAGGTCAGCCTCTCCTATCAATCCTTCATGACAGAGACGGTTTCATGGGCTGTAATTTTCACAGGCTCAGATCCGATCTCCAGGTCTCTGCTCCTTCAGGGCGGTTAGTGGGTACGAACCCTGACCCTTTCAATTAGCAGCACCGCACTTAAAGATTGTGCCCGTTGAAATCACTCGGCCATTTTTGTTTCATAAAAACAATATGGACAATAAATCAGAGTGTGCACCTTTTACCCACATTTGGTAAAATTCAGTCAGCCTCTGACAACCAGCCTGAGAACGGCATCCGCAGACCGTGTATTGTGATGGACTGCCTGGAGTCAGCCCTGACTCGCGATGAACCCAGGCCCAGTGCCCGGAGATGCTGGCCAGCCCTGCGCCAGCTCCACCACGGTGGCTGACCGGACACCGAGATCGGAGTGTTTTCATGAGCATCTGTTTCCTACACAGCCCGTGTCCAGAGCAAAACAGTGTTCACAGTTCATACCATCCAAAAAATGGATTTTTTTTCCCTACCAATTATGTCTCCTATCTTGGCAATGCATTAACAAGGTGAACGCATTGGCAGCTCTACATTAGGGAGAAACCATTGATGTGTTACTGTTCACAAACCACACCCACCTCCCGTGGGGAGGTTTCAGCCTGGTTCTCAAGAGACAGGTTTCCGAGTCAAGGGATGCGTCGGATTTGACCGCACCAAGCAGTCGATTCGTACCTTTGGCCTCCCACTTTCTGACTTTCTGACTTCCCACAGGTGTACGGATTGTATGAAAGCTGGCAGCCGTTTCTAGTTCCGGTTACTCTGAATTCGTTGCCCAGCTGTGTCCATGTCTCTTGTTTCTCTTTGTGTACCAGGGGTGTGGGAACGCATCCTTGGATGTTTTAACAAAGGTCAGAAGGACAATGGCCATGTTCTTCCTGCACTCGTTGTGAAGCATTTTCCTCTTGCTCAGTTTGCAAGGCCGTATCAAATTACCTGGAATTGGCGAAAAATCAACATGAGGTTTTGAAGAATAAATCCTGCCAAACTAATTTTCTTTCTTTCTTTCTCTCTCTTTCTTTCTTTTTTTCTTTCTTTCTTTCTTTCTTTCTTTCTATTTAAGTCACGGCAAAAAATATGGCAAATGGTATAGCAATGCTCACCCCTACAAAATATCATGTGTCTACTTACTAGTACGTCCATTGTGCATTTTGACACATACGGTGTTACTCAGTATGAGGAAGAATCACGGGAGGAAGGCTTTGCACGCTCCCCCGTTGCGCTCTTGAACGCTGACCTCAGCAGAAAGGGATACCTGACCCTGGGATCTGATACGGAGTGCGCCAAGTACACTCAGATTGTGCACCACCCATTACTCCAGACACACAGAGTGCAATCCCACCTGACCTGGGACTCAAGAGGACTGGCACGATCAGGATTCTTTCCGATCTGTGAACGATATAATAATTACTCCTCTTCTATTCTGAAGGAACTCTGTCTTAACTAATGCTATAAAAATGTGGCCACCAAGAAGAGGGCAGGACATTCAGATTCACCCAAGAATGCCTATGTATGCCCTTGAAGGATTGTGGGCTGACATCTCAGGGTGACCCTGTCGAGCAGGGTAGAACTGCGAGCAGAAAGCCTCCTCTGTCTCCCACAGACTGCCTGGTGGTTTGGAACTGCTGACCTCACCGTTAGCAGCCCAGCATCTAACCACTGCACCACCAGGGCCTCACGAGTCAGAATGGACTCCATGGTAGTGAGTTTGGTTTGGTTTTAGTTTTTATGGACACTGGATGCTTCCTGAGTGTGGCAGCTGTGAGTTACAATGTGAGGCTCACGCATATCCAGGGCATCCTCTTCGATAAGAGTACTTCCTGTTTGGTTTCTTTTCGTTTGCTCATTCAGTGAACACATATTTTTAGTATCTGTTACATACCATGAACCGAGTGTACAAAGATGAGTAAGATGTTCCTTCAGGACCCCACGTGCTGCAGATTATTCTCCCACATTGCAATGTGTGGTAGAGGGAGAAAATAGGGGTCCCTTGGAATGTAAAGCTGGGGAAGACATAACAGAAAAGCGTTTTTGAGTCAGAAATGAATGAAAAATAGGTGCCTACCAGGCAGGGAATACAATTTCAGGGGGAAGAACAAGAGAAGCAAAATAGCATCAAAGCATCAAAGAGCACAGGGTGTTTGGACCACGGGGGAAAGAATGACTGTTTTCGTGATGCCAGACCTTCTGCAAGGTCAATTCCAATGAGGCTGATGTCAGCTGTGTCTCCCATCTCCAACCTTCTTACCAACTCTGATGCCAACTCTCCCTCCCAGGGCACGCTCTCCTTCTCAGCTGGGTTCGGTAATTCCGTGCAATTGCCACAAAACTCATAGAACACGCTCAGGCTTTGGGGCGTTCCTAAGGGAGTGAATGGAAGACAGACAAGTCTGTCTGGGAAGAGGTACGGCCGGAGAGCTCCTTGGAGGCAAGGGTGGCGAGACGTTGTCTTACATACTTTAGACGTGCTGTCAGAAGAGACCAGACCGTGGAGAAGGACGTCATGCTTGGTGAAGTGGAGGGGCAGTGAAAAGATGGAAGGCCCTTGGCAGGCTGGACTGACACAGTGGCTGCAACAACTGACTCCAACACAGGGACAATAGTGAGGATCGCCCAGGACAGGGCAGTATTTTGTTCTGTTGTGAAGAGTCACTAGGATTTCTGAATGACTCAAGAGCACCCAACAACAACAACAAAGTTAGTGGGTTACAAATGCTCAGGACACACTTACTCCAATGGTGACCACCTCTTCTCAGCTATGCTAACAGGCAGGCCTCTCTCTGAACTTTGGCCTCTGTCCTGCCTAGGCAACGTGGCAGAGCTCCTGTGGGGTTGCTAATAAATGCCTGAAGGACACGTCACTGTGCCCTAAGCCTCGGCATGCAGGCGAACAGCACTGGCTAGATCAGCAACCTCGCTCTCCCAGGTAAGTGCCTGGAGACACTCTGTCCCAAGACAAGTCCCTTGTCAAACCACTCAACTGTGGCATCAGTAGAATTATGTAAGAAAAAGACCTCTGGAGTTCGAGCACTGTTCGCTTGAATTCAAAGCCTTAAAGTTTTATTGTAGATTTGTTTGGGTTCTTGCAGCTAAACGTTTCTCTTGCTATCGTTGTCATTAAAAAATAATGAGGAGGGGCTGTGGGGAGATAGAAACTGTCAACCACTGCTGGTGGACCTGTAGGTACGTACTTCCACTATGGAAATCAATTTGACAATATCTAAACATGAAAATCGAGCTACCATACGACCCAGAAATTCCACTACTGGGCATATACCCAGAAGAGGCAAGAAACAAACCACAGCCAGACATCTTTGCTCCAATGTTCATTGCGGCACAGTTCACAATTGTAAGGAGTTGGAAACAACCCAAATTTCCATCAACAGATGAATGGATTAAAAACTATGGTATAAATAGATAGATAGATAGATAGATAGATAGATAAATACCCCAAAACTGTGGTACATACGTACAACGGAATACTATGCATCCCTAAAAAGTAGTGATGAATGCATGAAGCACATAACCACATGGGAAGAACTGGAGGAAATTATGCTAAGTGAAGTAAGCCAAGCACAAAAGGACAAGTACAACAGGAGTCCACTGAGGTAAGCTTCACAATGCAGATGGAGTTAGGGAAAAGGCTAGTGTATACATACATTCCTGGGGTAGTGTTCAGGTAGTATGGCAGGGGCCAGACCCAATCCAGGGATACATATGGTAGCCAATTAAAAAGGAAAAAGAGACAAAAATGGCATGGGTAGTGGGGGACAGGGCACTAACCCATCCAAGGGGTGGGTTTTGTTTATATCTCCACAAGGAAAGAGGGACCAGACTTAACTCAGTGCTCCAAGATGTGAATGCAACGTACCGGCATGAAGCAGGGAACCAATACAGAGGTCTGAGGGGCTGGTCCCAATCCCAACTACATGGTCAGCTTCTCCTCCCAGACGAATTTACTTCAGAGGACAGCACTGAAGCTACAGCTTACGGAGAAGGACATGTCCGATCAGAGCACACAAGAGCAAATGAAGGGGAAGGAAGAGAGAATGGAGCACATCCTGGCCCACCAAGTCTAGAGGACGATATCACTGCTCAGAACAGCCAATGCACAGAGACGACCATATGGCCGGTCCCACTATGAAACATGACATCCCTCACTGACCCATAGCCCTACAACACTGGAGACACAGTGCGGGATTGAGCCTGATCTGACCCCACCACACTGAGGCAAAACTCTAGGGGTGTGCAACAGAACAGCAAGGGGAGCAGAGCAAGGAAGTCCCGAGGGAATACCAAAATAGACTTTGGGGCCAGGGCATGGCACCCCATCAGATTCTACCGGGAAAACACTCATAAAGGTAAACAAACAAACCTTGAACTATTTACAGGCTTTTCATTGTTTTTTGTTGTTGTTTTGTTTTCTTTAGTTGCTTTGTTTTTCTCTGTCTTGTTTTTTGTGCATATTATTATCTCTGCAGGTCTATCGGAATAAGATAGGCAGGATAAACCATCTGGAGGAGAAAACAACGGGACCAACAGTGGGGGGTGGGACATGGGACAGGGGGAGGTGGAGGTGAAGGAAAGGAAGTAGGTGTTAACAAACTCAGGGAAAAGGGAACAACAAATAATTCAAAATCTACAGTGATGAGGCAATAAGGGTATATGAAGCCTGGTAGGGCTTGATAAAGGCAATGTAACTGAGAGTAATTGCTGAAACCCAAATGAAGGCTGGGCATGATAGTGGAAAAAGAGGAAAGTAAAAGGAAATAGAGGAAAAAACTAGGAGTCAAAGGGCATTTATAGAGGTCTAAATAAAGGCATGTACATATGTAAATATATTTATATATGACGATGGGGAAATGGATCTATGTGCATATACTTATAGCTTTAGTATTAAGGTAGCAGATGGACATTGGGCCTCTACTCAAGTACTCCCTCAATGCAAGAACATTTGTACTATTAAATTAGCATTCCATGATGCTCACCTTCCCAACAAGATCGCTGAAGACAAAGTGGGTGCATAAGCAAATGTGGTGAAGAAAGATAATGGTGCCCGGCTATCAAAAGATATAGCATCTGGGGTCTTTAAAGACTTGAAGATGAACAAACAGCCATCTAGCTAAGAAGCAACAAAGCCCATATGGAAGAAGCACACCAGCCTCTGTGAACACGAGGTGTTATTGGGATCAGGTATCAGGCATCAAAGAACAAAAAATCATATCATTGTGACTGAGGGGGAGTGCGGAGTGGAGAACCAAAGCCCATCTGTAGGCAACTGGACATCCCCTTACAGAAAGGGTCATGGGGAGGAGACAAACCAGTCAGGATGCAGTGTAGCAACGATGAAACATACAACTTTCCTCTAGTTCTTTAATGCTTCTTCCCCCCCAACCACTATCATGATTCCAATTCTACCTTATAAATCCAGCTAGGCCAGAGTATGTACATGGGATCAGATAAGAACTGGAAACACAGGGATTCCAGGACAGATAAACCCCTCAGGACCAATAATGAGAGTAGCGATACCAGGAGGGAAAGGAGAAGGTCAGGGAGTAAGGGGGAACTGATCACAATGATATATATATATATATATATACCCTCCTTGGGGAACAGACAACAGAAAAGTGGGTGAAGGGAGACATCGGACAGTGTAAGATATGACAAAATAATAATAATTTTTAAGTTATCAAGGGTTCATGAGAGAGGGGGTGGGAGGGGAGGGAGGGGGGAAAATGAGCTGATACCAAGGGCTCAAGTAGAAAGAAAATGCTTTGAGAATGATGATTGCAACAAACGTACAAATGTGCTTGACACAATGGATGGATGGATTGTGATAAGAGTTGTACGAGCCCCAAGTAAAGTGATTTTAAGAAGCAAAAAAATGAGTGAACACCATATCTAAAGATGATTTGAGCTAGCATCTGGGACTCATGCTCACGACACAATTAATATGATCATTTGGATGAAATTGACAAATTCCATACCAAAGCTGACAAAAGAAGAAATAGAAAATTATGCATGCACTTGAAAAATGATGTAGTAGAAAAACCAAATGTATATATTTTATAAAATGTCCCTAAAGTCAGCCCTAACTGGCCTCACAAGTAAATTCTTCCAAAGACTTAAGGAATAAATAATATCAAATTTATAGGACTGTGTTAGACTGAACAATGACACCACAAAGGTGTAAGAGGTTAAGTCAGAAAGTATTGCCACAAAAGAATCGAACCTTTTATCAAACAAAAATATAAAAATATGAAGCTATTGTTTCCTGACATTTATTTGTTAACCATCCAGATGAATTTAAGAATCATTTTTAAAATTTGAGAAGTTCCTATGAAAACATCTTTATAAGTTCAAAATGCACACTGAACTGAAGGGTGAAACGATGTGCCTTGGGCTGTACACTGTCTCCATCTCTCTGACTCCTCCCTGATCAATCACTCATTGTCTATCTACATTGGCTCAAACGACAGTTTGGGCATCCTCAAGAAGCACAACCACGTTCCTTTTAAATGTTCTTTGAGTTTAGGCAACAAAGAAGGGCCCAAAGGGACATATAGGGCGTGGGGGTGGGGAAGGCATGGGGAAGGCTTCGCAACGAAACTCTCATAGGACAACCCTGCTACTCATGGAAAATGAGCATTTTCATGACTCAAAAACAAACAAACTTGGTATAACTTCTCTGGCCTTTCTCACCAATGCAGTCTTTAGTTTTTTGAAAACATCTTCATACTAAGTCCTTATGGATCCTTCCAGAAAAATCTACTACAGTTATTCATTGGGAGGGGGGGATGTCCCCAAATCAGTTGTCATACCTTTTGAGCTAGCTTTTCTGCCTAGAATGTCACTGTCCCCATAGACCCCTGAGATCGCCCTGTTTTCATGGGCCTTTTTCGCAGGCACCTTAACAAGTCGCAGGCAAGTGTGTGCTGCAGATCCTTGTCTGCAACCTTCTGTTGGTCAGAGAAGTAGGTTTACATAGGTTTTGTTTGTGATAAAGCACACACGTGTGAACTGGAAACCCAGGAGCAATGCTTGCCGCCTTCCACGTGTCTGGGGAGCATCGTCCTTGCGGTGGAGTCAATACAGAGTCCCCGCGACCCTGGAGGACAGAGCAGAACTGCCTAGATGGCTTTGCGGGCAGTACTCTTCGCGGGGAGTGCATCTGTTCACGGGTTCGCGCCACAGAGCTTTTGGTTAACAGTCAACTTCTTACCCGGGATCCTCCCTGGGGACGCAAAGAACCAGGCTTTGTAGAGTAATACTGTCCATTTCCAATGTAATATAGTCTTTTACTGACACCCTAGCGAACTATTTAAGGGAACTTCTTATTCTTCCACCTTTTAATAGGGTAGCTTTCAAATTTACATCAAGTAGCGAACACAGTATCATAAACCAAAGACTGCACTTCACCAATTCCAGGTAGTTTGCTGATCTTGCGTCATTGACTTACGCCCCTTCTCCCCTCCCCCTGCTTCCGGTTGGTGTCATTTAAAGCTGATCCCAGACACACAATTTCACGCATCATTTCAGTGTGCATTTTGAACTGATAAAGTTGTTTTCGTAGGAACTTCTCAAATTTTAAAAAACGATTCTTAAGTTCGTCTGGACGGTTAACCGATAACTGTTTTAAGAGGAGAAAACGAGTGGCGGTCTGACTTCCACATAAGGAGAGCATAGCCCATTTTAAGACGCTGGAGACGAAGCCCACGTGTTGGTCCACACCGCGCCAGCAGGATGAGGCGGAAGGCACCGCCCACACTGCGACGCGGAGCACACGCTCCTGTGGGTGCAGGCGCACGCGGAGCCTAATTGAGAGGACCAGTCGGGCAACGTTCCTGTAGACTGGGAATGTTCAACTGTCTGTGTCCTGTTTGTTTTCGACTCCGAGAGTCTAAGAATGTCTTCCGAGGGGACAGATGTGCAGTTTTACGTCCTGTGATGACGCCGGGTTGTACGTGAGCGTGGAGGACCACGAGCTTGAAAACGCGAAAGCCGAGAGATATCTCGGAGGGGAGCCTTGAGCACACGCGTGCAGTCCGGACCGGGCAGCCGTTTCACGTCGCCTTGACGAGTGCCTGTGTGCCACGCGCACGTTCTCAGACGCAATCGCATTAGTGCAAAGGCTAATGTCATGCACGACTTTAACCAGGTGATGGTTCGTGATGGTGTGGCAGACATGATCGTCAGCTTCCATTGGGGGGTTTGGGGTGAGCAGTCAGCCGTTAGCCAGGGGGTTTCCTTGGGCTCGCGGCCCACGTCCAGGCCAACCTTGCATGTTCTGGCAAGGCTCACTCCTCCGCCCTTGCGCCATTCTCTTGGCCCTGATGTTGGTATGTAAACCTGCCAACGTCTCCAGCCTGCTGCGTGACCTGCAGATCTCCTGAGCCATCAGGGGACTGTAGCTTGCGTTTGGCTTCATCAGCTCCTGCAGCCCGGGGCGTGCACCATGGGACGGGGACAGGGCGAGCCAGTGCCTTCCAAGTGGGGCTGCTAAACCGCAGGTCTACAGTTTGAAATCACCCACCGCCTCATGGGGGAGAGATGGGCCCTTTCTCTCCCATAACATTTACAGCCTTGGAAACTCAAAGGGCCAATTCAATGCTGTCCTGTAGGGTCACTGTGCGTGAGAATTGGCTTGACAACAGTTCATTTGGTTTGTGTTTAAACCCCCACAATCCCATGAGTCATGACCTGGAAGTCAAGTTCTCTTTACATACGCCTCACTACAGAGCACCAAGTGAAACAATTAACTAGGATTCTGTCTCTGCAAATGACAGAGAATGACCTGAATTAAAGTGACAGTTATTTTGTATTTGTCTCTCTGTGTCTGTACGCTACTTTGTGACTGTGGGACTGGACCCTGAAAGAACGTCTTCTTAAGTCCTCTTCTAATCTTTTACATTTCAATAACTCCACATACGTCCCTTGAGCTCCCCAGCCCTAAGGATGATATGTCCTTCCTGCAGTTGCAACCTCTGTGGCACTTTAGCATTTTCTTTCTTTTTTCCCACTTCATTGATACTTGTTATCTGAACCAAATTATTTCTGTAAAAACAATGGGTGTGTTTTTTGTTTCTTGATATCAAGTTGAGTCTGAAATAATTGATTACAAGGATTTAAAATAGATTGTGGAACCAAAGGGCAAAAATACCTTGCAAAGATATCTGGGATTAGAAAATAGTGGCCAGGCATCCAGAAATGCCTTCTGATGACCTGCTCCGTTTCTCTGTAGACACAACTTCACATCTCTCTGTACAACAATGGCCTCCACTATCCAGCCCACACATCGAATCCTAACTGTGCCCCCAGCGTTGACATTGGTGCATGTCCCTTACGTTGGAGTGTAGCTCAGTGGGAACAAAAATGTTATGGCATGGAGTTAAAAGTCCTGGTAGAAAGAATCTGATAGACTTGGTTTATGTCAGGTATCTGCTCATGGGCTGATCATTTGTGACCAAGAGTGGAGTTCACATAAAAGAGACATGATTGCCTGTGTTCCTCAGGACCAATAATGAGTGGTGAAACCAGGAGGGGAAGGGGAAGTGGAAGGTGGGGTAGAAAGAGGGAATCGATTGCAAGGATCTACTTATAACCCTCTCCCTAGGAGAGGGACAACAGAAAAGTGGGTGAAGGGGGACTTCAGATAGTGTGAGACATGACAAAATAATAATAATCTATAAATTATCAAGGGTTCGTGAGGGAATAGGGGCAGGGAGTGAAGGGGAAAAAATAAGGAGCTGATACCAAGGGCTCAAGAAGAAAGAAAGAAAATGTTTCGAGAATAATGACGGCAACAAATGTACAAATGTGCTTGACACAATGGATGTATATATGGATTGTGATAAGAGTTGTATGAGCCCCCAATAAAAAGCTTTAAAGGGGAGAGAAAGAGAGAGATGATTGTCTGAGTTCTTCATAAAGGAAGAGAAAGTTCATGGAGGATCATGGTGAGAGGTGTCGACACACAATGGGAACACAACAGCAACTTACCTGTTGACGTGCAGATACCTGGCTCCACTTCCGCATCGCAGCCCCACGACCTCAGAGGCGCAAGCATCTGCGTCCCGGCTGGCGAGGCCCTTACTCTCTCATTGTGTCACCCGCTCAGAATAATGATCCCTAGATAAGTATGACGAGGAATTTGGGGATCTTTGTCCAAGTCTGGCTCACCTGCTCTTTTCTTTGGAAGGGGCGTGCGAGGGAAGAAGAGATGCGGCTAAACTACCCCAGACAATAGTTACCTGGCCGCTCTGCCTTCCTGTTGGCCTTTCCCTGATTTCTGTGCGTGGGATCATTGGTATGTATGTTAAACTAGATGTTATGGAAAACAAGAAAAAATTTCCCCAAATTTCTACATCTCAAGATTTGTAGCACATAAACTTTAATCTACTTCGTAGTTTTCAGAACAGAGCCATATATAACAGCTGGCATATGAAATTTTTAGGTTGTTTCCCTCAAGTGATTGCATTGAAATGAAAATATGAAAGTTTTTATAAGCAGATGTGTGCTAACATTGATCTGGAAAAAAAAAGGTGTTAATATGCCATAGCAGTGAATATCCTAACCAAAATTAGTTTCCTTAGTTGATAAAATTCTATTGAATTTAAGTCAGGGAAAATTAGTTTGTTGGTACATTTAGTCACTATCTACAGATAAAAAGCTCACAGATTTTTCCAGGTGAATGAGAAGTGTATTTCTGTCTTGTGGACAGTAAAATGATTCAACAAATGCCTTATGCACTGTTTAGTCTTCAAGAAGGCCTGCCGTGTAGCTGGAACACTTTCTCTTTGCTGTGCCAACAGGAGGGGAGAATTAACAGCCTGCTGGTAATCGCTCCCTCCCCATAGTGGCTGTCAGACTGAAAGCGCCAGGCCAAGTACTGACCAGACAGCATGCAATACAGACTCCATATTTATCCACTTCCCTCTGTTATGAAAAAGCTTCAAAGAGGAAGAAAGAACAAACACCATCAGAGAACAATAGATTGTAGTATAAAATCTGATCATTAGATTATGATGACTATTTAATGGTGTTGGTTAAAGATAGACAAATCGTAACAGTTACAATCTTATGTGTTAATAACAGAACTCATTTGGTGCCCTGGTTTAGCATCTTGCTGGCATGAAGTTCTGTTTTAATATATACTAAAGAGAATTGCCATTATAACAAAAATATATTGCTATGATTTACGACAGACAGTGGCCTCATTCAGATGTTGATGCTGCCATAGGCGCTGTCAACCTGGTCTGACGCGGTGACCCCAGGCACAACAGAACAAACACTGCCAGGTCCTGTGCCAGCCTTACAACTGTTGTTAGACTTGAGCCAGGAGTTGTAATCTCTGTGTCAATCCATCTTGCTGAAGGTCATCCTCTGTCTCCCTGCCCTTTTACTTTACCAAGCATGATGTCCTTTTCCAAGGCCTGGTCTCTCCTGATCACATGTCCACTCTATGTGAACTAAGTCTAGCCATCGTCACTTACAAGGAGCATTCTGGGTATCCTTCTTCCCAGATTTTTTGTTCTTTTGGCAGTCCAACGTACTAATACTCTTCACCAAGACCGTAATTCAAACGCATCAACCCTTTGGTCTTCCATATGCAGTGTTCAGGTTTTCCAGGCCAATGGCTCGGGGCAAGCACACGGCAGTTCTCAAAGAGACAGCCTGGCTCTTCAACACTTCAAAGAGGTTTGTGCAGCACATTTCCCAATGCTGTGTCGTCTTTGATTTCTTGCCTGCTGCTTCCAAGAACAGTGATTGTGCATCCAAAGGATGATAACCTTGACAGCTTCAATCCGTTGATCATGCTTTTGCGTGTTGGTCCTGGTGTGAGGGTTTTGGTTTTGTTTAGATTGAGTTGCAATTCATCCTGAAGGCTGCAATCTTTGATTTCGCCAGCAAGTGCTTCAACTCTTCCTCGCTTTCAGCAAGGGAGGCTGTGTCACCTGCGAATGGCAGGTTCTTAATAAACCTCCTCGAAATATTAGTGCCACAATCTTCTGCATTTGGCCCGGATGATCTCATTATTTGCTTAGCATACAGATTGAAAAGGAAGGTGAAAGGATACGATCCCAACCACATACTTTTCCCGACGTTTAACCCGGAATTCCCTTGTTTCGTTCAAAAGGCTGCCTCTTGGTCCACTGACATGATCCCCATGAACACAGTCAAGTGTTTGGGAATTCCTATTTTTCTCCATGCTGCGACCCACACAGTCCAATGCCTTTTAGTAGTCAATAAAGCATAAGTAAATATCTTTCTTATATTCTGTATTTTGGCGTCAGCCATGATGTCCCTCGTTCCATGTATTTTTATGAATCTGGCTTAATTTCTGGCAGCTCCCTGTCAATGGACTACTGCAACCATTGTTAAATGAACTCCAGCAAAATTTCACTTGCATGTAATACTAATGGAATTGTTCAATAATTTCTGCATTTTGTTGGAAGTGATGATGCCGAAACGCAATGCCATTACCCTAAATAAGGCCAGGGTGTGACTGTAGAATAGACCATTAATTGCTCATATGCAAGTTTAGGATGAAGCTGAAGAAAATTAAAACAAGTTGATGCAAGCCAAAATATGATATCGAGCACATCCCATTTACAGACTCTCTCGGGAACACACTTGATGCGCTGAACAATAATGACTGACGACCAACAGAAAGGGGACGTGCCAGGGAAAATACATGTAACAGGAAAGTACCTACTTAAGAACATGGATGGGTTCTAAAGTTAAGATGGTGGCCTAACCTTGGCTGTCCCTGAGTTGACTTGACCTTAGGTGTCCCTGAGCTCTTCTCCAGGAGAACAATCTATGATCCCTACCAGAGAGAGTAAGCGTTACTTAGAGTTAGATGATCTCATTGCTTTTGATGGAAGACGACCTCCAGGCAGATAACCTTCAAGCAGTTCACCTTCAAGAGTAGGACAGTGACCATGTGCTTGCAAGCAGCATTTTAAAGTTGGCTTTATTATGGGGGGACATTGTGGGGAACAACTTTTACTTAGCAGAACGGACTGGGATGCATTTCTTACTCACAAACGTGAAGGCCTCCCTCCCTTCACCAGACTCCTTAAACATGAGGGCAGAGATTTTGTCTGCATATGCTCTCTTCTGGTTCTCCGTTTCCCACAACGTGGGTGTGTTTATGCAGAACCTGCACACCACTATGAGGGACAACCAGGGGACAATGCATAGTTTAAAATCTGAAGAAACTGGACATTCCCTTACACAAAGGTCTCAGGGAGGAAACAAGCCAGTCAGGGTGCGATGTAGCAACGATGAAACATACAACTTTCCTCTAGTTCCTAAATGCTTCCTCCTCCCCCACTATCATGATCCCAATTCTACCTTGTAAGTATGGTTAGACCAGAGGATGTACACTGGTCCAGATAGGAACTGGAAGCACAGGGAATCCAGGATGGATGATCCCTTCAGGACTAGTGGTGTGAGTGGTGATACTGGGAAGGGAAGGGAGTGGGTTGGAAAGGGGGAACTGATTACAAGGATTACATGTGACCTTCTCCCTGGGGGACGGACAACAGAAAAGTGGGTGAAGGGAGACATTGGACAGGAAAAGATATGATAAAATAATAATTTATAAATTATCAAGGGTTCATGAGGGAGGGGGCAGCAGGGAGGAAGGGGGGAAATTGAGGAGATGATGTCAGGATCTTAGGTGGAGAGCAAATGCTTTGAGAATGATGAGGGCAATGAATGTACAAATGTGCTTTACACAATTGATGTATGTATGTATTGTGATAAGTTATATGAGCCCCTAATAAAATGATTTTTTAAAAGGAAAAATAATCAGAAAAAGTGCATCACGGTTATATCATTTATTTCACCACACATATATATAACTTATTAAAGAGCCCTGAGACTGTAAGCATCGCTGGGAGCTTATCAAAGTGTTAGTTATTTGGATCCACTCTGGACCTACAGACCCAAAGTTATGTGAACAAGACGGCCATCTCTGTAGTTTGCATTTGTCAAGTTCTTCTCCAGCATCTTCCTAAGATGAGATGAACAGTTTCTTGGTGGTGTGTCTGCTACTGGCCAAATAATTGGGCTTGCGGATGTGATGTACGTGACACATAGATCTTTCTTACCTAGACACACTACTTACGACAGTAAGCCCACTTGGTGGACTAGCAGGGGCCATGGTTGGAGTGACTTAGTTCATTTAAAGCTCAAACTCCCCCATTCGCTGGTTGAAACTCTCTTATCGAATCAGGTGGTTTCTCAAAAAGTGACTGTTATTGAGGCTATTCCGACGCCTAGTGAGCTGACGGGACAGAGTGGAACTACCCCGGCGAGTTTCTGAGACTGCAAGTATTTATGGGAACAGAAAGCCTCATCTTTCCCTCGCAGATCAGCTGGTGGTTTCGAACTGCTGACTTTCAGGTTATCGGTCCAACTCCTAACTGCTTCTGTTCATGAGGTTTTCAGTATCTGACAGTGTTTCGATGCTACCCATAAGGTTTTCAGTGGTTAATTCCTCAGAAATGAACAGCCTACTCCTTCTTGATTAGAGTGGAATTAGTCCTGGAAACCTTAAATACAAAATACAACCAACAACTCACTGCTATTGAGTCAATTCTGACTGACAGCAACAGGACAGCACTGTCCCTGTGTGTTCCTGTTACATGTAAGCAAGGCAGCAATGCCATGTAATACACACAATGCTTTCTCCGCCAATTAAGACAGCCAAGCTATTTCTATTCTATGACATATAGTTTCTTTAAAATGTATTCCTCTGTTTAAAATTTTTTAAGTGTGAATTACACAAAAGACTGGATTTGCTTATGCTATTTATTATTGAGGCAAGGCCCTTTTATCTAGCCAAAGCTGTCTAAAGCACTCTGAATTGCTCGATACGGCAGCTAAAAGTTATGTGGCTGTAGGAAGATCGTTTCTGGCCCAGAGATCAACCAGCATCAATCAATGTTTACCAGGGGTTTGTATTGGAATCAGTACTCTGTGTAGTAAGAGTGGCATAATAGAGAGAAAGTGGCCAAGGACGGGGTCCCCATCGTGTGTGTGTCAGCTTGTCATGCAGTGGTAGCTTGTGTGTTGCTGTACTTCGGATGCTGGATGTCACTGCTGATTCCAAATGCCCCCAGGGTTGCCCAAAGGGAACCGGTTTCTTTTTTCTTTTTGCTTCAGGTCAGTGAAAGTGAGACTTTGTTGAGGGTCCAGGGCCACTGGGCTCAGGAGAACACCGGCAGGCGGCAGGAGAGCCGGCAGACAGACAGGGGCCTTATTTGATCTTCTTCTTGGGCGCAGGTGGTTGGTGTGGCTGCACTTCTTCTTGCGGCAGTTAACTGCTCGGGGTGATGGCGAGCTGAACACTTGCTGCCGATCATCTTGTCGCAGTTGTACTTCTGGGCCAGCTGGCGCAGGGATGACTCGATGAAACCACCACGCAGACGCAGCACCAACTTCAGGGTGGATTCTTTCTGGATGTTGTAGTTCGACAGAGTGCGGCCATCCTCCGGCTGTTTACCAGCAAAAATCAGTCGCTGCTGGTCTGCGGGAATGCCCTCCTTGTCTTGGATCTTAGCTTTGACATTCTCGAAGGTGTCGCTGCGCTCAACCTCAAGGGTGATGGTCTGGCCTGTCAGGGTCTTCACCAAGATCTGCATCTTTGCGTTACCCGCTCGGGCTGCCTTGCTGAGGAGAAAGAGGGCAGCGGAACCGGAAACGACCTGCACACCGGGAACCGGTTTCAACAAAGCATTCAGACTAAGAAGGAATAAGCTGTCCACTTCTGTTAGAAACTGGCCACTAAAAACCATACAGAGAGCCTTGAAACCATGTCAGATACGGAAAACTTCCACGTGAATTGCAATACATTTTGAAAAAGAGATGATCGGATTTAATAGGTCTGAGAAGCTTTACTTAGTTTCTTCCCTGAGCAAACATGTAGGGAAGTTGCTGGAGGTGAGGTGAGACTTGAACTAGGCTTTGGGGGGAGGCAGTTCAAATAACCAGAATACCACAAGCAGAGTCATGATGTGAGGTGTTAACACAGCACAGCTGGTTGTGCATCTCCATGGGAACCTAAACAGAAGGTTGACCCTTCTCCAACCGTAGGAATGTGGTCCTTGGAAAGAAGTTTTTCTATTTTTAAATAAAGTTTCATTGATACATCATTCACATCTCACACAATGCATTGATCTAAACACATTAAAAAGAGTTGTGCAATACTTACCTGGCAGAGGGGACACCATGATCAGGAAGGTGGTTTTCCCAGGGCGAGGCTCACCCATTGCATTCTGGAGGTGCTGACCCCTGCGATTTCCCCATATGTGGAAACTCGACTGCATAACTGTGGTAGTGGGGACTGCGTTCCTGCTCTCCCCTGGTTAAAAAAAGAAAAAAGAATTGTGCAATCATCACAATCAATTTTAGAAAGTTTTCTTCTTCCTTGTATTCACGGGTTCCCCTTTCCCCCCAATCTTCCTTCCCACAACCCTAAGAAACTACTGGTATTCGCCTAGTAACTATCTCTGTAGATTTTCTGATCCTGGCTTGGATATAAAGAAAACCATACAAAAACAAAACAATCCAGCAATGATCACAGAGAAAAACAATGAAAAAGAGAGCGGAACATATGAAAAATAAACTTTTAAAAGGAGTCAAAAGAGAGAGCAAATGATAAGGTGTTACATTTTAACCTAACTGCACCTGCATCTGTCCACTTTCCAATGAGCCCTGTCTAAGAACCGGGCGATTCACATCACTGGCCACTGGCCAGCCATTCACCAGAGGCTGAATCCACAGGAGGACACTGCACAGGGATTTGGGCCTTTCACCGTCACCCAAAAGGAGCTCCGAATTTAAGCTCTATTACCATTCCCTCCTCTGGTCTTGTCTTGGATTTTATTACTTACAATCCTTGGAACGCACAGGCTTGCGTGCCTTTTCCATGTGAACTTAGCTGACACTTGGCTTAGATGGCTACTTGTTTTAAGACAAGTCTTTACGACCCCAGACACTATTCTCCCTGATAGCTGGGCACCATCTGATTTCTTCACAACGCTTGGCTACAGCACCCCTGTCTTCAGTGATCTCTTCAGGAGGGCAAGTACTGAGTAGGGCTTAACCTTGAGAATGAATTGTTCTTAGATTAGAGCTACAATTAAGTGTGAGCTCAAAATCCATTTGTTTGTGTGTGTGTCTGTGTGTGTGTGTGTGCCCCTGATCCACTTTAGTAACATCATTATCAGTTGGGGGGGACATTATAGTAATTCTCATGATAGGCTCATTAATTTAGCCAATGGTGTAGAATTTAAAACCTTGTTGAAAAAAGGAAAGTATACATGTAAGGTAGCTTTTTATTTTAATTCTGTTTTAAAGATCATTTTATTGGGGACTCTTACAGCTTTTATAATAATCCATACATCAATTGTATCAAGCATATTTGTATATATGTTGCCATCATTCTTTTCTAAGCATTTATTTTCTATCTGAGCCTTTGGTATCAGATCCTCTTTTCTCTCCCTCCCCCCATTCGTGACCACTTGGTAAATTATTATTTTTTCATACCTTACCCTGACCACTGTCTCTCTTCCCCCATGGTTTCTATTGTTTGCCCTTTTGGGGAGGGGGTTATGTGTCCGTCATTGTGATTGATTCCCCCTTTCTCTCCTCCTCTCCCCACTTTCCCCCTACCCTTCTGGTATCACTGCTCCCATTTCTGTTCCTAAGGGGGTTTATCTGACCTGGATTCCGCGTGTCATCATGAGCTCTTCTCTGTACCAGTGTTCATGCTCTACAGGCCCAGAGTGAAAGGCAGGACTGGGGTCATGATAGTGGGGGTGAGGAAGCTTCGAGGAACCAGAGGAATATTGTGCTTCATCGGTGCTATACTGCGCCCTGGTTGACTCATCCCTTCCTTGTGACCCTTCTGTGAGGGGATGTCCCTTTGTCTACAGATGGGTCTCTGCTCTGAAGCCCCTCATTCTCAATAATATGTGTGTTTGTTTTAGGTGTTCTGATGCCTGTTACCTGATCGCTTCGACACCTCATGGTCACACAGGCTGATGTTCTTCCATGTGGGCTTGCTTCTCTGCTGGATGGCCGCTTGTTTAGGGTAGCTTTTTAGACTAAAATACATGGATTGTTGATGTCTACAGATTAAAAACTTAAGTGACGACACTATTTTCACACAAAAAATGAGCATTGGAGATAGGGCAACATTTTCAATGATGTTCTTTCACAGAAGCAGAACGATGCCTTCTGTGTGGAAATAACATAAAAAGTCAAGAGAATAAGAAACCAGCAAACATATAGTAATCTGGAGTTCCTGTTTATTGGGCATGCTCAACACAAGAGCTTTGAACCAAAGCCCAATGACTTCCAACTCCATCACCTTGGGATAGTTTTCATCTGCTTATTCTCACACTAGGGCATTTCAGCCTTTAATCTAGTTCCTTTAAGCCACTACAGGCAAAGTCCAGTTCCCTTAGTGGGGTTTCCAAATGGGGTTGGCAGGAAGATTCTTTATGCTAACTTGGATGATTCTGTTATGTGCACTGGGATCAATGGACCATGACACACAGCTTGTCAGGATGGCTTTGTATGAATCAAGATTGAGGATCTGGTTTTGTTGGTAGGGGGCTGCACTTCAGTTACCATTACCCTGGCTGGTCATGTAGTAGGATGTGCTGATCCAATCTTCCTTAAGAGACTTGAACCCTGAGGCTAGAATGGTCTTCCATGGCAAAGACCTGCTACTCTGCATTGTGATAAAGAGAAAGCATGTCCCATGTCCCGGGTGGGGACAAGCTTGAAAGCCTGGGCCTGCTCTCTCTGAACTCAATCCAAAGCCCTTCTGTTCTTTTCCTATGTCCTTTGCTGAAATAACACTTGGCCATGAATACAATCTGCTCTTGAGTTTTGTGACTCCTTCTAACTAATCATTGGATTTCAAGTGGCCATAGTGTGTTTGACCTTCTGTGTTGGACTTATTTCACTTAAACCCCAAACCCTGAAATATATGGCATATAAGATTCGAAATGATTATTAAAATAGATAGCATATTTAGATGTGGTAGAAAGCTTAGGTCTTGTGTTAGTCTGGGTTGACTAGAGCAACAAATTCAGGACACATATATATGTAAGAGAGAACTTTATATCTAAGAGTAATTGTATGTTAAGAAGACATCCCAGCCTAGTCCAGATCAAGTTCATAAGACCAATATTAGCCTATATGTCTGATACCAGTCTATAAATTCCTCTTCAAACTCATGCAACACATGCAATGATGCCCAATGCAGGAAGATCACAGGCCAGTGGACAGACAGTTTTGTGGATCCAGTGGTGGTGGAAGCATCTCAGCCCTGACGTGGGTCTCCATGTGACTTCTCCAGTTCCAGGAGTCTGGCCCCATCAGCGTAGCTCCCCATGGCTTGTCAACAGGAATGCCAAGCAGAGAGAGTGTATTGGCCTCCAGAATTATGTATGTGCATCACACCTCCAAAGGAGGTCATCAAGCTTCAACTTGATTGACAGGCTAGACTCCACCCCTCCCTCAAGTTGACAGTGGATTATGTAACTACCACAGTCATTTAAAAGGTTTGTGTGTGCGTGTGTGTTTTTCTCAGTAAAATATAGGTGTATATAACAAAAAGTGCCATTTTAGTCATTTATAAATCTACCCTTCAGTGACACAAATGACATTCACTATGCTGAGCGGCTATCATCATTATATATTTCCAAAAGTTCTTCATCGCCCAAAGAGAAACCCAGTACTCCAGAAGCAATAACTTCCTCGTTCCTCCCCCACCCTCCACGGGTAACCACAAAGAAACTTCTGTTTCATACATTTGCCTATTCTAGCAATTCCACAGACTGGGATTATGCAATGTCTGCCTTCTGTGTTTGACTTCTTTCACTTAAGACAGCGTTTTCAAGACCCATCATGTTGTAGCATGTCTCAGAAGGTCGTGTCTTTATGCAGGAGTAATACTCCATTGTAGGTGTACGACACTTCCGTTTATCTGTTCATCTGTTAAAGGACCCTCGCTTCTATCTTTGGCTACAAAAGCAATGCTGAAAGAACATTGGAAATTTCGATTCTTGGTTGTCAGATATAAGAAAAGGATATGTGGGTGCTAATATCCTATTTTTAGAACTTCCTTGCAGATTTGAATTTTCAAAATACGAGTTTGTGGAAAGGGCAATAGTATTGGACAAAGACATGCTTTAGAAAAGTTAACAGTTTAAATCAATTGTTGTGTGTACAAATGGATATCTGTATGCCTACGTGGTTGTGTATCCAGTCAATTCCAGCTTTAGGGACTCTGTGGAAGGGCTGAGAGGAACTGTCCCTTGGGTGCCATGGGAGCAGCTCCCCAGGTCTTCTCTCCCACAGCATCGCCCAGCGTGTAACCAGTGCACCAACAAGGCGCCTTTCTATGCACTTGTATTTATGGAAGAATGTGTTGCCATAGGAAATGTTACGCTTCAGTGTGTTGTCAGCCCCATTACCTTTTTGCCACCACCTCCTGCATGGCACGTGTGGGGACTTGTGAGGCGTGGGGGAGCTCGGAGTCCTTGGGCAGCACATGGCCATTGGGCTGTGAGAGAGAGCCAAGAGGGTCCTTTCTGTCAGCTCCTATCGAGTTACTGGGCCAGTGGTGCCAAGACCAACAGTGTGGGCGGAGTCAGGAAGCCAAATTCTGATGGGACAGTGAGAAGAGGAAGTTCTTGTTCAGAACGGACCCCTCTGCCAGAGCAGGCAGTGCCGAGTGGGGGAACCTGGGAGGAAGGCAGACCAGCCAGGAATGATTTCTGAGGAAAAAATGCGTGCAGCTGCAACCTCTTTTTTAAAAAACTGATTCCTGCCACAGCTGAGAGAGGGTATGCATTTTGAGGTTGGCCACGCAGCTGGTGAGCAGTCACTTTGAAGCTCATGGGGTTTCCTCTATCCTGAGCCTGAAAATTCACGTATAGTGTCTTCTCGTGTTTTATTATTTGAGATTTTACGCTTAACTCTTTTATCTCTCTGGGTATAAAATACATCTGTGCATATATGTGGGTGAGGTTGGTGTATATTGTGTGAGCTTTCTCAGGTTTTTAGTGGGATATGCATTGTAGTCAAGAGTATGAATTTTGGAACCAGAGTGGTTGGGTCTGGATTTTGACTGTAATATTTAATAAGCAGTTAATCACATTACCTAACCTCCCGTGTTTCATTTTTGTCTTCTGTAAATGGCAGGTGAAATGGTACCTTTCACACTCTTCAACAAATTGGCTCTTCAACTGCAGAAGAAGGAAACAGGAGCCACGCTTCTCTTCATGTATAATAATGAACTCAAGATGGATCAAAGGCGAGCTACAAAGATCATCAGTGAGAAAATAAGGACAAACTGAAAAGTCCTATCAAAGGGCGTAGACACACTGTCAAACATAACAAGTCAAGCACACACAGTGGAAGACCACATAGATGACGGAGACCTACTTAAAATGAGACGCTTCCATGCATCACAAGACTTCCCCAAATGAGTCAATCGAGAACCCATCAACTGGTAAAAGAAATCCTTGGCAATGACACATGGACAAGGGACTAATCTACAAAATCTACAGAAAACAGCACTGCCCCAATAAGAAAAGATGAATCATCCAATTGAAAAGTGGACAAAGGATATGAAAAGATAATTCATAAAAAGTGACATTCAAATGATAAACAAATATGAAAATGCTATTATTGGCCATCTAGGAAATGCTCATCAAAGCAAAGATGAGACTTCGTCACACTCTGACAATGACAGTCCAATTAAAACACAAACAGACAGAAACCAACAAATGTTAGAGGGGCAGTGGAGAGATTGGATGCTTCATATACTGCTGGCAGGTGTGGAAATACGTAAAGAAAATGATATGGCACTACCTCAAACAACTGGGAATGGCAACTCCATACGACCTAGCAATTCCTCTCCTGGGTGTCTAGCCTGAAGAAGCAAGCGCCATAGCACGAGCAGAGAGCAGCACTCCCACGTTCACGCCGCACTGGTGACAATAGCAAGACGTGGGAAACAGCCCCAAGTCTCATCAGTAGAAGAATGGATAAGGAAGCTTTGGTCCATGCGCAACGTGGAATAGCACGCATCATTAGAAAACAATGACGAAGCCGTGGATAGCTCATGACACGGTGCACCTGGAGAACATTATGCCAAGTGCAGTCAGTGACTCATACAAGGACAGACATTGGATGAGACCATGGCTCCAGGAATCAAAACCAAGACTCAGGCTTGTACCCAGAGTGAACAGACTTTGTAGGTTACAGAAGGAGGGGGGCAGGGTGCGAAGATGAAGAACTGCACTAGAGGGTGACGAGTACAGTGACAAGTGTAAAGGAGGCTCAAGTTCACCCAAGGGCGAAGAGAAAGCCGGGACAGAGAGAGTGGCAGTGAGGTGGGTTAGTCACGCAGAGCTGACAGCCGGAGATGTCGATTCCCCCACCTAATCCATGAATTAAAAAAAGAAAAAATGATTACCTTTTATAGTGTTATTGTACAGATTAAATGTTATATGTATGTAAAGCACATAACATAATACTGATAAAATGGATACTCAGTAAGTTTTAAATTTTGTTTATTATATGCAACTTGGAGAAAGGAATTATATAAAAGGAAAGGGAGAAGGCTAGAATGAAACTTGCGTTTCGCTGCTATCCGTCATAATATAAATTCATGGTTTGAAATGAATAGACACGGGTATGTGTGTTCATAGAGACCAGTGCTTCCCAAACTGAACAATTCTGCATCCCGAGGGTGGTCAGACTTCTCCAGGAAGACTGCAGAAGCAGTTCCCACCCTCTTTCCTGGACTGTGGGCTATAGTACAACCGTCTTTAACGGTCTGGGGGCACTAAGTCATTTACAGTTCAGTTTGGGAACCTGCTAGACAAACCAAATCCAAATTCATGGTCATCTGCTCGATTCCTACTCTTAGCAACCCTATAGAATAGAGAACCATTCACATGGGGGTTAAAAACGAAATCTTTGGGGGAGGGAATGGATAAAGGGAGCTGATATCAAAGCATTCAAGAAGAAAAGAAAATGCTTTGAAAATGATGGTGGCAGCAATTGTACAATTATGCTTGCTCTAATTGAACTACAGACGGTTTTAACACCTGTAAGAGCTCCCAACAAAATGGGAAAAAAGTACATCTTTATAGACACAGTCGCATTTTTTCCCCAAATGCAGCTTGTGGGCTCAAACAGCTCACCTTTCAGTTAGCATCCCAAGGCTTACCTGACTGCACTCTATTGCTTATTTTGTTTTGCTTTAGTAGGGTGTGGCTAGTGGTGCAGAACATGAACTGGTGCACTTGAATTGTGATGTTGTGAAGCAGGGGGAACTCCCATGGAGAGCCCCAGGAGAACACAAAGAGCTGTCCTGGATGAAGCAAAGACGTGTTGATCAGGGAGGAGAAGATGCATATATTTTTTCTTTCTGTCTTTCTCTCAGCTCTATTTTTCTCTGTGTGTCCTCGAAGATAAAATGCTTTCAATATCCTTTGAGCCCGAGTCCGATGTGCCTAAGGCCAGCTGCTTCCCTACTCTCTAGGATTACAAACTAGTAAATGTAAGCCCTTGGGGTAGGTTTTCGTCCTCTTGATTAATTATCAAGTGTTGCTTTACAGTATCCAAGTTTGAGTAGTGACATTTTTAAAAAGTTATTCTCACTCACACACCCAGGAGGGAAAAAAGTACCACTGGAAATAAAATGAGTAATAGTTTATAACTGTATGGGAACCGTGCTCGTTACTAGTGGGATATGTGCAGCAGGGCGTCAGCAGCTCCCTGGTAAAATCCCATTCTCTTTTACTTCCATTTTCCCACAAACCTTTGAATCTCTTTGGTGTGTGTGAGGAGCCCTGGGGCAGCGTGGGCTAAGCACTAAGCTGCTAGCTGTGAGGTCGACAGTTCAAAACCACCAGCTGCACCCCACGAGGACGTTGGGGCAGTGTTTGAGGCTTCCAACCCCCCCCCCCCCCACACACACACACACAGTCTCTCCAGCATTTGTGGTTTTAGAAACAAATTGCTTTTTAATTGAGCTGTCAGTGTTGGTGTAAGGTAACATCTCATCTTGGCTTTAATGTGCATCTCCCAAATGGCTAATGACCCCGAGCATTTTTTTCATATATCTGTTAGCCATTCAGAAGCCATTTTTGGTGAACTGTCTATGCCCTTTGTCCACTTTTTAACTGGGTTATTCGCATGTTTATTACTGAGGGAGGCATTATTACAATTTTCTATATATTTCAGAGAGCAGTCCCTTGTTCACTGTGTTGTCACCAGCGATGTTGTTGGTGGAGTGTTTGATGCACATTGTCTTGTTTGCAGTGGGACCCATCATCCTTGGCCCATGAGCTTTGTAGCTGTGGTCAGAGAGAGTGTGGGGAGGTCACAGTGAGTAGGTGTCAGGCACACTCCCGCAGTGGCAGTGGGCTGGGCTGGTGGAGCAAGCACTGTGCTTGGCCAAGGCCTGCCTGTCCATGGGGTGCGAGGCGAGCCCTGCACCCACCCGCCCAGGCCCTGCTTACCGTGGGACGTGGAGAGGTCCGGGGCCAGGATTGGCCTGCTGGCTGTCAGGCACAGGCAGATGGGTTGGGCCTGGCTGCAATTGGGCCTTGGAGAGGGTACAACACCAGGCAAGGTTCTGCCTGTCAAAGGGACTTGGCAGCCAAAAGCTGGGCTTCAGTCCTGGACGGTTCATGAGCCAGTCTACCTGTTGCTCCCTTAACCCTGCTCACTCCCTGTCTGGGCGTTTCCTTAGCTTTCAGGCTATTCTCAGACATCCCCGGCTGCCTGCTCTTCCTTTCTCTTGGTTGCTGTAGGTAGAGGGATCCAGCTGCGGGCTGTTGAACCAGCCATCTTGATAATGAGGGGCCCAAGTCTTGGAGTAAGAGATCAACCATTGGGCTGAAAGAAACACCAATCAGGATGCATGAAAACGGGCCAATGGGAAGTCAGGATAGGGGCTAAGGCGAGCCAATGGGGTCCCACCACCCAACCCTTACAAAATTCAGTTATCAACTTCCGCCAATTGCCAGGTGATCCACTTCATGATGGAAGCATGCTTTCCTGATTAAATCTTTGTTCAGCTTAAAACAAAAAGCAAAACTCCACAACAGAGCAGACCCCAAGACTTCATGGCTTCCCTGGTGAATTCTACTAACCAGTCTTCAAACTCTTCCGAAAAATAGAGGCTGGAAGAATACTTCCTTTTCTCCTCCTACAGGCCGGCCTTACCCTGATCCCACTGTCAGACAGTCTCAAGAAAAGAAGGCTACACACCAACATCATAAAGGGTCACAGATGCTATGATTCCATTTACATGAACCATCCTGATAGGGCAAGTCAGGGAAACGGAAATAGATGAACGGTAGATAGGAGCTGACAAGAGTGAGGGACAGAGAGACTGCTTAATGGGCGTGAGATAGCGTTTTCTGGGCGATGAAAACGTTTTGGAACAAAATGGAAGTGATGGTAGTACAAGATTGTAAATGTACAACATGCCAGTGAATTGCGTGCTTTAAAATGGTTAATGAGTGATTTTGTGTTATATGAATTTCACCTCAAAAAAATAATCCCGGGAAAGAGCGATCAGGTGGAGGAAGCAAACGTGGACTGGAAAGAGAAATTGATGCCACCTGGTGCCTGTTGCTCAGGGAGCCGTCTCTGCGCACATGCGGGACTCCGCCGTGGAGCCGCGCTGACCTCAGACTCCACTCAGGAGGAGCGCGATCCAAGTGTACGTTTGCGCAGAGACGCTGTGTGTTGGGAGGTGCATGTGATGACATTTGTATTCTCAAACCTGTGAGGCTCAAGCCCTAGTGTTCGACAAAGCCGCTCCTGTTGTCGGAGCTGAGAGAGTTTCATGGGCACAAGAGAAAAGAAGCAATTATTTCTTTCAGGAGAGAGTCAAAACTAGTTAGGATGCTAACTTCTAAACATGTTATACAATTTACATCTTCCAATCCTCACAAACACTCCAAGAGGTAGGATACAGCATTTCCATCTCCAGCAGTGATTAGGGAGCCCTAGTGGCCAGTTGAGTTGGGCAGCCAACCGCAAGGTCAGTAATCATGTTTTCTTTTGTTTTTATCCTTTTAGGATTTAGCATCTGGGAACAGCTACCTTTCCAGACTCATTTCCTACCACTTTTTTCACAAATCTTCATTTAAGCAAGCGTTTGCCTTTTTGAAAGATTTAGACCAATAGAGAAAAGAATTGGGGAACACAGCACCTGAATAAATTCTGGGGTAGATGACTTATGTTTCCCTAGACGATACTTTTTTGAGGTAGCAAAGACAACAAAGATTCTGGAAAGGTAGCAGAACAACAGCAAAAGAGGCAAAAATCGAGGGATCTCTAGTCCCCAATCCATTTATTCTTGCTTTCATTCTGAAAGGCTAGCTTGAGTTTTTGGGAGGGATTTTGTGAGATTTGGAGAGGAAGTAGCCTGGCTTTGGGGCTCTGATCACGGCCCTGACTACTCTCTTCCGCTATTCATGATGGAGTCATCATTCTAAAGCACCCCTGGATGTTGCCGGGGATCCTTTCCCTCATCCTTTCTGTGAATCAGGCCTCCTGAAGTTGGCAAGGTTAAAACACCAAATGCAGCTGCTTGTTCGGCGTGCTCCATCAGAGTCAGCATGCTGGCATGGAGGGAACCAGCTTCCCACAACCTGCTCACACAGAGACAGTCACGTACCTGCTCTGGCTAGCAGCTGGGACATCCCTAGTCCTCCAGGTGGCTTGTCTTCACGGCAGCTCCCCCAGCACCGTGGGCATTCCTTGGGGGCCTCCTCCGGGTGGACTGGGCATCAATCTGAGGGGAATAAACTATGACACAGTTAAAACCATCTTTCCCTTCTGCTTCCTTCCACTCGACCCAAACCAAGATGGTATCATTCAGTGCTTTCCCTTCCTCAAGGGCAGTGGTTCTTGACCTTCTGAATGCCACCACCCTTTAATACAGCTCCTCATGTTGTGGTGACTCCAACCACAAAATTATTTTCATTGCTACTTCATGAGAGTCATTCTGCTACTGCTGTGAATCAGGTGACCCCTGTGAAAAGGTCATTCAACCCCCAAAGGGGTCATGACCCACAGGTTGAGAACCAGTGGCCAAACTCATTCCCCAACTCTAAATCATTATTAAATCTTTAAGTGTCAATCTATTCTTTTTAATTTAATTTTTTTAACTTTTTAAAGACTAAGTTTTTGGAGTATTTCCTCCTAAATAAGGAGTTTTCTTTATTTTTTATTAAATCATTTTAGTGGCTCTTACAAATATTATAATAATCTATATTTCAATTGGATCAAGCATAATTGTACAATTGCTGCCACCATCTTTTTCAAAACATTTTCTTTCTTGAACTCTTTCATATTAACTCCCTGTTAGCCCCTCCCTCCCCCATCCTACCACCCAGGAATCTTATTATATTTTATTATTATTATTATTATATAAATATATATTTCCATGCATTATCCCATCCAATGTATCCGTTCATCTACAATTCTGTTATTCGTTCCCTTCAGGTGGGTTATACAGTCATCATGGCTCTCAGTCCCCCTCCTGCTCTCTTCCCAAACCCTCAGAGAATCCTTACTCCCGTGACTATTTCAGAAGGGTTTATCTATTTTGGATTTCATGCATCAAACGAGCTTAATTATACAAGTGAACACACACAGGTCTAAAAATACTACTGAGGTAAAACGAAGACCATAACAGTAGGGGAAGGAAATCCTAAAGAGCTAGAGGAGGGTTGTGTGTGTCGTCAGTGCTGGACCGCACTGTGGGGATATCATCCCTTCCGTTGGCCCTTCTGGGAGGTGCTGTCCACTTGTCTTACAGGTGGGTTTTGGATCTCCACTTCGGTTATGCTCCATCGTGTCAATTTGAATGCTTGATTTTGAACTTCTGATACCTCTTCCTGTTGACACCTCATGATCACGTGGGCTGGTGTGCTTCTACCATAGGGGCTTTATTGTTTCCCTGCTAGAGGGCCACCTGTTTAATTTCAAGCCTTCAAGACTCCAGATGCTATATCTTTCAACAGCCGGGCACCATCAGCTTTCTTTACCACATTTACTTCTGCACCCATTTTGTCTTCAGCAAAGGTCTTGGGAAGGTATCACTCATTGCCACATTATTAGAACAAACCAGTCTTGTGCTGAGGTAAGATTTAAGGAGAGGCCCAAAGTCCATCTGCTTCCTTGTTGTATTTACATATGTATATTTACATAGACAAATGCACCCATATTTATAAATTTACACATATACAATTTTATATTTATACCTGTACATATAATTTTTACTGACTTGTATGTTCCTCTTTTTCTTTTTTCTTTCCACCTGCCCCACTATCATGTTTACCAATCGTTCACCTCTCAGAAATTACCCTTGAATACATTTCAATTGATCGAACATGCCCAGGAACGCCGTCTATTTTAGATCGCTTGCCGTCTATTTTAGATCGCTTGCTATTCCCCTGTCCCTGTCATTACTGGCTCCTCTCTCCTTCTCTCCCATCCCCACCCCACCCCCCGTGTCCCCACCCCACACCGTTGCTCCTGTTACAGTCTCCTTTGGATTGCTTCTCCGGCCGATCTTATATTGAAGGACAGCAATACAGAAAGAAGGAAAAGAAATCAAGGTTGTTCCAAGTGGAGCTGAAGACCCTCATTCTTCACAGGAATAGAATGCCTCCTCTTTTCCCGGTCAAGAGGCCCCTGGTTTGGACCTGCTGACCTTGCAGTTAACACTCCACTAGGCCACCAGAAGCCAACCAAGTTTCCATCTCCTGATCAGGGTCAACACATCCTCTTCTCACCATTTCCATTGCCATCTTTATTCAGGCAAATATCTTTTCTATTTTAGGTGTTTGCAAATAACTCCCATATTATGGTGATGGACATTTCCAAAGCACAAAGCGGAACACGTTACTTCTTGACCTAAACGCCTTCCCAGTTCTGTGAGTGGGAACGAACTTTGGATGAGTGAATGAACCTGCTGCAATCACCTTGAGGGAGTGAAGAAGCTTACAGGACTGAAGGAGACACTGAAGCAGCAGGCTTAGAACCCGTGACGTTCTGAGGGTTTCTCTAGCAGTGACCAGGGCATCTTGGCTGGGTACCAATACTGCAATGAGCGGTCTACCGCTACTCTCTCTCTGCTGAGGTTACTCCTTGTCTTCAGTTCCGTGTCAACGCGCCCGGACCCCATGTATGTGCGACTGAGCTGCACTCTATCGGGTTTCCAATGGCTGAAATCCTTTGGAAGTCGATAAGAGCCCTTGTGTGGTTGTCGCTGTTTCATCTCATAATTCCACGGTGCTGGACGGATTCAAACGGCCAGCCTGTCAGAGGGAGTTGAGGACAAATCGCTTTTACCGCCCAGTGACTTAGGATGGCACCTGCTCAGAATACTGCAGGGCTTCACAAGGTTCGTGGGAAATGCCATTGTCGTTTTATTAGGGTTCTTGAGTGGGTTATAGCACGGTGCTATGCTTTGCACGCTCAAAGAATTCACTCTGAAGCACGTTTTGTAACCCAAGCGAATTTTTACGAAGGAAAGGAAATGTTTCAGGTTTTACAGTCTCAAAAGGGTACATGCCATTTCTGGAAAGTACCAAGCTGCAAGCCATGCTGGGGTTCACAACTGGGCACGAAAAACCACGTGGAAAAGAACACCCACATGTGTGGAACTGGGGATCCCCAGGAACCTAGAGGCCAAGAGACCAGGGAAGCAAGAGCGTGTGCCCCGTCCTGCTCCCTGCCTTTACTCTATGCTGCCCCACTGGCTGCGGGAGATGTGGATGAAAGTATTGGTTGAGCCCGTTGGCTGAGTTCAGGCCCACCTGTGTGATGAACCTAAGATGGGTGTGTCCAAGATATGGTTTTACCAGGGTCTAGGGAGCTTGTGTCTGAGCATGCTCAGTTATGTATTTTTCCCATTGGTGTCTAATTAGGGCAGTGGTTCTTAACCTGTGGGTTGCGTCCCCTTTGAGGAATGAACGACCCTTTCACAGGGGTCTCCTGATTCCTAACAGTAGCAAAATTACAGCGATGAAGTAGCAACGAAAATAATTTTATGGTGGGGGTGGTCACCACAACCTGAGGAACTGTATTAAAGGGTTGCGGCATTAGGAAGGTTGAGAACCACTGAATTGGGGCCTGATTTTCCGCCAACCCCATGATGTGGTCCTTTGCAGGCACGGGAGGGACAGCCCGCTCCTTGCCCCTAAGCTAACTGCCTAACATTTTAATTCCATTTTCCACTAACCTTTTGAAGTCGCTTTGTGCTCAAGACAGAAAGTGAGGTTGGTCTAGTCTAGGCCACAGCGCAGGGCTTAACCCCAGCAGGGAGGTGAGAGGAAGCAGACTCCTTTGGTTTGGGGACTCAGGGAACACTTGGGTTCACCCTTCTGTCAATAAGACACAGTGGTGGAGAGACAATTCCCCCGCAGACACTGGGGAACAGCTAGGAAGAACTGGGATGACCAAGTAAGGATCCATGGTGCCTCCTTGCACGCCACATGGGCGATTTGTTTGCCAACTTTCCTCTACCTTCCTGCCGCTGCACTGCGTCCTGCACAGCTGCCAGGCCAGCCAATTTTTCTGGGCTCTCTCCTCTCCCTTGCCTCTGTACCTTCCTAAGTGTTGTTCCATTTGCCCAATTGGTCCCCTACGAAAGTCTTTATTCTTCAGCCCTCATTTCTGTTGACTTGCCCGTAAGGAGGTGCTGGGCCTTACACGGTTCCACCTGACAACAACGGATCGATGGTTCTCCACGAGACTCTCCTGAGAGTCAGCTTCAAGACAGAGTGCTGGGCACCCGCCCCCCACCCTTAGAGTTTCTTTTTCATAGATCAGGAGGGAGACCACTGAAGTGACATTTCCAACAAGTTCTAACAAGTTGACACTTCAGCTGTTGCCCCAGAGACCACAGATGTGAACCCTGCAATGGTATCCAGATGTGACTGTGCCAGGCCAGCCATACTGGTAGACGTGTTCACAAACATGGATTCTTGGACCTGTGACTGGGCTGCAGGTTCAGACACTAGATACCTGCATTTCAGACACCTGCATAGGTTTTGGAATGGAACAGTGTACTACAGTTTATGGCCACAGATTCGTCCGCCTCCCACCCTCCCCATGCCCATAGCCATACACTCTAAGTAACATTAATAGAAAAGACTGGTATATTTCTTCCTAATATGGCAGCAGAAGTTCTGAAAAGGGGAATCTCCTACTTGTATGCTAACCTAACTCAAACCCACTACCACTGAGTTAATGCCTATCCACAGTGACCCATAGGACAGGGTAAAACTGCCCCCTATGGATTTCTGAGACTAACTCGACTGGAGTAGAAAACCTGTCTGTCTCCTGAGGAACGGGTGGTGATTTTGAACTGCTGACCTTGTAGTTAACAGTCCATTGCATAACCTCTATTCCACTAGGGCTCCTTAAAAAACTGTTAGTGAAGATGAATATGATATCTGAAAACTATGTTAAAATGTGAAATAAATGAAAACAAAAAAAGAAATAAATGAAAACAGCATATTAAAATCAATAAAACATTAGAAATCAGCAAAGTACCAACTCCTACCTCTTAAATGAATAAACATGATATAATTTATTATGTCAGATCAAGTGGAGTAATACTGCTATTGGCAACCTAAATTGATACACTCTTTTAGTAAAGTCGTTTGGCAATATTATCAAGAGCCAGAAAACGATCTTCTTTGTCCTCTCGATTGAGTCGCATTTGGCACAGCGGTCTCACTTCTGAGAATCAGTGCCAGGAAACAGTGCATCGGATGAGGGGCCTCCGCAAAGTGTGAGGGAAAATGGAGGTTAAAGACAATGGAACTTTCCAATGAATTTTTAAAAAGCCTTTCAGTATATTAAAGCTCATGCAAATGAACATCTATAGTACAGCATTATTTTAGAAGTAAAGCTCTGGAAACAACTTAACTGTCTAAGAATAGACTATTAGGTAAATACAGCATGCTCGGAGAGCCTGCGAGTGGTCCACTGCAGACGACTGCAATCAAGCCATGTGGCAGCCAGGCCAATCCCAGGGCGCCCAGGGCGCTCTAGTACACACGAACATTTACACTATGCTGTGCTCTGTTAGCTACGCAGTAGCATGACGAAAAGGCTTTAGCTGGGGTAAGAACTACTGAATGGCGGCACAGAGACATGAAGTGAGCACTCATGTTGTGGGGAATGGGGCTGATGGATCTGGCCAGTGCAGGGCAGCCAGAACTTCCACATTGTAGCAAACACAAGTCCTGTGAAGCACTCCAACTTGAAGAACAATGAAATGAGGTATGTCTCTCTGTGTGCCTGATGGCATATTACAAATCAATTTGAGTGACTGGTCATTAATTCACACACAAAATTAAAATAGTACCACATTGCTCCAATTTGTCCATATATTAAAAACCTGTCAGTGTTATCTCATGTCATTTCACATGCTAAAGTTATATTTCAAACACTAAGTGTGTATTTTAAAAAGATGGTCAATTAGTGAGGAAGAAACATATACGAGGTGTCATGATTAAAAATCAGTGTTGTTATTTCTTTTGCTCGTGGTACTTGTATATCCCTTGAATTTTGAATCGGGTTACTCCAGGATAGCATTTGCCCTTAAAAAGAACTATTCATTGTAAGTCTGGTGGCGTGGTATCTGAATTTGTTTTGTCTTATTTTGTCTTATGTAGTTCATTGATTTCATACTGATGATCCATTAAGGACAAATTTCCTATATGTGTATGCTTCTATTAATCTAAATAAGGGATAATGACTAAGATATATCAGGAACCTAAAAAGTGTTCAAATATGTAGGCCCAGTGATTATATTTCTGCAAGTAAGTATTAAGGGATAATCCAAAATGCTCATGGGGTTTTATGGATGGAGACATTAACTATAATTTTGTTTACAATATTTTTTAATTGTCCAATAGTGGAGGAACTTAAAAATTGTATTTAAGGCAGAAGGAGATGTTCTAGAATTGGCTGTGGTGATAATTGTAAAACTCTTCTTGATATGATTGAGACATTGAATTATATGATATGTGGATGAAGCTCTAATAAAACTTAAAATTTTTTATTCTCTTTATGAAGTGGTTTAAGAATATGGGGAAAATCATTAAATAGAAAAAGCAATATATAGCTTAAAAAGTAGGAGGAAAAGTACAATTGAAGTGGACTTGGAGTCTTAGGTAACAAACAAGTTTATTTCAAACAAACAAACAATAACAACAAAAAGCAGTATACAAACTTGACTATATATCATCATGAAAAATTGCCATATAAAATATTGAAAAACTCTCAAATACTTATCTGGTTATACTTGAAGCATGGGAATTGTCTGTCTTTCTCCTTATCTATTGTTCTCAAGTGTCCTTTACAACTAACATGTATTACTTTATATTAAAATAAATAAATATTAAGGCCCAGTCAAAATAGACAGAAACATGACTTAAATTAATTTGAATGACAAAAGGTAAAAGAGTAAGGAAGTAGAGAGAGAGAGAAGGAGAGAGACGCTCAATGAAGGATTTGGCTCCTGGCCCAGCTGGAAATTATATCGTCAGGCCTCTCTCTTTTCATCTCCCACAATATCTCAGCTCAGCCTCCTCTGTGTGGTGACCTCATTTTCGTTCATCTTCCTGACTGCCACAAAAGTAGGTTGCCCACAGCTTTAGGCTGACATCATCTAATTTAGGAATCCCAATGGGCCAAGACCGCTGCTTCCCAGTGTCCACATCTCAACAGCAGAGAAGGACCCCATAGGCCCAGCTTGGGTCACATGCCCAGGTCTGGACTAATCACAGTATCTGGAGAATGTTGTATTACGGTTGAGATTAAGGATGATATGTACCCACACGAGGAGAGGATCTGATACTGGAAGGAAAGAAAGAAATAGCATCATAACCAGCTAAATGTAAAAAGATATTGGGAGCAACACAGAACGCTTCCACAATTTACTGTCACTGTCCACACTCCTGAATTTCTGCACATGCGACTCTCCCCGACTGACCTGAAGGCATTTTTCCCTGTGCTGTTGCTCTCCCAATAAGACAGCCCAAACCCTTGTTGTGTGACCACCTGTCTTAGATTCTGTGTACCCTGAATTTTCTCTTGGTCAGGTTGAGTCGAGCTTTTCATGGTCCTGGGGTCAAATGTCATCGAAGTTTATTTCCATGTTAGGGAAATAATTCTTGGGTGCTTACTGCCCAAACCAGGAACACATGCCTTTCCTCTGACTTACCTGAGGACAGCACAAACTTAAGCCACTTACTTTCTATTGGCCAGATTAGGAGACCAGATGTCGTTTGAGGTTTTGAACATTGTAAACTGAAGTCCCGATTGTTACTTTTTTAGACCTCACCTGGCTATTTTCCAACTTGATACCTGGGGAGTCTACAGGCATCAACTTTAGAAACCTTATCCTGCTTTTCTGGTTTCTATATCTTAGCAATAGATCTCAAGACTTTGTACCATGTGGTAGTTACATAATCTTGTGTCAACTTGAGGGTATTAAGAGTGAATGGGGGTGGGGTGGGCAATTCTTAAAGGCTTAAAGGTAAACAAGCAGCCATCTAGCCCAGAAGCATCAAAGCCCACATAGAAGAAGCACACCAGCCTATGTGATCACGAGGTGTCAAGGGGATCAGGTATCAAGCATCAAGGAACAAAAATCACATCGTTGTGAGTGAGGGGGAATGCAGATTGGGGACCCAAAGCCCGTCTGTAGGCAATTGGCATCCTCTTACAGAAGGGTCCCAGGGAGGAGACAAGCCGGTCAGGGTGCAGCATAGCAATAATGAAACATACCTTTCCTCTAGTTCTTTAATGCTTCACACACACACACACACACACACACACACACACACACTATCATGATCCTAATTCTACCTTAAAAATCCAGCTGGACGCTGGTACAGATAGGAATTGGAAACACAGGGAATCCAGGACAGAAGAGCCCCTCAGGACCAGTGGTGAGAGTGGCAATGCCAGGAGGGTAGAGGGAGGGGAGGGTAGAAAGGGAGAACTAATTACAAGGATCTGCATAAAACCCCCTCCCTGGGGGATGGACAACAGAAAAATGGGTGAAGGCAGAAGTTGGACAGGGCAAGATATGACAAAATAATAATTTATAAATTATCAAGAGTTCATGAGGGGGGAATGGGGAGGGAGGGTAAAAAGTGAGGAACTGATACCAAGAGCTCAAGTAGAAAACAAATGTTTTGAGAATGATGAGGGCAACAAATGT
This sequence comes from Tenrec ecaudatus, assembly GCF_050624435.1. Classification (NCBI taxonomy): domain Eukaryota; kingdom Metazoa; phylum Chordata; class Mammalia; order Afrosoricida; family Tenrecidae; genus Tenrec; species Tenrec ecaudatus. Next base: position 1,816,702 of record NC_134546.1, read on the forward strand.
ACAAATGTGCTTGACCCAATGGATGGATGTATGGATTGTGATAAACATTGTATGAGCCCCTGGTAAATTTATGATTTTTTTAAAAAAAGAGTAAATGGAGTGGAGCTAGCCTGTCAATCAGGCCACAGCCTGATGCCTCCTTGTGGACGTGGCCTTCTCATGAGGATTCTGGAAACCTCCTCTCTTCCTCCCTGGAGGCAGGACACATTCTCTGTTTCACATTCCTGTTAACAAGCCACACGGAGCCAGACTGATGGCAGCCAGAGCCCTGGAGACGCTTCCACTGCCATGGGATCCACAAGACTTTTCACCCACCTGCCTGTGAACTTCCTGCATTTGGCCTCATTGCATGTGCTGCATGCGTCTAAATAGGAATGTATGGAGTAGTATCAGATATATGGGTTAATATCTGACTTATGGACTTGATCTGGACTGGGCTGGGATGTTTTCTCAATAACAATTGCTCTTTGGCATAAAGCTCTTTCTTGTCCATATATGAGAGTCAAGGAATTTGTTTCTCTAGTCAATGCCTAACACACACCATTCAGTCTAGGCTCTCAATTTACTGCCTTTGGGTCACTCTGAGTTGGAACCAACTCAAAGACACCTAACAACAACAGCAACAATCGTTCACCTGCCCCCAGGCTGTATCCTACGAGGTAATATTTTACCATGGCGATGATTTCTAGCTGTTTGGTGGGAATTTACATCAAAAGTTGCTTGTTGATATGTGAATTCTATATCAAAGAAACCACACACAAAAAGAAACCAGACGTGGACCAATGTTACCATGGGCGCAGGGGAGTTTTTGCCTAGGAGGCATTGAGTTCATGTCAATGGTGGTGAATAGTTTGGAAAATTACATCAATAATGGGTGTACAGAAAAGAAAAAGTTGTTTGAGAGAAAAAGGTCTGGAAAACAGACCCATCTTCATCTTTTATGCCCCTGAAGCCCTGGTGATGCAGTGGTTTTTAGTGCTGGGCCACTAAGTGGAAAGGTTGGCAATTTGAACCCATGCTGCTGTTGCGAGAAAGGTAGCAGTCTGCTTCTGTAAAAGTTTGCAGCCTCGGGTGCCCTACAGGGAAACCCAGCTTTGCCCTTGTGGTAGTCGCCTCATCTCTTGTCATTTTGAAAGTCTTAAGAGTGACGGGGTGGAGTTTACCCTGGGAGTCAGGTCACAGCTTGATGACCTCATTTTGAGGTGCTAAGGAGATAAATAGCTCGCTAGAGGAGGGACACACACTCACTCCCTAGGAGACATTGCAGCTGACAAGACACATGGAACTAGAGCCCTGGAGCTGAGGGAGCCACGTGGAGACCCCTTCAAGTGCTGAGATGCTTCTACTGCCACTGGATCCACAAGACTTCCCACCCACTGGCCTGTGCTCTTCCTGCCTTCAGTATCATTGCATGTGTTTCGTGAGTCTTAAGAGGACTTGATAGATTGGTGATGGGCATATGGGCTAATACCGGACTTATGGACTTGATCTGACCTGAGCTGGGAAGTTTTCTCAATATTCAATTGATCTTGTATGATTTGTTTCTCCAGTGTACCCAGACTATACTAACCCAGTCCTATAGAGTTGCTATGAAATGACGACATGTGTTTTGCTTTACACCTGTTTTATATCATTGCATGTGCTGCTTGAGTCTAAATAGGAATGTATGGAGTAGTATCAGGCATGGGTTAAGATCTGACTTATGGACTTGATCTGAATTGGGAGGGGGTGTTTTCTCAATATACAATTGCTCTTTGTCCCTGGATGGTGTTGTGAACAGCTAACACTCTTGACCCTTAGCCAAAAAGTTAGAGGTTTGAATCTGCCATCCAGAGACAACTCAGGAGAAAGGCCAAGTGTCTACTTCTGACAACCCAGCCACTGAAAACCATGGTGTTGCCGTGAGTCAGAAGAGACTGTACAGCAGCTGGTTGGCGGTAGTGGTGGGTGAGTGAGTGGGAGAGTTCTTATCTTCCCTGTGGGAGGACAGGGTTCAGTTTCCCAAACAACGCACCTCCTGCGCAGCCCCCACCTACCCGTCAGGGGACGCTGGCCTGATGCTGTATTGCCGAACATCTACTTCCAAAACAATCAGCCAACGAAAATCTTATTGATGACAATGCTCTGATTTATTATTGGTAATGGGGTGGTGCAGGACCAGGCAACATTTTCTGTTGTGTAGAGAGTCTTCATGAGTTGGGCAGCTAACAAGAGCAACAACAACCATGTCCCCATGTCTCTCCTGTCTCTTTATCTTGTATTTGTGTTATTTTGGACAGGTCACGTGTAGCAAGACACATATATAAAAATAATTAGATCCTTAGTGGTCCTGGATTTGAGCCCTGGTGTGGAAGTGGATTGAGCATTGTACTGCTAGCTGGAAAGTGGGTGGTTCAAGCCCACCGATTGGCTTGTGGGAAAGATGAGGCGGTCTACTTCTCTAAAGGTGCGTAGGCTGGGAGGCCAGTGGAGCAGAGTAGGGTCACTCTGAATCACAGAGGACTCAACTCGCAGGGGGCTTTGTTTGCAGGACCCAGTCTCCCCTCGGCTTTCATTGAGGTGAGCAGGGTTGGGTCCAGATTCCCCTCTTCTCCCAGCACAGAAGACTTCCTCCCCCAGCTCTGCCCTCGAATCACCTGTTTGACGTTCTGTCCAGTGAAACGGGTACAATGTCCGCTGGCAGTGGAGGGATGTGTCTACCTCTGTAAGAGGGCTTCCTGGGAAAGGAGAGGAGGGATGGAAACACATTCTGAAGTTGACTACAAGCTACTCTATAACCTCATTCGAAACACTGACGATTTCGCTTTATTAAAAAAAAATACAATCTGAACGGCTTGGGTAGAAAACCCCCATAGGATTACATTCTAATCTTTCAGCATTGCCAGGTGGTTTCAAAGAGACCAGGAAAGAGTGAGAAGCGGGAAGCTAGTAAGAGAGCAGAAGTCTCGGTTGTCTTCTCTTCAAGACCACCACGACTGCAAGAGCCAGCCCCGTAAACAGGCCGCGCGCTCCTCAGCTCCGCCACGTGCAGCCTCCACATGCTTGAAACGTGTGCAGAGCCCGAATCTCAGAAGGGCTTTCAGAAGGGGCCTTACTCAGCGCTATGCCCACCACGGCCATCTACACGCTTTGCTGCTATTCAGATATGGACCTTAGCGGCATGTGAACATTCATTGAGTGCCTATGTTTCAACCCAGGAGGTTCCCTTCTAATCAGCCACGCTCTGCCAGCATGGAGCCTCCTCCCCCAGAGACTGGTCCTCAGCCCTTTCTGTCCAATATCGTGCTTTCCTCCGAGACCTTGGGTCCCATCCAGAACCCCGAAATAGCGAGGGTGCCATGATCATCACTGGTGATAGGCTGGAAAATACTTTAACATTCGTGTAATGTTTTTGGTTTCTTTCAGAATAAACTATCGTCAAATAATTTTAGCTTGATGGAAACGTTGCAAAGATAGCATAACACGTTCCTATAGTCTTCCGTTTCCTTCAAGCCCGCCCTCTCTAGCAGGGCATGCTGATCAAAACTAACCCCCACTTCCTACGGAATGCTCTAGCTTCTCACTAATGTCTTTTTTTTTTCTTTTCTAGGATCCAATCCAGAATAGCACATTGCATTACTAAATTTTAAAACATTATTTTTTCACGTCGTTTCCTGTTATGACAATGATGAAGAGCATGGCATTTGACTATTTAAGATCGATGACTCATTAGCAAAAGCAGCACAAGTTGTCAAGATGCCACTTGCTCTGGGATCGTGGGCTCCTGGGCAGGTGCTCTGTTATTGGTTTGGCACATCCTAGCTCTATATAGCGCCAGGCATTTTCTACAGCACGCAGCTTGCACAGCACCAAGAGTTGAGAGAGAAGTACAAACAAAACCCAGAGCAGTCTATCCTTCGTGGGAAGCGATGTCATGCCTCCTAACGCAATTAGCAGTGTGGGAACCGGGACTGGGAAGAGAGTGCATGCCGGCGAACGCTCCAGTCATCCGTTACGGAGTCTGGGAGGCCACGGCTCCTGTGGAGCACATTCTCCTAAGGAACAGTTATCCCCCATGATGTCCCCCCATAATGCCAAATCTAAGGTGCTGTTTGCATGGTCATTGATGACACCATTGGAGGTCTACTGCTTAATGGTTATCTGCCTGAAGGTTGTCAGCCAACTAAGGCAATCAGACCCGTTTGTCTGTCCCACCCTCAGTAGGACCCACTCTCTCTGATAAGGGTGAGGAAGAGCTCAGACACCAAGGTCAAGCCCACTCAGGAACAACCAAGGCTAGGTTGCCATCTTGACTCCAGAGCCTGCCCACCTTGTTACAGTATGTGCTCCTGTCACATGTGTGCCCCTGGTGCCTCCCCTCCCTGTTGTGTGTACACCCCTAGCTTGTCCCCATCCTGTTGCATGCATGCCTATTGTACACACCTTCCTGTTACATATGTGCTTACTGTGGCGGGCGTTGTCCGATTATAAGTTCATGAGATTACATGATGCTTTCTCTCGCTCAGACCTGGCTACGGAAGTCACGACTGAGAGGTGAGCCCTGGAATGCTTTATCTTGTCTGACGATTCTTTAATTTACCCAGTTACACAACCGCCTCTTACACCCATTTGGCTGCGGGGAGGCTGCCCCCCCACAGTAGAAGTAGGATTTTATTTCAGCAACATGCTAGAAAGGTAGTGTGAATATCCTTTCTGAGCGCATTCCAGGCCTCAGCCACTTGTCACAGGCTGGGCCACAGAGACCACCCGAGAAGACCCTAGAAACAACATATTCTTTCTTTGAAAGCAAATTGAATCTTTATTATCTATAGTAATGATGAAATGGTAAAAAAAATTCTTTTTTAAATGTTTCTTTTGAGACAACGTATCCTTGTCCAACAAACGTGTTCTCGTGAAACCTCTATATCTCTCTGGGAGGAGACTTGCCAACAAAACTGCAAAGCTGTCTCAGAAAAGACAGCCCTCCCTAAGAGTAACCCAGGGAGTAACTGGGGGAAGTAAACAGTACTTTGTCATTTTAAATGGACACATTTTCAGACTTCTAAGCGATTTTGTATCAGACTTTTAAAAACTGCATGGGTGATAGGGCCCCGCCATTTCATTACCCAATATTCTGCCGGGGTTGGGGGTGGGGGAGGTTGTTTCTTTTATTTAAAAAGACAGTTTTCAGATATGATTGTGGGGAGAGGTCAAACGCGTGCAGACATCCTCCCCGGGGTAGTTAAGTCACCAGACTATATGGCAGGCCTCACTCCCTGCTACTGGGGACAATAAACTATTCCTCCTTGAGGCCTGAGACCAAGCGTTCACACCCTACTGATAATGGTTCCTATGGAGATCTAGGGAATAGGTCAAAGTTAGGCCGCCATCCTGAACCCAGGATCTGTCCATCTTGTCACATGTATAACCCCAATCCCTCCCCTTCCTATTGCATGTATGTCCCTAGACCACCCCTTCCCATTACTGTATTGCCTATAGTACAGCCCCTTCCTGTGATGTATGTCCTCACCTGTAATTAGGGGGTTTGCACATCCCCAGAGAATATAAAAGGGGCCGGGGCTACCATTAAACTCTCTCTTTCCCTCCACGTGGACCATTTAGTGGAGCTGAGGTGAGCATGCTACAATGAATTGTGACTGACTCCCATTTGTTTCTATACTTCTATCTCTCATGCTCTCTATGACTTTACTATGATCTTTACTTATTATCGCCTACCGGACCCGTAATGATATGTTAGGGGCTGGCTTCCCCTGATATATTATAAATAAATGTACGACAAAGAATTTGACTTTAAATCAATCCAAGTATATATTTTTCTGTTTTTTACTGTTCAGTCCAAGAGGATTACACCACTTGGGAAAGTTGATATTGTGTTGGTCCCCTGCCACAATTTGCTGCTACGTTTAGGTGCTGTCTCAATCACAGGATGACATGTCTGCTTTCTGCAGAACCTTCTCTCTGGCTCTCCACCCTGGAAAAAGAAACCAAATCTTCCTACACTAAAAGGCAAACAAACAAACAAAGAAGAAATGTCCAAAAAATCTGCTGGCATTAGAATATACGTTAAAAAGGCAAATGAATATATTTATTTGTATTTACATTTTCATTTGGCAATTTGTTTTCTGGAGGAATAATTTAACAATGTATCTTGTTAGTAAAACATGGAAGAAAAGCTGGACATTTACATGGCACCTGTTGCTTTCTAATTACTTGTTCCTATTTTGATATACTGAATAGTTGATTGGTGACTTGATATTGTAGCCCGTTTGCCCTGGGTGCTGGAAGGCCACGGTGACAAGATGGACTGACCCAGGGGCTGTGAAAATGGACTTGCACCCAACAACAACTGTGGGGATGGCGCAGGACCAGGCCCTGTCTTGTTCAGTTGTACTAAGGGTCGCGTTGCGTTTGAACCCATTCCATGGGCCCTAACGACAGCAATTACTCCACGCCGCCATTTCAAAAGGAGCATTCCCTGGGAAGCCTTCCGATTGGTCCTACTCCCTCTGCCAAGGCAAGACTGACTCTTGAGTTTTTATGCTTCCAATAAATTCAACCAATTTTATATTCTCCTATGATTGTTTTATCACAGTATCATCTCCTTCAGGGACAGCATCTTAGTCAACCTTGTATTTTCAAAGGTAAGTAATGTTCACAGATATATGACATAGCATAAGTGCTTAAAATGGTAGCTGATCGTGTGCAATTTGTAGCTATTTTATATATTTATATTTGGAGCCCTGGTGGTCCTGTTACATAAGGGTTGGGTTGCTAACTACAAGATCAGTGGTTCAAACCCACAGCTTTCTACTCTCATAAAGATTTACAACATTGGAAACTTGGTGAAGGTTGCTCAAGGCCATGAGTGGGTTTATATTCATATTGATCTTCTATGAGTGTCTGCTTGTGTGTTAGGTGGCTGGGGGGATTGTTTTTCTAAGTTTTCCATTGAAAAAATTTCGAAAAGATCTTACTCATTACAAAGACTTCTATTGATGGCAAGACTGAGTCCTTAAAGTAAATCATTTTGATGTGTACTCCAAACCAGGCACATCAAGTGAGCCTGTAGACCACCTTGCTTCATGACTGAACCACATCAGCATTTCATCAAAGCAAAGAGAACAGCACGTTTTCTGGATTCACATTAATTCAAGAGGTTAAGTAGCTTTGGGCCAGAAGCATTCAAGTTATTCCTAAATTAAATAAGAAGGAAAATTAAAGTATGGGTTCATAGTTTTTATAAAACCAGAAAGAAAAAAATAGGAAAACTTGGGTCATAACATTTCAGACTTAATGATATGACAGGTGGATCGAAAGAAAACATAAACACATGCTGTTACTTTCTGCTCTCAATACAGTAACTGCTTCTGGTCACACTGACCTAGTCTTGAGGACCCTGATGACTTGCTCCAGGCTTCCGGTGCTAATTTCATCTTCCGTTTCCTTCCCATTTTCTCTCTGGGGATTAGGCACAGAAGCCTCCTGGTTGCTCTCAAATCTGTTAAATTAATTTCATCTTGGCTGTTGACCTTACCATTCCTTCTGCCTGGAGGGCTTCACCCTTGCCCTTCACGACTCCCCTGATGAGTGAGGATGTCTCTAGCCATCCTATCAGAGAGCATCTTTGCCATCACTTCCTCTTCTCCAGAGCATCTGTTAATTCTTGGCAGTGCATTTCTATCTATTTATTGTTTCTCTGCAATGGTAGGATTTAAACTCCAAAGGGACAGGGACTTTGTCAATAAATGTCATTGAGAAAAGTGCACCCACTCTCCACTTATCAACAAGATTAGAGTCCAACGGCCAGATTCTTATGTGAAAATCAGCACTGTACCAGAGTGGAAGATTGCCCCATCAGATCACAAAATGGAGGATGAATACATCATTACAGAACTTCACGATTGCAGCCTGCCAAATTGCATCCTTTTATAACTCCCAAGCCACCGAGGATCAGACCTTAACTAAAATAGCCAGCATTACTCCCACCGTGTGCCTCGGTGTGGCTTACTGCCAGATACATGTCATTAGTGTGCAAAATAGTCAGATTTTTAAAGTTATCATTGTAAATGGGAAATATTGAATAAAAAACTGTCAGTAATTGAGGGGTAGCTGTGTTTATAGAATCCAACATTCAGATCAGAGACAATTCCTTAGTGACGTATGGAATATTACAACAAAATAGTTGAGGAGTGCGGAGGAAATGCACCTCGCTGTCAATTGAGCGGCGTCCTTGGGTGGCACAAGTGGTTAAGGGGTTGACTACTAACCCTAACGCGGTAGCGCACACTCACCTGGAGCTAGCCATGGGGGCCTTGGCAATTTGTTTACAAAAGATCAACCCTTGACACCGCTGGGTGCCACGGCTCCACTCTGCAGCATGTGGGGTCCCCAGAAGTCAGAAATGACTCAACAGTGGTTAGGGAAAAAAATCAACTGAGTAGATTATGTTGCTCTAAGAAATTCTGTGTTTGTCATTTTGTACTGTATTGTTGACCTCTTGGAGAGAGTTTACTACACTCAGAACTTTTCTCCCAGAACCATCTGCAGTCCTCAGGAGCTTACCCAGAGCAGCAGATTTCTCCCAACAGAAATACAGTGTGAGACACCTATCAAACTCACTGCTGTCGAATGCATGGTGACTCATAATGACCTCATGGGGTAGGGCAGAAGGGCCACGGTGAGACTGGCTGGTGGTTTGGAACTGGGCTGACCTTGTGGGTCTCAGCCCAACTTGTAACCATGACACACCAGGGCTTCTTGAGCCAATTCCATATCTTTAACTTTTCTAACAGGCCTAGTTTGGAAAGTAAATTGAGCAGGTGAAGCTAATTTTAGTGTTTTAGTTAATCTAACGTATCCAAAATACTATCATTTAAACATACTTGATATATTCATGAGGTATTTTCCATTCTTTTTTTGGTTTGTTTTTCTATGCAAAAACTTCAAAGTTCAAAGAGTGGTTTACACGTGTAGCATGTCTCAATTCCAGCAGCAAGTTTATGCAATTCAAGGGAACTATAGTTCTGTCTTAGGCTGGGTTCCAAGAAGGAAAACCAGGGACAGACACGTTTATATGAATTCCTCCAAAGACAATGGATCACATAGGGGTAGAGGCTAGTCCAAGGCCACGTAGGTCGCAGCGTGTGGCTCAGACGTGGAGCTGAGGTCGATGGCAGGAAGACCACCAGCCGGCGGCTCAGTGGCAGATGCACACAGCTTGCCAGATCAGATGGTAGGTCGCCATGACTCCCAGGACTGGCAGGCAATGTGACACAAGTTGGTGAGTACGCATGCGACAAGCAAGCAAGCTCTCCCCAAACATCCTCGGACAATGGGGGCAGGCCCACGGAAGGCTGGCATGGAGCTGTGGCATGCTCCCCCTGTCCGGGCTCCCCCTGTCCGGGCCGGGGCAGAGGCTTCCGTCGTGCTCCGGCAGCCCAGTGCGGTACTACACCACCGAGGAGCCTGCCCCAGCAAGTTGACACAAAGCCTCACCATCTCAGCTACCACCACGATGCCTCTCAAAAGCACTGCCCGGGGGGTCTGCTCCTGTCCACAGCGACCCTACGCAGGGTCCCCAAGCCGGCCATCCCTACAGGAGCCCCAGGCTCGCCTTTCTCCCCCCAAGCAGCTGCTGGTGCATCAGAGCTGGCAGCTAGCAATCCGATGGTTTCCCACAGCCCCCCAATCATCGGCTTGTATGCTTTATAGTTCCTGTATTTTTCATTTAAATCAATACATGAATATTTTAGTTCCTCAGGCATACTAGCTACGTGTAAACGTGAGATCTCCGTGGCCTGTGTAGACACAGCAACGGCAGTCTTCTGCCCACAGCTGAGCCAGTCGGTCTGTCTTTGGAATTTGATTTTGAACTCAGATACACAAAGACCTGGACAGTGTGGCGGGGAGTGAGGTTGGTGGCAGAATTCCAAAGGGAAGGTTTGTGAGCAGCTGCTGGTCCAGTCCCAAGAGCTTCCTCCCCGAGGCCTCAGTGGTGGTTGGAAAAGGAGCCTCTGACTCTTCCCATCTATTTCCCCCTCTCAGCCGGCTTACGCTGGTTCCTGTCACTTATACAGACTTCAGTTAAAAACTGAAAAAGAACCCTAGCAGCTAGCCTCTTTAAAAGGAGCTGTAAGCGAACATAATTATGCAGAAATGCATACATTTATGCAAAACTGCTTTCACTACCTCAGAAAATTCCTAATTGTCCCTGGTGTTATCACTTTCAACAGAATGGAGGAGAGGGTAGATAATGCAAAACAACACATGGATACACACACACACACACACAAGGCAGCTATTTGATTTTGGAATGCCTTTCTGTGAGATGGGGGTAGGGAAGAGTTGAAATAAGATAGGGCCTCCTAATTGTTTGACAGAGAATTTAATCAGTCTGAATTCTCTAAGAATGACGCTGATCACACAGCAGGTGCTTGATAAATGCATGTTGATTAATTGGTTTAGAATATACCAGCTGTCGGTGAAGGAATATGATCCACAATCAAACCGTTTGACAGAAGAATGCCAGGGTGGTGTTCAAAATTAGTAGCAACGTGGAGTTCTATATGCAAATAACTCAAAGACGGCACTGCTGGCCTCGGTTTCCTTCCTAGATGGGAATGAGCTCATCGCATTCTGCTTGGGGACAAGGTGACGAGGATGTAAGGCCTCGAGCCCAGCCAAACATGTCCCAACCACTTATTTCTTCCCAGTCCGGTGTATGGATTGGGAAGGCCCTGCACTGGAGTTGCTCTGAGCTGTCAAGTCCCTGTGTCAGCTGGAGGTGGGGAGAGGGAGCAGAAGGTGATGCCCCTTTGTGGTAGTTACATAATCGGGCGTCAACTTGCGAAGGGGTGGAGTCTAGCCTGTCAATCAGGTCGTAGCTTGATGACTTCATTTGGAGGTACCACAGAGATAAAAATAGCTCTCTAGAAGACAGACACCTCCCTGTGAGACATTCCTGTTGACAAGCCACACGGAGACACACTGATGGAGCCAGAGCCCTGGAGCTGGAGGAGCCACATGGAGACCCAGGCCAGCACTGACATGCTTCCACCACCACTGGATCCACAAGGCTTTCTACCCATTCCCTGTGATCTTCCTGCATTCGGTATTATTGCATGGTTCGGTGAGACTGAAGAGGAATTTTTGGAAAATAGTATCAGAGATACTATTAAATAGTATCAGAGATACTGGGTTAATATCGGACTTATAGACTTGATCTGGACTGGGCTGGGATGTTTCTCAATATACAATTGCTATTGTATGTAAAGTTCTCTGTAACACACACACACACACACACACACACACGCACGAGCGTCTCCCTGGATTTGTTTCTCTAGTCAATCCAGACGAACACACTCTTGATTGAAAGGAACTTCTGTGTTTCACACCTCAGAACATCACAGACCAAGATTTTAATTTCTTGTGACTGAGGAAGAACAGTTAAAAAAAGGATTTCAGGAAACCAGATTAAAATAGATGGTGGTCCTTACTTGCTCCAATTTCACCCCCAACCAACCTAAACCCACTGCCATTGGGTCTGCTCTTGCTCTCGGTGGCCCCGTGGAGGGTCCCAAGTCTCTACGGGAACAGACAGCCTCACCTTCCTCCCAAGGAGCAGTGTGTGGGGCTGAAGCACCAATCTCCTGTGTGCTTGTCCGATGCGTAGCCAGCAATGCCACCAGGGTTCCTCGGCACCAGCTTAAGGTGACCTGATATATGAGAATGGTGTGTTCCCGGCCGTGCCATACGCCCATGGGTGTGTTTTTTACCTGTTTGATCCCATTGTTGGTCAAGTATGATCTTTCCTGATCATGCAGGCCTTTCCCCATGATGTGTCCAAAGTCAGCGTGAGCAAGCCTCTCATCCAGTCTCCTGACTTTCAGTGGGAGATGCCGCGTCCTCTTCCTTGCACTTCAGCCTGGCGTCGCCAGATGCCTGCTCGTTTGTACAGAGCTCACGTTTACCAGGCTCACACACAAACTTCTGCTGACCTCCTCCTTCCATTCATCTGCACCCAGCTACTCCCACAGTCTTTAAAAATCTCAGTCCGGTATGACTCCATCCTCCCAGCTTCTCAAGCCAAACACCTGGGACTCACTCATGAGATGGACACATTTCAGACTCCATGTCCGTTCACCCATAAAACCTGCACTGTACACTCTAACTGATGAGATGTCCTCGCCGCACAAAGCAGGATGCAAATCAATTTTGATGCAACCTCACATCCAGTCTGTACTTGCAAGAGCAGCCTCAGGGCTCAGGTGTTCCCTTCGTTGACTTCCCTATGGCACAGGCAGAGGTCAGACACCCTCCATCCTCCATCCTCCATTATCCATTCTGACAGCAACGCTTTCTCCCGTGGCACTCTGCTGCTGCGCTGCATTTGAGGGACCTAATTCTGCGACCACACAGACCTCAGACAATCTCTGCAATTATGGGGCTTTATGCGGGGCATTGACAGGTCACCACAGGCCAGGTCAGAGAACATTATGGTTCCGGGCATTGATCCAAGGTCACGCTTCTCCTCAGCAAGCAGCCAGGTCTCTGGAGTCCCCGGCCTCGGCCTCCGCCGGTCAGGAGGCCAGTCTGCGGCTCAGCCTCCCAGCCTCATTCTGGGCGCTACTCTAATGCACCCTGGCCTTGGCCTCTGGTACCCCTTCAGACAGCTGTCAGACACGCTCCACTTGCGGTGGTCCTGGGAATTCTCGCTGCTCCTGCTTCATCTAGGGTGCCAACTTTTGTCCAGGGGGTGGTCACTAAAACTGACCAGTCCCTTGTCTTCTGCTACACACCCATTTTCGTAGTCTCACCCAGTCATTGGGCAGGAGTTAGAGAGACAGGGATAAAAGAACCGTGTAAGAAATTACACTTGAGCACGACACGCACATGCACCTAATTGTCCCTAAGATTTCTTTGAACAGTTGCTTTGTTCAAATGGTGAAAAAATGAGATGAGGCTGTGCACTCCCACCAAGAGTTGGTTCCGGAAACCCACAGGGGCAGCAGTTCCACCCTGTCCTCTGGGGTCGCTAGGAGTCTGGACGGGCTGGTTGGGATGGGGGTGAGGGGGTGTTATTCAAATGTGGGTTAAATAAGGAAGAACCAGTCAAACAAATAAATATAAAATCCGTCAAGTAGTAATCAATACTAGAGAGCAGAGGGGTGAAAGGGGCCATGGGACTATATATTTCAGTCGGAATGTTCAGGAAAGTCTTGTTCAATTAAGGGATCTGAATAAAAGCCTTCTTTCCAGGAGGCGTAACCAACTGCATCGAACCTAAAGTGAGGGCTGAGGCTTGAACTCTGGCTATGGCAGCATAAGCTCATTTGTTACCTTGTCTTTGTGGGGTGGGTGGATTAGTCCAGTTGGTGTGGCAGGGAAAGCTCTCAGACACTCACCATGCGGGTGGCAGTTTGAACCCACCAGAGGCTTTGTAGGAGAAAAGACCGATCTGTTCCCATAAGGAATCCCACTGCAGTCCAGCTGATTCCAATAATAGTCTAAGAAATCTGCTAGGTAGTGAGAACGGGGACCAGGGAGTCAGTCCATGGGGCATGCTCAGAGATTCAGACCTGAGACAGGAAGGGGTGGTGCACCTAGGTGGGCGGTACACCTGGATTGACCCCATCTAGGCCAGGTGAGCATCATTCAGCCAATGGGATCGACCAGTATCTTTGACCATTCCTCCCAACGGCAGATGGCGGGGGGGGGGGGGGGGGGAAAGGGAGGGGCTGAAAAACCAGAAAGTTTGAGAGCAGTTTCTCTCCCAGCGGCTTGCTGAGCTAGCTCTCTCTCTCTCTCTCTCTCTCTCTCTCTCTCTCTCTCTCTCTCTCTCTCTATCCTTACTGTAACACCTGAAACAGCTTCTATTCTTTGTAAGAAATCACAAACCAGCTCGGGGGTGAATTCTTTCTCGCACGCAGCCACGGACCCAGGTTTTCCCACGCGCGGAAACCTCATGAGCCCGTGGGGCAGGTCTACCCTGCTTGGCGAGATCTGTGTGGTCGGAGTCTAGGAGTGCGGCATACAACAACATAGACAAAAGCTGCATATGGGTTCAGGAGAACAGAAGCAGAAGTGGACACACGATCCTTTGGAAGAGACATAGAGCACTGAATCAGACTTTTCCCCACGTGGGTGCTTTTCCAGAACACTCTCTAGGATGGGACTAGTTTCATGGGGAGGAAATGCTGAGGGTGCAGGAGAAGGAATGATTCCTGGAGGGAGGTGAGATGGAAGGACACAGAGCACAACTGTGGGGATTGGCTGCAGCTACGAGCACGGAGCAAGGACAGGAGGAAGGGCAGAATATGTAGGTTCACCTGCTAAGCCAAAAGCAACATAATGATTGTTCATTGGCTTAGCAGGCTGAAACATAGAAAAGACAGAAGCTGTCAAAGATTTGATTGTCTTAGAATCCACAGTCTAGTCTACACTCTTGGAAGCAGCAGTCAAGAAATCAAGAGATGTATTACACAGGGCAGATCTGCTGTGTGAGACCTCTTTTATTTGTTTGTTTGTTTATTTGTTGTGTGTGTGTGTGACCTCTTTAAAGTGTTAAAGAGTAAAGATGTCTCTTGGAAGATTTAGGTGCACCCGACCCAGGTATGGGGTCTTTAAAAGCCTTGGGTGCGTTTTCCAACTGGACGTTGCATAGGAACTGCAGAAGAAGGGATGCAGTTGAGTTCTGGGGTTGGTGAAGAATGTGGAAAATGCCATGGCCTGCCGGGAGAAGGAGCCATTCAGCTCGGAATCAGGACAGCCTGGGAGAGAGCACAATGAGCCTTCATCTTCGGCATGAAGTGCGGATGAGGAGACTCACACCCGGGGCATCTTTATCAGCAGACTAGTCCCTAGATGGACATCATGCTTAGTCAATAAAGGGGCAGCCATCAAAAGGATTTATTTCAGACTTCATTATTAAATTAAATGTAATCATTTTTAGAAACCATTTTATTAGGACACAATCCAAGCATCATATGATTCAATAGTTCAGTCTTTCAAGAAGTCTTGTACAATCGCTACCACTATCAGTTTTAGGACATTTCCTTCTTGTACTCCTTGTTATTAACTCCCCATTTCCCCCAACCTCCCTTACTGTACCTACCAGGAACCCTGGATCCAATTAAAATCTCTATAGATTATCTCATCTAGGTTTCATGGATCAAAAAACATAGGAAAACATATAATGAAGAGTCAAGAAGTTTACCAAAAATAACAAAATACAACAGAGATAACCCCTAGTTCAAAAGAAAACAAATTATTAAAAACTAGAGCAAGCTTAAAATGCCTCCAAAAGGAGATAAAATGATAAGTTATAGGATTTTAACCTGATTACATCTGTCATAATCCACTTTCCAATGTGTTCTGTATAACAGCACGGCATTCACATCTCTGGTCTATAGTCCCCTTCACTTTATTTATTTTGAAAAGCTTTTAGTCCTTTTAGATGTGTCAAAAGGGGAGCAAATCAAATGTTACATTCCAAGCAGGTGTTTGATTTTAGTCTATTATAATTGTCTCTACAATAATCCCTGTCTGCCAACCGTGCTATTCCCATTCCTCGATTGTGGTCAGAGGGAAATCACTGGAGGGTTATTTCATGTGTACATCTTGCAAATGTATTTTGGGTTTCCATTGTCATCCAGAATTTCACAATTTAAGCTGTGACACTATTCTCTTCTTTGGATTTGGATTATATTATTAAGAATCCTTGAATCCCACAAGATGGTGCGCTTCTTCCATGTGGGCTTAGTTGACATCTCACTTTAATGGCTGCTGGTTTGAAAACAAACCTTTAACACTCCAGATGCTGTTCTTTCTGAGAGCCAGGCACCATCTAGTTTCTTCACCACACATTGCTGTAGGACTCATATCTTCTGTGTTCTTCTCATGAGGGTGCATATCGAGCAGGGCCATGTTGTAAGAACTAATTGTCATTAGATTGAGGCTAGGATTAAGTACAAGCCCAAAATCCATTCCTATATCGGTTTCATATATACCTCTGGTTCACCTCTGAGACATCTTTGTTATTTTGTTAGAGAACATTATCAATCATCTCCTTGGAGCATAAGGTCCTTCTGTTTATAGTATCATTGATTTAGCCCACGGGAATGTGTTTAAAACACAATTGAGACAAATTAAGCAAGTGTAGGCTGCTACACATCACAATATATGGATTATTGACTTTTACAGAGTAAATCCTCAAGAGGCTATTTAAGACACTAGACAAACAATGGGAGTTAGTGGTCAGTAAAAACTTACAATAATATTCAACGACAGTGGCAGACCCAGATCCACCAGATTGATACATATAGAAATGAAGCATGTACGGTATTAAAGTAGTAAGATCTATGGTAGTCTGCCTACCAGCAGTTCGATAATCTTGGTAGAGTTTGTTTTCTGCTTCTTCACATGCCGTGCAGTTTAAGCCTTAGTCCTCAGGCTACAGCTGTCTTTGAGGTAGAACCAGTTCATCTAGTGGGGTTTCCACATCAGGTCCCTCTGGTATGGCCTTTGAAGTATGATGTGCACCTTGAAAACACAAGGTCCAGTGTCCCTGTACCCTGTGGTACATGATCTGGCGCCCAGGGGCTGCACAGAAAGTGGGTCCGATGTGCCCTATTAGGGACATAGTCCCAGCATATCCTCCCCTTGGGGTCTGTCTAAGTATTGTTAGTCATGTTTGCCCCACTGGGAGGTTGGTCCTCCCATTTTTCTACCAACAGAAATGCATTTGTCTTCGCCAAGATGCATGTGGTCCCTGTGGAATACAGAAGGTCTTCCCTCCAGGTTGTTCCCCATTTAGCATGCCCAACCTAGGACACTGCTTGCCAGTGCATGGGAGGTCAGCTGCTTAGAAGTTAGCTACCTGAGAATATCAGCCATCTCGGGCAATCAGACCCTATTTCCTGCTCCACCATAGGTGGGGACCACTCCCTGCTGCTAAGGATAGTGATTGTTTCCATGAGGGAAAGCCCAGAGACAAGGTCAAGCCAACTCAAGAACCACCAAAGTTAGGCTGCCATGCTGAATCTAGGATCTGCCCATCTTGTCACATGTGTTCCCCTGGTCCCTCCCCTTCCGATTGCATGTACACCCCTAGCTCATCCCCTTCCTGGCTCGAGTATGCCTATTGGACAGCCCCTTCCTGTTATGGATGTGGGTACCTGTAATCAGGGGGGCTTGCGCACCCTGTGTATATATATATAAGCCTTGATTAGAAATAGACTCACTTTCTCTTCTCCCACCTCCACGTGGACCACCAAGAGGGGTTGAGTTGAGCATGCTATTATGAAATGTGTCGGACACCTTTTTTTATTTTAAAAATCATTTTACTGGGGGCTTGTACAACTCTTATCACAATCCATGCATTCGTCCATTGTGTCAAGCACATGACTCCTTTATTTTATTTTCTCCTATCTCTCCCCTCTCCTATGGCTTTACTATCACCTTTATGTATAATCACCCTGCAATTGTGCCTATGGGCCTGCAGTTGTCAGAGGCTAGTTCACTTTGACAGGTCCCCTTCCCAAATCTTGGCTTGATTTTCCCATAGGCATCATTTTTCACTCTGGTAGGAATGTCTGTTGGTTTGGGGACCATTTAGCACAGTTTTATACGGTAGCAACTGAATAGTCATCTTTCTTTCCTCGGCTCTGGAAAATCTGATCCCAGTTGTAGTGCGATCGGCTCCGTCAAAGGTTTCGAGATGTGCATGCAGAGAGGATGCTAGATGCCTGGTGGGCGCCAGCCAGGCTCTCGGTGGACTTTCTGGGCAGACTGCATCAGCAGATTGGAGGACCTGGAAGCACGAGTCTGCCTTTATCTCGGTGTTTAGCCCTATAGTAGTGGACTCATACAGTCTTAGTCCTGCTGTGATTGACCAGCGTCACTCAGCAGAACGAGTTCTACATCCCTCCATGCCGTGAGGTGTTTCAGGGTTTCATCCCTGTTTGTTAGGCAGGCATAGTGTTCCACTGTGTGCAGACACCAAACTTATTGTACGCCCTCTTCTACGGATGAGAATTTGGGCTGTTTCCAGCTTCTTGCTATTGTGAACTGTGCTGTAAGACACAAAACCACAATATTTTATTGGATACTTTGATAGCATAGATGTCATGATCTTGGCCAGTGTTTCTTTTTTAACATTTATTTAAATTTATTTACCATATTTAAATTTCTATCTTATCTTTTTTTTTAACGTTTTATTAGGGGCTCATACAACTCTTATCACAGTCCATACATATACATACATCAATTGTATAAAGCACATCTGTACATTCTTTGCCCTAATCATTTTCTTTTCTTTCTTTCTTTTTTCCCCCCCTTTTCTTTTTTTACATTTTATTAGGGACTCATACAACTCTTATCACAATCCATACATATACATACATCAATTGTATAAAGCACACCTGTACATTCTTTGCCCTAATCATTTTCTTTTCTTTCTTTCTTTTTTTTTCCTTTTCTTTTTTTTACATTTTATTAGGGACTCATACAACTCTCATCACAATCCATACATATACATACATCAATTGTATAAAGCACATCCATACATTCCCTGCCCCAATCATTCTCAAGGCATTTGCTCTCCACTTAAGCCCCTTGCATCAGGTCCTCTTTTTTTTTCCCCTCCCTACCCTTTCCCCCCTCCTTCATGTGCCCTTGGTAATTTATAAATCGTTATTTTGTCCTATCTTGCCCTATCCGGAGTCTCCCTTCCCCCCTTCTCTGCTGTCCCTCTCCCAGGGAAGAGGTCACATGTGGATCCTTGTAATCAGTTCCCCCTTTCCAACCCACTCACCCTCCACTCTCCCAGCATCGTCCCTCACACCCTTGGTCCTGAAGGTATCATCCACCCTGGATTCCCTGTACCTCCAGCCCTCATATGTACCAGTGTACAGCTTCTGTCCTATCCAGCCCTGCAAGGTAGAATTCGGATCATGGTAGTTGGGGGGAGGAAGCATCCAAGATCTGGGGGAAAGCTGTGTTCTTCATCGGTACTACCTCGCACCCTAATTAACCCATCTCCTCTCCTAAACCCCTCTATGAGGGGATCTCCATTGGCTGACACTTGGGCCTTGGGTCTCCACTCTGCACTTCCCCCTTCATTTAATATGGTATATGTATATACATATACACATATATACACATACATACACACACTTATATCTTTTTTTTTTTTTTTGCATGATGCCTTATACCTGGTACCTTGGCACCTCGTGATCGCACTGGCCGGTGTGCTTCTTCCATGTGGGCTTATTTGCTTCTGAGCTAGATGGCCGCTTGTTCACCTTCAAGCCTTTAAGACCCCAGACACTATCTCTTTTGATAGCCGGGCACCATCAGCTTTCTTCAATTGGGTGTCATTTTTAATGAGAAAAAAAAACCCAGAATAGAACAGAAAGGAAAAGAGCAATGTATGTAGTAAAGATAAGTAACATGTTATAAAACATAAATTTCAGGTGTACATGGGAGCTTCCAAAAGTTCATGCAAAATTTTAAATAAAAGATCATGGAATTTGCCCATGAACTTTTTCAAGCTCCCTCATATAGTGTGTGTGTGTATGTGTAAGCACATGCCTGTGTGTGTTCTGTGTTGAGATGAAAATGCTTATTTGATTGTGAATTAGAATAAAAAATGTTTGAAAATCACCAACCAAGGTTCAAAAATCAAAGGGGATAATTAAAAACACTGCACATCTGGTAAGGGCTGCGCATGACCCAGTCAGAACGAAAGCTGGCTGTACTGTTGGAGCCGGGACTGCACCCATGCCCAGGTTTCTCTCTTGTTGCAACGGAACGGTCAAGTTGGCCAGGGAAACAGAAATACTTGTTTAAAATCCAGATGTTTTCTGTATTTAACTTGTAGTCGTTCTTATTAAATACTATTATTTATTAATGTGCCAATCATTGAGACAATAGTTTTATAGGTTTATTAGATTTTTTTCTGACTGACATTACAGATTTCCACAAACTTAAGTGACTTAAAATAACACAAATAGATTAGCCTCTAGTTCTGTAGGCAAGACGTTGGATATGGATTTGTGGAGCCTTTCTGGCGACTAAGAATCTTCCCCACTGTACCCATACCTAGCAACCACTCGGGATCTTGTTAAAATGTAGATTCCGATGCTGTCTGTCTGAGATGGAAATGCAAATCCTCCCCAGAAGGTGGAATCTGAACACATGGGTTCAAAGCCCTGTGTCATACACCACTTGGACCTATGTCAAGGGAGAGAGGCCTAACAAATCATCACAGGTCCGGCAGGTTCAGTTGTATGGTTAAGAGATATATAAAGATTATAATAAAGTCATAGAGAGGAAGGAGAGATAGAAGAGAGATTGAAATCATGGTCAGACACATTTCATGGTAGTATGCTCGCCTCTGCCTCGCCTGGTGGTCCATCCACGTGGGGATGGGAGAGAAAGAGCCGGAGAGAGAGCTGTTGATTGTTAACCAAGGCTCATATCTACTGAGGGTCCTGGTTACAGGTGACCACACTCGGCACAGGAAGGGGCTGCACCGGAGGCAATACAAGCCATAGGAGGGGGATATACCACGGCATCAGCGTAACAGGGAGGGGATGAGCTAGGGTGTACACATGATAGGAAGGGGAGGGGCTATACGGGTATACATGTGACAAGAAGGGCAGACCCTAGATTCATGATGGCGGCCTAACCTTGGTCGCCCTTGAGTGGGCCTTGACCTGGGTTCTCCTTCAGGGAAACAATTTATTACTATCCTTATCAGAAGGGAAATGGGCCCTTCTAATTGTGGGATAAACAGTGGTGTCTGCTGGCTCTGGATTGCTGATAGCCCTTAGGGAGAATAACCCCTGACCTACTTCTGTTGACCTCCAAGTGGACAGTCATTCACCATGTGTAGCAAGCAGCTAGGGTTGGCATATATTTCAAGGAGACATCTTGGGAGAAATCTTTCTGTTTCCCAGAGAAGTACAGTCAATGCTCATGGAAGTAGCAGTCAAGAAATCAAACAATGTGTTGCCTTTGGGTAAATCTGCTGTCGAAGACCTTTTTAAAGAGTGGAAGAGCAAGGATGTCACTTTGAAGAGTAAGCTGCACCTCACCCAGGCCATGGCATCTCAGCCGACTCCTGTGCAGGTGAAGATTAGACACTTGTTGAGGCTTCCCAGTCCACACGGGCCCTGGTGGTGCAGCGAGTGAAGTGTCTGGCTGTTAACTGAAAGACAGCAGTACAATCCATCAGTCCCTCCTTGAGATCTATTTCCATGAAGACCACAGCCTTGGAAACCTACGGGTAGTCCTGCTACAAGTTGACTTGATCATAATGAACTTGATATTTTTCCGGTTTAGACACATAAGCATATTCCCTGGCAAGAGGCAGGTAGAGTTCATTTTAAAAGCTACTGTTTTAAGTGCATGAGATTTCTTCCCATTAACTGTGCTTGGCTGTGCAATTAAATTTTGAAAACAATGTTTGAGAGGCGTTGTGTCTGTCTGCTCACTGAGTCATCATCTTGCTCAGGATTATTGATCGAGTGCTTTGTATGCCGGCTGGCACACTAGTCATTCGCTCGTCTTTGAGTCAGATCATTCCACCCACAAAACCGCAGTGAACGCCACCAGAGCACATTTTGAACCAGACGGAAGGTACAGGACATGTAAGGAAGGCTAGAAAGAAAGAAAGAATGAAAGAAAACCCACAGAGGATATCGAGTGACAGTAAGAGGAGCTTTTTAACAAATGCCTGTGGCATATGCAGGAAGCCGATCTGGAGGCATGGCTGCAGGGTGCTGTTTCACTCATGTGTCTGATGACTTCGCAGGATGGGTATTTATGTAGCTTTTGTACATGTTGGTGACTCATTCTTCTAGCATTATTGTAAGAAGCGTTTCTATGTAATTAGTGAGCTAAAATGCTTTCTTCTTCCCAGTCTCTTGCTTCTTCCTCCCCAAGCAGACCTGAAGGGCTTTGTTGTGACTCCCCTACCACCAGTTTTTGGAGAAAGGATAATAATTAAGTGGAAAGATGGGGACTTATGGAAATGTATGCTAGCCTTTCTTCAAGTTATCCCCCAATGCCTGCTCCTGGCCCTGCTCCCCTGCACAGTCGGTCTTCCCCCTCCCCCCCTCTCCCCCGCACCCCCTCTCAGCATTGCGCTGCTACAATGTGACATTTCCTGACACTGTGAAAAAGAAAGTGCTTGCCCTTATCTAAGCATCCCAGCCGTTCAGGAAACAATCTAGGAGCAAGCGCGATTAGAACGTATGCAGCCTCCCCTGGCCGATCCACACTTCTGCTTCGGCACTCTCTTCTCGACTGCAGGGGTTGGCAGTCTGCACAGCACCGGTCTTCAGTGAAATGTGGGAGCTGCTGGCAGGAGAAAAGCCGGCCTTCGGGTCGAAGCCCGATGGTGGAGGTGTCTGGAGGGCCGTTTCCGTGCTAGCAGCAGCCGTTTCATACCTGGGCCGCGGCTCTTCCATTATCCCCCTTCCTCCCCTCGTCTTCCCAGCGTCTGTGTCCTTCCTGTAGGAACTGGAGAGCGGGCCGTTGTAGTGGAGCAAGTGATTCCACACGGCTACCTGAGCTCTGCAAAATCGGAACTATGGGAATGCACGCACGAGCAACGGAGTGTCACGCACCTGTGATTGCCACATCCTAGGCCGCATGACAGGAGACCCGAGGCAAAGCGGTCGGGTGCTGGACTGACTGCGAGCACTCCTGGTGGCTCCCACCCAACAGCAGCTCTGGGGATCCGCCCCGCAAAAGATGACGCGGAGCCCACTCTGCCCTGTGGGCCGCCAGGAGGGGACTCCCGGACAGCAGTAGGTTTGTGTTGTTCTGATTCTCTTAGTGAGTGCGAAGTGGTGTCAAAACAACTCATGTCCCTGAAGAGTAAGAATGAGTTGAACATTTTCAAGTGCTTCTAAGCCTTTGTGTATCATTGCCTTTGAGTGACGTTTAAGTGAGAGTGACGCGCGGGGACAGCAGAGAACACCCCGAAGGCTTTCAAGACGGCCACCGTCACCCATGGAAGAAGACGGAAGTTGTCAAGGACTTCGTTTTCCCTGTGTTCATCATCAGTGGCCACCTTATGTTAGGCAGATCTCCTGCCCAAGACGGCATCAGCTGCTCACGAGCAGAGGGCCTCCCTCTCTGAGGACACTTGAGCCTGCCGCGCGGTTCAGCATTCCCTGGGCGCGTGCCTGCTGTACCGCGAGGAGGTGCACTGGAGGGACGGTGCTCACAGGACTACTGACAGAGAGCGAGCAGCGAGCGCTAGGACGCACTTCAGCTGGAGGCCCCCCCCCCCCCCCGCTGGGGTGGTAGTACCTGCTGAGCCAAACCAACCAGCAGCTCCTCCGTAGGAGAACCATGAGGCTACTCCCATCAGTGACGCCGCGGCCTGGGCAGTGGGTGTGGGCTGCCAGGAGCACATCTCGGATGCTCCCTTGGAGTGAGGATGAAGAGGCGTAGTCTCACTTACTTTGGACATGTTATCAGAAGGGGCCAGTCCCTGGGAAGGAGATCATGCTTAAGTGGGGGGTCAGGGAGAAAGAGGAAGACGCTGGTAAGATAGATCGAGATGGGGCTCAACAATGGGCTCCGACAGGGGAGAGTGTGGCCGGGGCCCAGGACCGGCAGATTGGGTTCTGTTGGCCGTCAGGTCGCCATTAGCTAAGCGGACTCATCAGCAAACTGCCACAGAGCCCGCCCTCCCATGGGCGGTCGGTGGGTTTGGACAGCAGACTAGGTGAGTGTTTGACCTTTGTGAACCAGAGCTCTTTGGCCTCTGTGTGTCTGCTTTAAATAATTTTTTTTCTTTCTTCAAATCCTTGGTCCAGTTTTTACTTTTTAAAGAAAACTGAGTCATAGGTCTTTATGTCGTCTGTAGATTCGTATGTTTGCAAAAATGTTCTCCCACTTTGTGGACTGCCCTTTCGCTTTGCTGCTGCGGCCTTCTTACTTTTGGTCTAGAGAATTGGAGAAACCCTCCTGGGGGTCAACAGCACTCCGTTCAAAAGACATCATTACAAAGAGATCTTTTGAATCCCGTGACCATGCACCCACCAGCCTCACAGTTTCCCTGCTTCCTTGGCTGGCAGCCGTTTGAGTCGACAGGAACCTCCAACTAGCATCTGACCCAAGGACCCGAGTTCTTCTGGGTGAGACCGATTCCTTAATCTAAATTTATTTCTTAATATAAAGTTATTTCTCATACATAAAAAATAAACTCAGTGTAAATAGCAGCAAACATGAATGCATGTTATTGACCTGGAATGGAAAACAGAGCACCCCTGTGAAGAAAATTAGATTTCCTTGAAAGATTAATTAAACACAAGAAAACCCAAACCCAACCCACCGCAGTGGAGTTGACTCAGCCGTACAGCGACCCCTGCAGGACGTGTGAGGCTCAATGTTACAGGAGCACACAGCCTCCTCTGGGTCCTCGCCTCTCTGGAGATGTGGTGCCCGATGGAGGAGAGCGGCACTGTTTTCCTGGAAGACTGATGTTTTAGTAACACCCAGTCTCATGAATTAATTTATACCCTTAAAGACATTTGGCAACATCTCAATCAAAAATAATTTGACAGACTGTGTCAAAAATCACTCTGAAATTTATCTTTCAGAAACTTAAAATAATAAACAGATAAGAAAAGCTAAAAGAAAAAAATTCACAATGTGCTTGAGACATGTATATATGGATTGTGATAAGGGATGAAAGAGCCCCAATAAAATGATTTTAAAGAGAAGAAAGAACAATTTAAAGACCAACACCTAACAACCTTAGTCATTAAATTCTAACTAAAAAAACCCAACAAACTTAAAGCAAACTAGTTGCTATCGGGTCGACTGTGGGTCATGGCGAGCCCCTGTGTCCGTGTGAAAGGTTCTCCGCAGGGTTTCCAGTGACTGATTTGGGGGAAGTAGATCACCAGACATGGCTTCCGAGTTCCCTCTGGGTTGGTCTGAACCTGTAACCTTTCCATGAGTGAATCATTTGTACTCCCTGGGACTCCTGAAAACTAAGGCACCAGCCCATTAATATTAAGAGTGAGGCAATCTTACCAAAAAGGGACAAATAAAAACGACAACCACACGTCTTATGTTAGTTTGTCTTTATGTCATTGTTTTGTTAGAAAAAAATGTTTTTCTAGAAAACCGTCCAAATTTACAATTCATATTGTATTTTGTGAATCAGTGGGAATGAAATAAGACTGTACTTTATAGTAGTGTCGGACTAACCCTCTCAGTCACTGAGTTGAGGAGTGACTTTTCTTGCTTGCTCATTCCCGAAGAGCTTTGGTGCCACCCACTCTGGAAGACCCGCCCATCCCGGGGGCAAAGATAGGCAGCTTCTTCCTGCAAGGGGCCCTGGCTACACAAGAAATCCAACACCCAGCGAAGTCCTTGTCTGCTAACCTAAGGTCAAAGCTTGGAACCCATCAGCCATCCACTCTTCCACGGAAAAGGCGTAGCAGTGAGCTTTTGGAAAGACTTGGAAACCTTCTGGAAGAGTTGTCCTAGAAGGTCCCAGTCTGTGGGAGTCCACTCAGCGGTGATGGGTCTCCTCTTGTGGTCCACCATCTGGTGGCCTAAGTCAGCAACTTTCTTCTTGCTGCTCCAAGCCGGGGGCCACCTCTGCTGCTTCTTTGGGCTGGCTGGTCTTGCTAATTCTTTTGTTTGCAACTCTTGCTAGTTGGTCAAGAAGCCAGAGGGTGCTTGAGCCAAAGGGCAGGAAGTAGCATTTTCCAATCTTACTTCAACGTGCTCCTGTATATTTATGTTCATGGTGGCGGGATGATTTGGGAAAGGATATCAATAATGTTGCATAGCTCAACAAGTATAATCAAGGGCGCTGACTTATACATGTAGACGTTGTGGAATTGCAGAATGCCTTGTTGTGTCTATTTTGGCCACAAATTATAAAATAATTACACTAACACCAATAAGTATAAGAAAGAAGAAAATGTTCTACAATTGATATGGTGATGATTGTACAACTCTTCTTGATATGACTGAACTACTGAATTGTGTGTTATATGGATGAAGTGCCAGTAAAACTGTTTGCTTCGAGTGCGCCTATATAAGTAGTATCATGTCTGGGATGGGAAAGAATAGTCATTGTTGATGCACATGATACTTCTACTTTATGTATATTTCAGATTTCCATCATAAAAGGTTAAAAACAGAACCAAAACAAACTCATTGCTCTCACAAATACAAATGGCCAATTGACATATAAAAGAAACGGCCAGATCAGTAATTAAACAGAAGTGAATTAAAACAAGTGACTACTTTATCTTTCACACTGAAAAGTCACTGTGGTGGCAGAGTGGTTGAGTCTTGTGCTGGTAACCACAAGGTCAGCACGAGTCTCTCCACAGGAGAGAGCTGAGGCTCTCTGCTCCTGTCAGGGTTTAGAACCTTGGAAATCCTGCTCTATAGGGCTCGCTATGAGTCAGAATTTATTTGATGGCAGTGAGCTTAATTTTTGAATTTGGTTCAGATTTTTAAAAGCAACCGTTTTTAGTTCGGAAGCAGATGTGAGGAAAACAAACAAACACCCTAGTATTGTGGTAAGAGTATCAGTTAATGCATTCCTTGGGGGGCAACCCGGTAATGCCAACAAACATTGTACAGTTCCTGAAATGTTTCATATCCTAAACCCAGAGTCTGATCTAAATCTTGTGAGACTACTCAGGCAAAAATGCAAAATATACATGTTCCTGGATATTTACTGTAACATTATTTATAAGAGCAAATAGCTGAAATAAGCATGAGCAAGATGTTCATTAAATAGATTGAGCTGTATCTATGTAAGAGGGCTACTATGAGATGGCGTCTACTCGACGGCAGCGAGTTTGGTTTGGAGATCATGGAATACCACTATGTGCTGTTCACAAAACCTCTTTAGATCACACGCAGGGATACGTGTCCCCTTGTGGGTGTGGTCTCCTCATAAGGAGGACCTGGGAACCCCCCCCCACCCCCCATCTGCCTTCCCCTTCCTGCTGGCTGACTGTGTTGTGGCCCGAGCCCTGGGATGTTACCAGTGCCCTTGGAGCCACATGACTGTGCACCCATCAGCCCGTGACCTTCCTGCATTGGGCATCATTGCATGTGGCTGTGTGAGTCTGAAGAGGGACTGATGGACTAGCATCGGACTTATGGACTGGAGTTGGACGAGGCTGGGAGGCTTTGTTGATATATATAATGACTTCTTGATATAAAGCTCTTTATGAGCACCTCTGGATCTGTTTCTCCAGTCAACCTGGCCTAACACACAGGGCCCTGTGAGTTGGAATCAACTCAGTGGCAGTGAATTTGTGGTTGAGTTTTGAATATGTTCATGTAGGCATTTTTAAAAACATGGAAACTGAGTGTTTAGAAACTATTTGAAAAGTCAGTGTATTTACTTTATATTCCACTTTTAATTAAATGGCTGAATATTTTATCAATTATGAGGATTTAATAAATGATTATATTGGGGGCTTTTACAGCTTTAATAAAAATCCATACTTCAATCGTATCAAGCATATTTGTACACATGTTGCCCTGATCATTTTTAAACAGTTTCTTTCTGCTTGAGCACTTGGTATGAGGACTTTTTATAAAAGAAAAAATCGAAACGAGAATGAAAATTCTGTGGTGCTGGATTTGCAAAGGACCATTTGTAGATCTTAGGCAGGATCGGAGCATTTGAATATATGGCAGGTAATTATTTATTTGGGTATGTGCTCCACCCCCTTGTTGGTATAAAAACCAAACAGTCATGTGGGAATATTTGCAAAGAACCTCTAATTTAGAACTTTTAAAGTGTCTTTCTTTAGCTAGAATAAAGGCTATGACCTCCCCCTATCCTTTACTGAAAAGCTGAATTTATGTCACTTGAAGTAGCAATTACGCGGTTCATGGGTAAACTCTATGTTCTATAAATTACATTTGAAGATGACACTTCTTTTGCACTGAGTTCTTAAGCCTGTTGCTAATAATAACTTTTAACCATCTGATCTAGAATGTAAACATGTTTTCTCAGCGTTGAAAAAAGCAAAAGTCGGCTCAGCGTGTCATCACGCCTTTCCCATTGCCCTGGCAGGGCGGGTGGAAGACCCTCGGGAAAAATACCACGCCCTCATAGCAGCCCTGCTGGCACTGCCATCTCAGAATTGGGCTACTAAGGTCAAGTTTGGCAGTTCAGTCCACCAGCCCCTCCTCCAGAGAAGAATAGAGGCCTTCGACTCCCACAAAGATTTCCAGCCTAGAAAACCTGTGCGATCAATGTGTCAGAAACGGTTGGATGGTATTGGGTTTATATACTCAGAGCGTCATTTTTTATAGTTCCCAATCATTTATTGAGGGTCTCGTTCGGTGTGTTTACTGCCATCGAGTTGGTGCCACGTCACAGTGACCCTCTCCGGCAGGGTAGAACTGCTTCTTTAAGCTTACCAGACTGAAACTGTTTACAGGAGTAGAAAGCCCAGTCTTTCTCCCATGGAGAAAGCTGCTGGTGGTTTTGAACGGCTGACCAAGGGGGTTGAAACCCAATGCATAATCACTATGCCTGCAGGGCTCCTTCCTCTTGATTAGGCACCTAAATAAGCGAGAAACCCGGGTCTCTGTAGATCTCAGAGGAGGTCGGGTGGTGTCCTGGTCACGCACTGAGAGCTCACTGCAAAGGTGGCATCTGAGGGAGGGAAATGGGGCTTTGTACTCCTGTGAAGAGGTGCAGCCCGGGCACTCTCAGGGACAGTCCTATAGGGCGGCTGCGAGTCAGCGCAGACTAAGGCAGCGGAAGTGCCTTTTGTTGGGTGCCTGAGGTGAGGTGTCGTACCCCTTACAGAGTTACAGTCTCGGGCACGCACAGCAGTTGGTCCACCCGTCTGAGTCAGAACTGACTTGACGCCCCTGAGTTTGGGTTCTGTGCCTAGGTTCTAAGCCTGGTGCTCGAGTTGGGGAGTCATTAATGTGTCTACCTCATGGGACAGTCAAAATAATTTCTCTAGCTTTGCCCTGATTAAAATGACAATCTCCAAATAATCTGAGATATATTTGTTCCCGGGCATGGATGTGTATATTCATGGATATAAAACAATCTAAGAATAATTTATCGTTTAATTAGGATCATTTCAGGAAGCATAATGCAACTCTTTAAAAAAAGGCTCCAAATACAAGCATCCTTTAAAATCATGTTCCGTATGACTCAGCAACTTTACAGAAAGTTATCTTTGTGAAAATAATAAAGATTCGGTGTAAAGATTTCGTTTACACGCTAACTGTAAGAGTTTTGTTTAAAGACTGTAAGCAACATCGTAGATCAGCATGGAATTGCTGAAATAAATCGTGTTCGTCCTGGTAGCACAGTGGTTAAAGCGCTTCACTGGGTTCTGGGAGAAGGATGTGCAGTGTCCGCCCTTCAGACTCACAAGCTCGGGAAGCAAGGAGATTGTCTTTCCTAAGCCTAAAGGGTCGTTATCAGTCAGAATCGTCTCCACTGCTACTGGGTTTTGTTAACACAATGGAAAACCAGGTGACATTACGGAGACTCCTGTGTAGGAGTTGCCATGGAAAAACGTCCATGATATATTATAAAGTGAGACTTGGATGCTGCTTGGCTGTTTAAGTATCAGTTACAGGAAGTGGGGCTGGTCAAGAGACCCATGATAAGCCCCGACTTTGCTCAGGCCTTGGGCAAGCCCTGACCGCATAGAGCAGTGGTTCTCGACCTTCCTAATGCCGCTACCTTTTAATACAGTTCCTCGTGGTGTGGTGAGCCATAAAATTATTTTTGTTGCTACTTCATAAAATTATTTTTGGTGCTACTTCATCACTGTAATTTCGCCACTGTTGTGAATCAGGCGACTCCTGTGAAAGGATTCATTCGCCCCCCCCAAAGGGGTCGAGACCTACAGGTTGAGAACCGCTGCCATAGAGCCACGGTCCTCCCAATATATAATATGAAGGGAATGGTAATGCCTTCCTTCCTTATCTCAGGAGCTTGCATGAACATCCCTTTGTAAACCGTGAAGCATTGGACCCAGGTGAGTGGTCGCTCTTCAGGTGTTCTTTGCAGCAGTCACCTCGCTGAGACGGGACTTCATAACCTTTGAGGAAGGCAGAGGCCCCGTCGCAGGGAGCCAAGGCTGGACAGGAGGGGAGGAGTAGGAAATCCCAATGAGCCCTGCCACCATCGTGTCAGTTCTGACCATAGTGACCTTATCTTGCAAGGGTGGGGAGCCTTTTCCCGGCCCAGGGCCCGTTGGATATTTAAAGCTTCATTCACAGGCCACACAAAATCATCATCTTAAAAATTGGCCTGCTGTGTTTGGTCAAACATCTAAGGAACTCAGCCCGATCGAGATGGCCGGTGCTGCTTCCCTTGGGTGAGGCGGTGATGCTCGCTGGAATAGATGACTTCATGGGCCTCATATCGGAAGGAAGTGTGACTAGGTGGCACAGGGGAGGCTGAATAGGAAGTGGATTGTGGGTGCCAGGCTGCCCCCTGCCCTGCGGATGCTACCTCCTGATTGTGTGTATTCCTTCCTACAAGCCAGCGAGTGCCCCTGCTGGTGCAGCAGTACCCAGGGCAGAAGTGGAAGTGCCCTGGCAGGGGCTGCCTGTGGCTAGGGTGAAAGGTGAAGAGCCACTCTAGAGCAGGCAGGTTAGGGGGGAGGAGAAACAAACAGAGAGCTCTTTCCATGAAAACACAAACAAACAGCCAACCACAGAGATATATGCAGTCTGGCATGTGTTAGTCTGGGTAGGTTAGAGAAACAAATTCATGGGCAAGTAAATGTATATAGGAAAGAGCTTTATACACAAGAGCAATTGAATATTGAAAAAAGATCCCAGTCCAGATCAAGTCCATAAGTCCAATATCAGCCCATATGTCTGATACCAATCTATGCAATCCTCTTCAGACTCACAAAACACATGCAATGATGCCAAATGCAGGAAGATGACAGGCCAGTGGGTGGGAAGTCTTGTGGATCCAGTGGCACTGTAAGCATCTCAACACGTGGCTCCTCCAGCTTCCAGAGCACGGGCTCTATCAACGTAGCGTCATGTGTCTTGTCAGTAGAGGGACTCTCAGGTCGTGAGCGTGTATCCTGCCTCCAGTGAACTATCTGTCTCCTTCGTGCCTCCAAATGATGTCATCAAGCTACGGCCTGATGGTCAGGCTGGACTCCACCTTCACTCTGAATCCTCAAATTGACACCGATTATGAAATACCACAAGGCATTTCCCCAGTGAATGCTTTGTCACATGATGCACAGCAAGTTTATCATTAGGCCTTGGGTCCCCAGTGTGGATCAACAGAGTCAGCAAAGAAAGAGAAAGACTCTCCAGACTGGGTTGGCACAGTGGCCTGATTGTACGGATGGCACAGGGTGGGGCAGTGTTCTCTTCCTTGTACATGAACCAACTCCAAGGTGCCGAATGACAACTCCAGAACGACAGAACTCTATACCTGTGTGTGCACATGCACACACACAGTAGCTAGGGGCTGTCGAGTTGGTTCTGAAGCAGTCCGATATGTATGTGTCTTTAACATGCGAACCTGCTCATGGATGCTGGATGAAGAGGAGCCACACGAGGTCATGAGTTGTAAAGAGATGGTTCTGCTCTCTGGATGACGGAGAATCATGAAAACTGTCGGAAGACCGCGTGAAATGACCTGTGGTGAAAAGCGCACTCCCTCCCCTCCCTCCCGTGGTCTCAACCCAACACCCACAAGATTCCTCTCGGGAGTTCGTGTCAGTCTCAGGATGAAGGTGTTGCATGTACTTGCCCAAATACATGCAAGCATCCTGGGTGCAGAACCCCAAGTCGCAAATTTAAAAAAAGCCTTGCATTTGGAGACGACCGAAACCATAAAATGCGTTGGAAGGAACGAGGAAGCGTGCCCTCCAGAGATGCTGCATGGCTCATTAGCGGGAAGAGGGTCGAGGAAACAACAGAAAGAGGCTTCAGTGGAATGGGAAAGGTACCTGCAAGAGACTTAAAGACCAAGACTAATGCTCAGCAATGCCAAGTGCAGGCGGCTCGCACTTTGTAGCCTCTGTCTCGTCAGGAACAATGCGAGCAGCCTCCTGAAGGAGGAAAGTGTCAGGAAACTGAAATTGAATTTCTATTTTCAGCCTGCTTAGAAGACAGAACAACAGAACGAAAGCCACCGCAGTCACCCTCCTCTGCTGTCACAACATCTCAGCCTAGGAAGGATGACACCTTTTGTTCACTCCTACCTCTGCTCAGGATTAAAGAGGGCACGCACATCCATTTCCAGAAACGACCTGCCTATCCTCCAGCGCATTGCATCTGATATCTCCCTGTCTCAAGTTGATATGGCAAATATTAAAACCATATGGCGAAAGACATAGTGAATGGCATTGAAAACAAATGACAAACCTGTCACGCAACATGTGACAAAGGGTTAAAGTTCTGAGGATGTATAGGAAGCTTCCACCGATCAAGAGAGAGAAAACCAGAAACGAACATCCCAATAAAAACATGATCAGAGGTCTGAAGCAAACGGATGCTTTTCCTGAGCAAGAAACAATGTGACCGATATTGTCCCTGTAATGTATTGTTTCTTTCTTTCACTTGATCTTAGCCAAAAGGCCGAAAAGCGATGTTTCTTTCTTAGAAGGGGAAAGGAAAGGAGGAAATAAATAGAGGAGGACAGGTAGTAAAACAACAAAAATGTTCATAAATGTGAAAAGAAAATGCAGGAGGAAATCCCAGGGCTGATAAACACGAGGCAATGTTCCATTTCATTAATAAAGAATGCAAATGCAAATAATTGTATTGTGGGCTGTCAAGTTGAAGTGCCCGGTGATGGCTTCCCGGGTGCAGCTGTCACCAGAGCAGCGGGCCAGGGTTCTTATCCCCTGAGCCACTGCTGGGCCTAATCAGCAAGCACTTGACGACTGTACAAACCAACCCTCTGTGGCTGACCCGTGGAAGAAGCCCCGTGGAGGGGCTGGGGGGCTGGAGCCCTAGGTCCCTGAGCCAGCAGCCACTCGCTCTGACGCCAACACCACTGGGGCGCCCAGTGCACCGCCAGGGCCCTGCACATGCACACTGGCTATGATTTTTAACATAGATTAGCAAACACTTTTTTAAAGCTTACCCCAAAACTGGTCCAGTAATTTTTCCTTCAAGAGTGTATTTAAGGGACTTAATGGGAACTGGGTTCAAAAACTGTAACATTATGCTTATTACAAAGTTGCTTATGGACATAAAGCCTAGCAATGGAAGGTCTGCCGAATCAGACACGCATTCCTTCACTTAGCAACGTCACTCGTGTCTGTTAGTAAACACAGCCAGCGATTCCCAAAGACAAAAGGTGTTTATTTCAGCAGCTTGTAGAAGCAACAACAACAAAAGTTTGAATTATTTATGATATACCCACATGAGCGTATAGAGGGAATAAAGAAAAAAAGACTGTTCACCCAAACTTGTATCATACAATCACATGTTAAATACTATGTGCAGAAGTGTATGCCCACCTGTCTGTTGTACTGTGGTGGATTGCAGGCTGTTGTGACACTGGAAGCGATGTCACTGGTATTTCAAATATCAGCAGGGTCACCCACCGTGATCAGAGTTCAGTGGAGCTTCTGTGTTGGACCGGTTGACTAGAGAAACAAATCCAGGGCACTCATATCTGTATAAGAAAGAGCTTTAAATCAAAAGATGGAGTCTTAAAGGCTTGAAGATTAAAAAGCTGCCATCTAGCTG
Source organism: Tenrec ecaudatus (assembly GCF_050624435.1). Taxonomy (NCBI): domain Eukaryota; kingdom Metazoa; phylum Chordata; class Mammalia; order Afrosoricida; family Tenrecidae; genus Tenrec; species Tenrec ecaudatus. The sequence continues at coordinate 1,850,440 of NC_134546.1, forward strand.
AGAAGCAACAAAGCCCACATGGAAGAAGCACACCAGCCTGTGTGATCATGAGGTGTTGATGGGATCAGGTTTCAGGCATCAAAGACTCCAAACAAAACCAAAAAAACCATATCGATGTGAATGAGTGGGAGGGCAGAGTGGAGACCCAGAGCCCATCTGTAGTCAATTGGACATCCCCTTACAGAAGGGTCACAAGGAAGAGATGAGCCAGTCAGGGTGCAGTGTAGCACCGACCAAACACACAACTTTCCTCTAGTTCTTTAATGCTTCCTCTACCCCCAAAATCATGACCCCAACTCTACCGTACAAATCTGGCTAGACCAGGGCATGTACACTGGTAGATAAGAGCTCACAACACAGGGAATCCCGGACAGATAAACCCCTCAGGACTAATAATGAGAGTAACAATACAAGGAGGGTAGCAATACAAGGAGAGAGGGGGAACCAATCACCATGACTGACATATAACCCCCTCCCTGGGGGATGGGCAACAGAAAAGTGGGTGAAGGGAGACAGTGGTCAGTGTAAGACATGAAAACAAAATTTATAATTATCAAGGGTTCATGAGGGAGAGAGGGTGGTGGAGGGAGGGGGAAAATGAGGAGCTGATACCAAGGGTTCAAGTAGAAAAAATGTTTTGAAAATGATGATGGCAACCTATGTACAAATGTGCTTGACACAACAGATGTATGTATGGATTGTGATAAGAGCTATACAAGCCCCCAATAAAATGACAAAAAAACAACAACAACAAAGAATGTGCATAAAAATTAAGAGCTTTATATCAAAAGAGCAATTGTATCTTAATAAACATTCCAGCCCTAAGTCTGATACTAGTCAGTAAATCCCTCTCAGACTCACACAGTTCCGTGCAATGGTGCCGAGTGCGGGAGAGCACAGGCCAGTGGGCGCAAGGCACAGGCCAGTGGCCACATCTCAGGGCTCTCCCAGGCCTCGGTGTGGCTCCAGCAGCTCTCGACTCACCCACAGGAAGGTGAAGTAGATGGAGAGGCTTTCACAGGCCTTAGCAAGCCTTCAGGTGGCTTGTGAACAGGAAGACAAAAGCAGGGCGAGAGGAAGTTCCCAGAATCCTCATGAGAAGGCCACGCCCACAAGGAGGCATCATCAGGCTGTGACCTGATTGACAGGCTAGACCCCACCCCTGCACTTATTTACCAAGTTGACATGAAATAGGTAACTACCACCACTTTGAAGCTAAGACCAAACTCCAAAGAGGGAATGAGCCGTTTCCTTCTGAGGGACCAGCCACTGAAGCCACATGGAAACGGTGGAACATCAGCAGATGCAGCGCAGGGGGATGAGCCCTCAGGCTGGAGGCAGAGCTGCCGCTTCAAGGTAGAGTGGTGTGGATAAAGTAACGCGTTTGGGACCTTTGTTTGCTGATGGGGCCGACTCAAACGAGGAGCAGTAGCTACAAACACCCATTAATAACTGGGAAGTGAAATGCCTGAGTCTAGGCAAATTGGAAGTAGTGAAAAAAGAAATGGAACACATAAATATCATAAATGATACTGGCCATTTGGAGTCGGAAATCATGTGGTTTACTATGCTGGAATTGACAAGCTCCAGAAGAAGGCACCCTATTCATTGTCGAACAGGAAACCAGAGCATTTCAAGGCCTATTTAAAATACAATGGCACTTGTGATAGGATAATAGATATATGCCCACAAGGAAAACGTTAATTCTACCTTTCTTCCCATTTGTGCACTGTGAAGAAGAAATGATCCTACCGACTCTCCGTCTGAGACTGACCAAACATGCAGTCATGATATGTCATTGGAGACTGGAGCACGAAAGTCGGGACAAAGAGGAAGGGACAGCAGATGGGAAGCATGCGCTGCTGATGGAAACAGAGCTAGAGGTCACATGACAGCATTTTGTAACATCAATGACTTCCTTATTGCAAATATCTGTTTTCAATAACATAAATGCCAATTATACGTGTGGACCTAACCAAATGGAATGCACAGGAATAAAAGTGACTCTACCTGTGGGAAGAGATCATGGAGAAACTAAATATCAGCAGTCAAGACAAGGCCAGGACTGTCAGTGGAACGGACCATAAATTGTTCATATGTAAGATCAGGTTGAAGGTGCGGAAAATGAAAACAAGTCCTCAAAAACCAAAATACAGTCTTGAGTATATACTACTTGAATTCAGAGAACATCTCAGGAACGGATTTGATACACTGCACACTGATAACAGAACTGTAAGACGGCATTAAGAACTTCACACATGAAGAAAGCAACAATCGTTAAAAACACAGGATGGAAAGGCCAAAGCCAATGTCATGAGACTGAGACTTGCTAAGGAACAGAGCATGGCTAAGGTAAGTGGAACACAAGGAAGTAAAGAAGCCTTTGAGAAGACAAAGCAGGGTCTTATGATCACGTGCACAGACACCTCGAGTTAGAAAACCAAGCCAGAAGGACATGCTCAACATATCACAACCTGAGTTTTAAAAATCAGGTCTCCGATTGCAATACTGAAAGATTACATGGGGAAAATATTGAATATGCAAATGTATGAAAAGATGGTGGAAAGACGACACAGAATCACTCCTCCAGGAAGAATTGGTCTCCCGGAAAGAAAGGCCACTTGTACAGGTAGACTTCACCAGGTGGGATACTTCCTTTGGTATCATTGGCTCTTTACCACATGCCACCTCTTCCACTGTTTCCAGAGGAAGCATGTGCTCAGGAGACAACGGTGCTGAAGGAAGAGGTCCACGCTGTGCTGAAGGCAGTGTTGAATAAGTCTCCGTTTGACATGTCTGTGCAGGCAGAGGAAGCCCTGGAAACACTCGGCTACGTCAGGACCTTTGGAAGACAGCTACCTGACCAACCAATTGGAAAAGATCAATATTTGTAGCCATTCCAAGGAAAGGTGGCCCAAGGGTATGCTCAAATGATCAAGCAATCTCATTAAGAATGGTGACCCTTTTGAATATGGTAGAAGTGTCCTTGTGGGTTTTTTAGGAGCAGCTGACGGTTTTGAACTGCTGACCTTGTGAATCGCAGCCCACCTCATTACCAATATGCCACCAGGGTCAATAAGAGTCAGTGTTGACTTGATGGCAGTAAGTTTGGTTTGGGTTATCATCAATATCACATGGAAGAAAAATATTGCTGAAGATCATTCAGTAGTAGTTGCAGCAATTCATTGACAGGGAGCTGCCAAAGGTTCAGGCTGGACTCCGAGGAGGATGCAGAACAAGAGACATCATTGCTGACGTTAGGTGGATCTGACTGAAGGCAGGGGATACCAGGAAGAACATGTCTACTTGTGCTTCACTGATTTACGCAAAAGCATTTGACTCTGTGGATCATTTGCCGTCGATAAGAATGGGCATTCCAGAAAGAACACTTCCCTGGGTGCATGTAGATCAAGAGGCAGTCGTTCAAGCAGAATAAGAGAATGCTGCATGGTTTAAAATGAGGGAAAGCGTGCGTCAGGAAGGCGTATCCTTTCACCATCCTTTCCCAATCTGTATGCTTAGCAAATAATACAAGCAGCTGGTCAAATGCAGGAGAAAATGGCATCAGGGTTGGAAAAGGGCTTACTTGCAACCTGTACTATGCAATGACACCAGCTTGTTGGCTCAAAAGCAAGGGGGGCTTGACATGCATGATGATTAAAATCAAGAACTTCCGCACGCGTTACAACTCAATGTGAAGAAAACCAAACCCTCACAACCGGCTCACATCAGGATAAATGGAGAAAAGATCCAAGTAGTCAAGGCTTCGTCAATGCTCATGGAAGCAGCAATCAGGAAATCAAATGATGTATCTTATCGGGCAAATCTGCTGCACAAGGCCTCTTTACAGTGCTCACGGGCAAGGAAGTCACTCGGAGGACTAAGGTGTGCCTGACCCACGTGATGGCATTTTCCATGGCCTCATATGCATGGGAAAGTTGGACCATGAATAAGGAAGACTGAAGATTAGCTGATCCATTTTAATTATAGTATTGGTAAAGAATATTTAAAGTACTATAACTACCAGAAGAACAAACGTTTTGGAAAAAGCCCGGCCAAGGCTTCATCTCTCATAATTTGGACACCTTGTCAAGAAAGAGGACTCCTTGGAGAAGGATTTGAGAGGGCGGAGGGGCCAAAAAAGAGGACGATCCTTGGTGAGATGGATCGGCCCGGTGCTGCAATGCTGGGCACGCCCGCTGGAATTACTGAGGTGCCGCAGGACCAGGCAGCATGCATTCTGTCTGAGTCTGTTGCAGATGGGGTTGCTATTAGTTGGAACCAGCTCAATGGCACCAGACCACGTGTGTGTCTGTATGTGTGTAAACATGCCATAGACACACACCTGAAGCAAAAATGGACTACATGCTGGCTTATGGAATACAAACATGTTATAAAGAAGCGATAGAGATGCCTTGATATGAAAAGATAATGTTAAATATTTTAAATTAGTTTTTTTTCTTACGTGTGTGCATTATATTTATGTGCACAGTTATCTGAAGATCTTTGGGACTCCAAGCACCTTCATTCCCGGAGATCTTATTTCACAGCTGATGGAACGTATTGTTACAAAGGGCTACAATCTAAAGGTTACGGTGGCATTATTTACTATGGAAGATTTGGTAATATTATTTATTTAAATGCATGTAAATACTCCCCCCTCAATTCAGTGTTTAATTAGTAGGTATACACAATCTTTACAAAGTTATACAAACTTGTAAGCAAAAGCCATCAAGCTAGAGCGATGTGACATAATTGCCAATAGGTTCACCATCAATCACCAAGTTCTCTGGATGGTACGTAGAATTTTTTTTAAAAGTTTTATTGGTGGTTTATTTTTAATAGTTTTCATTAAAAACGGTTTTATTGGGATGTAACATATACAATTCATTAGTTGAATGATTATCAAGAAGGGTTGTACAGTCATCGCCACAATCAACTCTAGGACTTCCCCTCCCTCCTTGGATCCATGTCCCCCTGACCCCGCCCTACATCAGTGCGCCCGGGTAATCGGTCACCCAGCTACTCTCTAAGTGAACCCACCCACGCCAGCTCCCCGGTACAGAAAAACACAAAGGACAAAACAAAAGCAAAAAGGACCTATAAATACAGAGAATACAAAACAGACCATATAAAAACAGACAAAGACCCCTATCTACGAGAAATCAGAAAATATTAAAATTTTAGAATAAATTCACAACGGGTCCCAAGGGAGCGCTAACGACAAGGTGTTGCCTCGGAGCCGACGAGCCCGTGCTAAGCCCACTTGACAGGCCTCTTTGTCTGCTATCAGGGCTGTTCCCGTTCCTAGGGGCAGTGGCGTCCCCGGGACTGGATGCACCCAGGGGTCTTGCAACGGTATTTCGGACGTCCACTATCCGCCATTGCGCCCCGCCGCATGGGACGTTCCCTCCGTCGGGTTTGGATCTTCCTCTCTACGGTCTTTGGATCACACAGGACATGAAGACTCATTTTTATGTGGTCCGTGTAAAGTCCCCAATCCCAGCGGTCTCCGTCTGTGCTTGGATGCGCTCTGTCCTTCCCAACAGCACGCTCCAGAAACGCTTCTGGGCCGGCAGGCCAGCGCGGGAGGCCCGGGGATTCGGAACCGTTCGAGCCCGAGCCCGAGCTCGGGTCTGCTGCGGCGGCCGCTTCCGCGAGCCCGGTCTCCACCGCCTCCCCGGAGAGGGGGCGCCGGGATGCACGGCCCGTGGCCGCCGGCCCGCGCAAACCACCCTCCCGGGCCCCGCGGGCCGAGGCCCCCCGGCGTCCGCGGCCGCTCCTCCCCAGCCAATCGGAAGCCCGGTTTCAACGCCCCCTCGGGGAGGCGCGCGCACTCCGGGGAACCTCCGCGGCTTCCGGGGCGGTGGGGGCGGGGGCGCGAAGGCTCCGCCCCGGGCGGCGACGCGGGTTGCCATAGCGACCGTTTTACGTTAACTGGCTGGCGGCGGCGGCCCGGGTCGGGGCGACCTCCCGGGTAGCGCTTCGCCCAGAGCCCCAGGCTCCTTCCCCGCTCGAGCGCCCGCGGCCCAGAGGCCTTGGCCGGCGCGGAGAGCCGGGCCCGTGCGCCCGTGGGCCCGGCCGCCGGAGCAGCATGGCCGCGGAGGACCCGGAGGAGGTGGAGTGGGTGGTGGAGAGCATCGCGGGCTTCCTGCGCTGCCCGGACTGGTGCGTCCCCATCCTGGACTTCGTGGAGCAGAAGTGTGAAGGTGAGACGGTGCCCCGCCTCCTGTGTGCCGCGACAGACCGCGCTGGGGACCCGGCGCCGGTCCTGCGCCATCCGGGCGCAGACGCGCTCCCGGGACGCACGGGGCGCGGCCTCTCCCGGGGCCCAGCTCCTTCCCGAGGGACTGGGAGCATCCGTGCGCCGCCCTGGTCCCTTCAGGACAGACGTGATCTGCCCCCAGGCCAGCAGCTGGTTGAGAAGCGGGACCTAGGATCTCCCCGAGCCGCAAGCCCAAAGTCGTGATCTTCCTTTTGCCGAGACCTTTGACAGTTGGCTATTAAAAATAAAAAGGCGAGTCCCTGCCATCAAAGAATTTGGAGTGGGGCGGAAAGAGCATCCCTGCGTGGTGTTCGCGGCCCGCTTTGACTTCGACATTGAGTTCCATGAGTCAGGCTGGACCATTCAAGGAGTGTTTAACCCCGCAGGACTTTGAGGGTCGTGATATGCACCTGCGTCTCCTTTTGTAAAGATCAGGCTTGTTTTGTAAGGTTCCTAGGATCAGAGGGCGTGTAAGCGGCGGGGAAACATTTCCATGGACGCATGCGTCATAACGGAACTCTTCGAAGGTGGAGTGGGCCGCCCCTCCCCCGGAGGGTCGTGAGTTCCGCAGGCCCTGGCTATGTCTGGGTGGATCTGACAGCCACCCGGAGGGATGCTATGGAGATGCGGCTTTCACACGGGGCGTTGTTCTGGATGCCCTTTCAACTGCACCATCCCATGAGTCTGGTCAAGATAAGATTTAGATCGACACAGTCGTTCTTCTTTTCTTTAAAAAATAAATCATCTTATTGGGGGCGCTCTTACAAATCTTATAACAATCCATCATTCAGTGGTATTAAGCACACGTGTACATATGCTGCCATCAACATTTCCAAAATAGTCTCTTTCTGCTTGAGCCCTTGGTAGCAGCTCCCCCACCACATGCACATGGGGACACGCCCTTCTTTGCAATCTCAGGGCCACATCAGCATTCCAGGAGTACTTAATAAGTCTTGTAAGTATTTGAACGGTAGACATGTCCGTTCGCTCTTGGAGTTGTCATGGAGCAGGTGCTTGTGAATGCATACAGTTTCTCATTCCCTCGCCCCTGCTTAGATTTGGAGGGGAAATGCAGCCCTACCCTCCAGTAGCTCACTGCTAGTGGAAGGGATGGCACCAGAGGAAGAGTCCCTGCCATCAAGTTCATTCCACCTCAGGGACATGGGACAGAGTAGAAGGGCCCCCTTGGGCTTCCTGGGCCTCTAAATCTTTAGGGAGCAGACTGTGGCATCTTGCCCCTGCAAAGTGACTGGTGGACCCCATCCCCATCGATTTTGGGATGAGTAGCTCAGTTTGCCACTCACTTTGACCCCAAGGATCCTTGATACAATGTTACCAGAATCTTAGTAATAACCAGATACTCAAGAAACCCTGCATTCAAGGTGAAAAGAGGATCTCCCTAAAATTTATGAGTTAAAAACATTAAAAAAATCATTTCGTTGGGGGCTCTTACAACTCTTATCACAATCCATACATCAATTTTATCAAGCACCTTTGTACATATGCTGCCATCATTTCCGAAACATTTTCTTTCTACTTGACCCCTTGGTATCAGCTCCTCCTTTTACCCTCCCTCCCCTATCTTCCCACCCTCACAGACCCTTGATACATTATCAATTGTTTTCATATCTTACATTGTCCGCTAGCTCCCTTCACCCTTGTTTCTGTTGTTTGTCCCCTGGGGAAGGGGGTGTTATACATCCATCATTGTGAACGGTTCCCCCGTTCGACCCCCACCTTCCTTCTACCCTTGTGATATTGCTACTCTCTTTATTGGTCCTGAGGAAGAGAGCTGTCCTGGATCCCGTGTGTCAAGAGCTCTTATTTGAACCAATATATATTCTCTGGTCCAGCTGGATTTGTAAGATAGAAATGGGGTCATGATAGTGGGGGGGAAGCATTACAGAACTAGAGCGGTGGCTCTCCACCTTCCTAATGCCGTGGCCCTTTAACACAGTTCCTCATTATGTGGTGACCCCCCAGCCATAAAATTATTTTTGTTGCTACTTCATCACTGTAATTTTGCTACTGTTATGAATTGGGCGACCCCTGTGAAAGGGTCATTCTACCCCCAAAGGGGTTGAGACCCACAAGTTGGGAAACGCTGAACTAGAGGAATGTTGTGTGTTTCGTTGGGGCTATACTTCACCCTGGCTGGCTTGTCCCTTCCTTGTGATCCTTCTGTGAGGGGACGGGGTTGGGTCTCCATTCTGACCCTTCTCGTTCGCTTTGAAATGGTTGTTTGCATGTAAGTATCTTTATAAAGTAATTTCCCTTTCCAAGTATGTATTTTTACTTATGGTGATTTTCCTTTCTTTTTAAAAAGATCTTATTAGGGGCTCATGCAACTCCTATCACCATGCATACATACATCAATTGTATAAAGCACATCTGTACATCCATTGTACATCATTCTCAAAACATTTGCTCTCCTCTTAAGCCCCTGGCATTAGGTCCTCATTTTTCCCGTCCCTCCCCACCTTCGCCCTCCCTCATGAACCCTTGATAATTTATAAATTATTATTTGGTCATCTCTTGCCCTGTCCGACGTCTCCCTTCACCCACTTTTCTGTTGTCCGTCCCCCAGGGAGGAGGTCACATGTAGATCCTTGTAATCGGTTCCCCCTTTCCAACCCACCCTCCCTCAACCCTCCCAGTATTGCCACTCACACCACTGGTCCTGAAGGTATCATCCGCTCTGGATTCCCTGTGTTTCCAGTTCCTATCTGTACCAGTGTACATCCTCTGGTCTAGTCAGACTTGCAAGGTAGAATTGGGATCATGATAGTGTGTGTGTGGGGTGTCGGGGGAGAGTAGGAAGCATTTAGGAACTAGAGGAAAGTTGTATTTTTCATCGTTACTACATTGCACCCTGACTGGCTCATTTCCTCCCCGGGACCCTTCTGTAAGGGGATCTCCAGTGGCCGACAAATGGGCTTTGGGTCTCTGCTCCGCACTCCCCCACTCATTTACTATGGTAAGAATTTTTATTCTGATGATGCCTGATACCTGATCCCTTTGACACCTCGTGATCGCACTGGCTGGTGTGTTTCTTCCATGTGGGCTTTGTTGCTTCTGAGCTAGATGGCCGCTTGTTTACCTTCAAGCCTTTAAGACCCCAGATGCTATATCTTTTGATAGCTGGGCACCATCAGCTTTCTTCACATTTGCTTATGCATTCATTTGTCTTTAGCGATCATATCATGGAGGTGAGCACACAATGATATGATTTTTTTCTTTGATGCCTGATAACGGATCCCTTCGGCACCTTGTGATCACACAGGCTGGTGTGCTTCTTCCATGTGGGCTTTGTTGCTTCTGAGCTAGATGGCCGCTTGTTTACCATCAACCCTTTAAGAACCCAGACGCTATCTCTTTTGATAGCCGGGCACCATCAGCTTTCTTCACCACATTTGCTTATGCACTCGCTTTGTCCTCAGCGGTTGTGTCGGGAAGGTGAGCATCATAGAATACCAATTTAATAGAAGAAAGTATTCTTGCATTGAGGGAGTACTTGAGTGGAGGCCCAATGTCCTGCTACCGTAATACTAAACCTTTAAATATATGCACATAGATCTATTTCCTCATCCTCATATATAAATATATTTGCATATATACATGCCTTTATCTAGACCTTTATAAATGCCCTTTGCCTCCTAGCTCTTTCCTCTATTTCCCTTGACTTTCCTCCTGTCCCATTATCATGCTCAGTCCTCTTTGTTACATTACCCTTGATCATGCCCTACCAGGCCCCCCACACCCTCCTCACCACCAATTTGGATCACTTGTTATTCCCTTGTCCCTGGGTTTGTTAACACCACTTTCTTTCACCCACCCTCCCCCTCTCCCATGTCCCCCCCAGAACTGTTGGTCCCGTTGTTTTTTCCTCCAGATTATTCCTCCAGCTTAAATGTCTCACCTGAATCTTGCCAGGATGAAGTAATTAAATGGTGCCCAGTTGGGTGGTCTCTTAAAAAATGTTGATGTCGAGCCAGTCAGGGTGCGATGTAGCAACGATGAAAAATACAACTTTCCTCTAGTTTCTAAATGCCCTCCCCCTCCCCCCCCGCCACTCTCATGATCCCAATTCTACCTTGCAAGTCTGGCTAGACCAGAGGATGGACACTGGTACAGATAGGAACTGGACACAGGGAATCCAGAGCAGATGATACTTCCTTCCAAGGACCAGTGCTGTGAGTGGCAATACTGGGAGGGTAGAGGGAGGGTGGGGGGACCCGATTACAAGGATCTACATGTGATCTCCTCCCTGGGGGACAGACAGCAGAAAAGTGGGTGAAGGGAGATGTCGGACAGTGTAAGATATGACAAAATAAGAATTTATGAATTATCAAGGGTTCATGAGGGAGCGGGAGTAGGGAGGGAGGGGAAAAATGAGGAGCTGATGCCAGGGGCTTAAGTGGAGAGCAAATGTTTTGAGACTGATGAGGGCAATGAATGTACAGATGTACTTTATACAATTGATGCATGTGTGGATTGTGTTAAAGAGTTGTATGAGCCCCTAATAAAAGCATTGAAAACATTAATATTATTAAATTGTATGCAGGCACCGTTCTCTCTTCGTTTCCTGTCGCACAGTGTAATCATTCAGTCATATTAAGAAGCGTTGCACAGCCACCATGGCATTCTATTTTAATTTAGAATGCTTCTTCTGTTCTCGTTGTTCTGAGCTCCCCATCTCCCCCAGCACCTCCCCGTGCCATGCCTCTAGGTAATTATTAACCCAGTTGCTTTCTCTATAGATTTACTTATCCTGGATTTTATAAACACAAAATCATACAAAACACCAACAGGAATGTCGGGGTACACTAACAGGTCCTCAGGGGCAACTTTGCGGTTGTGGAAACTAAGAGACAGGCAGACAAAGTGGGGCCCAGGGGCTCCTTGTCCCTATGCCAGGACTAGATGAGTGAGTGTATTTTCCAGTGGGTATATATAATGGACTTATAGCTCTTTAAAAAGGCATATCCGTCACACAGCTAATGCAGTACCTAATTAATGGGCAATATCATACACGGTAACAAAGTAAACAGACAATAGAATAACTCAATGTCGACCTAGTGCTAGCCTCTGAGTGCTCTCCAGGGGTTTGCTGCATTTTACAGAGGGCTCGCCTATAGCATCTGACTGCTCTTATCTACAGGTAACCTCCAGGCACAGGGAGCAGGCAGACCTGTGAAACATGAATGCTTCATCTCATTTGGTAGCTCCTTTCTGACAGGTCCTTGATGGGGGAGGCGTTCTTGGAGGGACTGTGTTGAGTCATGAGAATATATATTAAGATTTATTTGTATCTCACCATCATGAGAGCTTTCCCCGCCCAGAGTCGGCTTTCCAGACCCGTAATTATGAGCAAAGAGGATTTAGCGGCATGACATCCTCATCCAGTTCCTCAGTTTACCACTCGGGAAGTGAATTAAACACACACACACACACACACACACACACGACAAAATATAGAAAAAACCTCAATAGAAAGAAACCAGAAAACATTAAAAACGGAAACAATTTTGAAGTGGGTCAAAAGGGAGACCAAAGGACAAGAGATTACATCTAAACCTCACTTCATCCGCCATAGGGAACTGTACAGTTCTCTGTCTGATCGTGAGACTCTCCACTTCCCTGGGATACGGTCAGAAGGATCACCAGAGGTCTAATCCAGGGGACCCTGAAAATGGACTTTGGATTTCCACTGCCATCGCTAGCCTTCTGCAAAACAAGTCCTTAGAATTTAAGCTCGGATACCGTTCCCTCCTTTGTATTTGGATTACATTATTTACCGTCCTTGGATCACACAGGCTGGTTGCTTCTTCCATGTGGACTTAGTTAACACCTCACTTACATGGCTCCAAGCACCAAATCCATTCATGTATTGATGGTTTATATGTCTCTCTGCTTCACTTTTGGGACATCACAATTGTATGATAGAAAACACTATAAAGCCTCCTCCTGGGGGATAAGGTAATTCTGTTTGTTGTGTCATTAAGTTAGCCATTGGTATAGACTTTAAATCATTATTGAGAAAAGGAAATGATATAACTATAGACTGACCTCAGACTGTGATCATTTCCTCATGTGTTTGTTCGCATTCGAGTGTCGTCCCTTATGAATTGTCTATTCATGTCCTTTGCATATCTTTTAATTGGATTGTTTTTCCTAATTGAGGTATTGCAGAATTCTGTAGATCTCAGTAATTAGTTCTTTGTCTATTGTATAATCGCTAAAGATTTTTCCCCCAACCCCTGGGCTTTTGTTTTAAATTTTGACGAAGTTTTCATTTTTAATAGGTGCTATGTTTTGTCATTGACGGTGTGCTTCCTGTGTCACATTGGTAGTCTGTATGTCCTGAAGGATGTCCCGATTTCCTTATTGATGGCCCTTATAGATAACTCTGGGGTTAATATTTAGGTTTTTAATCTATCTTGAGTTTTTTTATGTATGTGGTGAGATATGAGTTCTGGTTCATTCTACTGCAGGTGGAGATTCAGTATTTCCAGCACGATTTGAGCCTTTCCCATTTAATGTATTTGGTCATTTGCCTGAAAGTCAGTTGCCTGGAAGTGGATGCTTTCGTTTCTGAGCTTTCTGCCCTGTTCTCTTGTTCTCTGTATCTCTCATTGTACCAGCCCCCCAGGATGCTTTGACTACTGTGGCTCTGGGATGGGATTTGATGTCCAATAGTGCAAGGCCTCCTACTTCTTTTTGAGAAGTTCTTTGTTTATCTTGGGCCTCTTCTTTCTCCGTGTTTGGTAGTTATTTTTCCATTTCTCTAAAGAATGAAGTTGGGATTGAGATTAGAATTGCATTCTATTTGGAGATCACTTTAGGTAGAATTGACGTCTTCACAATATTAAGTCTTCCTAAAAAGAAAAGTCTTCCTATTCATGCACATGTGTGTATGTATATATTATATATGTAATCTTTGATCTGTGTCAGGGTCTCTTGATTTCTTGTAATAATGTTCAGTTTTCTTTGTATAGGTCTTTTCTTTCTGTGCTTAGGTTTATGCCCACGTATTTCATCTTTCATCCTAAGCCCAAAGAGGCAATTTACTCTTTCCACAGGGTCACTATGAGTTGAAATCCACCTGATGGTGGTGTCATAGTTTCAGATGTCCTATTTAAGGGTATTAGGGGGAAAAACCCAATAGAACTCAAAGATCAAGAATTAAGCTATAAGAATATTAGTTCTATCTGTAGACTTTCATATTTGCATTGGTAAAATGATTGTTTTTAACATAGTGCACTATTTTTCTTTTAAATTTAGTTTTTGATGATGAAGAAGAAAGCAAATTGACTTATACAGAGATTCATCAGGAATACAAAGAACTGGTAAGTTTTTTTCCCCATTGATTAGAGTAACACTACTTTTAGCTTTTTTAAATAAAAAGGGACTTTTCCATGGAAAGTATTTAACTTTACAAAAATGAAATATACCATAATAATGTCCCCAGGTACCATATGCTTCTGATGGTATTCAGTGCATCCAAGTCTTATACCCTCTTTCTTCCACTCTAGAATTTAAGGACTTCATTTTAAAAAATTATTTATTGTCATTGTTGAGAATATACGCAGCAAACAGACATCACTTCAGTAAGAAAATTTTTTTGACAATGATTTTAAAGGATCTTGTACTTAATCTTTGCATTTTATTCTTAAATTTTTGTGGATGTATCCAGGGAATCAAGGTTAAATGGTATTCATTTAGCCTTGGTTGTGTTGTGCTTTTTAAAAGTGCTTGAGGATAGCTAACTAGACTTGTCATATTGACCTTTAAAATTCTCACTCATGTTTCCAGAAAAGGAAATAAAACTGTATGAAATTATTTTTAATTATCTGTATAGTATTTTAACTTTTACTTGCTTTTCTGTGAAACAGTGTCATCGCTGTGTACCATGTTGATTAGAAATCGCAAACAAGCATTTGATTGCACTTTCCTAAGCGAGATCCACACAGCCTTGGTGGCACAGAGGTTAAAGCACACAGCTGTTCACAGAAAAGGTTCAAAGGCTCATTGACACCAAAGGATGCAGTCGTTGCCGTCTGCTTCCCGGAAGACTTGTAGGACAGGACAGTTCTACTCTGCCCTGGAGGGCTGACGGAGAGTCAGAATGGACTCAATGATAATGGGTTTTGGGGTTGAAACTGATCAGTAATGTGAAAGCTGACATCTGCAATTTTTGTGTATTGATTATAAAAGGTAAACTCTCTCTTTGTAGGTTGAGAAACTGTTGGAAAGTTACCTCAAAGAGATTGGAATTAGTGAGGACCAGTTTCAGGAAGCATGCTCCTCTCCTCTGGCAAAGACGCGGACGTCTCAGGTAACTGCTAACATGCTGTAGTTTTGACAGTCACTCAACTGTGTATGTTTTCATCCACATGCTTAGCACTCGGGTATGTGGACAGTCCAAGCAGTGTGGGAGGTGAAGGAGCCATTCACCCCATGCGGATTCATTTTGGAACCATGGTGAGGAATGATAATGTGATGCATTGGCGGACTGGTGTGTAGTGTGTGTGCGTTGTCAGCTGTAGCTCATGACAGCACTCTGCAGAAGAGACGGACACTCCGCAGCCCTGTGCCGCCCTCGCAGTTGCTGCTGTAAGCCGCTGTATGTGCCCAGCGCTCAGTCGTCCTCCTTTTGCTGATCCTCTACCTTACCCGGCCCGATGCCCTTGCCACGACTCGGTTCCTCTGGTAACATGCCTCAGGTGCATCGAGTTGAAATCTCGCCTCCCAAGCAGATTTGTTTGCTCTTCTGGCAGGCCATGCACTTTCAGTATTGAAAATAAAGTCTCGTGGTGGGCGGGGGTGTAGAAAGGGGGAACCGATCACAAGGATCTACATATAACCTCCTCCCTGGGGGATGGGCAACAAACGTGGGTGAAGGGAGACGCCGGGCAGTGTAAGATAAGATAAAATAATAGTTTATAAATTATAAAGGGTTCATGAGGGCGGGGGAGGGAAAAAAGGAAAATGAGCTGATTCCAGGAACCCAAGCCGAAAGCGAGTTTTGAGAATGATGAGTGCAACGAATGTATAAGGGTGCTTTACACAATTGATGTATGTGTGGATTGTGATAAGAGTTGTATGAGCCCCAATGAAATGATTTAAAAAAAAAAGAAAGAAAAGATAGTCTCTGAACTCAAAATGACAGTGCGAGTACAGGGCTTATTCAGACTGCCATTCTCTTTTGCATAGGTCCCTGAGCACAGCCTCTAGCTACCCTGGAGTCTCTTTAGTGATGAGGGGCAGAAACACACAGCTTGCACTCCAAACCCGAGCAGTGACACACATACTTCTTTACTTACACGTTTATTAGGTGTTGAAAGCCTTATTTTTATTTGGATGGAGATTTGTGCTCACACGAATCTATTTCTTCTCAAACATGGACTAGCTATCATCTTTGCTTCAGGGCGCAGCAATGCTGGGTCAGTAGTGAACACAGACAGGAGTCGACCGTCCCGGGCTTTATTTCAGGGGTCCATAGGGCCTGTAGAGTTCCCTGTCAGAGTTCTTTGTGTCCTCACACGAAGCCGTCAGGTAAGTATGTCATTGCCGTCGTCCTATAAAGAGGCACCGAGCGTGGAGGCTTTAGGCAACTTGTTCTTTAGCATTGTTGGAAGCCGACCCTGGCTTTGTGGCTTGAGTCCTCATTCTGAAGCACGTCTGATCATTGTGCTACCTGGATTAGGTCCATCAGCGGATTCACTGGGCTCAGCATCAAATCAGTTTTCCCCTGTCGGTGACGTGAATAAATAGAGAACACTCTTAGGTCATATGTCTTATGAGCATGTGTGTATACATTCCACGAATCACGCGTGATTTTACTTCACTATTTCCAACTTCCTGGGGCTTCTGATCATCGCTATCCAGGGAAGACTCTGCATCTACAAAAAGTCCACCTGTCCACGTGATGGACAGCGTGTCATGGAGATTCCTCTTAGTCTCCTCCTCGAGTGAGCTGAGGGCCCTCAAGAATGGTCAGCCTAGGAGAGAGCCAGCTAGCCTATATGCCCCTTTGCTCGAGCAACAGATAGCAAATGCTCTGAGTCAATTGATCATACGTAATAAGCAGCAGCCCTGCACCGCACACGATCTTCCTGGCGGCAGTTTGTTTGTAGAATCGACTTCATCTGACCAACGGCTTTCATTCCCCAGGCCATCCTGCAGCCCGTGCTGGCCGCGGAGGATTTCACCATCTTTAAAGCAATGATGGTCCAGAAAAACATTGAAATGCAGCTGCAAGCCATCCGGATCATTCAAGAGAGAAACGGTAAAATGTTCCAGTTAGGAAATCAAGTGCTAACTGCGTGTTTTGCATATTTTGGTCTCTGCTCATCTGAATCTAGTCTTACTTGTGGCTGCCTGGGGTCATTTTATTTTGAGGTTGAAAGTCTCCGGCTGGCTCAGGAGGGGAGAGTACCAGCTGGGGATCAGCGGGTATCTGACACGGGCGGGAACGCAGACCCGAACAGGAGTGGGCAGTGCTGTAGGCTTGGGAGAACCTGAGCTCCTGACCGCTCCCGTGGGTGAAATGCAGCACTTTTGAGGGGCCCCGGCCCCACTCACAGTTCCTGTGGAGAGGGAGGGCTTCCCTTCTCCGGGGTGCTTACCGGGGTGGGAGCCTTGCTGGAGCACCCGTGGCCCGTGGAAGCACCCACTGCCCCGCCCATTCTCCATGCAGTGGACCTGCGCTGAGACCTTGCTAATTTGCATTCTGGACAAACTCCCAGGTGGTCCTGAGAGGCAGGTCTTGGTGCCCTCGTGACAAAGCACTGTTAGAAGGCAGTGACCTGATGCAGCAGTTGGGGGGAAAGCAGAACCCACGCTCCCAGTCACCTCCCTCCCGATCCCTTCCTGGGCTCCGATGCCTCGCAGTGTGTTCCGGCTCTCCTTCCACTGTGCCTGCCTCTAACCACGCCGCTGCCGATGGGACCACCGCCCTTCAACCAGGAGTCTCCTCTCGGTTTGAGTCCTGGCTCTGCGGACTCGACTGCAGTTCCTCCCTGCGTTTCTTAGCTCTGGAGATTGCCACTGCTGCTGCTTGCTAGGAGGGAACAGGTCTAACGGTGGGCAGCAAGACCTTCCCTTCAGTTGGCTTGTGCAGCTCCGGGAGCTATAATGCAGTGGTGCTATGTGCTCGTCAAGGTCTGGCACATGCGACAGCAGGGTGACAGGGCAAACGTTAGGGTGCTGTGGGGGGTGGGGGGTGCTTGCTGTAGACGGCGCTCCCATATTTCTGATGCTATCAATAACTCCACCCCTTCGCACCAAGCAATGGCATAGCAGCCCTCCAAAATATAAAAACTGCAGATGAAAGGGCACTGGTTGTGGGGAGAGCCAGCACTAGCCCCAAGAACGCGCCACACGCTGCTGCTGTGTTGTGCTGGTGTAGCGAGCCGTGCGTCGGTTTCTTCCTGGGCACAGCAGCCCTGCACACCACAGGGGCCCCGCCCCGCCCCAGCCACGCAATTGTCGCCTCACTCGAGCCCCCTGTTGCAGCTGCTGTGTCAGTCCATCTCTGAGGGCCGCCCTCTTTTTCGCTGTCGCTCCATTTTACCAAATACCACGTCCTTCCCCAGGGACTGGTCTCTCCTGACAACGTGTCCAACGCACATGGCACGAAGTCTCTCCCTCTACTTCCCAGGGGCACTCTGGCTGCACTTTCCCCAAAACGGATCTGTTTGCTTTTCTGACATTCTTTTGCATCAATTTGTCTCCCCTTCTCCCTGCTCCGGGCTCAGTCTTTAAATGTGCTTTGTTCTTGTGCGGCACTGCCAAGCGTTCCACCTCAGGCAGCCTTGTGAACGCCGCCACCCGCACAGCTGTTCTCATGGTGGGGCTCCGTGCTGCAGCCGCTGTGTCCCTGCCTCTTGTCCAGCGTATTCCCCCGTCCGCTGCCCCTCTACTGTACCAAGCACGATGTCCATCTCCAGGGACTGGTCCAAAGTACAAGAAAGTCTCACCATCTCTGCCTCTCAGGAGCATCCTGGCTGTACTTCTTCCAAGAAAGGGGATGCTGCTACTTTAAGGACTAAGGTGCACCTGACCACACCTCATATAAAGTGAAAGACTGGAGCAGCATGGATGCACTTGACCTAGGTGCCGGTGAAGAATATCGAAGGCACCACAGACACATGTATCTGAGGCCCGGGAGAATACCATGACCCGAGACAGCCTCCCCTGCTCCTCAATCCTTTACGGAGGTCTCGTGTAGCAGAGTTCTCCCATGCAACACATCGTGTCATTTCTTGACTGCTCCTTCTGTGACCATCCCAGCGACATGAACCGCTGCTAGTCCTTCTGTCATTCGTCTGTCTGTCCATGGCTTGCACTCTAAGACCCTTTCTTCTGAAACCACACTTTAGTCTTTCCCTTGAGATAGAGTTTGATTGAATTTCTTTTCAACAGTCTGACTTTGATGACACAGCGACGGTGCCATCGACACTTTGGACTTTAGCTGGAACACTCGTTTAGATTGACAAATGCAGACAGCCTGTCCCAGCTTCAAGCTGCCAATAACAGAGCTCCAGTAAGAATTGTATAAGCATTAGCTTATCACACAGAGCGGGAAGTCCCGAGAGGGTGAGAAGGAAGTAATTGTTATATCACGAAGGCTTGGCTTGCCAGGTCCAGGCTTGATTGCGCCAGAGGCTGGGTGATGGGATGAAGGACTCTGACACTCCCTGCCTCTCTGCTCCGTGGTTCGCAGCATCTTCTCACATGGCTGCATCTCAGCAGTGGCGCATGAAGAAAAGGGGTGTGGCCTCTTGTACATCTCTTATGGTTTGCAAGGGAACACTTTCATAGAGGCTCCCTGAGAGGTTTCCCTTCAGCTCTCCGTGGCCTTAGATTTTATGTCAACTTGCGTCCGTGGGAACGTGTCGTGTGGAGTCCAACCTGTCAATCAGGCCACAGCCTGCCTGCCTCCTTGGGGCTGTGGCCTGTTGAAAAGAGAGACTGGGGACTTCCCCTCGCTGACTGGGAGGAGTCACTGACTGCGCCCACCAACCTGTGAGCTTCCTGCTTCCAGAGGCGCCCGTCTGTGTGTCATCTGCCTTCAGCTCCCTGAGTCTGAAGAGGGCTGTGCCAAGCATCGGGCCCCTGGGCTGGAGTTGACCAGACTGGAATGCCATCTTGATGGAAAATTACCCCCCCCCACTATTGTATTGGGAGCGAATACAGATATCATATTGCTCCATAGTTCAGTCACAGCCAGCGGCATTGTACAGTTGCTATCAGTCAGTTTCAAAATATTCTCTCCCTTCTTGAATTCCTTGATATCAAGCCCTTTCTTATAAGTGTCGCTGATTTTGCTTCTCTAGACAACCCAAGCCAGCCCAGGCCCTACTGGCCAGGGTCAGGATGAGGGCCGCACATCGCCCTAAGCTACCTGGCAGGGGGTGGGCCTGCTATGCTTACTTTAAACCAATCTTGGGTCACTCCAGGGTTCAGGAATGCATCTCGTAAGCAATAGGCTACCTGCTAACTGCACAGAACCTGGCTTATATTGGCAAGGGAATCATGGGTAATGGCTGCTGTCAGACCACAGAGAGGGACAGGTTATGTACATTACAATGTAAGCTAACGATTAATTTTGGCCTCAGTTATTAATGTTTATATTTAAGAATGCGCCTGTTAGATTCAGGGAGAGTACCATTAGCGCTGCTGACTTCACTGATTCCCAATTAGCTTGGTGCTAAGAAAGAAAGCTCAGAGTTGCTTTGGAATCTTGAACTTCGAGTCTTACCAAAGAATTGTGGGCAGAGGCTTTGAGGCAGAGGCTTTGAAAGATTTCATCGTGTTTGGGTGGCTTTCATGCCAGTGAGATGAAATCCTTGATATACATTTTATAATTTAAATGAGTACCTTTAATTTCCCTAGAAAGGCTAGGAGGAGGATAGTAATTTTATAACTCTTGGACTGAGCAAGAACGCATTTAAGACGAGTGGATTGTAATAATATTTCCTGGCCGTTATGGTGTGCTGGCGTTCTGCAGGGTGTTACCATTGGGGGGACCTGGATGAGGGGTTTACAGGAGCTCGCAATTATTTTTTTACAGCCCCATCTGAATCTGTTACCTCGGAGAGAATAATTACAAAATGCATTGAGGTACCCAGGGGATGACCAGAGTAAAGCTACTTTAATTTGGAGCATATGTAAAACCCCAAAGCCATACAGTGGAGGGAGAAATGGAAGGCAAAAATTGACCGACTTGCTGCTAGTGTGGTGGCAATGTAATAGGGACAGATATGAGCAGAACATGTATTACTGGTCCATCTGCTTATCAGGAAGATCAAGTCAATTAAACTGGAACTTTAAATTCCTTGCCTCGGTCTGAGGGTTGTTACTGCCGTCGCTTGTCATTAGTAAGCTGATAACTGAACAGACCCTAGAGGAGCAGGGATTTTACTTACGGTTCTGCCTCCCAGAAGCCCCGAACCCCATGCTCTCTGCAGGCCGTCAGCCCTCTTGGGGAGCAGCTGCAGCACTGGTTCTCCGTCCAGGGTCCCTTGAGAGCCTCGTTTCACGTCAGCTCAGTTGCATTTCTGGGCAGCGGCAGCAGCTCTGTGGTTATGAGGAGCAGTAGTTTGTCTTACCTAATTTGTCACGCCACAGGTGATCCTGGCTACTTTATATAGGACAGTTGGGTACTAGAGACATGTCAGCTAGAATGGATGGTTTTGTTGTGGGAATGAGTCTTAAGACAAAAATAGGTTTAAGGACTGGAGCCAACAAGCGAATGGCAGTTCTCAGTGCTGTCTCCTTCTGGCTGACCAGAATGTCTGCTTGGATTGATGTTCTTCTGTGGGATCTTTGGGTTTGAACAGGTGTCCTGCCTGACTGTCTAACTGATGGCTCCGATGTTGTTAGTGACCTTGAACAGGAAGAAATGAAGATCCTGAGAGAAGTTCTGAGGTATCCTCCTATATATTTTATGGAGAAGCATTAAGAATATTTTAATATGATCTGTATATGCTTTTTAGCCCCAAAGTATTTTGAACTAGTGAGATAGCTAAGTAAGTGATTCACTGAAGACCAGACCGTGACTTGGGAATTTCATGGATATGTGCCTGTGTCTGTATTAGGCGCCCCTGGGGGGCTCAAATGGCCAAGTGCTAGGCTGAGAAGGAGACTCGAGTCTCCCCAGAAGCAAGGCCTGGGAGTGTTCCTGGATGGCCAGCCTACCGCAAACCCCTAGGGCACAGGCCTGCCCTGGAGGTGTGGGGCTGCCATGCATTGGAATCAACTCAGTGTGGTGGGTTTTATATAGAAGATTACTTAACAGAAGAAATCCTTTTCTGTTGGCTCATACAAATCAGCCCTCTTCCTCTCCCAGGGTGGAGAGCCAAAAACAACAACAAACAAAAAAACCACCTGGGCAGGGAGGGGGGATTAGATGAGAGTGGGAGGGCGAGTTGCAGCTGCAGCTGAGCCACCAGGATCCTGGGAAGGGCTGAATAGCAACCTGGGGCGAGCAGGGCACTCTGGTCCAGTACTTACTGGGAGGCTCATTCCGGGTGTCTCCCAGGTGAGCCGAGGGGTGGCAGGTAACCCACAGAGTAAGCAAGAGAGATTCCAGAGGGCTGTCTTGCGACTTTCTCACTCGTGACATGTCTCAGCCTTATCCAGAGCATGTAGCTGACGAGCTCTCAGAGCCGAGGATGGATGGTCAGTAGACATGTCCTTTTCCCTTGGGCCTGTTATTCCCAACCCTTGTAGGGGTCTTGGCAAGGAGTGGGAACCATAGCGCCCACTTTATCAATCTCCAGGTGACACTGGTTTTAAGACAAAGGGGTTTAGGCAGCTGCTGTCACAGACCCTTCATTTCCAATGTCTAGTGCACACGCCCCACAGGCTCCCTGCTCCCCCACCTGTTCTCCAGAAGAGAGGGGTGGGCCTAGTTGGGAATTTAGGAAGGATTTTGAGTGGTTGTGGGAGGCAGGCAGATGTGTGTTACACCCAGACCAGCCCATTCCTGTCAGAGCCAGGGAAGGTGGGGGCAGGCTGGAGCCAGAGCCAACACAGAATGTGTTGAGAGCACAGGCTGGCCGGGACAAACGTCTCTGAAAGTAAATTTCCAGTCCTGATAAAGTTTCGAATTAGATCGGTTGCATCTGGTGACTGACGTGGTGTTCGGAATATGGGATTTTTCGATTTTGGTTTCCAAGCGTTGTTGACGGGGTGCCGTCCTGTAGGGAAGGAAGTCCCCTGGTGGCAGGTGGTGCACACGATGAAGTGCTGGGCCCTCTCAGCCCACGCACAGACACTTCTGCAAACCCCTGCTGCTGTGTGCTGGCATAGGCTCCAAGCGCCAGCCAACCCTCAGCTGCGAACTCGTGTGAGAGCTGGTGGACAACTGTCCTACATCAGATTGTCCCGCCGAGCAGTTGTTAAAAGCGTGGTAGAGCGTCAGGGGCTTTGGGATGGCGCATAGGCCAGTGGCGAGGGGTGTAGAGAGCGGGGAGGGGAGCAGCGGCCGGATCCAGAGAGGTACAGCTGCTTTCTGTATGCAGGGAGCTCCAAGGGTGCCTTAATGGCGCTCCCCCCATTCACGTGTAAGACTGCAAATGTGTCGCTCTCTTCAGCCAAGGGTCAGTCACATTGCTGGAAGAAATGCTTCGATACGCCTGGGTTTTTTGTTACCAACTACACTGTGGTGTGTGGGGAGGCTTCAAAAAGCTCATGGCGAAATGGAATGGAAAGATAATGGAATTCTTGCCACAAAATAGTGACGCCTTCTCACGGGTGCCTTTAGTCCGCTTCCCCAGGGACGGAGAACAGTGGGCTTTGCTCTCTTCTCCTTGGCTGCAGCTGTGTCCCTTGCAGGTGGACCGGTGAATAGCTGTTCTTTGACTGAGAAAGGAAACCTACTTGTCTACTGTATTTTTTTGTATATTTCAGAAAATCCAAAGAGGAATATGACCAAGAGGAAGAAAGGAAGAGGAAAAAGCAGGTGCCTGCAGCGCATATTAATGCATCTCACTGTTGGGGCCTCTTTCTGAGCATGTGCCTCATTGTAGCTGTTCATGTTTACGTTGCCCTAGGAATATGTAGTTCCTCATTTGCATGTTTTCCGGGCAAGTCTAAACGTTTGCTTCATTTCCACTTAGGAAGGGTTTCCTGGTAGCTGGAGCAGACCTTGGAAGGACTAGCTCACTCAGCAGCCTGCTGCTTCAATTATGAGGACATTTTTAATTCTAAATGCTAATCCCACTCATATTTTGGGGAAAGTAGCTTTTATAAAAATTCCTTCACTTTATGAGCAAAAGAATAGGAAGAAAAATATTTCACTCCCCCACTCTCCTGGGCTTCCGTCCTGTTCTGAAACAGCGGAAGAGGTGCCCTGTGGGCAGCGCTGCACCGTACCTACCGCCACGTCAGGGCCCGCACGCTTGCTGCTGTTCTGTTGTAAGCGCCCGCTCCGGAACGAGCCTTACAGTTCCTGAGGGATCATTAAACTGAGGGTTGGGAAGCTAGTATTTATTTCTTCCTTTCTGCCTTGCTAACTACCCCTCTCCCCACATTTCCTCAGGCTCCCAGTGGGAAGGGAAACCTAATGGCACTGCTTTCTCAGTCACTGGAAAGTAATTTCCCTCATTACCACCTCACTCATTATAGTGTAATTTTTACACCATCAGCTTCTTTGAAAAACTTATTTTACTCCAAGGTACCTAGTGCAGAGCCGGAGAGAGACATTTTAGGACTAAGAGTGACTCTCTTTAGCAAGTAGAGACAAGGTTCTTAGCTGTTATTGAGGATTTTTCAATATTAGAACAGAAACCTGCTTAAGACTGCTCTGAGAAGACAGCAGGGATGTCTGAGCTATAAGAAACTACTGCAGCAGGTACAGCTGCAGGCTTCCTGCATAAGAAGAGCATATGATTGTTTCTTAGGCGCTTTCCCCCCCTTGACATTGTGTTATATTTTTCACACGTCAATAACAACTTAAATGCTTTAAGATACCCATAAATTACCCAGGAAACTGTGTGAACACGGGGTTTCTATTTCCTTCACTCCCTCCGACGTGAGTGATTTCTGTGGTTTCACCAAAGCAGAGACACCAGTTGTGCCAGCTGCAGGCATTTCAGAGCAGTGTTTTCTAGAGTAAGTGGAAAGCACCGGCTCATCCAGCAACTGCCTTTCCCCCAGCGTCAAGGGCAAGGTTACATGCCCAATATGGATGAAGCCTGGGTGTGAAGCCAGCTCCAGCCAGGTCTAGAGAGCTCACTGTAACAGTGAGCCCTAGCACTACGAGACTTGAAATACATGTTCACCTGCCTCGTAAAACAGGAGACGTATTCGGCCGGCAGCATCTTAAGAACTGGAAAAATTGAACCTTTTGCTTATTATGTTTTCATTAGGTAGGTGGGTTTGTTGTTGATTTCTAAACTAATGTCTCTGGTTCATTTAAGTAGTGAATTAGTTGAAAATAATCTAAATTTAAAACATGTTTTTATTCTGGATTTCTGAAGTTATCAGAGGCCAAGACAGAAGAGCTGCCGGTGCATGCTAGCGATGTTACCAAGTTGAATAATCCGCAAGGGGATGGTGAGCACTTTGCGCCGCCCCCCGCAGGTAAGGGTGCTGTGTGCCCAACCTTCCCAAGCAGTCCCTGACTTAGGCCGGGACGGGCATGATTGTTGCCTTTGGCAATTAGTATTCTTATAAATCTTTCTTTGCGTGTAATAATCTTTCTTTGTTGGAAATATTACACGCAAACGTCAGTAAATTATGTGCTGGAACCCTGTGCGTGGTAATGTCCAACTAGTGATAAGATGTACAAACCCCCAGCAGGTTCTGCGTGCAGTTAGGTCGCGGTCTACCTGAACATGCACACTGGTGTGACTTGCACAGACAGACTCTTTCAACCTTCCAAACTCCTGAGAGGGCTGCAGTGCTGCAGATGGGCACCATCTCTCCCGTCGGGGTCCTCGAGTCCTCTGTGAACTTAGCCACAGGGGGTGCAGTTGAGGGAGAGGATGTAGTCCCCTTTTCCCAGGGCAATGATTTGTTATTGTGCATTAGGTGATTACATTCTGCAGTTGAGACATTTTAGTTCCCCTCCCCCACCCCGATCCCCTCGATGCTGCCGGGCACCCCTTTCTTTCCCATCACAGGCTTCAAGCAGCTTCACCCTTTCTAGAAATTAGCGTGGCAAGTGCTTTGGCTTCAGGTACTTTTCTCTCTAGGTCTGCGATTGAGTACTATCTCTCAAACAAACTAAGGATGAGGACTATGCAGAGCCCCCGCCCCTTCTCCACCTCGAGGCTACCTATCGGGGCTCAGCCCCCACTTTGTGGTCTGGCACACCGGGAACTGGGGGTTTTCGTTCCATCAGGATGACCGACTTGGTCAAGCTGGCCTTTCTACGTAAGGGAGTTCTGCAGTGCCTGCCCCATCTTTTCCTTTGGGCTCCTTGCACGGCGCCGGCCCGAGGCTGGGCACGTGTTCAGGTGCTGGCCTCCTGGTGCTGCAGGTCTTTGCTGTCTCAGTCAGCTGTCTTCTGTAGCTCATGGCCTTGGAATGAAAACGGAACCACTTTATCTAATAACGAAAAGCGTGGCTCAGAGAAGTAACTCAGATCGTAATCCGCACTGCTCCTCCTCTCTTGCACAGCGGGAGAAAGACGAGGCTTTCTGGGTCTGTCAGGTTACGTCTGGGAAACCCACGGGCAATCCTGCCCTGGTCCTGTTGGCTGGCGGAGTGGGGGACTCGGCTGTTGCCGGGCAGTACTGAGCTCAGGGAGGGAGGGCATCCCATGCCTGCAGCATATAACCACGTACACAGATGGCAAAGCACTTCGTATTTCAGCACAGAACACGGTAGCTTCTACATGTTTTTGCAAATATAGGGTCACTTACTGTTTTCACAGAGAAGCAAGTGTTTTGGAACCAATCCCATTGGAGCGAGGATTCCGGTATTACTTGGTTTGGGTGGCACCGCATTACACCCGGGGTGGTTCTCGTCTCGCCTGCGGATAGTACCTTCTGAGTAGCAGGAGCTCAGTATTTGCTGACTTATCAGGAGTCATAAGAAACAAAACCACTCAGAAGTGTCTGGGGTCTTCGAGTTCCTTGAGGACAGGGCCCAGTGAGGCGAGTGCACTGGCTGGGATGATGTCCACCATTCCGAGGGGAACATCAGCTCAGCCTGGTGAGCCTAGCGGAGCATTTAACATTGCTTGTACTGTCCAATTGGTCTCAGTGTCTCATTGCTGCCAGAAGTTAAAGTACATTTTGCTAATCAGTCTGTACAACCCCTGACAAGAAAGCTGGAAATACTGCCTGAAACATCCTTCCTCCCACCCAAAGGTCTGAAGACAGCTGGCTCAGAACACCCGAGCATGGAAGGGCCCATAGCAGTAAGTAAGACCCCAGGGTCAGGTTCTGGGGAGGGGGCAGCGTGAACATCAGGCTGTACACAGAGCCGATTTACTGACCTCAGGTGCTAGCTCTTTACATAGACTTGAATGTCGACCTCTCCTCCTCTTCCTGATCCAGAATTTATCAGCACTGGGGACAGAAGAGCTGCGGCAACGAGAACACTATCTTAAGCAGAAGAGAGACAAGTTAATGTCCATGAAAAAGGACCTGAGGACTAAGCAGACACAAAGTCCTGAGCCAACAGGAAAACCTGCTGGGGAAGTCGAGGTATGCTCGCCCTGCAGCGTGTCAGACTTACAAAGCTCACCATCTCCACGTTTTGCTGACCTCATCCTGCTGGTACCGACAGCTGCCGAGTCTTTTCTGGGCAGTTAGGACACTGTGGTCAGGAGTCTGAGGCAGAAATGACCGCAGTTTCATGATACATCTTTGTTTCGTTCCTCGCCCTGCTCCGAGTGCTGCAAGGTCAGCAGTCTCCCTGGGCCTTGTGAAGGGCGAGAGAGGTCTTCAACATCAGACAGGGTCAGTACCCCAGCCACTTCCCCCGTAAGAGGCTTCCTCAGAACATGCCCAGAACTATGGAGAACCTGCTCTACACCTGGCTTATCTTCTGAAAGAAAATACCATCTTTATTAATTTGAGACAAGATACTGGGGATTTTCACAGGTGAGTTCATTTTATCCTAAAGCTATTTTTTTCGTTTAAGGAAATGACAGAGAAGCCAGAAATGACGGCAGAGGAGAAGCAAACATTACTTAAGAGGAGACTGCTTGCAGAGAAGCTTAAAGAAGAAGTTATTAATAAATAATTTTGTCAATTTAGCAAAATCAATCGATTTTCTTAAAAATAAATTATTTACTCCTTAAGCTGAGGCTGTTCCAAATCCTTGAGATTTTAAATGCCAGTTTACACATGGGAGATGCCGGGTGGCAGCGGGGCCAAGAAAACAAACCACCTGTGCCTGTCAAGTTGACTGACTTACAGAAACCTCCAAGGACCAAGGAGAGTTCCCCGCAGCTTCCAGTCTTTCCGGAAACGGTCTGCCCCATCTCTTTCCTGCCGAACAGCTGGTGGCTTCACACATCCAACCTTTTAACTCTCAGCCAAGTCCCTAACCACTGTGCTCCTTATCGCCAAGTCTAACACAAACCCGGGTGCGTTGTCTCCTGGAGAGGATGCACTAACTAGCTGACAGCACATTCAGTCATCCATGCTTGCTTACAACTTACTGCACCATGCTTCGTGTTCAGTACCGACCTCCTTGAAAAAGTGCAGGGAGGAAAGGGCATGGCTCAGGCCCTGTCACAGGAACAGGCAATGCCCACACTAAGGCTGGTGCATCTGCAGAGTGAGAGGTCAGAGGCAAGAGACAAAACAAGCCAGACAGGGTGCTGGTTATGCAGGGCCTTGCAGGGAGTGTAAGGATGTGAGATTTTTTTTTTTTTTTTAATAAAGGGAGGACACAATACTGTCAGTGAAAAGGGAAATCACAAGTTTCCCTTTAAAGCAAACAATGGAGATGGCACTCGGGTGCCCATGGTCTTGCATGCTAATAGGGCTCGAGACAGTTTTCCGTAGTTTACCTGCACAGAGAATTCATGGCCAGGAGACCTTTCCTTCCCAGACTTCCCAGTGCTGTGTCTGACCACCCACATGCAGTTTCCACCCCATTTTCTCTCCTGAAATCTACAATGACACTCAAATTATTCTCAACAGTTGGTCACATCATCTACCAACCTTCAACCTGCAGAAAAATCGGTACAAATTTGTTACTTTGAAATCACTGGACAGTGAAAATGCTAGTGATTAGCACACAAATGGTTCACGTGACTTATGTCTTTATTGGATACAATTTACAGATCTACTTTAAAAGGCCTCCGGCAATCGAGTGTCGCCTCAGTGAGGATGGAAAGATGGAAAACCCAGAGCAGCCTGCGGGTTGTCATCTGAAAGCAGCGAATGTGAGGGATCTCTGCGGAGATGGTCTGTCAAGGGCAATGTTAAGTCATATGATGGGCAAGCACGCTCGTGTACCACGTGCATGGTTCTCCCGCAATCTAAGCAGCACATTTCAGCCCCAAGAAATGGTTCCTATGATGCGATTGAACCGCTTCAGATTTACGGCAGTTCTTCAAAGGAAACTGAAGCACTTGAAAGACATAAACACTTCCCATTGAAACAGGAAGTTAGGAAAAGTCTAGAGTACTGAAGGACAGAAACATTTTAGACCTGGGTTTCTGAAATGACAAGAGAAGAGAGGGCTTGAGAGAAACAGTATCCACGCAATGACTAACCTCGGGTCCTTATGAAGTGGAAGGCCCTTTTCCTGGCAGGCACCTTCCCTCCCAGCTGTGAGGAACACAGGTGCCGTCTGTGACACGCGCAGGCCCACCTGCCACAAGCAGCCTGTGAGGTCGCATGTGCCAGGTGGGGGTGGGGTGGGGATTCACTGGGAACCCTTCCTCAGTTTGGTGTGTGAGCCAGTGGTTCATAATCATCATCTACAGATATGTTTGTGGGCTGTCAAAAGATCACGTGGAACGGGCAGATCTCAAAATGTAGTTCTTATATTTATAATAAACAAAAGCAACGATCATGGAATTACAGGGTCACATTTTAATTCCTGAATTTTACAGTTCAGCATTAATATCACCACATGTATACAAATGGTGTAAAACAAGTACAGTGGTATTTTTAATACAAAATAAACATCTGTTTTATGGAAAAACTATACTTCATATCTACACAGACAGCCCATCTTTTCCAAACAATAGCAACGTTACAATTAACTACAGAGTCTCCAGAAGAGAGGACGCTGCTTTAGGTCCAGCTCGTCCAGGAACAATGGAACCCTAACACATCACGAGGGTGAGCTAACGACTGGCTGGACTCGCTATTGGTAGCTCCTTTTTTTCTCTTCCCAATGCATTAAATTGTAGTTCGGGGACATTTTTCTCTCTCACTTCAGCATGATCTCAGATCATAGGTGAGCAAACTAACATTTAAAATATTTACAGTTAACTTGCTGTTCTAAAAATAAAACCTCTTAACTGTTTGCCTCCGTTTTAGCATTTGAAATTCACTTACGTATGGAATGTGCTTTCCCGCATTATAAACGCAGCTTTCCCATCACACCTGCTTGTGTTTATGGCAAACTCCACGCGACACATGCCGACTTGAGACTTCAGCAACTTCTTGGTCCAAAATGGCTTCTAGATCTTTAATGCCACTTTACCCAGTACTAATCTTTGCATGTTAGTCTTGATAAATTACACTTGAAAATTTGCCCGGCAGCTCAAGAGAGAGCTTTACTCACAAAGCAGAAGATGGCTTCAAGGTCTCCCAGAGTCCGGTACTGGTAGTCACAGTCAGAAACATACTGCCTGACCCACTACCTGGGATTCTAGGGGAATTCCTTTCGGAACACTACGGTTTCTTGGCATCTGTTCTCTCTGACAGTGCGGATTTGAAGCTTACAGAACAGAACACAGTCTGTTTTGAATCCAGCTTGCTTGTTTTCACCAAAAAGCACACTGAGCCTTTGTGGTGCACAAAACAACATGCACTGTCATCGAGCGTGGGCTTCTCTCCGAATACCTCTACGGTTGAAATTCGGTCAAATCTGTGACGTAATGGTCCCAATCGCTTCATGTCATTTTTTGATGATCGTTGAACTTGTTTTCCATAAATATTTCTTTTAAAAAGAGGAAACTGACTTGAAAGAACATGGCCAGCACCATTATACAAGTAATGTTATTGGGTTTGCAACTGAAGTTTTACAATGGTTTCTGGGTTGGATGCCCCTAGAGCAACCCCGCAGTAATAATGCTCTATCAACCTGTCCCCTCCCCCAAACCCGGGACATTCCTGCTTAGAAGCTCTCTCAGGTTCTGGTTACTACCTTTCCCCCCGTCTTCTGGTAGCCTGAAAGGCAAACCCCTCTTAATTACTAGCAAGCAATCAAGTTCCTGGAAAGCCTGGTTTGATACAGAACTAAACTCTCCTAGCTGATACAGGGAGTGTCGTTTGCTACTCCTTGTAGGTTTATAAGTTCCAGTGAGAAAGCTTTCTGATTCAGAGTCTCAGCTCAGTGAACAGCTGCAGCATTTCAGTAAGACCACATGTTGAGGGTCCCCAAGCCGAGATTTTATGAGCCAAGACGAGGTCTTTTCCTGGGAGATGTTTCTTCTTCTTCATCTTCCTCTTCATCATCTGGATAATCCACTAAGCCAACCAAACTTCCCTAATAAATAAACCAAAAGAGTTGTTAACGTATGTAACTTAAATAAGAAATAGTTAGTACCAACAGTTGCTTTAAAAGATAGTACAAATCACCCGAAATTAGAAGGTATATTTAAATTTGATAAAGGAAGCACTTAAAATTGCGAACATTTATTGAATACTAATAGTGGTACTCTTAGCTACCCTCAACTTTTCTGTTTGGCTGTTATATTTGTAATAACACCTCACAATTTGTTATCACTGGGGGAAATGACAATTACATTTCTTCAAACACTAAGACTCACAAGGAGAAAACGGCCTTGGAAATTAACAAGTTGACTTCTTTTATATAGTACAGGAGATAATAGCCAGTCAGTGGCAAAAAATTCCCTTGTTTAGCATACATATATATTTTTCATCATATGTACATTTTGCTTTTGAAAAAGAGTTTATATGCTTAAAGATAATAAACTCATCAAATGGTTTCTGAAAACGAGTACCTAAAGAACAAATTCAGGTTCATTCTTGGTCTCTTCCGAGTAATCGGAGCGCCCTGGTGGCTTAGTGGGGAAGTACTTGATTGCTCACAGGCGGGCACCTGACAGGCTGCTTCCAGGAAGCCGAGCACCTTGCAGACCCTGAGAGAGTTTTACTCTGTCTGACAGGGTCCCGGCGAGTTCACTCAATCCATGCCTATGGGTTTGGGCTTTATGAGTAAATAGAACCTTTAAAAATATCCTATTAAATGCTTTAGCACCTCTCCCCAGAAAATTATGTGTGTCCTCAAAACGTTTACAGATTTTGAACCAATTCTATAAAACCTATCCACATATCCTAGGGGGTACACTGTGAACAGTGTTCAGTAGGAACCTTTTAGACCTCGAGGGAATAAACAAGTGAAATGGAAGCAATGCATTATTTCATACCTAAGGAGCTTCTGGAAGACCAGGCATCTGGAGTGAACACTTTACTGGACTACCAATGCAACACTAAAAACAAGCAACTACAAACAGGAACCCAGAAAGCGTTCAAACTACACCGCACACACCGTGTGAAAATCTTTCTGCTCTTTTCTCAGCTTAGCACATGCATTTTATTAGGTCTAGCTGGGCATGGGTAACTTTGAAAGATTACACTGAAGTGCTTGCCTTCAAATGATAATGCCACTACAATGGAGTGGTGGTGATGTAACTTCCTGTGCCTCAGCCTGCGCGCTGTGAAATCCCAATAGGAACGGCGCCTCACTGAATGAGACTGGAGGGAATATATGCTTCACACTTGGTACAGAACTTACTAAACTAAGGTTCAAGGATTGCTGTTAGCTGCTATTGCTATCATTTTTAATGATCTGATTTATTTCTAAAGCAACTTGGAGAAACTAGATTGAAGAAAGAATTATAAAGAGGCACTAGGTTTGATGTTCACAAAGACAAGTTACACATCATACTGCATACAGATGTACACAAATGCTCAAGTAAAATGTTACCTTACTTATTTATGATGAAAAAATACACTAGCGATCTGGAAATTCCAATTACTGTATATACTCGAGTATAAGCCAGCCCGAATATCAGCTGAGGCACCTAATTTTACCATAAAAACTGCACTAAAAATGTGAAATGATGAAACACACAACCTTCCTGTAGTTCTTAAATGCCTCCTACCCACCCCACCTCCCACCTATCATGATCCCAATTCTACCTTACAAATCTGGCTAGACCAGAGCATGTACACGGGTACAGACAGGAACCGGAAACACAGGGAATCCAGGACAGATGATCCTTTCAGGACCAGTGGTGAGAGTGACGTACCGGGAGGGTGGGGGGGAGAAGGGGAACCAATTACAGGAACTACATATAACTTCCTCTCTGGGGGATGGACAACAGAAAAGTGGGTGAAGGGAGACATTGGACAGTGTAAGATATGACAAATAATAATAATTTACAAATTATGAACAAGGGTTCATGAGGGAGGGGGGAGTTGGGAGGGAGGGGAAAAATGAGGAGCTGATACTAAAGGCTCAAGTAGAAAGCAAATGTTTTGAGAATGATGATGGTAACAAATGTGCTGGACACAATAGATGTATGTATGGATTGTGATAAGAGCTGTATGAGCCCCTAATAAAATGATAAATTAAAAAAAGGGGGTGTGTGCTGACAAACTTGGCTTATATGCGGGTAGATACGGTACACAGTTTAATTTTGAACTTTATGTTATCTATCTACAACAAATGTGAGAGGGCTTCACAAAGTGTGTGCAATGGCGCTGGCACCAGAAGAACCGGGTGACACCCCACCAGCTCTGAAAGGGATAACATTAGAGAGTCGGAAAAAACAAAGCCACGAGAAAGACCCCAAAGACCGGCCAAAGAGAGAGTTGGGGCACCTCTGAGACCATGGCCCTGCAGGTCTAGAATTGAATCACTTCTATGGCTCATTTTTCAGGCAAACAACGGGCCTCAAAGGGGAATGAGAAAACCAGTGTGATATGCATTTCTTAGAATAAACAACCATTTGAGGTGAAGGGGGCAGCTTGTATCCAAGTACAAAGTCCAGAAAGGTTAGAAGTGGGAGTGGTGGTGGGAAACAGGAGGAGATGGGAGATGAGTGGTGTTACATTTATGCCACTGCAATGAATGAGATGGACCACAGTGTGTGTGAATCGCTGAATGTACTGATGGCTTGCTCTCCAAACCTTTACCAAATTCACAGCAAAATTATTTATTTTGTGGAAAAAATGGAATTAAAAGATAACGGAATTTCCCCACAACTTTAGGAAACCCTTTTGTACATACACCTATAAGCAAATTCACACACATTTAAGAAAGCATGCTAACTACAGAGACGATGCTCCCTGTCATTTTGATAAATTTTAGGGTAAATAGAAAAGTATTGCTACAAAATTATAGAAATCTTTATTATCAAAATGTGTACTATTGTTTCTCCACACAGCCTGGAGGCAGTATTTCTATGTCTCTACCCCTTCCGTGAAGAATGCTTTTGATTGACACCACGTGAAAACGATACCCTTTAAAAATTCTGAGATTGGGAACAAAAAGAAGTCTGGAGGGTGAAGAGCTGGGCTGGAGGTAGACGGGCGGGTTAGCACATATTTAAACCTCCAATTACGGATCCCCTGGCAGCCCTTGCGACTCTCGGACAAGGAGTGCACAGGTGTGTCATCAGATGGAAGAAAAGGCCGTGGTGAAGTTTTCAATTTTCTTAAAATTTCTTCATAGTAAGTCCCATGGTCACCCTGTGTCCTTCAAGGAAATGCAGCAAAATGACCCCTGTGGAGTCCCAGCCAGTTGCCACAGCTTCGGGAGCTGACTGCTCTGCCCTGCACAGAACTAGCCAGGTCCATCACCTGGGACAGCACAGTTCTCATCGGAGATTTGTCTTGAAGGCATCATGAAGAAACTATGACAAGAGTCTTACTGAGAGGACTTTACAGTCGCCCACTGATCACCAACACGATCAATCACTTTGTTTGGATAAACCTGTGCCATGTG
Organism: Tenrec ecaudatus; assembly: GCF_050624435.1. NCBI lineage: Eukaryota > Metazoa > Chordata > Mammalia > Afrosoricida > Tenrecidae > Tenrec > Tenrec ecaudatus. The sequence continues at coordinate 1,884,842 of NC_134546.1, forward strand.
TGAAGTCCCAGTAACAAGACTTTTTTTACTTACTCAGGTACATATGTAAATGTATTACTTTTTAATTGCAATTATAACCACCTTTGCACAACTATAGTCACTTAAAAATACATCAGAGAAAGCTTTCCATAAAAAGTACAAATTGGGAAGAGAGAGTGGAGCACAGCCTGGGCTCACCAGGCCATGAGGATGATGTTCCTGATTAGAGCAGCCAGTCCACAGAGAGGACAACATGGCTGGGCCCACTATGAGACATGATGCCCCTCAGTGACCAAGAGCGCTACAGGGGACAGCACTGGAGACATAGTGTGCGAATTGCACCTGACCTGATCCCACCACACCGAGGCAAAGCACTGAGGTAGTGCAGCAGAACAGCAAGGGAATGGAGTGGAAAGGTCCCCAGGGAATGCTGAAAGTGGACTTTGGTGCCAGGGCGTGGTGCCCCAACAGACTGGACTGGAAAACGCTCCTAAGGGTGAGCAAACGATCCTTGAATTAACTACAAGCTTTTCTTTTGTGAAGTGTTTTGTTTTGTTCTTTGTCAGTGGTTTGTTGTTGTTTTGTTGTGTGGTTGTATACTGTTGCTTTGTTTTCCTCTGTCTTGTTTTCATGCAATGTTATTGTCTCCACAGGTCTGTCTAAATAAGACAGGCTGGATGAACTATCTGGAGGAAACACAACGGGAACGACAGTTCCGGGGGGTCTTGGGATAGGGGGGAGGTAGGGGGGGTAAGGAAGTGGTGTTAACAAACACAGGGACAAGGGAACAACATGGGACCCAAATGGTAGTGAGGGGGGGGGAGTGGCAGGCCTGGTAGGGAATGATCAAGGGTAAGGTTACATAAAGAAGAGGTATAGCTGTAACCCAGGTGGGGACGGAGCATGGTAGTAGGGCAGGAGGAAAGTCAAGGGAGATGGAAGAAAGAGCTAGGAGTCAAAGGGCATTTATAGAGGTCTAGACAAAGACATGTACATGCAAATATATATATGAGGATGGGGAAATAGATCTATGTGTCTATATTTATAGGTTTAGTATTAAGGTGGCAGAAGAACCTTGGGCCTCTCTCTACTCAAGCACTCCCTCAATGCATGAATACTTTCTTTTATTAAATTGGCACTCTACGATGCTCACCCTCCCGACACAACTGCTGAAGCCAAAGTGGGTGAACAAGTAAATGTGGTGAAGAAAGCTGATGGTGCCTGGCTGTCAAAAGAGATAGTGACTGGGTCTTAAAGGCTTGAAGATAAACAAGCTGCCATCTATCTCAGAAGCAACAAAGCCCACATGGAAGAACACACCAGCCTGTGTAATCAAGTGGTCCCGAAGGGATCAGTTATCAGGCATCAAAGAACAAAAAATCATATCATTGGCTGCACACCTCCATGAAACGATCACCGAAGACAAACGGGTGCATAAGCAAATGTGGCGAAGAAAGCTGATGGTGCCTGGCTATCGAAAGAGATAGTGTCTGGGGTCTTAAAGGCTTGAAGGTGAACAAGCGGCCATCTAGCTCAGAAGCAGTAAAATCCACATGGAAGAAGCACACCAGCCTGTGCGATCCCGAGGTGCCAAAGGGACCAGGTGTAAGGCATCATGCAACACACACACACACACACACACACACACACACACACACACACTCACACACCCCATAGTGAATGAAGGGGGAAGTGCAGAGTGGAGACCCAAAGCCCATTTGTCGGCCACTGGAGATCCCCTCACAGAGGGGTTTAGGAGAGGAGATGGGTCAGTTAGGGTGCGAGGTAGTACTGATGAAGAACACAGCTTTCCCCCAGATCCTGGATGCTTCCTTCCCCCAACTACCATGATCCGAATTCTACCTTGTAGGACTGGATAAGGCAGAGGTTGTACACTGGTACATATGGGAGCTGGAGGCACAGGGAACCCAGGGTGGATGATACATTCAGGACCAGGGGTGTGAGGGGCGATACTGGGAGAGTAGAGGATGAGTGGGTTGGAAATGGGGAACCGATTACAAGGATCTCCATGTGACCTCCTCCCTGGGAGGCAGAGAAGGGGGGGAAGGGAGACTCCGGATAGGGCAAGATATGAAAAGTAACAATCTATAAATTATCAAGGGCTCATGAGGGAGGGGGCAGCGGGGAGGGAGAGGAAAAAAAAAAGAGGACCTGATGCAAAGGGCTTAAGTGGAGAGCAAATGCTTTGAAAATGATTAGGGCAAAGAATGTACGGATGTGCTTTATACAATTGATGTATGTATATGTATGGAGTGTGATAAGAGTTGTATGAGCCCCTAATAAAATGTAAAAAAAAAACACACACATTGATATATTTCAATGTTTTAAACTGTGGTATTGTATTCCATGGTATGACTATACTATCATCTACATAAAGAATTCTGTCTGTGCTGTTTCTTCCAGGTTTCATATATTGTCCTTTTATTTAAAATTATTTTTTTAAATTAATCATTGTATTGGCGGGCTCTTACAAATCTTATGAACAATCCATCATTCACTTTTATTAAGCACACTTATATATATATATGTTGCCATCAACTTTTAAAATTAATAAATCATTTTATTGGGGGCTCTTACAGCTCTTATAACAATTAATACATTAATTGAATCAAACAGATTTGTGCATGTTGCCATCATCATTTTGAAAACATTTTCTTTCTGCTTGAGCCCTTGGTATAAGCAATTTTTCCCCTTCCCTCCTAAACCCTTGATAATTAACACATTAATTTTATTTTTTTTTATCTTACACTGTCTCGCTTTACCCAAGTTTCTATTGTTCATTCCCCTGGAGGGTGGGGGGATGGTTATAGTTAATCACTGTGATCCATTCCCCCTTTCTTCCCGTACCTTCTCCCCTACCCTCATGGTATCACTACTCCCTTTACTGTTGCCGAGGGGTGTATCTGTCCTGGATTCCATGTGTGGAGAGCTCTTCTCTGTACCAGTGTACATGCTCTGGTCTAGCCTTATTTGTAAGGCAGAACCGGGGTCACGATAGTGAAGGGGAGGAAGCAGTACAGAACTAGAGGAATGGTGTGTATTTTGTCGGTGTTATATCGTACCCTGGCTGGTTTATCCCTTCCTTGTGATCCTTCTGTGAGGAGATGTCCAACTGGTTACAGATGGGCTTTGGGTCTCCACTCCCCATCAGCGTCCACATCAACATGGTTGTTTGTTTTGAGTCTTCTGATGCCTGATCACACTGGTTGGCGCGCTTCTTCCCTGTGGGCTTTGTTGCTTCCCTGCTAGATAGCCGCTAGTCTAACTTCAATTCTTTAAGACCTAAGACGCTTTATCTTTTATTCTTTCTACACCACATTGGCTTATGCACCCATCTTGTCTTCAGCAATTGCGTCAGGAAGGTGAGCATCACAGAATGCCAGTTTATTAAAACAAAGTGATCTTGCATCGAGGGAGGACTTGAGTAGAAGGCTCAGTGTCCGTCGGCTACCTTAATACAACATATAAATATGTGTGCTTAGATCTTTATTTCTATTGTTATATATTAATATATTTACATATGTACATGCCTATGTTTATACCTCTATAAATGTCCTTTGCCTCCTAGTTCTTAGCTCTATTTCCTTTTATTTTCTTCCTGTCCCACTATCGTATTTGACCTTCATTCTGTTTTCGGTCAATTCCTCTCTGCTACATTGTACATAATCAAAGCAGGCATTCTATGCCCTCCTTGCCAGTGAGTTGTCATCCCCCGTCCCTGGTTGAGAACTACTGCCAACCGCTCATGACCCTCATGACACCCCCTCACAGAAGGGCTGCAAGGAGAGGATGAGTCAAGCAGGGGAAGTTGAGGCTTCCTCATTCTCCACTCTCATGACCCCCGATCCTGCCTTTCACTGAGTAGCGATACCAGGAGGGGGAGAGGAAGAAACCCCAGAGGAAGGGAGACCGTGGTTGGTGTAAGACAGGAAATTGATAATAATTTATAATTTATCAAGGGGTTACATGGGTGGGATGGGAGAGGGTAAAAAGAGGAGCTGGCACTAAGGGTCCAGATAGAATGTCAACGGCTAGAAAATGATGATGGCACAGGATGTACAAGTGTGCTCGATACAATTGATGTGTGGATTGTTGTAAGAGCTCTAAGAGCCCCCAATGAAATGATCTTAAAAAAACATCCTCAAAGCAAAGAGAATACCCAAAGCATATCATCACAAAATTTCAAAACAGAGGAAAAAGAACCCCAAGAAATGTCAGGAAAAACTACTGCTACTTCTTAACAGTAATGATTTCAAATTTTTGAGATTTCCAATCTGATTGTACATTCAGTTCAACTGTCAATCGAGCCTGAGGATAAAATTAAATAGTCGTACAAGCAAGGTTTCAAATCTGACCTCTTCACCAGAAGATAATCTCAGCAGATATGTTTAATCTCAGCAGATATGTTCCACCAAAAGGTGAGCAAACATAAAGAAGGAGACAGAAGCATGGGACCCTAACACAGCACAACCTAAGGCAGTGGTTCTCAACCTGTGGGTCTCTACCCCTTTGGAGGTCTAAGGACCCTTCACAGGGGTCGCCTATGCCCATTGGAAAACACCTCTTTCTGATGGTCTTTGGAGACACCGCTCCTCTATCTGTCTCCAGGCAGGTCCACCCACATGCAGCTAAGCCACCTACGAGTACCTGGTGTGAAGACTGTTACCCATGCTCCAAGACAAAATTTCACTGATTTGTCATTAGAAATAACTATTTCACAATGTACAATTACATAGTGTTTTGTGATTAATCACTATGCTCAATTTTGAAACAATGAAAATACATCCTACATATCAGATATTTACATGATGATTGATAACAGTAGCAAAATTACAATTATGAAGTTGCAACGAAAATAACTTTATGGTTGGGGGGGGGTGTCAATACACATGGGGAAGTGTATTAAAGGGTCACGGCATTAGGAAGGTTGAGAACCACCGACCTAAGACAAGGAGAGAGATGAGTCAAGTCTGAGCACCCAGGCGAGGAGGCTGCTAGGGAAGAGCCGGGCAGGTCTAGAGCACAGCAGCCTAGGCCGAAGGTAGGTGGCAGACTGCTCCGAGATCAGAGGAAGAGTGCTCCAAAGGGAGACTGCAGAACTCACTGAAGAGGTTCTGCGAGAGGTTGCAGGAAGTACTTAACTATTGCAGTAAATGAGAAAACACAGGTATTTATCTTACAAAAAGCACAAAGGTATGGTGAGGAGAGCCTAGCTATAAAACGATAAACTAGTAACCAGAAAGCGTGCTGTGGGAAAGGCGAGGTGAAGGTGAGGATGTGCTATGCGCACACTGGGTGAAGCAGTGTCCGCAGGCGGCTAACCAAGAGGAACAGCTGCTTAAAGAGTTCGAAGCAGGCTCAGTGAAAAGCAGAGGACGACCTACCTACCGGTAACTATTTCCCTTCAATGTAGACTTCCAATACGATTTGATTTTGAAAGGGAAAATACTGTTCTTTAACATTTTAAAGAGGTGCTAAGCCGTTTTCTAAACTTCTTATATTTATTAAGCAATTTAATCTTCACAAGTCTAAAAATAAGTGTTATTTCATGCTCATTTAAAATGAGAAAACTAAGGCCCCGATAGATTCAATAACTTACTCAAGGTCAAACAGCTGGAAAGAGGCAGAGCCAAGATTTGACCCCAAACAATATAACTCCACAGCACACATTCGTAATACAGTGTCACGAATTACACTACATTGCCCTATCAAAAAATGAAAATTAATTTTAAAATTTGCTAGTTAAAAACATGTGTCAAACAACTGTACAGAAAATCCCCCTTAAAAATACTGTTTGTGATTTTTATTCAAGAGCCTTCCTAACTACATTATTGAATAAAGCTTTTACAGTCTGTGGAATACCAAGAGCAGACGGGTGTTTTGTGTTTACCACAAGCAGCTCTTCTGTGACTCAGCTTCCCACTACTACGGCATCTCCATACTCTTGCTCTTCTGCCCTGATTCTAAGAGTTGTTTTAGGTTTGGATCTTTTTATTTTTATTTCCCTCTTTTTGGGGGCAAAGGATGATTATATATAACCACAAAAAAAAAACAAAAACAACTGGAAACGAACAAGCAAAAACGCCCGCTTAAAATTTATACTTGTTTACGGGAAAAAAGTAACCAACGAGAAATATATATGATTTTAAAATGACAGAAAAGTCAATACTTTAACCAATATTTCTTTCACATTAAGAAAAACTTAAGGAGCAAACTTTAAAAAAGGCAAGACTGAACAGACAACTCACAGAAGAGCATATTCAAAAGACTAATAATCTTATTATTCAGGAAAAACCCACTATTGGGAATGAGATATTACACACTACGTCTTCTATCTAACTGGCATAAAACTTTAAATAATTTTAGTGACACTGGTAGAGCTGCCATGAGCCAAGCCCAGGCACCGGAGCGGGCAGAGGCTTCCTGGAGGGGATAGCAACATGTGTGAGGGCATTCCTCCACTGGCCTAAGACATGGACACAAATGCAGAACCATCATCATCATTCCCATCCATGAAAAACCAAGCAGATGGGGGTCACAGGGAATCTTTACAGATAGTGTCACTAAATAAAAAAAAGGGACATCTGAGGTCATCAGCGACGTTACAACACGACAGAACATTTTAAACAGTAAATAAATGCATGGTATAAAAGATTCTCTCACTCAATTATGAACCAGAGCAACAAACCCAAAGAGCTGAAGAAAATTCTTCAGAATGACGGTAGCAATGTGCAGGTTTTTTCATTTTTAAATACAGTTTTTCTTGACTCTCCCCACCCCCAATAAACAGTAATATTACAGGTTAAAAAACATCAAAGCTTGTTTGTAGTGCTATTTCACATACCTTGGTGGCGGTTACTGACGTGGCCAAGTTTGCCGTTTTGGAGGGAGAGCCATTGGAACTTGCTGGTGATGTCGGAGCCACCCCAGATTTACTGTTTGCACTGTTTGTTCCGTTAGCAGCACTGGCTGAGTGGGAGAACGTAAATTTGAAGCTACCAGAGGATGTCCTTTTGGGAAGGTTTTCTTTGTCTTCACTTTCCTTTGCTAAAGTGAAAGTAAAATTTTGCTAAGTGAACTCATCTAGAAAGGGCAATAACATTCAAATTTATTAAACAATGCTTTTGCTTTCTACCATCTAAAAATAGTGATCAATCTTCATGACTTGAAACCTTAGACATCATCTCAGGACTAGGAAGGACTGAAGGAATCACACAGCAAAATCAGGGGATACTTCCAGACTCACCAGTTGCCTGGCCTTTCCTCACAATGTCTTCCGACAGCTTCCACCATGCAGGCCCTAACTCTAGCACCCTCCCTGTAAGCGACCCTCCCTGCAGATGCCAACAGCGAAGGCCGCGGAGCATGCTTGGGCTACCCATCTCTCACTCCCCACACAGTGCAGGCTCCTTTCAGAGCACGTCTTTGGTGTCCAGTGCCCTTTATAAACGGATCATTGCAGCTTTTAACATTATCCTTTAAAAAGTGCGGCACCCAGCACTGCATGCAGTACTTCAAGGGGGACCCGGCTGCCGCCGGGCAGTGACTGTGAGGACTAAAATAAGGTCAGAGGCACCTTGTTCCTTAGACGATTACAAAAGACTTATTGCCCCCTTAGGCTCCGAGCACTTACAACTTACGGCATTAGTGACTGAAAAAAATGAATGAGGGGGGAAAACCAGTTCAGGGATAATGTAATAAATAAATGAAATGCTATTACTGAGATCTGCCTTTAGAAAATTACACACTCAAAATCATACTTATGTGTACTCCAGGAAATACTTTCATCTCTTCAAAACACATAAATTCAAAAATCTTTCATATGATATATACAGAGGAATATTCCAATGATGATAGTCAATCCACAGAATTAGACTAGTTCTTTTGAAAAATAACAGTAAGGTCTTAGTTTTACAGAACAAGTAAAGGCATGTTTGAAAGCCTAGAGGAGAAAATTTACTTTTACTTCCCTCTTCGTAATTTATCTTTCCGCAACTGTTCCAACACTCCGAATATTCAAAGTGCAGTTACTTCTCTGACATCTGTTTCCTCAGCTATAAAAGGCAGCAGCTCTCTGGCAGGTTTTTATGGACTAACAGGGTCTCTATTCTGACTGGCGATGTCAGTATAGAAAGCAAGCTTAGACTATTCATGGGAAATAAACTCTACGAAGACAGTGGGAATTTCTAAATTGCCAATAGCATCCCAAATTGCAGCACCTAGAAAACACATGGAAAACACGCAAAGAATTTCTAAGGAGATATGAAAAAATTCATAATTTCCCAAAGGCTGTAAGTCTAAGATTCATGGCTTTCATGTTTTACAAAAATTAATACCTTTTTTATTCTCCATAAATTTTTCGTAACTATCTGGAAAATCATCTTCTGGCTTAGACTTTTCCACTGGTGCCACGACTGCTTTTCCTTCCTCCTCTTCCTCTTCATTAAACCACATTTCTTCATCTTCTTCCAAGGCTTTGGCATCTCTGCGGAATCTGTTACTACGTAATATAGATGGTACACTGTAAGAAACATACCATAAATACTGAGTATTGCTTTACATACAGTTCGTGACCAGAGTAACCCGAGGGAAAACGATGCAACCAGACGCACTGGAGTCACTGTGATGGAGTCTCATTTATGTCGGAATCTTCTCAGTCAGGGTACTAAGGATGACCACCCAGGGCTCCAACGACTGGGGGGCAATACATTTTAATACCCGAGGGTGGTGGTGGTTTCTGCATGCAACTGTAAGGGCAAGGTGAGGTAGATGCTACATATGATCGCCTCTGCCATTTCTGTGAGCAAACATCATCACTGGTGAGGCTATGACGACAACTCCATTGGCCATCAGCCTCCTGGGTGTGGAGAGGCTGCAGCTATGCAGCCTCAAAGGCGTCGGAAGGTTTCCAGGGCATTCTGAATCTTTACAGGAGCAGATGACCTCATCTTTCGGCGTGTGGTGTGACTGGTGGGTGTGACTCTGATCCCCCACTCCCCTCCCCGCAGGTAGTAATTCATCACAGAAAGATGCAGGTGGCGGAGTGCACACGCACACACACCCCTCACCCGCCGCTCTTACACAATCCTCTGTTACCTAGTGATGAAAAAATGCCTGTAAGATCCAAATATAGCTCATTTGGAAAAACATTTTATAGTCAATAATTACAACATACTTAATACCTGTTGAGTTTCTGATTTTGTCTGTCTTTTTCTTGCTCATATTTGGTCTTCAATCCTTTGAATGTCTGAACATATTCAATCGATTCAAGGGCCTTGTAAAAGTTTTCCACTATATGTGCAGTAAGAGACTTGATGTCTTCCTGTGTAAGCACAAAATGTACACTTCAAATATAAGAAATTGCTTGTTAGGAGGAAAAAAGCAAAACAACTGTCTAATTCTAATACCAAAAGGGCCTCAAAGTACCTGTAAAAAAATCTTAGTTTCTTTATACATAGCCACGAATCCACAGAAACAGGAAGAATGGAGAATCAACTCAATGGAGCACTTTTGAGGAAATTAAAAAATTTGAAAAGTAAATGGGTTTTATCTTTTGTCTTCTATTTTTTGTACTTGTACTTTATAATCTAAAAAGCACTTTGAGGTGCATATTCACAGGATTTCCACACTAATTCTGTGAGAAAGGTTTCCTAACTCCCTTTTGTGGGGGAAGGGAGATTGAGGCTCCCTAACAAGCTGGACTCAGCCGGTCAGGCAGCAGGCCGGTGTGGCTCTACTTCAGCAATGTGTGGTGTTACAGGGCAAGCCTCCTTGGCACAAGCACAGGTGTCAGATAACCTGACACAAAGTCCGATAAACGATATGGTATTTTAGCGATAGGACCTAACTTCTCAACTCTTTAAACACTCTATGTGAACCAGTCTAGTCAATGCAAATCTATGAGTACAAAGCAGGCTCATTAAAAAAAAATTAAAACTGTAATGAAAGATTTTATAGATACTGTTAGTAACAAATACACAGAATACGTCTCTAAAAGATAGACATAGTCTGGTGAGATTTTAAAACTTTTTTTCTCACCCCCCACCAAACCTAACCCTTAGATTTTAAAATTTAGTAAATTTCCTTAGGCATCTCAAAAAAACAACAACAAAAGAAAGCAAAACATATGCAAAGATCATAGAAGCAGGTAAAGGGTTACGTTTACAAATTCAGTGTTCACTTATCAGTCAAGCAAGCTTATTTTAAGGAAAACAAACAGCCACGCAATAGGAACGGGGCTGTGACTGACAATCCACCCAGCTCATCAGTGTCTGACGAGCATTTTTAAAGGGAAAAGTTCACCTCTATTCACTGCATGGTACCCTGTGAGCCTAGGTTCAGATACTTGTGAGACAGTTAGCCATGTCCCCTTCTCTCACCTACGCATTTCAATCTTCTCTCCATCCTTTAAAGAGAAGCATGTCTTCAGTAGAAACCTAACCTGTAAGGACCCAAGCCTACAGAACAGGTTTCTAACTGACACTGCTTTTCACGCTTTCCGTCTTTGGCCCTTTCTCTTGAGGTTTGATTTTGGTGTCATGTGAAGAGGGTAATCGCTCTAAACCTATTAATATATCTTATCTGTATTCACAGTCTCTTCAGATCTTTTATGATTCATCTTTCGTTGCCTCAAGCTGAGTTATAACATACCTTCTAGCTCTATGCTACTAAATGGACCCTCTTGATGAAGTCACTTGATTTAATACTTGACTAAAATGTCCAACATAGTCCTGCAGTGTTTGGCCAATAAAAGCGGAACTAAAAATATAGAATATGGACTAAAAACCTAAAGTTTTTCACAATCTAATATGTTAATAACCACTTAAGCAGATAGTAAATAATTTTTTTAAACATTTCAGTTCACTGGTCATAGATTACAAAACATCAGAAATTATTTCAAAAGAAAAAGAGAAATTAAGAAACCATTTAATATAAACTTACCACTCTTATAAATTCAAACAATTCAACAACTGCTGAATTCAACAGATTGTACCGGGTTCCATTATCCAGGAGAGCATTTATAACTGGTTCAAAGAGATTCCCCTTGGTGATGTAACGGTTATAAAATTCATCTTTAAGGCCAATTATGCGCCTCATAAAGCGAAGAGCACCTAATTAACAAAAAAAGGCGGGGGGAGATAAAAACTCACATTCTTACTACATATTATTTATTATATAGTAAGTGTTTTGCCATAGGACAATAGGTAAGTATTAAGGTGGCGGAAGGACCTTGGGCCTCTACTCAAACACTCCCTTAATGCATGAATACTTTCTTTTTTTAAGTTGGAACTCTATGATGCTCACTCTCCCGACACAATTGCTGAAGCCAAAGTGGGTGAACAAGTAAATGTGGTGAAGAAAGCTGATGGTGCCCGGCTGTCAAAAGAGATAGTGACTGGGTCTTAAAGGCTTGAAGATAAACAAGCTGCCATCTATCTCAGAAGCAACAAAGCCCACATGGAAGAACACACCAGCCTGTGTAATCAAGTGGTCCCGAAGGGATCAGTTATCAGGCATCAAAGAACAAAAAATCGTATCATTGGCTGCACACCTCCATGATGGGATTGCTGAAGACAAATGGGTGCATAAGCAAATGTGGCGAAGAAAGCTGATGGTGCCCGGCTATCAAAAGAGATAGTGTCTGGGGTCTTAAAGGCTTGAAGGTGAACAAGCAGCCTTCTAGCTCAGAAGCAAAAAAGTCCACATGGAAGAAGCACACCAGCCTGTGCGATCACGAGGTGCCAAAGGGACCATGTATAAGGCATCATGCAAAAAAAAAAAAAAAAGATATATGTATGTGTATATATATGTGTGTATGTATACACACACACACACACACACACACACACACCATATTGAATGAAGTGCAGAGTGGAGACCCGAGGCCCAAGTGTCGACCACTGGAGATCCCCTCACAGAGGGGTTTAGGAGAGGAGACGGGTCAGTCAGGGTGCGAGGTAGTAACGATGAAGAACACAGCTTTCCCCCAGATCCTGGATGCTTCCTCCTTCCCAACTACCATGATGCGAATTCTACCTTGCAGGACTGGATAGGGCAGAGGTTGTACACTGGTACATATGGGAGCCGGAGGCACAGGGTATCCAGGGTGGACGATACCTTCAGGACCAAGGGTGTGAGGGGCGATGCTGGGAGAGTGGAGGGTGAGTGGGTTGCAAAGGGGGAACTGATTACAAGGCTCCACATGTGACCTCCTCCCTGGGAGATGGATGGCAGAGAAGGGGGGGGGGAAGGGAGACTCCAGATAGGGCAAGATATGACAAAATGACGATGTATAAATTACCAAGGGCACATGAGGGAGGGGGGAGTGGGGAGGGACGGGAAAATAAAAAGAGGGCCTGATGCAAAGGGCTTAAGTGGAGAGCAAATGCTTTGAGAATGATTGGGGCAGAGAATGTACGGATATGCTTTATACAATTGATATATGTATATGTATGGATTGTGATAAGAGTTGTATGAGCCCCTAATAAAATGTAAAAAAAGAAAAAAAAGAACAATAGATAAGCTCTTCTAAAATATAAAAAGAAAAACTTCAATACAAATAACTGGGCTTTGAGAAGAATAGTGTTTCCAGTAGTCTACTCAAAACCTGTGTCAACTTTGTAACCACAACTATGAACAAATAAATGACATCTGGGCCACAAAGACCCAGCAGACCACTTATGAAATTAAGTCAAACCACACACAAGAAATTCTGGCAGTGCTAAGGGGGGGCGGTGCTAGCACGTGCTGAGAAAGCCCAGGCAGGTGGCGCTCCCAGTCGGTGGGGCGGTCACGGATGTGAGCACGGGAGCGGCGCAACCTGCCCACACGGCCTGAGAGGCCCAGGGCAGAGACCTAGGAGCGTCTGTCTGCCTTTCTTACAGCTGAAGTACGCCCACTGCCAGTTAACAGGAAGATGAAGAGCTTACTTCTTTGATAGAAGTCCCAGTTCCACTACCACAAGCATGACAGTCCCACTGGTTTGGAACACGCATTTGTGAAGTAACACTACATTCAAAATACACTGACTTCATTCCACTGTTTACCAAGTGCATGTGAGCGATTTTGTCTTAGATCTGACTTTGTAAAAGAATGATAGGTGACCAATATACTTTGACTTTTCACAATTCGAAACACTCTAAAAAGCCTTTTAAAGCCTCTTGCCAAATAAAATAATATTTTTATAGAACACAAAACACTGTGATTTTAATGATTTATTTCTATGTTTCGAAATCCCTTACTTGGAGCCCCGGTGGTGTAGTGGTTACATGGTTGGGCTACTAACCACAAGGTCAGCAGTACCAAATCACCGACTCCTTTGGAGAAAGAAGAGGCTTTTTACTCCTGTAGAGAGTTAAAATCTCAGAAACCCACAGGGCAGTTCTGTCCTGTCCTATGTGCCATTATGAGTCATAATCAACTCAATGGCAGGGAGTGAGAGAGATCCCTTATTATAACCTTTCTCTTAAATTAGTGCATTTATTCTATAGGTAGCACTAGTCAAATAAAGTTTATAAACATAGGCTTCTGATTTTATACATCAGTCCCTCATTGCAACCCTGTTGACTGGAAAAGGAAACTATTAAATAAAGAAGCTTCAACCACACCAACAGTTCTGAAACCACATCTGAGACTAAAAAAGGCCACATAAGACGTAAATTAATGTTAACACTAAAGACATGTGTGGAGAAGTACTAGATTGATAGTATCATGGCTTTTGGAGGACATAAAGAAGTGTCAACAAAAGGCATCTAACATAATGCTGGTGAATAAACTGACATGTACACAAAGTTACAGACAGCATCTTCACACACAATCATGACTATCCTACAATACAAAATAGATGTTTAATAAGAGAGAGCTAGGTCAATTACGATATGCCGACATTAATGACAGTACTACTTTGTAGTCATCAAAATGGACAATGACAGAAAAGCCTAACATGGAACATCAATTCTTCCAATATTAATATAAAAAATTAACACCAGCCTGTATGATTGAGAAGGGTCAACAGGATCAGCTATCAGAAGAGCCAAACCAAGCAATGTTATCGATGCAAACAAGGAGGGTTGCAATTCTACCTCACAAATCCCGCTAGACCAGAGCATGTACACGGGTATAGATAGGACCTGGAAACACAGGGGATCCAGGATAGATGAACCCCTCAGGACCAGTGGTGAGAATGGCGATAGCAGGAGGGTAGAGGGAGGGTAGGGTAGAAAGAGGGAACCTATTATAAGGATCTACATATAACCCCCTTCATGGGGGATGGACAACAGAAAAGTGGGTGAAGGGAGATGTTGGACAGTGTAAGATACGACAAAATAATAAGTTATAAATTATCAAGGGGTCCTGAAGTAGGGTGAGGCGGGGAGGGAGTTGATACCAAGGGCTCAAGTAGAAAGAAAATGTTTTGAGAATGATGATGGCAACAAATGTACAAATGTGCTTGACACAATGGATGTATGTATGATTGTGATAAGAGTTGTACGAGCCCCCAATAAAATGATTAAACAAAAAAAATCACACACACAAAAAAACAAGGAGGGTTGGAGTGGAGACCCACAGCCATATGTAGACAACTGGACATCCTCTTATAGAAGGGATGAGTCAGCCAGTATAGCATTGGTGAAACACACAACATTCCTCTAGTTCTTTAATGCTCCCCCCACTCAATCCCCATCCTGACCCCAGTTAAACTTCACAAATCCTGCTAGACATTGGTATAGATAAGAGTTATCGACATGGAGTCCAGGACATATAAATTCCTCAGATTCAATAATGGGAGTAGAGATACCATGATAGTAGGGGGACTGTGGGGGAGAAAAGGGGAACCGGTAACAATGATGGATGTATAACCTTCCCAAAGGGGGACGAATAACAAACATGGATGAAGTGAGACAGCAGATGATGTAAAATATGAAAATACAAATAATTTGTAAATGATCAAGGGTCCCCAAAGGTGGGAGAGTGGGGGTTGGGGTGGAGAAGAGGAGCCAATACCAAGGGTTCAAATAGAAAGATGTTTTGAAAATGGCGATGGCAACATATATACACGTTTGCTTGATGTAACTGATGTATGGATTGTTGGAATATCTATAAGAGTCCCCAATAAGATTATTAAAAAATATTAACTTTATTGTGGTCAGAAAGAACTAGAGGAAATTATTTTGAGGTTATTGCTCAACAACTAAGGGAAAGGGAACTTGATAGATACAATAGCTTACAGTAAAGATACTAAAATGGCCTAAGATAATCCTTCTCATTTATTTCATCTAGTGAACAGACAGCCCAGAAGTAAACATACTACATAGGAACAAGCTAATTTCCATTAAAGATGGAAAATGTCATCTCATCCATACTGCTACTGGCACATAGGGTTAGTCACCCATAAGAGAACACAGCCCTCATGTCATAGCACATGCAAGAACCATCTCCACATGTATTACATATGGAAGAGTTAAGGGGGGAAATCAACAGTAAAAAACTACATGGAAGTTTAAAGGACATGGAATAGTAGGATATTCACCACTTGGCCGTCAGTTTGTCGTACTGTGTTGGCTTGTGATGCTGGAAGCTATGTCATTGCTATTTCAAGTAACAGTAAGGTCACTCACAGCCAATAGGTTTCAGCAGGGCTTCCAGACTAGGAAGAGACTATGAAGAAGAACTAAGCTTCCCACTACAGAGGAGTCAGCCACTGACAACCCTATGAACATGGAAATATTAGCAGAGACAATGGCAGAAGATGAGCCCCTCAGGCCAGAGGGACCCAAAACACGACTGAGGAAGAAGTGCTTTCTCAAAGTCGAGTCGACCATAATGCGCGGATTTGATGGAGTCAAGTCTGCAGTAGTAGAGCCTTTGGGACGTTCATTTGCTGATTGGGCACTAATCATAATGAGAACAGCAGCAAACAGCAATAATTAATCAGTGGAAGTTGGAGTGTTTGAAGTTTTGAACCTAGGATAATTGACGTTGTTAAAAATGAATTGGAGTGCATAACAAACGACAGTCTAGGTATTAATGAACTGTAAATGGACTGCCATTGGCCATTTTGAATCAGAGAATCATATGGTTTACTTTTCCAGAAAAGATACAATTCAAGAGGAATTGCTTTGCACAAGGCCTCTTTAAAGCATTGAACAGAAACTATCTAACTTTGAAGACTAAGGTGTAACAGTCCCAGGACACGGTCTTTTCAATGGTCTCACGTACATGAGAAAGTTGGATGTTAAATAAGGAAGACTGATGCACAACTATGGACTTGGTGAAGAATATTAAAAGTACTCTGTCCTGCCAAAGAACAAGCAGGTCTGTCTTGGAGGATGTTGTCTGTCAGTCAACATGCTCTGTAGTGGCATGGACGGCAAGACTTAAGTCTGAAAAATCCTGAACATGCGGAATGGAGTGGCAGCGGAAGGCCTTCGAAGAGATGGATTGACACAGTGGCTCAACGATGGGCTGCAGCATAAGAGCAATTGGGAGGATGGTGCAAGACTTGTGGGCATTTTGTCCTGTTGTGCAGGGGTTGCTATGACTCAGACCAGCACATTTCAACAGCACACGAGGATATGGAAGATTTTCCTAAGACAAAAAGCTCAAAAGCCATAAAAGAGAGAGACGTATTTGTTAGCGTAGAGAATTTTACTGTGCTATTAAGTTGAAACTTCTAAAGGTATATTGAAAGTGCATAAACATTTAGTCCTGGCAATCCCAAGATTGGTAATCCATCCTTTAGAAATAAACAAACCAGTACTTAAAGATTCATGTATTAGGTTATTAGTGTCATTTATAGTGGCAAAACACAGCAAACAATCTTGTAATTTATTCACTGGCCAATTGAAGAACAAATTATAGGAGAGCCATGTTAAGGAACATCACTTGTCTACGTTTATGAAAAACTACAGTGCATACCATACTGAGTGATCTACAACAACAAAAAGAGGCTGGGAGATGAGGTAGCATGATCTTATTTTGAAAAACAAAAGAATCCTATACCTGCTGTGGAAAAGGAGTGGCTATAAAGACATTAAAAAACCAAAGTAGAAAGGAGGTAATCTTTTGTCTACACATTAAATTATACATATGAACTTCAACTATCATCTTTGTGACCAGAAAAAATCTACAGGCCCCTTTCATCTGGAGGAAGGTTTCTTTTATCTTCTCTTGGAAGAAAGACTATGAAGACTAAGGAAAGTTTGTAGCTGGTCAAAAATCCACACTAGAACCAACAAGCACAGGGCTTAAGTTTAATTATTACTGGTCAAGTGGTTTCAGAGACTCCCCAGGGTATTTCGCTAGTTCAGTGACTAGCCTGAATTACAAAGAAAGATTTCAAGGCCCATACATGTAAGACATTTTAAGAGTAACTGCTAAATAAGAGTTTGATAAAGCAGCTTTAGAAGGCTTTCCTGATGGAATTATGTCACTGCACATGGTGTTATATGACAAATAAAATTATGACAATGGAATGTAAATGGGAACAAAATGTGGAATTGGAAACCCTAAATCCTAATACTTTTGAGTTTTAAATACAACAGAAAATTTTAGTACTTTCTCATAAGCCTTTTAAATAGCATACACATTGCTTAAAAAATACCCCGAGTAACTTTGGCTTTTATCTGAATTAAAAACATTGTTCTATAAACATTTTATAAGACAGTTCAATATATTGTTACTTACACAATGCCAGGAAAGTGTGCTTTGAATTCATCAAGACCAAGACTCTTCTCAGTAAATCTTTGTTCATAATATAGTTTTTTATGTGATATGTGTGATGTTCCACACAAAATGTGAGTAACTCTAAAATTAAGGCAAGTAGCTGTGCTGTTTGGTAATTATCTATAAGAGAAAGTTATCACATACAAATAAATATGATAATCCAGCTAAGTAGGCATGTGTATAAACAAAGGTTATATCCAACATTTTAGGCTAAAAGTACAACTTTTTTTTCCAGTTTCCCTATTCATTAGGAATACTATGCACTTCAAACTTTTCATTAGGTAGCCTTCTCTAAAAGAATGACAAATTATAATAAAAATAATATTCAAGACTCGTGTTTGTGTGAAATATTTAATAATTTTAAGTTAGAAAAATTCAATTGAAGTTTAATGACATGAAATAAAACCTAGTTGTATCGATCACATCAAGGTATTTTCTTTTTTTTTTTTCCTTTCATTTTTTAAATCATTTTATTGGGGGCCGGTACAACTCTCATCACAATCCATATATCCATCCATTGTGTCAAGCACATTTGTTGCCATCATCATTCTCAAAAACATTTTCTTTCTACTTGAACCCTTGGTATCAGCTCCTCATTTTCCCTTTCCCTTCCCACTCCCCTCCCTCAGGAACCCTTGATAATTTATAAATTATTATTATTTTGTCAGTATCACTGTCTGACGTCTCCCTTCACCCACTTTTCTGGTGTCCGTCCCCCAGGGAGGGGAGTTCTATTTAGATTCTTGTCATCGGCTCCTCTTCTACCCCACATCATGTTATTTTCAACGTCAGATTAGTATCATCCACAAGAAAAGCATACTGAACTCGATCTATGAACATCAGCCTTAAAGAATAGAAATAGTAACTGACACCACAGAGTTCCCTTCACTGTATTAAATCAACAGGAACACACATGGTGTAGATATTTTGTGGAATATGATGTTAGTGGGATTAAATTGGGCATTCTTTTAAATAACAGAATGATTACAGAATATATATGGTACAATTCTGATAATTTCAAAAATTTCAACTTTAAATACAAGTAGAGTTTTACTTGCTCTGGACCAGTTTGTAAAAAGTCAACAACATAGCCAATATTCGAACTAGGCTCTCACAATTGAGAACAATTTCTCTTATCAGCCCACAAATTTCATCTATAATTTTTTGTTTTACCTATTTATAAAACAATGATCTACAATGTTAATTAAATATATTGTTTTCACTGCCCAAAATTAATATACAACACTTGCCATTCTATCATTAACCAGCTCCATCTCTACATAGCCTCCTTGCTGTACAGCTGGTTGGCTGGGAGAAACGAGCTGTCTTAGATTTACGAAGGGCTCACAGAAACAGGATGCTAACTGAGCACAACACACACATTGTCAATATGTCCAGGACCACAATTGGTACGTATGCTCCAAAAAGAAACAAGAGTGTTTAGATCAGACTCTAAAACCTTATCTAAATTTAATATTGTCATTAGATTGGTTCCTAATGATCTTCGTCTTAGTTTACTATCGCTATCAATAAGAACAAGCTGTATCTGCAACTTTCAAATGTTTTTCCAACAGAGCATTAAGAAAACAGGGTAGAGATTTACAGAAAAACCAAAACCAAAATTCCAACTGGAATTTTTTTCTTTCCTATTAGAGAAAATGGAAAAATTTAAACAATAAAAATATAAATCTACTCTTGAATTTTGTTTTTATGTTGAAATTATGCTTTTCTTCGTCGTGTAAAAATGCACTATGCATTATACCGAGTAGTAAAAAAACTCATCATGTACTTTAATTCATAAGATATGAGCTGATACTTACCTGGACAAATTGTGTTGTTTCTGTTAGATCCCACTATATTATCTACTGGGAAAAAAAAAGTTTCATTAATAGTAGCTCACATTTCCCTGACATTTTACAATATAGAAAGCATATCTTCAATTACCCTCATAATGACCACGGAGAGTTAGTTGCTTCAATCATATATTTATCTGGAAACTGTTACCAAACTGAGTGTACATGTAGAATAATTGACAAGAATACAGCATAAAGATGCTAATATAAGTGAGACCACATCCAAAGATAAGGGCTGGAAGGAGAGAACGGTATCAGAGCTTAAAAGGGGAGCGCTCAATTTGCAGAAGAGAAGGCTGTGGATGACTGTGGAAGCCCCAGATCTAGTTGCAGGGTCCACAGAGGGCTGAATGCCTCCTGACTTCCTTCTGCAGAGTCCAGGGCTGCGAACAGCCTTGCTTCCGATGGAGAACACTGTCCAGTCGCTTACGGCAGATGTAGCGAGGTTAAAATGGAACACCTTATCAACTGATCTCCCTTTGACCCACTTTACAGCTGATTCAGTTTTGAATATCTTCTGCTTCTTTTTCAATTGGGCTTTATATATGTTTTGTCTGGTCATTGTTGTTTCTTTTGGTTTTGTTTGTGCTTTGTATGATTTTGTGTACATGAAATTCTGGATAAATAAATCTAGAGACAGGAACTGGATTAATAATTACCTAAGAGTACAGCATGGCTGGCAAGGTTGGGGAGAAAAGGGGCGGTAACAGCAATGACTACAAGAAGAACACGGTCTGAAACGGACTGTGATGGTGACGGCACAGCCTTTTTTAATATGGTTAACAATAAACTTGTATGGTATGTGAATTAAACACCAATCAACTTTAAAAAGAGATAAGGCTAATATATATTTGTGTTCTTATTTTCAAATAAAATACACGTAAGTTCTGATATCAAGGCACACGCCCACGAGCAAGTATAGGTATACTGGCACAGGAAAACAGTTCAAGAATATATATTGGAACATTGCTGGTAACAGTAAAACTCTACAAACAACTTAGATGTGCAATACAAAATAGCTAAACTCCAACAGACACAGACAAGAAAATATCATTCCGGAGTTAAAGTGACTAAAAATATAGGCAAAAGTATAAACAGTACCTCAAAAAACAGCTCTGCTCAAAATTACAACCAAGTACGGAGATGCCAGTGTGCCCCACCCACACATCTTTGACTTGACTAGTTTACTGACTGCTTCTCAGAGTCCTCTGTTTATACGAGTGAGCGTGGTAGCATGATCATGTGATTTACATAGCATAGACTAATGGAATTTAAGAGATCAGAAACATCTATGGTTAAGTTAAATATCACAGAATTCAAAACTGCCTAATTATACACATAACTCTGAAAACCTGAGGGGAATACTTAAAACCCTGATAGGATTCTTTATTCAGATTGTTTCAAAAATATTTTTTCAAAAAAATAAAACAGTATTTTTTCCAAAGTAATGCCAGAAAGTATAGCTGCACATTATAGGTTTAATGTGCACAGGAAAAATTACACAAAATGTAATCAACAAACATTAAAAAACAACAATTTTCCTGTGTATACAATATTGGCATAATGATTGTACATTTAGAATGGTTGAAAGAATTAAAAAAAAAACATTGTCTATTTTAACTTTAGCTAAACCAATCAACTTCAGAACCTGATGTGATGTGAAACAGTTTTTACTATATTGACAAATTATCCCATTACATGTTGGCTCCCTCCAAGATTCTAACGCAGTCAGATGCTGACAGTTTTGCCTCACCTCTACCCATTCTACTAATTTTGGAAGTCTCTTTCTTTCACCTTTTTGTCACACTTTCTGTATCATTTTTTTCAAAGGACACACACACACAGGCGGAAATCATGATTTTATATTGCAGCTGAAATTTTCAGTAGTAATTTCTCTGTCATAAAGGTAACAAACAGTCAGTTAAGTATATTGATATTTCACCCTTCTTTTAAAAGGAAAATCCTAAGGAGATAAAGATGAGACCTTACCTTTTTCACATTTGTCCTCTGAAGTGTTGGCCAAAAGTGGTGCTGTGAGGACATGCATACAATGGTTGTAGAAGAAGTTCAGAAATTCACTTTTTTCAGTTTTCTGCAATATACAGAATTGTAAAAATACTATTACCTTTGTAATTAACAATTTCAAAAACTAGCAGTATAGATCATACACAAACAACAGATGATTTAAGATACTGCCCAAGAATTTAAAAATTGGTTATATGCACCTCAATTTTATTTCTGTAGAATTGAAATATTTCAGGTTATAGATTAAACAAAAATTGAACAAGAAAAAGATCAAATTGTATTATAAAATATTTTCAAATAGTCGAAATAGTTTTCACATTTGTGATCTGAAATGCAACGAAGCAATCAAATAACAGAAAAAAACCACCACGCTACACAATGGCAATTTAAGTGCTCGAAATGTTTGCTCCAGGTTGCTGCTGTTGGCAGTGCCCTCAGGCCACTTCCGAACCACAGCAACGTATGCACAGCGAGCCGAGCGCTGGCTGCCCTGAGCCATTTCCACAACTGTCCCTGAGCTCGAGCCCACTGGTGCAGCCTTGACGGCCTTGCCTCTTCGGCTGTCCCTCTGCATCACCAAACATGACGTGCTTCTCAAGCAACTGGCCTCTTGACAACGTGTTCAAAGTATGTCAGAACCAGTCTCACCACCGCAGCCTCTGGGGGGACCCTGGCTGTCACTCTAAGACAGAGCCGCTAGTCGTTCTGGTAGTCCATGATACTTTCAATGTTTTTTTGGCAGCACAATTCAAATGTATTAATTCTTCTTCTGTTTTCTTTGTTCAGTTTCCAATTTTCCCATGCTTACAAGGCAGTTTAAAATACCATGGTATCGGTCAGGGGCACCTTAGTCCAGAAAGCACACTTCCTTGTTTCTCAACACTCCCAAAGAGCTCTTATGGAGATTGACCCGTAAAGAATACAAATAGGGATCTCTTCCAGTCAGTTGGACGGGTACCTGTCTTCCAAATTTCCAGGCGCAGACGAGCAAGTGCTGCCAGTGCTCCTTCAGCTGTCTGAAACATTTCGATGGGGATTTCATCACTTCCTGGAGTCTTGTTTTTGGTTAACGCTTTCAGGCTCTTGATTAGATGCTACCTCCTAAACGATGGAATCTTGACTAGTTCTTTTTGGTCCAGTGACCCTGTGTTTTCCTACATTCTTCGCTGAATACTTCCTGCATCACTCAAACGTTTACCCATAGAATTTTTCACTATTGGAAACTGAAGCTCATTTTTTCCTGGAGTTCGTTCAGTTTAAGATGTGGGAAAATGTTTCTCCCCTTTTGGTTTTTCATGCACAGGTCTTTGCATATTTCATTATAATATTTAGTTTGGTCTTCTCCAGCTGCCCTTTGAAATTTTCTATTCAGCTCTTTAATCATTTCTTCCATTTTCTTTAGCTACTCTACCATTAAGAGCAAGTTTTAGGGTCCCTTCTGACATCTACTTTAACCTTTTTTAGTCTCCTGTCTTTTTAATGACCTTTTGCTTTCTTGATGAATGGTGTTCTTCATGTCCTCCCACAGCTCATCAGGTCTTCTGTCGTTAGTGTTCAATGCATCCAATGTGTTCTTCAGATGTTCTTGAAATGCAGGTGGGGCAGACTCAAGGTCAAATTGGCTCTTGTGGACTTATTTTAATTTTCTTCAGCTTTAACCTGACGTTACGTATGAGCAATTGATGGTCTCTTCCAGCTTCTCCTTTGTTTACTCCCACAGGAGTAGGCATTTTGATTTCTGTGTGTTCCATCTGGAGGAAGTCCCTAAGTATAGTTGCTTTTTATGTTGTTGAAAAAAAGTATTCACTGTTTTTAAAAGTTCTACTACAAAATTATCTAAAACTGACTAAATAAAAATGTTTATCTCAGAGTAATTTCTTACATTATTAGTAGCCAGCATGTTCTCTGGATCAATTAGAGTTCGTAGAAGTCCCATTAATTGAACAGCACCTCCTAGCTCAGGATCAGTATCACAGATCATTTGTTCAATTATTACATTAATGAGGAGAATATCCTGAAAGAAAACATATGCCCGTTAGCTCTACTTCAGTTAACAGAATTCCCCCCGCCCGTCACAGTTTTTCAAAGTTCTATGAACACTAGAGTGGAAATCACCACCCTGCTAAAATGAGCCAAACAAAAAAAGCAGCGCACGAACAAGCTTACAATGCCATCCACACAGCAAAGCGGGAGACTTACCAGCAAGTCTTATTCTCGGGATGCCTGACAGATTTTGATTCTAAGCTTAAGCCTTAGGCACAAATCTAGAAGTTCACTAACAAGCCAGATCACACCCAAGTGCAGATTATCCTAGGCCCTAACTAGAAAATACTTCACAGCAAAAAACGAGAAAAATTACCTAGTATACAACTCTCCACAGGAGGTGAGTGGGAAAACACTGTGAAATATAATGATCTAATGTCAAATAAGGAGGCCTGGTGGTGCAGTGGTTGTGTGCCAGGCTATGATCCGCATGGTCGGCAGTTCGAAACGACCAGCAGCTCCTCGCGATAAAGACTGGGGTTCTACTCTTTTAAAGTTAGTCTCGGAAGCCCACAGGGTCTCGCTACGTGTCAGCACTGACTCCATGGCAGTGGGAGGTGGTGCTGTTGGGAAAGTGTTGGAAGTGCAAGGTTGGTGTTTCAAATCCACCAGCAACTCCAAGGGAAAAGGCGAGGCTATCTGCTTCCATAAAGATTTGAGTCCTGGGAAGCCTACATTGGTTCAGAACGACCTGAATTTGATTGGATGATAGTGAGTTTGGTTTTGGGTTGCGAAATGTCAAAGTATTACTTTAGTAAATGGTCTTGGATCTTGAAATAAAGTCCCACAGATAAAGAATTTGCCTACTACTTATATTGTTTAAATAGGAAAACTAAGCTTAAAATGTTAGAAAGTGACTGTCCACAAAGGAAAAAAAAAAACATTGACACCAACTCTGGATCTGAAAATGATTATTTTTGGCGACAGAAAAATGGCAGTGAAATGGAAATGAAATAAGGCACCGACTGCATGGCACGTTGGGAGAATGTCTTACGTTGGGAGAATTCTGCAGGAATAAAAAGCCTCTTTAGAAGGCGCTTTTGCAAATGTGTTGAAGAAAGCTGATGGTGCCCGGCTATCAAAAGAGATAGTGTCTGGGGTCTTAAAGGCTTGAAGGTGAACAAGCGGCCATCTAGCTCAGAAGCAAATAAGCCCACATGGAAGAAGCACACCGGCCAGTGCGATCACGAGGTGCCCAAGGGACCAGGTATAAGGCATCATGCAAAAAAAAAAAGATATAAGTGTGTGTATGTATGTGTATATATGTGTATATGTATATATGTAGGTGTATATATGTATATATATATCATATTAAATGAAGGGGGAAGTGCAGAGTGGAGACCCAAGGCCCAAGTGTCGGCCAATGGAGATCCCCTCATAGAGGGGTTTAGGAGAGGAGATGGGTTAATTAGGGTGTGAGGCAGTATCGATGAAGAACACAGCTTTCCCCCAGATCCTGGATGCTTCCTCCCCCCAACTACCATGATCCGAATTCTACCTTGCAGGGCTGGATAGGACAGAGGCTGTACACTGGTACATATGAGGGTTGGAGGTACAGGGAATCCAGGGTGGATGATACCTTCAGGACCAAGGGTGTGAGGGACGATGCTGGGAGAGTGGAGGGTGAGTGGGTTGGAAAGGGGGAACTGATTACAAGGATCCACATGTGACCTCTTCCCTGGGAGAGGGACAGCAGAGAAGGGGGGAAGGGAGACTCCAGATAGGGCAAGATATGACAAAATAACGATGTATAAATTACCAAGGGCATATGAGGGAGGGGGGAATGGGGAGGGAGGGGGGGAAAAAAAAGAGGACCTGATGCAAGGGGCTTAAGTGGAGAGCAAATGCCTTGAGAATGATTGGGGCAGGGAATGTATGGATGTGCTTTATACAATTGATGTATGTATATGTATGAACTGTGAAAAGAATTGTATCAGCCCCAATAAATTGTTAAAAAAAAAGAAGGCGCTTTTGTTACAGTTTATGTTGATCACTCCTAAACTTAATGTACTTCTTTCTCCACACACACCAATCTCCTGAGAAGCTTATTTAGGATCTGAAATGTAGTCACAGTTAACAATGCTGAGAGAAGGAACTGAGGCTTTTGAAGACAATGGATAATATTTGAACCAGTTAGGCTAATTAGGGCTATATGCCTTATGACGCTTTGGTGGCAGAGTGCAATACATATTGAATTGCTGGCTTCAAAATCAGTGGCTTGAACCCACCAGTCACTCCGAGGGATAAAAACGAGGCTATCTGCTTCCACAGAGATTTAAAGTCTCAGAAACCCAAAGGAGCAGTTCTACAGTCCTATCGGGCCGCTAGGAGTCTGAACTGCTTAGACGGCAGTGGGTTTGCTTTTGTGTGTCTGTCCCTATGCTCCTTCGAAACGAGTATGGAAAGACTTCGTCTCATACATGTTGGACATGTCCCTGGAGAAGTCTAGCTCTCATGCTTGGTGTACAGGAGCGGATCAGTGAAAAAGAGGTAGACTCTTGACTAGACAGACTGACAGACCCGCTACAACAACGGCTTGAATACACAGAGATTGTGAGCACAGCATAGGACGGGTAGCTTTTCATTCTGTTGCACATCCACAAGATGACTTGACTGTGCTAGAACCAATGACACGGCACCTGACGACACTTGGCAAGGAAGGAGTCCTGATGACACTGGTTAAGGCCGTTGGCTGCTAACCAAAAGGACAGCAGTTCAAACAGAGCAGGCCTTCCACATGAACAGACGGAGCAGACAGGTCAATAGAGATGACAACAGACCAGGCCTTCCACATGAACAGACGGGGCAGACAGGTCAATAAAGATGACAGCATTGTAAACTCTAGGGGAAGTTCCACTTTACGGAACAAGAGTTATAAGCTGGAATCTACTCGATGGCAATGTTTTGATATTTTTTGGCATCTTACTTGGTGAAACTACTGAGCTGGGCTTTCTGATGTATGCAGCCAAACCTCTCTTAAACAATACAGTCACTTCTATTTCCCTTTATTCCTTTCTTGTTTCTTACCAGGACACACTTCTCTTTCTCCATGCAGCACTTCTATTTTCCTAAAATAGAGACCTGATCAAGATATATTTTGCTACAAGGGTGAACAGGTATGAGATAGAAGGTCCAATCCTCAGATGGGTAATGTAAGTGTTCAATCCTCGAGGCCTGTGCTGCCTAATATGATAGCTGTTCATCACAGATGTTCAATTCAGGCAAATTGCCCACATTTTAAAGTGTTTAACTGCTGAAAGAAGCAACGAATGATTACCATCTTGGGCAAGAGGAAAAGAGTATTTGTTAAAATTCATAGAGAAGATGAAGTCTACCGAATGGCGCTGCTCTAGCTTATTATCATAGCTTCACTGTAGCAGAAAGGTACGGGAAAAGGAGTCATACAAACAAGAAAGGAACAAAACAGAAAAGGACAGTGATGAAAATGCACAATAATCGGCATGCCACCTGCCCCACGCACGATACACAGATGTCGGAGTATGTGGCTTCCAACCTCCACTTCTGTCTACTGACTTATAATGTTCTGAGTCTTTTGCTAATAAGACAGGAATAATGATGAAATATGTAAAATACATGAGTCCACAAAGTATCCACTCCCAAATCAGGACCTGTCACTGTCACAGTAAGATTTCCTTTAAAAATATATAGCAGGGGCAAGGAATGTATGGATGTGCTTTATACAATTGATGTATGTATATGTATGGATTGTGATAAGAGTTGTATGAGTCCCTAATAAAATGTAAAAAAAGAAAAGAGGAGAAAAAAATGATTAGGGCAAAGAATGTACAGATGTGCTTTATACAATTGATGGATGTATATGCATGGACTGTGATAAGAGTTGTATGAGCCCCTAATAAATTGTTTTAAAAAAATATAGCAAAGCTTCTTATGTACAACCAAGTATCTCATAAGATTTGGTTCCACAGATTGGAGTTTTAAAGGGCATGGTTTCATGGGACACTCCAGTTAACTGGCCTAATAAAAGTGCTTTGTGCATTTCTATGTCCTTGTTTGTTGTGTAGTGCTGGAGGTAAAAACAAACAAGCAAACAAACCACAAAACAACACCCCCAACACTTGTTTAGACCAGAGGAAAGAACTGAACTCAGGCCTAAACCCTAAGCGTCGTTTGCAGGTTATGTAGGACAGTGAAAGCCCATTGTCTATTTGCAAATGGCCCCCTGGGGTTTAGGCCTGCACAGGATTCCCTGGGACCTTTGACCATGGGTGCGGAAAGCCTTCTGCAAAGCCTTCTGCGTTATCAGAAAGTGAATGAACTAATCCAGATAGTTAGGTTAAATCTCAACACATGATCATTTCCCCCCCTTTTGGCCCACTTCTAACAATCTAGTTTTTATTTTCTGCTTTTGATGTTTTTCTGTGTTTTAGCTTGCTATCGATGCTGGGGTTTTGATCTGATTTTCTTTAATGAGTACAAAAATAAAGAAAACGTTCTAAAATTGATTGTGGTGTTGACTGCCCATCCCTTAATATATTCAAACCACTGAACTGCATCGTATGTGAACTACATGCCAATAAAACTGCTGAAAGCAAAACACAACACTTGGATGTGGCCACCCCAGGCACAACGACTGGTTTCTAGTCAGCACGAGCAACAGAGAGCAGAGGAGAGTGGGGAAGAGCAGGAAGCTGAACAGGGTGGGTCTCCTGGATCAAGTCGAAGCCACTCCTTTGCCAGGATGAGCAAAGACAATTGGATGATGCTTGGTTACCAGTACTGAACATTTTGATTAAAGATTTTATAAAGAATCAGATCCAATGTGGAAAATACATAATAGAATTTTAAATACTCATGGACCTATACTTTCTGGAGTCATAGAGGCTTGATGAAAACCCAAATCTATTGCCCTGAGATAATCTTTAAGCCCTAAAGCAAAAATCCTCCTGAAGCTCTAAAACCAAACAATAGTCCATAGATTAGTAAAGATTGTCTGCCTTGCCTGCTGTGCTCTTTTAAAAACTACAGGTGATCAACTCGATGAGGGCAACAGGCAGATCAGCGAGGAAACATAAACGCGTAGTGAGTTATAGCAATAAAGGGCTCACCAAGAGGGGTGGGGGCTGTACTGGGATATACAATTAACGCCGCTGAATCTCTACATGCGGAAAACTTTCATTTGTCTATGTTCTGCTGCGTATGTTCTCAACAACAAAAAATACATTAAAAAGACATAACCCATCAAGCCAGACTTCTAATTTTGGAAAGATGTTGTGACCAGAACTGGATTTACCCTTTTATCTGAAACAATCCCCAAATGAACAAAATATATGAGACTATGGCTGTCCAGGCACTGTACATCAGCCAAGTCAAGAAACAAAGAAGTCTCTGATGCATGCTAATTTCCACTCTTAAAGCAGCATGGAGCAGCAAGATAGTCTTACCTTGGAGGCACTCAGCTCAACACACAATTAAACATGGGTCTACTCAACGCATCATCAAATCTACTCAAAAGTAATGAGAACATGCTTTCAGAACAATGACCAAATAATTCCTAAGTAATATAATTGATAGTTGAGCATCATAACCAAGAAGTCAGCTGTTTACAAGACCTGCCGCGTCGAGGACTAACAAAACCAAAAGACCCAAGGGCTCCAATCACAGTTTTGCCAACAGCTAAGTGACCTTACGGATCTTCCACACCTACCCCGAGTTCTCCACAAGATCAGTAAGATGCAGACATTCTCCCAAATGTCAACCTACCTTACGGAAGTGTCCGCTGGTTTTCTTTTTTACTGGCACTGAACAAATGCACTCTAAGTACAAATCCACTCTTTCTTTCAACTTGCTTTTCTGACTTCACCCAGGCTACAAAACCCACGTGCAGTTTTAGCAGAACGACGAAGATCTACAGCTGAGTGTACTGGAAAGCACCTAGGCTGTTAAACATGGCTTGTTTGTAACCTTGGTTTATTTAGAACAAGGCTGAACATCACTGCTTTATAGAACGGCCACGTAAATTAATACTCTTAACAGGTCTTAATAACCTCCTTCTTTAACGTCTGTTTATTCCTGTGGTGTCCTATTTTGCTTTTTAAAATTGCCGCTGTAGGTTCT
The DNA here is from genome assembly GCF_050624435.1 of Tenrec ecaudatus. NCBI lineage: Eukaryota > Metazoa > Chordata > Mammalia > Afrosoricida > Tenrecidae > Tenrec > Tenrec ecaudatus. The sequence continues at coordinate 1,914,583 of NC_134546.1, forward strand.
TTCAATTATCACCTTTGATTCAGAACTCGTTTTTAAATGTCACTGTTTACCTGCTCTGTGAACGAGTCTAAACCAGGGGTCAACAAACTACAAAACCACCTAGCTGACTGCTTACTATTATAAATAATGCTTTACAGTGAGTTTTATTGGACCACAGTCACATCATTCATTTCCAAACTATTTACGGCCAGCTCATGGTGCAATGGTTAAGAAGCTGTCTCCACAAAGCCATACTTATTATCTGTCCCAGTAAGAAATGCTGGTGTACCTTTCATCTAACTAGCGTCACTCAAGTGACTGCAGTCACAGAACTTGGGAGATGGTTGATGTAGTCTGAGTAGTCCTGATCCAAAGTTTTAGAGAAAATGATGCTCCTGTTTGGCTTCATCACACCCTAACCTCGTACCTTTAAGAAAAAATGCATGCATTTTTATTCTTATGGTACATTTAGGTAGATTGAAGAACTTTCTAATATTGCCCAAAATAATGCTACTTACTTGCATACTGTTTAAGAAGTTTTATGCACTTATAAATGAAACTCAGTATCAGCAAGTTCCATGAAACCAGACCAGGGGTTGACTGTGGAAAAGACCATCAATAGCTCATATTTAAGTTCAGGATGAAGCAGAAGAAAATTAAAACAAGTCCACAAAAGCTAAAATACAACCTTGATTTTCTCCCATCGGAATTTTGAGAACATGTCAGGTACAGACCTAATAAACTGGACACTAAGGACAGAAGCCCTGATGAGCTGTGGGAGGACAGCAAGACCATCACTCACAGGGAAAGCAAAAGGTCAGTAACGAGACGGGAAGGAAAGGCACTATCAAAGTGGATGTCCGAAGAGAACCTGAAACTCGTGGAAGAACTGATGAAGCCAAGGAGCTGAATAGACCATTTCAAAGGGCAGCTGGAGAAGACAAAGCCAAATATTATAATGAAATGTTCAAAAAAGAAATTAAAAAAAAGAAATGTTCAACGACCTACAACTAGAGAACCAAAAGGGAAGAAGATGCGGAGCACATCTGAAAGTCTAAGGACTCAATAAAAAAAATGCAAACATCTGGAATCCAGGATAGATAAACCCCTCAGGATCAATAATGGGAGTAGCAATACCATGAGGGTAGGGGCACTGGGGGGAGGAAGAGGCACCGAGCGCAATGACCAGCATATAACCACCACCACCACCACCACCCCCCCCCGACCCAAGGGAGATGAACAACAGAACATGGGTGAAAGCAAACAGTAGAAAGTATGATATGAAAATAATAATAATAATAATGTATCCAGGGGGTCACAAGAGTGGGAGGGTGGGGGGGGGGTAGGGAAAAAGAGAAGCTGATACTAAGGGTTCAAATAGAAAGAAAATGTTTGGAAATGATGATGGCAACATTTGTACAAATATGCTTGATACAATTGATAATGGATTATTATAAGAGGTGTAAGAGCCCCCCAATTAAAAAAAACAACAAAAAAAACCTCAAGCCACAAGTTGCAATCCTGAAAGATTCTGTAGGCAAAATACTGAAGGGATGGAGGACACATCAAGAGGATATGGAAGGAATACATAGAATCACTGTGCCAAGACGCTACCATTTCAGAAGGTAGTACATGAGCAAGAACCAATAGTGCTGAAGGAAGAAGTCTGAGCTGCACGAATGCATTAGCTGAAAACAGGCTCCAGGAATTGATGGACTACCCACTGATTGTTTCAAAAAGCTGAAGCAGCACTGGCAACACTCATTCATCTGTATCAGTACATCCGGAAGACAGCTGCTTGGCCAACCGACTCAACGAGATCCATATTTGTGTGCACTCCAGAGAAAGGTGATCCTACCGAATGCCCAAATCACAGGAGACCACTGATAGTGCACTCAAGTAAAATTGCAGTAGTATACTGACAGGGAACTGCCAGAGGTTAAGGCTGGATTCAGAAGAGGACATTGACCAAGGGATATCATTGCTGATGTCAGATGGATCTTGGTTCAAAGCAGAGACTACCAGAAAGATGTTTACTTGTGTTTCACTGACGATGCCAAGGCATTCAACCGTGTGGACCATCATCAACCGTGTGGACCATCATCAACCGTGTGGGCCATCATCAACCGTGTGGACCATCATCAACCATGGATGACCTTGGGAAGAATGAAAATTCCACAACACTTCATTGTGCTCATGTGGAACCTGTACATGGATCAAGGGACGATTGTGTAAAGAGAACAAGGAAATACTTCCTACGTGGTTTAAAATCAGGGAAAGTGTGTGTCAGGGTGGTATCTTCTCACCAGACTTGCTCAATCTGTATGCTGCGCAAAGCAGCAGGGAAGCTGGATTATATGAAGAGGATTGTAGCATCAGGATTGGAGGAGAGTTTATGCGTATGAAGATGATACCACTTTGCTTGTGGAAAGTGAGGAGGAACTGAAGCACTTGCTGATGAAGATCAAGGACTGTAGAATTAGGGGGGAAAGTTGATGTTTATGAAATTTGTTTTGCAGCAACATTAATGCTCACTACAAATTGACAATAGCAATACTTCCTTCAGCCCATTATGTTAGAGAAGAGCAATAATCGTTCCTTAAATCCATCGAAGAATTTAATGTAAAATGGCAGTGCAGTTGGAACATAGAAGGCTTGCGTTTATCTTTAAAAGCAGGGAGACTTTTAGACACATTAAAGTTAGGGAAACAAAAAGAGCCACTGTTGAGGTGACTCAGACTCCTGGTGATGCTCTGTGTAAAAGCAGAACTGGGCCCCCAGGGTTTCAATGGTTGAATTCTCACAAGGTGATGTACTGACGACAGTACAGTCATTCCCAGGCACCCATCACTTAACTTCATTAGGTATTTGCTTGTAGTCAATATTATTTAATCTCTTATTTCCAAACAAGCATTCCTAGCCTCTAAATAAACCAAATGCTATGATCATATATAAAAATTTAACATATCTATTTAAGTGAAAAATATCAACTAACATATGAACTTAGTAATAGCTGTAGTACTTATCTCCTTTCTAAAGTTTTAATGAATGTTTCAAAGGCCATTAAAACAAAAAATGCATATTGAATGTGGAATTAAGAAAATGAGCGGCCCTCTAGCTCAGAAGCAATAAAGCCCACATGGAAGAAGCACACCAGCCGGTGCGATCATGAGGTGCCAGAGGGATCAGGTATAAGGCACCATGTAAAAAAAATAAAATAAAAAAGGATATATGTATATGTGTGTGTGTGTGTGTGTATACCATAGTGAATGAAGGGGGAGGTGCAGTGTGGAGACCCGAGGCCCAAATGTCGACCACTGGAGATCCCCTCATAGAGGGGTTTAGGAGAGGAGATGGGTCAGTCAGGGTGCGGTGTAGTACCGATGAAGAACACAGCTTTACCCCAGATCCTGGATGCTTCCTCCCCCCAACTACCATGATCCGAATTCTACCTTGCAGGACTGGATAGGACAGAGGTTGTACACTGGTGCATATGGGAGCTGGAGGCACAGGGAACCCAGGGTGGATGACACCTTCAGGACCAAGGGTGTGAGGGGCGATGCTGGGAGAGTGGAGGGTGAGTGGGCTGGAAAGGGGGAACTGATTACAAGGATCCACATGTGACCTCCTCCCAGGGAGATGGATGACAGAGAAGGGGGGAAGGGAGACTCCGGATAGGGCAAGATATGACAAAATAACAATCTGTGGATTATCAAGGGCTCATGAAGGAGGGGGGAGCGGGGAGGGAGGGGAAAAAAAAGAGGACTTGATGCGGAGGGCTTAAGTGGAGAGCAAATGCTTTGAGAGTGATTAGGGCAAAGAATGTATGGATGTGCTTTATACAACTGATGTATGTATATGTGTGGATTGTGATAAGAGTTGTATGAGCCCCTAATAAAATGTTTAGAAAAGGAAAAAAAAAGAAAATGATACCAGTTACTGCTAAATCTACCCTTCTTACTTAGAGAGAACCAATGACTATAATTAAAAATGTCAATTATTTCCTTGTGCCTCAGTATACTTTGAATATTATAGTTGACACCCCCCAAATCAACTCTGCTCCATGATACTAGAAAGAAACTTTGAATGCCATGCATTCATTTCGACAGGACATTATATATTACCTACAAATGTGATGCTTATTTCCCTTTTGTCCTCTTAAAAGTACCACCACCAACTAAATATAGGAGAACTGAGCACGCAGATTCTCATTTATAAAAATGAATTTGTAACTTATTCGATGGCAGTGAATTTGGGCTAGGGGTTTATGGGAAAATTCTGGAGAAAGTAGTCTACTCATGTTAGTCTGATGTGTTAATATGACAGGCAAGGTTCGGCCCTTTGTGAATGAATGTTATTAGAAATTTTCCCCTCAATGTAGAGTACTCAGTAATTTCAGAATCTGAACAATTCAACAACTCATGGATTGTGGCTTGAAACTGGTCTATAGGTGTATAAATTCCATTTTCACAAGTTATGTTAAATTCTATACCACTTGGACAAATTAACGCTATCATCAATAGAATTACCTTTTATCCCAGGGAGAAAATTGACGAGGTTCTCTATCATGAAATGATAATTAGGGCTCTAAAGTGAACCAGAAAGGTACATACACCACAGACAAATGAATGGATTATGGGCTGGCACCTAACTCTAGCCCCAACCCATTAACAATTAGTTCTTATGACACGACCCTATTCAATGCCTGCCCTCATGAAGAAATCACTGAACTCATGGGTGTTGCAGTACCTATGGGTACTACAGCAAAGTGTGGTACAGAAAGAAGATGGTGCCTGTCTATCAAAAAGAATAGTGTCTAGGGTCTCAGAGGCATGTAGTCAAATAAGCAAACATCTAAGTGAGGCGTCAACTAAATCTACATAGAAGAAGAAACCGATTATGGCTTATCTTAATTAAACAATAATTGCTTCCCTAGGTCTTATCCATCAATTAAATAAAAACCAAAAAATGTGTTAATTTCAAAGTTACTTTTTTTGTCAAAGATGGCGCTAAGATAAAGCAATCAGTTGTGGGAGTATAAAATGATTAACAAAGTAGGTTGCTCATTTCTTTCTTTCAAACCATATTTAGCATCACTTGGGTTTTAAAATATCACTCAAAAATACAGTTTATATTTTATTATGTTAAAATACAATAAAGCATACTTCCTAAACTGTTGCATTGGACCCAATAATTCTAAAATAAAACTGCTTTAAAAATACTGGGAATACTTAAAGATAGAAAATGAAAATCTAAGAAAACATTACCAGATTAAATACAAAAACATAAATAACTGCACTTTAAAATTCAATAGGAACTCATGCATGGATCAAATTAAAACCAGGAAGGTGCATAATTGTAACTCCTTAAAGAAGAAACATTAGACTCATACTTAAATCTTCATTTCCAGACACATACACACAAAAATGAAAATTTGAACAACTTCTTAAATTATACAGTACTAGGTGAAGGACGAAGAGCCCTGGGGGGTAGTGGGTTACATGTTGGGCTGCTAATCACAAGGTCAGAAGCTCAAAACCACCAGCTGCTAATGCATGAAAAAGATGATGTTTTCTACTCCCATAAAGTTACAGCCTGCGATGAAACATACAACTTTCCTCTAAGTTTCTAAATGCTTCCTCCCACGCCACTATCACGATCCTAATTCTACTTTACAAATCTGACTAGACCAGAGGATGTACACTGGTACAGATAGGAACTGGAAACACAGGGAATCCAGGACGGATGATCCCTTCAGGACCAGTGCTGAGAGGGATGATTCCAGGAGGGTGGAGGGTGGGGTGCAAAGGGGGAACCGATTACAAGGCTCTACATATAACCTCCTCTCTGGAGGATGGATAACAAAAAAGTGGGTGAAGAGAGACGTCCAACAGTGTAAGATATGACAAAATAATAATAATTTATAAATTATCAAGGATTCATGAGGGAGGGGGAAAAATGAGGAGCTGATACCAAGAGCTCAAAGTACAAAGCAAATGTTTTGAGATGATGGCAACAAATGTACAAATGTGCTTGACCCAATGGATATATGCATGGATTGTGATACGAGTTGTACGAGCCCCCAATAAAATGATTAAAGAAAAACAAAGTTACAGCCTGGGACACTCATGGGGCTTGGGAGGCGACGGTATGACTGTTCTACCATGTCTAACAGGGATGAGTCAGAACTGACTAATGTCAGTGAGAGGTAAAAATCTCCTATGGGCTTGAAATTAATTTTATTGGTACTTTTAAAAAATTAAATCATTGTTATTAGGGGCTTATACAACTCTTATCACAATCCATACATATATCAATTGTGTCAAACACATTTGTACATTCTTTGCCTTCATCATTCTCAAAACATTTGCTCTCTACTAAGCCCCTGGCACCAGATCCTCATTTTCCCCCCTCCCCTCATGAACCCTTGATAATTTATAAATTATTATTTTGTCATATCTTACACTGTCTAACATCTCCCTTCACCCACTTTTCTGTTGTCCATCCCCCATGCAGGAGGTTATATGTAGATCTTTGTAATTGGTTCCCCCTTTCCATCCCACCCTCCCTCCAGCCTCCTGGTATTGCCACTCTCACCACTGCTTCTGAAGTTATTGATACTTTAAATCTGTTTTAAAATCCAAATATAAAAATCTGATCCAGTGATAATTTTTACTTCAACACTAGTGAAAATCAAAAACAATAATAATTAAAGTTAATTGGCAGATAATATAAACCTTTCAAAATTACATCCAACATGAAACCTATTTCTTTTTTTTAAGGAATAAAGTAGTTATTAATGCCTTTTCTTCCCATTAGTTTGCAAGCACTCTGCCAAAGGTAGCGCATAAATAGCTGCGGCCTGAAAACTTACGTCCTCACTCTGCGGGGCTTCTTGCATCACAAACTCTCGAACCATGGATGGACTAAATTCTACTAGATAAGAAAAGATATCTGTAGCTGCTGATCTGACTTGCAAATCATCCATACCCTAAGGAATGAAAAGGAACGATTAGGGTTCTTAGAGAATGGTCAAACAACACATAAAAAGAGCAAGTTACTCTTGTATTCCCACTTCCTTGCTCGAATCGACAGCCTTTTAAAGCTTCCCTTTCAGGAAGTACATGAAATTCAAATTATTTTCATAAAAACACTGAGCTGTATTTACCTTTTCCACCCCTCATTTTATCAATAGTACAGTGGGGATACTAACAGGGTAAATGACGCGTGACATGATAACCAGCTCAAAGTAAAAGTTGCTACAAGAATCTGGATACCATCTACTAAAGCAAATGTGAAAGAGAGATGGAAATGTAAACTTAAAAAAATTTAAATAGTTTTCATCAAATTTGTTTTGTAAAATTAGTTTTTCATAGAAGTGATCTTCTTTATGTTAACATATAATAGGTTTATTCTTAAAATTTTTCAATGAAGTTTTCGGTTTCAATTTTACATACAGTCAGTATCTATGGATAAAATTCATTTAAGTTTGAAAAGCACTCCCCTACCACTGCTTTGAACCTTGGTTAATCTGTTCTATGTATCTCTGGTCTCAGAAGTACAGACACTTCACTGGTTTCTGGTGGAGCACATTAACGCTCTACTGCTCCAGAAGAGGCAATCGTTTTGCAGAGACATGTAGTTTTTATTCACTTGAAGCTGTATTACATGCAGAATCCACTGCTGACACATCAAATCTGGCTCACAGCAACCTTTACACAAGAGAACTGCCCTACAGGGTTTCCAAGACCGTATGTCAACTTTTACTGAAGCGGAATGTGGCTGATCTTTGTTCCTCAGTGCAATTGGTAGGACCGAACCACTGCTCTTTTGGTTAGCAGCTGCACACTTCACCATCTGCACCACCAAAATTATAAATTGAAGCTAATGACTATGTAGAAACTAAAAACATTCTTATAGTAACTCACTATTAGATGAATAACCTGTATTTAAAATTTTAATACACGATACTAAAACATTGTCCTACCACCAAAATCTAAGTTTCACAAGTTCAAAAATGAGGAAAAAAAAAGTATAGTTACCATTACAATTTCAAGAGCTGGAAGAATTCCCAATTTTGCCAATGTTTTAAAAAATGCATCCCTGTTTTGAGGTTGTAATGTCTGAGAAAATGCACAGAATTCCTTGAAAAAATTTACCTGTAATGTTAGAATTTAGAGTGAGAAGTTGACAAGCAGAACATAAATAACCTCGGAGCACACTGTGGCATGAGATGTTCCACAGTGTGGAAATATGGTGAACGTAAGCAATGGTCAGCAAACTTTTGAGACAGAAGAGCCAATTCTGTCCCTCACAACAATTTAAAACTTGAAAGCCATAAACATATTGTTACAAACAAATGAAATCCCCATCATGTGAATAATTTCCTTTTAATTAAAGAACACACTAAAAGCCAGTGCCCCATTAAAGGTAAACTTCAGATTGTTCCTTAATCAATGACCAATTAACACACTATAGAAATTACACAGGGTAAAATAGGAAGAATTAAAATGTATTGCTACACAGGTGGGTGTATTCCTAAGAGAATCCACTTAAGCATGTCTTGTCTCAGTCTCTATGGTGCCTTCAAAAGTAAAAGGTGCAATAAAAACAGCAGCTTCAAAGGGTTTCTACTGAGTCTCTTAAATGTAAGGTAGAAAGGTTGGTTCAGGATGTTTTAGGATTCCAAAGGGGTAGCCATCATAGATGACCTCAAAGAACAATGGACTATGAAGGGAGCTTGCTAGGAACAAGTCTGAAGAAAATGGAACACTGTCTTGTTAAGAAAATGGCCAGGAAAGTTAAGTCAAGGAATTCTTTCCCAACACAACAATGTACCTGGCTCCTTCTTCAGGAGCAGCAAGGGGGCCCTAGGAGTTCGTCACTGGCAACCTTATCCCCATCTATCCTCCTGCCCTAAGCCTGGCCCTGCAAACTTGTTTCCCAAAACTTCAAGAAATTAAAAAAAGAGCACAATTTAAGTCCATTGAGGATGCCAAAATTGCCATTTTAAGGTGATGTATATCGAAGGGCAAAGAATTCTTTGGAGAAGGGTTGAAGACATGGAAGTAGAGGTGCCAACAGCTGGTGAAACAGTCTATAAAATTCATGTTCTACATCCTAGTATGGTAAGCAGCAACTGGGATCTTCAAAGTTGGTGTGTGGCCATCTTAGATACAAGTATTGATCTCTACTAGTCTGCATCAAAAGAGAAAGGAGGAACCAACCCAAAGATTCAAACCAGATAGTAGTCTAGAGGACAAGTGGCACATGGTCTTATGTATCCTGAGATTGGTAGAGCCAAATGGTGTCTGGCTACCACAGCTGCTCTAATTGGGGATCTGAGGATGTGGATCCTGACAGAAGGGCAGGAAATTGCAGAATATTATCTGCCCCCCCACCCCACATACACACAAAAAAAGAAAGCCTTATAGGGGCTGGTAGAAACTAGAGAACCCATGAGACTGACACCCTATTATCCTTTATATGTTGAACAGAAACTATTCCCAGAGGTCACTTTTCAGAAAATTAACCGATTGGCTCATAAAATATACATTATCATCTGTGAGTGCTATGCTCCTTAAAAATAAATAAAAGTATAAAGACTCAAGATGGAGGGTAGCTGAAGAAACCATAGTTTCACCATCTTATATTTTTGTTTAATAAGATTCTGACTGACTCTTGCCATGTTCATATGCATAGAGCATGTAATAAAACCACACATGGGACAGTTATGGAAACTTCCTATACATGCCCGACACCTGGAGAGTGGCGCTAAGGGTTTAAAAGCTTAACGCAGTCCTGCAATATAACTCAGTAAAATGACAGAACAGAGCTCGTGAAGTGAGTCTTTACAGCTTGTGAGTGGTCATCTACGAACCATTTATGTTCTCTACTCGTCCGATCTCAATGAGAAAGCTGAAAACCTAAGACTGAAAGAAGGCCGTCTACAGAAATAAAAGTCTACATGAACCACAGGCCCATCTACCCTGAGAGGGGAAGAATTTGATGATGCTCAGGCAATACCACCATTCATTCTGATGAGGCCTATGACTGGTGGATCCTGATAGCATGAGAGAAAATTGTAAACAGAACTCAAAATTATTAAAAAACAAACAAACATCTTGACTGGCTAAAACTAGAGGACTTCTCAAGGCGATTTTCTGACACATTCTTTAAACTCTTGATCAAAATCATTCCTGGAGGTCATCTTTTCACTAAATAACAGACTGGCTCATTAACAATACCACCTGTGGGTAATGAATTCCTTAAAAATCATCGACATAAAACCAATAGTTAAACATCACTTTAAGCATGTCCCCAAACTTATTTGGCCTCCCACTCCCTTTCCAGAAAATACACGTGCGTACGCGGGCACAAACACATCAGGGCCTTCCTGACAATTAACAATGTTTGTGCAATACCCTTTTATCTAGGATAAAGAGTAGGTATCGACTTTTGCAGCCCCACCTGAATTATTCCAGAACCCCAGGCAGTGTTTTCACACACTCTGGGAAGTACTTAGATGAAGAGGGAGAAGGACAAGGAAATTATAGTATCAGAACTATAGAAAGTGCTAAATAACCTAACTTGCTGTGTAAACTTTTACCACACACACACACACACACACACACACACGCACAGCTGTGCAGGTCAAAACTTTATTCTTAGCTTTCAAGAGTAACTTACCAATTCACGCCGTTTATCATCATCTGTAGCCTCATCTGTTAATTGTGCAAAAATTTCAGACAAAAACTTTTCATCTTCCTGCATGAAAAGAATATGAAACATTCATGAAAGCATAGATTGTGTTCCTTTACTAAATATACTGTACAAATTATGACATGCTAATTGTACAATTAATTAAACTCAATAGAATTTTAATTATTACAGCTAAGATTTCAGGGTATTTTTATCCCACTTAAATAAATCTCAACTATAAAATACTCTTTGAAAAGCAAGAACAGGCTAGAGGTCATGCATAAAAAGTAATTTACCGTAAGTCTGTGACATGACTACACTCTAGAGTTAAACAAAACGGAAACAAATTTGAATAACTCCTTGTTATTCAATTAGACAAACAGAAGAGTCACCAGAGGTGGTACAGTTCAGAATTAAAGGAAGCCAAACTCTAGCAACAGATTGCTCACAAAATGCAAGAACTCATGAATTAACCATATCTAGGGCCATTTGGAGCAGCATCTTACATGTTCCGTGGGACCCCCTGCACTTAAGTAAATGATCAGATATCCCAGTAACTGCTCTTCACGTATATGACTGAAGTATTGAGAGATCAAAAAAGCCTGTGAACTAGTTGCAGTTACGTGGACCCAGACTCCAGAGGGGAACCACAGGGTTTCCAAGACTTTATAGATGCAGATGCCACATCTTCCTCACACAGCGTCACAAGGCGACTCAAACAGCCGAACTTTTGGATAGCAGCTAAGTGTTTAATAAGTGTTAATTACCCAAAGCATTGTTTAAAAGAGACAGAAAATGCACACATATTCTTTTAATTTTTTAATGTAAATGGTGTGTGTCTAAAACCAGAGGGATCGACATTAAAATGTTAATTGTGGTTATCTCTGGGTAATGAATTAAGATTTTCATTGTTGCTTACCAAGTTTCTTAGTTTCTACAAAGAGCCTGGACTAGAAAAAGGATAAAACTGACAAAAATATTAAAATTCACTTTAAAATTTCCCTCAAAACCTATCAAAATTGTTAAGTGCATTAAAGCTTCATTACCATCAAAATTCACTTTTATCAACGACAATTTCCAATTCCAATTAAGGAAGCACAATCTATAAAGGCTTGTCTAGTAACATCTGTATGTTTGATAATAAAATCAACCCATAACATGTAATCACTTCCCAGTACCTATTCTTTTCCTCACTAGGCATCATCCATGAAGTGGTTCCAGTGCTTTAATTCCTTTTGGAAGTAAGAAAAAGACGAAGTGTCCATGAAAAAAGGCAGCTCTGGTGACGTCGTGGGTTTGTACTGGATTGCTAACCACCAGCCGCTCCAAGGCAGGCAAGGTTTTCTACTCCTGTCAAGATTACAGTCTAGGAAACCCACGGGCTGTTCTCTCCTGAACTCTAGGGTCGCCATGAGCCAGAACCAACTTGAAGGCAGCGAGTTTGGTTTTTCTGGTTTATACATCAGAAAGCAAATGGAGAGTGTAACATTCTCTTCCACTAAATAAAAAGTAATGGCAGTCAAAGAGAAAATACAGAGACAAGCCCTTTCTTTATGGATTGCAACTCAATGTAAAAACAAAACAAAACATCCCTTACCACTGTACCAGTAAAAAATTATCACGAAAAAAAGGAAGAAAAAAGACTAAGGTTGTGAAGGATTTCATTTTACTTGGAACCACAATCAATGTCCACGGAAGCAACAATCCAGAAATCAGATGATGTTTTGCACTGTGCAAATCTGCTGCACAAGATCTCAAGATTTGAAAAATTAAAAAAAGGGTGTCATTTTGAGAATAAAGTATACTTGGCCCACATCATGGTACGTTTCATCACCTCAAATGCATACGGCAATGTGGAAGTCTGATGAATTTATGTATGTGAATTATGATGTTGGCAAAGATATTGAAAGTAACAAACAGATATGTCTTGGAAGATGTACAGCCAGAATACTCCCTAGAAGTGAAAAAGTGAGACCTTATCTCATAAACTTTAGACATGTTATAAGGAGAGACCAGTCCCTGGAAAAGGGCATCATGCTTGGTAAGAGGATCAGCGAAAATGAGGAAGATCCTCAAGGAGAGGGCTTGGTTCCACAGCGGCGCACACAATGGGCTCAAACAAACACACTTGAGGATGGTGTGTGACAGACAGGCCAACACTCACCCTGCTGCACACGGGGTCGCCATGGGTCGGAAGTTAGCAGCCCCTAACAATCACAAAATCTTACGCAGGCTGGTGTTTGTTTTACTCATTTCATTACTTTCTTTGGGACCTTCTACCCGGCAGTCTGCAACATGCATCTTCTCGGGGACATCAAGGGCATATGTCATCTTTCACTTTACCCCTCCAATGAGCTTTTCCCAAATATGATTAGTATCTGTACTTTAGACCTTGGTAAGTCCACATGTACCTCCATTCCATTCACACCATTTACAACTGCTTCTTTCTCCCAATCACCACTTGTCTGTTTGTTGTACTGTGGTGGCTTGTGTGTTACTGTGATTCTGGAAGTTAAGTCACTGGTATTTCAAATATGTATAAGCAGGATCACCCCAAGTGAACAAGTTTCAGCAGAACTTTAAGACAGAGAACAGTCTACAAAGACAAAATACGCTGTCTACTTTTGAGGAATTAGCCACTGAAAACCCAAGCCATGATGTTTTCAATCTCCTCATATGTATGAGAAAGTTGGTCACTGAATAAAGGAAGCCTGAAGGAAAAGTGATGCATTTGAACAATGGTGCTGGCCAAGAGCAATGAAAGCACCACTGACAGCCAAAAGAATACATCTGGCTCAGAAGGAACACAACTACAATGGCTCCTTAGACGTAAGGATGGTAAGACTTTGTCTTACACACTGCGCGTGTGTTGTCAGGAGAGACCAATTCCTGGAGAAGGACATCCCGTTTGATGCGGAGGGCAGCGAAAGAGCAAAAGACCCTTAACGAGATGGACTGACACAGTGGAGTTGAGCAACAATGAGCTCAAACGTCAGTCACTGTGAGAATGGTGCAAGGACTGGCAGTGTGTCAATAGGGCCACTCGGAGTCCCATCAAACTATCTTCTTTTTTGCCTGGAGAGTTTAAACTTTATCAAAATACTTTTATGAGAAAAAAATTCCCATTGCTTGATAAATGTAATTTCTCATTTAAATTCTTCTATCGAATGTTAGTATCTGTAAATTGACAGACAGAACAGCATACAAATACTACTATTTGAGTTAATCTGTCAGGGAAATGCTTTGATTTGTTGTAGCTTTTTCTTAAAAATCTGATTTCTAACATTCTGTATCATATCTTTCAAGCTAAAAAGCAATTTGTTTTCTTCGACATATTGAGAAAAACCTGATTGACAACATGAAATCCATTATAAAAGTAATTGGAATGCTTCCTTCTTCATTCTCCAATAATTGAACTGATCTTTTTATATTATTTTAGTTTTTTCTTTTCCAGTTGGTTTTAGGCATTTTTAATTTTTTAAAAATGAGATATATGAAGTTGTGTATGGCTGCTTTTTGGGATACTACATAAAAAACTCCATAGAAAATGAACAGATTCTTCTAAAAACTAAATCATATTACTTTCTCTGCAATAATATAAAAACAAGACCAACCAACCAACCTGAGATGCCATGCATTTAAAAAAAACCATATAGACAGAAATTTCTATTTGATCAATATCAGATGTCAGGAAACTGTAACTCACAGACTTAACAGAGGTTACAGAGCTAGTTAGCAACAGAGATGGATTGACTAAGTTTCCAACATAAAAAACACTGGACCTCCCAACAAATTAACTACAGGATGGGTTTCTAAGTAGTTCAAACTCATGAACCAGACCATAGCAACACAGACGCAAATTAAAATGGACTAAATTTAATTATGCTAAAATGTAAATCTACATTTGAATCTACAGCAAAGGTCACCTATCACTGCAAAAAGGTGTTTTGTAATTTTTAAAGCACCTGAAATTTTCATGTACTTAGTAGGCCAGAAATTTCAATGCTAAAAACAATTCCAAAGGGAACTAAATCACGGACCTTACGGGACTTGTTTTAATCACAATTATCTATGGAACAGTGGGAAAAAAGTTAACGTGTTAGAGTGGTTATCATGTCCTCCATACTTTTAAGCAAACAGGAAAATAAACTTTCCATTCTGAAAAATATTTTGTAGCTGTTTACAGGAAAAACCTCATTTTATTAGCTTTCAGGGATGAAATGTAAAAAACATTTTTAGTGTATTTCTCAATTCTCAGCAAAAGCATTTCCCTGTTTTTAGAAAGAAAACTTATATGAACTAAAACCCCAAGACCCCGTCTGTTCCATTAGGTAAATTTTTATGTTTTCACTTGCCTTCTATAACTCAGGCTGTAGAAGGTTAATTTTAAGAAACCACTTACATGAATACGAGAGAATCTGAAGTATATCTGGCAATCGTATCTATTTAATCTGGTACCTATTTTAAAGATGTCACCTGGCAAACTCAGAAGTGGGCTTTACGTGGAAAAAAGCACTGAGAGGCCGCCTGCCATGGTTTAACCCTTACTTTCCCTCACACAGCTGAAAATATCATTCAGAATCACTGTTGGCACATTACGTGTTAAGGTCTAGAGGGAAAGTATATTTCTATATGATTTAAATAATGTAGTTCAACTTATCAGGATACTTCATAAAATGTACCTCACAGACCAGAATGAATCGGACTTTGTTTTTGCAAAGTCTGTAACTTCCACATATAATTAAATTATAATATTAATAATAACACTGAATCACAAAATATATAAAATGAAACACGATGTACAAATATTTATAGATACCCTTGTATAATTTAGGCGTCCTTGTAGCACAGTGGTTATGCTTTGGGATGTGATCCATAAGGTCTACAGTTTGAAACTACCAGCTGCTCCTCAGAAGAAAGATGGGGGTTTTTATTCCTGTAAACAGTTTCGAAACTCACAGGGCAGTTCTACCCTATCCTAGAGGGTCATAACTAGATGGCAGTAAGGTTGTTTTCTTTTTGAGCATAATTTATTTTCTAAATGTTAAAAACAGCAGTTGTGATTTAATATTACAGGCTTGAAAACCCCTTGAAGTCAAAAAAATCATCTGAAAACTCCACTATCGAGTGCAACCTCAGGTTCAAGCCCCAGCAATAAAACTTGCTTTTCTCTCAACAAGATGATACCCTGGCTGAATAGTGTAACTTTGAAAAAGATTCCACATTAAAAGAACTCTAATGTGTTGGTAAAACTTCTCTTAATTACAGGATGAGAAAAACGGCTAAGTTAAAAAATGATCTGAAGGGTCCATCCTACACAAGAAGTGCAATGATAGAAATAGGAAGGCAAACAGCAGTTGAGCTGTTATAAAATCAGGTCTCTTGCTAAGTACTCAGGCAGAGTTAATGTTTTGTGGGTCTCAGGATCCATTTAATTTCTCGTAAAATTACTGAAGATCCTTCAAAGGGTTTTATTATGTGAGTTATGTTTACTGAACTCTGTAATGAATGAAACAAAAACTGACATTTAAAAATACTCACTCTTTCGAAGAAGCACAGAGCCTAAGCGAATACAAGGTGTTGAACGGACCAGGTAGCAGACACCAAAGAACAAAAACCATCATTGCGTGAGCACCTTCCTCACATAAATGCTGAAGACGAATGTGTGCATAAGCAAGTGTGGTGAAGAAGGCTGATGGTGCCCGGCTATTGAGAGATACAGCGTCCGGGGACTTAAAGGTTTGAAAGTAAATAAGCGGCCATCTAGCCCAGAAGCAACAAAGCCCACACGGAAGCAGCACACCAACATGTGTGATCGTGAAGGGCAGAGGGGACCAGGTTTCAAACAACAAAGGCAGGGGGGGGAAAAATCACATCACCGTGAATGGGGAGGTACGTGATGGGGACCTAATGCCCATCTGTAGACAGCTGGACATCCCTTGCAGAGGGGTAGTGGGGAGATGAGTCACTCAGGGTTCAGTGTAGCAACAATGAAACTCAAAACCTTCCTCTAGTTCTTGAACGCTTCCCCCCCTCCCAATTATCATAACCCCAATTCTACCTTGCGGACCTGGTTAGGCCAGAGGATGCACAGCGGTGCAGTAGGGATCTGGAAACACAGGGAATCTAGGACGGATGAACCCTTCGGGACCAGCGGTGAGAGTGGCGAAACCGGGAGGGAAGGGGGTGTAGAAAGGGTGAACCGATCTTGGGGATATATGTGTAACCTCCTCTCTGGGGGATGGGCAATGGGAAGGTGGGTGAGGGGAGATGCCGGGCAGTGTAAGATAAGATAAAATAATAATTTATAAACTATTAAGGGTCCAAGGGGGAGGGGGAGCGGGGAGGGAGGTGGAGGGGGAAAAAAAAGGAAACCGAGCTGATTCCAGGAACCCAAGTGGAAGGCGAATTTTGAGAATGACAAGGGCAACGAATGTATAAGGGTGCTTTACTCAATGGATGTATGTGTGGATTGTGATAAGAGTTGCATGAGCCACCCCCAAAAGATTTATTAAATTAAAAAAAACCTTCACTCTTTCATTAAAGAAACCATTATACATTTATGAAAATAACTTTTTAAAAAAAGAAACACAACTGTGTTATCCAAAGTTAAGGGATTCATAAGAAAAGTGCAAGCCTCTTGCACGGCTGGCTTCACAGACCGCCAGATTCTTCCATCTTCCTCAGCATGTATGTCGTGGGCTGCAGCATGTTGTTTTAAGTGTATTCAGAAGTACATGACAGGCATGAGAGAAGTCTCACAAAGTCATGAAGCTGGATAGAGAATTCCAGACCCTCTGGCAGGACCTGGTGGTACAAGGGTCCCTGCTACAGTTTAGAATCACTATTGTAAGCCAACAGTGGCTGCTCAATTAACTGAATGATGATATGAAAATAACAAACACAGTTTGACAGGAAACTGGAAATACAGCATATCTCAAATACAGCTTCAAAATTATGCTCATTTTTGTCAGTGTAAAGGATTAACATAATCAACATGGTATATATCTCCTATTTCAAAGCTCAAGGAGACAGAATAAAGTCTACTTCACATAGCAAATAACCTAATTATCATTCCCTACAAATCATTGAGTATTTTTCATCCTGATTGCATATTTGAATTATTTGGGAACATTTAAACTCTGGCATGTACACACATGCATAAGTATACAACAAAACACTCCTAATACCCAGGTCTCACATGACAGAATAAAAGATACTTTTTAAAGCTGCATCATAGAAGTATTGTCAGAAAAGTCATAAAACTAAAACATAACACTTTGTTTCGATGGCTGCTGCAAACCAGACTCAATGATATCAAGCCGTTTCTGATGTAGAGAGACCCAACAGGACAGTCAAGAGCCACCTCGGAGGGCTTCCCAGGCTGTACAGCTTTCTGGAAGCATGCTGCCTCAATCACCAACCTTCTGGTTGGCAGACCAGCACTTATCCCAGTGCCCCACCAGGGCTCGTCCAATGCTTGTTGGTATATTTAAAGCAAACAAAACAAATCTTACACAAGGGAAAGGGGGAGGGGATTAATAGCAACTGGAACTATGAGAGCAATTAAATATCTCAAAACAGACGTTTAAGGAATACCTTCCATTTACTTACCTGTAACATGCTGACTATCTCAACTTTATTGAAGAAAATAAAGGAAGTAAGAGTAGAAAGAAAATTCTCTTCAAAAACAGATGGTGTAGGCAAAATGATGTCCTGAATATACTGTACCCTGTAAGTCTGATGTATTTTTTGCCTTAGTTCAGAATCGGTGATTGGTATAACTTCTTTGAACTTCGCAGTTTTGGTTAAGAATTCTCTGTGCCTTTTTGGCTGAGCCAAAGCAGGGTCGTACTCAAGGCACCCCACGACATCCATAATACACTCGTCAGAAAACATCACTTCAAACAGAGTTGCCTTATTTAGGAATAAGATTCCTCTAATAATCTCATACAAATGGTGCAAGCCTTCAGTGTTTTCCAGGTTCTCACAAGCTTGGAAAAGCTGCAGTAGTTTTTTAATGTAGCCTTCATTTTCCAAGGCCAGAGCCAACTTTTCTCTACGAATCGGTGAGGAGAGAACGGAGGTAACTAAGTCAGCAATCTCTTCAAGTTTATTGAGTTCACATGTGGGCAGGTCAATCAGGTGACTGGTTTCAGGCATTTCTTCAAATCGCTCTTCTTCTGATTCATCAATAAGGTCCTGTGTGACTTCCACTGATGGGTCCTTACCTTGAACCTAAAATTACAAAAGTGTTGCTGATGAGCCTAAAACACAGAAGAATGTTTGGAAATAAAACCAATGACTATTCAGTCACTGAATAGAAATAATATCTTGTAAAGAAACAATATTAGGAATATCAAAATACAAACGGAAGGAAACAAACAAACCCATGCCGACTGACTCATAGCAACCCTGGAGGGCAGAGTGGAGCTGCCTGCAACAGGGTTTCTCAGGTTGTCCATCTTCATGAGCGCACGCTGCCCCGTCTGCCGGGACGCATCCGACGGGCTTGCACTGCCAATCCTGTACTGAAAAGTAGAGCACTTAAACCCGGTGGGACCAGGGTTCCTATTAGGAATATAATCTGTGGCAATTACACGGGAAGTCTGGAGGAGGAAATACACCAAGTTCAGAGTCCCTTATTTGAGTCTGCGCTGTTGACTGCTGACCATCTCATCCACAAATTCCTCAATTTATCAGATGCAATGATGAAATGTGCAAGGAGCAAGTGCAGGTGTTTAACAGCGACAATCTACCTAGTAATTTTGACTCTTGCTCAAGATGACTCTTAAGAATCACCTGGGAGTGTTGTTAAACTAGATTCTCACTCAATATCTCTGAAGTGGAAATGCACATTCTCAGCAGGGAGGTCAAGCCAGAATGAATCATTTCAAAGTCCTACTTTTGTAGCTGGACAAGATTATGATAAGGGGTAAAGGTATTAAAAACTAAAGGGCAAGAAATGCAGAACAGAGAAAAGCAACAAAAGATGACTTTTGATCTTTAGTACTTGACCAAAAATACTCATAAGCACTAGGCAAATCACAAACTATACTGCCATCGAGTCAATTCAAACTTACAATGAACACCACAGATCAGAGTGAAACCGCCTCAGGGTTTCCAAGGCTGTAAACCTTCAAGGACGCAGGTTGAGTTAGAATTACCAACACTTTCATTTAACCACCGTGCCACTAAGGGTCTCCAACAGTAGCCATGTACAAGACACATGGTGTTAGACAGACAGGCAGACGGTTTTGCTGTTGTTAGCTGCTGTGAAGTAGGAGGCTCCTGCAGAACAAGATGGTGCCTCATCCTGTGTCGCTCCCATAATTAGCTGTTGTGCTAAATATCTTCACTGGCTCATCTTCAGAATGTGATTACCAGGCCTTTTTCTCTAGCCTGTCTTAATCTGGATGCTCCAGGAAAACCTCTTCAGCCTAGCAACATGCAAACCTCCACTGACAGACAGGTGATGACTGTATGAGACCTGGCCAGGATTCAAATCTGGTTCTTCTGCATGGAAGGCAAGAATGCTACCATTGGGCTTAAAGATCTTCCCATTTGGTACAGATAAGAGCTGGAAACACAGAGAATACAGGACAGGTGAACTCCTTGGGACCAATATTAAGAGCAGTCATACCAGGAGGGGAACGGAAGGTGTGGGGCCAAAGGGTGAACCGATTCACAATGACCCTACCTATACCCCCCTCCTGGAGGGATGGACAACAGACAAGGGGTTAAAGGGAGACATTGGACAGGGCAAGGCATGAAAAAATAGTAATTTATAAATCATCTAGGGTTCATGAGGGAAGGAGGGAGGTGAAATAAATGAGGAGCTGATACCAAGGGCTCAAGTAGAAAGAAAATGCTTTGACAACGATGATGGCAACATATGTACAAATGTGATCGACACAATGGATGGATGTATGGATTGTGATAAGAGTTGTATGAGCCCCCAATAAAATTATTAAAAAAAAATCTTCCCATTTTATAGGGTACTCATTATGAAGAGGTGCTATCAAAATCTAGAGTGGTAAAAAAAAATTAAGAGAAAGCCTTTTCTTCTTAAATTTTAAGAATGTGCAGTGGAATATACAAGGAATTTCCATGTTAGGTTACCAAAGTTCACAATAAAACATTCTCTCATGTTCTAATACTCACCCATTTTTGATATAAAAGAAATTGAAGAATGCATACAAATGTGCTGCACATTAAAAGAATCTCACCTGACAGATTTTCTCCCAAATCTCATCACAGCCAGCTTTTTCCTGAAAGCTCAGCGCCAGATCATAGTTCTCAGCTTCTGACCAAACAATTAATGTATCCTGTTTAAAAAATAACAAGTTCTATATCATCACAGAACAAAGAAATATGTACAAAGAATAATTATTGAGAGAACAGGAAACTAATTGTAAATTTCCTTTAACAGTCACAATCAATGGCAAAATCATATTACCTGTTCCAACGCTGGCAATATATTGGCAATTACACAGTAGTTTTAGTACTAAAAATGACACTCTAAGGTCCCAAAAGCTAAGACAAAAACTAGTAGCCTCTGGCTTAGATTATAAGATATTAACTAGAAGCTCCTTATTCTTGGCCCAAACCATAATGTAGATGCTTCAACCCTCTATCTTCTTGCTTCCAGAAGCCAGCTGTGACATTCTACTTCTACATACAGGCTGATACTTCCCTTCTCTGGCAGCTGGCTGTCAACAAGTTTTATGTAAAATAATAGCTGAAAATATCTTAAAGTTTAACCCTTTCTATTTTTACTTCCACTTTTTTTTAGTTGAAGAGCCTTCAGAATGTTCAAGAACGCAAAGCAATGGTGAAATAAAATGACCTGTTCTACCAACAAGTACTTCCAGCTTGAGCTATTCAGATAACTTCTCTTAGGATGTCTTCAATGATATCCCTACCAAAAGGTTAGCTATGATTTTAGAAAATACGTACCAACCATTGTATTAAAAACTTAGTTGTGAATTTAAATTAAAGCACACACATTCGCAAATGTTTTAGCACTGAATATGCACTGAAAATGCAACACTCATGAAATGGGCAAACTTTCCTCCCAGAACACTTAACCAAGCTTTGATATGACTAAAGTTATGGGTTTTCAAAAAAAAAAAAAAAATCTAACTTTACACTTTAATTAATGCTAAATTTTTTTTTAAAAAGCTATTCTATAAAACAGCTTGTATTTAACAGTTGTTCACCTAATACTTATGTTGAGACCTAATGCTAACAGAAAAGTGAGCCCGATTAAAGTCTTTAAACATTTCAACACTCCTTAATTCTAAGCAATAAATGAAAAATATCATTTATTAACATAGGTCTCAGATGAAAACTTTTTATTTGCTGTGTAATCAGGTAGGAAGAGTTCACTATATTTTTTTTGGAAAGGATATATGCCACAGGGTTATCATTCCAAAATTTTATCAGGTGACTTGGCTTAAAAATCTGTATAGTGGTTTTCCATGTCTATAAATGAGATTTAAAAATATATCTAGTTTTTCAATATCACTGAAGTTGGTTTTCCATGTCTATAAATGAGATTTAAAAAAATATCTAGTTTTTCAATATCACTGAAGTTCTATTTACAAACAAAATGGCAGAAACCTCCGTGTATACATAAAAAAGATGAAAACAGAGCTGTTCTATTTGTGCCTTGTTAAAGCTCTAGGGCACTCAAGCAGGTTCCCTCATCTACGGCAAGCCCCTCATCAAAAATGGTCTCTACAACTTAAAAAACAACAACATTTTGTTGTTGAGCATACAGCAGGATCTAAATCTTAATTTTTTTTGCTATGTACTTCAATTTACTTTTATACAGGAATACGCATTAGTATAGCAAGAGTATACATGAAAGTATAAAATAAAAAGATTATATTACAGATAAAGTAAGTACTACTTTTATGTTTGTACTGATATGGCTCCCTATGATTATAAACTGGCATCACAGGGCCCAACATACACGTACAAAACCCAAACCCACTGCCATTGAATAGATTCAACGCACAGCAACTCTGGAAGACACTGAAGACCTGGCCCATGAGCTTTCCAAGGTTGTATCCCACAGCAGAAAACTGTTCCCTGACCTTCTGGGCAACTACCAAGTGTCACTCAGGGCATAATATACTAAGTAAGATAGTATAAAAATCATATCTGAAGGATAGGATAAAAATCTAGCTCAGAAGCAACAAAGCCCACATGGAAGGAACACAGCAACCTGTGTGACCATGAACTGTCGAAGGGATCAGGTATCAAGCATCAAGGAACAAAAATTCATTTAATTGTAAATGTGGGTGAGTGCAGAGTGGAGAAGAGTCAAAGCCCATCGGCAGCCACCAGACACCCCCTTACTGAAGGGTTGTGTGGAGGAGATGAGCCAGTCAGGGTGCAGGGTAGCAACGATGAAACATATAATTTTGCTCTAGTTCTTAAATGCTTCCTCTTCCCCCCTCGCCTCCCCCCCACTATCATGATCCCAATTCTACCTTACAAATCTGGCTAGACCAGAGGATGTACACTGGTACAGAAAGCAACTGGAAACACAGGGAATCCTGGACAGATGACTTCTTCAGGACCAGTGGTGAGAGTGGTGATGCCTGGAGGGTGGAGGGAATGTGGGGTAGAAAGGGCGAACTGATTACAAGAATCTACGTATAGCCTTCTCCCTGGGGGATGGACAGCAGAGAAGAGGGCGGGGAGAAATGTCAGTGTAACATATTACAAAATAATAATTTATGAATTATGAAGGATTTATGAGGTAGGGGGGAGTGGGGAGGGAAGGGGAAAATGAGCAGCCGATATTAAGGGCTCAAGTAGAAGGCAAATGTTTTGAGAATGATGATGGCAACAAATGTACATATGTGCTTGACACAATGGATGTACGTATGGATTGTGATAAGAATTGTATGAGCTCCCAATAAAATGATTAAAAAAATTCTTATCTAAAACTACCTTTTTTAATTAGTTTTTTCCTGATGGGTCAATTTCTTGTCAAATCTATTACCATTGCTTCTGTTTTGTCAAAAGGTCATCAGAGCTTATACTAGGAGTACATGTCGGTTTGACCGTTTTTTGCTACTCGTTACTGTTAAGGAGCACTGGTAGCGTAATGGTAATGGGTAAGGAGCTGGGCTGCTCACTTCAAGGTGAGCATTTCAAAACCACCAACTGTTGTGAGAAAACGGAGGATGGGTAGTTCTACCCTGTCGCACAGGGCTGCCGTGAGTCAGAAGTGTTATGTTAACGGCCATCCAGTTGGGCCTGACACATGGTGGTGATCTTCTGTAGAAGAATAAAATGTTGCCTGGCCCAGCAGCATCTTCCTAACCTTTGAGCTGTTTGACTCCATTATGGTGGCTATCGTGTCACTAGATGTTCGAGGGCTTCCTTCCGCTTGGTTGTTCTCTATCTACCAAACACACTATCTTTTCCTACTGACTAATCCTTTCTGGTGATGCGCCATAAGTAAGCAAGCTGAAGTCTGACTTCTGCTAGCAACTGGAACAGGCAATGTACAAGGTTGTTCATTTGCACTTACATGACTGTTTTCAAACTTTTTAAAGCACTTGTCTATTTTGCTATGGGTTTGGTTTAAATTAGAATATACGAATGAAAATTTGCACACATGGGCTTCAATAGTACAAAATGGTTTTCCCCCCACAAAAATTCCTCTCTTCCCTCAGAAGACCATGCATACTTTAACTCTTGATTGTGCAATTGTATGTAAATATTAACAAAACTCATTAAAAAGTTTACACAACAGGCTTCTTCTCAAATCCCAATGCGTCACACCACACACTTCATTGTGGATATCACTGGCCCAACAGAACGAAATCCAAAACCCTTAGTCAGGCTCCAAAGTCCTTTGCATTTTGGCCACAATTCACTTTCTAAGAAGATCCTGTTAACACTAAAGTGTCAATGAAGGGAACTCCTCTTGACTCTCCTCCACATTCTCCCTGGTTCCTTCCTTCCCATCCTTGACCTATACGTTCCCCTAATCTAGTAAAAAGCCCCGAAAATAAGACCTATATTTAGAATCTTTGTCCATTGTAAAGGAGAGAAGCCACTAAGAGATGGCTTACAAATAACATATTTCTATGCTTCTTGCCCGGGGATGGGTGAAACCCAAGAATCCTTAAAGGTTCCGAGTAATTCAAATTTAAGAAATCCACCCAAGTGTGTTCCTCTTAAGTTCAGAGGTTTAGGGTGTTTTCATGGGAGTTCAGCCCTTGAAGCTCACTATTCCAAATGGATGACAATTCCCAGCCCACCTCTCATCTACAGAACATGGTCTCAGTGCAAAGAAAAAAAGAAGTACCCACAAGAGGCGCTGTTCAGGGTAAAGACTCTTCCGGACAGAGAGCAGGCACAAGCACTGCAGGATCTCCTGGGTAGCCCAGAAGCATCGCTGGAGCAAAGCGGCGTTTTCCATAGAAAGTGTGTCTCTCATCAATGTACCTTATGATATCATTATTTTTTGCTCATTTGTATGTGGTCAATGTTTTTACCTCTTTGGGACATCATTAATGCCTCTGTTAAAACCAGAGAAGTCTACGATTTTCCTCTACTAACCAAAACATTAAATTTTCCATGTCATTATAGAACCAAGATTTAAAATAAGCTTACAGGAAGAAGAAAAAAATTCAGGCTGTTTGACTTGGTTCTTCAAAACAGTAAGGTGTGGCAATGAATGTACAAATGTGCTTTACACAATTGATGTATGTATGGATTGTGATAAGAATTGTATGAGCCCCTAATAAAACCATTTTACAAAAATAGTTTAAAAAAAGGGTTTCTAGCCAATGAAGATAAACTCAGATGGAGCCCAGTCTAAAACTGATACTCTTTATGTTAAAATGCCAAAGCAGTTTAAAAACATTTCTCATGACAGGCCAAAAAAAACAAACAAAAAACAAAAAAAAACCCCAACCCAGTAATGTGACTATAACTCAAGCCCAGGATGAGAGCAAACATGGCCTGCGGAAGCTTGAGAATAATCTTTATTATACGAAGTTTTCATAGTGTGGTTTTACTATAATTCTTATTTTCAAACATTGTTTGAAAACGGTATTCCCAGAACCAAGTACTATTTAAATCAGTTAATTCAGAGTCTAAATGAGACCTTGAAATTGTATTTAAAGTAGGTATATATAACACCTGCTGGGGGAAATCGTCTGGTTGCTTTTTTTTCTTCCAGAGAGCTAACTGTAACACATTAGAAAAACCAGTTTATTCTGACTGATTATTCCCCTATATAAGGTTTCTGAGACTATATACCTCATGGGAGGAGACAGTCTCATTTTTCTTCCATAGAGTAAACTAGCAGGTTTGAACTGCAACCCTTGAAGTTAGCAACGCTAGCAGTCCAACACCTAACACTTAGTGCCATGAGGGCATCTTAATATATTACGAGGCTCATAAATGTGGTGCCATTTGTCCCCACTGTACTGCTCTCTACCTCATGAACATGAACAGTCATGAAATAATTGACATTCTACTGCTTGTCAGACTGTCTCTGCCTCATAACTAAATTCAGTATTTAAAAAATTTAAAATTATTTAATCCAAACCAAAGGTCAAATAAGAACAGACTCCTATGGACAAAGAACAAACGCAAGATTAAAACAGAACTAAGTGTCAAACAGAAGGCTTTCCTGTATATCCCCAAAGCCCAAATACAGCAAAGTTGAATTTTTTTTTTAAGTTGAATTTTTAAAAATAAAATAAAAATAAAGTGTTCCCCCCTTGTTACTGATGTAACACTTAGGTAACAAATGGGTAGGGGAACAAAGTGTAATAAATATTTGACATGCTGACAGAATTCGTAGACTCAACATCAATTTAAAATGGAAAAATTACTGAGAATTACCAGAAAAACAATGCAGCATCCAATCCTCTATTGGTTCTTTTCCTTGACCTCAACTGTTTCTGAGGTATATTGTAAAGACCATACACTCTAACTTAGTTACATACATGCAACATACATACAACCCTCACTTAGGAGTTCCTAGGTTGTATAGTGACTAATGAGCTTGGCTATTGAAAGTCCACAAAAAGGCATGTCGGAAGAAAGTCTTGCTGATTTACTTCTAAAAATCCTGCCACAGAAACCACTTAGGGGCATGGTTTTCTCTCTCTCTCTCTCACACACACACACACACACACACACAATCCTGCCACAGAAGCCACTTAGGGGCATGGTTTACACACACACACACACACACACACACACACACACACACACACACACGGGCAGCATGAATCGTACCACGGAAGAAAGTCTTGCTGATTTACTTCTAAAAATCCTGCCACAGAAACCACTTAGGGGCATGGTTTTCTCTCTCTCTCTCTCTCTCTCTCACACACACACACACACACACACACACACACACACACACAATCCTGCCACAGAAGCCACTTAGGGGCATGGTTTACACACACACACACACACACACACACACACACACACGGGCAGCATGAATCGTACCACGTGATGGCAATTGGTGCTGTTTCTACCGTCTAACTTGGAGAAGCCCTGGAGACAGGGTGGTTATGCACTGGACTGTTGACCACACAGAGCTCACCCCGCCATTGCACAAGAGCACCCTGGGCTTTCGCCTCCTGTAAACAAGGACTGTCTTGGAAACCCACAGGGCAGTTTCCCATTCTTCCCAACAGGGTTGCTATGAGCTGGAACTGACTCTATGGCCGGAAATAATAGCTTAAGTGTCCAAGGGAGTTTTAGGGTACCAATCCTCACAAAGAGCAGTATCCTCCCTAAGATACTGTATGTACGTACTCATGTCTAAGCCGAGTTTCCCAGCACATTTTTTAGTGCCGTTTTTGTGGTAAAATTAGGTGCCTCAGCTGATATTCGGGCCGGCTTATACTCGAGTGTCTGGGCATATGATAGTAAGATTAACCCTGGGTTAAAATTAAGTCCTTAATATTTCAGTGTTCCAGTGCTCTATGACCTTGAGCATATTATTCTATTTAACCTCTGACCATCTTTCCTCATTGAAAAGTGAGACGCTCTTGCCTCCAGTAGTTTTCTTGTAGGTTATGACTCTAATAGAGTTTTCATTGCAGTTACTATATGCCAGGTACTGTGCTCAGCACCTCCGACAGTAACTCAATTACCTGATGAAGACAGGTCAAGTCCTCACTAAAAAGGTAAGAGTCAGAGAAAATTTGCTCACTATCACATACCTAAAAGTAACGGAATTAAAAAAAATAAGAATGCTAACTTGAAAACTCACTCCTGATACTATGTGCCTCATTTGAAATAATAGTGTGAATAACTTTGAGAGGCAAGCAAGTTTTAGCAACCAGTTTCTCAAGCTAGGGCATTGTATTTCTCAAAGCAAAGATTCTTAAGAACGAGCGATTCCCATGCAATAATCCAAGATTCCCCCTTGGTACCCGCTCTAACCCCTCCCCCCACCCAAGAATGTTTGTCTATCATCCAACTTGCCTGGTTTTACACCTAATCATTCACTTTTCATGCACCTGAGGGTACAGTTCAAAGTTCAGAGCAGAATGTACTCTACAAATTGATGCCGTCACCTCAACACTAAAATTACAAAACTCTCCCGTACACACTCATTAGTCCACTCCCCACAATGGTCCTCAGGCTGTTTTCCCATCAAGTTCTCTAGCTGAATCCCAACACCCTCCTTTTTACTGTTCTCTTGTGGGTTGGAAACATTTTCCCAATTCTGTTTTTTTCAGTGGTTTCTTCTTTAACAGAGGCTGTAAGTAGGAACCAACATGATGGTAGAGTTTGGTTGTGAGTGTATAAGGAGCCCTGGTAGTGTAACGGTTATGAGTTCAGCTGCGATTGCACGGTTGCCAGTTCAAAACCACCAACCGCTCCCCAGGAGAAAGGTTCTACTCTTGGGAACAGTTACCGTCTCAGGAAATCACAGGGAGGTTTCTGAGTCAGCACTGACTCCATGCAGTGAGTTTACTTTTTGGTTTTTCTTCTTCCTGATTACTAACACGTGCATCAAACAGCATGCCTCAAAAACTCTATATTAAAAAAAAAACAATAAAAAAACAAAAAACTCTGTATTCAACATGTACCCACCTTCTTCCCATCTCCACAGCCACCATCCCTTTCCGTCACAACAATCCAACATTTGTCCAGACTATGCAGCCACCTCTACTTCCTTCATTGACTTTTTCAACTCTACACGTTAGTAAGTATACTGAGTGATGCAAACCTTTAGCTGAAAAAGCCACAAAGCTTTCAAATAAAGAATCCAAACTAAATAGCAGCACTCAAAACCAAACCATTGTATGAATAAAAATAATTATATCTAACCTCAATAAAGGAATTTCCTTGATGCAGGTAAAAAGACATTTGATGATCCTCAGACTCTCCTGCCCCAAACACCCGCCCCCGCCCCCGCCCCCAGCTCTAGGTCCAGATGTTCATTATAGGATGTTTTACTCTCACCTCAAAATCGCAATTAATCAGCACAAAACTGTAGTGTGTAGTATTCTCATGTATGCCAGGAGTACAGATGGTATAGTGTGTTAAGTTGGGTTGGTAACCACAAGGTCAGCAGTTCAAAACCACCAACTGCTCTACAAGAGAAGACAAAGCTTTCTATTCCAGTAGAGTTATCTCAGAAACCCAAAGGGGCAGTTTACCCTGTCATTGAAGGCCACTGAGTCGGAATCAGCTTGATGCTTGTGAGTATGAGAGGCCATGTATGCCAATAAAACTGAGTATGTGTAATTGTGTGCATTTATCTATAAAACTTTTGAGAAGATATACTTGAAACTGATAGCATGAGTGGCCTCAAGTGAATACAACTATAGTATATGCGTGGAATAGGGAGGAGATTGGACTAAATACCTTTCGATTTTTCATGATAGATAAGACAAACCGTTGCCTTAGCTAAGCGAGTCATTGTTTTCCTTTCACAACTTCCAAGGTTTTAGGGAACCATAATTTTTCTGGCCCCTAGACTACAAAACACTACCAATAAGCCATTTCTCTTCTATATTTAATCATTCACCAAATACTGTAGAACATTCTGAAACTATACAAGAACTCCATCTTCTTTCCAATTCTATTACGTATTTTCTTGTATCTGAATTATTGCAAAAGTTCCAAAGCACTTCAGCTCCACACCCTAACCCTCAATCCATACCAATCTATTATTATCAAAATGATTATCACCTTCATCATTAGGAGGCTACCTTAGAACCTCTAAGAGCTCCTTTGTTTAGCAAATCAGCTCTTGAATAAGAAAGCTCTGCTGCTAACAGGCTTCAGATCTTTTAAAATTTTAGTCAGGTGCTGAGGACAGAGGCCTGGATTCATAGTAAAACAACAAGCCACCGCCAGATCCTGTGGCCATCCTCGCATGTTGTTTGCTCCCATTGTTGCAGCCACTTTGTCCAGCCATCAGATCAAGAGATCCTTTTCCCACTGCCTGCTAGCCTTTGATAGGTGTACTATTTCCTTTCCTATCACATTCCTTCAACAAATCCCAGCCCAAACAACATTCTTTTAAAAATTTCTACAAGCCAATCTGTGACTTCAAGCTTGTTTAAATTTTGTGTTGGCATAACTACTATAAACTGTAGATTAAGAGATTTAATGTTTCTATGCTTAGTTGCCTGAACTGTGAAATGCTTTCCATAGGCTTTTGAGGACGAAGCTAAAACACAACTTTCCCAGCTACTTAATAATTCTGTCACTGTTTTGATTAGTTTGTCTTGTCTCTAAACAGAATCGAAGATTACCTTCCTTATCCTCTCATAATCTCAACAGCACAAAATTCTGTCAAACATAAAAGGCACACATCCTATGATTCTGCTTTTGACTTACTCAAGATCACTTGAACTGGTTTGAAGTAGCTTCAAATGTCAACATGTATCAGGATTTTTATGTCATGTTGCACTGCATATAATGAGCTTATTTAAATACTTAACAGTTTAGTGTCTCCTTTGGGGTAAGTACACATCTTCATATATATATATAAATTTTGTGCAAAATTAGCAAGAAAAGTGAATCAGTGATGACCTATTCAGTTTCCAGAAATTTGAAATCCCACTTAACTTAATCCGACTAACTTATTTGGGGCCCATGGCTCAGCAGTTTGGCGTTTCAAAAAAAAGATGTACCAGTATTTGTAATCCACAATTCAATATTCATTTTAAAACTGTTGAAGACATGTATGGTTAAATATTTTCCTAAATTCTACAAACATTTCACCCTAATTAAAAACTCGCTAACAATACATTCCATGTAGATTTGAAAGTGAATAGTTTTCTAGACCATTACATAATTTAAATGACAGAATAATAATGTGTCTGGATACCCTAATTTGTGTAATTAGATTATACCAAATCTAACATAACCCATAAATGACTATGGAATATCTATTAGAAAAGCACATTCAATTTGAGAAAAATAAAGGTTTTTCCATATGCTTCTCAATACCAAAGAGTTCTCATATATGGTACTTTAATATTAGTAAAACATTTAAATTAAAAACAAACAAAAACCAAAGAACAAAAGCCTTTTACTGGTGTACTATTTAAATTTGGTTAATACAGAAAACATTTTTGCCAAAAAACTATTTTTAAAATAAAGTATGCTTTTCTGTTGTTGTATTTAGTGTATTCAAATTGTCATGTATCTAAAACTGACTGAGTAGCATTACAACATAAAAGTATGCCCTATAATTAAAGTTTTCATTGCTTTGAGAGACTATTTTAACTGCAAATTTCCAGTTATGAGACTTTTCTGATGCTAACAAAAGCTAGAGGGCATTTATTCATTTAGAATGAATTTATATTGCAACTCACTTGTAAGTGATTTTTAAAATCATTTTATTAGGGGCGTTGTAGGTGATTTCTACCATTAAGTTCCATCTATGAATAGAATTCCTGAGACCTCATATTTATGCAAATTTTGGGGAAAGAAAATCTGCAGCAATACAAAACATTAGTATTTAACTTAAAAAAAGCCAAATAAACAGCTATGTGAGAAAATTCAGTGCAAAGCATTTGCTTGGTTACTTTAAACATCTACCTGAAAATGAACGATTAATAGGAAACATCTTCAGAGGTTCAGTTCTAGACAAATGTTTAATATGATTCTCCATAAAAAAACATTTTATAAGCAGAAAAAATTGATTTAAGAAATGATTAAGTATTGAAAATTATAAAATATTTCAAAGAACTAATTTAGAATGTTTTGCATGCACGAAACAACTGTGAAACAGCAATCACTTTACTATTAATGAACTGTGCAATAGACATAATTTTATTCCTCTAACTATGAAGTATTTGTTCTTGGGCATCCACATTTTCTTGAATATAGACCTTGAAGACAGTAGCACTTACAATGCAAATATAACTCTAAGATAATTTCCTTCCTTCAAAAATCTCTGCCATATTCACGTGATACATGACACACAAAAATACTAAAAATATTCTAGGTGTATATCACACATTAGAAACTACACAGCGGCTAAAGTGAAAAACAAAACAAAAGCAACCAGATCTATATCATTAACATGAATAAATCTACAAAATAAGGTTGAGTGGAAAATGCAAGGTGCAGAATACAGAAGTATATGATACCAATTATGTAAAGTTTTAAAACACAGAAACACTACATATTGTTCATGGATACATACATATGCAGAAAAGGTATAAAAGCACGTACAAAAATAATATACATCAATTTCATAATAGTGGTTACCTTTTGTGAGTGTGGAGAATGAATAGGATGAATACATAAGGGGCTTTGACTAAGCATAATGTTCAATATTACAAACTAATTTCAAACAAATGAAATATAATGTTAACACTTGTTAAATCCAGTGGTGGTCTTCTTAATTTAAATCTATTTCATAATAAAGATGAAAACAATCAGAGATTAAAGAAAAGGTTGAAGGCACCAATTTTCAGATTAAACATGTAAGCATACTAAAACATAACCAACACAAGTTTTCTTTTCCCAAAAGACAGTAAATATTGACAGAGAATGTTACATCAGCAATGTAAACTCTTTTAAAATATCCATTGGTTTTTATATTTAAAATATACAATAATTAAAGAACAGGATTTTAAATGTTTCTACTTCAAAAAGTCTGAGTCAAAGAATCTAATTTCATACCAGACAGGCTTTCTTTGCTTTAGAGTGTGCCTCTTTGAATTTTCTTTTATGCCATTTCCTTTAAATGTGATTCAGAATAAAAGGGTTCCTGTACAGGGTATAGGAGAAACCTGACTAACTGTAGATAAAGAAAACTAATGAATACATTGTAGCCCAATACAGACCAACAATAGTTTCATTCAAACATGATAATAAATTTCAGCTAGTATAAAAGCTTCCACTTTTCTGAAACTTAACACAAGCTGTGTAGCTTTGTTGACCAAACATGTTTTTTGTCTTGTCAGGAAAGCTTTCCCATCTTTGTCTGATTAATATTTCCTTGATCACAGATGAAGTCTTTCAAATAAGATAAATAACTACTTGCCTGCTGTTTCTGATATGCAGTATTTGGATTTATCTTTGATTCCAAGAGTAGGGATCCTGAAAGATAAAATATAAATTTCAGTAATGAAAAAGCTTGAAATAAAAAATAAGCACACATTAAAAATGCACACAAATTTTCCTGCTTCTCTACCCAGCTAGTTTAAATAATGAATTTAGTAGATACTTAAAATGCATTCTAATTCACATTTCTCTCTAGGTTTCGTTTTTAACTCAGAATATAGTAATCCTTCTCCCCCTCATTAAAAATAAATCAATAAAAAAGTTAAACTCAGAGAAACATCCATCAAAGAAAGCGAGGAATCTAGATGACTACTAAAGTTTTATTGAAATGAAAATATTACGAGCCCAATGACCACTTGGAGCCAAACTTTTAAAAACACGTTATTTTATTGCATTTCCAGTTTAACAAATAAATTACAAAGCACCCCGCAGGGATCTTAGACTTTGATTCACAAATTACAGCAGTCCGTTTATCCTTTCCTCTTTGAGAACAAAAACTAAGGGCAACTTCGGAAACAAATATCCACGGCTATTGAACATAAAAGGGGAGCGTGCACGGGTACAAAAAACATCCCACGAACAAATCTGGGGCGGTGGTGTTCCTATTGTCTGCACGTACCAATTGCTACACAGGCGTTCAGATTACCCCGTGGACGGTGCCTTCCCTTAGGGCTCTTCACACGGGACCACTTTAAAGGACGCCAGCCACACTGGACGCGGTCCGTCGGGAGGCCGCCCTGACAAGGCACCGCTGGTACCCTAGCTGGCTTCGGGCGCGCTTTCCACTTTCTCGCAGCACCCAGGCACGCAAGGTGTCCGTGGTTGTGCGTGCCCGTATCTTGGCAACAGCCCGCAGGAGCCCCAGGAAAGATGTCCTTTGGTTTCCCCAGTCCCTGCCGACTGTGGCAACTGGGGGGCCCTTAGCAACGTGCGCTTAACACCGAGGAGGGCAGGGGTGGGGGTCTCCGGGAGGGAAAGTTTCGCTACAGTGTTTGTGCGTGACACAGGGCCAACAGTAAAACCCACGGAGCCTCCGCTCCTCCGGGGACGCGGAGATCGATCCCGGTCCAGGAAACTTCCTTCCCGAGACCCGCGCTCCTTAAAGAAGGCGCGAGGAAGGGGGCCACAGCCCCCCGCGGGGGGCGCGGCATCCCACGGAGGGGAAACTCGGACAAAGCTGTCTCACGGGCAGAATCGCGCCGCGTCCCGGGAGCTGACAGCGGCGGGACCCGGACCGGACCCCGAGGCCTGGCCCGGGAGTGCCCACACCGGAGGCGCCGTCCCCAGTTCCAATAACCTTACCGTCCGACTCGGCCCGGACCAGCAGCGACATCCCCTTGAGCTCCTCCACGTACGTGGAGGAGACGTGCCCGGTGCCTCGGTCGTCCCATTGCCGGTCTTCGTTCAGAGTGTACACCTTCACTCGCCGCCGCGTATCCGACATCGTGGCCGCCGTCCCCACCGCGCCGGCCGCCGCCTCCCGACTCGCCTCGTCCGCACCCCTCACTCCAGGGACACGGAGACGGTGGCGGCGGCGGCTCCGGAGAGGCCCGAGTTCACCATGGCTCCAAGGGGGTTCAGCCGCGGGAAGGGGTGACGAGGGCCACCGAGATCCTTCGGCCTAGAATCTCCGCTACCACTCACTTCGCTCCGGCACACACCCACCCTCCCCACCGTTGCCCCTCCCCCCCTCCCCCGAGCTCGCTAGCTCTCCCGCCGCCGCCGCCGCCGCCGCGGTAACCACTACAGATCCGCCATCTTGTAACCCGATTCTCTCAGCCTTTCTCTTCCTCCTCCAGCGGTCCCGTACGGGCTGTACTAGCAGGGGCTACGGCGTCCGACAAGCCAGGGGGGCCGGATTTCCGCTCCTGCACGCGCTAGCGGAGCCAGTAATATCGAATGGGACTCTCGCGAGGCGAGATTTGGGAGCGAGGTGGGAAGGCCCAGGCGGGACTTCCTCCTCGCGGGGCCGGTCTGCAGGCGTTGATCTCGGCTTTGCGCGAGCTTCTCGCGATATCTCGTCCTTAGCGGTGCCGTACCGCTGCCCTAGCTGGAAGACCATGGGAACCCTGGGCCATTGGCTGGGGCGACTGTGCCCGCACCTTGCAATTCCACTCCTCGGCGAGCTATTAACTGTATTTGCGGGGCATGCAGTCTTGGACGAGACTAATTGGGCCCAAAAAAGATGGAAATTTGCTTGATGAAAATTAAGCAAATGAAAGCGCATCCTTTGGGATGAGTACGAGTAAACACACGTAAAGCTTTCTGTGAATACAAAATAACTGGACCCTTTATTTAAGCCGAACCGATAGCCAGTAAAGTTCGTTATGGAATCTTGTTATGATTGAGCGTCCGCTTAGAAACTCCTGGGATCCCCAGGCGACTTTAATATCTTCCTAAAGTTTGTTGACAATGTCTTACTTCCCACCAAAGCGTTTCTCGGTGGAGCTTTTAGGTCTGGCCATTGGAAAGGCTACTGTCCGTTTCAGAATGCAGGGCTAGTCCGGTGTGTGCCCGTGGGAAATACGTCGAGGTGAACCCGGGGAAGTGGCTGTGGCTTTGGATGTGGATGAGTTTCTCTTGTGGCGTTTGTTGTATTTTCTATGGACAAGTCATGGGTTACTGAAAAAGGCAGGATGTCACACGATGCTTGGTGGATACGAGTCGCGCACCGCGCAGTGATGCCATGGTTTTCATTTCCATGTTTATTAGCAGGATTCTTTTACTCGTTCATTAATGCCGTCCTTCAGCTGGTTCCGTTGCCTGAAGCCTGAATGGTAAAACCAGGTGAAGTACACAAGTTGATCTTGCAGTGCCTCTTGGGAGTTGTAGTCACGGCTTGTCAACACGTGCTTCTGTTTGAAGCAGACTACTTCTGTGTGGCACCATGCAGCAGTGCCCCGAGATTTGGGTGTAGTGCTTTACACAAACAAGCACTCGGCAGACCCTACCGACCCACTGCCACCAAGCCATTCTGACTCCAAGCTCCGGGGTCAGAGGACCTCGGAGCTCAGAAGACTCATCACCTGCCTAGTAGAAAGCTGTATGACTGAGAAGCAGACATGGGACTTAAGATGGGCAGAGCTCTAAAGTCATCTGAATCTTCAGCCTGCGGAGGTTGGTTACATGGATTTTGGATAAAGAGCTTGCAGAAATGCCTGCTTCCACACTTGTCTTTTTTGCCTATGGGGATCCTGTTTCTCCCCATGTCATCTATATAGTAAATGGCAGTGGGTTCAACATTGGGCTAACTGCAAGGCCAGCAGCTAGAATCTCCCAGTTACTCCATGGAGGCATTTTGCTCCTGTAAAGGTTTAGTCTGGGAAAGTCAACCCACAAGGGTGGTTCCATTGCGTGGCTAAGCATTGGAATTGTCTAGATGGTAAAGGGACTTTTTGACTCACCCTTGCATTCAAGTGCTAATTTACATTTTTCTTTCATAAATGTTGGTTTATATATTTTTGTTTTGTAGACATAATCTCTTCTAATTTATGAATTATTGGGGGCATACTAGATTTCATAACCACAATATAAAAATGAGCCAATTATTTGATTTTGATTAAATACTGGGTTTTCTTCAGTGCTTTTTAACACACCCAGAAAAGAACCAGTTTGAAAGCCTAAAGGTCTGTGCCAGGTTTGTATCCTCTCTCAATACTTGATTGCTGGGCCAATCATCTGAGAAACCAGACTGTATGAAGAACGAAGTATTAGGGTTGGAGAGTTATTCACAACTTTGGATATACAGATGACACAATCTTAAGCAAGGCAGGCTTGAATGCTCAGGATACATCACAACTAACGTCAACAAAACTAGAACCCTCATAACCCGACCAAAAGGCAGCTTGATAAACAGAGCAACAATTAAAGTTGTCAGTTTTCATCTTGCTTGGATCCACAATCCACACTCATGGAAGCAGCGTCACAAAAAAACTTCTTGTATTGGAAGCACACCGAATGAGACCGCTTTAAAGTACAAAGATCAAAGATGTCACTTGGAGGACTTAACGTTTTTATAAGCTAAGCAGTGGTATTTTTCAAATACCTCATATATATAAGAAAGCTGGACAATAAAAGACTTAAGAGAAAAATAGATACCTTTGAATTATAGTGTTGGTTAAGAATACTGAAGGTACCGAGTGCCAGAAAAGCAAACAAATCTCTGTGGGAAGTAGCCAGCTTGCTCCTTGGAAGCAAGGATATTTTGCTCCCCTCCTTTGGGCATCTGGCAAGAGACCAGGCCCTGGGGAAAGGACATCATGCCGGTAGAGGGTCAGTGAACAAAGGAAAGCCCTCAACTCGATGGGCTGGCAGCTGCAAAATGCCCTGACAATTGTGAGGGTGGCCCAGGATTGAGCAGCATTTCACTCTGTTGGGCACAGCGCTGCTACCAATTGGAACCAACTTGAAAGCATGGAATAACAGAAGGAAAAATGCCTTAGTTTCAGATGACATGAAAATCCTGGTTCTATACACAGCAGGGAGTGTGACTTGGTTTCTGTGATAACTGACACACGACACATGTGGAAGTGCACAACAGCAGTGGTGGTGGCAGTCAGCGTTGGCTGGTACCATACCACCTGATGTCTAACTAAAACTGCTGTTCTCATTGCCTACCATCCTGGTTTCAACTCTCATGAGCCTGGGATTTTACAGAAGAGCCTACTAACTTCCCGGGGATTCCAGTGTCTTTTTCTTTCCTGGAAAATAACTAAGCATCATGTTGCTTGATTAAATGTTTTCAAAATCTTATCTTGGACTGGCCACCTCCCACTGGGTACATTTGAAAATAAAAAGCTGCTCCCTAAGGTTGGTGAAGAACAGATACAATGTGATAGAGCAAAGGGCTAAGGGAGTTCTATACAATGGTACTGCGGTTCTCTATTGGAAACACACTAAGTAAAAATGAAGGTCTTAGTCCCTCTATCTGACACTTTCTCAGTATCTGTGTGCTTCCTCCCTCAGTTTGGCTAAAGTCTGCCCGAGGTGCTATCTGTACAGAGGATGATTATTTTATTTATCGATTTTTTAATCTAAAAAAGTAACTCTTCTTTGCTACTTTGCCTCCTTAGCTAACTTCCTGATCTGTGGACACTTGTTTGCCATCAGCTCCGCTCCACTGGAACGTAGGTTACGGATGGATTCTGTCTACAGAGCAGTGCCTCGCACACAATAAATACTGCATAGCTATCAATGGCTGAACTGAACTAATACAGATACTGATATTCATGCTTAGATCCGGAAACATGATACTCTAGAAATAAGGAAGTGACTATATAAAAGGCAAAATAATAATTTATGAGGCAGTTTGTCAGTAACAAAGCATTGGACGGAAAAAGTCTTGTAAGTTCCTGCACTGAATTAACCACCGTAGATAGGTGTTTAATTAGAGTTACCATTATTTAAATTTGAGCTTTTAACAGAGAACAGCATTCAGAGAAAATCTTCATTGGAGAGCAGGAAGGAAGACAAGCATAGTACAGTTCAGACTACATGTTGGACCTGAGTTTCAGAGGACCAGGGCAAAAGCAGCCTCTCGGTGACACAAAAGGCTCACAGGCTTGGCTGCTGTCTCAGAAGGTGACTACAAGGAGCCTGAAGATTTGGTGATGTAATCAGCTATGGGGCAAAATTCTAGTCTGACACGTGGGGTGCACAAGTCAGAGCTGACTCAACAGTAAATGGTGTTTGTTGGCTTGGTGGCCAATGAACTGTACTTTCCCTGGCAGCTCTGCCAGTCTCTACCAAAGTCCCTGTGTGGCCCCACTGATTAAGTGCTGGATTATTAATGGAAGCTTGGCGGTTCAGAGCTACCCAGAGACATCGTAGCTGTCAGCCCTGGTGATCTGCTTCGGAAAGGCCAGCGCCTTGAACACCCAAGAGCAGTCCTCACACTGCACACTTGGTGGCCATGAGTTGGGATGCCTTCCTGGCAATCACAACACGGGTCCCCACAGGCTGTGTCAGGACTGGCTTCATGTGCCATGAAGACTAGTAGCTGCGACTCTTTGAAACAGAAAGACTTGGGAGATGTATAAAGCACACCGTTTCAGTGAAACTACCTTTACAGAGATATCTTGAAAAGAAACCTAGAGTGAGATTTTTTCTTTCAGTGACTGTTATTAAATAGAACAACAATCTCTCACGTTCAAATTAGATGCAATTAAATATAATTACCTTCTATATTTCACAGTGTATTCAGGTTGCCTAATATGCTATCTAACTCCTAAGAGATAATCAATTCATGTTGTTATTAGATACAGGTGGTGGGGGGCAACCTTCAAACGGTTCATGGAAAACAGGAGAAAGGAATTTTTCTGAAGCTTTCTTGGACATATATTTTTAAATCTTGGGTCAGATTCCTGGTGATCTAGTGGATTTCACATGGGGCTGCTAATTCAAGGTCAACGGTTCAAACAGCAGCTTTGTGGGAGGAAGATGAGGTTTCGACCCCTTCAAGACCGACAATCTCAGAAATCCACAGGAGCCGTTCTACCCTGTCCTGCAGGGTCACTAGGAGCTGAAATTTAATTCATAGCAGTGAGTTTGGTTTTGGTTTGCTCAGACCAATATTTACCATCATGAATTAGTAAACTCCAAGTCTTGAATGTACAAACATAAGATTTGTAAGCAGGTTACACATTTTTAAATTATTGGCTTTTAGGTGCCATTTACTTTTCTGAACTTAATATATTTTAGATGGGAATAAGCATCATATAGATATTACTACTAGTTACAACAACAACTTTTGTGACTATTTTCAAAGATCTGTTAACTGAAAATCATAATTGCTCTCTCCTTTTGTAATATATATTTTACCTTTTGTAATATTTATACTCAGAAAATAACCCAGTTTTCGTCTGATGAATCAATTATTCACATATTTAGGCAAATTAAAAAATGTTTGCTACATCATTTTTACATAGGTTCTATTTTTAATATTTACTCCACTATGTTTATGCCTTTGCGATTAATTTGAAAGGTTTCATATTATTAAAAATGTGGTCAAACTAGCTCCCTCAATTCCTAATTATATATACTTCTTAAAAAATAAGTACTACCTTTGAAAATGGCAAGTTCCAGTTTGTAAGATATTTGTATGTAAGGAAAGTAGGTGGGCAAAGAAGTGAGCTACCAGACGCCAACAGGAAAGCTGCCATTGCTCCTGCAATGAGAGAGATCCCCTCCAGTAGCAAATGCAATCTATTGTTTGAAGTTTATCGGGTAGCTACTTAGTACTAAAGGGTATTCTTCCTTAAGATGTATTTAAATGTTTGACTTTTAATAATAAATATTTATTGATTTACCATGTATATGAAGATAATGAATTACTCTTTGAAGTAAGCAAAATGGCACACACGAATGAGTTTTTAGTACAAAGGAATTGGAGTAGTTATACTACATGTATCAGTATACTACATATAGTAAGTACAGATTACTATATATAGTATCTGTTTTGCACTCTATCCATCCACATTAGCAGATACTCCTGAACGTTTGCCGTCTAGGATTCCATCCGAGATCTCTCTGCAGGGGTCACGGAGAGGAGTTGGAGGCTCGCCCATGACAACGCTGCTTCTGTCATTCAGAGTTCTAACGACAGACGTAGCTGGAGACTGAAGCACTTTACGAGAAAGCCTCATTCTTCCGTCAGCCGGGTCACGCCCGAAGTACTTCACCTGTGCGACAGAAATAGAGTCACTTGTACAGTTACAGCACAGTGGTTAACACCTAAATCGAAAGGTGGCAATCTGCAAGAGAAAGATCCACGGCTCTT
This sequence comes from Tenrec ecaudatus, assembly GCF_050624435.1. Classification (NCBI taxonomy): domain Eukaryota; kingdom Metazoa; phylum Chordata; class Mammalia; order Afrosoricida; family Tenrecidae; genus Tenrec; species Tenrec ecaudatus. The sequence goes on from NC_134546.1 coordinate 1,955,591, forward strand.
GAGCTGCTTCCGAATTCTTAGCGAGCAGTTCTACTGCACCCACAAGTTCCATGTGTCAGAACTGACTGACAATTGGTGTCTTGTTATATAAGGCAATGGTTTAGGTTTCTACTTGGTCACGGAAAATATAGCTCCATGGAATTATATGCTTAGTAACTATAATTTGGTCAAGTTAATAATTATGGGGAAAAAAAAGAACCGCCCGAGTGCCATTTCAGTCACCCCATTCTAATCTTGTGTGGACTCATCTTCACCACTTGGGGTGCTCCTCAGGCCTTGTGGCGCACAACCACCAACTGGAAACCTATCAAAGGTTACCTAAATGTGACCAGGAAACCCGTAAAGTTCTTAGAAGCAAATACAGGGTGAGGTCGTGGGGCCTAGTGTCCTTGTACTGGGAAAGCAAAGCCAGGGTGAGTGGTCTCAGACAAGGACTATCTAACTGTGCTTCAGCGACAACAGGATTGTGCTGTAGCTCACTCAGCGCTTCACTAACGCCTCAAAGCACCACGCTACCAGAGTTTATTTACCTTGACCTTGAAGAAAGAGAGAGGGAAAATGCAGGTATTATGTCCCTTCTGATATTGAAAACAAACTAACCTAACTAAAACAACCTTCCCCAGAGAGGTCTTACTTCCACCATTCCCCAAAGGCTACGTGAGTAAGAGGACTGTAGACTGGAAGTAAACTCGAGGTCCTAATTACTCAGGTCCTGGGGATTAGGTATAAAAATTACTCAGGTCCTGGGGATTAGGTATAAAAATTACTCAGGTCCTGGGGATTAGGTATAATCATTACTCAGGTCCTGGGGATTAGGTATAAAAATTACTCGGGTCCTGGGGATTAGGTATAATCATTACTCGGGTCCTGGGGATTAGGTATAATCATTACTCAGGTCCTGGGGATTAGGTATAAAAATTACTCGGGTCCTGGGGATTAGGTATAATCATTACTCAGGTCCTGGGGATTAGGTATAAAAATTACTCGGGTCCTGGGGATTAGGTATAATCATTACTCAGGTCCTGGGGATTAGGTATAATAATTACTCAGGTCCTGGGGATTAGGTATAAAAATTACTCAGGTCCTGGGGATTAGGTATAATCATTACTCAGGTCCTGGGGATTAGGTATAAAAATTACTCGGGTCCTGGGGATTAGGTATAATCATTACTCAGGTCCTGGGGATTAGGTATAATAATTACTCGGGTCCTGGGGATTAGGTATAATCATTACTCAGGTCCTGGGGATTAGGTATAATCATTACTCAGGTCCTGGGGATTAGGTATAATCATTACTCGGGTCCTGGGGATTAGGTATAATCATTACTCAGGTCCTGGGGATTAGGTATATTATTACTCAGGTCCTGGGGATTAGGTATAATCATTACTCAGGTCCTGGGGATTAGGTATAATATTACTCAGGTCCTGGGGATTAGGTATAATAATTACTCAGGTCCTGGGGATTAGGTATATTATTACTCAGTCCTGGGGATTAGGTATAATCATTACTCAGGTCCTGGGGATTAGGTATAATCATTACTCAGGTCCTGGGGATTAGGTATAATCATTACTCAGGTCCTGGGGATTAGGTATATTATTACTCAGGTCCTGGGGATTAGGTATAATCATTACTCAGGTCCTGGGGATTAGGTATAATATTACTCAGGTCCTGGGGATTAGGTATAATAATTACTCAGGTCCTGGGGATTAGGTATAATCATTACTCAGGTCCTGGGGATTAGGTATAATCATTACTCAGGTCCTGGGGATTAGGTATAATAATTACTCAGGTCCTGGGGATTAGGTATAATCATTACTCAGGTCCTGGGGATTAGGTATAAAAATTACTCGGGTCCTGGGGATTAGGTATAATCATTACTCAGGTCCTGGGGATTAGGTATAATCATTACTCGGGTCCTGGGGATTAGGTAATAATAATTACTCGGGTCCTGGGGATTAGGTATAAAAATTACTCGGGTCCTGGGGATTAGGTATAATCATTACTCAGGTCCTGGGGATTAGGTATAATAATTACTCGGGTCCTGGGGATTAGGTATACTCATTACTCAGGTCCTGGGGATTAGGTATAATAATTACTCGGGTCCTGGGGATTAGGTATACTCATTACTCAGGTCCTGGGGATTAGGTATAATATTACTCAGGTCCTGGGGATTAGGTATAATATTACTCAGGTCCTGAGGATTAGGTATAATAATTACTCAGGTCCTGGGGATTAGGTATAATATTACTCAGGTCCTGGGGATTAGGTATAATCATTACTCAGGTCCTGGGGATTAGGTATAATATTACTCAGGTCCTGGGGATTAGGTATAATCATTACTCAGGTCCTGGGGATTAGGTATAATCATTACTCAGGTCCTGGGGATTAGGTATAATAATTACTTGGGTCCTGGGGATTAGGTATAATCATTACTCGGGTCCTGGGGATTAGGTATAATCATTACTCAGGTCCTGGGGATTAGGTATAATCATTACTCAGGTCCTGGGGATTAGGTATAATATTACTCAGGTCCTGGGGATTAGGTATAATCATTACTTGGGTCCTGGGGATTAGGTATAATCATTACTCGGGTCCTGGGGATTAGGTATAATAATTACTCGGGTCCTGGGGATTAGGTATAATGGGAACAGAGTGATACAGCAACAAAACAAAGTGAAACAACAAAGCCCAGACTGGCAATGCCTTCTTTCATCCACGCAGAAGAAGATCAAATACTACCAGAATTCTAGACCCGAACAACATGGCTTTTATCAAGCTCAAAAACTTTGAGCGTCAAGTAGTGGAAAACAGTTAAGGCTCAACTCAAATATGACACTCAGGGTCTTCAACAAAGTTGGAAAAGAAGTTGAGGTTTCAAAAACAGAACAACTGACAGGCTTGTCCTCATGCAGAGCTCGCTGAACTTTTGGGTGCTATAGCAAAGTGTACTGAAGAAAGCAGATTGTCTTCGGCTATCACAAAGAATAGTGTCTGCGGTCTTAAAAGCTTGCCTTAAAACAAGCAGCATGTAATGAGTCAACTAAGTCCACATGAAGAAGCACATCAGTCTGCGTGACCCAAGGACTGTAAAGAATAAAATCCAAATCTGAAGGAAGGAATGGTAGCAGAGCTTAAATTCTGAACAACCAGTTTGCAGGAGGCTGTGGGTGACGGTGGAAATCCAAAATCTATTGGCAGGGAGCCACACAGATTAAACCTCTGGTGAATCCCCCCTGACCATAGGCTAGGATTGCGAATGTCTTTGCTACCAGAAAGCGTTGTGAAATCGATTAGAGCAGATGTACCTTATCATTTGATCTCCCTACTGGCCCATTAAAAAAATCGTTTTATTAGGGGCTCATTCACAATCCACACATACATCAATTGTGTAAAGCACATTTGTACATTCATTGCCCTCATCATTCTCAAAACCTTTGCTCTCCACCTAAGCCCCTGGCATCAGTTCAATTTTTCCCCTCTCTCCCCGCTCCCCCACGAACCCTTTATAATTTATAAATTATTATTTTGTCATATCTTGCCCTGTCGATGTCTCTCTTCACCCCCTTTTCTGCTGTCTGTCCCCCAGGGCGGTCACATGCAGATCCTTGTAGTCGGTTCCCCCTTTCCAACCCACTCTCTCTCCACCCTCCCAGTATGGCCACTCACACCACTGGTCCCGAAGTATCATCCACCCTGGATTCCCTGTTTCCAGTTCCTATCTGTACCAATGTACATCCTCTGGTCTAGCCAGACTTGCAAAGTAGAATTGGGATCATGATAGTGGGGGTGGGGGGTGGGGGTAGAGGAAGCATTTAGGAACTAGAGGAAAGTTGTATTTTTCATCGTTGCTACATCGCACCCTGACTAGCTCATAAAGTTGATTCAGTGTTTAATATTTTCATCTTGTGTAGTCATTGTTTTTATCTTTTCTTCCTGTGTATGTTTGCATGCTTTTTGTATATGACAAACAGGACTGGTACATCTGCAGAGACAGTACTAGACTGATAATTGTCTAGGGGAGTGGCAGAGGAGGATGGGGTACTGAGGCACTGACAACAAGTAGTACAAGAGGTTCTGAAATTGCACAAATCTTAATATGATTGAATGACTAAATTGTTTGACATGTGAAGTATGTAAAACAAAACTTTAAAAAAAGCAAATAACTGTATCACCATTCTTATGTATTATCTCCAATCACCGTCTCTATGTAACTATCACTGGCCTGTATATATTACTGATTTATTTTAATAGTTCTATTGGCATTATCATTCACATATCATACAACTTAATAGTTCAATTGTATTAAAAATAGCTGTACAGTCATCACCAAAATCAATCTCACATTTTCTTCTTTCTTGTGGCAGTTACATAATTTCCTGTCAACTTGAAATGTAGGGGTAGGTTTAGCCTATCAATCAGGTGGCAGGTTGATGACCTCATTTGGAAGTACCACTGAAGTAAATGGCTCTCTGGAGGTGGGCCACTGTCTTTGCCTTCACCTGCATGTCTACAGCCACTGAGACCTGCACAAGCCCTGTGATGTGTCCACCACCATTGGATCCAGAAGACTTAGCACCCATCGCCTGCATTCTGCACCACTGCATGTGGCTGCGTGAGTCTGAAGAGGGACTTACGGACTAATATTGGGTGTATCGATTTGATCTGGACTGGGCTGGGCTGCTTACCTGATACATAATTACTTCTTGATATAAAGCATTTCCTTCCACATGTATGAGTGTCTCTGAGTTTGTTTCTTTCACCACCCTGGCCTAACACACTCAGACTCATTGTTGTTAGCTCTCCATTTCCCCTCAACCTCCCCTCCCATGCGCCTAGGGAATTAATTATTCATCCTGTTACTGTCTCCTTGCTTTACCTAACCTGGCTTTTATATCTAGAAACTCATACAAAACAAAAACAATAAAAAACCCCAACAATGATAAAACAGAGAAAAACCTCTCAATCACAAAGAAAGCAGAAAATAGTAAAAATACATGCGTATTTTTAAGAGTTCTAAAGTTAATTACTGGTTCTAACTAACCTGCAAGCTCCCTGAGGAAAATAATTGTCTTAACTCACAAATGAGTCTGCATAAGCCACCTTAGGCCCTATGGCTTAGGGCGAAACAAACACGCAAACAACCAAATGCCTCAAACTCACTGCCACTGAGGCAATGCTGCTGAGAGGGGCCTGTAGGGGAGAATGCCTGGTGGTCCGTCCCACTGCTGACCATGTAGCCTGCTCGAAGGCTAACGGAAGCACCGCATGTGAACACCACTCTGTTCCTGCAGGTCAGCGTTTACGACACTCAGGTGACAGGGTAAGCACAGGTACCTGAATCTCCTGGCCAACTTCTAGTCCCAGAGCAGTGGGATGTCGAATCTGAAAGAGAACGTGCCCTGCATTAGTAATGGCAAGGACACAGCAAATACTCACGACAGCCTTGACTTTTCTGATGAGGACATCTGTTCGTTGTGAAGATGTAAACAATACAGAAGTATTTACAAGTAAATATAATCTATACCCACTACATTTTTAGAAAACTGCTCACCACCCCAGTGAGCAACCCTTGCAGAGTGTCTCGTGTGTGTTCCATTGAAGAAGGCAGACCTCATTGTGCCTGCTCTTTTGTAATGTGCGGATCTGTCACTCACTATTCTGTTCCAGAGGCCCCCTGGGGGCACTGGGGCATAAGGGGTGAACAATCAACAGCAAGGTTGGAGGTTCAAACCTACCAGCTATTCTGGGGGAAAGCCGAGGCGCTCAGTTCCCTTGAAGATGCACACACAGCTTCAGAAACCTGATCGAAAGAAGCTGGGACGTACTGCTGGGCAAATGGTGGACCGCTGACAGCCAGGCTGAAGGCTGAAACCCACGACCCCCTCCTTGGGAGCAAGGTGAGGGTATCAGCCTCCATTGAGCCTTGAGAACCAAGAGGAGGGCACGTGGGGCTTCCAGACGTCAGCACTGCCTGAGGCAGTGGGTTTGGTTTCATGGCTTATTAAATTGCAGTCATGTTTTAATCTAAAATAATGAAGCACTATAGGTGATATTCAAATTGGGTAATTTGTTTAGCCAGCACCCCAGGTGGTCATTTCATTAGTTCTACAAACATTAATGAGTGGTGAGTCTGCAAGAAACTTTATGGCTGCTCACGACAGTATTTACACCAGGGTTGTGGTAGGGGCACTGGTCTTCCCAAGAAAAAGCTGAGAAAAATGAATTGCAATGTTCTTCTGTCCATTCTAATTAATTCTAATTCTTCTCTTACAGCACAGCCTGCTGGATGGCATTTCTAGGTCTAAATATAATCAAATAAATGTCCTCCAAAAACTTTATTCTAACTTATACTCCCCTCAACTGTGATGAGAATATCTAACGCCACTCCCACCTATTTCTTAACCACACTGGGAATTTTTGAGGATCTGAAAGTTGAGGGGAAAAAAAAGTATTTTGTTTTATTTGCTTTTATATAAACGGTTGGTGATAGTGCGTATTATTGTTTCTTGGTTGGCTTTTTTTAAAAAAAGGGCTTGCGAACTCATGTTCTTTGCTGATCCTCTTTCTTCATATTGCTTTATAGGAGGGTAAGCAAAATAGCATGGCTACTAGGATGCCCGTCCGTACATGTGCAACTTCATCCCCAACAGACCACATGGACACGTGTCTCTGCGCAGCGCATGGCGGCACTTAATTCTCTCAGCAAAACACGTCGCAGTCTTCTTAGGGCGCCTTCCAGAACCATGTCCAACCGAGAGTGGCTTCCAAGGAGCTCTCTCTGCTGTCAGGGCAGCCGGAAGGTACTGGTGACTGCTTTTTTGATCTCAAAGGGATTAACCATGACAGACTTTTCTCAAAAGGGCAAGCATGATCACGGGGCTCATTGTGAAGGCGCCTGTAGAAAACTGCGAGCCACCTCGGGGAGCAAAGGCAGGGGCGTCGCCCCCAGGACTCCTTGGTGAAGGTAGCCGGGCTGTCCTTGGGGAACCCGGGCCCACCACCTGATCCTGCCTTGCTGATGCCAGAGTGTCATGTGCACACGGCACAAATGCGCGGCAGGCAAAAGAGGGGAGCACACACAGCTCGATGCAGGGAATGGCAGGAAAGCACAGCCACACCGACATTTTGGTTTCACAAGGGCTTCTGTGATTGTGCAGCAGCCCCTTATAACTCTCCCTAGTTCATGTAATAAACCCAGTGCCTCACTGTGAGTTACTGAGTGCTCGTCTCTTACGGCTCAACTTACTGCATGTGTCAATCTCCATGTAAAGAACCCGTCCGTTTCTAGTTCCTTCCGGCCCTGCGTGGCATGCACTGCTTTACTCCTGGGCCAGAAAGTACTACTGATCTATTCTGTAAGGCTTTCTACTGCATTCTCAGAGATGGTGTAGACTCCGTCTCATACAATTTTCTTACATAGTCTTATGTGCTTCGTCTTTGAAATGTATAAACTGCAACAAAGAGTAAAAACACCCAAAACATTCTGAGAATTATCTGGCGAATGACTGAAGGAAATTGGGAGAGGGCTAGAGCAGGACACTTACCAACGCTATGTAGTTCCCGCTGAAAACACTTATTTCTTTTTAGTCCACAACTGCCGCGGTGAAAACGTAGCTGCTTCTGCTGGCAGCGTCCCTGACACTTGCGACTTTCTGTGTAGCCCCACTACCCTAGGTGATGTCAGTGTGGTGACTTTAAAGCAGTTACAAACAGAATTCAATGTGCCCTTTTCTTTCTTTTGCTTCCTTTCCTCCCTTCCCCTCGAATGTTTCTTTTTACCTTTCGCTGATCAAGTTGTGTGTTATGGAGTAAAACGGCAGTCATATTTGGATACAGTTTTACCATCACCCCAGAATCTCTACAAAGAGGAAATAAAGAAGCCTGGTTAAAACATTAAGCAGTTGCACCTGCACTGAAAATCAAACACGTTTTCTGAGAAGAAAAAAACCCCTTCTTATCAGTATGTTTTTAACTATAAACTCTATGATCTACCCCCACCACGTGAATACTTGTGGATCAAAGAACAAAGGAACGGAAAAGGCTTTCAGGATAACATTCCTCCACTGTGATCTCACCCTCACATTTCCCCAAGTGATGGAGATTTTCCTGTTTTCTAATTAACACCACCCCCCCTTACAGGTGGCCTCGCAGGGCGGCCTGTCACTCAGCTGCAGGATCTGGTAACCCGCGGTGTTGGGCCAGATCACAGCAGCCTTTTCTCCAACGGGACCCGCTCGCATCATGTCTGTGACACGTGTTAGTTAAGCCTCACAAGATTTCTGGCTTTGTCATGATGCTGAATTCCCTGGAATGGCCCCCAGCCCTGACGTGATAAAGCCTCGTCCTGGATGCCACGTGCTTGCGGCCACAGGCCCATTTTGGAGGGCGGTCTCTGCTAAAGCACAGGTAAGAGCGTGAGACTGACTTCGGACCCTGGGGGAGGGGTGACTCAGGCACGCTCGGTTGAATGGTTACCTTGGTTACTGTCACTTGTAAGGAATTATATGCTCCATATGGGAAACCTGTTTCTGGGGAGACCTGGAGAAAGCTGGCCGAGGAACATTAGCAGGAGGCAGTATGCATACAAATCGGACACAGCCGGGGTGGAGAAAGGATGATATCCTTGGGCGTTGTTAAAAGGTGAAGGGTCACATGTCAACGTGATTGCTTGGCTGATACCGAAGGACCGTCGTTCTGGGGATGGGTCTGGTAAGCAGGTGGGGGAAGGCACCGAGAGGGCTCACCTGTGAGCCACTGGGAACAGAATTCCCTGCCATGCCACCCTGCTTTCTACAAAAAGAGGCCCCTGAGAAGCAGGGGTGTGAGCTCGTTACTGGAAAGAGCGAGGAGTGGCGCAGTCTTCGAGCCCCGGCATCTGCCTGACCAACAAAACAAGTGATTATGCCTGATTACCTGATTTCCGTTATTGTGGCCGTATACACCGCTCCAAATTCTAACTGCTGCTCCTGCTGCAGGCGGAAAACACAGCATAAGATTCACAAAGAAAAGAGCCGCCGGAGGAAGGTAGGGGCCCTGAGCTCGGTACTTACGTCATCCTTGCAGATTTCCGTGATGTAGTCTCTTGCTTCATGCATGGCACCAGGTGTTGGTGCAAATACAGAAAACGTTTCTTCATCCACCTGACTAATAGTTACTCCTTGAACAAACATAAATGCAGCACTTTAAAGTTAAACGACCACTCCTTTGGAGATGAATCTGAAGCGCGGAGGTGGGAGCGGGGCGGACCTGAGAGCAGCAGGCACAGTCGTGCTGCGTCCCGTCAGTGTTGGCAGCAGGGACAGAGGATTCTGTTAAGCAGCAAGTGCACTCTGTATGTGACCTTGCTCTAGGCCCTCCCGGGGATGCACCAGGGAACCAATGTTCCCGAGGCCCACAGTCAACACTAATGCCGGAGCGTCTGGAATGATGGCTGAAGTATGAGCAAAACCTGGTCTAGAACCTCCTGCCCCTCCCCTTCGCCCTCTCATGCATTAGCCTGGCAAACAGACGGCAGGGAAGGGGATCCCGTGGGCTTCCTTCCCCATCCTGTCTTAGGAACTGTCCAGAGCCACCCTGCTTCTCACCGTAACTCCATGACAGTGCCAGGTAACTCACCGATCGCTTCCAGAAAAGACAAACATATCCTTTCTAATATACTCTAAAGAAAAGTCTAAATAGACCTAACTCAAAGTAGCAAAGGAAACTAAAAGATAATTAAGCATAATCCTTCCAAACTGAAAATTACTCTAGATAATTTCAGTTTGGCTAAAAAAAAGCAAGAAAGATGAATTCTTGAGCACCCTGCTTGAATATGGCTAAAGGTAACCATCTGCTGATTTATTAAAAGGAGACCTGGAGGTGCAACGGCTAACCCCGAGGGTGCAGGTCCACGCCCACTCTGGCAGCCCCACGCGCCTGCTCCGTGAAGACTACAGCGTGGGGCAGCCTGCGGGCAGCACTTGAGGCAGGCAGACAAGGTGCCGGAAAGCCATGTCCCATCCCCTTCATTTCTCAGATACAGTTTTGAAGCAATACAAGAAACTCAGTGCCATAGAGCTGATCCCAACTAATAGACGAGGCCCCGCAGGACAGAAGAGATCAGTCCCTATGAGGTCCTGAGCCTGGAGAAGCCTCCTCTTTCTGCCACAGAGCAACTAACGGGTGCTTTCAAACTGCTGGCCCTGTGGTTACCAGCCCAATGTGGAACCACGGTGCCACCAGCACGCTTGCATGGAACAGCTTTAACAATCAAACACAAAAGTCGACACCTAAAATTCATGTAACTTTTACCTGTTTCTGCCTGAAGTTTTTTTAAATGATAGCCACCTGGTCCAACAAACTTTGATCGTTTGGATAAGGGAACTTGAACAGTTTCTGAAACATAGCGCAGACAAAGCATCAATAATCCAGATACGTTTATGACTCTAAACATGTGCTCCAGATTGTTTCATTTCAGCAGACATAAGCATAAATATTTCAATATGAAAAACAAAAACCAACCAAACAGGTGGTTTAAAATCTCTAAAATCCAATAATAACCTCTCAAATGTAAAGTTTTTATTGATATAATATTCAAAATATTTTCACGTGCAATCTGGAATAAAACTTTTTTTAATACAGTATTTTAAAACCAGTCGGTTTTCCTGTATTCATATTTATAGCATCACAACATTAGTAATGCTTTTAGAAAGCAGTTTTATTGATATACAATTCTGCACGCTGTAACTCAGCGGTCTGAAAGCATACGAGCTGTGGTCATCCCACCATCCCTCTTAGACACAATCCGTATTACCTACAACAGGTCCGTTTTCTTTTCTAGATGCCCGGGGTTTGGAAATAGTTTTGTTCATTATCTGCAGGATTTCCTTCTTTGCAACTAGAACAGATAAAAAACAACACATATAACCACAGAAATTAAGTGACCTGCATTCCTCGTTTTCATGGAATAAACTGAACCCGTGAGCCAAGGCAAGCTCTACAAACACCAGTGACCGTGACAGCTTGCCGCACTTGTCCTGTACAAGTTTGTTTGTTGAGGTCAGCTTTGCACTGATCTCCCGTCATGGTGGTCAGTCAGTGTGCATTAACTTAAGTTCTCTGACCGACGGGAAGGTCCATGAGATCCCGTGTCCACAGCACTGCTTCACAGTCACCCTCACGTGCAACAGGCCGCGGCTAGCAAACACACGCAGAGCTGCGCACACGGCCTTACCTGATGCTAGCTGAATGGCCTCCATGACAATTTTTATCGGTATTCCAGGCAATTTAATATCAGCCTAATTGGAAAAGGCAAAGGAAGATATAAATAGTTGTGTGTGACATGACTTAAAGGTTGCAAAACAAAATAAAACAGGCTTTAAACGTACCTGCAGCGCGGTTATCCCCTTGTTTGTGCCGGCTATTTTGAAATCCATGTCACCATTGTAATCTTCGATTCCCTTCAGGAATTTAAAAGATTAAGATACAGTTTTGAGCAAAAACAGAATTACTCATAGTCACTCTAAAGGAAAACCAAGTGACATCTACACAACTCTCCCAGATCTCGGATGTCTTCCAGTCCGAGACTTTCTAAGCTGCAGCTCTCACCAGAAACAGTAATACTAGATGACGGTTCCGCTCAAGAATGCATAACCACTAACGTAGGATCATCGGAGAGTGAGCCACGTTGCATCTTTACAGTGTAAGATCATAAAAAACACGGCAAACATGCAGGGAGGACGGGATAAGGACCTGTGTCCCCGGAGTGACACTAGCGTTCTTTGACACATAGGATGCGTGTAACGGACGTCTAAGCTTCAGCACGGAATGTCTGGTAAAACGACTGCACTTGCCAGGATATCTGTCAGCAAGCGATAATCTTCTATTTCACTCTTCTCAGCAGTGGTCTTGGTGACCAATCCCACGGCTACCCCCGCAACAGCAGATGAAATTGGAACCCCTGTAATTAAGAACAACTCTGCATGTAATGTGCACATTCACCCAACACACATGAACACCCTTCTTTTGACCATCTGTGCTCTCTAGATCGACAACCAGTGGTGGAGTCAGAAAAGCCTTAGGAGATGATCTGACTAGTTAATTTCTTTTTTAATGTGGATGCATTGGGAAGTACTGCAAACAATCCATGAAGCGGCCCGCGGGACGGAGCTCTCACAGGAAGCGGTGTTCCTGCTGGTGAGCATGGTACAACTAGCTCTGCCAGCCTATGCCCTGTGACTTGACCCCAAACTCATGAGCAAGGCTGGACATTCATAAGGTTCATGCACCATCAGTCCACCATTCAATTTCGTCTGTCAGCGTGCTGTACGACGGCAGCGTGCAGGCTGCTGGGATACTGGGAGCTGGGATTGGAAGGTCTGCAGTTCGAAACCCCAGTCACCACTCGGGAATAAATACACCCAGCTTACACTTACTCTAGAAGAAAACTGTTATTTTATAAAGTTTGTTAACACTTCATCCACATGCCACACAATTCAGTACGTCAGTCACATCCAGAAGATCTGTACAACTGTCCCCACACTCAATTCCAGAACATTTTCTTCTTCCTTGTAGTCATGGCTATTCATGTAATTATTATCTTAAAAAATTTGAATTGGGGCAAAATATACACAACAGAACATCCTCCAATTCCACAATGTCTCCTTGTATAATTCAGCGTCACTGTGGTCTTCTTGGCATTGTACAACCATGATTGATATCCTTTTCCAAAGTATTCCACCACCACTGACATAAACTCCAACCCCCGTAAGCAACAACTTGTTCACCCAGGCTAACGATTGGTCAAATACGGTTTCTCTTCTTTTTCTCTCTCGTGGTTTTCTTGGTACAGTTAGTATTCACATGTCCTATTCGTTAGATCGCTTTTAAAATGTGCTGTCTGTACATAACACAATCAGCTCTAGTGCTCCCTCCCCACTCCTGCACTCGTTCTTTGCTCCCCAAGCCCCTCCCCTTCTCTACCCCCCCCCCCCAATAAGCCATCGCACCAGCCATTACTTCTTTGCACCACAAACTGGGAGTTGACTCAGACGTTGTAGCCCTATGTGCGTGCGTCTTCTGGCTTCCTTTGTGGTGGACAGCCTCGTCTTTCACCTGGGGAGCAGCTGGTGGGTCAGAACCTTAGAACTGGTAGTTGACACCCTGCATAACTTAAGGAAGGCAGACTACAAATGCCTGGGTCTAAAACAGCAAAGGGCGCACCAGCATGTCGGCTTACCCCACAGTGCCACCAGGGCTCCTTAGCATTCTACCACCCCCAGACACCAGGCGCACTGCCAACAAGGTGATGCCGGGTCCCAGGCACCCTACAGCACGGGGCAGAACTGCTCCTGTGAGTATCAGGACCGGAACTCTTTCCAGGAGTAGAAAGCCCCGTCTTTCTCCGTGGGTGGTTTCCAATGGCTGACCTGGCAGTTAGCAAGCTCAAGATGTAACCCTACACCACCAGGTACCTTAACCATAAGACGACATTTTCCTTCCATTGAACGCAACAGAAAAATACCCTTAGCTTCTTTTGCTTTCACCTGTTCCAAGTGTTAGTCGCTGCTGAGAGCATATGTTGACCTCATTCTCTCTCGGCATTCCTGGCTATGCCCCCTCTCCATCTTTCATACCAGTATTTTTAATGGATGAGCTTATTGGAGAACTTCCAGGGTGACTTCTTCAGTGTATTAGGCTTCTTAGCTTTCGTTCACTAGTAGCTGATGACTGCTTGGTAGAGACTGGTTTGGAGGCCCTCCTACGGTGCTGGCTCTCCCATTTGCTGTTGCGGTCCCTGGCATTGCCCCCAACCACTTGTAGCCAAGTCTTCCGTGAGTTCTGAAGTCTACCCCCTTGGGTTAGCAGAATTATTCAGCTCATGGTTCACCATCAGTTGGTTGCTTTCACTAGGGTTCTTAATATTCTGGTTACCAACAAAACCTCCCTGGTGAGTGGAATCCAACCCAGAGCTCTTCATCTTTTGAAAGGCAAGGCAGTTCATTGGGTCACTGAGGCGAGAAAATAATTTTCAAATGTATATTGACTTTGGCAAAAGCGAAGAATTCCAGAGGTAAGGGAATGGGTGAAGGTCCTTCACAACCATTTGTGATGCTGCTCAGGTTAGGTAATCTAGCCTCTCTAAGCCCACTAAAATCCAACTTAAAAAATCTCATCTTTACACCTCACAAGTTCATATAAAGCGCTCGCCAGTAGACGGGAGACATGATTCTTTTACCTGCATCCATCAGTGCTAAGCTTCCACCACATGCGGATGCCATCGAGGACGACCCTGTGACAAAGAGATAGTGACTTTAAAGGGCACCCGCTTGTTTGATGGAGAGCATCTTTAATGCTGACCACTCAACTTTCTTTCCCTCCGCTTGTTTGATGGAGAGCACCTTTAATGCTGACCACTCAACTTTCTTTCCCTTCGTGTAAAAGCACACGAGGCCCAAGTAAACCAAACACAGAGCTGCAGGGTCCAACACACTTGGCTACTTGCCTGGAAATGAATGAAAACTTCTAAGCTTGAGTCCCTCCGCTGCGCTAGTCACAACAGCTACTGAACTGGACACAGGCAGAGCCTGCCTATCACCACAGTGCGCTATTAAACAGGGCTGTGACGAGATTGTGGCCCTAAGGGACCTCTGAGAGGGACAAACACACCTCTCCTGTCAACTTAACCGTATGAAAAAGGACATAGGGCACTGGCTCTCTCAGGTGGCCCAGATCACATTAGCCCGCTCACACCCAGTTGAGAATGTAGGTTTTCGTTTACATCAGGAGCTTCTCCAGTGTTTCTTCTTTAAAACCTGTGGCTCTTGGGCTTTCTGTATCTGCTGGACCTTTGGGAACACATGCCCTTCCTGCTTCGGTGACTCTATTCTGTTTCGATTCATGGGCCGACTTTGAGTTAGGTCAGATGTTTCCGCCCCACATCCCCCGTGGTGGTGTCCCACTCCTTCGTTACACCTCTCTGCAGTCGGGACAGCCTTGCTCTGAGATTCGTTTGTAAAAACGAACCAAACAATCAACCTCAGATTATATTAGTGATACTTGAAGAGAAATAGCTGTTATATACTGCTTTTAGAACAACTTATTCATTCAGGCCAGAGAATGTGACATGCTTCTGATGGTAACACAGAATGGGTTTTTTACACCAAGGATGAAAAGCCGCCGGTACCGTTTGACTCGAGTACTTCCGAGGTGACTCTAATCGTGAACGGGAAATCCTTGGGGATGACAGGAAACAGAGCTTTCTCCGCCAGGGCACCTGGAGGCAGAGAGACAGCCGTGAGCGCACACGCCTGCTGCCGTGCTTGGCGCAGCACGTCAGGTGGCACGTCTCCACTCACCGTGCCCGAGCTCTCTCCTGTTGACACCAGTCACTTTGCCAGTCTCATTCGTTGCATAAGGAGGAAACTGAACAAAACAAACCACAACTCAGCACAAAGAACAACACGCTACACAATGGGACAAGCCCATTTTTGTTTAAAAAAAATATACACACTAACACCTATGCAAAAAATGGTTGATCATCAAAAATATATACTGAAATTGGCCCCAAATAGCCATTCCTGGTGCCGATGACTCAGGAGGAGGGGAGAGGATTACGAGGAGTTACACCACACATTCCCCCAATGTCTGTGGTGGTGAGAACAAGTGTGCTTTCAGACAAAAAACGCATACTGAGAAAATGTAGACCTTTCCGATACAGGTGTGCATCTTTTCTGTTCTTAGCAAAGAAATTATTTAACGTAGAAAAAGATCTATTTCAGCCAGAGCATGCGACCAATGCATTGTTAAAAGGAAATAAGACCAACATGATTCAGGTGCAACCATTTAAAAATTGGAAGGTGCCCCAGAAAGATCCGCTATTCTGGTTTCTGAACCCCAAGACGATCACAGGAGAAACGGAAATAGCTGCCAGTGTGCAGGCAGGAGGCTGGGACTGCTGCAGGTCAGGTTGCGCATCCCTGGGGTGAAGCACATACAACACAGACTCTGAAATGGGCCGGCTGAAGGAGAGTATCTAAGGATGTGCTGAGACATGCAAGGAGGTGATCACTGCCAAAGCTTGTGATGAGCACGGCAGTGCTGGGACCCAGCAGAGGCGCCCGGGCATTCACGAAGGAGCACATGGACCTTACAAGCTAGTCATGAACACGGCAGTGCTGGGGCCCAGCAGAGGCGCCCGGGCATTCACTGTGGAAGGAGCACACGGGCCTTACCTCATAGTGAAGCATGAAATTTTTATCTTTCACTCCGCTACAAAGGAAAGCATGCATAGTAAGATATCAGATAAATGCAAACAAATTGATTTCAACAAACAAACAAACAAAAGCTATAAGGAATTTAAACAGTACAATTGGTTATTACTGGAGTTGGTTTAAAAAGATAATCAGAGATATTATAAAATGAATGCCATAGTTTTTTTAAAAGTTAAATGATTTCACTGGGGACTCTTACAGCTCTTACAACATTCTGCACATCAATTGCACCAAGCGTATTTGTACATGCGTTGGCATCATCATTTTGTACACATTCACTTTCTATTTGAGCCCTTGGAATCTGCTCCTTTTGTTTCCTTCCTCCCCCTAGAGTAGTTTAAAAAAAGCTTATGCATGAATTCTATATTGATTCAGAAGGAAAAAAAAGCTTCAAAGTCAAACCCTTAAATATCTAGATTTGGGTAGCAGGACGGTAGGCAGTCCACTGCAGGAATCCTGAGTGTTGTACCACACTAATCAAGCCTTCCTTTCGACAGCGAGACCAGTAACTGAGATGACACTGGGGAGGATAATCAGAAAATCTGAGAGGCAGACATCTTTGGGGATTGAAAAGAGAACAGCTGTGAATCTATCTAGAACAATGGGGAAGAATAAGGATGAGAAAGACCTAATTCTTGGAAGCAGGACAACAGATTTACTCACAATGGGGGAAAGCAGGGACCCGGTACAAGTGGAAATCAGAGCCCTGGGGGTAGGCTGCTGCAAGGCTGGAAGTTCAAAAGCACCAGCCGCTCTGTGGGAGAAAGACAGGACTTTCCACTCAGGCCAAGACTCGCAGACACTCAACTGAGCAGTCCCACCCTGTCTTGTAGGGTCACTACGAGTCAGGTTCGAATAGGAAGCCCAGTCTTCCTCCCTCAGAGATTATGGAAAAAGGGCAGCTGAGAAAGCAGATGCCCACACTTTATCCTGGATCACAAGATAGAGTACAAAAGCTTTTCATGGTTAGGGGGGGGCACTGTATAAATTTTTTTCTGGAAAGGGGGTGACAGGTCGAATAGGTTTGGGAGCTTAGGTGCAGCAGGATCAGAGAAGTCCCCAGTCAGGTCACAATCTGCAGGCCTGAGGAAGAAACCTGAAACCCACACTCCTTCAGATTAAAGGGCTTAGAGAGGACCGGCAGTCAAGTGTCGGCATCTTATAAGAAAAGGACACCAAAGGCTTCAGAGAGAAAGGCCCTGGAAGAGCCCCTTCCGGGCTCTGCGCTGTGATTAGTCCCCGCCGTCCTCCCCCCCCCCCCCACCCACGGTTTACAGGTTCGGGTCTGTTCCAATTTCACTGTGCTGCCCATGACTGGCCGGGGAGGTATCAGCTCAAAGTCTGGCTTAAAATCTCCATGATGCAAACAGCAGGGTGCAGCACGGAGATGAATGTCGCTGCGAGATGCAGCACTATGCAAATGTAAGTGACTGAGCACGCCGTCATCTAAAATCGCAAGCTTACTTTATAGCTGTTATAATTCTGTCGGATTTAAGACTGGATTCCAGCGAATCAAACGTAACAGTACAAAGCACCTGGAAAGGAAGAGAAGAAAAAGTCCTCAGAGTCTTTACTGTACTTATAGTAAAGATAAAGACCCCAAGTAGCTCCTGAAAAGCAGGGCGTGAGCACCTCCTCTACAGGCATGGCCCGGCGAGCGCTCCGGCTACGGACAGGGGCATTACGTGCACACCTCACTGTTCGCCAGGTGGTGTGCGGGCAGAGCTGGGGAGGGCGATCCAAAGATAGCGGAACAGGGCAAAGGACATGAACTTGAAATTTCTCCAGGATCACTTCACTTTTATTAGGAACTGAAGAATAGGCTGTTCCAACTTGTTGCCTTAAAAAGGGGCCAGAAATAGGACAACTGTACAGTGACACAGGAGCCCTGCTGGCGGGGGCGTGGGTCCGTTCCACTGCTACCCACCATGGAAGCTCTTTGAGCCCCCACTGCTCTGCAGGAGAACGAGACTTCTCTCACAAAGAGCCACGGCCCCTGCAGACACAGGACAAGCCACGCTTTCCTACGAGGTTGCTGTGAGCCAACATCACCAGACTGGTAGTGAGTTTGGCACAATAGAGATTCAAATGTTCCGAAGCCCAGATAGGTCTTCAGACTTCAGACTCCTTTATCGAAACGAAAATGTTCCAGGCTTGTTAGAAAACGACACAACTTCGCCACTCGTTCACAGAAAGTCTTAAAAGAAGTTACATTTTTATCTTATACAGAAGCTTGGAGTCAACTTCACCTATGAAATATTTAACATGAATTATCTATTGACTTCTATATATTAAAATGTATTCTGCAATGTTTACTGCCCAATTTGAAGAGGAAAATTTAGATCTTCAAAATATTCACAAGAACACCACGAAAGTCCGGCGGCGTCGACACCCTAAATCGCCCTCACGCTTCCCACCTACATGCTTTTCAGTTGATCTTTATTTCTTTTATTTTCTACTCGAAACTTTCGCGTGGTCATACTGGCCCAGGAAACACAAAAAGATGGCAGAGAACTGAGTTCAGAAACACGTTTATAAACTTTGCACGTGACAGAGATGGCCCCCAAGTCAAGGCGCACAAGCAGATTACTGGCACATGTCAGCGTGGACTTGGCCTGCTGCGGAGGCTTTCCCTCAGGCCGGGCAGAGGAGTGGACTCCGGGTCACCAAGGACTTAGTAGGACAGCGAAGCCTGGGAGCTGAGGAAGGGAAGTGAGTGCACAGGGCTTTGACCTGAGGGCAGCAGGGTTTCTTAAGCAGCTCTCTACACATACACACCACAGCCGAGGAGAGGGACAGAGGACTACACTGACGCTAGGAGCTCAGCTGTACTCTGGACAGACAGCAGGCCATCCTAGACAAAGCTAAAAACGAAGGAAACTGCAAATCTGGGTTCCTTCAAACAAAGAATGAATAATTAAACATTAAAAAAATTACCACCAAGACACACACAGTAAATGTCAAGGTTCGAAAACCAACCAAGAGGGCTCGGGGATGTGACAGGCAAGGGGGCCCAGAGGAAAGCCGCAGCAGGGTGGCACTGCTGTCTAAGGGGCGGCATCTCTGCAGAGGCCTCCCCGGAGGGTGCAGCACCCCAGGGTGACAGGGAAAGGTGTTTGGCCAGGTCCCCAAGGGGAACAGCAACACCTGTGAAGTGTGCAGACATCATCAGCTGTGTGAGACCCAGGGGGTGTTCTTTACTTACAGGCAAAGCTCAGAAAGGGGGACTGGAAACAGGGAGCACCGACCGGGAGGAGGCAGGATAAGTGGCTACAGCGAGGGGATCGCAATGAATGAGATGAAGCAAAACGGGTGTCAGTCTTTAGATGTGAAACTAATGATGCGCTCTGTCACCTTTCAACCAGTACACAGTGACAATTTAATGAAAAAGCAACAACGACAAAGTTTAGCCTTGCTGGTAATCAGGGAAATAGAAATTCTCTCCCCATTTTGTATCCATCTGATTGGCAAAATTGGCAAGAGCAGCGGCAACGAGTGGATAAACCCACACAGAACAGAGGCTGTGCCTGAAGGTGAAGATCCAGAGGGGTGCCTGTGCCAGGGAAGGCGACTCAGACTACAGAGGCGACCAACGACCACATACGCGGCGGCACCCTGAGGAGCGTGGGCGATTCCATTCTGTGTGGTTGAGGTTAAAAAGAAAGTTCTAGGGAGACTCCGGATAGGGCAAGATATGACAAAATAACGATGTATAAATTACAAAGGGCACATGAGGGAGGGGGTAGCGGGGAGGGAGGGGAAAAAAAAGAGAGGACCTGATGCAAAGGGCTTAAGTGGAGAGCAAATGCTTTGAGAATGATTGGGGCAGGGAATGTACAGATGTGCTTTATACAATTGATGTATGTATATGTGTGGATTGTGATAAGAGTTGTATGAGTCCCTAATAAAATGTAAAAAAAGAGGAGAAAAAAAAAAGAAAATGATTAGGGCAAAGAATGTACAGATGTGCTTTATACAATTGATGTATGTATATGTACGGACTGTGATAAGAGTTGTATGAGCCCCTAATAAATTGTTTAAAAAAAAAAAAAGAAAGTTCTACCAGCTCATTCTCTGAAATGCAAACTAATCTACACTGACAAGGGCAGGTCAGGGGTTGCCTGAGGACGAGCGAGAGAAGCCAGGGGAGGCATTTCAAGTGGGAGCGTGAGAGGTTCACAATCATGATGACTGCAAGTCTCCAGTTTGTGGTTATCAAGCACATACTTCATAGATGCAGAGAGCTACACCGCAACTATACCTCAGTGAAGTAGGTGAAAGCATTTGTCAGGTGTCTAGGTATAAGATGAGCAGATATTCCATTTCCTGTGAGACAAAACTAGAGCAACTATATTATGTAATTCTGCTTTACAACTAATTACAGCATTCTAAATTGGTAAATAATTGTAGTTTTTTTAAACATAATTACCTGTGTTTGCCCCCTCTGAAATAATGCTGATCCATGAAGAGTTTTAAACACATCTACCTCACAACTTATATCCCTGAGTGTAGTCAAATCACGACCATCACACCTATAGGAAGAGGAAATGAAGTATATGAAGCAGTGCTGGAAATCAAGGGGGGGGGGGCACAAACCAAATATCACACCCTGTCTCTTTATTGCCACCAGGAAGTTCTCCTCTCCAACTGGGTAGCATAATCACCCGTGGGGCTTCTTAAAAACACTAGATGCCTGAGCCTGACCCTAAAACCCGTGAAGGAGACTCTCAGTGCTTAGGACCCCGCCACCTGCAGTAAGAAAAACGAGCGATGAATCACTCCAGTGCCCAGCTGAGGCTGTGCACACACCTGACACACGGTCCGGTGCATCCACGCCGCCTGCACAAGCCCTGTCACGGGTGCAATTTGAGAAACAAATATCACCATCCTTCACTGTTCACTTGTTAAGCAACAACAACTCCAAAGTGCAAGCTTCGTGCTGCAGCACTTGGGCTACAATCAGCTTGCAGAGCAAGCACATATGCTTCAAACCCGTCAGCAAAGCGCATGTACCTTTTGTATTCGTTCAAAACAATACTCCGAAAGACCTCCTTTGCAACCACATTGAAGGAGTCGATGATGTCATATGCATCAGCCTCTGGAAACTTTTCTATAGAAAGAAGACAAAGTAAAGGGTTTTCTCTTTTTGGAAAACAAGCATCCAGGGAATGAGAATCCCTAAGGAAATCGGCCGAGCACTGTCTTCAGGCACACAGCAGGGATGAGCCACACGCAGGCACCGTTAGCATCAGTACGGGAACCCACAGCTCCTGAGCACGCGCCTGCTGTGGCAGGAGCACCCACTGATGCCCACAGCAGGCCCGGGCAGCGTGGGGGAAAAGGCCCGGCAGGTTGAAGGAGTCACCCTTGTTCCTGTTTCGGGAACTTTCACCTTTGCCTGTCAACTCTTTTACTTTAAGATCGTATCTCGGTGAGTATTTGCTGAAATTGGACACAGCAAACTAGGTTTCTACTTGACAATCTCCACACGAACTGTCAGGTGAGGTGCCGCTGGTTGTGTTTTCACAGCGTGTCAACAGTCTTAGTTGTTGTTTGCTCTCTTTGGGCTCCCTTCTTAGTACCCAGGTTCTCTTGTCCCCGTATCATTTCACTCTGCTCCCTTTGCTTTGAGGAATTGACTTTTTGGTCTTACCCTGATTGTTTTAGAGCACTGTTTATACAGACATACAAACACACACATTTTTATTTATTATTATTATTTTTGCTACACATTTTTAAAAGAACTTGAGTTCTCCCTATTTTTCTCCCATTCAATCTGGGACTAACTATCGCGACCCCCAGGCAGTAACGACTTTGTCTGCTCTCTGGGTGGATGAGGTTGTATCTCGGGCGGACGCCCTTTTCCTCTGCACTTTGTTGTCCTCTGCTTGTTCCCGGAGAGCAGACGCCCGCTTGTGTCTTGGGTAGCTGCTCACAAGCGTGCAGGACTCCAGACCCTACTCACTCTACCGTATCGCGGAAGATGATGTTCGCGACTGCTACTGAGACCAAGGCTCTGGGTCTTCAAACACAGAACACCAGGGTTAGAAGGTGTTTGGCTATCTAGAGTACCAATAGATTTCAGTAAATATATACGCTTGCCCACTCGTGTGCTGTTGTTAATAACAAAACGAAAGAAGACAAACATCCAAGGACCTGTTGGCGCAGTCAGGTAAGCATTGTCCTGCGAACCACGAGGTCGCTGGCTGAAATCTATCGGCAGTCCTTGGACAAAGATACTGCTGCTCTCTGCTCTGGTGAAGGTTCACAGCCCCGTCAACATTAGACTGGGGGGGGGGGGACTGAGTAGGAATTGGCCCCGTGGTAGTGGCTTTGTTTTTTAAAAGTTTAATGTATATACTCGTGTATAAGCCGTTTTCCAGCACATCTTTAATGCAGTTTTTGTGGGAACTGGCTACCCCGGGTGATATTCGGGTTGGCTTATACTCGAGTATATACGGTATGTTGTTAAAGGAGCCACAGGCTGGGCATCGAGACCCACCGGCCAGGCAGGGGGGAAGATACTGCTGCTTGCTCCAGGGAGTGAGCCTCCGAAACGCAGTACAGCTCACAGGGCTGCCAGGAGCCCGAGACCTTGTTAGGTGCAGCTCACTCGTCTAGGCAACAATGGAAGGAGAAAGGAGACACCGTGAGGTCCTGCAACACCCTCGCCAGTGACATTATGTCTGAAGCCACCTGGCCACTCCGTCCCCATGAGGGTGCTCCTCCTTACTCTGACTCTTTACCACGCATGGTGTCCTTTTCCAGGGACTGGGCCCTCCTGGTAACTTATCCAAGTGCGACGAAGCCTCACCCATGGTCACGGCTAAGGAGCGTCTGGCTACAGTTCTTCCAGAGACCGGCTCTTTGGCAGTGGGTATAACAACCAACACTGCACGTGTACCTACCATTACTTTTGTTACCTGTGCATGCACCTGTTCCTACCGATATACCAGTTTGTCTATGTGAAACCCACACCACGTTTTCACTGCGGCTGTGCTGTCGTGACGGCACGCAGTAATTGACTTCCCACGCCCCTCTTTAATTAGTCTACCTCCCTAATTTTCCTATTTCTTTATTCAGTGGTTTGCTACTTTCTTGTGATGAGACTTTTTGCTGTTTTTTTTTAATGCTCCTCTATGGTGGTTGCCATATTTCATTACACAATTTACAACTGGAACAACAGCTGACACACAACGTTCCCATAGGGAGTCTATTTCAGATATGCCCTCCTCCTCCCCCCATTTCTGGCGGCCCGTCTGTATTCACAGGAGCCATCGAGTCAACGCTGACCCTGCACCATCCTCACATGGTTCCTTGCCTGAGCCCAGAGATGCAGCCCCCGTGTCAATCCTTCCTCTTCGAGGCTGCCCCTCCACTTTACCAAGCAAACTGTCCTCCTGCAGCCCGTCTCCTGACAATATGACCATCCTTCCCTCGAAGGAGCACTCTGGACGTACTGCCTCTAATACATATCGGTTTGTCCATTCGGCACTCCATGGTCCTTTCAGGATTCTTCCCCAGCAGCACAATTCACATGCATGTCTTCTTCCACCGTCTTCTGTATTCCGTAGACAAATCCCATGGGATGGGTCAGGTGCACTGTAGTCCTCAAGAGTAACATTCTTGCTCTTCAGTACTCTAAAGAGGTCTTGTACAACAGGTTTACCTACTGCAACACGGCTTCTTATCTCCTGACTGTTGCTTCCATGAACATTACTTATAGATCCAAGCAAGACAAAATCCTGCACAACCATTTCTCCATTTATCACGATGTTACCTATTTTGTCCAGTTATGAGGATTGTGGTTGAAATTCACACTGAAGGCTACAATCCTCGATTTTCACCAGCAAGTGCTTCAAGTCTTCCTCAGTGCCAGCAAGCAGGGTGCCATCACCTGCATACTGCAGGGGGCTAATAGGCCTTCCTCCGATCTTGATGCGTGTTCTGCATCACATAACCCAGCTTCTCGGAGGAATTCTCGGCATATAGAGGGAACAAATATGGTGAGAGGCTACAACTTCGACACACACTCTTTGCCTGAGTTTAAACCATGCAGCCAGTATTCCTTGTTTGGTTTGCACCCCTGCCTTTTGAGTTATGTACAAGTTCCTCATGAACACAATGAAGTACTCCGGATTGCCCATTCTTCTCAAGGTTATCCAGTTTATTAAGGTCCACATAGCCAAATGCTTTTGCACAGTCAGCGAAACACACGTAAACATCTTTCTGGTGTCCCTGCTTTGAGCCAAGACCCATCTGACGCCAGCAGTCATATTCTCAGTTACACGTCCTCTTCTGAATCCAGCCTTAACGCCTGGCATTTTTGTCAGTGTGCTGCTGCAACAGTTGTTGGATGATCTTCAGTCACATTTTACTAGGGTGCGAGATCAATGGTATTGTTGTATAATTTGAACATTCCGTGGGGTCACTCTTCTTTGGAATGGGCACAAATATGGATCTCTTCCAGTCGGGTGGCCAAGTAGCTGTCTTCTGGATTTCCTGGCACGGACAAGTGAGTGCTTCATGTTTCTTCAGCTTTTGGAAACATTTCCGCTTTACACAACTGTCATTTCATGTTAGCTTTGTAATTCTTTCTTAAAAACGTGATGTTTGTTGTATAGTTGGAAGGACTTAATTATTGAGCCTATTTCTTCAAACTCTACGCTTAGTCCTTTAAAAATAAATTTTATTGGGGGCTTGTACAACTCTTATCACAATCCATACATCCATCGTGTCAAGCATATTTGTTACCATCATTTTCAAAACATTTTCTTTCTACTTGAGCCCTTGGTATCAGCTCATTATTCCCCTCCCTTCCCCATCCTCACAAACCCTTGATAACTTACAAATTATTATGCTGTCATGTCCTCCACTGTCTGATGTCTCCCTTCACCCACTTTTCTGTTGTCTGTCCCCCAGGCCAGGGGTTATATATAGATCATTATGATCAGTTCCCCTTTTCCCTGCCACCTTCTCCTTACCCTCCTGGTATCGCTACTCTCAATATTGGTCCCGAGGGGTTTATCTGTCCTGGATTCCCTGTTTCCAGCTCTTATCCGTACCAGTGTACCCACTCTGGTCTAGCTGGAGCTTAGTCCTTCTAATTGCTAGCGTTTTTGGGACACCCTTCTTTTTTCCGATGTAAAGAAATGAGTATTTACTTAATGTTACTGCCACTCCCTTTGGAGTGATCCCTTGAACCACACTTGCAGAGTTGGTTGGGCTGTGGCGAATTCTCAGAGCTTGTTTACGGGGTGTGACAGTTAGGGCTTATTGTGCCAACCTGGCCGATGAACACACGTGGGATTCATTGAAAGGTAGTTTAACTGAAAGGCGAGAGATAAATGGCTCAGTGTGCAGCTGCCTTAGCTAGTTCTGTGCCTCAGTTGGCAAGGTTCACTTCCTGCGAGACTCCCTGAGAAGTCCCATGGCCCTACCCTGATGCAGCCCTGGGTGCTGGAGCAGCCACGTGGAGACCCCTGCCAGTGCTGAGAAGCCCCCATGCTGATTCAGCTTTCCTTCTGCATTTGGCATCATTGCATGTGTTTTGTGAGATTGAGGACTTTATAGACTGGTGTCAGACATATGGGCTAATGTCGGACTTATGGGCTTGGACTGGACTAGGTTGGGATGCTTTCTTAATGCACGCTTACCCTTTATATAAAACTCTCTTATAAAATATGTGTCTATGAATTTTGTTTCTCTAGTGTACCCATACTAACACACTGGGGAATATCTAAGTTTCCCTCATTTTTGAATAACAACTTTCTTGGAAAAATAACTCCTGGTTGCGATTGTTGTCGTTCAGTTTTTTAGTACCTATCACTCCAATATCTTCTGGCTTCCAGAGCTGCTGGGGAGAAATGGATGATGGCATGCCTCCTGGCACGAGACCTGTGGGACTGTGCTTTATCTTGCACCTTTCAGAACTCCACCCTTGTCTTTGGTTTCAAGAATTCTATTAGGTTCTGACCTTTTAGTGTATCTTTGAATCGAGGTCCATGTCGCGTCCTGTATTTACTAGACAATGCTGAATACCTTTGGGAAAATCCTTTCTATGCCTTTGTTGCTGTTATGCTGCTCTGGGATTCCAATAATTGTTAAGATTCCATAACAAAATTTCATATTTTCTTTTGGGTGTGCTGTCTTTTTGTTGCTCTTTCTTGTGAGACTTGATGGTATTGTCTTCTAGTTCAACCATCCTGCTGTTCAATCAATCTCTGCTCTGTTGCTGCTGAGCATTTCTCTTGCTCTTTCTACTTCTTTTGTCTTACTAGTTCTGAAATTTTTTTGGTTTTATTTAATTCTGACATTGAGACTCTGGTTTTGTCCCTGCATTTGTCTCCTGATCTCTGCTAAGTTGTTGGTGATACTTGTCTAAAAATGATAAATTTGTGACTCTGGACTCTATAAGAAATTTTACCCCATGTTTTATTTTTGACCATTCTGTCTCTTGATTGTGACCATCCATCTGATTGAGTTTCTCTTGTTTTTGCTGAGCCCTTATTTTATGAAATAGAATATCCTTTCTCAGCAATTGGTCTTTCCTAAGTCGCAAGACAAAATCTTCCCATCCTTTCTTATAAGGAATGTTCTGCTTATATTTCTTCTAAGAGTGACTTGTGTGTTCATCTGTCAGTGCATGATATATTCAATGTATCAAATCTTTTTCATTGACCTACAGGGCCCAGCTTTCATGGGTATGCAGTGACCTAAAAGATTCTAGTCAGTTACACCTTACTCATTGAAGTGACAGGTTTGCTCTTTAAAAGGCTCTGGCAGCAGAATTACCCAATGCCATTCATCCTTTACTTTCTTAACTCCTTGTAGATTTTTGAAATGGTTGCCAAGTTAAATTTTCTTACCGGTATCACATGATAGTCAGTTGTGAGAATTTTCATTTCCCTTTGTTCAGTTGTAATTCACACTGTATTCTTTAATCTTCATCAGTAAATACTTCAACTCACCTTCATTAAGAGCAAGCAAGCTTGTGCTATCTGACATCAGTCTGTCGGAGTCTTCCTGAGTTCTTCAGCTAGTCAGCATCTCGGACATTTACTCTGCTCACAAATAACACCCTTTCCAATGCTGAACCATGAACAAGCACTTCTTGTTCCGTGTATAGGGTCTGCATGGGCACAGCGACGTGTCTGAGAATCCCACCAGCTGCCAGTCTGTTGTTGTACGGTGCTTGCTGGCTTACATGTTGCAAGCTATACCCAAAGTAAGAGTCTGATTCAGAGACGCTCATGTATACTTCACATTCACATGCGTGGTGCTCAGTGCATGCATGTTCAGTACAGTGTTAGGCATGTTCTTATACGTTAACAGTAATCCTGTTAGAGATCATGACTGTAAGCTTACTAAAGACCAGACTGAGGAGCGATGGAGAAAGTGTAGCAGTGAAAAGAAAAAGGTTTTGATAAGGTCTGAGAGTCAATATAAAAAACTCTCTACTTCCTTTAAATAGGTTTTTAACTTTAAAAACTATTTATTTATTTATTTTTACCTTTTAGTTGTTCCTCAGTTTCTAAGCGTATCTTGTTCACAGCTTCGTCCCTGGAAATCTAGAAGAAAGCTCGAGTTCAGCTGTTATGGCATGGCAACATTCAATCACAGGTTCTAAGTTGGTGGCATTCTTTGAAAAATTAGAACTGGTTGTTGATTCAGAAGCAATTTTGCTCGTATAATTCACTGATATATATTTACATATTTCCCTAAAACTTCTATTAATAAACATAGGGAGAATGGAGACACAACTGTTTTTTACCCCATAAGCTTGGTTTAGAGATGTTTCAAAAAACAGCCTAATGTTTACAAGCAAAATAAGGTGAGATATGACAAAATGAGACTCTCAGAGTAATTATGAAGACAAAAATCCAGTTATACCTACTTTGTCATGTTCATAATCTGTAAAAACAGCATAAAGTCGTTCCGTGGCAAGTCTATTTTAAACATAAAACAAATGTTAGTACAACAATGTTTGGGAACATGAAGCAGTTCCTGTCGCAAACAAAACTGGAATTAAAAAAAAAGAGTTAATATATTCCATAAATAATTAACATATACTCTATTTGCAAATCTGTTTGTTACATATTATATGATGGAGATCAGAAATTTTAATAAACAGAATAGCAAATTCAAATAGTTACAGGAATAAGCATATTCCCTCAAAAGCAACAGCCACCTGGATAAGTAGACCATTTCCACATTTTAATCACGTTAGTGAGGGGAAACAACATCTTAGGAACCAGTGCTATGGGTAAATGCTTAGTCATTTGGAGGGAAAATTAAAAAGCATAGCAACACAAAACCATGAAGAACTGAAACCTTATTCTTACTTCTTAGATAGAACACAAAAAATGTAAATGTATAAAATGAAAATAAAGAAGTTCCGTAATAAAACATGTATGGCTATCTTTATAATCTTAGAGAAGGTACAGATATATCTTTAAAGCCCGGACCCCCAGATACATCACCTGACACATTGTATATACTAATATATAACATGAAAATAAAACATTTGTAAAGCAGAGAAAAAACAGATTTTTAAAACTTTACAACAAATCCACCAACAAGATTAGAAGTATTAAAAAAACATCTCCCCAACACTTTTAAATCTCTTGCTTTTCTCAGTTCGATCCATTTTTGCTCAGTTATTGTAGGAAGCTTTTTTTTTTGGGGGGGTGGGGTGTCAACTTGAATAAATCTGACTGCTGGCCAAGAAGACTGATCCAAACTGCACTCACTGGCATCGCGTTGATTCGGATTCATCGCGATCCCACAGGACAGGGAAACCCCTGTGGGTTTCCAAGGTCTCGAGGGGGTAGAAAGCCTCATGTGTCGCCTGAGGAGCGGTTGGTGTTTTTGAACTGCTGACCTTGGAGTTAGCGGTCAACATAGAACCCACTAAGCCACCATGGCTTCTTAAGGGACTGATGCGAAGGGCACACACAGGAACTTTTCACATTATTTCAAGGAATAGGAAAGAATGTTCTGGTGATGCACGTGTACTTACTGAGCGCTTGTCCATGTGCTGGGCAGGTATGTAAGACTTCTTCTGAAAAGTTCACCAGACAGTCAAGCACCCTATGCTGTGTTCTCTTCTCCCTGACGACACCTCCACCAGGACTGTCTGTATCTTAAATAGCCAGCGTATTCTTCCCGTTTTTTGAGAGTCAATCTTAGGGTCAGGCGGGGAAGAGGCACGTGAGCTCATCCTTGCTTGAGCGGCAGAGCTGGCACGTATGGCAATGACTCATAAATAGTACAGTGCTACTTACGAAGCAACACACGGGCAGAGATTCTATGGGCATTTTTTCCTAGGAGGGCGGGTGGTGACAATTTCAATGTGTACGGAATAAGGAGAGGTTCTTACTTTTGGACGTGTCTCACAATCTCTGGTGAGGGAGTAAATAGCTTCTGAGGTGTCCGCTTGGTAACTCCACTTTCTCGGACCAGCTGCTGGATGCCCTGGATGATCTGTTGGGTATGCTTCACGCCCACTTTGATAGCATGGCAAAAGTCCTGCTGCAAGACGTTCTCCGCAGAGGCTTCCAACATGACTGTGACGGGAGAACAGACGGGCATTGCTGTTGGGCCTGTCTCAGCACAGCATCTTTACACACCACGCTGGCACATCAACACGACGAGTTCAAACTACTCTTTCGGTATCTTTCCTCGGAATCAACAAACTTCCGAAATACAAAATAGCAGTAACTGAAGAGGCGGGTCCTGCTAGCTGCATCTCTTGTATTTAACGAGGCATTTCTCATAAAATAATGAAAGATACTATGCATATACTTACATTTTCATAACAGCTTTATTAAGAAATAATTCACATATCACGAGATTCACCCTTTAAAGGTGTACAATCGCATGTACTAATTTAAGGATTTTTTGGTTGTGATTTAAGTGAGGGTTTACACCTTATTTTAACACAAGGGGGCTTTAAATGGTTTGTGAAGAAGTTGAATGAAAAGACAGTGGAATTTTCCCACAAACTTTGTGAAGCCCCTTTGTATTTTAAGTGAACTTTAGAAATATCCAACACAGCAAGGGTATCACAAATGTTTTCTTTTTTGATAACTAATTTGACTCCCACTTAATTCGGACCCATTGCCACTTTGTCTAATTCTGGCGCAGATGGTGGGGATTCCTGGCAGGGACTCTTTCTCGCAGACCCTGCCAGGGTTTGCTTACGCTTTTACAAAGCTCAACTCCTGTGCAAAGTTAACTGGGGAAGCCCTGTAGTGGCTTTTTGTGGGAAACAGAAAGATTTCTCCCAAGTTGTCCCCCCAAATAGATCCCAACCTAGGTGCTTGCTACATGTGGCGAATGACTACACTTGGAGGTCAACATAAGTAGGTCAGGGGTTCTTCTCCCCGAGTTATCAGCCATGCAGAGCAAGCAGACATCCGTTTCTCCCACAGTAAGTAGGGCCCACTCCCTTCTCACAAGGATAGTAGATTGTTTCCCTGAGAGTGCAGAGAGGTCAAGCCCTTTCAAGGGTGACCAAGGTTAGGCCGCCATCATGAATCTAGGGTCTGCCCTTCTTGTTTTATGTACATCCCTCGCCCCTCCCCTTCCTATCATGTGCACACCCTAGCTCATCCCCTCCCTGTTATGCTGATGCCGTGGTATATCCCCCTCCTATGGCTTGTATTGCCTCCTGTGCAGCCCCTTCCTGTGCCGAGTGTGGTCACCTGTAATCATGCCCCATAAGCAGTTATAAGCCTCGGTTAGCAATAAACCGGGGGACCCCAGCTCTCCCTGGCTGGTAAGGTCATGGCCGCCAGGAGGTGAGCGTGCTGCCATGTGTCTGACTTTCCATTTTACTCTCTCTCCTCCCTCTCATGCTCTATGCCTTTATTGTAATCTTTACATATCTCAACTGTACAATTGCGCTTACTGAGCCCGTGATTGGTTGGGGGGCTGGCCCTTCCTTTCTTGCCTGCCCCCTCAGCTTTTCTCAGGGTATTTTGCCCAAATTTGCTCTCCAGCTTCTGGAAGACGAGAAAGCCATTTGACTAAGTGTTATCTAAGTATATAAAGGAAGCAAAGTACACAGAGGAAAGGCAGCATGATACGGCGAAACAAAAATCTTTCAGGCTATCGACCCACACACACACCCACCCACATGCCCCTGCGCGAGCATGAGAATTCGAATGTGTTTTTAAGAAGTCACAACTTGTGAGTGGATTCCAGAGAGAAAGACTAGAACACAGCTAGCCCCGACACAACTTACCAATCTGACTTCTGGGCGCCCCAGCAACCACTAAGTTTAGATCACTGGAAGACATTTCTTTCCGTGTGGGGTTAACAACACACTCGCCATCGATTATTCCCACTCGCACAGCCCCTAAAGCAGAGCAAAATGTTGGTGATTATTTAATAAAACTCGTTTCCAAGACATCTCTCGAGTGATGGCTTCAATCCTTCGTCTTTGATGATGACCAGGAGTAAGGTCCATGCTTCCACCAGTTACTGAAGGACTCACCTCTGGCCTCTGTGGAGCACTCCGGCTCGCTCCGCTTCCTGTGGTTGCTCTTCTGCACATGCCCTGGGCTTCCTCCAAGGACGTGCACAGCTCGGGGTCCTCCTGCAATACCTCCTCGACGACTTCACAAAACTAAACACGCTCCTCTCATTTGTCCTAGTACCTTGTATCTTCCAATTACACTGCTTATACATAATTATTTGAGTTTCTGATTTACTCTTTTAAAAAAAGTTGCTGAAAATACACACAGCTGATCATACACCCAAACCATCCGTCGTTTCCGTATATACAGATCAGTGGCATTGGACACATTAATTGCGGCATCACTTCCGCTCCTTGTCCCATATTATCCACGAATCCCGTGCTATTGTGCCTTCCCCAGAAGCTACTCATCTGTGCTCTCCAGTTACTGATGTCAATTTGATCCAGAACAGGTTATCTTTCAAGAGCACAATATTCACGGCAAACATACTTTACTGATTCAGCTACACTGTTGTTTAGTTCGAAGACAAGTTCAAGGTTCCTTAAGGTTGAAAGGTTTTTTCTGGGCTCTAGCCTAGCTAGGTCTGGCAAGCCTGGATACTATAGGAAACCTGAGATTCAGTTTCCTACTTTCCCTCCTTTTAATCAGGACTCATCTACTGAATCCTGGACCTAAATACTCAGCCAAGAGTGACAGTGAATGTGGTAGTTAGTCTGTTGTGAATTTGAGACTATTAAGAATGAAGGGGCGGAGTTTAGCCTGTCACAGCTTGAGGACCTCATTTGGAGGCGCTATGGAGATCAGTAGCTCGCTGGAGGCAGGACACACACTCACTCCCTGCGAGACATTCCTGTTGACAAACCACATGGAGCTATGCTAGTACCCTGGAGGTGGAGGAGCCACATGGAGACCCTGCCAGCGCTGAGATGCTCACAACGCCATGGGATCCACAAGATTTTCTACCCACTGGCCTGTGATCTATCTTCCTGCATTTGGTGTCACTGCATGTGTTTCATGAGTCTGAAGAGGACTTTATAGATTGGTATCAGACATATGGGCTAATATCGGACTTATGGACTTGATCTGGCCTGGGCTGTTTTCTCAATATTCAATTGCTCTTGTCTATAAGCTCTTTCTCAAACACACTCAAGTCTATGAATTTGTTTTTCCAGTCCACGCAGGCACCATTTCCCTTACGGAGCCCTGAAAGCACAGCCTCCTTCCTGCTTGTAGAGCCAGTGCTCGGCTTGCTGCGGCCTCCAGGGCATAGCGCGTACTGAGGACACGCGATACGGGCTCACTAGAGGAATCGTTTCTATATCGTGTGATGACAACGTAAATGAACTCGAAGCTACCGGCATACTGGGTTTGTATCCTGAGAAGAGTGTTTACTCATTTTTGCAGTTAATAAGTCCTGTTGGGGGAGTGGGGAGGGAGGGGGAAAACGAGCAGTCAATATTAAGGGTTCAAGTAGAAGGCAAATGTTTTGAGAATGATGATGGCAACAAATGTACATATGCGCTTGACACAATGGATGTATGTATGGATAGTGATAAGAATTGTACGAGCCCCCAATAAAATGATTAAAAAAGAAAATAAGTCCAGTCAACAGAAAGACAGAAGAAGTCCAAGTACCTGGTGACCTGGTAACATTGTAACATACTGTTATCAGAAATAAAACCTAAGGCAAAGAGCAAGTGTCTAAAGGAGCTGAAAAGAGTCTCAGAATGCCATCTTGGTCAATCCTGTAAGCGATAATTGGAGTCAAGGCACAAATATGCACTGGAAAGTGAAAATCACTAATAATGTCTTTTTTCCTCAAATTCCAACTTACCAATAGGTCCATTCCAAGGAATGTCTGATAAGGAGAGGGCTACCGATGCTTAAAAAAAAGAAAAAATAAGAGACGAAATTAAAGGACTTCATTGCTTCCTGCATTCACAATGCTAATTTTATCCTAAAATTTTATACTTACCGCCATTAATTGCTAGGACATCAGGCTCATTAATACCATCCACTGCTAACAGGTTACAGAGGATCTAGTATATGGAAAAAGATTTGAAACATTAAGTATTATCTACCTTGGTTCAAGAAGGACATTGAAGTATCACATGGGTGTACGAGCCCCTAGGGGCGTAACTGGTTAATGGGCTGGGATGCTGACTGAAAGGTTAGATGTTACGAATCTAGTCCAAGGCACCTTGGAACAAAGGCCTGGCAATCCCTTTCCAAAAATAAGTATGCCCTGAAAAGGCCCAGGTGCACAGTTCTGCTCTGACCCACCAGGGTTCCCATAGCCTCAGCCGACCCGAGAGCAGCAGGTGCCCAACGGTCACAGCGTGGGCACTGCAGTCAAGCCCATCATGACTGGATTTAACCAAGTGTGTGACCTTGAGTGAAGTATTTATATTTTAAAGGGAAAAGTAATAGCATCTTCCTTAAACGGTTCCTGGAAGGATTATAAAACACACTGAGAACAAGTGCAAATACTTAGTAAGTGTTACCCATTTCTATTAGCAAGAATAACGTTGTCTCCTGTTTAAAACCCCAAGTGAAACACACCAGTATATCACGTGATACTGTACCAAGGCGCCTAGGTTGGGTCCTGAGGAAAACTACCTTCCTTGGGGGCTGTGGTATCCTTGCACAGACGGTACTAGGCGGGGAGCTGTCGCAGGGACACGTGCGTGCAGCAAATACATCACGTGGTACTTGAATAAGACATACGGGTGGCTATGAGATTTAGAAGAGCCAACCACAAAGACCAGTGTGCTGACCGCTGTAGTCCCTGAGGCTAACATGAGCTAGAAGGTGCGTGGGCAGGGGCCTCCCCGTCACATTTCACCAGCTCGGTCTCCAGGCTTTCCCGCTGGCCATCTCATTGGCCTGGAACGTGTCCCCTCCTCGGTTTGTTTAATACCGAGTCATAATTCTAGGGTCAGATTCCAGTGACACAGAATTAATTTTAGCTTTTTAAAAAATCGTTTTATTAGGGGGCTCATACAACTCTTATCACAATCCATCCATACATCAATTGTGTAAGGCACATTAATTTTAGCGTTTTAACCCTCTCATCATTCTTTAACAAGCTTTAACGTAAAATGCAACAGTGTCATCAAGAATTTTCATGTATTCTTTGTGTTTCACCTGGGGTGTCTTAAAGAGAACTACTAAGCAATATTTTATTGAGTTGGTACCAAATAAACCTAAATTAGAACCTACCTGGGTATCATAAAAGTAACCAGCTGGAAAGAGAGGCCTAATTGAACGATCTGCCAAAACAAAACAAAACAATTAGATCAGTGGTTCTCAACCTTCCAATGCCACGGCCCTGTATACACTTCATGTTGTGCTGACCCCAGGCATAAAACTATTCTCGTTGCTACTTCATCTCTGTCATTTGCTACTGTTACACTGGGTGAGCCCTGTGAAAGGGTCGTTGGACCCACAGGTTGAGAACCGCTGGATTAGCTACTACTGGCAGGAACTGCCTTTCCTTTCAAAGCTTCCCCATTACATAAACACTTGTCTACAAAATACAGTCCAATATGTCCTAAGAACCAACCAACCAATGGACACGAATAACTATCAGTGCTTCAATTAATACATACCAATTAACATATACCATGCCCCGAACCACAAAACACTAGCCAGGCAGAGTCCACTGGGCTAGAGATGGGGGTAAGAGTTTTTCAGTTCTACAAGCATCAGTTGCAGATACAAGGACAAGTCAAACAGGATGCTAGGAGGCTGTCGGTTCATACGTTTCAGCTCAAGTTCATTCAAAACACGTGTCTTTGATCAGTAAATGGCTACAGACACATTCAGTAACACACGTGTCTGAGGCTCATTAGTGTGATTAAAAAAAAAAAAAAAAGAACAGGTCCCATGAAAGCAGCGGCTGCAGGTCAACAAGCAGCCATCTAGCTCAGAAGCAACAAAGTCCACGTGGAAGAAGCACACCAGCCTATGTGACCACGAGATGCCGAAGGGATAAGGTACTAGGCATCATCAGAATAAAAACTCAGATCATTGTCAATGAGGGGGAGTGCAGATTGGGGACCCAAAGCCCATCTTTAGGCAATTGGACATCACCTTATAAAAAGGGCTATGGGGAGGAGACGAGCCAGTCAGGGTGCAGTATAGCAACAATGAAACATACAACTTTCCTCTAGTTCCTAAATGCTTCCTCCCTCCCACTATCATGATTCCAGTTCTACCTTACAAATCTGGTTAGACCAGAGGATGTACACTGGTACAGATAGGAACTGGAAACACAGGGAATCCAGGACGGATGATCCCTTCAGAACCAGAGGTGACAGTGGCGATACTGGGAGGGTGGGGTAGAGAGGGGGAACTGATTATAAGGATCTACATATAACCTCCTCCCTGGGGGACGAACAACAGAAAAGTGGGTGAAGGGAGACATCGGACAGTAATAAAATATGATAAAATAATAAATTTTAAATTATCAAGGGTTCATGAGGGAGTGGGAAGTCAGGAGGGAGGGGGAAAATGAGGAGCTGATGCCAGGGGCTTACGCTGAGAGCAAATGTTTTGAGAATGATGAGGGCAATGAATGTACAAATGTGCTTTACACAATGGATGTATGTATGGATTTTGATAAGAGTTATAAGAGCCCCCAATAAAATGATTAGAAAAAAAGAGAAAACAGTGGCTCCAGAGGGGTCCTGGAGAGCAGTTAAAGAAAATAGTGGCCAGGGGTCAGCTGGGAAAGATGGTGACTGGCTGTGGGAGCAGGAGGGGTCGTCTTGACAGATGCTCTCCGAGGGCACAGGATGATCCAGGGGCTTATTGGGAAGAAATTTTATGAAAACAGAAAACTGCACAGGTCAGAAAAGGGCCAGGAAAGTGCAGCTGAGCCATCTTCCCACCTGGACAGAGCGCCGCTCGTCCCGAGAGGAGCAGGGCCGCATCCTGCAGGCCTGTCACTGAGCAGCCTGACTCCATGACAGCCTGGCTGACCCTGTCTCCCAAGGCTTCAACAAACACATTTCAGAGGAACGAAGTCTGAGCCCCTCAGGGTGGCCCAACCTGGTGTAAATGGCAGAGCACAGAATTCTTTGGAGAAGAGTTAGAATGATAGAACCCCGTTCCCCCCCCCCCCCCAGTGGTTGGTACGCTGAGAAACAAAGCATCGTAGTTTGTGTAATAAAGGTTTCTATGTGTTCTAGTGATGCTTCTGACTTTCATACAAACAGGAAAGAGAGTCAAGACCAACAGCACACCAACGGGATAATCTTCTATGGTATTTTGTGTCTGAGAAATGTGTACACAACAATTTTTGAGGCTATACTACCAGAGTCCAAGTCAATATTCTGCCCAAAGAAGATCATCTCACAAACTTAGGTTACAAATAATTGAACTCCAAATAAGTACAAACTCCATAGTGTTTGGAGATGTCAAAGATTCGAGCAATTACAAACCTCTTTTGTAGCTGATGAATAGAATGCTTTTAGGAATGACTTATGTTGAACGCAGAGATGCCCTGCTGGCCTAGTGGTTGTGCTTTGGACAGCGATACACAAGGCCAGCAGTTTCAAAACCACCAGCTGCTCCACAACAGAAAGACTGTTAACAGTGAGTCTTGGAAACTCACAGGGCAGTGCTACCCTTCCCTACAGGGTCACTGTGCATCGCATCGAACCAAAGGCAGTGAGCGTGAGCGTTTCTGATGTTGAACGCAGGGAGCCTTGGAGACAGTGGTCACGCATTGGGCTGCTAACCAACAAGGTCAGCGGTTCGAAGTCAAGCCATTTCGTGGGAGAAGCACGAAGTTTTCTATTCCCGTAAAGGGTTACAGTCTCGGACCCCCACAGGGGCAGCCCCCCCGTGCCATATATAGTCACTGTGAGTCAGAGTGGACTCCCTGGTGGAGAGTTTGTTCATTTGTTTGAAAGTAGAACATAAAAAAGAAAAAGCACAGAGGGCAGAGTCAACAGACTCGGATCGCTCACGAAGTCACTAGATACTTACTAAATGCCTACTCTGTGTCAGGCAGCATGCAAGATGTAGGGTCAGTAGTGAACAGAGTTGGGGCTATGGTAATGATGCCGTGAAGGCCAACTTAGGAACTAATGTGGGTCACCCCAGGAGCCCTGGTGGTGCAGTGAGGTAAGCACTGGGCAGCCAACCACGAGGACATCAGTGCAAACCTACCCCTGCCTCCGTGGGAGAGAGACGGAAGCATCTTCTCCCGTAAAGATCTGTCGTCTATGAAAGTGCAGTCGTTGTGCTCTGTGTTTCATGGGTACTATGAGCTGTCGCCTATCCAGGGCCAGTAGGTGAGGAAGCCATGGTGGAAGAGAAGAGATGTGAACACAGGGCTAGCCGAGAGGGTTAATGCTTTTCTTATCTTACCTATTATTCGACTTGTAAGAATTTCTTTATCAGAAGAACCAATTTCTCTTCTAAGATAGTTTGTGGGAATTCTACCAGCTGCAGCAGCTTTCTGTTTATAGTCAACCTAAAGTAGCAATGAGAAAACATCAAGCTCATGGGATTCATTTTTAAAACAGCCTTTTATTGTGAGCGAGCTGTGAGTTTATACATCAGATCATCGCCCTGCATTCAACAACCTAAGCGACCCGGCAGCCCTCGCTGGGGCTTGTCCTCTGCCACCCCACCTTCCTCCCCGCCCCGCTCTTTCAGGACACATCCTTCCTTCACATTACCCCCACTACTCTCTAGCTGGTTACTGTCCCTTCCCACTTCCCCGATACCTGTGGGAGCCATCCATGCTTGTCGCTACGGCATTAAACTGTTTCTTAAATGTTCTGTGTGTCAACGGTCTCATACAACCCTTGTCCTTCTGTGCCTGACTGACTTCACTTAGCCTAAGGCCCTCCAAATTCACATGACTCCTTGTTACAGTAACAAGCTATACTTCAGGAACTACTGTACAAACACAACCTACTAACAACACGGGGCAGCTCAAGAATCGAGAACATTTCATTTACTTTAGCTCTTCTGTATTTCTTGGGGGAGAGCTAATAAAAAGGTTTCAGAAAGTCAATAATAAAAAAAAATCTGTAGGATTAATTATCAACCTCATAAACCCCACAACTGATGGCTAGATGTCATTTGGCAACCATGGTGGCTCGTTCTCCTCCATCAAAGGTTGCCATCTGTGCGAGACTCTGACTAACATCATGACATCCTTTTTAATAAAGGAAGATAGCCATGAAACCCCACGGAGCTGACTCTTCCCAACTGTGGAGGTACCTGTGGACGCATGACGAGGCCCAGGGCCGTGGGAGCCCAACAAGAGGCTCCTAAGAGGGCAGACCTGGAGACCTGACCATGAGAGGCCACAGACGTGAAAACCCCGCAGCAGAGCCCACCTCCACCACGGTCAGTGGCAATGAACAAAGAAGAACAGACTCCAGTCAGAGAGTGAAAACGCTGTAGCCCAGCCCACCCTTTCCCATGGGTCTCTAAGCCAGCATCCACTCGATGAGAACATTGAGAGCAATGTTCTGATTAACTTAGACATCTGGGCACGCCAAAGTTTACTTATTAGAAGTACTCCAATCAGTGGGAGCAATCAGTCTATATTTGTTTAATGGCACAAACTTTTCTACCGAGTCAAACTACTAAAAAACTTGTGTTGTGCCAAGTTCCTACTTTACGCTCCCTACATACTGGACAAAGACACTCCGAGCTCCACACCGAAGCTCCACTGTGGTGAGGGGCATCCTCAGTACTCACCACCAAGGGCATGAACTGGGAGGGCGAGGGCTTCACCTTACTCACTGCTGTGACCATCACCGCGGTGTCACCTGACTTGGGAGACAAACAACAACGTTAGCAAGTCCCCTCAAGATCGTCTATGGACACTTAAGTAGCCACCGAAGGAGCCCTTACTCCAATAAACTGGAGGAGCCATTAGTCCTCTGTGATTGGATAATTATCCACGAATGGCCAATCTCAAGCCCTTCTCTAGGGCCCCGGTCAGTATCAGGCAGCCACGAGGCTTCTCTGGAGCAATGGGACCGGAAGGCTCACCAACGGCTCAGCCACACCTACTCTATCGATTCACCCCTACTTCTTAGGAAGAAATTTAGGCTGTGATTAAGGAACAATTTCCCAAGTATCACTACTGAAGAAAATAGTCAAAATTATTGTCCCCAGACAATCATAGAACACCTAATAACGCCAACAGGATAAATCAGAGCCCCAAATTTGTAAGCAATCTTCAAGGCCATTTAATATACCCAGCCTTCTGCCATCTGGACTGTTTGACCCGGACATGACCTTACTTACATCTAAATCATTTTCCAGTACTACAATGTTATGAAGTTCTATGATATTAAAAAAAATCTCCAGTTTCTGTAACCATTTAGTGATGAGATTTATAAAAGCTCAACTGTTTACCTGCACTACAGCAGAGCCATCTGCAAATCTCGCCAGTTTTCCAGAGGATATCTCTAGTTTTCTGTTTAAAAAAAAAAAAGCAACACAAAAGGACTTAGGTCATCAATACAATTCCAGCTTAGTACTGACTAAGAAAAAGAATGAGATTCTAACGGAACTAAAGGTGCCACACATACAGCCCTGCATCCAAGGGGTGAGATTCTAACGGAACTAAAGGTGCCACACATACAGCCCTGCATCCAAGGGGTGAGATTCTAACGGAACTAAAGGTGCCACACATACAGCCCTGCATCCAAGGGGTGAGATTCTAACGGAACTAAAGGTGCCACACATACAGCCCTGCATCCAAGGGGTGAGATTCTAACGGAACTAAAGGTGCCACACATACAGCCCTGCATCCAAGGGGTGAGATTCTAACGGAACTAAAGGTGCCACACATACAGCCCTGCATCCAAGGGGTGAGATTCTAACGGAACTAAAGGTGCCACACATACAGCCCTGCATCCAAGGGGTGAGATTCTAACGGAACTAAAGGTGCCACACATACAGCCCTGCATCCAAGGGGTGAGATTCTAACGGAACTAAAGGTGCCACACATACAGCCCTGCATCCAGGGGGTGAGATTCTAACGGAACTAAAGGTGCCACACATACAGCCCTGCATCCAGGGGGTGAGATTCTAACGGAACTAAAGGGTGCCACACATACAGCCCTGCATCCAAGGGGGAAGGGATAGCGTTTAAATTCATCAACAAAAATCCAAGGGGCGAAAGAGATGACGGGGAGGCAATATAGAATGAGGACCCCAGTAAACAATGATGTGCAAAAATCCACAGGAATGGTGTCTGAGATGCTTAAGGAAGAACCTCAAAGCCAATGGCACAGGATAGACTCTAAGTAAGAGAGAGGCATTTCAGGGAGTGCAGAGCATTCAGGATAGGTCTTAAAGCAGTTACCTATGAGATAGAACAGATTAGGAATCCAGGCAAAGAGGCCTGGGGCGGGCAGGCAGACCCCACATAACACACAGGTCAGGGCTGCCCCACCCCTCAGAGCCAGTGCACCTCTTGAACACTGAGAAAACCAACTTCTGAACAGTCGTTCAGAAGCTCACAGGATTCCTCTGACAGCAGCACTGAGATACTGGAGAGCCCATAAAGAGAGGCTCCGCAAGGCTAGTCATGCAAGAAAAGCAACTCCAAACCACAAGGAGATATGACTCTGCATCTGTTTTAGAAAACACTTGCAGAATGAAGTGAAGTATATTTGTAGTTACATAGTTTCATGTCAACTTGATAGTATTAAGAGCGAAGGGATGGAGTTCAGCCTGTCAATCAGGTCACAGACTGATGATGCTTCCTTGTGGGTGTGGCCTTCTCATGAGGATTTTGGGAATGTCCCCTCTTTGTCTTCTTGTTGACAAGCCACTTGCAGACTTGCTGAGACCTGTTAGGAGCCGCTCTGTTTTCACCTCGGGTTGGGGCGAGCCACTCTGAGACATGCGAGAGCCTGGGAGATGCATCCTCCACCACTGAATCCACGGGACATTACACCTGTGAGCTTCATGCGTTCTGCATCATTGCATGTGACTGCCTGAGTCTGAACAAAGATTTTTGGGCTTGTATTGGGCCTATGGGCTTGATCTGGACTGGGCCGGCTGCTTTCCTAATACATAATTACTCTTTGCTATAAAGCTCTCTCACACACATGAGTGTCTCTGCATTTGTTTCTCTAGTCAACCCAGACTAACAGATAATCCAACAACTTTCACCAAGAAGTATTTTTTTAAAACCCTAGACTATCATGATTTGGCATCTGCAGACATCACTAAACTCACAGCTCACCTTTTGCTTCATCCTAGCGAGCTTCTCACAGCTACCTTTTGCTTCATCCTAGCGAGCTTCTCACAGCTACCTTTTGCTTCATCCGAGCGAGCTTCTCACAGCTCACCTTTTGCTTCATCCTAGCGAGCTTCTCACAGTTCACCTTTTGCTTCATCCGAGCGAGCTTCTCACAGCTCACCTTTTGCTTCATCCGAGCGAGCTTCTCCCAGCTCACCTTTTGCTTCATCCGAGCGAGCTTCTCACAGCTACCTTTTGCTTCATCCTAGCGAGCTTCTCACAGCTACCTTTTGCTTCATCCGAGCGAGCTTCTCCCAGCTACCTTTTGCTTCATCCGAGCGAGCTTCTCAGAGCTCACCTTTTGCTTCATCCGAGCGAGCTTCTCAGAGCTCACCTTTTGCTTCATCCGAGCGAGCTTCTCCCAGCTACCCTTTCCATGTTCCTTTCTTCCTGCTTTCTTTTTGCTCATTCCTCCTCTTCCTTCAAAGCCTCATCCCAGGGAGTGACAAGCTTCCCCAAAATAAAACAAACACCCCTCCTTTTTTTAACTTTCTGCTCTGAGTCAATGTCAACCTCTAGGGGCCTTGGAAGGTGGAGCAGAACTCCCTTCCGCCCCCTCCCACAGGGTTTCCAAGGCCAGGATCCTCACAAAAGCTGAAGGCCATGCTGTCTCCCATGGATCCGCTGGTGGGCTTATCTCACGGACCCTTTAGCTCGCAGACAAGCACTTTATCTACTGCGCCACCACTGCTTCTAATTGCAAGCTTCAGGTGTGAAAAACGTTGTTGTGCTGCCTGAGTGCCCTGTGCATACTTCTCTTATCATGATTCCCCCACCCCAAACCTGAGTTTACCTGGATCCCTATCAAACATTGCCTCTCCAAAGCCCTGTTCAGAGATGCTGAAAAATGCTTATTGAAGTGATAAAGAAACCCTGGCTTGAAAAGTTCAGGTGAACATTAAGTACCCACATGAAAAACACCAACCAGAGCAGGCTTCTTCCTTTCTTTCTCCAGCTACCCTTTGCCCTCTGTCAACCCAAACCAAGGCCAAATGCTCCGCCATCGAGGCCAGTCCGGCTCAGAGACTTTACTTAGGGTTCCAGGTCTCGATGAATCTCTGCGGGTGCAGCCGGCCTC
The DNA here is from genome assembly GCF_050624435.1 of Tenrec ecaudatus. NCBI lineage: Eukaryota > Metazoa > Chordata > Mammalia > Afrosoricida > Tenrecidae > Tenrec > Tenrec ecaudatus. Next base: position 1,998,700 of record NC_134546.1, read on the forward strand.
GTCGATCTCTCACAGAGCAGCTCGTGATTTGAACCAATGACCTTCCGGGTTGCAGGTCCAAAGTCCAAACCTACCTGGAGGGTGTTGGTAAGAACACACAGAACAAATATAACTTGCTTGGATCCTAGCTGCTACTCACTCAGTATGTGCGAAAAAGGACAAAGACCACCATAAACGGCTGTATCCAGTACTTACGGCAAGTATTTCAACACATGACACAGCTACAGAAAAGGTACAGGTAGATTACTAATGAACAATTCTGAAACCATTATGTCGGGCAACTCTGGAGGAAGCTGGGGCCATCATCCTGTTGCTTTGGGTCGCCGGTGCCTAGCACATACTCATCTGCGGAATCCAATGCTCTGGGTGATTGCTTCAAGACGCCCCGGTGCCATGTTGGACTGCTAACCGCAAGGCCAGCAGTTTGAACCCACAGGCCACTCAGAGGGAGAAAGTTGAGGCGTTCTCCTTGCATAAAGATTTAGAGCTTTGGGAACCCACGGGGGCAGTTCTACTCTGTCCTACAGGGTCGATATGAGTCGGCAAGGACTCAATGGCAGTGGGTTCGTTTTCTTCGGGGGAAGGACTTCGTCGAACCGGGCTCAGCAGGCTTTCCAAGGGTTGACGTTTTGCAAGTCGATCACCACACCTTTCTTCTGAGAGTCCTCAGGGTGGTCCCGAACGTTCCACCTCGGGGCCTGGAGCAGCCAAGTGCACCACCCAAGAGCTTCCTCGGAAAATCTAGGGGACGGGAGACGACTGTGGAGGAGAAGGGATGCCCGGGCCGGGGCAAAAGCAAGCAGCAGCAACCCACAGGGCACGCGGCTAGACGCACGGAAAGGCGAGGAGAGGTTCGAGGAGGGAGACTGCAGATCCGGGAAGGGGGTGGCGGGCTGCCGGTCTGGGCCAGGAGGCGGGCAGAGCAGCGGCCTGCGCGGTGCCTCCACCGGGAGATGGAGCCGCCCGGACTGGCCGGCCGGGCCGCCTCGTGGAAGGGCAGGGAGGCACGTCGGGCTTACCTGCTGCCCAAGTCCACGGTCACAGCTCGGGACCCCGAGCCACTCCATCGCGCCCGCGCTTGCAGCGGGGTGACCGCCCGAGGCCGCCCAGGCAGGCCGAGGGGACCCCAGCCCGGCGGCCCGAGCCGGACGCACCCGCAACAGCGCCTGCACGCCGCCATGACACCGGACACGCGCCCAGCCCGGGCTGCGCCGCGATTGGCTCACCCGCGGGCCGCGGGGCGGGGCCTGGCCCGTTTCGTTTCCGTGGTGCCGGGGAGGACGCAGGGAATCGGAAACCTTGGACAAACGTCTTACGGGGACCCCGGAGGGCCAAACTTCTCCGAGCGCGATTGCTATGGGCCCTAGCTTGCCCTTTCCTAATAAAGACACCCAGAAAAAGAAGGGCTTGTGTGTTTGCTTTTGCTGCCTTGCTCGAAAGAATGGCCCACGATGACGTAAACCCACAGAGGCAGTTAATGTAAGTGCATAATACTTAACCTCAAGTCGATTCCAGCTCCTGGCGACTCAGGAGGGCAGCTTAGAACTGCCCCTCCGGTTTACATTAGGGTTACATTAGAGCCCGGGAATCCTCCCACGTGCAAGAAGCCTCCCCTTCCCCTCAAAGTGGCTGGTGGCTCCACCGGCGACCTTGCATAGCCCACTAGACCCCAGACCCCTCAGTGTCAAATACACGTGGGTCAGCTATAGTAAAAATAGGAGTCATCGGACAGCACACCCTTATTACTTGTCTTCTGTGAGCGGAGTCTTTCTGTGGAGGACCTCAAAAACCAAGGCCACCTCCCAGGAGCCCATTCTGACTCCGCGGAGCTAGGAGAGGGTAGGATGCCCGTCCGAGAGGCGGAGGCGGTGGCTCTTTGCGGCTGTGTGCTCACGGATACATTCCCTTTTCACGGGCAGAGCTCACCCGCGCATCTCTGCAGGGTCTCCTCCGGTCGCCCGCCTTCTGCCTGACTGACGAGCATCACGATCTTTTCCAGGGACCATTCCAGCTGCGATTCTTTCAAAACAATGTGTTCTCAACAAAAACTAATGGACAGTCAGCCATTTAAGAGGTAGCATGTGATCAAGAACCAAGGGTCCTGAAGAAAGCAGACCAAGCTACACGGGTAGCATTAGCCAAAAGCAAGGGTCCAGGAATTGATGGAATACCAGTTTGTGACAGTTACATCATCTCCTGTCAACTTGGGCGAAGGGGTGGAGTCTAGCCTGTCAATCAGATCGCAGCTTGATGACCTCATTTGGAGGCATGGATGGAGATAAATAGCTCACTGGAGGCAGACCCAGTTTCTCTGCCTTTCCTTTCCAGCTGATGAGACACTGAGAGCTGCAGGAAACCCGTGGAGACCTGTGCCAGTGTTGAGATGCTTCCACTGCCACTGGATCCACAAGACCTTCTACCCACTGGCCTGTGATCTTCCTGCCTTCAGCATCATTGCGTGTACTATGTTAAGTCAAAAGAGGAATTTATGGACTAGTATTGGACATATATGCTAATATGGGATTTATGGACTTGATCTGGGCTGGGCTGAGATGTTTTCTCATATACAATTGCTCTTTTATATAAAGCTCTTTCTTACACACATGCGTCTGTGAATTTGTTTCTTTAGTCAACCCGGACTAACACACAGTTGAAATGTTTCAACAAGCAGATAAAGGACTAGAGGCACCCATTTGTCTATGCCAAGAAATTTGGAAGACAACTACTTGGCCGACTGGAAGAGATCCACATTACTATCCATTCCAAAGAGAAATTCAAACTCATTGCCATCTAATCAATGCTGACTCGCAGTGATTCTAGAGGTCAGGGCAGAATTGTCACTGTGGATTTCTGAGACTCTAACTCGTTGCAGGAGAAGAAAACCCCGTCTTTCTCCCATGGAGTGACTAGTGGTTTTGAGAACTTTGGGCCTTGTAGTTAATTCTAAAGAAAGGTAACCCAATAGAACATGCAAATTATAGAAGTCTATCATTAATATCACATGCAAATAAAATTTTACTGATGATGATCCTACCGTGGTTGCAGCAGAACACTGACAGGGAACTGCCAGAAATCCATAGCTCTGGCTCAATGCCATCCTGGAAGGACAGCAAGGAGTTTGTCCTTGGAATTCCCGAGTAGTGTGAATGGTCAGCACACTGAAGTCCAAGACTGAATGAAGCTTTACAGAAACCAAAGGCTGGATTTGTGAGGAAGATGTAGCTGGGGATGTCCTGCTGTCATGTTGTGGGAACATTTCCTCCATCCAGCCTGCGTCCCTGGCCGCCTCCTTGCACAGTGCTCTGTGGTCTCCAATTACGTTGGAAAGGAACGTGATTTGGGTCCCTTGAATGCCAAAACAGACATGGCACCATTTCAAAATATGTGGGAATCTTCAGGGAAGGGTGAAAGAGATGGAGACACGGCCTTCTGAGGAGTTCGGATCTCGATGGAGGGTAGACGGAGAAACGAACGCTGTACTTGCCCATGCATTGACTTATCCAGTGTTTCCAGCGTTTTGTGGTACTGCTTCTTGACTTCCTCTCTAGCATTAGATGTGGGCCGTGCCTCCATGGCAACTCCTTTCAGCAGATGGCCTGCTCATATCGTATAAGAAAGCAGAGGATGGTTACATGGTATCTGCTGCACCACTGAGAATGGTGGCCTAGCCAAGTTGACACAGAGCCTTCACCATCACCTCCTCCCTTTCCTCTTCATCATTGCATTTCTTCTTTAGCATTTCTTTTCTCTTCAAAACCCATGAAGTCCTGACCTGTCAATTACAACCTCTTTATGATCTCTGAGCTGTTTCGCACCGGCAATCTCAACTTGTAAATTCAGAATCTGTCATGTCATGACGCAGTCACCGTAACTCTGCAGGTCACATGTGAGGGTGTCAGCTTGTGGCTGACCTATGAAGTGTAGAGCCATGATCTGTTGTGTCTTCAAGAGCTAGTACATGTTGCGGTGGTTGAGTTCCACTGTGGGTCCTGACTCATGGTCACCCTGGAGGACAGGGTAGACCTGCCTCATGGCGTTCCCAGCAGCTGTAATCTTTACGGAGCAGATTGTCTGCTCTTTTAGCTTAAGGAAAGGCTGGTGGGTTTGAAATGCATCCCAACCAAACCAAACCAAACCCTGCCGTTCACTGTCCTCAAGCCGATTCTCATTCACAGCGACATAGAAGGTGCTATGTTTAAAAGAAGATGCAGTAGATGAATGAATAAAACATTAAAAAGTTCTGATCACAGAAAAGAAGCACCAATATGGATGGCATCTATGGTTTCATAAGTGGGGCATTACTGAATTTGGGGCAGAACAATTCTGTTTTCAGGACGGTTTGACACACCGCAGTCTGCTTAGCATCCTGGGTTCAAGCCTGCTAAAGCCAGGAGCACCTCCACCCCTCCACCACCGTCTCAGCTATCCTGCCTTGGTTGTTTTGACAAGGCGAAGGTGATTTGCATGTTTCCAAACCATCTTCTACTCCCTGAGACCTGAGTGACACATGGAAAAACCAGGGCCCGCTGGCTCTCGGAAGGTGTTTAAAATTTTGGATATGGGACGGATGTGAAGGCCTGACCCATCGAGGAGAAATTGTGAAAGGCGGCTGAGTGTCCAGAGTCAGTAGCCGGGGCACGAGAGATGGTCACGCTGGTGCTGGCTGTTGCTTCTGTGGACGTGACTGAGGGAGAATGGATTTGACAGTATTTCTTCCCGTCTGCGAGGTTCGTTGATATTTTTATAGCATTTGTCTGCTCGTGGGGTCTGTTTATTCTCCTCTGCTTGAATTGTTGGGGCCAGGGAATCAATGTGAGCCTTCAGGGCCCCCACATGGCTGCGTAGCACTGCCTCACAGGCAGTCATCTTCATGGGAGTAGAGAGCCCGTCTTTCCTCCTCGGAGCTCCGGGGCGGTGCGGAATCCCAACGTGGAGGCTGCCTTACCTGTTGTGCCATCGGCACTTCTTGCTGCTGATCCGCTAAAACCTGACGGTGGGAGGGCTCTGTAGGGGCACAGGGACAGCATGTCGTCGTGGTTCGGCGTGGTCCGGTTGGCTCTGACCCAGGAGACCCTGTGCACAACAGAGAGAAACACTGCACAGCCCCGCACCGTCCTCACCGTTGCTCCTGTGCCCAGCCCGTTGTTGCAGCCAGTGTGTCAGGCCACTTCCTTGACGCCTTCTTCTCCTTGGCCGCCCTTCCACGCTACCCAGCATGCCACGCTTCTCCAGATACGGGCACTCCTGCCAACATGCCCAACGTATGTCAGACGAAGTGCCGTCATCCAGGGACACTCTGATCATACCTCTTCCAGTACAGGTCGGTTTGTCCTTTTAGCAGACCCTGGCACTTTCAGTAGTTTTCTCCGGCACCACCGTTCGTATGCATCGATTCTTCTTTGGTCTCCCTTATTCAGTGTCCAACTTCCACATTGGATGAGGCAATGGGAAGTACCATGGCTCGAGGCAGGCACACCTTAGTCCTCAAAGTAACGTCCCCGATCCTCGACCCTCGAAGAAGGGCCTGTGCAGAAGGTTTACCTAATGCAGCGTGTCTTTTGATCTCTTGACTGCTGTTTCCATCAGCACTGATTGTGGGTCGCAGCAAGAAAGCGTTCTTGACAAATACAACCTTTTCTCCAACATGGATGGGTTTGGTGATGGAGTTGTGGAAGTATGGCTGTCTGCAGAGCGGTCCCTGGCTGGGATGCAGAGATGAGGGTTGATTGGGTAAAGGGAGACCAAAGAGTAGAGCGTGAAAAAAATAACATTGAAGTAACTTGGACAAAACCTTATCTGCCCATGGTTTATAAAATAATGAATATCCAGTAAATGCTTGGGCGAGTACTGTGGGTTCTCATGTGGTGAGCTGCATTGGAATCATCGGTGAGCTTTCAATTAATTAATTTATATATTGTTACACATTATATATTTATCTGTAATGAAAATGTTTCATTGTGCTTTTGGTGAAGGTTTACACAGCAAACGAGACTCCCATTTAAGAACCCCTCCACCAATTATTCGGAGACCAGGTTACATTTCCCACAATGTGTCAGTCCAACGTCTCATTATTTCTTCTGTGTTAGTCCGCATTGAAGACTCTAACGCGCCTGGGCCCCGTCACCTACTCGTTTTTGTTTTAAGGTGAATGTTGACTGGTGCCATTCAAAAGATTTTCAGAGGGGGCACAACACTCATGGGCTAGATGGTGTATTTTATGAGCCAGTCCGTTAGCTAGCTGAGGCATGACCTCGCAGTGTGGCTTCAAGTTTATACAGTGTGAAGATTTCAGACACAGGTGTCTCTACCGGTCCAGTAACTCTGGTCTTTCAAATAGCATGGTTTGTTGTACGCTGGTTCCTGCCTTTCTGTCTGGGACCAGCGATGGCCTCTCTGGCCAGAGTGGTTGGCAGTGGTCGTTTGGTGCCATTTAGTGCTTGCGGTGTCGGGGTAGCTGAGGCCATGGGGCATGTTGGCTGCCAGACCAGTTTCTTCTTGCTTTCCTGTGAGCGCCTGATGAGTAGTAGAGCCCAGCAGCTGTGTCTTATGTGGCTTCTTACTGTAAGTTTTTAAGGTTTCCAACACTGCTTGTCAAACAACAATGTGGAACATGAAGTTTATGAGCTATCTTATGCCACTTAACCAACTTATCCCATCAGGTTATGGCCCTAAAACTTCAAATCCAGTAAGCCATTCCCACACTTTTTTGGGTAATCTCTAGATGTATCTGTAATTGCTCCTTATACATGTAATCAGTGCACACCCCCCCCCACACACACCTCAATATGCCTGTACATGTACCTGTATGTGCACACATATCACAACTGGACCAAAATTCACAATTTTGTTGTGAATCCACAGATGCATGTACAGGCATATCTGAGTGTGTGTGCATGTTAATACTCATACCATCATATTAATGAAAATGCATATCTGGCATACTGATTTTAAGTGCTAGCTAACCCCCTGCCCATGGAGGAAAGACGGAAGTGGGTGAGGCTTTCTTCTTGCTTGGGCCCACAGTCAATGCTCATGGAAGAAGTGGCTCGTTTTGTCTTTGGTAAATCTGCCGCCCCAGACCTCTGTACAGTGTTGGAGAGCGAGGGTGAGGCTCTGAGGACTAAGGTGCACCTGACGCAAGCCAAGGTGTTTTCAATGTCCCCCTAGGCATGTAGAAGTGGGGCATGGAATAAGGACAACCGAAGAACATGGATGCATTTGTGCGATGGCGTTGGAAGCACATTGAAAGCACCATGGCTGGTAAAAGAACAAACTGGAGGAAGGACAGCCAGACTGCGCCGCGGAGGCAGAGATGACGGGACTTCCTCTCCAGTACTGTGGACATATTGTTGGGAGAGACCCTGGGGAGGGACATCATGCTTGGTGAAGGGGAGGGCAGCGGGCTCAGGGAGGTGGCCGGACACAGTGGCTGTGACAGTGAGTTCAAACAGCAATCAATCATTTGGAGGTGGCAGTCCCAGGACTGGATGGCGCTGCGTTCTGTTGTACATAGGGTCACAGTGAGTGGACATCGACTCGATGCCCCCTAGCAACTACAGCCGTGTACACACGTGTAAAGTCCAGTGCCTACAGATGCTTACATATCTACGCACGGAACCTCACACGTCTCTGGTTGTGAGAGTGGCGGCTGCAGAATTGTGCATGTCACCAAAAAGCACCTCCTATTCTGTGTACTTCGCAGGGCCTTCATGATCTCGGTCAAATTTTGCCTTCCTCCCACACATTTCGATTACCCATCACCCCACGGGCAGATGTCCTCTCGCTAGAGAGTGATTTCTCTACCCTGCTAGCGTCATCCCTGCTAACCACCAATGAATGTTGACTTCTGTCTACCTTTTGTGATCAAAACACAGTCACACGATATTTTCTCTTTTGTGATCGACTTATTTTACTCAGTATACATCCTCTAGATCCATCCATATTATAATTTTATCGTTGTAATTTTGAGAATTCATCATTGTTCTGTGTAGCTGTGTGGTACATCATTGCAAACCTAGGTTCCACATTCTGTTCATCCATGCCATCCACGAGGGTGGCGGTTCTCAACCTGTGGGGCGCGACCCCTTTGGGGGGCCTCAGGGGTTGCCCGATTCATAACAGTAGCAAAATTACAGTTATGAAGTAGCAACAGAGATCAGGGAGGTTGAGAACCACTGCACTAGGGGGATGTCTCCATTTTCTGATATTATAAATGCTATCGCTCTTAGAAATACATGTAGGAGAGGAATTGTTCATCAAATACATTGGTCTCCAGGGAGTCGCCCTTGATTTAGATAATTCTTTGGTGGATTCAATTCTAGCAGGCTCTTCCAGTGAGTTGTTTGTTTCTGATATTTCATTATCAAACTTCTGAGATTTAGTATTGTTCCTATTTCTCTATTGAGTTTGTCATTTTGTCTTTATACTGCTTCCTGAATGCCTCTGTGAGTGCCTGTGCGTCTCTCTGTGTGTGTCTGTGTGTCCCTGTGTGTGTGTGTGTGTGTGTAATCTCCCCGAGGGCTTCTCACCGTTAGCCTGTGACGTCCTCCGCGACTCCTCAGAAAGGCCTTCAGTCCCTTTGGCTCGAGCCGTCTGTGCCTGCGTCCCAGTACGATGGAAAACTGTTGGCTTTGAGACATTAAGGCGCGTTGCTGCTCATATATTTCTTTGATAGCACATTTGTTTGCTTTTCTCTCATCTTACGTTGCTTGGGGTTGGTTTAGAGTTTCCCTTCCTCTGCCCTTCCTTTGCCTGCTGCCCGGATGTGACTCTGCAGCCTTGACCTGTGAACAGCCATGAATGAGGTGCTGGCTGCTTGGGAGCACTCATGAGTCACCCCTCCATCTCACACAGGGGTTTTGATAATAAAACTTTAAAAGTAACAGAAATGTACGCCAATTTGATACAGTGCATTGAAACTGGACAAAGTAAACTTAACTGCTCCACTTTCGTCAGGATTCACTCACTTGCGAATCCCAGTCTCCGCTTTAGCCCGGGGCTCACAAGGTGACGCGAAGGGCAAACGGAGGCCCAGCATAAGCAGGGAGCGGCAGCCATCTCAGCACAGCAGCCTCTTTCCACCTGCGTCACCTGTGTCTCCTCTCCTCATTCAGCATCAGCCCCCACCCGAATGATCGGATTACTAGTTACATTGTGTCATGTGTCTTTTAGGACAATGATCGCTTTTTATTCTATTGTTAAAGAATCATTTTATCGGGGGGCTCTTACAGCTCTCATAACATTCTATACACCAACTGTATCAGGCATGTTTGTACATATTTCTTCCTCATCATTTTCTAAAGAAAAACAATTCTATCCATTTCCCCCAGTGATATGAAGTGCCACCTTTGTTATATATTAAACTCCAGGAAAACTGCATGATCTCTCTGAGATTCTGATGTCCAGCTGGCTTTGTGTACCATGGTGACGGACAATGTAACGTTGTATCCCATAAGCCCAGATCCCCCTCTCAGCAAAATACAGTCTTGAAAGCAGGTTGGCATGAATATAATACTTCAATATGATACAGAGTTACCGAGTGCACAGACTTTGACTTTCAATGTCATACAAAGTTACTGACTCTACAGGCTTTGACTTTCAATGTGATGCGGAGTTACTGACTGTATGAGGTTCTGAATTTCAATGTGTTACAAAGTTACTGACTGTTTGGGCCTGCGAGCTAAGAGTAGCACTTGGACTTTGCTGCCCTCAGGTCTATTAATGGGAGAGAGAAATACGTGGGCAGCTCCTTTTTAAGTTAACTTTTATGTCACTCATTCTGTGGTGGCGGGTGTATTGCTATGGTGCCAGAAGCGAGACCACTGGCACTTCAAATCCCACAGGGTTTCAGTAGGGCTTCCAGACTAAGACAGACTGGGACAGATGGTCTTGAAAATCTGCTTCTGAACAGAACGTTCTCCAATACGGAGCTGGGAGCTGTAAGCATTCTAAGGAGCATGCAGACGGTGCTGAGTCCCAGGCAAGGCTTCTTTCCTTTACACAGAAGGTTGTGCTCAGTGATATGAAGCTTCTGGGGAGAAGCTTCTAGGGGAAAAAACAAAACGCCGAGTAATGTGTATGCCTTTGCCAGTTGGAAGCACCAGTCTGAGGGTCTCAGGGACACCTGTGGACACAGCTGATCCTGGGTGAGTGATACTCAGAGGGAATGAATACAACAGAGGGAGCCTGGTGTGTGTGTGTGTGTGTGTGTGTGTGTGTGTGTGTGTGAAACAGGGAACCCAGGTGGAGGGGGCCTCAAGAGCAGCATGTGTTCAGGGAACATTAAATGGTGAAATGAAGGTGAAGGGTGGTTGGGTGCAAGTCTAGATGCGGCGGTGGACACTTTGCCAGGACCTTGGTCTGTGCCCTTTGTAGGGGGAGCTCTAATTGGGATTAAGCAGGGGAGTGGGAGGGAGACTTGAACTTCAACAAGTCCTTCCTATGAGAGTGTGGAGGATGAACTTGAGAGGGTAACGTCAGGGGACAAGGGTTCCGAGACGAATGGCCATCACTAGTGATTGGAATGATAGAGTGGTTTTGGGGGAGTGGGTGCTAGAGATGTCGGAGCACAGGGTTAGGTTCCTCATTGTAGAGAGGCCCTAGAGTGCTGCAGGAGGAGTTTTGGGTGATGCTCAGGTCCCTGGGAGGTTTGGAGAGTGCGAGAAAATGGAGTCAGCTTTGATCTACAGACTTTGGGGGGAGGGACGGGTCCTAGAGGATGTGGTTCATCCTGTTGCAGAGTTGAAAGCTGTTTGCTCTGTAACGCAAGGCTGACAACAACGAGGGAGCAGCCCAAAGGAAGTCAACGGGCGCGCAGGGGAGCAGCACTCACGCAGCGGGCAGTTAGGACAGCGAGAAGGCCTGTTTGGTCTTGGCTTAGGAGAAGGAATATGATGCAAATGCAGGAGAGAAATGTCCAATCAAGGCCGACTCGCTCAGGCTTATCCCATGATGCTGTGCCACGCTGTCGTTAGGTGCCATCGAGGCGGCTATAGCCCGTAGCGCCCCTACGTACAGGGAAAGACACCTGCCAGCCATGCCACTGACGCAGCCCTCTGCCAGTCCATCTTGTCGAAGATCTTCCTCATTCCTGCTGCCCTGTTACTTTACCGACCATGATGCCCTTCTCCAGGGACTGGTCTCCCTGATAGAAGTCCGATGTCCATGAGACGAGGACTCCCCATCCTTGCTTCTAAGGAGAATTCGGGCTGCACCTCTTCCAAGGCAGAGCTTGTCTATCCTTGCAGTCCTCTTCGTGAGCTCCAGCCTTCAGATGCACGCCCCGGTGTTTCAGATGCCGGCAGAGTCGTCTGCAGTGACCGGGTTTTATCATAGCTTCCAGACTAGAGGCAGATGAGGACGATGGAATAGGCTGTCCACATGGGAGGCATTAATCACCAGAAATTTTATGGAAACACTGTGCTCCAGGTGTGGAAAGGTGTTCAGATCTGTGCAGGCCTGAGATGCCTTGTGTGTGAAGTGGGGACCATGGCATCTACTTTGTGGTCTTTTGTGAACTAGCTGTCCCTGTAGATAGATCTCTCAGCAAGATCCCTGACACCTGGTCGCCCAGTGGATGCTTGCTAAGGTTGTTCACTGTATACCCAGCTTCCATGGAGCTGATTCGGGTTCGTGGGAGCCCAGAATGCGTTAGAAGACCTGGTCTCATAGCGTGTCCAGTGGATGGCTTTTCTGGAAGTAGACCAGCAGGCCTCTCCCTCCCTGTGCCTCCAGGGGACTCACACCCCTAGCCTGCGGTTAGGAGCCACACCTGTCCACTGCTTGCACCACTGCGGGCGCCGCCCTGTAACCGCGCTTCCTTTGATTGTCATAAGAACCTTGGGCAGAAGCCCTGGCCTCCTGTCATTTCACTGTGCAGCACATCCTGAGAGCTCAAGCCTGTGCCAGGCAGGACCCTGGCAGAGAAAGAAAATGCAAATCGCTTCCCTCGGAGAGAGTGGCAGAGAAGGGGCAGCTGCATCCTGTCCACGGCTCCCCTGACGCCTGCGTTTGCCGCCAGGTGCTTGCCAACTTCAGAAGGTTCTCCAAGGATGGAAATCGTCCTTCCAGCCTGTGGACAATGGAGCCCTCAGCGTCCACCAGAGGGCGCTCGGCTGCCACTTAATTTAAAAGGAGGTTGGAATCTAAAAAACCAGAGGAGAGTGAGGGTGGGGGTGGGGGGGTGTGGTGTGTGCGTGTGTATTACACCCTCCTCTAGTGTATGAATATAACATATCTATTAGATAAAAATCAGAAGTTTTTGGGTGCTAGATCTCTAAAAATTTAAGGTTTGGGTGTATCTTACGGTTTTCTTTCCCAATTAAAAATAGTTACCAAGTTACTTAATAATCAACACCCCTTCCAACCTCCTCCCACTCCCAATAACAACCCCAACCATTCAGATGTCAATCACTCCAGACTTTCTCTCTTTTTAATTTCTAAAATTCCCATCCTGGTTCGTGGCAGGTGTGAGAGGTGAGAGTCCACGGCCGACTTCAGCACCGAATGGGAGGGCCCGAGGGTGAGAGGTTTTGGTCATCCAGTCACCAAGTGGGGTGGGGCCTGGGTGAGAGCAACTTCCATTTCAGGGTTTTAGCCCACCTGGTTGACATTCTCACAAGTCCTGCTTCCCAGGGTCTTGACTTTGACTGGACAAGGCCAATGGCTCCTGAAGTGTAACACACACACACACACACACACACACACACACACACACCGCCCCTCCCCCCTAACCCCCCCGCTCCACCCAGGGACATGTTATTGTGGATATTCTTGGGTTCCACTCTGGATCTGCTCGATCAGAGCCTTTGGGGTTAGATAAAACTGGATTCTAACAAGGCTTCCAGGTGAGTCTGATGCAGGTGAACGTTTGAGAGCCACCAGGCGAGGTAACTGGTTCTCACACGTCAAATTGCTTTGGGTCCTCAGAGCCCCAGTATTATTGGTTAGGCTAACCTCTAAGCATCTGCACCTGGGCTGGGCCTAGCTGAGCAAAAGCAGGGCTCCTTTTGGGAGAGGTCAGCCGCAGCTGTTCAGGCCAACAGCAGAGTGAAGGTGACTTTCACTAGCTTTAACTTCTGAAGGAGCCCTGGAAGCACTGCGGGCCAGGTGCGGGGCTGCTATCAGAGAGCAGTTTACAGGTCTGGGAAACCCTGTATTGGCCGCTATGAGTGAGAATTGACTCCAAAAGGAAGGTTGTCTTCCACCATCCCGAGCAGGGACTTCAGCACACAGAACGGTGTCTTGGCATGAGCTCTCTCTTGTGCAGAGAGGAGGAAGAACATCCATTAACCATTGGGGGAAGCATGGTTTGGTGGTCGGGCACATTGATTTTGCAGATCACATTGCTGCGTGATGCTGGGCAAGTTCCTTAACCTCTCTCTAATTCTGTTTTCTGCTCTGCAAACTAGGGGTAGGTCCACCTGTTTCACAGGGTTGTGAACCCAAACCCACATCACCCCATTGATCCGGACTCCTAGCCACCCTTTAGGGCCGAGCAGAATGGCTCCGTGGAGCAGCCAGCCTCGTCTGTCTCTGTGGGAGCAGCTGGTGGGCTTGAACTTCCAACCTGGTGGTTAGTTGTCCAATCCCTAACCCACAGCGTTGCCAGGTCTCCTTCGTAGGGTTCATAAGAGGATCAAATTCAACAAAGCGACTCTGGACTAGAAATGTCCCTGGCTTTACGTATGTGTTCACATAAAACTCCACCCAGCCCCATTTCTGGACTTTTCTCCAGCCTGTGATCTTCCTGCATTCGGCATCATTGCCAGTGGCTATGCGAGTCTGAAGGGGATCTATGGACGAGTCTGGAACTTAAAGGCTAAATATTGGACTTGTGGACTTGATCTGGACTGGGCTGGAATGTCTGCTTAATATACACTTACTCTGATATAAAGCTCTTTCTTACACATATATGAGTATCACTGGATTTGTTCTCTAGTCAATTTGGCTGGACGCATACATAGATAATCCATTTTTTCTCATATCTTGTCCTTCAAGTTTTTTTTGGTAAACTATAACAGCATTTACTAATTTTTTCCATCTTAAGGTGTACAATTCAGTGATGTTCACTACACTGTAACACCGCTACTTTTATGTATTTTTATCAGCGTCTCTGCAAGTTGGCTTAGTTACATGCCTGGAAGTGTGTCCCAGGCTTACAAGTTCTGTGTGCCTGCCTGTTGACATGTTGCTCCACGTGGTCACACTAATGCTCACCGCCACATGTCTTGTGAGAGAGAATCCAGGCGTACTTTATTAGTATTATTTTTTATGTTCTGTCCCTGGCAGCCTTTCTTATTCTGTCTGGATGCTAATTGTCATTGAGTCATCGCTCTGACTCCTGGTGAGTATGTATACATGCATGTATATGACATGTGTGTGTGTGTATACATATATGATGAGGCTCTCTGCTCCTGTAAAGAGCTACAGTCCTGGAAACACTATCGGGATGCTAAGAGTCGGCATGAATTAAATGCAGGTGAATTAAATGCAGTGTGTGTCAGGAGAACTGGCTCCACCAGGGTTTCCCTGGTCGGATTTTCACCAGTGTTTCTGGGCGGACTTGAACTCCCAACCTTTGGCTAGCAGTGTGTGCATTAACCATTTGCAACTCCTTCAAACTGTAGAGACTTCATTGCTATCATTTCAACTCAGTGTTCTTTATCTGTCAAGAATATGTGGTGTGTAACTTTGAAAAGATAATTCCCTTGGCTGATGGGTAGAGTCACCTACAACTTTGTCCCATCTTGGGTTTTCAGATCTGAGTTTGATTCTCTTCCCAAGATGGTTTCCTCTTTCTAGGTTGAAGGATTTGAAATAATTGTGAATTGGGAATTAGGCGAAAGTACATGAATGACTGTTTTATTCTTTAAAGGTGGGTCTAGGCTGCTTTGTTTAAGAAATCTGTACTTAAAAGTGTAATAGATAGTTCTGACTGCAGTGACAATAGACACTGAGGTTTGAGTTTTTTCAAATGTCAATTAGCAGAGACATGCACGATATGCCCAACAGACTTCCCAGTGAGTGTAAATTAAATAAAGTCTTTTTAAAAATCACCTTTTAAATATACTTTCTATCTTATTCAACACTCCAGGAATATGGAAAGACTTGGAACTTTTGAAATGGAGCTAATATTTCTGTGATCCCATTAGTGTTCATGTTGAAAGGCAGGATGGGAGATACAAACTTCCCACCCATATGTTAGATGTCAGGAACTGGAAGAAGTAACTCCCATACGCACCTTTATTGGCTGCTTTTGGGGTACATTTCCCGTGCAGTGTAAGTCATTTCCTTTCCGTTTTAAGTTATGTGAAGATGATGGAAATGTGCATGTTGAGGAGACAGACACATTCTGAGAACAGATAAGAAGTGAGAGCTTGATAGGAGGAAAGAACAGTCTTCTCCAATCTGTGGAAATTGTGAGTTCATGGATAGGATGAGGTAGTGCTTACTGATTTTATTTATTAATGACTCCAACACACCCTGCTGAAAGTGGAACACATTTCATTTCTTTTTGGAAATAATACCAGCTAGTAAATGCATAGCTTTTGGGAAGAGGAACACACTTTAAAGACTCAGTTTCTTTGGTGAACAGGTAACAATATCTAACATTTACAAAGCAATTTAATTTCAATTCCAGATAACATGGTTTCATAAATTTTCAGAGCTCTTAATATTCTTCTTCCCAGGGAGGAAATGGAGCCTCAGAAGTGGGCGGCTAGGGCCCCACGGCAGGTAACCGGACACGAAGGTTCCCCTCAAAAGATTGGGGCAGGGGAGAACCAGAGAGAGCAAGCCCATGGAGTGGAACAGAGACCCCTTCCCCCGAGGACGGGGACACTTAGTCCCCCAGAAGTTCTGGGAGGCCCCAAGGCAGAGGTCGGCCAGGGCCACAACTCAGGAGAAGGCGTGGCTTCTCCTGCCCCTTCTCACGCGCTCCAACGACGACAGCAAAGGGAGCCCTAGGAAAGGACCCTTCTCCACTGCCGGCGCAGGAAGGGAGCAGCCCAGGGAAAGGTTTAAATCAGACCGACCGACTAATTGTTCAGTGGTCTCAGCGCTTCGCCCGCTGCCCCCAGAGATGGGAAGGAAGGGGGCAAGGCGGTTTCAGAAGAGTAGGGGGGAGGTCACGACTCCCGTGCATAAGGACGCTTTCTGTCTATGCCCCTTGGAACGGAGGGGATAGAAATGTGCTGAAATGCAGCGCCAGCCCTACACGGGTGACCCCAGCGAGCCTCCAGATAGTAATGTTGTATGGAGGTGCCATGAAGTCGGTCCTGACCTGCCGTGACCCGAGGCACTGCAGAAGGAAACACAGCCGTCCGGCAGCATCCTCAGAATTGTTGCTAAGCTGGAGCCCATCGCTGCAGCATCTAAGACAGTCCGTCTTGTTGAAGGCCTTCGTCTCCTTCGCTGCCCTTCACTGTACCAAGCATGATGCTTTCCTACCCGGACGGGGTCCATGTATCACATGTATGCATCTCTCCATTGTACCACAAGATTGATATTTATAGATATACACGGTGCAGTGAGTTACTTGATAGTCTTTCTACTTCTTATCAAAGGACTGGGTGAGACCACATAAATAGGTACATGGGACTGTGATGACGGGATCAGTCAGTGTTGTGACTGATTAAAACGAGCCATTTCAGAAGCTGGCATGGGGATCTCATGACCGCCAAGAAAGAAGAACCAAGAGTGGAGCATGCCCTGTGAAGCCCGAGATCCTTTTAAGGGAGCCTCCTCCATCCCACTTACAGAAAGCTGTGCCAGGACACAAGGCAGAGTGGTGGCCTTCCTAACCCACAGAACAAGGAAAGTTGAATGTCTTTGGGTAGAGATTCGCTTATGAAATGGGGAGTGCCTAGGCAGCATCACAGGGGAGCTACACTTGCTGACCCCCAGAGCTGGAGCTGAGCACCTTTGGGCGGAGGCTTCTGTGAGAGTAGTGTGTCCTTTGGACTGCTATTGGCAGCACTGAAAGAGCTCTGTGATATTGCTCCTCCAGGCAAAGACCATAGATAGGGCCACGGGGCTGGGAGAAAGATGTACACCTGTGGGCATAACCGAGAAGACCTACTCTGGACGGGAAGGGCGAGCATTGCTGATCCCGCACTGAACCTGCTGACCCCCTACTGTGCACCGTAATTGTGCGTCCTGTCTGTGGTTCTGTGTGGCTCTGGCAATGAGTGACCAGAGCCAGCAGAGAAGCAGAGAGTGCGGTGGGGAGAAGCCGGGGTCACAGGTGACAAAGCAGTGGAGGGTGGTGGAGGCAGGTCTGGGCTCATCCTCAGGGAATCAGACGGGGCGGAGGAGCTCGACTCTCCTTCCTCCTGGTGAAGTCAGGTGCTGCTTCCGCCAAATTCTGGCAGAGGGGCTGCTTTGAAAAGGTGGCCGAACATTTTCTTTTTTTTTTTTTTTATCATTTTTTAAAAAAAAAACGTTTTATTAGGGGCTCATACAACTCTTATCACAGTCCATACATATACATACATCAATTGTATAAAGCACATCCATACATTCCCCGCCCCAATCATTCTCAAAGCATTTGCTCTCCACTTAAGCCCTTTGCATCAGGTCCTCTTTTTTTCCCCTCCCTCCCCGCTCCCCCCTCCCTCATGTTCCCCTTGTAATTTATACATCGTTATTTTGTCATATCTTGCTCTATCCGGAGTCTCCCTTCCCCTCCTTCTCCGCCGTCCCTCTCCCAGGGAGGAGGTCACACGCGGATCCCCGTAATCAGTTCCCCCTTTCCAACCCACTCACCCTACACTCTCCCAGCATCGCCCCTCACACCCTTGGTCCTGAAGGTATCATCCACCCTGGATTCCTTGTGCCTCCAGCCCTCATATGTACCAGTGTACAACCTCTGCCCTATCCAGCCCTGCAAGGTAGAATTCGGATCATGGTAGCTGGGGGGAGGAAGCATCCAGGATCTGGGGGAAAGCTGTGCTCTTCGTCGGTACTACCTTGCACCCTGACTGACCCATCTCCTCTCCTAAACCCCTCTATGAGGGGATCTCCAGTGGCCGACACTTGGGCCTTGGGTCTCCACTCTGCACCTCCCCCTTCATTCAATGTGGTATATATATATATATATATATATATATACATATACACACATATTCTTTTTTTTTTTTTTGCATGATGCCTTATACCTGGTCCCTTTGGCACCTTGTGATCGCACTGGCTGGTGTGCTTCTTCCATGTGGACTTTTTTGCTTCTGAGCTAGATGGCAGCTTGTTTATCTTCAAGCCTTTAAGACCCCAGACACTATCTCTTTTGATAGCCGGGCACCATCAGCTTTCTTCGGCACATTTGCTTATGCACCCGTTTGTCTTCAGCGATCCCATCATGGAGGTGTGGTGGCCGAACATTTTCATTCTCTTTTTGTTGTGGTCTCTAAGACGGGTTTTAACCCCCATCTCCTATACATGAATGTATAAATAGGTAAAGTAGCTCATCTGGATAGTTCATGTATGATGCAAAGATCCTGTCTCTCGCGGGTCTGATGGCTGAGATTTGGAGGGCTGTGCCAATGTTGCGAGTCTGAGTGACGGACAGAGAACACACGGGGTGGCTCCCCACGCGGCCCCTCTTTGTCCGCTGTCCTCTCTTTGCCACAGCATGGGCCTTGGCAGGAGGCTCGGTGATTTCACATCAGGTTGTTTAGGACACAAACGAAGTCCTGGCGGACAGAACGGAACAGTCCACGTGGGATGAGTGCCCTCCGTGTAAATACCATAGGCTCACAAAGCATGGGAACCCTGTGAAACCAGGGCTTCAAACAGACTCATTCTCCTTTGAACACCTGCTGAGAGGAGAATTCGCATATATGGAATGAGACTCTACATTTTAACTGGATTACAAGATCTTTTAGAATCCCCGGGTGATCTACAAGAATCACCTGGGGGATCTTGTTAGAGTCTGGCTGAGGTGTAAATAGAAGTTCTCAGCATGGGGTCATTCTGGCAGGAACCGCTCCAAGTCCTGGGGAGCAGGGAGGCTCCTTAGAATGAGGGACCCCCTCAGGGAGATGGCTGGGTGGATGTGATAACTGCAGCCGTAAGCTCACACAGACAACAAACGGATGAGGCCACCTGAGCTGACTTGACAGCAACTTGTGAGGAGCTCATCATCCAGGTAAATACATTGTCATCAAAGAGAGGGCAGCATGTGGCAAGTGCCAGGTGAATGGAAGTGGCAGTACAAGTATTGGATGGATGCACTAGCGATTGGGATGCACTTGAACCGAACCTCTTGCCCTAGTCACCAAGGCCAGAGAAAGCGAGCAGTGCCCAGAGACGGAGGGAGGGGTGGGAGTTAAATGGGCAGAGAGGGGAAGGCCATTGGGTGTGCAGAAAGGACGAGCTGAGGGTACTTTGGAAGTCTCACTTGGGGGCAATCAATCTTCCAAGACAAATTTTGCATCAGATTATGTTTCCTTTTTAATCAGTTTTATTCAGATATAGTTCACATCTCATACTACTCATTGGTTTAATCATATTCTTAAGGTTGTGCAATCACCCCCATGATCAATTTTAAGCATTTTCTTCTACCATTTAAAAATGATTTTATTGGCATACAATTCACAATGATACAATTTAATCATCTAATCTTATGAAGAAGTGTAGTATAATCATCACCATAGTAATTTCAGAACATTTCTTCTTTCTTGTTCTCATAGTTGTTAACTCCCCATTTCCTCCTAACCTCCCCTGCCATGACCCTAGGTTATTATTAATCTAGCTACTGTCTCTATTAAATTACCTATCTGGATTTAATATACAGAAAGCCATACAAAAACAGAAACAAGAAACAAATAAAAGAATCTCAAACAAACACAAAAACACCGACACAAACAAAAATCCCAAATAAATAAATAAAACTGACAAAATAAAACAGCAAAACTGCAAAAGAAAAGAAATCAGAAACTACTTAAAACTGAGACAACTTTAAAATGGGTCAAAAGGGTGATCAAAGAATAAGATATTACATTAAAATCTAAGAACATCTGCTACCATCAAATTAAAATGTCTGTTGAATAGCAAGGCTGTTCACACCCCTGGATAATCTGTGTGGGGATCCTGCAAATGGATTTTGGGTTTTCACTGTCATTCATAGGCTTCTGCAAACTCACAATTTGGCAAACTCTGATTCCATTCCCTCCTTCGGATTTGGGTTTTATTATTTACAATCCTCGGATCATACAGGCTGGTTTGCTTCCTCCATGTGGAAGCTGACACCTCATTTAGGTGGCTGCTTGTTTTAAGATAAGCCTTTCAAACCCCAGAAACAATTCTTTCTGATATCTGGGCACTATCTGGGTTCTTCACCACACTTTGCTATAACATCTATATATTCAGTGATTTCTTCATGTTGGTGAGTATCAAGCAGGGCCATGCCATAAGAAACAATTGTTCTTGGATGGGGCTGGAATTAAGTATGAGGCCCAAATTCATCATTATCTATCTATCTATCTATCTATCTATCTATCTATCTATCTATCTATCTATCTATCTATCTATCATCTAATCCAACTTTAGCGACATCATTATCATTTTATAACAGGGAGTATTATAAATCATCTTCTTGGGACATAAGATAATTCTGTTGATCATATAATTAATTTAGCCAGTGGTGCGGAATTTTAAACATTGTTGAGAAAAGAATATTATACATACACAGGCCTGCTAGACTACACCATCCGTTTCTTTGCCAGCACTAGAAACCTAATTCAGACTGGCTTAAAACTAGGGCACTTTTGGTGGGGCTCATCGAGTTGAAGGCAGTAGAGGTGAGTTGACCTGCGTGGTTGTTCCATTTCCCTGTGACCCCACAGCTCTATTGGATCTGCAGCCTGGGGTTGCTTTTGATTGCAAGTTGGTTCTCATGTTGTGTAAGTAATTTACTGCTATGTAATAAATCACCCCAAAATTTTGCAATAAATTTTAAACAATAAAATTGAATCAGGAATTTAGGTTTCACTGAATGGCTCCGAACCTGAGGATGCAATAAAGATGCTAACCTGGCTGCGGTCATCTCAGGCTTGATTGAGGCTGGATCCACGGCCACACTCACTCATGTGGTTGTTGCCTGAAAGCTTCAATTCCTTGTCCTCTGGTTCCCCATACAGTTTCCCATGGTATGGCAATTGGTTTCCTCCACAGCAAGTGGTGTGCGTGTGTGTGCGTGTGTGTGTGTGTGTGAGTAGAGAGAGAGAACCCTTTATGTTATAACAATCTCACAAGTGACATTCCATTAGTTCAGCCCTATTGGTCGTTCCTACCATGCTGGCACACTGTTCTTTCTCTCATGGCCATCAAGTCAAATCTGGCTCGCAGTGACCCAATAAAATAAGTAGAACTGCTCCTGTGGGTTTCTGAGCAGTACATCCTGATGGGATCCTCATTTTATTTTCCTTTGAGGGGTGACTTGTGGTTTTGAACCAATGACCTTGTGGTTAGCAGCCCAATGTGCAATCCACTACACCACCAGGGCTCTTTGGCACATTGTGAGGAGGGAGTACTGCAAAGTGGTGAATATGAGGAGGCCGGACTCCTTGGGGGCTACCTTGGAATGAATCCTACACCTGGCCTACATGATTCCTTACACACATATTCAGAAGACAGTCCTTTCGTTTCGTCATTGAGCCAAGTACTCAGCTATTGCTCTTCGTGGACCATGCTTATGGAAGAATAACAGGTACTGATGGGTTATGTCTACGTGACTGAGCTAATGTGTGCCTTAAGTGGGGCAGGATGATAAGGATCGACTTAAACAAGTGAAGGTCTAGCTGGAGTTGGAGATGGTCGTGGCTGCACTTCAACAGTATGCATCCCCATAGAAACTAACAGATCATATGTTGCTAGGTAACAACAGAGTCCTCTGAAGTCTTTCTCTGGTTACTTAGCATTTGTAATACTTTCCTTTCTCCTCATACATTAACA
This sequence comes from Tenrec ecaudatus, assembly GCF_050624435.1. Classification (NCBI taxonomy): domain Eukaryota; kingdom Metazoa; phylum Chordata; class Mammalia; order Afrosoricida; family Tenrecidae; genus Tenrec; species Tenrec ecaudatus. The sequence continues at coordinate 2,020,651 of NC_134546.1, forward strand.
CGCATTTATAGTCACTCTCAAAAGGGAGGCAATTCAAAATCGAATTCATACTCTGAGAGCAGGGCTCCTTTCTTTTCCATCAAGCCTGGGTACAGCTCTTCACAGTCCAACAGTGGTAGGGGTCCACTCTCAACACAACCAATATGAAACTGCAGAGAAAGAACAGCATGAACTTGAATAAAAGGTCCACTGAAGCAAGGCATGCTAGGATGCACCCAATACCAACCCCTGCTGTGGAGTGAATCGTGGCACAGAGGCCTCCCGGGGCAGAGTGAAACTGCCCACAGAGTTTCCAAGGTGATGCATTTTATGGAGTATCTCCCAAGGTAGGTGCAAATCACCACGGGCAAGCGCTTTAACCACTGCACCACCAGGGTGTCTCCTAATCCACAGTCCATGTCATACCCTAATGAACAGAAGTTTGAGATCCTACCTGCCCTTGTTGGAAAAGAAGATCTTGGTGGAGAGCATTAGAAAGTAAGGCGGCAGACAGGCGTGGCTTCCATCTCGAGGAAGACCTGGGGCTTTGACCTGTAGGCAATGGAGAATGACAGAGCATCACTGAAGGTTTGAGTAGGGCGGTGGCAAGATAGAAATTGGTTTGGTGAAATTAATTTGGGGGCAGTATGCAGTATAAATCCACCAATCTACATAAAATAATGCCCTGGGCACACGTTTCTTCACGAGAACTTAGGGTGATGCTTGGAAAGGAAACGCTGACAGATTCCACGGGACAAACCCAAGTGCAATCCAGGTTTGTCTCCTTCCACATAGAAATTAGACACTGTTTCCAGGCACCAAACAGACAAGGAGCATACTTTGTGTTATGTTACTCTCCTGGCATGGAGAAAGAATGAGGTCCTCAGACTTGTGTGAAAAGATTTGTAATAACAGGTAGACTTAGTAGGTAGAGGGGACTAAGTTTACCTTGAAAAGGTTACGAAAAAGTCTATAGAGAAAGCTTTTGTTTCTTTTTTTACATTTTATAAGGGGCTCATACAACTCTTATCACACTCCACACATATACATACATCAATTGTATAAAGCACATCTGTACATTCTTTGCCCTAATCACTCTCAAAGCATTTGCTCTCCACTTAAGCCCTCCGCATCAGGTCCTCTTTTTTCCCCCTCCCTCCCTGCTCTCCCCTCCCTCATGAGCCCTTGATAATCCACAGATTGTTATTTTGTCATATCTTTCCCTATCTGGAGTCTCCCTCCCCCCCCTTCTCTGCCGTCCATCTCCCAGGGAGGAGGTCACATGTGGATCCTTGTAATCAGTTCCCCCTTTCCAACCCACTCACCCTCCACTCTCCCAGGATCGCCCCTCACACCCCTGGCCCTGAAGGTATCATCCACCCTGGATTCCCTGTGCCTCCAGCTCCCATATGCAGCAGTGTACAACCTCTGCCCTATCCAGTCCTGCAAGGTAGAATTCAGATCATGGTAGTTGGTGGGAGGAAGCATCCAGGATCTGGGGGAAAGCTGTGTTCTTCATCGGTACTACCTCGCACCCTGACTGACCCATCTCCTCTCCTAAACCCCTCTATGAGGGGATCTCCAGTGGTCGACACTTGGGCCTTGCGTCTCCACTCTGCACTTCCCCCTTCATTCACTATGGTATATACATGTATACACACACACACACACACTTTTTTTTTTGCATGATGCCTTATACCTGGTCCCTTTGGCACCTTGTGATCGCACCGGCTGGTGTGCTTTTTCCATGTGGGCTTTATTGCTTCTGAGCTAGATGGCCGCTTGTTCACCTTCAAGCCTTTAAGACCCCAGACACTATCTCTTTCGATAGCCAGGCACCATCAGCTTTCTTCGCCACATTTGCTTATGTACCCGTTTGTCTTCGGCGATCGTATCATGGAGGTGTGCAGCCAATGATATGATTTTTTGTTCTTTGATGCCTGATAACTGATCCCTTCGGAACCACGCGATCACACAGGTTGGTGTGTTCTTCCATGTGGGCTTTGTTGCTTCTGAGCTAGATGGTCGCTTGTTTATCTTCAAGCCTTTAAGACCCCGGACGCTATAACTTTTGATAGCCGGGCACCATCAGCTGAGAAAGCTTTTAAAAGTAACAGTAGCCCGCTACTTACCTGTGGACGGTGAAGGAAAAATAAAAAATGGCTTTAACATTGTTCGAAAGCTGTACCTTCTGTACACGTCAGCTGATGAAGAATCTATGTGGGCGGAGCCACTGCCCTTTAGAAAGAACCGTGCTGGGGATTCAGTGAAGCCGTGAGCCTGTCGTGACACCTGCGATCGTGGGGGCTGGTCTGCTGGTTCAGGAGATGAAGGCGGTGACTCGCCAGAGTGGTCAGGCCTCCGGGAGTTCTCTGCAGATGGCCTGGAAGAAATACAAGATGGAAAATGATAGAAGAGATTGATTATTCCCAGTATTAGGACTGAATTCACACTGGATTTATTTCGGAGAGATGTAGGACTCAAACACCACCCCACCTTCACCTCAATAAAACCGTCTTATTTTTTTCAGGTCAGTAAATATGTGTGAGTGAAATGTGTGTTTTATTATTTTTTTAAACAAACCAAAAAACTTTTTCTTTCTTTCTTTTTTTTTTTTTGAGGTAGGAATAGATTCATCATTGAGTTTCCCTGCCAAATTCAGAATTAGATAGTGGAAAAATTCTATTTATTTTGACTTTGTGAATTTGCCAGCAAACTGTTGGGAAAAATAAAGACAAGCCAGATGGGGACTTGGGTTATGGAAGGAACCATAAATGACATATAAGTGAACTTTTAAAGAGAAGAATATATTTTTTCCTTCTTTTATGTTCCATATTTAGTTAAGAGTCCACAGTAACTGTGACTTGCAGCATGCGTTCCTATTTTGCTAAACTATAGCAGCTGAATGGAAAACGCAGCACGTTGCCCCATATAAATCAACCTCTGAGTCATGAAATGAAAAATATCAAGCTTCTCCAGTAACACTAATTTAGTCAGATCACACACGTTGCATCTAGTCATTTGTTTACTTTTATGATGCTAAGAGAATGTAATATTTACTCTGTATGGTAGCTGAGTTATTGTTACAATGCAAAGCAATGTCATATTTTACTCATGTGCACTTTAAAATCTTTTGTTATGGTAGGATTGACATTTAACTGTTTGTACAATTTTGGGACAAATGAAAATGTTGCAAAAATCTTTAAACAGTCTCTGAGGACAATTAAACAGGAAATCACGAACATGTCACAACTTAACAAAATTATAAGATGAAGATGAACTGGCTTTTGTGAGAATCTTTGCACCAGAATCAGACTGGCTTCCTGAAAAAGCATTTGGTTTCTCAAATGTGTGTAGCTTTGATGTAATCTACTTTCCCCCAAGGTTATCACATTCTGTCTAGTATACCTGTAGTATCCACAAGGGATTCATCCTAATTCATTTCTGAATACCCCAATTTATGAATATTATTCTGCCTCTGGTTTTTGACTGATGTTTTATACGTACTTTTCTTCTTTCTTAAAGAAGCTCCCCACTCCATCAACCTCACATGCATGATGACAGAGGGGGGGCCAACTGAAAGGGAGCCTGGTTCCCTGTGGGTCCTCTCCTGTGCGCACGGAAGCACACTCACTCCCCAGTCTCACGTGGTGTGTGTGGGCTTTCGATGGATTCCGTGATAAAACAAAGAGCTACATGGTCATATTTTTAAAAATTAACAGTTTTATGGACATATAATTTATATGTCATACATTCCAGTAGCCCAATCATACTCAAAAGAGTGCTTTAATCATCACCACACTCGATTTGAGGACATTTCTTCTTCCTTGTGCTCACTGCTGTTAGTTCTACATTTCCCACAAACCTCCATTGCCAACCCCCTAGGAAACTATTAATCCACTTCCGATATCTATAGATTTTCCTACCCTGCATATCATATACAGAAAAGCATACAAAATCAAACAAACAAACAAACAAACAAAAAAACAACAACCTGAAAACAATGACAGAATAAAATGGAAAAATCTTAGCAGAAAATACTAAAAACTGGAACAGACATACATTGGATCAAAAGGGAAACACAATGTCACATTTTAAGATAACTACAACTGCAATAATCCACCCTACAAGACACTCTGTTTTATAACAAGGCCACGACCACTACTGGACCATGGTCAGAGGGGAGTCACCAGAAGCTTAACCATTTGGGGGCCCTTCAAAAGGGCTTTGGGCTTTCACTGTCAGCCTTCTTTAAACTGAGTGTTCCGAACTTCAGCTCTAATATGGTTCCCTCCTTTGGATTTGTATTTTATTATTTACAGACCTTAGCTCACAGAGGTCGGTGCACATAACCGATACTTCACTTCGACAGCTTCTTGTTTTAAGACAAGTTTGAAACCCCCGATGCTATTCTTTCTCTTTGCCGGGCACCATCTGATGTCCTCACCTCACTTTGTTCACAGCATCCCTAGCTGCAGGGGTCTCTTCAGGAGGGTGTGCACAGAGCGGGCCCATGTCGTAAGAAGCAATTGTTCTTATAGTGTGGCTAGAATTAAGTGTGAGTCCCAAATCCATTCATAAATCTATGTTTTATATATGTTGACATCAACATTATTTAATTGGAGAATGCTATCAATCATCTTCAAGCAGCATATGATAGTTTATTATAAACTGAACGAATGGCATAGAATTTGAAATATTGTTGAGAAAAGGAGAGTGTACATCTATAGGACAGTTTTTTAGACTAAAATACATGGATTGCTGATATGTACAGATTTAGGTGTACAGATTTTGGGTGGACAATCCGTTTTTTTAAGTTTAATATGATCTCATTTATTGTATTTAAACCCTGTTTATTCCTTAGTCCAGAAAATAAATATATCCATCCCTGTGACAACTTAAAGTGAATATACCCCAGTATTTTTGCTTACTTATTTAGAAAATATGTTGGAGAAAAGCACAATTTATATATGAACGCTTTGTTTACCTGGATTGCTCTTTAATATAAAAGCTCAGTTAGGTAACCAAATCTTCATTGTCTAATTACTCCATCTCCCTATTCTCTTGATCCTGTGTCAACATGATTCTCTGGATTCCTTGGAGCGGGTTAAATTCCCACCTTGCTTTCATTATTAAGTGCCTTCAGTTTTCACATTACACAGGAAGGCATGGGAGAAGATCAATAAAAACAGTGATAGTAGAAGACTATGTGATAGTAGAAGACTATACTTTGGTTGAATGCTAGAAGGCAGCGATGGATCCAGGAAGTACCAACTGATGTGTATGGGCCTGGGGATTGTAGTGCCAAGTGAAGTTAGTCAATCACAAGAGGACAAATACTGTACGAGCCCACTGCTATAAGAATGAAAAACAAGACAAGATGAAGATGATCATACCGAAGGGAGCAGACTCGCGGTTACCAAGGGGGAAGAGCGCAAGGGATGGAAGATGAATCCACGGATTACAGGGTTGAACTGAGCAGTGGACCAACAAGCGGAGGATGGAGAGCCACACGAAAGAGAAGGGAAATCCTGTGAGGGAGGCTGGGATAGATTACGAGGATGGGGTGGGGGCTGATGACGTGGTTTGAACGGTTGAATGCAGGTTTGATGGGCTGAGAGTTGATGGTCTGAAACTTCCCCACCCAATTCATGATAGAAATGAATGAATGAAGATAGGAAGAAAAGATTAAAACACGCAGGGTAAAGTTTAACATATTTTAGACACATCTTTTGTGTAGAAATAGCTTTTCCGTGGTTAAAAAAAAAGCTATGATATTCTGGGGAGAGATGGCAGAACTCTAGATACTGAGACAGGGGGAGAGAAGTGTCACTAGACTGAGGCACGTGAAAATGACAAAGTTAAGGTGGGCCGGCTACTGTCCTTTCACTGAGAGCCATCTCCAGACTTAAATGGGCTCAGGGAAGGTGGTCAATGACTTTTAAAAAAAATCAACTTGCTTTTTCCAAGCAAGGAATCATTCAATATTTCCTTTCTTTTTCCGATCCAATGACTTGTACAGAAAGGCTTCTAACAATAGATAAGGGAACTGGGCTCAATTTTCTTCTGAAGTAAAATAAATACCAATGTAAATAAAATCTTTTGTGTGTGTGTGTGTGTGATAGACACTCAATGTGGAAAGCTCAGTGAAAGATGGCTGAATACTTAAAAGCCAGGCAATTTTTTTTAAAGGAAAAAAGTATCTTAAAGAAAGAAAGGCCAGCACAAACCAAGTATGACACAAGACTGATACCCACCCAGTGGCCAGATATGTTTTCCTGAGGGATTTCCTTGTGTTTATTCCTCAGCATTTTTTCATTCCTGACTTTTGGGGTGGCCCTTCCGTGAAGAGTTTCCTCATCCCAGCTGTTAGGATGTTTAATCTAGAGCTGCCAACTTCTGATCTGGCGAGTTCAGGACACAGGGTGAGGAAAACAAAGTCTTCCAGTATTTCTGAATCCATTCCCCCACCCGCTGGAGAAGGCGTGCTTTCATCTGTGTTCAGCGTTGAATCCTTTTCAACCCTCGCTCCATCTAGCCTCTCCCCCGGGATAGCAGAGCAATTACTGATGGTGAAGACCCATGCCCATGCCCAGAGTTCACATCCCGGAGGTGCCACACAAACTCCGTGTGTCTCTCTCTCTTCTTTCTATTCTTCCCTTTCTCTGCACCCAAGTACAGCATGATTGTTTCTTTCTCTTTTGGTGTGTGTGTGAAATGCTGTAGAGTTGTTTATTTTTCAATATAAAAGATAGGTTTGTAAGCTAACTGGCGTGATTCCATTCTTTCTTTTTCATGAGGAAAAACAGAGTAATCTTTAAACAGTATTTTCATCTGGTTTTGATCCTAATGTTAGTTCATGGGATGATTGGACATTTCCAATAAAGGAAGTTATGCATTTATTTCTCTTTAGAAATATACCTGGATAACAAGGAGAGCTACTTTCCCGTTCACTGCTTCCAGACTGACATGCTGAGTGTTGAGGTGGCCTGATTTTGACTGTCTGTGGTTTGGACCTGGCCTGTTGCAGAATTAGGCAGATAGGAATCAGGGGTGACCAGAATTCACACTCACAGTGAGAAAGCAAGGCACAGACTTATGGGAAGAAATGGCCCCCTTTTTCAAGTGTGGGAAGGTGTAAGTCTTACAACACTGGAGTGCACTGCTTTCTTCTGGCATGTTTGACAGAAGGATTACACTGTGAGTGAGTCTTCCTTACCCAGAAGTGGAAACTGTTCAGGAGGTCCCATGGTGAAGTAAAAAAAAAATAAAATAAAAAATGTGGTTCTTTGATCCCTGCCCTCTCAGTGTTGGATCCCACACGACTTCATTAAAAAACCCCACCCTCAGACCTCCATAGTTTTATCTTTAGGCAATAGCCCATGCTGCGGATTTTTTCTGGACCCTTCTTATCTGTGGGAAAGGTGACTAGCCAGAGGTTTCAAATAATTAGTGTCTTCTTCCCTTGTGTATCTGTTCTCTGCCAGGCACAGCTAGCATGCTTATTCAGAAAGTATTTAGTATTAATGTAACATTTTGCATTTTAACAATAGGAACCTTTTAGATACATTAAAGAAATATACATCAAATATATATATATCCTATTTATATTTAATTTTACAGTATATTCACCTTTCTGATTTTTTTCTCTATCAAAACAGAAGTTTAAGTAATAGAATGATTCAGAAAGAGGTAAAAACAGAGGACACATGAGAATTAGCTGTCAAACATTCAAAAGACCTAGAGTAATATAGTATAAACACTACCATCCTTATCGTCAAAGAAACTCTGCCAATATAAGAAATGAGGGTCACTTCAGGTGATGTCAGAGTCATCAGAGAGGTGTCTTGGGACGCAGGCCTTCTGATGTTCAATGGGGTTGTTTGATGGGATCAGAAGCCCAAGGTCAAAGCTGCCTTTAAAGTCTCACTTCTTTCCTGTTGAGAAAAATTCCCATTACTTTGGTGAAAGTGTCAAAGAAAAACAAAGACTTGCATGTGGAAGCATGAATCACTTCTTAAAAGACATTTTAGCCAAAATATATAACAAAGTTACCTACTATCTCCAATACAACATTCCACAGCAGTCCAGATGAGAAAATTCCACATTCCTGTAATGTTTATGCCATATTTTTCTAGGTCTTTTGATTGTTCGACTGCTAATCCTCTTGTTTATGCTTTCTCGACCTTTTCTTCTCTCTGTATCATTTAAACTTTTGTTCTGATAAAGGAAAAAACCATCATAAACTAAATCACCTATAAATTAAAACTATTTATGAAATGTTTATTTATTTATTTACAGAATAGGGTGGTAGGCTACTTTGGGCATAACGGGAAGTACTGAGATCTGAGTTTCATTTTAGCAATATTGGTTTGGGCTTGTCCTATTTTGCCTCATGCTCTGGAGAGCAGCTATGGAGGACCTTGTTTATGGAGAATGTAGATCCTAATAGTTTGCTTCCATCGTAGACATGACCTCTTTGGATTCTGTGTGTGTGTCTTTTAATGTTTGAAATGAACTTGTATGTCATTAAAGATTCCAAGTGCACTTCAATTATACTTTTCCTCCTTTTCAGACCAATATTTACATCTGAGGGGTAAGGACTCTGTAAGGTTTTTTCCCCCCTCTCCATGAAGCAATTAATATTTATTTATTTATTTTTATTTCAAATCCCCCCCTCTTTGGTTCCCCACTCCATTCCTCAGCTCTTCCTGTACCCACCCCCATCCCTCGCCTCTTTGTAGTCTTGTCGATTGGTATATAAACCCCATTTCTGATGCTTTGTTTTTCCTTATAAATATGGTTTGATAATGTTCTCTAGTTTTGTCTATGTCTTGCATCTTTAAGGGAGTGATTGTTTTTTTATTGATGTATGAATATGTATAGTATGTGTGTGTCTTCATATTGAAGAACATATATTTTGTATACTATTTATATAAATTTCTGTACCAACAGGCTTCTGTAAGTCTACAAAGACATTTCTTTCTATTTAAGCATTAAAATTTGCTTCTTAAATTTTACACCTATATAGGGCTTAATTACCCTGTCAAATATTGTGGAGTTACATTGGTCAAAACATTAAACTATTTTTGCTTTGTTTGCTCATTTTAGTTGTCAAAATAAGTTTAATTGGAAACAGCTGTCTTCAGTGTTTTTTTTTTTTTTTTTTACAACTTTTAACATTCAAATTAAAACCGGATAACTCTGAGGAAATGGGCCTTATGTATGTATGATTTTTCCCGGAGTATGTATTCAGGTTGCTGTTATGTGCATCAGAAGGGAATGAAAAGCAGGCTGACCATTTTAAAATTGGTACCAAAGTTCATACAAAGCCACTTCTCATGGCCTCCTGATTTTGTATCTGTGGGTTTGTTTAGTTTGGCCATTTGATACATATTAACCGATTGACCGTTCTTTGGGATGGTTACAGTGGAGTAGAGGCAAAATGGATGTTTCTCTCTCCTATTATGCTTGTCTTTTAAGCTTTCTTTAATTTTTAAAGAGAGTTTAATAGGGTGATTTGGTGTTAGCTAGATATTTTAGAACATGTCCATACTTTAATAACTTTGTGATCAGACAAATACAGTTATTTTAAAAAATTGATAGGATTCATATTCCAAATGAGCTCTCGATTAACTTTAGAAAATGGGAAACTGTTGGAAACATATTTTTAAATCATTTTATTGGAGGCTCGTACAATTCTTATCACTATAAAATGCAAGTTTAATATGAACTTATATATATACTTCGGGGTACACTTTTATTCCAGATTCATCCTTCCTTGGTTTCAATCTTTTATAAGAGTTGTAGAAAGAAACACTCTGCGCCTTCAGCTTCTCTCCCCCACCCCCTACCCCGTGCCCGGAGCAGGGAATCCGGTCAGGACCGGACTAAAGAAAATGAAAATATACCTACCAGAAATCGGAAAGCCGGGAGCTGTTTATTTTACTCCTCCTGCTCGGGTCTCGTTCCCGTTCCCGCACTGCACAACGCCCAGAGAAAGAAAGCATTCGGCTCCAGAGGGTTTCGACTTTTCTCGCACAGCAAGAAGAGCTCTAGATGACCGGTCGGTAGCCCTGTCTTCCAGGTTGGCCGGCTCCTCAGCCACTTCTCCCAGCCTCCTTGCCCCTCACCTGCACGGTGACGAGCTTGGGCTGGGCTGCCGCTCTCTTGGCCTCTCTGAGTTTGGGGCCCCAGCAGGAGTTGAGTCCGCAGCTGACCCCTCTCACACTTGCTGCACCGGCCCCTCCCGCCCTGCGCATCTTCCTCGAAGGTGTGCTCAGTGGGGACGCACGTGTCCCGAGGGGGTCAGCCAGCGCAGCCAGCCAACACTTGTTTGATTCGAGACGCTGGGAAACCTGACTTGTGCAAGTTTCCCAGATCCTTGCGGATCCACGACCTTGGGAGGAGAGGGCAGTGTTTGCCCGCCAGACACAAATCCACCATCACCTTAGGAATGGTCGGGAGTCTTCCCTTTGAAGTACCCGCTGTCTGCCTTCTCCAGGCGGCGATTGTTTTAAAGACGAGCCTCTACTACAAGGGAGGAGGGGGCGAAGGAGAACTTTTCTTGTCTTAACGCTTTTAATAAAAGCAGAATTTTAATTTTACACCACACACTTTCACACCCACCAATTTCCCTCCGGGCTGGCTCGTCAAGAGCGGGCACTCCCTGCCTTCAAAGACCTGCGGCGGCATCTGTGTTCTGGCTCACAAGGTCATCTGGCATTTATTATTATTATTACTTAAAATTCATTATCTATACCTTTTCATTCCATAGCTCAGTCTCGTCATGCAGAATTGCACCATTGCGACCATCATCGGTTTCCAACCGTTATTTTCCACCTGGACTCCTTGACAGGAGACGTCTCCCCTTCGCCCCGCCCGCTCCACCGCTGTATGTTCACTGTTTCTTCATGGGACCCCCTATCTGCCCGGAGCCGGCGCAGCCCCAGCCCTCTGAGAACACACGGCGCCTTGCTTTCCATTTTCGGACGTCGCTAGCGTGTTGCTACCCTGCGAACAGCGCAGGTGGGCTTGTTGCAGCCCCAGGAAGCCTCAGCTGTCAAGTTCACCACCAGGTGCAGCGGGACTCCAGCCCACAGTGTTCTCCTGAACGCACTCTTTGGAGATGACAGATTTTACTCCGTCCCCGAGCGTACCTGCTTTCTCTCAGACCTCTGCTTTACTGTTGGCTAAATGCTGAAACCCTTTCCTTTCTTCTCCTGCGGCTTCTTTATGTTTTATTCTCCTGCCTTTCGGTACCTCACCTGCCATTCTTTCTGTTTCTCCGTCTCCTTCCATAACTTTAGTAGTTCCTCAAGGAGATGACCTTAGACCCTTCCCACTAACTTTCATCCCACTTACATGTTGACCCAGGCTCCACCTGTATGCGGCTGGGGTCTGGATCGAGACACACAGCCCTCTCTGCTGAGTGAGCGTCTCTCTCCTCGCTCACTCCGTTCTGGATTTATTGAGGACATAACGGGCCCACAGTTTCAATGACCAGCTGAATATCAGCCATGGGAGCCCTTCTGGTCTTGCAGCGTCACATCCACAGGAGGAAATGGTCACCTGGATGCTCAAATCTGACTCGGCCTGGAGAGCTGATGATGGAACCATGTGTAAAGTTAGCTGGAACAAGATCTCAGAGCCACATTGGACTTTCTCCCTGCCTTAGTGTTCGCTCTGCTAACTTCTCCCTCCCTGCGATGCGCTCTCACACTCGCCTTCCTCATTCTGTTCCATCAGATGCAATTCCAGGGTGAACGGTCACGTGTTCCCCGCATTCTTTGGACTTCAGACTGCTTTCCACGCTGCTGGCATTGAACACGAAGCACATGGCCGACTGTGCCCTCTCCCACTCAGCAGTGTCCAGGGCCGTGCCTGCTGAGTGCGCCCAGGACCACGGGGCTCTTCACAGCCATCCACTCGCTGCTCGCCCGTGGACTGATCTCGCCCGTGGACTGATCCCCAATCCCTACACCTATTTCTTCTTCTTCTTCCAACTATGTGGACTTCCGAAACAATGATGGACAGCCTTCAGGAAAGGGTATGAGACACACAGGAGGGTTAAGTAAAAAGTATTTTTACAGAATCATGAAGATCTTTCCTGAACAGAGATATAAAAAGTGCAGGCACTGTTTGATGACTTACTTCCATCTAGGCCTGTGCACGTCCAAAGGGGCGTTCCCGTCTCTTAACCCTTCACGGAGCTTTCCCTCCGTTCAGGCCACAGAAGCTGGCAGCTTTGGCATCCTTGAGGGACTAAAACCAGGCTCCTTTTGAATGCTCTTTTGAGGTTTGGGAACAAATGGAAAGTGGAAAGGTACAAAATTGGCACTGCAGGTGAATGGTGTAAGGTTTCTTAGTTAAATTCTGACAGGACATCCCTTGCTACTCACTTTTAAAACTTTTTAAAAAAATTTGCTTTCTACTCTCAAAGACCTGATTGGAAACAAACAATCCTTGGTGCAAATTTCCTGGTGTTTCTCTCACCGATGAGCAGTTTTCAGGGTTTTTTTAAAGTTCTTCTGAACAAATTTTGTGCAGAAAAAAAAATATATGATACTATAATTAGGGTTCCTGGTGTGTGTAGAGCCAGGGAGTTGGGGGTGGGGGGGGAATCAAGAAGAGCTGATATCAAGGAGTTCAAGAAGAAAGGAAATGTTATGAAACTGATGGTGGCAGCAATTGTACAATTATGCTAATCTTATTGAAGTATGAATTGTTGCGATATCTGTAAGAGCTCCCATTAAAATGATTAATTAAAAAAATCTCCCTTCTATCTTTTGAGAAAAACTGATCAAGGTGACTATTTGGAACCCCCCCTACCCCCCACCGAAATACTCATCATAACCTCTGAGCTGACCTCTGCTGCCTCGCATTGAAAGTAGGTCCTTTCAGAAGCCCCTGTATAGGTCTCCTGGGCCAGCTGGAAAATGTTCCCAAAGATGACATCACCAGGTGATAATCCCTAGGACCGATACATGCTATGGAAAATAGACTGTTGATGTGATTAGGTTAAGCGCTTAAACACGAAGATATTGTCCTGGAATAACTGAGTGGCACCTCAATGTAATGACACGTGTCTTTTTAAGGACACAAACAACAGGATATTTCAAACAGAAGAGGAGAAGGCAGTGAACCTTAGAGGCAGATGCTGGAGGGATACAGACACAAGTCAAGAACACCACGAGCCATAGAAACTGAAAGAGGCATACACAGACTTGTCTCTAGAGTCTCTCTCTCTCTCTCTTTTTCTGTAGGTCCCTGCAGTTACATTGATTTGGCTCGGTGAAGCTGATTGTGGATGTCTGGCTTTCAGAACTGCGAGGTCATTATTTTCTGTTGTTCTAGACACCAGACGTAGGCAATTTGTACAGTCGCCACAGGAAACTACCGTTGTTCTTATTCGATGACATGGAGTCAGTGCCAACCCACAGTGACCCAATACGCCACAGGAAGAGACGCAGCCTGGGCGGTGCCGCCCTCAAACTCGCTGCTTGAGTCCGCTGTTGCAGCCACTGTCTCAGTTCATCTCCTTGACAGTCTTCCTCTTTTACTTCAGGCCGACCCTCTCTTGTGCCAAGCATGATGTCATTTTCCAGGGCCTGGCTTCTACTGATTACCTGTGCAGAGCACGTGACAGGAAGTCCTGCCACCCTTGCTTCCAAGGAGCATTTTAGTTGGACTTTTCTAACCAGATTTGCTAGTTCTTCTGGAAATCTCTGGTAGTTTTCAGAGATTTTTGCCAACGTCATAATTTAAATGGATTGATTCTTTTTAGGTTTTCTTCTTCATCTTCCAACTTCCACATGCAGATAAGGCAACTGAAAATACAACGGCTTGGGTCAGGTGCACCCTAGTCCTCAAAGTGACCGCCTCACTCTTCACTACTTTAGAGGCCTTGTGCAGCAGATTTGCCCATTTTGACCTGCCATTTGATTTCTTGACGGTTATGTTGCGAAGGTTGGTATTTGACTCAAATACAATGAAATCCCTGATAACTTCAATCTTTCTTCCATTTATCATGATGTTGGCTATTGGTGTGATCAGGATTTTGGTTTTGTTTATAGTGAACTGTAACTTATACACTGATGTCTGCAGTCTTTGATTTTTATCAGTCCATACTGCAAGTCCTCTTCACTTTCATCAGCAAAATTGTATTATCTGCATATCAAATTTTGCTAGTGAGTCTTCTACCTGTCCTGAAGCCGTGATCTTCTTTATATAGTTCAGCTTCTCAAATTATTTACTCAGCATGCCGATTGTATAAATATGGCGAAAGGCTAGAAGCGTCCCACACACTCTTCCTGATTTTCAACCGTACACTCAGTATCCCTGTGCTCTGATTGAACAACTGCCTCTCGGTCCATGTACAAGTTCCATCTGAGCACAATGAACTGTTTTGGAAGTCCTTTTTTTCCATTGTTACCCAGAGTTGGTTATGATCCATGTAGTTGAATGCGTTTGCATAGTCCATAAAACCCAAGTAAACATCTTTTTGGTAGTCTCTGCTTTCATCAAGATCCCTATGATATCAGCAATGATATCTTTTGTTCCATACCATCTTCTGCATCTCTGGCAGCGTCGTGTCAATGTACTGTTGTGACTCTTTCTGGAGGATCCTTATCACAATTGGACTTGCAGGTGATATCAATGATCCCATTGTCTAGATTGAGCGTTCTGTGGAGTCGCCTTTCTTTGGAATGGCACAACTATGGATCTCTTTCAGTCAGCTGGCCAGATAGCTGTTTTCAGATTTCTTGGAAAAGACTTGAGTGTTTCATCAGCTGTTGAAACATTTCGAGCGACATTTTGCAGATTCCCGGAGCACTGTATTTTTGCTAATGCCTCTAGTGCTTGTTGGATTCTTCCTTGAGTACCACTGATTTTTGGTCATATGCTACTGTTTGAAATGGCTGAACATTGGCCAGTTCTTTGGGGACAGTAACTCGGTGCAGTCCTCCCATGTTCTTTGGATGCTTCCTGCATCATTCAACCCCGTGCTTACCGAGTCCTTCAGCGCTGGACCTTGGGATACGCTGACCATGGTTTTCCTTTTGGACTTTCTAATCCCAGGTCTTTGCACACGTCATTGCAATACTCTCCCTTGTGGGGCTGCCCTTTGAAAATCTCTGTTCAGTTGTTTTAGTTTATTTCTTCCATTTGCTTCATACACTATGTTCACGAGCAAGTTTCAGAGCCTCTTCTTATATCTACTTTCATCTTTCTTTTTGTCTTTTTTTTTTAGTAACTGTTAGCTTTCTTCATGCATATTGTTCTTGATGTCATCTCACGACCCCTTATGTACCCTGTCATTCAATGTGTCCCATCTGTTCTTGAGATGTTCTCTAAATTTAAGCATCTCTAAAATTAAGCATCATAGGTGGTATTTTGATATTCATGACTTTGTTTTAAATTCCTTCAATTTCAGTCTTTATTTACCTATGAGAAATTAATGATTTGTTCCACAGTCATCCCCTAGACTTTTTTGGTTGGTAATATTAATATTGAGCTTCTCCATCATATTGTCCCAGAGATGTATCAACATGATTTTTGTGTATTCTATTGGCAAACACCACATGGACAGTCACCATTTTTGGTAAAAGTATATTTGCAATGCAGAAGTCTTTGATATCTCAAAATTCTATCAACTTTATTTTGAGCACCAAGGCTATATTTTCCAAACACTGTTCCTTCTTCTTTGTTTCCAACTTTTGTGTCCTGATCTCCAATGGTTATCAATGCATCTCAATTGCATGTTTGATCAATTTTAGGGTGAAGAAGTTGGTAGAATTTTTCAACTTCTTCATCACTAACTTCAGTGGCTGATGTGTAAGCTTGAATAATGATTGTATCAACTGGACTGACTTGTAGGATTATAAATCGTGGCTTCCCTATACAGAAAAACATGTGAAACAAGAACAGGAGAAAAAAAAAGAGACCCAGCAATGATGATCATATAAAACAGTGAAAACCTCAACCTAAGAAAAGCAAACGATATTATAAATTTAGGATAAATTGAGTGGGCCCAAAGGGAGATTAATGGCAAGGTGTTACACTCCAGGGTAAGTACAGTTGTTAAGAACTTCTTTACAATGCTCTGTGTCTGATAGCAGAGTGTTGGCATGCCTTGTTGTGGGCAGTGGGGATTCACCAGGGCCTCAGTCTACACAGGGACCCTGCAAATGGATTTTGAACTTCACCGTCATCCACAGTGATCTCCAAACCAGTGTTTAGAATTTAGACACTGGTGCCACTTCCTTTTCCAGGTCTGGATCTTATTGTTTACAATCCTTGGATCACACAGGCTGCTGTGCTTCTTCTGTGTGTACTTAGCTGACTCCGCCTATAGATGGCTGCTTGCTTTGAGACAAGCCTGTAAGACCCCAGATGATATTTTTCCCGGTAGCTGGGTACCAGTTGAGTTCTTTGTCACGCTTAGCTATGACATCCGTATCTTCAGTGATCTCGTGAGGGCAAGTACCAGGTAGGGCTATGTCACTAGAACTATTTGTTACTTATATTAAGGGCATGCCCAGGTGAGAACTCCAAATCCGTTCACCTCGCTCTGGTTTCTAAATGTTCCTGGTTCGCTTTTGGAGACATCTTGATCACTTTGCTGTAGTAAGTCATAGGCCATCCCCATGCAGCTTGACCCAATTCTCTTGATGGTTACATTATTAAAGTCAATGGTGAAGCGCTGTCGTGCAAAGGATTTGGTACATGTGCAGCACAGCTTGCTTGTTCCTAACACATGAATTATTAACTTGCACATCTGGATAACTTTGGTGATTGGACCCTAATCACACAAGCTGTGAGAGCTGGAGATAGGGTGATCTTTTCAGTTACCGCCTAGAGTTCAAGGGACTGTTTTAGTGCCTTAATTCGGTTACAAGTGAGTTCAAGGCAGAGTCCAGTGTTCCCAGTGGGATTTCTAGTTTGGATCCTTGTAGTGTGAATTTACTTTGTCTTGTTGTTTCTCCCTTGTAGATGACTTTTTAAAATCCCCAAGCTGTCCTCAAGATCTTTTCCTTGTCTTTAGTTCTGGAAAGGAGACCTGGAGGTGTAGTGGTTACGTGTTGGGCTGCTAACTGCAAGGACAACGGTTGGAAACCACCAGTATCTTTTCAGGAGAAAGATGAGGTTTTCTACTCCTGTCAAGAGTCACCGTCTTGGAAACCCAATCGGGCAGTTCTACCCTATTCTGTAGGGTCGTGATGAGTTGTGCGATCCATTGTGTGTCTATACCAAAGGTTGTTTATTTTAAAATTCATTTTTCTACTGATTGGCATTTAAGCTGTTTCCAACTTGTTGCTATTGTGAGCTGTGCTCAACGAGCATGAAAAGCATGTCTGTTCGTGACCTGTTTCTCTTTACTTTGGGGTGTATGCCCAGCAATGGTATTGCTAGGTCATATGGTATTTCTCTTGCCATCTGGTTTAGCAATCATCACTTTCCACAGTGGGTGTACGTATTACACGCCTCCCCCCTCCCCCCCTAGCAGTGAACAGGAGCTCCAACCTCTCCATTCCTCTCCAGCATTTGTTGTTCTTTTTTTAAAAAAAAATTTTTAATTCGGCTACAGTTGTGAGTCTTAGATGGTATCTAATTGTTGTGCTGGTTTGCAGTTCCCGGATGGATAGTGAACAAGAGCATTTTCTCATGTGCTTGTTGGCCATTCAGGTGTCATCCTTTGTAAATGGTCTATTCAAGTCTTTGCCCACGTCTGAGAGGGTTATTTCTTTTCCTCCTTGTTGTAGGATTGTGGTAATCTGTAGATTTTAGTATTAGTTCTTTATCTGTTATTGCTAACTATCTGTTCCCCATCTGTGGGCTCTCATTTTGCTCTTTTGATGAACTCTTTTGATGTCCACAGGGTTTTATTTTTAATAGGCCCCCTTCATCTATCTTGGCTTCCACGGTGTGTGCTTCCTTTGTTCTATCTGTAGCCTGTGCATGCCCTGCACCAGGGCTCTCCGATTTCCCCACTTTTCTCATTGATGATCCTGATAACTTTGGGTTTTACATGTGGGTCTTTGTTTTTGCACCTGGGATGAGGTATAAGTCTTGTTTCACTCTTCTGTACATGATGTCCAGCTTTTCCAGCACCATTTCTTGGGGGGCATTCCCTTCCCAGTTAATGCTTATTGGGCCTTTATCAAAATCAGTTGTCTGTATGAGGATGTTTTATTTCTTGGTTTTCTGTCCCGAGACATTGGTGTATGTATCCATCATTATACCAGTGCCAGGTTGTTTTGACAACTAACTCACAGTGACCACTTGTAGGGTTTCTGAGGCTATCAATCTTTGCAGGAGTGGGTAAGCTCTTCTCTCAGCAGTGAGTTAGTATCGGTGACCTGGTCAGCAATCCAATGCGTATTCCAGTTAACATGTGATTGTTGTTGGTGCCATCTAGTCGGCTCCATCCCCTAGCAACTTGATGCACAACAGAACGAAGCACTGCCTGGCCCTGCAGCATGCTCCCAATTGTTCTTGTGCCCGAGCCCACTGTTGCAGCCAGTGCCAGTCCAGCTCCTTGAGAGCCCTCCTTTACCCACTGCCCCTCTACTTTACCAAACAGGATTGGTTTCTCCTGACAACATTTCCAAAGTACGTGCGACAAAATCTGACCATGTAGGTGCTAAATAAAATCTTGTTAAATGAATGAATAAATAAATGCCTTGTTTCTGATCCACAGAGATATTTATGTCTTATAAAATAGGTCAAATATCTTCAAAATGTCCACGTTTTATCTTTCACTGCTATGGGCTTATGTGGGAGTGAGGCGTGGCTCAAAGCATACGTTGAAAACACAATATGATCTCCAGTTGTGGGCAAATGTGTCTGAGTGAAGTTAGCGATTTACATGACAGCAATGCTTTGGTACTTCTTATACCTCATGCAACCTTAACACATTTTCGTTCCATAAACTCATTCTACTTTCTCAAGCACACCTTGACTTAGTTTTCCTCCATGCTCTAATGGTAGATAACATCAGACATTTCACATTACATTTAGCTTGGTAGAAAACTCTTTAAAATAGTCACCCAAGCTAAACCAATCTAATTAGCATTTTCTGTGTGATTATAATTGTGAAGGTTCTTCAGAGTATCCTATGTTCAGAGAATTACCTAGAAACACGTCACTAACGACCATTTGCATGTGTATTTGTTTCCTATTGTCGCTGTAACTAGTTGCTACTTTGGCGGCTGAGATAATAGAGAAGACTGGCACGGAGTGTCTGGCTGGCTCCTCTGCGCGGTGCCTCCCAGAGGTATCGCAGGGCCCCCTCTCTTTTTGGAGGTGCTGGGAAAGAATCTGTTTGGAGCTTATTCAGGTTGCAGACTGAGTCCTGTTCTTTCTTCTACCTCCACGGGTCCTTTCATCTTTAAGCCAACACTGGCACACGGAGCCCTCCGCAGCCTGGAATGCCCTTGACCTTCACTGTTGCACCTTTCTGTCTCCGTCTTCTGCTCTTAAGGGCTCATGCGATCTCACTGGGCCCACTTAGATCATCCAGAAGTCTCCCCATTTTAAACTCAGCTGAGTAGTAACCCTCACTGCATCTCTAGCATCTCTTTTGCCGTGAAATGTAAGAGAGCTATGTGAATGACATCAGGGTACGCAGATCACAGGGGCCCCTACGCTGTCTTCCAAAGAATCTGAAAAGTTAAACAAGCAAAGAAAGATCGGCTTCACAAGGTGCCCTGGGAAAACATCAGGCGAAGTTGTCATAGCTTCTTATCTGTTCAAATTGCTGACTGCAGTCTCAGAGGTTTTCTCTGCGAGTTTCCCCAGCTAAGACAGGCTTAGATCATAGTATGACGGAGAGGACTGCTCTGTAAGGAGTGGCCAGGTTAGGTCTGAGTTTCATTTCTAGTTCTCTTCCTTTCCTACATCAGAGCAAGATATTAAGCGTGGTTGGTACTTATAAGGGCTGTGATCCTTCTCTGTTAAAATTCTGTATTTTCTTTCTCAAAAAGATCTTAGATGCCCATGACTTGGTCCATAACACCCATCCTATTTGTCCATTATAATATGTTTAGATGAGTTTATCTATACAACACACACACTCACACACATACACACTTGCTGGGAAAAGTAATAAAGAAGTAAAATTTATGGTGATAATTGGCAACGTAGGCCGGCAATTAGATGTAAGGCTCCACTCACTCACAAGAATTAATTCCGTTTTTTGAAGTCATATCGTTAGGTTTCTAACTCCAGAATATTACAGATTAGAAATGACATGATGAGAACAGATAGCCACCCAAATAGTATGTGTTTTTCGACGCTTGCCAAAACAGGAGGGCACGGCAGCTTTATGAGGCAGCTCACCTTCACAGGCCTGCTTCCGGTGCCTTCCTAAAAGAAGCTGAGCGGCGCTCCCGCGCTGACATCTCACCTGCCAAGAGGTCTGCCTTGACCCCTGTAGGGTGCACTGTGGTTCCAACAGTGTGTGCTCAATGAGTTACTGTTTGGGGATAAAGCTTGGCTCTGAACTCTTTCAACTCTGAACTCTCATCAGATCCCCCCTGTAGGTAAGATCCACCATCACCTTGCCATTGTGTGGTGTCTGCTGCTGCTGATGCTGTTGCTTTAATTCCTAAAAGATGGCTGAAGGAATTTCAACACGATCAAATGTGAGAGATTTGCAAGGTCATTTTGCTTTTAAGAAACCAGGCTTGGGCTCTGAAAATGATTAGGATCCTTTTCTGTCTTTTAGAAAAGTGTTTTGTGAGAATCATGTCTAGTTTTGTTTTTAACTTGCAACCATCACGGGAGACAGGCAAATGAATCAAGTCCCCGTGTTTCCAAAACCATAGCAGTGCCATTCACCAGGCAGCTGGGCAGCCTTTTGTCTTTTACCATCCTCTCATCACCTTTTTCCTGCTCCACACATTTGAAAAAGGAGAAAGTGTTTCTGAACATGACAAATTATTTGGGTTGCCTCTCTTTGTTGCTCTGTTATTCCGAGTCTAATCTCTTTGCTGAGGTCGAAATGGGCTGCTCCCTGTTGATCCATGATAGTTAGTTGGGATAATGGTACAATGCGCCAAACCCAAACCCAACCCACCTCTTTCACATTGATTTAGACTCACAGTGACCCTGAAAGACAAGAGTAGACCTCCCTAGAGGCTCTCAAAGATTGCAATCTGTAAGGAATCAAATGGCCACATCTGCTTCCAGTGTGGGTCCTAACTTCCCAGTCAGAAGCTGAGCGCTTTAACTGCTGTGTCACCAGGGCTGCAGATGATACAGGGTGTCTTCCCGTAAGTGGGGGATTTGAGAGACACTTTTCTGTTACATATATAGTTACACAGTAACCACATTGTCTGCACGAGGAAAACGAGCAGCACCTGTAGCAGGATGTAGGATCTAGTAGCACTTCCTCCTTTCCCAGTCTAAAAGGTATGGTATTTTTTAGGTGCTGATGGTTACCTCTGTATGCTCACTGGCTTTGAGTTGATTCTGACTAGCAGCGACTCTATAGGGCAAAGTCGAATTGTCCTATAGGGTCACTTAGGCTTAAATCTTTGTCTGTTTGAGATGAACTTGTTTGTCATAAAGACCCCAAGTCCATTTTAATTTTACTTTCTTCCTCTTTTTTTTAAAGCCACTCAAACCATTATTTAGGTAAATCTTTGTGGAAGAATCTTTGTGCCTCACCTTTCTTTTGCAGAACAGGTGGTAGGTTCAAACCACCAACCTTGTGATTAGCAGTTTATATATGAAAACCAAAAACCCATATGTGCTGCTGTTGAGTTGGTCTAGTTTATGGTGACCCTATGTGCTGCAGAGTAGAACTGAGCTTCACAGGGTTTCTTTTGCTATGATCTTTACGGCAGTGGATCAGAATCTTTGTTGAATGTGTTTGAACAGCTGACCTTTTGGTTAGCAGATGAATACAAATCGTTGTGTAACCCAGAGACGTTACTTAAAGATTTCCATATCTAAATATCTCTTTAGCCCCCTTTATCTATCTATCTATCTATCTATCTATCTATCTATCTATCTATCTATCTATCTATCTATCTATCTATCTATCTTCCCTCCATAGTGAGAGAATAGATAAAAAGTAGCAGGTAAGATTTAAGGTAAAAATAACAAAAAATTCTTGAATACTGATGTTGTTCAGGGATTTAGCACTCATTGAGAGTCTGCTCTATGCATGTGCACATATATGTAGATTGTCCAGTTTAATTTTTCTAACTAGCATGTGAAGGAGATATTGTACTCTTCATGAAAAAGCTTTTATAAATCATTTTATTGGGGACTCTTACAGCTCTTATAACTATATAAATATCAATTGTATTAAGCACATTTGTACATATGGGCCATCATTTTATACTATTCATTTTATAGATACAAACAAACTAGAGGAGCTGACGTACGTGTCCTGACTCTAGCTGTTGCAGGGGCTGATGAACCCAAGCTTATCGGACAATAGGCTCTGGCTGCACAGGTGAAGGAATGCCAGGCCTATAGGCACATTGGCAGCTTGCTGAGGACTCCCAGGATCAGCAAGCATAATGGCAGGCTGCTGGATTAAGCCTAAAGAATGACGTCAACGAGACAGATGCAGGATTGAGAGCCAGCTAAAAGAGTCAGCAGGCTTTTCTATAGCAGTCACTTACACTGGAGCAGGTCATACCCTAGTGGAGCTCCCATCGTGGGGAATTACGAGGTCTTAGCAGCTAACCCACTGAGAATCATTGCCTGGACCAGCACCATCCTCACAATGGTTACATTTGAACCCATCGTTGCAGACACGGTATCAATCCATCTCACTGAAGGTCTTCCTCTTTGTGGCTACCTTTTCCCGTTACTAGGCATGATGTCCCTTTCCAGGCACTGGTCTCTCTTACACATATGTCCAAAGTATGTAAGAAGAAATCTTGCCCTTTTAAGGGGCATTCTGGATGTATTTTCTTCAAGACAGGTTTGTTTGTTCTTCTGACAGTCCACAGTACTTTAAATATTCTTGGCCAATACTGTAATTTAAATGCATTAGTTTTTCTTGGACTTCTATATTCATGGAATAACTTTCACATGCCTATGAGGCCACTGAAGATCTCCTGGCTGGGGCTAGGCAGTTCTCCATCCTCAAAGTGGTGTCCTAGCTCTTCAGCCTTTGAAAGGGATCCTTCTGCAGCAGAAGCCTACAACAATAAGCTATTGTTCATTCACCTATGCAGCCAGAAGCCTATAACAATATCCTGTCCCAAACAAGAAGGAAAACACAAATTCCAAAAGCAATGCTCAGAGGAAAATTTACAGCAATAAACAAATATTTAAATCAAGAGGGAGACCCCAAATCAATATTTTAAACCAACATTTCAAAAAATTAGAAAAAGAACAGCAAAAATGTTTTAAGTTAGCTGAAGATAGGAAATAAAGATTTGAGAAGAAATGAAACAGAAAAAATCAGAAAGAATCAATAAGACTAGAAGTTGGTTCTTTGAAAGGATTAATAAAACTGAAAAATATTAATAAAGGAAAAGAGAATATTAAAAAAGTACCCAATAGGTCATATCACAACAGACCATACTAAAGTAAAAATGGTCATAACAGAATATGAAGCACTATATTCCTAAATATTATAAAACATAGAAGAAATGTACACACACTTAGAGACATGATACCTATGTAATTGAACACAACCTGAGGGAGAGAATCTGAACAACACATTCCAACAGATGAAAAAACAAAACAAAACAAAGCAAAATTTA
Source organism: Tenrec ecaudatus (assembly GCF_050624435.1). Lineage (NCBI taxonomy): Eukaryota > Metazoa > Chordata > Mammalia > Afrosoricida > Tenrecidae > Tenrec > Tenrec ecaudatus. The sequence goes on from NC_134546.1 coordinate 2,044,368, forward strand.
CCCCAGTAAAAAATCCTGACCTGGATGGCTTCCTCTAAATTCTATGAAACATTCTGAGAAGAACTGACACTGAATTTGATAAAGAGCTGGAACCCATTACGTGGGGGAAGAGGTAGTCTTTTTAACAAATAGTGTGGGAAAAACTGAATACACATTTGCAGAAAAATGAAACACGACCCCTATTTCTCAACCTACACCCAAACTAACATTATATGAATCAAAGGCCTAAGTGCAAAACCTAAATCCATAAAGACAATCAAAGAAAAGGTAGGGATAGATTGTTGGGTCCTAATCCATGCCAAGATATACTATCAAACACAACTAAATATTCACAAACAGCAGAACACAAACTAGACAACTGGGACCTCCTAAAAATTCAACACTTGTGCAGATCAAATGATTTTGCCAGAAAAAGTAGATAAAAGAGAACCCACAGACTGGGAAAAAGTTTTGGCAGTGGCATATCAGACATATGGTAATCTATAAAATTTATAGACAACTTCAGCACATCAACAACAAAAAGACAAAAATCCAATTTAGAAATTGCAGACAACATTGTCAGACATTTCACAAAGGATAATATCCAGGCAGCTAATAAACACATGAAGAAATTCTATTATTAGCCATTAGAAATGCCAATAAAAATAACAATGAAATATCACCACATCCCAGCTTATTTAACCATGAAGGGAATAGAATGTGCAGGAGGCAAAGTTATGAAACCTTTTTACCCATAGCCAACACCTTGAAGCCAGGAGTCACTGGGCCTGAGGGCTTAGGACCATGGTCTGGACGGACACCCAGCACGACTGGCATAACATGGCTCACAAGAACAATGTTCTAGATTCTACTTCGGGGAATAGCCACGGGGTCTAACAAGCTCCATCTAAGTCAGATGCAACTGTTTTGCTCTTCCTTTTTGCAGCAAAGAATGATGAAAAGCCAAGATAAAAGGATGAAAGGGCCACACGAACTGCAAGGTCTAGCAGCCTGAGACCAGAGCTAGAAGGTGCTCAGTGTGATGGTTAGGTTTATTGTGCCAACATGACTAATAAGAACATGTGGGATTAATCAGGTCACAGTTTGATTGGAGGGAAAAGAGATAAATGGCTCTGCAAGACCCGCCCCTTTTTCTCTTGCTTTCTGGTGATTGGACCATCCTGCTGCTGCTTTAACTAGTTCTATGTGAGCTAAAGCACCTGTGGGCCAAGGCACAAGCTTGAGGCTCCCTTGAGACCTGCTTTGCCACGTTGCTGGTGCATACATTGATTGAGCTTGCTGCTGGTGGATCCTGTCATCTTGCATTGCGTGAGTTCGATATCCCATCCCAGCCTGGTTCTCTAAGCTTCTGAGCTACTGACTGTTGCTGACCCAACCTGCTGTTTGCTGCCTGTGGGCAGACTCTGCCTGCCTTGCCTGAGGGAAGACTCAGCTGTTTGCTTCCTTGACCTTAGACCCAGCAGCTCACATGAGTTGAAGGACTTACAGTATCTTAACTGTTCCAGGAAAGTGAGTTGAACCTGGCCCTCTGTACTGCTGTGTAGACAAATTAGCTATTGTATTCCTTCATGCTGTATAAATCTATCTATCTATCTATCTATCTATCTATCTATCTATCTATCTATCTATCTATCTATCTATCTATCTGTCTAATCTATCCATCTGTCTAATCTATCTAGTCATAATGTCCTGGTTTTGTTTCTCTAGAGAACCCTGCCTAACACACCCAGCTATTAATACTTACAGACCCATCACCAAGGAAGATATTCAGGCAGCCAATAAATGCACAAAGAAACGCTTGCTATGAAGTCTTGGGTAGAGTGGGGGGGAAATGTGAAATAAACTCAAAATCACAAAACCCCAAGCTTAAGAGCTTGACAGAGCGTGGTAGAACCCCAGAGATTATAACTATTAGACCCCTTCAAATGTGAACTGAATTCACATTGTAGCTCAACTTTCAGCCAAGTGATATGCCTAACAGACGAACGACATCCCCGTGAAGTTTGTAGTCTTTAGAACAAACAATCCTATCCGATCAAAAGAGCAGCATTTGCACGGCGAAAAGCACAGAAGGAAGGGATAGAAAAGAGGATGAAGGAAAACAGGAAACACGTGGACGATGGGGGAGGAATACGATTACAATGGAACAATCAAAACAAATTGTATATGAGCTGTTGAAACAGAAATCATTTCCTTCTGTGAATTTTTACCAAAATCGTTATACATAGGTGGTATATATGTATTTCTCAACCAAAACAGAAATAAATTTAGAAAGCACAAAGAGAAGTGGTTTCAGGTGAGTGAAAGTGAGGAAACCTGGATTGGGTCCCTCTTTCTCCATTGATGCTGTTTTCAGTCCCACGGAGGCCGAGTTGTTTTTGAGATTCCCTCCTGCAAAGGTTCTTAAGTTCTTATTCGTGGTCGTTCAAACAACAGCAACGAACCCAGATTCACGGCCAAACTCTCTGACGGTGCAACAGAACGACCTCTTGGGGACTCTGCGCTTTGAAGGGGCCTCCCCTTCCTCTTGTGGAAGGGCTCCTGGGTTTGACCCTCTGACCTTGTGGTTAGCAGCTGCCACCGTGTCTCCAGGGCTCCTCTCGCTGCCTCTCGCGAGTTTTCGTTGAAGTGCGAGTTTAACGTAGGGAACGAGAGCTCCACTAGCTGTGAGAGGGGTCTGGGTTTCAGAGCTGGTTGTCTCATTCCTCATTTCATCACGGAAGAGAAGAGACATTGTTGCCGACTTTGTCCATTGTGAAGCACCATTTATAGGTAAAGTCTTAAAGAATTATTTGTATTTATTTACTTTTAATCATTTTATTGGGGGCTTATACAACTTCTTCCTTTCTTTTAAAAATTACTTTATTGGGGGTTCATACAACTCTTACCATAATCCATACATACATTCATTGTGTCAAGCACATTTGTACATTTGCTGCCCTCATCATTCTCAAACCATTTGCTTTCTACTTGAGCCCCTGACATCAGCTCCTCATTTTCCCCCTCCCTCCCTGCTTCCCACTCCCTCATGAACCCCTGATAATTGATAAATTATTATTATTTTGTCATATCTTACCCTGTCCTACATCTCCCTTCACCCACTTTTCTGTTGTCCGTCCCCTAGGGAGGAGGTTATATGTAGATCCTTGTAATCGATTCCCCCTCTCTACCCCACCCTCCCTCCACCCTCCCACTCTTACCACTGGTCCTGAAGGGTTCATCTGTTCTGGATTCCCTGTGTTTCCGGTTCCTATCGATACCAGTGTACATCCTCTGGTCTAGCTGGATTTATGAGGTAGAATTGGGACCATGATAGTGGGGGGTGAGGGGTGGGGAGGAAGCATTTAATAACTAGAGGAAAGTTGTATGTTTCATCGTTGCTACACTGCACCCTGACTGGCTCATCTCCTCCGTAACTCTTTTTGTAAGGTGATGTCCGGTTGCCTACAGATGGGCTTTGGGTCCCCAATCTGCACTCCCCCTCATTCACAATGATATGATTTTTTTTGTTCTTTGATGCCTGGTACGTCATCCCTTTGTGGTCACACAGGCTGGTGTGCTTCTTCCATGTGGGCTTTGTTGCTTCTGAACTAGATGGCCGCTTGTTTACCTTCAAGCTTTTAAGACCCCAGGCACTATATCTTTTGATAGCTGGGCACCATTAGTTTTCTTCACCACATTTGCTTATGCACCCATTTGTCTTCAGTGATCTGTAGGGAAGCTGAGTATCATGGAATGCTAGTTTAATAGAACAAAGTGTTCTTGCATTGAGGGAGTATTTGACCAGAGGTCCAATGTCCATCTGCTATATAGGTAAAATCTTATTGTTGAATATGAAAATGTCACCTTCGCTTTCTTGTGAGGTAAACAGACACAAGTTAGTTTTTTTTTTTTACCCCCAGTACCATTCACTTTACTCCATCTCTTCCTAGTCATGGAGTGGTTACTATGAAAACTCCCAAATTCATGAAGCAGAAGTCATGAATTGTCAGCTTGACTCCTACCTCCTGCCCTGCGTCGGGTTTTAGTTAGCTAGTAGAGCAAGGAAAGAAAATACATGGCTCCTGAGTTGTGATGAAAAGCAAGCAAGTCTTAACTTTTGGTTTCAACTCAGAATCATGGCCTTTATTGGCAGGCTGGGTCTGTTAGTCCCAGTTTTGGGGGGAGGTAAGGCTTCATCCCTACTTTGCAGATAAAACAACAGATATCTGAGAGGTTGTATGACTTGCCCAATTTTTTAGAGTGGTCTCATGGAGAAGGACTAGCAAGTACAATTATTTTCAAGCTCTTCCTGCTACAAAATGTTCTTTCTACCGGAAACATCCAAGCAAGTCCCTGCCTTGAAGATGCCTCTTTGTCCATGTTGCCTTTCAATTGTGCTCTCCAGCCTGGGGATGACCTCTTTCTTCCCTTCCCAGGTCAAGCATATTTAACCCACAAATAATAAAGAAGACTTTCTGAAGGAGAAGGGCTAGTATCATTTCAACCCTAAGACAGTTGCATTGCTTCAGCTGCCCCTCCGTCACCGCATCCACAGCGCTTGGATGAGTCCTCTGGTTTCAGAACCGGATCACACGTCACTTCTCTCTGAAGCGGGCAGCCACGGCTTTCACGGCAGGGTGTCCTGTTTGGATTCTGCAAGAGTCATACAAGAGACTGCATGAGCAGCTCTGCAAGTCTCCAATCATACCTGGTTAGATCCATGCACCGTTAAACACCTACTGATGTGGTCTTTATCCACGCAAACTCTTGACAGTCTCTTGTTAGGGAAGGTGTTAAAAAAGGGTCCATGCATCAGATCAAGAATCACACTCGATGAATTCCTGTACTATCTCAATTCTATCAGACTATGATTTTGTGCACTTGAACTATGGTGTAGGCAAGGAGTATTCAAAGTACCCCAGCCAGCCAGAAGAACAAAGAGATCTGCCTTGGAAAAAGAGCGCCCAGAATGTTCCTTAGAGGCAAGGATGGTGGGACTTTGTCTCATGGACTTGGACATGTTATCTTGAGAGAGCAGAACCTGGAGCAGAGCATCGTGCTTGGTAGCGTGGGGCAGCAGCAATAGAGAGGAAGGCCCTTGACAGCATAGATCGACCCAGTGGCTGCGACGATGAGCTCACACCCAAGAATAATGGTGAGGGTGGTGCAGGCCTGGGTGGGGTCTAGTGCTGTGGAGCCTGGGGTTGCTACGAACTGGACCTGACTCACCGGCACCTCACAGCAACAACAACATCATGATTTTGTGATACCAACATTACTCAAATGAGATCATTAGAAAACCACTCCCCCCTAATTGTGACCAGTCTAGACAACCACCCTTAAGGTGTGTGTGTTTTAAACAGGACTTATGAGAAATTCTCAAAACATTTGCTTTCCACCTAAGCCCCTGGCATCAGCTCCTCATTTTTCCCCTCCCTCCCTACTCTCCCCTCCCTCATGAACTCTTGATAATTTATAAATTATTATTTTGTCATATCTTGCCCTGTGTGACATCTCCCTTCACCCACTTTTCTGTTGTCCATCCAGATCCTTGTAATCGGTTCCACCTTTCCAACCCAGCCTTCCTCTACCCTCCCAGTATGGCCACTCACACCATTGGTCCTGAAGAGGTCATCCATCCTGGATTCCCTGTGTTTCCAGTTCTTATCTGTACCAGTGTACATCCTCTGGTCTAGTCAGATTTGTAAGGTAGAATTGGGATCATGATAGTGGGGGAGGAGGAAGCATTTAGAATCTAGAAGAAAGTTGTATGTTTTATCATTGGTACATCGCACCCTGACTGGCTCATCTCCTCCCTGTGACCCTTCTGTAAAGGGATGTCCAGTGGCCTACAAATGGGCTTTGGGTCTCCACTCTACACTCCTGCCCCTCATTCACTATGGTAAGATTTTTTGTTCTGATGATGCCCGATACCTGATCCCTTCGACAACTTGTGATCACACAGGCTGGTGTGCTTCTTCCATGTGGGCTTTGTTGCTTCTGAGCTAGATGGCCGCTTGTTTACCTTCAAGTCTTTAAACCCCAAGACGCTATATCTTTTGATAGCCTGGCACCATCAGTCTTCTTCATCACACTTGCTTATGCATCCATTTGTCTTCAGTGGTTGCGTCGGGAAGGTGAGCATCATAGAATACCAATTTAATAGAAGAAAGTATTCTTGCATTCAGGGAGTACTTGAGTGGAGGCCCAGTGTTATGGACATAATTTTCATATAGGTATTGTTACTGGGAGGTGACTCAAGGTTTTGAACTTCTCTTTTGGTTCTTGTTCTGCTCACAAGAAAGAATCTAGTTGAGGGACAGCATTCAGACCAGAATCAGAGAAAAGGTTTGAATGTCCTGAGCACATTGACTGAGGAACTACTTTGGCGTAGAACTCCAAATGCCTCTCGTACTTCAAGGGCCACACTTTTTATCTTGCTAATGGTAGATCTTCTACCATTGGCTAGATTTCTAGCAGATCTTTGCCTATTGGCTAGCTTTCTGCAACGTACCTCCCCTTTCCAGTTCCCTGTAGCCCCATTCATGCTGTGTCCTTGTCACCAGGCACCCCAAACAGAAGGTCGTGTCAGGCATGGTCGGGGTGATGAGAACACACTGTCTTTTATCGCCCACATGCTGTCACTGTCTGTGTCTCTTTCACTGATGAAAGGAATATGTCACATCTGCTCTTCCCCTGTCTCCCTGCCCGGCAGGAAGGGGGGAGTGTGCCTCCACCTTCCTCTTTGTGTAGGATTCTCTTTTCCCTGGTAGCCAGGTTCTGCGTGGCTAACATTGTCATGGCATCTCTTGAACTTTAAAATCAATTAGTTTAAAATTTTTTATTTTAGAATGAATATTATAAACATATCTCGTGTTGCTGTACATCTTGATTTTAATGGATTTTAATCATTTATAGAGTTACTGAATCAATTTAATTTCGTATATCAAGTGGTTAGATTGTATGTTAATCAGACTCATGTAAAGATCAGAAATCTGCTCAAACGAGTTTAAATCATAGAAGAGGATATTGAGTGTAGACACTGGCTGACCAGACACCCCCCTTAGTCTTTCTTCACTTGGTTTACATTAAAATATAATTTATAAGGTAGACGCATATTACATTATTACAGTAATAACCACTATTTCCTGACCTAAGGTTATAGGATTTATAAAATCCAGGTCTTTGATTTGAACTTTATTATTCTGTTTGTAAGAAAGAAAAAAATAGTTTAGCTATAACTTGTGAGGCAACAAGAAAAATACTTGTTTGGGGTTATGCCTTAGGCTTGAAAACATGCCGTGCATGGTTGTAAAAACGGAAACTCATAATCACATGAAGAGCAGGCAGACTTGGAAAGCAAAGTTGTCTCCAAGTCAGCCATCTGGGAAAGGTTTGATCTCTGTCCTCCTCTTTCTTTTCTAACGCTGCCTTCTCCAGAACCATTGACATAAATTACACATGGATACATTTTTATGTACATTTCTATTTATGACAATATAAGCCCTTTGTGTCCCTTCTGCCCCACCATCCTCAAGTAACCACTAATCTGTGTCACTGTAGATCCAGGTGCATTTTCTAGAGCTTCAGATAAGTAGGATTATACGCTATGAGCTCTTTTTTGGTTTGGCCTCTTCCGGCATAATTATTTTGAGAGTTGTCAATGGAATTACATTACCCCCAGTTCAGTTCAGTGTTCAGTTTCATTGTACAGCTACACCACGATTTGTAAACCCATTCAGCTCTTCACAAACACCTCTTTTTCTTTGAGATATACACATTTCTGGGTTAAAGTTAATTTTCAAAGCAGATGTGAGTGCATGGTGGAGGGGCTGGGAGGTCACCAGTCTGATTCTGGAGTAGTCCAGATTACGTGTAGATCACTGACTACCCAAGAAAACCTTGGCGAGGAGTGCTGCTTCAAGTGGTGTTTTGAAGAAGCTGTGTAAGTATACTGTGCATGTGGGCACACACCCACACACGTCTTCTCAGGATGCTGTTTTCTGAACTATTCCCTTGAGAGGCTTTAGGCTTAATCTTTAAGATTAATAATGAGTGCAGACGAAGGGCACAGTTGTCCAAGACATAGCTCTTCTATGGTGATTTGTGAAAATATATTTTTGAAGTTTGTGGTCTTTCCCTCACCCCCACCCACTGTTCGTGCTGGGACTCTCCATGAAGAAATGACAAAACTCTCGTAATTAAAATGTTCGATCTACATTTCCCACCATCTCCAAGTGTTAGGTTTTATTTGTGATGTCTCAATTATCTCCAGCTTGAGCAGAGGATGGACCTTCAACAAGTCTCTGTTTCTACTTTCACAGAGCATGCATTCTTCCTCCTTGATGTAGCTCAAACAAGGAAGCATATTAAAATTTTTCAAAGGTATCTCATTTTTACCATATAGTCTTTCAAATAACTGTTAGGTCTTTACATTTAACCTCCTGTAAATTTCCTGGTCATTTGCCTTTTTCTTTTAGTTATCAATTAGTAGGAGGTCATAATATTTCTTTCTGTTTTGCATTTGTAAATATCTCCAATCTGTCACGTCTTTGTTTACCCTGCCTGGAGTTTTGTGTTTTTGCTTTAGGTAAGCCTCAGGGGTGAGCTCACCATGAGTTGAAATCAACTCTATGAAAAGAGACTTGGTTTATTAATTCAGTGACATTTTTATCTGTTGTCTCTGGGAACTTTTGCGTTGGGGGCCCCTGTGATCTCGGGATTGTAAGGCTACGCTTTTCAATAGTAGATTTTGGCTAATTTCAATCAGAAATCAATGTAAGGAAAATCTTGGTTTCTGTCTAGAGCAACTTCTTTGCTTTTACTGGGAAACTCATTTGAATCCCTGGTTCTAATGTCCTCTTTCAGGTAATGCAGGGGTGTGAAGTCACCAATAGCTATGGCAGATATAAACAGGGATGCACTGTGGGGTACCAGTCCCCACAATCGAATGGGTCCAAGTGGGCAGTTGTGTCATTGAGGGGTAAAATTCAGGAGACATCAGACAAGATAAAGCATGCGGTGGCTTGCCTCTGGGATCATCATGACGTCAGCAACCAGATCCGTGCAGAGAGAGAGAATATATTTCTAACCAAGGCTTCTATACACACTCAGGGCGCATGCCAACCCTCTAACTACAGGTAACCATATGCGTGCTTAACCCTAAAGGGCCCGGAGTATATTGGAGGAGTAACCTAACACCAGTGTCTGGGGTGCGGCTGTCCTCTCAGCCTAGAGAGCAATAGCACGCGTCTGCTCCTGTTGATAAACCCGCCAGCGGCCCAACCATTAGCATGCGCTTGTAAGATGCATCTGGAAGGTAGCACCATTACGGGAGGATATAGTGGGGAGCAATCTTAATTATGAGAATGTGATTGGGACTCAAGGGCGAAGGCCTCCCTCCACCCCAGAAACCCAGCCTGCTGAGCTCCTTAATATGTGAGACAAAGGATTCATCCACATACACTCACTTCCTGTTCTGTAGCCCCACAATGCACAGGCGGGGCCTAAGCTGTGTAAGTGTGAACACCCAGCCCCTGAAAATCAATCCACAGCAGAAAAACAGGTCTGTGTGAGACTTCAAGTATGAATGGGACTCAGCTCCGAGGCTCAGCCTGCAAGAGGGCTGACAGGAACCCCAGTCTGGGAATCGGGATGGAGGCCTGTGCTCGGGGGAGTCTGTAGCACACTCCCAGGACCCACAAGTGCACAACCCTTTGTCCTCAGTTCTGAAACCCCCAACGTTGTAAAGACCAAGACTTTAAAAGAAAGATGGCAAAATCTGGTCCAACTGCATGCGTGACTGGGTAAAGTTTCTGTTCCACTTGACTTGCTTCCTAGATCAGCAGGTGGTTGATTCAAACTGCTGTTCTACCCCCAGCAAGTGGTTGTGTCATGGAGGCTCCTCTCCGTCTTTCTAAAATCCAAAAGAATCCCAAGTTCTGAAATATGTCTAGTCCCAAGGTTTTCTGTTACGAGACAGCGAACTTATAATACACATCTTTCCCCCAAGTCCAGACAGAATTAACTCCCTCCTTGCCTCTTTATGGTATCTGATTCCAATTTCTAATTTTATTTTTCATAATCCTGTGTATTTTCAGAGTAAATACTTAATTTGGGGGGGCACTAGGCACGTACTCACTAGTGTTCATGAGCACCCCAGTGAGTCTTGTCCTTGTGCCATTATTGCTATTGTTAACTGCCATTAAGTGATTTTGAATCATAAGAAAAACCCCACTGCCATTAAACAAACAAACACAAACTCACTGCCACGAGTCGGTCAATTCTGACTCACAGTAACCCTAGAGGAAAAGGTAGAACTGCCCCTGTGGGTTTTTGAGACTGTGACTCTTTGTGGAAATAGAAAGCCTCATCTTTCTCCCTCCGAGTGGCTAGTGGTTTCGAGCTGCTCACCTTGTGGTTAGCAGTTTGAGTGTAACCACTATGCCACCAGGGCCCCTCCCTTACCTCCATTGCCACTGAAGGAACCGACACAGTCCCGTGGGCCCAAGACGGGAATGCCCCGGTGAGAAGCAGCTGATGATGCTATCCCAGAGCTATGGACTTTGGGCTTTGCATCAAAATTCATGCCGTGAGGATGCCTAATACATGACAACCCAAGACTACCACATACATGCGATTTCCATGCTCGACTTGCCTTTGTATGTTCTACCTTTATTTATTTATTTTTAAAATGTCATCAGTTTATCATGGGCTTGTACTACTCTTATCACAATCCATCCATCCATGTGTTAAGCACATTTGTTGCTATCCTCATTCTCAAAACATTGGCTTTCTACTTGAGCCCTTGGTATCAGCTCCTCATATTTTCCCCCTCCTTCCCTGTTCCCCCCTCTCTCATGACATGAACATTATTGAAAGCTTTGCCTAACCCTCATTGTTTGTGCAGTAGTGTCACCTAAATGGGCCATTCATACAAATCAATAATCCATGTATTTTTGTTTAAAATACAGTCCTATCAACGTATTCTTTGCTTTTCTTGACAGTGTTTAAAATTCTATGCCACTGGCTAAATTAATGGTCATATTAATATTATACCAGATGCCCCATGGGGATAATTTATAATGTCTTTCAAACAATAATGCCTTTAAAGTGAACCAGAGACATATATAAACCATTGATACAGGAATGGATTTGGAGCTCGCATTTAATTGTAGCCTTAGCTTAAGAATAATTAATTCTTAAGATATGGCTCTGCTCAATGCCTGCCCCCATGACCTGATAACTGAAAATATGGGTACTTTAGCAAAGTGTGGTGAAGAAAGCGGATGATACTTGGCTATTACAATAATCTCTGGGGATTTAAAGGTTAACCAAAAGAGCAGCCATCTGATTGAGGTGTCAGGTCAGTCCACCTGAAAGAACACATTAGCGTAGAACACGGTGATCCAAGAACTGTAAGTAACAAACATCAAACCCAGAGGAGGGAATGGTATTAGAGTCTAACTTGCAGAAGCCTGTGGCTGACAGTGAACGCTCAACACCCGTTCCCAGGGCCCCTCACGCAGACTAAGTGCCAGGGGAGCCCCTCTGCCGACAGCCCTGGGAGGGGAAGGGCCTTGTCACCAGACAGAGTACAGTGTGGGTTGATGGCTGCTGCTGTAGGGGGGGGCAAAATGCGACGTCTTGTCATTCGATCGTCCGCCTGACCCTGAGAGTACTTGCTTCAGTGTTGAAGATTTTCTGCTTTGTTTCCTATTGAGGCTTTTCTCTGCTAGTCAGTATTTTGTTTGACTTTGTCTGTTTTTCTGTATATGCAACTCGGGACAGGTAAGCCCAGCGAGAGAGCAACTGGATGAAGAGTTTCAAAGAAAAATGGTAGGAGGAGAGGGCAGGAGATGGAAAGCTAACAGTGAGTATAAGGAAGAAGAAAGGTCCTGGAATGGGTCGTGGTGATGGTTGCCTTCATTATCTTACAGATGGGATTGAACTAGTGAATTGCACATGTGAACTGTATATGGGTGAAGCTGTCAAAAATACACACACTAATTAAACAAACAAACAAACAAACAAACTCCTCCCCCCTCCAGGCAACCTCTGAACAGAAGGACAACGTAGAACTTTCCTTTGGGGTTTCCAAGGCTTTAAATCTCAGGGCAGCAGAAAGCCTTCTCTTTTAGCAGCCCAACATTTCATGTCTCTGTCATCATGGATCCTGATTTTGGCTCCTGATTTTGGATCACAGATGCCAATAGCATTCTCCCATATCTAATCAGAAGGACAGGGTTTGACTTTTGAGGTAGCGTGGCTTCTGTCTCGGTCCCTTGGGTCTCTAGTCCTACATGAAGTCAGCAACCAGGCTGCCTGGGCATTTTCAAGTGTGGGAAACAGAAAGATTTCTCCCAAGTCTTCTCCCCCAAATAGATGTTAGACTTCGGACACTGCAACTAAAGACTCCGGCCACCAGAGCAAGCCGACACCACTGCTTCTCCCACAAGAGGCAGGGCTCGCTCCCTGCTGTTAGAGTCAGTGGACTGCTTCCCCCCAAAGCTCAGGCCAAATAGTCTCCAGCTCTAAGGCAATCAAGGTCAGGCTGCCATGGTGAATCTAGGGTCCGCCCTTGTCACATGAATACCCTTAATCCCTCCTCTTCCTATAGCGCGTGTACCCTTAGATCACCCACCTCCCATTACCGTATTACCTATAGCACAACCCTTTCCTGTGACGTATGTCTTGACCTGTAATTATGGGGCTTGCATGTCCCCAGAGAATATACAAGCCTTGGGGTTAGCAATAAATCTCTCTCGTTCTCTCCCTGTGGACCAACAAGTGAGGCTGAGGTGAGCATGCTACCATGAAATGTGTCTGACTCCATTATTTCATTCTCTCTTCTATCTCTCCTTACTCTCTATGACTTTATTGTAACCTTTATATATATTATAACTGTACAGTTGCTCCTATTGAACCGCGATTAGTTGTGGGAGCTGGCCTTTCCCCCACATTCTAGGATAGGCCCAAGTGGAGGGGATCCAACCTCTGAGACAGGTCAGCAAGCAAGCCCCTTGGGAGAGGAGCCTTCAACTCCAATCAAGCCTTCAGACCTGTTCCACACCTTGACCGCAACTTCAGGTGAGATCCTGAGCCAATCCACCTAAACCAAGCCCTTTCTGAAGTTGGATCCACAGAAACGGTGAGTATCAGACTGCTCTGGGGCGTCAAGCCTGACCCTTTGGAACACAAGAGAAGAGAGAGAATAGAAATAACAGAGCAGATTTGCCCTGCGTGCCTTTGACGGGTTCAAATGGTTGACCTTTGGGTGAGCTCTGAATGCTTACTGTGTTGTCCCCAGCGCTCCTTGAAGAACGAGACTGTCCTTCTCTCAACCCCTCACGTTTTAGGTGATTTGCCATGCGGAAGTAGATAGCGAATACAAGGAGTTATAACTAATGAGTGATTAACTAAACCATTGACTTTATCTCAATTTAATGTTCGTTTTGGAAACTCTTTCTGCCGGGCCCAACCCCAAGGATTAAATTTACAGTATTTCTAATATCTGTCCTGCATTTCCTGTGGACGTTTGTCTGTTGAGTAAACCTGATACTTTATTACTTCTTACAAAGAGTATTTCATAAATGTCTTCATTCTTTCCCTTTTGCCCTCTCACAGAACTACTGATATCATCCTATCTTGTGAAACTCCCACACAGGTGCCCTCCGATTCCGGCCAACAAACAGCCTGGCCTTAACTCTATATTGATGTGTAACAAACCACCTCAAAAGGTGGGCTTTTAAAACACCGACAGCGTGTTATTTCTGTGGCTCTATGGGCTGACTGGTCAGTTCTTCTCTTGCTGTTACTCAGACTCACTTACATAGCGCTGTCCCTGAGTTGGGGGGTTTATTGGAGCTGGAAAGCACCCCAGGACTTCCCTCAGCTGTGTGACACCTGGAGAAACTCAGCTATGTGACACCTGGAGAAAGGCCTGGAAACCAAAATTGAGATCTCGCACAGGGTTTCCCCCAGGTTTGGCAGCTGGCTTTTCAGGAGAGGAAAGGTGGACGCTCTCAGGAGTCGTGGGCTCTAGGCTCTGACACCTGCAGGCTGCATTTTCTCTCACAGCCTGTGCGTCAGAGCTAGCCCCGCCTCTGTGCTGGGAGAGCAGCAACCTGTCGCAGCCAAAGGACAGGGCTGAAAGGAGAGGCGGCATGTCGGGGAGATTATTGCGACACACACAGGGCTCACTGGCAGACATTGTAAAGATTAATCTATACCGTGTCCACAGCCAGGATTCTCGAGCACAGGGTGAAAACGCCCAGCGTGGTTCACTTATCAAATATATGGGGGGGGGGTGGTGTTACAAAAAAGTTTGTGGGAAATTTCTATGTTCTTTTAATTCGATTTATCCACAAATTTTTGAAGCCCCCTTAGCACATACATTGAGAACCTGTCATGTGTTAGCTCTCAGGAAATAAAATGTATAGTCGCTTACTTGAAGCAAAACCCCTAGTTACTCGTTTTCTTTCTGCAATTCACTCGTTTAGGACTAAGAAATGAGAGCTCTGCACAAATAAAGAACTCCCCAGCTCCTCCTGGAATGCCTGCTGGGCTCAGAATTTGCTCTTTATCGCTGGAGTGCTTTGCAGGAGCGCTCAGCTCCCTCTGTGAGTCCCTGATGCTCTCTGCAGATGGGTCTGGGCCTACGGGTGGAGCCCCAGCACCTGCCCTCAGGGGGGTTGATAGGGCATCTGAGCCCCATTTGGCTCCACCTGCCTTTCCTGTTACACACTCTACCATATGGCAGAGATGCCAGGAGTGAACTCTTGTGGTTTAAAATAATTGGAGTAGGTGTCAGAGGGGGGCTACGGTACTCTGTGCTTCATGTGCAGAGCAACATACTGAGCATTAGTTACAGAGAGCTGAATAAGACATAAGGTGTGGAATCACAGACTTTACACAAACAACCTGGTCAGCTCTCCCAGCTAGAAGGTAAGACACTGGAGACCCCAGGACACTAAGTGGGAGGCTCACAGAAAGATTTGTTTAGCAACAGATCTGAAACCTTAACTTCAGTAATTTTGACCCCTTTGTCTGGGTTCCTTTCCACTGGTGTCTATTCTCCAAAGACCTTAAATCTCCAAGGAAGAGAAATACAAAGAGTTAGAATTTGTTGAGAGTCCACTTACTGTGTGCTAAGCAGGGTGCTAAGCTTGGAGTTTCCCACTGAATCCTGAAGGCTCCAGCAATTTAAGGTGCTGGCATTGTTGGGCTCCCTTCATAGGGAAGGAACTCCCTATAAAGGAATGTCCCCAAGTTCATAGACAAGCATTTCAGAGGCAAGGGCTCACCCAGGCAGTCCCACCTTGGAGATCTGGCTCTTATAATCACGGCGTGCAGTCACCCTGGGCAGACAAGGATCCTCATACTGAAATGTCACACACGGTGAGGGATCCACCGGGCTCCACGAAGAGCCTTCAGGTTCTAAAGGAAGAGCTATGGCAGAGACAGAGGGGGCTCATCGCCAGTGGGCAGAACACGAAGCCTGGCGCACGGGAGATGCCAATAGGGAGGAGAGTTAGCTGCAAATACACCCACACGTTGCAGGCTGAGCCAGTGGAGAGAGAACTCGTCTGTTACATGTGGAGACTCATGAAAATCTCCCCGGGTTATGTCTCCCATTTCAGAAAACGTTCTCCCATTCCAGTCCTTATCCCAAATCTATCCCAAGAGGCATTTATTCCTGGTGATTCTGAGCCCCTGGAATATTTCCAAACACTGGCATCCTGTCCTGCATTCAGCCTCAATCAGAAGACGCTGGTTCTCAACAGAGGGAGGTGTTTGCTGATAGCACATCTACTTGATTTAAGGTGTTCCATGTTCCTGTTTTCCGTAAACGTTTCTTGAACCTTCTTTAATTACTCTAGTACAAAACAGCCTTGGATTAGCTAACTGTGCCATCTAAAGGCTATAGCGAGAACCTCTTTGACCAAAAAAAAAAAAATCATTAAAATATAATTACGCTAGTTTTTTTACAAAAAGAATCCAGAAAATTGTTCTGCTATAAAGCAAATAATAAGATATTGGGAAGGCAATGTTCTTCTTTTTATGTGTGCACATTTAGATCAGGGAGAAATCCGGGCAATCTGTCAGCTCTCTATCTTGGTTCTGCGGCAGACTAGCCATGGGATTGTAAGTCAAACCAACAGCCACAGCCATGAAGTCCATTCTGACACACGATGGCCCTGCCTAGGATCTCTGAGCCTGTAACCATTTACAGAAGCAGACAACCTCATCTTTATAGGCCACAGAACAGCTGGATTTAAGATTCATTCAGGACCATCAGCAGTATCTGTCAGGGTAAGAGACACATTTGAACTATAATGTGGACTGTATTGTCTCATCAATTGACACACACACACACCACACATGGGATAATTGGACATGTAAACAGGGTAAGCCCAGAGGAAGCATGGGTCTACTAGTAGCTCGCCATCATTGCGGGATATAACCGTAATTACTTCTGTTACCTTGAACTCTTGTGTCTTCTCCAGTCTCCATAATTTTTGGCGGAATCTCTCTGATTGGAAATCACCTTTCCTTTACTGCAGGTTAACACGTGTCGTTGCTCTAGGCCTCCCGTTCCCTCTCATCTCTGAGAACCATAAAATAAATTTTTGTTCAGTGTGAAAATCTCATCTTGATGTTTTCCAATAGCGACCGCATACAGTATTTAACCTTTTGTCATTGACTGACTTCACTCGGCATAACGCCCTCCAGGCTCATCTATGCTCTAGAAGAGATGGACGCTTGCTCTTTGATGCTACTCAGTATTCCATCATGTGCATGTACCGCAGCATTGCGTTCTTCTATTGATGGGCATTTAGGTTATTTCCATCATTTTGGCTCTTGCGACCGGTGCTGTGATGGCCATGGCTGTACAGATGGGTCTTTGTGTTGCTTTTATTATTGGTCTATGACACATGCCAAGTAAAGGGATTGCTGAGTCATATTGTATGTATGCTGCTGACCTTTAGGAAGTCCGCACTGCTCTCTGGAATGGTTGCACCATTTCACTATGTACGGGGGTTCTAGTCTCTCCATACCCTCACCAGCATTTGTCGACTTTTAGGCGTGTTTTCCAGTCGAGTCTGATGGGGTGTCACGATCTGCCCCCAAAGTCTATTTTTGGTGTTCCCCAGGGCCTTCATTGATGTGATCCGCTCGCTGCTTGCTGCACACCCTTCGTGTTTCACCCAGGTGTGGTGGGGTCAGATGGGGCACGGTTTCTGCACTGTGTCTCCACTGTTGTGTGGTGGTGCTATGGGTCATGGGTCTCCACATGTAACAGACGAGTTATCTCTCCATTGGCTCAGCCTGCAAGGTGCAGGTGTATTTGCAGCTAACTCTTCTCCTCATTGGTGGGGTCAGATCGGGTGCAATTCCGACACTGTGTTTCTAGTGCTGTTCCGGTAGGGCTATGGGTCAGTGAGGGATGCAATGTCTCATGGTGGGGCCGGCCATTGTGCATTGGGTGCTCTCAGTAGGACTATTGTCCTTGGGGCTTGGTGAGCCAGGTTTGTTCCACTCTCTCTCTCCTTCCTTCTTTTTGCTCCTGTGTACTCTGCTCAGACATGCCCCTCTCCCTGAGCTGTAGCTCCAGTGCTGTCCTCTGAAGTGCATGCTTCTGGGGGTGGGGGTGTACATGTATGTAGTTGGGATTGGGGCCAACCTCGCAGATCTCTCTATTGGTTCACTGCTTCATGCCAGTATGTTGCATTCATGTCTCAGTGCACTGGGTTGAAGACTGGTCCCTCTCTCCTTCCCCCGTAGAGATAGAAACAATACCCTCCCCTTGGGTGGGTTAGTGCCCTGTTCCCCACCTACCCATGTCTTTTTTCCCTCTCTCTCTCTTTTAACCTCCTTTTGAGTTGGCTGCCATATGTATCCCTGGATTGGGTCTGGCCCCTGCCATACTACCTGTACCTCACCACAGGAATGTATGTACACAGTAGCGTTTCCTCGATGCCCCTTTTGCATTTTTAAGCTTCCCCCAGTGAACTCATGTTGTACATGTCCTTTTGTGCTTGGCTTACTTTGCTTAGCATAATTCCTCCAATTCTTCCCACTTGGTGATGTGCTTCATGCATTCATTGAAGCTTTTTAGGGATGCGTACTACTCCATTGTATGTATGTACCACAGTTTTTTAATCCATTTGTCTATTGATAGAAATTTGGGTTGTTTTCAACTCCTTCCAATTGTGAACTGTGCCGCGATGAACACTGGAGCACAGATGTCTGGCCATGGTTTGTTTCGTGCCTCTTCTGGGTATATGCCCAGTAGCGTGATTGCTAGGTTTTATGGTAGCTCAATTTCTATCTGCTTTAGATATTGCCAAATTGATTTCCATAGTGGCTGTACATACCTACAGGTTCACCAGCAGTGGAAGAGAGTTCCTATCTCCCAACAGCCCCTCCAACACTTGTTGCTTTCTGATTTTTTGAATTGGGCTATCTTTGTGGGTGTTAGGTGGTATCTCATAGTTGTTTTAATTTGCATTTCTTTATGGTTAGTGATTGAGAACATTTTCTCATATGTTTATTGGCCATTTAGATTTCAGGTCTTGTGAAACTTCTGTTCAGGTCCTTTGCCCACTCCCTCAGTGGGCAATTAGTTTTGTTCTTACTGGAAGCTGGCAGAGCACTGTAGGCTTTAGTAACAAGGCCTTTGTCTGATACGTCACTGCTAAAGATGCTTCCAGTCCACGGCTCTCTTATTACTCTCTTGGTGAATTCTTTTGATGTACACAGGTGTTTAATCTTCAGTAGATCCCACTTGTCAAAATGTGACTCATCTGTGTTTGTGTCCTTCCCTTTTACCGATAGCCTATGTATTCCCTGGGCCAAAGTTCTCAGGTTTATCCCAGTTCCCTCACTGATGGCCCTAATAGTTTGGGGTTTTACCTCGAGGTCTGTGATCCACCTTGAGTCTATTCCTGTGCGTGGAGTGAGGTAAGGGTCTTGCTTTATTTTCATGCAGGTAGATATCCATTTTTTATAACACCACTTGTTGAAGAGGGCACCTGCTTCCCATTGATATTTTTTAGGCCCTTATTAAAGATCAGTTGTCTGAATGTTGATGATTTTATCTCTGGGTTTTCAGTTCTTTTCCATTGGTCTGAGTATCTGTCATTGTACATTACACAGTTTTGACATCGTGGCTGTATAATAGATGCTAAAGCCAGGTAAAGCAGACTCCCAACTTCGTCCTTCTCCTTGAGGAGTTCTCTGCTAATTCTCGGCTTCTTCCCTCTCCATATGAAGTTTGTAATCAGTTTTTTTCTATTTTTGAAGAAAAATGATGGTATTTGTATCAGGAAAGAATTAAACTTATATAGTGCCTTGGGCAGAACAGACACTGTGATATATTGAGTCTTTGGATCCATGAGCATGGGATATTCTTCCATTTGTTGAGGTCACTCTTGGTTTGTTGTAGTGGCTTTCTGTAGTTTTCCTCGTACAAATCTTTTGTTTTTTTCAGTCAGGTATTGTGTGAGTCTGGGTCGACTAGAGGGACAAATCCAGAGACACTCATATGTGTATAAGAAAGAGCTGTATATAAAGAGCAGCTGTATAGTGAGAAAGCATCCCAGCCCCGTCCAGATCCAGTCCATACGTCCGATATTAGTCCATATGTCTGATACCAATCTTCAGGCTCCTGAAGCACATGCAATGATGCCGAATGTAGGAACATCGCAGGCCAGAGGGTGGGAAGTCTTATGGATGCAGTGGCAGTGGAAGCGTCTCAGCACTGGCAGTGGTGTCCACGTGGCTTCTCCACCTCAGAGCACTAGTGTAGTACCATGTGTCTTGTCAGCTGCAGGGAGTGACCCTGCGGCATCCCACTTCAAGTGAACTATTTATCTTCTTAGAGCTTCCAAATGAGGTCATGAAGCTGCAATCTGATTGACAGGCCAAACTCCACCCCTTCATTCTTAATCCTCTCAAATTGCTAACAGATTATGTAACTGCCACAGGTATATTCCTAGATATTCCGATTTGTGCTTGGCTATTGTGGAGGATACTACCTTTTTGGTCCCCTCTTCTGTGGTCTGGTCTGACATATATAGCAGTCTGATAGTCTTCTGTTTGCTGATTGTATCCTGTCACTCCTCCATATTCCTCTATCACTTCCAGCACTCCCCTTGTGCAGCTTTTGGGAGTTTCCATATATAAAATCATAACATCTGCGAATGACAATGGTTTTGCCTCTTCCTTCCCCAGGTGAATACCTTTGATGTCTTTTCTTTTTCCTGTGCTGTTAGCTAGGCCCTCCAGCACAATGTTAAATACGAGTGGGGAAAGGGGCATCCTGTCCGGCCCCCCTTTTCCCTGGGATTATTTTCACCTTTTCTCCATTGACTACCTCATGGCTGGTGGTTTCTCATATGCAGCTTGCATTATATTGAGGAATTTTCTTTCCATTGCTATCTTCTCGAGTGTCTTAAGCAGGAACGGGTGTTGGATGTTGTCAAATGCTTTTCCATCTCTATCAGTATTATCCTGCGAATGATATGTTGAACCATTCCTGCATCCCTGGTATGAATCCCACTTGATCATAGTGAATTATTTGTTTTGTATACTATTAGCCAGTATTTTGTTAAGGATTTTTGAATCAATGTTCATTAGGCATATTGGCCAGTAGTTCTCAATTCTTGTGGGACCCTTGGCCAGTTTAGCTTCATCAAAAGAGTTTGGGAGTTTTCCATCTTTTTCTATGTTTTGGAAGAGTTTATGTAGGATTGGTATCAGTTCTTCCCCGAGTGTTTGATAGAATTCTCCTGTGAAACCATCTGGCCCAGTGAATTTTTTGTTGGTAATCCCTTGATAAACTTGTCTATTTCTTTGATTGCTATGTGTCTGTTGAGATTCTTGACATCCATCTGGGATAGCCTGGGGGGGGTTGTTTTTCCAAGTATTTGAATTCATTGGCGTACAGGCCCTCATAGTACTGTGCAATTATCCCTTTGATTTCATTAGGGTCTGTTGTACTGTCCCCGTTTTCATACCTCATCCTTGCTATTGAAATTTGCTCCTTCCTTTCTTTGGTGAGGTTTGCCAGCGATCTGTCAAGGTGACTGCCATGCCCAGATCAATATCGGTCATTAACGAAGACCTGTATTTTGGTCTCCACTGTGGGGAAATGCAGGTAATTTCACAGGCAGTACCAGCTGTAGTCTCCAACCGAAGACTTCTGGGTGTGAGTTGGAAACAAGTGAAGGTGGTCTTCAAATTCCAGGTACCCAGACCAAGTTTCCTGGGAAGTTCTTCTGAAGTCTTTAATTATTTGACTTATGGGGAGGGAGCATATAAATAGTCTTTCCAAAGAAGTTCTTATTAGCATTTCATCATTCTCTTCTTTAGGTTCACAGTGGGTGACAGGCTACCTCTATGCTCTTGGTATTGTTGTTGCACTTTTGGCTAGTCCTCTAAACGATTAGCTTTTGTTTCTTCCAGCCTGCCCTGTGGATGTAAGAATCAGCTTGCTTTCTGACAATAGTGTAAACAAATACCTTGTAGCACATCTCTTGACATTTCTCTTCTGCTCGTTCTGCTTCCCTGATATCCTAACTGCTACAACTCCTCAGAGCATTAGTGTGCTGAAATGCGGCTCATGAAACCTGCTCCTGTAATTATGTATGATTTCTCGTGGCCCTGATGCACATAATTGTCCTGTTAGCGTTCTGCAAGCTCTTCAATAAGGACTTAATGAGTGAATCTGTTATCTGCCCAGTGGCCAGCCACTTGCCAGGAAGAATTAAGCTGACTGACTCTTGTCCTTTGCTTCATTCTTGTGGAACGGTAAAGGTGGCATAATTCTTCAATCACATCTAGATGGACTAAATAAATGAACTAAATAATATAAAATGAACAAAATTGAGCTAAATAAACGAAACAGCATAAAATCTAAGGAACATCTAAACGTGACTCACCACGGCAGGCTAGAATAGTGTGGACACATCTGTTGTTGACTTGGGGTTCCGTCCAGCTAGCTCCTCCAGCTGGTCGGCCAGGTAGCTTTCTTCTACACATCGAGTGAGCACTTTCAGATTTTTATCCAGTTATTGAAACACCTCAGTTTATATTCTGACAGTTTCTGAAGACTTAGTTTTTCACCACTGCCTTCAGCACAGCTTAGACTTCTTGGCTAAGATGGGATTCTATGGAATACTCTATATGTGACACTGATTTGGGGGAGAATTTTTTTTTGGAATAGGGATTTCTCACAAGCTAAGCAATTAGCTAATTAATGGTGTTTCAGACCACCTCAGATATTGTCAGAATTATGAGAAGGCACTAAAAATTCACTGCCATCCAATTGAATCTGACTAACAGGAAGAAGAGACGGTAGGTTTAAATTCCTGCTCCGTAATTTACTCTTTTTGCGGATGTCAGGAATTTTGCCTTTGAAAAAGTGAGGGTGACAATGAAAGCACTTCTATCAAAGATGGTTGTGATGATTAATTGAGGTCATTTATCTGTTCAGAGATTCAGTGAGCTTTTTAATGAGTTCAGTGCTTAATATGTAGAAAGTAGGCAATGAATGTCATAATTATTATTTATTATTCTTATCCTTAATTGCTATTAAATATCATTAAACATGAACTCTTGTCTTAAGGAAATTTAAAGCTTGGGTGAATTAATATCCACCTGATTGCAGGTATATTGATATCCATATGATCACACATAATCAAGAGTTATAGATTATGATGTTGGAAATAAGAGTTCTAAATAAAGAGGAGTCGATGGGGAATGCAGGGACTGAACTCAGTGTTGAAAGTTGGGTAAAGTTTAGGTGTGAAAAGCAGGAAACAAACATCTGTATTTAGGCAATATGTGTCAAAGTTCATTTTCCTTGAGTTCCAAGATACTTAGAAACCTCCCACCTTCTATAGACAAGCTGCTTCTAGAAAACGGTTCTGGCAGAACCAGGGCTACTCTTGCTTGAGGGCATCAGGATTCAATAAATATATCCATGGTAAATAATAGAGAAGCTGAGTAAGTTACCGACATGGTAACTGAGCACTATGATTGGACAGACTGTGGACAGTCAGGACCACGGTTCATGGGATGCTTCCGGTGAGCACCAAGGCACGAAGCAGAGCTCAGAGCTCTTGGTGACCATTAATCTGCATGACCGCATGCTTGAGAGTGCTTTACTGAAATTATAACATAGCTGCTTAAGATAACATTAAGCACGCACAACAGATTCTAGTGAATTGCTATGCCAGAACAAACTCTAATCTTGAGGACTGTCCCCCAAGATAAGGAGGGGTGGGAAACAGCTGTGCTCCTTAGTGCAGAAAGTAGCCCACTGACAGCGTGCCCTGCCCACTTCACTTGCTTAAAGCTGTTCTTTTCATTGGAAACCAGAATAGCGACCAGTAAAAACAGAAACGAAAACTTGGCAGTGCTTCTTCCTGCCTCATGTGCCTTATAATGTTACCCAAACTCTCAGCCAAGACTTGCTATTTCTTCCACATGGGATCGCCAGGGACTATGTCAAGGAAGGAGTTCTGGACAATGCCCAAGGATCTGGTGAATTCGGGGTCATCTACTACACTCACCTCAAAGGGTTGTGTAGTTCGCGTGGCGATTTCCAGTAGAAAGGACTAGGTCTTCCCCCATGAGCTGCTGTGGTGTGTTTGACCCAGGGAGGGTGCAGTTCAGCACCAGTCACTCTCAATCAAGTTGTTAGACAAGAAGTCAGGGTTGAGTGTCAGGAGAGGGTTGCTAGCTGTGTGCTTTTCATCTAGAGAAGAGCTTTAGGACCAGAGAAGCCCTTCCTAAGTTGAGTTTGGAGGCAGGAGGGCCAGGCAAAACACTGTAGGGCAGGACTGGTGCATTTGATGCCGACCCCCAAAGAGTTAACTGGGGGCCTAGAATGCCCGGAAAGTTCGCCACCAGAGAAACCCACTTCCAAGGCTAGCCTGCTTCCCACCCAGAACCCCAACACAGGGTTAATTAAGTAACTTGACACTTCACCCCTTAGTTTCTATTCAAGGAAAAAACCCGCACATTAAACTAAAATAAAACAACACCTCTCCCCAAACAGACATCGTTTTATCATACTGATCCAGGCTGGTAATTTGGAATTGCGCATAAAAAATACAAAACAAAATCTTGAATTTTGCTTGGACCTTGTTGAGCTTGCCTTGAGGAGCTATTTGAGTTAAAGGAGTTCAGAAACTTGTAACTTGCTGACTTTCCTGTCAGTGAGGAACAGCTATGGTATGGTCACCAGAAGCGTGGGCCTGGAGGCTGGGTCTCGAGGTCAAGCGAGTGGAGCGCTGTGTTGTGGGCACATCATGTTGTGGCAGGACCACACTGTGGCATGGGTCCGTGCGTAGAGTGGGAGGAAGCTTTCTCTTCTGCAACCCATGCCAGCCAGCTTAGTATGGTAACTGCCAACGTAGACAGAAAAGTTTAAATATTTTGCGGAATCACTTCAATACTAGCTTAAGACACAATTTTTGTCATCTAATGGAAGGACAGATGACCATAGCTAACCATAGGCAAGTGCCCTGAGCTCCAACTTCATCAGATTGTTTTTGAAAATGTGCGATGCACATTCAAGGTCTTTGTCCCCCTC
The DNA here is from genome assembly GCF_050624435.1 of Tenrec ecaudatus. Lineage (NCBI taxonomy): Eukaryota > Metazoa > Chordata > Mammalia > Afrosoricida > Tenrecidae > Tenrec > Tenrec ecaudatus. The sequence goes on from NC_134546.1 coordinate 2,068,957, forward strand.
AGCTGACATGCTGGGACTTGCTTTCATGCGGCATAGTAGATGTCATTTGACTTGATTTACTCTGCTGTCAGGTTCCCCTCAATTGAAGCATAAAGACCCAGACTTGCAAAATAAATAAGAAGGATGATTTGCTACCCAAAGGATGACATAATAGTTCCTTCATTCACTCAGCAAATATTTCTTGAGGATCGGTGTGCCAACACTGTTCTAGGAACTGGGGCCACAGTCGGGAGTGAGGCAAAGTGCTTGCCTTCTGCACCCACCTTCCCCTCTGGGGGCAGAGGTAGACCCCGAAGAGATAAGCAAACGATTATACAAATCAGTACACAGAAATAGTGCCTCACACAACCAGCATCAAACACAACCCTTCATGACGGTTGGATGCCTTGTGGGTGTGCCTGAGGGACGTTGAGCGGATCAGGGAAGGTGAGGATTCTCCCACGGAATCGCACTGCCAACTCTGACTGTTCGCATCATTGCCCAAATAGGAGATGCCGAGATCGCTCTGCAGTGCAGCCTGGAGCAGCAGGCCCCAGCTCCGAGCTCTCCTGCTACCAACAGCCTTGCATGTAGAGCTGACTTTGTTTCGTATTCCTTCCACAGTGAGGACTCTCAGTGTCTGCTCGTGCTGTTGAGGGAAGAGATGTCCACAAGACCAGTGCCTCTTTCTTAGGTGAAGCAAAAATTAGAAATTTCCTTTGCTAGCTACCCAGAGTGTGCCGGTGCTGGGGGCTCAAACATGTGTGACAATGTCCCTGCCTTGTGGGGCCCCACAGTGTGGTGTGCTGGTAGCTCGACCAACGCTCCACTTTGTTTCCATGATTTTGTGAGCTGATCTAGAAACCTAATAGCCCTTTAACAGGGGGAAATGCAACCAGAGAGCCAGGAAGAAACTTCAAAGGAAACTTCAGAACTTAATTCACCCAGAAGTTTTAAAAAGCATCAAGATCAACTTGGACTACGCTTTTTCTCTTCTTTGGGTACTGTCTATCAGGGAACAATTTTTTTTGGAGTCACTGGGCCAATCTCCGTATGTAACCAGGAGCACTGTGACTGCTCATATTTTCTATAGTGCATATGGACTTTTAAAGAGGGAAGCCAAATGACATAAGTGACGTAAAGGGTATGTGAGGTAGAAAATCACCTTTTAGAAATCTCCTGACCTTTAGTCTAGCTTATTTTGGGCCCTTCCAATACCCAGGCTAAAGCATGGACGTTGACCAGAACAAGAGGGGCATCTGAGAATGGAGGGTGATGGCTAAGCTTTGTGAAGGGTGTTGTGATCTACATGGCCCTGCAGGGAGTTCGATAAAAGCCCTGAGCTCCAATGTTAGGGGGCTTCCTGGTGGGGGACCTGAATTAGAGAGGATATCATGTTTCCCTTTGGAAACTCCATACTGGGGTCACTTCTAGCCTCTACCCTACACACACCGTCATTTAAAAACCCTTACAAATTTAAAAGTTTTTGTTGTGGAGAATACACACAGCAAAATATATATGGATTCAGTAATTTCTACATGCTCCATTTAGTGGCGCTGATCATGGTCATCAGTGTCATGCAACTACTTTCACTTTCCTTCATGAATTGTTCCTTTCCCCACTTCCCATGTTTAGCTTTCTACGTAAACGTTGATCCCAGATAGGTAGATATTAAAAGGGGCTAATTTTCCAGGCAGAACTTCTTTACTAGCTCAGCTAAACAATTGTTTGTTATTAAAACAACATGAGGTTTTGAGTTAGAGTTTAAACATTGTCTTAGGGAGACAGTTTCAGGGGCTCATCTGGGCTCCGTGGCTCCAGAAGGTTGGGTTCCATGGTCATTTGAAATTATATTCTGCACTTTCCACTTTTCGCTTGAGAGTCTTCTACAGACTCTTTAATCAAAATGTGTAGTAATGCTAACTGGTTACCATGCAGCTCTCCGGGTCTTATGGCAGAGGGCACTTGTATTACTTTTTATTGTAGTAAAGTTGTAGCTGTGAGTATGGTGTACTCTCTCTGAGACTCCAGATCCTGCCAGCAAATTAACCAACCCAGAGGAGCAGTGAGAGTCAGTAAGAAGAAAGGTTAACAGGAGAACTTGCTTAAACGAGGTCATTGATACAGCGCCTTCACAGACAGGTGGTAGTCATAATCATCCCCATTTGTAGCTAAATAATTGAATAATGGCCTAATAATTAAAAACACAGAATTAACAAATGACAAATGAGAACCTGAATTGTGGTTTTTTTGTTTTGTTATTTATTTATTTAACTTTCAAATAACATTTATTGAACACCTCTCATTTTCCCAGTCATTTTTCCAATGCTTTCACAAACATGATCTCCTTTTATTCTTTTTATAAAATTTTAAATCATTTTATTGAGGGGCTCTTATGAATCTTATAACAATTCATCATTCATTAGTATTAAGCACACTTGTACATATGTTGCCATCAACATTTCCCAAACAATTTCTTTCTACTTGACCTCTTGGTATCAGCTCTTCTTTGTTTTCCATTTTCTACCCTCATGAATCCTTGATCGATTATATATTGCTGGGGTTAATTTTAAGCCCAATATTCTTTCCATTGTACCAATCAACCAAGAATTAACCAAATCTTGGCTCAACACCAAAACAGAGAGTATGTACGAATCCAGATTGTAGGCTAGCAATTTTGTACTTTGACTTCCGAGTCAGGAGCTTGCAAAATTCTTATTAGCCTTGATCTCAAGGTGTGCGGTGAGCCCAGAGAGCAGGAGGGCGTGTGGGGCAGGTAGAGGAAAGGGGATGAGCTTCTCAGAGGACTGCAGCAGGCCGAGTGCTGTCCATGGGGGCATTGGAGGCCCATGGGGAACTTCGTTTGGGAGATTGCGTGGGAGCTGATTTTAAGTGGCAAGACCGCATTGGGGAAGGCAACAGAGAAGTCATGACTCTCACCTGTTTTAAGCTAGGAAGGGGGAGAGGTTAGGCTCTACACCAGCAGTTCTCAACCTGTGAGTCGCGACCCTTTTTAGGGGGTCGACTGACCCTTTCACAGGGGTCCCCCAATTCATTAACGTAGTGATGAATTATAGTGAGGTAGCAATGAAAATTATTTTATGGTTGGTGGGTCACCACAACATGAGGAACTGTATTAAAGGGTCATGGCACTAGGAAGGTTGAGAACCACTTTGTCTAGACCCATGATTAGATATTTGGGGCATAAGGCAGGATTCTCTCTCCACTCCTTCCCTTTTATTTTATTTACTAATAGTAATAGCATCCTTTTTAAAGATAATTTTATTTAGGGCTCTTATGAGTCTTGTTACAATCCATGCATCAATTGTATGTGACATATTTGTGCATATATTGCCACCGTTTTCTTCTAGACATTTATTTCCCATTGAGCCCTTGGGACAGAAGAAGATATGGCTTGGGTAAATCCTGTCAGGTGAGCTATGTACTTCTCTATTGCATTTCAACTCCCCCCAACCCACACACCATATTTCATCAGCATGAACAAAATTCCCTTTCTCTTCTGAATTACTACCCTCTTCTCCACTGGTACCTTTCGTGGGGTGGGGTTATAAACATGTTTAATCTCTCATGTAACTAAAGATAAACCTCTCACCTCGAGCTCTCAGTTTTGTTTCTCTTTCTAGTCACGGTTCCTCATTTTGGCCTCCCACCACATCCCAAGCTGCTCTGTCACCTCTACTTGCCAGTTCCATGCCCTCCCCGCTCAGCCTCACCTTAGTCCACAACAGCTGGCTTCTGGCAATTTCTGTCCGCTGGAACCTCGATTGATGATGCCACAAACTTCTCCACAAGCTCAGGTCTGGTGCTTCTTCCCTCTTCTTCTGCAGACAGTGGCCGTGTCTGTGTCCCCTGCCGAAGCTCCACTGCGGGGACTGCAGGCGCAGTGCATGGTGGGCACTCAGTACATCACTGGTCAATGGGATTGGCCTTTCCCTCACTCTGACACTCCCTCCTTTTGGCACTTCAGGACTTGTGGTACTTCTTCCTCAGTTGGTTTTCTCAGTCTGCCCTCTGACTCTTCTTTTTCTCCCTCAATCGACTTTCTCTGGGCCATCTAATTGAAACCCCTGGCTCCAGTCTTCTACTATGAGACAATGACTTCCAAATCAACGCCTGCAGCCCAGATACTGCCTTCTTGCAGCCTGCTACAAATCTCCAGTCGAATGGCTTCATGGACCTCAGAATCAACATGTGTCTCAAAACCCACATATTCAGAAACAAAGGCTCCCATCTCCTTGCTCCACCCCTCCCGTGGGCCTCAGTTCAGTGAATGGCAGGCACTGTCCGAAACTTGGGGTTGTGTTTCATCCTTCCTTCTCTCTCATTTCTCTCATCTAACAAGTCATGAAATCCTACCAATTCTGCCTCCTTGGTGGCCCTCTCTATCCCCTCTGCTCTTTTCTAACTCCACTGTCCTCACTTCATCCCAGGACATCCCCTGGCGACTGCAGGGCCCTCTACGCGCTTCCTTTCAGGTCTGAAGCTGTTTTCCTGCCACACTGATGGGGGTTTATTAGAGAAGGTGACAAGTTACCACAAGTCAGGATCAGCAAATGGTAAGGATACAATCACTGGTCTCAGCCAGCAGCCAGTCTCTTTCTCTGGCCCTCAGTCTTTCGGCCACATGGTTACTTGGTGCGGTAGTTACATAATCTGTTGTCAATTCGAGAAACTTGTCAATCAGGTCACAGCTCGATGACCTCATTTGGAGGCACTAAGGACATAAATAGCCCACTGGAGAGGCAGGACACAGAGATACTCCCTGTGAGACACTCCTATTGAGAAGACACATGGAGCTATGCTAGAGCCCTGGAGCTGGAGGAGCCACGTGGAGACCCCTGTCAGGGCTGAGATGCTTCCACTGCCTCTGGATCCACAAGACTTTCCACCCACTGCTTGTGATCTTCATGCATTTGGCACTGTTGCTTGTGTGGCATGAGTCTCAAGAGGAATTTATAGATTGGTATCAGACATATGGGCTAATATCATAGTTGGCTGGGATGTTTTCTTAAAATGCAATTGCTCTTGTATATACAGCTCTTTATTGTACACATATGAGTGTCTATGAATTTGCTTCTCTAGTCTACCCAGACTAACACACTTAGTCTTTGCCTCTGTGGGCCAGGAACTCAGCCCACCTGTGGCTCTGTCCCACAGTTCCAGGCAAGGAGAAGTTACCCCATAGTTCCGGTGTCATTGCATCTGGTCTTGGGGGCTTCTACCACTTCAGAGATCATCGATGTGCTCCTCCAGGGTCCTGAGGTTTCTCCCTCTCCTCTCTGGAGCTTTCTTCAGTGTCTCTGCTTCATCTCCATGCCCACTCTACTGCTTCCTGGTCTGGGTAGCTCTAGCTTACCCTTCTGGATTCGCTGAAAGTCAGTGCACCCAGGAAGCTGTCCTTGACCAAGCCCTTGCAATCTCTCAGTGACAGGATATGATCAGTTGCTTCTGCTCTGTGGACCCCAACTACTTAACTCAGTTTACTCTAATTGCTTACATAATTGCCCATATGCCTAACTACCCCATTCAATGGTAAGGTCTTCTGCTTTATTTCTATCAACTAGCATAGACCCATCGTACATAGTAGATACTTACAAAAAATATATTTGTTGGGTGAAATCAATAGGGAAAAGCCTATAAACCGAAGAGCCACTGTTTTGCAGTTCATCTAAAAATAAATAACATCAGTGGTTTCGCAAATAAATCTGGTGTGTGTGCAACCTTCCTCTCTCAGTTTATGTGGTTGATAAACCTCAACTATGTGAGTGGACGCTGATTTTCCAGGCGCACATGTTCAGTGTGAACAGCAGTGTCACAACGTTTGGTGCTTATGGCAACAAGCAGTTGCAAGAAAAACAAAATTAACGGAGAAATAAAGGTAACAAAAAAAACACCCCATTTATTTGTCCAACTGTTTTCTGTTTAACTCTGCAGTCTTAGTAGTTCAGTGATTCATCTGCTAAGATCCATTGCTTTCCGGCTCTGTCTCACACACAGGCCCGCTTGTTGTCTCTTTCTGCTGGGAAATGTTCTGGAGGTGGAGTGGCCCAGAAAACAGTTTTTTTCCTCATGTTAATTACTCAAAATGTAAGAAAGACAAAATATGAGTTATGTAACCGAAAATTCCCTTTGCTCTTGGGTCTTGTTTGGCAATGAGCACATGAACTTACCCTTGGGACTGTTTACGATGATGCAGTTTTTATGAATGAGATGCTTTCTCCTTGTAACCTTATAAATCAAATAGTAATGGCCATCCTATCCTTTCGTCCAAACCTTCCTGAACAAAGAAATCAATAAAGGGTGATACTAAGAGTTAAGTGTTTGCCCATCAGCCAAAAACTTGGCTGTTCCAACCCGTTGGTGGGTGCTTAGGAAGGCAGGCCTGGCAATCTCTTTCTGAAGGGTCACTGTCTCAAGAACCTTATGAAGCATTTTTACTTCTCAGACATGGGAGCCATGAGGAGGAGCGAGACACCCCAATAAATGATGAATGAAAAAAATAAAAAGAATATTTCAAGATTGCTAAAAAAAAAAAAGAGTAGAAGGCTTTCTATGAGTAATGTTTCGTGTGAAGTGTTACTTTGGGAATGCCAAAACTACAGTGTATCTGGAAAATAATTAGCACCACTCAGCTTGATTGTCTTATATCCATATGAATGAGACCTTCTGGACCTATAAAGTGAATGATGCCTCAAACTGACATTATCTAAATAATAAATTCCCTATTTTCTCTAAAAAAGAAAAGAGGAAACCACCAAGGTGAACAGAGAATCCCAAGCATTCAGGGACCAGGTCTACATCCCCATTCCCTTTCGGGCCACGTGATGCAAACTCTCGTAAAAGACGTAGTGTATGTGAGCAAGTTGTTAGAATGAAAGTCTTGCAGACCGTAGTTCTTTCTCACTAATTATCAACCAGTGTTCCCAGACTCAGTAGGACCACATGGATTGAAATTGAACTTGAAACACCCAACTCTAAGGAGCAGTGTTTTAGAAGCTGAAAAGTTGAGGCAGTTGTTTTCCTCCAGGGTTGTAGAGTCTAGAACTACCACTGGGCAGTTGCTTTTCTTACTATGCATGTAGACAAACACATTTGAAAGAGAGTAACTTAATTTTCTCCCTGTACCTCCCTCCTTTCTTTCCTTTTATTAATTCATCCCTTTATCAGAGTAATATGAACACAACTTAAAAATTCTAAGTGCTAAATGCTAAGAGGCTTGCAGCAAAAACCTGTTTCCTCCACTGTACATGGCCTCTTGCATTTTTGACTCACCTAGCTTTCCGAGCTCGTGGCCTTCACAAGCTTTAGCTTTTTAGTCTGCCACTCAGTGCTAACATCAGAAGACTCCAGGAATCAACAGGCTGCCAAACGAGCTGTTTCAACAAACGGTTGCAACACTGGAAATGCTCACTTGTGTACGCCAACAAATTTGGATGGGAAGGCTCATCTTTGTGTGCGCCCATCCCAAAGAGAAGTTATCCAATAGAATGTGGGGTTATCAAACACTATCATTAAGATCACACTCAAGAAAAGTTTTTCTGGAGATAATTTTAAAAACAAACAAACAAACGAACCCACACTATTGTAGCAGTACATTAACAGGGACCTGCTAGAAATTCGAGCTAGATTCAGAAGAGCATGTAGAATGAGGGGTATCATTACTAATGTCACATAGACCCTGGCTGAAAGCATCCTGACTGCCACAGCCCAGGTAAAAGGCACCAGAAAATCACACCTGCTGGAGAGGCTGCGGAGATACTGGGGAGAGCAATTGGCACGACCTCAAACAGCTGTGAATAGACATTCCTGCGATCCTGCAATCCCTCTGCTGGATATCGAGCCTGAAGAATTAAGAGTCATGACATGAACAAGCCTATGCACACTCATGCTCATCCCAGCACAGTTCAGACGAGCAAGAAGCTGGGAGCAGCCTCAGTGCCCATCTGCAGAAGGGTGTTTAAAGACACGTTGATACAGACAGACAATGAAAAACTATGAAGCCACAGTAATGCCACCATGAAGCACCTTATGCTGAGTGCAGCTAGCCAATCACAAAGGAACAAATATTATACAAGACCACTGTTAAAAGGGACAAATCCACCCCCAACCCAGCCAGAAAACAAGATAAAGACGCAGAGGATGGATCCACAAGGAGGAGAAGAGAAATCCAGGTGTGAGGAGCAGGGAAGCTATAAACTTTTGGAGGGCTTGATTGGTTCAATTATTGAACATAAATTGTCGATCTAAAATGTAACCCCCTGGTAGTGTAAAAGCTTAAAAATTGATTAAAATTTTAAAAGCGAGGCCCTCACTCTCAAGAGCATTGATCCCGGGGCTCGCTGATGACGGCCTCATTTGAAGGCTGAGGATGCCCGGGGACTCTCCAGCTCACTCTCCATAGGTCTTTCTCCTCAACTGGTTTGGTTTCCGAGGGATTTCCTTTTTCTTTTGTATTGTACCTTTTTTCCTTATTAAAACTTTTTATTGATCGTTTTATTAGGTGGCTTGTACAGATATTATAACAAGCCATAAATCAATTATGTCAAGCCAACTCATACAGATGCTGCCATCATCAGTTTAAAAACATTTTCTTTCTACTTGAGCCCCTTGATATTGGCTCCTCTTTATGGCCTCCCTCCGCCACCTTACCACCTTCATGAACCCCTCATAAATTCTATATTTTAAAATTAATTTTTTCAGCTCTTATGCCATCCGGTGTATCCCTTTACCCACAGTTCTGTTTGTGGTACCTTCTCTTGGTGGTTAAATTTCATCAGATGCTTGGCCCTGCTGTCATAACTATGAAATGCTTATAAAAGATCAAAATCCTGGAATATTTTAAATTGTTTTACTTAAGAGTCTGATCTGGGAATTTCCTGAGTCATGCTATCATTGTGTAATCTAAGCACTTTCTAATGCGTCCAGGAATCATCTTGGAATAATATTGCTTGTATTCCCATCTTAGGGCAGGTTTTATAATCTTTAAAAGAAAGAAAAAATTCTATTATGAAGTCTCAATTAAATGCAGAAAAAAAGTTATCTAATGCAATGTCGTTACTTAAAAAAGAAAAAGAAACAAAATTAAAGCCCAACTTGTCATGCTACTGCAAATAAATGTGCGGATCCCTAACTCCTGGCCCAGGGTCTCTGATGACAACGTGGAACTAGCCTTGGCTCGGTAGCTCAGGGCGCCTTTACACGGAGGAGGCCAGAGCCATGGTTTGGATAGGAAGGCCAGCTAAACTGCGGATGCCTTATCACTCACATGTGAGAAATAAATGTCTACACTACTTAAAAGTGTTAATCAGTTGCTGTCAAGTCGACTCCAAGTCACCGTGTCTCCAGGTGTGTTAGAGCAAGACTACTGCACATGGGTTCAGTGGCTGATCGACAGAAGGAGATTGTTGATTGGAGACAAGCCTCAAGACCCCAGACACTATGTTTCCTGATAGCCAGGCACCATCTGATTTCCTCACCACACCCGTAGCTGCAGTGATCTCATGAGGGCAAGGACCAGGCAGGGCCATGACACCAGGGTGCATGGTGGTTTCGAACTGCTGACCTGTGGTTAGCAGCCCAGACTGATGCCCACTACACCACTCGGCTCCTTTCTGTAGGCTTGATCGTAAACATAATAACGTTTGAGTTAGAGACACAGAGCACAGCAGGGGAAGACAGACGCCATCTCAAGGTCATCTACAAACAAAGGGACCCCCAGGAACTCAGGCATGCCTATGACTGCTGACAAGGAAGGAACCGACATGACCAAGGTTCTTCTGTGGACCTCCCGTTGCTGCAATTTTGAGAAAATTGATTTCCCTTCTTTATAGCATGCTTGTGTGCTATTTGTATGACAGCAGCAATGGGTAAGTGGACACAGTGGACACCTTTTGTTTTTGGCACTAAGTTTTATTTTGAGTTTTCTTTTTAATCGTTTTGTTAGGGGCTCATACAACTCTTATCACAATCCATACATACATCAATTGTGTAAAGCACATTTGTACATTAATTGCCCTCATCATTCTGAAAACATTTGTTCTCCACCTAAGTCCCTGGCATCAGCTCCTCATTTTCCCCCTCCCTTCCTGCTCCCCCCTCCTGCATGAACCCTTGATAATTTATAAATTATTATTTTGTCATATCTTGCCCTGTCCGATGGCTCCCTTCACCTACTTTTCTGTTGTCTGTCCCCCAGGCGGTCACATGTAGATCCTTTTAATTCCTTCTCCCTTTCCAACCCACCCTCCCAGTATCGCCACTCACACCACTGGTCCTGAAGGTATCATCACCCTGGATTCCCTTTGCTTCCAGTTCCTATCTATACATCCTCTGTTCTAGCCAGATTTGTAAGGTAGAAATGGGATCATGATAGCGGGGGAGGAGGAAGCATTTAGGAACTAGAGGAAAGTTGTATGTTTCATTGTTGTTACACTATACCCTGACTGGCTCGTCTCCTCCCTGTGACCCTTCTGCAAGGGGATGTCCAGTGGTCTACAAATGGGCTTTGGGTCTCCACTCCGCACTCCCCACTTCATTCACTATAATATGAGTTTTTGTTCTGATTATGTCTGATACCTGATCCCTTTGACACCTCGTGATTGCACAGGCAGGTGTGCTTGTTTCATGTGGGCTTTGTTGCTGCTGAGCTAGATGGCCACTTGTTTACCTTCAAGCTTTTAAGATCCCAGACACTATATCTTTTCATAGTCAGGCACCATCAGCTTTCTTCACCACATTTGTTTATTCACCCGCTTTGTCTTCAGCGGTTGTGGCGGGAAGGTGAGCATCAGAGAATGCCAATTTAATAGAAGAAAGTGTTCTTGCATTGAGGGAATACTTGAGTGGAGGCACAATATCCTTCTGCTACCTTAATACTAAACCTATAAATATATGCACATAGATCTATTTCCCCATCCTCATACATAAATATATTTGCATATGTACATATCTGTATCTACACCTCTATAAATACCCTTTGCCTCCCAGATCTTTCCTCTATTTCCCTTGACCTTCCTCTTGGTTACATTATCCTTGGTCACATCCTACCAGGCCTCACAAACCCTCCTCACCACCAATTTGGATCACTTGTTGTTCCCTTGTCCCTGGGTTTGTTAACACCACTTCTTTCCCCCCCACCTCCCTATCTTCCATGGCCCCCCGGAACTGTTGGTCCCGTTGTTTACTTCTCCAGATTGTTTATTCAACCTATCTTATTTAGAAAGACCTGTAGAGATAATAAGATGCACAAAAACAAGACAGAGCAAAACCAAGCAACAATATACAACAAAACAACAAACCAATGACAAAAAAAAACCCAAAACAAAACACAGTAAGAAAGAAAAGCTTGTAGTTAGTTCAAGGACTGTTTGTTGGCCTTTAGGAGTGTTGTCCAGTCCAGTCTGTTGGGAAACCATGCCCTGGCCCCAAAGTCCACCTTCAACATTCCCTGGGGACCTCGCCGCTCTGTTCCCTTGCTGTTCTGTTACACCCCCTTAGTGTTTTGCCTCGGTGTAGAGGGTCAGATTGGGCACAATTCCCACACTGTGTCTCCAGTGTTGTCCCCTGTAAGGCTATGGAACACCCTGTTTTTAATGCCTTGTCTCAACCTTTCTTTGATAAGACTTTGTTTCTCCAGTCATGGAATTTTTTTTAGGATTCTGTCACTGAGCTTATAAATGGGCCTGGTTTTCACTGGCTGCGATAGTTTATTGTGCCAGCCTGATATGTCTGGAATCCAGGAGATCGCATAGGCCGACTCTTAGTGCTACCGTGACCTGTGATTAAAGTAAATGGTAAGTTACAGCAACCCAATCCTGACAGGACTTATAATGACCCAGACCCCTCAGGAATGAAGGTCTGGGTCACCCCGCCAGGCCAAAAACCACAGCCAGCTGAGGTGCTTGCTGAGGGCAAAGGTACTATGGAATAGGTAGCAGTAGAAGGTAGTTCTACCTATCAATTATGACCACGTGATCAATTGCAAAACGAGGCTTGTAATTGTCAATGCATTTTCTTTGCGTGTGATTATTGCATATATTTCCTTTGTTCAAGTATGATATATCAGATATAATTTGACTCAGTGTGTTTTCATTTATATGTATGATAGATGATTGATGATAAGTATAAGTGTGATTTCATTAATATCTGGAAATTATATAAGTATGTATGGGTAAAGAATTGTGTACAGGTGCCAGGTTGGCAAGGGGTGGATTGCAATAATTTATTGTGCCAGCCTGGCCGATAAACACAAGTAGGATTAACTGAAGGGCAGAGGGATAAATGGCTCGGTGAGCCTCACCTTGCTTGTTCTGTGCCTCAGTTTAAAGGGGTACACCACCTGTGGGATGCCTAGCCTGTGGACTGTGTCACTGTAAGTTGAGGTCCCTTTAAGCCCACACGATTGGAATGTTCATCTCTGGAGCTGGGGACCAACAGTTGATGACAGTTGGGGACCTGCCTTGCTGTTTGCTGCCTGGATATATATAGCCCAGCTCTCTCTAGAGAGGGGACTGGCAACTGGCAGCTCTCAAACCTTAAAGGACTGCTAGTGTCTCACTGCTATATAATTTAACTGTTAATTTCTTGTATTATCTATCTGTATATAATTTAACGTTTCATTTCTTGTATTATATATCTAGCTTTATAAATATACTTATATATAATCACTAGAAATCTGGTTTGTCTCTTTAGAGAACCCTGTCTAATACACCGACTTTCTGGGGACACGAGTCCTCCTTCCACTCTGCAAAGTCCTTTATCTTAGCTCCTGCTTCCCAGCCTCTCACATATTTTGCTTTGAAGTAACTGATGGTTGACAACTTCTATATTCATGAATTATATTTGTGTTTGTGGAAAGTTTTCTTTATTTCCTTATATTTTTGCTTTTTCTTTTCCTTTGAATAATTAATACGGGGGTAATTTTAAGACACATTGTTTCTCATTTAACAAGTTTTGTACACTTTGTTGCATGGCATTAATTGTGACCTCTTAAAGCGACAGCACCGTTTTCATTTCTTCCCCGGCTTCTCATTTCCATTAGTCCATCTTTTTTGACCCTTTTTGTCTTCTAAGTTTATGTGCGTGGGGGGTCGGGGGGGAGGCAAAGGTTGTCTTTGATCTTTCCCGTTTCATGGTTCTAAGGAACGCATGTCTCACATTTCTGGGTACTCACTTTATAGGCACGGCTGTTGTTTGGCTGAGAGGTGATCTCCAGGAGTGGGTTTAATTCCGGAGTTGGAGGGCGTCTGTCAGTCACTGTCTCCCGGTTCTCAGTCTATCAGTAAGTCACGTCTTTCTGATTTTGAATTTGTTTCTTAATTTGCCCACTCTGTCCAGGACCTTCTGTGGTGACCCTGGTCAGAACGTTTGGTAGTGGTCTCTGGGCACCATCTAATCCTTCTGGTCTTGGGATCATGGAGGTTGAGGTTGAAGTGGCCCACGAGTCTTTGGAGTAATGATTTCCAGGCAAGTTTGATTTCCTTCATTCTTATTTGCTCTGGACACATGAAGCCTATAGTTTGGATGACTGCTCATGACTTTCTAAAGTCCCCGTTTCCACTCCCAAGGAGGACAGTTGGAGGTAGACCATTGTTTTTATGGACAACACTGTGCCAATTGACCTAGCTGAACCCTGGGACTGGTGGCTGAGTCCCTCAAGATGTGGCTATTATTAAGAAATGTACATAACTTTCACCCCCGTATGCTCTATTACATACCCGAATATACTTGTAACACATGCAAATGTGCCTGTAGAAATACGCTCTGCTAAACCGATAGATGCCATTCCACACCTCTGCAGCCCACATGCTTCCCCACGCGTCCACTCATAGATTACTCTGTGCGGTTACCGGTATTGACGACGCAGTGGGACTTCCTGTGCCGGACTTTTCCTCTTGTGTGTCACCCAGTGTCTTCCTTTGCCTTGGTCATGTCATGCTGAGCACCCACCCGCCTTGCCTGAAAAAACGACTTTTTAGAGAAAAGAATGGAAGCACTTTTCCACGGGCAATTTGTAACTCTAAGTGTGTTTTGTTAAAAACTTGAGAAAATTTTTCTTAGTAAGGTTAAGAAAAAGATCTTTAATAACTGTGTTGGTAAGTATTTTCACTAAAATTGAATTTTTTCAATATAATTTTGACATCTATGGAAATAATTTTGTTAGCCTTATTTATTTATTTAAGCAAAAGGGAAGAAATTTATTGGAGCCCATACAGGAAACCCTAGCAGGGCCCAGCATACCCTACTGTGTAGGCATGCCCAGCAAAGGGTCATACCATTCACTGTACCCCCCATGTCCCTGAGGGACTCCCCTTCAGCTAAGCCCCAAAGCCCCAGGACTGGCTGGGGGTTGTTAGCCTTGTTTTAAACATTTTAATATTTTAACTTTATTTTTAGCTTTCCCATGTCATAGTAGTCTCACATTCCTAGTATAAGAAACATTTGCAGAATAAAGCTTATTAGGTTATAGTGGCTAATTTTTACAAAGGTATTTTTCTGTTTGTTGAAATTTAATAAAAATTTAAAAATACATCTGATTATCATTTACTAATACAGTAAAAAGTTGATTTGGAAATTTATTTGCTAAATATTGATAAATAATGGTAAATAAATAATATTGATAAATAATACCGGTATTACTGTATACACTTAAAATTGAAACCATTTTTGTCTTATATTACCAAGTTAGGTTAGGAATAATGTCCCTAATTATATTTTGGGATGGTAGTTCTATCTAGGAAAGACAGGAGTTTTGAGGGGCAACTCTTTTTGAAGTACTTCTTTCATTGTTATGTCACTCCTATGTTCATATGTTCAGTGTCTTGTTTAATCCATCCCAGTGTTACAATGTTACACTGGAGCTGTGTTTCGTAGTGGGAACACAGACATGAATAAACATGACTGACTTATTACAGTTAAAGCAATAAAAAGATACAAAGTATTTATAGATACTCAGTGGAAGAAAAATTATTTCTTCATTAATCAAGATATACTCTGACGGAGGCAAAATCTGAGTTCGGTTCTGTAGAATAAGAGTAGATAGTAAGATAGGGTTGGGATCGATTTATTATCAGTGGCTTTGGTATTGCTAAATTGGAGGCAATTTCTTGTGGAGAAAAGTGTCCATCAGGAGAACGATAATGCAAACCTATGGTATGTGAATTATCATGCTTTGAGAAACACCAACATTAGTATGAAAGCCTACTACTTGACTTACCTAAAATAATTTTGGTAAAAATGACATTATGTTGAAGCAAATATTCCCTGATACTGTTCTTCTTCTTCTTGATCTTTTAAAAGAATATCCAACTCATTTTCAATCAGTTATTTCCACAGGACTGTTAAGCTTTGAGGTTTATCTTAATAACCCAAAGTTCCAATAATAGGGCATATTTGTTGCAGAAATTTAAAATATAGACGTACAAGAGGATGTTATAAAGAATATCCATAACGCCACCTACCCAGAGAAAATCAAAGTTAATATAGTATATCTTTTTATACTGTTAACCAAGCATATTTACAAATACATGCCTTCCTCTCAGTTATCAACTATCTTGTTCCCTTACCGTCACATTTATAAAAAATGTTTAAAAACCATTGCCTGACTCTCATATTAACAACATACGTCTGGCAGTAGTGAATGCTGAGGCGTGAGGGAGAATAAGGCTGGTTGTTATGGTTGAAATTGTGTGTCAACGTAGCTGGGCTATAATTCCTCGTGGCTTAGCAGTTAGGTAATGATGTAGTTATCTTCCAGTTTGTGATCTGTTGTGGTTCTCCTCTATTTTCATGTAATGCCAATTTTCACACAATGACCTGGTCTTTGGAAGCTAACCATGCTGGTGAGTGAGGAAAGGGTGCATTCTTCTGTACAAAAAATGTGGTCTTAGTGTTTATTTTGTTTTACACTTGTAGCAGCCTTTACCCATCATTTTAAATATGTAATATTTAGAGACTAGCCCCCAGTTATTCAACATTGATAGCTATAACTTTTCACTTTAAAAAAGGCCTGAAAATAAATTAGAAATGAAGAAAACAACTAAGAAATAGGAACTCTTAAATACCGAAAACAGGCTAAAATGCTTCAAACTGTAACAAAAGGTCCTTCTGTGGTCCAACGAATAATCGAACAAGTGAGCAAAGCCACAAACTCTGTGGATCATAACAATCTATGGATGCCTTGAGAAGAATGGGGAGTCCAGAGCACTTCCTTGCGCTCTGGCAGAAGGTGGCCATGGACCAAGAGGCAGTTGTGGGAAACAGAACAAGGGAAGAGAGCAAGGTTTAAAACCGGGAAAGGTGTGCCACAGGGCTGTATCCTGTCTCCATCCTTATTCAGTCTGCGTGCTGCGCACGTCATCAGAGAAGCTGGAAGGTATGAAGGAGACTGCGGCATCAGGATTGGAGGAAGGCTTTGCTGTAACAGCCTGCGGTGTGCAGATGACAGACCGTGCCTGTTGAAAGCGAGCGGGACTTGACGCACTTGCTGACGAAGCTCAGGGGAGGACTGCAGCCTTCCACGTGGATTACAACTCCATGTAGAGAAAACCCCAATCCTGCCAACTGGGCCCGCAGCCGCTTCATGATCAATGGAGGAAAGGTTGGACTTGCAAAGGATCTTGTCTTGCTTGGATCCACAGTCAATGCTCGTGGCAGTAGCAGGCAAGGGATCAAAGGATGGATTGCATTAGGAAAAGCTGTGACAGGAACCTCTCTAAAGTATTGAAAAGCAAGGATATTTCTTTGGGGCCTATGGTGCACCCGGCCCAAGCCACGCTGTTTTCAGTAGTTTTCTATGCGTGTGCAATTTGGGCACCGAATAAGGAAGACAGAGAAGAATTGAGGAAGTTGATTGTGGTGTGGAGGAATATTGAAATGTTGGGAGAAGCATGGCCTACTCAAAGGAGAAGCAAACATCTCCTGGAAGAACCATGGCCAGGGTGCCCCTATGGGCAAGGATGAGGAGACTGAGTCTCACAGATGGTGAGCTCTCGAGTGGGTCAGACCTTGGTGCTTGGCTTCCTAAGATGGCAGAATTCCCGGGGAAGCCCGTTTTGTCATCCAAGTGGGTTTTTAGGAAACACAGGACAATTTCAAGTGGTACATCTCAAAGGGTACCCACTATCCCGGGAAGTATGCCACGGCGCACAGAAGCGGAGCGGAAGGTCACAACTGGGCATGAACAACCATGTGGGAAAGAGTACCCTACGTGCTGAATGGGGCCAGAGAGGCTGTGGGCCCTGAGTCTGGAGCATGCCGGAGCGGGTGCATGTGGGTCCCAGCCATCTCTGATAGGGCTCTGAGGGGCCTGCCCAGGCGGGCCTGTGTGCACCTCCAACCTCAGACCTGCCTCTGACCAGAAGCAGGGCAGAAGAGAGCGACCTTCCCACAGCCAGGGTATTTCAAACACCTGGCTGGGGAGGCCTGGTTAATGGGATTGGTTGACCCCATTGGCTGGGTGATGTCATGAGCCTGGGCCAACTTTGGACTGCCCAGGTGTATCTCCCACCTGGCCTGGGGGCTTGATTAGGAATATGCTCAATTAGGGGTCTTCAGAGGTCGTCTGACTTCCTTCCAACCTCCTCTATGGGGCCTTTGCAGGCAAGGGAGGGGCAGCCCCCGCTTGTTCCTGAATCTAGCAACCTAGCAGTACTTGGGCCATTGTCAGGAAAGACAGGTCCCTGGAGAAGGACATCATGCTTGGCAGAGCAGAGGGTATTGAAAGAGGAGCAGCCCACACCATGATTGTAATATCATGACCTTCTTCATCTCTCATAACGGCCTTCACCCTGCCATCTGTCTTGTCAGAAATTAATCCTACCACCCATGCTTTCTGACTACTATCCTGAGTCAGGGGACCTACCCCTCCCCCTCCACCAGCGCACCAGGGGGTGGGGAGGGGAGGAGAACCCTGGCATCCCATCAGGGCGGCCAAAACTCCACACTGTGTTTTTGTTTTTCAGTCCCTGGCCCTGGCTTCCTCCCTCTGAATCACCAGGCTGTATGTGGTAGGTTTTTATTCCCCTGGAGAGGTTTACAACTCAGGGTTTTGAATCTTCTCAGTTTTTCCCCAAAGGTTTTTGTTGTGCATGTGACAGAACCTCTGGGCTATGTAGCTATGTTTTTCAGCTTCAGCCTGATGTTCGCTTGTTTATTTATTTGGTTTTATGTTTTGCAATTTCATTGTTAAGAATTTTGCTGACACAGTTTGTTCTATGTTTGCAATGGTTTGAGATTTTTCTCTTTCTGTATTCAAGAGAAACATGCACTTGGGTCGACACGGCACATGTCATAAGAAATCCAGTTCCCTCAGAGAGGAAGCTGAAATGAATTGATTGTTGTTCCCATGGAAGGCCTGGTGGCACAATGGTTAATTGCTTGGCTCCCAACAGAAAGGTTGGTCATTCAAAACTAACAGCTTTTCTGAAGGAGAAAGATGGGGCAGTCTGCTTCCTTGAAGATTTCCAACCCTGGAAGCCCGGTAGGGCGGTTCCCCTCTGTCCTATAGGCTGGGTCCAAGTCAGAGGTTTGCTTTTGGCTGTTTCTAGTACATTCTGTCTTGCATGGCAACAGTGCGCAGAGGTTAGGGTGTTCTACTCATTTTGCCTAGGGTGGAGCTGAGTCATATAGGTCCGACCAAAAGAGTGAACTCAATTCTTTTCAACTCCCCAATATTTGCTTTTCCAAACACAATTGGATATTTCAGCTGAACTTTGAGGATTTTTCACATAATTCTTATTTACAGATGAAGATGAATTCTCTAAAATCATTCTTACCACCGCACTCTGAAATGCTCCTTTAACTTACTGAAGAACACGAGGACACCTGATGTGTTTCTAGGAGCCATGGAGCTGGCTCTGATCCATTGCAACCCTGTGCCCACCAGGATGGAGCACTGCCAGCCTATGCCATCCTCACAACTGTTGCTGTGCTTGAGCCCGATGTTGCAGCCACTGCGTCAACCTGTCTCCGTGAGGGTCTTCTTTGATCCTGCCCCTCCCCTTTACCAAGCATGATGTCCTTCTCCAGGGACTGGTCTCTCCTGACAACACATCCAAAGTATGTGAGACAAAGTCTCGTCATCCTTGCTTCTAAGGAGCACTCTGACCATGCTTCTCCCAAGACAGATCGGTTTGTCCTTTTAGCAGTCTGTGGTGATTCTACATTATACTATTTTTAATAAAAATATGTCTTGAGTACCTTTGCGGCTCGGTGTGCGGAGAGCGGAGTAATGTGCCAAACTGTATTCTTCACATCGAAGATGCACATGTAAGAATATACATGGATTTCTAATGTGCACTGAGTACTTGGTAGTTTGTCAGATGTGATCCTTTGCAGCAGGGAGCGCGTGTGCAGCTCTGGGATCAGTGCTGGGCAGCTACCCGCAGGGATGTTGGTCAGTCAAGACCCCCAGGCGGACCTCAAGAGGAGAGAGGAGGCCGCCTGCTCACTTTAGCCTTGAGAAGGGCTGACCCCCAGGCGGCAGGTAGCGGTGAGATGAGCAACACCTGTCAAGCACAATTGACGGGGGCGAGAAGAGACTGTCATTTTTCACAGATTGCTTCTGAGTAAAACTGGTTAGTTTTCTCCATCCAGACTGACGTTTAAAAACATCTAGGAAAGGAATTTTTGAAGCATTCCAGCAATGCTGACTGTCTTCCTCCTCTCTCTCTGGCAAGTGGGGACTCGTGTTTCCGCTCTCAGGTGCGTTCTCCCTGTGCAGGTTCCCAGGAGTTTGCTAAGCTGACTGTCCTGCGAGTGAACCCCCCCCTTTGGCAGCACTGCTTCTTTGCTGGACATTTTCAAAATAGCCGTTTTAAGAGCTTTCACTTAAAAATGTTTCTCTAGCTAGGCCCATGTTTCTCAACTGGGGGGAGATTTTGCTCTCTAAGGAACATGTACCATATATACTCATGTATAAGCCGAGTTTTCCAACACATTTTTAAAACATTTTATTAGGGGCTCATATAACTCTTATCACAGTCCATGCATATACATACATCAATTGTATAAAGCACATCTGTACATTCTTTGCCCTAATCATTTTCTTTTTTTACATTTTATTAGGGGCTCATACAACTCTTATCACAATCCACACATATACATACATCAATTGTATAAAGCACATCCATACATTCTTTGCCCTAATCACTCTCAAAGCATTTGCTCTCTCTCCACTTAAGCCCTCTGCATCAGGTCCTCTTTTTTTCCCCCTCCCTCCCCACTCCCCCCTCCCTCATGAGCCCTTGATAATTCACAGATTGTTATTTTGTCATATCTTGCCCTATCCGGAGTCTCCCTTCCCCCCTTCTCTGTCGTCCATCTCCCAGGGAGGAGGTCACATGTTTCCAGCACATTTTTAATGCAATTTTTGTGGGAAAATTAAGTGCCTCGGCTGATATTCGAGTATATGCGGTAGTTAGGTTGGCAAACATATTTGACCGTCACAACCAGGGGACAGCTGTTATGAGCATCCAGTGAGTAGGGCAGGGATGCTGCTTAAAACCCTGTGATGTATGGGACCACCTCTCCCCAGGAGAGAATGCTCCAACCCACCTGCAGGGTGCTGAGGATGGGAGCCCCATGGAGACTATTAACAAGGTTGTCCCTCACAGAACTGTGGGAGCCCTAGTTGTGTAGGGGTTAAGTGCTGGGCTGCTAACCAAGGTCAGTGGTTTGGAATCACCAGTGGCTCAGTTGGGGGGTGGGGTGGGGGAGACAAAGCTTGCCACTTCTCTAAGGAGTCAGCATCTCAGAAACCCACAGGGCAGTTGTACCCTGTCTTGTAGGTTCGCTGTGAGTCGGCATTGATTTGAGAGCAGTGAATTTGAGTTTTTAATGGAATCATAATAATTAAAAGGACAATCTGAGAAAAAGTCGTTCTATTACTGTGCTTCTCATTCACGTCTATTCTCCCCCTTCAGGGGAAGAATACTATTTCCAGCATCCCGTATGTCACTCATAGATTCCTATTTACATACCCTCCGTCCCCTTTTTCTCTAGAGCCTCAAAGTGGCTGGGGTTTGCGGTTTGGTTGCTTCTGACCCTTGCAATGCATTAAGACCGAGAACTGGCCTTGACGCAATACTGCTTCCTTGAGGACAGGGTCGGACGTTCCCTGTGTTTCCAAGACTAACTTTTTACGGGAGTAGAAAACCCCACCTTTCTCCTGGAACTGCCTCTTAGGGGCTGTCATATTTATGGGAACAGCCTGTCAGGGGCTTGCTCTTGCCCAGCCCTGGGGGACTGTGGTTGTTATCATAACCACATTCCACCAGAACACCTTTCTCCAAACTTACAGGCAGCTTCTGGGTTACAGTGAGACCTGTGCCTAACTGTGCCTCTGAGGTGAATTTGTAGGTCAGTCAACTAAGTGCACTTGAATTTGAAGGTCAGTTGGAACAGGTGCACACAGTTATCACTTAGCTTGACCTTTCGTGGAAGAAATGGGTGCAAAGCCCTTCTGTGGTTTAAAAACTGCTCACACAGGAAAGGATGAAGAGTTTGCTGTCAGGAGGGCTTGATCCAATCATTTCAGAGGGAGGGCAGATTGATTTAACACGTAAGGATAAGTCAGAGTTGTTTATAAGTGGGTCATTTGCCACCTGGGGATTTGCTAGGCACCTGTTTAAGTCATACTACTTTTTAAGATATGGAAAGAAAATACCGTAGCCCCTTTTTGTTTTAGCAGATGTTCACTTTGGCACTAAAAACAAGGTTTTCACTTGAGCATTCTTTGTCCGTCTTAGCTATTGCTTTTTTTTTTTAACTGTTTACCCGAGGGACTTCATCAATCTGTTAATAAAGAAAAGTGATTGCATGCATAAATCTATCATAACGGCTTTCCTTATAATTCAAATTTTGCTTCATGCTATTGACTGAAAAATGCATTCTTTTTTAGCAAAGTCTTTGACAATATTAAGGGGGTTCGCACCACGAACCTGTGCCGGAGCAGTGATTCAATATATGTGCTGGAAACTCTCAATTTGAGAGTTGGATAACTAGATCAACTTTTCATCCCCTCCGAATGACCATCCAGTTCTAATCATTGCTCTGGCAAGAAAACAGGTAGATCTTTGAGGTCTGGGGCTTGTCTGCTCTCTTGGCGAATGGTGGTTTGTTTTATTTTCTCTTTGTGCTTAAAATTCCAACTGAGATGCAAAAGGAGGTAATAGGTGAGTGGATGCTTCATTCTGGAGTTTTTGAAAAAGGAAAGGAAAAAAACCCACAAACAAATGATGATTTGTGTACACTCTTTAGCCACTGGTTTTTTTTGTTTTGGTTTTTGCCATTGAGTTGGCCCCTACTTGTGGTGACCCCTCATGAATGTATCTCAAACTCCCCAGACAGATGGCCTCACGAGGGTCTCAAACTCCCCCAGACAGATGGCAGACCTACTTCTGAACAACTCTCCATTGGAAACCAGATGGAGCACACTTCCGATCTGACACATGCACAAAGTTGGTGAGAGTTGGAATCCACTCAGTAGCAACTATATTTGTAAAACTTCTGAGAGAATGCTGCCAGCACAGTTCCTACAATGCCCTTGTCCTTTCACCCGCGGCTAGCTCTTCCTTGAGGTAGCTGGGCTGGAAAGTCTTCGCTCCTCGGGCTTTATTTGCTTCTGGTATGCTGGATCCCCTGGCTGTTGGACCTCCATATTTACAAAACAAGAGTTTTGTGTCTTCTGCTTGGTTTGATGATGGATTGTGACCACCTCTCCTCGTTAATGGCCACAGTGCGCTGCTGGCCTCTTCCATCTGTAGCTTGTCTTGGCTTTGCTCCTTGGCAGCTCCTCAGGGAGCACCTCTGCAGAGCATTCCTCCTGCTGAGGAAGATGCCAGACTTCATGGAGATGAAGATTCAGCTAAACTGTGTAGGAAACTATGATAGAAAAAAGATCAATCTGGGATCTTGTATCCGGCCACTCTACCATATTCCTTTATTGCTTGCAGCACTCTTATTGTGGAGCTTTGAAGGTTTTCAATATATAGAATGATATCATCTGCAAAAAAAAATATCAATCTGAAAATGATCTACTCATTGAAGTGAAGATGGGAGACTTCATGGGAGTTTTACAATCATCCAGGATCACAGGATAAAGATCTGTGGTGGTGGCAATTAAGGGTGAGGGGGAGAGTGAGAGTGAGAGTGAGAGCAAGAGAAAGCAAGAGAGCAAGTGAGAGAGAGAGAGAGAGAAAGAGAGAGAGAGAGAGAGAGAGAGAGAGAGAGAGAGAGAGAGAGAGAGAGAGAGAGAGAGAGAGAGAGAGAGAGAGGAGATTGGTATTAGAAACGCTACTAAGGAAAGGCTAGCCGGAATGACAGGGCCGAGGGGGACTAGGAGGAGTCTGGATTTTCAGAAATGTTGTAAAAGGGTTTTGCTTGGAAGAGAGAAGTGAAGACTTAGGGGACACCCACGAGGTCTTTGAGGACTAGGAGGAGTCTGGATTTTCAGAAATGTTGTAAAAGGGTTTTGCTTGGAAGAGAGAAGTGAAGACTTAGGGGACACCCACGAGGTCTTTGAGGCCTCCTCACAAAGCTCCCAGCTGCCTTGATTGCACAAGACTGAGCGAGTTCTTGGGGTTTTCATTTTAAAATCAAGACAGTCCATGCAAACAAGGGCAAGTGGCCACCCTGTCCCCAACCGACGCCGGCATCATGTGGCATGTAGATGTAGAAGAGCTTGGGGGGCTTGTTTGACATTGAAAGTCAACTTTTCCTGGCAGACAGGCATTTCAAATGGTTATTGAGATTTTAACAAAAGAGGTTAATGAATAAAGAACTTAACTGGGAGCAATTGCCACGTGTGTCATTCACCTTCATGCTTTCATTTGGATGGGAATCGAGTTTAAAAAGTCAAGGGCTTCAATTAGCTATAATTTCGATCTGGTTTTATCCTCCCTGTTCAAGATGAACACATCTTGCTCTTCCCTTTGTGGTTGTGTTCTAGGTAGTGGACGACCTTGTGCTTCTTGAACTGAGTCACAGGGCAAGAAGAAGACAAGCATAAAGAAGCTAGGAGGAAGCTAACAAGAGCAAGCAGAGTGATCGCTGATTGTTGAAATCTCACTCAGCAACACTCGGAGGACAAGTGCCTAGTTTGGGGGTCTGCTCGACTGGTGACTCTGGAGGGTACCAGCGAAGAGCTGGAATCGAGTCCCCAGGGGCCTTTGAGCAAGCAGAGCCCCGGCAACATGCTCGGGTGCATAGGCATTCACATCTGAGGGAGAACCTTGGAATACCATTCAGAATGGGTATCCTTTTAATGAGGATGTTAAAACAAACATGCTTATTTCAGTTTCCAGCCCAAAAGTTTTTGGAAAATGACTGCTGATAGTTTACTAGTATGGGATAAATCACACACACACACACACACACACACACACACACACACACACACACTTTCTCTCTATATACACACAAATAGACATGAATTCATATATGTATATAAATAATGTGACCTCAAAAAGTTTATGGAAAAATGGAATGAAAAGAAGACGACCCCTCCCCCACACACAGTTTTTGAACTATGTATTTATGAATGTATCCAAAAAGCATAGTGGTTTGAGACAACTTTGTGGGGGAACAAATAATCCTATGCACTTCTTATTGCTTTGATCCCTAATATAGTAATGCAGTGGTTCCCCACCTGTGGGTCATGACCCCTTTGGTCGAATGACCCTTTCATAGGGGTTGCCCGATTCATAACAGTAGAAAAATTACAGTTATGAACGAGCAGTGGAAATAGTT
Source organism: Tenrec ecaudatus (assembly GCF_050624435.1). Lineage (NCBI taxonomy): Eukaryota > Metazoa > Chordata > Mammalia > Afrosoricida > Tenrecidae > Tenrec > Tenrec ecaudatus. The sequence continues at coordinate 2,093,704 of NC_134546.1, forward strand.
TTATGGTTGGGGGTCACCACAACATGAGGGTCGCAGCATGAGGAAGGTTGAGAAGTGCTGTAGTAACTGAGGGGCTGAGAATGACCTCGGATAATCAGGTGAAGGTCAACTCTATCTAACATACCTTGTTTGAAACACAGAACTGAGGATTAATCAGCATTTAGAGTTTCCCCATACGCTAACATTTAACAAGTCTTTAGCTCTCTGAAAACGTAGACCTTGTGGGATATTTTATTCTATAAGCTCTCAAAGGGGGTGGGGGAGGTACTATGGCCTGCTCAAAACTAGCAAAACGAAGAAATCGAATTATGACCCAGGGTGCAAAGTTAGCATAGCAGGGACCTTCCATTTCTGAGAACAGTCTTGCAACCTCCCTAACTGGCTGGGTCTCCACCAATGTCACCACCTGCAGGACAAAGCAGGGTCTGTTGCCCTGGCTGCAGGCAGGGAGCCTGGCAGCGAGCTTCACGGCCGGCTGCCCCAGGGGATGCAGACGTTAAAGCACAAACGAGAGCCAGCCTCCGAGTGGCTTACTGGAAACGCACAGGCAGAGCCCAGTAGAGGAATACCCCACTGGGTGACAGGTGCTTGCTCTGGAGCTAAGTAGCTTGGGATTGCATCCAACATCAGAAGTCAGAATGTGGCTCCGAGTGAAGAAAACGGTTGCTTTTCCTCTGAGGCGCTAGCCTGGCACTTCAGAACGCAGTAGACAGCAGCCCAGGACACTCAGCCAATCAGAAGAAATCACAGAACAGCAAGAAAAGTCCACGGCTGATTGCGAAGGGGCTCCAGACACATAATCTGGGCCAGATGTGTGATAAGAGGCAGCTTTGCCTAGGTGGGTGACAGCCTCTTTGTAATAAGATATTGGCTCTGTTGTCTTTTTTTTTTTTCAAAAAGAAATGAATAATACAGAATCCGGTGGAACTGTAAATAATACGTTCCCACCACTTTTGAAACATGATTCCTACCTAGCATTGATCGCCTATGATTTTCTTTCAAATCTCTTCTCTTGTTTTCTAAGCTGGGAGATTTGTGGGAAAGTCATACATAAAAGCAGGGAGCCAAGACATTTTTCTTTTGTTGTACTTGTGAACCTTTCCAAAAAGGGTAGAACTTATAATAATTCCCCCCTCCCCCGATGGCATCCCTATCTGAATACAAGCCTTTGACGGAACCTGTCTGCATATTACAAGATCTTACTTCTAACAGGTCTGTGCTAGATTCAAATGTTTTTCATGCTTAATTAGCTGTGTAAACCAACATGGAATTTAGGGAATGTTCTATGTCACCGGGAGTCAAGGCTTATTACTTCTACTTAGTAAGTAGGGTTGCCCCCAACTTAGAAGTGGCTCCACTCTTTTAGGAGTCCCTGGATTGTGCAAATGTACAAGCTCACTGCTAACTGAAAGCTGGGGGATTTGAGTCCACCCAGAGACCCCTTGGGAGAAAGGGCCAGCGGCCTACTTCCAAAGAACCCCAGCCGTTGGAAATCTCACGGAGCCCTTGGAATCTACTCTGTCACGTGTGGTGTCACTGCAAGTTGACACCTGCCAAAAAGACAAAGCAAACCAACCCAAAGCCCCTCTCTCACACGGTGAGTTCGCGGTTGACTCTTGGATTCTGTTTCTGCGTCTGGATTCAGAAGTCTTCCAAGCCAGCAGCCAGCCCAGCCAGTCTCAGAGGGCACGGTCCTGCCCGCAAAGGGCAGGGACACCCTTCAGCCAGAGCACCCGGCCCTTCAGGCCCTGCCCTGCCAACACCCAACTGTTATGTAACTTTCCAGTGCCTAGATGCTCTGCCAAACCTGGGGATTCTGTGAATTTCTCATTAATCCACAGTGGCATGAAACACAAGGCAGGCGGAGGCTGGGCCAAACCGGCGGTTCAGAAAGAAATGGACCAATTGGACGTGAGTCCCATCTTCAGAGAGCTCACCTGAGCTCCCCCCTTCAGGGATCCACAGAGAAGCCGGGGCCAGGCTGCAGGTCACCCATAGGCAGCTTCAGCTCCTCTATTTGGGGTTTGCCAGATTCGCCACTGGGGGTTTCTAATGGTGTGTTTTATTCAATGTTTTCATTGTACTTGGGCCCAGCGGCTGTGTCAACAGACCTGCATATATTTAGAAGTCTCTGAATAAATAAATGTAAAACAAGGGCAAACGGGCCCTGATGAGAGTAGTTGTTGCTAAAAAGACAGACGCAGGCTCCCTATTCTGCTGCTGCTTGAAACCGAGCCTGGCCAGGGTCACAGGCTGTCACCAAGCACTGCCTGTGGGTGTCAGAGGATGGCACCAGGATCTAGCCCAGGGTCCATCCTTAGAAGTTCGTGCCCTGGGTCTTGGGTAGCTGGGGAAACTGTAGCACTTACTGGATCCATTTTGAGTTTTAAAAAACATTTAATAAAGACAGAGTAGGGATGTCGGTTTGATAGCAGTACCAAGTTTCAGAAGCAATGTCTCGTGGATCCATGTAGATCTCTTCCTACTGCCCGAGAAGGAAGGGGGTTGGAATGTGCTTGCCCCTTGTCTCTTACTGTTCTCTCCTGAAAGTTCTTCTTTAAAGGGAGCTTATCTCTCATCCCCATCCAGTGTTAGTCAGGAGCACTTTTAGAAGGAGTGCCTGGTGGTGAAAATGGTACAATGTTGGACTATTAGCATCAAAGTTGGCAATTCCAGCCAACTCAGAGTCAGTGACTTGACAGCCACTTTTGGAGACGGCACAGCTTGGAAAATCCCACAGAGCAGCGGCAGCCATGGAGTTGCGGGGATTTGGAATTGATGGCTTGACAACTAAGCACTGCAGCACTTTCAGAGAGTGGCTCACATCGACATAGGAAATACTTTTTTTGAGGCAGGAACTAAGGTGTGAGAATGAGGTATATTTATAAGTGGTAGGGACTGTGTTGGAAAGCCACACCTTGCTTTGGAGCATGTATTCAGTTTGCAGTAAGAGGGAGAGACTTCCGTTCCTCTGGGCCAGGGTCCATTCGGAGTGAAGGGCCCCCAGTGTGGGAGTCTCTGGGCCCGAGGGGCAGCTGTGGAAGTGCGTCAGCCTGCAGGCCAAGGTGCTAGCAAATGCGAGGCTACGGTAACCAGGCCTGGCCCTGGACAGGAGGGAGAGGCCCTGAAGTCTGTCTGGTGATCTGCCATTACTTTTAGTTTATCTTACATCCCAGTGGCTCCGCCATTCTTCCTCTTGGTCCGTCTCCTGGGCTTCCAGATTCTTCAAGGCACCCGGGGTTAGTGGTTCTTGATCCTGGTGTCAAGGAGCACTGAGATGGAAATGCACCGCCCCTGTCCCCCCCCCCCCTCAAAACAGTGGAGAGCCTCCGGTGGCTCTACAGTGCAGTCCAATGAAGAACAAGCCATGCGGACCCCACCATGACCACACCTCCCGATTGGCTGACTTGCTGTCCGTCGTTAAGTTGTTCCATGCCGTCAAGTCTGGACTCATTGGACCCAATGTGACAAAGTAGAAACAGAAACGCAGTAGTAAAGGAGGGTTTCTTAGGCTGTAGTCTAGTGGCTCTCAACCTTCCTAATGCCGTGACCCTTTGCTACAGTTCCTCATGTGGTGGTGACCCCCAACCATAAAATTATTTTCATTGCTACATCATAACTGTCATTTGGCTACTGTGATGAATTGTCATGTAAATATCTGATATGCAGGATGTATTTTCATTGTTATAAATTGAACATAATCAAAGCATAGTGATTAATCACAAACAATATGTAATTCTATATTGTGAACTATTATTTCTAATGACAAATAAAAGACATTTTGTCTTGAAGCATGGGTAGCAGTCTTCACGCAGGGTAGGTGGCCGTATCTGCATGTGGAGATGGATAGAGGAGAGGTATCTTGGTTCCTAAGACCAAAGATGTGTTTTCTGATGGTCTTAGGTGACCCCTGTTAAAGGGTCGTTCCATCCCCAAAGGGGTCACAACCCACAGGTCGAGAACCGCTGCTGTAGACTCTATGCAAGCAGATCCACCTGCCAGATCTCCTGAGGAGCTGGGGCCGTGTGTGTGTGTGTGTGTGTGTGCGCGCGCGAGCGCGACACGCTGACTTTTGCTTCTTCCTCAGGCACATACCTGTCAAACTTACCTTAGGTCCTTCATTCCAAGATGCCACCCATTTTAAGATATCCTCTAGACTTAATGACAACTTTTGACATAAGAAAATAGATCGCTACACAGAAGAACCCTACTTAATTGTGCGCCAGAAATATTATAAAGTGAAAATCATGGAAGTCTTAGAATAGATTTGATGCCAGGTTGGCTGAAAGCCAGACTTTATCTGTTAAATTCTTTGAGGGCTGTTTGTGTGGTAAAAGAGGATGACTTCCAAGCACACGTGTTGTAAGTATTTTATTAATCGACTTATTTTTAAGAGTAGATTTAGGTTTACAGAAAAATGGTGCAGAAAGGGCTGAGTTCCCATCTACCACATTCTTCTTGCTCATTCTTTCAGGCAAACATCCTGCATCCATTTGTTCTAATTGACGAACAAAAATGGAGAGACTGTTATTAAGCAGGGTTCACAGTAGATAAGGAGGGCCACTCTCATTCTGACAATGCGTGACGTCACGTGCCCATTGGCGGATCAAACAGCAGCGTTGCACCGCCCTCAACGAAACACAGCCAGACACGGCTCAGAAGGGAGGAGGCGAGACTCGGTCGCCGATACGCTGGACGTGTCATCAGGAGGGAATGACGTCATGCTTGGTCAGCAGGAAAGGGGAGAACCTGTGAGGACAGGTCCTGAAACGGTGACTCCCACGAGAGGCTGGAGGAATGGCACAGACGGTCCACGACAGGGTTCATTCTGAGCGGATGTCATGCATGGCACACACCAACAACAGCAACAGCTGCCCTCTGCCCCACCCACACAGCCTCTCTTCCTGCATGAGCTCCTGGTAAATTTCTCCCCACTGACCCCACAAGAAACAACACCAGAAACATTTTACTGGGAGGTAATACAGATATGTCATTCCATAGTGCAATCACAGTATTGTACAATTGCTACCACAATCATTTCCAAAACATTCTCTTCCTTCTTGAACTCCTTGATATCAGTTCCCCTTAACTGCTCCTTTCGCCCCCTCCAGCCACTGTACCCCTTCGGAACCGTTCTTTAATGACACATTAAAAAAAGCCTGGGCTACGGATGGGTTAGGAGCCCCTGGTGCACGCGCGTATGTGTGTGTGTGTGTGTGTGTGCGGTTTTATGAGCACAATTTTAAGTGCTAGACTAGTAATTGAATGGTTTTTGATACAAACACGGCCAGGAGACCTGGAGGTAAGGCCTGGTGATTTATTTCCAAAGGGTCATAGCCGCGACAACTCAGTGGGGTGTGCTGTGGCCTGTAGGGGTGGCCATGAGTAGGGACGAGTGGACAGCCGCTCACAGCAGTAACAGCAGCAGTAACACAGCCGGAATGGGTTTCTCTGCCTAAGGACCGCGGGCGCACCAGCTTGTGGAGATCTTTGTCGTGTGAGCTCTCCCGTGCCTTGTAAAGTGTTCAGCACCAGTCCTGACCCCGACTCATTAGATAATAGTAGCACTTTCATCCCACGTGACAAAACATTTTCTTCAAATGTCCCCTGGGCAGGAGGGAAAAGCAACCTCTGGCTGAAAGCCACCAGGCTAGTGGAGTCAGTCTTTCATGGCGGTGGCTGTGTCAGTTCATGCTTGGTTGCAGAGACAGACTCCCTGCGAGCCAGCCAGCAGCGGCTGAACATCTCACTGGTCTATAGAAGGAGCTTTCAGACTGAACCAACAGACTCTAGGCTGGTGAGCAGCCGGAACAAATCCCAGAGCGATACCACTACATCAGAGACTGCCGCTCTTGCCTTGATCTTGAGGTTGCCTGTCAAATGGAGGCGCTAGTGTCGTAAAACCTCCCCCTCAACCAAACTTACTGCCACCAAGTCAGTTCTAGCTCATGCAGACACTATATAGGTTTTCCAAAGCTGTAAATCTGTATAGTGAGCAGAGAGTCTTGTCTTTTTCCCTAGGACCCACTGGTGGGTTTGAACTGATGATCTTAGGGTTCTCAACAGTGCTATCCACTTCTGCTGAATAGCCCCCTTGCACCAGCAGAACAATACCTCCATCACTCTCTCTTCCCATTTCTCTCAGGTCTGAATCTTTTCCTACCTCTTCACACTCCCTGTCCAAAACTCTGGTTTTCTATTTCCTGGAGAATATGGAAGTTTGACTGGGCTTTGCCAGTGTACGAGCCCTGTGGAATGTCTTTGTTGATAACATGAGAACTCACCTCTCCGTACCTGTGTCTCTAGTCCCCTGAAGTCACTGTGAAGACAGGCACCTTGGAGGGGGTGGAGCAGGAACTTGTGTCTGAGTTGCTTCCTCTGTCCTGGAGCACCAGCTCACTTGGAACAATCACATTCCCTGATTTGACATGAACTAGTCTGTGGATTTCAGTCCATGCAGGTGCGAATCAAACAATGCTTTCTGTCTTTGAGTACAGGCTATAAATTATATATGTAATTTAGTTTGTTGCACAAATCTCCCAATACTTACTTTGGTTTAAGCCATAGGTTCTCAACTTTATTTGGCCCAAGGCCCCCTTTTCAGAGCAAAAGTAGTCAGCATCCCTTGGTGATTAAACATAATCCAGGATGAAGTGCAGGCATCAGATTTTGCAGCCCCACCCCCACCCCCGCCTTGCGCCCCAGGGGCAGTGTCTCCCACTGTGGGAAGCACTGGTTCAACCTATGGGGACTTTGACCCTAAAGGAAAGGTCAGTGAGCATCCTGGGAGATGTGAACACATCCTCAGAAATGCCCGATTTCTCAACAGGGTGCCAGGCCAAATGTAAAACACCAGTTAAACCGGATTTCAAATAAACACTAACTAATTTGACCATAAATGAGATTTTTGTAGAAGTATGTCCCAAATGTTATTTGGGACACACTTGTATTAAAAAGTGATTTGCCACTTATCCAAATAGACTGAGCTTCCTGTCTTTGCGTGTGTGAAACTGGGTGTGAAGTAGTAGCTGAGTTATGTTCTTGAGGTGACCTTCGGGGAGGGCCAGGGGCGATGAGAAATCTGAGGGCAGCGGAGCCCACGACAGCCAGCAAGCTGGGCTCCGTGTAGAAAGGAATCAGGGAGCTGAGAGTCCTCAGTCACCAAGTGGCCCTGGGATTGAATGACATGTCAATCAAGTCCTAATGTGAAGACACACTTTCTTCTTTGCAAATGTAGCCATTTCGATGCTGATTATACAACTCTTCTTAATATGATTGAACTATTAAATTATATGATATGTGGATTATGTCCCAATAAAATGTTTTTTTTAATGTAGCTATTTTTTATAGATAGGACCATAGGGCCAGCCCCATCATGAGACACAACATCCTCTTACTGACCACAGTGCTATGGGGGATAGCACTGGAGACAGTGCAAGAATGGTGCCCGATCTGAACCCCCCCGTACCGGGGCAAAACACAAAGGGAGCACAAAAGAGGAGCAACAAGGGGAGCAAAGCAATGAAACCCCCGAGGAATTCCCCCAAACAGACTTCAGACTCGTGGGGTGCTGGGCTTGGCACCTCATCAGACTCAATCAGAAAACATTCATAAGGGTCAGCAGATAGACCTAGGATTATTTATAGGTTTCTTTCTCTTCCTCCTCCTCCCCTTCTTCTCCTTTCCTATGTCTATCTATACAAGATAGGCAAGATTAGCAATCCTGAGGAGAAAACAACGGGACCGATGGTTATGGGGAGACATGGGAGAGGAGGAGGAGGCGGGGGAGCGGGAGGGGGGAGCCAATAAACGTAGGGACAAGGGAACAACAAGAGATCTAAAATAGATGATGAGGGTTTGATCAAGTGCAATGTAGCCAACAGGAACTATGGAGAGTCGAATGAAGGTCGAGCATGATTGTGGGACAGGAGGAAAGTAAAAGGATATAGAGGAAAGAACTAGGAGGCAAAAGACATTTATAGAGTTATAAATATAGGCATGTACATATGCAAAACATTAATATATAATGATAGGGATATAGGTCTATGTATATATATATACTTATATGTTACGTATTAAGGTAGTAGATGAACATTGGGCCTCTACTCAAGCCCTTCCTTAATGCAAAATCACTTTGTTCTAATAACCTGGCATTCTGTGGTGCTCACCTTCCTGACACAATCGCTGAAGACAAAATGGGTGCATAAGCAAATGTGGAGAAGACAGCCAATGGTGCCTGACTATTAGATGCCATAGCCTTTGGGGGGAGAGGGAACTGATTTCAACGATAAACATATAACAGCCCCACCCCCCACCCCTCATACAGGGGGATGAACAACAGAATCATGGGGAAAGGGAGACAGCAGACAGTGTAAAATATGAAAATAAAAATTATTTATAAATGTTTAAGAGTTCATGAGGTTGGAAGGGTAAGGGCCGGAGGGAAAAAAAGAGGAGCTGATTTCCAAGGGCTCATGTAGAAAGAAAATGCTTTGAAAATGAAATGATGATGGCAACATATGCACAAATGTGATGGATACAATTGATGTCTGGATTGTTATAAAAGTTGTAAGAGCCTCCAGAAAATGATTTTAAAAAAATGTAGCCATTTCACACAGCATTTGAATCCAGTTCCAGTGTAGCATCTGGCTGCCTAGGCTGGACAAGCCAAGCTTCAAGGTGAGGAGGAGGCCGGAGCAGTGCAGCCACTGGATGGACACCTTGGAGCCTTGAAACCGTGCGTGCCCAGCCGCCAGAGTGCTTGCTTCTTGGCTTCCGCGTGGCTGGGCACCGGTTCAAGGCACATCTATGGAGACCATGTCACAACAACAAAACAAACCAGCGTAGCTACAGGTTGCACTAACAGCTCGAGGAAACAGGTCAACAGACTTGAAGCTGCTCTGGGAGCCCCTCCCAGGGAATCCGCCTCGGCAGAAAGGGCGTTGTGGTGCCTCTTCCCGGAGGTGTTTTTCTATAAGAGGATTCTATACGACCCACAGCTGGGTCCTTTCAGATTCCCACCCCCCCTGAGAGGACCCACTCGAACTGTGTTGTTATGTGCTGGAGCAGCACTAGCTCTTGCTGAGGGGCCCGGGAGCCTGTGTCACATCCTGAGAGATGGTACTTGTGCCTCGGACCTCCCGCCGAAGTCTCGGCGTGTCCTGGCCACGCCCTGCTCCTCACAGGTATAGTCAACCAAGAAGTCCAAATCTTCTAGTGCTTCCGTTCCTGCCCGGCTGCAAATGTGTAGCCAGGGAGAGTTTAGCCATCTGGCCGCAGTACCTCACATGACAATTCCAAAGAAATTTGTTAGAGAATCTACCTTGCTCCTTACCGAGAGTGAGTTGTTGGCTCTTACGGAGTCATCCTTCCCCCATGGCAGCCCCAGGCACGCTGGACAGACTGACTGCTACTTAGTCTGCATGGTCCCTGCAGGGCTGGCTACAGACCACACTGTTGTGATTCCCTGGGCTCTCATTGGCTGGTTTTCAGAGGTAGATTGCTAAACTTTTCTTCCTAGTCTGTCTCAGTCTGGAAGCTCTTCTGAAACCCCTGGAGCTGATGCTGAGAGCAACATGAAGCCTCTATTGACAGACAATAGAGTGCCTGCCAATGAGGTGTACTGACCTGGAGTCAAACCCGGGTCTCCTGCATGGAAGGTGGGAATTGTACCACTGAACCCTCGCTGCTGCCTTCTTGAGACTACTGTATCATGACAAACACTAACAAACAAAACCCACTGCTGTGGAATCAATGACAACTCCTCATGGCCCTACAGGATAGACAGGGTAGAACTTAGCCCACAGGGTTTCCAAGGCTGTCAGTCTTTATGGGAGCAGACTGCCGTAGCTTTTTCGTGGTGGGCTCAGACTGTGAAGACTTTTGGTTAGAAGCAGTCACACTCTTAACCACTGCACCAGCAGGACTCCTTAGAAAGCACAGGGAATACACGTAAAGGAAGACTGGCAGTACTTTGCGCATCACTGAACTACAAACACATGTGCTTCTTAAAGTAGGTGAACGGATCAGGTCCAGAAATCTATGTGTATTGGAATTTTGCCACCATCAGAGAACGTATGTACTAATATGGATTTATTTCTGTTATTTGTGGAAGCATTTTCAATGCGTTTTCATCTGGTTTGGAGCCACAGTCAGTGCTCAGGGGAGCAGCAGTCAAGAGGTGGAAATGAGTTGCATTGGGGAGCTCTGCTGCATAAGACCTCTCTGGGGTATCGGAAAGCAAGGCTGTTCCTTTAACGACTAAGGTGTGCCTGCCTCAAGGCAGGTAATTTCAATGGCCTCCTATGCATGTGAACGGTGAACATCGAATAAGGCAGACCAGAGCAGAAAGGATGCATTTGAGCTGGAGAAGCAGGTGGAAAGCGCCACGACTGCCAGGAGAACAAACAGGTCTACTTCGAAAGAAGTACTGCCAGCGTGCTCCCGAAGGCAAGAGTGGCAGAGCTTATCTTACATACTTGGAACATGTTACCAGGGGAAGACCAGTCCCTGGAGATGGACACCATACTTGGGAAAGCAGCGGGGCAGCAGAAAAGGGGAAGGCCCTCAACGAGATGGATGGACAGAGTGGCGGCATCAATGAACTCAAGCCTAGGAGTGACTGAGCATGGTGCGGGACCTGGCAGTGTGTTTCATGGTTGTGCTATGGGTTGGAGCCAACTCAGTGGAACCTCACACCAGCATTTTCAATGCCCTCCTCTGCAAGCCACAATAGACAGTGACTAAGGAAGACCAAGGAAGAAAGGGTGCCTTTACATGATGGTGCTGGCATATCACTGACTGCCAGCAGAGGCAGCGCATTCGCTGGAGGAACTATGGCCGAGCACAACTCTCATGTACTTTGAGCAGGTGATCACGAGAGTCATTCTTAGAGAGGGGAACCGATTACAATGATTGACATGTAACTTCTTCCCCCCACACCCCCAGGGCGATGAACAACAAACGTGGGTGAAGGCAGACAGTGGGTGGCATAAGATATGAAAATAATAATAATTTATGAATTTTAAGGGGTCATGAGGGTGCGAAGGAGGGGTAGGGAGGGAAAAAAGAGGAGCTGATGCAAAGGGCTTAAGTGGAGGGAAAATGCTTTGAAAATGATTAGGGCAAGGAATGTACAGATGTGCTTGATACAATTGATGTATGTATATGTATGGATTATGATAAGAGTTGTATGAGCCCTAATAAATTATTAAAAAAATAAAATAAAATAAAGAGCTGTAAGAGTCTCCAATAAAATGATTTATACAAAATAAAACTAACAAGCCAACAAAAAAATCACCATCTTTCTGGTATTCTCTGCTTTCAGCCAAGCTTTATCTGATATCAACAACGGTATCCCTTGTTCCACGTTCTCTTCTGAATCCAACCTGAACCTCTGACAGCTCCCTGTCAATGTACTGCTACAACCGTTTGAATGATTTCCAACAACATTTGATTCGCATGTGATCTCAGTGTTCTATAATTTGAGCGTTCTGTAGGGTCACCTCTCTTTGGAGTGGGCACAGTCATCTTGCTAAGTAGCAGTCTTCCACATTTCCTGGCCCAGAGCAGTGAGTGTTACCAGCGCTTCGTCAGCTTCTTGAAACATTTCGGTGGGTATCCATCCATTCCTGGAGCCTTGATTTCGGCTGATGCGTTCAGCGTAGCTCGAACCTCTTTCTTCAGTCCCCTTGACTCTTGGTCATGTAACTCCCTGAAAAAGCCGAATAGTGACTACTTCTTTTTGGTCGTGACTGTGTATTCTGTCCACCTTTGTTCGATGCTTCTTGCATCATTCAATATTTCCCTGCCCCCCAAATCTTTCCGTATTTTAATTCAAGATGTGAATTTTTTTTCTTGAGTTCTTTCAGTTTAATGCAGGCTGCATGTGTTTCTTTTTTGGTTTTCTAACTCTGGGTCTTTGCACATTTCATAATAACATTTTACTTTGTCTTCTTGAGCTGCCCTTTGGCATTTTCTGTTCATCTCATTGACTTCATTATTCTGTCCGTTTGCTTTAGTTGGCTACTCTACAATGGAGAGTGAGTTTCAGGGTCTCTTCGGACATCCACTTTGATCTTTTCTCTATTTCCTGTCTTATAAATGACCTCTTGCTTTCTTCATGTATGATGTTCTTGATGTCCTCGCACAATCCAGCAGGTCTTCTGTTACTACTGTCGATGTATCAAATCTGTTCTTGAGATGTCCTCATATTTCAGGTGGGCTATGCTGAAGGTTTCATTTTGGCTCTTGTGGGCTTATTTTAATTTTCTTCAGCTTCAGCCTGAACTTGTATATGAACACTTGCTGCTGCATTCTACAGCCAGCCTCTGGTCTGGTTCTAGCTGCTGGCATTGAACTTCTCCATCATCTCTTCCCACAGATACAGTCAATGTGATTCCTGTGTATTTCATTTGGAGGAGTCCTGAGCATGGTAGCCCATTGTGTTGTTGGAAAAAGGTGTTTGCTTTGAGCAAGCTGTTGGTTTTGTTCAATTCGATCACATGATCGCTAGCTTTGTTTCGATCACCAAGTCCATATTTTCCAGATACTGTTCCTTCCTCTTTGTCTCCAACGTTTGCGTTCCAATCACCAATGATTGTCAATGCGTCCTGATTACATGTTTGACCAATTTCCAACTGAAGACACTGGTAGAATCCTTCAATTTCTTCATCACTAGCTTTTGTGGTTCGTGCGTACATTTGGATAACAGTTTTATTGACTGCATTTCCCTGAAGGTGGATAGTTATAATCCTGCCACAGCATCCGTTTACTCCGAGACTGATTTTGCAGTGTCCTTTTTGACTGTGACTGCCACGCCAGCCCTCGTGATTGTGTTGTCCCGGCCTCGCCAATCATGCCATTCTCTGATTCCAGTGGCCAATGCGCATGCATTCCAGCTCACTAATACCTAGCACACCCATCTTTAGGCATTCCATTTCGTTTTGACTACTTATAACTTTTCTAGATCCATTCTTTGCCCGTTTCAAGTTCCAGTCATTCGCAGGGTTTTCCAGCTTTTTCTTCTCACGTTTTGAGTCATACCCGATCAGCGAATGAAAGGCTGGAAGGTTTTGCTCCATCTAAGTCATGATGGCCCGCTCTACATTGAGACGGCAGCTTTTGCTCAGTCACAGTTTGAGTGCTTTCTGGCCAGAGGGCTCATCCCCTGCCACTAACTCTGACAGCGTGCTGCTTCTGTCCACGAGGCTCGCCCTATCTGACAATGGTTCCAGTCTGGTCCAGAAGGTTTTCAGTGGCTAATTCTTCTGACGTGGATAGCCTATTCCTTCTTCCTAGTCCATTCTTTTCGGGAAGCTCCGCTGAAACCTGCTCAGTTTGGGTGACCCTGCCGGTATTTGAAATAGCAGTGACAGAGCTTTCAGCCTCACAGCAGCCATGACCCACCGAGGTGTGACTGACCAACAGCCAGGGGGCAAGCACAGCGGGCAGAGATGGAAGAGTCAGCAGTTTGAAAACCTCTCCCGGCCGCTCAATCTGATTCAAGAAGACAAAAGAAAAACAAATGTTAGGTATGCTTTTCATTGCATTTGAGTCTTTTTGTCTGATTTACACATACCTAGGACTTTCATCTCTTACCTCAGAAATTTGTCTCTCTAGAAATAGAGTACTTTATAACAAACCTAATTTCCCCTTACTGTTGTAACTCTGTTGCAAGAGAAAAACAATAGAACCAGCAAATCAAACCTCATTTTCCTTATTTATTTAATCAGTTTTTTTTCCCTACCAAATGTTTTCTGACTCATTTCCTGGACTATCTTAATTTGCTCTTGTTTTCAAAATTAGTTTCTCATTTCTCCCCATTTTTGTTATTTTTCCTAATTATCCTTTTCCTCTTTATCTATTTTGCTTTGTCTGTTTTCTCATGCCCTTCCTTTCCTCCACCATCGCTTCCTATTTGTCTAGGATTCGTGGAGAGGCGCAACCGTCTGTGTTCTTTGTTCTATTTTATTTTGTTTTACTCACAGGACACCCATGAGCTTCTGCTCTAAGTTCCCTGGATGCATTTGAAACAGTGGGACACTTGGAGTTCTTCTCAATTGTAGGTGACAGTGAAGATGGGCGAGGCATTCCACACATAAGGGGTCATCATTCTTGGGGTTGGTTAATTAGGTTAGATTAATTTATTCTCTTTTGGTGTATTTTGGTTTTCAAACTCAAATATTAATGTTTAAAGTTAACAAGCTAAACTGAACTGGGGAATGGAAAAATTCCCAAGCAATAAAAAAACATTTGGCTTTTTGCTAGGAAGCCAAAAGGTCAAGATTGTCAGGTGACCAGAAATATTTATATTATCTGAGAAGAGATTAATTCTCAGAAGGGAAATGAACTGTGGCAGGATTAACTCCTAATGAATCCAACAGGGGTTGAGGCTTTCTCTGGTACACTCTGTCCCCTCCACTACATGGTACCTGGAAGGAGGCTTGGTGGTGAAGGTGGTTAACATGCTCCACAGCTAACCACAAGGTTGTAGGCTCCAGTCCACCGAGGGGCTTCTTAGAAAAATGCCTGACAGTCTGCTCCTAAAAAAAGCAGCCTCTGTAAGCCCCTTGGGACAGTTCTACTTTCCCACCCAGAAGGTCGTTGTGAGTCAGAACCATGTCTATTGGACAATGGTTTGGCTTGTTCTTTTTTAATGGTAACTTAAAACTTTCCCAGTGGGGCTAGAGGTCTTTGATATGTGTGCCCATTCATGCTGACTCCGGGATTCCTGTGGCCAGGGCTAGACTCAGGGTGAAAAAGCTTCCTTTCCATGGAACCATGCCCAACATGGGAGCCATTGCACAGCGAGGCTCCCAGTGGGGTGTTACACATACGTTTACAGCCAAATATGCATATGGCTTCTTAGGCCAAGTATGTGCATCCATTAATTCCCCGCCCCCCTGTAGTCCACTTTAGGAGCTTTCCTCCTCAAGCTCAGTCCACAGCTCACCCCAGGAACCTACCCTTTGGAGATGAGATATTGCCACAGCATATTGGAATAAGTACCTCATACTTTGCTAACCTGTACTTTCCTTCTTGATAACCTCTCTTCCTTGACCAACTCTCCTCCAGGGAAAATATCCCAACAGAGCAAGTGAGGACTGGTTTTGACCTGCCCTGACCTATGGAACACGTGCAAAAAGGACAGTCACCACCTCCCGGTATACAAGTACCTTGGTCAAGGAACCAAAAGCTGTTACCAGAAAGCCGTCACTTGAAAGACATCACAGACCGACTCAGAAGACATTTGAAAGGAAGGCGTCCAGTCAGCAATATCCTGTTCAGAACCTACCCTGCCCTACTGCATATACATGACCAGTCTTAGGAAATCGGTTACATAGTCATAATCCCCTCAATTTCCTTCCTGGTTGTAAACCTCTTGGCTTTTTTTGGAAGCTTGCCATGGTGACTCTTGTCCTTGATTGCTCCTTGCTTGATCAACTGTGTTAGACAGGGTTGTCTAGAGAAACAAATCCAGAGACACTCATGTGTATATAAGAAAGAACTTTATGCAGGTGAACAAGTAAATGTGGTGAAGAAAGCTGATGGTGCCCGGCTATCAAAAGAGATAGTGTCTGGGGTCTTAAAGGCTTGAAGGTGAACAAGCGGCCATCTAGCTCAGAAGCAATAAAGCCCACATGGAAGAACACACCGGCCTGTGTGAGCGAGTGGTCCCAAAGGGCTCAGTTATCAGGCATCAAAGAACAAAAAATCATATCATTGGCTGCACACCTCCATGATATGATCGCCGAAGACAAACGGGTGCATAAGTAAATATGGCGAAGAAAGCTGATGGTGCCCGGCTATTGAAAGAGATAGTGTCTGAGGTCTTAAAGGCTTGAAGGTGACAAGCGGCCATCTAGCTCAGAAGCAATAAAGCCCACATGGAAGAAGCACACCAACTTGTGTGATCACGAGGTGCCAAAGGGACCCAGGTATAAGGCATCATGCAAAAAAAAATATGTGTGTGTGTATGTATATATATATATATATGTATATGTGTGTGTGTGTATATATACCATAGTGAATGAAGGGGGAAGTGCAGAGTGGAGACCCAAGGCCCATTTGTCAGCCACTGGAGATCCCCTCACAGAGGGGTTTAGGAGAGGAGATGGGTCAGTCAGGGTGCGAGGTAGTACCGATGAAGAACACAGCTTTCCCCCAGATCCTGGATGCTTCCTCCCGCCAACTACCATGATCCGAATTCTGCCTTGCAGGACTGGATAGGGCAGAGGTTGTACACTGGTGCATATGGGAGCAGGAGGCACAGGGAATCAGGTTGAATGATACCTTCAGGACCAAGGGTGTGAGGGGCAATGCTGGGAGAGTGTAGGGTGAGTGGGTTGGAAAGGGGGAACTGATTACAAGGATCCACATATGACCTCCTCCCTGGGAGAGGGACGGCAGAGATGTGGGGGAAGGGAGACTCCAGATAGGGCAAGATATGACAAAATAACAATGTATAAATTATCAAGGGCTCATGAGGGAGAGGGGAGCGGGGAGGGAGGGGGAAAAAAAGAGGACCTGATGTAAAGGGCTTAAGTGGAGAGCAAATGCTTTGAAAATGATTAGGGCAAAGAATGTACGGATGTGCTTTATACAATTGATGTATGTATATGTATGGATTGTGTTGTATGAGCCCCTAATAAAATGTTAAAAAAAAGCTTTATATGAAAGAGCAATTGAATACTGAGAAAACATCCTGTCCCAGTCCAGATCAATTCCGTAAATCCGATATTAGCCCATAAATTCCTCTTCAGACTCACGCAGCATATGCAACTGTGCCGAATGCAGGACGATCACAGGCTGGTGGGTGAGAAGTCTTGTGGATCCAGTGGCAGTGGCAGCGTCTCAGCGCTGGAGGGGCCCTCCGTGGGGTAGAGTGTGTCCCTCCTCTACGCTGCGATCTGATTGACAGACTAGACTCCACCCCTCACTCTATTTATCAAATTGACATGAAATTGTGTAACTACCACATCAACCAGAGTCACGGTTTCCTCTTTCACTTTCCCCCGTCTCTGCCTTCGTCTCTCAGCCACGCTGAGGGAGACCTGTGTCCCAAGAACTTATGTTCCAGGAACGCTCATAGACACTGGAGAGCACCGGTGAGCAAAACCACACGTGGGACCCCTGCTCTCGTGGCCGCCATGAACCCCTGGGAGAAAGTCATGGAGATGCATTTAACATGGCAGCTGCCCTGTGAACTCACAAGGGAAGGTACCTGTTGCCGTCAGGGCGTATGGTAGGCGGGCCTGGTGTTTAGTGAGATGTGAGGAGGCCGGGAGGAAGAAGAGCAGTTATGTAATGTAGTCTAGGGATGGGGAAAGCAGTTACCTAAGGGTAACCAAGTGGCAAAACTTTTTGGTCGTTGGGGGTGGGGGGGTGAGGGGGAGGCTTGAGAACCAGTGTGGCTGCTGCAGCAGAAGGGCCCCGAGGCAGCATTGATCCTTTTTATTGCCTGACTTTCGCCTGCATGGGAGCTGACTGGAAAAGTGGCATCTCTTCTGCCTGGCGATTTCAGGAAGGTATTTCAGATCTTCGTTTCTTGCCTGCTGCTTGCACAGGCCTTGATTGGTGCCGCCAGTTGGGTGCCATCTTAGACGACGTCAGTGGGGACGGGGAGCACGGTGTCAGACACCATTCTGCTGTGGTTCGTTGGCTCATCTTTGAAGGAAGTTGTCAGGCCTTTCTTCCCAGGCTGCTAACTCCACTACACCTGTCCGACTTGGACGACCCTCTGGTATTTGAAGTCCCGCTAACATCCTTCAGCGCCAGAGCATTAGGCGAGCCAGCGCTGGGTGGTGGGCTCTAGAAGGCGAGGAGCTCAAATGTGTTAAATGGAGATATGTTTTCAAAGGTCTACTCACCTCCTCAGCTGTGCATCTTGGAAAAATCCTTTTTTCTCTTCCTGCCCCAATTGCCCTCTCTAGAAAACGCCCTCACCAACTTCCCAGGGTGGCGGTCCCACGGCCTTTAAATTGACCCCAACGCATCGGACCCAATAGGACAGAGTAGCACTGCCCCTCTGAGATTCCGAGGCTGTAAATCTTTACGGGAGTAAAAAGCCTCATCCTTCACCCTAGTAGCAGATGGTGGTTTCGAACTGCTGACCTTGTGGTTAGCGACCCAATGGGCCAGCCTTTAATGATAGCTCAATCTTGATTCCTTCAACAGAAACTACTCACATCATCTCATGAGTCAGGAGCAGTTTGTTTTCTTAAGTAATAGTTTTGTGATCCATGAGAAGATTCATAGTAAAATATCCCCTGATTCCACAGTTTCTACATGTCCAGTTCAGTGACTGATTACCAGGGACATTGAATACGTTCTTCATCCTTCTGACTTGTTCTTCCCCCGTTAACATAAACTCACTGCCTCCTAATATTCCCAGGCAATCTTTCAAGTTGATGTTGTCAATTTGATTCCATGTAGATAATCCTTAAGAGAGCATACGGCTCAATGCAGATATGTTTTACTGTGTTGTTAGGTGCCATCGAATCATCTCCAACCCACAGCGACCCTGTGCACAACCTGGCCTGGTCCTGCGCCCTCCTCCCAGGGGTGCGATGCCTGAGCCCCTTGATGCAGCCACTGTGTCAGTCCATCTCGTCGAGGACCTCCCTCTTTCACCGCCACTCCACTCCACCAAACACGATGTCCTTCTCCAGGGACTGGTCTCTCCCCACAATATGTCCTAACTATGGAAGATGAAGTCTTGCCATCCTTGTCTGTAAGGAGCAATCTGGCCGCACTTCTTTCAAAACAGATGGGTTGTCCTTTTATCAGTCCAGGTACTTTCAATATTCTTCTCCAGCACCAATTCTTGATAATTCAAATACATCAGTTCTTCGACAGTCTACTAACTTCAATGTCCAACTTTCACATGCATTTGGTGCAATGGAGAATACCTTGGCTTTGGTCTGACATACCTACCTTAGCCCGTAAAGCAACATCCTTACTCTTCCATACTCTAAAGAAGTCTGGTGTAGCCGATTTATTTAATGCAATCCTTCTTTTGATCTCTTGACTGCTGCTTCCATGAACATTGGTTGTGGATCCAAGCAAGACAGAATCCAGGACAGCCTCCGTCTTTCCCCTTTCATCATCATGCTACCTACTTGTCCAGTTGTAATCCATACTGAATGCTCCAATCCTTGATCATCAGCAGTGCTTCAAGGTTGCGTCATCTGCAGACTGAGGGTTGTTAATAAGCCTCCCTCTGATGCTGATGCTGATGCTCTACTCTGCTTCATGTAACCCAGATTCTCTGGGGATTTACTCAACGTGCAGATTGAAGAAGCATGGCGGGAGGACCTGACCTGACACGCACGCTTCCTGATTGTAAAGCATGCAGCAGCATTCCCTTCTTAGGTGTGCACAGCTGCCTCTTGACTCTAGTACAAGTTCTTCATGAGCACAACGCAGTGTTCTGGAATTCCCACTCTTGTCAAGGTTATGCGCAGCTTGTTTTGGTGCACGTAGTCGAATGCCTTGGCATAGTCAATGAAACACAAGTAAACATCTTTCTGGTATTCTCTGCTTTGAGCCAAGATCCATCTGATATCAGCAATGATATCCCTTGTTCCACATCTTCTTCTGAATCCTGTTGGAACTTGTGGCAGTTCCCTGTCAATGTACTGCTGCAACCAATGTTGGATGATCCTCAGGCATATTAGAAGTTGTCACAAATTAAATGGAATGTATTAAGATTGATATCCTAGGTGTTAGCGAGCTGAAATGGACTGGTATTGGCCATTTTAAATCAGGTTTGAATGGTATTCCATTCATTTAGTGCTCTCCAGGGAATGAAATTACTCAGATTAACCTTCAATTTGACCGAGACTGTGATTTGTGAAATAAATGTGGAAATTTGTAACTCATGACAGGGATTTTTAATTTGATCATCTGAAGAATTCTGAAGAATGTTTATCCTTTTAAGAGTGAGATAAATATTTGACAAAGAAAGAATCTTCCACTCTTACCATGAAGAAACAAGTTCAGATTAAGTTTTTAAAAGACTTGTCTGAAGTTATAGTTAATTTCTCATAGGTAAAATACATGCTCAATATCTCTCATTCACCTCTATTGCAGAGTAATCTAATTTCCACTTTGCCCGTGCTGTTCCCATACCAAGCATCATTTCTACTAGTACACTACGATGGTGGGACATGTTATTGGGGCGAGTGGGTCTGAACTGCTGAGCACTCGCCCACTGGGACACCAGGGCTTCTTGGCGCTAAAGATACAGGTGCTATATGAATTGTTTTTTTTAAAGAACAGGAACCTTCTAGAGAAAAAAGTTCCTGAAAAGTACTAAAATAAATTCTTGAAGTTTGGACAATTCTATCAGTTAAGTGTATAAATGAACGAAGTGGAGCACCCCATGTCAGTGGAAGGGAGAGTTGCGAAGTGTTGAACTCTTTCCTTTGATCTACTACAAAACAAGAAACGCCTCAACTCAAATATAAAACAGTCTTTTTAAGGCTAGAGAAGTCTGTTTACAAATCAGTGTTAAATAGTTTATGACCGTGAATGTCCACTCTCAGTCCTGCTTAAGGGGGCAGCCTCTGGAGTTTACTGCTTGGGCTCAAGTTCCTTATTAGCTGTGATCCACTTACAGAGGATCCACTTTACAGGGATCATATATCCCTTATTAGCTGTGATTGACTTTATAGATGATCCACTTTACAGGGGGTCATAAGTTCCTTATTAGCTGGGGGGTCTTGGGGAAATTGTTGGTAGCGATGTTAGCCATCAGGACTAAGAGCAGTACTACCTCGTAAACTTGTGGACAGGATAAGATGTGTTTACTCATCTAAAGCAAGGGTGCCAAACCGGTGGCTTGCAGGCCGCATGCAGCCCCTCGAGGTAATTTTTTTGTGGCCCAAGATGATCTGAAATAAAATGAAAATAGAAAAAAATTGTTATGAAGAAAATAGCGCTTAGGGGAGTTCAAGGCAATACACTGCACAGAATTCCCTCATTACATTTTATTTCATAGCATCCTGGGCCACAAAAATTTACCGCGGGGGGCGGGGGGCTGCATGTGGCCTGCAGGCTGCTGGTTTTTCTCTCCTGATCTACAGGAGTCCCTTCTGGAGTCCTCCCCCTTCTCTTCCTATTGTTCCTCCCCTCCCCCACCTTCCTCCCCCCTCCCCCTCCCTTTCCCACCTCCCCCCGCCCCTTCCTGCCTTCCTTTCCTCCCCTTCTTCTGAAATGCTTCTTTTTATTAGTCACAGGAGATTTCTGGCTCAATCCAAATAACCTTTTTATCATTTTAATATAGAGTTGATCTTTGGAGAAGTTCCTTTTGTACCTAAACTGTCCTCAACCTCTGTGTCCCTGTGATTCTCGAACGCCTCCCATGCCCCATGCTCTCTCGCTGTGTGAGAGAGTGTGTTTGGATGACATAAGATTACCAAGAAGTGTCCTGTTTGAGGATGATGTTGTTGTTAGCTGCCTGTGAGCTGATCCTGACTCCTGCCAGTCACTGCTGCTATTGAAAACACGAGGAGCACACCGAGACTAAAGCAAATTCTCAGAAAGTATGTACAACTATGTGACCTTGGCAAACCACAGCCCCTCATGCCTCAGCTTGTTTAAAGATGTAAAACTTGGGCATGGACTAAATCCCTGAATTCCTTCCTGAGCTTCAGATTTAGAATAATCTTTCTCCCTGCTGAAATTCTCGCCTCCAACAGCCGCCCCGTTTTCAGGATGCAGTGGGCTCTTGGATGTGCGGCTCCTTGGGTCACTGTCAAGTGGGTCCTGTGTTTTCAGTGCTCTGCGGGGAACCCGGTGTGGGGCGAGATCGCGCAGGGAACGCGCAGTGTCATGCCATATTCACAGGGGCCAGTGCCGGAAGAAATGAAACAGGGATGGGGGGGCAGGGGCCGCGGTACTCCTTCGGACCTTAACTCGGAGAGGCAGGACGAACACCTCACTGGGCTGACATGTCCTCACACAGGCGCTGCGGGGACTTTCTACCTGGGGCGATGTCCCTCCTCACCTCCCCTTTCTCTCCATTGCTGAACACCCACTGCACTCAGCTCACATGAGCCTGCAGGGTGCATCCCTGCCCAGCTGGTCAAAGGCAGCGCCTCTGGGGAGTTTGACGGGGAGGGTGGCTTAGGCAGGGGGAGGCAGGGCAGACTGAGCCCTGGCCTGCAGCGGTGACCCCCACTCACTGACCCTGGCCGCACCCCGGAGGGAGGCCCGTGTGGAGTGCATGGAGGGTGGAGCAGGCGTCCTGGGAGCTGCGCGCCTCCGACCTCACCAGGAGGGCCCAGCGCGTCGCAGCAGCTTCCTTGGTCAGCAAGTTTGAATGGCCCTGAGCCGGCTCGGCCACTGCGAGGGGTCAGTGAGGCAGGGGGCTCTCCCGCAGCACCAGCCGGATGCCCATTCCCGCGGGCGCTGGGCCAGGCCCGGACGCTAACGGGTCCACAGGCGAGGGGGCGAACCGTGAAGATTTTTCTTGGCTTCTGGGATGACTTAGAGAAACAGCAGCCATACAGAACCAAACAAAACCTGTTATACTATTGCCGATGGTCTTTTCTTTCTGTTTTGTTTTATTTTTGCTTTGTATTGTTTCTGTTATTCTCCCAGAAGGGGTGGGTGTACAGAGACAACAACAGATCTACTAGCGTCTTGCGGATGGGAGTAGGTTGAGGGGAACTGGGATCCAATAATGAATATGGGAGGGGGGCGGGTGCACTAGAACTGATTGTGATGATGCAGATACAATTCTTTCTAAAAGCAACTTAACTATGGAAGTGTATATGAATTTTATATCAATAAAACCATGGAAAAAATAAAAATATAAAGTAGATATCAAGAGATATATATCTATTTCTTAAAAAATGGAAGCAAACCATGACATAATTTTTGACGCTCTATATGAAATCACCATGTTCCTTATATTCTCCTTGATATCTCCCGAATCTGTGCTGGTCTTTTGCCCCCATAGTTCCCTCCTCCGGTCAGTCTGTTATCATCTTTTGCTTAGACTGCAGGAGTCATCCGCGTTCAATGTGTTCTTGTGTTAATGTCTCTTATAAAGAGCAGGAGAAATCTTTCTAAAGTCAAATATAATCATCTGGCTTCTCTCCTTAAGTCTCTCCAACAGCTTACCTTCATTCCACCTATGGTTTCCAGACCTTGAATTACAGCTTACCTGCCTTTCTTGCCTGGCCTCTGTTGGCTTCTCTTGCTATCACCACTCGAGCCCGTGGGCTTTGGTCATCCTTAAGCGCGGTTGTGATCCCTCAACCCAGCAGGGCTTGTCCCAGGCAGGGCACCACTTTTCAAATGGCTTACTGGCCTATATTCCTTTAGTGCATAGGTAGAGCCTCTATCTTAGAGTCTACAGAGAAGCAAAACCAGCGAAGCGTACGTGTGTGTGTGTGTGTGTGTGTGTGTGTGTGTGTGTGTTAGGTGCTCTTCTGGGAGCTACTTTGATCTTTTCTTTCTCTCCTGTCTTTTCAGTGACCTTCTGCTTTCTTCGTGTGTGATGTTCTTGATGTCCTCACACAGCTCACCGGGTCTGCGGCTACCCCCGTTCAGTGCATCAAATCTGTTCTTCAGATGTTCTCAAAATGAAGGCGAGGGAGACTCAAGGTTGTATTTTGGCTCTTGTGGACTTGTTTTAATTTTATTCTGCTTCAACCTGAACTTACATATGAGCCGTTGGTGGTCTGTCACACAGTCAGCCCCTGCTCTGGTTTTAGTTGCTGATATTGAGCTTCTCCATGATCTATTCCTACCGATGTAATCAGTTAGGTTTCTGTGTATTTTATCTGGAGAAGTCAATGCATGTGACCATATTTTGTGTTGTTGAAAAAAAGGTATGTGCCATGAACATGGTGTTGCATGTTTTGCAAAGTTCTATCATGTGAGCTCAGCTTCAGTCCTAACACCAAGTCTATATTTTCCAATGACTGTTTCTTCTTTGTTCCCAACTTTTGTATTCCAGTTGGCAGTAGTTGTCAATGCACCTTGATAGCATGTTTGGTCAGTGGTAGCACTGGCTTCTGTGGTTGGTGCATACATTTCAATAATAGTTGTACTGACTGGATTTCCTTGAAGACAGATAGATATGATCCTGTCACAGACACATAGTACTTCATGATTGGTTTTGCAATGTCCTTTATCATCATGAATGGGATGCCGTTCCTCTTGATTGTGGCATAGTAAATCATGATTCTCTGATTCAAAATTGCCAATACAAGCCCATGCCAATTCACTAGTGCCTAGGATATTGATCGTTATGCATCCCATTTCATTTTTATCACTTCCAATTCTCCTAGGTCCACACTTTGAACATCCCCAGTTTTGACCATTCGCAGACTTTTGCAGCTGTTTCTCCTTATCTGGGTTAATGCCCCAGTAGAAGATCCTGAAGGCTACAGTCTCCCAGGCTTTACCCACGTCCCGTAATCCCGCTCGCCTCCATGCCGAGAAATCAGCTTTTCCTCGGTCACACTTCAAGTGCCCTCTGGCCCGAGGAGTCCAGCCTCCCACTCTCTCCGACCATGGGGTGCTTCCTCCATTCATTCAGCCTGCAGTGTCCTATGATGTTACAGAGCTGTGCATCCGGTGTTCCGTGGCTCCTTCTAAAGCGGGGAGCCGACTCCGTCTTCGTGCTCTGTTTTCTGGTGTCTGATGAGAGCAGATCCCTTTATGGAGGTGATTACAGCATGCCAGGTCCTATCACGGGAATTACTTGGGCTTAACTGCCAAACCACGGAAACTCCTGGCCCAGCTGAGCTGACACAAAATCTTAACCATCACCCTGTCCTGATCACTCTTTCTAGTACCTCTACTCGAGTCAGGGACATGGGTTTTAATAGATGCAGTTCAGATGAAGGGATGGGCATGGATGAGTGTTTTGAAGGGTGGCTTCAGAGTGATTTAAAGACTGATCACCCAGTCAGATTTGAGTATCAGTTATAGCAAAAGGTTTTAGTGAAATATATGAAGAAAGGATATGTCTGGGTGTCTTAGTTTGGACTCTGTGAGTTCAAAGTCCGAGATGGAAATTTGAATGCAGGCAGTCTAATGTGAGTCGGGGGTGATAGAAACAAATTCGTAGACACTTGTGTATAAGAAAGAGCTTTTTAAATAAGAGCAATTAAATATTGAGAACATGTCCCAGCCCAGCCCAGTCCAGATCGAGTCCATCAGTTCAATATTAGCCCATATGTCTGACACCAGTCTATAAAGCCCTCTTCAGACTCATGAAACACATGAAATGACACCAAATTCAGGAAGATCACAGGCCAGTAGGTGGGAAGTCTTGTGGATCTAGTGGTGTTGTGAGCATCTCAGGGCTGGCAGGGGTCTCTAGGTGGCTCCTCCAGCTCAGGGCACTAGCTTAGTTCCCTGTGTCTCACAGGGAGTGAGTTTGTGTCCTGCCTCCAGTGAACTATTTATCTCCTTAGCACCTCCAAATGAGGTCATCAAGTCATGGCCTGATTGACAGCATAAACCCCACCTCCTCACTCTGTCTCTTCAAATTGACACCGGCTTATGTAACTAGCACAGTGCTCTGGGGAGAGACTGTGTGAGGGCATGGCAGAGGTAGTTAGGATTGGGTAGGCAGGGAGCTCGAACTGAAATGAAGTAGCAAATAGGGTTCTCAGCTGACCTCTAGTGCCCCTGGAAGCCCTAAAAAGTTGCCCTTAATTGAAGTGAAGGGATTGGGCCTCCGTGTGCCCACATTCATCACATTAATTGATTTTGGCAGCCTCTGCAGAGGAAAACACTCAGGTCAAGCAGCTGTCTCTGGCCAAGGTCAATTTCTGGAGGGAGATTCACATGGCACCTATGAGCAGAAAGACTGCTGACACCTGAGGATGTGAATACCTGTCTTCAGGGGGGCTGAGTGACATGCCTCAGCATTGACTACACTGGGCTGAATGCATGTTATACCTCATTCAGTAGGTCTTCGGGTGCCATTGAAGGTGTTTGCACAGAGAACATGATCCAGAGCTTTATATAGGAAGATTCACATGGCTGAGATATTTAGGTTGGAGTAGAAGTAAGGTAATGGAGACAGATGCCAGAGGGGGTTGCTTTTGAAATAGCCCAGGTGAGAAAATAAAGACCCGAACAAGGGTTGTGGCAGCAGAAATGGAAAGAGTGGAGTGGCTGCTAGAGAGATGACAATTCTAGAATTCAGTGGTCTTGGAGGCAGATTGAATATATATGCAAGGAAGAGGAAACAGATGCAAAAGTACTTCTAAGACTTTGAGCCTATCTATAAGGTAAGCCCTAGGTTCTGGTAAAAGAAATCCAGGGTTGTTTGTGGATTTGTTGAACTTCCAGTGTGGAGCCAATCTTTGAGGGAGGGCAACACACACACACAGTTAAATGCTGCTGCTGAGAAGGGCCATAGCAAGCGAAAGTGTAAGTCATAAGTAATGGATGCTAACGGAGGTGAGAGAAGAGATAATAAATCAGTGTGGCCAAGAAGTCTTCAAGGAGGACAGGTGGCCTGAGTGGAGTCCAGAGGAGGTAGAGGGGAGAGAATGGGCAGGTGGAGCCAGTGGTGTGAGCAGAGTAAGGAGGTAGGAATGCACTAGGGAACCATGAACAGTGCAGGTGAACAATTTGGCTAGAGTAGAGGATTCATTTAAGGAAACGCTGAGTGAAAAACTGGAAGTTGTAGTGTGGAGGCATCTCAGGAACAGGCCAGGTGACAGAGAAGGCTGCAGAGTGGCGGTGATCTTTGATGAAACAGTCCCCTCATTACACAAGTTGGATGCTCTTGGGTTGTGGGTCTCCAGCACGCAGGCTCCATAAACAGATAGACGAACATCTCTTCATTCAGAGGGACCATTTGTGGTCTTTCTTCCAAGGGGTCTGGGAAGTAGCAGGCTCCTGGTCACAAGAGGAAGGCAAACCCAGTCTGCCTGTGGTTTGGGGCTTTGACATCTCAGTCCCGGCATAGCTTTCAAGAGACAGATGCTGAAATCCCATTGGTCAGCTGGCTTATTGGCTGACCCTGAAAAGTAAGTATGTGTGGCTGCAAGTGGAAAGTCAATATGCATAAGCTAGCTGCCTAGTCATGCCTGCCCCGAATGCTGTTGAAAACTTTGACTAAGGCTATAAAACTGTCAAGAGCTGGGGCCCAAGTTTCCTCCTCACCAAATAACTCATTAGTGAAGCTATTGGGAAGATAACAGGGCATGTGTGCGACTTGCTGCAATTTCTTCTTTGCTACAGAAGCATCTGGCGGAGCTGAACAGGCTTGTATTACATAATTTTTCATTTCTCATTTTCCATTGATCATCAACTTTCCTTTATTTGATGTGGAAATTTGCCCCACGCCCCTCTGCACACACCCATAGAATACAAAGGAAAGCTTGATATCACTTCTGTGACTTCACAATGGAATCGTCAGATTCCCAGTAGACTATTTTTCATTTTTAAAGAATTTCTTTGGTGTCATTGAGCAAATGTTTATTTTCACCCTTCTCTGAGTGATTGTGGACTTCTGATATGAGATCCCCCACTGCCATTCTACCACATTGACCACATCTCTTGTTTTCTTTCTACAATTTCTCAGAGTGTTTGAAATATGTTTTTGGGAAAAGAGTGAAAATGTGTCCTTGAAAAACTAAACTTTTTTTTGGTGGGGGAGAAACAGGAGGTGAATGATGTGTGCTGAAACCCCATCATTGTTTTTGGAATGTCCTATTACTTTGGCACCAGTGATGGAGAGCATGCAATTGATGATGTGTGAACAGTTACTTCTATTAATGTGAAGTGGCCCTGTAGCTTTCCCCACAGCTAATTGCATGGGCTTTCACTCAACAGAAGGAAATATGCCAAGTCTTGAGCAATTAAACACACACACACACACACACACACACACACACACACACACACACTTACTTAACCCCCAAATCTGAGCCTGTTACTAAGTGGAAATCAATATTCAACAGTTCTACATTGATCTCTTAAAAGCAAACAAACACGTATTTACTGTCTTTATTCCATTTATTGTCCAGTCTTGTACATTTGACTAGATTCTTCAACCTAGAGAAATATCTGCTCTTTTATACAATTTTTAAAGTCTTATTTAAATATCAGTATTTCATCTGATAGATAAAGCTATCTCTATATCTAGCATGCATCTCTATATAAGTATCTATATTAGATATATGGTCTAAAGGGGATACATACAGAAGAATCCTGTATGTTTTGTATATTATGTTTTAAATTTTAATTAGAAAGCTTAATTGATCATTGACTTACCTATCCCATTGTGATAGATAGGTTTGTTGTGCCAACATGGCCAATGAACACATGTGAGATTAATTGACGGGAGGAGAGCTAAATGGCTTGGTGAGCCTCGCCTCTCTCTCTCACTCTTTGATCATCGGACCACTGTGCTCGTTCTGTGCCTCCATTTGTAAGCTACACTACCTGTGGGACATCTAAACCCGTGAACTGTGCCACTGTAACTTGAGATACCTTCAAGATCTGCTTCACCACGCTACTGGAAGGTACATCTCTTGAGCTGGGGACTGTAGGACCCTGCCATCTGGCTGACTGTTGGTGACCTACCTTGCTGTTTGCTGCGCATGGCTGGACTGCCTGAATTTCCCTACAGAGGACTACCCGGTGACCCTCAAGACTTGAAGGACTGCCAGTGTACTAGCTGTCTCATGGAAGTGAGTTGCACTGAGTCAGTTGTACTGCTTTAGAGATTAACTGTTTATTTCTTATGTTATCTAGCTATGTAAATATATATAATTATTAGTGTTCTTTTTTGTTTTTCTAGAGAACCCTGTCTAACACACTCATTGAGTTCCTGAATTCAGGTTACTTTTCACATATTTTGCCTTGACCTCTCTCATGTAAAATTTTGATTTCCTCCCTATATACACGAGCTACAGATGAAGGAGGTTTGTTAACACCACTCAGTACCTTTCCCCCCACCTCCCCCTCTCCCATGTCCCCCGGAACTGTCGGTCCCGTTGTTTTCTCCTCCAGATTGTTCATCCAGCCTATCTTATTTAGACACACCTGCAGAGATAATAACATGCACAAAAACGGAGCAAAAGCAAGCAACACTATATAACAAAAAGAACAACAAACCAATGACCAAAACAAAGCAAAAACCAATAAGAAAGAAAGAAAAGCTTGTAGTTAGTTCAAGGTTTGTTTGTTGGTCTTTAGGAGCGTTTTCCAGTCCAGTCTGTTGGGGCACCACGCCCTGGTCCCAAAGTCCACCTTCAGCACTCCCTGGGGACCTCACAGCTCCTTTCCCTTGCTGTAGGGACAATGGAACAACAGGTGATCCAAATCAGTGGTGAGGAGGGTGTGGGAGGCCTGGTAGGGCGTGACCAAGGGTAATGTAACCAAGAGGAATTGCTGAAACCTGGTGGGGCTTGAGCATGACAGTGGGACGGGAAGAAAGTCAAAGGAAATAGAGGAAAGAGCTGGGAGGCAAAGCGAATTTATAGAGGTCTAGACAAAGACATGTACATATGCAAATATATTTATATATTAGGATGGGGAATATATCTATGTGCATATATTTACAGGTTTAGTATTAAGGTAGCAGAAGGATATTGGGCCTCCACTCAAGTACTCCCTCAATGCAAGAATACTTTCTTCTATTAAATTGGCATTCTATGATGCTCACCTTCTCGACACAACTGCTGAAGACAAAGAGGGTGAATAAGCAAATATGGTGAAGAAAGTTGATGGTGCCTGGCTATCAAAAGATATAGCATCTGAGGTCTTAAAGGCTTGAAGGTAAACAAGCGGTCATCTAGAGCAGAAGCGATGAAGCCCACATGGAAGAAGCACACCAGCCTGTGTGATCACGAGGTGTCGAAGGGATCAGGTATCAGGCATCATCAGAACAAAAAATCTTACCATAGTGAATGAGGCGGGGAGTGTGGAGTGGAGACCCAAAGCCTATTTGTAGGCCACTGGACACCCACTAACAGAAGGGTCTGGGAGAGGAGATGAGCCAGTCAGGGTGCGAAGTAGCACCGATGGAAAATACAACTTTCCTCTAGTTCCCAAATGCTCCACACTGTCATGATCCCAATTCTACCTTGCAAGTCTGGCTAGACCAGAGGATGTACACTGATACAGAGAGGAACTGGAAACACAGGGAATCCAGGGTGGATGATCCTTTCAGGACAAGTGGTGTGAGTGGTGATACTGGGAGGGTAGAGGGAAGGTGGGTTGGAAAGGGGGAACCGATTACAGGGATCTACATGTGACCTCCTCCCTGGGGGATGGACAACAGAAAAGTGGGTGAAGGGAGACGTTGGACGGGGCAAGATATGACAAAGATATGATATGATAATTTATGAATTATCAAGGGTTAATGAGGGAAGGTCGAGTGGGGAGGGAGAGGAAAATGAGGACCTGATGCAAATGTTTTGAGAAGGATGAGAGCAATTAATGTACAAATGTGCTTTATACAATTGATCTATGTATGGGTTGTGATAAGAGTTGTAGGAGCCCCTAATAAAATGATTTTTAAAAAAAGATGAAGGAGGAAGAAGTATTTGAAACTTCATGGTGTGATGTTAGCATTGCTGGGGAAGCTCCATAAACAGTTTTCTATTACTAATACTCCATTGAAAGGAGCCAAAGTTCTTAAAACAATTTATTTACTTATAGTGTCTGTGTTAGTCTGGGTTGACTAGAGAAACCAATTCGTAGACACTCATGTGTATAAGAAAGAGCTTTATATAAAAGAGTAATTATATATTAAGAAAACATCCCAGCCCAGCCCATATCAAGTCCTTAAGTCCGATATTAGCCCTTATCTCCGATACTAGTCCATGAATCCCTCTTCAGACTCACACAGCACATGTAGTGATGGTGAATGCAGGAAGGTCACAGGTCAGTGGGTGTAAAGTCTTGTGGATCCCAGGGCGGTGGGAGCATCTCAGTGCTGGCATGGGTCTCCACGTGGCTCCTCAGACTCTTCAGGGCTCTGGCTCCATCAGTATAGCTCCATGTAGCCTGTCAGCAGGAAGATGAAGCAGACAGAGTGCGTGTCCCACCTCTAGGGAGGACGACAGGAGTTCCCAGAATCCTCAGGAGAAAGCCATGTCCACACAGGCACGGTTGACAGGCTCTACCCCTTCACACAAGTTGACAGGAGATTATGGGACTGCCATAGTGTCCACCAGCCTCATGACTGGTGACTGAAGTGTTATAAAAATGATGGTTAGTGAACACTGATGGACACAAAATTCCCCACTGACCAGGAGAGAGAGGATAAGGAGTGTGGACTTTTGAATCAAACGGACTCCGGTTACAGACCTGGCTCGACCAACTTTCTATTGTAATTTGGTCCTGCACTTGAGTGGGTAGCATGTATCAATATTGTATCCCTTTTCACGACAGAATAGTATTCCCCTGCATGCATATACCACACTTCGTGCAGCCGTTCGCTTGGGTTCTTTCAGCTACTATGAATAAAGCTGCCACGTCTAAGTTGTCGAGAGTACACATGCTTTCAAGACTCCTAGGTTTCTATGTGGGAGAGGAATTGCTGGGTGAAATGGTAACTGTGCTTAACCTTTTGATGAACTGCCAAACTGTGTTCCACAAGGGCTGAAGCATTTCCATTCCCATCAGTAATTATGTTGTGTTCCAATTTCTTCATGTCCTCACCGACTTTAACCACAGGGTGGTATCTCATTGTGGCTGTGATTTGCATTTCCCTAACAAATAGTGATGTTTAGCATATTTTAAATAGTCTTGTGGTAAAATATACACAACATGGACCATTTTTAAATGTACATTTCAGAGGTGCTAATCGCACTCAGTGTTGTGCAACCACCACCACTATTTCCAGACATGTTTTCGTCATCCCAAAGAAACTCCGTACCCAGGAACAGTGAATTTCCAGTTCTCCCAACTTGTTCCCAGCATTCTATTCTTTTCCCATCTCTATAAATTTATGTATTCCAGATATTTCATATATGTGGAATCATTTTTATCCCCGTGGGTCTGATTTATTTCCTTCATCATGCTGTTTTCAAGGTGAATCCGTGGCATGGCACATGCTCCATTTCAGTCTGTTTTATGGCTGGATAATATTCCATCCCGTGTTGCAAACCTGGTCCAGAGGCCACGGATGACCTCCTCTGCCTACACCCACCGTCCTCCTTTCCCCGTTCTGATCCCCACCACCCCTCCCAGGGCTGTCTGCTTTTTTGCAAGATTCAATCATTCATTGAATTCATCGGCCACGCAAAACTCACAGACTGCTCCCGAGGGAAAGGTTTTGTTAGGGAAGTTAAAGGCTCCCAAAGGCCAGGCTCAGAAAACATGGAGATGTGTTCACCAGCCTACAGCAGCAGCTCCTCGCAGCCAGCAGCCAGGTCTCTCTCAGGTCCTCCGCCTCTCCACCATGTGGTCTCTTGGCCTCAGCCTCATGGGCCAGGAATCCTGCCTGCTGCACGGCCTGGAAATCTCAGTGTCGGCCCTGCTCCTCGGATGGGCCCCTTGGGCTCCTGGCCTAGGCCTCTGGTCTCAGCCGGGCTCCTGTGTTCTCTCCTGGGCTCTCCAAGCTGCAACTTGTCTTGGCCTCCGCCACTTTAGACGGGGATCGCAAATGTCCTCCGCTGGTGGCTCTTCTTCCTTGATGGTCCCGGGGGTTCCTTCTGTGTTCTAGGCAGAACACATACCCCGAGGAAATAAAAGATGGTGATTTGAGTCACGCCCTCTACTAAGGTATCGATTCAGAATACATCCCACTTTAATCCTACAGCTCTTTCCAAAATGAGAGTCTAACCACCGACGCAGAGGCTAGAGTTTTCCTTACACCACCGAAGGGTCAAGGCCAGAGGGGCCAGGTCTTACATGCATATACTGCAGCGTGGCGATCCTGTCATCTGCGGGTGGACACTTGAGTTGCTTCCATCTTGTGAATGCTACTGCTGTGCACATTGGTGGGAAATGATTCGTCCGAGCTGCGGCTTGAGATGATTTGGGGTATTTACCTAGGTATTGAGCTTCTGGATCATGTGATCATTTTGTATTTAACTTTGTGGGAACTGCACCGTGTGCCACAGTGGCTGCACCATTTTGCTGTCCCATCTGCAACAGACAGGCGTTTCAATGACGCCCCGTCTTCTCCTGAACATAATAGATTGCATTTTTTCTGATTGTAGTAGATATGAGACAATATCTGATAATGGTTTTGACTAGCATTGCAATGACTAAGTGGCTCACGATATTGAACATCTCTCCAGGTGCTTATTGGCCATTTGTATATTTTTGTCTGTAGAGATGTTTATTCAGTTTTTAATAGCATTGGTTTGTTTGCTGTTGAGTTATAAAAAATTCTCTCTATATTCTTGATACAAGATGCTTATTACATATACTTATGGTTTTCAAATATTCTCTCCCATTCTGTGGGTTGTATTTTTAGTTTCCAGTGATATTCTTTGAGGCCAACAATGTAAAGTTTTGCTCAACCCCAATGCATGTATTTTCCCTTTCCTCATTGGGCGTCCTGGTCTAGATCAGACTGACTGCTTCCTCCGCACTCATGAAGGGATATGCAGCCGGGCTTTCTTCTGAGAATTCCATGGGATTTGTTCCTCTTCACCAGCGTGGATCCATTTGGGTTAGTTTCACATATAGGCGAGGTAAGGACTCCACTAGTTTTCCATGCTGTCCTCCAGGTGTCCTGGCATTGTATTTTATACACACAATTCTGTCTTGTCCAGTCGGTGCTTCAGCACCGATTGAGCTGATGGTTGGGTTGCCAGGTGAGCCCTCTCAAGTTGGTTCTGACTCACTGCTACTCTATGCACAAAGCCCTGCCCGCTTCTGTGCCATTGTCAGTGGACATTGCGATGTTGGAGGCCACTGTGGCAGCCGCTGTGTCTGTCAGTCCATCTCATTGAGGGTCTTCATCTCTGTGTGCGGACCCTCCTCTTTGCCAACCATGATGTCCTTTTCCGGGCACTGGTCTCTCCTGATAATACATCCGAAGTATGTGAGACAAAGTTTTTCTATCCTTGCTTCTCAGGAGCATCTTGGCTGTGCTTAATCCAAGACAGGTATGTTTGTTCTTCTGGCCTGGCTGCCCATCACACATTGAATATCTCCCCCTCAGTACCATACGTCAAACACAGCAATTCCTTTCTGGTCTTCCGTACTTGCTGTTTCACTTTCACCTACACAGGGCGCCACTGAGAATACCTTGACTTGGGTCAGGCTCACTTCGTTCTCCACGTCACATCCGTGTTCTCTAGCACTTTCAAAAGGTCTTGTGCCGCAGACTTGCCCAATGCAATATGTTGCTTGGTTTCTTCACTACTGCTTCCATGAGCATTGATTGTGGACAAAAACAAGGGAAAATGCCCGACACCTTTGATCTTTTCTCCGTGTATCATGATGTTGTCTGTTAGACCAGTGGAGGGGATTTTGGTTTTTCTTTACATTGGCTGGAGCCCTGGTGGTATAGGGGTTAATTGTAATTGTTTTTAGATTGGAGATAGGATTAAGTGTGAGCCCCAAACCCATTACTTTATCCATGGTTTATACATGTCACTTTAGAGCTATCAGTATCATTTATGATAAAGAGCATTATAAACCATCCCTCTGGGGCATCAGGTGATTCTAGGATTGTGCTATTAATGTAGCCCATGGTACAGAATTTAAAACACGGTTGAGAAAGGGAAATAATGCAACGGTAGGCTAGCTGTTCAGACCATCATACTCCAACAGCTGGCTTGTGCAGGTGAAAAGCGTAGTGACCGGTCACTGTTCACACAAATAGGGCAACATCTTCAGTAGCACTCATTCACGGCGGCAGAATCATACCAACACTATGAACACATGTCATAAGAAAGCAAGGAGGGCATTAAAATAGTAAAATTTGGTAGCCACCACCCACCTTCAAAGCAAGAGATCCGAACCCAAAGGTCAACTCCCACCAGTTCTCTAGCCTCGGGACAGCAGTCATCTGCTTCTTCTCACTCTAGGGCAGTTCAGGCTTAAGTTGAAGGGAGTACGTCAGGTCCTTAAATCTGCTGCAGGCGAGTCTGAGGTAAAGCCCAGTTTGTTTAGTAGGGTTTCTACATCAAATTCTTCTGCTGTGGACTATGAAGGATGCTGTGTGCCTTGAAAAACTGAG
This sequence comes from Tenrec ecaudatus, assembly GCF_050624435.1. Taxonomy (NCBI): domain Eukaryota; kingdom Metazoa; phylum Chordata; class Mammalia; order Afrosoricida; family Tenrecidae; genus Tenrec; species Tenrec ecaudatus. Next base: position 2,128,847 of record NC_134546.1, read on the forward strand.
TCTAAAGTCTCGGTGGTCTATAGTATGAAGGCTGGATTTAAAATCATGTCAGAAGTATCCACTTAGGAACTGGGTGTACTCTCCCCTTGGGTTCTATATAAGTATTGCTGGCTCCGCTTGGTTTACCCACCAATAGAAATGTGATCCTCCTCTCTAAGACAGATACATCCCTCCCCCTAGCTTGACTGAATTTCCAGTAAGGTTTGTGCATTACTCTTGTAGGAGTGTCTGGTGACTTGGGCTGACCTTAGCACCATGTTGTGTGGCAGCAACTGAATGGTTTTCTCCCTCTTCCAACATCTTGGGAAACTGACCTCAGCTGAGATGAAGTCTCCTCCCCCAAATAGTTCTTAAGATGTGCATATAAAGGAGGTGATGCATGAATTCATAGACACTAGGCAGGCTCTCTCCCTCATCTTTGCGTGGGAGACCGGGTTAGCAGGTTACAAGACCTGAGAGCAGAAGCCTGCCGTCATGTCGGTGTTTATCCCTGTAGTAGTGGACTCACCCGGCATTTGTCCTGTTGTGATTGGCTGACTTCACTCAGCACAGTGGCTACCCTCCATGTCATGAGGTGCTTCATGATTTCACCCCTGTTTATTAGGGAGGCATAGTACTAAATTGCGTACAGGTGCCACAGATTCTCTGTCCTTTCTTCTGATGGGAATGTGGGCTGTGTCCAGCTGCTCGTTATCATGAGCTGTCCTGAAAAGAACATGGGAGGGCACATGTCCGTGTGTGTTTTGTCCCTTATTTCTTTGTGGCCTATGCTCAGCGCAGTTATTGCTGGGTCACATCGCGTTTCTTTCCCCAGGTGTTTTAGCTATTAGCCTATTGCTCTCCACAGTGCTTGGACACATTTACAAGCTCACCAGCAGTGTATAAGAGTTCCAACCTCATTGTGCCCTCACCAGCATTTGTTGTTCTGTTTTTTTTGTTTGTTTTTGTTTTGAATTGGGCTATTGTGGGTGTGAGATCTCATCTTTGTTATGATTTGTATCTCCTAGATGGATAGTGATTGTGAACATGTCCTCTTGTGCTTGTTAGTCATTCTCATGTTTTCCCCGTGTGAATTGTCTGTTTGTGTCCTTTGCCCACCTTTTAATTGGATTATTTACTTATTCTTATTGGGATGTTGTAGCATTCCATAGATTTTAATAGTCCCTTGTCTGTTATGTCATTGCCAACCCCCCCCCCCATCTGTGGGCTATCACTTTAGTTTTTTGATGAGCATAAGTGTTTTATTTAATAGGTCCCCGCCATCTAATTTTCTTCACTGCATGTGCTTCCTTTACTATATTTGATCATCTGTGTATGACCTTTAAGAGTGTCCCAATTTTCTCATTGATGACCCTTCTAGTGTTGGGATTAATATTTAGTTCTCTAATCCATCTTGAGTTTGTTTTGGTGCATGGGTGAGCTATGAGTTCTGTTTCCATCTATTGTAATGGAGATACAAGTTTACCAGCACACTTTGTTGCTGAAGCTGTTCCTCTCCCATTTAACGTATTTGGTCCTTTTTCTAAAATCAGTCTGTAGGGGGTTGTTTTTATTTCTTGGTTTTCTATCCTGTTCCATGGGTCAATGTAGCTAGCATCGTGTCAGTACCAGGCTGTTTTGAATTACTATGAATATTTAGTAGGTTTCTAGGTTGGGCAATGCAACTTTCCAGAAGTATGTTGCTTATTCTAGACCTCTTCCCTCTACATATGAAGTTGGTAATTAGTTTTTACATCTCCATAAAGAATTAAATTGGAATTTGGATCAGATTGTGTTGCATTTGGAGATTGCGTTGTATTAGGTAATAGTGACATTTTCACAGTATTAATTCTTCCTATCCATGAACACAGACTACTCTTACATTTGTGCAGGTCTCCTTTGGCTGGTAATAATGCTCTCTAGTTTTCTTTGTACAGGCCTTTTGTTTCTTTAGTTGGGTTAATTCCTAAATAGTTCATCTTCTGTGCGGCTATTGTAAATGGCACTGTGTTCCTGATGACTCTTTCAGAGCTCTTTCACTGGTAGCTAGGAATCCAGTTGACTGTTCCCAACATTCTCTCTGTGGAGTCCCTGGGGTTCTTTCTGTAGAAAATCATACCATTTGCAAATAGCAGACGTTTCACTTCTTCTCTGTCCAATTGTATTCCCTCGATTTCTTTCTGTTGTTTAATGGTTCTGGTTAAGACGTCCAGCATGATGGTGAATAAGAGTGACCAGGGAAACCCTTATCTGGTTCTTGTTGACAGTTTTTCTCCATTGAATTTGATATTGGCTGTTGGATTTTTGTTACCTTGAAGATGTATGAAAGTGTAGGAGTGGAATCCAACCTGTCATTCAGGTCACAGCCTGATGATGCCTCCTTGGGAGTGTGGGCTTCTTCTCTGGAGGACCCTAGTGACCTCCCTGTATCTCTGCCTCTTTGACGTCCTGCTGGCTGGGACTCTGCCACTGACTCTGAGAGCTTCCAGTGCACTGCCATGTTTCCACCAATCTTGGATCCACAGGAGTTCTGCACCCACCTGCACTCTGCATCCTTACATGTGGCTGTGTGAGTCTGAAGAGGGACACATGGACTAGAGTCAGACTCACGGACTTGAGTTGGACTTGGCTGTGATGACTTCTTCATGTAGAATTACTTCTTGACATAAAGTCTTTCTCATGCATAGTTAAGAGTCACTGGATTTGTTTTTCTAGACAGCCTTGCCTGATACAATGCCCTTCACTATGTTAAGGAATTTCCCATCTGTTCCTGTTTTATTGAGTGTTTTTATCAGAAATGGATGTCAAATATTGTCAAACGCCTTTTCTGTATCCATTCGTATGCTCATGAGGTTTTTATTCTTTGCCTTATTTATGTAGTGGGTCACATTGGTTGTTTTTGAATGCTGAACCATTCTTGCATCCCTGGTATGAATCCCATGTGGTGATAATGAATTATTTTTTGATATGTTGTTGGACTGTACTGAGAATACTTTTATTTATGTTTGTGAGGGACAGTGCTCTGCTGTTTTCTTTGTGGAGCCTTTGCCTGCTTTTGGTGTCAGGTTTATGTTCTCTTCATAGAATGAACTTGGCAGTTTGCTGTCCCTTTCTATATTCTGGAACAGTATGCATAGAATTGGTGGCATCTCTTCACTGCATACTTGGTAGGATTACCCGATATGCCAGAACCATGATTGCTTTTTAAAAGAACAAATGATGCATAAAACTGGTGTGGTAAGCTTGAGACAAAGTTATTTTCTTTCTTTTCAGTATGCATAATTAAAAATAATTTATTGGGGGCTCTTACAGCTCTTATCACAGCACATTTGAACATATGTTGCCGTCATCATTTTAAAAACATTTTCTTTTTACTTGAGCCCCTGATATTAGCTTATTTTCCCTCCCTCATGACCCCTTGATAATTTATAAATTATTATTATGTTTTCTTGTCTTACACTGACTTCTGTCTCCCTTCGCCCACTTTTCTGTGAGACCAAGATCCTTATACTAGGAAGGATGTAGTCTCAGAATCAGAGGAATATTCGTTAATTACCTGCAATATACAGGTGATACAATCTTACTGCAAGCTAAGAAGACTTGAAGCATTTACTGGTGAAGATCAAAGACTACAATCTGCAGGATGGATGACACCTCAATTTAAAGAAAATAATAATCCCCACAATGGACCAATATACGGCATCATGATAAATGGAGAAAAGATTGAATTTGTCAAGAATTTTATTTTGCTTGAATCCACAATCAAAGCTCATGGAAATAGCAATCAAGATACTGAATGCTGTATATCGTTGGCCGAATCTGCTGCAAAGAATCTCTTTGAAATATTCACAAGGAAAGCAAAGCTATCCCTTTGAGGACTAAGGTGAACCTGGCCTAATTCCCAGTGTCTCCATTTGCTCCCATGCATTGGACAAGGAACGAGGAAGGCCGGAGGAGCACTGAAGCATTTGAATCATGGCACTGGTAAAGAATATTGGAAAAGGCAACATGCTCAGTCAAGTAGAGTCATTAAAAAAAGATAAAGATCCTCAGTGAGCTGGATTGACACAGTGGCTACAACTGTGGGTTCAAACATAACAACATTGTGAGGAAGCTGCAGGGCTGCAGAGTTTGTTCTGTTGTGCACAGGGTCACTGTGGGTCCCTGCCGACTCAATGGTACCTAACAACAACAAACCTACATTATTTATGGTCCTGAATGCTGTAGGATACGTTGAGTTGTGACAAGACTGCTGACTCTGAATGTCTATGCATACTGGCAGACAAGGTCAACGCAGAGGGCGATAGAAATAGCGTTGGCACTCCCTGGATAAGGACCCAACCATACCTGAAACTGTGACTAATATAAATCTTTTTCACTAAATCTAAACTGAAGATCGATAATTATCTTGTCCTCGGTCAGATCTCCCCACCCCCCAAAAGCTTGTTCACCTCTAGTCCACCAACAGGAGGAGTACTGTGACAGAGGGAATTGGTGAGGAATGGGACAGAAGTCCCAACCAATCCAGCTAAACTATCCTCTACAAAGTTTACACCAGTATGTTCCACCTTTATGTACAAATGAATGGAACTTGTAGCAACTCAATGGACAAATGAATGAACTGCTGCCCAGTCTGGGATCCTCCTCACAGAGTATATGATCTTGTAAATACGTTCTGAGCCTTGTTTCCAGGGCCTTTAAAAGGGCCCATGTACAGTGCTGTGGGAAGGGAGAGGTGCAAGTGATGGGCTGAAGTTTAAGTGCCATTCGCTTTCCGAAAAACTCACCTTGAAGGACCAATATATGGCCTTTGATAGTTGGCCTTGTGATGGACTCAGGGCGTGTCAGTGATGAATCTGCTCATTGATCAGTAATCACAAGAGGACACCACAGGAGACCAAGAAGAGAAAGATTGGAGGAGAGCAAAAAGGATGAGTGAGCCCACAGAGAAATTTCAAGGAAGTGCTTTATGTATTTGGAAATCATGTCAGAGTAATGGTCAATGCCCCTCTCTACCTCCCTTCTCCCACCTGAGCTGTTTTTGGGCTGCAGTAGGCAGCTTTCAGTTGGCAGCCCATCTTAAGGCTCTGTCTCTCTTCTCCTCTGCCTGAGAGCTTTCTGCAGAGCCAGGGAGCACACTGAGCTACAATGGAGTGCAGACTTTCTCTGGGGAAAATGCTCCCACTGTGATGGGAGTTAGCAGATAAATGCCCCAGCCCACAGGCTTCCTGTGGCTTGGTTCTGAGGTGTGTCCCTAATGACTACGCAGGAACCCCTGAGGAACTGAGCTCCCCTTGTCCACAGAGGAGACTCACTCATTAACTGACTCCCTGATTCGCTTTTCTCTCTTCTCCCATTCCCTGTTCTTCCCAGATGCTTCCTGAGAAAATCGTTCAAACAAACTGCCTGATTCAGTTCTTATCCAGGGTCTGCTTTCACGCCCACGTGCAAGTCAGTCACCATTTAAAGAAATGTAATCAAGATACTAAAGTACAAAAGCAAAGAATGCAATTTTTAAAGGAATTAAATTCTTTGGATATATCTAAGCAACCCAACAGAATTGGTTATCTGTATTATATGCATCTGCTTATCGACAATGCTGAAATTCTGCAGAAAGTTATTTAGTGTCTATGGGAAGATAAAAAAGAACTGAAGTATTGAAGTCAGGTCTTTAAAATTCTCTTGTGTTTATATTTCAAACTCTGGCTTATTAAAGGGGTCTGTGCTCTGTTAACACACACATGCTCTTATAATATAAGCAGCTTAACTAGACATCTGCGTTGACTACATATAAGAGGCAGTTAACGTATTGCCTTGTTTCTGTTCAGCGATCTTCATATCATAGTCTGCTGGCCAGATGCAACGCAATTTGTTTTTTTATTTTGGCTTTGTATTTTGCAGGTGCTCCCCCAGCTTGCCATCTTTCTGAGATGATGACTCAGGGTAGAAGGATCAGGGTGTTAAAAATAACCCCACCTATTAATGGAGGGCTTTGTTCCTTCTCAGGCATGGCCTCTGAGCTGACCAGCAGCTGTTTTATTTTATTTTAAAAGGAGGGTTAGAAAGTTGGAAGCATACATGGCTATTCAAAGCATAAGCAATTTCTTGGAGTCATGGAAACAACTCAACATCAAAATTGTCATTTTGAAGGCTTCCCTCCCCCCAGAATCATCAACCCGCTGGGCTGTGCTCTGGTGGTTTAGGGCATGGGCCACCTTTTTGCCTCCATCATTTATATTCTCCAAAATCTCTCCCCTGTAGGGGCAGAGGTGCACAGATAAATACTGCCACTAGGTTCAGGGATTGGGCTCTCATTGATTCCAAGTGTTTAATTTAAAAAATCACTCATCTGTTTTCTGTTCCCATTGTCCCTTTCACTTACACTTATTGTGAAAGAGCCACAGATGCTGTTGCAGGCTGAGTTGTTAAGAAACTGCTGTGTGAGGCCAGGTTGGCTAGAGGACCAAATCCAGAGACATCACATAGGTGGAACAAAGAGCTTTATATCTAGAGATAACTGTATATCCAGGAAACATCCCAGCCCAGTCCAACTCAAGTCCATAAGTCTGATACTGGTCCAAAATGTCCTCTCCAGACTCAGGAAGCCACATGCAATGATGCGGAATGCAGGAAGATCACAGGCTGGTGGGTACAAAGTCCCATGGTTCCAATGGCAGTGGACCCATTTCCAGGGGTCTGGCAAGTCCCAGAGTGGCAGGAAGGTGAAGTCATAAATGCGGGGGGGGGGGGGGAAGGTTCCCAGGGTCCTCTTAAGAAAAGGCCATGCTCACAAGGTGTCGCCATCAGGCTGTGACCTGAATGACATGCTAAACTCCACCGCTACGCTTTTATATAGTTTCAAGTTGACATGAAATTATGTAACTACCACACTGTGATATCTTACCTTACCCCAGGCCTCTAAAGCAAGGAGCCTTTAGGTGCTGTTGTACAGAATTTGTTCCTTTAAAAAGCACCCAGAGACTATTAACTATTGTAGTATGGTTCCAAGTAGATCTGCTAACCGAAAGGTTAGAAGTTCAAAGCCACCAGCCACTCCTCGGGAGAAAGATGAGGCTTTCCACTCCAGTACACAGTTACAGTCTTGGAAACCCCCAGGGACAGTTCTACCCTGTTCAGTAGGCTTGCTGAGTAGAAATTTATCCTAGGACGATGAGTTTGTTTGAGCATTTCCACCTTACCCTTTATCTCATACCAGTCCTTGGACAGGAAGGGCTCAACAAAGCCTCCTGGTCCCGGCCCTGAGGGCAGAGCCAACCCCACCCTCCTCACCTCTCAAAGGCTCGCATTTAGAGGATCCTTCCCTTGTGGAAGTTGCTGTCCTTTAAAACATAGTAAGCGTTCATAAGCAGTGCAAACAGTTAACACACTTGGTTGCTAGGCAGAAAGTCGGAGGTTCAAGTCTACCCAGAGGTGTGTTGAAAGCAAGGCCTGGCAGTCTGCTTCTGAAAGCCCAGCCGTTGAAAGCATAGCTCTCCTCTCACCCACGGGAGGTCACTACAAACAAAAGTTGATAGGCTGGCAATTGCTTTTGTCTTCAAGTATGGTCAGACCTGTGGGATTTGTCCTTGCACTTTGGTGGCTAGGTTTCAAAAACACGTTGCCTAGAAGAATGGAGTTCTGGTGGTGTGGTGATCATGTCTTGGGCTCCTAGCCACAAGGCCTGCAGTTCAAAACCACCGCTGCTTCATGGAAGATGGGGCTTCCTGCTCCTGTAAAGCGTTACTGTCTCAGAAAGACACAGGGGCAGTTCTACCCTGTCATATAGGGTCACTATGAATTGGCATCAACTCAATGGCAGTGAGGTTGTTTGTTTTTCGGTTGCCTAACACAACTACGTCTGCCTCTCTGGAGCTAAAGAAAACAAACCAACTTTAATTGAAGAGAGCAAATCAGAACCAGGTTGGTATCCATGGAATTTCAACCTGTGCAACAGCAGCAGTGATAGCGAGTCACAGCGCTGTGAGGGCCGATTCACGTGATGGACACTTTCTGGGAAAGGGCTTAGAAAGGGGAAGGCTTGCCAATGGTGTTGACATCCGGAGCCCTGCAGATGGAACGAGCCTTGCATTCTGAGGCCAGAGCTCTTGCTCAACAAATCGTGACCCGGAGCCAGTCTTAAAACGATGAAGGTTTGACCAGGTAAGCCATTATCTGAGGCATGATCTAAATAGGACGCAAGGCATGTCATAGGAAAGATGTTTTTTAGTGTTGAGGGAGAAGGCTATTGCAAACTGTTAAGGAAACGACGAAAGGGGGAGATTTGGGAGCCAGAGGGCAGTTATTCTCTGTTGGCAAGAGCTTCCTAACGAGGAGCCTCTCCTAGTCAGGATTGGAAAATAATTCAGTACAGTCAGAGTGCCTGGGAGTCTCAGCACCCAGGCCAAGGGCATTGGTGTGGTGATGTGATGGAAGGAACGCAGTCGGCCCCAGTCACTGAGGCTCCCTCAGTGAGAATACACGCACCTCCTGGAAGCCCGTTTGGAAGTGTGGGAAAGCATGACTGGCCTTTTTTTCCCACCGGTGAAACCAGGCAGCAAGACCATCGCTTCACATGAGTAATCACAACACTTTCCCCGGAGAGGAGCAAACGTAGGCCTCACTTGAAAACAGGGAGTCCTGTAAACATTTATTTTGAATTGTCATTGGGAAAATGACAGCTGAGTTGGGTGCTGAGCTCACGTCCTCAATGAAACCTTCACGGCGGAGACCTGTGTTGGCTCTGCCTCCAACGTCGCATGCCTCTCACAGATGCTGCTTTACAGAGAAGAATCAAACCCTGTCCAGGATTTGGCAAATCAACTCACCGTATATATTCGTGGATAAGCCGAGTTTTTCAGTACATTTCTTAAATGCAGTTTTTGTGGTAAAATTAGGTACCTTGGCTGATATTTGGGTCGGCTTATCCTCGAATATTTGCGGGAGACCCTCTCTCCACTCAGCCCCGGGGAGGGGTTTGTGGGAGCTTTCCTAGCTAGAACAGCCCCGGTTCAATCTCCTGGTTTCATGGGTGGAGTAACTGAGTCCTCCACATGGTCAAGGCCGCACAGATGTTTGACGTTAACACTGGGACTAGAACCCCTGGTTCTGCCATACCCCATCTCAGGGTTAGATGTCAGAGGGGATGGCCCTGAAAGTTGCTCAATTGATGCTTGCTGGTGAATAATACTGACTCCAACTATGAATTATTCTGATAATTCCCATCTCTGGGTCTGGCTTTAATCAATGATTCCCATGGGAGTGGGGGAAGAGGGAAGCATGCAAGTGAAAAACAAAGCCGGCCTTTGTCTTAGTGTGTCGGTTGTTTTCCGCATCGGTCATGACAGTGACTGTAATCTTACCGTCAACAATATTGAAAGAGAGCATGGGATGCTGGTTTACTCCGAGGGCCGTACCTGTAAAAGAAACCATGTCTTAGCTTCGCAAAGTCCTTTCCAGGTTTCTGCTTTTGTGAAATTCAATATTCTCTTTTCCCTTGCTACTCTTTTTAGTAAAAAAACCAAAAAAACCAAAACAAACCCAACAAAATCAAGCTAAACATGGTGAGAATCCATCCACTGTGCAATGAGTGAGTTAGTCCACAATTGAGTTCCTTTTTTGACACCGGTGACAGAGAAACGGCCTCAGTGAGCCGGCCACCTCTTCGCATGTCGGCAGCTCCCAGTGCCAGTAGGCTCATGGTGAGAGGACAGTCGCCTTGTGTGCAGAGGGTGGCTTCTGTGCGAGTTCTTGCATGGTGCACACAATGCGTACTTGCCTGCCAACTGAAACGTCCGTAGTTTGAATTCACCCACAGGGACTTCGGAAGAAGGGCCTGCTGATGGAGTTTAGAAAAAGCAGCCATTGAAAAACCATCTGGGGCAGTTCTGTTAAGGCAGAGCTGACTCCACAGTAATCGGCATGCTGGCAGGCCCAGAATATCTCTATATATAACAGTCTCTCTCTCTCTCTCTCTCTCACACACACACACACACACACACACACACACACAGTCACACATGAGGGTGTTAAAAGTTCATGGAAAAATGCGGTTAAAAGCTAATGGAGTTTTTTCATGAACTTTTGAAGCCTCCTTGTGTGTGTGTGTGTGTGTGTGTGTATGTACACATGTGGGCATCTATATATTTCAGAGTTTTTCCTGTTTGTTTTTTCCCCTTTCTTTTTCTACAGTCATCTGTGGAGTTTTAGGTGTAGCTCCCAGCTTCTTGGTTAAGCTTGAAGAGTCTGCTGGAAGATGGTTGTAAACTTAAAGGCAACAATGACACAGTCTTTCCCATTCTCGTCTCTGACGAGAGAGCTGTGTTCGTATGTAGAAAACTCACACGATTGCTTAAAGAAGGAATCCTCTGGATCGAGCCTTCATCTACCCGGACTCCTACTGTGATCTCTCAAGGTGGGGTGAGAACTTGGCAGGACCATGGCTCTGTGGGTTGACGAGGATGAGATGAGATCCATGTAATGTGACCACTCTATGGTGATGTCTGATATGAGCAGTCACTCAGCACAGGCAACACTCTGGGGGCAGCTCTACTCTGTCTGACAGGCTTGCTAGGAATTGGAATCAACTTGGTGGGACTTTTATGTTTGAGTTTTACTTTGACTGATCAACTCCAGTGTGGTTGCGGAATAGTTTCTCACTCATCTTCTTTCCACCGATGCCTCGATATAATAATTTTGTAGTTGATACTGCATTCTCTTTTGAGAATTATTTTTTTAAGTTGACTTGAATATTTATTTGTACTCTGATTTTAGACTAATTTAGGAAACAAATCAATACACACAAGAAGCTCTGGTGCTATAGAGAGTTACACATCTCTTTATGTTCATAACAACAACTTTCAGACAAAAGTTGGCATATCTGACAGAAAGTGGCTTGCCATCAGCGAATGCCAATATGACTGTATAAATAACAGCCACCTTCCAACTAATCAATAAAAACCAACACAAAGATGGTAGACACTTGTTTTTCTAAAGAAATATATTTTTATTGAGGTGTTTCATTTTCTTACAAAGTAATCAAACAAACTCACTGGGCGATCTTCACCTTGTATGCTACTCAGTGCCTTGATGGCTGCCTCCCTGGGAGGCTGGAGTGGAGTGGGAGCGGCCGTGGTCACAAGCATTGCAGCAGAAGAGCACCAATGATTGGTCCCACGTGTGCGGGAAAGTATCCAAGCTTCACCTATAGTGTATGCTTCGCTCTCCTGAATCAGGCCGGTTCAGTGGATTAATGTCTAATTTACATATGGGAATGAGGCACATGCTGAATCTTTACGGAGTAAGTGCTCACCTTCTGCCACGGCGCCATTGTTGGGATTATGGGTGAGTGTGGAGATTATAGAAGTAAATGTACTAGGTATGTCTATAAATAAAAGAGTGCTCGTAAGGGAACATTATTCTTTGGTGGATTTAAATGCCTGTAGTGGACTCAGATACAAGAAGACTAAAATGAAAATGGCCCCACGATGATGGTCAATCTTAACACTGAACTTGTACGGAAAGTTCCTATACTGTTGACCGTCAGCATCTCCAGGTCCACGATGTATTCTCTTGGTCCTGATAGCGTCTTCACCAACACGAGCATCGCACTCACAGGACTCGTTTGCTGGGGGAAAGAAGAGGGAGATGGTTTGGGGTGTGAGTATATCTTCTATAAGAATAAGAGGAAGAATTTGGAGCAAAAGGAGAAACGCCTCTTCAGGCCACCGTTGGCCCCGGCAAGTCACTGTCCTCATTTGTCACAGGCATTCAGTCATACGCTCCAATGATAGGGTCGAGTCTCCTAGGGGAGGGCCCTGCTCTTCCATCCTCCCCGCTTTTAATGTTTGTTGTCACTGATGCCGCACAGGTCTAGCCTTCACCCCAACTGGAGTTCAACCGAGAGTTGGCTGACGTCTGGAATGGCCCACAGTAGCCATTGTCCTGCTTCTCCACATGGGCCACCCACTGACATTTTTGTGACCGAAGAGAAATGTAAAGAGCTCATCTGGGTGGCCTATGGCAGATGCTGAGATAGACGGGAACAAGGAGAGCATGCATGAAGATACATAAGGATCCCCAAACCCACGGCCCTTGAGCTGATACCCACTCATCGTCACTCTATTCAAGGTTTCTGATGTTGGCGGATCTTTCTGGAAGTAGACAGCCACATCTTTCCTCGAGTGACTGAAGTGACCGGCTTGTGGTTAGTAGTCCGACACTCATTCCACAGAGCCACCAGGGGCTTTTGAAGGTGTGCATATCCTGGGAAAGCTAGGAAGGCTTTTTGGATGCCTCAGGAGATCCACCCATGTGAGACAGAAGTTATGCAAAGAAGTATTTTTGTGGGCCGGCACATAATCTCATCTTGCTGAAGAGTGCGGCAGATGCTGGTGCATGCAGAGGGATGAGGCTGGAAGGGCAGATAAGTCGATGGGTGGCAGTAGGTATAGAAGAAAAGCCACTTATCTCACACTTTACTGGTTGACGTACAGGCAGTCAAGCCGGGGACAGACCATACCCAAGGATGCACATATCATTCCAACCACAAAGAAGGGGATTGGGGGGGGGGTTGGGGGGAGGTGGAGGGGAGGAGAGAAAAGGGAGAAAGTGGCACTGGGGGAGCAGGGCACTAGTCCACCCAGGGGGAGGGTATTTGTCTCCACAGAAACGGGAGTGTGCGTGCAGATCCCACCACAGTGTGCTAAATCTCGAGGGTAATGTAACCACACAGAGCAACTCATGAGCAGAAAGGTCTACAGGGCCGGCCTCCATCAGAGCCAGACTGAAGTGCGTGCTACAGAGGACAGCCTGAGACCTACAGGTTGGAGAGAGAGGCTGGCCTGCCCTGCCCACACAAAAATAAACCAAGAAGGAGAAAGAGAGAGTGAGGATCTAGACCCCACACTGGCACAGCAAGCCCTGAGGATGACGCCCCTGCACGGAGCTGACCGCAATAGAGGACAATACTGGGGACACATGGTGGGGAGTGAGTCTAGCCTGAACCCCCCACAGCAGGGCAAACCAAGAAGGGACCATACAGTTTAGCATTGGGAGCAAACCTCCTCAGGAGCCCCCAAATTTACTTCAGGCTAGGAGGGCAGTTCCTGGAATGGCCCCTGCACGCCCCCCCCACACCCCAACCACACCTGTAGAGAGAGAATCATAAAGGTCAGTGGATAGACCTGGGGTTATGCATGCTTTTCATTTTTTGCAAGTTTTTTTCTTCTTTTTTCCCCTTTTTATTCAATCTTTTGTTTTCTTTTTGTTTTGTCTCTGTTACTGTTGTTTTGCTTACCTATATAAGATAGGCATGGGAAGCAAGGCCAAAGAGAAAGAGACAGGAGTGATAGTTCCAGAGGGACTTGGGTGGGAGGGAGGCAGGGGAAAGGAGCTGTGAACAGCAACATCATAGACAGGGGAACAACTAGGGAATTAAAACCAACCATGAAGAGGATGGATGTAGAGATCCTGGCGGTGTTGGAGCAAGAGCAATCTAGCTGACAGAAATTACTACGAGGCAGAAGAAGGGCAAGTATGATGGTGGGAGAGGCAGAAGGTCAAAGGAAACAGAGGAAAGATCTAGGAAGCAAGGCTATCAATAGAAGTATAAACATAGGTGTGCACTTATGTAAATAAATTAATTCATAAAAATAGGGGTATTGGCCTAGATACATATATTTATATGGCAATACATTGAGGAAGTAGATGGACTTTGGGCTTCTGCTCAAGCCCTGCCTCAGTGCAAGAATACTTTGTTCTAACAATCTGGCATTCTGTGATGCTTACCCTCCCGACACGGTTGCAGAAGACAAAGTGGATGCATAAGCAAATGTGGTAAAGAAAGCTGATGGTGCCCGGCTATCAGAAGATATAGCATCTGGGGTCTTAAAGGGTTGAAGATAAACAAGTAGCCATCTAGCTTGGAAGCAACAAAGCCCACATGGAAGAAGAACAGCAGCCTGTGTGGCCACGAGGTGTCATTGGGATTGGGTAACAGGCATCAGAAGACACATAAAAACAAACAAACATATTGTTGAGAACGAGGGGGTTGGAGCAGAGACCCAGAGCCCAATTGTAGATAATGGGACATCCCTTCACAAAAGGGTCACAAGGAAGGGATGAGTCAACCAGGGTGCAGTATAGCATCGATGAAACACACAATATTCCTGTGGTTCCTTGAGGCTTCCTCACCTCCCACTCTCATGATCCCACTCCTGCTTTTTAGTTCTGGCTAGAACACAGCATGTACACTGGTACAGATAGGAGGCCACCACAACACATGGAATTCAGGTCAAGTAAACCCCTCAGGAAAAGAAATGGGAGTAGTGATACCAGGAGGGCAGGGGGGAGACGGGGAGGAAGGGGGATTGAAATGACTGTTGCATAATGGCCCTTGTGGTCATTACATAATCTGTTGTCAATTTGACACTGAAGAATGAAGGGGTGGAGTTTAGCCTGTCAATCAAGTCCCAGCTTGATGACCTCATTTGGAGGTCCCAAGGAGATAAATAGGTCACTGGAGGCAGGACACACTCACTCCCTGTGAAACATTACTGATTATGAGCCTGATGGAGCTACGCTGATGCAACCAGAGCGCTGGGAGCTGGAGGAGCCGCCTGGCGATCCCTGCCAATGCTGAGATGCCTCTACCGCCACTGATCCACAAGACTTCCCACCCGCTGGCCTGTGATCTTCCTGCATTTGGAGTCATTGCATGTGTTCACTGAATCTGAAGAGGACTTTATAGACTGGTATCAGACAGATGGGCTAATATTGCATTTATGGACTGGGCTGGGCTGTTTTCTCAATATTCAATTTCTCTTGTATATAAAGCTTTCTCTTATGCACAAAGGAATGTCTATGAATTTGTTTCTCTAGTCTACCCTAACACAGGGGGATGAACAGCAGAAACATGGGTGAAGGGAGAGAGTGGCTGGTGTAATATATGAAAACCATAATAATTTATAATTTATGAGGGGATCATGAGCATGGGGGGCGGGGAGGGAGGGAAAATGAGAGGAGCTGGTACCAAGGGCTCAAATAGAAAGAAAATGTTTAGAAATGATGGCAACATATGTGCAGATGTGCTTGCTACAATTGATGTATGGAATATGATAAGAGTTATAAGTGCCCCCAATAAAATGATAAAAAAAGGTCAATGTGTGAGTCTGAATTCACAAAAGAGGAGGGGCCGAGACATGCGTTCAGGTTCTACAATCATTAAAATGAGAGGACATTAAAGCGCAGAAGAGACTTCCGGGGTGATCCAGCGGAGTCCTGGCGGGGCTGATGTTTAGGAGCGGGAAGAGGAAGGAAACGGAAGAGTCCGATGATTAGGCGCAAACAGGTGAGTGGTCGGGGGTGGACCGAGGAGGTGGAGGATGACAGGAAGTTCAACGCGCCTCCGTGTTTAACAGTAAGGGTGTCTCTGGAGAGCAGTGGGAACGGGAAGCAGGAATGACTGGGGAGTGAGGAAGTAGAGGCTGTGATTCCAGCCTGTGCTTGAAAGGAGAGGAGAGGGAACGGAGAGGGGATGCTCAGAGGGAGACACCGGGGTTGAGTGTGTAGGAGACAGAGGAGAGGCAGGTACCACAGGCTCCGGAGCAGGGCCCCTATGGGAGCCGGGAGTCTATCACAGAGAGGAATACTCTTCCAAACGCAGCCCCTCCTTTGCCACGCCCTCTTCCCTGTTGAGTGAGCTCATCCGCTTACTACTCACTCTCCCTGGGGGTCTCATCTAGGTCCCTGGCTTCGGTGATAGTGTATTTCCCAGCGACCTGAAAATTTCTACTTCGAATTCCAAGTTTACGCACATGTCCAACTATCTGTACGTTGTCTCATCTGGATCAGGACGCTGTGTTACCTCTAATAAATTATAGGTAGTCACCAGACTATGAACATCCAATTTACACACAACCCGTTGTTAGGAACCAACCCCTGTAAAGCCTATGGTATTAAAATTTGAGGTACTTACACTGGTACATAATCACGGATGGACGCTACGTTGCGATGTGCGTCAAACTATTGGTACCATTGTTGGGCGCTGTCCAGTTCTGATACCCATCAACCCTTCTGTGTGGCAGAGGGACACGCTCCCCATCCTGCCTCAGCTACGTAATTGTCACGTTTGCACCTGATCCTGCAGCTCGCTGGCCCCGCCCCACCCACGCACCTTCTCCTCCCCAGTGTTTCTCCACACACAAACTTGGGGTGGTCCTTGATGACTCCTCCTTCATTCCCCAAAGCAAAGAGGGCACCCAAATACTGTTCTTCCTAAATCTTCACACACGTCTGCTCCCCCCGCCCACCCCCCCAAGAACAGGAAAAGACAAAAGGGAGCGCAGCATCCTGCTGGACCTTTGCAGGAATCTTCCAGCCGCCGCCCCACCGGGGATAGACGGGGCGGAGGGAGCGGGGAAGCTGCCCAGGACTTAGTCTTACCCTTTCGGCCCAGGCCATGGGAGAGCGGTCTTGGAAATGCAACCCTCAGCAATGTCCGGGGTTTGAAAGCTCTCCAGAAGTTAGTTTTTCTACTTCAAATCAAATCACTACCTACTGTTGATTGGTGGGACCTCCTTGAGTGTGTGTGTGAGTGTGTGTGTGTGTGAGAGTGTGTGTGTGTGAGAGTGTGTGTGTGTGTGTGTGTGTGTGTGTGTGTAAGCTTGCGTTTCATCGGTCAACAGAAAGCTCTGTGAGAGTAAGCCAGGCTGGAACTGGAAAGACTGGGTAAGCTAACTTCATCTCTCTAAACCTCACCTTCCTCTTCCCGCAATGGAGAGAGAGATGAGTGCCCATTTGTGGTGGGAGGAGAGCAGGAAGGCGGGAACTGCAGTCCGGAGAGGGGGCTTCAGAAAGTTCCCAACACCGACTTTTGGGCAGGAGAAGGGGATTTCCCCCGGAGCGTCTTGAAGTCGCCTTGGATAGAAACCCTTTCCTTGCTAACCACTCGCCCCAAGTGAAGTCCACGCATCTCTAAAGGACACCCCTACCCGGGCCGCCTGGAAGCCACTCACCCTGAGGTAGAACTCTCCATTTTCGTTTCCAGATTTAATCCGGAAGGTGTTGATCGTGTTGGCGTAAATCGTGGTGGCCTGGATCTGGAAGATGTCCGAGGGCACAGACCTGTCCGAGCGGATGCTCATGTACTTGTACACCGTGGACTGCGGGAGCTCCCGGCACACCGAGTTGGACACGGGGCAGACACAGCGGCTGCAGGTACACACAGGGGCAGTCATGCACACGGTTGGCTGGGCGACGGCCACAAGAGCCTCACTTTCAAACGCTCTGGGTTTGTGCTTACTTCTCTGACGTTAGGATGTAGGGGTCCTGACACGGGTTTCGCGGGTAGCAGCGGAAGCCGCCGTGGTAATTCCAACACATCTCATCCTCCCGACACTCGTTGGTGGTTTCGCACTCATTGATATCTGCAGCGAGGGAGGGCCAAACAGGTCATCGGCCTAAGGGGCTGAGGGGGTGGCATCTTCTGCTTTCCAGGATGGGGTGTGTGGGGCTATGGATTGTGCTTAATTCTTAATTTTGGTTTACACAAGACTGAGCGGGACCCAAGGTCACCCCAGTAAATTTGGGACAGATTAATACATGCCATTCCATTCCATTTTACTGGCCTATGTATGATTTATTTGTGTTGAATACAAAGCCACATGCTAGCCAAGGATCCAGCTTAAAAGAAGTAAAGCCTTTCAGTGCCTGCCTGGATGAAGATTACAATTTAGTTGGGACTATAGATGTGGTTGGCGTCCCTGGGTAGCACGGGCTGTTAAGTGAAAGATTAGAAGTTGAAGGATACCTACAGGCACCTTGGAAGAAAGGCAAGGTGCCTTATTTTGGAAAAATCGGCCACTGGGAACTCTATGGAGCACAGATCTCTCTCTCTCTCTCTCTCTCTCTCTCCCTTCCCCCCCCCTCTCTCTCACACACACACACAGTTGCCACGAGGCAGAATCCATTTGACAGCAACTGGTTTGTTTTTTAGTTACACGGATGGCAATAGAGGCTTATAAAAGAGGTAGCTAAGTTCCCTGGAGAATTGGTGGCAGACTTGATTGATTCTATCTGGGAGGATTAGGGAAGGCTGTGGGAGGGTGGAGGCATCTCCATTTAAGTTTAGAGAATGAATAAGTGGTGTTTTCATGGCTTGGGGTGCATCAGGCAGGGTCTTCCAAGCTGAGACAGCAGCACGCATAAAGTCCTGAGAAGGCTGTTTATGGCCTAGCTCAGGAGGTTGAACGAGAGGTCAAGGGTCAAGGGTCCTCTTCAGCCCTTGTAGGCACGTGGCAGTGACACCTGGGGAGTGGAGGGCATGTCCCAGGGAGGGACAGCACAAGAATGAAGCCCTGGCCGGAGAAAGCATTGTGCAGGAGCAGAGGAGCTGAGAAAGGGGCTCTTAGGCGGGGTGAGAAGCAACTGAGGAAACCAGAGGGGACGAGAGTCAGGGCAGGAACATTATGGATAGAACAGCTTGGACAAGGACTGGGTTTGAATTTGGACATTAAAATTCCCAGAACAGTCTTCCTGGAAACTCATGACAATGGAAGAAAGAGCAGCAGCAACCTGCATTCACAGCTCCATCCATGACCACTTGCCATCTGGTTGATTCCAACCCACGGTGACTCCCTGTGCAGAGCAGAACTGGCTCTATGGCGTTTCCAACGGCAGAGTTCTCAGAAGCAGATCACCAGGCCTTTCTTCAGAGGCACCTACGTGCAGGTTAGCAGCTGAGCATGTTACTGCTCAGGTCACCCAGGGGCTCCATCCACATGTTTATCTACCTCCAGATCCCTTTAGAGTGGACAGCTGATTTCTACATACGAGTGGATTTTAAAAGTTCGTGGGAGAAAAAAATTCTATAATATTTTCATTCTATTTTTCCCACAAACTTTTTGAAGCCCCC
The DNA here is from genome assembly GCF_050624435.1 of Tenrec ecaudatus. Classification (NCBI taxonomy): domain Eukaryota; kingdom Metazoa; phylum Chordata; class Mammalia; order Afrosoricida; family Tenrecidae; genus Tenrec; species Tenrec ecaudatus. The sequence continues at coordinate 2,147,736 of NC_134546.1, forward strand.
CCTTATATATACACCCCTTTCCAAAACCACCACTTCCTACCTTCATTGGTTATTTTTATACCTTACAAAACCCTTGTTGTCACCCATGCAACAGCAAGACGCTGGGGTCTGATCTTTTTCTCTCTGAATTCTCAGGTGTCTGTGCTCCTCATAAATGGTGTTTATCTCTTTTTGCTTTGCTTTATTTAAATGTTTGTGTTGGTCTGATTCCTCCTCTTAGCTTTTAGACTCCTTGAAGCAGGGGTCACCATCCAACTCCAAGACAGACTTGGGCTGTTGAGTCAACTCTGACTTAGAGCAACTCGATAGAACAGGGTACAGCTCTACAGAAGAGGGTTTGCCTATAGGACAGGGTGCAACTCGATACGACAGGGTCTAACTTCTGTGGGTTTTTGAGACTGTAACTCTTTACTGGCGTAGACAGCCTCATCTTTCACCCGAGGAGCAGCTGGTGGTTTTGAACACCTGACTCGTAATCCATTAGGCCACTAGGGTTCCTGGGTCTATGCTGCCCATCTGTTTATCGCATTCCTCACCTACCAATACCGCACTGGGGGCACGTGACTTTCAGGAACTATTAAGTTGAACTAAGTCACTCTTCTTACCAACCATGTGGAGCTAGGTGAGAGAGATCATCTCTCCATTTGACTTGGAGGGAAAAGAACGACCCCAACGCACTCAGTGAGGAGAGATATCTTTGGCACACATACCCTGAGAAACACTCCATTCTTTGCCTTTAGAGAAGAATATTTTCTTTCAGCCTCTACACTGGCTAAGGTTGCTCTGAGACCAGGAGGAGCTTGGGAAAGCTATGCGCCTGCCAGTCCTCAGACAGAAGACTCTGCTTGTGGCCTGGATGTAGCTAAAGAGAAGGCTTAGACCCTCTCAAGGAATCACAATGGAGCTGGACTTTCAATCGTTTTCTAGGTTTTGTTTAGCTAGGAGACTAGCTAAAGACTAGTTTCTTATAGGGGACCCAATGGTGGCAAAGGGGGAAATTAATGTCATAATCCATTCATTATTGATTTCGGCCGTTGCACAAGCAGTATCTTAACTGCTACAAAAGCTTTTCCAGAGACCATTAATAGCGCTACAATGCTCGATCGAGTGTATATGCACACGTGTTTGCGTTTTTTTAAACCACCCTCTCTGATTCTGATGTAAAGGAACTCTAGACGAGAATCCTCCTACGCATAGAATCCCCAGCAGACAGACTAGGACACAGTAGAGTTGACTCTATGGATTCCCGAGGCTGTAAATCTTTATGGGAGTAGAAAGTCTCATCTTTCTCCCACGGAGGGTCTGGGGGTTTTGAACAGTTGACCAACTGTTGATCTTGGCGTTAGCAATGTAAGCACTACCCATGAGTCAGTACTGACTGGACCGCAGTGAGAGAGAAGCTTTGCTACCTGGAGTCCTTTATACTCCTGGACCCATTTCATAGCATCCTCAGTGGTACAGGTTTGACAGCTGATGCGTTATTTTTATACATTGTGTTCCAGTCTGGCCCAAGGGGCCCAGCGGTTGAGCACTCACTTGGCTGCTAACCAAAAGGTCAACTGTTGAGACCCACTAGCTGTTCTGCGGGACCGATCCGTGGCGGTCTGCTTTCACAAAGATTGAGAGCCGTGGAAACCCTTGGAGCAGTTCTGCCCTGGACTCTGGGGCCACGATGGGTCTGAGTCAACTCAACTGGCAGTACATTTTAGAGTTCCTTTCCAGTCCCTCAATTCCCTCTTCCAAATGAGAAAGCTGAGGCTTTCTTTGTTCCACCTCACACGATACGGTGCAGTAAAGCTAAGCCTCAAACAGGTTTTTGTCCTGAAGTTGAGTAATTTCTCTGTCACGCTATTGTTGTTTTAGGTAAATATAAGTGCTTCACTTGCTTTTCCATGCATCTCTATGTTTGGGGTCTTTTCTAAGCAGTCTTCTCTGTGTTAGCGCAATTTAAAACACAAACTTTTTACCAGTGGGGGAGAGGGTGCATGGTTTCTTTCTTTTAAAAATGCTTTTCTTGGGGGCTCTTGCAGCTCTTATCACATTCCATGCATTCCTCCAGTGTGTCAGGCACATTTTCACAGATGCCCCATCATCATTTTCAATGCATTCTCTTCCCACTTGAACCCCTGACATCAGCTCCCCATTTCTTCCCCCTCCCTCCCTCCCTCCCCCACCCGCCCTCCCTCCTAAGCCCTTGATAAGTTATAGATTATTATTTCCATATCTTACATCGTCCTCCATCATGCCTCACCTACTTTCCTGTTATTCATCCCCCTGGGAGGGGGTTCTAGGTCGATCCTTGTGATCGATTCCCTTTTTCTCCCCCCACCCTCCTCTAATCCTCCTGGCATCTCTACTCTCATAGTTTGCCCTGAGGGTTCATCTATCCTGGATTCCCTGTGTTGCGGGCTCTTATCTGTAGCAGTGTGCATGCTCTGGTCTAATGCGATTTGTAAGGTAGAGCTTAAGTCATGATAGTGGGGAGAGCTAGAGGGAAAGTGTGCGTTTCATCGGTGCTGTACTGCACCCTGACTGGCTCGTCTCTTCCCTGTGACCCCTCTGCGAGGGGACGTCCAATTGTCTGCAGATGGGCTTTGGGTCTCCAGGTGCACATTTTCTGAATGACTCTGAATCCCCACGTGTAGAAAGCAGAATCGTGCCCCTCAGAAAACCACCTCTTCCCTCTGCGTGGAGGCGCAGTGACCACCACGTGTTCTTATTTTGAAATCAGATACCGAGGTATCAGCTCATCTGGGTCAACGTTCTCCAAGAACTTCAGCCCTTTCTGGTGTACATTTGGCCAATCTTCTCAGGACCTCAAGTATTTCCTAACATGTCATAAACAACACTTTAGAGAACGGGGGCTGATTTGAAGTCTGCCGAGCACACACACCCAAAGCTTAGGCTCTAGGCTCACTGTCATGGGGAGATATTTTAATAACCAAGTCTTTTCTGGTTTTGATTGCACCATGCCTGTTGTAATTATGTCAGCTCTGTAGAGGGGATGTCAATATTTTATTAAGATGGTGACTATTTCCAGAAAAAAAAAAGATTGCTCTAATCATGACCATGGAGGGCCTTCTGTGTGAATTAAAGATGGACAGAAGAAAGAGTGCTGATGCAAGTGGGTAAAGTGGAAGTCCGTGGGGGAGAGCCTGCTCTTCCTGGTTCATGGAACACCGAGCAGATGTACCAGCTTGGCCTCTCTAGCAAAGGATAACGTTCACCATCACAGCAGATGCGAGGACATAAGGAGCTTACCCTGGCATGTTCTACTTCTCATCACCTGGTAGCCCTGGGGGCACATGCACGAGAACTTCCCGGGCTCATTGACACACTGGTACTGACACAGGTAGCTGGAGGTTCTGCACTCATCGATGTCTGTTGGATGGGGCAAGAGCAAGGACGCAGAGCTGAAAAACTTGCACATCACTCCTTTGGTGAGCAAAGCAAAACTACAGAGGGTCACAAGATCACACACTCTGAAACTGCGTTACCCATGCCGTATGAAAAGCACCAGGGACAATTCTAACAGTATCAGCTCATTCCCTCTATGATATCACAGCACAAAGAGTTTTCCTTGCCCTCACTTCTACTGAATCATTTCTGACAGGCTGGCTAATCGTGGGCCTCGCCTTCCTTGAGTAACCGATTGAGTGAGTTGGTTTGTGGCCTGCACTCTCCGCTTGTGCTTTGCAGACCCACCCATCATGCAGATCCGTGTTTGCTGCTTCAGGATTGGGTGGCTCTTGTTGCCCTGTTCTTAGGGGCTTTGGACGCCAAGTCGCATCCCTGTGTTGACATCCAGAGAGGGTGACGTTTTGGCAGGGTCTGGCCTCAAGGGGCCACTTGCTTTGCATTTCTAAATGGTGATGTCCCTATAGTTTGCTCAGAAGGGCAGATACAGCTGTTCCGAGCCAGCCCTGTTTTGATTTTGAGCACAAGAGCATGATGTGAGGCTGCTCCGGGTGGGGTCTGACCTTTGTGACCTCAAGGAAAGCTGGGAGGGTCCTAAGGAAGTCAGGGAAGTCAAGTGTCAGTGGACTCCCTCTCAGGAGTGTCACACCCTTTGGGGTACACAGTGAAACTTGCCCATGCAATGGATTCTACAGGTCTTCCGTTCAGTTGAATGGACCCCTTCCTACTCAAGTGCAGAGTGAGGCCCAGGTAGCTTAAGGCAGACATGTACCCAAGTCACTCAATGGCAGGAATTCGCCATGGGGCCAGATCGCTTGGTTTCTATTTCAGTGTCTTGAGACACACCCAGTCCTTCTCACACGTGAATGTGCACACCGAGCACACGCTGGGGCCTGAGCATAACGCCGAGCGTAAGGTTTGGGCAGGATTGGGCAGTGTTTGGTTCTGCTGCATGTCAGACTGACTTGACAGCACCTAACCACAATGCCAGCAGCATCTGGTCATCCAGAGAGCGTGGGAAAATGCAGATTCTGACTGCAGGTTTGGGATTTTCCCTGTGATGCTGCGTTTTTTTCACGCCCCCGGGAGGTGCCAATGCTGTTAGTCTTTCGGATCACACCTGCGAAGGGAGAATAAACACCCCTTCTAAGGACAGTCCTTCACTACTGCTAATTTTTCATCTAAAAGTACATATTCATTTTGCCTCTTCCCTTTTCTCTTGGGAGCAGATGGAAAAAGCAAATGCTGGAAATGCCTACCTGGGCTCCAAAATAGAACTGCCACGAATCACAGTTTGCCTTCCCCCAAAGGCGCACCATCATATTACAACAACAACCATCCCTGGGTGCTTCCTACCCCCGGCCCTTTGTTCACATGATTGGGAAACCTTTCACCTTCGCAGTTCAGCCGGTCACTGCTCAGCTCGTACCCTTGATGGCACTGGCAGATGAACGAGCCAAGGATGTTGTAGCACTGCTGAGCGCATTGGTTGCTGGCGTCACATTCATTGATGTCTGGAAGGGAAGGTGACACACACACACACACACACAGCTGTAAACAGAGCGGTGCTCTTTGTCCCCTCGCTGGATTCTTCTCCCCGCAGAAGCTCACTGGAGAATGCTCATTCGGGTTTCAGATTGGTTGGAGAAACTTCAAACACATGTCATACTTCTTTTGAAAATACCAGAACAGATTTTTTTTCTAGGCATGACATTTATCTTGATGTTTAATGAACCTTCCCAAGATAATTTAATGCTTCTAATAAATGTGCATTCCACTGTCTTTTCTCTCTCTCTCTCTCTCTTTCAGTTGTTGTTGTTGCTGTTCAGATAAAAAAATGCCAAGCCTATAAATTACTGGTAGAAGACACACATACTGATAGGGTCTCTCAGCATGTTGTAGTGAAGATTTATCTGGCTATTTATTACTTTTTAAATGGACGCTGTTGAATTCCATTACAATGAAAACACGAGCCTTTGAACCCCATGTGAAGTTTGCAATTCTGAGACACTGTGCGTGATGAGAAAAGACATTGTTTCTGCCCCCGCACTGGATTCTCTCCGTGTCATGCCAACCTTGAGGCCTGGGTGCGGTGACGTGGCCAACTAGAAGGGGCAGAGAGAAGCTGCCTGCGTCCATCGGGTGTGCTCTCAGTGGGTGGTGTCCACCCATGAACTTGCAGTCACCCCTTTGGCACCTCTGGCTTTTCTGTCACACACTGTTCACTAACTGGTGTGTGCATATCGATTGATCTGCAAGATTGTTTTATTTCTCTGTTTGTGTTTTTAATTAAATTTCTTGAATACACCCACAGAGGACAGCTAAAAACCGCAGTTTAAAAAAAATGCTTTTCCATTCACATCTTGCTGTGTTTTACAAAACAGATCAGTTATTGTCTGTTCAGCTTTATGGTTTTCCTAATGGAAGCTGACAAATCCAGCTCACCCGAGAAGAGGGACAGGGGGAGGTTCTGCCACGTGGCACAGGGTGGCCTCTGTGGATAGGCGGGCAGTTCCTGACAGGCTTACCTACGCAGGTGTAGTTGTTTGCTGCCAACTGGAACCCAGGGCTGCACTGGCAGTAAAAGGAGCCCGGCGTGTTCACACATCTCTGGTGGCAGTACGGAGGGCTGGCGCACTCATCTATGTCTATGGGGTCACAGAGAAGGGGACAGAGCGCGGTCAGTGACGATCCACAGCCGCTGGCTTTCCGCACAGCAGCACAGGGGCCTATGGAGGAAGACCTCCTGCGAAGGTAATGGCCCACCGCGATCTGCCTTCTGCAGTGAGGTCAGACATGCGGAGCGAAGACGGAATAGTCAAGCCATTCCGTGGCCGGTAAACCTGGGCGAAGCCTGGGAAGCGAGACGTAAGCCAACTGCCCACACGTGCGAAGGCAAGCACGTGTGTTAATGACGGGAACACAAACGGAGTGGGAAGGAATTGAGTGACCTGAGCACAGCACGCGGGAGGGACGAGTGGGCTGCTGGCCAGCTGGTGACCGTGGCTAGGCCGCTTGAGGGTTGAGTGGCTTGGTTTCCATTTCTGTAAAACGTGCACAGCAATGCGTGCTGTGCCTGTCTAGCGGAGTTTCTGTGAGAACCGAATGGCCGCATGCTGGGAAGGATGTGGGCCCCACACAGGTTCCCTCTTGAGAGAGGCCTCCAGACCCATGCTCCCTCCTCTACATGTTTCCGACTCTGAGATGCTCAGCTGTGTCATCGCAGAGCGGGACTGATGTCTTCGAAGCATAATGAAATGTCATCTACTCAGGACTGTACTCTTGGTGGCAAACCCAGCACAGCACGTGTGGTTTCAAACAGTTGTGCAGGCGCGTTGGGGCACTGCTTTATGTTAAATGCATGTTTACATGATGTACACTGTGTATGTAAATATATATATCATTTGCATTCCACATATGTAACTATCCGAGCCCTGGGGGTTCATTATTAACCAATGAGGTGGGAGGCAGCGTGCTCGAGCTCTCTCGGGGTGACTTTAGTTTTGGTCCAGATTCTGGCAAAGACCGGCTTGGCCTCAACCTTTTTGAGCTTCCTTTTCCGGAAGTCCTAAGACATGTGCGGAAGTATTTTCAGGAGGGTTACGTGAGACAATACGGGCAAAGTCCCTGGCACATAGAGGGTAGCACACATGGGCTCTATCATTGCTACAGGCAGCCTGGTGGCACCCTGGGTCAGAAGGTGGGCTGCTAGACAGCAGGTGGGCAGGTCGACCCTGCAGCCAACCCCCAGGAGAGGGGAGGACTGTCCACTCCCGTAAAGATTCTCAGTTTCACAAACCCCACACAGGGCTGCTGGGCACTGGAACAGACTAGGAGGCAGTCAATTTTTGATAGTATTACGGCAGGACTGTCTGAGGAGAGCAGATGGTTAAGTGCCGGGCTGTTAACTTAAGAGGCTGGCAGTTCGAATTCTCCCAGAGGCGTCTCAGAAGAAAGACCCAGCATCGCCTTCCCAAATCCACAGTGATGGAAAGACCATGCACAGGTCTCTCTGACAGGGAGGAGGCTGCCCTGAGTCGGGGCTGACAACCGGGGCCAGGAGTTTAAAGATGACAAATAAACTGTAAGACATATTTGATTAACTTGAATAGCTTCCCCGCGGCCTTTGCTCAGGTATCTGCCGAAAGGCACCTCCTCAGCCCTGCCCACCAGATGAAACGGCTTCCTCCTCCTCCTCCTCCTCACGTCACCCTTGAACTCCTGCTTTGTATTTCTTCACAGCCCTCCATGTACCCCAGCCTCGTGTTCCATATTACTTCTCTGTTGTCTGTCTTTCCCAGGACGACATCAGGCGGTCTCCTCTCCTTGAGGTGGAGTTGGGGGTGGGGGCGGGAGGTGTCCTGTCCGTTCACTCCCTTGCAGCCTGAACACCTGAAACAGGGCCTGGCAGAGTAGGCGCTCAATGGAGACACAGAAGAAGCAGACATGCCACTCTAATTGAGAGCAACTTTAACACGGTGCGTCCTGTTGAGACCCTTCTCGCTCACGGTGACCCGAGAGGGCAGAGTAGAACAGCGCCAGAGGGTGTTTGTGGCTGTCACCCCCACAGGGCTGACTGCAGGAGGCCTCTTCCCAGTGGCTTCAGGTTGCTGACCGGTGCGTCAGTAGCGGAGCATCTGACATCGTCCCAGCAGGGCTCCATACCTCCAGGTTCTCGCTTCGATGACTGATTGGTATAAATGCTACTTTCCAAAAGGTCCCCAGAGGCTGCGACTGTAAAATCTGTCCACTGCTCAAGTCTAGCGCCCACACACCTGGGCCTGGCCTGCAGTGGGCCCTTGGTACAGCTTCGGAAGAGGGACGCTGCATGGCGCCTTCATCCGCCAGCCTCCACTGAGCTACTGCCATCTGCTAGCCTTGTGTCTGGCGCCGCGGGATTTTGAGGCTAATGAATGTACCAACCTCCTCATTGGTGGGGAACACTTTCACGTGGGTTTCATGATATGGCAAAACTCACGAAAGGTTGTTTCCAACAGATTAGCATGCAAGCCAAAGGAAGCCCATGTTTACTGCGCCCACTAGGTAAGCGTCCCTGCCAGGCCTCGATTCTCTAGGAAGGTGCTGTGGGGTGGGCAGAGACAGATGCCTGCCACACCCACAAGCAGAATCTTTGAAAAAGTGAAGGTGTTCACTACAGATTATGAAGTAAACTAGCGTAAGCCTGTGCTTACCTTGCTTACTGGGTCCTCTGACAAAGCAGACAGACAGAGGAGGGAGAAGCTAATTGTTCTTGGATCAGTAACAGAAGGCTTCCCAGAGGAGGCAGCCTTGAGATGGATCTAGCGATGGTTGAATCCATAAGGGTTTGCTAGATTCCAGGTGCGGGAAAGAGCTTGTTCGGAGGCACTGAAGTGTGACTGGATGCTGTGCTCGGGGAACTGTGAGTGGTGAGATAAAATTGGGGTGGGCTATTTTTCTTGGGGGTGCAATGTTGATGCATCAGAGATGGGCAAGGGCTGAAGACTATAGACTTGATCTACAGTTGTGGGGAACCCCACGAGGCCATGATTAGACCTGCGTTCAAGGACTAAGTTCCCAGCTACCTCGATTCTCCTCATCCAAGGCTGAGCTAGGTCTTGTTCCACACTTTCCATGCCCTCCATTGTACATTTTCCGGACTGAGAGGGTGAACAAACACCACGGTGCCTGTTCAGTGTTTCACAGTATCTTTTCCTGGAACAAGGTTAGTCACTCAAACCCTGGACCCTGAGAGACTGGGCACTGACCAGCATTTAGGCACAGTCCCAGGGGCAGCGGGAGCAGGCTGGTGCCTGGGGGAGGATGGTGTGGACATCTGAACACCAACAGCTCACATGCTTAGGAGAAAATTGCTGCCGGTGGCCTGTCTGGCACGTCCTCACGCTCTCTTTCTAAGAGAAAACAAGGATTCGTCACCGGTCTGTGCTAAGAGGTGGTATGCAAATGAATGAGCAGAGGGAGCCAAGTGCAGTGCGGCCTGACAGGTGCTGGCCCCAGGAGCGGACCCAGAGAGTTTATTTTCTCTCTCTACTCTCCAGGATTCCTGCCGGCTCTGTGCTCTTTCATTCACTCCAAAAATATGCACTGAGCATCTGTCACACTTTAGGGACTGGGGAGACAGAGGTGATGGAAACCAGACCTGGCTCCCACCCCCAGGGGGCTCAGGATCGCAGACCCTCAGGTGGCGACAGGCCATTTTGGGGTTTGCATTCCTGGCAGCCAGTGCAGGCTTGCACCCTCCAGAGCACCTGTCTGCTCATCTCTAAGCACTCATGGTGCTGTCGATCATTGTCATCAGCTGGCCCCTGGCTCACGACAATCCTGTGGACAGAAACCCATCTGGCGGTCAGGGGCTCCGTTGTAGAAGTCGATCACCAGGTCTTCTTTCTGTCATTCTTCATCTGGCAGCTTGGCTGGAAACCCCTCAGCACCATCGCAAACACTCAAGTCTCCAGTGATAGACAGAGGCCATGCGGTGAGAACGTTGGTCAGGAATGGAACCCAAAGTGCGTGCATGGAAGACGCAGACTCTTATTCCACGGAAGCACCACTGCCCCAATATCACAATGGCCCAGGGCCAGGCAGTGTCCTATGTACTTCCTATACATGACATCGTCTCGTCTTAGTGACAGGGTGGTGAGGAAGGGACAATTTTTTATAATGTCTGTCTTACAGATAAAAACACTGAGATACAGCAAACTAAATTAATTGCCCAAAGCCTCAATCTGAGTCAGGAGAACTGGGTTTGTGCCCCTCAAACCATGCTGTCCTATACACCAGGGAGCTATGCACCATGCTATGTTACACACCAGGGAGCTATGCACCATGCTATCCTACACACCAGAGAGCTATGCACCATGCTGTGTTACACACCAGGGAGCTATGCACCATGCTATGTTACACACCAGGGAGCTATGCACCATGCTATGTTACACACCAGGGAGCTATGCACCATGCTATGTTACACACCAGGGAGCTATGCACCATGCTATGTTACACACCAGGGAGCTATGCACCATGCTATCCTACACACCAGGGAGCTATGCACCATGCTATGTTACACACCAGGGAGCTATACACCATGCTATGTTACACACCAGGGAGCTGTGCACCATGCTATGTTACACACCAGGGAGCTATGCACCATGCTATGCTACACACCAGGGAGCTATGCACCATGCTATGTTACACACCAGGGGGCTATGCACCATGCTATGTTACACACCAGGGAGCTATACACCATGCTATGTTACACACCAGGGAGCTATACACCATGCTATGTTACACACCAGGGAGCTATGCACCATGCTATGTTACACACCAGGGAGCTATGCACCATGCTATGTTACACACCAGGGAGCTGTGCACCATGCTATGTTACACACCAGGGAGCTATGCACCATGCTATGCTACACACCAGGCCATCTGTGTTTTATGGCTGGGCTTCCAAACAGTTGATTTAAGACCATTTTCTCAACCCCATTTAGGGTTTGGACCATGCACCAAATTTCTGCTTTTATTTAGTGTACCTAACAGCTTAGTGCAGAAGACGCACAGGAGTCAGTGAATGTTTTTTAGCTGTAACTCTCTAAATAAGCATGAGTCCCTGACTTTAAATGCTTGAGACGTAAGCAATGAGGACACTCAGCACAGGATTTTGGCTTCCGATCTGGGGTACTTACCAACACATTGCTCTCCTCGCTTCTGATACCCCGGGAGGCACTGGCAGGCGAAGGAGCCTCTCAGATTGATACAGACTTGGTCGCTTCTGCAGTTGTGCGTGCCTGCAGTGCACTCGTCTATGTCTGTCACAAGCACACAGGGGACAGAAAGGATTTTAGTTGGTTCACACTCAGTTGGTATTTCCTCCTCTTTTGACATCATGCTTTCCTTAAAGAGATTATGTTTTCTGGTGTGTGTGTATGTGTGTGTGTGTGTGTGTGTGTTTCTCGATGAAATCCAGCATAGGGAAATCTACAGAGATAGCAATTGGATTGATGTTTTCTTAGGGTTATGGAAGGGGGGATGGGAAGCTCATGAGGTCAAGAAAGGAGAAAATGTTCTAAAATGGATTGTGATGATGGTAGCAGAGCTCTTTTTAATGTGTGTAAACCATTGAATCATATAATAGGTGAATGCTATGTCAGTCAACCTGTTCACATTTTTAAAAATTAAGTTTTTATTTTATTCTTAATGTGTTAGATATGGTCATATGGAAAATGATCTGAATTACAAAAAATTACATTTTTCTTCATTTTTATAAATTTGATTGTGTGCTCTTTAAAACTTAATAAAATCAATACATTAATTGTATCAAGCACATTTGTACATATGTTGCCATCATCATTTTCAAAATATTTTCTTTCCTTTTAAGCCCTGGATATCAGCTCCTGTTTATTCTCTCCCTCTTCCACCCTCCAGAACCCTTGATCAATTATAAATTATTATTATTTTTGTATCTCAAACCATCTGCTGTCTCCCTTCACTCACGTTTCTGTTGTTCTCCCCCCTGGGACCAGGGTGTGTGTGTGTGTGTGTGTGTGTTATACGTTGATCATTGTGATCGGTTTCCCTTTTTTCCCCCTTACCCCCTCTACCATCCCCCCTACCTTCATGGTATCGCTACTCCCATTATTGTTCCTGAGGGGTTTTTTCTGTCCTGGATTCCATGTGTCAAGAGTGCTTCTCTGTTCCAGTGTACATGCTCCAGTCTAGCCAAATTTGTAAGGTAGAACTGGGTTCATGATAGTGGGGGGAAGGAAGCATTAGAAAACTAGAGGAATATTGTGTTTTGTTGGTGCTGTACTGCACCCTGGCTGGCTTGTCCCTTCCTTGTGACCCTTCTGTGAGGGGATGCCCAATTGTCTATAGATGGGCTTTGGGTCTCCACTCTGACCCCCTTCATTTGCATTGATAAGATCGTTTGTTTGGGATATTCTGATGTCTGATACCTGATCCTGTCAACACCTCGTGATCACACAAGCTGGTGTGCTTCTTCCATGTGGGCTTTGTTGCTTCCCTGTTAGATGGCTGCTTGTTTAACTTCAAGCCTTTAAGAGCCCAGATGCTATATCTTCTAATAGCCAGCACCATCAGCTTTCTTCACCGCATTTGCTTATGTACCCATTTTGTCTTCAGCGATTGTGTCAGGAAAGCGAGCATCACAGGATGCCGGACCATTAGAAGAAAGTGTTCTTGCACTGAGGGAGGACTTGAGTAGAGTCCCAATATGCATCTGCTACCTTGATACTTAACATATAAATATATGTACATAGACCTATTGTTATATATTAATATATTTACATATATAAATGCTTATATTTGTACCTCTATAAATGTTTTTTGCCTCCTAGTTCTTGCCGCTATTTCCTTTTACTTTCTTCCTGTCCCACTCTCACGTTCAACATTCTTTCGGCTCTCAATAATTTCTCTCGTCATTCACTTGATCAAACCCCACCAGGTGTTCTACACCCTCCTTGCCAATGATTTTAGATCTACTGTTGTTCCCTTGTCCCTGGGTTTGTTGGCTCCCCCACGCCCTCTTCTCCCTGGTCCCCTGGAACCATCGGTCCCATTGTTTTCTCCTTGGGATTGTTTATTTTGCCTATCATAAAATAGACATGGAAAAGAAGAAGAAGAACAAAAAGGACCTATAAATAGTTCCAGGTCTGTCTGCTGACCCTTAGGTATGTTTTCCAATCGCGTCATAGGCGGTGCCAAACCCCGCCCTCCGAGTATGAAATTTATTCTCAGGATTCCTTCGGGACTTCGTTGCTTTGCTCCCCCTAACACCCTCAAAGATAGCCCAATTCAAAAACTCAGAAAGAAACAAACGTTAGAGGGAGTATGGTGAGAAAGGAACTCTCATCCACTGTTGGTGGACCTGTAGGTATAGGCAGCCATTATGGAATTCGATTTGATGTTACTTAAAACAAATGGAATTGCAAATTATTTCATATGTTCAGGAAGTAAGCACAGTGAAAACCAGTGTGAAAAGAAAGCACCAAGTCTCACAGATGAACCAATAGATGAAATCAGCATCGATGGAAGTTGCCAAAGGTTTCATTTTAGTTGGCGTGGTAGTTACACAGTTTCATGCCAACTTGATAAATAAGAATGAAGGGGTGGAGTCTAGCCTGTCAATCAGGTCACAACCCTGATGCCTCTCTTTCTCTCGGAAGGCAGGACACACTCCCTCACTGTTTCACATTCCTCTTGACAGGACACACAGAGCCACGCTGATGGCAGCTAGAGCCCTGGAGATCCATCCACTGCCATTGGATCCACAGCGCTTTCCACCCACTGGCCTTCAGCATCATTGCATGTTCTACATGAGCCCGAAGAAGCATTCATAGGCTAATATTGGACTGTGGACTAATATTGAACTTATGGACTTGATTTGGACTGGGTTCGGATGGTTTTTATTGATGCATAATTACTTCTTGATATAAAGTTCTCTCTTGCACATATATGAGTATCAATGAATTTGTTTCTTTAGTCCACCTGGACTAACACAACTGGGTCTACAATCAACGTCCATGAAGGGCAGTCAAGATGGTAAACATTGTATTGTACTAGGAAAAGGGTTGATGGGCCCACATGCCTCTGGAGGACTGAGGACTCCAGACTCAAGCCACAGTATTTTCACTTGTTCCACAGGCACGTGAAAGCTGGGCGGTGAACAGGGGTGAGTGAAGAGACTTGGAGGCGTTTGAACGATGGTGTGGTGAAGAATGCAGACAGTGGGCCACGGGCACCCAAGAGGACAGCCAGATCTGTCCTAAAGGAAGTGCCTTGAGAATGCTCCTTAGAAGTGAGGATGGCAAACTTAGCTCAGGTATTTTGGCTGTTGTCAGGAGAGACCATTCCTTGGAAAAGGGCATCATGCTTGGGAAAGGTGATGGCCAGTGAAAAAGAGGAAGGCCCTCCAAGGAATGGGTTGACACAGTAGCTGCAACAACGGGCTCAAACATGACACGTGTGAGGACGGGCAGGGCTGGCCAGAGGTTCATTCTGGTGTGATGGCTCAGGAGGAGTTGGAACCCTGGGCTGTGGCACCTAACAAAACAGATGTATACATGCTCACGCCGGCCTCCCCAGCCGCAGGGCACTTGATTATGTCCAGCAATGAAACATTTCAGATACAGTTATTGCCTCCGCCTACCATGGTTCCTTTGTCCACTTCCCTAGAGATAACACCTTTTCTCACAGATATGACCCTTCCGTGAGATTATTTTCTTATTTTGTCCCTTTGTTATCCATGGATGGGCTCAGAAAAGTACACAGAATTGTGTGCATTGAAGTGGAAGCAAATGGTATGTTTTGGCTTCTCGTCACCAAACACAGTGCTCTTGAGATCATGTATCTGACAGGTCGTTAACCTTCTTCCCAGGCGTGGAGCACGATGTCACGTGTCATTTCCCCTCACTGTTTCCTCGTGGAGCTGCACGTCCGTGAGTTGCTTGTGACTGTCATCTTTGGACCTCAGTGTCAGCATGATCAACCTGTTCTGTAAAGAAATGTCTGTGTTTGTGCACTCAGAGGCAATGTGGATTTGTGGTGTGGATTTCTAGGTATAGTAATTTATAAGAGAATCTTAATTTTGCTTTATCTCTGATGCTTTTACATGCATTCATGTATCTCATATTGTGAAGTCAAATGGCCCAGTTAAAGGATCATGGGATTTTAGCATTCTTTCCCAAATGAGTACTCTCAGCGTCATTTGACAAGTGTCTTGAGACGTATGATTTCTAGATGAGAGATGCAACCTTAAAACCTAGTCCCCAGGGGGTCTCAGGTCTGAGGATGGCGCTCGGGAAGAAATAGTGGCCTGGACGAAAACATCGCAACCTGGGGTTCTTCTAGCTTTATGGCACACAAATGCAGGCCTAACAGTCGGATTCCTCGTTTCATGGCGAGCATCGGTGGCAGCTCCGTGGGAATGTGGTGAGCTGAGAGAGAGAGAGAGAGAGAGAGAGAGAGAGAGAGAGAGAGAGAGAGAGAGAGAGAGAGAGAGAGAGAGACAGAGAGAGACAGAGAGGGAGGGAGGGAGGGAGGGAGAGAGAGAGAGAGAGAGAGAGAGAGAGAGAGAGAGAGAGCTCGGTGCAGGCGGCAGATGTGGTCAGTTGCCCCTCTGGGTTGGCTGAGGATCACAGGCTCTTGCTGGTGTGTTGTCTAAGCTTTGCTTCCTGAGACCTCCCAGCAAACTGACTCTACCCTGTCATGATCACGATATCCTTCCATCTCCTTCTGCTCTGACATTGCTCCTGAACTAAATGACCAAGAAACTCTTCCTAAACCACTCTGTTTTAGATGTCATATGAAACTACTGTGACATGCAACTTAGCTCATTCCACCTGGGCCCCTCTCCAGCGCTGCTCTTGCTGGGCGCCATGCAGTCAGTCTGGCAATCCTAAGCACAACCGAGCAAGACACTGTCTGGTCCCGCACCAGCCTCCCCGTGGTCATTATGTGGAGCCCGCTGCTGTGGTCACTGTGTCAGGCCATCTCATCGAGTGTCCCCCTCTTTGGCTGACCCTCTACTTTACTAAGTGTGATGTCCTTTCCCACTGACTGCTCTCTCCTGATAGCGGATCCAAAGTACGTGAGACTTGCCATCTCAGGTCCCGCTGTCCTTGCTTTACGGAGCTTTCTGGCTGTACCTCTTCCAAGACACATGTGTTTGTTCTTTTTGGCAGGCATGCTACTTTCAATATCTTTTGCCAGCTCCATAATTCAAACTCATCCATTGTGGTATAACATTTATGTCCAAGAATGTATGGAAAACATAACCAGGCACCTTAGGACCGTGAGTCACTGGGCTTGGGAGCTCAGGATCATAGACTGAGGAGACACCGAGGTCAACTGGAATCACATAGTCCACAACGTTTGCCCCCTGCTTTGTTGACAGGGCCATGGGGTCAGTTCATATGTAGGGCGACCCCAGGTGTGACAGAAGGAAACCCTCCCTGGTCCCTCATCACAGCCACAACGTCAGTCTCCGGCCGAGGGCCTTCCTTGATTTTGCTGCCCCTCCCCATGACTGTACATGATGTCCTTCCCCAGGGACGGGTCTCTCCTGACAACATGTCCAAAGTATAGGAGATGAAGTCTCCCCACGCTTGCCTCTAAAGAGCGTCTGGCTGTAGTTCTTCCAATAGAAACCTGTGCTTTTGACGGCCCATGGTCCGTTCAATATTCTTCACTAGCACCGCCATTCAGATACACCGAGTCTTCTTCAGTCTCTCTTATGCAACATTCTCCTTTTACAGGCATATGAAGTGACTGAAAATGTCAGGCCTTGGGTCAGGCATGCTTTAGTCCTCTGAGTAACCCATGCACTTGCTTTGAGACACCTTTAAAGTGATCTTGTGCAGCAGATCCACCCAATGTAATGCTTTGCTTTGTCTCTTGACTGCTTCTTTCATGAGCAGTGATTGTGGATCCAAGCAAGAGAGAATCCTTGACAACTTCACCTTTTCCTCTAGCATGAAGTGACCTATTGGCCCAGGTGTGAGGATGTTGGTCTTCTTTACATTGAGCTGTAACCCACACTGAAGGCTACAATTCTTGATTTTCATCAGCAAGTGTTTCAAGTCCTCTTCATTTTCAGAAAGCAAGGTTGTTAACTAGTCCTTATTTATATAATCCAGCTTCTCTGATGATTTTTTCAGCATACCAATTGACTAAGTATACTGAGAAGATACAACCCAGATACAAACCTTTCTTTAGCTTCAACCTGAACTTTCATATGAACAATTGATGGTTTGTTCCACAGTCAGACCCTGATCTGGTTTTAGCTGCTGATATTGAGCTTCTCCATTGTCTGGCACCACTCCAAACTCCAGAGTCACTGCTATGGAGTCAGTGCTGACTCAGGGTGACCCTACAGGGCGGGGTAGAACTGCCCTGTAAGTTTCCTAGACTGTAACAGTTATAGGGGTAGAAAGCCTAGTTTTCTCCCTTAGCATGGCTGGTGGCTTTGAACTGCTGATTTTGGGGATCACAGCCCAATGCATAACCACTCTGCCACCAGGGATCCTGTTTCTTCCTGCAGATACAGTCAATTTTGTTTCTGTGTATTCCATTTGGAGAAGCCCATGTGTATGGTCAGATTTTGTGTTGTTGAAGAAGGTAACCGAGATGAAGAAGTTGCTGTGACTTCCTGCAGAACTCTATCATGCAATCTCCAGCTTCATTTCTATCACCAAGACCTTATTTTTCCAACTACTGTTCCCACTTGTTTCTAACTTTTGCATTCCAGTCACTGATAATTATCAACCCATCTTGATTCCATGTTTGTTCAATTCCAGACTGAAGAATTTCTGCATCCCTAACTTTAGTGGTTGGTGCATACCTTCAAATAATCGTATTGTTTGGGTTTCCTTGAATTCAGATAGATATAATCCAATCACAGGCAGCATTGTACTACAATGCTAACTCTGGAAATGCTCTTTTGTGACAATGAATGCCATTCCGTTCCTCTGATTGACATTCCTGGCATAGCCAACCATATGAGTTTTTGATTCAAAATGACCGAGACCAGTCCGTTTCAGTGCACTCAAGCCTAGAATATGGATCTTCATGTGCTGCATTTCATTTTTAACAACTTCCATTGGTTCTAGATTCTTACTTCGTACATTTCAAGTTCCGATGATCAGTAGATGTTTGCAGGTCCTGATTCCCACAGGGGTCACTCCATCTGCATCGTTGTGGTGGACTCGCCTTCGAGAAGGATGCTCTTCCCCAGTCACATTTTGAGTGCTGAATCTTCTGGCACTGTCTCTGACGATGTTCTGATTTGGTTCACTAAGTCTTCGGAAGCTGACACTCTTTTGGTGCCCTCCCTAGGGCACATTTCCAGTGACAAACTGCTCTAAAATAGACCTTCGATTCGTTCATCGTAGTCTGTTCTTAGTCTGGAAGCTCTGCTGAAAGCGCTTCATTTTGGGTGATCTTGCCGGTATGTTTGACATGCCAGTGACCTTGCCTTGCCTCACTGCACACACAAGCCACCATGGTGTGACACACATGGTAAGCAGCCATTGTATTTTTAAAAGCTGGAGAGCAGCCATCCCACATGCAGCTAGTGATCTTTGTGTTTGGAGGGAAGAGAAGTGGTGGCAATCAAAGACACCTGGAAATGATGAGCTGGATGGATGATTGACCCACTTGAACATCAGACTTCATGACCGTAAAACCAGAGGAACTAGATGGCCCTGAAAGAAATCACCTTAGAACAGTGGTCCTCAATCTTCTTAATGCCGTGACCCTTTCATACAATTCCTCATGTTGTGGTGACCCCAACCATGAAATTATTTTTATTGCTAGTTCATAGCTGTAATTTTGCTACTGTTATAAATTGTATGTAACTATCTTATCTGCAGGATGTATTAGGTGACTCCTGTGAAAGGGTCCTTTGACCCCACCCCCACCCCCAAAGGGGTCATGACTCACAGGCTGAGAACCACTGCCTTAGAAGTTCCTAGTTAGAATAGGAGCAAGTTGTGGAACAAAACTCAAAATCAGGAAGGAGATGCCCTTGCTGGTCAGAGTGAGAACGGGGGAAATCACAGAGGTCTCGGTCTTTCATCACCCAGTGAGCCTGGCAGGGACCTCACTCCTGTGGCTCAGTTTCAGCCCCCAAGTAGACAGACCGACAAGGAAAAAACAGTACCACGGGTATGTGCACACCATCAAACAGTGGGTTACTTTGGATCAGGAGCGCAGCATTTACCCAAAGATGACGTTCAGAAGGGCGAGGACAGAGGCGGATGAAGGCATACTAGGTCAGCATCACCTGGAGGGTAATGGGTTTGGATTCCATCTTTATTGTGAGCTGTACACAGGGTTGCTGGAGTTGGCCAACCAACTCTGCCTTTATCAGAAGGCTTTTGATAAAATAAACTTAGTTTTAAACTATTTTGTGAGAAATTTAGTGAAATGTAGTGTTCTGAAATCTCCATTCAAAATATTACTTGAAAGTTGAGTATTAACTTCATGATGTATCTGAGCTATCTGCTAGCAATTGACCTGACTTCACTTCATTTGGGTGCTTTTAAAAACTAGACTATTCCCCTCTCCCTTGCTTTCAGCAAGTTAACTGATGTCGAAGGAAGTTGATACTCTGAACCCGTTGAACTATTTTCATGACAAATGTCTCTATACTTGGTTTATTTAAGTAGCACCATTTTACCAGTGTTTTTAAAATTGTGCTTTGAGATCCTATTATCACTTGTCCAAACCAACGTGATAAGAAAATTACTAAAACACACAACTGTCATCAGGCCAAAGTAAAACACCCACTGCTGTGCAGGTGCACCAGGAGACAAGTTCTCGTGGAAGTGTTTGTGGGATCACCACCACCCCGTCATGATACCGCATACAAAACTCAAACCAAACCAGTCACCATGTGATCGAGTGTGATTCCAAGTACTCTCATGTATCAAACCAGAACTATTCACTGCAGGGTCTTCCGGACTGGGATCCTTTGGAAATAGATCACCAGGCCTTCTTCAGAGGGTGGATTTGAACCATCAACCTTTCAGTTAAGACCTAAGTGTTTAAGTGGTTGCACCACCAAAGTAGAGACACTGCTGTGTATTGGCACCTCTGTGTGTTTTTTACAATACACATTTTGTTGTGTTCAAGGTGAAAGTGTACACAGAAAATCAGGATCCAAGCGGACAATTTCAAAACAACATTACATTGGTGACCTTTCCCACAATCGGTCCTCATTCTCCTTTACTCCATTCTAGTTGTTCCATTTCTAGCACTCTAGTTTCCCTGCTCCCTTCCTTTCACATCTTTGTTTACTTTTTGACCATTTGGTCTTGATCTCTCATAGATGATTTTTAAAAGGACTCAACTAGTCATGGGTGATTTTTAAAATTCTTATTTTCTGAGCCAATTTGTTATTTAATTATCAGAAAGGAAGATACTCAGGTCAGTTAGGATTTTCCTGATAATCTAGTAAGACGCATCTTGGGGAGCAGTCTTTGTTTTGTGTTTTAATGATTTACAATTCACCTCTGACAGGTAGTTAGCTCACTAGAGTTTTTACATGGTAAGTTAACACATTCCCTTAGCCAATGCCCAAGCTCCTAGAGGGTAGGGATTGCCTTTTCTGTATCCCTGGTGCCTAGGAGAGTGTATGGAGTCCTGGTGGCATAGTGGCTATGCATTGGGCTGCGATCTGAAAGGTCTGTGACTCAAAACCACGAGCTGCTCCTTGAGAGAAAAACTCCGAACCTCACAGGGGCATTTGTCCCCTGTTCAATGGGGTGGCTTTGAGTCAGCCTTGACTCCATGGCAGAGAGAGGACAGTGCAAGGAAACATTCAGTAATAGAATGGTTAAAATGCTCACTTGCTAGCCAGAAAGTTAGAGCATCAAGTCCAGAGGCATCTTGAAAGAAAGGCCTGGCTATCTATCTCTCAAAATCAGCGGTAATCTTAGAGCAGGGTTCTACCCTGATGTCCCTGTATATGGAGGTCCCATGAGAAGGAACTGGTTTTCCACGAATGCGTGTTTGATAAATGAATGAATGAATGAATGAATGATGATGGCTCGCTCAGACTGGTGCCTAGAGTTTAAGGAAGGTAGTAAAATGAAGGTGTTTACCTCATGGAATAAAATCCACATAAGTCAGTGTAATGGCACACATGCGGCCACAAGACCCGAGAAACGCAGCAAACAGACACAGTTGTCAAGTGGTTGGTCCCTAAAGTGAAGAGGCTCTGAGCAACAGAAAGCAATGTCTGGGGTGGGCAGTGGGGGAAGCTTTGCCAGGGGAGGGGAGTTCTTGAAGAAGGTCAGGTATGAGCATTGGCAGATGTAGGAAGCTGCTCCTGGGCCGAGGGGCCTGTACTTACAGCGAATGGTAACGAGGCAAGCAGGTTCTCATGAGGTGCTTGGCTCTGGGTGAGGAGCCTGTTCCTCTGCTTGGTTGAAGGTGCTCCGAAAATGGTAGTTCAAGTCATGAGTGAGACTCAGGGTCTTGAGGGTGGGATTCGAGGGTTTGGATTCAGCAGCCCAGGAAGCCGCTCTGAACTATGTGGACAGGGATCAAGGTAAACATGGCCGAGGAACAGAATAAATAGAATGTGCTTCCTAAAATATCATAACACGCAAATCGACTCGCACAGCATCGTTCTAATAGACTAAGAATAGTGCTGGCAATAGCTGGCGGTTAGCTCCCTTCTCAAATATGTGCCCACACTCTCCCTCCTGGGGACGGACACGATCGTAGGCCCCTCGTGCTGACTTTGGCATCCCCACTTGCTTTAATCAGTCCAGCCTCACCTTTGCTCAGCTTTCCCTGCTAGCTCTTTACCCCTCTCCTCTCTCCTCCCCCCAGTGGAACTGCATGTTTGACTTGCTTCTCTCCAAGGTAATGGGGAAACTGTCAGCATCTTTGTGGTGGCCGCAAAGTCCCTGCTTGGGCCCGTTCTCTGAGTTCTGGCTCTTTCCCTTGAGTCTGACTCATATTTCCCCAACCCCTGACTCATGCTGCTTTCTCTCTCTTATGCAACATTTTAATCTCTGCAATGTTCTTTCCATAATTTGATAACTTCCCACAACACGGAGTCATCTCAGAGTGTTTTTTATGGGCACAGTGATCTGCACCTTGAATTCTGCAGAGCACTATTAAGCTTTTAAAATCCGTGCAGCTTGTGATTCATAGATGCAACCGGCCCCTCTCAGCCAGCGAAGAGAATGAGCTGAAGGACGTGGGAAGGGACTGAGACTCTTTTGATTAGGTCACTGATGACATGACCCAGGGCTCCCCTGTCAAGTCCTGTGCTCTCTGCTTTGCCGTCTATAAACTGTCTGTCCTTTCATTCACAGTAGTGGACAGATCAACAAATGTCCGGAATCTTCGAAAGGCATCTTCTTGTTTCCAGATTGTAAGCCGTTCGAATAAAATGACCATGTTTCCCCTGCGTCTGTGAGGGGTCCTGGGGACACGCTGTCAGTTTTATTTGACGACGCCGTCCTTGCACCATTGTGTTAACCCCAAACCAGCTCACTGCCATCAAGCCGGTGCCCAGGAGCATCAGCCCTGCAGGACGGAGGGGAAATGTCCCCGTGAGCTTTCGAGACTCTGAGTTTTTGCTGAAGTAGAGAGGCCTGTCTTTCTCCTGTGGGCGACTGGGGATTTTGAACTTGTAATTCAAATTGGCACCATTTTTTGATCTGAGTGGATTTAAAACCCTAAATCTGTTTTTCCCCAACCATGCTTCTTTAATGTCATAAAAGTTGTCAAGGAGGAAAAAGAGAGGTTAAGAGTCATGTCAACTCTCAGGGAGCTTTTCCTGTGTCTTGGCCTCTACTTGCTCTTTTATGTAGCTATGTAGACCCATCTGCTCAGAACAGTTTGGTCTAATCCTCTCCAATGACAGAGCAGTACATTCGTTCCTACCAGAGCCCTCTTTCTAGCTATGCTCTGAAAATTCTAAACCAAAGGGCCTCATTGGATGGAGACCTTAGAGTTCTGCATCTTTTCAGTAGAAGGCTCTGGAAGGCAGGAACCATCCGAACAGGAGCTGAGGGAGGACTGTCATCTTCATTAGAACCTCATCCAATACTGGCACGTGATCAGATCAGCTGAGCAATCATGACAGGTCACATGATGCTGCTTTCGTCTGATAAAGAGGATGTGTGATATTTAGATAGCTTCATGTATAAGCCAGTTAAAACTCTGAAACTACTGGGTGTGAAAACTGCAAATGCTTAACAATATGACAAGATCTCTTATTGACTCTGCAGGTCCACTTTACAAGGCCTCCGATTTAATCTTGACGGCACTTAGAGGTGAGGAAAGAGGATGTAACTGAGAAGGAGACAGGTGAGGTGACCTGGTCATGGCCACACAGAGCAGAGCTTGAGACCCCAGGTTACCACTCTGGCCCCCTGTAATGGAGGTCTCCAGAAAGATTTTCTTTCTCCCTGAGTTTTGGGTTGTAGAGGCTCTGCTGTGGTTCTACATTGTTTTCAGTTTAAATTGAAGCAGGTTATTAATCTGTAGCGCCTTTGCCTCGCCTCTTTCTTGTACATTAGAATCACATTCATAACTCTCCAAGCTTCGTGTTTCCCTCCCTCATCCTGAGCCAATTATCAACAATTTTTTGTCAAAGACTTTCTATTTCCCTTGCTGCTTCCTTCATAGGACTGGAATCAGATTTATCTGGGCCAGATGCCCAGTTCTAGTTAGCTTTTCACCCTTCTGAAATTATCAGCTAGAATTCACCCAAGCTAAGCAGTTCTAGTGGAGAAGATAAATACTGATATTGAGTAACAAAGGAAGACTGTCTTCCTCGGTGGCCAGCCATAGATGAATAGTTCTCGATGCTTATCAGTTCTGGCAAAAACAGATGGTTAATAATTCGGTATGCTTTAGATGATAAACCAAAATATCACCAAAAGCAACAAATATCACCCTCGCCAAGAGTTCATTTCTTTGTTTCAGAGAGTGATGAATCAGGTGGCCTCGAAGTCCTTGGCTGTGCACCAGGTTAGATCAGAACTTTGTCATATGTTGTTCCCATATTGAAAAATAAGGCAGCATGTGCTTGGAGCGTTTTTTTTCAGGCAACTAGGGTGGATTTGTGTTGCAAATGGACCCTTTCCTCACCTACTCTCCCTTGTGGGTAATGGTGCTCATTTGTAAGAGGATTGGATGCGGTTAGATTTAGGGCTCATGAATGTTGGGGCGGAAAACCAACTGGCACAGAGGGAGAGTCAATCTGTGACTCGTCTGCACACCCCCAATGGGCCAATTGGCTAAAGTAAGAGGACACATAAGCAAACTGAGGACGTCGCATTCACTCTTTAGCTTATTTGCCTATCTGCCAGGTCAGAGCCTGGCTTTCGGCATCTTCAGGCAACATCTCCTGCTGATAAATAGTTGAGGTTTGTCAGCAGCTCTGGCCTCTCCGGGGCATCTCAGAACCAGCTGAACTCTGTCTTTATCTCAAATTTCCTTGTCCAAGGGTAAAACAATCCGGGGAAAGATGATTCCAGTGTTGGGGCCGCTAGTAGAATACATCACCAACGCGGAGGCAAAGCTTTACTTTGAAGGGACTAGCTGCACCAGCCATGAAAAACCCAGTGTGAAAGTTCAAGTCCATCCCATACAGGTTAGGGGCTTGCCTCAAACAGAATAGCCTTTGGGGGGATTATGATCCTACCCCGTGAAGGGACGCCTCGGCACTGGCATTGTGTCTTTGACTGACGCCTCCACGTTAGCCCGTTTGCCAGGTCAAACCCTTGAAGACTGAGGGTGTGAGTGGAGACGGACGACATGGTTCTGGGCTCACCATGCTGGGACTGGAAACACTGATTTGGTTCTTGGTCTTCTACAGATTAGCCCGTCTCCCTAGCCCAGAGCACACACATTCCTGGCTCCCTCTTTCAGCCCAGTCATCACTCGGGTCGCATAAGCCCCGGCCATGGCTACGCCAATTATAACAAGCATGGGCTGGTGACCTAATTGTATGAGACCAATGACATTACACACGTTGTTAGCTCAGCAATAAGCAGCTTTGTGGCCACTCAATTAAGGTACCCTGCTAAGTGTGGTGAGTGCCACTTGGCAATCCTTCCCTAACTCACTAACTGCCTGAGGCTTTTTAAAATAAAGTAAAGCTTTGTGGCTCTTTCCTTGAGTGTGTTACCTTCTTGGGTAGATTTCCCTAGCCATTTCAGTGTGCCTTATTTAGGATGCTCTGCACAGTGTTTCTCCAGGTGCCTTAGGGCCCTTCTGTGTTTCTGAACCCCAAATGGAGCAGAGAGGTTAGGGTGAAGGGGGTGGGGTGGGGCTTTGCAGGGGGCTCATCAGATGTGCACTGGGTTCTTTTTTCCTTTTTGGTTCAAAATTCCACCACAATGCAGAGCAATGAGAGGGAGAAATATGTGGGCAAATAAATCTTCACACATATTGACTATATGAAACAAAATTAGCTGAGTCTTTTGAGATCTAAAAACATATAGAAATATGATACGTGGGCATAATAGCATCTGCATAGACCGAAGGACGGTAGTTGTTAGCCCAGACTCAGGGAGACTCCATGTACAGTGGGATGGGGCCGTAGGGATCCACAGAGTTCACATCATCTGAGCTGAGGACTTAGATTGCCAGGGCTTCCTTCCTTGTCTGGCTTGGTCTGGAAGCTCTGATAAAACCTGCTCAGCATCAGAGCAATAGGCAAGCCCCCACCCCACACCCCCTCCCCGGATGCTTGCACATGAGGGACATTGGCTGGCAATTGAACTTAAACGTGGGTGAGTAGAACACATAGAAGGTAAGGATGTGGTAGTTACATAATTTCATGTCAAGTTGAGGGTTATAAAAGTGTTGAGGTGGCGGCTAGCCTGTCAATCAGGTCACAGTTTGATGGTGCTTCCTTTTGGGTGTGACCTTCTCATAAGGTGGGACCTGGGAACCTCTCTCCACACCCCCTGCCCTCACCTTCCTGCCGATTAGCCACGCGGAGACCTGCGCCAGCCCGGTGACGCTTCCTCCCTCCACTGGATCCACAAGACTTTGTGCCACCGCCCTGTCATCTTCCTGCATCTCTGCATGTGGTTGCCTGAGTCTGCAGAGGGACTTATGGACTAGTATTGGACTTATCCACTTGAGTTGGACTGGGATAGTTTTCTGATATACAATTCCTTCTTGATAGAATGTTCTTTCTTACACATATGAGTGTCACTGGATTTGTTTCTCTAGTCAACCCGGCCTAACACAAAGGATTTTTACCACCATGACCCCTGGCAGCAGGCTCGATGAGGTTAATGACTTCAAGGTCATTACGTTGTTTGGGAAGAGGTGAAACTGCTCATTTATTTTAGAGGTTGATGCATGTTCAAGTATTCCTGAGGAAAACGCTGAAGAAATAGAAAAATAATATAAAACCATGAAGGTCATCGAGGACAACTAGTTATGCAAACTCTGCCCAGGTAAAGAAAGAGCAGTAAAGCAACCGAGCGAGACCGTGGGAGGCGATAGCGAAGTGCTGGCTTTGTGAGAACGTAGGAACATGGCATCTGAATGGACTCAGAGTTCTCACTAAAAGCAGTTGTTAGGCTTATTAAAAAAAAAACACCCAAATGTGATGTTTCAAGAGCAATGATATACCGTATATACTCGAGTATCAGCCAAGGCATCTAATTTTACCACAAAATGGCATTAAAAATGTGCTGAACAACTCGGCCTACACACAAGTATATAAGGTAAATGTGAGTACAAAGACAGAGCAAGAGAAAAAACGTTAAAAAAATGGCCACATAAACACTAACGAAAGAAAGTGATTCCAGACAAAGGTGGCCAAGTGGCAAAAGGCTCAAGACACAGCAGCATGTAATGACACAAGTTTTCCTGTACCAAGGAGCTTGAGAGTGTCTCAATTTACATGCACTTCGACTTTAAATATGGAATATGTAGTCTAAATATTGATAAAGCAAAGGTAGAAGAACTAAAGTGGAATGTGAGTAGGAGATTTGGACACATTTCCCCGCGGGCCTGTGAATGAGAGGAATGAGCAGACCTTATGAACCACACGGTTCAAGACTGTGAGCTCGCTGTCACAGCCTCTCACCTCCTGGAATAACACGGAAGGAAAAGGAATTCATCTGGCTACAGGGCAAGGAAAAATGTTTTCAAAGGGATGCAAACGCTCCCCAGTCATAATATAAACAAGATAGAAGCAACAGGAACCATAATGATATTGTTAAGAATAAAACTAGAAAACGTTCTTTGACTTTGGAAAAAATGACACGCATTGCAAAACAACCCGTGGGTTTACAAAAGATAGAAAAAATGCCACTTTGAAGCTGAGTGGAAATGAAAACATTCCATAACCTTATGTGTATAGTTTCAAATAGAAAAAGAAATCTTGGAATTAGCACTATGAGTACATTTCTCAAGTACAGAATATAGCAATAAACATTAAGCAGACAATGAAGAGCAGAAATGAATGAAATAGAGGCATATAATAAAGTACACCAACAGACAAACCTCTCTGGCAAAACTGATGTATTTTACGGGATAAAAGTGTGGATGTCAGGGTAGATCTCACAAACATTAAAAACAGATATCTAATTCTTACCAACAACGCTCTATGCCAGGAAGCTTAAGAATTTAGATGAAATTAATGAATCTTGGTGGGTGGGGCCTATAATTTATTATAACTGATATAAGAAGAAATAATAAATCTAAATACTCTATAAGAATTAAATTGATTTTATGCTTAAAAAATCCTCACAAGAAGATTATACATCCTGATGGTTTTAGGTGGTTTTTACAAAACAGTGAAGAGAGAAAGACGGACAGAAAGAAGGATGCTGCTCAGGTTCTTACAGGGAAGTAGAAACAGGGACATTTCACCACTCACTTCTTTAGGTCAGGACCTTGTGAGACAGGAAATTACAAAGTAATCACACTCAAACAGTTGAAAATATTTTTAAAAATCTGAATACTAGCAAACCAAACCCAGCAATAAATAAAAATAGGTATGCTTTATGAGCAAATTGGTTTTGTTCCAGGATTCCAAATCTTATATCAATCAATATAACTCATACATGAATAGAATCAAGACAAAAAATCATAGAATCAACAATTAGTCAATATATTAACAGAATTAATAAGAACATTTCAGCAAGATGCAGGAAAAGACTTTCCTTAAATTTGAAGGAAACATATTAGTTTGGTAAAAGGACCTTCAAAAATCCTGTAGGAAACACTAAATAACAGTGGTAAATTGAAAATTCCCTTTGATAGTAAGAAAGAGATAAAGGTGCTAGCCTGCAGGAATTCCTAGCCATAACAATAAGATCTAATACTTCTGAAAAGGCTTAGCAAGATCCGGAAAGAATAGACTGTGCTTAGAGGAATGGCAGTCTCATTCACGCACAGTACGGTCCTGTGCATGGAAAATCTCGAAGAATCTACGGGTGAATTATTAAAATAGTAACAGTCCGTCCATAATTGACAGTCCAACAGAAAAGAATGGATGAAAGCTCTGTGTAAGGATATGGAGGGACCTCCCCGATATAGCCAGTATTATGGAACAAAAGAACCCACCCGGAATTCATTGGTTCACGTAAAGTTCCAAGAAAGGTGAAGTTCGGAGTTCCTGGCTGGTGAAATGTTTAACGGGGTGGGCTGCTCACTGAAAGGCTGGAGCCCACACAGAGCCTCAGAATAAAGGCCTGGCTATCTACTTTCAAAAGAGCAGTCATTGAATACACCACTGAGCATAGCTCTGCTCTGCCCTGCAGTGTGGGGCTGTCACAGGTCAGAATTGACTGACAATAGCGGGTTTATTAGCAGTCAGGCTAGTCATTGTGTCTGGAACAGAGAAAGGAAGCGTGGACAGGGCAGGCGGGGACCCCACAGTTCTGGGTATGTTGTTCCTTGTCCCGGTGGTGGCTATGTGGCCTCACACTGTGCATTAAGCCCCTCAGCTTTTTGCTGACCAGTTCTGCGCTTTCCTGCTTGTGTCCTTCATTTCACTAAGAAAGTCAGAAAAAAGGAGGAAAAAGAAGCCGGGCCCATAAAAAGTCCTCCAGCCCCCTCCCCCTGTGTTCCTATCACCTTTACCTTTTCCTCTGCAGTCCCAGATCCACAGTGGAGACAATATGATGTGGCCATGAGATTGCACTTTAGGGTTTTGAGGGGCAGACTAAAGAAAGAGAAAACCTGTTGTGTTTCCAAGGGGCAGTATTGGGAAAATGGGAAGAGGTTCAAGGAAATCACATTTTAGTATCTATAGATCCATCCCAAACCTACTGTCGCCGGGTTGATGCTGACTCATCCCAGCCCTGTGCAGGGCTTCTGAGGCTGGATTTTTCTTTGGAAACAGACAGCCTCATCTTCCAGAGGAGTGACTGGTGGGCTTGAACCACAGACCTTGAGCTGATTAGTCCAGCACTTAACCTGACAGAACCACTACACACACACACACACACACACAGACACACACACACACAGCATTTTAACTTATTGTGCAGTAATGCGTTCCCAGTCAATGGAGAGATGAAATGGTGCACTGTAGACCCAGCCCAGGTGGGGGGATCTGAACAGGGGTTAATGCACTGTGTGGAAAGATGGCAAATGGTAACAATTTTTGAATCAGAATGACAGATGTTCAGTATTCACTCTACGATGCATTCCACTTTAGTCTCAGTTTTAAAATGTTGACCAGAACAGGCCTGGAAAGAAGATACTGCGCTCTCCCCGATACAGACAAGGAGGAGGATTCCGCGGAATTGTCTGCACTTTCCCTCACTCGGCTCACGGTGCATAAGCACACATCCTGGTATAGCTGTACTCTTATAATTTCCTGCTAATGTTTAAAAATGTGTTCCATGACAAAGGAGAGCAAGGAAAAAACCTCATGTTAAGTCATGTTTATTTCCTCGCTCTTCCTTGGGTAGAGAAGAACTTCAGAAAGCCTAGACTTGCGGTTCCTTTTCCTTGTGTTCCAGGGAGGCAGCTGCAGCCTTCGTTGTGGTGGAGTATCTGTCTCATCCGTGATGGAGATGACTAACATGAACATGCACCACCTGGGGCCCTCATGGCTCAAACACCACTCAACCGAGTGAGAAAGGACTTCGGTTTAGTTCCAGAGTTGCAAACAGTTACCATTTTCTGCAAGTTATCCGTGCATGAGCAGAGAGGGTTGAATAGAATGTTGATAAACTGTATTTCATGCAAGGTGTGAACTTTAGACATATTTCCTTCTCCATGTTCACACGCTTGCAGGTAGGGACTCCTGAACAACAGGATTCAAATAATTCCCAAGTGTTATTCCCAGGAATATCTAAAGGCAAGAGGGTATAAAAGATAAACCTTTTCAATAAAACCGCTGATTGAATGAGTGTTTCGATTCCAAAGTCTTCTCAAAGCAAGCGCATAAAATAGAGTTCGAACTTTTAAATGTGCCTGGGGCATTTTATCCTACATTTCCACGGAGTCAAAGTAAATGTGGAGCGTTTGATTCTCTGATATCACTTGGGTTTCCAAGAGCATGGAATTTAAAGCTCCTTTTGAGGAATTCTGCAATGCTCTGGCAGCTTTTATCATCTCTTATGCGCCCCTAACTTAAAATGTTGTTTCCTGGGACCCCTGAACCCATGTTCTTGTTTTCCTGGGATGATTGTCCTATGTCTCCCCTTAGTCTTTGACTTCTCCCTCCCCCTAATCTACAGGATCAAAGGAGGGTCTAGAAATGGATCCATCTTTTGGGACAGGGTAAAATGGCTCTTTTTGCAGAGCAGGATAACAGAAAGCTGTCTTCCACATTTAAGTGCATTACGGTGTATCAGTAAAGTTGCACACATGACAGGAACTTAGAGTACTTAATGTCCATTCGGCAGTGAACGCTAAGGTAAAGTCCCCAGGGAAACCTGCCTTGTGCCTGGTTCGACGTCTGTAGAGTCTGAAGGGAGGAGAGTTCCAGCCAGTTCTGCAGTTGATATGTTAAAGGTAGGAGCCAAACTAAGAGAAGTTCTTGGCATGAATTAATACAGATCAAAAAGTCCCAACTCCACATTCTAAGACCAGTTATAGAGCATCCTTAAAATGGTTACTGCATAGCACACGTATGCATGGAATCTATCATATCCCACATTTTCATTTTGGAAGAAAATGGGAAAAAAGAGCAACCTATATTGGTAAACTAACAATTAGCTTACAATGAACTGTTTTCCCCTAGAAATGTCGCAATTTGTTTCTGGGCTCTTTACATAAAAACCCTTTGGCTTCAGGCATGTCTGTGCTTTCGTGGACGGCGGTGTGGCTGCCAGGCACATACGTGTAGCAAGGGTCCCAGGGGTGACCTTCAATTACAGACCTCTTTCTGTGGCTTTCAGAATTAGAGGAATTATATTATTTCCCCACTCTATCTTTTTAAGTTCTAACCCATTTTATTGAGTGTTCTATTCTTGTGGAGTGGCTTGTGCTAGTTTTTTGGTAGCCTCACGATACCACGCAGAGATGCCCAGTGTTGAAGGGAGGAAGTCTCAGGGCTGCTGAGTACATTGTTTTCCTTAAGCGAATCACGGACGGGAAAACTAGGAGATATGTCTGAATGCCCAAGGTGCATGGAGTCGAACAGCTCTCAGTTCATATCCCAGCAATCAACACCATGTTTCAGTAACAACCAGCAGGACATGCTGCAAGTCTCATTGCCGCCACGAGCCAAGTAGGGATAATATGAATTTAATAATGTTTTTGTACAGACTGAAGGAAGTGACACCTGCCCAGAATGGCACCTGATACTCATGAAATGTTCACTAGCTGGCCTTAGGCGTGAGAAATGACTAGAAGGTAGCAGCAGTGGCCACGGGTGATCTCTGTCTGCTGTATACACCGCAGATGATTCCCACCTTATACCATCCTTCACTGCTGACGGCCACATTTTGACTTGGGTCTGTGATGAGGGGAATCCTGTCAGGAGGATGACCACAGCTCTGGGAGGTCTTCTCTTTCTTTGGTGGCTCCACATGGATGAGTGAACATGGGAACTGGAAAAGACAGGCTTTCTTTTGTAAGTTGTTGCTTATTAGGCAAACTGACTGAAAGGGCCTGAGCAGAACAAAAGAAATCTAGCATTGACAGGGCAGTTGACGACTCTGAGACCCTTTTGTGGCAATGGCGTGTTGAAGCGTACAAAGGCGACTTGGCAAACATAACTAACTCGAGCTCTGGTTGGACGGAACATGCGACTTGGAAAGAGCGCTCCCGTGTGAGGTTCTTGCTGTGCACTAGTGTGTCCACATGCACCGTGGTGGCATTTCCTTAATTACATCGTCAGCAGTGTATGGAGGCCATCTTTCAAGGCGGCCATGGAATTTTAAATCTGTGCATGAGAGCAAGGGCCTATTTTCAAATGCAGCAGAAAGCACAGTGGTTTTTTGCATTTGTTTATTTCTAACTACCATGAATACATATATTTCCCATGTAATGCTCCCATGCATATGAAGAAGTATTGCTACAATATGATAGAAACTTTCACTAAACAAATACATAAAAGCGTGAAGCGGCTGCTTCTGGCCACGTTCTCCTCCAGCTCCACACTCCGGGAGGCGCTGTTTTCAGTCTCCAACCCTTGCCAGTGGCACTTTTGGGCGGCCGACCCCAGGGTCCGGAAGGAGTTGTATGTGAGCTGGACCCTAAAGGGGCATCTATGCAGATAAAGGAGCAAGGCTGAGGGAGACTCGGAGCAGAGGCAGGAGAGAAAAGTGTTGCACGAGGCAGTGAGTAGCCTGCCTGAGAAAGGGGCCAGGCAGGACGGCACTGAGGAGTGGTGAGGCCGCCCTCCGGCTCAGAGCATTCTTCATTGCAGCAACATTATACGGAGTTCTGTTGGTGAGGCATGGGGGTGCCCAGCCGCAGGCTGGCAGTTCAACCACACCAGCCGCTTCTCAGCAGAAAGATGAGGCTGTCTGCTCAGTAGATATTATCCCCGTTAGGGTCCAGCTCACCTCCAGCTGCTCCAGGGCTCTTTCCCTGCGTTCCTTTGGCTAACAAAGGTCACCACAGAGAGCAGCTCCTCCAAATGACCTCGGGGAACTTTGAGTGAGAAGGAGGGGGGCAACGCACTTCCCTTTCTGGAAAGTTCACTCCTTGGTGAAGTTACTCATATTTGCGCCCTGCTTCATCTTTGGCTAGGCCACCTTCAGGGGTGGCCGATGGGACAATGCTTGGCTCAGAGTCCCAAACAGTTTGGGGCTGGTCACAGAGTTCTGGTGTTGTCCACAAGGAAACTGCTAGACAAACAAAGGCACACACCACAGGTCTGGGTACGTTTATGGCCTCAATTTATCGGAGATACTCAATTGAGCTCTCCATTAGAATTGGTGAATAATTGCTAGCATTGTTGTTTTACAAACTGGAGAAAGATGTAAGACAGATAACACCAACTTCTCCCATGGTATATCATTCTATTGCCACTATCATTTCTCACATGATTTGGGGAATGCCAGGCCAAACAAGGTGACTGTGTGGAACCTCTCCTTGTATCTTCAAAGGCTCCATAGCCATTTTGTCTTCAAACAAATCTTCCATCAGTTTTCATGATACTTTAAGCCATCACAGGCCTCTGTAGTGAAAATCTAAGGGTGTGCATAAAAATGATAACTGGCGTGGAGAAATGCACCAAGTGCGGAGTGGATTGCTCTGACTGGATTTGACTTTGGGTGAACAGAGCTTTTCTATTTCACTATGTTAGATAACATTTCAATCTAACAGACCTCTTGTTTGTACAGAATGCAATCTATACTTAACACAAGGAGAAACTAGTTCTGACAAAATTACAAAAAACAAAGTCAGAATGCAGAAGCGAGTTTCAAAGCAAAAGATGTGTTCCATGCATTGCATTAATCATGCTTATGTGCAGAGGGGCGAGATTGTGGTGGGATTTGTGTAGCTAATCACGTTTCTGGTTGCTAAAGAACATCCATCACATGGGAAAGTCGGTCCTACAGTTCCTGCCACCTTCAGGATGACAAACAACACCTTTCCTGGTGTGACTCATGACCACCCTAAGTTCTGGCTCCACACTGTCATCTCAGAGGACAACATACTCCCCTGTCATCATCATATTCACTCAAGACGTTTCCAAACACATTCCCGCGGGGACATTCTTCCTCCACTTCTCTTCCCCCACACAATTCCTCCTGTCACCTGAGGGAAGTGAATCCCACAAGTGGGACTCAAAATACCCCGTTGTAATCATTATCTGACTCCTTACAGGCTGGGAGCTCCCTGAGGACAGGCAGTCACCACCTCCTTGATCTTGGCATTCTCTACCCTGACTGAGCTTTTATATACGGAAGTCAAGCTTGTTGAACAATCTCACATGTTGACATTTTTTAGGGATATGGCTATAGGCCACCTAATCTGTGGTCTTGTGCCATCTCTAAAATTGCAAGTAAAAAGCAAATATTAGAGTTGTTTTCCTTCCTAAATATAGCATGTACACATGACAATATATTTATATATAACGAGAGGGGAATAGATCTATATACTTATATTTATATATTAAGAATTAAGGTTGCAGATGGACATTGGGCCTTGACTCGCGTACTCCCTCAACGCAAGAACACTTTGTTCTAGTGATTGGCATTCTGTGATGTTCACCTTCCTGACATGATTGCTGAAGACAAAATGGGTGCATAAACAAATGTGGTGAAGAAAGCTGATGGGGCCCGGCTATCCAAAGATATAGTGTCTGGGGTTTTAAAGGCTTGAGGATAAACAAGTGACCATCTAGCTGAGAAGCAACAAAGTCCACATGGAAGAAGCACACCAGCCTGTGTGATCACGAAGTGTTGATGGGATCAGGTATCAGGCATCTAAGACCTAGAACAAAATCATACCCAATGTGAATGGTGTGTGTGTGGGGGGGGTGTGTAGTGGAGCCTCAACGTCCATCTGTAGCCAATTGGACATCCATCACAGAAGGGTCACAAGGAAGAGATGAGCCAGTCCTCTGGTTCTTTAATACTTCCTTCCCCCCACTATCATGACCTCAATTCTACCTTACAAATTGGATCAGACCAGAACATGCACACTACTACAGATAACAGTCCGCAACACAGGGAATTCAGGATAGATAAACCCCTCAGGGCCAAAATGAGCATAGATATCCTAGGAGGATTAGGGGAAGGTGTGGGGAGAAAGGCAGAATCAATTACAAGGATCAACATATAGCCCCCTCCCAGGGGGATGAACAACGGAAAAGTGGCGACAGAGGATGATATAAGATAAGAAAAAAATTTTTATCAAGGATTCAGGAGGGAGGGCGAGTGGGGGAGGGAGGGGGAAATGAGCTGACATCAAGGGCTCAAGTAGAAAGAAAATGCATTGAGAATGATGATGGCAGCATACATGCAAATGTGCTTGACACACTGGATGAATGTATGGATTGTGATAAGAGCGGTAAGAGCCCCCAATGAAAGTATTTAATAAAAAATATGTGGAAAAAATTGTTTTTCTCCATTTTGTTTTCTCCAAATTCAACATGAAACAAAACAAAAACAAAACCCAGACAGCAAACCAATCATCTCCAACCAACCTCTACCTTGGGAAATGGAAGTACAGGCACAGCCAGCCATTGCTCACAAAATTCAGAATGGAAAGGCATAAGGTCAGTAAATGGATAAACCAGGTGTTCGACTAAAAGAAGAGTATGTATGTACACACTACAAGTAGGTTTTTAAAAAATCAAGACTCAGTAAAGTGAACTCTAAATCCAGTTAACATCCCATTTTATGAATTATTCCATGAGCCAGCGTATATATTCTTATGTTCTAGAAGTTCTGCTTTATTAGATTTGCAGTCCAGCCTCACCATCTCCTAAACCACAGCTCCTTCTGGCTGTCACCCTTTTTACTGTGATGCAGTTTTCAGGAGTCCCTGGAGAATGGAGTGAAAGATAATGGAATTCTCCCCACAAACTTTTAAAAGCCCCCTTGGATCTATTTTGAAATGAAGGTGACTTTTAAGTCTAAAATTCATTTCCCAGAGTCAGTGGGACAACTTGTTGCTCTTCTGTTGCCCCCAGGTAGTTCCTTAGTTCAAGCTTTGCAGAATGGGCAGCAGAGGGCTGTGGGGCAAGTGGACTAAACTATGCCTCTTGCCATCATTTCCTGTAACCGCTGAGACCTGGTTACAGTCAGAGCTTCGCTTGAAAGTGATCTATGTGTGACACAGTTTCTGGTGAGACTTGCTCTGTTTTCCTTTATAACCATGTACATTCTAACCGTTAATGAGTGTGGACAGGAGGCAGAAAATCTCATTATTGAGACCATTTATGGCAGCAGTTCTCAACCTGTGGGTTGAGACCCCTTTGGGGGTCGAATGACCCTTTCACAGGGGTTGTCTAAGACCATTGGAAAACACATAAATATTTCCCAATATATAATTACATATTGTTGTGCGATTAATCACTATGTTTTAATTATGTTTAATCATGTTCAATTTGTAACAATGAAAATACACCCTTTCACAGGGGTCACCTGATAACAGTAGAAAAATTATAGTTATGAAGTAGCAACAAAAGTAGTTTTATGGTTGGGGGTGACTGCAACATGAGGATCTGTAGCAACGGGTGGAGGCGTTGGGAAGGTTGAGAACCACGGATTTGAGAGTTTCTTTACCTCCTCGTTGGTTAGATCATGGGATAGGGGAGCTAAAATGATACCAAGTTTATATTCATTGTCATGTGATGTTGACCTCTCTGGACCCTATGAATGAATAAGACTGTTAGGCAATACTCTCAACGGTTTACCCGAGTTGGAGTGGAACATGTCTGGAACCCCCAGTTGGCCCAGGAAAGGTACTTGAGCAGAGGGGTAATGGAGATGTCTGTGATAGTCCTCTGGGGTCACACACTCCCTTTCTCCTCTTCCCAGCACGGTTCGTGCCTATGGACAATCCAGGGATGATAGGGACAATTCAGGGACGATATGGATAATTCAGGGACAATAGGGACAATTCAGGGACCATAGGGACAATTCAGGGATGATAGGGATAATTCAGGGATGATAGGGACAATTCAGGGATGATAGGGATAATTCAGGAACGATATGGACAATAGGGACCGCTTCTCAGAGAAAGTGACGCCAGATCTCAGTCTTAGGAGGTCCTTGAAAGCAATGTAATTCTTTCTCGAGAGACTTCCTCCCCTTTCAATAAATCAGGCTGACACCCATCCTCAGACCCTTCCCCGCACCCCCTTTCCAGGCCCATTAGGATGACGCAATACATTCAGCCTTACGCACACACTCCCCGTTCCCCCCCCCGCCCCGCCCCCGTCCCAGAGCTAGCTGGAATGATCACTTCTTGTTCAAAATCTTTTACTGGTCAGAACAGCACGGAATCTAAATGGATTAGCCAAGAATTTAGGGTCCTTCATAAAACTTCCTCACAATGACATCTCAGCTGTGGTCCCCCCACTGCTGTAGGCCCCTTTCTCTCGGCCCAAAGAGCAAAGGCGAGCTGCAGCCAGGCTTCTGAGCTTCCAGCAAATTCTGCCCTGCTCTTCTCAGCGCTAGGTGAACTTTCATCGGCCGCCTGGGTTGGATGGGCCAGTCTATCCTCCTTGTTTTCTGAAACCA
Source organism: Tenrec ecaudatus (assembly GCF_050624435.1). NCBI lineage: Eukaryota > Metazoa > Chordata > Mammalia > Afrosoricida > Tenrecidae > Tenrec > Tenrec ecaudatus. The sequence continues at coordinate 2,185,280 of NC_134546.1, forward strand.
CCTTGACCACGGGGGCCCTCCACTAGGAGCTGTGGACGTCAATCAATTAGCATATTATTGGTATCATTTCGCTGCTTGATCTGAGTTTGTCCTGTCTTTTCAGACAGAGTGGAAAGTCCTGGCAAGAAAGCTGGTCTATCTAGGCAGCCAGTCCCATGTAAACGCTCATTAACAAAATCAAATGTATGAATGCACGAGTAGATGGCTAAATGAGCAAACGAATGCGTAAGTGGTATAGCTCTCAGGGGACACTTGGAGTATCTAAAACTATAGCAGCAGCTTGGCAACTGGCAACGTAAAGAAAGGCTGAGCCCTAAAAGCCAGTGCTCCTGGTATTTCGATGTAGTTTTAATGCCTACAACAGCCTTGGTGGTGTGGCGGATTATGAGTTGGACTGCCAACTGAAAGGTCAGCAGTTTGAACCCTGCTGGTTCTCTGTGGGAGAAAGATGAGGCTGTTTCCTCCCCAGAAGGTTTATGGCTTTGGAAACGCACCTGTGCAATTCTCCTCCACCTTTCAGGGTCACTATGAGTTGGACTTGATTGGATGGCAGTGAATTGGAGGTTTGGTCAACATGCCTCACAACCCAGGTGTTATGGGCCCAACAAGAACCCATGCCCTTGCAGCTCCACACTACACGAGGCTGTGACGCCAACCTGGCCACTTCAGGTCCCCCTTCCCTGTGCCTCCCTTCTCTTGCAGGTGGGATCTCCTCCAACGCATCCACAGACCGCCGTTCTAAAGGATGAAATGCCCTGCAGATTTGGACAGGACTGAGGAAGCCCGGCGCACTCAGGGAGTGAGCCCGGGTGCTAGGAAGCAAACTCATTGCTGAGATTTATAACTTTTTTTTCCCCTTCGGAACCTTTGAAAAGATCAACTCTGGTTTCAGTTTAATTTTTTTTTTTTTAAAGAAACATACATGGCCACTCTTCAAATTTGTTCCAGATGGATTTAGTCATAGAATGATTGATTATCCACTCTGTTATGAGATGTGTGGTTACGCTCAGGAACCTACAGCAAACTGGTTTGGAGCCTTGTTCATGGTAAGTGGCAGAAAGGCTAATCCTGAAGCTGTCACTTTAGAGTTAGTGAGGACGAAGAGGAATTTAGTGGGGCTACTATGTCAAGAGAACACATTAGCCAGAGGATGGCTGGATCGGAGGAAATCTTATGAGCACAAGGCAACCCCTGCAACTCTGGGCTTCTCCAGAAGGGGAACCAGATCTGACTGGGACTCCCTGAGGGTGCCCCAGCTCTCAGTGCCTGCTTCAGGGACCTGATCAGCCTCCTGGGATGCTCCCGGCCCACGACTGGCCTCTCCCTGGCCGCACTGTTGCACCCATGTATCTTTCAGCGCACTCAGAAGGCCCACGGGGTTTTTTGCTATTGGTATCAGAGACACCTGGATAAATTTGGAAAATACTTTTATGGGGGTGAACTTGGGAGAAAATGCACTGAACTCTACATAGAGCATATCTATACTTAAAAGAAGCCATTTATGAGCATCTGGTCCATTTCCACTGGTTTTACAAAAACAAAACAAAACAAAAACACAAAAAACCCAAAAACAGAAAGAAAGAAATCCTCTAGGTCGTAGGTCCTTTTCGTTACTCTCTGCACGAATCTTTGCTATGTCCCTCCACACTGCTCGCTCTCTTTCTGGCTCCCAGAATCCTCTTCTCAAGGAGGTCACATGTTGCTGTTGCCTTCCTGGGGTGTCACCGACGGAGCGTCTAGATTCTCCGGTACACTGTTCAGTTTCTTGCTCTCTACCTTCCAGGGATTTTCTGTTTCGCTCACACATCTCTACTCTTGTTCCAGCCAGCACCGTCTTGCTTCGTCAGGACTCTCGTGTAAAAAAGCACGGGGTCACTCTGCGCTTAGAATCCACTCTGTGACAGTGAAGGTGTGTCCTGTTTGTTGTAATAAAAATAAAAGCCATTATTCTGCTTCTTATCAAGAAACCGACTCCTCATGACCCGAAGAAAGTTCATGTTGGCATTTGTGGCGCCTGAATGTGTGGCTCTCACACAGCAGACGTGTTGTAACCATGGGTGACCTTTCAGTGCACACCTTCTAGTGGACGGTGTGGTAGAGAGGACGATTCTAGAAGCTCTCTTTAAACAGACCACAGAAAGAAAGACGAGATCAAAAACGAACACAAGGCACTCCACCAGAGGGATAGAGAACATTTCCCACGATTTCCTAAGAGACACGCGAGCCTCGCCCATGTCTAGGGCAGTAGTGACAATGCGGAGTGCTGTTTCTGAGATCTCTTTCATGGAACAGGCATGTAGGTGCATGTCAATCTGCAAAGAGGAGGGTCGAGGTGCTTACTCTGGACATTTGTGTTTCATGGACGCTGTTTATCTGTAGAGAGTAGAATGCAGGGACGCGGCCTTCGGAGCGTTTTCTAAGAAATCAAAGGAGAGGGCTGTGAGGATGGAGGAGGAGCACGGAGCAGCTGGGCAGCATTGTGGAAGTCCCAGGTCGACGCCGCAGGCTCAGCCTTGACTCGGTGTCAGAGACAGCCAAGCTCTTGTTGGCCAGTGCTGGCCACACCCATCAGACCCTGTACCTGAATCACCCAGTCTCCGCACAGCCCGGATAAAGGTGTGCTTTACTTTTCAGCTTGTGTTTGGCTTTTTGTCAATCATTTCCATTTTCAGATTTAACGGCGATGATCTTGTTGAAGTTAATTCTGGAGGAACTTTAATTACAGAGTGCGGGAAGCAGTTTCCGAAGTGGCTGCAGTGATCACAGCTTCATGGTATTCATACACTCAGGAGTGTGAGCTCGAAACAGTGGCTTGCGTCTAATGAAGAAACGGACCCTGGTGGGGTAGTGGGCTACGCATTGACCTGCTAACCACAAGGCCAGTGGTTCAAACGCATCAGATGCTCCTTGGGAGAAAGATGAGGCTCTCAGTTCTCCTACAGATTGAAAAAGCTTCCAGAACCCAAAGAGGCGGTTCTGCTCTGTCCTATAGCATCACTGCGTTATAATTGACTCAAAAACAGAAAATGGCAAGCATACTATTTTCTAATGCCACTTCCATAAACAGGTCACAAAAGACCGTGACTTGTGTCTCCTTAGCCTCCCCTGTCTCTAGCTGGTACCCTCTCTTATCATTTGGCTTGCTCACTCCACTGCAAGCCGTTGTGTTGTTAGATGCAGTACAGGGGGACCCATGCGGCAAGGAATTGGAGGAAGAAATGCTCATGAGGAACTGAGGCAAGAGGTTCCAGCAACCACGTGAGTCACTTGGAAACACATTCTTCCCAGTTGAGCCTTGAAATAACTGGGGCTTTGAGAGAACCAAAGTCAGGGGACCCGGTGAGATGATATTCGATTCCTGATTCAGAGAAACTACCATCTATACACATTTTTTTGTGCTGAAAAACTGGGGTTCGGCTTATACTTGGGTCAGTGGCATGAATGGATGTCATCTGGTCAAGGCCGACTGACAAAAGGAGGAAATCTCATGAAGCCTGACATAGAGTTAATAGCCAAGTGGGTTTGAGATGCATGGGAAGACATTCCAGAAGACATGTTGCGACGTGCCTTCCAGAAATGTAGTCTTAGTCATGCTATGGATGGCTGTGAAGACTGCGCTTTGTATGAAAATGACAGCAGTGATGGTGATGAGGCGATCTCAGTGAGGACAGCGTCTAGGATGACCTCACACCAGCTGAAGCTCTGCATTGGGATACGGATGATGATGAGGAATCCAGTTTTGAAGGATTTTAACTCTTTACATTTTAGCTTGGTTGCTGATTGAGTTCAGGGAATAGTCCTCTTAAGGTTTCATTGTTGATACCTTCTTGTTTTTGTTGAACCTATTTTCCACTTACTGTGCTGGTTTACTAATGTTAAATGACTTGTCCTTTTATTTGTTTTTTATTTAAAATAAATATTTAAATACATTACCCCACTGATGTCTCAATTTTTAGTAATTTTATTTTCATTTGTTTTGATGGTTGAAACTCACCAATAGCTTCTGCATTTTCCACCCTAGGTTTATACTCGAGTCAATCAGTTTTTCTGGTTTCCCCGGTAATAATTAGGTGCCTTGGCTTATACTCGGGTCGGCTTATATTTGAGTATATATGGTAGGAGGTAATGTGCTTTCATAGTAAGCTACCAAGTTTGGGCTCCCTTGTGTTCTGGCAATGATAAGGAACACATAGCCTTCTTGGTAGATTCTCGGCTGTGAGTGACAAGTCATGCACAGGCTCCGAGCAGGCTCACTTCTTTGCCTGTAGACTGGTTGGGATCTGAGGCTGACATCTTAAAAACTCGTACAAATGTGTGACCTGTAAGTGGAGATGTTTTGCTGAGAGGCACTGAAATCCTCAATGGAAGCAGAGCATCTTACATAAAAACGAAGAGGACATGACAGGACCCGCTCCACTTGCCGAAGGAAACGCTGCATTTTGAGGAAGTTGAAATTAAGACAAGGAGCCTTGGTGGGTTGCAGGTCTCTGGGCACCTAACCACAAGGTCTTCGTTTACCCCCACCCGCCCCTCGCAGGAGCAAGCGGAGGCTTTCTGCTCCCGTAAAGATTTCCATCTCGGGAACGCTCTAGTCTGCTCCGTACAGTCACTCTGAGTCTAAGTGGATTAAATGGCAGTGATGGTTTTTGTGTTTGTTTTTGTCTTTGAGAGAAAAATGTATCACTGCATGCAAAACCATATCTCCTGTGTGCAAAAGTTAAACAAAAGAAAACGGCAATGCCCGTTGGAGCCAGGACTGAAATGGCGTTCGGGGCTGTGGCAGGAAGCATCACCTATGTTGTTGGTGTCTGGGAAAACACAGAGGTTCTGTTTTTGAAACTTTTAAAGCTTCAATGATTCGGCCAAGGCCTTTAGCAAACACCCAGCAGGAGGTGTGAACTATCTGTTGAAAGCTCCAAGCCTTAGAGCAGTCTGTCTTTTTGTGTGAGCCAGTAATGCACTGCGATCACAGAACGCCCCAGGTTCCTCCTCCCTGGGCAGATTTCAACTTGCCCCGACAAGCTTTCCTGCTGGCGAGGCCGTCCAAAAGTCAGAGACGGACTCCCATCCCACCGTAGAAAGCGCTAGACGCCAGTGCAGAGTGTGCATTTGCCATGCCTCCCAGGCTTGCCGCCCAGGCCGGGCGCTCTCCCTTCCTCTAGTCCTTGCTTTGCATGGTTTTGACAGTGAGCAGGAAGAGACACTTTGTTAATTTCACTAGCTGAGGACATCGAAGTTTGCAGAGATCTAATACTGTTACAGTCATTTAGGGAGACGTAAATGAAATCGATGCCTCTTGCTTAGAATCATGAGGTTTCCACCAATCTTGGCGGAAAAGGCAACTTGCTGGAGTTCTTCTACGCACTAGAACACAAAGGTGTTTACGCATTGCACTCTAGAAAGTCACATTGATGCACGATGTAAACATATTTCACACACACGAACATATTTTACTCGTTAATATCAGTGTTAACTAAGCAAGGAAAATACCTGTATATCATATCCCTCGCTATCCCAAGGTGATTTATTTTACAGAAATTGAGTAGCTAATCAAAAATCAAAAGCAAAGCCCCTGTAGTTGATTTGATTCCACCTCAGAGACCCCGAAGGACAGAGGCGAGCTGCCCAGTGGGCTTCCCAGACTGTGAATCCCGACAGCACATGGCCACATTCCCCCCCATGAAGCCACTAGAAGTTTCAAACCACCAAGCTTTGGGTTAAAAGTGCTTTAACCATTCCACGATGCTCACCTTCCCTACAAGATCGCTGAGGACAAAGCGGGTGCACAAGCAAATGTGGTTAAGAAACCTGATGGTGCCCAACTATCAAAAGATACAGTGTCTGGGGTCTTAAAGGCTTAGAGATAAACAAGCGGCCATCTAGCTCAGAAGCAACAAAGCCCACATGGAAGAAGCACACCAGCCTGTGTGATCATGAGATGTCAAAGCGATCAGGTATCAGACATCAAAGAACAAAAAATCATATCATTGTGAATGAGAGGGAGTATGGAGTGTGGACCCAAAGCCCATCTGTAGGCAACTGGTTATCCCCTTACAGAAGGGTTGTGGGGAGGAGACAAGTCGGTCATGGGGCAGTGTAGCAACGATGAAACATACAACTATCCTCTAGTTTTTAAATGCTTCTTCCCCCCCACTATCATGATCCCAATTCTACCTTACAAATCTGGCTAGATGAGACGATGTATGCTGGTACAGATAGGAACTGGAAACACAAGGAATCCAGGATGGATGATCCCTTCAGGACAAGTGGTGAGAGTGGCGATACCAGGAGGGCAGAGGGAGGGTGGGGTAGAAAGGAGGAACCAATTGCAAGGATCTACATATAACCCCCTCCCTGGGGAACGGACAACAGAAAAGTGGGTGAAGAGAGATGTCAGACAGTGTAAGACATGATAAATTAATAATAATTCATAAATTATCAAGTGTTCATGGAGGGTGTACATGGAGGGAGAGGACAAATGAGGAGCTGATACCAAGGGCTCAAGTAGAAAGCAAATGTTTTGAGACTGATGAGGGCAACAAATGTACAAATGTGCTTGACACAATGAATGTATGAATGGATTGTGATAAGAGCTGTACGAGCCCCCAATAAAATATTTTTTAAAGTGCTTTAACCACTGCACCACCCATATTGATTATCCAATTGATCAAAAGAACAACCCACACCCCACCCTACACTACAGTTAGCCCACTGCTGAAGCGTTCTCCTCCAATAAAGAGGTACGGTCCCCAACCCCCCCGAGGCCAAGGCCCCCCTGCCTTCCGCCGCCATGGGTCACAGTGGCCTCTGTGGCAGGGAGCTGGGTTTGGTTTCAGTGTCTTGGTCAAGCCTGTGCTGACTTCACTGTCCCAAGGGCGTCGGGCACTGTGAGTTTTCACAGGAGCAGGGAGCTGCCTCCTCTTCCCGAGGAGCAGCTGGTGGGATTCAGGAGCCGCCCTCCCGAGGGCAGCTCAAAGCTTAACCCCAAGCAGCTCTATGGCTGCATGTATATCTTACATATATCTTACTGTTCTATTGTGCCAGCCACCAGCACTCCCTTACCTAATGAAAGGTGGAGAAAAATCCCCACATACCAACTGATTCCATCCAATGACACCATTTTGTGACTCCAGGAAGTTGAGAGTGAAGAGTTATTAGACACATCAGGGGTTTGGTGGGCGCACCTGCCCTCAACTACTAGGTAATGGGATGTTTATACGTGCACTAGTTGAAGTGTGGTTCACGGCCCATGTGCACCCACACAATCCGCAAACCTATGAGAAATGTGTGATATTGGGCCTTATCCCAGAACTACTGGTAACGAACCTTCCTTTCAATAAGACTCCCAGGTAATTCGTACACTCATTAAAATTCTGAGAAGCCCTAGTCCATAGCACATCGCAGAAAGGAGATTCTCAAAAACCTTTGAACAACCAAATTCCAAATTTAGAGACTCCTCCTAGCCAGTTATATAAAGACAGCAAAGCGAAGTTATTTGGTGTTTGTCTTTTCTTTCGTTCCGTGATCATTCTTTGAAGCAAACTGTGTCTCTCTCTTTTTCTGTCTATATACATACCATTGCCGTGCGGTCAATTCTGCAGGCTGCACAGTTTACGGGAGCAGGACCGCCTCATCCTTCTCCTTCAGAATAGCTGGTGGGTGTGAACTTGCAATTAACGATCCAATGTTAACCGGACAGTACCACCAGACTCCATTTACGTACCCACACTCACACACAATACTCAAATCCACGCATTGTTTGATATCTATAATGATATATATATAATTGTTTATGTATATACATATATATTACTATTCTATTGTGCCAGGACTGTCATCTCTCAGCTCCATTTGCCTACCTTGCTCTATTTATACCCATCCCTAGTGTTTCCCCTCCTCCTAGTCTCTGCTGGCTCCTGGGGCACGTAACTCCTGGAAGAGAAGGGATGCTCACTGACTGTACTTTGCAGAAATGCTGGAATAGCGTGCTTCCCTATCCTCTAGCACGCGTGTTCCCATAGATGACTGGTTTCCATAAGACGGGCGCCAGGTGGTGGAAGGTGGTGTTAGGGGCACAGGGCTGGTGTCCTTGCTGCTTCCGTCACTTGGCAGAGAAGCCAGACTATCCCGGAACAGACTTCTCTTTCAACCCGGTAACACGGAGGATAGACTAATGGATCAAGCGACACTCCGGTCTTGCCTTTTTCAGTGACTGAGGGTACTCACTTGTGTGTCCTTGGTGGGTAAGGGGTTTATGTAACAGTGACAGAGAATAAGAGACATTGTTTTTCACTTCTAGGCGAGAAGGGGGTTTTCTTTCTGTTGAGTAATAATAGCTCTAGCCTAATAGTGGTATGCCATCTTATTAGAGTAACTGAAAGTGGAGATTTCCCAAATCAGCTGCAGATACACGGTCCAGGTTGGAATCTGTAGTGACTCTTCTTACTTGAGATTTATCTGGATGCATACACCTATGCAGGCCCAGAGTGTGTGGTTAGCTTTACCCACTTATTAAGATTTTACTATGCTCTTGAAAAAATTTAAAAAACCAAACCAAACAATTTATATTTAATCAAGCAACTCATGCACTAGTCCTTATTGCGATGTTATTTTCTCTTATCACAACAAACTGCTTCCTTAATTTGTGTGACCAGGAACAATGTATTAAAAAATAAGTCACACAAAATTAAAACCGTTTTGTAATAGATTTATAATGTGCCATGTGGAATTCTGGCTATTTTTTGTTTTTGATATTAGAATCCTACTTTCCAATAAGACCTTAAATGTCTCAGAGTAAGATGGTGCCTGGCTCCCATTGTTGAACGTTTTGATTAAAGACTAGCTAGAAGACTCCTGATTAGAAGAAAGCAAATGGAGAGAATTAATGAGTCCCATGGACACAGGCTCTCTAGAACCATGGAGGCCAAAAGAGCCCTGAGACTAGAGAGTTGAAACAAATCTTAGACGTAAGCCAAATCACTGGTCAGCTACAGTGAACAAAAGCAGTTGCGACTGTTGTTGCTCGGGGCCATGGAGAAGGTTCTGATCCATAGCACCTGTGTGCAGCACAGCAAAACCCTGCCTGGCTCCAGCCTGGATCAAGCAAGACAAAATTCCTGACAACGTCAGTCTTTTCTGCATTGGTCCAGCCGTGCAGCTTTCGCTTTCCTTTACATTGAGTTGTAAGCCGAGGAGAGGTTGTGATACTTGAGCTTTATCAGCAAGGGCTCCATGCCCTTCTCGCTTTCAGCAAGGAAGGCTGTGCCTTCTGCATGTCGCAGTCCGCAAGCCTCACGCCAATCTTGATGCTGTGCTGTTCTTCGTCGAATCCAGCTTCGCTGGCGATTTGCTCAGCACACAGATTAAAGAAGTCTGGGGAGAGGATGCAACTCGGAGGCACACCATTTTTTATTTTAAGCCACACGATATTCTCTTGTCCTTTTCACAAAACTTCCTCTTGATCCATGTGCAAGTTCGTCAGCATGAGAGCAACTTAGTGTTCGGGAGTTCTTATTATGGTTAAGGCTATCTCTAGCTTATTACTACCGACACAGTCGAAGGCTTTAGTATAGTCATCAATAAAGCACAAGTAAGTCTCTTCTGATATTCTCTACTTTCAGCCAAGGTTCATCTGACATCACCAATGATATCTCCTGTTTCATGCCCTTTTCTGAAGCCAGTCTGAACCTCTGGCAGCTCTTGTCAAAGTTCTGTCGCAACTGTTGTTGGATGATCTTTAGTAACATTTTGCTTGCATGTGATAGTAACGACATTGTTCTATAATTTGTGCATTCTGTTGAGTCACTTTTCTTTGGAATGGGTCCAAACATGGGTCTCTTCCAGTCAGTCGTCCAAGTGACTCTTTCATAACATGGATGAGTAAGTGCTTCCAGTGCTTTATCGGCTTGTTGAAACATTTCCATTGATAGTCCATCCATTCCCAGAGCCTTGTTCTTGGCGAATGCCTTCAGTGCGGCTGAAACTGCTTGCAGGACCATTGGTCTTTGCCCATGTGCTGTCTCCCGAAATGGGGGAAGGTCGACTAGTTGACTGGTTCTTTTTGGTACAGTGGCTCTGTGTATGCTAGCCTAACTGTAAAGAATAGCTCTGTGAGAATCACACTTTTTAGCAAACTCTACAAAATCAGATTGACCATAACTCAAAACGTTAGACTGGCGGCTTAGAGGGCCGTGAGCTTGTGTGAGTGGGAACAACTCAGAGAACCCAAAGGACCCACAGCCATTCAGCAGAGTGCGACTCAAGGTGACTCTAGAGGACAGAGTAGAACAGCAGCGCTGGCTTCCAAGGTTGTAGGCCAGGGGTCCTCAAACGATGGCCCGCGGGCCACATGCGGCCCGCCGGGGACATTTATCCGGCCCGCCGGTGTTTTTGCCCATTTTGTTTTTTTACTTCAAAATAAGATGTGTGCAGTGTGCATAGGAATTTGTTCATAGTTTTTTTTAAAAACTATAGTCCGGCCCTCCAACGGGTCTGAGGGACAGTGAACTGGCCCCCTGTTTAAAAAGTTTGAGGACCCCTGCTCTAGATCTTTATAGAAACGGATTGCCAACTCAAGATGAGAGCGTACAACTTGAAGCATGTAATCAACGTCACTGAATTATACCTGTAGAAATTGTTGAATTGCTATAGCCTTAACTGTGCATATTTTCAACCCCAGCAACATTTTTTAAAGAAAGAAATGATTCTTCATTGGAACCCTAATATTGTTGTATTGTTGGCATGTCTCCTTTGCTGGCAGTTGATTGCCCCAGCTCAAGAATAGAATGTTATTGAGAGCTGGCTTACGGCAAACAATTGCCTGACATGCTTATGCAATCTGGTGCCCCCCCCCCCTCTTTAATTGAAAAATCAAGGAGCATTTTTCCTTTACTTAGAACTGAACCGGAATGTGCCATGGTTTTGTTATTGAACATTTTTTCTCCAGGTCAGCTATTCACCAAAGATTCTTTCCTATTCTTTCAAGTCTATCATTAGGTGCTTGAATTGCACCACAATTACATTTTCTTCCTTTCACTAGCTTTCCTTTATCATTCACTTTTCCTCCTGCCAGAGGCGGTCAGAACAAAGCCCTGCATCTTTCCTGAGTTCTGAATACCTTCCACCAACGGGGGCGGGGGTGGGGGTGGGGGGGCGGGGGAGGACGGTCCTCTCTGCTCCCTCCTGCATTAGGATTCCTCTGACATGACTGACGGGTCACCTGGTGCTGCTACAAAAAGGGCAGAGCTTAACATTTACCGGAAAGTTGCCCTCATCATGAGTGACGGGGTTTTTCTGCCTTGCTTGCTGAGTGGAGTTTGAATCCAGGCAGCTTCCTGACTACATAATTCACCAAAGCCTGAAGGATGAAAGAAGTTGGGAATTCAATGTCAGGGTCAGATACGTTACGATTTTCTAACCCACTCTTGAGGGTTGATCGAAAGACCTTTGTTTTGATAAAAAATCATTTGCTGAGTCTGGAATGCATAGGTGGGCCAGGGGAGAGTTCAGGCTAAGAAAAGTTAGTAAAGACATGACCGCTGTACCGCAGAACTGCAAGATAAAAGCAAAGCCTTAAGCTTGCACCTCTGTGGTCAGGCTTCTGTTTTGTCGACCCTTCCTGTAGTTTGTCTAACAAAATTCTTTTTGCTGAGCAACTAGTATGATAGCTGGCCAAGGTGCCCTATTCTCCTGTTAGCTAAACAGGTGCATTTAAAAAGCAGTTTGCAATGTTGACTTCACAGGGAAAGTAGGGAAGGACCATGCCCGGAGTCACTTTGGAAGTGCCATCTTTGATTTGCTTTACCTGGTACACGTGTGCCTGTGTCCACATAGGGGCATGTGGGATCTTCTGGTTCTGTTCTGATATGATTCAGCAAAAGACATGGATAAGGAAGTACAAAACACCTTATACAATAGTATTTCTTTAGGCCTTGGATTCTGAAAGGCAGAGACGCAAGGAAAGTTCATTGGTGGATTTTGCCAAGTTCAATGTTGCCGGACTCCCCGGAGGATCACAGTTTTAGGAGAATAAACAAAAGGTGAATTCTCTAAGGAACTCTGTCAAGCAGACAGACAAGGAGGCACGAGCAGGCTGGACACCAGAATGCAGGCGGCTCTGTGCACTTTTGATATGTATGACGGCATCGGAATATAAAGTTCTTAGTGACTTAGAAAAAAACAAAACCTCCTGGCAATTTAATGGCCTCCATCCTCGTGCTGTGGGTGTTTGAGTGGAGAGTCTGGCTGCACAACGTTCCACTCCTGAAATATCATGAATTGCAACTGAATCCAGATTATTTCCCAGTCCAGATTGTGGTCGCCCCGGTTGGCTCTCCACCTTGAATGATGGTCTGTCCTTCACTCAAGGGCATGGGATGGGATTCCTTCCTGCCTCACGTGCAGCCATCACACCAGACCTTGCTATCATGCGCATCAGGACCCGGGGAGCTTCCAGACCGAGATGGACAAGGGGAACAGCTCTGGTGACACAGTCCCCAAACCACCCGGGAAAACCCTGTGGCTTCCAGTCTGCAGTCGGTCATGGGGATGGCTCAAGACAGAACAGCGTTTCATTCCATTGTGCGTGGGACTGCCATGAGCCAGGGCCAAGGTCATGGCAGCTAACATCAACCACAGCATGTGCATCTGTTTAGAACACAAAACTTGCTTCTTGACAGTCCCTGAAGCTCGTTGAAATTTAACCACAGTTCCACTCGGAAGACAGTGAAGACTCTTGTCCTGAGTTCCAGTACAGCTGGGCACACATAAACCCATACACCCAGCCTTCACGGTTGCCTCTAGCCCTACTCCACATGTCACTCTTCAGCCACTGGAAGTTCCAGGACGAGTTGGAGTCTTGTTTTTCGGGGACTCCGAGTAAGGATCTTTGTTCCGGGGTCCCTGGCGTCTTGGATTCTCCAGGATGCCGCCTGTCCCGACGTCAGGGCCAGATCAGAACTGCTTTTCTTTAAGTTACCTCATCCAAGGAACTTTTCTGGATAAAGTCTGTTGCCATTGGCACAAAATAGTTTTTACGTGAATAATTTCTGGCCTGGAATCCAAGGAAATGGGCAAGACGGATTACTCGGAGCCTTTCATCGTTTGTAATTTTGTTTTCATTCCACTGGGCTTCATCAAAAGGCGTGCGTGTCTTCACAGAACCAGAGAGCTCACACACACATCAGTCAGTTTTACGGGATTCTCACCTCACCTATCATTAATATTAATATCTCCCAGCCCAACTGCATTTTCATGACTGATCACTAGATTTATGAGGAGGGGTAGTTGATACAGCAGTGCATTCATTGGTTGTGTGACTTTTCATAAAAGAAAAAGAATTCTAGTATTTCCTTGTTCCATGGGGCCCTGGTAGCAGAGTGATTGCGTGCTGGGCCGCTAAGCTTAAAGTCAGCACCAGCACCACCAGCAGCAGCAGCAGCAGCAGCAGCAGCTCTGTGGAAGAAAGCTGAGTCTTTCTACTCCCATAGAGAGTTACAGTCTCAGAAACCGCAGGGTCAGTTCTATCCTGTCCTATAGGGTTACTTTGAGTTGGAATCAACTCAAAGGCAGTAAGTTAGATTTTTGGTTGTGTCTTGCTCCATGAATAATGGCAATCTGCTTATTCACCAAGAGTTATTATTAAAAAACCTAATGGTCCAGGACATAAAGAATAGGATTTATGGCTCCTTTTTTCCAAGTACCAAACCAAATCCACTGTCCTTAAGTTCATGCCAACTCATAGCGACCCAATAGGGCAAATATAGCTATCTCGGTGAGTTGATGAGACTGACTCCTTGAAGGGGTAGAGAGCCCGTCATGCTCCCTGAGAGTGGCTGTGGTCTCGAACTGTAGACCTTTTGGTTAGCAGCCCAACTCATAGTTGAGAGCAAAATATCTAAAGTCTCCATCATTAATGGGAAGAATAGCAACTCTGTCATTGCTGCTCACAGACCACACTTGAATTTGATAATGTTTACAGCTGGGAAACGCACCTTGTCTACACATGGTGCCCCATGGGCCATTTTCAAGGGTTTGGAACTCAGAGCACACTTTCAGCATGAGTTCTCTGATGATTAGAAACAAGCAAAACCCATCAACCAAATGTCTACGCAACAAAAAGTGCAGCAGAGCATGGTTCGGATAAGGCTGCCTGAGCACATCCGCCTGCTGCTGAGGAGGTTGCTGAGCAGGGGCCGGGGCAGCTGCTGTGCTCAGTATCAGCGTCATGTCTGCTTCGATCTTCTTCCCAGCCTTATTTCATTAGCATTCCTATCAGGACACCGCTTCTAGGGCATCTCAAGGGAAACCATTCTTGGATGGAAGAGACATGGATGCGATTTTGCTTCTCTCTTGTCCTGCTTGGCTATTGGTTGGATGCTTCTCTTGTTGGACTGTAAACTCCTTCATCAGACCCCCAACTCTCATCAATCTCTCTAACATTTAGCTGAGCGATCCAATAGACTTTTGTCCTGGACCACATTTCTGGGATATATTTCTTTGGCCCAAAATGCGTCCAGGTAAATTGTATTGCTACCCATGTTGTGCACTAGTTTGCTTTGGTTTGGGGCCATTTCCCAAGGCATTTCTTGTAATGCCTCTTGTGTTACTTTATTGAACTGCTGTTTGTTCCTTTGATTGCTGCTTGATAGCTCATGGGCCAAGGATGTCAGGTTCCCGAAGGATTTTAGGATCATACCATCCGTGTGCTTCGTTTTTGGAAAAGCACCTTACTGGAAATGTAAATAGCTTACACAGATAGCTTTCATTTATTGGATTTGATTAAATCTCAACTAAATCATTTTGTGTTCTGTTTGATAAAGTTCAGTGATGATGTTGCCTGGCCACCGTCGACTCTGTATAGATGGACATTTATTTGGGATACAGTTCCAGTATTAGAATTTGATTTTGCCCGAACATCAGTTTTTTTTAATCTATTTAGTGCACCACTTAAATGACAATGAGTGGCTCTTCATCCTGTTAATCTGAGGTCAGATGACAATGATGGCTACAGGCTATCCATGCTCCTGTCCTCTCTTCACGCTTCCTTTGTTCATGCTCACAGCTCATTGTGGCTTATACTACAAGTCTACAATCACAATGTGTGTGCTGTTTTCTCAATCAGCATTGTGAGTGCGCCATTTGTAGTTGCCTCCTGGAAGAAGCAGGATGCTAATGCAGTTCAGATGTGGCGTGGGTTCCTTGTTTGCCCATTCGTGCAAAAATCAAACACATTTGGGACCAATTTTGTTTACTCCTTCGTTTCAAAGCACGAAACGGTGCCAGTAATTCAACAAGTGCAAAGGCAATCTTTACAAAAGGCGCCGCTGGTTGATTTCAGGAAATATCGCTTGAGAACTTTCCGCTGGAGAAAGAAAGAATGAGCCAGTAGCCGTGCACATTCCTGAAGTTAGCCAGGCCTGCAATCCAACTCTAATCTGCTGCTTTTGTTGCTATGGTGAAAGGGGAATTCATCCCACAGATTAAGTGTTAACGAGTTTTAACAAAAATCTCCTTGTCTTGAATGGGAGGTCAATCTTTGATCAAGTTTAAGTTGAACAGAAGGCACTCATGTGAGCACTCAAAGATTTGGTGACTCACAGTCTGAACGGGATGAGATGGTCACTGAGCACATCATATTGGAAAGGTCCCTTAGCTCTCTGATAACGAAAGATGCGCTGAGGTCAGAGTCAACCACCCTCCCTTTCCTGGCTCTTCGTGAACCTTCAACAAGCAGCTCTTTGGCTTACAGGTTGGCATCCTGGGATTTAAATGAGATATCTGTAGAAAGTACAGGCATCACTCAGCACTTCACTTGCAGTTTAAGAATTCACACATCCGGATTCATTGAAGGGTTCGAGGGTCTCTTTCCTTCTTGCTCTGGGTTGTCCTAGGTTCAAGAGTGCAGACCTACCCAGGACTTGGGATCAGTCATACCTGGGGGCCAGCGTGCTGGTGACCATGCCAAGAAAGGTGAGAGAGGTCAAATAGAAATCTTGCTGGACTTGAAGAGCAGAATGCGTTATCTCCCCTGTTCTACATTTTCCAAGGGAAGAGTTCCCATCTGGCTCTGGAGAGCTGTAGCTGGATGCAGCTTCCTGAAGTTAAGTACGATCAGAGGGGATTTTCCTCAGACCTGAGCAAGCATGAAATCACCTGGTGGGATTATGAAAACAGATTTCGGGCCCAAACTGGACCTCCAGAGCTGATGATTAAGCAGGTCTAGGATAGAACCCAGGAAATTTGCATTTCTAACAAGGGCCTAGGGAACTCAGCTCCTGCTGGTTCAGGGATCGGCTTTGAAAAGCGCTGGTATTTCATATAGTTTAATATAGTGCATTTTTAAATAAAACTTTTATTGTGGGCTCTTACATCTCTTATCATAATCCATCCATTCATCCAGTGTGTCAAGCACATCTGCACATATGCCGCCATCATCATTTTCAAAGCATTCTCTTCCCCCCCTGAGCCCCTGAAACATAGTGCATTTTTTAAGGTATCAAGAAGTTCATTTATTTGAATCTCCATTCAATGTCCGTGGACGCTGGTCAAAAAAGCCAAACAATGTAGCACACTGGCAAATCTGTTGCCAAGGACTTCCTGAAAGGGTCAGAAAGCCAAGCTGTCACTTCGGGGATGAGATGCGCCCGACCCAGCAGTGGTCTTTTCAGTCATCTCCTTTGCATGTGAAAGCCGGACAATGGATAAGGAAGACGGGGTTATACTTGTGGATGGTGAAGAATATGGAATATGCTCGACAGCGAGCAACTGCGTGGGACGAAGTGCAGACAGGTGCTCCTGAGAGGTGCGGTGGGCACGCTTCTTCCCGCTTACTTCGTGCTTGTTGAGAGGAGAGCAGTCCCTGCGGAAGGACGTCAGGCTCGGTAAAGTCCACGGTTGGTGAAGAAGAGGAAGGCCCTCAGCAGTGGCTGCAACAATGGGCTTACGCACAGCAAAACTGTGTGGCTGGTGAAAGAGCGGGCAGTGCTTCCTTCTGTGGCACACGGGGCCGCCGAGAGCTGTGCCTGGGAGCCCAGCGCCTAACAAGAGCAGCGGCGGGTTTTGCTGTGGTCCTTCTGATCACCACCAGCAGTTGTCATTCAAGCTGATGAAGGGGTTCTAAGAACAGTTCCTGAGTGTTCAGGATCGAGATCCATTCTGTCCAAAGTTGAAAATCACGAGAAATGGTGTGACTGTAGTACTGGGAAAAGCAAGTTATGAAATAATACTGGAATTAATTCAGGAGAGGATCTACTACAATGCTTCAGCTTGGTCTGTCAGGTATTCCTGGTAAACTCAGCTCCTGTGCATTTAGGATGCAAGAGGAATTTTTAGGGTGCTATGAGTCAGAATGGACTTTATGGGCATGGATTTGATTTGGGTTTCTAAAGCCATTAATAGCTAAAACCGTCGAACAGCTATAAGCAGGATAAATAGCCATTTTACCTTCTAATTGAAGTCAGATTTGAGGGGGTGGGGGTTGGAGGTAATATCCTAATCTACTCAATTATAGTCTTCCTTTTGCAAAATATTTATTTTCTGAGATCAAAGCTTCTTGGTGGACTGTCTAATTATATATAACAAAAATGAGGCCTTTCCTCGCAAACTGAACGGAAGCAGCCTAATGGCATTGGTGAGGCTCAACAAAGGGGCCGTGTTTGAGCTATTTAGTACTGATACTGCTAGGTGTGCTGAACCACTTGGTTACACTATAATTTATAAATCCTCTTTTGGCTATGCGATCATTCACATTTCCAATGAAAGAAGTCAAAGCAAGGCGTCTCTCCCATCTGAGAAGCTGTACATGTTTGTTCAAGTCTCTCTTTTCTACAGTAGATATGTATAGATTATAGCTTCTTTCCTTTTTCAAGCATATTTTCATCACCCTTATGCAAATGCAACCTGTTTATACAATGTGCAGAAGGCAGTAGACAGGCCCAGGAGTGGGGTGCTGTGTAGCTCCGAGTACAATTTGCCTTCTTCTTGAAGTTTCACAAGGACCCGTTTTGCACGGCGGTTGAGACATTTCTCCTATGCTCCTGCAAGACTAACAGTTCAAACTCACGAGCTACTTACTCCTCAGGAGGAAGAGGAGTTGATTTGAGCCACTAAAGATGCACAGTCTTGGGAACTCTGTCGGGCTGAGATGAGTTGCCATTAACCAAACGGCAGTGGAGCTGGAGTTGATGTTTTATAAGAAAGGCCCCAGAAATTTTTTAGCTCCTTCTGTGTCACGGGTAAGAAGGATTAAAAACCAAACCAAACAGAAAGAATGGTTGAAAGGAGTTGTTAATTGAAAGACCCTCTGTTTTTAGCAAACTGCAAGATTTTCACGTGATGCCTGGTATGTCAGCATCCTGGTGACAGGTTAACAGTTCAAAACCACCGGCTGATCCATAGGAGAAAGATGAGGCTTTCTACTCTCATAATGACTTAGAGTCTTAAAAACCCATAAGGGAAGATCTGCCCTGACTTATAGGATGGCAGCTATACAAAACATCCTTTATTTCACTTTTTTTTAAGGCCAATTAAGTGAGCAAATTCCTTCAAATAGCTTTTCCTTGCTTGTCATTCCCAAATGATTTCCCCCCTGCTTTTAAGAAAGTTACATATCATTAAAAAAAATCATTTTTCAGCATGGGCTTGCCATCCATCTCCTTTAAAAAAGTTCACACAGGGGATATATAATAAAGATCCTGAAAACAATGGTAAATTATCAGTGGTTTCAAATAGAGCCCTCGTTTATCTAACTTCCTCCGAATACAAATGAGTGTCAACACAGGCTGATGGTGTCTTCTGCAGAAACAATTCATTTAGAAGAAACAATAATTTTTCTAAAACTGTCTACGTGACACTGGGTTGGGAAAACTGAGATGGTCTTTCAGGGTGGCTGCTTCTCCAGCAACCTCTTTAGTTGGCAAAAGTTAATGGTAGACAAACTGCTCAATGTGACTCAATCTTTGCATGTCACGCTACATTTTAAACCTCTTTTTTGTGTGTGCACAAAACTGAAAAACTCTAGGGAAAATATATGGAAAGGAGGAAGCATATCTTGTTTTCATTAAACACAGACAGCTGGTTGAAAGCTAAATTTATAAAATAGCACTCACTAAAAAAATATCTAAAGGTATTATTTAAACCACTGGGAGCCCTCTGTGACTTCTAACAGGGAATTCAGAGGCCCAAGACATTTGAGACGCAGTCCAAATTTCACGGATGACACACACAAACAAAGGTCCCTCGGTTTTAGGCTATATGATGATACCTGTTGATAAACAAAGGCTTTTTATATGAATATGGCTCATTGGTGGACATTTGTTCACTCCAGTGCAGCTGAGCCTAATGAGTGTGTTTGCCTGCCAGGCTCCGGGGTGCAGCATGGAAAAGGAAGGGGAGATCTTCATGCAAACAGAAGGCTACTCAAACTCCACCCTGATGTCAGGAATATAGGTCCTTGGAGCCGTTTATTGCTTTAAGCGGAGGCCCCACACTTTCACATTGGCTGTAAAACATAACTCTGTGCTCCTGGCTTGACTGTGACTGTCATCCATCTGCAGGCAATTAGAAGGGGGGACGTGGACCGCGTGTTTGATTAGCTCAATAATAAACGGCACAAGTGTGACTGGACTCATGCTGGTCAGACTCCCTAGACAGATTATCTTGTGGTTAGCCTATGGAACAACCCTTTTTATCAACAATTAAGTAAATCCACATTTATGGGCACTTTGCAAAATTGTGAGGTGGGAAGAAATCCAACTGAAGCCAAGGTCGACCCAGAACACTTTTAACCCTACTTACAGTGGCACACATGCCAACCCCACGCCTCGGACATCGGTTGGATGATAAAGGAGCATTTGGGTTGGAGCTATCCGGCCTGCGTGTACACAAGCAACAAAGGACACATTCAGCATTTCCCATCAAAATGGCTCTTAACAGTTTTGATTTATAAGTGAAAAAAAAATTCCCCAAAGAAGTAGGTACTACAAATGTGTTAACATGTGGAAAATAATTTATTTGTAATGCAGTCAAAAGCCTTTCCAGAAAATTTCGGATGGATGTGATTTTCACTAGTGACAGGACAGTTTCTTCTGCCATCAATGCAGGTTCTATGCGAGGCCTGGATTTGTCTCATTCTAGAATTTCTTCATTCAATTCTACGCATTGCTCTGGAATTCAACCTCAAGTATCAAGGGAGAGCGGTAACCTACTCTGGGAGGGACACGACCCATTCATTTCTCTATTCTCTTCCCAAGGGCCATGGAAATAACCAGCATTGGAAGTCCTCACACGAATCCTGGATAAAAGGTCAATATTTGAGGAACATTTCAGCAAAAATTCCTGTTTTAGGGAAAAGTAGCACAACTCTTTTGATGGTAGACTTAAGTCACAGCATTAAAAGTTGTTGTACCTTAAATAAATGCCAGGTATTTTTTAAAACCAGCATCGAGCTCTGTATATTTATAACCTCATCAGTTTATCTCCTTGACCTAATCCTTAAAGTAAGTATCAGCATATCAAGCAGATGTGGAAGCACTCATCATCGATACCGGAATTCTGACTCATGACAGTAATAGGAAACAGATGCTACCATGATATGCCCTCGGAAGGGGGCACCCTGGCAGCATGGCTTTGCCCTCCACGGAGGGCCCTTCACACTGGGACACAGAACCAAGAACGATCACAATCCAAACTTTGTTTTGCAGATCTATCTCTTACACCACAGGTAAGAGGACACATTAGTGGGGCTGCCTCCTGGTATCCTGGTGACCCACCACAGGACGCTGCTGTCCTCAGTGCCACAGCGGGGTGGTCCCAGTTGAAGCCCTCTGTGTGGAGAGAGGTAGGTGCCCGCCTCACCCACCAGTGGTGGCTGTGGTTGGGTGCTGTGGAGTTGATTTCTGCTCATAGTGACCTCAGTGGAGACAGGGTGCAACTGCCCCCATAGGGTGTTCTTGGCTGTCACCCTTATGGGAACAGAAGGTCAGCATTTTCCCTGTGGTGTAGCTGGTGGGTTCGAACTGCCAACCTTTCAGCTGGCAACTTAACCCATGCACCACCAGGCCTATCAGGCCCTCCTTCTCTGTTCAGGGCAGCAGGTAGCAGTGAGGTGAAGCTCTTAGTATGGGGTCTGCCCAGTCAGTCCTGGCAATTAGAGGACGTCTGGGGTCACCATGGCCCCATTTCAGTAGCAGTGTCTGGATCGGAAGAAGAGGAAACCCGGAACAAACCCCTTAGCACCGTCGGGTTAGCAGGCATCAGGCCTGTCTTGCAAGCCCACGATTCTTAGCGCTTGACCAGCCTGAGCCTACAGCTGTTGCCAGACTGACCTGCGACAGGCGCGCTTGGTGACAATGCACAGAAAACCCAGGGCCACCGTGCCGGGTGCAAGTGATAGGAGGGAGATGGAGTCCAAGTGCAGATGACTCCCTAAGGAACCAGAGGAGGAACAGCAACCTCCGGGGCGCATTTTCCCACCCTTGGTGGGTAAGCCGAGCGCTCCTGGGACGGCTGTGCCCCGGGACCCCCGGCCGGCCAGGGTGTGCAGACGGGCCCTGCCTCTGCCACTCGCGTGCCCTCTGCACCCACGAGGGCGGGGGCCACAGGACGCCGAGCTCTGGCGCCCACCCTCAGAAAAGACAAGACGCTGGGGCCGCCTTCGAGGCAGCGGGGCCTGCAGAGGGGGCGGCCCGGCGAGACGCGCGGGCAGCGCTTACCTTGGCACACGTTGTGCTCGCTCTGCTCATAGCCCGCCGCGCACTGGATGCGGTGAGGGACGTTGACGGGCTGGCGCTGCGCGTCGGCGGGGTTCCTCCGGGTGACGAAGTTGTTCCTGCCGGCCTGCACCTCGGGGCCCGCGACGGCCGCGGCGCTGGCGACGAAGCCCCCGCCGGGCCCCACGCCGCCGCTGGCCATGCCCGTGGCCGAGGCCGAGACGCCTCCGGCCGCTGCCCCCGAGGAGGCGGCCGCGTTGGCCGCTGCGGCCCCCGCCTCCGAGGCGCCCGCGTTGGCCGCTGCGGCCCCGGCCTCGGAGGCGCCGGGCGTCTCGGGCTGCTGCTGCGGCTGCTCGTTGTTGACGATGATCTGGGCGGTCTTGGGCAGGCAGAGGTAGCCCCCATAGTGGTTCACGCATTTCATGCCGCCTTTGCACGCGTCCGGAACGATGTCACACTCGTCGATATCTGGGGTGGGGTGTGGGGCAAGTCAGGCCTGGCCTTAGAAGGGACCCTGAGCGCAGCGCGCCCAAGGAAGCCCAGGAGGACGGGGAGAGGGACTCAGGGGCCGAGATGGAGAGTCCTGTTCAAAGGGGTGGCTCACCTCTGCACTGCTGTCGCACAGGGTCCCACTCGTACCCGTCCGTGCATTGCTGCCAGGGAAGGAAGCAGAGATGGGCCAGGTCGGTCAGCCCGGGCGGGTTCTCTCCCAGCCAAACCCGGCTCCCAAACCTCACTGCCTCCCCTTCCATCCCGAAGCCTAGCAACTGGAGAGAACCACCTGGAAGCGGCCCTGCAGGTGTCCCATGAGGTTGTGACCCTTTACAGGAGATAATCCTTTCTCCCAGGCAGCTGCTGGTGCTGACCTGTAACCTGTGATGCCCGTAACCTCTAAGCTGGTCCTAGAAACGCTGCACTCTTAGGCTGCGGGTCCTTGAGTGTCCCCCTCGATGTACATGTGATGGCTATACATGTAATTTCCCCCCTGCCATGTCTGTGCAGCGGAGGGCTTCTCCTTTAAATCACTTTATTGGGGGCTCATACAGCTTTCATCACAATCCAACCATCCATCCATTGTGTCAAGCACATTTGCACATTTGTTGCCATCATCATTTTGAAAACGTTTTCTTTCTACCTGAGCCCTTGGTATCAGCTCATTTTCCCTCCTCGTCCACCCTTCCTCCCTCATGGACCCCTGATCATTTATAAATTATCATTATTTTTTCATGTCTTACACCGACTGATGTCTCCCTTCACCCACTGTTCTGTTGTCTGTCCCCCTGGACAGACGTTGTGGTCATTGCGATGATGGGTTCCACCTTTCTCCTCCCACCTTCCCCTTACACTCCTGGTATGGCTACTCTCCTTATTTGTCCTGAGGGGTTTATCTGCCCTGGATTCCCTGTGTTTCCAACTTTTATCTGTACCAGTGTACATGCTCTGCTCTAGCCAGATTTCTAAGGTAGAATTGGGATCATGATAGTAGGAGGTTGGGGGAGCAGGGGGAGGAAGGAAGCTTTAAGGTATGAGAGGAAAGGTGTATGTTTCATCGGTGCTATCCTGCACCCTGACTGACTCATCTTGTCCTTGTGACCCTTCTGTAAGAGGGACCGTTTGTTTCTCTATCAGAGATGTCCATCATCCCTTTCTTGACTTGAGAGTAATATTTGTATGACTTCTGATGGGTCTTTTGATGTACTTACCATTTCTTCTACATGGTAAATGTCACCCCCAATATGAGTCATGTTGTAGTTTTCATCCCCTCTCTCTGAATCTTTTCCTCCCTGTTCCCATTCAGCACATCCCACCATTCTCTTCACACATTGACCTGCCTCCTGCCTTCAGCTCCTACAGTTATCCCCCACTGCTTCCCTCACAGAACGAGCCATGGGACAGAGCAATTTCTCAAGTGGGACACCGCCCTAGGTTCGGGGATACACAGAAGACAAGGACCTAGGTCCTGTCCTCAAGCACAGGTCAGGAGATGATACAGGCTAGTTGGAGCGAGACACCATGTATCATGACACAGTAGGTGTATGGGCAACGGGTGGACTCTGGAACAAAAATGGACCTGTTGAGGACAAGGGGAAGGAGATGTCAAGTGAGCTGGACCTTATAGGATGACTCGAGTTTCTCCAGGTAGATGTGGCAGTTCCAGGAAGAGGCCTACCACAGTAAGTGAAGGCAGACCATTCTGAAAGAATGTGGCTGGGGTGAGAAGGTTGAGGTTTGAGAACTAGGCAGGGTCAAACCCAGGAAGTCTTTTTTTTTTTTTTTTTTTTGAACTAGGAAGAACTGGGCTCTATCCTAAAGCACAGTGATCACCAAGCTTCACCATGCCTCAGTATCCTCCCTGGGTGCTTGTTGAAATTCAGATTCCTGCTGAAATGTTGATTCTATCTGTAGGTGGGTGGGGAGCCTGGTGATCTGAAGTCCTGGAAAACAACCCCAGAAGATTCCAATACAGATGGTCTTTGGGCAACCTTTTGAAAAACACTGTTGGTTGATAAGAGGCCACTAAAGGATTTTAATCTCAGCAGGGAAAAAATCCCCAAAACAAATTGGTCAGATGTGTATCTAAGGAAGGTAAATTCATCAGGAAGATGCTTTGGTAGGACTCAACAAAAGTGGGATAAATAAGTAAACAAATCTTTCAACAAATAGATTTAAATTCTATTCACAGAGGCAGGTCGATGCATCCTGTAGATGCCTGCTCCGTAAACAGCTACACAGGAGCAGTGAGATCAGTGGCTATGCTTTAACGATACCTGACACAACTCAAAGTATTTTATCTTCCAAATGGGTTTTTGTTTCCCCAACACTATCCAAGGCGTGACCATCTTTCTCGGGACCTGTTATTACAATGTTAACTTCGGCATTGTTGTACGTGTGTGATCGTGTTCTTTCAGGCGGTGCTGGTTCTCATCTACATCGGCCACCTTGGTTTAAGCCCACCTGGCCTCACGAGGCTAAAAGAGCTCTTTGCTGAATTCCTTGTCTTTGCATTCCACAAAGACAATTCTTCTACTTTATGCCACCTTTCCAGCTCAGACTCACAGTGGCCCATAGCCCTCTCTTGTCCTATTAGCACCATTTCTGGGTTATCTCCAATAGTCAGCCCCAGTCAACCCTGACTTACCACCTCTTATACTTTGTCATGGGTCCTTCCATTCGCACCTTTTGACCATGCTGCCTCTGCATAGGGTGCTTCCTCAGCCTCTTTAGGTCACTCCAAGGCCATCACTGCCTTGAAGCTCCAGCACACAGGCCCATCTCCCCAGTATGCAAGCATCGATCACACCTTGCTTTTCTGTCTCTTGAACAATGATATAATCTGGATAATAATATTACTTGTACTTGCCTAGAAACTTGGTAGTGTTCAACAATGTGTTTCCAGGGTAAATCCTCTGAGGTCAAGAGTCAAATTTTCTCCGTAAACAAATAAGCTCGAATTCCTTTTGACAGGACTGAGAGTTGCTTAGGCACACCACAAATACTTGGCAAGTAAACAGCCAAATGGAGCCGATCTTTAATGTGGAAGGGGAAGAGGAGGCTGGTTATCTTGTGGAAACAAGTCATCCTTTTGAGAAGTATCTTTTCAAGGAGGAAAATATTGCAGTTTGCCTGCATAATTTGTATGGAAAATGGAGAAGCCCTGTAGTTAGTTTTTTTTGATATTTAGTCCAAATACATTCAATATGGACTCACTAGTAAACAAGCCTAGACTGAGTTTGAAAGGAGCTCTGGTGGCATAGTGGGTCACTCCTTGGGCTGCTAACCACAAGGTCAGCAGTTTGAAACCACCAGCCACCCCGAGGAAGAAAGATGAGGCTGTCTACTTCTGTAAGGAGTTATCATTTCAGAAACCTACAAGGGCAATTCTACCCTGACCCATAGGGTTACTCCGAGTAAGGGAGCAACTCTATGGAAATGAATTTGAGTGAAGCTTGAGACTGAATTTAGCCATGTGGCTACACTGCTTGCTTCCTGTTCTTCCTCCCGAGTTCTAGTCATAGCAGAAAATGATGGCACTTACCTCATAGGTTGCTTGATTTCTCTCTTCACAGGGGGCTACTCAACAAATGGTTACCTCGGATCCTTGGCCCATGAGTTATCAGGCACAATCGGTTCAAAAAAAGAACACACCCAATCTTAACACACAAAGGGGCACTGTGTTTGTAAGATCTCTCACATCACTGTGAACACAATTGTGGCTTCAAAATGACAGCGTGCACCCGACGGCGAGTAAGCCTTGGGGGCCTAGCAGAAGGAAGCCAGAGAGGAAGAGGGATGGGAAAGGAAGAAAGCTGAGCACCAGGTGATGCTGAAAGTGGTGGCCCCTTCTCTCTTGAGCTCTCTGCGGGGGACAGCGAAGTCCAGCCCAGTTAAAAATACATATCTGGGAAAATAAACAGCGCATGCACTTGTTGCTCTTGCTTTGCTCGCCTTCAGCAGAGAGAACCACAGTAAATGAGCAACACATGTGCTTTGACTCTACGGCAGTGGTTCTCAACCTTCCTCGTGCCGGATCCTTTCATAGAGTTCCTCACCTGTGGTGACCTCCCAACCATAACATTATTTTCATTGCTACTTCATAAATGTAATTTTGCTACTGTTATGAATTGGGCGACCCCTGTGAAAGGGTCATTGGACCCTCAAAGGGGTCACGACCCACAGGTTGAGAACTGCTGCTTTAAGGTGTCGCTTCCCTGAACAACATCATGGGACATTTACCAGATGGAGACTAACATCCCACGCATGAGGTGATGCCCAAATGTGAGACGATGTGTATTATCAATAATTGACATTAGCTCACCTTTATTCTCTTTAAAAATAATTTTTAAAAAAATTACATTTTCTCGAGTAGGATTACTTGATTTTAAGTGGGGAGCAAGTAGAAAATGTGTTTTTCATCTTCTGATGTGGGAGAAATGTCATTCACCTCACCACACTGATTAGAAACTGGAAAACGCAAACCACGCTGCAAACAGACCTGAGCCAGCAGCTTTGAGGGAACTTCTGGCCCCAGGCTGCCCACCCAGCCGGTCTCCCCCCCCCCCCCAGGAAGGGTCAGGTGACATTGCCTAATACTTTACTCAACATGGCTTTGCCCAACCGTGAATGAGTTGATCCAATTTTCCTTGGAAATGTCACATGGGCTACGTAGAAAATGCAGGAGTAAAACACACACACACACACACACACACACACACGCGCGCACGGGCGTTTTTGAACCACCTGCGCAGGAGCTGCTACCTGGTCACACAGAGTCTATTCGAGGGACATCTGCAGAGTTCAGCAGCCACACTATGGTCGAACGTGCAGCCCGCGCATGTTGAAGAAAGCCACATCCAGGCAAAGACTCCCGGGCACAAATGGGACCGGGGCAGCCTGCTGGTTTACTGGACGTTGTTCCGACTCCATCTGCAGGCACCCGGGCGGCCCGAGTTCTCGGATCCGTCGTGGGTTTGTGGCGAGGACTGGGAACATGCAGCTTAGTTTGCTTTTAGTTTTCAAAGGGCTTCCTTTCTGACACCAAGTATTCCATTCTGGTCCCTGTCTCAACTGGGGAGCTAAATGAACTTTTGACAACTAATTCTAAACAGGTCCTTGCTCCAGCATGGTTGGATCAGAGTCCAGCCCACAGACACTGGCAGGGGTGGGGGTGGGGGCAATGTCTCTGCAGTGTCACAAAATCCCGCTCCCTCCCGCCGCCCCCTCGCACCGCTCCTATCTCAGATTCCATCACCCCTTACCGTGTACGTGATGGTTTCTTCCGCGTCCTGTGAATGGGCCCACGCCAGAGTCAGCAGGATCAGGAAAGGGGTCCTCAACATTGTGAATCTCAAAGGAACCACAGGGCAAACCCAGGCTTAGTCTCCCACAGGGGTGTATGTGCGTGGGGGTGGGGGCGGGGGAGGGGGGCGGGATGACAAAACTTTAGTTGGAAGCAAGCCGTGCCCTCCCCCTCGGCACTCTTCCCGACAGAGCAGGCGACCCGTCACACGCTGCAGAATTGCATTTCTGCATTTTACTCCACCCGGCGGCAAGGAGTGTATACAAAGGACTGCCAGGGGGCCCTTTCTACCGCACCTTCACAGCGGGCTCTAAAGATCGGCTAAAAAGTAAAGGATTCCAAAGATGGTGCGAGCGTCCCCCCCCCCCGCCCGCCCCCAGCAGAGGATGCGGCGCCGCGGAACGCCCACCGCCTCCGACCCGCGGGACCCCCCCCTGCAGCCCGTGCATGCTCGGCCGGGCCCAGCAACTTACCTGCCCACCAGCCTGCGCCACCGCGGTCACAAACTTTTGTTCAAACACCCAAACGGATCTCTTCCCAGTTTTAGCGGAATTCTGTCCTCCCCCCGAAGCTCACCCGCAGCCCCCAGCACAAACTCCCCTAGGGACTCGTCCACGCTGTCCTCCGAGCGCGGGGTTGTTTTAACCACAAAACCAAAAACCCAGGTTGTTTGGGAAAGTAGCTAGCTCCAAATGGCTGATTCTTTTCAGCCCCAGTTCCGCCCGCTGGCCGCCAGGCTACCTCTGCTGGGGGGCTGCAGCGGCTGCGCAGCTGGCCTGCAGGGGAGCGGCTCCGGTCCCTCTTTCTGGACCGAGGTTTACGGGAGGCCACCCCCCACCCCTCCATCCCCCGCGGGCGAGGTGCTCCGTGCTCCAGCTTCTAACCAGCTCCTGGGGTTTGCCAAGACCAGGTGCGTCTTACATCTTGGTCCCCCGAAACTTTCTAGCCCACGCTGGTGGCCAAAGCCGAGTCAGTGGGTACCCGGCTCCCGCTCCCGCCCACCCCAACGGATGTCACCTGGGCGTTCTCACTCGGTGACAGGTCGCGTTCCCAGACGGCTCCCCTCTCCCTCCCTCTTGGCCAGGGACCCTGCACATTCCAGGGCGGGTCCCAGTTCTGGAGTACGAGAGATTCTGGACTCCTCCAGGTGGAGGTACCGGCCCACCCCAATCCCCACCGCCCTAGGGTGCAGATTCCGGGGAGCTGGGCGCACAGCTTGGGGCGCCCTCTGCGCGGAGGCCTGGTACCTGGGTGGCCGGGCTGCGCTGCGGTCCGGGCAGCCAGGGGAGTGTGCTTGCACGGGAGAGCTGCCCGCGTGGGTCTGAACTGGTGAGCTCTGGCAGCAGTTGCAGCGGCGGCAGGAGGGGGAGGAGAAAGGGAGGGAAGGGGAAGGGCTCTGGGGGGCGGAGGAGGAGGGAGTGGAGCGAGGCGTAAGGCCCAAGCCAAGTGCAGCCAGCGAGCGGGGCGGCACAGCGGAAAGCGCAGCTGGGTCTGCACCCCCTCCTTCCCGCCCGCCCTGGCTACTCGCTCACCCCCAGTTCTCCAGCGCCTGGACTCCCGCAGGGCTTAACTTTTTCGGAAGCCCGGAAAGACCAGTTGAACATGGCATGTGTGGTTGTTAGGGTCCACAGTTCGATATCAACCTTGGCTGCTGCTGAGGAGCTTCCTTGTGGCTTGCTTGCTGAGGAGAGGAGGAAGATCTGTTATATGTGAATATAATATATATATATAATATAACATATATATATATATATGTCAGCGGCATTCATAGAATCCTGCTATTCTTTCCGATATTTCTTGGTTAGAGGATGATCTCCTTTATCAGATGGAGAACAGAGCATTCTTTCGTCTATTAACTTAAAATCGGTTTGTGAGCCCATTATGTACAAGGTGTCGCCAGGGGCCCAGTAGAACTCACATGAACAAAACTGTGAAGCCGGCCTTTGTTTTTGATTTCTAGAGCCTTCTTTAAAAGACCCCCTTTCTCATGGGCTGCCTCTCTCCACTGGTTCACTTGCTAGGGATCACTAGAAGATATTCAAAGTGAACCATTGGACCTTCATGACCTTCACGTTCCTTGCTAATGGTGGAATTCCAGGCATCTGGAGAGAGGAACAACTCACCAAAACATTACCCATAGATTGTGGTTATCTCGGAAATCCCCAACTCTGGAGATAGCTCCCCCAGCTTACATCCAAGGCAGCCTCTACAGAAGCACTTCTCAAGAAGACATCTTCTAAAGAAGGAAGCCGCCAAAGGCGCATCCTTTCTTGAAGGAGGCAACCTGCACAACCTGCACAACGTGAAGGGTTCCCTCCGATCTCCAGAGTAGAGGTGGAGGGAACAGAGACACGGGACCTGCTCTCCCCTCCTAGACGACCAGATCAAAACCAGAGACGGCAAGTTAGAGAGATGGAAGCCTTTCTCTGTATCCCTGGCATCCATGAATATCAAAAACTGGAGAAGAATGGACACATATGAATTATGGTGTTGAAAGTACCACGAACTGTCCAAAGAACAAATAAATCTGTTCTGCGAGGAGTGCACCCAGAATTGTCTTAGCAGTGAGCATAGCAAGACTTCTTGCCTCATGTACTTTGGAAAGATATGGTGAGATGCTTCCATAAGAATATGAAGTCAATAAAAAAGAAAAAAGAATGCGAGGCCTTGGACACGCTATGGGGCAGTTCTACTCTGTGCTACGAAGTTACTATGAGTCACAGTGGACACAACAGCAGTGGACTTTGTTTGGGTGTTTCGTGGGTCCTGAGGGCTTTGAATAATTTTCAGGGAATTTTTAATGAGAAAAGCATTAAAGCGCATAGATTAATTGAATTGAATCCCTCCCAAAGCATGTCATGGCATCCTGACCCCAAATTTGTGGATGTCACCAAATCTAATGTAATTTCATTTCCTTCCATTATTCAATCAGTTAAGTTATAAAACCAATTAAGGCTATGTATGAGCAATGTAGGGTGGGTCCTTCTGAGTTTGATAGACAAGAGCAGAGACACAGGAGGAACCCGAGGACCGCTGACGGAAACAGATTCGTGTGTAAACCTGGGAACGTCAGGGCTTGTTCACAGCTGCTAGGAGCTGAGGAGTCCTGCTGGCATCGTGGACCATGTGTTGGGCTGCTACTGGTGGTGGCTCCTTGGGAGAAAGATAAAGCTTCTACTCCTGTAGATAGCAGTGACTTTGGGGATTTCATTTTTGCTTTTCTTTCTTTTTAAAAAAAATAATTTTATTGGGGACTCACACAACTTTTATCACAATCCTTCCATCCACCCATTATGTCAAGCACATTTGCACATTTGTTGCCCTCATCATTTTCAAAACATTTTCTTTCTACTTGAGCCCTTGGTATCTGAGAAGTCTGATTTCTTAACAAACTCCTTAGTCTTAGACAATCTGGGATACTTGGCCACCTTAAAGTTGTGTTGTAAAAAATATGGCATGGAGTCAGGAGTTCTTATCTGAACGTTGTCTACTAATAGCTGGGTAGCTGTAGCAGTCACTCCATTTCTTTGAATCATATTTGTACATCTGGTGTCCTGTATAACAGCACTTACCTACAGTGATGATATTGTAAGCCTCAAGTCCACATCTACTGCTATCAAGTTGACTTGGACTCATGTGAACCTTTATAGAGTTTTAGAGACTGTAAGTCTTTCGGGGAGCAGACAGGCTCATCTTTCTCCCAGTGCTAACTTAGCAAGACTTCCTAGATCCGAACTTGGCCGTTCGGCCTGGTGACCTGCAGTGTTGGAGCCTTCTTTGGTCGCTTCCATTGCACTGATGCACCTGGGCTTACCAACAGCACTGACCCACAGCTCCATGTTTTTCTTACTGGGAGAGGAATCATTCCTTGTCACCAAGACTACCCAGCTACTCCCTAATCCATATTATTACAACGAAACTTATTTTCCTTATACTTTTATGTTTGGGCTTGTAGCCCAAATCTCCTATAGCTATGGAATTGTTTCAGGAATGACAGACATGCTCTAAAATAACCCTTCCCTCTACCCTAGTGAGGAATCAGAGTAGCATGGGGTTTGGGGTTGGAAGGTTTGGGCTCAAGACCTGACGGTGCCATTCAGCAGTAATGTCTCCTTGGGCCTCAGTCTCCTCATATGTAAAATGAAGTTAATAAAAGTTCTTATAGAGTTTTTATGAGGATTAAATATAGGAACACACCTAGAAATCCTTCATAGAGCTCTGGCACAGAACTATCGGTGTTGTTAAGGTAATTGGCCGTGGAGGCCAGCCACTCATTAGTCTGTGTATGAGCTTAGTGACTCAGACTTACTGTTTGATAGGATTTTAAAAAAAGCTATTGTTGGAATTTTTTTTTCTTTTACGCTTGTAACCATCTTTGGTTGTGGGATATTTATAAAAAACACAGTCTGGACACTTTTCCTGCTACAGTCATGGTAACACGTGACTTCATACAGAGCAGTATTCTGCAATGAAAGTATTTGGGGGGAAGTGGCTCAGAGAGATCTTTTTGAATTTCAAGTGGCTTTTGGAATTATATTTCCTTACTTATATTAAATAGTAATTTACACTTACATAGCCAGAAACTGCAGTAAGCATTTTATGTGTGCTAAATGAATGGCACTATTATTGCCCATATTTTACTAGAAAGCAAATTGAGGCACAGAGCAGTGGAGGTACTGGATCCAAGGCGCATACTAATGAGCGGCACAGTGGGGGCTCTGAAGCAGCCAGTCTGGTGCCAGATCTCCTGCTCAAAATGTTTCTCTAAGCTCCTCCGCATCAGTTGAATTTTGGGAAAGGGCGGAGGCAGAGATGATTACTTCAATGCACTGCAGCTAAGAGACTCAAACTGGATAGAGACTAAGCAGGCTGCAATCAGGGACTGTACTTAATTCCCCTTGTTAGATTTCTATGAACTTAGGGGAACCTGAGCTTTTCAGGAACTGCTTGGTGCCCCCAAATTGAGTTTCAGATGAGATTCCGATATCCATGACCATGAATTGTGCATGAAGTCTTTGTTTCCTGTAGCATGTGTATCTGAGCCAGGAGTGACCCTATAGTGCAGTTCAGTTCTGAGAGGGACTGATTGAAGTGGTGACCAGCTGTGGCCCCCAGGGACCCAGGGAATCCCTGGCATGCTGGAGACCATGCTATGAATTGCAGAATTGACCTACAGTTTCTGGTCACCTTGGCTAAGCTCCAGGCAACATTTGGGACCTTAGGCTTGTAACTACTCTCTTTTGAAGCTGTTGAAAGAAGACAAGGCTGGAGCCAGAGCTGACAGAAGAAAACCACCACCTTTCGTTCACATACAGAGTTTATTTGTTAAGTACCAGCATTCTTGATGACGCAATATGAATTCATCACTGACCACTGATAAGTCTGTATGCACTATTGAAAGAATTACGCTGATTATTTATATTCCAGAACAACTTCCTATTGATGCCTAGAAACTCAATAGTTTTAGATAGCTGAGTGTACCATGACTCTCCACAGAAGCACACAGATGGGGTTCTGAAACAAGTTGTGTGCACTTGGTAGAAATGACTCCTTATGTTCTGCTCAGTGCTACACGTTTTGGACTCTCTTGGGGCCTTTCATCATTCACTGGATGGAATCCATATCAGACCAAAAGAAAGGATGAATTTAACCGAGCTTTTGACTGATTTTTCAAAGTGTGCTTGCATGCATGCACGCATGCACTCACCCCCCAAACTCACTGCCATCAAGTCGACTCCAGCTCATAAGGAGACTGTAGGATGGAGTCGAGCTGCCTCTGCGGATTTATGAGACGGTCACTGCTTAGGGAGTAGAAAGCCACATCTTTCTCCCTTGGAGGAGCCAGTGGTTTCTAACTGCTGACCTTGTTGTTCACAGCCTGACTTCTTACCCATGATGCACCAGGACTCCCACCAAACACACATAAATCATTATAAACCTGTGCACAAAAGATACTGTCGCCATCGAGTTTCTCATTGAAGTAGAAGCTCTCCTCCATCCTTCCCCTTAGCCCAGGGACAGATGGCTTGTGCTTGAGAAGGGGCCTGATGGAAGTACATTCAGGTACTCCCTCACTATATGACCTTCATTGGTTTCTTGTTTATTTTTGGTGATAGAGTGCCAGAACCATTCTTCTTTGGGATATATTTGGTGGAAACTCTTTTTCTGAATGCTAAGCAAACATGGACAAATCTTCGGTCATTTGGAGCTTGTAAATTACTCTGATATTTTGGGAATGTTATTGGAGGTTTGATTTCATCATAGAGTGGAGAATCCCTTGGATGGATGAAAAGGAAATCAATCAGGAGTGACTTGAACCAGTAATTAGGATTTCCTTGGAGCGAGAAAATGTGTGATGTAAACCCATTGCCTTAAAAACGCACACAGGAGGGCTAACTACCTGGGGATCCCGCCCATCTCACAGAGCAGCTTCCGAGGCGGGCACAGATGGAGGGCTGTGTTTCGTTGTCGGTGACCAGCTCCTCCCTCCTCTTTGCAAACTTTGCTTTTCCGGAAACTTCATTTGGTTAATCAGGGCTGGTGGGGTTTCAAGATGATTGCATTATGGAGCATGAAATGAAAAATAAGACCCTTTGAGAATTAGTCATTTTATCTGAGTGTGTAATTTAAGGATCTGGGTCACCACTCATCCACTTTGCCAACTTGAAACCTTTCCATAGCTTTTGTTGACTTTCAAAGTTTTCCATGCTCCACTGTTCCATAACTTTTGTTGACTTTTAGAGTTTCCATGTTCTCTTTACAAACTATGCTTTACCTTATTAGATTTATATGTCCTTCTTTTCACTATTGTAAAGCCAGAGCTCCAAAACAACACCTGCCCATTCAACAGATTTTAGGTGTTCAGTTTAATAATCTGAATTCCATGAATCTTGGTCAACCATCTCCATAACCCTTAGCTCATTGTTTTCTAAACAATAGTTCCCCCTTCCTCTTCCCCACCCTCCCCTGCTAACTACTAGTAAACTGGGGTCTAATAAACTCATTGTATGTAAGTGAGATCATACCATATCTGCCCTCCTGTGGTTGACCTGGAGTCCTGGTGGCGTAGTGGTTCCTCGTTGGGCTATGAATTATGAGGTCAGCAGTGGGAAACCACCATCCTCTTTGCAGAAGAACGAGGAGGCTTTCTACTCCCAGAAAGGGTTACAGTCGCAGAAACCCATAGGGACAGTTCTATCCTGTCTTACAGCGTCGCCACGAGTCAGAATTGCCTTGATGGCAGTGAGTCCAATTTCCTTTTGGGGACTGACTTCACTGAGCATGTGAGTTTGTTGTTCATCCCATGCTATAGCTCAGCTCAGGAGTTCATTGTTCTCATTCATGTTTCTCTCTGTGTCTGCATCACACGTCTAGTACTCCATCACACGTCTGGACCACATGATGTTTCTTCATCCATTCATTCCCTGATGGACAGTTAGGTTGTTACACCTTTTGGCAATTGAGGATAGTGCTGCAATGAACATTGAGGAACACTTACCTGTTAAGTTGCTACTCTCAAGTCGGTTGGGTACAGACCTAGGAGCAGAATTGTTGAGTCATGGTAACTCTTTGTTGAACTTTTTGAGAGACTTTCAAATGCTTTTCCACAACAACTCTTTAAAAAAATCATTTCATTGGGGGCTCATACAATTCTTATCACAATCCATCCATCCATCCATTGTGTCAAGAACATATGTACATTTGTTGCCATCATCATTCTTAAAACATTTGCCTTCTACTTGAGCCCTTAATATCTGCTGCTCATTTCCCCCTCCCTCCCTATTCCCACCTACCTCATGAACCCTTCACCATTCATAAATGATTATTATTTTGTCATATGTTACACTGTCCGATGTCTCCCCCCGCATTCTTCTCTGCTGTCCATCCCCCAGGGAGGAGGCTATACGTAGAGTCTTGTAATCAGTTCCCCCTTTCTACCCCATATTCTCTCCACCCTCCAGGCATCGCCACTCTCACCACTGGTCCTGAAGGAGTCATCTGTCCTGGATTCCCTGTATTTCCAGTTTTTATTTGTACCTATGTACATCCTCTGGTCTAGCCAGATTTATAAGGTAGAATTGGGATCATGATAGTGGGGGGCGGGTAGGAAGCATTTAAGAACTAGAGGAAAGTTACATGTTTCATCGTTGCTACACTGCACCCTGACTGGCTCATCTCCTCCCCACAACCCTTCAGTAAGGGGGTGTCCAGTTGGCTACCAATGGGCTTGTGTCTCCACTCTGCACTCATCCACATTTTCAGTGACATGATTTTTTATTCCTTGATGCTTGATACCTGATCCCTTCGATAGCGCGTGGTCACACAGGCTGGTGTGTTTCTTCCGTGTGGGCTTTGTTGCTTCTGAACTAGATGGCCACTTGTTTATCTTTGAGCCTTTCAGACCCCAGATGCTATATATTTTGATAACTGGGCACCATCAGCTTTCTTCACCACATTTGCTTATGCACACGTTTATCTTCATTGATCGTATCAGGGAGGTAGGCACCCATTGATCTGATTTTTAGTTCTTTGATGTCTGATAACTGGTCCCTTCTGCACCTTGTGGTCAGACAGGCTGGTGTGTTTCTTCCATGTGGGCTTTGATGATTCTCAGCTAGATGGCTGCTTGTTTATCTTCAAGCCTTTAACACCCCAGATGCTATATCTTTTGATAGCCGGGCACTGTGAGCTTTCTTCACCACATTTGCTTATGCACCCATTTGTCTTCAGCAATCATCCGCAACTCTTCCATGTCACATGCCTGCCAGTAATGAATGGACAAGGGTTCAAATCCAACACATCCTCAGCAAAATGTATTATTATTAATCTTAGCCATTCCAGTCTGTGTGAACTGATATATCTCATTGTGATTTTGACATCCATCAAATTCAACTCTCTAACAGTTGATGAAGAAGTCCTGGTGATGCAATGGTTAAAGCAATTCATTCCTAATAAAAAGGCTGGCAGTTTGGCCCCAGCAGAGGCTCTGTGGAGAGCCTATGGGGAAGTCTTATTCTGTTCTTTAGTGTCACTGTGAGTCAGAATTGACACGGTGATGGTGGGTCTTAGAGCATGATGTTGAGCATTTTTTAATGTGGTCATTGGTAATTTAAACATCTTCCTTGTTGAAGTATCTGTTCAGGTCCTTTGCTCATTTTTCATTGGGTCATAATACGAGTACAAGCAAGAAAAAACATAAATTAGGTCTTATAAAATCAAGGACTTTTATTTATCAAAGGGATTTGTCAAAATAGTCAAGAGACAACCTGTAGATTGGGAGAAAATATTGGGAATCATATTCAACCGAGACATATATCTACTACATAAGTAAACCTTTAATAACTTAAAAACAAAAGATAAACAACTTTAATGAAAATATTACTCATCTGCCTTTTTGTGAATACTTAAATGTGTGTCTTGTATACTGCTTACAGATAATAAAATAGTTGTTAAAATCTCTTTGAAATTTTAAAGATAATTGTTTTAGGGCTGGCAGCTGGGTGGGCGGCAGCATCAGCCTCTGGGCAGTGGAGGGGGCACTGGGACTGTCCTCGTGGAGGCAGCAACATGGGCACCAGGTAGTGGGGCAAGTTGGCTGCCGATGGGGCTGGTCGGAGAACCGCTCCTGGGGAGGGGGCCAGTGAGGGCGGAAGGGGCTGGCAGCTGTTCGGCCCTGGCACTTTTTCAGTTTTTCGGGTGCTGCAGAGGTGACCCCTCAGAGTCTACCCCCTCAGAGCCGATGTCCCTGATTCCCGGAGCAACCACAACTACTGCCTAACCTGGAAAGCAATTCAGAAACACAGTGAAGAATAGATTCTTTGAGGATGAGGTACTTCCAGGTGTTGCCACATTTAATTCTCAGGATAGTTTTATAGGGAGGAATGCCAGCTCCTGAGCAGGGCTCTTTGGTGGAGGAGGGGCAACCACAGACTCACCAGGAAGCTACCTAACCCTACCCCCCCCCCCCACTACCCCACACCACCCCCTGCCCAGGCGTGGAGCCCGACACCACAGCCACCACCATTCTAGCCTCCGTGAAGGAGCAATCATTTCCTAGGAGAACAACAGATATGCCAAATACTGGTGTAAGCAAGCCTAGAGGTTCTGACCCAGCTCATCCCAGCACCCGTCTCATCTGGGCAGAGCCAGAGCAGGGCCCTTCTGCTCTGTGGAGCAGACATCTGTCTATCTCTTCATGAGTGTGAGGGGTCATTGGGCCACTCAAGAAGTTCAACACAAATGAACTCTCCTCCAACAGAGGATACCAGGAAGCAGGGGCTTTCACGAAGCCAGAGGTGAGCAAGGCAGGTAAGGGGCAGCAGCAGTCTTCCCTAGCATCGGCTAATCACCATTTGTTGAGGAATTCAAGAGCCGAAGGACAAACTCTGGTTCAGTCATCAGCAGTCAATCAGAGTCATGAGAAGAGGGGGTTCAGTTCCATCTACAGCAGTCTCCTTATGTCATCAGCACAGGTGTGTCTGCTTCAAGGGGTCAATGAGAACTTCTCTGGCTAGTGGATTTGGCTCTCCATCAGTGACTGACTCCCGACCGCTGAACCCCACTGCATCTTCCTCCACAACCTTACCTGCTCAGTGGGTAGCCTCTCCATTCTCACACAGAGACCTGGCTCCCCAACTGCTGTACAACGAGGTCACCTCATGGTAGACCTCCAATCCCCCTCAGTACCAAACCACCGCCAGAGTGGGGTCCCCACTAACCCTGACGCTTGCAGACTCAAGTAACTGCCCCAGCCCAAAGCCAGGTGGGGTCATCATCCCCCAAACGCTCCGGGGTGACCGCCGGACCACAGCACCTGGGACCTTCACCGCAAAGTGTTTATGACATGGACCCATTGGGACCGCAGCAGCACATATATGAGAGGATGGTGTCCTCTTGGCCGGACAGCCCGACGGGCTATGGAGTTCACATGCTTGTCAGCACAGCCAGCAGGGGCAAGGACTTGGTCCACCTGTGTCTCCCGACTTGCACATCACTCCTGTCTATGACTGGTGTGCCTATCCCAGCCCAGCGTCCTGCAGCCCAAACCATGGACCCGTGCAGCTCCAAGAATCGCAGACAGCCTTGCATCGCACAGGCTCAGGGCTTGGAAATCTACCCAGGACGTCCAGCCAACGAAGTACCGTTGTGCGCCAAAGAAATAATGATGCTCTAAACTCAACAGCTGCCTTCCCAGAGCCCTACAGGCCGAGCAGGCATGCACTTATAACAGGCTGGTGCTGGTGCCACGAGATCCCCATCAATAGACAGTGTTCAGAAAGACAAACTCCAGGCAAACTCCCCGGCGAGATCCCCAGTTACCTGAAGTCATCCACGCGCTGCAGCACCAGTTCCCATCGGTGCGGGCGAACGCCACAGCCTACCTGCAGCTCCTGTGCTTCTCGGGGACAACAAGGTGAAGATGGAGGCGTGTAGGTTAAGGGGAGGCAAGCAGCTGCTTGACCTTGTGGACCACAGAGTGTTGGAAGCTCAGAAGAAAGCTTGCGGTGCTCTCCGAAACCTTGTTTCGGGCAAGTCTACAGATGAGAATGAAACAGCAGTGGCGTACCTGCCTTGTTGCGACTGCTGAGAAGATCCGTTGATGCGGGAGGGAGGGAGCTTGCTATAGGGGTTCTTTGGAACCGATCCTCATGTGATGCTGTGAAGATGACAGTCATTCGTGAAGTTCCCTCCACCGTAACAAACACTGGGATCCTCCCACATTTGGGATGGAAGAACTCTTCTTTGGATGATCCTAAAATTAACTTCCGGACTTCACTAGTCCTGCAGAAGATGACAGGCTGCCTGAGGAACCTCGGCTCCGCGGGGAGGAAGCCCTGAAACAAATGGGGTCCTGTGAGGGCCGGGTGGACACATCTGATTACAGCGGTAGGACAGTGGAGAACCATGTGCTCACACTGAGCAACCTGTCCTGTCGGCTGGAAGTGGCAGTCCCTCAGGCCCGGCTGCTGGGGTTCAGTGAATTGGATAACTCACTAGGAAAAGAGTCTTCCAGCAAAGACTCGGAGCCTTGCTGCTGGGGGAAGAGGAAAAAGAAGAAGAGGACACCACAGGAGCATCACGGGGATGGCGTTGGTCCTCTCCCAGGGCTGCCAAAGGCCCCAAGGGGGTTGAGATGCTGGGGCATCCATCAGTGGGGAAACCCTATCTGACTCTCCTCACAGAAAGCTTGAACCCAGCTGCCTTGGAAGGCTCTGCTGGCTCTCTCCAGAACCTCTCTGCTGGCAACTGGAAGTCTGCAGCGAGCATCGGGGCGGCGGTTCCCCAGCCTCGTGGAACTCCCAAGAATGGGTTACGACATTGCCGGTTTTTCCGTGGCAACTGTCTTGAGGAATATGCGCTAGATGTCCGCAGCAAGGAGCTCACAGCCCGTGCGAGGCCTGGTCACCGGCTCCCAGGTGGGAACGGCCCCAGCATCCTCTTGGAAGAGACCATGGCGGTCATCTGCTGTGCTCCGCATGAGGTCACCGGCAAGAACATGGAGGACGCCAAAGCCAGGGCCAACTCCGGTCAACGTCACCACAGACCGAGGAGACCATGGTCTCTGAAAGTGGCGAAGGCAGCAGCCCAGGTCTGGAATACATTATGGCGACATCAGGACCTCCGGAGGAGCC
This sequence comes from Tenrec ecaudatus, assembly GCF_050624435.1. NCBI lineage: Eukaryota > Metazoa > Chordata > Mammalia > Afrosoricida > Tenrecidae > Tenrec > Tenrec ecaudatus. Next base: position 2,225,416 of record NC_134546.1, read on the forward strand.
TTTATAAGAAGGATGGGCGGAATCAAATCCATTTTATCACACCTCTGTCAACACTAGAGCCAGAGAGATTCAAGTCGCATCCTTCTGTGTCTACCACCAACCAACAGACATCCGTCAGGCAGTCAGGCTCCAGCAAGGCTTCAGCAGTTTACACCGGTCTGATTCCTCCCCAGCAGGAGAACGAGAGGGCCGGCTACAGCGCAGCAGGCGCGTTATCTGCAGGGCGACTTCCGCAGCAAGAACTCGGATGCGCACTGATTATACTTGGTCTCCTCGGAGCTATGGAGATCCCGATGTGGACGACCAAGTCCTCTCTCCAGCATCTATTGGTTACTCAACGCAATATGGGCTGAAAACGACCACCGATTACCTAGATGTTCACTCCACGAAACAACCTTCTGGCGGAGCAGAACAGTCACCAGGGTCCCCAGACCCGTGGGTGCAGCGCCAAAATGCCTGGGAGGGGGGTCTGGACCGTTGTTGGGATTGAGATGGAAGAGCCTTCTTGCTGACTCGATGGTGACCGGTGAGCGTGAAATGAAAGGAAGGAGCGACAAGCAAACTCTTCTTCATTTTCTTTTTGGAGGAATTATCAGGGAAGTGAGGGAATCTTTGGGAGCGGGGTCTTTGTAAGCTCTGTTTAGATGTCAGGTGTAATTACCTGTAGATTCTCTAGTCTGGTGAAGGTGTGGGTGGCGTACGTGATGAGAGATTTGAGACATGGGTGAAAAGAGATGGGGGGATGTGTAGGTGAAATCAAATTGAAGATGCTTTTCTTTAATGTGAATAAGGTTATGTTCTGATAGTTTGTACAGAAAAAATTAAATGGATGCCCTTCCCGTTTTATTGCTATTATTAACTGTTCAGATTGTACGCTATTATGTCTTGTAAATTTCCTCTGCTGGCGTAAATATGGAAATGCCACATTGGCTAAGGGCCATCGTTTGTAATCCAGCGTGCCATTTGAAGAGAGCGTTGAAGAAACGGAGAGCTCACAGCACAAATGGGAAGCCCGAGGAAGTGCTGGCAACTATCAGCCAACATCCGCATCCTTTCTTTCAAAATGCATGGCGTACTTTTGAGCACAAAGTCCAGTCTTGGTTTCGCCACGCCATGCCCATTCCCCGAGATAAATGTGGAAATTTCATCCTTGGGGAAAAATTATTTTAGGGAAAAATCTTGAAACAAAATCATAATGACTCTGTATATGTTACAATCTAGACTTGAAAAATATGTAAGAGCATCAGGCTAATTTACGATCTTTTCCTTAGTGCAGCATATCCTGTACCCATGGAACCAAAGCCTAAAATGACATGGATATGATTTTCTTTCTGAACTTAGAGGAATTTTAATGCATACATTATTTTGATAAATTAGTGTTGACTAACTTCTTTTTCAATATAGAATGTGAGATAACTGGGTAAAAAAACTCTTTCTACTTAGAATTTATAGTGTGTTGCAAACAGATAGAATATAAGAAATATGACACATCAGATTTTATTCCTGAATAAATAGGGCACATTTAGAAATCTATTCAAGGTAAGAGGTTGAAAGTTTACATATCCACAAGTGAGATATTGCAAGGATATTGGTTGGTCTTAGTTTTTTTTTTTTTAAAGTAACTCCGTTCAATCAGATGCTTCAATTGTAGTTAATTTTTTAAAGGGCCGAATGTTATAAAATGTTGTAGGATTTGTTCAAGTCAATTGGAAAAAATGGCAGTGTCAGTAAGGACTCTACAATCTAATCTAAGCACAGAGGAACTTATTTCATGGTTAAAAGGAAAAAGAAAACCAAGAGGGGGTCTTAGCAACCATTGACTCCAATTTGCTCATGAAACTTGGAGTTAGATTCCTTGTCCATGTTAACACGGCGAGTTAGTGGCAGAGCCAAGGGAAAGACCAGTTGTCTTGTCTCCACCCCTTTCAAGTATCCCACCCCTCAGTCCTTCTTGTACACACTCACCTCCTTCAGCTGGAAGAAATCCATCTTCACTATCATCATCTAAGCACAAATACACAGTACATCTTCAGTGAGGCTCGCTTTCCAGGAGTTTTTGGGCGAAGCCAGTGCGTCAGAAGGAAATGGATTTTCTCTTCTTTCTCAAGGACTGGGATTTTGTTTGTTCATACCCCTTCCTGCCCAGGTTGCAGAATTTTCTCTATGCAGCTTGATGCCCCAAATGCATATTGCTTCAAAAGACAATTCTCCACCTGTCCTATACTTGAAAGCCTCTTGTTGGTTCCGATGCTTAGCCGATTGCCTCTAGGAGACCTTCTCTCCACATTTGGATGGATGCTCCACTTGGTCAGCCTGGCTTTGCTTTTAGAGCTCCTTCCGGAGATGACACCTCTATCGGGTTATCTCCTCAATGCCATGCCTTCCAACCCTTGAGCAAGTGACCTATAGTCACCCCTCCTGCAAGATCCTAAGCCTTTCCCCCCCAGTCCATACGAATTCCCTAGAAACTCACCTGTCTACCCAGACAGTGGCTTCATGAGATATTAATTCCAAGGTGGGCTGTTCAAAGCCCTAGCAGACCTTCAGGAGAAAATGAGGCAATTTGCTTCCCCAAAGATTTATACTCTCGTGAACCCAAGGGCGCATTTCTTGTTTGTCCTTTGGGCCACCATGAGCTGGAATCCCTCTGAGGACCGCGGGCAGCTTTGTATTGAGGACATTAGTGATTTAGGGGCAGAGTTCTCACCATTTGAGGTTCACAGGTGGTTCTCACCTTCCAGTCAGGAGACTTGGGTTTTATTCCTGGCCAGCCCATTTCATGCGCAGCGACCACCTGTCTGTCAGCGGAGGCTGTGATGCTGTGCTATTTTGGAAAGTCAGCCGATGACAGTCCTGTGGACCCTGACTGTCTGTGCTGTCGTGAGGCAGTTGCCACGAGGAGGGCCAGCTTAATGGCAGCTGCAAAGAGAACATGTGTGATCATGATCATGAGGTGTCCTTGGACCCAGAACAAACAATCCTATCACTGTGAATGAGGGGAGCACAGAGTGGAGACACAAAGCCCATCTTTAGACAATTAGACATCCCTCATAGGAGGGTCACAGAAAGAGACGAGCCAGTCAGGGTCAGTATAGTACTGATAAAACATACAGCTTTCCTCTAGTTCTTTGAAGTTTCCCCCTCCACCCCCACTATAATGACCCCAGTTCTACCTTACAAACCTGGCTAGACCAGAGCATGTGCACTGGTACAGATGAGAGCTGCAAACACAGGGAATCCAGGACAGGTAAACCCCTCAGGGCCAGTAATGAGAATAGCGATACCAGGAGGGTTGGGGGAAGGTGGGGGGAGAAAAGGGGAACTGATCACAATGATTTACATATGACCCCCTCCCTGGGGGATGTACAACTGAAAAGTTGGTGAAGGGAGACATTGATCAGTGTATGACATGAAAAAATAATGATAAATTAGCAAAGGTTCATGAGGGAGGGAAAGGCAGAAGGGTAAAAGAGTGAGGAGCTGATGCCAAGGGCTCAAGTAGAAAGCAAATGTTTTGAGAATGATGATGGCAACAAGTGTACAAATGTGCTTGACATAATGGATGGATGTATGGATTGTGATAAGAGCTGCATGAGCCCCCAATAAAATGATTAAAAAACTAGTTAAATATTACCACTCTCTAAGGAGTAATTACTGTTAGCATCCCCCCCAATAGTTTTATTGGCATTCAATTAGCATAGTATGCAATTCAATAGTCCAATCACATAAAGAAGAGATGTACAGTCATCATTACATAAATTTTAGAGCATTTTCTTCCTTCTTGTACTCATCATTATTACTAGCTCCTTATTTCTCCCAACCTCCCTGGCCATAGCCCCCAAGGAACCATGAACACAGTTACTATCGCCATAGATTTGCACATTCTGGATTTCATATAAATCAAAACACAAACATACAAACAAACAAAACTAACAAGAATAACAAAGTAAACCCTCAATCAAAAAGAAAGCAGAAAATATTAAAAACTAGAAAATATTTAAGTAGATCATAAGGGAATCTTGATTTCTCCCCCACATTTTTATTGGGAAGTAATTTACATATCAGATAATTTAATCGTTCAGTCATTTAGTCACATCACGGAGAATTGTACAATCACCCCACATCAATTTTACAGCATCCCCCCACCTCCACAGTCAAATCGCCTTGAAGATAATTCATGCAAGCACAATCCGTCCTCGTGCTCTCTCCCCGCTCCTGTCTTCATGAGTTACTGCCGAAATCCCCTTTCCCTCCCGATCTCCCCCACACTGACCCCTGTATTCCCCGTACCCCCTTGTATCCATTATTATCACGATACATGCTCTCCTCCTGTGCTTCACAGCTGGGAGACCCAACAGAGAACAATAGAAAATAAAATCGTGCTAAGGTGGTAAGGATAAAAACATAATAGCACACAGACAAAAATACTAATAATTGTTAGCAGTTTTTGTTAGCTTTTTAGACTTTCTGTATACTTTTTCCTCCTCCATATTTGTCATAAACATACATCTAAGTATAGGCACAATGATGTTATTTTTTAGAGTGTATACATTAGCATCTGTAAGAGATTTGTGCATTGCTTTTTGGTCAACATTGCATCATAAACATTTCACCATATTGTGTAATGTCTTATAATGATTGCCTTTGATTTTCTTTATGAACAATTTCCAGTCCTAGGTTCTGGTCATTATGAGTTGGATTAGTATAATTTTCTGGATAATAATCATGCTCTACTTTAGTTGATTGAAATCTGGCTTTCGAGGGCAAATTACCCCTCCCATTTTTTGACCTTTACAGATTGGGTTAGCCATGTTTCTACATGACAGTAGCCCCATGTGTATTTCCTTGATCATTAGATGTATCTCAGCCATGGTTTCAGTGGGTGTATCTGTTTATCTGATGGGGCCACACAGCCCTATGAGGACCAGGTCATACTTACACTTACATACCCAGCGCTCAGGAGAGTGTCTTTAGCTAGTATTCCGTATTTATTAAAGACAACTGCGGAAATGAAGGCTTAGGCACAGCACGTAGGTGGTCCCAGAGAGCACAGCTCCCTAGCATTGCTGTTGGCATGGCAGGATTAGTCGGAGCCTCTTTGCTAAGAGGGCAGGGCTGCCTGTCAATTTCTTTGTACTGAACTTACTCTAGATTACAACAGGCCACATGGAGAATGATCATTTATCCTAGGACTTTTAGCCCCACCTTTTATTGAAGGCTTTCTGCCCCAAGGTCTCCTTTTGGGCTGGGCAGGTTTGGGGGTGAGTGGGTCTCAAATGGTCCCAAGACTGGCACTCCTGTTGACAACTGAGAGTCCCAAGCCTGCAAGAAGATCATGAAGTTCAAGAATTTCCACGAGATCTCATGGCCATCTGTTTGGACTAGCTTTTGGAACCTTTGAGGCTCCAACATGACCTTGCAACTAGAGTTGAGCAAGTTAAGAATTATTTTGGATAAAAGAAAACATTTCAGAAAGAACTAGCTTCTTGTCATCCATACTTCAGCCTGTGGATCTTTTGTTTTGTTTCTTTGTTTTAGACTTTCTTGTTCCCATGGTTTTGTGTGAGGGGATGCGTCAAGACTTTGGTAGAAAAATTCCATTATCATTTAATTCCATATTTACATGACCTTTTTGAAGCCCACTCACATTCATCAAAGATCTCAAAACTTTAAGCAGGCACTAGTTCCTGGAGGGTGCAGAAAGTTATTTGCTAGACTGCAGATGGAAAGGTTGCCGTTTGAACCCAGCCAGCCACTTCCAAGAAAGTTCCGGGGCCTGCTTCTGAAAGAAAGCTTGTGGGGGAAGGTCAGATGCTTACAGACATCCTCCCTGAAGGCATTCAGTCACCAGACTACTGGGTGCCCCCCCATGCCCCACCCCACCCCCCCCTGTTGCACACACCCCCCTGCTGTAGACAATGAACTATTTCTCCGGAAGCTTGGGACTATTTGCTTGGTTCCTGTAGGTGGGGTTTACACCTTACTGATAATGGTTCCTAAATCTAGGATCCGCCCATCTTGTCATATGTATACCCCCAATCCCTCCTCTTCCTATTGTGTGTATGTCCCTAGACCACCCCCTCTCACTGCTGTATAACCTACCCTATAGCCCCTTCCTGTGACGCATGTCTTTACCTGTAATTAGTGGGCTTGCACGCCCCAAGGTATATAGGCCTGGGTTAGCAATAGAGATCTCTCCTGGTGCCCCTCTTGCTTGGCTCCTCCTCTCCTCTCCCATCCTTCACCTCCTTGTCCCTTTGCTTTCCTTCCCTTCCCCCTCTCTCCACGTGAACCACCAAGCGGGGTTGAGGTGAGCAATGCTACCATGAAATGTGTCTGACCCCATTATTACAATATCTTTTCTATCCCTTATGCTCTCGATGACTTTAATATAATATTTATATATCTCAACCATGCAATTGTGCTTACTGAACCTGTGATTAGTGGTTGGGGGCTGGCTCCCCACTACTCATACCATAATCTAACCACGATCTATCTATCTATCTATCTATCTATCTATCTATCTATCTATCTATCTATCTATCTATCTTTGCCCAGTCATCAAAGCACTGATGCGATTCAAATTCATGTTACTTCACAGAACCAAGAGTATGTTTAATGGAATCCTCCTGTGATAACCATCTTTCATTATGAATGCTAAACCTTAGAATTCTTTCTAGAAACCAGAAAGGACTTAGTCATTTAATACAGGTGTTTTCTAGAATGCAAAGCCTGGCCTCACTCCTGTAATACACACACACACCCCCACACACAGATGCACACACAAAAAAACCCAAAAAACCCTTTACATATATATAACTTGTCATTCTAACCATGTTTACGTTTCTAGGAAGAAACAGAAAGCCAACAGCTGGAGTCAGGAAGTGTCTATTTAGTTTTAGAAACATCTTTTATGTAGCTTTGGGTACTTTGATCTTTTTTTTCCTTTTCTTTTTCTTTTATCAACTTTATCTTCAAAAGTTCAGCAAGAAGGACTGTTGGAACAATGACGTTTTTTGGTCTCATCACTCTAGAATACCACTCTATAACGTTTGTTAGGGTCTCTCTATTTAGTAAAAATTTCAAAAGCCTCCTATTACAAATTTATCGAATCATGTTGCAGCTGAAAAAAATGGCTTCTGAATGTTATCTTTACCCTAAATTGCTAGTTTCATCCTTCTAATAACCTCTCACCTCTGTCCCTCCAACCCCCTAATAATAATTTTGTCTTATTTAGTCATGAATAAATAACATTTTTTAGTAGAGTTCGTGATGGCCCTTGGGAACTGTGAGATGCTCTCAACTGGAATTTAAATTTGTACAAGCGATAATCTCAACTTGTCAGATTTTGGGATCTCTGCCATCCCTACTTAGCATTATTCAATCAGCATCTTGGGTTATATCTCTAGGAAAGAACAGGTCTCACCACATAAATTCACTTTCTGAATGAAAGCCAACATGAGTCAAACAGACACAACTAATTGGGCTTTGACTGCAAAGAGCTGTCTGGACTCAACATTTCATTAGCAAGCTGTGGCACAACTGTTCATTATCTGATAAGACACTTTTAACTCGGGAAAATGTTTTGCTATGAATATATAAAACATATGAGTTGGAAGTACTTGCTGGGAGATGCTAATTAAGAGGTTTAAACCTATGCTTTAAATGGAACAGGAAGCATGCTTTCTTTGGTATAGCATCAGATTCATTGTGATATTTAAAGTATTTTTGATTGAGAGAGCCTGTCTTAAAAATACAGCATGTTTTAGTGTATTTATTGAAAATGTGTTGGTAGGTCTGTGAAAGGTGAGAGCTTTGGTATTTAAGCCGCCTGGATTCCCGGAGTTTTCACCCCTTCATTTCCCCTTTTCATACATGCACACAGTTCTTTGCAGGATGGATAAACGTCAGGATTTACTTTTAATTTCGATGGGGTTCCAGCTCATGGTCCTACAAGAAGTGCCACCGGGCAGGAGCTCTTCAGCTAGAATAAAGACATCTAATGGCTGGGGATGAAATGCAGGTTATAATTCTCAGTCCTTGTTGATCTAGTCTGAAATCCAAGCAATAAACTAAAGGCGAAAGTCTCTAGGTCCTATTACAAATCTCTTAGTGTTTTTGGTTGTCCTTTCATTGCATTATTAAGCATAGATTGTTAGGGGAGATGTCAGACTCCCACATGGAAGTGCAAAGTATGCATAATTTAGATCTATAATTATGCTCCAATTTCAGATGGATCAATGAGCTCTAGATAAATTTCTCTTAATTTTTTGTTTCAACAGATTTTTTCACTTCCCCTTACCCCCTCAATTGTGAGTTTTAACTTCTGGGACTTCTTTTATTTTAAATTGATTGTTTCATTACAATAGGACATTTAAAACTGATTTAACTAGTAACTTCTATTTGTTTTGTAGTTGATGATTCTTATATTAGGTTCCATAGTGCTTACCGTTTTCTTTATGCACCCTTAAACCCTTAGGTGGTTGAAGGTCAAGTTGTTACTAAAAGCTATTTAAAAATTTTCCTTGAGCCTTCATTGCCTTCCATTTGAAAAAAAAGTCAGATTCTCCATAAAGAATTGTGAAGGTTTTAAAAGGTATGAAAATAGTGGGTTGGTTCTATGTACATGTGACTTTGTTTATTAACTACTTTATCTTAAATGCTTACTTTAAAATTTATTTATTACTTTAAATCATATTTATTAACAAAAATAAGAGAACAGTGACAAGCCCTAATACTAACTGTAAAGCGAACCAGATCTCTAACCCTGCTCTTTTCCATACATAGCCTTATTAAACATCTATGCTCTCTATGAAAGAACCTCAGAATACATTAACCATTAATCAAACTCTTCAAGAGAGAAATAGACAGTACAGCCATAATTGTAGGAGACTTCAGTATATCACTCTCAAGGAAAGAGAGATTATCTGGAAGGAAACTCAATAAAGACATAGAAGAACTAGACAACACAATCCTAGACATCTACGGAGCACTCCATCCAGCAGCAGAACAAGGTGCATTATTTTCCAGTGCATGTGGAACATTCCCTGCAATAGGCCGTATGTTAGGTCACAAAGCAGGCCTTAACACACATAAATTACTGAGACTCTACACTCCACTTTGACAGACCACAACGTCACAGATGAGAACTAAGCAGCCAGACTAAACAACAAAAGAAAGAACAAGAACCAAAAAATCAAGTCAAATGCATGGAAATTGCAACATATGACTTAAAAGTAACTGGGCAATAGATGCAGTTAGGAATGCGATCTAAAACCTTTTCTAAACAAATGAGAAAGTACAACATAGCCAAACTTTTGGGACAGAGCAAGAACAGTTATCAGTAGGCAGTTATGCTCACATGACAAGAAGGGGAAAGTCCAAATCAGCACCTTAACCCAGCATCGTCAACAACTACAACAGGAGCAACAAAATAAACCTTCAAACCCCAGGAGAACAGAAACCTTCAAAGTTAGAGCAAAAATAAGTGAATTTGAAAGCAGAAAAATCAATAAGACAAGGAGTTTTCCCTTTTTAAAGAAATAACAGAATCAGCCAACTGTGGCAACTTAATGACACAACAGAAAGAGGAGAGGAGAACCTCAGGACTTAGAGATGAAGGGGGCATCACAACAGAACCAACAGAAACAAAGACAACTATCTTACTGTGCAAGACCACTCCAACATAGTTGAGAAGTTAGATAAGATGAAGTAATTTCTAGAAACACACTCTCTATCCAAATTAACACAGACTGATGTAGAAAACCAGCAAATTTATAACAAAAGAAGAAGTCATTTAAAAACTTCCAACAAGAAAAGTCAAGGATCAGAATTTTGCCAAAGATTCAGAGAGGGGCTGACACCAACTCTGCAGACTATTCCAGGATATAGAGGAGCACAACGAACCCCACGCACATTTAATGAAGTGAACAGAACCCTGATGCTACTAAAGCCAAGCACAGACACCACAAAGGTAATATAGATGCACACCAATATGCCTTATGAACACAGATCCCCAAATGCTCAACAAAATCCGGGGCGAGAGAATCCAACAATGTCTCAGAAAATAATACACCATCATCAAGTGGGATTCATGCCAGTTAAACGAGGACGGTTCAGTATTAGAAAAACAATGATTGTAATTCACCAGATAAACAAAGCAAAAAAAAAAAGAACCAGTGACCATATCAATTAACCAGAAAAATAATTGACAATATCCAACACCCACCCACTCCCGATTGAAAAGACTCAACAAAATAGGAATAGAAGGGACATTTCTCAACAAAATAAAGGTCATATATGACCTCAACAAAATAAAGGTTATATATGAAATACTAGGGTCAATATTTTTTGAAATGGGGACAAACTCAAAGCATTTCTCCTGCAAATGGGAACCCGACAAAGACCCCCTTATCATCCTTCTTATTCAATGTTGTGCTAGAATCTTAGCCAGAACCATTTGACATCAAAAAGAAGTCAAAGCAATCCAAATGCACGAAGAACAACGGAAACTCTCAGCATTTGCAGATGACATGATTTTATTTGTAGAAAACCCTAAAGACTTCACATACAAAAAAATTTGGGGAAATAATGGAAAGATTTGGTGATGTGGCAGAATATAGGATTAACTAACAAAACTCAGTGGGATTCCTGTGTACTAATCAAGAAAACTCTGAAAAATAAATCCAGAAAATAATACTATTTACATAGCCATGCAAAAGGTAAAATACTAATGAATAAATTTAACCAGAGAATCAGAAAATTTGTAGAAAGAAAACTACAGAACACCAATACAAGAAGCCAGAAGAGGCCTACATAAATGGAAGAATATTCCATGTTCATGGGTAGGAAGGCTTAGCATTGTGAAAATGTCAACATTACTGAAAGCAATCTATAAATACGACACAATTCTGATCTAGATCCCATTTGCATTCTTTAAACGGATGGAAAAACTAATTAGCAACTTTATATGGCGAGGGAAGAGACCCAGGATACGTAAAGAACTTCTGAAGAAAAACAAATGGGAGGCCTCTCACTCCCTGACCTCAAGCCTCTTTCATCGCCACAGAAGTTAAAGCAGCCTTGAACTAGTACAATGGTAGCCACACCGCCCAGCGGCACAGAATAGAACACTGAGACATACATTAATCCACCCACGGGCAAATGATCTTTGACAGAAGGAAAAAACAGAAACAAAACCAGAAAACAGTAATCAGGAAAGAGACAGTCTTTTCAACAAATGGTGCTGGGAAAATTGGACCTCCATCTACAGAAGAATGAAACAGGGCCCACACATCACCTCATGTACAAAAATGAACTCAGGATGGACCAAAGACTTAAACACAAATTCCAGAGCTATAGAGATCATCAATGAGAAAATAAGGACAGACTTAAGGGCCCCAATACAGGACATAAGCATACTATCAAACTATAAAAGAAGCACAGAGTAGAAGACAAAATAGGTGAATGAGATCTACTTAAAATAAGATGCTTATGTACACCAAAAGCCTTCATCAAAGTAGTAAAAAAGAGAATGCACAAACTGGGGAAAATCTTTAGCAATGACACAAAAGACAAGGGATTCGTCTCTAAAATCTATAGAAATATGCAATACATCAATAAGAAATAAAGCTAATAATCCAATTAAGAGTGGGAGAAGGATATGAACAGACAGTTCACCCAAAATGACATTCCGATGGCTAACAAATGCATGAATAAATGCTCTTAATTATTAACCATTCACAAGATTCAAGGAAACAAATGATGAGATATCAGATTATACAGAAAATGGCAACACTCAGATATAAAACAAAACAGAAAATAACAAATGCTGGATATGCTACGGAGAGCTTGGAATCCTCCTGTATTGCTGGAGGGTTGGTAAATGTGTACAGCCATTGTGAAAAGAAATAAGGTGTTACTTCAAGCAACTGGGAATCGAACTTCCATATCAGGCAGCAGCACCTCTGCTTGGTAGATAGCCTAAAGAAGTAGGATTCAAGTGACGTGTTCCTTCCATGCGCATCACAGCACTGCCTACAATAGTAAGAAGTTGACAATGACCCCAAGGATCATCAGTGGAAGAACGAGTAAAGGAACTTGCACTTACACAATGGGATACCATGCATCTCTAAAAATCAGTGATGAAACCAACACTTCCTGACACAGATGGACCTGGAGAGCAGTCTTCTGAGGGAAGGCGGTCAACTACAGAAGGTCACGTCCATCTACAATAAGCGTAAAGACCCAGACCCAGACTTGTGTACCCGGTGAACAGACTCTGCAGGTTTCCCAGCAGTGGAGGGAGAAAAGGGGAGATGAAGCAAAGGATGAGAGGTTTGGCAGGTTTGGAACTGGTGGAGGAAAAGGATCTAGAGGGAGAAGAGAAATCTGGGGGCGGGAGTGGCATAAGATGGGTTTTTTTTTTTAGCGGTTTGAACTCTTGAATGCAGAGTTGATGGTCCGAAATGTAGCTAGCCCCCTCAGCTAATTCACAATACAAAAAAATTCATTTAAAAAATGTTCACAACTAGGCCATTAACTGCATCTTTATAAACAATGATGAAATCGACATCGTTAAGGATTTTATTCTTCTTGCATCAACAATTCATGGCAATGGAAGCAGCAGTCAAGAAGTCGAATGATATAGCATTGGGGAAATCTGTTGCAAAATATTTCTTTCCGGTGTTAAAAAGCAAAGACAGTGCTTTGAGTGCTAGGGAGCACCTGATCTAAGCCATGATATTTTAAATCACCTCACATACATGCAAAAGGTGAACAACGAAAAGCGAACACCAAAGAAGAATGGACACTTTTGCATTTGGGTATTGGCCTATGTGGTAGTTACATAAACTGGTGTCAACTTGAGACTAGTAAGAGTGAAGGGGTGGAGTTTGGCCAGTCAACCAGGTCACAGCTTGATGACCTAATTTGGAGGTGTGATGGAGATAAATAGCTCACTGGAGGCCAGACCCACACCCTCTGCTGGACATTCCTGTTGACAAGCCACATGAAGCTACTCTGATGGAGCCAGAGCCTTAGAGTTGGAGGAGCCACATGGAGACCCATGCCAGCACTGAGATGCTTCCACGACTCCTGGATCCTCAAGACTGTTCACCCACTGGCCTGTGATCTTCCTGTGTCTGGCATCATTGCATGTTTTGCCTGAGTCTGAAGAGGAATTTATAGACTGATAAGGGACATATGAGCTAATATTGGACTTTTAGACTTGATCTGGACTGAGCTGGGCTGTATTTTCTCAAGATACAATTGCCCTTCGGTATAACACTCTTTCTTATACACATATGAGTGTCCATGAGTTTGTTTCTCTAGTCTACCCAGACAAACACAGCCCAGAAGATTGGATAGACTATCTAGATTGTCAGAGAAAGAGCAAATCCATCTTGGCAAGGATCAGCTTGCATGATGACCCTTTGAAATAAAGATATCAAGATTTTTTAAGATGAGGGAGATTCTCACCGAGATGCATTGACAAAAATGCACTGAGAAATAGCACTGATTGTGCAGAAGACACTAGACAAGGCCTACTGTTACTCTATTATATGCAAGGTCCATGTGGGTAGAACAAACTCAACAGCAACCAACAATAACTGCTTGGAAGGTGGAAATATAAATTTATGTTATTTTCTCAGGTGGTTAACTTATTTTCCAGGGTATAGGTAATTTGTTAAGTCATAAACCAGTACAATCAAATGCTGTTGAGCTGACTCTGATTCATGGCGAGGCGTGTGTCTGAGTAGATACACTAAGGAATATAATTATGAAATACAGGCTGGAGCTATCGTTACTGATGAAAATGCTTTGTCCAGAGTGGGAGGAACACATATGCGTATTAGTTGCATAGTGTCTGAGTTTCTTCACGCCTCTTGGAAAAAGTATGGCTTTCTCGTTCTTTAGGTTTATTGCCCAAGGCCTACTCTGACAGATTCCTTGAGGGCTGAGGTGCCCGGACCCAAGTCATGGTTCCTTCAATTGCCTCATCTGCATGTGAAAGCTGGATAATGATTAAGGAAGATCACAGCTGAAGTGATGCACTTGGGTTATGGCGATGGCAAAGAATATCAAGAGTCCCATGGACTGCCAAAAGAACAAAAGCATCTGTCTTGAAAGAAGTACAGCCAGGGTGCTCCTGAGAATCTACGATGCCAAGACTTCACTTCACATACTTGGGGCCTGTTATCAGTATAAACCAGCCCCTGAAAAATGGCATTATTCTTAGTCAGTAGAGAGCCTTCAGCAAAGAAGGGAACGCTGGACGAGATGGATTGACACTATGGCATAGCACCGTAGTGTGGGTTAGGCAGGCCTTCCTGTTGAACACTGGGCCACTAGGAGCCAGAACTAACAACAACAATGCTGTGTTTTCTCAGAAACTCCAGGGATTTCTGCGAATGGACAATGTACAAGGGGAGGGAGTAAACTAGGAAACCATGGGCACCTACTGATTTTGGCGGCTTTGCTTTATTTCTTCTGAAATCTGAATCTTGTATATTTTGAATTTCTTCATTTTGGCATAACCGTTGGTGGTCTTGGAAAGAACTGGAAACAGGCACATCCGTGTTCATCTTGTAGAGGACCATGGGGCTTTCTTATTTCCCCAGGGATGGGGCCCATGATGATAGACAGGGGTGTACGGATCCCTTAACTAGGCCCTTCTTCTGGGTTTAATGTGTACTTTCTGGTCAAACTTTCCTTTAACTATGGAGCTATTTTCATCAAGTTATTCTCTGTTCTGAGAAGTGAAGTTAAACTTCTGACTGACACAGTTCACCGGTTCACAGGCCCACAGGGAGGAACACGGCGCTTGTTTCCATCACTTGGAGATCATTTGTTGACTCTGTGAGACCCAGTGTTGGCTTTGTATATGGCTACAAGAGACTGTGCTGCTCATTTATTCATAATACATGCTGTTAGGCTGTTTTCAGAAAGCTGTTCGCTGCCATCAAGTGGGTCCCTTGACGCATGGTGCCCCACCACCGTGAAAAGACACGCTGTCTAAGCCCCAGCATCTCCGTGACCCCACCGTGAAAAGACACGCTGTCTAAGCCCCACCATCTCTGTGACCCCTTGCCGGGCAGGCCCTTGTGCGATGCACATGGTGTCCACTGAGTGACTTTCAGAAACCATTGCTAAGTCTTTCTTCTCCCATCTTGGTTTGGAAGTTCTACTGAGACCTGTTCAGCGTCCTCCGAACAGATTGGTCCCCACTGGTAGATGGAGGCAGCTTCATTTGAGGTGCACTGGTCAAGGATCCCACCTGGCTCCGACACATGGCCCGTGAGAATGCTGCCATTGAATCACCATGACTCTTTATTTCTAAGCATATACATTCATCACATTTTTTAAAAAGTCAGAGGGTAGAAATGCATTTGAACTTCGAAGTTCCCAGTTTGGTCCTCTTTGGCATTTCAGAATTTTATGGAATGTGTCATTTCCAGTCAGTACATTGGCTGTGACTTCCCAGCCCCGTGGTTCTAGATGAATAAGGTGGTGTGAGGTTGGATTGAGTCAGGATTGCCTTTACAGACGTGATGGTGGTTGCTTTTTAGAGGGTGTTTCTGAAAACATACGTGCTTGGTATTTTTCTCCCTATAGGAGAAGTTCTACAATCCCAAATTACACGGGGGCCACCTTTGATGTGCCTCGGCGCCCCACACGGTGCTGGGGACATAGTAGGCACTGAACCAACACCTGTGAGCTATCTGAAAAGGGAGAGTAGGAAAAAATCACCGTGTTTGTTTAAACTCTCTGGCTGATTGCATTCTAGATAAATGACAGTTTATGGTGGAGAGCAAAGCCGGGCCTGATGGCTTCAAGGGAAGATGTGGAAAGGGAGGTTGTCCAGCAGGTCAGGAAATTTGAACTTGTGGTCAAGAGTTCTAAATGTTTTTCCTGTTCAACATTACAACGTGCTTACCCATCATTAATTTTAATTTGTTTTTATGTGAGCTTAAACTTTGGGGTGATTTCTTGACTAGCGCTTTCTTGTTTAACATTTTTTTCCTGAATGATTTGCATTTTGTTTCACAACAGCTGCCCAAAATATCCTTGCAAAAGGAGGGCTGTGTTCACCTTTAATGCTTAAAAATCACTTGGAGGGGGTTCAAACGAGCATCAGGGCATGCTTGCCAGAAAGTCAAACATGACCAGAATGAGTAACCTCTGTTCTTGGAGCCTTACTGCATATCATTTATGCTTGAAAAAACAGAGTGAATTTATTTGTTTTCATGCCCAAAACTTTGACCCAAGAGTTAAAAGGAACTTGCTGACCAGGACAGCAGAAACAGCAGCCAACTTACTACTTTTTTTTTTTTTAACAGGGATGATGTTTAACCTCACGTATTTTTATTACAGAACACGTTTAAAGGAGTTTAAAATAAAATTTAATATTAGAATCGTGCTTTAAATGTCTGAACCAGGAATATCCTATCCAAAGCTTACTCACAGCCATCTAGTCCATCCCAACTCACTGTGGCCTATGGGGCAGCGCAGAGCTGCCCCTGTGAGTTTCTGAAGTTGCAGATAAAGCCTCATCTCTCTCCAGTGGGTGTGGCTCGTGACTGTGAGCTGCTACCCTGCGGGTCCAGAGCCCAGTGTGCCGCCCGCCATGTCATCAGGGCTCCTACACAGAACACATAAGACTTCCAAATGGTCAGAATAAGGTGAGTTTCCATACCCACTCGGGAGATACAGCAGTTATTCTAAAAATATATAATCTATCCAAATTGCTTATCTTAGAATCTCATGAGAGTGACTGATCCCTGCTGCCTCGTGGACTGAGTTATAGTAATAACATGAAAGGAGCAGAGGAAATAATATTTCAGAGATCAGCACTGAAAGGCTCATTTTACTTTACAAATATTGGTTTTTAATGAGTGAGATGATACATGACAATTCAGTCAAGCCCAAGAAGATCCTGATTAATCTCTCTCTCTCTTTCTCCTTTGCTCTATGCTGTGTTGATTAATTCTGGGAACGTTTGCTCCACACTGGGCTGATTGATTAATTCTGGGAGCGTTTGCTCCACACTGGGCTGATTGATTAATTCTGGGAGCGTTTGCTCCACACTGGGCTGATTGATTAATTCTGGGAGCGTTTGCTCTGTTGTTGTCTGTGTTCTCAATAAGAGTGGGCTGGGTCTTAGCTTGCTTTGAGAGTCTCTCCCAGGACACTAATAAAGGCTCTTTCTCAAATGGCCTTTTTATTATTTTCCTAGAAAAATGCTGATGACAGTAACTTAAAAAAAATTATTATTGCTCTTGATACTGAGCCTCCTCAGTTCAGTGTGATCACAGTCGACCCTGTAAGACCTGATGAGTCCGTTAGGGTCTCCCTCCCACCACTCTTTGGCAGCCAGTAGTGACAGTAGAAACTAGAGATAGAGTCACATGGGAAGTTAGTTCAGTTACCTCTTTTAGAGCCTGAGCTTGATGACTGTGGAAATGACTTGGGCAGCATGGTCATTGGTTGAATTGTTAAATCCCTTTTTTGAGGGTCCTTATTTCAAACGATTGTGCTGATATTTTTCTAACGTGAAAGATTTAACAGACGCTCATAACAAGAATTCAACGGACAGTTGACAGGCAATGTCGTTTGTTTCTTTTCTTTGTGGCTTGCAGAACAAGATAAGAAAGCCAATGTAAGCTATTTAAATAAAATGTCATCTCTAGATCTAATGCTGAAGACTACTTTCAAAGAAATATCAATATTAAATCTTATTTATTACGATGGTTGTATTTGCTTCCTAGGTTTACTCTCACAAAGTCCCCCAAATGTAGATAACTTAAACCAATAGAAATCCAGTTTGTCACAGTTCTAGAGTCAAGAAGTCCAAATTCAGGGTGTCATCAAGGCCGTACTCTTTTTCAACACTCGACGTGAACAAAAAACTGTACATCTTTATGAGAGCAGACAGCCTCTTTTTGTCCTGTAGGGAAACTGGTGAATTTGAACCACTGACCTGGTACTTATCAGCCCTACGCCTAACCCACTACGTTACCAGACTTCCTTCAGTTCAGCGTGTCATTATCTACCATTATTTTTATCAATGGAGGCTCTTTTATTCTGGACTTTGATATTCTCCATTTCCCCCCCCCCCCCCCCCGCTGCATCATTTGGATTTTATGGAGGGAAATACACCCGTTCTACAGTGAAGCCTCCTCCTCCTCATGGTGTGGGTTCCACCCCTTCTCGTGTCCCCCAAGTCACCATCCTCTAGAAGAGTTACCAACCATCAAGTGCTTACAAAGCACCCACTTGGGTGCAAAGTCCGGGTCTAAACATCGAAGAAGACACCTTGAAGGGCCTCCGAAGGAGAGCAGGGCCATTGCATTGCACGATGCTGGGAGTGCCTGCGGAGGCCAAGGGCAAAGGGCTGCAATCTTTCAGAAGGGGGTGGAGTTCAGTGGCCTGGAATGAGTGGGTGGCTCCAGAGAGACGGGGCAGTGGGAAGAGATAGAGGCAGGCCTGGAAAAATGGAAGATGAATAAGCTTCTGACAAGCAGAGGGCAGGGGAAATTCACTGTCAGGTTCATGCAGATGAAGATAAATGGGTAACACCTGGTCTTGGTCTTCTGTGCGCTCATAGATTAAGGATAAAGACAGGCAAAAAGATAAATTTTACCACTCTGCAGTAACCTTGCTAGTGTAGGGATTTGAACATGGCGTGATGGGGCGGAGTTCAGATGGGAGGTGAGACGGATGAGTCCTTTGAGCTGCACTTTACAGGTAGGTAGGGACTTGCTCGGCACACAGGGAGAACAAGCACTTGATGTAAAAAAGGGTGACTCAGGGCAAAGAATATTGAAAGAACCCACTGTTGCTCAGAGGACAAGCACATCCGTCCTGGAAGAAGTGCGCTAGAGAGCTCTTCAGAGGCAAGGATGGTGACACCCCATCCTACCTATTTTGGACATATAGTCAGGAGAGACCAGTCCCTAGGGAAGGACATCATGCTTGTGAAAGTGGAGGGGCACCTACAAAGAGAACGGCCCTCCATGAGATGGTTGGACACGGGGGCTGCTGCCATGGGCTCAGGCACAGGAGCCACTGTGAGGATGGCGCAGGTCCAGGCAGGGTTTCGTTCTGCCGTTGATAGGACCGCAGTGGGTCGGAGCGCACTGGCCAGACCTAACCGCTTTCACAGTGAGAAGCCCTCCCGGCAGGGACAGTGGCTGCATGTGAAAAGTGAACCACACACGTATGCAGGGTGTGCAACATGGTGCATGGCCAGTTGAGGACTTGTATTTGATTATGTAGAAAAAATGAAGTGAGGGTTTGGGAACCCACAGTGCGATGGGGTCAGATTGCCTTTTACCCTCAAAATGCATTGAAGTCAGGAACCTGGAAGCCAGCTGGCTAAGGGACTGAAAGGGACACAGGACACAGTTTATTCTTTTCCGGAGGCCCGGCGCTTAGCACATAGGAGCTGCTCTCTGACAGTTTACTGAGTTATTTAAATGGCTAAATAGTTTAAAGAAGGTTTGATAGCTCACCATCAGCAGTACAGGTGGAAAGAAGAGGGCCCATTTGAATATCCTTGTGTGATGGGATCCACCCCTAATGGCTGATCAAAGTCCCTGGGTGGCATAACCAATTTCTGTTCAACTCCTGCCCTAGACATTGGTGGTTCAAACCCAGCCTGCCAACCGAAGAAGAAAGGCGATCTATTTCCATTAAGATGACAACCAGAAAGAACCCTCTGGGGCAGTTCGACTCCGTAACACGGGGAGTTTCTAATTTGGGAGACCAGGTGGCTTGCTCATGTGCTGGAAGGGAAGACACAGGGGTGCCATGAGTGCTGGGCTGTCTTTAGGGGGGCCATGTCTGTGGCATGCCCAGCCTACTCTGCCCACCTGGCTCCTCTGCAGGCTCAGAAAGTAGTCTTCACTGCAAGCTGAAAAAGAAATATGTGCAGATAAATGAGTCGCCCATGGAAAATGCCTTCCCAGGGGCCACGGGTCGACGGCTGCTCTCGAATGTAGGACTCCCAGTGGAGTACGGGCTTGAGACTGAGGCCGGTGGTACACATTTCAGAGTCGAGTGACAGAGAAGATGGTTTGGGAGAAGCAGAGACCATAGGATTAAGGACCTCTGCCCTTAACCAGGGAGTGGTTAAGGACAGAGGACAGACCCCAGAGCCTGGCATCTGAGCAGCCCCCAAGGAGGCAGAGGGGGAAGCTTTCCAGGGCCGAGGAGAGAGCCCAAGTGCCGTCTCATGAGAAGAGATGGTTTGGGTTGAGGGATGCTTTGAGTTAAATTCCCAACACCATTGAGAACCAGACAAGGTGCCCAGCTACTCCGCCAGGGGCAGGTATGCAGGCACCCTCAGAACAGCAGGAGAAGTTCTGGGCTATTTCCTGCCCCCGCCACCCCACATGGGTCCCCCCTTTTTGGACAGGACAAAACCAGTTACTCTGGGTCTGGATCTCTGTTTCTATGATCTCTCTTGTGCCACATCTGCCCCTTTCTCCTCGCCACTTGCCTGCTGAGATGTGACGGCTCTCCTTTGTCTCCCGAATCAGCCGAACACCTGAACGCTCTTCCCTCCCGGAGCTGGCAGCAATTCTGCTCGCTTCCATCTCAGGTGGCCTCTGCTATGCCGACAGTTGCTCTGCCCATGAAGGCTCTGCTGCTCTGTTCGTCCAGATCTTGAAATACAACTTAGCCGCCAAGGGCTCGTTCTCCTGCTGCTGCTGCATCCTGTGGACGGCATCGCTTGGTTTAAGCACAGCTGCCGTGAGTCCGGTACCCTGCCTCCCACTGCCCAGGATAGGACCGTTCATGGACCGGGTGAAATTAATCAACACCAAGGCTGCCCGCATCCCTCCCTTCACACCTGACCTCCCTCAGGTTGAGCCCAGTTTTAGTCAGAAATATCGAGCGCCCATTAATTGTGACTGAAGTTCCTCTAGTTTTACCCACCATGTTTTCTTCAGGATTTCATTGGAGGAGATTGGTAAAACCAAGAAAATGAGAAAATGATTACTTAGTATTTCCTTTTATCCTTGCTCAGGGGCAATATTTTTTGGTGAATGGGTACCCTTCCATAATTTAAATATATATTGCTTCTGTTCTATGCAAAGTTACAAGTCAAAGTTGAATATATATAATATAATTATATATAATGTGTGCCCACATCTGTTTGCCTTCTGCTTTAAGATTTACTGTTATAAGACAAACGCTTTCCTGCTAATACCACCTTCATAAATATTTTGGGGTCTACATAGTATATTACTGAGAGGCCATAGAATATTCTCTCTTCTTTTCCCACTACAAATAGGGTTGCCGTAAAGATCTTTGTACACCCATCCCCTCTCCCCCTTTTTGATGGTCACGTCTCCAAAGTGGGCTTTTGGTATGTGGGGTGTAAGCCATTCAAACCTTAATATATTATCAAGTCTCCTACAACAGATGTGTCAATTTGTGTAAGCATGTTTTATAAGAATACCTGTCTGACCATGACTCTGCCCAAAAGTTCCCTTGGATTTTAAATATTTGATTTCTTTTCTGCAGGCAGCTCGATGACACATTATGTTAGCGAATATGCCTATACTTCAGCTACTTGCATAATATATGGGTATTAAGGATAAGTAGTCGCGACTTTTAAAAGAATCCCGTGTTCTTGGAAAGCGGCCTGTCTGACAAGGTCTGGAAAGAAAACTTGACGTGGTATTAGAGGCAGCCCCTTGGAGTCTGTGCGACAGTGTTTGGCTTGAATTTCGCTGTGACTCCTCTGCAGAATAAGAAGGTATTCTTAACTTCAAGCAGAAAAATAAATATCGGCAGATAGGCGATTCACATATCCTTATGGAAAAAACGCCTTCCCAGGGGCCATGGTCAGACGGATGTTCTCAAATGTACTTGTCATCCCGCCAAATGAAGTGCTTGTTTAGCAGAGCTTCCAAGAAAGCAGGGTGCCCTTCCCTGATGCCGGCATGCGAAGCCTGTACTGCGTGGAGCCGGATCAGAACAGTAATGGAATCCTTCCGCTTGTTTACACAGGATGGACTGTCAGTTGAGAGAAGAGATGTTTGTGTGTTTGTAGGTTCCTTTCAAAGGGGCTGAGAGCTGATGTTTTACAGAAAATAATCTACGTCTTACCTAGTCTGGTTGCTAGCCTCCCTTTCTCCTCACTCCCTGGATTTCTGGGGCGGGAGGGAGACTTGGGGAAAAAAGGAGACAGACCAGGAGTGGTTGGTGAAGGTAACCTCCCTAGGTTGAGGGCAAAAGAGAAGTCAAACCACGAATCGCATGGTCGCAGCTTGGTTTTGTACAGCATTGACCATTAGTGAGGATGATGACGGAGGGCCGGGATTCCTGCCAGTCCTGTGGTCAGCAGCAGTGCCCTGGCCTCATTACTTAAGCCGATGTTTTTCCTAAATCAGTCATGAATCAGTAATGACCAAGTTTTGCAATAGTAGGCGATTCTCTTGAGGATAACAAATGATTTTTAATGTTGGGTTGATAGAGTTTGCTTTCTTTCTTTTCTTAAGAGAAACAACCCGACTCCTTTGGTGGGTTTCCCTGGTCACTGGGCAGACCCCCTGTGATGTCACGGGGTTTGTCTGTGTGCGCTGTGCAGCTTTCTTCTACGCACCTGGTCCAATGGCACCGCTTGTTTCCTTTCCTCACACCTGGTCCAATGGCACCGCTTTTTTCCTTTCCTCACACCAGAGAGAATCAGTGTGTGGTGCCTTGGCTCCACGAACATTAACTTGGCTGAACTGCTTGTCACAGTATAGGAGGACACACACACACACACACACACACACACACACAAACACACACACACACACACACAATTCTGGTTCTGGCAGATATAGGTAGGTTAAAATGGAATACCTTATCACAGTGGTTCTCAACCTTCCTAATGCCGTGACCCCTCATGTTGTGGTGACTCCCCCCAACCATAAAATCATTTTAGTTGCTACTTCATAACTGTCATGTTGCTACTGTTATAAATTGAGCCACCCCTGTGGAAGGGTCATTCGACCCTCAAAGGGGTTGTGACCCACAGGTTGAGAACCGCTGCTTCTCATTTTGACCCCAGAGAACTTCTTAAAGATGTTTCAATTTTGAATATTTTCTGCTGTCTTTTTGATTGAGGTTTTTGTATGTTATGTCTAGTCCTTGTTACTGGTTTTTTGTTTGTGTGTTTGCTTCCTGGTGGTGTTTTGTGCGATTTTCTGCATATGACATCTACAGAGACAGTCACTGGATTAATACTTACCTAGGGGCCTGGCAGTGGAGGTTTGGAGGGACATGGGGAGCTAACCCTGAGCAGCAGAAGAGAACGCTCTGAAATGGATTGTGGTGGTGCCTGCACACGTCCTTCATACGACGGATGGATCACCTTGTGCGATTGTCATATCTGTGCCAGACAGCTGGGTTCTTGCTTTGTTGTGTTTCTCCCGGCACCTCCTGGGACAAACTGTGAGAGGAGGACTGTTTCCTCTTGCTCTGCTTTCTCTACGGTCTTGGGGCTCAGTGCAGGCGTGGCCATCGGACCACGTTGCATGGCAGTTCAGTGCCCTGCATTCCCAGGTTCATAGGAGCCAGGAAGGGAGTGAATGACAGTCTGAACATGGTTGTTGTGCATGCCCCCATCAGCCCAGCCACGTTGCTTGGGGTGCAGGAAACAAGCGGAGCTCAGTTAATTTCATCCTTTGCAGCTTGTTCCCTCGAGGGGGTGTGTGACCCCAGACTTTTGAATGACTTGGTCTTCCGACACCCCTGTGCTCCTGTGGAAGAGGGTTTCCACAATCTCCACCTTTTACTCAGGTTTTGCATGGGCGATTTTGCACGACAGGACTACCACCCTTGTTTCAAGGTGGGGAGACCCTCTTGGGGGGGGCGGGGATTCCCCACTGATGGGATGTTTTCACACCCACAAGGCGGCCAGGAGGGTTAGCGTCCAATAAGTCTTTCAAAAGGCTCTCTAGGACTTCTATCACTCTTCTCCTGGCGCGTCACCTGCTTTGTCGCATCCTCACTGTCCCCTTGCAGAAAGATTTGAACGTTGGCATTTGGAGGCTTTCCCCAAATGTGGACTAGAATCGGAGGCAAAGGTTTTCTAAGACGAGTCCCTTGGTGCTGCGAATGCATTCGACTCACAGCTGAAAAGTTTGACAGTTCAAACCCCTGCAGAGGCGTCTCAGAAGAGGGCGTGGCTTGGCGATTCCGATCATCTAGGTTAGCTCTGTCCTCCCCCAGCGGTTAAGCTGGCCTCTGGTGCCCAGAGTGAGCCTGAGGCAGGCCCCCTCCCCAGCTTGCCAGTCCTGCACTGGGGGGGGGGGGCTCCCATCACCGGGGAGCTGCAGAAGTTCACACAATCACAGGATTGGAAGGGAGCCGACTGGTCACTGAAGGCTTGAGTCACCGCTACAGGGTGGCTGCCAAGTAATTATCTAGCCTGACGGGAAACGTATTACCTCCCAGGGACAGCTCGACTGGTGGGAATGTTTTCCTCCTACCTATTCAATGTTTCTCTGTTACCCTGTCCTGAGTAAAACAGAGTTCCTGCTAATGAGCAACACCACCCTGCACCCCACCCTGCCGCCCCTGGCCAGAGTCTTTCCAGAATCCACTCGGCCCAATGCTGCTGGGAAGAAAGCTCGTTTGCATCTGCACAGCTCGGTGCCTGGCCGCGGAGGTTCCCAGGCAGCGGCAGAGCTGGGGGGGGGGGGGGGGTGGACTGGAGGGAAGCCGCGCGGCGGCTAGGAGGACAGTGCGTATAGTGCACGCCATTCTTTTGGCGACAGCTTGTGCCTTGGGCTCGCAATGGTGTGTCAGCTCGGGTCTTGCCTACACAGCTAGTGTTTATGTGCCTCGGGGATGGGCATGCCCGGTGCGCCCGGTGCCTAACAAGCCTGACCCTGGCCGTGCCTGTGCAGGACCAGTTAGTGCTCTGCCAGCAGGTCTTCCTGCTCCAGCTGCCCGTGCGGTTTCCTCCTCCTGGAGGCAGTGATGCGTGTGCGCGCACCCACGTGTGTGCGCGTGTGTGGGCATGCGTTGGCGTGATCCTGGGGCCCACTAGCCGAACCTCCCAACACACACTGTGGCCCCGGGCAGTCACAGCCCCAGGCGGACCTCCGAGTGGCGCGCTGCAGCCCGGTCCAGCTGCACTAGGGTTAAACCGAGGCTTGGGTGTGGGTCTGGAAGCCGGACAACCGCATACCAGGACCACCCTGAACACCACTCATCTGCCTGACGCGGCTTCCTCATTCTTCAGGCTCAGCCAGCACGCCTCTCCACGGAGCCTTCCCGAGGCGATCCACCCAGGAAGGGGGAGCCCCGCCCCTTCGTGCCCCCGCGGTCCCGAGTTCAGCCCTCTGCCTTCACCTCTGCGGTTTGCCACGCTGCTGGTGGGTGAGCCCCGCAGGCCCGGGCTGCCGTTCCTGTGCCTCTGTGGTCGCGGTGCCTCCAGCAGCGATGGGTGCAAAGTGGGGAGGCCTTGGTGCCTATTTTTGGAGGGGAGGACTCTTGGACTGCGCAGAGCGCCTCACCCCCAAGAGTGCGAGCAGATGTTTACACTCAAACTGTGGTCTGTCACACTTTCTGAAGGTGGGGATGACATGCACTGGGTGGTACCCGGTCGGGGCTCTGCCCACAGCAGCCAGCACGAAGCCGCATCTTTCCCGTTTGACTGCAGGGAGGGCCATGTGGTCTGGGAAAAGCCAGCGTCAAGCGTGGTGCCCCCCCCCCCCATGTCCTGCGACAGAGCAGCATGGCAGGGAGGGCGTGGCACCCGGGTATGGCAGCCAAGAAGAGGTCAAGCAAGCACTGGGGCTGACAGGGGCCCTTAGACCAAGCCGGAAGTCTCCAAGGTGGCTGCATAAAGCGGTTGGTGCCAGCGGCAACGGGACCCTCCAAAGTCTTCTAGGCTAGCAGGGAAGAGGCCCACGGGTGAGGGGCACGCTGGCTGTAGGGGGACAGTGGCAACTCAGTCTTCTATCACCCATCCATTCATTCGGCAATCATTTACTGAAAACGCTTTCAAAGGAGGTTGATTCCCCACGGGGCTATGGTTGGGAACCCAAGAGGGATCCCCAGTTACCAGCAACGGGCAACGCCAATCAGAGCAGAACCAGCTACTGAGACAGGATGTGCACGACTTGCCACTGGGACACTTTCTTCACCGCCTTGTGTCCGTCAGGATTTATTCCAGAGACAGGGTTGGGCACAGCTTCGAGGGTCTGTGTCTGGGCCTGGGGATCCCAGAATGGGGAGACACCCACCCACCCTAGTGCTGTCAATTAAAACCTTACATGTAGCTGGTCGGCCTTATCAAATCATGGGGCTGTGTAGGAGAGAAACAGAAACATAGATTTGAATAGTATCTTGCATTAAAAAGAGGCTATACTCACTGAAGTGCCTTCACATGTTACCATTTCACAAGAATCTCCGCAGTTCCTTGATAGAGGCAAATGCGCTGTCATGTCTGTGTTTGGGATAAGGGCAATGAGGCACTATGAGTTTGGATGACTGCGTTCCTGCCCTAGTAATGGCAGAGGCAGGAGCAAGACTATGAGTTCCTTACCGCAACGTCACTGCTCATTCCCTTCCACCACTGCTTTGTTCCCGTGAGGCTGTGACAACCCTGGGAAGACCGAGCTCACTAAGCAGCCACTCTCAGTCTTGTTGGACTTCCTGGGACCAGGCCCTAGGTGGGTCGGCGCGCTCAAGAGAACATGGACAGCTAGACGCGTGAATCTAAGGTTGTTTCAGAACACGACGTACACGCTCATTCGGATGCAACGAACTATTCTCCATTTTAAGGAGGTCTTGTTAAGTGCACAACAGTGAATTAACAATAGTGGTGATTTAAAAAAATCTGTTTCTAGCAAAAATGCCCCAGTGCTTGCGATTTCAGTTATGCTGAATTATTGCATTCCGATAGTGGGCCAGGCACTATTCAACACCCCAAGAAGATAGCAACAAACAAAACAGACAGAGGGTTGCCACAGGACATTTTTTGACAGTTGGAGACAGGGTGTTTGTGCAGGAGACAGTAGCAACCCCCCCCCCCCAAAAGAGTCAAATATAAAGTGTCAGCTGTTGGTGCGCCGTGGTTGAAGGAGGGAAACATGGAATGGGGGTGCGTGCGTCAGGGTGAGAGCTGCGGTGATTGCAAGTAGGAGGGCTCGGAGCATGCTCCACGAAGAAGATGCATTTTGAGCAAAAAATAAAAACAGAGCGAACAACCTTTAAGTTTTCAAAACGATGAAAAAGGATGTAGCAAACATCCCAAGTAGCTATGAATGATTATTTGTAGGGGGAAAAAGTCTTCAGGCAGTCATGCACACACATAAAACCTAGTATTTAGATTTCAAATGAAGAGTTGAGAAACTCTTTAGTCACCTGAAAGAACGAGATGGATTTGATTTTTGCGTTCTGTAGAACGAAAAGGATACGGAATTTAGGTACTACTAATCTCAGCTCTTTTGTTTGCGGAACCTCCCACTGGTTAGCCCAGTGAAAAAAATTCCACAATAATTTTGACTTGAAAGATTTCAAGATATCTCAAAGATGGGCTTGACCAACGAAGGCCATGAAATCTGCAAATCTTTGGCAATCCTGTAGAACACTGAGCGGAAAAAAAAATGACAACACTTCATTAAGTGTGGAGGATTCGAATGAATCGTCGCTGTTTTCATATTTTATGTAGGGCCAAAGATAATTAAACATTTTTGTGAGTTTCCAGAATTAGCCTGACAATTTATTGGCCTCCAAAGGTCTTTGTAGATGGTATTCTTGGCACAGAGTTCTAAAACGGAGGGCCCTCTAGATCTGGATCAGAGTTGGCAAACAATTTGTTTTCAAAAACAGGAGGGGCAAAGTCACAGGAAACACTACTTATGTCCTCAGAACTCAGTTGGAAGGTGCAGGTACAGATTCCATGGAAGGCGGAGCACAGAAAGTGCCCAGTGTGTCCTTGAGAGCCAACTGCAAAGATTGAGGAGGAAATGTTGAAGCTGCCCTCTTGTGGCCAAATCCGAGGTCTTACATCTCTGTCTCAATACTTGTTTCTTCCCCTGGACGCATTGGTGAAATCATGTAAGAATAATAAACTGTTTCAAGATTTTGGATGGGCTGGAAAGAATTTACCCCCAAACAAGACCCGGGTCATTGGTGAACAAAATGCCGCCTATTTGCTAGGCTATATTAAAAGTCTGTGACATTAAAATTGTGGCGGGATCCAGCATAACACAGGGAAATGTGAAATCTCTGGGAGGGATGTTTAAATTGGAACCCCCGAGTCTACAATATCTTTTGGGGGGCTAGTGATGGGGTGCATCTCCGTGAGACCATGAGGAGGAACTTCGGCCCCTGCCAGCTGAACGCTGGTGATTAACTCAAGAAGCCTCCTGGCTTCAAATACAGTTTCCTCACCTGCGAAATGGAAGCGTCGAAAGGCAGCCCCCCGCCTCCCGCACATGTCTAAAACACTATCAACTGGGCAAGCTGCTCACTGGTCTCGGGGATCTCTCTCCTCTCTGGCTATGTAGCTGTACAGTCAGTGGACACGTTCGATGAGTGTGCTGGTGAAGAATATTGACTGTGCCTGGGGCTGCCATTGTGTGGGTGAGAATATTGTCTACAACAGGGAAGCAGCGGGCAAGAAATCAAGCAGCGGACTGCATTGGCTGAATGGGAGTTCATCTCACTGAGGACCAGAAAGAAGAAAATGATTCATGTGGTGACGACTGTTCAATATTATGAATCTGATTGAACTGTAAGATATATATATGAATGATTTGCCAGTAAGACTATTTTTAAAGACCTCTATAAGCTGTTAAAGAGCAAAGGCGTCACCTGGAGGATGAAGGCTCACCTGAGCAAGCCACGGTGTTTCCCGTCGCATGAAGCGATGTGTATGAAAGGGCTCACTAGCAAGTCAGGAAGCCCGGGCGGCGTGGATGCATTTGAGTGATGGTGTGTTGGCTAAGGATATAAAATCCACCACGGACTGCCTGGACAATGAGCAAATCTGTCTTAAAAGAAGTACAGCCACAATGCTCCTTGGAAGCCAGGACAGCAGGAATGTATCTCACATTCTTTGGACATGTGATCAGGAGAGATCAGTTCCTACAAAGGGACATCGCAGGACTGATTAGAGGGTCAGGGAAGACAAGGAAGACCCCCCAGAAGACAACGGTGCAGTGGCTGCAACCATGGGCTCAAACATACCCTATTGCTGTATGCTGGCAGTCCTGGGCAATGCTGCCTTCCATTACAGGTGTCGGCACCGACTGGCAGCACCTCCCACTGCCGCCATCACTGAGCCGCCAGTCCACATGCGTGGTGAACACTGCACTCAGGGACATCTCAGAATGGCCTCGTTGGTCTGTTGGGAATATTTCAGTCTATTTACTCATGGAAGCACAGGATTGATTAAGTCTTATGCCAGAGTCTAGAAATTTGATAGTGAATGGGAAATTTCTGATTCCAGGAAATTTCTGGATTCACTGTTTGAAAAGCAGAACAATTCAAAACAAAAATGCATCCGTCAGCTTGATCTTTTTTCTTCTTCTTTCTTTAGCTTGATCTGTTTTACAAAAGCAATAAAATAAAATAATGTTTTAATTCCACCCACTGCTGTCAAGTTGATTCTCCTCACGATGACCCTGTAGGACAGAGGCCAGCTCCTCCGCGGGGGTCAGGGGCTGTACATTGCTTGGGAAGCCAACAGCCTCATTTTTCTTCTGAAGTGTGGTTGGTGGGTTTGAACCAGTGACTCTTCAGTTAGCAGCCCAACACTTATCCACAGCACCACCACCTTTTAAAGATGCAGACAGTTCTAGAAATACTATGGGGGGAGGGGTTTTCCTAAATGTTCAATATCCCCACACATCTCCAAGGAGGAATTGACTTGACTATGAGCAAACCTTCCAGGAAACCCAGGCAAGAACTCAATCTGCAGCCAAAACTTCAAACTCCGAAGAGGTGTGCTCTGTGGAGCAGCTTCTCTAATGGGGAGGGAGCCTATGCCTTGATCATTCTGCACACTGGTCTTCCTCAAGCCACTCTGGAACAGAAAAGGAAACTAGTAGGTTCAACAGCTTTCTGAAAAATACATTTTTTGTGGGTCTTTAAGTTCATATTCACACCAGGCCATAGGGAAATGAATTAATTCCAATAGCAAGATTTTGTTCAGATATTTAAAATTTTACTTGAAGTTTTTAGTTTATCGGGCTAAGGTTATTTTCTCACTTTTGTTTTCTATTCAATTCCTGTGTCTGATCTGATGTCTAAGTAGAGCAGTGGTTCTCAACCTTCCTCATGCCACGACCCTTTAACACAGTTCCTCATGTTGTGGTGACACTTCCTCCCACCAGCCCCCACAACCATAAGATTATTTTCGTTGCAACTTCATAACTGTAATTTTGCTATTGCTATGAATTGGGGTCTCGACTCACAGGTTGGGAACCCCTACAGTAGAGGAGCAGCCTTAGATTTCGAAACATTGTTTCTGATATGGGAAATCCTAAACATTACATTATTAAAATGAAAGTTGACTTATGGTATTAGTCATATGGATATACACTTGGGGCATATGATGAGATCTAAGGATCTTGATAAAAAAATAATCATCCCAGATTAGACTGTCAGAGGCTCTGGGAGGGACGTTTGATGACACAATTCTCCCCCTGTTGCCTTGGTACTTTAGGAATATCTGACACATCATCTGCTCTATGTGGCTTTGCTGGATGTTCGCGCTTGGTTAGATAGAGCATTTGAACTCTGTTCAACTTGGCAGTGAAGAGTCTGCAGTCCAATGATTTGTCTTTAGGGCGGTGTTTGGGGAATGACAACATATTTCAGAATCATTAAGGGTATTCCAAGAGGGAATTTGGGAGTGGCTGAAATGCTTTTTTAATACTTCTAAGAAGGCAGGATGGGAAGGAGTAGAGAAGAAAAATGGTCTTAAAATTTCACTTGGAAATTTGTAAACATAATTGGCATTACTGCAGATTGGCAACATAAATTACAGTGATAACAAAATAGTAAGTGTGCTAGCTCTCTTGGTTCAGTTTAATAAAACAGGGGAGGTAAAACAAAACACACTTTGCCTGTCACAAAAGCAGAGTCACTCATGAGTGATGGGTAGGCTTCCATTTGGCCAAGCATAGGTCTGTTGAATGTTTAGCTACAGGATGCGCAGGATCCATTAGGTACAAACGGCGAGACCACTGCTTCGTCAACACGGTTTTCTGGTGGGTGCTCTGGGAGAGACAGAATGTGCCTTCAAAGGAAGACAGACTTGCCCTCGGAATATACCAGGTCAGTGATCACATGCTCTTGTTCAGTTCTTCAGCGCCATCACGCTGTTCACTGGGACAATGAGGGATTAGTGTTCTCTCACAGGGGTCTTCAGAACAGCCTTCACTCTGTCCCTCTCCCCACATTTCCCAGATTCCTAGGGGTGTCTGGCTGCATAGCTGTTCGCGATCTGAGCTTAAGCCTTTGCATGCGTGAGGTCTCAGGGTCGAACAGTCGCTGTGTGAGTTAAGGAGGGGCACACACCCCGGAACCCCCATACCCACTCTGCCAGAGAAGGAAGACGCCAACATCGAGGGCGACATGCCCCATCGCCTTAATGCTTTTCTTGGCCTTTTGTTTTGTCCTGTCGTGGAGAGGCGGCGTGTCCTGTGTCAACAGCAAGAAGACCGCACAGGCTTAAAATTCCTGCGAACGCTGCCTGGGGCCTGCAGAGAGTGGTCTCTCGCTGTTGCTCAGTTTGGCCTGGATTGTCTTCTGGCTGAAATCCTTCCTTCATGCCATTGAAACACTTCCACCACTGGGCCCGCGCTCGGGATCTCGGATCCCGTACTTAGGCTGCCTAATTCTGCGCCACGAGCTCAAACGCAGCACGAGGAGGTTGGGGTGAAGCAGACCCCACGTGATACAACGGTGAGCGCTGAGACTGTGCCCGCGGGCGGACACGCGCCCAGTCTAGAGGTGGCAGATGTCGCCAGGCCAGGGTGTGCGCTGCATGCTGCCGACTGTTTGGGAAGACGCAGGCATCCGACTTGACGGTGAATTCTCCTCCTTTTCAGAATGTGGAGTGCTGCCTGCCCAGCTCACTTGAGCTCTTTTATCACACCTGCCTGGTTCCGACCCGTCTCGCCATCCGTGAAGCTCGGCAAGTCGAGGGCCCCGTGCCTAAGCTTCCTCTTCTATGGAATGCATCTGGTCCTCAGGGCACTCAGCCCACAGGGCTGTCGGGAGGACCCAGCGAGTTAAACAACACATGGCGTAGTAGCAGACACGGTGCTGTTTGCGGTGCGGTTCACTCAGCTCCGACTCAGAAGGAGACACTGCCTGGCCCTGCGGTATCTCCACCATCTTTGCTGGGCGGGTCAGTCCGTGTTGTTGAGGGCTTCTCTCTCTCTCTCTCTGATGCTCTACTTTATCCAGCGTGATATCTTTCTTCAGAGACTTGGAGCAGGTGCTATACAAGGGATTCATTTTAGAGTCTGAAGCCTCTACAAAGAGCAGAGAGAGGAAGAGGAAGAGGACAATGTAGAGGAGGAGGAGGGAGGGATGGAGGGAGGGAGAGGCAGCTGAAGTTTGATTGAGCACCTCCTGGGGGCTGGGCATTCTGACAGCTGTTGGAGACAATGCTCTGTCACTTGATCCTGAAGCAGACCCTGGAAGTAGGCTCCACTCTCCTGCTGCAGCAGTGCTGAGAACCAATGAGATTCGGTCGTTTCTTTAAGGGAGAGCTGGGATTTGAATCGAAGGAGGTCTGGTTCCCTGTACATTTCTTTAAAAAGCTTCCTGTTTGTGACTCTGTGGGACTTCTGGTGAATGACCTGACAGGAGCAATTTCATGAAGGGATTTAAGGGAAATTTCCTTCCATATGCATCACTTTGGTCCAGATTGGTTCGGGAGGGTTTTGCCACCCATAACGAGCCCTGGTTGCACTGTGGTTACGTGCTCAGCTAAGAAGGCAAGGTCAGCAGTTTGAGCCCACCAGCTGCTTTACAGAGGAGTGGCCATCTGTTTACCTGAAACACTGCAGGAACCCAATGGGGTAGTTCTTCCCTGCCCTCCGGGTCACTGTCTCCGTGTCTAGCGCTGCTGTGAGAAGCAGACGCTTTAGCAGACAGCTTTGCTGGAAAACCTCGTGTGGTGTTGGCTCCAGGGGAAGGCTCTCTCTCTGTGTGTCTCCTGTGCCTGGGAGGGTCCCAGAGGGGAGAGCCTGCCCACGTGGCAGGCTCCACCCCAAACTCTTCTTTCCTGGTGGCGCTGAGGTGTGTCTGCTCTCTCCTGGCTTGTTGAATCGACCCTGTCCTCTAGGGTCTCCATGAGCTGTCATCTACTTGGTGACCATGAGCTTGAGGGCTCATTCTAGGACCTCCCTTGCATGTTTGTAAAGGTTGATAGAGCTGTTATAGGTCCAGGGTTTAGTGTAGTTGCTGTCATGTTTGCTAATAGCACTAACATTAATACAAGGCGTTCCCTATTCACTTAGAGGGGATGTTGATCCCATGGGCGGTTGGGACTGGAAATAACCCATTGCAAATGTTTTGACTTTGTGCTTACAGGTTGAATAGAGACTGGTGGACACCCCAAGATTATGATTCTTAACCACCCTTCAGGGCTGGAACTGAATTCACGCTCATGTTAGAATAATTTACTGCTTAAGATCAAAAGGGCAGCCTCAGCCCAGGACATAGTTCAGTGGGTTGGGTGGGAAGGGGCCATGGAACAGGAAGGCCAGGGCGGATGAGGAGGAGGCGAAGGCACAGGGAGAGGAAGGACGGCAATGCATGGGTTGAAAAAAAAATGGGAACATAAATAGTTGGATGTACAACTGGTGATCCGCTCGGTAAACCTCACTCAACTCAAAAGAGTAAGTTTTCAAACAACAACAACAACAAAACAAAGTGCTTCCACTTTGTAAACGGTTTGAAACGACCCTCCACTTTTCACTCTCCAAAAACAGCTTTACGGAAAAACCAAGAGCCAAGCTGGTTCTCTTTCTTTAAGTCACGCAGCCTTCACAGGTAGAATGCGGTGCGGTCTTGGCCAGCGGAGGCGAGCAGCAGGGGCATTAAACTGCTACCATCTGTAGCCACTGGCTTGTTCTTCCTCTTTACTAAATGGGTTACAAGATTGTCGGCACCAAGGAAACACTTTCTCAACACCCCCCCCCCCACCCCCCCCACCCCCCCCCCCCGCCTGCTGTCAACTCACAGCTGCCTGGCAGGACGGAGAAGAACTGCCCTGGAGGCTTCTGAAGCCGAAACTCTTTACGGAAGTAGAGCGCCCCATTGTTCCCTCGCAGCAACAATCAGCAACAATCGACAGAGCATGATTTGAAGAAATTTGCACCACATGATGGTTCCTGCTAAGTGGAAAGCCAGTCTGCAGGGACCAGCACTTTGCCGACGGGAAGAGAGCTGATCAGCCTTTTAGTGGTGAAGCAGAGTCCAGAGCCGAGCTCTGCAATCCTGCTGGATTTAAAACACAAGGGGGCTTCAGAACGACCACCTTTCCACTTAATTTTCTTTCTTTAAAAAAAAAACAAAAATTTTTATTGTGATTTACGTGGGGGCTTATAAAGCAGACCATCAGTTTTACACTCAACAGTTTGTACACATTCCTCAAGACCACCTCCCTACCCCCAGCTGATCTCTCTCACTGCACTCAGCGCACCATCTCTTACCCCCTTCCTCCCAACCTCTCCTGCCGCCATCCCTCCATCGCTCCTCACCCTCTGCCCTGGGTAAGTGCCGCCCTCATGACCTGACATGGTTGACTGTCCTAACAATGGGATAAGCTCAGCGCAGGAAGGGGTATAGCTTGGGGGAGGGTCCCCCATCTTTATGAAGAGTGGGTATAAAGTGGGCGGCATCATTCCTGGGGGTGCTGGGACAATCCAGGGAGATACAAAAGCAGGTGCCTCTGCTTTATTCTGGAGCATGGGCTATCGTGCCAAAGTTTTCATTTCCAGGGGGGCGTTGAGTAATTTTTTCTTCTGTAAAGGGGGCAGCAAGCCAAATAATGTTGGGACCCATGTGCCTACAATCAGCACACCTGTCCTCTTTAATGCTTCGGAGTTCGGGTTCTCCCTCTCTATCCTGACCTCCTGGTGGGGTCATTTTCAGAGACGTTGGTGGTCCTGCAAAGGGCTCTATTCCCAGGATGTCTCTGGGTGAGGTGGAAGGGGGATGTGGTGTGGGGAAGGGAGCAGGAGGAGATGGCAAAAGGCAATCCGCCTTGAACCAAACAGACCTGCATTTGAATCCTGGATCCACTACTTGTGATTGAGGTTTGAGTAGAGGAATGGTTCCATCAAATGTATGGAACAGTTAGGTGGTGTTCAGACTTTAACCTACACAGCCTCACCCAGAAGTCTTGGTAAAACAGATGGCTGCCGCCCTCGCTTTCTGAGTCACTTGATGGGCCACACATTTTGCATTGCTAATGAATTCCCAAGTGCCCTGCTGCACCTCTGCTGGCCTGAAAACTCCACTCCAGGAGTCACTGGAAGTGGGTGTCCAATACGTTAGATGGCTTCCAGAGTGGGCCACGATAGCCTGGTGCGTCACAATCTGAGGCCAGGGTGTCCTTTATATGGACTTGGAACATTGACTGTGGGGATGGAACTTATTGGGGCATTAGCCCAGCCTCGGATTCAAGTCCAGGCTCTGCTGCTTGCTGAGCCAGCGGCCCTTTCGAAGCTCCTTCACATCATTCTGTTGTTTGCAGAGTAGAGCTCCTCCCAATCATGTGAACTAGGGATCCAACGAGATACAGTGTACACAGCACGGGAACAGTCACCCCGACAGTAGGAGGCAGCTCATGGGCTGTTATTTCAGAAGGGTAAGGTGGTCCTTCCACCCAATTCCGTTCTGAATGTACTTTTCTCTAAGCAACAAGACAAAACAAGAAAACCCCAATGAGATAGTGAAGGTTTATTGTGCCAACCTGGCCGATAAACACACGTGGGGTTAACTGAAGGGCAGAGAGATAAATGGCTCTCTGATGGTCGAACCAGGGTGCAGCTGCCTCAGCCAATTCCCTGCTTCAGCTGAAAAGACTTACTTCCTGTAAGACATTCCTGAGGAGAAGCCACATGGACCTACTCCAATGCAGCCCTGGGTGCTGGAGCAGCCGTGTGGAGACCCCTGCCAGCGCTGAGAGGCTTACACATTCACTGACTTGGCTTTCCTCCTGCAGTCGGTGTCCTAGTGTGTGTTTTGTGAGATGGAGGGGGACTTTGTAGACTGGTGTCAGACATATGAGCTTGGACAACACGGGGTTGGGATGCTTTCTTAATGCACACTTACCCTTCATATAAAACTCTCTCTTATACATATGAATTTTGTTTCCCTAGTTTGCCCAGACGAACACACCCAAGTTGTCAGCAAGTAGATTAGAACTGACCGCGTCCCTGTGGGCGTCACAGGGTTTCCATGGCTGGTTTGTCAGGAGTCGATTGTCAGAGCTTTCTTCTGAGGGTGCCTCTGGCTGACATGAACTTCCAACCTCTGGACCAGGATTTGGCAAATTTTTGAGATGGCAGAGCCAACCCTGTCCCTCACGACAATTTTACAATTGCTCACGAGCCGTGAGTCCACTTTTGCGAACAAATGAATAGTGTCTTTTTGGGGTGTCATCAAGGAGACTATGGCCACTTCATTTTCAAGTTCACTTCAGAGCCA
Source organism: Tenrec ecaudatus (assembly GCF_050624435.1). Classification (NCBI taxonomy): domain Eukaryota; kingdom Metazoa; phylum Chordata; class Mammalia; order Afrosoricida; family Tenrecidae; genus Tenrec; species Tenrec ecaudatus. Next base: position 2,262,118 of record NC_134546.1, read on the forward strand.
CGTGAAGGCATCTAAAGAGCCGCAGATGGCCCACCCCAGCTCTGATTCCGCTAGGTAGGAAGTGCCTGTCTCGTACCGGTATCGAGAGGACTGGGGGCCGCGTGGAGGAGGCAGATTCACACCACTGCTTCTCCATCTGTCGCTACAGATTTTCCGTCGAGGTGATTCGCCGTTTGAGTAACAGGCATTCTTCTTAGAGCTGAAGTGGCACAGGCCACCTCAGTGGGTTCAGCCAGTCCGAGAGCTGGAGCCACGTCCTGTGGCTGGTTTTCCTGTGACGCTCCTGCCCTCGGGGCAACTGGTCACGTGTCTCCTGGCTGGTAGCCTGCACACGTGCTGCCCATTAAAGTCGCAACGACAGAGTGGCACCCCATCTTTTCTGGCCGGGGTGCAGGGTCTGCTTTTCTTCTGTAGTCGCCTGGGCGGAGGCTTGCGGAGGAAGGCAGGGCGTCTAACTGAAGAATTGATCGTTGGATTTGAAGCGCGAGGCACTGGCTTGAATTGGTCAAACTGATCTGATGAAACTTTCTCCTGGTTCTCTCGCTCATTAACATTTCTTTAGGCTTCGTGTCTACAGTTGTCAGGACATAAGTTCTAAAAAACTAGCTTAAAAATTATTTAAAGGCTGAAGAGAAGCATTCAAGAGTTAAAAACCAAACAAGTCAAATCACGGAGTTATTTTAGGCCATTACTGTTATCATGGCGGATCATATCATTTGAATCACCTAAGCACAATTGCGCCAACTGTTAAGGGTGATGTAGATAGCTTTTGTTATTTTACTAATTAAAAAGAGAAAGAGATGCTCTGGAAGAATCGCATAGCAGTTTCTTAAGGCGTTCAGCGTACACCTACAATAGCTCCCAGCAGGCTCACCCCTCAGTAGGCATGCAAGGAAAATGGAAACGTGCACACAGTATCTATAGCAGCTCTGTTCGCAATCACCCCAACCGGGAAGCCAGCCCAAAGTCCTCCAGTCAGCACTGAAATGGTGGCGCATTGATATACTGGAATATTATTTAGCAATAGAAAGAAGCAAAGTTATTGATGAACACGATTCGGACAAATGCCAATGGCATTTTGCTCAGCGCAAAAAGTTGGCCTCGAAGGGATGACGGGCCATGTTCAGTTCTTGAAGCAGTGAAACCACAGGGATAGAGAACGGATGGGTGGCTTGCTAGGGAGGGGTTAAAGGTAGTGGGGGACTACAAAGTGGCAGCATGAAGGAGATGGTTTAGGAGTGATGGAATTAGTCTCTCATTACAGTGACCGCTCCATGGCTCTGTCACTCACTGTGGTCAGTCCATTTGGACTCGCAGTGACCCTACCGGCCAGGTAGAACTGCCCAATTGGTTTTCTGAGACATGTAAATCTCTGTGGGAGTAGAAAGCCTTGTCTTCCTCCCATGGAGTGGCTGGTGGGTTAAAACTGCTGGCCTGTCATGAGCAGCTCACTGTGTACCCCCCTCTGCCACCAGACCTCTTCCATGACTCTCTTAACGCGTTACAATTCCTGGGACAGTACAGGAAAGAAGTCTATTTTCCAAGATGCTTTGAAAAATAAAAAAATTCAAAAGATGGGTGGGAAAAATTATGTCTCTTTCGGATAGATCTTGTTCCCAGGGTGGTAGGCAGTGACGTTTTAAACATGCAGTGCATTGAATCAATTTGGTCATTTCTGGACGGATAGGGCATGTCAGCAAGAGATTTGTGGCTGACTGCTGTGTGTACTGAACGAGGGGGCAGTGGGCTCCAGTTACCCACAGCTTCACATACGGTCACCACCCAAATCCACAGGGCAACGCAGTCCTCATAAACTGCTTCTTGAACTCTACCACGTGATAGCTGTCGGATCTCCCTGCATTTTCCACATGAACAGCATCTGGATTCGGACTCTGAGATGGGAAGTGGGAGTTCACCTTCCTTTACAGTACACACAGGCTATTCTGCCATCTGAAACCAATTTGTTGTGTGTAATTTATTCCATAAAGTTGCTGGAATCAACAATGCACGCGAAGCTCCTTAGATGTGTGTTCAGCCGGGACGTACTTGGCTGTGTGTGACTTCCAGCTCTCTCAGAGGTTCCAGATGTGCCAGCTGCGCTCGGGGGTGTCACGTGGGCTCCAGGAGGGCCTATTCTTTATAAACGGATGTGACATCTGAAGCACTCACTCCAACTCCGCTATGCAAAGAAATGTGAAAGGCAGCTACCTGGGCAGTTGATAGGAAGAGATCCACATTTGTGCCCATTTCCAAGAAAGGCGAGCCAATGGAATTTAGCTAACAATGTCATTACTACCACACACCAGCACAATTTTGCTGAAAATAACTGGAAGATGGTTGTAGCAGTACACAGACAGGGAACTGCTAGATTTCAACCCAGATTCAGAAGAAGACATGGAACAAGGGACACCATTGCTGTTGTTAAATGGATGCTTGCTGAAAATAGAAAATACACGAAAGATACTTACTTGTGTTTCACTGACTATGAGAAGCTATTTGTTGGACTGTGTGGATCAGAACACATTCTGGATAACATTGTGAAGAAAGAGAATCCCCAAACCCTTAATTGTGCTCATGTGGAAACACTATGTGGGTCAAGAGGCAATCGCCTGAGCAGAACAAGGGGAATCATGCATGGCTTCAACCAGGAGTGGTGTGCGTCTGCCCTTTCCCTGCCCTTAATCTTTATGATGGACAGGTGACCTGGTAAGATGGACCAGATGAAGAAAACATGGCATCGGTTTTGGAAGATGCCCAACTTTCAATGCCGGCGGCCAGCGGCAGGGGCTGCACCTCGACAGGAGAAAGCGACGTCCTTCGGGCTGCGCTATAGCAGCAGCGTCCTGGCACGCAGAGAACACCAGGCGTTTCAAGGATTGCGCTTTGCAGGGTCCGTGGGTCAACACTCACAGACACAGCGGTCAAGACATCAAGGCACGTCGCAGTGAGCAAATCGGCCGCAAGCGCTCTCTCTAAAATGTCCAACAGCAAACACGTCTCTTTGAGGATCCAGGGTCACCGGCCACAAGTCACGGTCTTTTCAGTTGCCGCATCTGCATGGGAAAGCAGGGGGCAGTGGATCAGCAAGACCCAAGAAGAAGTCATGTCTTTGAACCGTGTTGCTGGCAAAGACTTACAAACAAACGCGGGAGGTCAGAAGAACGAGCAAATCTTCATTGGACAGAGTACAGCCAGAATGCTCCTTAGGCTGGCATGACTTCCTCTCGCGTGTTTTGCTTTGTTGTATTTCTTTTACTTCAAACACACCAAAGGAAAATAAAAGGATGAATATAAGGGGAAATAAGGGGAGTGGGGGCATGGGGCACTAACCCACCCAAGGGGAGGGTATTGTTTATATCTCCACAGGGAAAGTGGGACCAGACTTCAACCCAGTGCCACAAGGTGTGAATGCAACATCCTGGTGTGGAGTAGGGAACCAGTAGTGAGGTCTGGGAGGCTGGCCCCAGCACCATAAATTAAGTGGATTCCTGATCCTCCCCCCAGAAGAATTTATTTCAAAGGACCACATTGAATCTGCAGCTCCGGGAGATGGACATATCTGATCAAAGCACACGGGAGCAGATGAAGGGGGAGAAGGAGAGAGTGGAGCACAGCCTGGCCCACCAGGCCGTGAGGATGATGTTCCTGACTAGAGCAGCCAGTCCACAGAGAGAACAACATGGCTGGGCCCCACTATATGACATGATGCCCCTCAGTGACCAAGGGCAATACAGGGGACAGCACCGGAGACACAGTGTAGGAATTGCACCTGACCTGATCCCACCACACCGAGGCAAAGTACTGGGGGAGTTCAGCAGAACAGCAAGGGAATGGAGTGGCAAGGTCCCCAGGGAATGCTGAAAACTCCTAAGGGTCAACAAACGATCCTTGAACTAACTGCAAGCTTTTCTTTCTTGATGTGTTTTGTTTTGTTCTTTGTCAGTGGTTTGTTGTTGTTGTTTTGTTGTCTGGTTGTATACTGTTGCTTTTTTCCCCTCTGTCTTGTTTTTGTGCATGTTATTGTCTCCACAGGTCTGTCTAAATAAGACAGGCTGGATGAACTATCTGGAGGAAAAACAATGGGACCGACAGTTCTGGGGGGACTTGGGATAGGGGGAGGTAGGGCGGGTAAGGAAGTGGTGTTAACAAACCCAGGGACAAGGGAACAACATGGGACCCAAATTGGTGGTGAGGAGGGAGTGGCAGGCCTGGTAGGGAATGATCAAGGGTAATGTTACGTAAAGAAGAGGTATAGCTGTAAGCCAGGTAGGGATGGAGCATGATAGTAGGGCAGGAGGAAAGTCAAGGGAGATGGAGGAAAGAGCTAGGAGTCAAAGGGCATTTATAGAGGTCTAGACAAAGACATGTACATGCATATATATATATATATATATATATATATATATATATATGAAGATGGGGAAATAGATCTATGTGTCTATATTTATAGGTTTAGTATTAAGGTGGCAGAAGGACCTTGGGGCTCTACTCAAGCACTCCCTCAATGCATGAATACTTTCTTTTATTAAATTGGCATTCTATGACATTCACCCTCCTGACACAACTGCTGAAGCCAAAGCGGGTGCATAAGTAAATGTGGTGAAGAAAGCTGATGGTGCCCGGCTATCAAAAGAGACAGTGTCTGGGGTCTTAAAGGTTAGAAGATAAACAAGTGGCTATCTATCTCAGAAGCAACAAAGCCCACATGGAAGAACACACCAGCCTGTGTGATCACGTGGTCCTGAAGGGATCAGTTACCAGGCATCAAAGAACAAATAATCATATCATTGACTGCACAACTCCATGATACGATCACCGAAGACAAACGGGTACATAAGCAAATGTGGCGAAGAAAGCTGATGGTCCCCGGCTATCAAAAGAGATAGTGTCTGGGGTCTTAAAGGCTTGAAGGTGAACAAGTGGCCATCTAGCTCCGAAGCAACAAAGCCCACATGGAAGAAGCACACCAGTCTGTGCGATCACAAGGTGCCAAAGGGACCAGGTATAAGGCATCATCATGTATATATATATACCATAGTGAATGAAAGGGGAAGTGCAGAGTGGAGACCCAAAGCCCATTTATCGGCCACTGGAGATCCCCTCACAGAGGGGTTTAGGGGAACAGATGGATCAGTCAGGGTGTGATGTATTACCCATGAAGAATACAGCTTTCCCCCAGATCCTGGATGCTTCCTCCCCCTAACTACCATGATCCGAATTCTACCTTGCAGGACTGGATAGGGCAGAGGTTGTACGCTGGTGCATATGGGAGCTGGAGGCACAGGGAATCCAGGGTGGACGATACCTTCAGGACCAGGGGTGTGAGGGGCGATACTGGGAGAGTAGAGGGTAAGTGGGTTGGAAAGGGGGAACCGATTACAAGGATCCACATGTGACCTCCTCCCTGGGAGGTGGACGGCAGAGAAGGGGGTGAATAGAGACTCCGAATAGGGCAAGATATGACAAAATAACAATCTATAAATTATCAAGGGCTCATGAGGGAGGAGGGAGCGGGGAAGGAGGGAAAAAAAAAGAGGACCTGATGCAAAGGGCTTAAGTGGAGAGCAAATGCTTTGAAAATGACTAGGGCAAAGAATGTACAAATGTGCTTTATACAATTGATGTATGTATATATATATGGATTGTGATAAGAGTTGTATGAGCCCCTAATAAAATGTTAAAAAACAAAACAAAAAAAAACCCCAACACACCGTTAGGAGGGACCAGGCCCTCGAGAGGGACAGCATTCCTGCTAAAGTAGAGGATCAGAAAAAAAGAGATAGACTTCCATGAGATGCACTGACACAGTGGCTGCAGCAGTGGGCTCAGACAGAACCATGCTGGTGAGGAGGGCGCAGGGCCGGGCAGCGTCTGACTCTCTGCTGCATGGGGTGGCATGTCTGGCTCTGTGTTCACAGGTCTCTAAGGGTCAGCACTGACTGGCTGGCATCAAGTACCAAAAGGATAGTGGATTCAGTTTGCTCCCTGTGGTGGATGGGCCATGATCTCCATGCCCAAGTTGCTCCTAAATCCTGTGCAGCAAGCTCGTTGTGGAGAACAGACCTCTTGGTGCCGTGTCTCTGCCGCACACAAAGCACGGCAGCACAGGGATTGTGGGTCAAATGTGAGAGATGGTAAGGTCCTGGGGTTTACCACACGCGCCCCAGCTCCATAGGCACCTGGCCTAAGGCCTTTGCTGCAGCGGTTGTGAGGTGCTGGGGGGCGCTCTGACGTCACTCACTCATTTCATCTAGTGCCTCAGGCCCTTCAGCCCAGCTGCCAGGCTTCCTGCAGGTCCGGTGGGTGGCTGCTGGAGGGACAGAGACAAAGAGACATGACCCGGATCGTTCCACATTTCACGAGATTGCTTCCCAGCACTTCAAAATCCACACATTCCTCACTGCCCTTTGTCGGTGAAAAATCACCCCACACAGTTGCTGTCAAGTCACCAGACCCCACTGATCGCCGGAGTAGAAATGGGGTGCCCCACGGGGTTTGCGATCAGCGGTCGTTTGGAAGTGATCACTAGACCTTTCTCCGGAGACCGACTGCTAGCCTGTCAGTCCCCAGCCAAGTGCAGTCCTCGTATCTGGGGCCACCTTGGGAAGGAGCTTGGAGATTCACTTCCAGAGCACTCGGGAGCACAGCTGTGCTCTGACACCCTGTGAATTGGCATTCACCCAAAGGAAAGGGGTCTCTTTTAAAGGCGGCTGTCATAGGGAAGGAGGGCCAATGCTAGTGCTCTTTCTCTCCGGGGCTGGGGTGGCTATTTTTATCTGTCTCCACAATCAGAACTGCAGTCAGCTTACCAGTTGTCTTTTGAGTCCTCCTAGGCTAAGGCCAACCGTTCCCACCTTGCGGTGCGCCCGTTGTGAGTTGCGGTCCAGTGGATCTCAACTCTCGCGGACCTGTGTGTGCAGAGTAGAATTGCTCCATTGGATCCTTAAAGATGTGACTCTTTGGAAGCAGATTTCAGGAACATCCATCTTCTGAAAGCAGATCATTGCAGAGTAGTTGAGAATGCTCCTGTCAACCCCAGCGTCCACTTTGAGTTCCCCGTGGTAGCAGAAGGAGCGAGAACCCCTCCTCCAACAATCCCCTGGCGGACATTTGAGCGTCGGCACATGGCTCTCTTCGGCCTTTGGTCCCTGGAGGCCATCAGCTCCGGTGGTGTGAAACTGTGTTGTTGGAGCATCTCCGGCACCAAACACGTTTCTGGGGAAAAGACACCGAACTAGGCGTCGTGGAGTAAGGGAAGAAACAAAATAAACAAGAAAATAAGAATAATGTTAGCTTAAAACGCCAGGGAGGAAACAAAGCAGGCAATAAGAATGATTTTAGCGGGGGGCGGGGGCTGTGCATCACTTTAGACAGCAGATGGAAGACTTCTTTGGGAGAGCTCATTTGAACCGAGTCAAGAAATGAGAAGCAAACCAAGGGAAGAACATTCTAGAGCAGGATGTTCCCTCATCTGGCACCACGAGTAGCATGTTAGAGCCAAATACCTTTTCATCTGGGATACCTGGAGGTAAAACTTGCTTCTCTCATTATGTTATCTAAAAATACACTCAAGGAACCTTTGTTCTTTAAATTCATGGATTTGAAGGGTGTGGAAGCTCTAATTTCCAAGAATGGACTGCTTCCACAGGGTACATACGTCACAATTCTACATGCGGGCTGCCCCAGTCCTTGCTCTTGTGACTGGTCACAAGTCCTGGGCTGATAATCATGAGACCAGTACTGTTACATCTACTTTATCTTTTTTCTTCTTCTCGTCCTTCTGCAAGACCTTGGATACTTAGACATTTTTATCCAGTGGTTTCGGTGCATAGGACAGAAGTCCTCAGTGGTCTTGTCTTTGTTGGGTTGCCAGAATTCCACGCTGAACCGGTCTTCCAGGGCACAGAGCCCTGGCTAACACAGGAAGAAGAGTGTATGGGATAGAATTAGAAAAGATAGACAGTGGTTAGCGCATGCAAGGTCTTGTCGGTGAGACTAAGTAGTTTCATTTTATTGCAAATTTAATAGGGAGTTGACTCTTTCAGCAGGGGAATGTCAGTACTTCTGCTTCTTCACACAGGTAAAAAATGAGGTCTAGAAGAATAATATGAGTAATGAAATGAGTGGTTATTACGCATTTAAATGTTTCTTATGCTCCTCACTGTTCCGAGCACTTTCCATGGAGGTTCACCTTCAGTCTTTACAACCACGCCATCTCATTGTTGCCATGAGAAAACCGAGGCCCCAAATCAAGTTACATGCCCTGTGATACGCGGTAAGTGCAGGAGCAGTGTTCTATAGCCTGCACTCTTAACCATTACATGGTGTCCGCCTGGCCCTGGAAGTGGGAGATTGCAGGAGGGTTTTGCAGAAGGCCTGGTGAGGGGAGTTGTCTGAGCAATGGTGGAAGCAGTGATGCTGATGAAGGGGGTTCGAGACCATCTGTGTTTGAGGGAGGTGAGACAGAGGGGCTCAAGGATGCCTTGGCTTGAGCAACTTGGAAGACAGCGGTGCCTTTAGCTGAGACAGCGAAGGCTGGTTACGCCTCAAATTTGAGAGTTCTGAGATACCTTCTGATGTGGTCCCGTAAAGCTTGGCCGTCCAAATGGAGACATCAACTGGACCATTGGTCACACTGGTCTGGAGCTCGGGCAAGAGAGTCAGAGCGGGAGACAGACATTTGTGAATCATTAGCATAGAGATAGAATTTAGAGGCAAAGCGCCTGAGCAGCTAAGAACAAGAGAGGAGACTCCTGGAAATATTACTGAGTTTTGGATTGTTTGCCTCTCATGTTCCTTGTCAGGTGAATGGAAGTAAAATGATTGTTGAGCTTCCTTATGGTCATTGGCCTTTGTTTCTTTTGAATATACAACCTGTAAAAAAAAGTCATTTGGGGATCCTACATAGTAACCTTTTCTCCCTTCAGAGAACATGTTCAGTTGAGCATATGGAATTAGCTACACATAGATAAGTAATCCTATCTAAGAAGTATATGGCATTTACTTGGCAAAGTCCTCATAATTGAGTTATATGTGTGCAATGCTCAGTCAATGCAAACATATCCATCTTATGGCAGCTGTGTCTCTAAGCACTCTCGATCTCACAGAGAAAGTGATAGACGGGATTTCTGGATTGCTTCCTTCACCAGTAGGCAAGCCTCCCTGGGGTAGCGACTTTGTTCCCATCACAGCTGTACCAGTGTCACAAGTGCCTAGAATAGTCTATGGTATATAATAGTTGGTCAATAAAATTAGCTTGCTCAGAAAATGCTGGATGTATAAATGAATTTAGACTAGTTGAAATGATTTAACTAGCATGACTTCTTTTTTTAATTAAATACTTTTATTGGGGGCTTTAACATTAGCATGACTTCTTATAGGTAATTGCTTTGTAGTATTTCCTCTTAGAATAACATTTATTTTAATGGCAACAATCCCTAGACAATTCGCAGTGCCTTTTCAAGCCCATTACACCTTTAAGTTAAAAAAAAAAGGCAATAAAAATATCTACTCATTTCCCCCCTAAAGATCTAAAAATAATGACCAACTTTGACGGTATTTTATTCAGTCATGTTTATATCATGGGCAGTAGGCTTGCATTTTAGGCACCAAATGGAGCGAGCTTAACTTCTCTGGATTCAGTGGTAAATCCATGACAGCTGTGGGCTAATGAGGGATGCTTTAGCATCTTGGGGTGACCTCTCTTGTAGAAATACTCCTCTTCAGGGTCCAGTTAAGAGAGTTTATTTTATTAGACGGTATTTCATTATTATTTTATTAAACAACCTTAGACACAAGCAGCTCTAACTCGAGGTGTTTACTGATGTTTACTTAGATGCTGAAGGCAGTGCATTAGGAACTGATGGTGCCCGACACTTATCCAATCAGTTCCTGATGCAGTACTTGCAACATCAAAAGCTCTTTATTATGTTAAGAGATATTCTTTTCCAAATGGAGCAACTTGATTCTCTTGCTCCTACCTAGGGAAATTTGCAAATAAGAAATGCCTTTTAACAAGTCACATAGTGAACCAATCCAAAGTCATCAGTAATTTCCCCAATTTACTGAGAGACGGTACTTAAAACGTGTGTAACAAGACTCAGCACAGTCATTTATTTCACGGTAAATTATCACTGATAAATATTTTTAAAGTTTAAAAATGACTTTCTAAAACCTACTCATCCCTATTTTATAAAGGTGGCATTGTGTTGTTATGTATGTTAAATGCTGTTAAATACTCAATATTTTTTATTTAAGAAAGAGCAAAATCCTAAAGTGGATCTGAATGGGACCATGATGAGGATTCATTAAATTTACATTCATTGATAGTAGAAATTGCTTGTGTGTTTTCAAGTTTACTGTGTCTTCTTAACCATTCTAGAATCTCAGCTCATTGGAAGGGCGAGGTTAGAATGAGATGAAAGGGAAGGCAGATAATACCAAGTGAACACAGTGGCCACACACACTCAGGTTGGCTGCTTTTGAACTGGTCCCCAACTCCTGTGACAGAGAGGAACTGCCCCAGGGCTTTCTTAGCTGCCATCCTTAAGGACGCAGATTCCCAGGGGCCGTTCCCTGTGCAGGGCCGCTGGCTTGGTCCAAACCAGCAGCAGCTCTAGTGCAGTGACGGCCGCCTGTTTGCACACGGTCGTGAGTATGTAGGTCAGCTTTGGGAAATCTCTTTGGAAAATTGTAATGAGTCCTCTAGAATTCCTCCCGATCTAGAGTGAATGAAGGACCATAATATTACTTGGCAAATCCATCCTCCTACACGATGGAACTTCTGATTTATAGGTGCTGTTTTGCCCTTTGGGGTTGGGAAGAGGGGGGAAAGGATTTGGAATTCGAGGGGTCAGATCACAGAATGGAGACTGAAGTCTTTCGGATCTTCCTTTATCTGGATCTCAAGCAAGCCTGTGAAATAGAGCTTCTCCATATTTTCCTTCCACAGACGGTGAAACTTGGGAATATAGTAAAGTAGCAGGTACATAACTTCCAGGTTGTTGCGTCTCTCTCGTGAACTCTCATCTCGGAAGAAGTTTGTTTTCTCAGCTCTCCACCTGCCAGACACTCCCCAGGTGTGTGTGCCTGGCACAGGGGACGTCAGTGAAGGAGTCTCTCCAGACCTAATGTGCTCACATTGCAGAGCAACTGCCCAACAGCAAGCACTCCTGCACGCAGAGTGGCTGGGGAGCCTCCGGAAGACCTCTGCCTTGGAGAAGAGGCACAGGAGACCCGCGGATTAGCTTGTTGGGATGTTGTCCTGTCACGCCCCAGAGCAGTTTCTGAAGCTAGAATTGGCAGGTTACAGAGAGGGTTGGGTTGGGTTAACAACTGCAACAATGGCTAGACAATCTGGTTTTATTCTTAACTGAGATAGGGTTAGTAAATAAAGTGGGTTTCGAAGTAGGGCCTCAACATTTGACTGTTGTGTGCTCTTCTCTGTGGTGACTGTGAGTATCTGTTGCTTTTGGCTGGACTCTGCGTCATGTGACTGTCTGTTATTGGGGGGGGGTGTTGTTTTGCCTGTCATCTTCACGGAAGCAGAGGGTCGTGGCTGTCTTCCATGGGTCCAGTGGATGACCAACCTGCTGGTGCCGCCCAGAGACCTTCCATCTTCTCTAAGTGGTGCCATTCATGAGAAGTAACAGAGACCAGGAGTCCAGTTCCCCACATGTCATGTTTCCAGATGTCCAGTGGCCATCTGGGATGTCCAGCGTATGATGGCAACACATCCTGAAGGCCCCGGGGACTGCGGTCTGGCGGCTGGGAAAGCCATCGCCCGTCAGAAAGCGCCGGGGTGAACTGGGTCAGTGCAGGCAGACGGGAATGCATGGCTATGTGAAGGGTCCTCTGGGGGAGTTCTCAAGCCTGCACGTGCAACATTTGAGCTTGTTCCAATACAGCTTCTGAGATGGATGCCTAGATTTTTGGTGGGTCCCAACTAGCATCCATTCTAATGCGTTTTCTGTTGATAGGGTGGAGGCAAACACTTTGAGACTCACTGCTCTAGTGTCTGGTCGGAGATGATCCGGGCTATCGGCAATGGGGCTTATTAAACCAGGCTCTGGTAAGTGCGCGTCATGACGTAGAGGGAGAGGAGCAGAGTGAAGCGCCCTGGGAATCGTGGGGATTCAGGAACATTGCTGTTAGACACAAGTGTGGATTTCTCAGAGCAACTTCCTCGTGCACTTCCTTGCATCCCAGAAAACCCATAGAAGCCTGCAGTTTCCTGCCCAATGAATCATTAGTTGAGTTGAGAAACGTGGGCAGTATGCCCATACCTAACCCAAAGCCCACGGCACGGAGTCATTTCTGACACAGGAGACTATGCAGGGTTTCCGAGGCTGTACATCTTTATGGGAGCAGGTAGCTTTCTCTCTCTCCCTGGGATGTGGCTGGTGGGGTTGAACTACCGACCTTGTGGTTCGCAGTCCAACAACATCCTACAGAGACAAGTCACCCCAAAACAGGAGAGTGCTAAAGTCCACGTGCGTTTTGAGCTGTCTTGGGAGACGTATGTAGGCTGCAGAGCCTCTCCCAGGACCCGAGGTATGTCTGTGAGGGAAATTAAAAGCAGATGGTTTTCCTAGAGAGAGATCTTCCTGAAGAGTACCCGTCCTGTTAAACAGCCATGGGCAGCTGTATCTGTTGTTTGGAGCACTGGTGGTGGTGGTTATGCAATGGGCTGCAGCCTTCAAGGTCAGCAGTTCTAAACCACCAGGGAGGCCTTGGGAGAAAGACAGGCCTTTCTACTCCCGCGAACAGATAACGTCTCTGAAACCCCCACGGGCCGGTCTATGCTGTCCTATAGGGTCACTATGAGTCGGCATTGACTCAATGGCAGTAATTTTCAGAAAGCTGACCAAACTCCTCCCCTTTCCCAAGATTCCCTCAGGCTTTACCCACAACTCCTTTGCATCCTTCAGGTCTCTCCTCCCCTCCCCCACCCCGGCCCCTCACCAGCACACAGCCCTTCACTTGCTGTGATTACATCGCAGGTCTTGTAGGACCTGGTTGGCTTAACGACCAACTTCTCCACCAGACTGTGTTTCGTTCTGTGGCACAGGGTGGCCATGAGTTGGCACCGACTGGACAACGACGGCGACATGCTCATTGCTGTGGAGGGTCAGGGATAGATCCACAAGGTTTGAGAATAGGAAGGAAATAGTCCCACAGCCCTCAAAGGAGAACGTAATGATTCCGAGGAGTTTGGGCTTCAAGGACGATTCGAATGCGTGGGCCGACACAGCCCGGCTTGAGTAGTTGTGATTCGGAGGGGCCTGAGCCAGGTAGCAGTGCACCTGGACCCAGGAAAGGTTTCTCCCATCCCCCTTTGCCTGAAGAGGAGGCAGCTTTGGTGTGGGGGCGACGGGCAGCTGTAGTTGAGGGAGGCCTTCCAATGAGCCTTGAGCATGTTTGTGTAGCTGCTGCCATTCTGGGTGTGATTTTCTTATTTAAGATTAGCCCAAGGAAGGGGAGCATGGGGCCTGCTGGGCGTTCGTCAACTGCGCCGCCTCCTGCAGGCAGAATGGAGACAGGGCCGCAGGAAGGGCAGACCCCCACTGTGAGCCTCAGGTGCTCCGGCTCTGCCCACAGCGGCCCCAACCCTCGACTCTCGCGGTGGTGAGTGGAACTTCCACAGTCCCCTCGGAACCTGCTCACATGCCTCGCCAATGACACACAGCTGCAGAGGGCAGGAAAGTCCTTTGAGGTCAGGGCAGCTTGGTCTCGATAATAAGTGAAATTCTCTCTAAAGACAGGTCTTCCTCGGGGCAGAGAGCTCCTGTCACCGCTGGGGCACTAACCCACTTCCAGAACCGGGGCAGACACCAGCATCAGTGAGCTGTCTCATGGTGCTGCAGGGCTAGCTCTCTTTCCAGGACAGTGCTGGGATGCTGATGCCCGGCCTCAGGATGCTCCAGGGGAACAGGCTCGGCCAGCACAGTAATGCTCACATCACTTGAGAGCCACGTGGTTCTGGACGTCTGCGACCTCGAGAGGCACTGGGCTGGGTGCCGATGGGACACGTGGAGGTTGGCAGTTTGTCCCTGGGGAGGGACATCACGGCTCCTTTCAGAGTATCAGTACAAATGTGCCTCAGAGGTGGATAAGCAGCGCGTGCTGGGACACGTGGCGAAAGCAGAACCAGGCAGCATCTTCAAGCAGCAGCCCGGGGCGCTTGACTCGCCAAACCCACCATTGTCCATTCTGAATCACAGCCACACTGAAGGACTGGGTTCCCAAGATGGTCAGCGGTATGCCGCACCTGTTTCTCGTGGAGCATCTGGTAGGTTTGCATGGCTTCACCTGGTGGTGAATAGGTGAGCACTTTAACCACTCACCACCAGGACCTTAGGCTTCCAAGTCGAGCCCCAATACCTAGAAGCCAGACTAGGCCAGCACAGGGGGTCCAGAAGCTAGACTGGAGAGCTGAAGTACGGGGTGCATGGGGTCACTGTGGATGGCAGAGGCAAGGTCTATCAAGACCTAGAGCTCAGGTCACACACAGGAATGCTCACATCCTCAGAGAATCAGGGTCTAGGAACACACAGCTGGGAAGACAGAATTCAGGTATACTGCAACAGCTTGGAATGAAAGACTCATTATATATAACTATATAATATATATTATATAATACATAATCTATATTATTATATATGAGGGGGTACCCTCCCAAAACCAATGCTCATTTTTTTTTAGCAGAGTGGGATAGTGTATTTGGAGTTCATTCTACCAGTTCAGACTGTTCATCAAGTTTTCTATTTAGAGGTTCTGAAAGGTTTGTGTAACAGTGTGAGACAAAAAAAGGCCTGATTTGTGGCAGACGGGACTGGTTTTTGCCACCACGACAATGCACCTGCTCATGCAGTCATCTCCCTGCTCCAGTCTTTGGCAAAAAACCAGCATGCCTCTCTTGCCCCATGCATCTTACTCTTACCTAGTCCCAAGACTTTCTATAACACAGATGTCAAAAACTGCAGCAAGTGTCTGTCTCCTCTCTAGAGCAGATGGGTTCTGTCTTTCTCCTCTCTAGAGCAGATGGGCTCTGTCTGTCTCCTCTCTAGAGCAGATGGATTCTGCACATCCATTGATTTCTTGGAATCTCCCCTTGGATTCCAAGACCAAGCTCCCGCTCATCTGTTCCAACCCTGTCTACTCTCAGACTTGCATCTCAGGATACAGCATCTCACCCTTTGGCTTGCTCAAGCCGGACTTTGTGTCATCATCCTTGACTTCTTTCACCCACCCACCATTAAAGAATCCCCCTGGCTTTCCTTCAGGAGAGATCCAGGATCTGTCCATTCCAGCCACCCCAGTCCATGTGCTCTCCCCAGATTACCACTGATGCCTCTGCGGTCTCCACGCCTCCGTCTTTGCTCCTAAAGTGTAGCGTGGCAACCAGAGTGATGCTCTAAAGATTACTTCCACGCATGTCGCATCTCTGCTCAAAGCTCTCTAGAAAACACCAGAGCCTTTACAGTGGCTTACAAGGCTTTGCAAAGTCTGACCCTGTTCCACCCCACTAACCTCAGCTCTCACAACTGCCTCATGTGACTCTGTTTGGAAACTTCCAGGGGTTTGCATGGGCTGTTCCTTCTCTCTGGAATTCTCCTTCCCAGCCTGTTTATCTCGTTAACTGCCTGAGCTTCAGCAGTCTTTGATCACCTTCTCAAGGTAACGGTTGTATTGAGTACTGCACACCAACTCTCCAACACCTTGATCCCTGGTAGCCTCCTCATTTCCTCAAAGCAGTTCTCACCTTGTAGTAGAGTCTGTCTCTCTCGACAAGAATACAAGCCAAAGAGCACCATGAATGTCTAAGACCACGCTCAACTTTCTGAAGGCTTCTCAGTTTGATACACAGCAGGGATTGTGTTAAAAATAAAGTAAGAAAACACTTCTTACCTACTGAAGTATTTTCTTACTTTATTTTCAACACAATCCCTGCTTTGTATCAAACCTAGATGTATATGGCACTATTTTGCTTGCATTAGAAACAATTTCTCATCAAGAATTTGGATTGGCTATTTTTAATGTCTGAAAATAAGGTTATTTTCCTTTGGGGGATGGGCTACATGACATTTGGAAGTGAGGTCAGAGGATGAAGAGGAAGCCCTCCCCTTACCTGCAGTAAGTTCTTTCCTGGTTCAGGAGTCAATATTTGTCCTGTTAACCTGATGGGACAAGCCGGTCCTCAAGTTGACTTCCTCCTCCCTCACACCAACTTCCGTGAAGAATGCCTCCAAGCTGGCAGTCACGTGACTCGATGGCAGAATTAAAATTTTATCAGAGTAAGACATGTTTCTTCTCTTCCTAAGGATATCTAACTGACTCAAAGACTTTGCACTAACATTATAAAAAATGTTTTTAAAACAGATCTGCCAATTTGTTATCAATGTGCTTTCTGTTCCTGGGTGAATAAGGAAGAAGGCTGGCTTGGGTGTTTTGTGCTGGAGAAAACTATGCTTTACATTTCCTTTGGAAGAAGAAGGGGCTCTCTGTCTCCGGAGCCAGGGTCCACCAAGAACTAAGAGTTGTGTGCAGCTGAAAGGTCTTATGGCTATTTCTAAACTTCACTATGAATTAGACATTCCCCGAAGACATGAAGAACAGATGATTGGATGTGCTAAATTTGGGGAGTTGAAATCTGAGGCAGGCTTAGCCAGAGATGGTCTCCTTTTGAACTGTTAGGAATTTGACTGACCAGCACCCACAAACAAGGCAGGGGGACTCTCAGGAGGAAAGCGTGTAGGTTCAGCATCTAGTACCCAAATCCTCTTGGTGATATTTTATTATTCTTAATTATTATTCCAAACCAAGCAGCACTGTATGTAGCAAGTGAATCCACTAAAGACAAATCAGTTATCAAGGCAGGCTTCCTTTCCAGTGCAACTGTACTTTACGAACACGACTTTAGTAAATAAAAACAGACACAACAATGCAGCCACCGTCACCCCCCTCAGTCTGGACACCCCATCTGGCGCTCTCCGTCTGGTTGCTGCAGAGTCCTCGGCTCCAGGAGGCGGGAAATTGCTCTGTGTAGCATAGTCCCAGAGACCACTGTGAGGATTGCACCAACAGCTCACAGTTGCCAGCTGAGATTAAGCCAGCTCACAGCCATCCAGGTGGGACCTTGAACCCTCGAAGTGGCCCCGGGAAAGTGGTGGTATCGTTCAGGAGAGCGCAGTCTCTCAGGGAGCGCAGCCAGGAAACCCGGCTTCCAGGCTTCCTGGAGCCCATGTCCCCAGCAGGAAGGACGTGGAGCGCTCCCTTCCACAGCCTTCAGGCACCCGTGGCATCCATGGAGCGTCACAGGGTCCTTACAAAAGAAGACAGTCACCGCTCTGAGTCCAAACCCATCTGTAAACAGCCAAACACCCTGAAAGGTCTCCCCGGACAGAAAAGTTATCACCTCCAAGTGCAGTGCACACACGGAGTGTGTGTGTGTGTGTGTGTGTGTGTGCGCGCGCGTGTGTGCGCATGCTTGCGGTGTCAGTCATTTCTTTTGGGGATCCTCACTGTTCTTTGTTACAAGTGACTAGGATTGTGTCAGGATCCACAACCCATGGGCACAGGGCCCCTCTTAGCCCCCTGATGGTGCAGGGCTAACCCATGGCAGAAACAGTCATGGAGAAACAGCGGGAGGAGGTGCCTGCAGACTTCACAAGTTCTTCACCATCTGCTGGGGGCCTCTGTTACAAACATGCCCCCTTGGCCTCCCCGCCAGATTTGATTCAGCAGATCTGTCTGGTTTGGGGGTCTCCTCTCCCCCAACACCTGCCCTGCTCGGTTCTCTAGCCAGTTTCATACCAGACCATTTTCTTCCTCCACTCAATATTCTCAAACTAGAATTCAAACTCAGATTGACATTTCAAGGATCCAAGATGCTGTATTAGGCTTTTGTCCACATGCAAACACTTTCCCCTGCCCCTCTCCTATCCTTCTCTCTCTCTCTCTCTCTCTCTCTTTAACACACACACACACACACACACACACACACACACACACACACACACACACACACACACACCCTTCTAGTGAATGACAGATTTTATCCAAGATCAGTATCAGATATGCCTTCTCGATAATCCCGTTGGACTCCCATTCTCTGTATTCAACATCTATGTAGACAATGATGTTTTCTTGCTTCCAGGGAGTCTCCCTTACTGGAGCGCCAGCTTCCTAAGTGATGGGACTGTGCTCATTAATCTCTGCAGCCCCGTGTCTCAGTACAACATCTGGCCCTTAACAAGCACTCCATCAGAATTTGGTAAATGAAATCAGATGTTGGTTGACACAAAGCATTATGTATCCCAGGTCATAATGTATCCTTAAATAACTGGGTTTTAATGAGATTAGAGTAGAGAAAATGTACTGACTCATGACAACATTCCGATAGATATGAGGGGACTTCAAAAAGTTCATGCAAAATGGAATGGAAAGAGTCAAATATTTTTAAAAGTATATGAATCATTAAAAGTAAAACTGATAGTCTGCTCTATAGACTTTCACTAATTCACAAAAAGAGTTTTTAGAAAGATAATGTAATCTTTTCAAAGCTCTTTCTTTTAAAGTTACCCCAAAATTGAAAAATAACAAGTAAACATAATTTTGTTCTGCATATGAACTCCTAAATAAAAGACCATGTCTTCTTTTTATAAAAAAGTGAAAGCAAAAAGATTTGATTATTGAAATTTAGCCATTAAAATATAGTTCTAATTTTTTATTTTCAGTTAAAGTAGAAGTATTTCATTCTATAAAAACAAAATACCTGTTATTTCTCCTTTTTTCTCAAGTCAGTAGAGTGAATCATATCTAAGCTTAAGCAACATGCATGTTTTTATTCTCCTCTTAGTCTTAGATTTGATTTTCTTTTCTCTCCAGAAACTTAACATTGAAAAGGGAATGTAACAAGGTAACAAAAATAGAGATGCAATTCACCTCCTTCTTATAGAAAGCCTTAAAAATCATAAATGGAAATAGTATTTGATGGTGAGGCTGAGGAGACAGCTGCAGGTGGTCAAGGCTTAGAATATGTCATGCTCATCTTTGCAGTGGGGGTGGGGGGCACAGATGTAGACTTTGTTGCCTTGACGACCTTCCTAGGTTGTTATGGTGAGCTTTTAAGAAAGAAAATGGAAGAAACTGATATAAAGTAGTTTTAGTAACAAAGCTGTGGTGATGTTGGATAGTACATAAGCCAAATAAACAACAACAACAGCAACAACACTGAAGCAAAGTATCAAGGGATAAGGTATTTCTGACACTATTCGTACACTCTGCTCACTGGAGAAATACTTTGTGTCAGAAATACCAAAAGAAGTTGGTACAAACTGCCATTGAGTTGGCAACGCTTTGTACAATGGTTTTGGACTCTTGGGAGCCTTTGGTTGTTCACTGGCTGATTTTTCAGAAGTAGATTGGTAATCTTTTCTTCTTAGTCTGGACGCATCACTGAAACCTGTTTCAGCATCCTAATAACACACACACTTCCACACAAGCCTAGCATCACACTGACAGAGGGCCGTGTATGAGGGGCACCTGCTGGGTGTGACATTCTGGTCTCCTGTAATGGTGAGTGGAGGTGAGTAGTCCCCTCTGAACCAAGACTGCTCTTCCTACCAAAGACAAGAGCCCAGGAACCCATCGTAGGACTAGCCACATGAATCTTTGGGGACATGCCAATATGCCCCCATGGTTTCAGATCCTTGGATGCCTCCTACAGATTCGTACCTGAGCCGAACAAAGAAATGCTTGTCTTATTAATGAGGCTGGTTTGATGGTGAGTCCAGTGTTTTTCACTGAAAGCTGGAATTATCTCGAGAAAGTCTGCAGGCTTGCGAGGTTTAGCCCTCCTGTTGCTAGCTTGGCTGTGGCACCGAGGTGACGAGACCGTGCGTGAGCTTCGATGTGAGGTGGACCTGGGTGTGATTCATGCTTCTACCACTCAGCGGCGGTAGAATTTGGGGCAAATCATTTTATTTCTTGGAGCAATACTTGTGTATGAAATTGTTAAGAACTAAATGAGATATCATTTGTGAAAGTGTCTGCCTCCTATAGAATCTTGCACATAGGTACTCAATAAACTACTTTTATTGTTATTATCATGTGTTTTGGTTAGCTCTATTGTTTTCCAAATTTCCCGCCTCTAGGTTTTACCAAGTTGATGTCAACTCATAATGATCCTGCAGGATAGATTCAGAACTTTCCCAGAGGACTTCCAAGGTTTTAACTATTTATGAAGCAGATCACCACATCTTTTTCCAGTGGAGTGATGTATAGCTTTAAATTCCTGACCTATTTATGAGCAGCCAAGCACTTTCATGATTCCAGGAGAGGGACTCACATCCCATGTTTGTATTTTCCCTTTTTCCCATATAAGTTTTTCATATCTAATTATGTACCTCGTGTAAGTTACTGACTAATTGATGTACCAGCATGTACTGGGCTGTAGTCATGAAGTATTACTATCTCTAGAGGAAGGATTTCTAAATTTACATGATAAACTGATGGTTTTTCAGAACTCTTTGGTATCCGTAGTTGAAATAAGCTACATTTACAGGTCCATGTTCTACCCTCGTTGGGTCTGAGCACTCTTTAGAAAGCTGGCCCTCAGGCTTCGGAGCATATTCTGGACATCTCAGGTCCTTGGATTCCCAAATGCATGCTGGTGCTGGAGTAGAAGTAAGGTGGTCAAATTTGGGTGTCCTTTTGGGAAATTAACTCAAAATAAAGGTCTTAAGGTTAGAAATGAACTCAAATAAAAAGACCAAGTTTGTCAATCTGGGGTCTTCCGTTTTTGGAAATGAGCTCAAAACAAAGGTAGAGAAACCATTAAGAACTAAAAAGGATGCTTCTGTCTTCCAAGTTACTGGCGGGTATGATGACCACTAAAAAGGTGCCTCTGTGGACCCCTCGCTTTGATTTATAGGTAGAAGCAGTGCTCTCCAAGCTTGCTTCTTTTTCACCTTGTCATCTTGGCATCTCAGGAACGGGAACTCAGACTGTCAAAAGGTCTGAGGGCATCCAAGCATTATTTTCTATTTTTGTAGCCTTGCAGGCATTCGGAAAATGCTTGACTTCAGATTGGTTCCAATAAAATAGTTGGCTAAGCTATAAATGAGCATTTTAGCTGGAATTTTGTTAAAGATCAGTTTGAAGTCAATTTTGTTAAAGCTGCCGTGCATTCATCTGTCTTTGTCAATGGGTTTGTTTATTTAGTAAGCACATACTTTCTGCTGGATTTTTGTGGGAAGAGAAGGTCAGACAGAGGAGCACGAGGATGAGAAGTAATTATGAATGGAGAAAGGGATTCATGGAGAATGGTGCCTAGAGATAAGGTGTCTAGATACAAGAAGAAAGGCTGAGTCACAGTGTAACCAGTGCACAGCCAACGCCTGAATGGCCATTGCTCTGGGCTTCCTCAGGCATGTTTTCCACATTCTGAATGGGGCGACATTCTTGAAGGGGTACTCAACAAATGGCAATACAAAATACAGCTCCTGTATAAAAAACAAACTGAATAAAAATACTTTCTCCTGCTCTAGTTCAAGCTTCTACAAAGGTGTTGAAAGAAGCCAACTTCAAGGCTCATAGCGTACTGTGTAGATAGAGGAATAAAACTATGTACTTGGAGTTGAGTAGACAAGTAAATAAACCCTTCAAGAAAAGCCATTAGAGGCTGGATTAATTGGAGACAAATACATAAAGAAGCTGCTCTTAGGATAGTCATTGTGTGTTCTCTGTGGATAATTGGGCTACAGTTCTTAAGACTTGGCTTATGTCACATTTCCCTTTTCCCCCTGGAGACCAGAGACCTATCGATTGTTAACGTCTGTGACATAGGCCATTAGTGTGGCCCAGCAGGGTTGGCATCAGTGAGACTGAATCAACTTGGACCTACCTTCTTTGGTAGAGTGCATGGACAGCGGAAAAAAAGGAGCAGGACTTTCTCCTGCCACATTGAGGAGAGAGTCTGGAAGGTGGATGGCTTTGGGAAGACTGTCTCAACAGGGAGAAACTCCTGTCTGTGAATTTGTCATAGCTTCCCAAGGTTTGGGAAGATGGAGGAGATGCTAAAAACAACCAACACACAAGAGTAGAAAATGATTACATATCTGAGGCTTAGAAACCTTAACACCTCAAAAGCAAACGTGTCGTGCAAGGTTGCTGCAGAGTTGACTTACCGATTGTCAGCTCCTTGAGGGCTTGAGTTGTCTTCCTTAGCTGTCACGGTGCCGATGGGGGCTCCATGGCTGCGTAGGCAGGGCTGGGGTACCAGGCCACACTCTGGCAGGCTCCACGCCCTGCAAGGCGGTGCTTAGTTCAGAAGGAAACACATCTCCATGGTCAATTAAAATGGGTAGTGACCCAGCAACATGACGTAATGTCTATGCCGCCTCAGTGTTCACACTGGGACATGGGGGCCCCATGTCAATTTCCTGGTATGTGGGGAGTCTAAGGAACGCTCTTGAGGTGACATGTTCTAAAAGTCTGCTGCAGGGCACTGAAGAACGGCATCTGCTACATTCCTCTTCTTTCAGAATTACAATCATTTTCACAGGTTAAGAATCACAGTTGAGCCTATTTTCATGGGGGAAATGCAACTAAACATATCCCTATTAATAACAGTAATAAAGGCCATTATTATTTAGTGAGTGACTACCATGTGGATGGCCTTGTTACAAGAGGGGTGTTTTGTTTTGCTTTTGTTGTTGCTAGGTGCCAGCAAGTCACTTCTGACTCATAGCGACCTGTATGTAACAGATTGAAATACCATCCTCACAATTGTTCTCACGTTTGAGTCCATTGTTGCAGCCACTATGTCAATCTGTCTTTGTCAAAGGTCCACCTCCTCTTTTTGCTGCCCCTCTACTTTATCAAGAGTGACGCCCTTTCCAGAAACTCTCTCTCCTGATAACATTTCCAAAGTATGTGAGATGAAGTTTCACCAGCCTTGCCTTTAAGAAATATTCTGGCTGTACTTCTTCCAAGACATATTTGTTTGTTCTTTTGGCAGTTCATACCACTTTCAGTATTCTTCTCCAGCACCACACTTTAAATGCATCGATTCTTCTTCAGTCTTCCTTACTCGATGTCCAACTTTCACACGTATGTGAGGCTATTGAAAATACCATGGTTTGGGTCAGACACACCTTAGTCCTCAAAGTAACATACTTGCTTCTCAATACTCTAAAGAGGTCTTCTATAGAAGATTCACACAATGCAATACATCATCTTATTTCTTAAATGCCACTTCCATGAGCATTGATTGTGTGTCCAAGCAATTCAAAATCCTTGTCAAGGTCAGCCTTGTCTCCCTTTATCACGAGGTAACCCATTGTTCCATCGTAGGCATTCTGCTCTTCTTTCTGTTGAGCTGTAACCCATCCTGCAGTCCTTTAGCTCCATCAGCAAGTGTTTCAGGTCTTCCTCACATTCAGCAAGCAAGGTGGTGTCATCTGTATCTCTCAGGCTGTGAATAAGCCATCTTCCAACCCTGGTGCTACATTCTTCTCCATATAATCCAGTTTCCCTGCATACAGACTGGAAAACTATGATGCGAGGCTACAGCCCTGATACACACCTGATGTTAAACCATGCAATAGTCTCTCGTTGTTCGCACACAGCTGCCTCTTGATGGAGGCACAGGCTCCCCATGAGCACAATGAAACGTTCTGGAATTCCCATTCTTCTCAGGCTATTCCTAATCTGCTTCCATCCACCCACTCAAATGCCTTTGCACAGTCAATGAAACACAAGTAAACATCTTTCTGGTATTTGCTGCCTTCAGCAAAGACCCATCTTTTTCAATGTCCGTTTTGACATGCCTTTTCCACGTCCTCTTCTGACTGTGGCCTGAATTTCGGGCTGCTCCTCATCAATGTTTGTTTTGCTGTTGTAGAATATCTCAGTTGATGCTGACAACAACCTTTCAGGACTGCTCTTTCAGAAAGCACACTGAAAACGACAGCCTGCCTAATGGGGGTACTTTTCATTGACATACAGAAACAATATAGGACTGATTTTCTGGACAAATAGTTACCCAAGGTCACAAAGAGTGGCAACGAGAGGGATATAGAAAAATAGAGAGTAAAGGGATTAAAGAGAGAGAGCAGGAGGGAATCTTATGTCCTGAAGAAATGCTCACGGACTGAGAAAGAACTTACCAGCTTAGTAAAGACTACCTATAAGTTTAAAAAAAAAGCCTAAAAGGAAGTTAAGGGGGCTTCTAGGCACAAGGTTTGAAATGACCAGCAGCTCCAAGGGAGAAAGACATCTTTGTACTCCCATAAAGAGTTATAGTCTAGGGAATCCAAAGGGTCAGTTCTACCCTATCCTGTAGGATCTCTTTGAGTTGGAATTAACTTGATGAGGGTTGAGTTTAAGAAAAGGGAGACTTGATGCTCACCTTCATGAAGAGAACAGCTAAGATATGAGTCTCATAGCAAAGTGTGTTGAATAAACTAGAGGGTGATTGGCTATTAGAAGGTACTATGTCTGGGGGGGCCTTAAAGGCTTGTCTTCAAGCAAGCAGCCATCTAAGTGAGGTGTCAACTAAAGCTACATGGAAGAAGCACACCAACCTGTGCGATCCAAGGATTGTAAATATAGAGCCCAAATCCAAAGGAGGGAATGGTATCAGAGCGTCAATCATGAATATCCGATTGCAGAAGGCTATGGATGACAATGGAAGCCCCCACACCCATTTTCAGGGTCCCCATTTGGATTAATCTTTGGTGACTCCCCTCTGACCCTGTTCACCTGGCATCTCCCAGCAATGTGAGTAGCCATACTATCGAGCAGAATGATCTGGGAAATGGGTGATTGTAGATGCACTTAGGTTAAAATCAACTCCTTATCACTGATTTCCATTTTGACACTTCTAAAATTTGCTCTAGTTTTTAAAATTTTATGCTCTCTTTAAATTAAGGCTTTCCTCTCTTTTCCTTAGCGATTGTTGTCATTAAAAAAGTTTTCCACATATGAAATCCAGGATAAGTAAATCTATAGTGACAGTAACTGAATCAACAGTGTGTTGGGGGAATGGCAGGGGAAGCTTGGAGGATACAGGAAGCTAACAATCATGAGTACAAGAATGAAGAAAATGTTCTAAAATTGATTGTGGTGATGAGTGTACAATTCTTCTTAATATGACTGAATTATTGAATTGTATTATTTATGAATTATATGCCAATAAAAATATCTTTTAAAAAGAGGGGGAGGTTATCTGATGACAGAATAGCCTGAAAAGCAATCTTGTTTTGCCCGTGCAGGAAACAATAAATTGGAGAAATACATTCCAAAAGTTGAAAGACCACACCACAATCTAAGAATCCTTCATCCAGCAAAGCTCTCCATCACATTTGAAGGAGAAATAAAGATTTTATCAAATAAGAAAACATTTAGAGAATACATAAAAACAAAACCAGCATTACAAAAAATACTTTCCATTTCTTTATGGGCAGAAAACTGACAGCACACAACCATGAAAGCACCACTGGGTGTGACACCACGCAGGAACCCACACACTGAAAACAGTACCCACAGCATTACAGATCTAGTGGGGAAATGAAGACAAAAATAAACCACACACACATACCACCCTATAGAAAGAGAAGAAAGGAAAACATCAAGCACAAATAGTACAAGATGACAGCAACTATTCGACATTTAGATTTAATTGCACTGAATGTTAATGGGTGAAACACACCGATTAAAAGACAAAGAGTAGCAGACTGGATTAGACAACAAAATCCACCAATCTGCTGTCTTCAAGGACACATCTCAGACTCACAGACAAAAATAGACTCAGAGTCAAATGCTGGGGAAAAATTTATTGAGCTAATGGCAATTGAAAAAAGGATGGTAATACAAGTCTCTGGCAAAATAGACCTCATGATATGTGATATAATGAGAGAGAAGCATGGGAATTACATAATGCTCGAGGGATCAATAGACCAAGAACTCATAAACATAATAAACATATATGCACCCAAAGAAAGACCCTAGAGATTCATCAACCAAATCCTCAAAGAGATGAAAAGAGACAGCATTAGATCAACAATTGTAGTAGGTGATTTCCATATACCATTCTAAATGAAAGTGCAACAGGTAAGAAACGCAAGAAAGAAACAGAAGAGCTGAACAACACAATTGAACAATGCGACCCCCTAGATATTTTCAGAGCTTTCCAACTAACAGCAAAAAACCAACACCCTCTCCCCCAACAAAATAAAACAAAAACAACCCACATTCTTCTCCAATGCACATGACTCATATTCTAAAATAGATCACATGACTCATATTCTAAAATAGGGACATAAAAATTCAAACCATTTCTCTGACCACAGCTCCATAAATACTGGAAATCAAGTAGAGAAAGAACAACAAAAACAAAAAGACAAACACTTTGTGACTCAACAACATGCTTCTCAAAAAAAAAAAAAAGGGTAAATAGCCCAAATTAGAGAACAAATTAGGAAGTTCCTAAAAACCAATGCCAATGACAACACAACATACCAAAGTCTATGGGATACAGCAAAGGCAGTTATTAGAGGTCACTTTATCGAGATAAATGGACACATGAAAAAAGTGGAACGAATCATGGTCCGCACCTTGACACAGCATCTTCCAGCAGTTAGAACAGTCAACTGCGTAATCCTTCCAACAGCAAAGGAAAAGAAATTATACAAATTAGAGCAGAGATAAATGAACTGGATAACAGAAGACAATGGGAAAAATCAACAAAGCATAAAGTTGGTTCTTTGAAAGGATCAACAAAATCCACAAACTTCTAGCAAACTTAACAAAAGAAAAGAAGGAGCAGACATCAATGTCTAGAATTAGGGATGGGACAAGGGAAATCACAAAAGACCCTAATGAAATAAGAAGAGTAATTATGAAGTACTGTGAAAGACTATTCCAATAAATTCAATAATTTGGAGGATCTGGACAAATACCTGGAAAATCATTCTCTCCCAAACTAATACATATGGACTTTAAGAACTTGCACAGCCCCATAGAAAGAGAAGAAATAGAGAAGGTCATCAAGAAACTCCTAATTGAAAAAAGCCCCAGTTCAAATGGCTTCACAGGAGAATTCTACCAAGCATCCAGGGAAGCGCTGACTCCTATCTTACACAAACTTCCAGAACATTGAAAGGGTCAGAAAACTCCCACACTCATTCTATGAAGCCAGCATAACCCTGATACCAAAATTGGGTAAAAACCCCACAAGGATAAATTACAGACCAATATCTCTCATGACCATAGATGCAAAAACCCTCAACCAAATCTTGGCCAATAGAATCCAACAACATATCAAAAAATAATACCTCATGACCAAGTGGGATTCATAGCAGGGATGGTTCAACATGCAAAAAACAATTAATATAATCCACCATATTAACAAGAAAATGGATATGAACCATATGATTCTATCAATTGATGCAGAAAAATCATTTGATAACATCCAACACCCATTCCTAATAAAAATTCCCAAGAAGACAGAATTAGAAGGGAAAACAGTTAATACAATAAAGGCCGTATATAAAAACCCAATAGCCAATTTTACAGTCAATGGAGAAAAGCTGAAAACATTCCCATAGAAAGGGAACATGACAAGGATGTCCCTTATCCCACTCTTACTCAACATTGTGCTAGGTGTCCTAGCCAGAACCACAGGACAACAGCAAGAAGTCAAGGGCGCACAGCTGGGTAAAGAAGAAATGAAACTTTAGCTATTTGTAGACTATATGATTTTATATATTGAGAATCTTAAGGTGTCCACAATAGGATTACAGGAAACAATAGAGTAGAGTTTTGTAGAGTAGAAGGATACAAGATTAACAAGCAGAATTCAATTGGATTCCCATCTACCAGTGATAGGAATACCGAAAAAGATATCAAGGAATCGACAGCATTCACAATAGTCATGCCAGAGCTGAAATAGCTAGGAATAAACCTAATAAAAAAACCAAAAGACCTGTTCAAAGAAAACCACAGAACATTACTACAAGAAACCAAAAGGGATCTACACAATTGGAAGAACATTCTGTGTTTGTGGTTCGGAAGACTCAATATTGTAAAAATGTCAGTACGATCTAAAGCAATCTACAAATTCAATGCAATCCCAATTCCAGCATCATTCTTCAAAGAAATGGAAACAATTAATTACCAACTTTTTACCAACGGGAGAAACAAAGAATAGGCAAAGAACACCTCAAAAAGAAGAAGGTCTTGCACTGCATGACTTCAAGACTCACTAAACAGCACAGTTGTCCAAACAGCCTGGCTCTGCTGTAATGACAGCTGCATAGTCAATGGATCAGGACTGAGAACCCCCCAAAATCCTAATACAGACAACTGACTTTTGACAAAGGCCCAAAAATATTAAATGGGAAGCAGATACTCTCTTCAATAAATATCTACCTGCAGAAGAACGAAATAGGACCCATATCTCAGCACATGCATACCAGAAAACTCAAGGTGGATCAAAGACTTAAATGTAAAGCCCAAAGCTCTCAGGATCACCAAGGAGAAAAGTGGGACAAAGCTAGGAGCCCCAGTGCAGGGAAAGCATGGGTATCAGAAGGGTATCAGAAATAACAAAGGAAATGCACGCCGTGGAAAACAAAATAGGTGAGTGGGACCTAGTAAAAATAAAACACTTGTGTGTATTGAAAGACTTCATCAAAAGAGTAAAAATAAAGCCCACAGATGGGGAAAAGATTTAGTAACGAAGTAGCAGACTGTGGTAGTTACATAATCTTTTGTCATTTTGAGACTTCAAAGTGAAGGGGCGGAGTTTAGTCTGTTAATGTGGTCGCACCTCATTCGGAGGGCTAAGGAGATAAATAGCTGGCTGGAGCCAGGACACACACTCACTCCCTGCGAGACATGCTTGCTGACAAGACACATGGAGCTATGCTAGAGCCCAGGAGCTCAAGGAGCCATGAGGAGACCCCAGCCAGTGCTGAGATGCCCATACCGCCACTGGAGCCACAAGACTTCCCACCCTCTGGCCTGTGATCTTCCTGCATTGAGCGTCATTGCATGTGTTTCACGAGCCTGAAGAGGAATTTATAGATTAGTATCAGACATATGGGTTAATATAGGATTTATGAACTTGATCTGGACTGTGCTGGGATGTTTTCTCAATATTTAATTGCTCTTGCATATAAAGCTCTGACTTATTCATGTATGAGTGTCTATGAATGCATTGCGCTGGTCTACCCAGACGAACACACAGAGGACTAAGTACAAGATCTACAGAATTTTACAAGCCTACAACAAGAAAAAAAACAAAACAAACTAATAACCTTCTGAGAAGGTGGGTCTAGGACCTGAACAAATGATTCACAAAAGATGACACTTGAGTGGCTAATAAACACATGAGGACATGCTCCCCATCATTAGTCATCTGGGAAAGGCAAGTCAAACCAAGGAGATACCACCCAGGGGCCATTACAGTAGCCCAATTAAAAAAACAACCTGAGAACAAAAAATACTGGAGAGGCTGTTGTGAGATTGGAACTCATTTCCACTGCTGGTGGGTGTGTAAATACATAGAGCCACCGTGGAAAGCGATATGGTGATACTTAAAACAGATGGCGATTGAAATGCCATGTGATCCAGCGATCCCATTACTGGCTATATACCCCAAAGAAATAAGAGACAGATCAGGAACAGACATTTGCTCCCTCAAGTTCTTCGCAGCACAGTTCACAATATCAAGAAGTTGGAAATAGCCTCAATTCCCATCAGAGTAGATTAATAAAACCTGGCATATACACACAATGGCATACTGTGCATTCCTGAAACGCAGTGATGAACCCATGAAAGACCTCAAGATGTGGAAGACCTTATGCTGAGCGAAATTAGGCACACAAGGATAAATCCCGTATGAGCCCGCTGCAGTAGGACCAAGCAGCAGAGGGGCACGAGCTCAGGCTTGCTCTAGAGGCTGCATCGGTGAGACCCATGTGGGAACTGGGCTCTACCTCAGACACACTTGTAATCTGAGGACTTGAGCCGGAAAACCCATGGTGTGTGAGAAAGCAGAAGACAGCTGCACCAAGAGTGGTGTCCTGTGGGTTGGCAGACAAACAAGGTCTTGCGTCATCAACGCCCTGCATGCTGCGCAAAGACGTACTATTCTGGCAACCCCGTGATGGACTTTCCGTTTACTTTGTTTATGCTTGTTCGTATTACGGTGTATCTCAGCGGTGCTGTGCCATTGGGGATCACCCTCTTGAAGTTGTGTTATATGTTTTTCCATTTTGGGGTATATGAAGCCCAGCACTGATGAACCTATAGGGACAGCAAACGGAATAAGGGTTTTGGAGGTGGGTGGGGGTACTCTGGGGGTGTGCGGTGGGGGGCAGGGCATAAAGGGAGAAGATGTCAAGGAGTCCATGTAGACAAAGAATGTTCCGAAACTGATTGTGGTAACAATTGTACAATTCAAATTTACGTGATTGTACTATGGAATTATATAATATATGGTTTAAACTCAATGATTTTTTAAGAAGAAAGAAAATGAATGAAAACTAAATATAGAAGAAAAATAAATACTTTTAGAATTTATCCTCCAATGGACTTATTTGTAGTAGTCTCATATTATAAAATATTATAATTATTTAAGCTACTATTGAATATAATTTGATACTTGGGGGGGGGGAGGAAATTTGTAGGTTTTAGGGTACATTTAATCTGGGCCCAGCAGTAGAAATGGTTAACCCTTCATGTACTCAAATTCCTGATAATAATTAATACCTGTCATGACGGGCTAAAGATGTGATGGAAGAAGCTAAGAAGGATGAGTTCAAGAATGAAGACAATGGTCTCATGCTGATTGTGGTGATGACTGTACAACTCTTGATGCGATTGAACTATTAAATCGTATGAAATGTGAATTGTGTGCCAACAAAACTGTTAAAGAAAGAAAGAAATACTCGCTTAGGATCGAAGTCAGAGATCTACCGAGGTCAGGGCGAGAAGGGAGGACTTGATGAACGATGAGCGCTTCAGTCTCAGTCCTGAATGACTGCGCACTCGTGCACATCTGGGAGGGGGATGTCCTACACGGTCAAGCATCTTGATGGAGGTCAACATGCTGACAGAGAAGTGCCCGGGCCCTAGTGTGCAACTTGATGAAGTAGCACAAAATGAGCACGCCCAAGCAACCACCACCCAGGTCAAGAAAGAGAACACGATCCGCTGTATAAATATTTACTAATCATGGCTCTCCCACGCTTAGTTGTCGAAATTCTTCTGTGTCCTTCTAAGGAGATGATTAAAGATAAATGTGGCCAATGAAGACGGGAGAAAAATAAGCAGTGAGAAGAGAGAGTATGCCACAGTTGGGAAGAGCACGCAGATTTTAATATCTGAGCAGAGTGTCACAACAACAACCACAAAACAGCTATGAGGGTTCACTTTATATCAGACTTCCCCAAACCAATTGAGGGAGAATCTCCGTGCAAACACGGGGGGACTCGTGTCTTCCTCGCCAGCGCCGTGAGCACACGCACCTCTGGCACTGGCCCGAGCACGTGCGCAGCAAAGGTTCATCAGTAACGATAATGGCGGTAAGTTTCCTTTCTAAACACCACAGATGATTCCTGGTCCCCCCAGAGAAACAACCCATGCAAAGCCAGAGGGCATTCAGTTCCGAAGATCCCCGCTTGACTTCAATGGAGATGTGTTTTACAGGCAGCGGCGAGCCCATCTTCACCTCCCCGAGCCATGCCGCTCCTCGGCCACTTCCCAACAAGCCGACTCATCGCGGCAGTGTATGGAGAGTGTGTGTGTGTGTGGGGGGGGAGGGGGTTGGAAGGAGGAAACAAACCCACATAAGACGTGAGGTGGTGGGGAAGAGAAAACAAGTACTAAGTTCTACTCTGCCTGTTTGGGTCGCTATGAGTGAGAAGTGGCAGGGAGTGAATTTGGTTTGACTTTGGTGATATCTGTGATCCAGGAAGATCTTACAATTAAGACTTTCTAGTTGGTGATTTGGTTTTTCCCTGAGTTCAGGCTTCCAGTAGTAGAGACGGAAGAGATGAAGCATGTATTTCATGAAATTGAGTGAAGGCTTAACTTTGTTGCCTCCCACAATAACCTTTAAAGGGATCTTTTTAACAATATAGATGGTTGAATTAAGTTCATGAGAAACGAGCGTGATGGGTACAAAGAACTCTGGTTTTATACTTACTGCAAACCAGTCCGACTGCCTGGGGCTGCGTAACCTGCAGGTCTGCAGACTGGGGAGTGGCGAGGGCTATGGGTCTTGGACGTAAATCAAGTTGGCTCGAGTCCTTCAGAAACCTCCAGGAACCTTCATTTTCTTATCTGGGAAAAGGGACACTGATTGTGTGACTCTATAAACCGAAAAAACAAAGTGACCCTCCTGTGGGTTTCTGAAACTATAGCTGTTTACGAGAGTGGGAAGCCCAGTCTTTGTCCTTGGAACTGCTGACAGGCAGATCGCAGGCCCAACATGTGAGCGCCATACCACCAGGGCGCCTAAAAAGTGTGACTTTAAGAAGGTTCTTATAAGGAGCCCCTGTGAGGCTGTCAGGAGAGCACAGAACGGTTCGCTTCAAGATCTGTGGTGCAAAACCTACGAGCCGCTCTGCTGGAGAAGCAGGCAGCCCTTCTACCCCCAGGAAGAGCTACAAAGCACCAGGGAGCCTACACAGGGTCTCCATGAGCTGGAACAGCCTTGAATGCAGAGGCTGGGTTAAAAGCAGCAGCAGAATACAGAGGAAAGACTGCAGTGAAGGATTTCATTTACTGGGATCCACAGTCAATGCCCATGAAAGTACCATGGAGAAGTTAAATGATTTACTGCCTCGGGGAAAGCTGCTACCAAAGACCCTTGCGAAGTCTAAGAGCCAAGCATCCCGCTGGAGATGCAGGTGCACCTGCATCACGTCGCCTCCCTGTGAAATCAGAGCACTGAGTCAGGAAGACCCGCGAAGACTGGAGGCGTTTGGCTTATGGTCACTGTGAGTCAGCGATGACTGGATGGCCGTGAATGTGCTCTGTTTTGCTTATAAAGTCCCACGGCCCTTTGGATGATGGTGGTGGTGAAGGACATGGAATACGCCATGGCTGCCGGAAGGCCGAAGCGTTCTGTTTTGGAAAGTGCTCCTTGGAAGCACTGGTGGCAAGACTTCATCTCTCGTGCTTTGGACATTG
The DNA here is from genome assembly GCF_050624435.1 of Tenrec ecaudatus. NCBI lineage: Eukaryota > Metazoa > Chordata > Mammalia > Afrosoricida > Tenrecidae > Tenrec > Tenrec ecaudatus. The sequence continues at coordinate 2,295,328 of NC_134546.1, forward strand.
TCACGGAGAAGGTAACAATCATGCTCGGTAAACAGTGGGGTCCGTGAAGAGGAAGAAGACCCTCCACGCGGTGGACTGTGGGCTCAAGCATCACAAGCACTGTGGGAATCGCAGGGGCCCCGGCCAGAGTGGGTTCTGCTGGGCACAGGGTGGCCATGAGTTAGAATGAACTGGAAATCACCAAACCACCATGTGAGGACTAAGCGGGACATTCGTGGAAAGTGCCCTGCACACAATCTACGGTCATATGAGAGCTCTCAGGACTCGCGGTTAAGAAGTGGCTTTGAAGCACCTGGTTCCTCTCCAGGTCTGGTCTGAGATGGATCAATTCAGGCGAACGACAGAGCTTCAGAAGTGCCTGTAAATATTGTGTCTAGTGAGTGTGTGGCGTACGACAACCACACTGTACAGCTGCATATGCCGTTGGGGACTGGGCCATGTCAGGAACACGCCTGCTGAAAACCCTGAAATCTCTCAACGGCATGAGGAGCAGGCCTGCTATGCTGCCCGGAAAGACCACCTGCTGAAAACCCTGAAATCTCTCAAAGGCGTGAGGAGCAGGCCTGCTACGCTGTCCGGAAAGACCACGTGCACCCCACACAGTCCTTTGAGAGCAGCTGTTCGCGTGCCTCACTTACAGCATCTTCGGTATCCTCAAGACGGGGGCAAAGGGCCATGCCTGGGCTTGGGGAAGGAAGGTAAAGACCGAAGACCAGTGTCTCAGGGAGGGATTTACTGGGGGTGGGGGTGGGACTAGTCCCATTAAAACTCTCCCTCTGGCAGTTTACCCACATGTGGGTGCTCTGGGTGGTGGTGCAGAGGCTGTTCTAGAGACCAGTTAGTACCCAAAGCTTGACCACCGGTTCACCGTATACTTGCAAGCCCCACAATACCACCCCCCCCCTGACTCTTTGTCATTGGCAAGTGTCGTCACTGTCTATGGCTGTTGTAATACTTCACCACACATTGTGTGGCTTAAAATAAGACATTTGTTGTCTTGGTGTTCTTAAGGCTACTGGTGTGGACTCGTGGTGTGGCAGGTCCGTGCTCTTTCTCTCTGAGGCTCCAGCAGATGACCCCTCCTTGCCCGGAAGCCCCAGGCACTCCTTGGCTTGTGGCCGGCCGGGCCGCCTTTCCTGTGTTTGCTGTGTCTCTTCTTTCTCCGCTTAAGAGCACCAGTAACGACATTAGTAGCCCCCCTACTCCAGCACTACCTCATGTGAATCTAACAAATTACATCTGCAGAGACCCGATCTCCAAAATACATTCACATTCACAAGTACCAGAGGTTAGAACTCCAACACATCTTTAATAGGGAGACCAGTCAACAGACCACATGCTGTTTTCCAAACATGGGGGTAAACAGGAAGGATGCTCCCTCGCTCATTGCAAAGATGAGCAAATGGAGACCCAGAAAGGCTAAGTTAGGGGACTGGAGATTTAAAGCCCTGCTTCCACACCCTCCTCCATAGAATTTTGCTTCCAGTAGACGGCTGAGCATCTTTCACATAATTCCTTTTCTTCCCTTTTATGTCTTTCTGAGTTGCTTCAGTTTCTCTGTTCATACGTGTGACAGTGAGTACTGTCTTCCTCATGGGTTGCTGTGAAGACCTGCTCAGATAATGAGCAGCGGGTGCTTGGCACCGAGGTAACTGCTAGTCGTGATTTTCCGGAATCATGGCTCTCCCCGCCTCGGAGGACGGCTATTCCCCAGACCACTGCTAGGCTTCTCTAACTCCAGGCAACTTCATGTTTTGAAAGAGTCTGTATATCAAATTTGTATGTATTTGTTACTATTTTTCCTCTTTGGTGATCAAATATGTTCAGATGGCCGGTGGTGTTTCTGTTTGGCAATTGCATCGATACTGAATTGCTTTAATTCCATTTAAGAGCAAAGAAACCTGCGATTTAAAGAGCCGCTTCATCCTCATCAAGGTCAATATATTTCCAGTCACTTGAAGTGTCTACATCTTGCTAGTCTCCAGGGCTGTCTTTGCAGACTGAGTTGGGCTCTCAGTTTTTAAAGAGTAAGCCAACCTTTATTAATGATCATCTCAGTGAGTGGACATTTTTTGTGTGATCTAATTCAATTTTTGAATGTTACAATTCTTTTCCATCACATCATGGGAAACTGGCATAGATCGGAGAGAATCAAAATGAGTTCATTAAGGATGAAACTGAAGATGAATATTTCATATGCTACCAGAAGTTGTTGATTAACAAGGATATCCATATTTTGGTTACTAGATTCTGAATGTTCTAGAATCAAAATTTTTCAATTGTGTGTTGGCATCAAAGACCAAGTTCACTGATAATTTTTCTTTTCCTGCCTTCAGTTATGTAGCTTTTCTAATATCAGATGGTGAATGAAATGAACAAGTTTTAATCTGTAGAATTTAAGGAGCCTCAAGTGGCACAATGGTTAAAGCTCTTGGCTGCCAACCAGAAGGTTGGTGGTTCAAACCCGCCAGGTGCTCCATGGGACGAAGACGTAGCAGTCTGTTTCTGTAAAGATGATCGTCTTGGGAAGCCCGTGGGGCTATGGGGTTTCCACTCTGTCCTGCAACGTCTTTGTGAATAGGAATCCAATTGGGGGGCAGTGGATTTTTGTTTGGGGTAGTAAGTGGATTTTAGATCTTTTATAAGTTGAACTTAACTGTGAAGAGGGCAAATAATGTGTCTTGGAAAAGACAAATTTGCATATCTTATTTTGAAAAGTAGTGTTACATAGATAATAACTCTAGAGTATTTCAAGTGTGACTGGGCCAGGGGAAATAATGTCATTGTGAGAGCATTTTCCTTCTCTGTGTGCAGTCTAAGTGCATATTTTGTACTCTTAGGAATAACTGTCCAAAGCTGTGTGAAGAATGTAGCAATAAAATCTAATAAGGATTATGGCTCATGACTAGAATGATGTCAGTACCATTTGAATCCTCCCAAACATGAAAACGTTTTCTCCTCCTAAATAAGATTTCTTAACTCTTTATTTCTAAGGAAATAACTAGAGCTCTGCCAATCCCACTGCAAAAGTAAGAGTTAAAGGAATCTATTGCTGTCCATTATAATGAATGATTACGCTAATTATTAGGAGTGTTTATTTATAAAAATATGTCCTAGGCAATAGTGTTAAGGATGAATAATCTTATTCTGCCTCGAGTTTTTCAAAGATTATTTAATACCAGAGGACCTCTATGTTCACTGTTCCAGCAATATTTTTTATTTCCTTTAAGCCAATGATTGAAAGGAATGATGAAATGTGCCAAGATCTGGCACCAGAGAGTCACAAAAGAAGAACACACTGCACACACATCATACTGAAAGGATGGCAGGAGAAGTCCAAGCCTTGAGTTGCAACACGGAAAGATTCCTGGGGAAAATGTTGAACGATGTAGGCAGTATTACAAAAAGATGGAACGGATACCCAGAGTCAGTATACCAAAAAAGAACTGGGAGACATTCAAACATTTCAAGAAGTAGCATTTGATCAAGAATCTATGGAACGGAAAGAAGTTCAAGCTTCACTGAAATCATCAGCGAGAACCAAGGCCGCCCCGGAGTTGATGGAATACCAATTAAAATGTTCAACACACTGATGAAGTACTGGAAGCACGCATTCATCTATACCAGCGGTTCTCAACCTGTGGGTCACGACCCCTTTGGGAGGTTGAACGACCCTTTCACAGGGGTTACCTGATTGATAGCAGTAGCAAAATTACAGTTATGAAGTAGCAAAGAAAAAAACTTTATGGTTGGGGGTCACCACAACATGAGGAACTAACTGTATTAAAAGGTCATGGCATTAGGAAGGTTGAGAGCCACTGATCTATATCATGAAATTTGGAAGACAGTGACCTGGCCAGCCAACTAGAAGAGATCCATTTGTATCCATTCCAAAGAAAGCGATTCAACAGGACGTTCAAATTATTGAACAATGTCATTAATGTCACATGCAAGTAAAATGTTGGGAGATTTATTCAACAACCATTGCAGCATTACATGCACTGAAAGAGGCCAAATTCAAACCAGATTCAGAGGAGGACATTGTGGTAGTTACATAATCTGGTATCAGTTTGTGAGGATTACAGCTGAAGGTGTGGAGTCTGGCCTGTCAAATCAAGATATAACCAATGAGGCCTCTGTGTGGGCGTGGCCTTCTGAGAGTTCTGGGAACTTCTGTTTTACCTCCTTGGAGGCGGGATACACTTCTTTCTCTCCCTTGCAGACTCTACTGACAGGATACATGGCACTACGCTGATAGACCCCATACCCTGGGAACTGAAGGAACCGTGCGGAGACCCCTGCCAGCACTGAGATGCTTACAATGCCACTGGATCTGCAAGATTTCCAAACCCATTGGCCTGTGATCTTCTTGCATTTGGCATCATTGCATGTGTTTCATGAGTCTGAAGAGGACTTTATAGATTGGTATTGGACATATGGGCTAATATTGGACTTATGGACTTGATCTGCACTGGGCTGATTGCTTTTGTATATAAACCTCTTTCTTATACACATATGAGTCTCCCTGGATATTTTTCTCTAGTCTACCTGGACTAACACAGACGTCCACATGGGATATCATTGCAAATGTCAGATGGATCTTGACAGAACACAGAAAATACCAGAAAGAGATTTTTCTCTGTTTTGTTGTTTGAATCTCTTTGGATCATAGTGAACTATGGACAGCCCTGAGAACAGTGGGAATTCCAGCACACTTCACTGTGTCCCCCTAGAACCTGAACATGGACCAAGAGGCAGTCATGTTGACTGACAGAATGTTGAGTGGTTTACAAGAAAGGTGTGTGTCAGGGTTCTCTATGCTTTTACTACCTTTATTCAATCTGTATGTTGAACAAATAATCTGAGAAGTTGTGCTATATGAAGAAGAATGTACCATCAGGATTGGAGGAAAGCTTATTAACACGCCCTTGTTTGCCCAAAGTGAGAAGGTATTGAACCATTGCTGATGAAGATGGAAGACTATTCCCTTCAGTATTGATTGCAATTCCATGTAAAGAAAAATTCAAATCCTCAGAACTGGACCAATAGAAGACAGCATGATAGATGGCAAAAAGACTGAAGTTGTATGCCCGGCTATGAAAAGATATAGTGTCTGGGGTCTTAAAGGCTTGAAGGTAAACAAGTGGCCATCTTGCTCAGAAATAACAAAGCCAACATGGAAGAGGCACACAAACCTTTGTGACCACGAGCTGTCAAAGGGATCAGGTATCAGGCATCAAAGAACAAAAATCATATCATTGTGAATGAGGGGGAGCACAGATTAGGGACTCAAAGGCAACTGGATACCCCTTTACAGAAGGGTCATGGGGAGGAGACCAGCCAGTCAGGGTACAGTGTAGCAATGATGAAACATACAACTTTCCTCTAGTTCTTAAATGGCCCCTCCCCCCACTATCATGATCCCAATTCTATCTTACAAATCCGGCTAGACCAGAGGATGTACACTGGTACCGGCAGGAATTGGAAACACAGGGAATCCAGGACAGATGATCCTTTCAGGACCAGTGGTGAGAGTGGCAATACTAGGAGGGTAGAGGGAAGGTGGAGTAGAAAGGGGAAACAGATTACAAGGATCTACATATAACTTCCTCTCTGGGGGATGAACAACTGAAAAGTGGGTGAAAGGAGACATTGGACAGTGTAAGATATGACAAAATAATAATTTATAAATTATCAAGGTTTCATGAGGGAGGGGGAACGGGGAGGGAGGGGTAAAAATGAGGAGCTGATACCAAGGGCTCAAATAGAAAGCTAATATTTTGAGAATGATGAGGGCAACAAATGTACAAATGTGCTGGACACAATTGATGTATGTATGGATTGTGATAAGGGTTGTAGGAGCCCCCAGTAAAATGATTTTAAAAAGAAAAGAAAAAGAGTTGGATGAGCCCCCAATAAACATGATCAAATATAAATAAATGTGTACAGAAAAGGACAAACAACATATAAGCACACAACTGTCTCACCATGCTGTCCAAACAAAGGTCTGAGCGATGTCATGAGAGTTTAGAGAAACAAGTGAGGGGACTACTCCAAACTTTACAATTATTATTTGTACTTAAATTCTGCCTTATTCTAAGAAAGAGTTTATTTATTTGATAATTACAAACTTTTTATTGTAAATTAGTACAAGTTTATAAAGCAGGTCATTGGTTTTACCAAACGTGAAAAGAAAAAAATGATGGCAAAAATGCACAAATGTGCTTGATACAGTGGATGCATGTATGGATTGTGCTAAGAGCTGTATGAGCCCCAATAAAATGGTTTTAAAAAAAGACTGAAGATGTAAAGGATTTTACCTTCCTTGGATCCACAATCAATGCTTATGGAAGCTGCATTGCAAGGGGCGCATTCGCTGCACAAGGAAAGCGTCCCTTTGGGGGACAAGGTGGCCTGGGTCAACCCATCGCGTTTTCAGTGTCCTCATATGCATGCAAAAGTTGGATGCTGACAAAGGAAGGCCACAGAAGAATGGAAGCATTTGAATTCCGGTGCTGGCGAATTTGGTGAATATTCAGAGAACTATGAATTTAAAGAAGAAGAAAGAAATCTGGCTGTGAAGAAGTAAGACTGCTCCTTAGAAACTAGGATGGTAAAATTTCTCTCCCAGGCTTTGACCATATAATCAGGAAAGACTAGCCTCTGGAACGGGGAATCGTGTTTCCTAAAGTGGAAAAGCAACAGACAAGAGGACGATCCTAGATCTGTCAGCCATTGCGCGGATGGTGCAGGACTGGGCATGTCTTGTTGTGAAGTAGTCAGGATTACAAGCAATGAGTCGGAACCAGCTTGATGGAACCTAACACAATTGCTTTTCAAGTGTGAGCAGAATCACCGAGATTGTTGGGTCTCTTCCTCAGAGTTCTGATGGGCATTTGTAGTAGGTTCCAAGCTGATGCAGATGATTTAAGCCATGTTTATCCCTCCCCCACAACAGACAAACAAACAAAACCCAAGCAAACAAACAACTGATGTTACTAATATTACAATTGGGTGCTAGGCAACCACCCTGAAGGATTTATGCCCCCCTGACTTAGACCATTGGTTTCCAAATGTACTTGGCCTTTCCCACTTTTTTGGAACCCTCGTGCTGTAGTAGGTTACAAGGTGGGCTGTTAACCACAAGGTCACTAGTTCTAAACCACCGGCCACTCATGCTCTCTTCTCCCATGAAGCTTGGAGAGAAACTCACAGGGAAGTTCTACTCTGTTCTGTTGAGTTGCTGTGAGTCAGAAATTACTCAAGAGCAGTGCCTTTGTTTGTTTGTTTTTTTGAGGCCCCTTTTCAGGAAAAATATTTACTAAGCATCTCTCTGATAATTAAAAACATTTGTACTATGACCTGTAATCTGAGATAAAGGTATGTATTTGCAGCTCTTCCTCCCCCTCCCCCGCACCCCGGGGATGGGAACACTCACTTTGGGCGACACCATCTAAGGAGTTGGCTGTAGCTAGTTGGTTATTCGGGCACCCCAGCTTTAATGCACGTCCAAGAACCGTGGTGGCGGACCCAGAGTCCTGCTGCGTGAAGATGTCAGACTGTAGCATCTCTACGGGCAAGTGTGTGATTTCTGCAGCAACGTCACATTTGCCTGCAGAGATTTCCCAGTCTGCCACTTTGATCCTGTGTTGTCGATAAAAATCATAAACAAGCAGCCACCCAAACGACAGCCTCTCTTTGCTGCATAACGATCTTGACGGTCCTGCTAGAAGATTTAGAAAATGTGGCTGTTCATGGTTAGGATTCAGAGGGGAGGAGGAGGTGTCCTCCTTGGATTCAGACAGGAGAGCAAGTCAGAATGTCTGTTTCTCCATCTGCACAGTCAACGAGAGAAAGATGCAAACGGAAGCTCTCCCAAACCACAGCCAGCCTTGTTTGCACTGGTGGCAGCCACAGTGGAAGCCATTGGCCAAATCAATATCCTGGAGCTGCTGCAAGCATGTCTGTATCTAAAGGTTAGATCTGATAGACAGCTGCATGAGCATTTGCTTCTACTTATGGTTACAATGCAATCACAAGAGAGTTGAGTTGAAGGAGGTGTGTTTCACTTATTTCCCCACCCCACTTCTGCATAGAGAGGTCCTGGTGGCACCACAAGATTGGTGGTTCAAACTCACCAATTCCTCCACGAGAGAAAGATGAGGCTGCCTGCTCCTGTAAAGATGTACTGCCTCAGACCCCTTCCCTAGGGGCACTAGGAGTGTCAATGGATGCCACAGAAGAAGCATTTCATCAGTAACATCATCTGCTCCTGAATTATAAAGTGCTGGGATAATGCGTGGATGCAGCTTGGAAAACAGTACAGAGGTCAGAGCTGCCCTCCTCTGGCCACGCAAGGGAGAAGGAGAGTCCAGTTTCACACCAACTGAAGGCCAGTGTCAGGAGGCAGAGGTCAGATCTCAACCTCCGTCTACTTTACCTGCTCTGACACCAACCACCCCCCTCAGAACTCTGTACTACTGTGGTGGGATTATTAGTGAAGCTGAGAGTGCTGGTGGCATATTGGTTAGGCGTTGGGTTACTACCCACTAGGTCAACAGGTTGAAACCACCGGCCGCTCTGTGGGAGAAAGACAGGGCTTTCTATTCCTGTAAGGACTTACTGTAGTGGGTCATGATGAGTTGGCATCCACTCGATGGCAGTGAGTGTGTGAGAGTTGTTAGGGAAGCTAAAAGGTTACCACAAGTCAGCATCAGTAAACAGGAAGGATACGGTCCTTGAATCAGAGGCACACCTGTGCTTTTAGCCAGCAGTCAAGTCTCCTGCTGGTCCTCAGCCTCTCAGCCACATGGTCTCTTGCCTCACATTATTACTCTTCCGCACCCTGACACAGCCTTGGCATTTGTCCTCTGTCCTGTCTCATGGTCTCGGCCTGGCTCCTTTGCTGTGCCTCATGGTCTCCTTGCTGCTGCCTCTGGTGCCTCCGGTCTCAGCCTCTGCCACTTCCTGCAGAGATTTCCTTCCTCTGCGGTCCTGGGATTGTCTCTCTGCCCCGGACATGCCTCTTCTACGCAGAAGAACAGCTTCCATGGAGTGGTGTTTTGGTTTCTCAGCAGGCCATATCCCCAAGGAAGCAAAGGGTAGCGACTTGATTCCTATTCTCGGAAGATGGAGTCTCAGAATACATCTCACCTTGACTCTGTAACCTTGAACTCCTCACAGAATGAGATTATAAGGACAGGAATGAGACTAGAGTTGACAAGCCTTCACATAAGGGATTCGAATTGTTGTTGTTAGTTGCCTTCGTGTCAGTTCAGATGCATAGCGACATTATTTGCAGGAGAATTTAAAACCACTTGGCCCTGCGCCGTCCTCACCATTGTTCCTGTGCCGGAGCCCATTGTTGCAGCCACTGTGTCCATGCATCTCGTCGAGGGCCTTCTCTTGTCACTGCCCCTCCACTGTAGCAAGCATGGTGTCCTTCTCCAGGGACCGAGCTCTCCTGCTAATGGCCAAAGTACATGAGACAAAGTCTCCCCATCCTTGCCTCTAAGGAGCATTCTGGCTGTACTTCTTCCAAGACACTTTGGTTTGTTTGTTTGGAAGTCCATGGTGCTTTCAATATTCTTCACTAACACCAAAGTTCAAATGCATCAATTCTTCTTTGGTCTTCCCATTGTTTTCCGTCTTTCACGTGCAACTGAAAATACCATGACTTGCATCAGACACATCTTTGTTCTCAAAGTGACATCCTTGCTTTACAGTCCTTAGTTTACGGTCTTGCGCAGATTTACCTGATGCAATGTGCCACTTGACCTCTCAACTGCCGCTTCCATGAACATTGGCTGTAGACCCAAGCAAGATGAAATCCTTGACAATGTCAATATTTTCTCCATTTATCGTGATGTTACCTGTTGGTCTGGTTGTGAGGAGTTTTGTTTTCTGTATGTTGAATTGCAATCCATACTGCGGCTGCAGTCTTTGGTCTTCACCGGCAAGTGCTTCAAGTCCTCCCCCTTCAGCAAACAACGTGTGTCATCTGTGGACAGCAGGTTGGTGGTAGCCTTCCTCCAAGCTTCAGACCTCACTCTTCCTTATGCAAACCGGATTCTCTGAGGACTTGCTCAGCACACTGAGGGACCAAGTGTGGTGAGAGGAGACAACCCAGACGCACACCTTTCCTGTATTTGTAGCATCCCCTTGTTCTGTTGACACAACCGCCTCTTGATCCATGAATAGGTTCCGCACGGGCATAATGAAGTGTTTTGGAATTTCCATTCTTCTCAGGGCTATTCATCATTTGTTATGATCCACACAGCTGAGTGCCTTCATATGGTCAATGAAACACAAGTATACGTCTTTCTGGTATTCCTTGCTTTCAGCCAAGATCCATCTGACCTCAATAATGTTGTCCCTTGTTCTACGCCCTCTTCTGAATCCAGCCTGCACTTCTGGAAGCTCCCTGTCAATATATTGCTACAGCCATTTTTGGATGATCTTTAGCAAAATTTTATCTGCACGTGATATCAGGGATATTATTCTATCATTTGCACATTCAGTTGGGTGGCTTTTCTTTGGAATCAGTACAAGTATGGGTCTCTCCCAGTCATTTGGCCAAGCGGCTGTCTTCCAAATTTCTTGGCTTAGTTGGTGAGTGCTTCCTGTGCTTCATCAGCTTGGTGAGACATTTCCATGGGCATTCCATAGGTTCCTAGAGGCTTGTTTTTGGCGAATCCTTTCAGTGTAGCTTGGACTTCCTTTTCCGGTACCATTGGTTCTTGTTCCTAACTACCTCCTGAAGTGATTGACTGTTGACTCGTTCTTTCTGATACAATGACTCTGTTCTTTCCATTTTCTTTTGGTTCTTCCTGCATCATCTTTTGGTTCTTCCTGAATCATTCAGTATTTTGCCCATTGAACCTTTTAATGTTGCAACTTGGGGCTTGAATGTTTTCTTGAGTTCTTGTTTACTTTTCTAACTCTAGGTCTTTGCACATTTCATTATCATATTGGACTTTGTCTTCTTAAGCTGCGCTTTGAAATCTTCTGCTCAACCTTTTGCCTGATCATTTCTTCCATTTGCCTTAGGTGCTCTATAATTAAGAGTATGTTTCAGAGAGCTTACTGGCACCCCCCTAGATCTTCCTTTCTTGTCTTTTAAAAAAAATTTATTTATTTACATTTTATTAGGGGCTCATACAACTCTTATCACAATCCATACATATACATATACATACATCAATTGTATAAAGCACATCCGTACATTCTTTGCCCTAATCATTTTCTTTCTTTTTTAAAAATCTTTTTATTGGGGCTCATAAGGCTCTTATCACAATCTGTGCATACATCAAATGAGCAAAGCACCCTTATACATTCGTTGCACTCGTCACTCTCATAATTCACCTTCCACTTGGGTTCCTTTCTTGTCTTTTTACTGACCCTTTTCTCTCTTCATGTCTTGATGTCCTCCCACAGCTCACCAGGTCTTCTGTCATTACTGTTTAGTGCATTCAATCTGTTCTTGAAATTTGGGAAGGATATATTAAAGGTTGTATTTTGGCTCTTGTTGACTTGTTTTCACTTTCTTCAATTTCAACCTGAACTTACCCATGACCAATCGATGGTTCCATAATCTTGGCTTTAGCTGCAGATATTGAGCTTCTCTATCATCTCTTTCCACAGATATGGTCAATTTGATTTCTTTCTTTTTTTCAATTTGATTTCTGAGTATTCCATCTTAAGGAGCCCACATGTATAGTCACTTTTTGTGTTGTTGTAAAAAGGTATGTGTGATGAAGAAGTTGTTGATTTGCAGAATTCATATCATGTAATCTCCAGCTTTATTTCTATCACCAAGATCATATTTTGCAACTGCTGATCCTTCCCATTTGTTTACAAAGGCATTATGGCTAGAGGAACCCTATTAACTGAATATATCTCAGCAATGTTTTTTTCATAAACTGAAAAATAATTTAATTTCTGTGACTATTATATCATTTACTCCACAAGTTTTTGCTCATTTGTCAGAACATATTTCCCCATTGTTAACTATAAATTTATTTCAACATTTTGTTGAAATAGTTTCAAAGCTCATAGTTAAAGAATAGAGCAGGGATTTTCTTTTTGTATTTTGTTTCTGCTGTGCCCCAGCACATTTAGTAGAGACTCAATAAGTAAATATTTATTTAGTGCATGACCAATCTCTTAGGATTTTTGGAGAATGCTGTTTCCTATAGAAGATATATATATCTTTATATATATAAATATTATACATATCCTCAAGTTACACCTTTTATTGATATTAAAGTGAACATAAATTTGGACTCAAAATTGAAGTCAGAGGATATTTAGTTATATAATATCCATCTTATAATAAAGAAAAATCCTCTAATGAACTATAATGGAATTTATTTATAATATTTAGTTTAAGAGTAGAATTAGTAAATTCCTTATTAGCCCGATAGTGATAGATTATGCCATTCCGGCATGTAGCTATAACTCAGATGATGAGTTTTTCAGTCTTGGGCTGTATCCAAATTTATGTAATAATCACAAAATAGAGTTTGAGTGTGTTTACAGTACACACCCCAGTGTCTTGATTATCTGTTAATCTGTCATATCCACCTCTTTGACCTCAGGATGACTAGAAGAATCCTCTCAATGACATTGGACTTTTCTAGATAAACCCTAAGTACAAACTTCACATTCAATCTCTCCTAAGTGTGTTGAAGCTCTGAACAGGTGGCCCTGATCTGGTGTGAGCGGAGATAGAATAGTGTGTTGGAATAACCGCAGTTTAGAGAGAGAGAAACCATCTGGGCTTCCAGGGAGGGTATGTCCATCCTTTTCAGAGCCTTCTCGGAGAGTGCTGCACCCTTCTGGGTTTTACAGAAAGAGTGGGTTCACGTTAGGAACGCCGTGTTCCCCGTTCTCACCCGACCCTAACGGCAGGACGAGTAGATGTTGTTTCTAGGAGAAAGGCAAGGCTTACATCATCTTTCATGTTCTCATCTAAAACTATGACCCCCCCCCCCATGTGCTTACATGGCCTCGTGACTACGATCCCTTGCTCCCTCAAAGGAAATGGAGCTAGCTGATGACGCGATCACTGGCCCCGCCCCCTGGTTTGTCTCTTGCTTCTTTGCTCCACCGACAGGCTTGCAAAGGTGATCATTTCGGCTCCCTCGATGATCGGCTGTTAGGAGACAGCCTCCGATCTGTGGCTCCCTTCTGCGTTGAAGGCTTTTAGGGAGAGACCCTTTGTACGTGCACATTTTTCACAATAGGGCTTATCGTCCATCAACATATTACTATAGATAGCTCCCCTAGCAGATCTTAAAGATCCGAACAGCAGTGAACAGTGGCATTGCCGTGGATAGGAGAGAGCAGGAGGCCAGCCCTTCCCAAGCCCGTAAGAACATCAGCGTCATTTTGGAATTCCCGGAAAAGACTCCCAGGCCCCAGCCATCGCCTCCTGAGCCAGAACCACTGATGCACGATGAGGATCTAGGAAGTCTCACTTTATGAAAGAGGTGTCTGATGACAGGATCGGTTAGGAGACGGCTGTTTTTAAACTTCCCGATGGCAATGCCAGTCTGTCTTCCAACAAAAATCAGGGACTTACAGGTTTATTTTAAAATATAGAATTCTGGAAACAATGGGGATTGTTCTGGTTGAAGTGTGTTACCTGGGCTTTTGTCCTCTCTCCTCTGGTGTGGGCCCCAAGCTGCTCCTGCAGAGCCCTTCTGCCAATCACACGGGTTTGTCCAGCCGGGGGCTGCCGCCAAGGATCAGGGAGCGGTCCTGGCCAGGCTGCCTGAAGATTCTTGGTGCTTGGACAGCATGACTGGAGTGTATACCTGCGTGTCATCCCTGCGTGTCAACCGAGGCAAGGGGGGGCGGGGTGAGTCCCAGGGGACTGATCCAGCTGTTTCCCTGGCACCGTCCCTGGAAATTACAGGCGTAAGAGGCAGGAGGGTGACACAGCCTGAATCACATTTTGGAATCGGTGTGCTGCTCACGGTGACCATTGGGAGCTTGCCTCCTGTGGACGATCTGTTAGCTCAGACCCGAGACCGTTTTAAAAGTGGGGGATCACCCTCGTGAAGAGCAAATAAGAAAAATAAACTTCCAGTGGTTTGGGCTGCCTGCTGCCTGTGGTTTCCAGAACAATGGTTCTTCACAAACAGCTGGCGCACGTCCCACGCGGACCAAGCCCCTGGGAAGCCTGGGCCGTTGGATGGTGAACCAGAACCGTTTCCCTAGTAACGGTGAAGTCGCGCGCATCTGATGGTTTCCGACTGCTTTTCCTGCGGCATCTGCAGGTGGTGGGACGTGCTTTCCTAACGAGGGGTCGTAACCTCATGAACTTTCAGATGTTGCAACAAATTGGGGAACAAAGCATCCTTTTTCTCTTTCAAATATATTAAGTAAATCTTATGACAGCATTTTCAAGACCAGAGCCCCAGTTGTTTATCCCATTTGCCACGATTTACAGATGTTACCAATGTTTAAGTCAGAGTTCCATTTTGTGATCGGGATCTCTAGGGTGGTGGGGGTGGGTGGATGGGGGGGGGGTTCTGGCAGCAGACTATTGTTTTGGCCCTTGGTGGGGTGGGCTCTTCTGGGTCTATTTTCCTATAACGTGGAGTGTGATATTAACTGTCCTTTTGATGATTTGTCTCTTTAGCCTCTCAATTAGTGTACCCCTCCAGGTTACTACCTTCACGGGTGTGGACAGTCGCTGGGTGAGGAATGAGACCTTCTCCTAAGATGGTCTTTTATTTGTACTGGCAGGTAAAGTTGGGCCAGGAACAGACAGTCGGTACTGAGTCTCGCTTTAGTGTAAGTGTGGAGCAACAAGAGGAGTTTGCTCCTGTGGAGGGCAGAGGTTTGGAAACTGACGGGGCAATTCTACCCCATCCTGTAGGAACTAGGAGTTGGCATTGGCTCCACGTCAATGAGTTTGGGGGCTGTGTTGCTGTTTAGTGTAAGAAATAGCTCCAAGCCTCCACAACGATTCAAACACAGAATGTGTGGTGCATGAAGGCCACTGTACCAAAGAATACGTTACACAGTACATTGGACTCCGTGGTTTCAAAGGGAAGGCAGATTTACACAGCACGAAAGGGTATGTAGATGCTGTCTGTTAGTAAGATTTGGATGACTTTCCGGGGACCTACTGTATTTTTCTATCTAGTTTTTACTGCACCATCTAATCTACAGTTTTTGTTATAAATTATAAAACCAAATAAGATAAGATGTTCACCTTTTTTGGGGGGAGTTCCCTCTGTGTTTATCTGGTATATTTTAAAAAGATCAGTTAACTTCCAGAGGGATAGTGCCCTCTTCTGTCTGGTGTGCAGAATTTGCATCTTCTGGAAATACAGGATAAATCACAGGTCACTGTGTCCGGGTGATGTGGAGTCGTGGGGTCGTTACTGTGTGCTGACTGCGGTTTGCAGAACTGCAAATACATGACTTGTAATACGGGGGAGCCACCGTAATAATGTGGATTAGAATGAAATCACTCACCCTGGTGTAAAGTGCTAGCCAAAAGGAAACGAAGACATCACTTCCATGAATACCAAACTTAACTGCAGGCATGGCTTAAAACAAAACATGCAGGTCTGTTCAGTGAGTTAGACATGGATCTGAACTCGGATTTGAAACATCAGGATTTCGATCAAATACGCACCTGCCACTTCCTCTGCCCACTGCTCAAACAATGCAGCCTCTGGGGGTTTCTCTGGAGTCTGGTTTGCGCAGCCTTCTCCTGTACGTGCTCTTCATGGATCTGCCCAGATGCACCCGCTGATAACTTAGATCAGTGGCACCCAAGTGTTCAGAGTCTTAGAACCGAAAAGGGCTTTACTTTCTTTCTTTCTGTAACATGCACAAGCAAACCAGTCTCCTGCTGTGTCTGGGGCTCTGATTTAGCCGCTACCATGAGAGTTAGGGTTATGTTCCGAAATGAGGCAGAAATGCCCCTTCTCTAAACTCACCACCACAGAACCAAAACACCAGAGGGAACACCTGGACGCTAATGCGGGTGACCGAAGTGCCACCGTGTTTCCAGAAGCACAATGAAGCGAGAGCCTGTGGTTGCGGAAAAGGGAAGGTGGGTGCATGCAGACCCCCGCTCTTGTTTCCCTCCATGGCAGCGCACTGAGGACCACAGTAGCCTCACTCTATGAACACGTGCTAATTGAGCCTGGGCCACGGCTCTCAGGGTGCTGCTCGTGGGGTAGGCACCCACTGGAGCCGGCTGAAGAAGGAGCCCCATGTCCCCTCACACGCTCCTGGCATTGTCCCGCGTCATGCCCGTCTTTCCTACTAGCTTCGAGGGGAGACACATGCTGTTCTCTACATCCAGGGACAGTCTGGACAGAGCGGGAGGAGATAGTGAAATCCACTCATGGTCAAAATCTCGACATGGATGCATACATGGGAACATTGGAAATTGCCTCATGTCCAGCTGTGAAATAACAACAGAGTCATAAAGGGATCCGCCGACTTGTTCAAAACCACCCCGTTTAAAGGTGATGAAGTGGTGCCCAGAGAGGGCTTCTGGGCTCTGCCGAGTGGTGGGCAGCGAGGCTGGTTTTCTGAGGGCTCTTCTGCGTGGGCTCCTCAGCACAGCGGCCAGAGTCCTTTTCTAAGAGAACTTGGCCTGAGCCCTTGGATGTGGATTCTGTGATTTCTGTCCTTCTCTGAGTACAGAGATCCTGCCCCTGTTTCCCAGGGACTTACTAGCTGGGTGACTAGAACCTCGGCCACCAGCTTCTCTCCGTGCACTTCAGTCTGTGCTCCTAGTGAGCGGGATAGCCAGAGTACATCTCTCACTGAGTTAACACTAGCTACGGTTTTGGCGCAGGGCCTTGCCCACAGGAAGCA
The DNA here is from genome assembly GCF_050624435.1 of Tenrec ecaudatus. Classification (NCBI taxonomy): domain Eukaryota; kingdom Metazoa; phylum Chordata; class Mammalia; order Afrosoricida; family Tenrecidae; genus Tenrec; species Tenrec ecaudatus. The sequence goes on from NC_134546.1 coordinate 2,312,185, forward strand.
CTCCACCACCATCCTCCCTGCCACCCAGTCAGTTCTGTTTCACAGCGTCCCTGGAGGCCAGAGCAGAACTTCCTCTGTGGGTTTCTGAGACTGTGCATCTTTACAGGAGGAGAGAGCCTTATCTTTCTCCCAAAGGCGGTTGGTGGTTTCAAACTGTTGACCTTGTGGCCAGCAGTCCAACTCGTAACCCGCCACAGGTCCTCAGTAAGCACTAGCATTTCTGCCTTTCTGACTCCAGTGTGTGTGGAGGTCTTCCTTTACTCTGATGAAAGGAGTCACTGCATTCTAACTCAGTCAAAGGGCTCATGCGATTGGAGCACATTAAGGAGATCATTTAAGAATCCTGGAGGAAGTGCTTGGCCTTTACCCCAAAGGTTGCTGGTTCAAACCCATCAGCCACTCTGCATGAGAGTGACGCCAGCCAGATTCTGTGAAGACGTACAGCCGAGGAGGACCTCCAGCACGGCTCTGGCCCATCACAGACAGTTGCTGTAAGTTGGGGTCAGTGTGGGGGAAATGGGTTTTGTTTGGGTGGGGGCACAATGGGGAGGGGCTCTGCCGCTAACTGGAAGGCGGGCAGTTTGAACGCAGCTGGCAGCTCTATGGGAGAAGCGACCTGGGGATCTGCACCCATGAACATTGCAATTCAGGAAACACGTCGGGGCAGTTGCACTTGTCACCCAAGTCTGGTGGGACCTGACAAGGGGACATGATATTATTTATATGAGCTAGCCTTGGACATTCTGACTTCTTGGTCCCCGAGCTCTGGGTCAGCGCTGCAGGGGAGAACTGAAAAGGGTTTGGTGGGTGGCCGAGTGCATGACGACAATTCTCAAACATCGTATCTGTTTTAATTCTGTTTCTTTCCCATATCCCACCATTGCTGGATTCCTGCAAAAGATGGGCTTGCCGCCCAGGGCCTTAGAGTTGACAGACTCGGATGAAATTGCAGGTGTGCGCTTTCCCCATGGACAGAGAAGCAGACCCACAGAGACTTCAAAAAAAAATGCAAACGCATGAAAAATAAATTTGATTCAGCAAGTTTGCCATGAATGTGATCTGCTGGGGGTAGAGGGAGGGATGGAGGCTGTTATAAGTTTAGAAAATGCTCTAGTGAGTGAAATGAACCCAAGACAGAAAGAGACACACAGAGAGAAGAAAAGTGCATCTTAGTTGTCAAACTTGATTCTAAACTCGTTTAGTTATTGCTATTGTCTGTGGAGATGATTAGAACCCTAATAAAAGTTTCCAGGATTAAAACCAAGCAGGACAGGGGAAGATCTAGTTTCCACTAAGCTGGCACTTGAGAATTCCGGGCAGCTCAATCTGCCTGACCGTGGTCTCCCTCTCATTTCAATCCAATGAATGCTTACTCAGTATTTTCAGTGGCATGAAGGACCTGTGTCTCAGAAGAGTGTTGGCTATGAGTTTAAAAATGGAAAGTCTTCCAAGTAAGCAGACACTTCAAAACCACTGAAAATATCCACAGCGATGAGATATGCTGGGAAGTATAATAAAAGCAGTCACCTTTCTAAAGAGCACCCATCCTCTTTGTGAGGGTGGGATTTGTCTGCACTAGAAATGTTTGCATAGCAAGCCTCTTCAACACTTTTGTATGGAGAACGCGCCTTCTTTTCAGGCATGTGAAGAGGGAAGAATCACCCTGCTGATGAATGCTTCTACTCGAGCCGGCGTCCAAAAAAACCAGGGCGGGGGTGGGGAAGAGGAGATGCCCTGCTTTTACCGTGTTGTCATAGACAGCAACTAATATGCTCAGTAACAGGACAGGATCAAAGCACGTGCAACTCTGTCTTCTTGAAAACATTACATTGTAAGGAAAACAAAATATTGTAAAATACATATAACAAAAATCTGGGCCATTTCACCCGTTTTGTTTTTTTTTTTGGTATGACCCATTCAATGACATTCATTTCCTTCACTTTTGGCATTTTAACTTCACTTTGTGGCATTTTACTTCTTTGTGAAGTAGCAAGCAGGAGTTGTTATTATGTTTCTAAATCAAAACAAGAAACATCGTGTGAGCATCGCTTATCCAGGGCTCAGAGCCCACTCCCAATTTCAGCATCCCTTCAGCAGAGGCCTGGGTTTGCGGGGCTCCGTTAGGATCGCAGGACTGTCTTGCAATCACCCAGAGCACCTCCAGGAAAACATCCGACTTACCCAGAAAGCCGCTCTGAAAGGGCAAGACGAAAGGCACGCTTTCGGATGGCCGCATTCCGTCTCCTAGCCTTTCCACCGGAGTTCCTTTTCTGAGCGTCTGCGGGCACTGCGCTAAGGGACGAAAGAAGCAGAGGGTTGTATTGCCGAGAGCTCTGGCAGATAGACAGATGAGAGACAGGCCCGCCAGACAACGGACAGCATCGAGATCTTTCAGGACAGAACTCATACCCCGGAGTTCTCCCCATGTTGAGAGGAAGCAGTGTGCACGGGCCCACGAGTTCTTCAAGAAAACTGTCACCATTTTGAGAGGGACAGCCCACAGGACGTCTATTCAGCTTTCAGCGAAAGGAAACCTTTGGTGGCTTGTGACTCCTTCTCACATCTAGAAGCCCGAGGGCAAACCTGAAGAGAAAGACATCAGCTCTCGGCTCACCTCTTTCAGTCCCTGCGGTTTAAGTAGTGAGACTGCATGGGCGACCGGGTGGGTTCATCTCAGAATGTGTGAAATCAGCAGCATGCGTGGCGATGGTGCACACAGAATGTTACCGTGTGTCGGAAACAGCCAGGCAGGCTACACTTTGTTACTCACTTGATCGACAGAGCCTTCTTGGCAGCCCTGACCTTGGACACCACAGGTCCTGCAGAGCTCAGCAGGAGCCAAACGCTGAGGACCATCTGTCAAAGCTTTCTTCCCCGCTTGTTATCCATGCCTTCCCCCCAAGAAGCTAAAACAGAGCCCCGAAGGAGAGCGTCTGCAGCAACCGTCAGATGTGAGTGCATCGTGACAGGAGTGCTGGGGTTGGAGATTCATTCCGGATGTGCCACGTGTGAGCGAGTGCAATAGTATATTCTGTGTCCTTACTGAATGGTCATCAGCAGAAGCCCGTGCGGGCTGAGGAAACACCACGGCCCCACTCGAAGCAGCTCCGATATAAAATAAGACAGGTTACACCCCTGGGCAGGATTTTGTGGCTCCTTGATAGCCAAGAGAACGAAAGGCTGGCAAAATCCCCACCTCAGAGGACTCATTCCTCTCTCAACATTTAGACATGGGCAACATACAGCAAACCTACTTCCCCGCCCAAAGAGAGATTTTTAATAAGTTAAACTCTTGCTGTATCAAAAGAAATTTCATTTAGAGCTTTTATTTCCCCTCCTGGCCTAATCAATCCTAAGAAAATTAACAGGCCTAATCAACATAAGATCAATGGGCTCACAGGCTGTGTTTGCGTGGAAGACGGTCTTATCAATGGATAACAGCAGAGACGGGGAGGGTGCTGCTGCCCGTTCATTGCTACCCAAGTGCCAACGTAATTTTCAAAGTAAAACTTCATTTTTCACTGGTTTCCTTATTTTGCATGCTGGGGTTGGGTGTAGAATGCCATTTCACCCGCACGGCATTTAGAAATCACGCAGAAGGCTCTGTAAACGCAGAGTCATACAATGGAAGCACAGAGTTTGAAAACGGAAAGAGCGGCCGGCAGTCTTCCGGGCAGCAGTCCAGTGATTCTGCTGAAAACCATCATGCACGTTTCTCCGCCTTATGCTGCCTTCCCTTTGACCCTCCTCCAATCAGACTCCACAGGTCGGAGATCATGCGTGTCGTGAGAATGGGCCTCTAGGCTTACTCCACAAGAGGGACTTTCTCCTGTCACCACTCACTGCTGGATGGACAATCACGTTGCCAAGACGGTTCTGGGAAGAAGCTGTAGAAACAAATCCGTCATTGGGCTCTCACAAGCGGGTACAAAAGAAACGTTTTTTGTGGTTTCCCCGAATGTGTTTGGATTTAGCTGAGATTTTCCAGCTCTTACTCATAAATGCTTTTAATTCCTCATGGGAAAGATTTGAGGTCATTTTCACACCCAGCAGGGATTTATTTAAAGTGACCCAGAGGCGATTCACCGTGCAATGTTCATACTAATAGTTGTTAGCATTGCAGTAGTTAGGTGTTGTGCTGGGTGCCACAGATGGGAGACTCTTGACTGTTAACTGTACAGCTTGGCAGTTCTTTTTAAATGCTATTGCGGGCTCTTTCAGCTCTTGTAACCCACCCAAGGGACCACAGAAGAAAGGTCTGGCACGATCTGCTTCAGAGAAGTCAGCCACTGAGCCCCCACCCCACGCCCACCCCCACCCCTGAGCACACTTCCACTCCACAAGTCAACAACCCTTCAGCAACTGCGTAGCTTTCTTGGTTTGCCTACGGTTCCAAGGCTGGGTGTTTGAATATCCGTTCTGTAAGACATGTCAGCCGTATATCTCTTGGTGAGTATTTATATAAATGCATTTGCATGAAGGTGAAACATTTGGGGTGGGGCTTCTCAGAGCTTTCCTCTCCTGATCTTCCTTCCCTCTAGGAGGGGCGATCTCACTCAGAGGCTGAGGAGGGAGAAGCCTGCCCTTCATCTCCTGGAGAGAGAACCAGTCCTCCAAGGGAAACACTAGGGGATCTGGAGCGCACAGATTTCAGTGGTTCCTGCCAACAGTCACTCTGGGAGCACAGGGGGCCTAGGCGGGGCTGGGGCACCTCCAGGCAATGGAAGGGGCGTGAAGCAGAGGGAGGCAAACTCAGGCTTCTTGAGAACGTTGCCTAAGGAGGCCTGGCCCAAGGGCCACAAGGTTACCTGACTTTTGTATCTTCCTTTACTCAGAGGATTCTTGGTTCTCGCCATAATGCGTTCTAATATCATAATCCCAGGATCGGAGGGTCAGAAGGATGTGAATGGTCATTGGGTGCAGCCCTTCATTCCCCCAAACCAAACTCAAGTACCATCGAGTCAATGCTGACTCATAGGGAGCCTGTAGGGCCCCCCGGGTTTCCCCCGCCCCCAGGTTTCCCAAACGGTAACTCTTTAGTGGAGTAGAAAGCCTCATCTTTCTCTCAAGGAGGGGCTGCAGGTTTCCAAGTGCTGACCTCGTGCTAAGAAGTCCATCCCATAATGCAGCACACCGCCAGAGCCCCTGGCTCTTCATGAGAGATATGAAAACAGTGAGATCCCAGCCAAGTTGAGTTAGGATCCAACAGCCTGCCCCATGGGATCTGACTGTCTTTTAATCTCTCCTGTAACTTAACTTTGTTTGTTTTGTTGTTGCTCAATCGGGACTCCTAGCAACCTGACAGGGAAGACCAGAGAGCCTGCCTGGTTTCCAGGTTTGCCATTCTGACGGAAGGACCCTGCCTCGCTGGTCTTCCCTGGGTGGCAGGTGGGCTTGAAGTGCCGACCTTGTGGTTAGTAGCCAGCACTTAACCGCTGAGCCACCAGAGCTGCTGAAACAGCTGTAAGATCATTGTTAGCAGTGGACAGGGCAGCGTAGCACGGCCCCCGGGGTGGGGGTGGGGCGGGTTCCAAGGCTATAACCTTCACAGAAGCGGGCTGCCCGGCACTTCGCTCTCTTGTTGGGCCCTGGGAGGTTGGGGTGCCCAACCCTTAGGAGGGACAGCAGCTGACCTCTTACCCACTGCGCCACCAGAGAGCCTGGTCAGCAGGGTGACCACTGGCTGCTCCGCAGAAGGGCACACAGCCTGCGCTCACAGAGACGCAGCCGTGGGAAGCCCACCAGGCAGGTCTGGGGCAGGACTCATCAGCTGACCAACAGGCTGCCTCTGCGAATCCACCAGCTAGTGCACAGGGCACAGCCCTGATGACCTGATCTGCAGGGACTTCACGCTCGGACCCCACGGGGTGGTTCCCGTCTGCCCAACGGGATGCGATGAGGTCAACTCCACTTGACGGCACACGCACACGCGCACGCACACCCACACATGCACGCGCACACGCACGCACGGGTACGCGGCATCGGGGGAGCTTGCTAAAATCCAAATTCTGCTTTAGGGTCGGGTTAGTTTCGACTTGAGAGTGTGCCTCTCTCACAGGGGCATTGCAGACGATGCCAGTGCTGGGCTCACCGGTTACCCTGCGGCCCGGGGTTTGGACCTCACACTGCTCGATGGCACAGGGCACCCTCACCCTAGAGCAATTCGAGTGCAGGGAACGGGACGAGGAGGGACCAGAGTTAACTGACACCCCTGGGATGTGCCCATGTCCCTGACCTGTGTGCAGAGAGACTTGTCCCTTGCCTGGTTCCTCTGGAATGCAGGAGACGCCCTGAGCTCAGGGATCATCGATCCTTCTTTCCCTGAGCTGTGGTAGGAACCTGCCGCATGGACGAAGAGTCCTGGTCGTGTGATGGGTATGTGTCGGGCTGCCAGCGGTTTGAAATCACTAACTGTTCCACAGGGAAAGTCCAAGAATGAAGACTGTGTTCTGAAATGGACTGTGGTGACTGAGCTAATGAGTTGTATGATATGTGAATTATATGTAAGCCAATTAAAAAAAAGAGTTTACCTTGGGAAGCCACACGGGCTTTCTACCCTGTCCTGTAGGGTCGCCGTGAGTGGGTATGAACTCAGTGGCAGTGAGATGGAGGTTTCTGAGTGGGCATGGCGATGTAATGTGGAACCGTCCTTGTCTCTGAGGCCTGCCCTTCCCCGAGTGTGAATATCAGCCCAGGGGTGGCCTTTTCTAGTGTCATAGGATATTGTTGGAGATTCCACCAAGTGTCCTTCCAGGCTGAGCAGAGAAAACGTGGCAACAGCAACGTACCTCCTGGAAAGCATTGTGGTGAGTATTTGCAAACATCTGCTGCCTCAAAGGCAGCGTGGCCATCCATCTGGGAAGTGCGATGTCCCTGAGCTGCGGCCCAGGCCCCTTCTCTGCAGGCGGTGGGAGGCTCCCACACTGCACTTGTTCTTACACATTCCTGCTGGCTTCTGTTGTTTGCAATCCTGGCCCAAAGCATCCCTGGAGAGGGCTGGGGCAAGCCTTGTCAGGGCACCAGAGAGGTCTTGGAGTGTGGTAGTTGGCCTCACCAACGGCAGGATGTTCTCAGTCTCGGCAGGGACTCTGGTTCCTTTTTCCTTGTGACAGGGCCCCAGGTCACAAGGCAATCCTTTGAGTCTGAGGATTGTGGTCCTTTGGCACGCAGGTGACACCGACAGCCTCGCTTCATTTTTCTAAGGCTGGAGTTCCATGAGCAGGGACAGGAGGGACATGGCCACAGGCACCATGGCGCTGCTGCGTGGAGAGTGGGATGAACCGTTTTCCAGGCGATGTTCCCAGCATGTCTGGACTGTGAAACCTTAGCCCGGGCTCCAGGGAGGAGCTCTGCGGGGGCATGGGCCACGGGCTTTGCTTTTCCCTCAGAAGAGTCCCCGGGTGGAATGGCTGCAGCGATTCCAACGAGGCCACAGTGAGCTGGCCTCCAGGGTGGGACGGAGGCAGAATTTTTAACATAGCAGAGTACGGCTTTCAACCATGGTTATCTTTCTTTTGTCCTGAGTAAGCCGGATGCTTTTGTCTCAGACGACATTGTGTCCTTCTTCATGTTGGTGAGACAGGAAAGTCTCAGTGAAACTTTTAAGATCCTTTTATTGGGGGCCCTTATAGTTCTATAACAATCCATACAACAATCGTATCAAACGTATTTGCACCTGTGCTGCCATCATTCTTTTCTAGACATTTACTTTCCATTGAGTCCTTGGTATCAGGTCGTCTTTTTTTCTTCCCTCTCCCCCCCTTGTGACCCCTTGATAAATTATTATTATTTTCATATCTTACATTGGCCACTGTCTCCCTTCTCCCATGGCTCCTTTTGTTCATACCCCCTGGAGGGGTGTGTGTGGTCATGTGTTGATTATTGCAATCGGTTCCCCCTCACTAACCCCCCCACCTTTCCCCCTTCCCTTCTGGTATCGCTATTTCCATTCCTGTTCCGGATTCCATGTGTCCTGAGCTCTTATCTCTTGTCTGTACCTGTGTGCATGCTCCTGTCTAGTCTGAAGTGAGAGGCAGCACTGGGGTCATGAGAGTGCGGGGGGCGGGGGGTGTTTAAGGAACCAGAGGAATATGGTGTGCTTCATCGGTGCTTTACTGCACCCTGGTTGACTCATCTGTTCTGTGGCTCCTCTGTGGGGGGATGTCCCATTATCTACAGATGGGATTTGCGTCTCTGCTCTGATCCCCCTCGTTCTCAACAGTGTTTTTTGTTTGTTTGCTATGGGTCTTCTGATGCCTGTTATCCAGTACGGACGACAACTCATGATTGTACCATCTGGTGTGCTTCTTCCATGTGGACTTATTACTTCTCTGCTAGATGGCTGCTTATTTAACTTCAAGCCTTTAAGACCCCTGATAGTCTATCTTTTAATAGCCAGACAGAGGTTGCTTAGCCAGCAGATCTTACCTGATTAAAAGGTAATTTGGGGAAGAGATGTCTTTTTTATCTGATAAGGCAGCAATGCTCCTCAGGTGAATATATAATGAAAGAGGAAATATATAATAAAAGGGGAAAAGAAATGCAAAATCCTTTGTCAGAGAGGTTTATACATGAACAGGTGGGTGGAAGGATGAGAGGACCTCACAGACACAAATACACAAGTCAATAGAAGCTGCTGCTTTCCATTGGTATGAATACCCTTCCATTAGAATGGTTTCACCACACAATGATGCAATGGCCTGCCTGGGTCCCTGCATATAACTTGTTGTTAAAAACACTCGCAATCAGGTTCCTGAAGGTACAAATATGAGGACTTCATCGAGTTAGACAGTGATAAAAGCTGTTTGAGCTACGCAGATTTGGAAGCACCATAAAAGCCCAAATAGCAGGAAATGAACCAGGTGACCATGTTTAATTTATCTAATGGGATGCAGTTTACATTTAGGAATTACTTTCAGTGTGAATCTGCTTTTAAGTGGGAAGCAAAAGTCCTGCATTGGAAACATATGTGCTCTTTTGGACAAGAATCATCATTGGATTGGGTTAAACGGACATATGTAGACATGGATGGATTCTTTTGTCCTACTTGTGTTTCTATGTATATTTCAAAGCAGGAAATTACTTTCTTTTTTCTTTTTCTTTTAGCAAATTATAAGCTGATGCCTTTAACAGCAAAGTCACATCTTTTGGCTACAAAATATTCATTATTTCCCTTGGCTTTTTTAGTCCCGCTGCGCACCGTAGCAGAGTTGAGATCTCTTACTGTCTCTTTCAAACCTGTGTGCGCATGATGGCTATTTCATTTCATCATTTAAGTTTTCACAGTGCTCTCAGAGCCAGTCTGATTCATGGGGCAGGAACTTGATTTTCAAAATGGCTGTTTTTGCTGTTGTAAGATCTTGGAGGGATCGGTACAAAATAAATCTATAACGCACAATTCTACAAAGCAAGTAAGCAACTCTGGTCACTTCAGCTCAGAGAGCACCATGGAAATGCGTGGGGTTGAAATCATCAATATACAGGCAGGTGTAGTTCCATTTATCAATATAAAGAATGTCTTCGGAGGGAGGACATTCTAGTAAGGTGGTTTTTCCTTTTTTTTGGCAAGAGCCCTGATAGAGGCCGCTGTTCTGCCTCTACTCCTGACCTCTGCCCCCCGAGGGGCTCAGCGGCAAATGGGGGGTGGGAGTGAGTGGTTCTTGGTGGAGAGGGATCCCCGTGTGCTGCAAAGGGTCCCCGTTTGGTGTGCTCAGCTGCTCCCCAGATGCTAGTGGTTTGAGCCTTTCCAGAGGTGCCTCTGAAGAAAGGCCTCCCCCTGGAAAAGCTTGCCGCGAGGGCCCTGGTCAAGGCCAACCTCACAGCGAGATGAGAAGACTGGGGGGTCGGGGCAACCACAGCACACCCAAGAGGACACCATCCACGGGAGGCAAAGGGAACATGGACGCAGGGAGGACTGCGTCACTCCTTCCACCCAACCACTGGGGAGGAACCCCGGGTGCTCTGTGAACACCTTCCTGAAAACATAGAGTTCTTTCTGCTTTTCTGTGGAGTGTGGTTCTGCTGTGAGGCCACAGCGAGGCTGCAATTCAAAGGCAAAGGGTCTCAGAGGAGAAGCTGAATACGCCAACTCCTGCCTGGCCTCAAACAAACAAGCAAGCACACACACACACACACAGCGGGGTAGGGGCTGTAAGTTGTCTTGTCTTTTTGTTTTTCCCCCCTGCAAGTCCCCCTCTGGCTGTTTGGAAGTCAGCAGGGGGCCCTTGACTCCCTGTGGGGTGGGGCTGTGAACTGGCCAGTCTGTCCTCCCTCAGGCAGGGACCCAAAACACACCCAATAGAAACCAGGCTCTTGGGGGGTGGTGGTGGGGTGGTGGCTTGGAGTGTGACCCAAAAAAGGGAAGCCTCCGAGACAAGGACTCCCAGAACCCTGACTCACTCACAGGGGGTGGTGAGGCCCCACTGAGTGGGTTCTGGCCTGTGGCGACCTTACACGCAACACAACAAAACCCGCCTGGCCCCGCGCCATCCTCACAGTGCCCCTGTGCCTCAGCCCATGGAGCTGTGAGTTTCTATTTGGTAGGAACTTGGAAAAAATAAATTCTTTTAACACTTCACTATAGAGAAAATTACCTGAAGATCCACTCTTCTGTTGAGAAAGAAAAGTGTATATATATGTATATATATATATCTATATCTATCTATTTATCTATATCTATATATGTATTTCTGTTGTCAAAGCAAAGTTAGGCTTTAGGTGGAAGTGAAGTAGTGTGACATACTTCATACACTTGTCTATTTTGGAAAAACATGAAAAATATAGGTCTTCCTTTGTAAGGCGGTAGAGTGAATGACTCACGGGAATCTTTAAACACGTTCTGTCCCAATAAAGAGCTGCCTCAACATTTATCCAACCCGTAGAACAGAGCTCCCGCTACATCAGATCCTTCCGGCAGCGCACAGACCTCGGGTGCTTTGTAAGGGCTTGGTGGCGGTGAGCCCTGCTGGGCCAGACCACCTGAGCAGGCAGCAGAGGTGCGGCCACGTTTCCAGCTCCCAGCAAGTGACTTCTCTGTAATTTGATGCAAGTTCAGTGCCTGACCTTTCGAATGTTTGCTGGGCTTCAAGTGTCCGGAACAATCAATATGCACATTATTGTTTATATTTTATGTTCCTGATCCATTAATGCATGCGCGTGGAGTGCTGGGACACCATCAGTTTCCGAGACTTCTGGAGCGGTCGGGTGGCATTTATCAAACGAGAAGGCAGCACATATTGACTTGTGACAGTTTTTGAATTTCTCCAGCTCAATGTTTCATGAGCTGCTTATGCAGTTTTGGTAAGCAAAGCTTTTATTGCTCCGAAGCCTCCTCAATTAAATAATAATGAACCAATTTGTTTAAAATGAATCTTTAACTCGAAGACTAATTCATTTTTCCATTGTGTCAGAAGACGCATCCTTGGGAGGGGAGTTCAGAGAAGGCCGAGGGTGGAAGGGAGGGCCGGATCTGGGGAGTGGGAGAAGGCCTGACTGGGTCATCTCTCAGGAGCGGAATTGGGGCCTGTCTGTAACTAGCTAGATGACCTTGGGCAGGCCTCTTCCTACGCCTGAGCCACTGGCTGAGCTGCTCAGGGCATCCGGGACTATCAGCGTGCAAACACAGCACCAGCAGGGCTGCCTTGCCAGCAAGTACAAGCCTGGGGGTGGGGAAATCTTTCCTCCCCTCCCCCTCTCCTCTAATAAGAAGGAAGGGGCAGCCGCATGTCTTCCTATTTGCCCAAGATGGTGTGGACTTACTGAGGGTGTCAGAGTGAATGGGATTTTTGAGGACACACAAATGTAACAACTTCACGTCCGATAGTGGGATGAGTGCGTAGTGTATGTACATGTACACCTAGCAGATGCATCAGGAGCCCTGGGGTGCAGTGGGTTACCTGTCACTCGGCCAAAGTTGGAAGCCATTTTTTGGGGGAGAAAGATGGGGCTATCGACTGCCATACAGACTGATAGCCTCTGAAATTATTTGACTCTGTCCTACAGGGTCTCTATTATCAGAATTTATTTGATGGCAGTCAGTTTGGTTTCATTGCGTGCGGAAAGAACTGAAAATGAAAACGTAGTGCCCTTGAGTCAGGGCCGACTGACAGTGACCCTCAAGGCAAGGGGAGAGCTGCCTGTGGGCTTCTGAGACGACGATTCTTCATAGGAATAGAAAGCCTGTCTTTCTCCAAGGGAGGGGTGGGTGGTTTCTACCCCAGGCGTAAGCACGACACTGCCAGGACTCTCCATGTATGTATGTATATAGTGGTATGTATGTATATGGTGTGTGTGCATATGGTATGTGTGTGTGTGTGCATATGATGTGTGTGTGTGTGAGAGAGAGAGAGAGAGAGAGAGAGAGCGACAGTCAGTCAGTCTCTGGGTAGCACAAATGGCTAGCATGAGGCTTCGCCACGGATAACAAGACTGGGCTTTTGATTCTACCCAGGTGCCACAGACAAAACGACCCCCACCTGATTCTGAAAGGCCAGTCTTTGAAACCCTTCAGACGCACAGTTTGCACCGACCCCCAAGGGTCACCAGGGATTGGAATCCACTCCACAGCAAGTGAATGTGTGTGTGTGTGTGTGTGTGTGTGTACCTTATCCTCCACCTCACCCTTCTCACATTCCACATACCTTTTCTGCACCTGCACCCCACCCCCACCCCTCCCGCCAGCCAACTTCAGGTGAAACATACCACCTGTTCCTTTGAATGATGGGAAAACGACCGACCGCACATCTGTATCCACTAACTCTCTTTCCCAGGCTTTTTTTATTGGAGAATCTAATGACTCACACTTAGCCGTCCATTGTCCAATTTTTTAAAAAAAATCATGAATTGATGAATTGGTTTCTAAATTCTCTGCATTATTGACAAGTTGCTGCATCACTGAAGCCAGAAGACGTGCCTCCATTATGAGTTCTGATGGCGTTACGAAAGACAAATTGACCTTGGAGCAGAAAGGAGGCCTCATCCTGGCTGCCCTTTTGGAATGGACAGGCGCTCCATTCTCTCCGAATTCCAGCCCACTTCTTTATTTGAGTTTATTCCGGTTTCACTCAGATCTTATTGATTGTTTAGTAAACACCAACTCACAATAGAGGCTTCTTAATATGAGCAGATAATAGATAATCAATGCGTAACGCAGTTTAGAGCAATAAAATTCTTTTGCCAGGAATAGAAAACCTGCCATAAGAACTGGAAATGCTCTCATTAAGAAACTGAAAATTTACTATGAAAACTTAGCAAGGAAACCGGTCTCCTCTAGGTACGAGAAGCTGAACTGACTCATAAGGCAGCAGTCATGGATATCAGCAGTCGAATGTCAGCGAGTACATCTAGAAATAAATTAGCCTCCTTTTGAACACGTGTGCTTTACAAGGGATGTGTGTACACGAAAGAGTAGAACAACGCAATTCAAAATAACATTCAAAACTGAAACTCGATAGCCGAATACAGAGAAAGCGTCGTCTTACCTTGGCTTTTGCCAAACTCCTTGCCGTAGGATTCTTTCTTCAACCACCGCCGCCTTCCGCATCACCAGGAGAAACTCACTTCCCGGCCAGCATCCGCAGGGACTTACTCTGAACCGCTCCAGCATCCGCTGCGACCCAGCTGTCAGGAGAAAGAGAACAAGGTTTCCGTACTTCAAGCAGGACCCGCCTTGGACCCCACAATCCCGTCTGTACGCCTCCTGATTGACCGGGCTCCTGCCGTTTTTTGAAGCCCCGGAGTCAGCAGGGCACTTATTTGACGATCTCTTTAGCAAATGGTTACGTCTCGCAAAAGGCTTCTGACAAGGTGTTTGCTGTTAAGGAGTGGAAAAACCTCCCAGCTGGACATTCACTAGAAGATAAGGTTGTCTTGCAAATCACGTTCTCGGAGGAGATGGGTTTGGGGTGGTGTTTTCAGCAGCGTGTAGCCACCCAGCCTTGGAAGGTGACTGTATTGGCCCGTTAACAGGGCGCGGAAGGGAAGGGTGGAGGTTTACCGGAAGCATGGTACAGAGGCACTGACCGACAGCTGTTTTCATAGCGGAAGGGAAATGCGGGAAGAAACGCAGTGATCGTGTCTCAGAGCTGGACGGCATCGTAAATATCTTCTTCCTTGTATCTCATTTTTCAGATGATGAAACAAACACAAGGGACTGTCACCTCACCAATAAAGATCACATCAAGGTCCCTTACCACTCACAAGGACTCTGTGATTGCCCGGGAGATACAGCCCCAAACCAGGTTCCAGGCTCCCAATTCCAACTGGAGGGCCATCCCCTGGTTACAGAGTGGAACTGACGGCTTCCTAAGGTTTGCTGGGCTGTGATCGTTCCAGAAGCAGATCTCCAAGTTTTCCTCTCGGAGTGTCCTTAAGTGTGTTTGAACCTTAAACCACGAGGTCTGATGTCAAGCACAAACCGTTTGGGCCAAAGATCTGCAGGAAGTGAGTCACCATGGAAGGACTTTGGTTGCCTCCCCAGTGATAACAACTGTTAAACGCAAACTTGCTTGTTTCCTCCACAGCCTTAGCAGGGCCCTGTTGGTTTGGTCATCTGCCCTGATGTCACTTCTCATTTCCCCGCCCTCCACCAAACCCGAGTCTCACCGTCTTCTATTGTGACTGCTTCCCACTCTTGTGTTTCTGTGTTGTGATTTCCTTGATCTGGAATTTGCTCCCAAGTCCCCCTCCCCTGGTTCCTGCTCACCCCTTCGGTTTCAGCTCTATGGGGAGGTCTTTCCATCACAGTGTCGTCGTGATGGGAAGAGGGGAAGGCAGCGTGGACCGGCCCCTAGCACGGCCTGAGCTCGTCCTTCATGGACAGACCCTGCGCGAGGCAGTCCCTGAAAGCCGCTTCTGAACTCATTGTTGCCACGTGCGTGCCATGTCCTTCTCCATTTGTAGACAAGGGCGTGGAGGCACAGGATGCGCTCTGACTCCCCGAAGAACTCGGCTCGTTGGCAGCAGAGGCGGGCAAAGAGCACGAGGTGCACTCCGTAGGTAGACGCCTGTCTTTCCTGGTCCCCTTCCTGGCCACTGTCCCCACTCGTGGCCCGGGATATTCTCTCAAGCATTTCTTACTTGAAACAGCAACGCTGGTTGAAACGATCCTGTTCATTTCATTGACTTTTGGGGAACTTGCTTATTGTCTGTGCATCTCTACCCGCTGGCCCCTCCACACACGACCTACTCTTAAATCCCATAACAACATCCGGCAGGTTTACAACAGCTCCTGCATGTCGATTCTCAGTCCATATTGCCTGAATGAGTGACTGGGAGAGAGGACAGTGGGGGGAGAGAAGTTGGGAAAGGCTGCAGTGGGTCTGGAGATGGGCTCCGTGGGAAGTGGGGTGGGTAGAAGCTGGGCTGAGAGAGTGGGAGCATCATCAGGGGGATCCCTTCCCCAGAGGAATGACCGTAAGGGAAGTAGGGGGTGGTGGGAGTGACCAGGGTTTTATACGTGCCTCTGGAAACTCAACCGCCCACTCTGGCACCTCAACTCTCCCTCTGTGCCCTGCCAGGCTGTGCAACGATGGTGGATACAGACAAACCACCTCTGGCTCATTTTTTGATGAGCTGAGGTGTTTGATTTCTGAACTAACAATCTGACCACAGAGCTATCGTCTATCTTTATGCATTTCACTCAGGGCAGGCCCTTGGGCAGTCATTTCCCTTTGGCTCACCCTGCGGGGAGAAGGCCCTTCCTCCTCATCTTTCTGTGTACGCAGACAGGCTGCCACAAACCAGCCACTTGCCTTTGGATCCCAGGAAGAAAATCACTTTCCCTTTTGCTCTGCACTCTTGGAAGGTGTCAAGGGCGCTGGGATGACAGCGCTGTTCTCCGACTTGACCTCAAGGGCGGGACCATGGAAGACAGTGTGTGCCGCCCGGTGACTCTGGTCCCATCCCAAGCAGTCTGTACCCCCACAGCGCTGGTCAACAAACTGTAGCTCCTTGCTGCTGAATGTGGTTCTCTAGCCTTCAGGAGTCCACCCCAATCTAGTCTGTCCGTCTGTCTGTCTGTGGGTGTGGCTCCTGTTTCCATCGCTTCTCCTGCACCCCCTGATTCCGCTGCAGTGCTCCGCGCTTGGGCTTTAGCATTTCTGCACACGTACCAGCGTCACCGCTTTTGACCTCCTCGTGTGTGCCACGGCACCTTTTGGTTTCCATCATCCTGCCCCTTCCCTCTGCTAGTTAAGTCCATGGGCTTTCTCCATCCCACCCCACCCCCACCTCAAGACTCTGACTTCCCCGGGGGCCGGAGCTTGGCTTACTGTCTCTCCAGCATCTGATGTGTGGAGCTCTGGGTACCAGTGAACCAAAGCAACCAACCCCATTGGCAGTGAGGAAGTAGATTCTGACTTGAGCTCCACAGGGTTCCCACGCAGACCCAGGGCCCAGGGAGAGGGTTGGGGTTAGTGGCTGTTGGAACCCGCAGAGGAAAGCCTTGGGGGACTGCTCTTGGGCATTGTGGGCCCATCATTGTCCTTCCTGGTGGATCAAAGGATCCCAGATGCTAACAGCGTCTCCTTGCTTTCTTTTGTATTTTGATTTCCCGAGGGTGTTTTGAGCATAAGGAGGCATTGTTCACCGGCTGGCTGATGGGCTGGTCGAGAGGGCGTGTGTGTGCTTTATAAGCCAAGCACTCCCTGCCCATCTGCTCGCTGCTGTTTTTAGGCTTGTTTGCTCGGTTTGGTTTTCAGAGGGCCCAGCGACTTGACCAGCCGCTCAGCTTCCCACAGCCCGCGGGCTCCTGTCCAGGGCATTCCCCGTGACTCTCAAGGCCTGCCTTTCTTCTGATCACGTCAGCAGTATACTCAGCGTGTCCACATCTGCTGTGTCCCTTGAGGTCAACCAGGGGATTCTTTCCTCTGGGACTAAGGAGACTCCCAGAGAGGAACAAGGACTGCAGTTGAAAAGTCTATTGATCTAGGTTGTATGGTTCACCAGGTGTTTGGGGTTCAGGGACACTTCTGAAACTGGGGGATCAGCCCAGCAGATTCAGAGGAGACGGCACAAATGGATGCATCGGTGCTTCATAACTGAGTGTTGGCTGTTCTGCACCGTGTCAGCAACGTGCGCCGTCGACGCTGTTTGAATTGGGTTCTACGTCGTGATAATAGTGTGGGGCACAGGCCCAGATGAAAAGAGCAACGGGATAGCCAAGTGTTTGCCAGCTAACTGGAATCCTTTATGTGGAATAATGCAAGATCGTTATTATTATTATTTTTAATTTGGATAATTCGAGATCACACCCAAACTAAAAACCAAGCTGGCTGCCATTGAATCAATTCTGACTTATAGTGAATGACCGTTGGGATCACCGTAGAACTGCCCCTTTGGATTTCTGAGGCTGTAAATCTTTATAGAAGCGGAGAGCCTCACAATTCTTCCAGGGAGCAGCTTGTGGATTTGAACTGCTGACCCTGTGGCTAGCAGCCCAACGGGTAACCCACTATGCCACCAGGGCTATCTCTAAATGGCCGATCTCATCGCATATGTAGGATTCTATATTTTGAATCTACATGTAAAAGATGTAAAAAGCCCTCATAAACAATCACTGCTAGCCACCTCTCTCTCTCAGATGGGTCTGATTTGATCACAACTGAGCCTTTCCTCTTGGCTTTGGAAATTATTCTCTTCTTTTCCTAGAAACAGAATAAGAAACAAATGGAAATAAACTGATACATATGAATTTTCAACTCCTGCTTAGGAGACAGAATGCCTTTCATTGTTTGCAGGGGAAGACGTGTTGTCGCAGGAAGGCCTAATTGATTAGAACCATAGATGGGCTGGCTTCATGCATTAGCCAAATCCTTCAGAAATTCGATAATCCTTATGCAAAATTTAATGCGGCACACACATCTTTCCTGTTGAGCACGCCCACCTTTCTTCTTTTGGCCACAAGTTTGACTTGGTGGGGTTGAATCTCAGGTTGCCTTGCCACACGGTGACAAAGATGCTGTGTGTAGACAAGAACTAAGTTCTGATTGCCCCACTCTCCTTGCTGTTCTTGTATCTGTGAAGGCCTCCTCAGCAGTTCCCACTACTCTGTTTGGGAAGGCTGCAGGCTGTGGTGGATTCTATGAGGGCTTGAGCTTTGTTCTCGCTGAGAGAAAGGAGGTGTGCACTTGGCTCCTGAGAAGATGGGGAGGACGGGTGTGCTCAGCCTGTCTGCACAGTGCGGGGGGCTCCAGAGAAGCTGCAGAGACCCTCTCTCCAAGTGCACTGCTCTTCGCCGTGGTAGGCTGGTTAGGAGACGGGGGCGCGTGATTGGCTAGCCCTTCACTTCCTCCTTCAGTTCTGCAGCTCTGAGTCTGGCCCAGTCCAATGTTAATGGCATCATAGAATGCCGATTTAATAGAAGAAAGTACTCTTGCATTGAGGGAGTACTTGAGTGGAGGCCCAATGTCCTTCTGCTACCTTAATACTAAACCTGTAAATATATGCACATAGATCTATTTCCCCAGCCTCATATATAAATATATTTACATATGTGCATACCTTTATTTAGACCTCTATAAATGCCCTTTACCTCCTAGCTCTTTCCTCTATTTCCTTTGACTTTCCTCTTGTCCCACTGTCATGCTCAGTCTTCATTTGGGTGTCAATAATTCCTCTTGGTTACATTACCCTTGATTACGCCCTACCAGGCCTCCTACACCCTCCTTACCACCAATTTGGATCACTTGTTGTCCCCTTGAGGGGGATTTTACATTTAAAAAGAGACTTGATTTGGTAGGTAGGAAGGGGCTCTATAGAAGTAGAATCTTTGATGTGATGACAAAAATTGTTTCCTGCAGATTAGTGAGTAAGCACAAGTCAACTGGTGCTTACTTGGTAAGTCGCCGGTTCCACTGGATCCTCCCCTGTGTACCGGGGAACTTTTTCACTCTCTGACTCTTCTCTTCAGGGACCTGCCCGGGGTCAAGCCCAGAACCGCCCCCTTCACAGAGGCATCCTCCCGGGCTCTGCCCAACTAAACCTGCTTCCTCTTTCCTTACCTCAGTTGCTGCTGCCGCTGTCTACTCAGAAGCCCAATCCATACACCTACAGGTTTTATTCCATGCCTCCCTCTCTCATCCTCCATCTGCTTGAAAGGTCCAGTCCAAAGGAGCTCAGAAAGCCAGCCCCCATCTTTTGCTTATTTACGAATCAGTAGTGAACAGATTCACAATTACCCAATAAGCCAGGGACCCAAACAGATGACGCAATAAGCAAGACACCGAAACAGGACTTCACTACTGATTTGTAAGTAAGCATGAGTGAATCTGTACGGACCTTGTTTCCTGGGTCATCTACCGCTGGGCCCAGTTATGGCTGCAAAGAGCAAGAACCAGAGCAAGAGGGACCAGAGAAACAGGAGGAGGAAGTAGGGGCAGAGTCTTTTGCGGGGCAGTTACACTTCATTGACAGGCTGAGAACTGCAGGCTGTACATGGACAATCAAAACCAAGACGGCCTCTACTCAGTTATGTCACTAGGGGTCCTATTGCTGCCATCTTTACTTGCTAAGATTTAAGAATCCCTTTCCCCGTGAATCTCATTCTTTTACCCCAGGAAAGGATGACTGGCTCTTTTCAGCATTGGTTGGTATTCTAAGAACTGACATTCAATTTTTAAGCCAAGTCCATGTGTCTTTATCATTAACCACCACGTTCAAGTCATTCATGAGCCTTGCTATTGTACTCTCTTTGCGAAAACTTTGTATCAGTCCTCTGCTTAGAAATAAGAAACTCCCTCCCCCCCCCCCCCAATCTATGGATATAGAAATGTTTACTGCCTGGGGTATAGGTTCTTGAACTTGTATGTAACAAGAGCCTGAAACATTCTGGGAGTCTGCACACTGCATTAGCTAGGGAGATAAGAAGTAACAGGGGCAGTGGGGTGGTGGTGCTGAGCCCTGGCGCTGTCCTGGGATCAGTTGGGTTTCTAACTGAAAGGTCAACAGTTTGAACCCACCAGCTGCTCTGAGAGAGCAAAGTGAGACTTTCTATGGTCATAAAGGTTGACAGGGCACCAATTCCACCACAGAGAGGGCACTGTTTAACTCTGCACAGGAAAGGGAGAGAGGGACCCACCTCAACCTGGCACACCAAGCCTTGAGGGCAACCTACTGGCATGAAGCAGGGAAGTAAAGAGTGGTCTGCAGGGCCGGCCCCTATGCCAGCAACATCGACTCCCCTCCCCAGAAGAACACAGCACAGAGGACAGCTCTGAAGATACAACCCAGGGAGAGTGGCAACTCTGCCCAGACCATATGGAGCCAACTAAGAGGGAGGGAGGGAGGGAGACAGAGAAAGAGAGAGAACAGCACATCCTGGACCACCAAGCTTCGAGGACATTCTGACTCTGAGCAGCCAATGCACAGAGAGGAGCGTAGGGTCAGCCCCACCACAAGACACAACGTCCCCTTACGGAACCCACAGCAGTATGGGAGGCAGCACCAGAGACACAGCACAGGAATGGTGGCTGGTCTGACCTGCCACACCGGGGTGTGACAGGAAGGGAGCACAACAGAACAACATGGGAAGCAAAGGAACCAGGTCCCGAGGGTCTGAAAATAGACTCAGGCGTGGGGGCAGGGCTGTCACTGCACCAGAGGGACCGGAGAACATTCATAAGGGTCAGCAGATAGACCTGGAATTATTCAGAGGCTATTTCTCTTTTTCTCATGTCTATCTATATGGATAAGCAGTCCTCAGGAGAAGACAACTGGACCGGTGGTGCCAGGGGGCAGGGAGAGGAGGAGGTGGGGAAAGGGAGGAGGCAGCCAACAAACCCAGAGACAAGGGAACAACAAGAAACCTAAAACTGATGGCAGGGAGGGCATACAATGCCTTGCGTGGTTTGTCTGAGGGCAATGGGGCTGAGAGAAATTACTGAAAGCAGAATGAAGGCCAAACATGACGGTGGGACAAGAAGAAAGTAAAAGAAAATAGAGGAAAGAACTAGGAGGCAAAAGACATTTATAGAGGTCTAAATACAGGCATGCACATATGTAAATATATTTGCATATAACAATAGGGAAATAGGTCTATGCACACATAGGTTAAGTATTAAGGTAGCAGATGGACATTTGGCCTCTATTCAAGTCCTCAATACAATAACACTTTGTTCTAATAACCTGGCATTCTGTGATGCTTACCTTCCTGACACAATCGCTGAGGATAAAATGGGTGCATACCTGTCCTGAGACAATAGGTGGAATGTTTTTCGTCTTACAAAGCAAAAAGAATGGACGGTTAAGTTTTTGACTCCATGTCTATCTGCTGGACCGTGCGCATACCTGTAGCATGACATAGGGCAGGTTCTTTCCACATAGTATTTTGCTAGACTGGATGTCTGTGCCATATTTGTGCCCACTCTTTTTAAAAGCAATGTTGCATTATGTTCATTTGGATACCGTGTGATTTGACAAATGGTTTAAATAAAATATTTGCTTCACTTAAAAAAAAATAAAATGGGTGCATAAGCTAATGTGGTGAAGAAAGCTGATGGTGCCTGGCTATCAAAAGATAGTGTCTGGAGTCTTAAGGCTTGAAGTTAAACAAGCGACCATCTAATAGGGAAGCAAGAAGCCACATGGAAGAAGCACACCAACTCCTGTGATCACGAGGTGTCATGGCATCAAGTATCAGGGATCAAAGACCCCAAACAAAAAATCATTTTGATGTGAACGAAGGGGGTAGAGAGGAGACCCAAAGCCCAGTGTGGACAATTGGACATCCCCTCTTAGAAGGGTCCCAGGGAAAGGATGAGTTAGGCAGGGTGCAGTTTAGCACAGCACAAAACATACAACGTTTCTCTAGTTCTTTAATGCTTCCCCACCCCTCACCCCCACTATCATGACCCCAGTTCTACCTTACAAATCCAGCTAGACCAGAGCATGTACACTGGTACAGATAAGAGCTCTTGACACATGGAATCCAGGATAGATAACCCCCTCAGGCAAAATAATGGGAGTAATGATACCATGAGGGTAGGGAGAAAGTTGGGGGAAAAGGGGGAACTGATTGCAATGATTGATCGATGTATAAAACTCCTCCCTCCCCAGGGGGACAAGCAATAGAAACATGGGTGAAGGGAGACAGCAGTTGGTGTGAGATATGAAAATAATAATTTATAATTTATCAAGGGGTCACAAGGGTGGGAGGGTGGGAAGGAGGGTAAAAAAGAGGAGCTGATACCAAGGGCTCAAGAAGAGAGAAAATGTTTTGGAAATGATGATGGCAACATGTGTACAGATGTGCTTGACACAATGGATGTGTGGATTGTTGTAAGAGCTGTAGGAGTCTCCAATAAAATGATTTATTAAAATAAAAAAGATGTACATGCTGGCACACCCACAGGGGCAGTTGCACCCTGTGTACGGGGCCACTGGGAGTAAGCTCTACCCTGTGGCTGTGGCTTTGGCTTTGGCTCGCTGTGTGGATTGACTGCCCTTTGGAAAGCCCGTGAAGGAGTTCGAGAAACCCTCTGGAGGGTCCTTTGTGGGCAGGAAAGGCAGGATCTTCCTCCTTGTCACGCGAGAAGCTGCCCTGGTCAGCGATGGCCCGGCATGTAAGGCCTACGCAGGGAGTGGGCTCCGCCTCCAGCTGCCTCCATGACCCCGGGCTACAGCCAAGGACATTCCCCTTACCCCTGAAGCCCCTCTCACTGAATGTCTCCAACCCTCCACTTCCTGTCTGCCAGGCAGGGAAGAAGTCCGGAGATTTCCTGCCCGCCTGATCTTTGTAAACAGCTCCACAGGGGTGGCCCTGGTGCCTGGAAACTGGGGGTGCAGGGGCGTGGGTGTCACCCTGAGGCTGTGAGCATGATGGGGCAAGGCCGTGCATGGCGTGTCCCTCACCACACTGGGCATACTCACAGACACCTCCACCCTTCCCACCTGCGGTCCCCCATTCCCCCCTTTTCTACACCCTCTGGCTGTGGCCAGTGGACACAAACCCTATACGACATGGACAGAACCTTTTAACCCTTCCGTTTCTCCCCCACACCCCACCCCTTTTAGAGACCCTCAGAGTGGGCAGCCCCGGAACCTGCCCAGGGGTCTCCTCCCCGGGCCTCTTCTCACTTCACCTCTTCCTCCATGACGCTGTCAGTGGCAGGTTTTTTTAAGTTAATTTTTTGTGGAAGAAGATCACCAGGCCTTTCTTCCAACACACCTCTAGTCGGACCCAAACTCAGTGTTTCCCTTGGCAGCCAACCAGTTAGCTGTGTGCTCCACCCCAGGGTTCCTACCTCTGTCCACAGACCACTGAAATTTACCCCGAGACAGCCTTTCCACCCAGAGGATGAGGGGTGGGTGGTCTGCAGGCTGGTTCCTGCCTCGGAAGTGCTCTCTTTGGTCTGCAAAGTGTTTAATGACAGTACTTTTACAAAGCTACCAAGGGTTTAAAAGCAGGAAATCCCACAGAAAGACTAGACGATGGAAGACGTGTGTCATTGGACCCGTCTTTCCGAATGGCAGCTGCCAGCTGAGTGGCTTTGTCTTTTGTAGACAGGTCTGCGCCTGCCCACCTCACCGCCATCTCCATCCACACCCCAAACCCTCCACCTGCCTCCTGTATTACTTGTGTGCCCACCTGGACCTCAGGGGCATCTGCTTTGGTGACTCAGCAAATTTAACTCCCCAAGGCACAAGTTGGCGGGAAGGTTTAATGAAACCCACGCTCTCAGCCCCCCACAGCAGGTGCACAGACTGCCCCTCTCCTGCTGAGTGCGGATGCTAATGTCCTGGCCAATGAGCAAACCCTTGGGGCTGATGCTCTGCCGCACGGCCTGCCAGTCTCAGTTCAGACTTGGGCGTGCTGCTGCTTTTCTAGAGCGCCATTCGGCAGTCTTGTCGAACATGTGGTGTTTCCATTTAAGACGCTATGAAAATTGAATGGAGGGAAATGAGTGTGCTAGTATCAATGTTTTCGGTGTGGTTCTCTTAAAAACGCGAAGCCAGTCAGTGGGACTCTTATTACCCCCCCCCCCCCCCCCGTTCAGAGGGGCCTGGAAACCGATCAGCTAAGAAACAGAAGACCATCCTCACTGCCTTCGAATTGCTACAGACTCATGGCGACCCTATAAGACAGGGTAGAATTGCCCCCTGTGAGTTTCCCAGACCCTAACTGTTTATGGGTGTAGAAAGCCCTGTCTTTCTCCCATAGAGCTCGCTGGTGGTTTTGAACCATGGTCCCTGTGGATTGCAGTCCATGTAACCGCAATGCCATCTGGGCTCCTTGATAAACTTTAATACCATGTACTAAAGACAGGGGCAAAACGACCCAAGGCCACTGCCCATCTGTCAGTTTGACTGAAGCAGTGCAAGAAAGCGCTGGCGATCAACTTCTGAAAGCCAGCCAAGGACCCCTGGGATCACAACGGCCTAATCCAGGCCCTCAACCCTGAGTCCGCCGAGGGGTTGGCGGCTGATGTGATGGCCGCCAGCAGCAACCGTATGCTTCTGTCTCACACACGCACCGGCCGTCCGGTGCTGCTCAGCTGACTTCCTCAGGGGAGACGGGGCTCTGGCTGCTGGCCTTTAAGAGGGTGAGTGAGCTGAGGAGCCCAGGATGGCGAGGGAGTAGGTGGGGAAGGTTTATATGCTGACAGGACAGTTCAATAGGACAAATCCATCAACCCAAGCACTCCTTGCTGGCCAATCCATCCCAAGCCCCGTGCTGTTAAGTAGCAGAGCTGCTCGGTGAGGGTCTCTTGGCGATCATCATGACAGAATCGGACTTCCAGGCCTCTCTCCTGTGGGGCCATCAGGAGGGTTTGAGCCGCCAGGCTTTAGGCGAAGAGTTGTATCCAAGCCCCTTGTGCTAGCCATGGGTCTACGGAATCACGTAGGAGTCCTGGTGGCTTAGTGGTTATGAGTTGGGCTTCCATTGGGAAACCACCAGCTGCTGTGGAGGAGAAAGATAGGGCTTTCTACCCCCCTAAACAGTTCCGGTCTTGGAAGCCCCAGGAAGCAGTTCTGCCCCGTCCTATAGGGTCTCTGAGTTGGCACTGACTCAGTGGCAGTGAGTTTGGTTTGGGTATATAATTAGATACATACAAAAGCAAAGCACACCCCAAAGCAGAACACATTGCTGCCAGGTCAATTCCAGCTCAGAGCAACGTTGTATGACATTGCAGAACTGCCCTACTGGGGCTCCAAAGCGCTGCATCTCGCGGAAGAAGATGGCCTCATCTCTCTCCCTCAGAGCCACTGCCAGGTTTAAGCTGCTGGCCTTCAGGTAGCAGCTGACTACCTCCTCACCAGGGCTCCTTCAAGGAATCCATACCTGTGATAAAATCCCCAAATGGAGAGAGAGAGAGAGAGAGAGAGAGAGAGAGACCCTACATAGAGAAAGGGGGGAGGGAAAGTCCTTACAAAATGCCTGCAGGTTACAACATAGTGCCTAAAGACTACACAACAAATAGCATTGTTCTAGGGAACAAATAGAGAGTAAAGCAGGCATTGCTAAGGTTCCAAGTAGAGCTGCAGCTGGAGTGACAAATTAACACAGCCATTAATTGAAGTCCTATTTCCACGCAATGGCAGTGGACGTGGGTTCACTAACCGTGTGGGCTCATCCCACGTTTCCATGCTTACTCATGAACAGCAGAGTGGAATCCCCGCTGCTATATAATAATTCCAGGACCTTCATCTTGCTGCAGGCTTAGTCAGTAACTTCACGTGCTCTGCTTATAATTAGGGAGCCCAGTGGGTTCAGAATTGGGCTGCTAACGGGAAGGTCAGTAGTTCAAACTCAACAGCCATTCCAAGGGAGAAAGGCGAGGCCGTCTGCTTGCATAAAGACCCACAGCCGTGGAAACCCTATGGAGCATTTCTGTTCTGTCCCGGTGGGCTGCAGTGACAATGGGCGAGTGATTTGGTGCTGGGTGCCCATAAAATTCAAGTTAGGAAAGGGTTACGTTTTCCATTCAAATAATACAGGGCTTAATTGACGAGTTTATAAACATGGATTCCCGCTGTGCACGCCAGCCTGTCTTGGCGGCCGCCAGTAACACAAACTTTACAGGAACACTCTCTTTTGTATCTTTCCCTTTAGCATCATTGTCCCACGTTCATAGGGCCATCCATCGACAGATTTCTAGGAGAGTGGGGTGACCGAGAAGACCTACCGAGCTCTCTCCTCCGCGTCTGACTCTTGATGTGCTTGGTATATCAGCACATCTGTATATCAGCACCTGGAGCGGTGGCTTGGTTTACCTTGTGGCATACATTATTCTCTACTAGACATTGTTCCACTTCCATGAGCCACCCCACCCAATTCCCGGTGTCTTCACAGAGTGGGGGGCACGTTTCTCACAGTGGGAAGTAATCCAATAAATAATTAACATGGCACCATGTTAAATAATCTATGGACAATTCCATCGTGAAGGAGAGGCCGTGACAACAGAAAAGAGCAATCCCGTGCAACAGTGCATTTGCGATTCTTGTATTTAAAGTTCCAGCGATTAAATTGGCCTCGAAGAATCTCAGTAAC
This sequence comes from Tenrec ecaudatus, assembly GCF_050624435.1. Classification (NCBI taxonomy): domain Eukaryota; kingdom Metazoa; phylum Chordata; class Mammalia; order Afrosoricida; family Tenrecidae; genus Tenrec; species Tenrec ecaudatus. The sequence continues at coordinate 2,338,670 of NC_134546.1, forward strand.
AATCCTTTGGGATTGGAGGAACATCGTGCGAAGCCTAAACTAAAAGAATACATTTCGAAATGACAGTAGGACTGCAGTTGGTGTGGCACCTGCGAAGGGAACACAATATTTGGGCAGTGATGCTCTGTGGTAACGACTCAGTTCTGCCCTCACTGGGACAGCAGGCAGAGATGACCGGTCTTAGTCCACATGCCGTACATAGTTTGCTTAAACGCCCCAGTTACCCTAAAGCCGATTCTGTCTCAACGCCTCCCCATGTGTGTCATGTCAGAGCAGAGGAGGGCTCCGGGGGTTTGCAGTAACCAGGCCTTTCTCCTGAGGCTCCTCCAGGAGACGCCAGCCACCATTTGGTGAGCACCAAGCCCTTCCATAATACCACCCAGGAGCTCATCACCTGTTAAGAGAATGTAACCAAAAAAGATTTTGTTTTTTTGTTGTTGCCCCTTTTTTGCTTTATTTTGTGGGGAAAACTAGTGCTCTGGCAGTCACCCAGTCATAAGCACTGGCAGAAAGGTGAGGGCAGGGGTAGATCAAAAATAAGCCCGTGGGACCGGCAGTGGTTGGCACAGCCAGCACAGGGCTTGGGCAGGTCCTCTGGTGCCCAGGTGAATGGAGACTTGTTTGTCCTGCGCCTTGTCAGCGACAGTAGTGGGCAGATGTCCATTGCTGCTCTCACCAGGAGAGTGTGTGCCCAGTGGATGGCCGAGGGGATGCCCCAAGGCAAAGACTGAGAAGTTTATTCTGTGACTGGCTGTTCATCGCCAGCTCTTTGAGACCAACACGATAGCGGGGACTCTCAATCACCACACTAGGTGAAGGGCGGTGTATGTGGCAATCCATTAGTCCTCCTTCGCGACCAACCGGAAGGGATTGTTCGCCTTGCCTCCCATTTACCCAGCCGGTGTCACCCTTAAAACCATCATTTTAGGAGTAAACGTACTTCTACATTTTTGCTGAGTTCAAGGATTCAGTCTGCTGAGCAATGTGTCATTCAAGGAGCTGACCTGCGGTTTTCTGATAGATAATGGACATGCTAATGTATTGCTCACTCTCCACTGTCCGCCCAGAGTGAGCGAGGACCAGAATCGTTATGTTGTGCTGTAAGGTGAGCAGATGAAAGACACAGAGGTTGAGCTCTCTGCTTCCAAGTTCATGACACGATTGGGAAAATGAAGGAGGAGAGCATCCACGTTTGGATTTTCTTGTTGGTGGTGGTTGTGATAGGAAATGGGGCCGGAGAACAACCAATCGCTGGACTCTGCGATGCTGGTCTCTGGATAGGTGTATTACAGCAAGTGCTCCCCAGTGGTCCCAGTCTGGTATGCACTCATGCCACACGTGTTTCTGTGGAAGCCAGTGTTTCCCTGCATACCACACATTGCTTCTCCCGGGTTGCAGTCAGTGTCCGTGCCCCTGTGGCCCCTGTCGCCTTGGCCTCCCACAGAGCAGACCCCTTCCAGCTCAGGGTTCTGCATGGCTCGGGGCTAACACTGAATCTGAAGGGAGAAGGAACACCAGGGGTGATGCTCAGCCAGCGGCCTGCTGCCCCCTCCCTCCCTGGGCAGGTCTGTGGCATGGGGTGGTGGCGGCGGCAGGGGTGTGTGTGTGTGTTGAGGGGTAAAAGCGCAGGCATCCCAGGGCCGCAGTGTGGTGTGCAAACAGATCCAGAGAGAGTGTGTGAGACAGTCAAATGGTAAGGGAAAGCAATTAAGGCAAACTGTCTGCAAGGTGCCTGGCCGCCTGCGGTGGACTCTGACTCAAGGGGGCGCTGTGAGTGCAGAGCCTACCTGCTCCGCAGTCTTCAGAGCTCTGGCAGATTGGCAGCAGGTGGCCCGGGGCGTCTTCTGAACCGCCAACTTTTCAGTTAGCGGTCCAGTGTTTGACATTTACGCCACCCAGGGAGTCCCTGGAAGACTCAGGGCAGGCAGTTCAGAGAAAAGCTTGAGGAATGCTGCCTTGCGAGGAGGAGGGAGAGCCCCTGACCGCTGCCCCCAAGCTTTCCAAAGCACAGGGCTCCACCAGATGAATGATGGAGCATGCCCAAGTCCCTTGGGGGGAAGGGAGGCACCTTGCCTGCATTCACCTTGCTGTGCTGGGGCGCAGGCCCAGTAATGCAGGCTCTCTTCTCCACTACACCCACTCCCCCAGGGCACTGGTCCCCAGCTAATGTCTTCAGGCTTGGCCCTGGCTCTCCAGACCCATGCGCGGCCTCACCCAGACGCTGTCAGAATAATTGGAAGCTCCGTGGTGAATGGCATATGTCAGCAGTGGAGGCCCAGTGGCAGGCTCCGCTCCCTCCAGCAGGAGACCCTCATGCAATGCCTGGCCTGTGGTTTCTTCACAGATGCAGCCTCCCGCCCCCTCCCCCTGTCAGGGGGTGCTAGCGCGTGGGTCTACTCTGCGGGCTTCAGTGGGGCTACTGAAGGACCAGAAAGGACTACGGAGGACTGCGGATCCAGTTCCAAAAAGTTGGCTGAGGAGAATGCTGTGGGTCTCAGTGGCCCAAACCACAAGCAAGACACTGCAGACAGGGCAGACCAGAGTCTACTTCCCTGTGGTGAGGCCACTGTGGGCCAGGAGCCAATTCAAAGGGAGCTACCAACCAGAGCAGCAGCAACAGCAGCAAGAGCCATAAACAAATAACAACACCCCCCACCCAACAACAACAGCAATAAAACAACTCCCGCAAAAAACAACCGCAGTTGCAGCAACAGCAGCAAGCACCATAAACAAGCAACAACCCCACCCCACCCCCCCAAGCAACACTAGCAGCAGCAGCAGCAGCAACAACAACAATAGACAACAGATGGTCACAGAATGACTTGTAAGGGGAGCCACTACGATCCATGAAAATCGTGAGCGTCAAGGTTTGCTGCCTTTAGAGAAAAGGGGGCTTTTTTTTTCTTTTCCACTAGAAATTAACCTTAACATAAACCTCCTACAAATCTCAAAAATTCCCAATAATAGTCCTTTTCCAATCTGTCACAAAACCTCTCTGGCACTGCGTCAATTGCAATTCACAGTGACCCTGTAGAACCGAGTAGCGCTGCCCCATCCGGTGTCTAAGGCTGCATTCTGTCTTAGAGGACGCCCCTTACCAAAAAGGCTGGGATACAGTGCTTTGCACATTGTATCAGGAGAGACCAGTGCCTGGAAAGCAGAAGGGATGCCCTTGACAAGATGGGTGGTCACAGCGGGTGCTGTGCCCGTGAGCCCTTAGACTTAACACCATGAGGAGGTTGCAGGCATGGGCGGCGTGGCTTTCCTGGTGCCCATGGGGTTGCTGTGAGGCGGTCTCTCACAATAACAACCACAAACTTCACAGAAGCAGCTGCCACATGTTTCTTCCCTAGAACAGCTGCTCGCCTTCCCGTGTTTAGCAGCCGGTGCTTAGGGACTGTCCTACCTGCTCTAGGTAGGCCAAGAGGAGGGACGAAGGAGGAAGACACAGAACTGCCAGCCCTCCCTGGGCCTGGCAAGGATGGCTGGCGCGATGGAGGACTGAGGGGCTCCACAAGTGAGGGCGTTTCCTGAGCCTGTCTCAGATGCCTCGACTTCAACCACCCCCGGTTCTCCATTTTTGGGGCCAAACAGCAGCTGTTCAGTGAGGGCTGCCTGTGTCGACGGTCCAAAGAACAGAATCTTGGACTGGCACGCGGAAGCCTCTTTGGAGACAGGCTCAGTGGCAGATACCCAAAGGGTGCTCTCACCCCTGGGTTGAGTCCTTGTTTTTACAAACTACCCTTCAACATCGGTGAAGTTTGGGGGAGGCAGGAGACTTTGCCATCTATTTTCATGGAGTGGACCTGTCTGCTGGTGGGAGACACATTTCAGGTCTAGCAGATATTTATCAGAGGCAGCCACCACTCAGCACTCAGCCGGGGGCAGGGGGGTGGTGGTGAGGCACGCTGGAAGTGAAGGAACTGACTGGAAACCCCCAGGGAGAAGAAAGTGTAAGCCCGCCCGGTGGGCGCAGAGAAACAGTGGTGAGTGTCATGGGACAAGTAGCCTAGGTGGCCAAAGAACAGCCGGACAGCCAGGCGAGGACAGGCACTTGTGATTGGCCCCACAATGTGGGGAGGATGGCGGGAAGCCAGAAAACAGGGGTAGGATCTGAAAGGAGAATGGGAGCCGATTTCAAAGGGAGGAGAGGATGTGAACAGAGATTACATCACCAGGTGTCCATAGCAACTTGCAATGGCCTCCTAGGCTAGGACAGCTCAGGGGATGTTACAAGTCAATTCCCTTGAGTGAAGCTGTGCTGCAGGGCTGAATGATGAAGAGGAGAGGAGAGAACAGAGGCAGTTAGGAGGGATGGTTCTTTAGACAGTCTGAAGTTCAATTAAAAAAATTAAGAAGACAGCACTGAAGATACAGCCTGGGGAGAGTTGTGGGTCTGCCCAGACCACACGGGAGCAAACTAAGAAGGAAAGAGAGAGAGAGGGAGAGAGTGGACTTCATCTTGGCTCACCAAGGCCCGGGCCTGTCATCCCTGCTCAGAGCAGTCAATGCACAGAGAGGGCCGTAAGGCAGCCCCACCACGAGACTCGACGTCCCCTCACTGACCCACAGTACAAGAGGGATAGCAGGGAGCCACAGTATGGGAATTAGGCCCGGTCTGAAATCCCCACACTGGGGCCAAACATGAAGGGAGCACAACAGAGCAGCACGGGGAGCAAAGTAACAAAGTCCTCAAGGGATCCCAAAAATAGACTTTGGACTGGGAGGGCGGGGCTTGGCACCTCATCAGTGTTTATTGGGAAACATTCATATGGGTCAGCAGACAGATCTGGAATTATTTATAGGCTTTTATTTTTCTTCTTCATGTCTATCTATATAAGATTGGCACAATTCTTTACAATTCTGAGGAGAACACAATGGGACTGACAGTTCTGAGTGGATGTGAAAGAGGAGGAGGTGGGGGAAAGAGAGGGGGGAGTCAACAAACCCAGGAACAAGGGAACAACAAGAGATCTAAAATCGATGGCAAGGAGGGCGTAGAATCCCTGGTTCAATCAAGTGCAGTGTAGCTGCGAGGAATTACTGAGAGCTGAAAGAACTTTGAACACAATAGTGGGACAGGAGGAAAGTAAAATAAAATAGTGGGAAGAACTAGGAGGCAAAGGACATTTATAGAGGTCCAATTATAGACATGTATCTATGTAAATGTATTAATATATAACGATAGGGATATAAATTTATGGACATATATTTGTATGTTAGTATGGACATTGGGCCTCTACTCAAGCCCTCCCTCAATGCAAGACCAGTTTGTTCGAATAACCTGGCATTCTGTGATGCTCACCTTCCTGACAAGATCACTGAAGACAAATGGATGCATAAGCAAATGTGGTGAAGAAAGCTGATGGTGTCCGGCTATCAAAAGACATAGCTTCTGGGGTCTTAAAGGCTTGAAGTTAAACAAGTGGCCACCTAGCAACTCATCACACAGGAAGATCCACAATGCGATGGACTGACACAGTGGTTATAACAGTGGGCTCACACATGGCAGTGGCTGGGAGGATGGAGTGGACTGGACAGCACTACTTTCTATTGTCCTGAGAGTGGCCGTGAGTGGGAACAGAGCTGACAGCCCTAACAGCCACAACCGGAAGTGGTAGTGGTGATTCATGAATTGCAAGCCATGTTTTACAAGCTCCAGTGGTTTTGAAATACTGAAGCTAAGCTTTCAGGGATCGTGTAAACACACAGATTCATCGAATGCTGATGCGAAACAACAAGACTTGAGTGCCTACCCTGCAGGTGTTCTCACCTGTGCACAGAGCTGGGCGTGCAGGTCATGGGAATGATGGAGGGGTTGAGATCTCAACCTTACAAGATATTTGTGCCCTCATGTACAGGAAGTCTATGTTCACCTTCCTGTGTCTCAATGTTCTCTTCTGAAAATGGGAGTGAGGAGCAACGCCCCACATTTCACAGAGCTGTTAGGGGGAGTGAGTGAATTCTCTCGGGGAGCCCTGCGGACAGAGGCTGCCCACAGGAAGAGCTGTGCTGTTGTGAGCTGTCAGGTGGCCTCTGACTGCCCTGATCCTATGTGCCGGAGTAGAGCCTACTGCCCGTGGGGGTTCCCAGACCATGCTGTTCAGCAGGAACAGATTTCCAAGTCTTTTCTCCTGTGGAGCCAACCCTGCGTTGTCAGTCAAACGCGTAATCACTGCACCACCAGGGCTGTGTAGGCAGTGTTCTTAGCGCTGTAACTAGCTAGTCACCCTGCCTCTTTCAGACAAGGAAATTGAGCTCTGACAGTGGGGCTTCCCCGGGCTCTCGATTTGCTCAGTGGCATCGTGGGAGTGGATCATGGTCACTGCCCCCAGGGCAGGGCCTCTCTGCTTCCTCCCACACTTTTCTGTTGGTTCTGTCACCGGCCTTCCATTTGGAAACCAAGAAAATAGGCCAGCCTCTTTCAGGGATCATTGGGGTGGTGGTGAAATATGTGTCTTCCGGGAGACGTGAGAACTTCCCAGCAGGGCCGGTGTCGGACGTGTCCTTACAGGTGGATGAGCACTGGCGTCCATTCCCTGGGAGCCCCTGGTGCCGATGAGCAGTTCCACACACTCGCTCATGCCTGCTGGTGTGGGGCTCCGGCACAGTGAGCGACAGTTTCTCCAAGGCCCACAGGGAGAAATAAATCGGCGCTGGTACCTTCAGAGTGCAGTCTTCATTTCTCTCTCCCTCTATTCCTGGCGCCCAGCAGAGTCCCTGATAGAGACGGTGGGTGCTCACAGAATTGGCTTGGAGCAGCCTGGCATTTGGCTGTGGCCCTGGAGAGAACCTCCTTGCTACCTGCTGTCCCCACCGCGCAGGCGTTGGGGCTCCCAGCACCCGCACTGGGTGGCTCGGGCAGCACAGCTCTACGGGAGCAGTCAGCCGCATCTAACACAGCCCACATTGCTTTTACCCTGCCTTGGAGCTCAGAGAGATTGTAGCGAGGGGCACATCTGTGGGCCCCTGGGAGGGGAGGGGAACCTATTGACTCCTCAGGGTCTCCGCTTACCTGTCCTTGAAAGGGGACAGGCACAGGAGCATCAGTTTGACTGGTGGGAGGTGGGCATTGAGGAACTCCTAAGAGAGCAAACTGCTGGTCGGCTGCCTGGCAGTCGGCACCTGGGAGGCCGGGATGGACAGGAAGCCAGGCAGGCAGAGGAGGAGAGCGCCCTCCTGCAGGAGTGAAGGGACCCTCTACTCATCAGGGCCTTGGGAAGGGCAGGTGGAGCAGGTTCGGTACTGCAGAGAGCTGGTACCCCTATGGGATGAAAGCACTCTGGGGTGCAGGCCAGGTGGACTCCAGAACCTGCACTAGTCCACCTGGCATTCCCTGGTGATGCCTTCCTCTCTGGCACAGTGTGTGTGTGTGTGTGTGTGTGTGTGTGTGTGTGTTAGAGATGCCCCCCTCCCCCTGGGTGTGGATGTTACTTTGAGGACTAAGGTGCACCTGACCCAAGCTGCCGCATTTTCAGTTGCCTTATATGCATGTGAAAGTTGGACACTGAATGAGAAAGACCAAAGAAGAAGGGTCAGTGCATTGGAATGACGGTGCTGCAGAAGACTACTGAAAGTGCCTTGGCCTGCCAAAGACAACCAATCTGTCTTGGAAGAAGTGCAGCCAGAACGCTCCTTTAAGGCAAGGACGGAGAGACTTTGGACAGGTTAGCAGGAGAGACCAGTTCCCGAGCAAGAACATGGTGTTTGGTAAAGCAGAGAGGCAGCGGAAAAGAGGAAGGGCCTTGCTGAGCTGGTTGTCGAAGTGGCTGGGACAGTGGCCTCAAGCACAGGAACGATTGATTGTGAGGCTGGGGCCAGACTGGCCAGTGTGTCCTTCTGTGGTGCCCCGGGTTGCTGGGCGCTGGGACCTATGTGATAGCATCTAACAACAACTATTTCCTGAAGGTAAAATGCCCTTCCGCTCATGAAAGTACATGCTGGATAGCTGGTAGTAGAAGAAACAAAAGAAGCAAAACACAAGCTTTTTTTTTCTTCTGGGCACACAAGTGGGTGCCCTATTTTGAGTCCCAGTTAATGTTGCCTTAGGAATGGACTGGTGTGCGAACTCTCAAAACCTGGGTGGAAGTGACGTAGGCACTGAAGGGGAGTAGCTGCCCTTCTGTAGCTGAAGGCTCAGTGCTGTCTCTAAGAGCTGGCAGTGCAAACAGATTGCTGACCTTAGCAAGGGAGGATGGCGGAGAAGCAGCTGTGCCTGAGCCAGAGAACCTCCGCTTACTATTCCATCCCACGACGAGACCGGTACTTTGGGTAGGGACAAAGCTGAACTGGCACCCGGCAGTAGCGGCTGAAACAAACAAAAATCTCTGACTTGACAAGATACTCTCTAACTAAAAGTTCACAGCCATTGAGTCAATGCTGACTCATAGCAACCCTACAGAACAGGGTCGAACTGCTCCTGTGGGTTTCTGAGACGGTAACCCTTTAATAGAGTAGAAAGTCCATCTTTGTCCCAAGACACCTTCAGCAAGTTGAAGCTGAAGTGGGACAAAGGGTATTCCCTGGTGGGAATTGCAATCAATAGTGTGAAACGATATGTGTAGGAAATGTTGAATGGAAAACGGATCTGCCGCCTTCATCCAATTCACGAAAAAAGTTTTGTTTTGTAAAACATGACTTCTCTTTTCAAATGGAAACTCTGGTGAAGGTAGAAGTGGTGGAAGCAGGTGTGTCTCCCCTCTTTTCCCCTAGTACCTGCTCCTGTGGGTACTTCAAGCACTGGAAAGGACCGGATCGCTTTCCCCCATGAAAGTCTTTGTAAAACGCCCCCTCTAGTGACTCACAATAACTCTCATGGGACAAGGTGAACGCTTTATAGCTAATGTGTGCTGACGGCCCGAGAGCAGGTTCCGAATGCCGCCTGTCCGCCTGTGAGTTGATCATAAGCCATCGCGAGGAGCAGTTGGTCTTTCTTTGGCCACATTTCTCAAATAGCCTTTCTAGAATTCTCCCTGGGAACGAACACGGGTGTTTCCAGATTACAGCTGCATGCGTACGTTGCACAATAACACTGCTTAGCACGGTCAGTAGTTCACTATCTCCTATCTGCTGAGACAGTGCCAAGAACTTTACGTAGCGTCATTTTTTAGCCCCATATCAAGCCCAAGCAAGTGTCCCCACTCAAAAGTGAAGAAAAGGAGGCTCACAGAGATCAGTTTACCCAAAAGCCACCTAATGAGAAAGCTGCTGACCGGAGTCTGAAACCCCGACTAATCCGTCCATAGTGTGCGTTTGATAGGAAACATTGTTGTTGTGGTGATGCTGTTGAGCTGATTCTGACTCGTCCCCACCCACAGGACCGAACAGACCTGCCGTAGCTCATTTCCCAGGCTGACGTCTGTCTAGCAGCAAAGCACCAGACCGTTTCTCTTGCAGAGCTGTTGTGTTTGAACAGCCAACCTTTTGGTTCACAGACAAATGCTTACCCATTGCTGTAGTTACCTAATTTCATGTCAACTTGATAAATAAGTGTAGGGGTGGAGTCTAGCCTGTCAATCAGCTCTCAGCCTGATGATGCCTCCTTGTGGGTGTGGCCTTCTCATGAGGATCCTGGGAACTTCCTCTCTCTTGACTCTGCTGTCAGAAGAGGTTGGCCTCTCTCTCTCTCTGCCTTGGTCTTCCTTTTTGGCAAGCTCTCAGAGACTTGCTGAGACCTGTGAGGAGTCTCTCTCTCTCTGCTTCACCTTCTTGTGGAGGAGACACTCAAGAGAGCTGTAGGAACCACGGGGAGATCTGCCCCAGTGCTGAGATGCTTCTACCGCCACTGGGTCTACAAGACTTTCCACCCATGGGCCTGTGGTCTCCCTGGATTCGGTATCATTGCATGTGCTGCATGAGACTAAAGAGGAACTTTTGGATTAGTATTGGGCTACTATTGGACTTACGGACTTGATCTGAACTGGCTGGGATGTTTCCTCAATATATAATTGCTCTTTGATATAAATATATCACGTGGACTAACATGACCATTGTGTTCTTAGGGCTCCTTTAATATGATTAATGTTGCTGTTGTTCTCACTGCCCTCGAGCACTCTGTCTCATAGCGACCCTGTAGGACAGGGTAGGACTGTCCCTGTGGGTTTTCAAGATTAACTCTTTATGGGAGCAGAAAGACTCATTGTTCTCCCCCAGAGTGCCTGGTGGTTTTGAACTGCGGACCTTGTCATTAGCAGCCCAATGTGTAATCCACTGCCCCATAAGGGCTACTGTTTCGGTGCCATAAAGTCTGTACAACAGAACAGAACACTGCCTGGTCCTTTGCTAGCTTCCCAACAACGATATGTAAGCCCCGTGTTGCAGTCACTGGGCCAATCCATCTCATTGAGGGTCTTACTCGTTTGGGCTGAATAAATAGCTCCCTTTGACTCAGGTCTTACCATGTTTCTGACACTGCAGCACCAGCTGCCTTGTGTTATGTAGCAACACATTTATCAGTTACATAATGATAATTATTGTTTCCAATTCTGAAGAAAAGAAAACCAAGTCTAAGCCTGGCTAAGTTATTTGCCTGACATCACAGATAATAAAAGGAGGAGTTGGGAAACCTTCCCAGTTATCCATCTGGTTCTAGGCCCGGGCCTTTCACTATTGTCATAAGCTGCTGCCTACCACTGCACATGTCCTTTGGGAAGTGTCCTGTCACCTGGTAGATCTTGAGAATCTCTTAGCTCAGATATGATCAGAGGAGAGGAAGATGAGAAGAAGGTAGTGATTTGAAACTTGTAGGAACCCCCCTTTCTCTGGATACACTGGTTCATGTGGGTAGGTGTGGAAGGCAAGAATACGCTCCTGTCACCAGACAGGAGAATGGAGTTGTCTTGTAGTTGAAACACAGAAACACAAGGAAAGGGTTGTTGTTAAGGGTCTCCAGAATCCATACAGATTAAAGGTCTATGTCAACATGGAATGAAAGACCAGGACACCAAGGTGACAGCGTGACAGAAGAGGTGAGAGAAGCGTTGGGAAGGGAAACCTCCCACAGTACTCCGCGCGTGGCTGGGTAGCATCATTCCCCCCTGCCAGCCTGTCAGAAATGCCGATTCGGCGGCTCACTGGAGACCTTCTGAGCCAGCATCTCAGAGGGTAAGTGAGGTCCAGGAGTCTGTGGCTCACACATGTGCTAACATGTGAGCGGTACTGAGCTACAGCACTCTTCTGATGCCCCAGCCTGTGTCAGCCCTGCAGATGCTCCCCCTGGGGGACACCACATCCCCCTGAGAGGCCAGCGGTCATCCCTGGAGCACTCAGTATACATCACTGTTGTGGTACCGAAGTGTTCTGTGCCAGGCCACGCGCCTGCCTGGTTATTCCCCGTGACTCTCAAACACCCACGCCATGGCCATCCCCCACGCAACAGAACTAAACGTTGCTCAGTCCCCTGCCATCCCGGGGTGGTTTGTAAACCGAGTCTTGTGATCCACGGGGTTTGCAAAGGCTGATTTGGGGAAGTGAGCTGCAGGCCTTTAGTTTAAATGTCCATCAGCACGAAACATAAGCCTGTACCAACAGGGAACCAACCCAAACCAAACTCACTGCCATCCAGTCAGTGCTGACTCATAGGGATCCCCCACCCCACCCCACTAACAGAGATCATGGTGGCTGATCATGAGGTGCATTGGCCAGGAATTGAACCCGGCTCTACTGAATGAAAGATGAGAATTCAACCACTGAGCCACCACTGTCCCTCCCTCCCTTTCACCCCCATGTGAAAACAGCAGCCTGGAGGAAGGACTGATCCATCTGTATTTAGTGCATGAGGAAGGGCCCTGTGACTGAGAAAATCCTATCACATTGAACCTTCCAGGCACACACTTCCTCTAGGAAACAGGCAGGAAAGAGGCTTTACGGCAGGACACAGCACCAGGCTCCGCACTTCAAGAGTTGCAGAGTGGACGAGCAGCTAAGGACCAGTGCTTGGATTTGTCACCTAGTGGGTTGAGCACTTCCATTCATTTTGAAACGACCTCAAGGTGCCTTCCTTTGGCTTGCTCACAACTTGCTGGCTTGCGGGCACACAAAGGGGGTCCAACAGGCCCCAGGAAGTCCTTGCTTCCTTTGAATACCTCCCTTAACCAACTCCTGGGAAGCCACCATTAGCTACGCATTGCTTATGGCTAAACCTCTCATCCAGGCGGCTGTCTCACCTCTCACAGCCCCGAGGAAAGGCTGGCCCAGTCCCAGGAAAGCCAGTGTGAGAAGGAGGTCGGCAGGGGAGTCTGGTCATCTGGGGGTGATACCGAGCGGAGCTGGAAGTGGGGAGTTGTTCAGAAAGAAACACCTTCTCAAGAGTTTATTTCTACCCGTCACTCTCTGTCACATTTCTTCAAGTCCCAGCTAACCAGTCTAGAGCTGACTCCACCCTGCCACGTGCCCTTCCCATCCAACGCTCCTGGCCAGGATGTGCTGGAGCCCAGCACCCATCAGTCACTTTGACTCAGATCCGTCCTTGAAGAGAGAGCCATCTCTCTTTACGGCGTGCTGCCAATCAGCCATAGGCAGTGCTAGGCCCTCCCTACACAAGACCCCTGAGACCTCCCTCTCTCTGCCAGCTGGGGTCTCTCAGCCAGACCCTGCCTCTCGTGCTCCTGATATTAGCTCCACTACTCACCTCTCCACAATCAAAGCTATGGATCTGAGGACTTCTGGAATCCAGTAAAGAATCAAGTCCCCCTGCATATGGTGTATTCACAACCATGGGTTTGGGTTTTTGGGGGTGTGTGGTTAGCCTTTGTTATGTTTTCTGATATAGATATATGTATGTATATGTATATATTTCCCCAGATAAAGAACTCTCATCATGGTTCTTCAAACAACTAGGGCAAAGTGTTTTCAATATCCATCTTCCAAAGATTCTCCTTCTTTCTAATTACTACAGAGTATGTCTTTGGTATTAGCTACAGAGGAGCAACGAGAGGAACTCCCTTAACCCTGACTTCCTCTTAGTCTTCTTAGAAGGACAAGGTCACAAATGATGTTTGAAAGGGAGGGGGGTGGGGGACAGAGCCCCAGCTACTTCATGGAGCCAGGGAAGCTCCCATTTTCTTTCCAGCTTTAAAACACACACCCCTCAAAAAAGACTCAAAGCCTGGGAAATTATAGATATCTGATTAATTGGATAGGGAAAGTAGTAAGCAGCCGCAATTTTCTGCAATGACCTCGCCCCACCCCCTGTCTTCGTTAGGGGATACAGACGGAAGAACCTTTCATGCAATGAGTTTTCCAAATGTATTAAAAATAGGTAGCAGCTTTACCAAATACAAAGGCATCTTGGCTCTCTGCTCTGAGTTTCAGGCATGGGGCTTGTATCGTACTTATTTGCTCTGATGAAAGGAAAGGAGATTGGACATTAAAAGCTGAAGGTCATCCATGCAGTTGTTCCAATAGCAATCTGTGTACCTTTCACCCTGTGGAGGAAAAGTAATTACCCTTTGGCTTCTAGTGACCCCAACTAACCTTTGTTGAAGGGCCGGAGAAAATAAAGGCTGACCATCAGCCTGCCCTGGCTGCCCTGGGCTTAACCTGCTGTGTGAATAGAAAACAACCCAACAATAGGCACAGAGGATGTTGCCATGGAAATAGCCCCGGACCAAGGAGCAAAAACCAGAAATTTATCACAATTAATTGTTTTATTAAGAATCTCCTATCTTCCGGGTCATCCCTGGGGGTGAGGTTTCTTAGAGTGGGGGTAGGGGGTAGACATTTTCTCATTTAGATCTTATGGAGAAAAAAATTCTGCTCAGATAGATGAGGCAGCCCATCCAGGAATGCCATTCTGAGATGTGGTTAACCCTGGACAGCTTGGTTGGAGGGGAAAGGATCTATATCTCTCCATAATCTAGCAAGATGCAAATGCAGAGAGCTAGGATGAGGGCCAAGGCGCTGCGTCCTACCAGGCGAGCCAGCTGATGTGCGGGGTTGGACATCTGCCTTGTTAATATTTTCGGGACTGTCCCCTGTGCTTGTACGCCTTGATTGGGTCTAGAAAGGACAGGTAACCAAAATGTAGCGGTGTGGTAGTGGGAAGAGGAGCATCCCACTGCCTCGTCCTTATTTCATCTTGTTAAGTGGTGACTGTCTTTAAGGCGAGTTTATTTACCTCGGAAAATCAAAACTCACCCCCACTTAGGACCAGATAAAACTCCACTCGCCCCAAACGTTCCATCTGCTATCAGCTAATGGAAGGGAAAAAGAAATGGAGTGAGCCTGAGACTGTTTGTTGTCGTTGTTGTTTTTTAATGGAATGGCTACAACTTATCTCTTAAATAGAAGGACCATTACTTAGAAGCAATGAGATTTTTAACACCAGACTATTTCTATTGCTATTCACAATGCAAAGATAAAACCAGACTTTAAAATTAAAATTCTGTGTTGTTCCCCCCCCCCCCTCAATTCTGTTCACTCCTTTGTCGGTGCTGTGGTTATTGGATTAAATGTTGAACAAACAAGGACTGGGTATCAGTTCACTTTTTAATTTATTGTGGGGTGGCCGCTGGAGGTGAAATGTGAAAGATTCGTTTGTGGTATTTCCTAGCTAGTGAATTTCTCATGTTAATCAGTTTTTAAAATAATCTGAGGCACTAAGACAAAGCAGGCAGTTAAGCGCAGATATTGATTTTCTCTTTAATGGGCCGTTCCGTCCGTGAAATTTTAACGACCAAGGAAGGATTGCACACCATAGCAGGTGTTCAGCTGGCTTGCAAGGCGCAGGTTTTGTGTTATTTTTCAGACACCGGGTAAGAGGCCAACAAGAGTTTCGGTCACACATTTTAAGTCTGGATGCTTCTAGGTGACGAACTTCATTATGAACGTGGGAGGGCCGAGTGCTGGGCTGTCATTTGCATGAGACAACGTACGTTTCATCAAAATAAACTCACCCCCAATAAAGAATAAATCTGTGTCCGCTCCACCCACGAACAATGAGACTAGGTTTAGGGCTTCATCTCGGCTCAAGTGTGCCTGCGGTCGCTTTCTCGCCATTCTGTGTGATGCTGATTGTCGGGCTAGAAGCCTGGCTGTAGCTACCACCCTAGGGACCCCAGGTGGTCCTAAAAGGCACCTCTGGAAGCGTCGGACACATCCATCGCACCCTCTTGGAGGTTTTGGGTAGGACGTCAACCTTTCCCACTGTCCTAGACGACCGTGTTCCTGAACTGGTAACAACACACGTGTCAAAATAAACCCAAAGCCAAGTCCTGTGGTTGGGCTGACTTACCTTTCCGCAGCCCCTTGCTCGCGACCACCCTTCCTCATCCCACGGGCTCCTTCTCCGCTGCCAAGATGTGCTCCACACGCTCCTTCTGGTGGAGGAACCCAGGCCTTGATGTTCGCCCTCAGGCCTCACTGACTGGACCACCTCCCGCGGTCTTCTGCGCTTGCAAATGTTCACCTTCCTGGGGGTCGAGTCCCGGACAGCTTGGCTGAGGCACCCCGACCCCAGTGAAGAAGGTAACGGGGCTGGGGTGGGGTGTTGTTTTACCTGTTGGGGTGAGAAGATGGGTGAGAGAGTGGATCACGATCAAGGTCAATTGGGAAACAGCATGTGAATCTGCCCTTGTGGGGAGGCAGCAGCTATACCCCCATGACCCCCCCCCCCCCCAATTCACAATGATTTCGTGAGCTTTCTGCCGGCTTGGGAGGCAGGGGTGAGGGGGCACCTCTGTATGATCATTATGACCCAGCACAGACACTTCATTACACAGAGTTTAATTGTGGGCTGCCTCTGTTGTTTCCCATAGAACTCTCCCCCAAAGAGTTTCTTAAGGAACCGATTTCTCAGTGACCAGATATTTCAGTGAATGGTGAGAGGGTTCGCTATTTATGCTGAGTAAATAAGCTTCCACAGTCCCGTCTGTCCTTAGTGCCATTGAAGTGTTTAGGAGGTGAGCCTGCTCAAATACGCCATGGTCCTTTCCTGCCTCTCTCCACATCACACCTAGTCTTTAATGCTTCGTCTGTAAACTTAGCTACTAAATAAATGTACGGTTTATGTTGTGCCAGAGAGCAACTGAAGCGCAAAGTCATTATGCAGTAGATGAAGGGCAGAAGGCACTAAACGCCTGGGGGCAGTGCGCAAAGTGGCCACCCTGTACACTTGGAATGGATACATTTTAGAAACAATTCAGAATTTTGCTAACAGGGCTTGAGATCATTGATAAGGCTAGTGCACACGATTGAAAACACCAACATGGCATGTTACCAACAGAGCTTTAGATAACTTTTATGAGTTAAAACATAAACATTTAAAAATAACGTGGCAGCTTGTTCAGAGAGCTTAAGACAATTTCACACTAATTGGATGCCTTCAACTGAAGGAGGAGATGGAAGCCTTTAATATCTTGCGGGTATTAGTTTTGCCAGCTCCAGGTTAAGCGAGCCTGGAGAGCATTGCGTGATTCTGACACGCTTAGTATTTACGTCCTCTTTCCGTGGACGATGTGGAGAGGAACCTGCCACAGATGTGGCATCTAGAATGCTTCAGGCAATGCCCGACTCCGACATTGGGGAAAAGATCTGCAAACGGGAAAAAGTTATCTAGCGTCAGGACCCCTCATCATTCAGTCTTCTTCAGCAGAGGGGGAGAAATACCAGATGACCACGCTTCCTATCTCTCCAGAACACGGTACATTGTGAAAATACATTTAGGTCTACTTAAATACATCGCACCAGGACAAAACTAAACAATTCTGAAGAAATAATCACGTTTATTTTCGCCCAAGTCTTATTGAATTGGAAGCAAGGGGTAAGAATTTTCTAAACTAGCCTGTCACATGCAAATACAAACACGGTGCCATTTTAATGTCACAGCCCTTAGAGTTTACTCAACCATGGTCACACGTGCCCACCCAGCCACGAGGAGCTGCCTGTGGGGCTTTTTGTTCGCAGCCTCCCACCACAGACCCGTAGATACAGTCGGCAGCTTGGAGTCACCTCATCAACTGCCCTAGAAGTTACCTTCAGAAGAGAGTGTGGAAGCGCCCTGGATTCCCAGTGAGGCAAACTCTATTTGCAGCAGCAGCTCCTGAGGCTCACAGGTATCCCTGTCTGTGAGCCCTTCCCGCTGGTCTTCTCAGCAAGTGGTGCTCCAATGTGGGGTTGTTGTTTTAAATCCCGTGGATAACTTGACTCTCGTGTCAACTCCTGCTTGCCGACCCCTCGCTTACCCTTTCTTGGGGTGGCGGTGGCAAGAAGGCCGTGCATCGTCTCCCTCTCAGGGGGCCTTCCTGTGAATCCGGCATGGTGACTCTGAGCGAAGAAGGGGCAAGCGGAGCCGGCACACAGTGCACACATTGCAGGCCCCCCTCTGTCCTGCAGCTCTGGAGAGGGGATTATTCCTGCAGGGGACCAAATCTGCCCACGCTGAAGAAATAAGCACTGCAGATCAGCCTACTGCCACCACTACTGTGCTCTTTCCCTGCCCTCTCCCCTCCTCTCTCCTGCTCCCTCTCTCTCCCTCTCCCTGTGTACGAGGCCCCAGCTGATTCAGGCTGCATCCATCCATACATAAATCATTCCCCTTATTCTATTGGTTACATGGTACATGACAAGTATTGATTTTTTCCGTTGCCTCATTGCTGGAGAACATTTGGTTTTTTGTGAGACAGAAGAAGGGGGGAAGAATTCAAAAAACAAGCCTCTAACCAAATAAAAAAATTTAGCTATAGTTTTGTCTAAATCATCATGCAGACGTGTACTATGCTAATGAGACACATACTCTGTAAAGAGCATGCTTCTGTGGTCTGTCTGCATGTTCTCCAATACACCCTCTTTCAGAATATAAAATCATTGTTTCCCATTGTAAAGGGACTTGGAGTTGGATGAACACACACACACACACACACACACACACACACACACACACACACAGAGAGAGAGAGAGAGAGAGAGAGAGAGAGAGAGAGAGAGAGAGAGAGAGAGAGAGAGAGAGGAGAGACCGGCCCGCTGGCTAATTGTGCAGGACAGGAAGACAGCATGCTGATTGCTTTAACTCCTGGAAGAAGAAGAAAGTTGAGTGGAAATGCAACTTGCTTTAAAAAAGAGAGAAAATCAGGAGTGAAAGGCACACATGATACCTTTGGCACACATGGCCAAAGGACATGAAGAGACAAGGGAGAAAGGTTTGTTTGCTTAGGTTTATCATCTGCAGTAAGAAAATATGCAATTGGGCCTTGATTGTGTATAGAATGCGCCTCAGTCACCAGAGTGCTGTGTCTTACAATTGCCAGGAACAGGAACAAGCAGAATTGTGCATAGACCTTCGTTTAGGAGTCTGACGTTTGAATATCGGCAACAGAGCTCTGCTTAGGACCCCTTATCAGGACAGGCACATGCTGGAATTGGAGGCCATTGTTTGTCACCCAGAGTAATTTGTTATAAAATGGTGTGGAGTCTTGGTTTCTATGCAAAGAGGTTTCAGTCCTGAAATATCAAAATAATTTCTTTATGGTGTAATGCTCTCCAAATCGCCAGACCAGTATGTGGGGTAAGAAGGCTATCGTGTACAAAAGATGTGGGAAGAGTATTAAAAACCCCTTTAACATGTTGTGAACCTGTATTACAATTGTTTTCCTTTTTTTTTCAAAAAAGTTAAATACTTTTATTGAGGGCTCTTTCATCTCTCATCACAGTCCATACATCCATCCAGTGTGGCACATATGGACATATCCCACCATCATCACTTAATTTTTTATTTTACTTTTTATAAGTAAATTTTTATTAGTGAAAGAATTTCATAACACAGTCAAACAGTTTGGGTTCTACATCAATGTTTTCATGAATCATTTTATTGGGGCTCATATAACTCTTATCACAATCCATGCATACATCAGTTGAGTAAAGCATCCTTATATATTCGTTGCCCTCCTCATTCTCAAAGTTTGCCTTCCACTTGGGCTCCTGGAATCAGCTCATTTTCCTTTTTTCCCTCCCCCTCCATCCCAGCTCCTGCCTCCCTTGTGAACCCTTAATAATTTATAAATTATTTTATTTGACCTTATCCCTTCACCGACGTTCCTGTTACCCATGCCCGAGAGAGGAGGTTATATGTAGATCCCCGGGATCGGTTCCCCCTTTCTATAACCCCCACCCCACCCCCGGTATTGCCACTCTCACCTGAGAGAGTTGGTCCTGAGGGGTTCATCTGTCCTAGATTCCATGTGTTTCCAGTTCCCATCTGTACCGCTGTGCATCCTGGGTCTAACCAGGTTTGCAAGGTAGAATTGGGATCATGATAATTGAGGGGAGGAAGCGTTTAAGAACTAGAGGAAGGTTTTGAGTTTCATTGTTGCTACACTGAACCCTGAGTGACTGACTCATCTCCTCCCCACTGCACTGAATGTCCAGATGTCCCCTCTGCACTGGATGTCCAGCTGTCTACAGATGTGCATTGGGTCCCCATCACACACTCCCCTCATTTATGATAATATGATTCCCCCCTTCCTTTGTTGCTTGAAACTTGGTCCCCTCGGCCCTTCATGATCACGCATATTGGTGTGATGCTTCCAGGTGGGCTTTGTTGCTTCTGGGCTAGATGGCCGCTTGTTTACTTTCAAGCCTTTAAGTCCCCAGATGCTATATCTCTCAATAGCTGGGCACCATCAGCCTTCTTCACCACACTTACTTATGCACACATTCAGCGTTTATCTGGGGAAGGTGATCACACAATGATGGTTTTTGTTCTTTGGTGTCTGCTAGCTGATCCCTTCAACACCCCGTGTTCACTTAGGTTTGTGTGTTTCTTCTGTGTGGGCAATTCGTTTTTAATCTAAGAAAGAAGTTTAAGAACAAAACAATTCTGCATGTGACACAGGTGACAGGACATTTTCTCTGGAACCCACGTCCAGCCACCAAAAGACAAATTTACTGTGCACAGATTGTGAATGAGGAATGCAACATCCTCTTTAGCCTGCTATATACCTGGACAAAATGCTCCTGAACTATTGATTTGCTCTCTACAGAAAGGTCCATTCAGTGCAGTCATCATTAACCCGGAAGTCAGTCTATGATGTCTCCTGTTTCACTTCTCAAAAGCTGTGCGGGGGATTCTTTTTTTGTCTGTCCTTATCCTTTATGGCCCCTGGCCCTGGTTGCAGGTTGACAAGAGAGTTTGCCTCGCAGAAGGTTCTGTGGAACTGAGCTTCCTCACTCTGGCGTGCGCACCTGGCAGCGTGGGGCCCATTGGGTGTCTGGACAATCATGGCAGAGAAAAATACATCCCTTCCTTATTTCAAGGTCCTTTTCATGAAAGACAGAGAGCATCTCTTTTTACACCAATGGCCATTTCAAGGGGAACTGCATTAAAATCTGAGTGGCGGCTTGTGGAGGGGTGCATGACATGTTGTCCAAATTTGCTTTGTTTTGCTTGTGTGATTGTTTTTGCTCTGGACTACAAGCTGGTTGCTTCATCTCTCAGTAACCTCCCATGTAGCTACTAAGGAGAGGACCATGGCCTCTCTTTCTACCTGGAAATGATTATGACGTTGTGTTTGATCTCATCAGGGGAGATTAGTAGGTCTAAACTGCCTAACCATGGATATGCTGGTGCAGCCAATGGATACGAAACCCAGCTCTCACTCACAGATGTACTGTGAGCCCAAAGGGGGTGTCCTGCTATCAGAGTTAACAATTACTGAACACTCATCAGGATTACCGAAATTGTTTTACATAATCCCCACGACAGCTCTGCTTTTAAACAACCTGCTACTCCTCCTCCTCATTTTGCTGGTGAGGAAACTGAGGCTGAGAAAAGTACAGTAACTCGCCTATGGCCACGGAGAAAATACTTGGTGGAATATGGATTCAGGCAGGGGCAGTGAGGGTTTCTATGGAGGGTCTTAGCTGCCCTCCCCATCACTACGTGCGGAGGAACAATGGCGCAGATATTCTGGAAGGGTTCTACCCAGGGAAGGACTCACCCAACGTGGCGACGGATAACCCAGCAAACGGAGAGCCCAGGCAGGGTCCCAATACCATCTCTGCGGAGCAGCAAGGGGCAAGTGCACGCCATTGAGCTGAGAGGTTTCTTGGAGAGACTCACATGCAGTTGCTGCAGGGCCGTGTAGTCCAGGGCCAGCCCAGAGAAAGCCCTGCATGACAGAACAGAACCCTGTGCGCCCGCACCGTCCTCACAGCTACCCCTCCTCTTGAGCCTCCTGGTGTGGCCCCGGGGTCCATCCATCTCTGATGGAGGGCCTTCCTCTTTCTCACTGCCCGCCCACTCCATAAGCATGATGGCCTGCTCCAGGGACTGGTCTCTCCCGACAGCATCCACAGTGTCCAAGATGAACTCTCACCCCAAATGCTGCTCGAAATGACTTCTCTCCTACTCAAACACGGCCACCGAGACAGTACTTTCCTCGATGATCGCCTGCACGTTCATTTCTAACATCCTCAGAAATGCTGAGGGTGGGAGAGAGAGCTTTTGTGGAGGTGGTGGGGTAACTTGTTTGCGCCCAACCTCTCAGGGGAGGAAGACAGTTCAAAACGTTCCCGGGGACTGGAATGCTGTTTCCCACCCAATCCTTCTCCTCCTCAGAGTTCAGGGTACAACGGAGTCACCCGACTCAAAACAATTCAGGCAAGTGACGAGGGCATGTCGTATTTCAAAATATCACAAATAACAGCAAAAATAGAACTGAGAACTAATGTCGACAGCAGATCATCAGGCACACATTTCTGGAAGTTTAATCTACTCAATGACATCAAATGGTTGCTTTTGGGCTTCTCTGTGCCCACCTGACTAGTTTATTTGCCAATTCCAAAACCGAGATCCGGAAATGACATCACAGCAGTGATAACCAGGGAGCGATGTGCTTGCTGCCTGGTCTGTACCTGCAGTGGCCAAGGCCCAGCCATAAGGGCTCGTTAATGAGCAGCAAGCCTTTCGTGGTGGGGGTGGGGAAACAAAGGGGTCATGGGTGGGATATAGAGGAGACAACCAGTCTACCCCCATGTTCTAAAACTGGATCGATCCAGGGCCAAGGAAAGGTTATGCTACCTGAATTTAGCAACAAAGGCTGCACCTCCAGAGAACGCCTCTCCAGGTTACTGAGTAACTGGATGTGACAATTACCAAACGGCTGGCCTCTCTTCTACATGCCCTTTAACCCCAGCCAGCTGACCGAGGGCTGCGCACAGCTCCCGACAACAGACACACATCTGACATGGACACGTCGGCAGGAGACCCAGCTGTCTATACGGACAGGGCAGCCGCTCGGAGTTAAGTTTCCACTTGGAGGTCCTGCTCCCCAGGATCTGCTGGGCCAACAACCACTTGGAGGATGGTTGCTGCGGAGGAGAATCCAAAATCAGTTTTCTACGGGAAGGCCGCCCATGGAGTTTGGCAAAGACTGGGGCTGGGGCTGGGGCTGGGGGTGGGTGTTGTTTCCAGTAATGGATCCCAAAGCCAGAAGTTTTGTCAAGGAGCTGAAGAACCTGATGCACAATCAACGCCGACTGGACCTGGCTATTGACTGTAACACGCGCACAGTAGGTTAGAATCTCCCAATACTTAAAGACACGCATCTAGCGATCGAGCCCAGGAGGCTGGCGCTGGGATAGCCTCCTCTGAGAGGGCTCTATGTAAGGCAGGATAATCGATCATACTTCCTGGTTTTGACCCAGAGAAGGAGGAAAACAATCTGAGCAATCTGTTTGCATGTGTTATTAGCATGAATGTCTTTCAGAACATAACGTTTTTTATATCAGCCAATACTTCCCCCTCTATTTCTGAACCCTCAATTATGTAGCCTTCAGTTTGCAGGCTTACACATTGAGCACATATGAGTACTGCATGAAAGGCACATCTAGACCCCTTAAAGGGGACCGCATGAGTATTGTCTCCTCTTCCTAGCTTCACGAGGCCTTCTTGGGGGCCGGGAAGACCCGGTTTCTAGCATATTGGGCGGTAAAAGGACAAAGCCAGTATTGAGAAAACAGACAGTCCAGAAGGTGTACGTGGGAGCAGTGCCTCTCACAAACTGTGCTGTGGGTGCAGCCGTGCCGCTGCTATCAGGCAAGATGGACAAGGTCAAGGCTTTCCTTCCACCCGACCCATGGTCGCCCCCAGGGGAGCGGCAGCTAAGAAGTCAAAAGGATGCACTGCATTGGCCAACTGCTGACCGGGGCCTCTTGAAAGTGAGGAAGAGCAAAGGTGTTACTTTGAGCACTGGGTGCACCTGACCTCGGGGCCTGGTACTTTTCACCACCTCATCGGCATGCGAAGCCTCGACACTGCATGCCTATGAGGAAGACTGCAGAGGCATGGATGCATTTGAATTATGGGGTCGGCAAAAACTATCAAAAGTACCATGCCACAGACTGCCCGGAGATCAAACAACTCTGTCTCGGAGAAAGTACAGTCAGAACGCCTCTTAGAAGGGGCGATGACAGGATTTTGCCTCATATTCTTCGCGTACGTTATCAGGAGGGACCGATTCCTAGAAAAAGCCTGCTTAGAAAAACAGAGGGTCAGGGAAAAAAAGGAGGCCCAATATGGGATGGACTGACACAGGGGCTGGACTGACAGGCCCAGCGGCTGCCAACAGTGGGCTCCAGCATGATCATTGTGAGGCTGGCACAGGACATGGCATTCCCAAGAGGCGGAGCTGACCGCAAGGCAGCAACAGCAGCAACACAGTACCACTATAGTACATCTCAACTCTCCACACGTGTTTGTTTGGAATGAATGAGTAAGTGAATCCAGCTCGACCCCCCTACCATAGTAAGTCGACAGCTCTCTGTGCATTGAGCTAGCTCTACAAATCGAATCCACATTTATGAGATGAACACTTGCCGCTAGATGGGTGTTTGAGAGTATTGAAAGGAACCTAATGTTCTTACAAAAGCATTTCATTCTGTTTTTATCATAACCAATGTTATAATGGACATTTCCCACACAGGTAATATTGGATGTCTGGAGCTACAGCGGATAGTCAGATAGGCAAGCTCTTGATTTGCAGTGAGGAGAGGAGACAATAAACCCGTGTATAATTAGCAGCTATCTAACCTACGCACAGGTGGACTGCGAAGAAGGTGGCTCTAGTGAGATGGGATCACGTGTCCAGTCTCAGCTGCGTGGAAACCTGAATGAATGAGGGAGCTGAACATGCGCACATTTGGGGGAAGAGCTTTCGGAAAGGAACGGCAGGTGCGATGCCTCAGAGGGGATTCTGCAACTGTTAAAATGGTAAAGTCTGTGTTGCAGACGAGGAGAGTCCAGCAGTGTTTGAATAACCACGGAGCTCCAAGATGCGATCCACCTGTCAGGAGGAGGACTGTACGTGCGTGCACTTCAAGAAACGTTTGCTGGACCCATTTCACCAGCTCCATCCAGTTGTTTTGGAGGCTGTTGCGGTGGGATGTTGTAGAGCCACGTTTGACTCCTGCCGTCATTGTTGTTAGGGGGTGTCAAGGGGTGGGCTTCCAGCTCACGCCAACAGAATGAAACGCTGCCGGCCCTGCGGCGTCCTCTCACTCAGTGCTGGCTCGAGGGTGTCATGGCAGCCTCGGTGTGGTGGCGCTCCATCGCCTGGAGGAGCTTCCTCTTTTCCTGACTCTCAAACTTTCCAAGCAGGAGCCCCTTCTCTGGGGACTGGCCTCCCTTGGCCACGTGCGGAAAGGTCACTAAACGAAGTCTCGCCATCCTTGCGTCCAAGGAGCACTCTGCCTGTTGTTTTCCAACCTGGATTCGTTTGTTCACGGTACAGTCAATGTTCTTCACCAACATAGTTCGAAGGCATGAATTCATCTTCAGCTGTCTTTCCTCACTGTCCAATTTTCACATGCGTTTTCCTAGCGGAGTGGGGAGAACACTGAAAGCATAGAACCTATACCTTTGAATCCTGCCTGGTCCACCCCCTTCTCCCTGTTGTGGCTGCGTCTGCAGAACAAGTGCTCAAGAAATAGGTGTCTTTCAAAGTTCTCAAATAACAGAGCACACAGATTAGTATGCACAAAACCAGAGGATCCCATGCTTTCCTCACATACAACAATGCATTATCCCCTCCCGAGTTGGATTTCTGGGGAGGAATCATTTGGTCCTGACCAGGGCTTCTAACTGGGTCTTGCTGCTCCAACATCACTCATCCGGCAGAAGATGCGTGTCTGCCTTCCCCCCGCCATTCCTTCCTGTTACATGTCTTCATCGATAAATGACCCACCGCTTTCGCCTCGGTCACAGCCAAGCATCAAGGGAAACTCTGACCCCACTTACCAGAACAGCAGAGAAGCCGAGTTTGATGACCTGAGGTTTGTTTAAAATAATGTGCTTTAATGGATTAATGGACTTCCCGCGGAAGACGGCCATCTGACACGGCCCGTTGAGTGGTGAGTACGATCAGACACCCCTGCAGGACGCCACTTCACGTCCCCGCTCTGGCATACCCTAGAGGCGCTGGCTTCTCTATACACTGAGCAATGGGCTGGTCGTTTTGGGTGATAGAATCAGAGCTGAGGAATCATGTAACTATGTGATGTGGTAGTTCCTGTCTTTCTAGATGCTTCTTAAGAGTTTTTCATGAATCAACTTTGGAGTCGCCAGGTGAATACTTGCTGCCATCTACTAAGTAGCCGCTTCACCTCTTCCACCATGGATTCTGAAAATCTGCACGGAAGCGGTGGCCACTCCATCCGAAAGAGCAGCAAACTGAAACTCGGCGGAGCTTACTCAGCGTTTGTGGAGGAATGGTCATGTTGGGGTCCCAGGCCCGCACATGCAGTCGCTATCTTTTTTGAAACAGGATCTTTGCCGTGTTAAGGAGGTTAAGCCAAGTCCCAAACCTAAATGCTTCTGAGTTAAGGGCAGTCCAGACAGGAGCACAAGGACACGCAGGAGACGGAGGTGATGGGCAGAGCAGTCCGACAGGGGCACAGGAGACGGAGGTGATGGGCACTGAAGATCACAAGGCCAGGAACTCCAAGTACTGCTGGCACCGGCTAGCAGTTGAAATCGAGGCGATAGGGCCTCTGGCTAGAACTAGGTGCTGAATCGAGATGTCCAGCCTCCTGTCCAGCCAGAAGAGAAGGCTCTGTTCTTCCTAGTGACTTACTTGTGGTGTGACTAGTAGGTGGCAGGAAGACAATAGTGATCCGCTCTGAGGGTGGCTAAAGGCGCCCTGGTGGGGCTGTGGGTTAAGCAGGGACTGCTGACTCACCATCTGAAAAACAGGGCCGTGTGCCCCAGGAAAAGCGCACAGTCTTGGAAGCCCAAAGGGGAAGTGCTGCTCCGCCTGGCAGGGCAGCCGCGGGTCAAAACAGACAATTGCAGGGAGAAGCAAGCCCAGTGGTGAGCTGCTTGGCTGCTGGCGGAGGCCAGCAGGCACTCCGGGGAGCAAGAAGCCACAGCCTGCGTCTGCCCAGAGGACAGCCTTGGAAACTCCTACGGAAGCTCGGCTCCCGCCTGTCGGGCTGTGAGTCAGAGTCAGCTCGACAGCCACGAGTGGGGTGCACATCGTGGTCACGAGGGTTGGGATTGCAAACCAGTGCGCACCGAAGCGCATGTTTAGTTTTGTCCTCATTGAACCGCGCTTGTGCTTGTAAAGGAAGAAGGAAAAAGCATCAGGAAGCTAGTCATTTGAAATCCATAACCCTTTTCAGACATGTTATTTTGAGCTTTCAACATTTATTCCATGGACATTCGTGACGGCTCTGCTATTGCCCATTAGGGGCCTGGTCGCACTGTGGGGAGCGCTCGGCCGTCATGGAGAGGCCTGTCTTTGGACCCCATGTGCTGCGCAGCGCTGGGAGAAAGAGCCTCTCTCCAAAAGGAGCGCCAGGTACCGCACTGGCACAGCAGTGGAAACTCGGTGGTAGGGGTGTGAGCTGAGAGCTGGTTTGAACGGGCTGGTGGTGGCTGGGCAAGGTTCACAGCGCTGAGGATGGGGCTGGTGCATGGGGGGGGGGGGCAGGGAAATGGCCGGTGCTCTTGTCACTGCAACTTGTGTGACAGAGCCCCGCCCCGCAGGGTTCTCTTGGGCGTCCTCTTGAGCAAGCCACCAGCGCTCACTCCCATGGAGCGCCCAACTGTTTGTGTCCCGAGGGTGCCTGCGGCCAGGCGGCCAGGCTGAGGTGCAGCCATGCTTATGGAAAGGAGGGGTGGGATGGTGGCACAGGAGGGAGTCTAAATGGGATAGTTGGTGCTCAGTTTGTCTCCAATAGTTTGGGTTTCTCTTCCTTCGGTATCTTGCTTTCTTGGTTCTCAGAGTTACACACATTTGTGACAGAATCTCTGGAAGTTAGAAATACATGAGCAGCGAGTCAGAAACAGGAGTCCCCCAGTCTCTGGGCCAGCTAGCTTATCTACTGCGATAGTTCCTTCCATCCCAGATCAGAGATCATGTGGACCATACCATTTTGTGTTTGGCTGCTCTTGTGCGACCTCTTCTCATGCAGCTTCATCTTCATATCACAATAGTTCATCAAACTAGTGATAGAAGGATCGCTGGTGCCTTTCTAGGCCAGGTCTGTCTTTGCAGTTATGCTCAACTTGTTGCTGAAGTCTGTTGTCCCCGCCGGCAGTGCTCGGCTGACCCACATTGAATTATTTTATTATTTTCCTTGCAAGACTGGCGCTAAAGTGCCGAGGAGGGAAGGTGGGTTAAGGAGAGAAAGGCAGGGCCAATACAAATGTTTGTAGTTTGTGAGGTTCTGGTGGCAGGCGTGTCCCTAAAGTAATTCAAAAACACGTGCCCACAGGATTTACAAAGAAGTGGCCAGAATGGTATGCTGCCAAAGACAGGAGGGAGGTGGCAGGTGAGTGACCACAAGGACCAAGAGGACCATGGAATGAAGGAAGTGAGAGTAGCTGCTTGATGGTATTCCTGTTACTTTGTTTCTATTAGAATTCCCATGAGATTGCTCACTGGAGACCGTTACCATACATACCTGATCGTTTCAGCCCAAAGAAACCTTCTTAACTAAGCTGAAAGGTTACATCCTTCTCCTTCTCCACCCCTTCTGCTCCACCTTCTGTTCTTCCTCTGTTGTCACCACCATCCTTTTTGTCTTTAATTCCTCCCCCCCCCATTTCTGTTTGTATTGTTAATATATACGCTTATGATTGAAAATGTTTAATGGACATATTTTCTTTGTTATTACTTCCATAGATGGTAAATTTTAATATTATCTTCCTAATTCAAGGTCAGATAAAAAGTCACTTTAGTTTTTGTGTGTTAAAAATAATAGATATGTTTTCCCCCCTTTAAATCACATTCAAATGGAATTTACGTTGGTACAGGTGTGAGAGGAGGATCTAGTTGAAACTTAAAAAAAAAAAAAAAAGAATTCAAATACCTGGTTGTCCCAGGACCAACCTCTCCTTTCCTACTGATTTGTGATGTTTGATTGATTATGTGCCAGGTTTAAATATATACTCTCACCTGGGTCTGTTTCTGGGCTCTCGAGCCTGCTTATTCAATTGCTTACAGAGAGAATATTTCTAGACTCTGGACAGCAACAATCCCTAGAGAAAATGCCTGAACTTAGGGACGAGCAGGACCGAGTTAGAGAGTTTGGGCTCCCAAGTCACTTGAGTCCTGTGACATTTCTGTCCAGGACTTCGAATGGTAAGTTGATGTGTCTATTGGAATGCTCCCACCCTTTTCCTGGAGCAACTTGGGCCACCTTGACGATTTTGATAATTTCTGAAATCCCAATATAGTTCTTACGTAGCTGACTTTTAACCTATGAAGTTATGTTTTGCATAAGAAAACAAAAAACTAGCTAGATGTTTTATATGTACTGATTTGAGCATGTTACAGGGATAATACATGATCATTCTCTCAGTTTGCTTCCACAGCAAATTGATTAGGATCTTCTTCAATGCTAAATTGGAGACATCCTAAGAATCCTTCATAAAACAGCATTTCAAAAAACTGACAGTGTTGGCCAGTTAAATGTTAACTCGTTCGCAGATTATTTCCAGCAAACAATATGCATTCTGATATTAATGACACAATAGAAATGCTTTATTATAAAATGACTGGTGTAGATTTAGGGCAGTGGTTTCAAAATCTTTTTATTGCCAGCCATAATAATGTATTTTGCATTTCACTTGAGTCATGTAACGAGAAGAGTGATGGGCTAGAATGAAAAATATACTCTGTGTCGATTCTACAAGATTGGAATGACAATAGATTAGCCTTTGTAAGAAGTTATTACTCGGAAATAAAACACTCCTGAGCTTAGTTTTCCCAATGATTGTTATAATCTGTTAACTGAATTATTTTTGACCCTAACTCCTTGTGATTCACTTCTAGGGGAAAATCCACATTTTTATTTCATTGAATTTAAGTAGCCTCTCAAGGCCTAGAATAAACCTGAGTAGAAATTTACTAGAATATTGAAAAACATTTTTGCCATCATAAATATTTGGGCCATGCAATATTTATTAAGTTTGTGGTAGAGTTGTCGGTTTGAGAATTAACCCCTCTCCTTCTGACTGCTCATTATACAGTCAAGAAAAGACAGTGCTGGGTCAGACTATATTAATTATAAGCTATGTGACCTTATCCGGCTTGCTTAAAGTTTCTAGTTTTTGTCTTGATGCCAAACGTGACTGACTTTTCCTTTCAGAAAGTTTGATAATTTCAGCTACACCTTTCAAATTTATTCTTTTTAAAAAATATTAAACCAAGTAAAGTCAAGTGATGGTCGGGTTTTGCTAACCATTTAAGATTTTTTTAAATGGTGTGTTTGGAGCCCGGGTGAAGACCGAGAGTATAGGGACTGGCCACCTCGCAGCAGCTCACGTAGAGGGCACAGCCCCACATTGTGTCCCCTCTTGAGCAGGGTGGTTGATACATGATCTGTTGTCAACTTGAGACTATGAAGAGTGAAGGGGTGGAGTTCAGCCTGCCAATCAGGTCGCAGCTTTATGACCTCGTTTGGAGGCGCTAAGGAGATAACTAGCTTATTGGAGGCAGGCACACACTCACTCTGTGAGACATTCCTGCTGACAGAACCACATGGAACTATGCTAGAGCCCTGGACCTGGAGAAGCCACATGGAGACCTATGCCAGTGCTGAAATGCTTACACCGCCACTGCATCCACAAGACTTTCCACCCACTGGCCTGTGATCTTCCTGCACTCGATGTCATTGCATGTGTTGTGTGAGTCTGAAGAGTCTATAGATTGGGATTGGATATATGGGCTACTATTGGGATTATGGACTTGATCTGGACTTTGCGGGGATGTTTTCTCAATATACAATCGCTCTTTTGTATAAAACTCATTCTTATAACACATAGGAGTGTCTATGAATTTGTTTCTCTAGTCAACCTGGACTTTATCTAAATCCCTGTTCCACTTTAGTAGCAGCATATCAAATTTCTGTGAGGTAATATAAGTAGGTCCCCTGGGACCCTTGGTAATTATGATAATAGTATGATGAAATTAGCCATGGTATAGAATTTTAAATACTATTGAGATAAAGGGACTGTTCATATACAGGGAAGGTTTTTAGATTAAAATACATGGAATGTTCACTTATACATTTTAAAACACTTAAGTGACTGAATCATGCTTAAGAAAACATTGAGTGCTAGACATGGGGCACAAACACTCACTAACACTCATTCATTACAACAGAATTATGTCTGCAGAACAAAGACATGACATAAAGCCATGAGAACAGGAAACTCAAATATGTGGAAGTCTCATTATTGGGCAATTCCAAAAGCAAGAGGTTTGAACTGGAGTCCAGTGACTTCCAAATCCATGACCTTGGGGCAGAAGTCCTCCCCCTCCTCATCTCTCACGAAGGCATTAGAGATTTAAGTCCAAAGGAGTATGTTAGTTCCTTGAATCTGCAACAGCTGGGTTTAAAGTGAAGTTTGGTTGATTTAGTGCATTTTCCAAGTCGGATCCGTCTGATGTGGTCTATATAACATGCTGTACACTTCAAGGAAGCACAATATAAAATCCAGGTAGTATGGGGCTTAGGTCACCATGGGCTGAAATGAAGAAACTCTGTTAAAAATGCCTGGCTAGCTATATAATACAGGGCGGACTCTCCCTTACAAAAGCAACGTGAAGCATTTTCCCCAAGGGCAAGCCGGACTGCTCCCCAGTCCCCTACTCAGTAACAGAAGAGAAATCATCTTCTTAGAGACTGGCATGTCCCTCTTCCTTTTGGTCACGAATCTCCACTGGAGTGTACTGAACACAAGTGTAGGTACAGTGACCCTAGGACATGGACACATGACACGGATGCTTCATGAATCTTTTTTTTTGAAGGTACACTAACATGAGTCTGAGACAAGCATATTCCTGAGAGAGCTTATCTGCTGCCATCTGTTGATGGCAGAGACGTGTACACACAGTTGGTCTGGGCTAGCCTATGAATGAACTGGAACCACGGTAACGATGCTTTCTGACTTACCACAGGAGTTCTGAAAGGTCTACTTTTAAAGCTCCGAAGGTCATGGATGCCCGGCCTGGAGCACTGTAGTCAGATGACTACACACCTTCCTGTTAAAGGCCTTGGAATGTTAATCAGCTGTTAAATGTGGACCAGAGTCACTGCCTCATTGGTTGAAGAGTAGAAGGTGCTCTTAGACTCACAGGATTGGAATGTTCTTTATGTGTTCTTGGGAATGTGCTCTTATTTGTCCATCGTGAAAACACCTTGTGGTCCTGTGTACAAACTGAAAAACTGTTGAATCATGTGCCATAGGCAGAGATAACTCCACAGGATAATGGCAGGGGATGCTAAAGGAGTAAGTTCTAAAGGAAACATTCCTATGGTAGTCTGGGCAAACCAGACAAACAAATCCACAGAAACTCATGTATGTATAAGGGTTTACGTAGAGGGTAAGCGTACATTCAGTAAGCATCCCAACCCACTCCAGTCCAAGCCCATAAATCTGACTTAGCCCATATATCCGAAACCGATCTACAAAGTCCTCCTCAAATTCACAAAACACACACAATGATGCTGAATGCAGGAGGATCACAGGCCAGTGGGTAGAAAGTCTTTGGATCCAGTGGTGGTGTAACTATTTCAATGCTGGCAGGGGTCTCCACTCGGCTTCTCCAGCACTCAGGGCTGCATCGGGGTAAGTTCATGTGGCTTCTCCTCAGGGATGTCTCGCAGGAAGTGAGCCTTGTCAGCTAAGGCAGCTACACACTGGTCCAACCATCAGAGAACAAGAGACCAGAGAACCAGAAGGGCGAGGCTCACTGAGCCATTTATCTCTCTGCCCTTCAATTAATCCCACACGTGTTTATTGACCAAGTTGGCATAATAAACCTTAACTATCTCAATTCCCAGTGTTGTTGGAGGGCCTCCCCTTGACTATGCCTCTTGGCCTCTCTTTGATGAGGTGTGCAGGACCAAGTCTCTACAGATAGAGAGCAGATCTCTGTCCTTAAGGATCTCAGAGTCTCAATGTATTTATTAAATCATTATTTTGTAGTGGGCTCTGAACTAGGTGTGTGTCAGTTACATAATCTGTTCTCAATTTGAGACAATTAAGAGTGAAGGAATGAAATTAGCCTGTCAATCAAGTCACAGCTTGATGACCGTGGAGGCGCTAAAGAGATAAATCTCTCACTGGAGGACGGGCACAGACACACTCCTTGGGAGACATGCCTGTTGACGAGATGCATGGACCTACGCTAGAGCCCTGGAGCTGAAGGAGCCACGTGGAGACCCCTGCTAGTGCTGAGATGCTTCCACTGATACTGGATCCATGAGACTTCCCACCCATCGCCTGTGATCTTCCCGCATGTGGCATCATCGCATGTGTTACATGAGCCTGAAGAGGAAGTTATCGATTGGTACTGGACACATAGGCTAATATCAGACTTACGGACATGATCTGGACTGGACTGGGCTGGGGTGTTTTCTTGAAATGTATTTGCTCTTTTATATAAAGCTCTTTCTTACATATCAAAGAGTCTTCCTAGATTTTTTTCTCTAGTCTACCCGCACTAACACAAGGGGAAAAGAAACAAAACCAATGAAATAGGTTCTTTGCTCTGAGAGGTATTTGGTAAGTGGGTGAGGAGGCACAATGAGAGTGCTGAGTATGGGTAGCATCGAACGTTTCTTTAAAATGGATTGAAACCAAATCATTGTGTGATATTTATTTATAAGAATCCCAAATCAAACAAGCATACTAAATTCTGATTGGGTATGGAATATGGTGCTAAAATGTCGCATTTATGGAAAAATAATTTCTTACCTGCCATCTCGTGGCATGTGACTTCAGTACCTCTGTTTGGTGTTTGAACCAGTGTACATGAACTAAATGATGTCGAGAATTTATCCTTCTTTTCTGAAAGGACTCTGTTGAAATTTGACCTGTGTCAGATGACCAGAGGGTTGGATTCCAGAGGGTGAAAGCCTGGGTTGGGCACAAAAATGTCCTGGGCTGCCAGAGGAAAGGCAGGCTGTGGGGTCTCCTCTGAAAGGTGTTGACTCACGAGAAACAGAGTGCTGCCTATGAATGTGGTTTTTAAAATACCTCCCATCCCCAGACCGTTTGTATGTAAAGCAGAGATCTGGGACCACATGTTGGGGAAACGGCAGACTGCCTTGGGAACATTGTACTGGCACGGCAGTAGCCATCTGGCGATGTCCTCATTTTGTGGATTGCGGATGCCACCAGAGGAGTTTGTTTCTGTACCTGGAAGTTTCTGTAGCCGGAAGTTTGTTTCTTCATTTATTCAAAACAGGCTCTCGAACACATCTCCATTCTGGGCTTCGTGGTGGGGCTATGAGAAAGAGGAGATATGAACCAAGCACAGACAATGGCTTATCTACCCATTGGCCTTTGTCTTCCCTAGCTGCCGGAGACGTTTACTTCCGGAGCTAGCACAAGACAAGAGTAACGCAATGAGTCAAACTGAACTTTAGAAAATCTCTAAGTAAGACTGTTCTTTCTGAGAACCACAAGCTGGGGCCCCTTCAAACCCAACTCGGGGACTTTTCCATCAATGCTTAGTAGAATGCTGCTTCTTCAGGCCAGCCTCAGAAGTGGGGGATTGGCCGTTAGAGGCAGGGTCATTTGAGTAAATCTTCAAATCAGACTGAATAGAAGGAGAGCTGGTTCCTAATTTAGGCTTACTGCAAGGTGCAGCTCTGTGGATGGGCTGGGCTGGGATGGGATCTGGACTTTTTAAATAGAGGTGCCCCTTGTTCGTACCATCACTCTATTCTTGATCTCTCACGGACTTGTCTAAATCTTATTAAGGTCATACAGGTGTGTGAGAGACCACATTCTAGAGTATGAAGTCGTGAAGACGGGCACAAGCACCTCCCGTCATTGTCATTGTTGTTAGATGCTGTTGGCTTGGTTCTGACTCACAACGTCACAATGAGAACCACGGAAGGGACACCACCTAGTCTACCACCTAGTCCTGCTCCGTCCTCACCATTGCTCTCATGTTGGAGGCCTTTGCTGAAGCCACTGTGTCCACCCATCTCGTCAAGGACCTTCCTCTCTCGACCTCCCCTCCGCTTTACCCAGCATGATGTCCTTCTCCAGGACTGGTCACTCTTCATAACGTGGCCAAAGTGCGTGAGATGAAGTCTCGCCATAGTTGCCTCTAAGGAGCATTCTAGCAACCTAAATGGAGAGAAAGCCAAGAGCATCAAAGACGTTGTAGAATTTAACCACTTTCACAGTAACTAAAAATTACCGACTGGACTGCTAAATGAAAGGTCCAAGGTTCAAATCCACCAGCTGCTCCTTGGGAGAAAGATGAGACTATGCACTTAAAAAGCCACAGACTCAGCATTGACTTGATGGCAGTGACCTTTATACAAGGTACGGGGTTCTAACCTCAAAAATGTGTGGTACACTTAGCCCAGTATGGTATGGATAGCCCAGCGGTTTTTTCGAAAGTGATCCTGCCTTCCTGGAGACATTTGGCACTGTTAGGACACATTTGTATTGTCACAGCTGAGAAGGCTGTCACTGGCCTGGAAAGGCAAAGGCTCCATAGGCTGCTAAACACCCTACAATGGCCACAGTGGCCCCTGATGACCACGGACGGCCTGGCCCAGACTGTCAGTGGGGCAGAGCTTGAGAAAGCCGGATTCAGGAGAGATGCGAGATCTCCAAAGAGGAGCAAAATAAGGTGTGGGGAGTCGGTCTGACTGGGAGGGAGCCGTTATGCATTGCGTGTCAAGGACAACAATGGTCTCAACAGGAGGAGATGAGTAAAAGGACTGTTCTGGTGGAATGAGCAAAGGCCCAGAGCTTGTACGTAGGACGTCGGAGCCTGCATGGTTCCCAGTCTCTACAGTCTTGCTTCTTCCACAACTGAGATCCCAATCTAGGCCTGACCTGCAGACCACTCCCAACGGCTGGAGAGAAGGCCTGACAGAGCGTTCTCCTTGCTCCTGGGAGAGAGATGAAGCCTTCTACTCTCAGAAGGACACACAGTCTCGGAAAACCACCGGGCTCTTCTCCCGTCTCACAGAGTCACTGTGGGTGCGGATCGACGCCATGGCAGAGAGTTTTGGTTTTCTCGTTGCTCTAGGTTGAGCACGGAGTCACTTTCTGATATTCAGACGTTTGTTTCATTTTCCCAGTGAATCAATCTCTACTTTGTTCCTGTATTCATTTGTGCAGCATCACCCGAGTGCTTCCTGCTATGTGCTAGACACAGCAGACACACAGTTAAAGAACATGCTTCTGGCTTTCAGGAGGTTTCTGTTCGGATAACCTTTCTGATCTCGGATACTTCTGAAATGGGGTCTGTCTGCCCCTGGCCTGTCTCCCGAGCCCACCTCCAATACCTGATATCTCAATTGCCCTTCCCTGACCCTGACTTCTGGCTTACACTTCCTTCTGTCACCAGCTCTGCGGTTTCCCCATTTCTCAGCATTTATTCCTTGGCCTCTGACCCTTCCTCCAGGGTGATGACTGATGGATGGCTTGTGCCTGTCTTCTGTGGCTCAGAGAGCTATTCTTCTCTGCCTGCTCAAGGAGACTCCCATCCTCTATTTTCCAGCCTGACCTTCTCAGGACTTCAGATTCTTTATCTGGGAAAGTAGGAATTTTGACCAGATCTTCAAGAACATGCTTGTTCTCAAATCATGCAGCTGATAGATCCTGTGTTCTGCAGATGATGATGAAATCCAGCAAGGTCATTGTAGAACTTGAAGCCAGTGGGCAGCAGGTTGAACAGATACTTGTGAGGCCTCTCTGGCTGGCCGACAATGGCAGACCGGGTTTGCTCATTCACTTAGTAAGAGCAAAGGTGTACTGGTCACCATTCATGTGCCAGACTATATGTGAGTCTTCAAACAAAGCAGAGCCAGATAAGCTGGAGCAGATTTGCAAACCAATTGTTTCAGTGGAACGCAGCGCATGGCGCTTCTGAGAGTTCTTCAAAGTTCAGAGGGGCACCAAGAACCAAGCGAGCCCCTGGGGGAAAGGGCGGAAGAGTGGTAGGGAAGGCCTCCAGGTAAGGAGACCTTTGAGGGGCTCTGAGCCTATTGTAGTCTCCACTCGTTAAGCACGTGACTGCTAACTGTAAGAGTCCTTCGTGGCTTGGACCCACCCGGTAGTTCATGGAGAAAGAGCTGATGCTTTGAGGGAAAAGCCTGGAAGACCCTAGGGGGCAGCTCCACTGTGGGGTTTCTATGAGGGGGCACCCTCCCGCAAGAAACCGGATTTATTTTTAAAGCTATGCATGCATGTATTTATGAAGCAGCCTTATCACCTTCAAAGTACTCTGCATTACACTAAATACATTTGTGTAATCTGCAATTCCATTCTTGGAAACATTTTACACTCAGCTGTTTGTATGGTTGACAGAACCTCCCTTGCTTTTTACTTCACCTCCTCCATGTTTTCAAATCACTGACCTTTCATGTCCCTCTTCATTCATGGAAATGAAAAGAAGTCACCTGGAGCAGGGTCAGGTGAGTCAGGTGTGTGTGGCAAGAGAGGCATGCTGCTTTCTGCCCCAAACTGGCAGACTGAGATGCCTGTATGAGCAGGTGCATTGCCAAAGCAGCCCCTCATCTGCCAGAAATTGGGCCTTTTTTGTTGCATACTGTTGAGCTATCTTTTCAGAACCTCTAAATAGAAAACTCAATGAACAGTCTGACCTGGTGGATTGAACTCCAAATGAACGAGTAGTCTGAGTCAACATTTTCGTCTGTTCGGGAAGTTGATGGGCACCCAGAACGAGGCTTGTCACCAATGGACATTTCACCTTTTGGGACATGAGAAAACCACTCATACACTTGACTCTACCACAGCGCTGTCATTGTAAGCTGTGCTCACCATCACAACAGTTTCTGTGGCATTTTTCCTGGGCAGAGAACAAAATTTCCCAGCCATACACTGTACTTTTAAATCGACCATCACAAAAAACGAGGTTTGTGCAAAACTGCTTTTATGAAAAGATTCACTGTGACCAGAGAGAACCTTCCCAGGGACGCCACTGGGTGCACTAACTCAGAGCGAGTTGCTTGATGCTCGCATGAAGTGGGAAAATGTGTACTATGAAAGCTCTGCCTAATGGAACCTTTTCCGGATTTTGGGGGTTACCCCCTCGTATGAACTGAAATCCACTCCATGGCATTTCCCAAGAACCAACCCCCAAAGGGTGCAAGGAT
Source organism: Tenrec ecaudatus (assembly GCF_050624435.1). Taxonomy (NCBI): domain Eukaryota; kingdom Metazoa; phylum Chordata; class Mammalia; order Afrosoricida; family Tenrecidae; genus Tenrec; species Tenrec ecaudatus. The sequence goes on from NC_134546.1 coordinate 2,376,269, forward strand.
TGTCTGGGCAATGGTTTTTGATGAGCCTGCTCTTCGCAGCAGATAGAGTAATGGTTGTTGGAGTTAATGGGATGGGTAAGCCACTGAGCATCAGACTTTGCTGTGGCCAGCTAGATATGATTCATGCACTTTTCTATAGCAGCGGATGGTTCAGATTTCAAATGGTGCCTATTTCCTGCAGTGGACCCAGGGGAGGAAACACTGTGAAGAGTAGCCTTAGAGATGGATTGATGGGCACATTGGTCAAGCTCTTAGATCACTTGTCTCATTAGCAGTGGGGATGGGGTGGGGAGAGGTTAAGAGTAAGGGAAGGAAGAATCCAGGCACTCTTGGTGTGCCAGGGATTTCATAGTCTCAGACTCAGGGCTATGGGGGGAACATCTCCATTCCTGTTTGCAAATCATTTAACCGTAATATTAGGTCATGCATATGGTGAGTTATCAAGAAATATTATTTGTATCCAGAAATAGTTAATGAGTACCTACAATGGAAATAGAATTGTTGTAGGTAATTCATAAATATTTGTGAAATATGTTAATTTATTTAATTAATTCAATGGTTAAAGGGAAGCAAATATCCTATCTGAACATTTGGTTGCTATGGCACAGTTGGTTGACTGGCCCCTAACCATACCTTATGTAAATGAATCCCTCCAGAATAGCTCTCTTGCCAATTGATGGTATGGGCAAGGACTATTGGATACACATGGTACAGTACTCTTTGTCTTTGTAAAATATTTTGTAGTCAAATAAAAGAAGAAACAAGGAAATTGGGTTGTCTTTGTGTCTCTGCTGAGTTCTCTTTTAGCCGTCTTTCCTTGGCATTTTTCTTTAATCTCTCTCTCTCTCTCTCTCTCTCTCTCTCTCTCTCTCTCTCTCTCTCTCTCTCTCTCTCTCTCTCTCTCTCTCTCTCTGTCTGTCACACACACACATTTGGAATCATCTCTGTAATACCGTCTGTCTACCACTCATCTGTCAGTGTGTGGTCCTTTGGTAGCTTGCCATGATCATGATGCTGTAAGTTATGTCACAGTATTTCATATGCTTACTCAATCTCTGCTGGGCAAATAATTTGCAAAGCTGGCAATATGAAGAAGGACACAGCCTCAAGATGGGAAAAAAGAGTCAGTAACAACCTGATAGGCAGATGACATGACCTTCCCTGCTTCCAATGAAGAGGACTTGATGTACTTACTGATGAAGATCCAAGCCTACAACCTTCTGTATGGATTACACCTCAATAGAAAGAATACAGGACTCTCACCAATGGACCAATAAACAAAATCATGGGAAATGGAAAGATATTAAAAGTTTCAGAGATTTTATTTGAATCCACAATCAACATCTTTAAAAGCAGCTGTCTGCTAGAGTTTTCTCGTGTGGACTAGAAGTTTGTTTAGTGACAGAAAGGGGCACTAGTCATAAATAAGATACAAGGAATAAAAGAGAAATATATATGAAACACCCCTGAATGATCAGATCCTGGAAGACTCAGGTAATATTTGGATGAATAAAGAGGCTCCAAATATTTGTGTAATTTAAATTAGTGCATGATGATGGAAGAGCTGCCATTTTCAGACTAAGGTGCATTTCTGTTAAAAAATTAGGATATGGTAAATGAATTCAAGAACATTTAATGTCCTAAAAAAGAACATTTAATGTCCTAAAGATGATTTGGTCTGGCTACATCTAAGCTGCTGCTTTGTTCTAAAGGCCAAGGTGAAGGTGTGCGTGGCCTTTTGCATTACAGTCCGATGTCCTAATCGCTGAATCTAAAACCCTGTAGTGGGAAATAAAGCAAAACAAAGCCTGTTACTGGTGACCCTTTCCCTGGATATAAATCACTTGTGGGCTTCAAATATTCCAGAAAAGTAGTCAGTGCCTTGTTTGGGATGGGAAGTGACAGATATTCTTTTTTTTTCAAGTTAAAAGATTATTTTATTGGGGGCTCTTACAGCTCTTACAACAATCTATACATCAATTGTATCAAGCACATTTGTACATAGGTTGCCGTCATTATTTGCTAAACATTTACTTTCTATTGAGACCTTGGTCTCAGCTCCTCTTCCCCCCCCCCTTCCCCACCTTCCTCCCCTCCTGAGCCCTTGATAAATTGTAAGTTATTGTTTTCATATCTTATATCGACTGCTGTCTGCCATTCCCCACTGTTTCTTTTGTTCCTCCCCTGGGAGTGGGGGTGGGGAGGTGCTTATGTGTGGATCATTGTGATCGGTTCCTCCTTCCTCCCCTCTACTCCCCACTTTTCCCCCACCCTTCTGGTATCACTGCTCCCATTCAGGTTCCTGTCTCAAGCTCTTGTCTCTTCTCTGTACCTGTACACATGCTGCGGTCTAGCCTGCAGTGACAGGCAGGATTGGGGTCACGATAGTGGGGGGTGAGGAAGTCTCAAGGTACCAGAGGAATATTGTGTTTCATTGGTGCTACACTGAGCCCTGGTTGACTCATCCCTTCCTAGTGACCCTTCTGGGAGAGCATGTTCTATTGTCTACAGATGGGTTTGAGCCTTCTCCCACCCCCCTCGTTCTCAACAATATGGTTTTCTTAAATGATGTTGTTAGTTGTTATCAAGTTGGGCATCGAGCACAGCTAAAGAAGACATTGCCCGGTCCTGCACCATCCCGGGGACTGAGTGATAGTCAGCCACCGAGTTTGCAATGGTCAGTGTTGTGGGTCCTCTTTATCTGGAAGCCTGTTTTGCAGCACACAAGCTTCCGCTCACAGCTGGTGGAGGTCATGCTCAAAGTGCCCCCGGGGGCGGGCGTGGAACTGGGTTCTCCTCTTGGAATCGACAAACGTAGCATGAGGAAAGACGGGAGGTTTTGGAGAATGCAAGAAAGCCATGCTCTCGAAACACGGTCACCTAGTCATGGAGGGCTCCTTAAAGCAGACGGCTGAGGCCGCCTCCTGGGGACCCAGGAGTTTGTATTTCTGATAAGTTTCCAGGTAATGCTGGTTGACGGTCCTGAGCGCTTACTTGGACAAGCATTGTTAAAGCCTGGGCTGATTGAAAAGGGGAAAGAGAAGTCCATGATAGAATGAGCTCCTGGGGTTTCCGTACCAACACTCCTCCCCTTGCTCCTTTTCTTCCTCTTTCCTATTCAGGTGCAGAATTTCCCTCTGAAGCTCAAGTACAGCATGCCTCCTTGATGTTCTTGATGTTCGTGTCCAGCAGAGCATCCAGAGGATGGTGGTCTGCGCTCTTCGTGTCCCCATGTTCTTAATGAAGCATTCACTTGGTTTACACGGGTTTGCCTACGTGTGGGGCACTTCTTTGGAGCTCAGAGTGGGCTTGATGGGATGAGGGATGGGGCTGGCTTTTCTGCGTTGGGTGTCTGACTATGAACATAAGTGAGGCAACCTTGGGGAGATGACGAATGTGGGGCCCTCCCTGAGAGAGGGTGATGTGGAAGCAGTGTGGGTTGAGAGTTTACTGTTTAGCATGATAGGGTATCTGTATCTTCAGAGGGAGACTGGGTCAGGGCAGCAGAGCAGAGCTTTTGGAGGGAGAATATCAGTGTGTGTGTGTGTGTGTGTGTGTGTGTGTGTGTGTGTGTGTGTACACACGTGCATGCACGCAAGGTTTGTACCCTTCTCCTTGTCCCGTCAGAGTTGGAAGGTCAGTAGGAAGGCTGAGTTTGCCCAGAAATCCATACATGGCACTCAGGGAGAAGGCCCTGGGAGCTCAATGATGGAGCACTCAGCACCAACAGATGGGCAGTTTAAACCCACCCCTCAGCTCCACTTAAAGAAAGCTCCAGCAATATGCGCCCCATAAAGACTACAGCCTAAAGACCCTCAAATGGAATCATTATGAGCGAAGTGGACACAGCAGCAACTGACATCTATTGTGGCTCAGGGGAGGATCATCCATGAGTTCTAGGATATCCTGAAACGCCAGCCTGCTGTGTCAGGGTGGGTCTCCTCCCAAAGGGGAACATTGTAGGATTCACTGGTTGGCCTTTCAAGCCACGAGATTTCTTGAATCCTTTGGTTGTGCTCAGAGGCCTGAAGTTCACCGATGATGGACAATGACAGAAGAGCCCGAGTGGTGCTGTGGGTTGTTACCCCTTGGGTTGCTAACCACGAGGCCAGCGGTTCGAAACCACTGCAACAGAACCACGGGCCTCTCTACTCCCATAAAAAGAGTTGTAGTTGCAGAAACCCACAGGGACAATTCCGATTGGAATCCACTTGATGGCAGTGAGTTCAGAGCTTCGAAGGGCCCGTCTGTTTCTCTAAAGATCAGAGCCTTGAGAACCCCGTGGGGGTCTCCTGTGAGGCTGCTCTGAGTTCTACGCTGACAACAAATTCAGAGGGGATTGAACGTGGGTAGTAGCTATCACTCACAAACTTCTCCAAGTGACTGACGCTGCTTGTAGACACATGCGCGCGCACACACACGCACACGCACACACACATGCACGCACACACGCATTCACACACACGCGTGCACACACACGCACGCGCACACACACACACACACACACACACACTTTAAAGAATTTCCCTACATGAGAGGATTGCCCCCCCCGCCCAGCCCCTTGAGTGGAGAGCAGGTGTCTGTGAGACCCTCGTCATTCCCTTGTGTTTCAGCACTTCCTCACGCCTTGCAGCTGGGCCCTCACAACTGCCTGTCCACCCCCTCTCCTCCTCCCCGACTCCACTCCCCAGGCATGGTGCCTTCTTTTCCTTCTGCCTTGGCTTGATCTTGAATCTTCACTCGGACACCCTCTTCACCTATACTGCTTTGCCTTTTGAGCAAAGAATGTCCCCACCTGGAAATTATCAGTAGTGTTTTGCCGGTACTAAATTGTCTTCTCTTGCTGCTGCTGGTGTTGGTGGAATGTAATGTTCTTCCTGCTCCTGCTGTGTAACAAACAAGCCCGAAAACGTCATGAGGACAAAGCTTTTGCTTGTTAAAGGTTGTGTGCTTCAAAACGGCTTCCTCGATAGATAGCAGTCACTGAATTTACTTGCAGGGCAGTGTTTGGTAGCACCATTTTAGGAGATAGTAATGTGTGCTACTAAGAAGGTGAGACCTCTGAAAGGTGATCGATCTATTTCAGCCCATAGTTTGTAAATCAGCCATTCCTGTGATGCTCTCAGTAAGCTGTTAACTGACCAAGAGAAGCAGTCCCTTTGATTTTGGCTTAATCTGAATGATCGTTACATGAATAGCTCAGGGATAGTAGTCCCGTGACTCATAGTCACAGGCTTGCTAAACCAGCCTGCAGCCAAGCATGCTTTAGGAATTGCGTCGCCGAATCATTGTAGCAGCTGGGGCCTCGTGCTCTCCTTGTCTCCCTGGAAAAGCTGAAGTCCTATCCAGGACACACACTGACAAGTTGCATGTGTCGGAGTTGGGATTTGAACTTCACACTTCTTGGCTCCGAAGTCCAGATTTCATCCACAATGCTTTGTTGCCATAAGTCTCTCCAGGTCTATTCTTGGGCTGTTTTTCAGACACTCTGCAGGTGTGTTTGTATTCTTCAGGTGTGGCACTAATCAGGAACAACATATCAGGGGCTGGTTTGGCGGTTGAGAAGGTTGCTCTGGAATGAACCAGACCTGCGCTTGAATGGCATCACCTAAGTGCTGTTAGTGGAAATTAAGTTCCTTAACTTTCTGATCTTCAGTTCCCTAATCTGAGAAATGGGGATAATAAGTCTATTAAATGATTTGATGCTAGCAAACACTTAGCACAAACTTGTGCGTGCTCAAGGGTGTAAGCTGTTGTTATTTTTACAACCATACAACTCTGCTTAACAACTACCAGAGATGACATGCGTGGAAGTGAATGAGTGAACCAGCCATTGGAAAACTGTCTGGAATGAGTGTTTGGATTCACCGAGAAGACTGCAGTCTCTCAAGGGTTAGAGGCAGCAAAGCAGTACTTCCTAAATTTTTAAATATTTACTTTAGATTTTAGGGTGATTATAAGTTGCACTTGTGTTAGGTGCCTTGACTCCTGACTCCTGACTCCATGAGCATTGATCATGGATCCTAGCAAGATGAAATCCTTGGCAACTTCACCGAATCCTTGTATGTTGTTGTTCGGTGTCATTGAATCACACCGTCTAGTTCCGTTCTTAGGGTTATGGATGCTGGTGTTCTTCCACTGTCTTCACTCTTCCCTCCTCTGAGCCTTTCCAAGGATGGATGCAGGACATAGTTCATTGTCTTTGTGATCTATGTTATGCCGATAGATCTTGTGTGCCTCATGACCACGGTCCTGAGCTCCTGTCACACGTCTTGACACCTTCCTTCAAGATGTGGGTGGACATAATATAATTCTTAACATTTATTCTGTGTATATATGCAAGTAGATGATATGATAGTTACACAGAAAGAGAAAGATATCTATGAAATGGATCATATTATGAATACTATTTTGAAATAAAAATATTAACTTAAGTTTTATTGAACTTTAAGGAGACGAAAGGGACCATTGAGTTCCAAATATATATATTATCTAGGGAAATAAAGCTTTATGAAATGGATTTTTAAAGTTAAGAAAACACTATAAAATCATCTAGGTTGGAATCATGATTTTTACATTTTCAAGATTTGAAATGCACACCCCCCTGTAAAAGAGAAGGGCGACTCGCACTATCGCACATCTCGTATTGTCTCTCCTTCACGCTCAACAGTGTGAGTTTTATTATCCTCTTAACATTCTTAGTACGATGCCATTATAGCCCTTCTGTTACCAGAATTTGCATATTTAATCATCGGTATTTAAGTAGATGCAATGATTATGAACGGCATTTTTCTTCTCCCAACAATGTGGCCTCCATTCCTGAGCTTTCAATTTTGTTCAAACGTGAGCTGGCAGATTTTTTGTCTAGTTTTTCTCAAACAGGCTTGTGGGTACCCTATTCCCTAATTCCTTTCCATTTCCTCAGACCTGCTTCTCTTAGTCATCGCCGCCCTGGCCTGTACTGTACTGGCTTACACTCCTTTCACAGGCAGGCCTGTTCCATGGTTTTCCGGCACCAATAGTTGTGCTGTTACACAATCTGCTGTCAATCTGAGCGAAGGGGTGGAGTCAATTCTGACTCAGCGACCCTGTTTAAGGGTTCTGACGTTGTAAGTCTTCACAGAATCAGGCAGCCTCCTCTTTTTCCTGAGGAGAAATTGTTGGATTTTGAGCTGCCAGCCTTGGAGTTAACCTCAAGACACCTAGTGTGGCGTGGTACTGTGGGTTAGACTTCGGGCAGTTAACTGCAAGGTTGGCGGTTCATACCCACCAGCCTCTCCCTTGAAGAAAGATGAGGCTGTCTGCTCTGTGAAGAGTTACAGGCTTGGAAACCATGTAGGGAGTTGTTAGGAGGGGCTCGATTTGATGACAGTGGATTATATAACTGTAGATAAGTTAAAGAAATTCCCTTTCATCCATATATTTCCTCTCATTATACATTTTTAAATACATGATCTAGTGCATATATATTGGACTCGCTACTTCAGGAACACCATGGTCTTCATGTCCATGACAGTTCTTTTATTGCTTTAACTTGCTGCCTACACTCTAATGGGTTATAATCATCTCAGACCTTTCTTCTGTGCCAGTAACATGATTATCAGGAGTGTGTATTCTGTTTCCTGCTGTTCCGATTCATTTTATGTCTTTAATGCTGTTTTGATTGCCCGAGACATTCAGGGTCTCTTTTCACGATACTCTTGTTTCCTCCTCGTGTCCTTGGCCCTGTATTGCATTTATGTTCTTATAAAGATCTCTGTGTCAGGAAGCATTTGAGAAACTTCCTGGACACATTTGAAATAAGCCTCTGAAAATATTTGAGAAGAAAACGTTGTTTCACAGTATTTTTTAACGTATCTGATGGCCTATTATCCTACTGTATGATTTCTAAGAGGCCAGGTGGCATGATCAGGTAAGCGCCGGGCTGTTAGCTCAGAGGGCAGTGCTTCCAAGCCCCTCTGCTCTGTGAGAAGGAAAGGAGGCCGTCTGCTCCCCTGAAGGGCTGCAGCTTCAGCAACGCCCCCCAACAGTTGGCCCTGCCGATAGAGTCACTCTGAGTCAGAGTGGACTTGGTGGCCGCGGGTTTGTTCTTTATTTCTCTCTCTCTCTCTTCTTCACTCTGCCTTTTCTTTCCCGCGGTTGCAAAGCCTTTTCGCATTACTCTGTTTACGGACAGGTGTTTCCGACCCGGCTTCTATCTGCTCAGCTGAAGTGGGTCTGGCTCCATCACTGCCTGTTTCTCTGTCATGGAGGTCTGCCCAGTGTTCCCATCAAAGACCCTTTGCAGCCTGCACACTGTGGGTTCGCCTGACTTTCTGGGTGCGGAGGGACGGCTGAGGAAGGGGAGACCCCAGATGAAGAAGGTGTGTGGTCTTTCTTATACTTTGCAGGCTTTGCCCCACCTGAGACTTGAATACTCTCTGGGTGTAACCCCGTTCCTCCCCCTACCCCACATCCGGGTACTATGCTCACTGGCCTGAGGGACTCCCTCTGGGTTTAGAATCAGTTTCTGTGTTGACTTCCCTTCCTACCCCCATTTCTCCCCAACAGTTGTTCCCATTTTTTCCCAGCCAGGAGAGGAGCGTCTCAGAGTAAGTTATGTTGCTAGCACTTCCCCTTTCTCCAGGTCGGGGGTGAGTAGGTATTCTCAAGGCTGGTTTCAAGGCTCGGCTGCAGGGCAGGACCTGGACCATGCATTACCTCCCTGCTCTCCAGTGCTCTGAAATCTTCTCATTATGTCTTTGGTCCCCAGCTGTTCACATTTATTTCAGGAAGCTCTTCTCGTTTCCAGTTTTTGCTTGCTACTGTTGATCTTCTATAAGGGGGGTGGTGGTGTGATACTGGATTTATTGTGTTACATTAAGGGAGAGAGACATTTTTTCAGGCAGCTTCAATTTTCTGTCTCACTTCAGAGGTCCATCTGCATCTTATATACCAGTTGACATTGGGCACCTTGGTATTGGAGATTCTCCTTTCTATGATCAAGGAGGAGGAGGAAAAGGAGGAGGAGGGGGGTGTGTGGGAATCCCCCCACTGATTAATAGGGAAGTCCAGAACTGGACTGAGCCACTGCGTGGTTGGATTGCTGTAACTTCTCCAGAATCTCAGTCTAAACCAAAAGGGCGAAAGGAATCTGAGTGGCACCGCGGGGCGCACAGGCGCCGGACCCTGTCACCCAGGGCTTCCTGAGGGGCACATGTCCGCTTCTAGCCCCGTGCTCTTTCAGTTGCTCTGCTCTTGTAGTTGGCGATCTTTTCGAGGGGCTGGGGGAGGTTGCTAATTCGTGGGTGCAGCCTTGCTTAAGGACACGCGCTGCTATGAGGTGCCGTCAAGCTGGTTCCGACTTGTGATCTGTGCACAGCAGCAGAAAACACTGCCAGGTCCTGGGCCCTCGCACGGTCATCCCAATGTTGGTGTCCCCTGCTGCTGCGTCTCCTGAGGGTCTGCCTCTTTGTCACTGCCCTCCTGGGTTCACCCAGCATGACGTCCTCTTCCAGGGATTGGTCTCTCTTGAAAACATGCCCGGAGGATGTGAGCCAGAGCGTCCCCATCCTTGCGTCTAAGGAACATTCTGGTTGTACATCTTCCAAGACAGATGTTTGCTCAAAAGAAGTCCATGGGACTTTCAATGTTCTTTGCTGGCACTGGCATTCAAATGCCTCAGTTCTTCCTCAGTCTTCCTTTCTCGGTGGGTTTTCACATCCCGACTCGGACTCGGGGATGGAAAATGCATGGTTTGGGTCTGGTGCAGCTTAGTCTTCACTGTGACGTCCTTGATCCTCGACGCTGTGGAGAAATCTTATGCTGCAGGTTTACCCAAACACAACGTGTGGTCGCGTTTCTTGATGGCTGCTTCCAGTAGCTTTGGCTGTAGAACCAAGCAGAGTAAACTCCTTGGCAACCTCACAGTCTTTGTGCCGCGTTCATCATAACGTCTTGGTCCAGATGTGGGATTCTGGTCTTTTCTACACGGAGTTTAATCTTTACACGGAGTTGCAATCCCTGGTCTCCGTCAGCAAGTGCTTCCAGGCGACATCACATTCAGCAAGCAAGGCGACGTCATCTGCAGATCACAGGTTTCTCCGAGGCAGATGCCATGTTCTTCCTCATATTACTTGTTTAACATATATCCACTAGCACACTCCATTCACCGGCACAGAAGAATACTAAGAAACCTTGCTTTTATCTTCTTTGCATGTGAACCAGAAAATGGAAAACTATATAGACACTTCTAAATTTAAATTTTCACGATCCCCTGTTGAGAATTTTCTCTAGAGAAGCAACTTACCCCACCCAGCGATGCTTCTGTTGGTGTCAGAAGCTAAATGAATCTATTTGGATGAGAAGATGAGGTGTAAAGAAATAAACCCAGCGTCCAGCGTTTCCAAGGATCCAAAGGCTGAAGACCGATCTGGTGTTCAAATTGCTTTCAAGTAATAGCAAGATAATTGGTAAGAACAGTAGCCGGCTTCGTTTATGAGTATTCGATTCATCAGAATACCAATGTTTTTACAGCGTCTCCTCGATGCTTTCCCAGTTGGAATGGGGAATCCATTTTGATGACCTGTGCTAAATTCTGTGGTCTTTTGAAATAACGCGCAGTAATGGGCTGTTTCAGCAAATATAATCCAATGGCTTCATTTACTCTAGCATGCAAATTCAAACTCCCCAGTGCAGCTTAAAACAGAAAAAAGAAGTTGCTGGCCTGGCATATGCTGAGAGCTTTGATTTTCTTTCTGCTGAGAGCAGGTAAGGGGTTTGCTACTAATTTTTTGGTGTCATTTATGACAGTGTGCAAAATGTTTGATAGCTTAGTAATTGCGGTTCAAAATCCACGTTGGCCAGAAACGCCTTTGTAAATCTCTGCCTTCTGGAAATGCTTAAGAGAATGCAAAATAGAACTTTGAGGAAGCCTGCCTGGAAGTGCAGTCTCTACACATGGGAAGGGGAGAGCAACTGGAGGAACACGAAAGCTCCACGACTAGATGCTGTGACCTTTCTCTTGGGCGGTGGCTCGTGATTCAGGGAACTGTGCTCCCGCAGGCGTCGTCGTGGTTATCTGGATGCCGCAGTGTTCCCATCCTGGCTTCAAGTCATGCAAATGGAACTATGAAGACGGGATTGGTCAGTTTTAGTTACTGCCCCTCCTGCCCCTACTCCCAGGCTATAAGGATGAGCCATCTTTGGAGCCGTGGCAGAGAGGGAAATCCTGGGTCTCTCAAAAGGCACAGTGCAGATATCTGCCTGAAGTAGCAGAGGGCAGAGACCAGGCTGCGGTCTGCTAATGATGGAACAGGGCAAGAGGGCCCGAGGTGAGATGCTGGGACTGTGAGGTAGAGAGACAGCTGGTCCCTGGAGGAAAGGCCAAAGGACCTGTGCCTGAGAGGCTGAGGACCCGAGAGAGCCTCGGCTGCTGGCTGGGGCGAGGGCTGCCCTGCACTACTGGCTAGCCTTACTGTTGACGTCACAGGGGATAAGGAAGGATGGGTCCTGGAAGCATGTCTGACCCCTGTCTCCTGGCAATAGGGAAGCCAGAGGGGCCAGGTATGGCCCTCGATGCCCTTCACTTCAAGGGGGCTCTAGGTTGTAACTGCCAACGTTTCTGTCAGCAGTCCAGTGCTTAAATGCTTAAACACCATGGTGTGTGTGAGTGTGTGTGTGTGTGTGTGTGTGTGTGTGTGTGTGCGTGCGCGTGCGCGTGCGCGCGCACGCGCGTGAGGTGCCATCGAGTCAGTTCTGAACCACAGAGACTCTATGTACAATAGAACAAAACATATCCCAGTCCTAAGTCAATTCATTTCATCTCGGTCCTCCTCTTGTTTGATGTCCTTCTATTTTACCAAGCATGATGTCCTTTTCCAGGGCCTGGTCTCTTCCGATAACATGTCCACATCATTCAGGCAGTGCCCCAGTATGGAGCATGCTGGCTGGACTTCTCCCAAGACTGAGCGGGTTGTTTGTTTGGTCGTCCACTTTACTTTCAATACTCTTCCCCAGCGCCGCAACTCCAAAGCTTCAATCCTTCTTCAGTCTTCCTTATCCAACGTCCTATCAAAACTACCCTGGCGTAGATCAGACACACCTTAGTCCTCAAGTAATAGCCGTGCGCCTCAACACTTTAAAGAGGTCTTGTGTAGCAGATGTACCCGCAACAATGCATCCTCTCACCTCTAGTCTTCTGCTTCTGTGCACATGGATTGTGGGTCCAAGAAGATGAAATCCTTGTCAAGTTTTATCTTTTCCCCATTGATCCTGATTGCTATGATTGGTCAGGCTGTGAGGATTGGGTTTTCTTTATGTTAAGTTGTCATCCCTATTGAAAGGTGCAGTTCTTGGTCTCCATCAGCAAATGCTTCATGCCCTCCTCGCTTTCCGCAGGGAAGGTTGCGCCATCTGCCGGTGTTCATAAGTCTTCTTCCAATTCTGATGTCGCATTTCTCTTCATATCTGCCACTGTCTCAGCACACAGGTTGGATCAGTCTGGTGAAAGAATACAACCCTGACACACACCTTTCCTGATTTTAAACCATCTTAAACCATTTCAGACCATTGTTCTACTCCAACGCTTGCTTTTGGTCGAGCCACTTAGTAGTCCAAGCACAGGCTCCACGTGAGCACCATAACGTGTTCTGGGATTCCCATTCTTCTCATGCGGTCTGCTCTGACCGCACAGTCCGATGCCTTCCGCGGTCAGTAAAACACCAGTAAGCATCCTTCTAGCGCTCTTTGCTCTGAGCCCCGACTGATCTGGCCCTGGCAGTGCTCTCCCTCGTTCCACATCTTCTTCTGACGACAGCCTGACTCCCGGCAGCTCACTCTTGATGAACTGCTGCAACCATTGTTGAAGGGTCTGAAGTAAAATTCAATTCGCATGTGATATCTATTATATTCTATGATTTTTGCCATTTCTTTGAGATCTATATGACCTCAGTTTCATTTTTAAAATATGGATCTTTTCCAGTCAGGTGGTCAGGTAGATGCCGTCCAAATTGTTTGTCGTAGTCAAACCAGTGTCTCAAGTGCTTCCTCAGCTTATTGAAACATTTCATTGATAGTCTGTCAATTCCCGGAGTCTTGTTCGTGGCTAATGCGATCAGTGCAGCTTGGACATCTTCCATCAGTACCATCGATGCTTGATCAGATTCTGCCGTTTGCAGTGGTTGAGTGTAACAGTGACTCTCTGGAGTCCTTTCATCTTTTGCTGCTTCCTGCCTCGTTCACTGTTTTGCCTGCAGCATCTTTCAATATTGAGCTCTAAGCTTAAATCTTTGTTTTCTTCAGCTCTTTCGGCCTAAATATGCTGAAAATGTGCTCTTCTTTCTTGGTTTTCTAACTCTAGCTCTTTGCATATTTCATTATCATACCTTACTTTGTTTTCCTAAACTGCCCTTTGAATTTTTCTGTTCAACTCTTTGACTTCATCATTTCTTAATCAGTGACTTAGCGACACTCTGATTAAGATCAGGTTTCAGGCTCTTTTCTGACATCCATTTTGATCTCTTCTTTCTTTCCTGCTTTTAAAATGGCTTTGCTTTCGTCAGGTATGCTGTTCTTGATGTCAACCCACAGCTCATCAACTCTTCTGTCATTACTGTCCAAAGAGTCAAATCTATTCTGGAGATGTGTTCCAGATCAGATGGGATATATTCAAGGTGCTTTTTGGCTATCATGTACTCACCTTTGTTTTCCTCCTTCTGAACTTATATATGAGCAACCGATCTCCCCCACAGTCAGCCCCTGGCCTCTGTTTAGCCACTGGTATGATGCTTCTCCAATTGTCTCTTCCCACAGATACAAGTACAGTCCATTTGATTTTTGTGTATTATATCTGAGCAAGTCCATGTGTATAGTGGCTGTTTCTATGTTTAAAAAGGGTATATGTAATGAAGCAGTCACTAGTCTTATAAAATTCCATTATGTGATCTCAAGTTTCATTTCTATTATCAAGACCTTATTTTCCTACTACTATTCCTTCCTCGTCATTTCCAACATTTTTATTCCAATCACCAATAATTATCAATGTATCTTGATCGTGTGTTTGAACAATTTCAGACTGAAGAAGTTGACCGAATTCTTCAATTTCTTCATGACTTCCTTTAGTGGTTGGTGCATAAATTTGAATTCTAGTTGTGTTAACTGGATTCCATTGCATGTCTATAGATTTTATCCTTCAGGATTGATACAGGAGTACTTTACTTCAAGGTAGGTCTTGAAATGTCCTCGCTGAAATAATTTCTCTTGAATTTATTTACTATTCTCAGACACTGTCTGATTCGAAATGGCCAATACCAGTCCATGTCAGCTTGCTGGTGCCTTGGCTATAGATCTTTATGGGTTCCATTTCAGTGTGGACAACTTCCAATTTCCTCAGATTCAGACTTCGTACATTCCAAGCTCTGATTATTGATAGGCATTTACAAGCGCCCCCCCTGCAGCTCCCCACATTTTGAGCTGTGAACCACCAGCTACTGCAGGTCCCTCCAGCTTGACTCCGTCCATGTCATTATGGTGGATGCTATTTTGAGAAGACAGCTCTTTCTCAGTCGCATTTTGTGTACCGTCTGACCAGAGGGGCTCATCTGCCACTCTACCTAACAGTGTTCACCTGCTAGACCTGAGGTGCCGCTATCTGCTCACGTTCTGCGATTCTCAGTGTTTCTCAGCGGTGAAGTACGTAGAAATAGACTATTCCTCCTTCGTCATCGGCAGCACCTACTCTGGAAGCTCTGCAGGCACCTGCTCCCCTTGGCTGACCCTGCTGGTATGTGAAATACTAGTGACATCGTTTCCAGCATCACAGCAATGTGTAAGCCACCACAGTGCGGCAAGCCGGCAAACACATAGGGGTTCCCTCGATGTACCCTGTAAACCAATAGAGGGAAGCACACGCATGTTTGTTGCGTGAATCAGTATGTGCTGAGAAACAGGACAGAAGACACACTGCTGGGTCTGCAGAGGGGCCAGACTGAGCAAAAACATACATGTGTCCCTACAAAAACATACATGTGTCCCTACAGGTGTAGGAGGTATCCGCTCATCAAGGTGTTTACTGATGGGTGACCATTTAGTCCCCTGTGCCTCTGTGTCTTTGCAGACAAAAGCATTGCAAAATGACTGTTATTTGTGACCTTGCTGCTAAAAACATTGAGAGATAACTCAGTTATTTATGATCTCTTTTAAGATTCTTTTGAATCTTGCATATCCATGTGATTATCTTAGAACATAGTGCTTTTATTATTCTAAGGTCAAGAAACTGACTAGTTAAGTAACATTTGCATAGGAATGTTTTTTAAGTTCTTTGATGTTTGTTTTGTAACCAATCCCATGTAAGAAGAGTATAAGAACCAAGCTTCGAATATACTCCGTACTTCAGTCCATCAGACTGTCGTCCTCCCGATCCCATGCTTTGTACATATCGCTTTCTTTTCCTTTCATCCGCACGCCTCATTTCGGACCCAGCTTGATGTGGGATAGCTGGTCTAATCCCCCGCATACAGGGATGACCTCAAAGGAAAACCTAGCTCGGTGCCGGATCCTTACACACTGGTGGCGCAGGTCACCTTTGCTTCATGAAGAAGGTGCTTTTAGAACAGGAAATTATGCCAGATCCCTTCACCCAGACGAATTCGAGGAGATGCTATGAATGGATATGAAAAAGGGAAAACAATTTTGGAAACAGCAGTGTCACAAACGATGACGGAAGGAAAGGCTGGGCGACAGGAGTTTCTTGAGCTCAAGCCTGCTCCCCAGGCTCATCGCCCTTTGGATCTGCTCAGCAGGAACAAATGCAACCGCCATCTCCCTCTCTTTTAACCAAGAGCTGTACTGTGGCCTCCAGCCTGCCGCCTCTCCGGCTGGACACTCCCTGGTCACAGAGCTGAGAGGCTGAGTGTCCCACTGCAGGGAGAGTCAGGGAAAGCCAAGAGCAGGGGACCTGCAAGGTGCTCTACTGTCGGCCTCGGGCTAACCCTACCAGTCCTGAGTGCCAGGTGACAAGGAAATAGCAAAAGAGAGAGATGCATGGCAGTACGTACTTCTTCATCCTCTGCCCTGCTCCATGCTCCCAACCAGGCCCCAACCATTGGTTCTCAGAGGGCTCCATCCCTTTAGAAATAATGAAATCGGGTGAGTCATTAACAACTTAGTGGGAATCATCTAATGACTCTATGGGGACATCCCTGACCTTTGTGAGGTGAAAATATTTTGGCCAGAGGCGTGCCCCTCCCCCATAAGCCCCAGACTGCCCCTCCTGAGTCCACGCTGGCTAATGAGCATGTGCAGGCAGAGGAGCTCAATAAAAATTGACTGATTTATTGATTGATGGGAGAGAAGCTGAGCTTAATCTTTCCTTGCAGCTGCTCCTTCGCTTCCACATCTCAGGAGAAGTGTGTTTGGCCCGGCCTAACCACCGATTCCTCTTCAGGCCCCGCTCCTGTGAATCTGAGTCCACATGGGAGTTTGCTGTGGTGTTAACCAACGGCAGAGAAACATCAAGAGCCTCTGGAAAGCAGGTCCCAATCTGCAGCCCGGGGTTGGTGTCCTGGCAAGGAGGGATTCTACAAATTACAGGGAGGGAAAGCTGGCCAAGGGCTTCCCCAGGGAAGAGAGGAGGCAGGGGGAGGCAGTCTCCTTAATCTCTCTCAGAAAGGACAGGCCACGACAGCTCCTGCCTCGATGTACCATGCAGTGAAGAAGGTGGCAAGGGTTCACAGACCCTAGGACGTGAAGGGAGATGTGATCCTAGTACTCTTGGGTTGGTGAGAGAGAGATGCAGGTAGCAGAGGACCTGTCCCAGCAGGTAGATGAGGCCTGTCTGGCACCTGTCTTTGGATAGTGGCCGCCAGAACCTCCTCGTCTGGCCTGAGAGGTTGCCTGCTCCTGTTGGTGGGTATCAGGTGTGACTGTACAGAGGTGGAGGGGTCTCCTGTGGTCAGAAATGTGTCTTCTAGGACCACACTGTCCATCCCATGCTTTGGTTCGAGGGGCTGCGCTTGGCAAAGGACGCTGTGCAGATGTCAGCAACCATGGAATCCCCTGGGCCACGGACCCTTTACACAAGACCCTTCAAATACCCGTGGGGGTGGGGGGCTGCCACGCACAATGGCGGTATTAACCTTTCTGTACCTCTTTGGGATTAGGAGCAGGGGATAGACTGTAGAGCAGTGGTTCTCAACCTTCCTCATGCCGCGGCCCCTTCATACAGTTCCTCAGGTTGAGGTGACCCCCCAACCATAACATTTTTTGTTGCTACTTCATAACTGTCATTTTGCTACTGTTATGAATCAGGCGACTCCTGTGAGAGGGTCGTTGGACCCCAAAGGGGTTGAAACCCACAGGTTGAGCACTTCTGGTGTAGAGGGAAGATGGGTATCAAGCAGAAGTTTCCTTATAAGCATGCAATCCTGGGGCATAAAGAGCTCCTGGCCCTATTAGCATTCAAACAGAGGCTGGGGTTCGGTGGGGGGAGGGGGCGCTTGTACAGGGTGTGGAGCACTGAGTGAGAGGATCGTCTGGACCACTGAGTGCCCTTCCCGAAATCTGTCTGATTGGCCGAGAACGTTAAACCCACTACCTGTGTACACGTGGCTGGCCACGGAGCATAGAGACTCTAGTAACACAGGCTTTCCGCACTGGGCTGAGGGAGCGTTAGAAGTTTCATTTCCAGTGTCTCTGAGCTGCGAGGCATGGTGAGAGAGTCTTGGAAGGAAACTGTCTTTACTTAATAGCTGCCAGACCTTCTGTCCGCACTGCCACCTCCTGCCCTAGTCATTGTCCACATGCAGCTCCTGAGCACTTGAGTGTGTGCGAGTCCGCACTGAGTGTGTGCGAGTCCACACTGAGACGTGCTGCGCTGAGTGCGTGCGAGTCCACACTGAGACGTACTGCACGTATGAACCCCACCATCTTTTGAAGAATGACTATAAAAACCAAAACTGAAGTATCCCATTCTGCTTTGATACCGATGACTGGGTGAAATGGTAATATACTGAGTTACAGCAGGTGGCGCTGTGTGTTGGGCTGCTAACCGCCAAGTTCAAACACACCAGCAGCCCCACGGAAGAAGGATGAGGCTGTCTGCACCCTCAAAGATTTGGAGTCGCCGCGGCCCATCGCAGGGCTGTTATGAGTCGGAGTCAACTTGTGGTAGTGGGTTTGGCTTTTTAACACATTGATTGGGACATAAAGGACATATATAATTCAGGTTAGTTTAATCTGTTTCTTCTTACTGTGTGACTTTTGTGGCTGCTGAGCCCCGCTGCACTGGGCCTGTCAGGAGTTATGTGCACCACTGCATTGCGTCTTCCCCGCCTGTCCAGGGTACGAGGACCCCCTCTGCCACTAGTGTAGTCACTCGAATTGGGGGAGCTTGTCCAAGAGCCCACCGTGGCTGAGCTGCGATTCGAACTTGGGTCTCTCTCTCTCTAACTCTGTGACCCCACAATCTGTCTCTCTTAGGGTGTTATGCTGCTGTGTTCCCAGTTTCTGGGGGGTTGGGGGGGCAGGGTGCTGCCCAGTTGTAAAATGCTGAAGGGGGAAAGCAGGAGAAATGGTTGTGGAAAAGCTGATGGGGCGAACTGCACAATTAAAAATGCAAGAAGATCCCTGAAAGGTGTGCCGTGGGGGAAACTGGGACGGTGGCTCTGGGACTGGGAAAGCCAGCCGTGTCCTCAGATAAGGGAAGCCATAGTCTCAGTGATGAAAACGTCAGTCCCGGGGGTCAAGGGGGTGAGAGCATCGGCCCTGAGGCCCTCCCCAGGCAGAGCATGGCAGCCTGCATGTATGTAACCAGAGCCAGGCCTTCCCTCAGGGACGTCCTAATGGTGGGTCACAGGCGGAGTCGGGGGAGAGGAAGGGGAAGCTGTAAATAGCCCCCTTTATTCTGACTCAACCAAATTCACTGTCACAAGTAGCTCTTCATGTTTGGAGCACCTTAACAGACTCGAGAAGGCATGTTCGTGTCTTATTTCATCCCCTACCCCACTCCCCCCGCAACCCCCTCCCCCAGTCTGTGCAAGAAGGAACACTGGTTGGATTGCTACCTACAAGGTCACCAGTGTGAACCTAGCAGCTGCTCTTTGGGAGAAGCAGTTGGCTTTCTACTCCCCCACAGTGTTTGTCTCAGAAACCCACAGGGAAGTTCTGTGCTGTTCTAGAGGGTTGTTTGGAGTCGTTGCAATGGGGAAAGGGTTGGAGCTGTTTGGGGGAGTTCTCCACATTTCTCGATATGCACACAGCCCTGTGTGTCTGGTCCCACCTCCCAGGCTTCCAGGAGGAGAGAGTGCTGCTGCCTTTGGGGTCCGTGGATCCAGGACCACCTCAAGCCAGGGACATGCAGATGGGGCTGCTTCCAAGGTTGTGTGGGAGAAAGGTTTCTTTTCAGGGGCTGTGGTAGTTACATAATCTGTTGTCAATTTGAGGCTTAAGAGTGAAGGGGTGGAGTTTAACCTGTCAATCGGATCACAGCTTGATGACCTCATGTGGAGGTGCTAAGGAGATAAAATTGCTCATTGGAGGCGGGGCCAAGGCTCATTTCCTGGGAGACATTGCAGCTAACAAGACACATGGAACTACTTTAGTTCCCTAGCTAGTGCTATGTGGAGACCCTGCCAGCGCTGAGATGCTTACGACACCACTGGATCCACAAGACTTCCCACCCATGGGCCTGTGATTTTCCTGCATTTGGCATCACTGCATGTGTTTAGTGAGTCTGAAGAGGACTTTATAGATTAGCATGGGACATATGGGCTAATATCAGACTTATGGACTTGATCTGCACTGGGCTGGGATGTTTTCTTAGTGTACAATTACTCTTTATATAAAGTTCTTTCTTATACATATATGAGGGTGTATGCATTTGTTTCTCTAGTCTACCCAGATTAACACAGGGGCCATCGGCTTCTGCACTCCCACTGAGGACTGCACAGGGTTGTGGGAATGGTGTGGGCATCGATGACAGGGAGGCCTCCCCAGTTTTGAGTCCATCAATAAGGGCGATCTCCCCAAATGCCATTCAGTTGAGAAGATTCAGAAGAAGTGAGGTCAACAGCCCGCACACCTGTCCAACCGAGGAGAGAAAGAAGGCGTGATCATGATTTTCTAGCCCAGAGGGAAGGGGTCCCACAGTTGGAAGGAATGTGATTGACTTATAATTGCACAGGCTCGGGGCATCGGGGGCGTGTGACCACAGAAATTGGCTTGGGTTTCCCATAATCCTAGAGTGGCAACACGGCCCATGCAACCCAGATCACCCTAGGACGTTGTCTGGTCTCTCAGGAGAAGGAGTACCCATGGCACTGTGGAGGAGGCAGTGAGGTGCTTGCTAGCTCAGGAACTCTAAAGATGCTACAGATGGGGTTGTGTCAGGGACCACACAACCCAGGGCCACTAATGGGGTGTGGGAAGACCAGAGGTCAATCAGAAAGAAGAATCTTCATGGACAAACTCAAGAAATTAGAGGATGCTTCCCCCACTTCCCCAAGGCTCTGGGTGGTGTGCTGTGGCCCTGTGAGTCAGTGACGCTGAGCCACCAGCTCTGCGTTTGGACCTATTGACATGAGGGATGCAGTAGTTCCCTTCGATGGGGACCCCAGGAGGATGGGCTGCACCTGCAGATGGTGCTTCAGAGAGTTGCCGGAGGGAAGTCACTGGGCTGCACCTGCAGATGGTGCTTCAGAGAGTTGCCGGTGGGAAGTCACTGATAGTGCTGTGGGAGCCCCTGGAGGAGCCACTGATCGCACTCTCAGCAATAAAGGGTGTGGGGTCGAGAGCAGAGTTTGGTGGGGTCAAGAAGAAAGGCTTTTTTTTGGGGGGGGCTAAAGGTAGCTGCACACAAGGAAGAAAGGACTGGTGAACTACTTCTGAAGATCAACCGGTGGAAATTCTATGGATCTCAATGGTCTGACCCACAGTAGATTTGGGGGATGCTGTAGGACCAGGTAGCATCCTGTTCCATTGTGGATGGATCATCATGAGCTGGGGACCCGTTTGATAACAGCTGACTGGAAGAAGTTGTGTGAAGGTACCCCACAAAGTGTCTGTTTCAAGGGAACAGGAAGAATAAAGGCTGGCAAACCTTTAAGAATAACCCCCCTTCCTCATGACTCCCAAACCAGATCCATTGCTATTGAGTCCCGTATGATGGACGGTGAGCCCATAGTTTACCGAGTCAAACTTCTCTGGAAGGTTTTCTGGACAGAAATCTTGAGGGAGGCAGAAGGACATCACCACGGCCACATCCACTGAGTGTTCCCCCTTTGTTGGAAGGTCCTCTGGAGGAAGGTCCTCGTCTCTAACTTCTGTTTCCTGACATCTTGGAGCTCTCCAGGTGGCATCTACCTTTCCCCGTCTCAATTGGATATGCTTCTTTTTATCTTGGAAGAGATCGACTTAACCCATGCCCTATGCTAATCCTGCTTAAGTAACATGACAAAGTGTGAAAGTAATTTCTTCTAGAAAAAATGATGTAATATGAGATTGGTCCCAAGGAGGTGGAGATTAATGATGTCCCAAATGCCCAGAAATGCTCCAGAGAGCTATCCCACTCCACTGTCTCTGAACACAAGCAGCCCTCCCACGGTGGGCCCCTGGGCGCTACAGTTCACTGAAGGATCTCACAGAACTCATGAGACGCTCAGAGACTGACTCACATGGGTGTGAGTGCTGGTCAGTCCCAACCCCAGAGTTCAGACACCTGTGTGGTGGACCTTTTGCATCCATAGGCTCCAGAGCCCGGTGAAACCAGACCAGAAGGTCGACCACAATTCAAGTCTCGAGAACCAGAAGTCAGGTATCGGGAACCAGAGGCAGAGCACCAACATCTCAGAGTCAAAGCAGGTCTCCTTGCTTTTGAGCCTGCTCGAGCAGGACGAGGAGGTCACAGATAAATGCCCTTCCCCTTGCGTGACCACACTTCCAAGGAAGCACCAGGCACTGACCCGAGTCAGAACCTGGAGGAAGGTGGAGACTCAAAATACTTCCACCTCCCTTCCACCCAGCTCCCGACAGGGAACGCCCCCCGCCCCCCTTCCCCAAGCCCGGGATTGAGGCTAGAATTTGCATTATGTCTCAAAAGAGGTGATGGCCAGAAGGGCCACACTAAGTAATCGATGACTACGTCTCAGGAAGACAACCCACTCCCCAAAGGGGTCGTCATCATGGGTTATGATGTGCCACACATATTTGGGGGGACAGAATTTAATCTGTCACAGCCCTTATTTAATAACCGCCAGTTGCTGGTGTGTTGGCTCTGACTCAGAAGGGGCAGCACGTGGTCAGAGGAGCAATGGGCTCCACGGGGTCTTTCACGGCGCTTTCTCAGGCCCGTCTTCCAAGCCCCCCAGCACACGGGCCCCTTCAGCTCTTTGCTTAGCAACCGAGCTTGTTAACTGCACCACCTGGAGCCTCCTTCCTAAGAAAGGAATCACATTCTCCCTGAAGGTTTTGGCGAGCCATCTAGAATTCTGAGCAGAGACTGGGCAAGGCTTCTCAGCTGACCAAGTGTCCCTCCAAACACATGAAAACGAGAGCGGTGATTTCAAGGCTCAATAGGAGATGCCCAAATCATATCTGGAATTTAAAAAGCAAAAAAAGGGGGCTCAAACTAGTTAAGTGTCTCCCTCCAGCCCATCTCATGCTTGGATCAGTATGGACAGTGAGACCCTCACAGATTCAACTCTGCCACACCGCGTTAGCAAGTGAAGTGCAGGGCAGGTCACGGGAATGCTAATTCAGATTAATGACCCCATTCAGCCTTGTCTCCTTAGCAGGAAATTAGAAAGTGCTAGCAAGGAGCAAATAGTGATTCATAATGTGTGACTCTCGGTATTGGCAGTTGTGCTCATTAAAAGCTAAGATATTGTTTTGATATAAAATAATTGAGTCTGACGTATTTATGGGATGAAGCATTCTCTGTAACAGAAGGGCCCTTTTGAAAAGTCAGTTGGTCACACACACACACACACACACACACACACACACACGCTTGAAGAACAGGACGGACAGTTGCTGAACTGGGTTTGCTGCAGCTCTGTCAGTCCTTCCAGGTGATCAGCTTTGGGTCATTGCATCGTTTTGGTACACTACTATGATTTCAGGTCTCTTCCTCCCTCTCCATCTCTCTTACCTTGGCTTAGTCTTCGGCTTTTTATTCTTCCCTCCCTCTGTGCACACTCCATCAGAAAATGTATTTAATTCAGAGCTTCATTCGTTATCTCTCTCTGGATACCAGCTTTTTTTTTTTTTTTGCAAGTCTTGTCATCTCGCTCTGTCTCCCAAACTCTCTCTCCCACCCACGGGCTGGTTCGCAGAGACGTATGTTGAAGACCAAACTCATTTCCCATGTCAATTCCGTTCCTTCCCTCCATCCCTGTGGGTGGCCTCGGACATCTTTCTTTCTTTCTCGGTCCTCCATGTCATTGCTTGTCCCCCGAGCTGCCCGTGGCACTGACTCAGCTTTCTTCTCCTCCATTTCCACACTCAGCACGCAGGATTCCTCCAGGATCTTATTGAAGAGAGAGGCGTAGTTTTTTTGGATAAAAAAATGCACAAAATCCAGTCCACGGACATGCCCATTCAACCTTACCGCGCGAGTCTGCCTTCTTTGCTTCATGCTCGTGTGATGTATTCACTTAAGACCCCCACCATCATAATGTGGTTGAGAAGTTACTGGATGAGCTTAGAAATAAGTGCATCTGAAAAGACATCTTTGAAACTAGACTTGTACTGCAATCTCTTGGGAGCTTTTTTAAAAGCAAATTACCGAGCCCCACCAAGATATATTCAATCTCACCAATCGCCTCTCCCTTATTACTTTATTACATATTATGGCCTTATTACTTATTATCTCCTTATTACTTCACCCAGTCAGCACATTCCTTCTCAGGGCCTTCGCTCACTGCGTTGAGTCACGTCCCCTCACAGCGACTCTGAAGGACCGAGTGGGCTCCTTGCCAAACACTAAGTGTCGCTGTTCTCCCTCCGAGCAGCAGGTGGGCTGTAACTGATGGCTAGCAATCCCACTGGCACGCTCTCCTTCATCAGAGCTCTGTTTTCACCAGTCTCTGGTTTCCTAGGCTGTAAATCTTTACTGTAGTAGCTAATCTCATCTTATTCCCAAGGAGCAGCTGGTGGGTTTGAACCATTGGCCGTGTGGCTATCAGCCCAATGCTTACCAACCGCACCACCAGGGCACCACTCCAGGCCTCGGCAAGACCTCTCTCTAGAACCCTCTTCATTCAGGTTAATGCACTAGCTTGCTGTGCTCCAGGGAATGCTAATTCCTTCAGAGAATTAAACATGGCTACTTTTATTCTCTCATCTTTCCTCAGATCACTTGTTATGATATGTATTGATTATTTCTGCTCTGCCACACTCCTCAAATGGGAACTCGGTGAGTGTGGCAAAATTACATCATCTCCTGTCAACTTGCGAAGGGGTGGAGTCGAGCCTTTCAATCAGGCCATCGCCAATGAGGCAAAGCCTTCTTCTGAGGATTCTGGGAACTCCTGTATTCCTCCCTGGAGGTGGGAGACACCCTCTGCTTCATATTCTTGCTGACAAGCCACATGGATCTACACACTTTACACTGAGGGAGCCAGAGCCCTGGAGCTGGAGAAGCCACTTGGAGACCCACACCAGTGCTGAGATGCTTCCACCACCACTGGATCCAGAAGACTTCCCACCCACTGGCCTGTGATCTTCCTGCATTCCGCATCATTGCATGTGCTGCATGAGTAATGACTTGATATGGAATTTATGGACTATCAACATATGGGATAGTATCTGACTTACGGACTTGATCTGGACTGGGCTGGGCTGTTTTCTTAATGTACAATTGCTCTTTGACATAAAGTTTTCTCTTACACACATATGAATGCTATGAATTTATTTCTCTAGTCAACCCATACTAACACAGTGAAGACAGATTTTTGTGTGTTTGGGTCATGTTATGGATTGAGTTGAATCTCCCCCTAATAGGTGGTGAAGTCTTGATCTTTGTATATATGGCTTTAGACATACTTGAAAATAGGACTGATTTTGTGACTTGCATCCTAGCAACCCTATAAGACCAAGTAGAACTTCCCCTGTGGGTTTCTGAGACTGGAAGTGCTTAGAGAGAAGAAAGCCTCGTCTTTGTCCTGCTGGCGGTGTCTCGTTGCTGACCCACTCAGGCTCTTTCTGTGCCACCAGGGCTCAGCTTGGCTGCCAGGGAGCTTGGGTTTGGGTTGCTGTGTTAATACAGACGCTCCCGTGTCATGTCCTGAGCATCTCCGAGAGACACAGACACACGGAGGAGCAGAAGCTGCGGAGACAGAAACTCATGGGATCGATGCGGAGCCGAGGAATGCGGAGGCTATCCAAGTTGAGACAAAGAGCCGACAGAGGGAGAGCCTTCCCCCTTAGCAAGTCAGTCCCTTGAATTTGGTCTTCTACTCCAGAACTGTGAGAAAATCAGTATTTGTATCCTTGGGATCGTTCTGTCCCAGCAGGCCCGAGGAACCAGGACAGGGCACAGCTTTACCCGCTGAGGCAGGAAGGTACTCAAACAGTGTCTGGTGTGTCAGTGGATGGGTCCGAAGCTGAGTTAATCTAGATAGGCTTGTTCTAAAGCCCCAGCACCCACTGCCATCAAGTCAACCTCTCCCCACAGAGACTCCAGGGACAGAGACAAACTGCCTCATGGGTTTCCAAAGCTCTGATCTTCCTGGAAGCAGGCAGCCTTGTTTTCCTCCCTTGGAACAGCTGGTGGGCTTAGAGCGCCAACCTCTCCATTAGCAGTAGGAGCACTTAGCTACTGTGCCACCAGAGCGCTGTGCACCCCAAAGACTGCCTACTGAAGTGCCATCCCTGCCCCAGAAGGCTCAATATCACTAAGACCGGGTGAGGAATGCAGAGTCTCAGGCTGCATTAGAGGCTGCGGGATCTGCATGATGGGATGCGCCTGGTCTGTTCAGGAAAATGTGGACACCGTGCACGACTGGGCACTTCATTTTGGTCATGCACTTCCTCTCCTGCTTTCCAAGCCCCACCCCACATCTCGCGGAACTCCTGTTTGCCACGCCGTTTTTAGATGCATTCCTGATCATTTCAAGTGCCGGGTGTCAGGGAACTGGCTTGGCTCATTGTGCACTAAGTATCCAGGAACAACCAGTAAATATTTGCTGGATGGTTGGTTTTGCAATATTCTTAGGAACTCCTCTCCCACCCCCCAAGTGAAATAAGGATAAAGGAAGTATCTACTGTTTCACTTCGCATTCGTATAAATACTTTGCAACTCATAACTTGATTTTATTGGAACTCATAAAAGATGTTGAGTAAAATATTTGGTGAATTTTAACTCACTGTTCTGGTAACATGTTAAGATTCTAATGTAGTAAAAGGCTTAAGAGCATAAGCTTCGAAATCTGATTGGACCTTTTGTTGGTAAAATGACCAATAATACCTGACTCAGGGGCCTGATAGCACAGTCACATGGTGGGTTCCCAAATAGCTAATAATAATAGCAGCAATAAGACTATTTGGCATTGTATGTTATTAGGCATCATTTAGTCAATTCAGAGCAGAGTCAAACAAATACTGCCAAGTCCTGCCCCAGTCTCCCAATAATTGTTGTAGCCACCGTGTCCATCCATCTTGTCAACGGGCCCCCTTTTTTCACTGTCCCTCTGCTTTACCGAGCATGATGTCCTTCTCCAGGGCTGGTCTCTCCTGACAACATGTCTGAGTAAGTGAGGCAACGCCTCACCATGCTCTCTTCTAAAGAGCATCTGACTGCACCTCCTTCAAGACAGACCTGTTTGTTCTGTTGGCGGCTGGGACCCCCTCAATATTTCTCCTCAACACCGTCATTCAAATGCATTGATTCTCCTCGGTCTTCCTTATTCAATGCCCAATTTTCACCTGCATGTGAGGCCATTGAAAATACCATGCTTCAGTCAGGCCCACCTTAGTCTGGATAGGACGGGATGCTTATGATGATGCTGTGGGGAGGGGTATGCACATGTGCATGTGAGTCCCTGGAAAGAAGAGAGCAGAAATAATATTTCCAAACAGCGGAATGCACACTGGGCCCACCCCAGACCTCCCGAGACAGACTCTGTGGGCTGGGGCTCAGCACACTGTTCTCACAGGCCCTTCAGATGGGCCTGAAGCTCTCTGTTTGGGAAGCTCTGCTGTAGACTGGCACATACATGGCTTCTAAATACGGTGTCCTTTAAAAGTGTCTTTAAACAACCTCTGAATAGATTAAGGACCATGGCGACTGACCACCAGAGAATTCTTGTTGACGAACACACCAATAGGGTCTGATGGTTTGACTTGGGAAACTGGCGGTTTCCTGACTTCTGCATCAAATCCATTCGGCTACTGACAGGTCTTTGAAAAATGAGTGCCCTGCAAAGCTCCGGCCCCTCCAAGGCTTGCTGACCGGCAGCAATTAAACCGCTGGGCATGAGCCTGGGCCTGAAGGTCTGCTAACCCCTCCCAGGGCCATTTGTCACGCTGCAGAGCCTTCCTTCCCTCCCACGGCTCCTGGACCGTTTCCTGGAGCTAACATGTCTGTGTGATGGAAACAACCAGGTCAGAGATCAGCAGAGGTGAAAGGGCAGTGCAAACCAAGTGCAGCTGCTGAATCTCCTTGCGCTTCTCCTTGACGTCATAAAGACAAATGGCATCCAAACAAATTTCATTGTCGCCAAGCATTTCTCAACGAGCTGCCAGCTCCTCCCCTGCGGGCCCCAGGGTCCTAAACAGGAGCAACCTCTCCCTGGAATTGACCAGAGAGGAGGCGACTGAGCCCGGCTCAGAGTGCTTTCGTCCTTGTGTGCTTGACTTTGGGCTTTCAACACAGGTCAAGTCTGTCCCGTTGTTGCCATTGATGAAAATCGCAATGCAGCCTGTGGGACTCTTGCATCCAGCCAGTCCTTTGTCCCAGGCAGGACTGAGGCGCAGAGCAACCCGGTCCTGTGACGAACAAGCACATCTCCTCACCTGGTTGCCCACTGCGGAGTCCTTTCTTTGGTCTTGACATACATCCGCTTGGCTTGCTTTGCTCTCTCCTGGTGCTTGTGGACTGCCTGGGTGAATGAACTTCCAGAGGAGCATCTCCTGCTCTCTGCAGGGGGCTCCCCGGGAGGACAGGCAGGGTTGAAGGTAGATTTAAGCGACTGGACTCATCATCCTGTCACTGCAAGGCCCTGGCGACTCTCGATGACAGAGGCTGAGCTGGCCTTTCAGTGTCTCCGTTTCGAAAGCTAAAGCGAGTTTTGAACTTGGAATCCAGAAGACAGATCGTGCAAGAGTGAGCAAACGGCCAGCTCTTTAAGGACGCAAACCCCCTGTGTGCAATGCAGGCTCATGTTTCCCGAGGTCTCCGTGGTGCTCACCGTAGTGAGTAGCTTTCCCTCAAAGCAGATGGACAGCGTCTTGTGTGATTCAATATTCGTTTGTGGAATTGCATTTAGTCACATCTGTGTACACACTGGAAGGGAAATGCAAGATAATGTGTGATAGAATAAAATGTGAGAATTCATTGACCAGATTTGAGTTTCTGCTCTGTTGATGCAGGTGATGGCAGGAAGAATTTGACTTGTTTTCAAATAAAAACATGTTGTTGTATTTTATTTTTGTTTCAAATCTTTCAAACAAAAACATTTGAAAACTAGTTTTCAAATAAAAACACCAGTCAACATGAGGCCTTTCCTGCCAGGTTCTGTGCTTAATGAATGTGTCTTTC